>NC_053035.3:61839044-64739044 GCF_002575655.3 Aegilops tauschii subsp. strangulata
TGGGTTGTACAGTATCCGTTGCAACGGGAGGCGGGTGACGACAGTGATCTCGTGGGCTTGGAAGTAGTGACGCAGCTTCCTCGAGGCCATAAGGAGGCCGAAGAGAAATTTCTGCACACCGGAGTACCTCGATCTAGCTCCCTGCAAGAGGGAGCTGACAAAGTAAATCGGGTGCTGCATCATCTTCTTCTTCTGCACCACCTCACTTGACTGCGCGGGCACTGCCTCGGTGGCATCAGACTCTGCCGGGGGCCTCGCCTTGCCAGCACCAGGCCCTGCCGGGGGAATCTTGGGCTTGCCATCCGCTGGTTCTGCCGCCGTCACTGCCTCCTCGTTGACCTCCCTCTGTGCCACTAGCATGACGCTGACCACTTGATTCATTACCGCCAGATACAGCAGCAACGGCTCTTGTGGTTTAGGCGCAACCAGTATTGGCGTGGAGGAAAGGTATTTCTTCAGATCCTGCAATGCTGCCTCGGCTTCTGGGGTCCACTCCATTGGGCTTGCCTTCTTCAAGATTTTGAAGAAAGGAAGGGCGCGCTCGGCGGACTTGGAGATAAATTGGCTCATGGCGGCAACACAGCCGGTGAGCCGACGCACATCCTTGATTTGCTTGGGCGCCTCAATCTGCTCAATAGCCTTGATTTTGTCTGGGTTTGCCTCGATCCCGCGCTGTGACACAAAGAACCCGAGAAGCTTGCCGGATGGAACGCCGAAGACACACTTCTCAGGGTTCAGCTTGAGGTTGACCTTGCGCAGGTTGGCAAATGTCTCTTCCAGATCTTTCACAAGAGTTGGCCCGTCCTTGATTTTGACCACTATGTCATTCATGTATGCCTCCATATTTCTATGGAGCTGAGGTTCAAAACCAATTTGGACTGCTCTTGCAAACGTTGAGCCAGCACTCTTCAACCCGAAAGGCATCCGTAAAAGGCAATACGTACCACATGGGGTGATGAATGCTGTCTTTTCTTCATCCTCTCTTGTCATAAAGATCTGGTGGTATCCCGAGTAGGCGTTGAGGAATGATAACAGATCACACCCGGCCAGGGAGTCAACAATCTGGTCAATGCGCAGCAACGGGAAGGGGTCCTTAGGACAAGCCTTATTGATATCTATGTAATCAATACATAGCCTCCACTTCCCATTCGCCTTGCGCACCACTACCGGATTGGCCAACCACGTCGGGTGGAGCACTCCTCTCACCAAACCTGCCGCTTCCAACTTCCTAATCTCCTCTGTGATGAACTCCTGCCTCTCCAGAGCCTACTTTCTGATCTTCTGCTTGACGGGCCGCGCGTGGGGGCCGACAGCTAGGTGGTGCTCAATCACCTCCCTGGGAACACCGGGGATGTCGGATGCTTGCCACGCAAACACGTCGACATTCGCCCACAGGAAGGTGATGAGCGCGCCTTCCTATTTGCTGCCGAGGGTGGAGCCTATGGTGAAGGCCCCTCCCATGCCATCCTCCCTGGCAGACACCTTCTTGGTCTGCGGTGGCTCGGCTCTGGATTTCTTGCTCTTGCCGGTAGAGCTCTCTGGCACGTCCTCGACGATAGCACAGCACTCCGAAGAGGTGTGCTTGCCGGAGTGGGTGCAAGAGGTCTTGCCGGGCTTCTTCTTCCCCCCCCCCCCCCGGGCCTTCAGCGGCAGGAGCAGGTGCCTTGATGGCAACTGCTACAATTGCTTCCTGGTAGAGTTGGTCGGCACAGATCAGTGCATCCTTCTTGTCGGAGGGGACGGAGATGATGGTCAACGGCCCGGGCATCTTTAGCATGTTGTAGGCATAGTGTGATGCCGCCATGAACTTGGCTAGTGCCGGGCGGCCGAGGATCCCGTTGTAGGGCAAGGGGATCTCGGCCACGTCAAAGATGATCCTCTCGTCCTGTAGTTCAACTCTCCTCCAAACGTCACGGGCAGTGTGACCTTCCCCTTCGGCTGGCTCCTCCCCGGATTGACCCCTTGAAACGTGCCCGTTTCCTCGAGGTCTCCATCAGGGATTTGCAACCTTTTGATCACGACAGGCGAGATCAGGTTCAGGCCGGCCCCGCCGTCAACCAACATCTTGTTCACCCTGAGGTTGCGTATTGTTGGTGAGACCAACAATGGCAAACACCCGACCGCGGTAGTGCGGTCAGGGTGGTCCTCGGCGTCAAAGATGAGGGGCGTGCTGGACCATTTCAGCGGCTTCTGGGCGTTGAACGACGGCTCTGCTGCTGTAATCTCACGCGCCCACTACTTGAGCTGGCGGTGAGAGGTATGCAGCGAGGCGCCTCCATCGACGCACATGGCCTCCGTAACCTTCTGGAACCCTTGCTCACCAGACTCGCCGTCCTCGTCGTGATCATCCTCTTCTTGTTTCTTGTCACGGCCTTGGGCGGGCCTCTCTTGCTAGTTGTCCTTGCCGGGGCAGCTTCCTTGGCCGCCATGCTTCTTGTCGGATCCCTCAGCACCGTCCTGGTCCTTCTCCTTGTCCCGCCTCTCGTACTCATCTTTTTGCTTCTCAGCAAGCAGCTCGACTTGTCGGCAGTTCTGGAGGTTGTGGCCCTTGGTGCGGTGGATCTTGCAGTATTGCTTGCCGGAGCTTCCTGGCTTGTCGGTAGCCGCCAAGGCCCGGCAGGCGGCGCACCCAGCAATCTCCTTGCCGGGGGCATCTGCCTTGACCTTCTTGCCGGCACCGGTGTCGTCAGATCCCTCAACGGCAAGCACGGCCTTGCCTTTGCGTTTCCTGTTGCGACGCCGGCCCTTCTTCGTCGGGGTGGCGGCGTCTTCGTCGGTAGAGTCGGTTTCCGCGCCGGCGTCTTTGCCGGGGTACTTCCTTCCCTCTTCAGCCCGGGCGCACCTATCGGCCAGAACGTAGAGCTCGGCCACATCCTTAACCTTGGTCATCGCCAGCTCTTCGCGCATCTTGCGGTTGTGCACGTTCTGGTGGAACGCGCTGATCACAGCGGCGGGATGAACGTCGGGGATGTTGTACTGCACCCGGCTGAATCTCTGTATGTACTTGCGTAGGGTTTCCCCTTCCTTCTGGGGAATGATATGCAGATCACTGGCCTGGCCATGAGCTTGGTGGCCCCCTGTGAAGGCGCCAACGAACTCATGGCACAGATCCGACCAAGAAAAAATGGAATCCACCGGCAAGTGCATCAACCAGGACATCACATTGGGCTTCAGTGCCAGCGGGAAATAGTTGGCAAGCACCTTGACGTCGCGAGCTCCAGTGGCCTGCATCGCGATGGTGTAGATGCTGAGGAACTCGGACGGATGGGTCTTGCCAGTGTACTTCTCACCGACGTCGGGCTTGAACGTGCGGTGGGACGGCCACTGGAACTGCCGCAGCTCACGGGTAAAGGCCGGGCAGCCCACCTCGTAAGGTAGGCCGCCGGAGCCCCCCGGTGCCGGGTGGTCCATAGCAGGTCCCGCCCGCTTGTCCGACTGGCGGCGCGTTTCGCGCCGGCGCTCGACGGTGGTTCGAGCGTCTTCGTGAGCTCGTTCCCGAAGGACCTGGCGCTGGTCGCGGAGGGTCCGCGGGTCGGATGACGCTATGGAGATGTTATCACAAGCGTCGTCACGACGGGTCGATGCCCGCGGCGGCTGGCGAGGAGGAGGAGAGTGCACCGTGGCCGCAGCTCCCCCGGTCCTCCCAGCGCCAGCATGTGGTGGCTCGGTGGAGCGCCGACCCGAGGGCCCCGCCGGTCGCGGATCGTCTTTGTTGGCGACGGCGACGAGGCTCCGGATGATGGCCCTCCACTTGTCGAGCTTCTCCGCAGCAGGAGGGAAGTCGAGGAGCAGTCGCGCACGCGCCAAAGCTTCTGCTGGCGTGGGCGGCGGCGACAGCTGCATGGGTCGCGGTGTGCTTTGACTTCTAACTACGTTAGAAGGAGCTCCGTTACGACCCAGCGGCCGCATGCCATCTTCGCCAGCACTTCGCGGGCGTGCTGAACCCCTTCATCTTGCGGATGACGCATAGGGCTCTTCCCACGGCGGTGCCCAGGGTCACCAGCGTGGTGACGCTGCTCGGCGCGCACACCATGGGAAGAGCGCGCAGTGGTCGCCGGTGTGGGCGTCTTGGAGGTCGCTGCGCCGCCCGGAGGTGGCACAACGACACCCCTGGAGGGCCCCACGCTGCCTGCGGGGGGCCCAGCTCCTTCTTTAGATCTGGCGACGTGCGGCCGGTCGTCTGGCGCGCGAACGATGCCGCTCGCCAGGCTCTGACTGCCAGGGCGATCCTGGTGCTCGCGAACCGCGGCCCGGGTCCTATCCGCGACCGGTCCACTGCTCGTCCGCACCGGCACGGGTCGTTCGGCTCCCAACGAGCCGATCGCCGTGGCCGTCTTCTTCTTAGGAGCCATGGCGACGAAGAACTGCTGGGCTAACTACTAGACCAGATTCTCACAATTGCGCCCCCTACCTGGCGCGCCAAAGATGTTGGGGAAACGACACCTATGGATCACAAGAATCCCTACTACGGTTGCCGGGGCGCAGGGTTGCGAGAAGAGCAGGATTAGTAACCAGCACAAGGATCGTTTACCCAGGTTCGGGCCGCGAGGATGCGTAAAACCCTAGCCCTGCTTTGGTGGGTGTATTTCAGAGAGTTCTTGAGCTCTCGAACTAGCTGTGGTGAGTGCGTGGTTCGAAAGAGCCAAATCCTTCTCCAGTATGCCATGGGCCTCCTTTTATAGTCAAAAGGGGCTACCACGGTGGCACACAGGAGGTGGAAAGGCGCACAGTGCTATGAGCTTATCGCTCGTATTACAGGACAAGACGCATTTAATGCGTAGCTTAGGTGTCCCCTTGCTTTATCGGGGACGGGGGCGAGGCCCGTCCCGTCCGTCGCCGCTCCTCCTCGCTTCGACACGCGCCCCGGCCAATGAGGCATGCGGTGCCATGTAGGCAGGCAGGCAGCTGAGGTGGCACGGTGGTGGAGCCTTCACGAAGATCTGCATGCCGCCATGCAGGCACTTGACGAGTTGGCCCGGGAGCTGCATGTTGCCACGCAGGTGCCTGCTTAGCTGGTTGAGCTGGCAGCTGCATGCGAATGACGGTGGAAACTTGGTTGGCGCAGTCCTGGCGGTGGCCGTGCTGGCGTCCTTGGTGAGGGCCTTGCCGGGTGACCCGGCAAGGGTCTTGTCGTGGCGCGCTGTCGTCCTTGCCGGGGGTCTCGTGGCTTTCCTCGGCAAGGATCTTGCCGAGGATCATCGTCTTCTAATCCTCATCTGATCTTGAATATGTCTTCACAAAGATCTGCATGCCACCACAGAGGTGCCTCCCGAGCCCTGGCCCCACGTGGATGATGGTGTTGGGGACCGTGGGCTCAAGGGTGGCTCGCTCTGTTGGTGTGGGGCAAGCTGCCCCGGCAAGGGTCTTGCCGGGGCTGCTGAGGCTGCCCCGGCAAGGGTCTTGCCGGGGGAACCTGCTTCGTCCCTCTGCTCTTTGTGGTCTTGGCCTTGGCGTTGCTCTGGTTATCTTGGGCTTTGGTCTTACCTTGGCTCACCTCCCCTGTTCTGCTTGTTGTGACCGTGGGCGCGGCTCCGACTGCCCGTGCACAGGTAAAGGGATACAAAGGTGTGCCCCTTCTTTTGTACACCGACATCCCTCTGTTCGCTCATGTATTATTTTAAGTCAATCCTTATTATAACATGCACACAATTTTGGGCACTTGTATTCGACCTAAGTAAGTGTGCCACTGTATCTCGTGCGACTCCCTCCGTCTAGGTGTAATAAGTCACGTTAGAAGGTGTAGAGGGACCAAGGTGCAAGCAGATTGGAGGAGAACGAGAAACTTGACCGGTCATTCCTCCAATCAAAGCCCTGATTTCTGTCTCTAAACGCAACAATTAATCCAAACAACTAAGAGATGCCGTTTTAGCTACCATGCAGGGCCACGTATTAACTCGCATGCAAGCCGACTTTGATTTCTTGACTGATCAACGCGTAGTTGCGCTCCATGCATTGGGTTTCCGGGGGAGATAACAAGGCAGAGTAAGGAGCGTCTGGTTACATTGCTTAGGCTGGTGAGTAACTTGGACTAGTAACATGCATATGTTACTAGTCTATGTTACTACTACGCGAAGTTTGCTGTCGGAAGCGAGCCGATCTGGCTCCCCTGAGCTAGCAAGGTTTTTCTAGCCCACCCAAGCTAGCTGGCCCACAAAAGCTAACATATTTTAATAGTTCCAAACGCCTAACCTTGCCCGGCTATGCTATAAGCTGTTCTTGCTAAGGATCCAAATGCTCCCTAAGTAACAACGCTCGCTAGCAACGAGGCCAGGAGGCGATTGAGATGCGAAGTTAATGGATTCCTAAACATTTTGGGAATATCTGATTTCCGTAAGATGACTTAACACCTAGATAGAGGGAGTACTACTCCTCAGTCTAGGTTTGATGGAATATTCGTCACCTCTTCGCTTCTTGTACGTACTCCATTTGTATCTCACTTCCTGTGGCTTCGCACTCGCACGATTTTCCTATTCTATGAACCTGTGTGTGCGTGTGCGTGTGTGTGTGTGGGTTTAACAGCATGTGTGTGTTCGAGAGAGCGACAGATCGACCTACTCCTACAGAGAGATGGTGTGTAGTGTACGATTTTAGCCGCGAGAGTCGGTGCATCCTCTCGTTTCCGGGCGTTCGATAGGGATAGGCGGACAGCTGCCACGCCCCCTCCTGACCAGCTTGGCCCACCCAAAGCCCCTCCATCGCCCGCGCGCGCTTCCTGCCCAAAACGGTCAGCGCCGCTCCACAGAATCGGTGCCGCATTCACGCCCGGGTAGAGCGGACCCGACCTCTCACTGGCGCCTGCGTTGAAGGGAGAAGCGGATTCAAGAGTGATGGTTGCTTCGTCCGTCCAACTTACTGCTGGGTCTATGTGATTTGATGGCTCATTGGTCATTATTACTGAGGTGGTAAGACTGTTGGATGTCCCACGCTTTCGGCGAAAGGAGGTACTACTAGATTACAATTTTCTCCATTCTTATGGCGGAGGAGTGCAAGAGCAGTGAAAACACGCAGGCTCAGTGATTACATGGCCCACCTCACACTATCACCATATTTTCTGGACACCATGCGACACCTAACTCTTTACATAGTACTCCTTCCGTTCCTAAATATAAGTCTTTGTAGAGATTCCACTAGGTGGACTACATACGGAACAAAATGAATGAATCTACACTTAAAATGTATCTATATACATCCGTATGTGGTTCATGGTGAAATCTCTACAAAGACTTATATTTAGGAACGGAGGAAGTACTAGTATAGTACGTACTGTAATTTATCAGCGAGATAGTACAATGCTATGAAGCTTCCAGCTTCTCTTACATGTATCTTGCGTCCAAGGTTGCCCGTTGCAACATTTCATCAAATACAATGGAGACTAACATGCATGCTATTGCATCTCAATGATTGACAGATCATAGCAAATATGTACTCCCTCCGTTCCAAAATAAGTGTCTCAACTTTATGCAGGGGGTGTTAGTTTCCAGGGACTTTTTAGTGTAGGGACTAGAAAAAGTCCCTCTTAGAGACTTTTTAACCAAACAGGAGGGACTACTAGGGACTAAAACTTGCTTTTGGGGACTTAATGAAGAAGACTCTCAAGGAGAGCCTTTTTTGGGACTTTTCCAACAATGCCCCTCCCTGCAGCCATTGCCCCGCCGCCCCATGGTGTTGTTTGGTTGTTATTTTTCTATATACTAGGGGTAACATGGTGATTCAATAACCTCTAGGGAGGGACTAGGGACTTTTTAGTCCCTGAAAACAAACAGGGAGGGACTTTTTAATGAGGGACTTTTTAGTTGGGACTAGAAAAAGTCCTAGGACTTATGAACCAAACAGGGCCTCAATATGGACTACATACGGAGCAAAATGAGTGAATCTACACACTAAAATACGTCTATATACATCAATGTTTGGAGTATGTACTAGTAGTTCATATTGAAATCTACTAAAGGACATATATATTCCAAACAATATGATAATCTCTCTAACCAAGGTAGTAGGGACGAGGAGTAAACGGAGGGAGTAGTAAAATTTTCTCCTCGTCCTGCGAGCCACCGTGCGCGTGGGCGAGGGAGCGGGCGTAAGGCGTACAGTACTACTACTAGTAAGCAAGCTTCACCTCATCCTGCGAGCCACCGCGCCCGTGGGCGGGGGAGACGGCGTACTAAGCAAGCTTCTCCTCGTTCTGCGAGTTGATGGGACACATAAAAAGTACTCTAGTGTATAGAGCCTTGCCTCTAAGGTAGGCCCCACATGGTTTGCCTCTTTTTTAACATAACGCGTCAAGTCGCAATTTGTTTGTTCACCCGTGGTAGACGATCCTCCCTCCATCTAGTGGACAACCAGTACACGTGTCAGATTACCATGTGGGCTGCCTTTTCGTACAGAAATGAGCTCCACCATGTACTTGCGCGGGTGTGGTTGGGAAAGAGACGGGAGTACGTGCGCCGTGCGTGCACCTCTTCTCTTCGTGCACGTCCCCCATCTACATGGGTGTGTGTGAGAGATACAAACCTAGACAAATGGCTTGTGCGTTCATGAGTGTTTTTTGTTTTGGGGGGGAGGTTGATTTCGTGAATGTATTTGTGGGAATATGTGTCGATGACATCTCAAACAAAATTTTGCATGCAATGTGTGTGAAATGGAGGCCTATCCATATCATATATAAAGGGCCGGGCGATCCACGAGAAGAGAGGGAGGGGTCATAGATATCGATATAGTCGAAGAGAGGATCAAGTGGGTGGGTGCGAGATCGATGAAGAGAGCCATCGAAATTGTGTGTGTGTGCAAGTCAAAGATATAGGGCGACTGACCTACCGGAACGTCAGAGGGCATAGGTCAAGTTTGTGTGTGGCAGTGAGACATGACTAGAGCGCTCGATGTATCGGTGTGTGTGGGGGGGAGGGGGTGGGGGGAGGGGTAGGCAGAGGCCTAACTATAGAGGTAGAACGACTCGTATATGTGTTGAGAAGGAGAGAGCCAGCTATGTCTTGAGGGAGATCGGTCGACATCCATACATAACCGAAGGACGGGAAATGGGATGAGACAGAGAGAGAGGGGAGAGAGAGGGAGGGAGAGGGGTAGAGTGATGGATGGGTGATGGAGTTGCTTCTCGAAGATGGTGGGAGAGGCCTACTAGACAAACTGTGGGTGGAACTGCAATATTATCAATAAGAGTGGGGATGTGTTTCTGTGTGTGCCTGTGCGTGATAGATCTGTCAGGACGCATCCATGGATGATGAAGGGGAACCATGTGTTTGGTAAGCAAACCTAACTAGATCGGTAGATCAATTGTTGTTTGTCGGAGGAAGGGAGAGACATAACTAATGAGGTAGATCGATCGACGCGTGGGGAAAAACGAGTTATAAGGACCTAGCTAGCTATATGTATAGCGGGAGATCGGTCGGTGTACGTCCATTTGTTAGAGGCAAATAAGGCCCGGCGAGACGGATAGACAGAGAGAAGGGAGCTAGGAGGTGGTGCGAGAGGCCCAGCTACTAGCTAGATAGGGGGAGGAGTGTGCGGTTGTGAGATCGACGAAAAGAGGGGTGAGAGTTTACACGTGTGTGGGACCATATGAGAGACACGAGGCAAGGACACATAAAGGAGGAGATTGAAGGTGCGTGTGTATGTTGTAGGCAGACATCGCTGGAGAGGTATCGATCGGTGTATGTCGGAAAGGAGTTGTGGAGACTGTGGGAGAACGACCTAAAGAAAAAAAAATGAATGTGCATGATGGATAGAATGCTGAGGGAGGGGGGCGAGGAGGGCGTGTGCATGCACGAGAGAAAGTTAGTGGTAGCTACAATGTTAGAGGATTGTGTGGGTGTAAGAGACTAACAAAGATCATAATTTGATATGAAAGTGGATTCATATATTTGAATAGGAGATGATAGTGTTTTAAACATATGCATGCATGAATATAGCGGTGATACGCGTGTTGTGGTTTTGCACATGTTATACCATAATGTGATAATGCATGGCGTTTGCAACTCACAGCTAAATGTCGAACAATCTAAACCATACTATACATCGAACAATCTCACATTTTATTTGAATTTGTGATAATGTGTGGTGTTTGCAGCTTACAACTAAATATCGAACAATCTAAACAATATTGTATATCGAACATTCTCACATTTTATTTGAATTTTTGGTAATGTGTGGTGTTTGCAACTCACATCTAAATACTTGTAGGCGTAGGCGGCGGGGCACCATACATAATGTGATAAACACATTATACATATGAGACATGGTTTAGATTATGAAGATCTAGCTAGAGCTGGAAATGTACTATGATTTGAAATCAACATAAAGTGGATTCAAAAAATCGAGTTCGAGTTCATATAGTACACATAGTTCATATGTAACTCGAGACTAATCATGTGGTGTGCTGTGAAGATAATACACAAGCGATGGTTTAACTTGACAATAATGAAGATTGTAGATCTTATTAAAACAGAGAAACGAATTCAAATGCTTTGACTTCACAACAATCATTATTGTAGATCTTATTCAAATAGAGAAATGAATTCAAATTTAGTTCATATTGAAGCGGTAGTATATACGTTTGGAATGCACTAAAACGTTCATTTGAGTAGTAGGTTGCATGCATTATACACATAGCGAAATATTTTAATTGAACATAACATGAATTCAAAGTTTTGAATGACATTTGTAGTGCGAATTGATTTGGTACAGTACACGTTAGGCTTGTCCGGAAATTTCAACCCGCGCCTTGTTAGCCCGAAATATTTAAGATAAATCTTTGTCTCGTTGTGCTCCGATAACACCCTCCATCTCAACCCGTGCCTTGCTATTCCAAAATTACAACGCGCGCGAAAACTCCCACCTCCTGTGAAATCCCGACACGCGAAATGCCCGTGATACCCCTGGACCAAAAGAACCGCCTCAAATCGGTGGGGGTACTTTCATAACTTACCCCACATTTCGGACAAGCGCGTCCCTAAGCCATGGTTCCCCACTCCCATCCCATCCGCCCACCCATTCGTACACCGAGGCCGGGAAAACCCGCGAAGCCCCACACCCTCCTCCGTCCGCCACCCAGCCGGAGCCTCTTCCCCGACGACGTCGTCCACAGCAACACCTCGACGTCCCTCATCCATCGTACCGGATGAGGATCCGTCGTCGATCTGGTCGTCCTGCCGTTTCAGCCACCCCGTCCTCCACCTCCAAGGAGCTGCCCCGACGTTCCCCCCGTCTTTCGCGCCACCTCCATTCCCACACAGCCGTCTTCACGTACACCACCGGAAGAGCATCATCATCACCGTTTCCTCGGATGAAGCTGCGGCCTAATCGGCGCCACCAAAGAGGTTGTACACTAATCGCCGCATTTTCTTCTTGATTCGATCTCACGGTGTTGCCGGCCCTCGGTCCCGAGCCGACACGGCGCGGCTCCATCCACGGCGGCATCGCCGGCCACTTCCTCCACGGCGTCGCTCCCTCGGCGGCGACGTCCACATCAGTAGGATCTGCTGTTGCTTTAGCTCTCGCTCGCGCTACTGCTCTGCTCTTGCTCTCGGTCCCCTGCCTCGTCTGCTCTTGCTCTCGCTCTTGCTCGCGCTGCTGCTCTCGCTCTTGCTCTTGCTTGCGATGCTGCTCCGATTTAGCTACACTTCAGTCGACTGAATCGACTTTTGGGTCAGTCGATTTTCAGGGGGTGGGGGGCTCGCCGTAGTTAAGGAAGAACCAACCGCAGCGGGGGGGGCTCGCCGAAGAGGTGCCCCACTATCTATCTTAGGGTTCAGGGTGGGGGCGGTGGTCGCCGGCGGTGGTGGGGCGGTGGCGTGGGGATCGTCGGAGAAAAAGCTCGGCACGGGGGGCCTAGAGGGATGTCCGGGGCGGCGGCGGACCGGCGGTGGGGAGTGTTTACGGGGCGGACGAGGCGGCACACCGCCCGCTGCGGGCGGCGGGGGCGGCTGTTTGGCCAGTGGTGGCTGGCGGCTCAGGGAGGTGGAGGTTGAAGATGAACTGCAGGCCCTTGATTTCGTATCCAACGGCTACAAAATTGACTGACCAGAGATGAAAAAGTCAGTCGACTGACGTGTAGCCTCACCTCTAGCGCGTTCAGTTTCGACAGTAAAATTCAGTTTCGATAGGAAAATTCAGTTTCAACGGTTAAGTTCAGTTTCGATAGTTAAATTCAGTTTCGACAGTTAAGTTCAGAGATGAGCGGCTGATGTATTTTACATCTAGCACTTTGTGGTTATGTATTTTAGGTCATCTATTGGAGATGCTATTAGAATTCCAGTCAGGTTAACGTTGTCTCTCCTGTCCTGCTTCAGCCTCGGCGTCGTACAACTCACCGGAGCTGCTCCAACGACGAAACCCTCCATCACAGCGGACCAGTACCTCAGGCTCCATCTCCAGACGCCTAAGATCTTCTTCCCCTCCTCTGACAGCCAAGTCAGCTGGAGCATCCTCACCAGCCAACCCAGTCACGCTGAGATCGACATGGCTTCGCCAAAGAGGTTGAACACTTGTTGCATCTCTTTTTTACTCTACTGTTATATATATTGTCCACTGAGCATATGGAGTAACGGGAAATACGATTATTTTATCCTACTATATGACAAGCAGTGAGGTACCAGGCAACTTAGCTATCCGTGATGGACTCTCTTGAACGCCATCATTATTTATCTCTGCGCGTTTGAGCTGTGCATTTGTCGATGGCCCTGGGAGCTGAGCTAGTAGGGCAGTGGCCTGGGTCCAAAGTAATAGAAGTAGCACAAAACATTTTTTTAGTGTAGGCTTTTCCTTGCTCAAGCCAGCCTACTAGAATCGCCAGTGCTTGAAAGGAAAGTGAATGAAAAACATAGGAATTGGAAAGTTTCCTATGGTACTACTTTTCATGAATTTGGTGCAAAGGAATGGAGCAAAGGAAAACTGTAGGATTTGTTCCTTTAGTGTCTCCTTGAAAGAAAAACCGTAGGAATTTTAATTTCCACTTGTCCTCCTTTTCAAATTCCTATTCATGAAGCACAAGACTAAGAGATAGTAGCATAATAGCATTATAACCGTACATTTTCTTGTGGTTTAAATTAATCTCACCATGCTTCTTTGCATCATGTGTTCTTCCAATTCTTGTGAACCAAACACCTAGATTGGCAGAAATCCTGTGTTTTTAAATTCTCTGTTTTGCACGTGCATTCCTATCCTATTCCTGTCTATTTCCTATCCCTGCATTGTTAGAATCCTCAAATTCAAACAAGCCCTTACACAATTACTTCTATTACAGATATGTGTCAAAGAAAACCTTGTGTGGTTTGTCCTGCTCCTGCGGTGCTGTGTTCCAACCCAGCTCAGCTGCTCCAACGACGGAAGGGTTCACCACAGTAGGGATCAGCTCTCCAGACTGTCTTTTGCCGCCTCAGATCTTCTTCCCCGCCGCCGGCAGCCACGACAACTGCATTACCATCATCAACTGAGCAGATGACCTTGAGGAGTACACGGGTCCGCAAGAGAGGTCGCACTCTTCCGTGTCTGCTTACGTTATGCATCGCTTAATATGATGACATGCTACTTTATCATCGTGTTCACCTATTAGACTCCGAGTCAGGTCCAAACTTATGCTGAAACTTGAGTTTTTCAATGGTTGTGGGGTGCATATTGGGGCAGCAATCATTACTATCTGTCTACTATCTGGTTAATCTCGGGTGTCTACTATGAGTTTCATGTTGGGTGCAAACAAACATTAAAGGAACCATTATCTGTATTTTTTGACGCTATTATCTGCCTGCTATCATTGGTATTGGGTCTATCCACAGTTTACTACCATCACTCTGGATTTGTGCATGCACTCCTTACATAATCTCACTCTGTTTTATTCCTATGCATGTCAGTTATTGTACACAATGGAACTGAACATGTAGAGCAAAAGAGACGAGCCTTGCATGGCAATAAAATTTCATGCAGACGTCACTCCATGGTGGGCGCAAAGGCAGCCCCCCTCCACCCATTTCGGATCATAATCAAGAGGAAGATAATTGTTCTGAGGGGGATTCAGAAGCAGAAGACCACTCCTATTTACCCCATGAGGTCTTCGCTCTAACTTGGCATGCTGATGTTGGTAATATCATGCATATGGTGCCTTGCATTGCTTACTGTATACATCAAAGATGTCATCTGCTTAGTTTAGACATGCTTTGTGTCAATGCCATCTGTTTAGTTTCTTTATCGTATATGTGAATCATGCAATGCCATCTTGTTTAGCCAGGCATCATATATGTGAATTTTGCAATGCCACCCTGGCTAGCCAGTCATCTTATATGTGAATTATATCATGACATCATTTTTTTATTACGTGTTAAATTTGTCAACAATTTTAGTACATTCAATTACTCTTCCTGTGCATCAGCCATTCGGCATGGTCATGGAAAAATCTGGAGTGGAAACAAGGTCTTCAGAGCAGACAATGCTATCTAACGAAGCGCATGTCTTGCTAGTTACAGATAGCTCCTCGGAGGAGGATTCAGAGACAGATGACCAGTCCTATCCCCCCCCCCCCGAGGTGCATGCTCTAACTTGGCAGGGTTATGTTGCTCATATCGTGTGTATGGTATCTTGCATTGCTATGTCATTTGCTTAGTTTAGACATGCTTTGTGTGAATGCCACCTCTTTAGTGTCTAATTACCATATATGTGAATTATGCAATGCCATCTTGTTGCAAGACATTATATATGTGAATTATGCAATGCTATCTTGTTGCAAGGCATTATATATGTGAATTATGCAATGCCATGTTGTTTAGCCAAGCGTCATATATGTGAATTATATCATGCCGTCCTTTTTTTGTATTTCTCATTGCTTTTGTCGACAATGTTTGTATATTCAACTGCTCTTCCTGTGCATCAGCCATTTGAATTGGTGATGGAAAATCCGGAGTGAAAACAAGGTCTTCAGAGCAGACATGCTACCTGCTGAAGCAAATATCTTGCTGGTTACAGATAGCTCTTCAGAGGAGGATTCAGAGGCAGATGACCAGTCCTATTATCCCCCTGAGGTGTATACTCAAACTTGGCAGGGTTATATTACTCATATCATGCATATGTTGTATTGCAATGCTTAGTTTTTACATCATATACACGATATTGAATGCCATCTCCTTAGTTGACACATCATATATGCGATTGCCCTCTGCTCACTTCCTTAGTATATAAATCATATATTTGAATTATATCATTCCATGATGTTTACATAGACAGCATGTATTTGAATAATGGCATGCCAACCCATTTTCTAAAGACATAATATAGTTATATCATCTCATCATGTTTACATAGTCATCACATTTTGAATTATGTCATTCTATCCGTGAATTATATCATGCCATCATATTTCCATCGACGGCATGTTTGTGATTTATGGCATGCCAACCACTTTAATAGACACATCGTCTGGTTATATCATGTCATCCTGTTTACATAGTCATCATATTTTGAAGTATGTCATTCTATCCTGTTTAGTTAGCCATCATACATGTGAAATTGTGTCATGCTATCCTGTTTAATTAGACATCATATATGTGAAATTTTGTCCTGCTATTCTGTTTGGTTAGACAACATAAATGTGAATTATTTCATGCCCTGTTTTCTTCCCTACTATCCATTGCACCTGTCTATCTTACAATGTCTGTACATTCAATTACTTTTCTTGTTTATCAACCATTTCAATTGGAGGGGTGATGGCAGTATCTGTGGGAGTAAAAACACGGTCTTCAGAAAAGATCGTGCTACCTGTCGATGGAGATAGAACCACGATTGTACTTTCCCAAGAACCAGCCCCACCACACATAACCCAGACTCACGCAGATTGTACCCCTACCCAGTTGGACAGAGAACCAGCTACACCCCTTCTAACCCCAACCCCAGCAGATAGTAACCCAGTTCCCGTTGATACAGCACCGTCTCCACCACAGAGCACCCAAACACGAGCAGTTAGTAAGGGAACTGCAGTGCCCAAAGCACGAGGACCACCACTCCGAATCCCAACTCAACGCTTAAAGGAGAAGAAGAATTGTTCTCAGGTCAGGTTCTGTCGCTATGGTTCATACTACTTTGCTCTTGCATCACTGTATTTACTCATACCAACTAATTTCAAATTTGAAGGATGCAATTGAAACTCCAATGGCGCAACAGGTATGTTTTAAACCTGTTTCTTTAACATGTTTGCTGTTGTAACTTGCTCTATGTTGATTTCAGTTTCAATTGAATAAACAGTTATGTTCTCATGCCATGCACATTACAAGTGTCATTATTGTTGTGTAGTTTCCCACACTTATATTCTGTCTATGCTGCTTTGTCTTAAATAGATATGATTCGAACTGTATCTATCTTGATTTGGCAACATAAACTAGAATGATATAGACCATACAGTGACCATACTACATAGATATATGTTTGTTTCATGTTGTTATCCTGTCCACCTTACTACTGAACTGGTTTACCAAAATGAGTTTCATATACTACATTGTAAACCTATGATGTGTTTGTTTGTTTCTCTTTTAGAACGCGGATAAAATATTAGAGAAGAGTACCCCGTTATGCAATGGTAAAGGAAGTGATGCAGATAAGGTTCAAGATAGTGAGACATCCCTGTTGGTCTCCACGAAAGCTGATAAAAATTATATTGAAGACAATGAGACAACCCCAAAGTCCTGTCTTGATGTAGTGTTCGAGTTACTGGCTACTACTTCTAGCACTAGCTCTTCGAACTCGCTGCCTGAATCAGTTCGGCTTCTTGAGTCTCAACTTCAAGTTGAAAGGCATCGATCAGATGTTACGCGACAGGAAGCCGAAGGAGAGGAAGTCCCTGCAGAATTGAGATGCATACTTTCTGGTGCAACAGCAAGTGCTGGAGGATTTAAGCGCCAAACAAGAGAAAGTTAATAAGCTTGCTAAGCATCTTTCCAGCATTATGGGTACCCAGGATATTGTTTCTTGAGCTCATCTGAAGTGGTTTCAGTTCTGGACTTGTTTTGCTGCGGCGTTTATATGCTGCTTTGTTCCCTATATTTGCACTGGTGGCGAACTTTGATGCCCAGTGGATGTAATATGTGTAATAGCCGTGATAACCTAGCGTAAGTTGCTTGCTTATTTATTTCCTTATTGTCTTGTTTATTTGTTTTCTTGTAGTCAGTGCAGTTCTTTTTCCGCGGTTTGCTAGTGGCCGCAATAACCTATTTTTTAAAACTAGGCCACAATAAACACGGGCTACATATTTACTGTAGTTAACATGGGCCTCCTACGGGCCGTAGAAACAATGCGCCTTCTAAGGGCCGTGGAAACAATGGGCCTTCTGCGGCGTAGAAACAATGGGCCTTATACGGGCCGTAGACACAATGGGCCTTCCATGGGCCGTATCATCAATGGGCCTTCTACGGGCCTTATGATCGGTTGGCCAAACATGGGCCAATAACAGACCACATTATGGCCGTAAATGGGCTAAAGTTGAAATCGTCCGTTCATGGGCCAACCATAACGGGCCGCCGTTAATCGGCCGTATTTGATGACGCTATGAAAACGGCCCAACGTATTAACGGGCCACAAACGGGCCGACTGTAACCACGGGCTGAATTTGGCCCACAAGCAGAAAATGACAGTAACGGGCCGTAAGTAAACGAATGCTGGAAATGAGCCCAAGAATAAATGGGCCCTGAGAAGGCCGAAAGATAACATGGGCTAGAAACGGCCCAACGGATTAATGGGCCGTTAATGGGTATAAAGTGATACACTGTTCATTACGGGCCAGTTTCACCATGTGTCGTTAATGGGTATAAAGTGATACACTCTTCATTACGGGCCAGTTTTACCACGGGCCGTTAATGGGCCGAAGTTACTAAGGGCCTCATATGGGCCGAAGACGTCATGGGCCATACATGGGCCGGAAGTTAAAACGGGCTAGAATTATATTGGACGGCCCAGATGACGCTACTGGGCCTAATTCGGATAGGTCGTAAATGGGCCCTGGGTTAGCGGGCTGTAAATGGGCTATATGTGAACAGGCTGTTAACAGGCTTGCCGTGGGCCGGCCCGCACCCTTTTGACCAACTCAAATGGGCCAGCCTTTTCACAGGAATGGGCCTCTGTTGGGCCGTGCCACGTGTCGACGTATCATAGGCGCTTTGGGTCCAATGAGTGGATGACATCTGTCCCAACGGTGAGCCAACACGTGTTTCCTCCAGCCAATGATGATTTTACACGTGGAAAATCCCCATTGGCCCGGGCTGTCAACGGGTTATCGGATCCAAAACCGGACCCGATAGCTTAACGGCGTTCCGTTACGGTGGATGCCACATGTCGGTCACCCTTGACGAAAGCACTTCTGTGACGCGCAATTTATCATCATGGAAGTGGACACTTCCGTGATGATAATTTTGGTAAAGTCATGGAACACTTCTACGACAGCACAGGTATGACTATCTTGATTCTGTCATAAATTTGTCATGGATGTACATGCATGACAGAAAACGTGACCTACTGTGACAAACACGTATCATCACGGAAGTGTATTTTTTTGTAGTGTCATGAAGTACTCGAGTTGCAACAGGACCTCTCCTATAAAGAACATCCGGTCTGCATTCTCGACCAAGCTGAACGCTGCACACGTCAGAAGGCGATCAAGTTCCTCAAGGTCCAGTGGTCACATCAGTCTGAAGACGAAGCCACTTGGGAACGCGAGGATCGCCTGCGTGATGAATACCCCACACTGTTTCCTTCTACCTCCTAAATCTCGGGACGAGATTTCTTGTAGTGGAGGAGAGTTGTAACAACCGGATAATTATGCTACAGTGAACCTATGCTAATGATGCCATGTCACCTCTGTTACTGTTGCTAATCTCTCGTTAGTTCAAAAAAGGTTCAAAAATCAAATTCAAACTATGGCAAACAACAAAAGTTTTCAAACATTAAAACAAAAATGTTCGGTTTGTGCCAAATATTACATAGGTAATTATAGTGAAGAAAACACATGTTTAGAAAATGCTAAAATGCTCTAAAATAAGTAAAACAGAAAAAGGGAAAGAATAAAAACAGAAAAAAAACTGACAAAAATAAAGAGAAAAGGAAACCCCCCAAACCCCCTGGGCTAAATGGCCCAGCTAGCCAACATCCGGCCAGCCCGACCGGCCCATCCGGGCCAGCCCACTCCCCCGTTCCCCCCCCCCCCCTTGACGCCTCCTTCCCCGCGCGTTGTTCCTCCGACCATGCCATGAACAGGGCGCGCCCCCATCGCACCACCTCGCCGTCCCCGCCGATGGGATAAGGCCGCCATGCCCCCGCCTCCTCGGTTCCCTCTCCCACTCACCTCCCCCGCTCTTCTCCCAGATCTCTGCCTCCCGCTCGCTCCTCAAATCCACCCCCGCCCGAGCGCTCCCATGGCCGTGGCCGTCACGTAGTCGTGGCCGCCGTCCTCCCCGCACCGTGCCAACGTGTCACCGGTCTCCCTCGTCGCCCGCCTCGTCACCCCCGACCGTTGATTCAAGCTCCGCGCCGTCGCAGCGTCGTGCACGAGGTCGTCTTCTTCCTCCACCTCGCTGCTGTTCTTCACCAACTCCGGCGATGCCCTCTGCTGCTACTAAACCCCCGAGGGCCACCGTGTGTGCCGCTCGGTGAGCCCCCGCTTCCTCCCCTCTCTCTCTCGACGTCGTTCGCTAGTTGTACGCGCCGCCCCCAACTTGCCTGAGCGCGTCACCGCACACGCCCGTCGCCGGCAGCCGTCTGGTGACCATTTGGTCCCGGGCTCGTGCCCGTTGTGCTCGCACGCGCACGTAGAGCTTGATACGTCTCCAACGTATCTCTAATTTTTGATTGTTCCACGCTATTATATTATCCATCTTGGATGTTGATATGTCTCCATCGTATCTACTTTTCCAAACACTTTTGCCCTTGTTTTGGACTCTAACTTGCATGATTTGAATGGAACTAACCCGGACTGACGCTGTTTTCAGCAGAATTGCCATGATGTTATTTTTGTGCAGAAATAAAAGTTCTCGGAATGACCTGAAACTTCACGGAGAATATATTTGGAATTAATAAAAAATACTGGCGAAAGAATCAAGGCCAGGGGTCCCACACCCTGTCCACGAGGGTGGGGGGCGTGCCCCCCTGCCTCGTGGGCCCCCTGGTGCTCCACCGACCTCAACTCCAACTCTATATATTCACGTTCGGGGAGAAAAAAATCAGAGAGAAGGATTCATCGCGTTTTACGATACGGAGCCACCGCCAAGCCCTAATCTCTCTCGGGAGGGCTGATCTGGAGTCCGCTTGGGGCTCCGGAGAGGGGAATCCGTCGCCATTGTCATCATCAACCTTCCTCCATCTCCAATTTCATGATGCTCACCGCCATGCGTGAGTAATTCCATCGTAGGCTTGCTGGACGGTGATGGGTTGGATGAGATTTACCATGTAATCGAGTTAGTTTTGTTAGGGTTTGATCCCTAGTATCCACTATGTTCTGAGATTGATGTTGCTATGACTTTGCTATGCTTAATGCTTGTCACTAGGGCCCGAGTGCCATGATTTCAGATCTGAACCTATTATGTTTTCATGAATAAATGTGAGTTCTTGATCCTATTTTGCAAGTCTATAGTCACCTATTATGTGTTATGATCCGTTAACCCCGAAGTGACAATAATCAGGATACTTACCGGTGATGACCGTAGTTTGAGGAGTTCATGTATTCACTAAGTGTTAATGCTTTGGTCCGGTACTCTATTAAAAGTAGGCCTTAATATCCCCTAGTTTCCAATAGCGCCCCGCTGCCACGGGAGGGTAGGACAAAAGATGTCATGAAAGTTCTTTTCCATAAGCACGTATGACTATATTCGGAATACATGCCTACATTACATTGATGAATTGGAGCTAGTTCTGTGTCACCTTAGGTTATAACTATTGCATGAGGAATTGCATCCGTCATAATTCTCCATCACCGATCCAATGCCTACGAGCTTTTCACATATTGCTCTTTGCTTAGTTACTTTTCCGTTGCCACTGTTACAATTACTACAAAGCTACTACTGTTACTTTTGCCACCGTTACCGTTACTTCCATACTACTTTGCTACTAAATACTTTGCTGCAGATATTAAGTTATCCAGGTGTGGTTGAATTGACAACTCAACTGCTAATACTTGAGAATATTCTTTGGCTCCCCTTGTGTTGAATCAATAAATTTGGGTTGAATACTCTACCCTCGGAAACGGTTGCGATCCCCTATACTTGTGGGTTATCAAGACTATTTTCTGGCGCCATTGCCGGGGAGCATAGCTCTATTCTTTGAATCACTTGGGATTTATATCTGCTGGTCACTATGAGGAACTTGAAAGACGAAAAAACCAAAAAAAATTCCCTCAACTATGAGGGGAGGTAAGGAACTGCCATCTAGCTCTGCACTTGATTCACCTTCTGTTTTGAGTAAACTTGCGACACCTAAACCTGCTTCTGCTATTAATTCTGATATGTCGCATGTTATTGATGATGCCACTTCTGCTATGCATGATGCTTATGATGAAACTACTTCTATGCTCGATACTACTGTGCCACTAGGTGAATTTCTTGATGAACAACTTGCTAGGGCTAGAGAGAATGAAATTATTGAAACTGATAATATTGATGAAAGTGGTGATGAAGATTCTCCCGCTAGATATGAATTGCCTATTGTGCCTGAGGGTTATGTTATGTATGAAGAAACTGCTAGAGACGTTCTTGCTTGCAATGATAGATATGATCTTAAGAAATTATTAGCTAAGCTAAAAGAAAAATCTTTGAATGCTAGAATGAAATATGACCCTGCTTTTGCTACTTCACCTATCTGTGTTACTGATAAGGATTATGATTTCTCTGTTGGTCCTGAGATAATTAATTTGGTTGAATTTGACCCTTTTTATGGCTATGAATCTGAAACTGTTGTGGCACATCTTACTAAATTAAATGATATAGCCACCCTATTCACTAATGATGAGAAAACTCGCTACTACTATATCCTTAAGTTATTTCCGTTCTCATTAAAGGGTGATGCTAAAACATGGTTTAGTTCTCTTGATCCTAGTTGTGTGTGCGTAGTCCCCAGGATATGATTTATTACTTCTCTGCTAAATATTTCCCCGCTCATAAGAAACAAGCTTCCTTAAGGGAAATATATAATTTTGTGCAAATTGAATGAGAGAGTCTCCCACAAGCTTGGGGGAGGCTTCTCCGATTACTTTAATGCTTTGCCTGATCATCCTCTCAAGAAAAATGAAATACTTGATATCTTTTATAATGGACTAACCGATGCTTCTAGAGACCATATGGATAGTTGTGTTGGTTGTGTTTTCAGGGAAAGAACTGTTGATCAAGATGAATTGCTATTCAATAATATGTTGACTAATGAAAATAATTGGACACTTCCTGAACCAACTCCTAAGCCAACTCCGAAGAAAAGGGGTATTCTATTTCTCAGTCATGAAGATATGCAAGAGGCAAAGAAATCTATGAAAGAAAAAGGTATTAAAGCTGAAGATGTTAAGAATTTACCACCTATTGAAGAAATACATGGTCTTAATAACCCGACACAGGTAGTAAAGGTAAATTCTCTCTATAGATTTGATGAAGGTGATATTCCTCGTTATAAGTTTGCTAGCCAATGCTTAGATGAGTTTGATAATTTTATTGTCAAACAAGAAAACTTCAATGCTTATGTTGGTAGACAATTGAAACGAAATGCTTATAAGATTGAACACTTGAGTGATTATATGGCTAGAGTTAAAGGTGAACTTAAACTCATTAGTAAATATGCTTCTATGGTTACCACCCAAGTAGAACAAGTGCTTAAAGCTCAAAATGATTTGCCCAATGAATTAAACAATAAGAAAAATGATAATGTTGTTAGAGTTGTGACTAGAGGGGGTAAAATGACTCAGGAACCTTTGTATCCTGAAGGTCACCCTAAGAGAATTGAGCAAGATTCTCAGAGAACTAATGTTGATGCACCTAGTCCTTCTAAGAAGAAGAAAACGAAAAATGATAGGACTTTGCATGCTTCTAGTGAACCTGTTGTAGACACACCTGAGAATCCCAATGATATTTCTCTCTCTGATGCTGAAACACAATCTGGTGATGAACATGAACCTAGTGATAAAGTTAATGATAATGTTCATGTTGATGCTCAACCTAGCAATAACAATGATGTAGAGATTGAACCTGCTGTTGATCTTGATAACCCACAATCAAAGAATCAACGTTATGATAAGAGAGACTTCATTGCTAGGAAGCACGGTAAAGAAAGAGAACCATGGGTTCAGAAACCCATGCCTTTTCCTCCTAAACCATCCAAGAAAAAGGATGATGAGGATTTTGAGAGCTTTGCTGAAATGATTAGACCTATCTTTTTGCGTATGCGTTTGACTGATATGCTTAAAATGAACCCTTATGCTAAGTATATGAAAGACATTGCTACTAATAAAAGAAAGATACCGGAAGCTGAAAATTCCACCATGCTTGCCAATTATACTTTTAAAGGTGGAATATCAAAGAAACTTGGAGATCCAGGAGTACCCACTATACCATGCTTTATTAAAAGAAACTATGTTAAAACTGCTTTATGTGATCTTGGAGCCGGTGTTAGTGTTATGCCTCTCTCTTTATACCGTAGACTTGATTTGAATAAGCTGACACCGACTGAAATATCTTTGCAAATGGTTGATAAATCAACCGCTATACCTGTCGGTATTTGTGAAGATGTGCCTATTGTGGTTGCAAACGTTACTATTTTAACGGACTTTGTTATTCTTGATATTCCCGAGGACGATAGTATGTCGATTACCCTTGGTAGACCCTTTTTGAATACTGTAGGGGCTGTTATTGATTCAACAAAGGCAATGTCACTTTTCATGTTAATGGTAATGAGCACACGGTACACTTTCCGAGGAAACAACCTCAAGTCCACAGTATCAATTCTATTGGAAAATTTTCAACTATTACTATTGGAGGTTTTGAATTTCCTCTTCCTGCTGTCAAGAAGAAATATGATATTCTTATTATTTCAGACGTGCATATCCCCGTTGAGGTAACCTAGTGCTATTAAAAAAAATCCGGTTTCATGCGATTCGGAATGAGTTTGTTAACAAGACTTGATCAACCTTGTTAGTGGATTCCTTTTGATGAGCATGAGATGGATGAAGTTAGAAAGCACAACCTTCTGTACCCTCCTTTTACTTTCTGTTATTTAGATTAAATAAAGCAAAAATAGTATTTTCTGTCTGTTTTCTGATTTATCCGTGCAATAAAAAAATACCCCCAAAATAAAGGTTCTCCAAATGCCCCGAAAATGAAATATGATTTTTTTCTAGAATATTTGAGAATATCTGGCACTGAGAACACATCAGGGGGAGCCAGCACCTGGCCACGAGGGTCCAGGGCGCGCCCACTCCCCTGGGCGCACCCCCTGCCTCGTGGGCCCCTGGTGGCTCCCCTCCACTTATTCCAGCACCCACACACTCCTTCTTCCTCCAGAAAAAATCACCAACCAGCTCAAACCCGTGTAGCTAATTTTCTTGAGATACCCATACATGAAAATGATATGGAATTGCCCCTGTTTATTTAGATTATAATGCTATGGTTCGCCATCAGTTTATTCAGAGGAATGAACAGTTCCTCCAGTACCGACTAATGTTTGACAGGCGCCGCACTGTCCATGTTGCTCTCCGTGCTCCTACTTTCTTTGACTTTCAGGAAAAAGGGAGATATATTATAACCAGGGAAGAGGCGAACGAGTATGAGAGGAGGACGAAGGCAGCTCGCCTCCAAATTATAGCTCATGAGGCAATAGCTGCTGCATCTCAGTATGACCCCAGCTACAACTTTGATCCGTGGGCATAGACCAACTTAGGCCAAAAGCCTAAGCTTGGGGGGTACGTATTTCTCACCGACATTGCATTCATGTTCACACACTCATTCCAGTTGTCGGTGCTCATACTTTTTCACTTTAATATCCATGCTAGTTTATTTCCTTTTTCTCGCTTTCTTCTTGTGTGTTTGAATAACCTTAAGAAAAACCAAAAAAATTAGTTATAGCTTTTAGCTAGTTTACTTTTCATGCTTATAGTAGTAATAATTAAAAGAAAACCCAACAAGATTTCTCGTTCTTCTTTTGCTTGTTGGGAGCTTTCCCGTGTAAATAGTTTTATTTCTTTTCTTTTCTTTGGGGGTCGAGAGGAGAAGACTATAATGAAAATGTTGAGGTGGCTCTTATATGCATTATTGTTGATTTAACGAAGAGCCCATATTACCTTGTCTTCTCCTTTGTATTAAATGCTCGCAGATTCCAGCTTAGTCCAATGCACGTGCACTATTATTATTATTATCCACACCGTCCGGTCGTGCAAGTGGAAGGCAATAATGACGATATATGATGGACTGATTGAGATGAGAGAAGTTGGTATGAACTCGACCTCTCTTGTTTTTGTAAATACGATTAGTTCATCGTTCCTGATTCAGCCTATTATGAATGAAACATGTTTGCAATGACAATTAGACATTATAGTTGCTCATGTCATGCTTAATTAGCTAGGAGTTTATAATGGTTTACCTTGCGTGCCAACATGTTATTAAAATGGTTGTGATGTGGTATGATAGGGTGGTATCCTCCTTTGAACGATTTGAGTGACTTGACTTGGCATATGTTCACGCATGTAGTTGAAACAAAATCAACATAGCCTTCACGATATTTATGTTCATGGTGGATTATATCCTACTCATGCTTGCACTCAATGTTTATTAATTTCAATCCATGTTCATGACTGTTGTCGCTCTCTAGTTGGTCGCTTCCCAGTCTTTTCTAGCCTTCACTTGTGCTAAGCGGGAATACTGATGTGCATCCACTTCCATAAACCCCAAAGTTATTCCATATGAGTCCACCATACCTTCCTATATGCGGTATCTACATGATGTTCCAAGTAAATTTGTATGTGCCAAACTCTAAACCTTCAAATGAAATTCTGTTTTGTATGCTCGAATAGCTCATGTATCAACTAGAGCTGTCTGTATCTCCCATGCTAGGCGGGTTATTCTCAAGAGGAGTGGACTCCGCTCCTCACTCACGAGAAAATGGCTGGTCACCGGGATGCCCAGTCCCATGCTCAAATCAAATCAAAATAATTGCAAACAAAACTCCCCCAGGACTGTTGTTAGTTGGAGGCACTGTTGTTTCGGGCCAGCCATGGGTTGATGCTTGTTGGTGGTGGGGGAGTATAAACTTTACCATTCTATTTGGGAACCACCTATAATGTGTGTAGCATGGAAGATATCGAGATCTCTCGGTTGTTATGTTGACAATGAAAGTATGCCGCTCAAAATATTATTTATCTCTGCTTTAAAATCGAGCTCTGGCACCTCTACAAATCCCTGCTTCCCTCTACGAAGGGCCTATCTATTTACTTTTATGTTGAGTCATCACCCTCTTATTAAAAAGCACCAGCTAGAGAGCACCACTGTCATTTGCATTCATTACTATTAGTTTATATTGAGTATGACTGGATCTCTTTTACCATGAATTACAATGTTTAGTCAGTCCTTGATCCTCAGAGGTGCTCTGCATTTATGTTTTGCGGTCTCAGAAAGGGCTAGCGAGATACCATCTTGTTATATCATATTATGATTGTTTTGAGAAAGTGTTGTCATCCAAGATTTATTATTATTGCTCGCTAGTTGATTATGCCATTGATATGAGTAAACATGAGACATAAGTGTTATTGTGAATATGGTTAGTTCATAATCTTTGCTGAAAACTTGAATGCTGGCTTTACATATTTACAACAACAAGAGCAAACAGAGTTTGCAAAAGTTTTTCTTTATCACTTTCAGTTTATCAACTGAATTGCTTGAGGACAAGCAAATGTTTAAGCTTGGGGGAGTTGATACGTCTCCATCGTATCTACTTTTCCAAACACTTTTGCCCTTGTTTTGGACTCTAACTTGCATGATTTGAATGGAACTAACCCGGACTGACGTTGTTTTCAGCAGAATTGCCATGATGTTATTTTTGTGCAGAAATAGAAGTTCTCAGAATGACCTGAAACTTCACGGAGAATATTTTTGGAGTTAATAAAAAATACTGGCGAAAGAATCAAGGCTAGGGGGCCCACACCCTGTCCACGAGGGTGGGGGCGCGCCTACCCCCCTGGGTGCGCCCCCCTGCCTCGTGGGCCCCCTGGTGCTCCACCGACCTCAACTCCAACTCTATATATTCACGTTCGGGGAGAAAAAATCAGAGAGAAGGATTCATCGCATTTTACGATACGGAGCCGCCGCCAAGCCCTAATCTCTCTCGGGAGGGCTGATCTGGAGTCCGTTCGGGGCTCCGGAGAGGGGAATCCGTCGCCATCGTCATCATCAACCTTCCTCCATCACCAATTTCATGATGCTCACCGCCGTGCGTGAGTAATTCCATCGTAGGCTTACTGGACGGTGATGGGTTGGATGAGATTTACCATGTAATCAAGTTAGTTTTGTTAGGGTTTGATCCCTAGTATCCACTATGTTCTGAGATTGATGTTGCTATGACTTTGCTATGTTTAATGCTTGTCACTAGGGCCCGAGTGCCATGATTTCAGATATGAACCTATTATGTTTTCATGAATATATGTGAGTTCTTGATCCTATTTTACAAGTCTATAGTCACCTATTATGTGTTATGATCCGTTAACCCCGAAGTGACAATAATCGGGATAGTTACCGGTGATGACCGTAGTTTGAGGAGTTCATGTATTCACTAAGTGTTAATGCTTCGGTCCGGTACTCTATTAAAAGGAGGCCTTAATATCCCTTAGTTTCCAATAGGACCCTGCTGCCAAGGGAGGGTAGGACAAAAGATGTCATGCAAGTTCTTTTCCATAAGCATGTATGACTATATTCGGAATACATGCCTACATTACATTGATGAATTGGAGCTAGTTCTGTGTCACCTTAGGTTATAACTATTGCATGAGGAATCGCATCCGGCATAATTATCCATCACTGATCCAATGCCTACGAGCTTTTCACATATTGCTCTTTGCTTAGTTACTTTTCCGTTGCCACTGTTACAATTACTACAAAGCTACTACTGTTACTTTTGCCACAGTTACCGTTACTTCCATACTACTTTGCTACTAAATACTTTGCTGCAGATATTAAGTTATCCAGGTGTGCTTGAATTGAAAACTCAACTGCTAATACTTGAGAATATTCTTTGGCTCCCCTTGTGTCGAATCAATAAATTTGGGTTGAATACTCTACCCTCGGAAGCTGTTGCGATCCCCTATACTTGTGGGTTATCAGATGTTTTATATGCTATTTTATATGATTTTTGGGACTAACCTATTAACCTAGAGCCAAGTCCCAGTTTCTGTTTTTCCTTGTTTTTGAGTATCGCAGAAAAGGAAGACCAAACGGAGTCCAATTGACCTGAAAAATGACGGAGATTATTTTTGGACCAGAAGAAGCCCACGGAGTATCGGAGATGGGACAGAACAGTCCCAAGGCACCCACGAGGGTGGGGGGCGCGCCCCCTGCCTCGTGGCCGCCTCGGAGACCCCCCTGACTTGTTCCTGACGCCAACACCTCTTATATATACCCAAACTTCCAGAGCATAACCTAGATCGGGAGTTCCGCCGCCGCAAGCCTCTATAGCCACCAAAAACCAATCGGGACCCTGTTCCGGCACCCTGCCGGAGGGGGATCCCTCACCGGTGGCCATCTTCATCATCCCGGCACTCGCCATGACGAGGAGGGAGTAGTTCACCCTCGGGGCTGAGGGTATGTACCAGTAGCTATGTCTTTGATCTCTCTCTCGTGTTCTTGATTCGGCACGATCTTGATGTATCGCGAGCTTTGCTATTATAGTTGGATCTTATGATGTTTCTCCCCTTCTCCTCTCTTGTAATGGATTGAGTTTTCCCTTTGAAGTTATCTTATTGGATTGAGTCTTTAAGGATTTGAGAACACTTGATGTATGTCTTCCATGTGCTTATCTGTGGTGACAATGGGATATTCACATGATCTACTTGATGTATGTTTTGGTGATCAACTTGCGGATTCAGTGACCTTGTGAACTTATGCATAGGGGTTGGCACACGTTTTCGTCTTGACTCTCCGGTAGAAACTTTGGGGCACTCTTTGAATTTCTTTGTGTTGGTTGAATAGATGAATCTGAGATTGTGTGATGCATATCGTATAATCATACCCACGGATACTTGAGGTGACATTGGAGTATCTAGGTGACATTAGGGTTTTGGTTGATTTGTGTCTTAAGGTGTTATTCTAGTATGAACTCTAGGATAGATCGAACGGAAAGAATAGCTTCGTGTTATTTTACTACGGACTCTTGAATAGATTGATCAGAAAGAATAACTTTGAGGTGGTTTCATACCCTACAATAATCTCTTCGTTTGTTCTCCGCTATTAGTGACTTTGGAGTGACTCTTTGTTGCATGTTGAGGCATAGTTATATGATCCATTTATGTTATTACCGTTGAGAGAACTTGCACTAGTGAAAGTATGAACCCTGGGCCTTGTTTCCTAGCATTGCAATACTGTTTACGCTCACTTTTACCACTTGCTACCTTGCTGTTTTTATATTTTCAGATTACAAAAACCTATATCTACCATCCATATTGCACTTGTATCACCATCTCTTCGCCGAACTAGTTCACCTATACAATTTACTATTGTATTGGGTGTGTTGGGGACACAAGAGACTCTTTGTTATTTGGTTGCAGGGTTGTTTGAGAGAGACCATCTTCAACCTACGCCTCCCACGGATTGATAAACCTTAGGTCATCCACTTGAGGGAAATTTGCTACTGACCTACAAACCTCTGCACTTGGAGGCCGAACAACATCTACAAGAAGAAGGTTGCTTAGTAGACATCAAGGCCTCCTGGCCATTTTGAGTGCTTGCTAACGCGCCGCATCGCCGTTCCCTCTCGCGGCCGAAACCACCTTCGCTCAAAGTCCGGCGCCGCCCGCGGTGGTCGCCGTCGACGTTCCCGGTCGCTTCAGCCACTCCCGCCGATGTCGTTCGTCGCGGCTTCATCTCTGTGTTCGAATGCACCCAGCTCCGCGATGAACGGTGCCCCGCAGCCCCGCCTTCGAACTCGTCGAGCCTCGGCGTCCGCCCGACATCGTCGCCGGTGACCATTCCGGCCACCCCCGCCGTCGTGCTCCCCTCCATCGGACGCGGCGCGAAGAGGCCGTTCCAGAGAGTCTGGCCGCGCCCGTTTTGGTCCACTATAGCCCCTTTCCGAGCTCGTCGGAGCTCGCCACCGCGTCTGGGCTTGCTGGCGCACTCCAGTGGCCGCGCTGACTCGGCGCCGAGGGTCCCACCACTCAGCCACTGACCCCTGGCCCCCTGGGCCTAGTTGACCCAGTCAACTATGCTGACTGGGCAGGCCCCAGCCAATGACACGCGGGCCCCCCCAACCTTTAAGCTTTTCTTTAAAAATAAATAGAGTCTACTAATTAGTTAATTAGTTAATTATAACACTAATCTATCACTGACTAATGGGGCCCACACTTAACTTTTCCTAGTTAGTTTAAAACAAATCCTATTTCACCTCTTTCTCAATGACACGTGGGTCCCACTGGACCCACAGGTCAGATTTAACCCAGTCAACCGCACTGTTGACTGATGACCTCAGCATTGCATCATGATGACATCAGCAGACACTATTCTGGATAATGTTGGAATTAAATAGATAAATAAATTCGGAAAATGATTAAAACTTTAGAAAAACATAGAAAATAAACCGTAGCTCAGATGAAAATGTTTTCTACATGAAAGTTGCTCAAAACGACGAGATGAATCCAGAAACGCAGCCCGTTCGTCCACCACACATCCCTAGCATAGCAAACACACAACTTTCCCCCTCCGGTTCATCTGTCCGAAAACGCGAAACACCGGGAATACTTTCCCGGATGTGTCCCCCCTTTGCCGGTATCACCTACTACCACGTTAGGGCACACCTAGCAACGCTCATTGTCATGTCATGCATCATCATGCATATGTTTGCATTATATTTATTGTTTCTTCCCCCTCTTCTCTCGCTAGACACCGAGACAGACGCCGCTGCTACCCAGTACGACTACGGTGTTGACGACCCCTCCTTCTCGGCTGAGCTTCCAGGCAAGCCCCCCCCCCCCCTTGATCACCATATCGCCTATTCCTTCTCTCTACTGCTTGCATTAGAGTAGTGTAGCATGTTACTGCTTTCGGTTAATCCTATTCTGCTGCATAGCCTGTCATTGTTGCTACAGTTGTTACCCTTACCTGCAATCTTAAATGCTTAGTATAGGATGCTAGTATTCCATCAGTGGCCCTACATTCTTGTCCGTCTGCTATGCTATACTATCGGGACGTGATCACTCGAGAGGTGATCACGGGTATATACTATATACTTTATACATGATACATGTGGTGACTAAAGTCGGGTCGGCTCGTAGAGTACCCGCAAGTGATTCACGGCTTGTGGGCTGAAAGGACCTTTGTCCCGACGGCCCTCTGGGTGGATCTTTGTGGCGGAGTGACAGGGCAGGTTGAGACTACCTAGGTGAGAGGTGGGCCTAGCCCTGGTCGGCGTCCACGGTTACTTCAAAATTAACATGCTTAATGATATCTTGGTATTTGATCTGAGTCTAGCCACTGGCCTATACGCACTAACCAACTACGCGGGAACAGTTATGGGCACTCGATGTCGTGGTATCAGCCGAAGCCTTCGTGACGTCAGCGACTGAGCGGCGCGCGCTGGGTTGGACCGCGTAACGCAACTTCCTTTGAAATGGAGGTTGCTAGGTCTGCTCACCGGCCGCGTTCGCAACGTGCAGGTGTGCAATGGGTGACGGGCCCAAACCCCTCCGTGCATAGTATTTAGACCGGTGTGTTGACCTCTCTGTTGTGCCTAGGTGGGGCTGCGATGTGTTGATCTTCCGAGGCCGGGCATGACCTAGGAAAGTGTGTCCGGCCAGAGGGATCGAGCGTGTTGGGTAATGTGGTGCATCCCTGCAGGGAAGTTTATCTATTCGAATAGCCATGATCCTCGTTAACAGGACGACCCGGAGTTATACCTTGACCTTATGACAACTAGAACCGGATACTTAATAAAACACAACCTTTCAAGTGCCAGATATAACCCGATGATCGCTCTCACACAGGGCGACGTGGGGAGGATCGCCGGGTAGGATTATGCTATGCGATGATACTTGGTGAACTTACCATCTACTCTCTTCTACATGCTGCAAGATGGAGGCTGCCAGAAGCGTAGTCTTCGACATGACTAGCTATCCCCCTCTTATTCTGGCATTATGCAGTTCAATCCATCGATTGCCCCTTTACACGGATACCCATGCATATGTAGTGTAGATCCTTGCTTGCGAGTACTTTGGATGAGTACTCACGGTTGCTTTGCTCCCCCTTTTTCTCCCTTTCTATACCTGGTTGTCGCAACCAGATGCTGGGGCCCAGGAGCCAGACGCCACCGTCGACGACGACTCCTACTACACCGGAGGTGCCTACTACTACGTGCAGGCCGCTGACGATGACCAGGAGTAGTTTAGGAGGATCCCAGGTAGGAGGCATGCGCCTCTTTCAATTTGTATCCCAGTTTGTGCTGGCCATCTTATGGGAAACTTGTTTAACTTATGTCTGTACTCAGATATTGTTGCTTTCGCTGACTCGTCTATGGTCGAGCACTTGTATTCGAGCCCTCGAGGCCCCTGGCTTGTATTATGATGCTTGTATTATGATGCTTGTATGACTTATTTTATTTTTAGAGTTGTGTTGTGATATCTTCCCATGAGTCCCTGATCTTGATCATACACGTTTGCGTGTATGATTAGTGTACGATTGAATCGGCGGCGTCACAGAGACAGCCTTGGACCGCCGCCTGCCTCGCTCGCACTGGTCTATATTAATGGCGCCACCGAGCGGCCGCACCCCCCATCCTCGCCACACACACAATTCCTCTCTCTCCGCACGCATCCTCGACGCCGCTCTGAGTCCTCAAAGCCGTTAGTGTATGAGGATGCCGCCGAAGCGCCCCATCGGAGGGAGTGGCGACGCCGGGGCTGCTGAAGCACCGGAGCACGGCGTGAATATGGAGACAGAGGTTTCCGTCCCCGCCGACGAGGTGGAGAACGAGGCTGCCAACAAGCGGAGGCGGGTCGAGAAAGAACCGCAAGCGACTCCAGCAGGCCTAGACTTCATCAACAACCTCCCCGATGATATGTTGATAGTCATCATATCCCTCCTTCCAATCAAATATTGGGCGAGGACAGCCGCCCTTTCCCGGCGGTGGCGCACCCTATGGCTCCGCACCCCTGTCGACCTCCTCGACGCCCACAAGCTCTGCCATGGCTATCGCCGAAGCTTGGATGTGTTCTCCCAGATCCTCAGCAGTCACGATGGCCCAATCAAAGGCCTTATCACGGGCAAGTTCCGTTCCAATGGCAAGGACCGAGCCAAGCTTGACGAGTGGTTCCGATCCCGCGCCATAGATCATCTCGAGAAGCTAAGTTATAATGATGGGCATATGCGCTTGCTGCCAATGTCCATGCTCTACTTCGCGCCCACACTGCGCCTCGCCAAGTTCATGAACTGCCATCCCCCCTTAATGACGCGCCCTCTTTTTCTACCATGACTGAAGCACCTCGAGCTCGTCGCCGTCCGCATCCCAAAGGATGACATGGAGCGCCTGCTCCGCTGCTGTACTGCACTCGAGTTCCTTCGTCTTCAGGCGATGAATTGGTCGAGTACCTTGCGCATCACCTCCAGGACTCTCCGGACTATTTATGTGTGTTGCTGTTGCTGCAACGAGAGATCACAAAAGGTGGACCACAATATGGTCATCCAGGACACACCTTCACTTGAGAGATTACTTGTAGTTGATCAACAAGGTCCAACAAGATTCAATGTCATTTCTGCGCCGAAATTGAAAGCGGTGGGCTACTCGTCTATTAAGTTCTACAACTTTCAGGTACAATAGTCGCCTTATATACCTCTCCTTCTTGATATCAACGTTATTTCTAGTTTTGAAGATGTATGTTCGTCTGTCATCCAGCAAAGCTTCACCCAGACTCTGGGCACAGTGAAGGTCTTGGCACTAGAATCTGTCGGCCCCAACCTGGACCAAGTTGTCAGTTGCCTGAGATGCTTTCCGTGCATGAAGAAGCTGTATATCGAGGTGATGTTCCTTTCCTGTTAAATGTTAACCATAAGGGAGTTCAATTTTTTGCACCTTTTCCCAAGTTTAGACAATGTACTACGATTTCTGAAGGAATTTTGGAGGATTTTAGGACATACACCCCCACCCCATATTGGTTGCTTCATTCATATGGTTACAATCGTCCATAAGCATTTCTCCTTTGGGTTCATCTGTACTAGTTTTCTTAGGGAATTTTTCATCCAATCCAACCTCTTGTGAAGAAGGCTACATGTTTATAGATTGTAATCAAATGCCCATGTTAATCATGCCAGATCGAAGATGGCACGTTGGTGCATTTTACAAATCCTGCAAACCAAATGGGCGTGTAGCAGTGTTCAAAACTGCATGTAGGCACTAACACGTTCTCTTCCTTTGCAGATAATAATAGGCCTGGAGGTGGATAATGTTTATAATGACAATCACATTGAATGCCTGGATCTGCATCTCTCAAATATTACTTTGAACTCCTACCGAGGGACCTTACCGGAGATTACACTCGCCAGGTTCTTTCTTGCCAGAGAAAAGGTGCTGAGGTTGAACATGCATTTAATTAGGAAAGATCAATGGTATGATTATCAGAGCCGGCAGGTACTGTGGAATGGAAGTGCCTCCAAAAATGCCAAACTTCGTATTGGAAGAGCATATGATAAAGCAATTGGAAGTCATTGTGTTAAACCCATACATGACTTGTCAGCGGCTGATCCCTTTTCATAAATTACGCGGTTTGCAATGTTTGAATTTGGGCGTTGTAATCTTTGAATTTGAACCTTGCAATATTTATGGTATTTTATTATATTGAACCATTTCTGTTCTCTTGTCTCAACGCAAACAGTTCATCCGAGTGAACCGCATGTCGTATATCGCACACGCCTTGATCTGGCTGACCGTTTCTTTTGTGTTGCCTAATCACAAACAGTTCATCTGAGTGAACTGTATGCTGTACATCGCACACACCTTGATCTGTCTGACCGTTTCTTTTGTGTTGCCTAATCACAAACAGTTCATCCGAGTGAATCGTATGTTGTACATCGCACACACCTTCATCTGGCTGCCCGTTTCTTTTGTTCCTCCTCATCGAAAACGGTTAATTGAACTGAACCGTATGCCCTGAATCGCACACGCAACTAAAATCTGAACCATGTTTGATGCATCCGTCATCGCAAACGTTTTGCGCCCTTTTTGACTTTTTTTTGCACCACCGTTTGCGATTATTGCATCGCACACAGTTTCGTCAAAGGGTCTCTGATCGTAGTGTTGCGTTAGCAGCATCCTGCAGTAGTGAAAGGTAATCATAATTTTCAATGAGCCTCCAACATTGTTTTGCAAGCGTTGCCAAGTTGAAACTACTAATATCACGAAAGCCTAGACCACCTTTATCTTTAGGAACACACATCTTCCACCATGCGAACCAATGCATTTTACGCTGGTTTTCTCCATCGCCCCACCAATAGTGCAATATGGCATCAGTGATTCCCTTGCAATTTTTTTCCGAAAATTTGAATACGCTCATCGCATAAGTCGGTATGGCTTGGGCCATAGCCTTTATCAGTGCCTCTTTTCCACCATATGAAAGTGTTCTCTCCTTCCACCCATTGACTAGTTTCTGAATTCTTTCAATTAAATGTTTGAAACAATCAACTCTGTCCACTCCAATCATCGATGGAAGACCCAAATACTTGTCTGAGAGGGATTCTATCATAATATCCAGTATTTCGCATACCAAAACTTTGTCATCCACATGTGTGTTCGGGCTAAAAAAGATTGATGACTTTGCTGCACTCACCATTTGACCTGAAGCTGCACAATAAGCATCTAGAACCCCCTTCAATGAGGTAGCATTTGCACTGTCTGCCTTCATAAGAATTAATGAGTCGTCGGAAAAAATAGGTGAGAAATAAAAGGGGAGTCACAGCAAACATGTACCCCTTTCAGATTTCCTTGTTCCTCTTCATTGTTAATCAAAGCAGAGAGACCCTCTGCACATAACAAAAATAGGTAGGGAGACAGGGGATCCCCCTGTCTTAATCCTCTCATGGGTGTGAAAGGTGTTGTCTCGTTTGAGTTGAATCTCACCTTATATTCTACAAATGTTACACATGCCATGATGAGTTCAATCCACCTGCTGTCAAACCCCATTTTCCCAAGAATAGCCTTGAGAAAGACCCACTCCACGCGGTCATAAGCTTTATGCATGTCTAGTTTCACAGCACATGTCCCCACTTTGCCTTTTTTCTTCTTCTTCATTGTGTGGAGACATTCATATGCCACAATAACATTATCCGTAATGATACGCCCAGGAACAAAAGCGCTTTGAGTTTCACTAATAATGTCTGGAAGAAATACCTTCAGTCGAGCTGCCAACATCTTCGAGATGACTTTATAGACCACATTACAAAGACTTATGGGTCGGAATTGGGACACCTTTTCCGGTGTGTCCACCTTGGGGATGAGTAAAATGGTGGTCGTGTTCCAGCCCTTCGGGATCACCCTACTGTTGACGGCCTCGAGAACCTCTTTCACCAGATCTTGGCCTAATAAGTGCCAGAATGTTTTATAAAATATGGCATGCAACCCATCAGGCCCGGGTGCTTTCAGGTCACCTATGTTGAACAACGCTCTCTTAACCTCTTCTTCTGTAAATGGAGCAAGTAAAGCTTCATTCATATACGAGGAAACACGTGGTCGGACTTTATTCAAAACTTCCCAATTGGGTACACTGACTTCAGAAGTAAAAAGACCCTAAAAGTATTCAGTTATTAGGTTTCTCATGGCCTCGTTATCCTCTCTCCAAGTACCATTTTCATCCATAAGACGAATAAAATTCCTCTTCTTCCTAGCAGTAGCGAAATTGTTAAAGAAATTTGTATTACGGTCGCCGTATTTCAGCCAATTCGCCCTGCTCCGCTGAACCCAGTAGATCTCCTCTTTGTCCATAGTTTCTTCTATCTCAACTAACAGTGCACGTTGCCGATTTGCCGACTCATCAGTGAGTGGCCCCGATCGCAACAAATCCAACTCCGCCTTCAGATCCTTTAGCCGGCGCTGCGGTGCTCTAAGAACATCGCGATCCCACCGATGAAAATGCTCATGCACTGTAGCAGTGCACGCTGCCAGTGAGGCTGATGCACACGTCCTCTCCCATGCTTCGGTAACTTCTTGCATCATGTCCTCCTCTAGCAGCCATCTAGCCTCAAGCTGTCGGCGATCATGTCCAGAGTGATGGTCAGCACCTGCCACTCCATCAGTATCCAACACTAATGGTCTGTGGTCTGACTTGATGTGTGGTGCATTTGTGACAACAACATTTGGAAACAATCCATGAAGGGGACCATTACAGACCGCTCTGTCAAGGCGTTCGCGAAGCCGGCGACGTCTCCATGTGAATTGATCACCCTGGTAACCCATATCCTCCAATTGACAGTCAACGAGTGCATCTCTGAATCTCTGCATCATATTAACAGGACGAGGAGTGCCACCCTCTTTCTCATGAGAGTACAGTATCTCATTAAAATCACCCAAGACCACCCATGATAATTGTGGTTGTTGGGCTAAATCTCGGAGGTAGCCCTAGGAGAGTTGTTTATCTTCCCACCGTGGTTCGCCATAAAATCCTGTCAACCTCCATTGTTCATCTCATCCTGTACCCACTATTGCATCAATAAAGTTTTTATTTTTGTCAGGCACATGCAGCCGGATAGTGCTCCGCCAAAACAGAATTAGACCACCACTAGCACCAATGCTTTCAACCACTTCCACCTTGTCCATCTTGAGTTTTTTCATTAATTTCCCTGCCTTAACTGTATTCAGATGTGTTTTAGACAGGAAAAACACATCCGGTCCCCACTGCTTCTGAATATCCAGAAGAGCTCTCTCTGCCGTATAAAAATAAAAATGTGACAAATCCGACAACATCCGCATAGTTGAGAGAACAAATATTGTGTACGCTAACACGTCTGCTGGTATTGGGGATTTTCTTTACATTAATTAAAATCAGGAAAACAACTATGATAATCCCACGGTAGCCATGCCGGGCTCCTCTGCAGACGAGCTCGCTCCGGCCGTGCGGTCCAGCACCAGCAGTCCAGCACCTTCTCTAACCTTTTTCTAGAAGACTCTAACCTATTTTTCTGTAAATGGTACAGCACAGCCCAGACGAACGGGCTGGCCCATCTAAACTCCAGCCACTCAGAAAAAAAAAGAAGAAGATCTAACCCTAGCCTCTCGCCCGATTCCGTCCTCTCTCGGTCTCTCCTTCCTCGTTCCCCATCGCGCCGCCACGCACGAGAGCCTATCCTTACTTTGTTGTGCAGGAGGCATGCTTGTTTCTCCTTCTCTACGTTTTTGATGTTTTGATCAAGACCTGGGGATTCTGTTGTAATGGCCGAGTGCTCCTTGACAACACTGGGAGGCCAGTATCGTGGGGGATGGACCCAATCCAGCGGCAAGCTCTCCCCACGAAACATATCAATCAGGATGTCAAAGAGGTAGCTTTGTTCTTCGGTTTTTGTGATATTACTAATATGGACCATCTAGAGTTGTTGGGTTATATACTTATATTTCATTTGGGCTATTCCATATTTGTAGGAACTACATTCATAAAATTCCCCTTCCATGTCTGTCCAAATTCAATTTAGCGAAAGAGTGGAAAAGCTGCGCATTTACCTCTTATAACTTTCATGGAAGGGGTTACAAGCTGGAGACTCAAGTTGGATGTTATTTCTTTCAGTCAATGATGGGTTCAGAGAGTGTGATCTCACCAAATCTAATGTTGCTTTCTGATGAAGCGCTTCTGACTATCAGCGTAGTTCTTGCGTATTTGGCTGGGGTTGCACCCTCTCGACCTACAGTACCCCGCACCCAAAATCCCAGCGCCAATCAACATCTCACAGCATCAATCTCCTCTGATTCTGGTAGGTAAGAGTAGCTGCTTTAATGTCGCTTTTAGGTGTCAAAACATTTGTTTGACAGGAAAAATTATGACTGCTAATGCAGTTTTCTATGGCAATTGCTAGGAATGGAAAACGTTTGCTTGACAAGAGTACAGCGTCTGACCCCAATGATACATGGAATGAAGTGAGGGCTAAGCTTTCTGAAGCCTTAGAAGCAAATGGTCAAGATGCCAGTTCTGATAGCAGAGACGAAGGACTAAAAAATGATAGGAAAAACTATCCTTTGAGTATGCTTGCAATTCATGGAGGTCCCAAGTTGCGGCTTCTTCTGATCACATTTCAACTTCTTGAAATGGAGGCAAGAAATGCACTATAATTTATTTTTCATAAATATTTTGGGTATATATTAGTGTATTGAAGATTGCCCATGCATACTTCTCCGAGTTTAGATAAGCTAGTAGGCAGTAGCTGAGCTATTATGTACTCCCTCCGTCCGGAAATACTTGTCATCAAAATGGATAAAAGGAGATGTATCTAGACGTATTTTAGTTTGGGATACATCCCTTTTTGTCCATTTTGATGACAAGTATTTCCGGACGGAGGGAGTACCAAAATGGTCCTTCTCTCTTCCTGTATGTTTTTGTTGGTTAAGTAGCATCATAGTCCATGTTGTATCGGTGTTTTCCAAATATTCGTTGACTAGTTGAATAAAATCATTATGGTTGTGCACCAGAATTTCTGGAGTAAAGTGCAGTTCATTTTTAAGATTTCCTTTATGTTGAAGTAGCATTTGACCCAATTATTGTCAATGTTATAGTATGTTTTAAATCCATATACATGCTATAACGTGGTCTGATCTCATGCAGGCAAGAAATATTTCCGGAAGTTTTGAACTTCTAGATGGGATCAGGTGGTCGGAAGTGTCAGTTATGTTGATAGATAGCTTGATTGAACCAGCATTTATGAAATGGATCGAAGAAGAGCAAGCCCTGGAAAATGGCAAGATCGATGAAGTATATCATCAGTTTGAACTGCCCTCCATTTCTCCATATTGGCTAACCTCCGACTATCTTATTTTTATTCCTTTTCTGTTCCAGAAGCTTATGACGGTGATTAGTAGAAAAATAAACGAAGACAATGGGATCTTGAAGAGATTCAACAGATTAGGGAAAGTTGAGCTCTATTTGGACCTGCTCTTTTTCGTAAGATTTGGTTCTGCAAGGTACTATCCGTTTGCCCTTCTTGATGCTTAATCTTGTTCTGTTCAATTTCTAATCATTTTCAATTTAATGCCATATGTAAGAATGTAATAGACCTCCGTAAGGTTCATAGTTACATCTTTATTCTGTTTCGTGGTGGCAGGTCTGACAGCTATTTTGATACTAAATTTCTGGCTGAAAATGGAGCAAGGATTTTGGAGGACCTGGTAATTTTCTTGGCTGATGTGATTGCTAGTATTTATCTAGAGATCATGTCAGTTGATGGTGACATGCCTACTGAGGTTGTTGGCTCCAGCTTAGCTCTATGTTCTCTGTCGACAAGAGAACTTCAAAAGCGGCGTAATGAGGTAATGTTTGTGGGCTGTATAAGCTGATGTTGTTCTTTATTACTCTGTTGAGTATATATATTAGTATTGTCATCTTTTGACCTGATAAGCATTTTTTACTGCCAAGCAAATATATTTGTGTGAGTATTTAAGGACACACATGAATAGTCTAATTCTGGATTATCCATTATTCCATTTGCCCTTGTCCTTAATTCTTCTGTTATCATTTTCTTGGAAAAATTCTTATGTTTTGATGTGTCCTATTCAGTAATTTGATACTGTGAAGTCCTAATATTCCAACTTTCATGCACTTTTAGGTTTTCATAATTGCATGCTAATCTATTTTATCTCTTCGAAGGTGGCAATTAACGGGTGGCTGCACCAGTATTTCGAGTCAGTTGTTTCAATGTACGAGGACAGGTTCGAGTTATATGTTCTATGCAGAAGATCATGCAAGAGCACAACAGATAATCAACCTGATAAAACTAATTGGTTGACTAATGCATTTCGAAAGCCTTCGACATCTACTCGCCTGGATTATGTTTGCATAAGCCCATTTTCTCTTCCAGTGAGAAGGACAAAGGAGCTAAGAGCTCTGACCGGATGGTATCGTCCGCCTCTTGTCTGCTCTTTGTTTCATGAAAAAAAAATCATTAACGTATTTTTTGTGCGGCTTGGATCAAGTTTAAAAATAATAATCAGTGTAACATTCTTATCCGTCATCTGCTGCAGGAGGTATTACTACAGCCTTTTCTTGGAGTTGTCGGATATTGCAATGCCTTTTGCACGGGCAGTCGTGGCTAGAGTCAGTGCTGCGGTGTCCTACTTCTGGGTGTCCATGATAGGGAGATCTTTGGGGCTCATTTTTTCTGGTATAAGGCAATCGCTGGGCTGGAAATGAAGTAGTGTTTCTTCAGCTTTCATTTTGACAATATCTCTATTCAGTCTTGTCAACTGTTACTCTCAAAGATGATTTGTCTTGTGCTCTTTGTTGTAGTGTTTCATTACGGGTTATGTATATCATTCACGCCCCGTCGCATCGCCCCCACAATACAACACACGTGATAATCAGACGACCAGAGAAGTGATTGACACATAATTATACTTCAGCTATTTGAGTTCCAGCAAAACCGTTAGTTTTATGCCAGATAAAATGAAGTGGTCTTGCGCATATGATCATGATGCATGCCAAGTTACTCGTAATGTCCAGATCTTATAATGGGAGAATAGGCTTTTTTAGGGCCTTTCCGTATTAGCCCCTTCTTAGTTAATGTGATGATGAGGCAAAGTTTTTTTCTCCTTTTTTTTTCTGAAAAAAAGAGATAATGCCCAGATCTCTTCTTTTTTGAAATAAAACCGTTAACTTTATTAATTGAAAATAATAGTTACATTGTCAATAAGAAAAGGTACAATTTCATCCATGGGCTCCTCAAAATAGTCTCTTGTCAAGAAAAGTTTCGCTAACCTAGCAAGTATACGAGCCACTTTATTTGCCTCCCTATTACAATGTTCAAACCTAGTAAGAGAGAAATCACATGCCAAAAAATAGCAATCATCGAAGACTGCCGCCGCTGCTCCCGCTGATTGTCCTCCATTCTTGATTGTGTTGATGACTTTCATATTTTGGAGTTAATAACAAGGCGATTGCATCCCGTCCTCTGTGTAGGAAATAATCCAAACTCCTAGGAAATAATCCAAACCTTGGAGTCAACACTTCTGTTGTTAAAACATCATCATCACACCAATCAATCTTCCAGTTTCCGCCAACAATAGATCTTTCTTTATCATTATCTGAAAACAGCCCCAGACTTGCCTGTAAGCAGATCGTGATCAAAACAAGCATCAACAATTAGCTTAACAAACCCCATAGGAGGTTTGCTCCATCCACCTGTTTTACACTACTGCAGGTTGGTCCAAACGCGACAGTCCAATCAGAGACCCTTTGACGAAACTGTGTGCGATGTATTAATCATAAACGGTGATGTAATAAAACCGTCCAAAAAGATGCAAAATGTTTGTGATGGCGGTGACATCAAACACGATTCAGATTAGAGTTGCGTGTGTGATGCATGACAAACGGTTAATCCAGCAGAACTGTTTGCGATGAGGCAGAACAACAGAAATGGACAGCCAGATGAGGGGGCGTGTGCGATATACGGCATACAGTTCACTGGGATGAACTGTGCGTGATTAGGCAACACAATAGAAACGGTCAGCCAGATCAAGGTGTGTGCGATCGAGGGCATACAGTTCACTCGGATGAACTATTTGCGATGAGCCAAGACAAGAGAAACAGTTCAACTAAACAAGATGTGTGTGATACGCGACAAACAGGTCCGTAATAAAAAATGTGTGTGCAGACCAATAATAACATATAAATAATAACATATATATATAAATAGATATCCAATTACATAAGTGACTATACAGATCATTCGCGCACACCTCAATAAACAATTGCATGCATTCTAAACTAGGAGAAACGATCATCTAGTCATCTACTTCTTGTGACGCTCCCGCCATTCCTCTGTGGCTCGATCCCTCGTTTGGGGCAGGAACAAGACACTTCCTCATGTCAATGATCCGTCTGTACATCTCGTAGCTTGTGTACGCATCCTTGGCAGTGTACTTGACGTGTTCTTCATCCAGTCTCTGATGCCAAACACTGTGCCAGGCGTTCTTGTCCTTCTTGCTCTTATCCTTCATCTTCATGTAGTAGGGGTCAATGATGACCGAGGCGAGCTCAGCCAGGGAGTTCTGTTTGTTGTTATCGCTGCCCCAGACCTTGTAATGGTCCTGAATGTTGATAAGATTCTGGCATTTCAAGTCCGAAACCTTGAGCGCTTTTAGATCGTTGGTGGTGTCCACCGTAGCGAAACTGTAGTCGAAGTTGTTGATAAACCTGGAGAAACGCTCGCAAGGCCTTGTGGCTAGGTGGTAGTGGTAGAGTAGGACGTCATGTCACACGCACAACTGGGTGACGACAACCTTCTGATCATGCCCCGCACGACCGCTGGTAAACTCGAGGTCGAAGTCGACCACTTGGTACTTGTCCTCAACAAGCAACTACTACATAGTCTGGATGGAGCTCTCCACCGAGACCGGCTCGTTTGTGTACACCACCGAGAGGGCCTCCCCCCTCACGTGGGTGTCCACTACGTGATGCGTGGTGAACTGCCCCCCGTTGTCGTCGTCGGCCGCTGGGAGCGCCATTGGAGCCACGCGGAGCGTCATTGGAACCGCTGAATGTCCTCTCTGTATGTGTCATCGTGGGTGTGCTTATTGTGTCGTGTGACGTGAGAAATGGAGGTAAATGGCCGCAGGAATAAATGGGTGCCGAGCGGCCTGGATTATCGGCGCGTCCGCATGGCAGTTTTTGCAGCGGGCAACTGCATCGTGGCGCCGCGCCAGGCGCAACCGCATGCATAATGGCAGCACGAACGTACGTGATCGTGCGCCGGCCCCAAACACTGGCAGCGCGCGTGGAGGGACGATGGCAGAGCGCCTGGAGGGACGTGAGAGCAGGGCGCGCCGCGGCTGCCTCAACCGCGAGCAACCACACGCATAGAGCAGTTGAACACGCAGGAAATGGTCGTCTACAAGCCGGCCGGCAGTTGCGTCGCTGCGCAGAGAGCGGCTGTGTGCTACTACCTACGTCTTGGTCTATTAGTCCCCTTTATATTCTGTGCCATATTTTGACTTTAAATTTAACCAACAAAATATTAATGCATGTTATAAAAATTATATAATTGGAAACTATGTTCAAATATGAATCCAACGATATAATCTTTGGCGACATGCATTCGTACTTTATTAGTTAAATCTCTAGTCAAACTTTGGCACAAAAATACATAGACGACTTATAAACTAGGAAGGGGGTAGTAGGTAATTAAATTACAAACGTTTTTTATTAACCGTATGTGTATGTGTCCTTTCGTACTCCTCTCGCACGTCTTGGCACCCCGCCGTCGCAAACGGCTTCGAGCGCAAGCTTGAGCAGCACGCGGGGGCGTTCTTTTGGCCAAACGGTGGTGAGCCCGTTCCCGCACAACCGCGCAAGTTCCCGCGCAAGATTCCTGCCTAACTCGGTGAAATCCCCCAAAATCCCAATGCTTACCGGCCTGCTATATAAACCCTCACGGCCGGCGAGTCTTGCATGGCATTTTACCCTCCCTCCCTATAGCTTATCTCGTCTGCTTCTTACACAATTGCCAATGGCACTGGTCCGTCGTCATCGCTCAGCCACTCCGCCGTCATCAGAGGAACTCCAGCTGGGAGGCTACACTGCGGCGGCGGCGCAGTCCTCGACGTAGTGTAGTGCGCGTGGCGCCCCTGTTGGGTGTGTGCGGAACACCCACCACACGCTCCACCACCGCTGCCCGTCGGCAGCTATTGCCGGGCGCCGTTGCCGCCACCCCGCCGTCTGCCGTTGTGGCCGCCACACCACTGTCGAAAGCCAGGGCCATCAACCGCTCCCCCGCCGCGGCCCGAAGGCGGGAGGTGGCCGTCGTGGCCGCCACCCCACTGCCGGCCACCGTGGCCATCACCCGCTCCGCCATCGCGGCCCGAAGGCGGGAGGTGGTGGTTGTGGCCGCCACCCCATCGTCGGTCGTCATGGCCGCCAGCCCACCGTCGACCACCGGGGTGATCACCCGCTCCGCCATCGCCACCCGAAGACGGGAGGCAGTGGTGGAGGTGCGCACGTGCGTCAACGACCTTGCGCGTTACATCGAGTTCCTGCGGGAGGAGGAGCGCCTCATCGAGCATGCAAAGAGCCTTACCGCCGCCGTGGCCGCAGCACACGCTGCAACAGAGACGAGGAATCAGGAGATCTACGAGGAGTTCTGCCGCTTTGAGACGGGTCGTCTGGACCGGCAGAGGGCGTTTGAGGTGAGCGTCGCTGAAGATGCAGCGGCGGCATGCACCGTATTGTAGTTGTCCAGCTCGTCGGTATGCTCCTCCTTCTCTGCCTCTTACTGAGCGCGCTTAGCAGAGGAGAGGCTGTCGAAAGTAGTACAAAGACCCGCCGTAGTATTAGTAGTATTTAGCGGCTATTTTGTTCAGTTCATCTGACTATAGATTTGGTGGAACTGTACGACGTACTTAAAATTAGCTAGTATATATAGTTGAACTAGCTACTTCAGTACGTGGTTGGCAACAATTGGGAAAAAGTTTGGTCGGTTCAGCTGTCGAGTTAAACTATTTGTATAAAGAACGACTGCTTAATCTAAATATGAATGAAATCTATGCTTAATTACTGAATTTTAGTTGCAAAAATTAGATAGTGCTAGTGATTTTTAGCTGCATATTTTGACAAATGGCAGTGTTAAGGTTGACAAAGGGCAATGTTACTAGATCAACAAATGTCAATCTTTCCGGTTTGTCAAATGGCAATATACCCAATATGACAGATGCAAATCTTACCAAATTGTCTATACGTGGTTGCACACGGGTCATCCGGAAAAACCGTTTGCGTTGAAGGGATGTACAAATCCTGCGTGCCAGATTTTTTCTTGGTTTAACGCCAAAGTCTCGGTTTGCATACCGTATTCAATCTGAACTGTTTGCGTTGAAGAGATGCACAAATCCTGCGCGGCGAATTTTCCCTTGGCTTACTGGGAAGACCATAACTCTCACTTTGCATACGTGTGTTCTATTGCTACTTCTTGAGCTTGCGTTGGTTTTTCCCTTGAAGAGAAAACGGTGATGCAACAAAGTAGAGATAAGTATTTCCCTCAGTTTGAGAACCAAGGTATCAATCGAGTAGAAGATAACGCACAAGTCACCGAATACCTACATAAACAATCAAACAACTTGCACCCAACGCGATAAAGGGGTTGTCAATCCCTTCACGGTTGCTTGCAAAAGTGAGATATGATACAGATAGATAAACGGTAAGTAAATATTTTTGGTATTTTTTGTTTATAGATCGAAAAGTAAAAAATTGCAAAATTGTAGTTCGGAAACTTATATGATGGAAAATAGCCCCGGGGGCCATAGGTTTCACTAGAGGCTTCTCTCAAGATACAAAATAATACGGTGGGTGAACAAATTACTGCCGAGCAATTGATAGAAAAGTGCAAAGTTATGACGATTTCTAAGGCAATGATCATGAATATAGACCTCACGTCCGTGTCAAGTAGACCGAAACGATTCTGCATCTAGTACTATTACTCCACACATCGACCGCTATCCAACATGCATCTAGAGTATTAAGTTCATAAAGAATGGAGTAACGCATTAAGCAAGATGACATGATGTAGAGGAATTAACTCAAGAAATATGATGAAAACCCCATCTTTTTATCCTTGATGGAAACAATAAAATACGTGCCTTGCTGACCCTACTGTCACTGGCAAAGGACACCGCAAGATTGAACCCAAAGCTAAGAACTTCTCCCATTGCAAGAAAAACCAATCTAGTTGGCCAAACTAAATCGATAGTTCGAAGAGAATTACAAAGATATCAAATCATGCATAAAATAATTCAGAGGAGATTCAAATAATATTCATAGATAAGCTGATCATAAATCCACAATTCATCGAATCTCGGCAAACACACCGCAAAAGAGTATTACATCGAATAGATCTCCAAGAACATCGAGGAGAACATGGTATTGAGAGAGAAGAAGCCATCTAGCTACTAGCTATGGACCCGTAGGTCTGTGGTAAGCTACTCACGCTTCATCGGAAGGGCAATAGAGTTGATGTAGAAGCCCTCCATGATCGTATCCCCCTCCGACAGGGTGCCGAAAAAGGTCCCTAGATGGGATCTCACGGGTACAGAAGGTTGCGGCGGTGGAAAAGTGTTTTCGTGGATGCCTATGTTGGTTTAGGGATATATAGGAATATATAGGCGCAAGAATTAGGCCAGGGGGTGCACGAGGGGCCCACAAGGGTGGGGGGCGCACCCTACCCCCTAGGCGCGCCCTCCGTCCTTGTGGCCGCCTCGTGGCTCCTCCGACTTCATCTCCAAGTCTCCTGGTTGTCTTCTGGTCCTAGAAAAATCATCGCGAAGGTTTTATTCCGTTTGGACTTCGTTTGGTATTCCTTTTCTGCCAAAATCAAAAACAGGGGAAAAACAGGAACTGGCACTGGGCTCTTGGTTAATAGGTTAGTCCCAAAAATAATATAAAATAGCATATTAATGCATATAAAACATTCAAAACAGATAATATAATAGCATGGAACAATAAAAAATTATAGATACGTTGGAGACGTATCAAGCATCCCCAAGCTTAATTCATGCGCATCCTCGAGTAGGTAAATGATAAAAACAGAATTTTTTATGTGGAATGCTACCTAAATATTTATCCATGTAATTTCTTTTTTTGTGGCATGCATGTTCAAATTCGTATGATTCAAAGCAAAAGTTTAATATTGACATAAAAACAATAATAATTCAAGCATACTAACAAGGCAATATGTCTTCTCAAAATAACATGGCCAAAGAAAGCTTATCCCTACAAAATCATATAGTCTGGTTATGCTCCATCTTCATCACACAAAATATTCAAATCATGCACAACCCCGATGACAAGCCAAGCAATTGTTTCATACTTTTAATGTTCTCAAAGTTTCTCAACTTTCACGCAATACATGAGCGTGAGCCATGGACATAGCACTATAGGTGGAATAGAAGGTGGTTGTGGAGAAGACAAAAAGAAGGAGAAAGTCTCACATCAACTAGGCGTATCAACGGGCTATGGAGATGCCCATCAATAGATATCAATGTGACTAAGTAGGGATTGCCATGCAACGAATGCACTAGAGCTATAAGTTTATGAAAGCTCAAAAAGAAAAACTAAGTGGCGTGCATCCAACTTGCTTACTCATGAAGACCTAGGGCAATTTGAGGAAGCCCATCTTTGGAATATACAAGCCAAGTTCTATAATGAGAAATTCCCACTAGTATATGAAAGTGACAATATAGGAGACTATCTATCATGAAGATCATGGTGCTACTTTGAAGCACAAGTGTGGTAAAAGGATAGTAGCATTGCCCCTTCTCTCTTTTCTCTCATTTTTTTGTTTGGGCCTTCTCTCATTTTTTGGCCTCTTATTTTATTTTATTTTATTTTTCGTCTGGAGTCTCATCCCGACTTGTGGGGGAATAATAGTCTCCATCATCCTTTCCTCACATGGGACAATGCTCTAATAATGAAGATCATCACACTTTTATTTACTTACAACTCAAGAATTACAACTCGATACTTAGAACAAAATATGACTCTATATGAATGCCTCCGGCGGTGTACCGGGATGTGCAATGAATCGAGAGTGACATGTATGAAAGAATTATGAACGGTGGCTTTGCCACAAATACGATGTCAGCTACATGATCGTGCAAAGCAATATGACAATGATGATGTGTGTCATAATAAACGGAACGGTGGAAAGTTGCATGTCAATATATCTCGGAATGGCTATGGGAATGCCATAATAGGTAGGTATGGTGGCTGTTTTGAGGAAGGTATATGGTGGGTTTATGGTACCGGCGAAAGTTGCGCGGTACTAGAGAGGCTAGCAATGGTGGAAGGGTGAGAGTGCGTATAATCCATGGACTCAACATTAGTCATAAAGAACTCACATACTTATTGCAAAAATCTATTAGTCATCGAAAGAAAGTACTACGTGCATGCTCCTAGGTGGATAGATTGGTAGGAAAATACCATCACTCATCCCCGACCGCCACTCATAAGGAAGACAATCAAAAAATATCTCATGCTCCAACTTCGTTACATAACGGTGCACCATACGTGCATGCTACGGGACTCACAAACCTCAACACAAGTATTTCTAAAATTCACAACTACTCACTAGCATGTCTCTAATATCACCATCTTCATATCTCAAAACAATCATAAAGAATCAAACTTCTCATACTATTCAATGCACTTTATATGGAAGTTTTTATTATATCCCTCTTGGATGCCTATCATATTAGGACTAAATTTATAACCAAAGCAAATTCCCATGCTATTAAAGACTCTCAAAATAATATAAGTGAAGCATGAGATTTCAATAATTTCTATAAAATAAAACCATCGCCGTGCTCTAAAAAGATAGAAGTGAAGCACTAGAGCAAAATTGCCTAGCTCAAAAGATATAAGTGAAGCACAAAGAGTATTCTAATAAATCACGATTCATGCGTGTCTCTCCCAAAAGGTGTGTACATCAAGGATAATTGTGGAAAACTAAAAAGCAAAGACTCAAATCATACAAGACACTCCAAGCAAAACACATATCATTTGGTGAATAAAACTATAGCCTCAAGTAAAGTTACCGATAGACGAAGACGAAAGAGGGGATGCCTTCCGGGGCATCCCCAAGCTTAGGCTCTTGGTTGTCCTTGAATATTACCTTGGGGTGCCTTGGGCATCCCCAAGCTTAGGTTCTTGCCACTCCTTATTCCATAGTCCATCAAATCCTTACCCAAAACCTGAAAACTTCACAACACAAAACTCAACAGAAAATCTCATAAGCTCCGTTAGTATAAGAAAATAAATCACCACTTTTGGTACTGTTGTGAACTCATTCTTTATTTATATTGGTGTAATATCTACTGTATTCCAACTTTTCCATGGTTCATACCCCCCGATACTACCCATAGATTCATCAAAATAAGCAAACAACATATAGAAAACAGAATCTGTCAAAAATAGAACAATCTGTAGCAATCTGGATATTTCAAATACTTCTATAACTCCAAAAATTCTAAAAAATTAGGACAACCTAAGCAATTTTTTTATTAATCTTCTACACATAGAATAAGTATTTTATCACGCTTCTGTTAAAAATGATAATTGTTTTTCCTGAGCGCAAAAGTTTCTGTTTTTCAGCAAGATCAAATCAACTATCACCGTAAGCTATCCCAAAGGTATTACTTGGCACAAACACTAATTCAAACATAAAACCACATCTAACCAGGGGCTAGGTGAATTATTTATTGCAAAACAGAACCTAAAAAGCAAAAGCAAAAATAAAATAAAACTGGGTTGCCTCCCAACAAGCACTATTGTTTAACGCCCTTAGCTAGGCATAAAACACGAATAGATCTAGGTATTGTCATCTTTGGCATGCAATCCATAAGTAGCTCTCATAATAGATTCATAAGGCAATTTAATTTTATTTCTTGGAAAGTGTTCCATGCCCTTCCTTAACGGAAATTGAAATCTAATGTTTCCTTCTTTCATATCAATAATTGCACCAATCATTCTAAGGAAAGGTCTATCAAGAATAATAGGACATGTAGGATTGCAATATATATCAAGAACAATGAAATCTACGGGCATATAATTCCTATTTGCAACAATAAGAACATCATTAATCTTTCCCATAGGTTTCTTAATAGTGGAATCTGCAAGATGCAAATTTAAAGAACAATCATTAAATTCACGGAAACCTAACACATCACACAAAGTTTTTGGAATCGTGGAAACACTAGCACCCAAATCACACAAAGCATAGCACTCATAATATTTAATCTTAATCTTAATAGTAGGTTCCCACTCATCATGAAGTTTTCTAGGAATAGAAACTTCCAATTCAAGCTTTTCTTCAAAAGATTGCATCATAGCATCAACGATATGTTTAGTAAAAGCTTTGTTTTGATTATAAGCATGAGGAGAATTCAACATGGATTGCACCAAGGAAATACAATCTATTAAAGAACAATTATCATAATTAAGTTCCTTGAAATCCAAAAGAGTGGGTTCATTGCTACCTAAAGTTTTGACCTCTCCAGTCCAACTTTTATCAATTTTTGCATCAAGATCTAAAAACTCCGAATCATTGGGACGCCTTTTAACTAAAGTTGACTCATCTCCAGTCCCATCTTTATCAAGATTTATATTGGAAAATAAAGATTCAATAGGAGTCACATCAATCACTTTAAGATCTTCATCATTATTTAAAGATTCTGGTTTAGCGGCCATCTTATTTACTAAGGTAGCTTGTTTATCAGAAATTTGGCCTACTAAATTTTCAAGATGAGCAAACTGAGATTTCAAACCATAAAATTCCTTCGACATATCATCGAGCTCTTTATTCAGGTATCGCATAAAACCTTTCTACTCTTTAAGCTCGTTTCGAAAGAAATTATTATGCTCAAATTGCAAAGACATGAAGCTCCTAACTTTATTTTCAATTTCTTCCAACCTCCTAAAGTGAGGATCAACATTTTTTGGTTGAGACATCGTGACAAAGCAAGCAATTCAACACACAAGCACACAAAAACCAAGCAAAGAAGACGAGCGGAAGAGGGGCGAAGAAAAGTAAAATCTTTTCGAAAATCGTTTTAGAAGTGAGGGAGAGGAAAACGAGAGGTGAATGGCGAATAATATAACGCAAGAGATGAGAGTTTATGATGGGTACTTGGTTTGGCTTGACTTGGCATAGATCTCCCCGGCAACGGCGCCAGAAATTCTTCCTGCTACATCTTGAGCTTGCATTGGTTTTTCCCTTGAAGAGGAAAGGGTGATCCAGCAAAGTAGAGATAAGTATTTCCCTCAGTTTGAGAACCAAGGTATCAATCCAGTAGGAGACAACACACAAGTCACCGAATACCTGCACAAACAATCAAACAACTTGCACCCAACGCGATAAAGGGGTTGTCAGTCCCTTCATGGTTACTTGCAAAAATGAGATCTAATAGAGATAGATAAACGGTAAAGTAAATATTTTTGGTATTTTTGGTTTATAGATCGGAAAGTAAAAGATTGCAAAATAGTAGATCAGAAACTTATATGATGGAAAATTGACCCGGGGGCCATAGGTTTCACTAGAGGCTTCTCTCAAGATAGAAAATAATACGGTGGGTGAAGAAATTACTGCCGAGCAATTGATAAAAAAGCACAAAGTTATGACGATATCTAAGGCAATGATCATGAATATAGGCATCATGTCCGTGTCAAGTAGAACGAAACGATTCTGCATCTACTACTATTACTCCACACATCGACCGCTATCCATCATGCATCTAGAGTATTAAGTTCATAAAGAATGGAGTAACGCATTAAGCAAGATGACATGATGTAGAAGAATTAACTCAAGCAATATGATGAAAACCCCATCTTTTTATCCTCGATGGAAACAATACAATACGTGCCTTGTTGCCCCTATTGTCACTGGGAAAGGACACTGCAAGATTGAACCCAAAGCTAAGCACTTCTCCCATTGCAAGAAAAACCAATCTAGTTGCCAAACCAAATCGATAGTTCGAAGAGAATTAAAAAGATATCAAATCATGCATAAAATAATTCAGAGGAGATTCAAATAATATTCATAGATAAGCTGATCATAAATCCACAATTCATCAGATATCGGCAAACACACCGCAAAAGAGTATTACATCGAATAGATCTCCAAGAACATCGAGGGGAACATGGTATTGAGAATCAAAGAGAGAGAAGAAGCCATCTAGTTACTAGCTATGGACCCGTAGGTCTGTGGTAAACTACTCACTCTTCATCGGAAGGGCAATAGAGTTGATGTAGAAGCCCTCCATGATCGAATCCCCCTCCGACAGGGTGCCGGAAAAGGTCCCTAGATGGGATCTCATGAGTACAGAAGGTTGCGGCGGTGGAAAGTGTTTTCGTGGATGCCTATGTTGGTTTGGGGATATATGGGAATATATAGGCGCAAGAATTAGACCAGGGGGGTGCACGAGGGGCCCACAAGGGTGGGGGGCTGCCCTACCCCCTGGGCGCGCCCTCCATCCTTGTGGCCACCTCGTGGCTCCTCTGACTTCATCTCCAAGCCTTCTTGTTGTCTTCTGGTCCAAGAAAAATCACCGCGAAGGTTTTATTCCGTTTGGACTTCATTTGGTATTCCTTTTCTGCGAAACTCAAAAACAGGGGAAAAATGTGAACTGGCACTAGGCTCTAGGTTAATAGGTTAGTCCCAAAAATAATATAAAACAACATATTAATGCATATAAATCATCCAAAACAGATAATATAATAGCATGGAACAGTCAAAAATTATACATATGTTGGAGACGTATCATCTATCTAAAACGTTTGCGATGAAGAGCTGCACAAATCCTGCTCGGCACATTTTTCCTTGGCTTACTGGGGAAGCTATCGGTTTACATACGGGTGTTCTATCTAAAATGTTTGCGATCAAGAGCTGCACAAATCCTGCTTGGCACATTTTCCCCTGGCTTCATGGGGAAGCTGTCGGTTTGCATATGGGTGTTCTAACTAAAACGTTTGCGATGAGTGTTTTATATTTAAAAACCACTAACATTTTTTTAAAATAAAATCATTTGTTAAGTCTGTACATTCAGAGAGAAAAACGCAAGTTCGTTCAAACCATATCTTTCATTCAGTCACACTGCGAATTTATATTCATATGATCGAGATACAGTATTAAACCCAAAAAACTAATTCCGCCGACAGCGGAGGCAGCGTGCCACGCCAGCGTTGTCATTGTCGTCCTCCGGGACGCCGTTTTTGAAGTCTTCAAGACATCATAGAATTTTCTTCACTTGGAAATCAAACATCAAGTCATTGTGCGATTGACGGGCGGGGCGCGGGAGGACTGCAACTTGCGGCACTGCGAGGTAGCGGTCGACGTCGGCGTCCCATGCCGCTGAGGGGGGCGCGCACGGGCACGGGCGTAGCGGGTGCAGACAAACGCACGGGGACTGGTGCCGCGGTGGTTGCAGGGGTGCGCATGGGAACGGGCACGCGTTGGCATGCACACGAGCTCACGCGGGTCCGCGGAGACCTTGCCGATGCCCGCGGCTTCCAGCTCTGCGATAGTGCTCGGCGACCAGCCCGTAAATGCTACGGGGATGGTCGATGGAGCGGGCGCGGGGATGGGAGCTGGGACGAGCGCAGCGGTAGCAACCGCCACGGCCAGCTCGTTCAAGGCAATGTCCATGAGGGCCTATTCCTCCTTATTTTCTATGTCCTTCGGCTCGGAGTCGATTTCACCAAACTGGAAGACTAGTGGCAGATGATCCTTCCGCGCCATGGCGTTGGTGGAGGTCTACGGGAGGGGAATGGGAGGCGAACAGTAAGGCCGCTTGTCACAGCCCTAGCTTAGCCTTTGCTTGTCCTTGCATGATCATCATGTCATCATGTCTAAATTTCATTTAAATATGAAATGGGGATTCTCAAACCCTAGCACCAAACGGATTTGACTAGGGTTAAAATAAAATATTTTTCTTTGAACTCAAAACGCCCTTTAAAAATGTTCAACATTTCTGGGTTGAGGTGGAAGCATCTACCAAAAATGGTTTACATTTTTGCAGGACATATTTGGGCTTTGAATGAATTCAAACATATTTGAATTGGAGCTATTTAAATGCTATATATATTTTAGGTGCTCCAAAAATGTTGGAAATTGTTATGGGTCACCGGAATAGTTCAGACAACACCCCTAATTATTTCCAGGATTTTATAAAATGGTTTAGTATTTTACTAAATCAAAACAAAACAGAATAAATAGAAAACAGAAACAATTTAAATTAGAAAACAGAGAGAGAGAGAGAGTTACCTGGGCCGGCCTACCTGTTCTAGCACTGTAGCGGCCCAGCCCACCGAGGGCAGAGCCATCTTCTTCCTCCTCCCAGTAGGCAGAGGGGAAGCGTGGCGCGCGCGTGTGCATTCCCGGCCACCTCCTGCTTGCCTCCCTCGACCTGATCCGCGCTCGGAGACGCCCGACGCCTCCCCTCACTTCCCCCTCGCTCTCTGGCTCCCCCTCTGCTCTCTCCTCGCTCGTGTCCGAGCGCAGCTGCCGACCGCCGTCCCGTGAACGTGTAGCACCGCGTCCACCGCCGCCCCCATGCCCCATGGCTGCTTCCACTAGCTCCGCCTTGACGCCGTGAATCTCCAAGCCGAAGAACGCGCCCTGGATGCCCTGCAGCGTCGCCATCGCCATCTTCCTCACCGCCTCGGCCACCGAACGCCGTTGCCGAATTCTCCACCGACAGGACGTCCCCGAGCCCACTTACCCTCCCTACGAACTCGCGGTGAGCCCCCGAGTCGTTTCCCCCTTCTTCCCTGGTCGTGTTTGACCTCTAGGCCATAGCCCCGCCTTGGCCGAACTCCGGCCGCCGCTGCTGCTACAGATCGCCCCGTGACCAGCAGGTGCAACCCCTGGATGCGGGCGAGCGAGGGCAACCCACTGCTGCCCTTGGCTTGACCCACTGCCGCCCGTAGCGCCGCTCCGGCGACCTTCCGCCGCGACTTGAGGTCGCCGGCGCCTAACTCCAGTGATGCTGATGTGGCGCCATTAGTTTAGGTGTTAATCGTGTTTAGTTAGTGTCACGTGTCGATGACATGTGGGCCCCACCGCCTATTTTAACCATGGGGTAAACCCCTATTAAGTTTTAACCTAAACACAGTGGACCCCACACGTCAGTTGACCCGCTGACGTCACCGTTGACCTGGCTCCACCTGTCTGGGAGACAAACTGGCACCGGGTCACTGACCATCGGGCCCCGCTGGTCAGGTTTGACCTGGACCGACCAATTGACTTGCTGACGTGGTGCTGATGTCACTCCGACGTCATAAATCTTTTTCTAGAATTAAAATAAATCAGAAATGATTTATAAATTTCAAAAGATACCCCAAACTTCGAAAATTCATAGAAAATCAACGGTAACTCAGAATGAAATAAATTATATATGAAAAATGATCAGAAAAATCCAATCTATCAATCTGTACCATTTTCATGCATGTTTGAACCACTTAAAGTTGCTGTATGAAACAATTTGAATTAATGGCATTTGAAATGCCTTATGTGGAGTTTGAATTTGAATCTAGTGTTCAAACCAACTCCATTTAAATCGTTGCTAGCTGCATTAGCTCAACTCACAGCATTTTGCCATGTCACATTCATGCATCATATTGTGGCATTGCATTGTTTGTTTGCTGGTGGTTGTACCCCCTCAGTAGATGTATGTTCCGACGATGAGTTCGATGACACCGATGAAGAGCTATATCATCTTCAGAAGTGCCAGGCAAGCAAAACCCCCTTGTTCATTCCGATACAATCCCACTCTCTCGCTCCTGCTCTCTTTTACTGCATTAGGACAACAACGCTTCAACTGTTACATGCTGCGGTAGTTGAACCCCTTTCCTCTGCATGACCTGTCATTGCCACAGTAAATAGATGAAACCCACTAGCATGAGTAGGAGTTGTTTGAGCCCTGAGGTGCCTACTCATTCATGCTTGTTTGTCATGCCTGCTATTGCTTAGAGTTGTGTCAGGTCTGATTCATTGGGGATGAATTGGGAAGTTGTGAACATGTCCTACTGTTGAGAGCTAAGTGTGTGAACACGATTTGGTAAAGGTAGCGGTGAGAGGCCATGTAGGAGTACATGGTGGGTTGTCTCATTGAAACCGTCCTCAGGAACTGAGTTCTGTGTTTGTGATCCATGAACAGTTACTACCACACATTGGGTTCCGGTAACTCAACCCCTCTCGACTTATTAATCAACTTGATCTCTGTCCAGGAGTTGCAACTAGTTTCTGGTGTTTGTAGGTAGTGTTAGTAGTCTACCAAGTGGCGCCCGGTATAGGTGGGCTTGGGAAAGACTAGGCACAGTGGCACGGTGTACCAAGTGGCACCCGGATGGTGGGCTTGGGAACCCTGCTCACATCGTTTGGGGCCATGAGCGACACCCTGGCTGGATCTCCTTGGGGATGGAACCCGAATAGGCGATAAACCTGGACTAGAGGCTTGTGTGGTTAGTCAGGTCGTGGCCGACTCCCTCGCCAGGCTTTCGCTTGAAGGTTGCCGAGATACACGACGTGTACATGGTGGTAAGTGGCGAGAGCGTGTGTGAAGAAGTACACCCCTGCAGGGTTAACATCATCTATTCGAATAGCCGTGTCCGCGGAAAAGGACTTCTGGGTTGCCTGTATAGTTCATAGACAAGTGAAAGTGGATACTCTAAAATGCGCAAGATAAGCGTGAGTGGTATGGATGGCCTTCTCGTAGGGAGATGGGAGTGGATCCATAGTGGTGTATTGATATGGTGAATATGTGGACTCGTGTGCGCCACCTCAAAAGAGTTACTTGCAGTCATAGTTTAGGATAGCCACCGAGTCAAAGCTGGCTTGCTGCAGTCAAACTCCACCCCCTTTGTTGATACCGATGCATATGTAGCTAGTTCTGATGTAAGTCTTGCTGGGTACATTTGTACTCACGTTTGCTTATTTTATGTTTTGCAGAGAGACTTCAGTCTCGCTAGTAGTTCCGCATGGACTTCGACGTTTAGCTTGTTACCTCAGCTACAATCTTGTACCCTTGGGAGGGTCTTGTAGATAGTCAGGCTTCTCAGCCTTCTTCATTTCTAGTTGTTTGTACTCAGACATGTTTATGCTTCCGCTTGTTGCTTGTATGCTCTGTATGTAGGGTCATGAGACCCATGTTTGTAATACTTGGCTCCTCGGAGCCTAATGAATAAATACTTTGAGTAGTAGAGTTTTGTTGTGATGCCATGTTGTATTTACACACATCGAGCATATTGTGTGTATGATTGAAATGCTTGGTATGTGTGGGATCCGACAACCTAGTTGTTTATCCTTGGTAGCCTCTCTTATGGGGAAATGTAGTCTTGTGCTTCCATGAGCCATAGTAGTCCGCTACAGTCCGGTTCACCGGAGTCCTGCTAGCCCAGCACTACTGCTCCGGAACACTTGACTGGCCGGCATGTGGTTCACTTTGTTCCTGTGTCTGTCCCTTCGGGGAAATGTCACGCGGTGACATCCGGAGTCCTGCCTAGCCTGCTACAGCCCGGTTCACAGGAGTCCTGTTAGCCCAGTGCTACAGCCCGGATTCGCACGCTGCTGACCGACATGCTCGATGTTGATTCATGTATGCCTGTCCCCGTAAGTTAGTTCCACTTTGGGTTCACGACTAGTCATGTCGGCCTGGGTTCTCTGTCATATGGATGCTAGCGACACTATCATATACGTGAGCCAAAAGGCACAAACGGTCCCGGGCCATGGTAAGGCGACACCCGTGGGAATACCGTGCGTGAGGCCGCAAAGTGATATGAAGTGTTACCGGCTAGATCGATGTGACTTGGAACCGGCGTCCTGACACTGCTCGTATTAAATAGCGGCTCAGGCGCCATTAATGGAGAGGATGCGAGCAAGGCAGGCGGCCATGGAAGTCAAAGGGCTCGCTTCTGATGTCTCTTACGCAACTTTATTCTTGTAGACACGTGTTGGGCCTCCAAGCGCAGAGTTTTGTAGGACAATAGCAATTTTCCCTCAAGTGGATGAGCTAAGGTTTATCAATCCGTGGAAGGTGTAGGATGAAGATGGTCTCTCTCAAACGACCCTGCAATCAAATACAAGAAATCTCTTGTGTCCCCAACACACCCAATACAATGGAAATTTGTATAGGTGCGCTAGTTCGGCGAAGAGATGGTGATAAAAGTGTAATATTGATGGTAGAAATATATTTTTATAATCTGAATAAATAAAAACAGCAAGGTAGCAAATAGTAAACGGGCACAAAAACGGTATTGCAATGCTTGAAAATGAGGCCTAGGGTCCGTACTTTCGCTAGTGCAATCTCTCAGCAGTGCTAATATAATTGGATCGTATAACCGTCCCTCAACGTGCAACAAAGAATCACTCCAAAGTTCATATCTAGCGGAGAACATAAGAATAAATTGTTTGTAGGGTACGAAACCACCTCAAAGCTATTACGTACTAAAATAACACAAAGCTATTCTTTCCGTTCGATCTATCCTAGAGTTCGTACTAAAATAACACCAAAGCAAATTCATATTCATAATACTCAATCCAACAGAAAGAACTTCAAAGACTGCCCCAAGATTTCTACCGGAGAAACAAAGACAAGAACGTGCATCAACCCCTATGCATAGCTTACCCCAGTGTCATCTCGGGAATCCGTGAGCTGAGTGCCAAAACATATATCAAGTGAATCACTACAATACCCCATTGTCGCCATGAGTATTCAATTGCAAGACATATATCAAGTGTTCTCAAATCCATAAAAGTATTCAATCCGATAACAACAAAATCTCAAAGGAAAAAACTCAATTCATTACAACAAGATAGAGAGGGGAAAACACCATATGATCCGACTATATTAACAAAGCCCACGATACATCAAGATCGTGACATCTCAAGAACACGAGAGAGAGAGAGAGATAAACACATAGCTACTGGTACAAACCCTCAGCCCCGAGGGTGGACTACTCCCTCCTCATCGTGGTGACCACCTGGATGATGAAGATGGCCACCGGTGATGACCCCCCTCCAACGGAGTGCCAAAACGGGGTCTAGATTGGTTTTCGATGGCTACAGAGCCTTGCGGCGGCGGAACTTCTGATCTAGGTTAACCCCGAGGGTTTTTGGAATAATTTTGAATTTATAGGGTAAAGAGGGGGTGCCGGAGGCCACCGACGTGGGCACAACCTGAGGGAGTCCTGGATTAAGGGGTCCTCGAGTGTCCGGCCTATGTGATGTGGGCCGGACTGATGGGCCATAAAGATACAAGACAGAAGACTTCCTCCCGTGTCCGGATAGGACTCTCCTTTGCGTGGATGGCAAGCTTGGCGTTCGGATATGAAGATTCCTTCCTCTATAAACCGACTCTGTACAACCCTAGGCCCCTCCGGTGTCTATATAAACCGGAGGGTTTAGTCCGTAGAGGCGATCACAATCATACAAGCTAGACATCTAGGGTTTAGCCATTACGATCTCGTGGTAGATCAACTCTTGTAATCCTCATATTCATCAAGATCAATCAAGCAGGATGTAGGGTATTACCTCCATCAAGAGGACCCGAACCTGGGTAAACATCGTGTCCCCCGCCTCCTGTTACCATCGACCTTAGATGCACAGTTCGGGACCCCCTACCCGAGATCTGCCGGTTTTGACACCGACATTGGTGCTTTCATTGAGAGTTCTGCTATCACGTCGAAGAGAGGATTGATGGCTCGCCTTGTTATCAAGGACATTATCACCTCCGGAGGAGCCCTGGCCTCAGGCCAAACCCTCCGGCTGGGCGGCTTTACCATGACCGCCCGCTCGGCTGTCAAGCCGATGATGACTTCTCAGGTTATCAAAGATCGTCTCCGTGTTGACTCTGAATACTCCAAACGGATGGATCCTGCGGAGTTGTCGTCTTTAAACGAACTCCTGCATCGAATCGCCGCCATGGGGGTCGCTACAGACTATGATCAGATTGGGCTTAAACCCAATCAGAGAGAAATCAAATCTCCGCCGATCACCCATCAGATAGCGGTCGTAGAGGAGCAAAACAACAACTCTTACCCTATTTTGAAGATGAGTTATGTTCGGAATTCTGGGCTCGAAGAGCCGGATACATGTCTGCGGGACGACACTCCCGGTCCTCCGAACCCAGAATCGGGCGTCGAGCCTGGAAAATCATTTAACATCCCGGAACCCGAACTAATAAGCTCGAAAGTTCTTCAAACTCCGGAATCCAAATTGGGTCAGGGTTCGGATTTAAAGGCACCCACCCACCACACACAATATTCGCCAAGCAATTCCGGTCCTCCGGATATATGCGACCTCATGCACATACGACATCAGTCTCAGGAAACAGTCCATCACTTTTGGGCCAGATTCCTCCTTGTCAAAGACAAGATTAAAGATTGCTGCGACGAGGACGCGATTGCAGTCTCATGCACGTACGACGAGGACGCGATTGCTGCGACAATAATTGCAAGGACGAAGGAATCGTGAACGCCATCAACCGCTGTAGCGTATTACACTTCGCCGACTTGGCAACCATACTACAGAAGTACTGTGCACTGGAAAGTGCCTGGAAAACTCAGACAGCTCACTGGGAACCACCGGTCTCCACTCAACTCCTCTGGCAGGAAAAAAGGATGCACCCTCGCGGGGCACCCGACCCCATAGTGAAGAAAACTAAGCCCACTATGGGACGCGGAACCATTCTGGAGGGATGGCTCGATAGGCGATGCAAAATACACACAACACCGGATACCGTACCAACCCACAACCTTAGAGCATGTTGGATACTCCGGCAAGTGGCCAAGAGCGGCGAGGATATCCTCACCAAAAACACCTCAGAGCAACGCCCCCCAGAGGACGACGACCTCAGAGTATTGACGGTCTTCGAGACCTTCGCTTCAAACAATTGGCGCAAGAGGGCACTCTGCGACCTCGCCGAAGTCTGCCAAGTCGCAGCAATAAACCCCTGGAATGACATGGCCATAACTTTCAATGCCAGTGAAGAACCAAAATTCCGGTTAGTCCGGGCACCAGCCGCCTTGGTCCTCGATCCAATTGTGGACGGCTTTCGGCTCACTAAAGTGCTCATGGACGGCGGCAGCGGGCTAAACCTCATCTACGAGGACACACTCAATAAAATGGAAATAGACAGGAGCCGCATCGAGCAAAGTAATACGACCTTCCGAGGAATCATTCCCAACCGAGAGGCGCAATGCGCGGGAAAAATTACACTCGACGTGGTATTTGGCACACCGGAGAACTATCGGTCCGAGGAGATAACCTTCCAAGTGGCCCCTTTCAACAGTGGATATCACGCCCTATTGGGGCGAGAAACATTCAAGCTATACCTCATTACGGGTACATGAAGCTCAAGATGCCCGGGCCCAACGGTATTATCACTCTCGCCAGTGATCCGGACATAGCACTCCGCGCTGAAAACAAAACCGCATCCCTGGCCCTCGAGGCACTGTCCGAGGCCATCGCGGCCGAAGCGTTAACCACACTACGCTCCACGGTAGATAGGGACGACGTAATCCTTGATAAGCGACCCAAATCCACCTCTTTCAAACCAGCAGACGAAATATTCAAATTTCAAGTCCACCCGACGGACCCCAAGAAGACAGCTTGCATCGGGGCACAACTAGACCCAACGGTTGACGCCGCACTACGACCTGGTAATGGTGCCAAAGAAGGATAAATCCTGGCGCCTGTGCGTCGATTTCAAAGACCTCAACAAGGCCTGCCCTAAGGATCCCTACCCCCCGCATCGATCAGATTATCGATGCTACTGCAGGACACGACTCACTGTGTTTCCTCGACGCATACTCCTGATACCATCAAATCAAAATGAAGGAGTCCGATCAAGCCGCAACGGCATTCATTACCCCATACGGGCCTTTCTGCTTCAACACTATGCCCTTTGGGCTTAAAAACGCTGGCGCCACCTACCCACACATGATTCAAACATGCCTCGAGAAACAAATCGGCAAGACAGTTGAAGCATATGTGGATGACATCATCATCAAGACTAGGCATGCCGAGTCATTAATAGATGACCTGCATCTCACATTCGACAACCTCCGTACATATGACATCAAGCTCAATCCGGAAAAGTGTGTTTTCGGCGTTCCCGCTGGAAAACTGCTGGGCTTCATCGTTTCCAATAGAGGAATTGAGGCAAATCCAGCCAAAATCTGAGCTTTGTCACAATTGGCTACACCAACAGACCTTAAATAGGTCCAAAAACTAGCTGGATGCGTGGCAGCTTTAAGCCGCTTTATCTCCAGATTAGGAGAAAAAGCATTGCCACTTTATCGCCTTCTCCGACGCCGGACTAGAAGAAATCAAGGCTCTTTTAGCGAGCAACCCAATCCTGGCCGCGCCAAACATTGGCGAACCGATGTTATTATACATCTCTGCAACACACCAGGTGGTGAGCACGGTGCTCGTCGTTGAGCGAGAGGAGGATGGACACAAATTCCCACTTCATAAACCGGTATACTACGTATCCACTATCCTCGCACCATGCAAATCCCGGTACCCTCATTAGCAAAAGATAGCATATGCGGTCTTCATGGCATCCCGGAAGCTACGACACTACTTCCAAGAGTGCTCGATTACGGTGGCTTCCGAAGTACCACTCAATGACATAATAAACAACCACGACGCTACAGGCTGGATTGCCAAGTGGGCCATTGAGCTCCTGCCATTCGACATAACATACAAACCATGCTGAGCCACTAATCCCAAGTATTGGCCGACTTCGTCGCCGAATGGACAGAGGCCGAACTCCCTAAAGAGTACGACACATATTCCAACTGGGTCATGCACTTTGATGGCTCTAAAATGCTGGCCGGCTTAGGAGCAGGCGTTGTCTTAACGTCCCCCACTAGAGACACAATCCAGTACGTACTCCAAATATTATACACAGACTCCAATAATGCAGCCGAATACGAGGCCTTACTGCACGGTCTTCGGATGGCTGCCTCCATGGGCATACAACGCCTGGAAGTGCGCGGGGATTCAAATCTCGCAATATCCCAAATAAATCGAGACTTCGACGCCAAAGATCCGAAGATGGCGGCCTATCGTAACGCCATACTCAAAATACCAGCTCGGTTCGAGGGACTCGAGTTCCATCATGTGGCTTGAGAAAGTAATCAAGCGGTGGATGTCCTTGCTCGTATGGGCGCCAAGCGTGACCCCGTCCCGCCAAACATCTTTTTGGAAAGATTCTTCAAGCCATCCGTGGTGTGGCAGGGTGAGAGCAGCAACACCAGTCCGGATCCGATTATACCCCCAGATTCCGAACACAATACCGATATCATAGGGGGCTCAGCCTCCGAAATAACACCATCGGCCCATCTAATAATGGCAGTAATTGCCCCATGGACCGAACCTTTCTTGGCCTACCTTAATAGGCGAGAGCTCCCTGAGGATCATAATGAGGCTCGCTGCATTGTTCGGCGCTCGAAAGCCTACAAGGTCCATGACAGAGAGCTCTACAAGAAAAGCGCTACCGGAGTCCTTCAAAGATGTATCTCTGAAGAAGAGGGACGGCAGCTACTGGCCAAAATCCATGCTGGTCTCGGTGGCCACCACGCCGCGGCTTGGGCCCTTGTAAGTAAAGCCTTCCGTACAGGTTTCTTTTGGCTAACGGCCCGAGCAGATGCACAGGACCTTGTCCAACGTTGTGTCGGATGCCAGGTTTTTGCCAATCAAAGCCATATGCTGCCTACCGCTCTACAAACAATCCCCATTACTTGGCCTTTCGCGGTCTGGGGGCTTGATATGGTCGGACCCCTTAAAGGAGGAAGCCATAAGAAAAAATATCTGCTGGTCATGGTAGATAAATTCACCAAGTGGATAGAGGCCAAACCAGTTAAAACGGCCGAAGCTGGACCAGTGATAGACTTTATATCCGGTGTCGTGCACCATTATGGTGTCCCACACAGCATCATCACCGATAACGGCTCCAATTTTATAGCCGATGAAGTGAAAACCTGGTGTGTTAACCTGGGCATTAAGCTCGATTATGCCTCCGTCTATCACCCACAAACAAACGGTCAAGTTGAACGAGCTAATGGTCTTATCATGAGCGACATCAAGCCTAGACTAGTGCGGTCTTTGAAAGAATCAGACAAGCACTGGGTTGAGGAGCTCGACTCCGTACTCTGGGGGTTGCGGACCACGCCCAATCGCACTACCGGATACACACCATTCTTCATGGTGTACGGTGCAGAGGCCGTTTTGCCCTGCAACATCATTCATGACTCACCTCGAGTGCGCATGTATGAAGAGAGAGAGGCCGAGCTTGATCGGCAGGACAGTCTAGATGCCCTGGAGGAGGAGCGCGACGTTGCAAAAGCCCGTTCTGCATTTTGTCAACAACAGGCTCGCAGATACCAAAGCAGAGAAGTGTGGGCCAAGACTTATAATGTTGGTGAACTTGTACTACGCTTGCCAGAGAAGAAAAAGGACAAACTCAAGCCCAAGTGGTCCCTTCATCATAGACGAAGTTCTCACTGGAGGAGCGTACCGCCTGGGTGATGCATCGGACAATCGCTTAGAGCCGAACCCATGGAATGCCGCCAGACTCCGAAGATTCTACGCCTAGAGCCGTACTCTTTGTTCGTCTTCTTCTCCCTTTGTTTCCATTCTTTCTCTCTTTAACTTTTTCTCTAGCTCTGTAGCTCTTGTGCGGCCAAACCGCACACCTATGACGTACACATCCTTAAATGTATACGCTCATAACACATGGGGGCTTCTTTTACAGAAGCTTATTATTATTATTATTATTATTATTATTATTATTATTATTATTATTATTATTATTATATTCAGAGCATCAAGCTCACCACATATGTGTCCTTTCCTCATATGTACCTTTTCTACGCCATTATATGCACCGTTATGACTTAAGTTTTTGCCAAGCTGGGTTGCCTGGCTCCTATGCTTATGCCCTACGTTCCCATTTGTTCGGCTAGGGCATAAAGGGAGCACCTCTGCGATTGTTACAGCCGGGTCATCCAGACTTGTACCTCAGACTGGGTGAAGCCGAAAGCTACCGTTCTTAAGGGAATATTCGGTCGGTGGACTAAAGACGTTACACCCTAATTACAATGTGAACCCCCAGATGTTACATATACTGCGATTTTTCAATCACAGTTCGGGCATGCATACTACCGCATGTTCACCCAGGGAAAGGAACCCTTAACGAAACGATTCTCCCTGGAAGATGTTTCTTACAATCAGCAAGTAATATAACATAGCTAGCCGGATACAACTTGTCTGTTCAAGCAACTATGACCCCTACGCCTGGTTTCCACGCATACCCCGGTCTATATTGCCGCTCCGGTATTTGGAAACACTCCGCACCTTCGGGTCCAGAGGCCGAAGCGAAAAGGTCTGCCATGACAATCGTTTTACAATCCGGCTAGGGACAAATTTGTCAATTGAAGTACATAGTCACTTAGACTCAAAAACTTCTTCCTCTATGCCGTCTAACAGGTTGTCTAGCTTACCATCCTGTTGGGAAAACTTGGCGGCTATCTTTACTTTGTAATATACCAGACTAACTGGAATTTCTTATCCATCTGACCCCTGAGGTCCGACCCACGCCATATGATTCGGATCAAGCTTGGTGTACCATGTTTTTACCATCGCCCAGGCCTCTCGCGCACCTTCTCGGCAAGCCGATATCTTCCATAATCGAAAGCGCCGCCGAGCTCCTTGGAATAGCTTCACAAGCTCCTCCATACTTCCTAGAGGGGAGGCAGATGGCCACAAGGCCTTGGCAATGCTCCGCATTGCTTGCCGAGCTCGCTCGTGCATTTGGGATAGCTCTTGTAGCAGATCGCCTTGAGATCTGGACATTTCCTCTTTGGGACGGCCAGTCAGCATACCTGCAGCCATAAATCTGTCAGTTCATTTTTTCGCTTAATTACACAGAGGTAGGTTCAAAAGCATACTGAATATCCCGCCTCGTAGCCTCCTATTTTCCTTTACGGCGTCAGCTAGCTGGGCTCGTACATCTTTTAGCTCTTCACCCAGCACGGTGTTGGAATCCTGCAGCTTGTTCTTATCATCCCTGCACTACAAAAAAAAATACACTTCCATGATGATACATGTTTGTCACAGTAGGTCACGTTTTTTTTCATGCATGTACATCCATGACGATTTTATGACAGAATCAAGATAGTCATACCTGTGCTGTCGTAGAAGTGTTCCATGACATTACCAAAAGTATCATCACAGAAGTGTCCACTTCCATGAAGATAAATCACGCGTCACAGAAGTGCTTTCGTCAAGGGTGACCGACACGTGGCATCCACCGTAACAGAACGCCGTTAAGCTATCGGGTCCAGTTTTGGATCCGATAACCCGTTAACAGCCCGGACTAATGGGGATTTTCCACGTGTAAAATCATCATTGGCCGGAGGAAACACGTGTTGCCTCACCGTTGGGACAGATGTCATCCACTCATTGGACAGGAGGCGCCTATGATAGGTCGACACGTGGCACAGCCCAATAGTGGCCCATTCCGATGAAAAAGGCCGACCTAGTAAAAATTAGCAGGCCGGCCCATATAAGGCCTACTTGTGTCAGGTCCATTTAAGCCCTCAACCCATACGAGATGTGCCAATTCGGCCCGTCAACGTCCCGTTAAAGATTTGACACCATTGCAGCCCATCGTCAGTTCGAGCCCGTTAACAGCCCGCTATATATTTGGGCTCAATATCGCCCCGATGAGATTTCGGCCTGTTAACGACCCATTAAATGGACGGGCCAATTTTCACGATGTACATCTTTCGGCCTTTTAGCGACCCATTTAAATGTTGGGCTAATTTTCGGCCCGGTGTGTCTTTCAGCCTGTTGACGGCCCATAAATCATTTGGGCCATTTGTAGTCGGACCTGAGTTTCGGCCTTTTAGCGACCCATTTAAGTGTTGGGCCAATTTCCGGCCCGGTGTGTCTTTCAGCCTGTTGACGACCCATATATCAGTTGGGCCATTTGTAGTCGGACCTGAGTTTTGGCCTTTTAGCGACCCATTTAAGTGTTGGGCCAATACCCGGCCCTGTGTGCCTTTCAGCCTGTTAACGGACCATAAATGAGTTGGGCCATTTGTAGTCGGACCCAAGTTTTGGCCTTTTAACGGCCCATGCCCTTCATGGTCCAATAGCAGCCCGGTTTCTCTTTCGGCCTGCTAAAGGCCCAGAACACAGTTGGGCCATTTACAATACGACCTGACTTTCAGCCACTTAGCGGCCCATGCTCTTCATGGTCCAGTACAAGCCCGCTGTCTCTTTCGGCCTGCTAAAGGCCCACAGTATAGTTGGGCCATATGTAGCCCGAAGTTAGTAACGGTCTGTTAACGGCCCATGAAATCAATTGGGCCCACCTGTTGCCCGCTTTGATGTCGGCCTGTTAACGCCCCGGGAGTTAAGAGGGCCGACCATTAACTTTCGGCCTGGTAATGGCCCATTAACTTAATGGGCCCTCTAAAGTTCGTACATGTCTTTAGGCCAAATTAGATAATTTGAGCCCATTACGACGAGCAATTATGCACAGGACCAAAACCGATCAAGCGAAGGTACAACATACAGGGAAAAACGTTGCACATCCAACATATATTATAGGAAATTACATCCACTGGGCAATCAAAGATTGATGCCAGTGCAAATAAATGAACAGAACCTAACGATCTACAACGTCACAATCTACAACCTCAGCACGGATGACGCCCATAAGCATGTGGGCAAGTTCTTGCTGCTTTGCTACACTGTCCTTGAAAACATTGATCAGTTGTTGTGTCGCACGACTCTGCACCTCTGATTCCTCCACCATTTCCATCATTGCTTCAGCCATTAATTGGTTCACAAACATACATTTTTTCCGTTGCATCCGAGACAGAGGATACTGAACAGATTCAGATGGCGATTTTGGCAGGCTTGTATTATTGATAGTGGAGAGTGTCTCGACCACTGCATCATAACATAAATTAGGAGGGAAACCAAACAGATTAATCATGAGTTATTGCCATATTACCTGGCCTAGATTTATTGGAAAGAAACAATGGGGCTGGCTTGCTGTTTTCAGAGTTTGTCTTCTTATCTTCAGCGGCCTGCACCAAATTAACACACTAGCATTGCTATCATTGGCCAAGTCAGATAATAGGAAAGTAACATTGGCACAACGAACGTTTGGGCAACTAGCCAACACCAAATTAACACAATATGGCACAGCTAGCATCAGCCAGGTAAGGTAATACGAAAGCAACATTGACACAATGAATGAATGGGCAACCAGAGCAGCACTACAATTCAATAATGTGCATGATATGAGATAGTACACTCATGCAGCTCAGTATGCAAAACTACCAGGCTGTTTTCTTTACAAAAATCAACATTGGCGCCTTTAACATTTTGCTCCAACTAATTTTAGACCAGATAAAGATTGGATTCACGCCGATTAACAAAATACATGTTGATGTAAAAATATAGTGATATACAACAGGTACTTACATCAGCATTGGAGCACAGAGAATTCCCGCAAGATATTTTCCTCGAATACAATCCCAATGAAGGAAGTCTTCTATCATTTAACCTTATTTTCTAAAAGAGAGATGGGTAAGAAACATGTAGAAAATATGATCAGAATGCTATAAAAATTCATGATGCGAGGATACGCACACGCTTCTTAGAATGGAGTTGACATTCTTTTGCTGGACTGGAGCGGACTAGTTCTTTGGCCACTGGAATCTGCTTATTATCAGTGGGAGTTGGGTTTCTCTGTGCTGGAGCAGTATCTATGACAAATGGAGTTGGTTTATTATCTGCTGGCGTTTGGATCTTTTGCAAAGACCTGGTTTGTAACCCTTCAGATTCTAACATAGCCGTCTTCCCCTTGCATGCCTTATATAGAAGAATGGTGCTTCAATTATAAAACATGCTACAACAGAGATGGAATAGGTACTGAAGAATAGAAAGGCATGACATATTGACATGTATTCCCTCCATCCGGAAATAAATGGATGGGTCTAGGCGTATTTCAGTTCTAGATACATCCAGTTTTATCCATTTCTGCGACATGTAATCCGGACGGAGGGAGTATGATGTAAGAGCTAGGTGTTGGGGAACGTAGTAATTTCAAAAAAATTCCAACGCACACGCAAGATCATGGTGATGCATAGCAACGAGAGGGGAGAGTGTTGTCCACGTACCCTCGTAGACCGAATGCGGAAGCGTTAGCACAACACAGTTGATGTAGTCGTACGTCTTCATGATCCGACCGATCAAGTACCGAACGCACGACACCTCTGAGTTCAGCACACGTTCAGCCCGATGATGTCCCTCGAACTCCGATCCAGCCGAGTGTTGAGGGAGAGTTTCGTCAGCACGACAGCGTGGTGACGATGATGATGTTCTACCGACGGAGGGCTTCGCCTAAGCACCGCTACGATATTATCGAGGTGGACTATGGTGGAGGGGGGCACCGCACACGGCTAAAAGATCAATGATCAATTGTTGTGTCTATGGGGTGCCCCCCTGCCCCCGTATATAAAGGAGCAAGGGGGGAGAGGCGGCCGGCCAGGAGAGGGGCGCGCCAGGAGGAGTCCTACTCCCACCGGGAGTAGGGCTCCCTCCCTTCCTTGTTGGATTAGGAGAAGGGGGAAAGAGGAGAGAGAGAGGTAGGAAAGGGGGGGGGGCGCCGCCCCCCTCCTTTTCCAATTCGGACTAGAGGGGGAGGGGACGCGCGGCCTGCCCTGGACGCCTCTCCTCTTCTCACTAAGGCCCATGTAGGCCCATTAAACCCCCGGGTGGTTCCGGTAACCTCCCGGTACTCCGGTATATATCCGATAACCCCCGGAACCATTTCGGTGTCCGAATATAGTCGTCCAATATATCAATCTTCATGTCTCGACCATTTCAAGACTCCTCGTCATGTCCGTGATCACATCCGGGACTCCGAACTACCTTCGGTACATCAAAACATATAAACTCATAATATAACTGTCATCGATGCTTTAAGCGTGCGGACCGTACGGGTTCGAGAACTATGTAGACATGACCGAGACACGTCTCCGGCCAATAACCAATAGCGGAACCTGGATGCTCATATTGGCTCCCAGATATTCTACGAAGATCTTTATCGGTCAAACCGCATAACAACATACGTTGTTCCCTTTGTCATCGGTATGTTACTTGCCCGAGATTCGATCGTCGGTATCTCAATACCTAGTTCAATCTCGTTACCGGCAAGTCTCTTTACTCATTCTGTAATACATCATCCCGCAACTAACTCATTAGTTGCAACGCTTGCAAGGCTTAAGTGATGTGCATTACCGAGTGGGCCCAGAGATACCTCTCCGACAATCGGAGTGACAAATCCTAATCTCGAAATACGCCAACCCAACAAGTACCTTTGGAGACACCTGTAGAGCACCTTTATAACACCCAGTTACGTTGTGATGTTTGGTAGCACACAAAGGGTTCCTCCGGTAAACGGGAGTTGCATAATCTCATAGTCATAGGAACATGTATAAGTCATGAAGAAAGCAATAGCAGAATACTAAACGATCGTGTGCTAAGCTAACGGAATGGGTCAAGTCAATCACATCATTCTCCTAATGATGTGATCCCGTTAATCAAATGACAACTCATGTCTATGGCTAGGAAACATAACCATCTTTGATCAACGAGCTAGTCAAGTAGAGGCATACTAGTAACACTCTGTTTGTCTATGTATTCACACAAGTATTATGTTTTCGGTTAATACAATTCTAGCATGAATAATAAACATTTATCATGATATAAGGAAATAAATAATAAATTTATTATTGCCTCTAGGGCATATTTCCTTCACTAGGGATACGATAGGACAACACAGTAAAAAAAACACTGAAAACCCACTGCAGAACCAAAGTATTCAAACCCACTGATATGATACACTCATGGGGCTTGGGATGCAAAACTACCAGGTAGTTTTCCTTACAAAAATCAACATTATGGCGTTTAATCATACATTTTGCTACAACTAAATTTAGATCAGATAAAGGTTGGATTCACGCTGATTAACAAAATACATGCTGATGTAAAAATATAGTGATATACAACAGGTACTTACATCTGCATTGGAGCACAGAGAATTCCTGCAAGAATCTTTCCTCACAGATGATACTAGTACAGAAATTCTTCTATCTGTTAAGCTTATTTTCTAAAAGAGAGATGGGTAAGAAACATCTAGAAAATATGACCAGCATGCTATAAAATTTCATGATGCAAGGATACACACACGCTTCTTAGAATGGAGTTGACATATTTTTGCTGGACTGAAGCGGACTAGTTCTTTGGCCACCGGAATCTGCTTATTATCAGTAGGAGTTGGGTTTCTGTGTGCTGGAGCAGTATCTAAAAAACTGGAGTTGGTTTATTATCTCCTGGCGTTTGGATCTTTTGCAAAGACCTGGTTTGCAACCCTTCAGATTCTAACATAGTCGTCTTCCCCTTGCATGCCTTGTATAGAAGAACGGTGCTTCAATTATAAAACATGCTACAACAGAGAGATGGTATTGGTACTAAAGAATAGAAAGGATGACATATTGACATGTATTCCCTCCATCCGGAAAAAATGGATGGGTCTAGGCGTATTTCAGTTCTAGATACATCCTTTTTTATCCATTTCGGCAACATGTAATCCGGACGGAGGGAGTATGGTGTAAGAGCTAGGGATACGACAGGACAACACAGTAAAAAAACACTAGTTGAATGTAAAATTGTATGCTAGCGGAATACGTACAGAAAAAACTAAGGCAACATACACGTGTATGATTGGGAAACTAAGATGGCATTGCAACAGAGCACTAGAACAACACTTCAATGTAGAAAAACATGGTATGGTAGACATGTGAAGTACATACTGATGAATAACAATGCATAATATATTCAGAAGCATGATGTCCAAATTAAGCAGATGGCATTGCGATAGAGTAGAATGACAGTACTTGAATTTGAAAACATGTTATTATGAATGGAATAGGTACTGAAAAACAGGAAGGCATGAAATATTTACATGCATGATCAGCATGCTAAGCACATGGCATTGCAACAGAGTAGATACACTCCAGGACATTATATGCATGTTGTACCCATATCACGGGCCAAGTTAGAGCAAGGACCTTGTGGGGTGAAGAGGATTCAACATCTTTCTGCAAGCCTTCTGAAGAACTGCCTTTACATGTTCCATCATATTGGGTATCATTGACATTAAGTTTATTGGCCTTTACATTGCTCCGTGAGGTTCTTTGGATATATCAGTGTGTGCAATTATATCTGACATGCATGGAAGACAATTAGTAGTTAGATTTATGTAATGAGTGCTTGTAGGAGACGACATAAATAGTAGGACTGGGGTTAACTAGCAGCAACAGATCTCAAAAACTAAAGGGAGAACACAGATGAAAGCTACAGAATATGTATCGTTTGTACTCGAGATTAACTAGATGGCACACAAAAGTATTAAAGAACAACATAGGTAATACTAGATGTGGTATAATACTATAATCACCAGCCAGTGGGATAGCATTGGCCGATGGATGAGAACTATGGAACATCGTTACCTAAAGAACAAGTATCTTAGCTGAACTATGGAACAGCGTTAACTCCTGAACAAGACCCGTAAGAGATCAACATGAATATACAGTGAAATGTGATAATCTATTTTCCATGCTTAGATGAATAACAAAGCCATAAATGTTGCACATAAGTAAGATGAGGGTACAACCTATCTGGCCGCCATCCATAGGAGTGAGCATCATGTGCTGACTTGTCGATGGCCCTGCAGTTCTTGTGGCTGTCCATGTCGGGCACACGCATTCGATGCAGGGAACTGTTGAGTGGGGACTATAGCTCCCTTCTGGTGTATGCTTCCCTTGATGGAGCAGCTGCTGTGAGTCGGAAGACAGTGTGGCTGAAGATGCAGATAACGCATAATGTTAAGAACGACACATCTCTTTGATCTGAAGAAATACACTAAGAGATCAATAGCAAGATACGAGAGTGGTCACACGTCTGTTGACTGAAGACTGAATTGGGGTCACACGATTTTATTTTGTTTTGGTACTGTCCGATCTACGCCGGATGGCTTGATGGCCGTCTTGTGCCTCCCGACTGACACTATTAGGAATCTTCCCCGAAGAGCCAGCGACCAACAGCAGAGCAGCCTGCCTCCGCCGTCCGTGGCCCCGGCCAAAACCCCGCTCCCCGCCCCACCGCACTGCCGTGGTTGCGCCGCCCCCGGGCCAATCCACAAAGACTCCCCGTCATCCAGATCTGGCGGCGGCAGTACCTTCAACCCACGCAACTCTAAGATAGCCATCTAAGCGCTGCTTCCACGACGAACTTGCGGCCCCGCACCCTTGCGTTAGACACCAGCCAACCGGTAGCCTAGGAGCTCCGCCGCCTTGAGGGGTCCTGCTTCCCATTGGGAATCGATTGGCCCAGAATAAAAATTCAGACAACTGACGCCTAAATAAAGTGATTTGAGATGAGGGTGCGACCTATCTGGCGGCATGGTGAAGTAGGCAGGTCCAGCTGCCGAGTCGGTGAGGCCGGCGCGGCTGCGGTGGCCACCAGCGGTGGGGAAACAGCGATGTCGCGACGGTCAACGGCTACGGGGAGGCAGCGCCGGGACTCTGGACGGATCCGAAGTTGGAGTCGCTCCGGCGCCGTGAACATTGACGGGGGTGAATCGGCTCCGGTATGGTTCACGCGGCCGTCGTCGAGGCAGCTCCAGCAGCACGGAGTAAGAGGCACACGGCCCAGTGCATGATGACAAATGGACAGCGTCTCGGGCATTTGGGAGGAGAGCGGCTGTGAAATTGGTGCGGTGGGGGGCGCCATGGAGGAGGGGCCAAGGTTTCACGGCTCGGGAGAAGGGAGCTTCCGGGGAGAAGGTGATTTGGCGCCCACAAGGTATGACTGGGGGGGGGGGGGAATTGGGAGGGGAGTGGAACCATGTTTTATGGACGCATTTGTCTGAAATGTGAGGGGGAGTTATAGTTCTACCCCTGCCTTTAGGGTTCTCGGCTTAGGTCTATGTACTGAGGGTCGGGGATAGTAGAGTAACTTTGCTTCTCCCCAAATAGTGGGCGGGAGCGATTTCGGGCGAGGAGGGCGTGTTTTGAAATATAGTGGGCGCGAGCGATTTTGGGCGAGGAGAGCGTGTTTTGAAATAGTGGGCGCGAGCTATTTCGGGCGAGGAGAGCGTGCTTTGCCGACCATGGTTTATGAATTATTCGGCACATGTCACTTCGGCCGAGGAGAAGGCACGCTTGGATGAAGTTACGAACCTACCCTCGATGTACAACGGACCAATTGACGCGTGTCCCACCACTACAAAAAAAGACACATTCGTGAAATTTTGGGCCGAACGAATTTTTTTTCTGTCATACATATGACACTTCTATGCCGATAATTGTGACAAAACCCGGTATCATCATAGATGTGGTGGGCTCCTACTTCGATGACAAAAAATCATGACAGAAAATGGGCTTTTCGTCCTGGGCGGGCCGGAGACGCGGCTGCATGACATTCTTTGGGCCGTCCATGACGGAAAAAACCGTAGTAGAAGCGAGGGCGAGGAAAATTTCGGGGCGTTCCCGGTTACGGTGGGAGGTCGGGGGCCGAGCGATGCGCGTTTCTCTCATACACGTACGCGCGTGTGTGTGAGGCGTTGGCTCTAACTAAACCCGAGCGAGGCGTTGGGCTCTAACTGAACCCGAGCGATTGCACTGCAGGCTACGCGTTACTGAACCCAAGCGATCGATCGATGGCTGTTAACTGAACCCGATCGAGCAATTCCTTCGCTACTGCTGCTAACTGAAGCCGATCGATGCTGCCTCTGGGATGAACAGTGAGCGTTGCGGGGGGGGGGGGGGTTGGATGAACAATGAGCGGTGGCATTGCCTCTGGATGAACAGGACCCCGTGGTGTGGTGGAGGGCTGGATGAACAGTAGACGGTGGAGGGGTGCCCGTGGAGGGGTGGTTGAACAGGACCCCGTGGTGTGGAGGGCTGGATGAACAGTAGACGGTGGAGGGGTGCCCGTGGAGGGGTGGTTGAACAGTAGCCGGTGGAGTAGCGCGCGGTTGAGGCTGGATGAACAGGAGCTCGTGGAGGCTGGAGGAGGTCGACGGTAGCCCGTGGAGGCTGGAGGAGGTTGACAGTGGAGATGAACAGTATCCCGTGGAGTCCCGTTTTGCGGTACGCCACACCCCTCCCGATCAACAGGACCCCCGTTTCGACCGTAGGAGGTCCGTTTCGTCCGTTTTGCGGTACGCCACACCCCTCCCGATCAACAGGACCCCCGTTTCGACCGTAGGAGGTCCGTTTCGTCCGTTTTGCGGTACGCCACACCCCTCCCGATCAACAGGATCCCCGTTTCGACCGTAGGAGGTCCGTTTCCTCCATTTTGCGGTACGCCACACCCCTCCCGATCAACAGGACCCCCGTTTCGACCGTAGGAGGTCCGTTTCCTCCGTTTTGCGGTACGCAACACTCCTCCCGATCAACAGGACCCCCGTTTTGACCGTAGGAGGTCCGTTTCCTCCGTTTTGCGGTACGCCACACCCCTCCCCATGAACACGACGCATTCCGTTGCCTCCCCATGAACACGACGCATTCCGTTGCCTCCCCATGAGCATGACGACGACGATGTTTCTCCGTTCGGACCCAGCCATGTACACGAGCCCTGGCCGTACGTATGCGCGAGTAGGCGTTCGAGACCCCGCCCGTATGTACACATACGTGGCCGTATTTTCTTTCTTGCACCCTGGCCGCTGTACGTACGTGTACATGCTACGTGCGCGCCTCTACTATGACACGTACGCGCCTCTACTACGACACGTGCGCGCCTCTACATCCAGCAGTATATATGTACGTACACGTTCGCGACCAGAATGACAACGCTACGTACGCTTCGACCAGGTGGGTCCCGACTGTCAGGCACTTCCTTGCCTGCGAGATGTAGCTGGTGGGTCCCAACAGTCTGGGGGGCGAATCGTTTTTTTTTGCCCGGACGCACTTCCTTGCGTGCGAAGATGTAGCTGGTGGGTCCCAGCAGTCAGGGGCAAACATTTTTTTCACGAAATACGGTGGCCCGTCTGGTGGGTCCCCGCTGTCAGGTGGAGGAATAATTATTTTGCACGTAATAAGGAGGCACTTCCTTGCTGCGGCCGTGGACCCAGCTGTCAGCCTCTCCACGTACAGTCCATGTCCGATGGAAGCCGTTCCTTGACCACGTTGACCACGCCGCGTCGAGAGCACCAGGGCGGTGGACGACGGCGAGGCCTAGGAAGGGGACGACGCGGAGCCGGGGAAGACGCAGCAGTGGATGCCCACGCGTAGAGGAGTACGAGGGTTCACTGGTTTGCTGCAGTGTGAGGCTGTCGTCGCCGCAGAATAACAGGGGGTGTGGGTGAGTAGAGGGATGCCCTTGCCAGCGGTGGGAGTAGTAGGGGGCGGTGAGGCCTCCGCCCCATCGCAGCCGGCCACGGGAGGCAGGAGCACGAGGCACGACCAACACTGGTTTGGGCGGCTGGAGCAAGAAGACCAGAGGTTGAAGAAGCACTACGGCCGTTGGATGGACATCGTATGGTCACTGGAGCTAGAATCGTGCATATTGACCAAGTTGACAAAGCCCTCCGTCCCCGTCAACTTAGTAGGCCCACAAGTGAGCCTCCCACTATACTGGGTCCCAGCTAACAGGGGGACGATTCATTTTTTTGTGCGTAATAAGGAGGCATTTCCTTGCGTGCGGCCATGGACCCAGCTGTCGGCCTCTCCACGTACAGTCCACTTCAGATGCATGTCGGTCGTTGACCAGGCCGTGCCGAGAGCACCAGGGCGGTGTACGACGACGAGGCCTAGGAAGGGAACGACACGGAGGCAGGGAAGACTCGGCAGTTGTCTCCCACGCGGAGGGGAGTACGACTGTACGAGGGTTTACTGGTTCGTCTGCCGTCGCCGGAGAATAACAGTAGGTGTGGGTGAGTAGAGGGATGGCTAGGCCAGCGATGGGAGTACGGTGGGGCGGTGAGGCCTGCGCGGCAGCAGAGCCGACCGCGGGGAGGAGGGAGCAGGCAGTCCCGCCGGCGCTTGTTTGAGCGGTTGGAGCAGGAAGAGCAAAGATAGAAGAAGCACGATGGCCGTTGGATGGCCATCCAACAGTCACTGCTTGTGCGTCAACCTTTTTTCTAGGAAAGCCTCAAATCTGTGGAAAACAGCATACAGCCCATTTTCCATTATTTCTAATAATTTACAGCCCATTTGCTAATTATTAAGGTTTTTTGGAGCCCATATTCTTTTTGTTAGCATTTCAGCCCATATTGTGGCCACGGTTAAAAAATTATTCGAAATTTTGCATGTTTCGGTGCGGTCCGAACTGTTTTTAATCCCGAAATTTCGACTCACATTCAAACTGATTTTAAAAAGAAATGTATATCAATATAAAATCCAACAAATTCTCCATGCATAAAAATTAATGTAATTTAAAATCTCGAAATGAAAAAAAGATATTTGAAACTAATTGCCGGTTTGATGTGTTTTAAAAATGTACAGCCCATTTCTCATTACTGATGGGCCATTTTCTCGGCCAGCCGAATGAAAGCTCTCCTCGTCTTGAAAGATTTGCAGCCCAACAGGCCTGACAAAGCGACTTACTTGGCAAATCACAAAAAAACTGGGCTGTGGCCGTGGACCCAGCTGTCAGCCTCTCCACGCACAGTACTCTTCCGATGGAAGTCATTCCTTGACCACGTTGACCACGCCGCGCGGAGAGCACCACGGCGGTGGACGACGGCGAGGCCTAGGAAGGGGACGACGCGGAGCCGGGGAAGACGCGGCAGTGGAAGCCGCAGGGCCTGGCCAGCGGTGGGAATAGTAGGGGGCGGTGAGGCCTTCGCGGCAGCACAGCCGGCCACGGGAGGCAGGAGCATGCGGCACGACCGGCGTTGCTTTGGGCGGCTGGAGCAAGAAGACCAGAGGTTGAAGAAGCACTACGGCCGTTGGATGGACATCGTACGGTCACTGTAGCTAGAATCGTTCATATTGACTAAAGTTGACAAAGGCCCCTGTCCCAGTCAACTTAGTAGGCCCACAAGTCAGCCTCCCACCATGGTGGGTCCCAGCTAGCAGGGGAGTATTCATTTTTTGTGCGTAATAAGGAGGCACTTCCTTGCGTGCAAAGATATAGCTGGTGGGTCCGAGCTGTCAGCGGCGGTAACGTTTTTTTCGCGAAATAGAGAGGCCCTTTTGGTGGGTCCCTGATGTCAGGTGGAGGAATCATTATTTTGCGCGTTATAAGGAGGCATTTCCTTGCGTGCGGCCGTGGACCCAGCTGTCGGCCTCTCCACGTACAGTCCACTTCAGATGCATGTCGGTCGTTGACCACGTTGACTAGGCCGCGCCGAGAGCACCAGGGCGGTGGACGACGGCGAGGCCTAGGAAGGGAACGACACGGAGGCAGGGAAGACTCAGCAGTTGTTTCCCACGCGGAGGGGAGTACGACTGTACGAGGGTTTACTGGTTCGTCTGCCGTCGCCGAAGAATAACAACAGGTGTGGGTGAGTAGAGGGATGGCTAGGCTAGCGATGGGAGTACGGTGGGGCGGTGAAGCCTGCGCGGCAGCAGAGCCAGCCGCGGGGAGGAGGGAGCAGGCAGTCCCGCCGGCGCTTGTTTGAGCGGCTGGAGCAGGAAGAGCAGAGATTGAAGAAGCACGACGACCGTTGGATGGCCATCCAACAGTCACTGCTTGTGCGTCAATCTTTTTTTTAGGAAAGCCTCTAATCTATGGAAAACAGCATACAACCCATCTGCCATTATTTCTAATAATTTACAGCCCATTTGCTAATTATTAAGGTTTTTTTGGAGCCCATATTATTTTTCTTAGCATTACAGCCCATATTGTGGCCACGGTTAAAAAATTATACGAAATTTTGCATATTTCGGTGCGGTCCGAACTGTTTTTAATCCCGAAATTTCGACTCACATTCAAACTGATTTAAAAATAAATGTATATCAATATAAAACCCAACAAATTCTCCACGCATAAAAATTAATGTAATTTAAAATCTCGAAATGAAAAAAAAAGATATTTGAAACTAATTGCCGGTTTGATGTGTTTTAAAAATGTACATCCCATTCTCATTACTGATGGGCCATTTTCTCGGCCAGCCGAATGAAAGCTCTCCTCGTCTTGAAAGATTTGCAGCCCAACATGCCTGACAAAGCGACTTACTTGGCAAATCACAAAAAAACTGGGCAGTGGCCGTGGACCCAGCTGTCAGCCTCTCAACGTACAGTACTCTTCCGATGGAAGTCATTCCTTGACCACGTTGACCACACCGCGCGGAGAGCACCACGGCGGTGGACGACGGCGAGGCCTAGGAAGGGGACGACGCGGAGCCGGGGAAGACGCGGCAGTGGAAGCCTGCTGGGAGAGGAGTACGATGGTTCACTGGTTCGGCTACGGTGTGAGGCTGCCATCGCCGCAGGGCCTGGCCAGCGGTGGGAATAGTAGGGGCGGTGAGGCCTCCGCGGCAGCACAACCGGCCATGGGAGGCAGGAGCATGCGGCACGACCGGCGTTGCTTTGGGCGGCTGCAGCAAGAAGACCAGAGGTTGAAGAAGCACTACGGCCGTTGGATGGACATCGTACGGTCACGGGAGCTAGAATCGTTCATATTGACTAAAGTTGACAAAGGCCCCCCATCCCAGTCAACTTAGTAGGCCCACAAGTCAGCCTCCCACCATGGTGGGTCCCAGCTAGCAGGGGGAGTATTCATTTTTTGTGCGTAATAAGTAGGCACTTCCTTGCGTGCGAAGATATAGCTGGTGGGTCCAAGCTGTCAGCGGCGGTAACATTTTTTTCGCGAAATACAAAGGCCCTTTCGGTGGGTCCCTGATGTCAGGTGGAGGAATCATTATTTTGCGTGTAATAAGGAGGCATTTCCTTGCGTGCGGCCATGGACCCAGCTGTCGGCCTCTCCACGTACAGTCCACTTCAGATGCATGTCAGTCGTTGACCACGTTGACCAGGCCGCGCCGAGAGCACCAGGGCGGTGGACGACGGTGAGGCCTAGGAAGGGACCGACACGGAGGTAGGGAAGACTCGGCAGTTGTTTCCCACGCGGAGGGGAGTACAACTGTACGAGGGTTTACTGGTTCCTCTGCCGTCGCCGGAGAATAACAGCAGGTGTGGGTGAGTAGAGGGATGGCTAGGCCAGCGATGGGAGTACGGTAGGGCGGTGAGGCCTGCGCGGCAGCAGAGCCGGCCGCGGGGAGGAGGGAGCAGGCAGTCCCGCCAGCGCTTGTTTGAGCGGCTGGAGCAGGAAGAGCAGAGATTCAAGAAGCACGACGGCCGTTGGATGGCCATCCAACAGTCACTGCTTGTGCGTCAACCTTTTTTTAGGAAAGCCTCAAATCTGTGGAAAACAGCATACGACCCATCTGCCATTATTTCTAATAATTTATAGCCCATTTGCTAATTATTAAGGTTTCTTTTGAGCCCATATTCTTTTTGTTAGCATTACAGCCCATATTGTGGCCACGGTTAAAAAATTATAAGAATTTTCGCATATTTCGGTGCGGTCCGAACTGTTTTTAATCCCGAAATTTCGACTCATATTCAAACTGATTTTAAAAATAAATGTATATCAATATAAAATCCAACAAATTCTCCACGCATAAAAATTAATGTAATTTAAAATCTTGAAATGAAAAAAAAAGATATTTGAAACTAATTGCCGGTTTGATGTGTTTTAAAAATGTACAGCCCATTTCTCATTACTGATGGGCCATTTTCTCGGCCAGCCGAATGAAAGCTCTCCTCGTCTTGAAAGATTTGCAGCCCAACAGGCCTGACAAAGCGACTTACTTGGCAAATCACAAAAAAACTGGGCTGTGGCCATGGACCCAGCTGTCAGCCTCTCCACGTACAGTACTCTTCCGATGGAAGTCGTTCCTTGACCACGTTGACCACGCCGCGCGGAGAGCACCACGGCGGTGGACGACGGCGAGGCCTAGGAAGGGGACGACGCGGAGCCGGGGAAGACGCGGCAGTGGAAGCCCGCGCGGAGAGGAGTACGAGGGTTCACTGGTTCGGCTACGGTGTGAGGCTGCCGTCGCCCCAGGGCCTGGCCAGCGGTGGGAATAGTAGGGGCGGTGAGGCCTCCGCGGCAGCACAACCGGCCACGGGAGGCAGGAGCATGCGGCACGACCGGCGTTGCTTTGGGCGGCTGGAGCAAGAAGACCAGAGGTTGAAGAAGCACTACGGCCGTTGGATGGACATCGTACGGTCACTGGAGCTAGAATCGTTCATATTGACTAAAGTTGACAAAGGCCCCCCATCCCAGTCAACTTAGTAGGCCCACAAGTTAGCCTCCCACCATGGTGGGTCCCAGCTAGCAGGGGGAGTATTCATTTTTTGTGTGCGTAATAAGTAGGCACTTCCTTGCATGCGAAGATATAGCTGGTGGGTCCAAGCTGTCAGCGGCGGTAACATTTTTTTCGCGAAATACAAAGGCCCTTTCGGTGGGTCCCTGATGTCAGGTGGAGGAATCATTATTTTGTGTGTAATAAGGAGGCATTTCCTTGCGTGCGGCCATGGACCCAGCTGTCGGCCTCTCCACGTACAGTCCACTTCAGATGCATGTCAGTTGTTGACCATGTTGACCAGGCCACGCCGAGAGCACCAGGGCGGTGGATGACGGCGAGGCCTAGGAAGGGACCGACACAGAGGCAGGGAAGACTCGGCAGTTGTTTCCCACGCGGAGGGGAGTACAACTGTACGAGGGTTTACTAGTTCGTCTGCCGTCGCCGGAGAATAACAACAGGTGTGGGTGAGTAGAGGGATGGCTAGGCCAGCGATGGGAGTACGGTAGGGCGGTGAGGCCTGCGCGGCAGCAGAGCCGGCCGCGGGGAGGAGGGAGCAGGCAGTCCCGCCGACGCTTGTTTGAGCGGCTGGAGCAGGAAGAGCAGAGATTCAAGAAGCACGACGGCCGTTGGATGGCCATCCAACAGTCACTGCTTGTGCGTCAACCATTTTTTAGGAAAGCCTCAAATCTGTGGAAAACAGCATACAACCCATCTGCCATTATTTCTAATAATTTACAGCCCATTTGCTAATTATTAAGGTTTTTTTGAGCCCATATTCTTTTTGTTAGCATTACAACCCATATTGTGGCCATGGTTAAAAAATTATAAGAAATTTTGCATATTTCGGTGCGGTCCGAACTGTTTTTAATCCCGAAATTTCAACTCACATTCAAACTGATTTTAAAAATAAATGTATATCAATATAAAATCAAACAAATTCTCCACGCATAAAAATTAATGTAATTTAAAATCTCGAAATGAAAAAAAAGATATTTGAAACTAATTGCCGGTTTGATGTGTTTTAAAAATGTACAACCCATTTCTCATTACTGATGGGCCATTTTCTCGGCCAGCCGAATGAAAGCTCTCCTCGTCTTGAAAGATTTGCAGCCCAACAGGCCTGACAAAGCGACTTACTTGGCAAATCACAAAAAAACTGGGCTGTGGCCGTGGACCCAGCTGTCTGCCTCTCCACGTACAGTACTCTTCCGATGGAAGTCGTTCCTTGACCACGTTGACCACGCCGCGCGGAGAGCACCATGGCGGTGGACGACGGCGAGGCCTAGGAAGGGGACGACGCGGAGCCGGGGAAGACGGGGCAGTGGAAGCCCGCGCGGAGAGGAGTACGAGGGTTCACTGGTTCGGGTGCGGTGTGAGGCTGCCGTCGCCGCAGGGCCTGGCCAGCGGTGGGAATAGTAGGGGGCGGTGAGGCCTCCGCGGTAGCACAGCCGGCCACGGGAGGGAGGAGCATGCGGCACGTCCGACGCTGGTATGGGCGGCTGGAGCAAGAAGACCAGAGGTTGAAGAAGCACTACGGCCGTTGGATGGACATCGTACGGTCACTGGAGCTAGAATTGTTCATATTGACTAAGTTGACAAAGCCCTTCGTCCCCGTCAACTTAGTAGGCCCACAAGTCAACCTTCCACCAAGGTGGGTCCCAGCTAGCCGGGGGAGTATTCATTTTTTTGTGCGTAATAAGGAGGCACTTCCGGTGGGTCCGAGCTGACAGCGGGGGGAACGTTTTTTTCGTGAAATACGGTGGCCCGTTAGGTGGGTTCCAGTAGTCAGGGGGCAAACGTTTTTTTTGCAAAATACGGTGGCCCGTCCAGTGGGTCCCTACTGTCAGTTGGAGGAATCATTATTTTCCGCGTAATAAGGAGGCACTTACTTGCTGCGGCCGTGGACCCAGCTGAGACTCTCCACGTACCGTATACTTTCGATGGAAGTCGTTCCTTGACCACGTTGACCTCGCCGCGTTCCGTTGCATGCATGCGTCCATGGGCGTGGTGCGTCCCCACTGTCAGCCTCTCACGTACAGTCATCTTCCGATGACTCTCGGTTGTTGACCATGTTGACCACACCATGCCGAGCGCACCCAGACTGGAACGACCCGGAGATGGGGAAGACGGGGCAGTGGAGTCGCAGATGGAGAGGAGTGGGAAACTTCACTGGTTCGGCTGCGCGGCAGCACAGCCGCGGTGCCGCCCACGGGAGACAGGAGCAAGAACAGAGGTTGAAGAAGGAGCACGGCTGTTGGATTAACATCCAACGGTCCAGCTGCTAGAATCATTTTTTGATTAAGTTGACAAAGCCGTGCGTACACGTCCGCTTAGTAGGCCCACAAGTCAGTCACCAAATCTGACGGGTCCCAGCTGTCAACGGGATGAATAATTTTTTTCACAAAACAAGGAGGCACTTCCTTCCGTGCGAAGATACAACCGATGGGTCCCAGCTGTCAGGTGGAGAAATAAATTTTTTCGCGAAACAAGGAGGTCCCTCCTATAGCTAGTTCGAATCCAAACCTAGACTATGACTATATATGGTGCTATGCTACTCCGCAAGTAATGAAACTGACATATCCAACGTTCGCTTCTCCTCTTCTCTACTTACTCTGCCTAGCATCAGAAGCTCTGGCCGCAGCAACCATGTCCGCTGGCTGCTCGTCCACCTGCTCTTCAGCAGGTAACAACCAGATATGCGCCAAGTCGCCACCCGTACCATCACCTGTGGGTCTCATCACACCCCCGCCGGCACGCGCACCGCAGCCGATTGCTCATAGCAACCCGCTGCCGTTGGTGTGGTGCCAGTGCTGCAAATCACGCAGAGTCATCCGTCGCGTCTCAACCACAATCCGCAACCCTGGCCGAGTCTTCTACAAATGCCCGAATCATGGGGCAATAATATGTTTAAGTGTTGTTCTGCTGCTTTCAGTTGCTGATTTTTATAATAGTTTGGTTGATGATCTTCCAATTTGATTCGTGCAGAAAAGGGAAGATTCGTGTGATTTGTATTTCTGGGAAGTTGCTGATGTGGGGGAATGCAACTACGCCGATTATTTGGTTAGCCGAGGAATCCCAATACCAGCAGGTTGGGGTGTTGGACAAGTAATTGAAGGAACGGCGGAAGAGGAAGATGCAGAGAAGAAAGTTAAAGATGCAGTTCCTCTGATCATGGCCAAGCAACAGCTGCTGAACGGCCTTGACAACAATGAGGAGATGAAAGAGCTTGTGAAGATAATGGGCAAAATCGATGTGCTCTATAGGATGATTGTCTCTTTATTTGCAGTGTATGTAGCACTCGTGATGTATTCAGTGGCTACGACATGAGCACTTTTGCTGAAACTAGTAATGAATGAAACCTGTGTAGCAGGCTGGGTGTAGTGTTGTGAACATCTAATGATTTCTATTAACGGAAATCAGGGGGTATCCCCTTTTGCTCATATAAATAAATAAATAGCAGAGGCCCTGTCGGATCAGCTTTGTTCTCATTCGAAGACGTCGAGCAAATTGCAGTCCAACAGCAAACTATGTCATCAAATTCAAGTTTCACAGCCAAATATGAGTACAACTAAACAACAATATCATCATGTTTTAGTTGTCATACAATCACCAAACACAAATCAGCATACATAACAAGTGATGTTCTCACAACAAAATACTAAACAACATGTTCATCAGGTTTCAGTTGTCATAGCAAACACAATTTCACATAGTAGATAAAAAACGTCTTCTGACAGGCAAATACGACAAAAGCAATGTAGTCATCATCCGCAGCAGCAGCGTCAACATCTTCGCCATGTGTATCAGTCTGAATCATAATTCTCCACGGTGTCATCTTCTTCTTCGTCCTCAATGTCCTCGAACGTTGGCTTCTTCTTGATCAACTCTTGTATGTCCACAGCACGACATGCAATCTTTTTGCCGGCGTTATTAACGTGATGGTTCTCAAAGATATTAGGAACATCTGTGTTATCTTGTACATCAGGAGCAGTGTAAGCATCATCTTGTTGTGCAACTTCATTAAACGAATTCCTCTGCTCAAACCTTTGCAATACTCTCCAGTCATCGCTACGTGCAAATGTGTCTTCCAAGAAAAATATCTGTGTTGCTTGATTTGCCAAAATAAAAGGCTCGTTGGTCTGGTACGCCGCCTTGACATTGATGGATTTGAAATAATCATCAGCTCTGGGTTTTGCGATCCTGGAAAACTGGTTATACCAACGACAGCACAATAGAACCACACACCGATGATCCTCAAAACTGGAGATATACTGCAACTGAACAATGTCTGTTATGTTAGCATACATTTCAGTTGTCTCTTTGTCATACGTATCCGTGCTCATGATGGCACTGTTTTGTGTCTTCCTGCCTTCGTCTCGTGCAAGGGTGTTGTAGCGCACATCTCCAACAACGCAAGATTCATAATGTCTTACCCGAGTATCAGGACCCATTCCTAGTGAGTAAAGGGCATCATCAACTGCCTGCCCATCCTCCCGCATCTTCTTAACCTATGGTTAGAAAATAGACAAGCTAATCATCTTATGTACTGAATATATTAAAAAAACTAACAGTGCACTTCAAAAGCTTACATGGTTCTTGAACCATTTCGCAAATCCCGCCATAACCAGTTTGTCAATGTTTCTTGGATTTTGCAGTAGTAACTCCTCTTTGCAGATGCTGCACAACATAGTGATCGCGTCAAACATCTAAATATATAAGAATGTGCTGCAAGTTTAGTAGATTACGATGTATAAGCTGCAGTACTGCACTTACTTGATATAAGGTAGTATCTCAGGACTGTTATTCAACACATACCAAACCATTTTGTCCAAATCTTTAGGTTTGTACTCTTGTCGACTCTTCCCTGTAACTCGAACAGAATAATCGAAAACATTGAGCCCGGGATTGTCTTCACCCACCTCTTTGCTAAGCTGATCAGCTGTTTCAATGTATTTTGAGCAGAATGTCAACGCTTCTGTAGCAATGTAGGCCTCTGCAATGGAACCCTCGGGTCTAGCTCTGTTCCTAACATAGCCCTTGAAAGTGCCTAGTCGTCTTTCAATAGGGTACATCCAGCCATACTGTACTGGACCTCTAAGTAGTGCCTCATCAGGTAGATGAACAACCACATGCACCATCACATCAAAGAAGGCTGGAGGATATATCTTCTCAAGGTCACATAGGATAGTTGGTATCTTGTCTCTAAGACGTTCCAAAGCATCTATCCTGATATTCCTACTGCAGAGTTCCCTGAAGAATTGTCCCAACTCTGCAACTGCTCTGTATAAGTCAGGGCGGCCCAATCCTCTAAGGATAACAGGTAAAACCCTTTGAAGTAGGACGTGGCAGTCATGAGTTTTCAACCCTTGTACCTTGTTTCCATCTGCACTGACTCTCCTTTCAGGGTTGGAAGCAAATCCATGTGGGAATCTCACACGTGACATGACCTCGCAGAATTCTTTTCTTTTTACCTTGTCCAAGACGTACACAGCTGGTGCCATATCCCGTGGTTTACCTTCATCTTGCACCTGCAAATCCTTTCTGATACCCAGGTGTGTCAAATCAATCCTAGATTTTAAGGTATCTTTCGTCTTGCCTTCAATATTAAGAAGTGTGCCGATAATGCTGTCACATATATTTTTCTCGATGTGCATCACATCAAGATTATGCCGCAGATCCAAATCTTTCCAATACTCCAAGTCCCACAAAGTGGACCTGCGGGTAAACAATAATCTCTCTTCTACCCTGCCACGCTTCCTTTTCCCGCTACCATTACCAGGATGGTTTCCTGGTGTAATATGCCTGACCTTCTCTAATTCCACTTGCAACTCATCAGCGGTGAGCCTCTTTGGCGCATCACGGTTTTCATGCTTTGCATTGAACACATGTCTTCGGTATTTTCTAGGATGCGGCTTGTCCTTGGCAAGGAAATGGCGGTGTCCAATGTAACAGATCTTGCTAAGTATTGCGTATGACAGCGGATTCCTGTCACAGCGAACACATGCATTGTAACCATGTGTCGTTCGCCCTGACATAGTGCCCAAAGCCGGAAAATCATGGATGCACCAAATTATAACAGCACGCAGAAAGAAATCAGCTGGTGGGCTGCTATATAGGTCTCGAGTGAGAACACCCTTCCATAGCTGTTGAAGTTCCTCCACAAGAGGCTCCATGAACAAATCAAAATCCTTTCTAGGACTTTTTGGACCTGGGATGAGCAAGGCCATCATGTAGTTTGATTCTTTGGTGCAGACATTTGGAGGCATGTTGTAAGGGATAACAAGCACTGGCCACATGCTATATGTGGCGCTCTGGTGGCCAAATGGGTTAAATCCATCTGAAGCTAAGCCAAGTCTAATGTGTCTCGGGTCAGCAGCAAACTCTTTGTGTTTATCATTGAAGCTTTTCCACTCACTACCATGAGATGGATGGCTCATTACATTCTTATCTCTGTACTCCTGGTTCCTAGAATGCCACAGTACATCCTCTCTTGTTTCAGCATCATGAAACAACCTCTGCAATCTTGGTATAATTGGAAAATGTCTCAGAACATTATGAGGAATCCTCTTCATAGCATTGCCATCTTTCCGTCTTGATGATTTGCATTTCGGGCATTCACTTAAGTTGGCATAATCCTTCCGGAACAGAACACAATTATTCTTACAAACATGGATCATATCATATCCAATTCCAACTGCACGAAGGAAATTCTTCATTTTACTGTAGGTGTGGGGCAGCTCAGACGCATCTGGGAAAGATTCGCGGAAAGCAGCCAACATCGCATCGAATGATTTGTTGGTCATCCGCTCAGATGTCTTCACCTGAAGAAAGGTGACCATAGCTGAGAATACTGACAGCTTATTTCCTGGGGTGACAGCAACGTTGCATTGTTCCAACATGCGGGCCCACCGTTTTTCTTCTGCAGGTGAAAGTTCACGGAATGCACGAGCATTTCGTAGCATTGTTTCAATGTTGGTCAAACTCACTGGCTCCGCCACCACCACCTCCTCCTCCTCTTCCACCTGAGCATCAGGCAGATCAAGATGGTGATCTGCTGCTTCCACGTAGTCAATAACATTGACGTTCACAGCTTCACCATGATGAACCCACCTAGTATATGTGACCGACATCCCATACAAGTGTAGATGATTCTGCACAGTTGACTGGGGTCTTGTAACTGAATTCATACAACTGCTACACGGGCAGAGCACATCTGATTTCGGACCACCGTACTCAGCTCTGATAAAGTTCATGAAGTTTTCAACCCCCTCCACATATGCAGCGGAGAATCTTCGAGCAGAAGTTATCCAAGTCCTGTCCATCTGTTAGACATACAAATTAGTTCTTCTACTAGATATTACAGGAAAAACATATATGCTTTTTTATGAAGTCCAGAAAAAAATACCTAGGTCGATGTCTAAAGCTATGGCAAGATATTTGGACGAGCAGATCTAAGTAACGAAATATATGTAAAGCTAATTCAGCAAACAGATTTGAGTGCCAAATTATGGCAGGTTGTTTCAGCAGTCAATGAGGCCGAGCACACAGCCATCGAACTATCGAAGGCCATCGCAGCAACAAAGATCGTGTATAAAACGGTGTAGAGCTATTTCACCTAACAGATTGGCTACTAGACCATGGCAATCTACGTCACAATAAATATATGGCAGGATATTTTAGCAACTTATCGACCTTGGCATGCCATCTCAGCTAAGCAGATTGAGTGCAGAACAGGGCAAGGAAGCTTCTTAAGCAGAGCATATTGACAGTAAACTACTTCGGCAAACAGTGAGATTAACAACGTCTATCAGCTAACATTCGGTGCTACACCGACATGAATAGGGCCTCAGTCTAGAATGCGCGTATCGTGGGAGAAGCTGACTGCCGTGCGTCTCCACACGAACGTCGCCAGCGGTGGCGACGCTGACCGCCGTGCGCCTCCACAAGAACGTAGCCAGAGGTGGCGGCGCGGCTAGAGGACGACAGTCTACGAGAGCGTACTGTGGGAGCGAGAGGATCGCCGAACCGCGGCGCCGACGTATCGGCGCGGCGGGGAGGGCGGCTTTGGTGGAGCGAATGGAGTGGAGGGGGACAGGGGGGAGGGGGGTTTGGGGAATATTATTGGCTAGTTGGTCGAAGGCCAGTTAAATCGGATTTGGGGGGAATTTTTGGGTGTGGGGGGCGGGGGAGGATTTTCGCGCGGTGGGCGGGGGAGTTTGGCGCATGGTCGGTTTCTCCAAGTGCAGTCCCACGTGTCAGTGAAGAGGCAAGCCGAAGCGCATTCCGTTTGCATGAGCCGTGTGCAGGACCGAACGTGTGTGGGGTGCAATGCGACCATGACAGGAGTGCTGTGAGTGTACCGCCTTTTTTCCTTTTAAACTAGGTGCTTCGCCCCCTCAAAATTTTTTTGTTGCTTCGCGCGATCCATCGATACTGCTACTAGTAATCCGGTAATCCCGACTAAAATGGCGCGGCCGGGTCTTTTCCCGCGCAATATGCTGGGAGGTTGGCTTAGTTGGGTTTTTTAGGACGAGTAATGCTACACCTACGTAATCCCAGTTACGTAATTAACGTAATGTGAAATGTGTGAGCTGTTGATTGTAGATTGGGGGGAGGGAGGGGCCGACCACCATGAAAATTAGGGGAGGAGAGAGAGAGAGGCAATTTACGCTAACCCTTTCGTAGGTTCCCGTAGATGTAGAAAGATGTGAAATGCGTGAATGTGTAGTGGACGTACTATTGGAGTGCCTAAGATAATTTGTGTATGTATAGACCCTATGTGTTTATTTTACTTCGCATGTTAGATTTGTCTCGGTTCAATAAAAAGCAGAGTTGGTGATGATGGTGTGCCTGTCATCCTGCAATATAGGCCGTCCGATCTATATCTAACGGATAGGAAGGAAACTATGACAATTTACCCGCACTCCTCTCCACATTTGCAGATAAGGCTTTCCCTCGTTCATCCTTTTCTCCCACAAGATCTTGATCTTCCGTGCAACGCACGGGCATCTTGCTAGTACTCCTACAATATGTATATTATTGTGAAAGTTCATATACACCGGCCGAGATTAATGCAAACACGGCAGATTTTCATTACATTTCGAACTTTTATAGGACAGAAAAATAAAAGAAACCCGACCCTAAACCTATTCTACGGTGGCGACCGACGTCCTCCATCCGCGATCTCTATGTACGGGGGCGGGGTTCAAGACCCGTGAAGTGAAGGTGCGGTCTCCGACGAGGAAGAGTAGAACACGGGATACGGACCGGCCAGTTGGCACACCATGCCCTACCGCCTCCCATTCCCTACTCATCCTCGGAGGAGTCCCCGACCTCGACGGTGCCGGACGTTGGACGGCGGCAAGTAGGACGTGTGGCTGACGGTGCTCCCGTCGTCGGCCGCCAGCGTGGCCACCGCTTGTGCGGTCGCGTCCGCGTCTGGCTACGCCACTATTGCGTCGCGAGAGGTGACTTGAGCGAGGGCAGCGACCTCGAGCTTCATCCCCGAAGACAAGCTCTCCCGCAGAGCGTTTGCACTTGCGGTCATGGCGGATGTGGTGCCAGGTAGGAGGATGATGCGCTATGGTGTGGAGGTTAGCTGGGCGTTGCCGCTTTAAGTAGCGCATTCCGGTGAGGCCAAGCGTCCGGGTGCGTCATTAAGTCGCCGGAGTTGGTTCCTCGGGCACCGTACCTCTTAACGACGACATACGAACGGACGACATGAATGCGGGCAGCTGGCGCCGGCTGGGAACGCACCGCGCGACGGCGCGAGGGACGAGGGTTTTGGTGTGCCAGGGTAGTCAGCTGCGGCCGTGGCAACGTTGGAGATGCCCTTTGCTCACATGCGATCCCCGCATGTCATTGAAAAAGCAAGACGACCCGGCATGGTCTCAGGTCGAAAGGATGTAGTTGGCCGCGCTACACCACTCCACGGACGCGTCGCGGCGCCCCGTGCATCCTCGACGAGCCGGGTGTTGGGGTGTGTTTGGATTGTGGCCAAAGTGCACCTTACCAAAATTTTGGTCATGACCCAAAGATTGGTCTTTGTTTGGATGGTTGCCATTTTTTGGCATGCCAATGAACTCTAGCCAACTCTAGTTCAGTTTTCTTGCCAATGTCGGCCAAATCATGGGCAACCAATACCTCAACCAAAATTTGGGTCATGACCCAAAGATTGGTCTTTGTTTGGATGGTTGCCATTTCTTTGGCATGCCAATGAACTCTAGCCAACTCTAGTTCATTTTTCTTGCCAATGTCGGCCAAATCATGGGCAACCAATACCTCGACCAAAATTTTGGCTACCCAATGCTTTGATGGGGCAACCTTGGGCACAAACCAAACATACCGTTGGTCGTGCCACAGCACTAACGCCACCCTCGGCACACTGAAACCGACCGTGTCTAGCGACGATATGAGCGTGTCGCTCACCGCGGTCGCCGTGTCCAGAGGCGGTGCTGGAGCTGTGCCCCGTTGTTGGCCCCAACGACCCACATGAATGGTTTTCGGTGGCGAGGAGGTCGTGGGCCAGCACCTCCATTGGACTAGTCTGCGCTACGTCGTCTTGACGGGTGTGCCCCACATGTCGGTTTCCCTGTTTTCCCGGCCATATTCGAGCGTTATTGCTCCGCGTTGCGCATTAGGCCTTTCACTATGTAGGCCAAGTGAGACAACTTATTGTTTATTTGAGACGTTCAAGTATAATCATGTGGCGTTTGCTTATTTCTCATTCCTCTCGAACCCTCTTCTCCATCGATCATGTCGCCCTCCAGTCGAGTCCATCCTCCCGCATGCCTCATTTGAACATTCCGCCGAGTATCATTCGCATGTACCCACCCTAGTCCTCTTTCAATAGATCTCCGGACCCCGAGATGAAATCGAGAGGGAACGAGTGGGGGCACGTGATACCTAAGGCGGATTCAAAATTTTGAACCGGTGATCATAGCATCCGCAAATCATATATAAAGGGTATTCAATGTTCGTTTCGTTTTTGAACGTACAATATACCCCCCCTATCCTTTCTAGTTTACATATAAGTTTTATGTGCAGTCAAAGTATCTCTACTTTCATAAAAAAAGGTATCAACATTCAACAACGCCCAATCAATATTGTTAGATTCGTACGTACACCAAGATTTGTACTCGAGATGGTTTCCAATTTGACTATTGACAAGATTAATAGTACATGAGATGTATAATGTGAAAATTATATCATTGGAAACTTCTTTCACATACGAATTTGACCGTATGCTTTGTGTAAGTTGCATGTCATATATTATTACTCTAACATTTGGTCAAAGTTAGCCTCGAAAAATGCATTAGACCCTGTATGCTTTGTGTAAGTTGCATGTCATATATTATTACTCTAACATTTGTGTAAGTTGCATGTCATATATTATTACTCTAACATTTGGTCAAAGTAGTATAGTGGAAGTGGATCCTCTGACGTAGGTATCCCTGCCTTACCCTCCCTTTCGGTCACTTACTGGCGGACCCCATGCTTGCTAGCCCTGCATGTCAGTTACTCAATGGGTTCGACCACGTCAGGGGATCCTCCTCCGTAGTATACTCCCTCTGTTTTTATTTACTCCGCATAAAAGGGAGGGAGTGGTGGTATAATAAATGACGCGGGCGGGGGAGGGGGAGGGACGTCGGTTTGCTCTCAACTGTGGTCCCACAAGCGAGCGAAAACGCAAGACGAAGCGCGTTCCATTAGGTGAGCGACGTGGAGGGTCCAGCGTGCCGGGCTGCAACGCGAACGCGACAAGAGCGATGTACAGTCAAAACCAATTGACCGGTCGTCACCGAAACCACTATTCACACCAGAACCTTCGCTGCTCGGCCTACGCTAGCCACTGCCCTAAAACCACACCAAATCTCCAGCCCATTCCCCCACCTTTCGATCCCGTAGCCCGCATCAAGCGTCCCCTAGTTTGCCGGAAAGCCATGGTGCGCCGCAAGATCACTTACTACAAGATGCTGACACCGGAGCGCCGCGCAGAAATCGCGGCGGCGGTCGGCGCCACAGACCTCCGTTCCCAAGCTCGCTTTGCGGTGGGCCAATCCTCGAGTTCTCTGGAGCCAAGCTACGAGGAGGAGGAAGCCGATCCAATGTTCATGGCGGAGGTCGCGGCGCAGAAGGCCCCCGATGGGTATGAGACGATGGACGTCGACTTCGTGCCGGCGTCCGAGTCCCCCATGGTGCAGGCGGACCAGCGGTTCAATATGGCAATACTAAAGGAGGACCGGGAGGCAGAGGCTCAACTCGACGCGGAGCGCGCGCATGCCGCTGCCATCGAGGCTCTCCTGCCGGCGGAACCGGATGTCGTGGATGTGAACCGGGCGGCGGAGGCTCAACTTGAGGCGGAGCGCGCGGATGCCGCTGCCATCGAGGCCCTCCTGCAGGCGGAACCGGACGTCCTGGACTTGAACCGGGCGGCAGAGGCTCGACTCGACGCAGAGCGCGCGGATGCCGCTCTCATCGACGCCCTCCTGCAGGCGGAACCGGACGTCCTGGACTTGAACCGGGCGGCGGAGGTTTGACTCTACGCGGAGCGAGCGGATGCCGCTGCCATCGAGGCCCTCCTGCAGGCGGAACCGGACGTCCTCGACTTGAACCGGGCTGTGCTCTCGTCCGTGCAGAGCGCCCGCGCGCTCCGCTTGAACGAGTAGCTGGAGGCCGAGGACAACCACGGTGCGGAGACACACGTCGGCAGGTTCGCGCCGGCAGCCAAAGACGACGAGGCCGTCTCTTTCCGCGAGCAGTGATAGTTTTTCTTTATGTTGTTGTTTTTATGGATCTTTTGCTGTGTAAAAACATATATTTGTTATGCAAGTCACCTGACTTGGGTCAGTCTACCATTTCAGGCGGTTGGATGAATATCCTACGTCTCCTAACCCTTCTTTCCTTCTTCCTCACCTCTTCTTCTTCCCCAACAGACCACCGCACGGGCCTTACGGATACTCCCCAACATGCGGTTGGATAAACATACTCTATGAACGAAAATTATGTGTCAGCGATAGGATGGCTGAGTTTGGTTTGTTCACATGCGACAGCACGTGTCAGTGAGGGTGCGTTCCCTTGGTTGGGTTTGCGGCGTGCAGGAGCGACTGTGTGAGGGTGCGGTGCGACCGCGGCGTGCAGGAGCGACCGTGTGAGGGTGCGGTGCGACCGCGACAGCCGTGCGCAAGTGTACCTCCTTCTCATTTTGAAAACTTTAGGCAAGCTTGGCAAAAATGTGTGGCGAAGTTTGGCAATGCAAGGCCTAGACCCAAACAGGATAAGTACGTACGTACTAGGAGTACTAGTGTTAAAAAAGAAAGGCGGGGTTTTCCTTCGCGGGATTTAATCGATACAAATCCTCGTTTCACATGTCAATTAATGCATATTTTTTCTCCAAAGACCAAAGAGCTAACCATCTCACTCCTCATCGCTTGATTAATGCAGCGCCATGCAAACCAACCTTCTCACTTCCGCATGCATGCAGGGGATATTAATGTCCTTGGTTGCTAACCCCATCAATTTTGCCTCGATTAGTGTTAGTGGCCCTTTGCAAATTGTAATTTTGATATACTGGCCTTGTGTACAAAAAAATGGAGGTAGTAACTATATTTGACTTCCTTCCCCATTGCGGTGACGTCGACGATATCTTTTTTGGGTGGTTTGGCAAAGTGCGTTTGACGGAGAACACCATTGAGGGAGACCACGGTAAGTCGTTCGCAAGTGCCACCTGCAAGCCGAGTCAACCGCCTTATTTGCATCCAGGAAGTCCTTTACTAGTACTACTAGGAGTACTAGTGCGGTGAGATGGTTTCTCGAAGAAGACGATGGAGAAGCGGAGTCAGCGAAGAGTGAAATGATGGTTGCTTCGTTCGTGCTTTTGTGATTTGACGCCTCACTGCTTTGTGATTTGTGATAGAAGGGACAGGGGAGTAGACTCTGTGCTCTATACTGTACTACATGCGTCCAAGCATGGGAGAAAGAGGAGAGACGTTGCATTTTTCTATTCCTTCGATCAATCAATCAGGGAGCTTCGGTTCCATCTTTTTGGCTTTGGCAACACCGTCCACAATGGTTCCCACGATGCCAAAAGCTATTTTCACATTTGGCTACACATTGTGGATGCCCTTAACCGTACCACTTGGTTTTGCTCCTGTGTGCTATCTATACAAATCTCAATTATATTGATCTAAACAATTATAGAATCAAGATTAGTAAAAAGGAAGTGATTTTGCCGCGCGGATGGCGGGGGAGGTTTCTTATTTGAGCAATGCTACATCCACGTAATGGTGTATGTAAAGTTACGAACTGATGTGATGTGGGACTATTTGATTGGATTAAAGGAGAGGATTAGGCCCACCCCACCTGAAAATCAGGGGGGCGTATATAGATTAGATGGAAAGTATACGTAGCAGCTACGTAGCCCTTTGTAAGTCTAGGATTAGGCTTCTTATTTTCGGAGGACGTTGTCCTGGCGGTTTGCTAACATGCGGTCCCACGTGTCAGTGCTTTACCAAGCCGATCCGCGTCCCACATGAGGCAGAACAACGGCAGAAGCAACACGTGGTTAAGTTGAAGAAGATGAGGGAGAAGCGGATTCAGCAATGAGTGTAATGATGGTTGCTTCGTCCCTCCAACTTAACTGCGGGAAAGGTGCAGCTTGTGATTTGACGCCTCATTGCTCATTAATACGCCGGCGCCATGACTGGGGTGCTTCATCCCGGCTGCTCTGCACTGTATTCCGATATGGCACGTGGACCCGGTAGCTTGATGTCCAACATGTTGGCGAAAGGGACTAGAAGATTTATGAAAGCGAGCGCTCCACTCTTACGACGGAGGAGTAGACGACATGACGGCCCAGTGAACTGTCACTTGTAGTACTGTATAGTACTATAGTTTTGCTGTTTCGCACGATCCATCGATACAAACCCGATTAAACAGGAAAGGGCGGGATTTTTCCCGCGCGGTAGATGATACTGGCCATACATTTCAAAGGCAATTTTAATGTATGCAAACTGAATAATTATAAGTAACAATATGATATCTAGTAAAACTAAAAACACATATGATTTATTGTGTTAGAGTGGTAGTAGTGTTGTATTGCATAGTTGTTAGATGTAACATGCGAGAACGTGTAGAGATGTAGTTTTGGAGGGCATACAGAGAAAAAAGCGTAATACGCTCACCGAACTTCAGAATAAGCTGATTACGGTCACTATATACGTTTTGTGGTGATTATACGGTCACTTGCTCATAGTTCAGCATCGGATTGCACTTTGTTGACCGGCCAAATAGTCTGCGTGGCGCCATGTTGACTAGTTAAATTGACCACGTTCCTTGTGGGTCCCACCTGTCAGTTCGCATAGGCAAAAGGTCAGATAAACACAAATTTACGCAGGCGCGACAAGGCTCCAATCCGTGCGCGGGAATCACCTGGTTGTCTATGTGTCTGTCAGGGCCTGATGTGTGCGCATGCACGTGTAGGTTGAGCACTTGAGCGTGAGAGTGTGTGTTGGTCGTGTGGTGTACTGGTGTGTGCATGCATGCGTGCGTGTGTGCGTGTGAGTGTTGCGTGCGTGCGTGTGAGTGTTGCGTGCGTGCGTGGCGGCGTGTATACGTGTGAGTGTTGCGTGCGTGCGTGGGTGCATGTGTTTGTGTGAGTGTTGCGTGGATGCAGTTCGTGTGCATGCGTGCGTGTGTGTATAATCACCACACCAGCTCTTGTGTGTTAAAACAGACGGCTCAGCATACCAATACAAGGCCATCTTGTCCGCTGTGCCCACGGTCATGACTTCGAACCACCGTCCAAATATTTTTTTGTCGTTTGTTTTCATTCTTACTAGCAAGATGCCCGTGCGTTGCACGTAACATCAAGATGCATTTGTATGACTTGTTTATCTTGTGAGAGAAAAGGATGAACGAGGGAAGGCCTTATTTGCAAATGTGGAGAGGTGTGTGGGTACCTTTTTGCAAAATTGCCATAGTTTCTTTCCTATCCGTCAGATATAAATCGGACGGCCTATATTGCAGGATGGCAGGCACACCATCATCACCAACTCTATTTTTTTATTAGAGTGTATTTTATGTATTTTATAAGAGTGTAGATGTAGAGTAGATACAAGTCGACAGGTGGGCACGATGGTAGTGAGATAATGTGATGCAACACTAGAGGTGCCACGTGGAGTGTTTAACTGGTCAACTAGTCATGTCATGAGCAAATACAGAGTTGTACGGTGAGCCCGTGACTGTATAATAACCACTAAACGTAAATGGTGACCGTAATGAGTGGATTCTGAAGTCCAATGTATGTATCGTGCTGTCGCTTCAAATACAATGATCGTCATTGCATATATCGCGAGAGAAAGATGAAACATGCGTGAATTTTCTAGGGGCTTACTTTTAGAGGACCTGGAGATAGTTTTGTGTGCATACGTGAAAGGGGCGTACAAGGGGGGTATGCGATGGAGAGAGAGATGCTCTTCGTTTCTCTTTATTATGACTAACTTTGTATATAGTATAAAAATATACAAATTCACAGTGCGGAATAAATATCATTGTGGGCACCATGCAATGCAAATTAGCGTTCGTACTCCTCCATATAACTTTGTAATGTTGTATATATGTAGAAACTCTAAAATAATTTTTTGGCCACACTTTATTCAAAAGGAATGTTGTATGCGAAATAAACGTGAAGAGAGGGCTTTTTAGATCAATGGGGTACGTGATGTAACATGTGTGAATGTGTAGTTGATGCATTTGGCGGGGCCTAGAGAGGTATGTGTGTGTATTACGTATTCGAGAGAGGCATGGATAGAGGGGCCGACGGGGGGGGGGGGGGGGCGTGGGAGAGATAGCACGAGAAATGAGAGTGGTCTAGAGAGAGAGAGACGAATATGACGTCACGACAAGAGATTCCATTCCCTTGAGTGTGTATATGCAAGGGGGAGGGAATAGAGGCACCAGGAGAAATTTTCTGTGTGTGTGGTGTTTGTGTTGGTATGTGTGGGTGTGAGAAGATAATGAGACGTGGGGGCAGAGGGTGTGTCACCGCGTGAGGTCCGGTGGGTCGAGGTGAGGCCCTTCGTTCGGTTCCGACCTGCGCCACATTGGTTGGCCCGTGACGCATTTAGGAAGACCCATGGATGACTAGTCGTACAAGACAAAGATAGCAGAATTGTGAAGGACTCTATGTCCACTGACAAAGCCGGCTAGGATTTGTAACCCTAGGTTCTCGGACTAAGGTAACCCCTTTATCTCTAATATTACTATTCATCCAACCTAACTTTAAGGGGCATCCTACAGAATGCTCTGCTAGAATCATACTCGTTGATTAGGAAGAGAGGTGTGAGACAATGCGTGAGAGACAGGCGTAAAGATAATGTGCGTACATGAGACACGTAGGCAGGTCCATGTATATAGAAAGGGTCGATGAGGATTGTGCGTGTGTATGTTTGCGAGAGGAAGAGTGCTTGTGATAAAGGTTAGTGAAAACAGTTGTAAATGGTTACGAGAGGGAGGGAGGGTTATATCTAGAGCATGTGTGCGAGAAAGACACCTCGGGAGAGAGTGTGTGAGCATGTGTGAGAGACCACCGATGGAGAGTGAAACTACACGTAAAAGACTGCTCTACACATTGATTAAAGATATAAATTGTATCCAAATATTAGGATGGGATCATGATATTTGCAATTCGCGTAAGGAGCGGTCATTGATCCATCAGACATCTAGATTCTATCGAATTTGAGCATGTCTATGTTATTATTCGACACAATTGATCCACATAGTTAGTATTGTGAACTCCAGACAATGCATCGCTTTAGCAATCGAATATAAACGTGAGTATAGTTCATGTTGTGTGTGTAAAGCACATTATACATACGAAAGTTACACAATGGACATTATAAATAGCTACCTATGAACTAGCATACATTTGAATTCAACTTAAGGCGGTTTAAAAAAATCGAATTCAACATGAAGTCCATTCAATTATTTGAATTTGATATCATGGCATTTGTAAACCATACCTAAATTATGGGGGCACCAATCTTTGCTCAGATTTTGTACATAATAGCATATGTAGTCGTGTACAAAATAGATTCAAATTTAGCTCCTCCATTCCAAAATAATCGTAGTTATAGGATTTTCAAGTGTCAAAATTTCAAAAAGAAGCGGATAATTTAATGAGGTTTTCAAACATACAAGGTCAAATATAACGTTGTCTATTTAGGTCAATCCTCATAGTTCAAGAGTACTCTAAACGTGAATGCTTGTGTTTCAAAATTTCGAAAGAAGCGCCAAAAGAGCCTCTACTCGCCCGAAACCGTGTGAGACCAATGTTTGGTAGTACAAGGAATTTACTTTTCTAATAACTCCGACCCGTGAAACCTACCGGCCCGACGTCCAAAGGTCTAAACCAGGGTAGGTTTGTAGCTTCATCTAGACGCCACGCAACCGCATCCGAAAAACATTCATACACAATGGCTGCCTAAGCACACATGCACGCGGCCAAAATCGCTCCCGCCCACTATTTGGGACACCTGGGATTACCATCCTACCCCCGACCCGCAGTAGGTCCGAAATTTAAGAGGGGGGCAAAGTTTGTACTTTCCCCAAATTTCAAACAAGCGCGTCCCATCTTCTATTAAAAAAAGCCAAAAACAAGCGCGTCCCAGACCGAAACATGGTTCCCCCCACCCGTCCGATTCCCCATTCGTACTCCGTGGGCGCCAAAACTACCTCTCCACCAGCCGCGAAACCCCGGCGTCCTCCGTCCGCCACCCCATCCCACCCATCAACCGCCGCCGTCCTCCATCACGCCGGAGCCGATACCCCAACGTCGTCGTCCACCGCAACCTCAGCCGCAACGCCCTCCACGGCTAGTAGTTGAAGCCGAGGCCGAGCCGTCCATACCCGAGCCAGTTCAAACACGCCGTCCTGCGCCTCACCGCTGCCGCTCCAACTTTGCCACCCTCCACCGCACCGGAGCTGTTCCTGCTACGCCGTCCTTCGCCGCCTCAGATCTACTTCCCCTCCGCCGACATACGGCCACGGCAACACAGTCAACAATTTGGCCATGGGTTCGTCCAAGCCTGCACCCTCCAGAACATCGGTTTCCCCGGTAAAAAGAAGAAGATCGGCGCGACATGTGGAGGTGACCACACTGGCAACCGAAAAAGGTACTCCTCTTCCCTTATTTGTGCAAATCTTACGTCTCTGCTTGCACGGTATTCATCCCACAGAAGACACTAGTTGACCGCTTCTTCTTGATACTAGATGTTCCTAGTAACTCGCGATGCATAAGGTTTCTCCGCATATACTATTCCACCTTAGCTAGAGGTCCGTCGCCCCCCTGAATTTCAATTTCTGGCCAGTTGATTCCCAATTAACGGAAGCATTCCCCGGCGTAACAGGCGCTAGTACGCCTATTACGCCGGGGAAGCAGCGCCTTGGTGTTTATCTTAGGGGCGTGTGCGGCCTAGAGCTACTGGCGCCCGATCTGGAGGTCGGCCGGGATTAAAGGGATGGCCTGGGGGCGCTGCCAAGCACGGCGGTGGTGTGAGGTCGATGGGAGGGCGGGGCGGCGGAGGCAGGTGTCTGGGCCGGTGGTCGCTGGCAGTTCGAGAAAGATCGTCTACAGTGACTGGCGGGAGGTAGACGAAGGCCATCTTCCCGTTCCTTATAGATAGGACGGTTCATTAAAAAATCGACTGACCTATTTATTTTCAGTCGACTGTTATCTTAGATATGACCACATGTGGTGGTGTGCTGGAGGAGTACCTGCATTTCCCGTGCTCATATATTACAAAATCATACGGAGTAGAATCTAATTTTGTTTGCCACGCAATGTTGTAGAGCTATCATATGTCTCCTGTCATTTATTTTTCAGCCACCTGCTATCTGCTACTTTAAAGTGCACTAGTTCTGCACACACTTCACCCTTACTCTCACTATTGTGTTTTTATGCAAGGGTATTTCAGACTCTGCTGCCATGAGAGAAGCCAAAAATAAAAGAGAGAAGTCGCTCCAGCTTCGTGTGCGGGTAGGCAAGACACGTTACAGCGCTGTAAAGGGTGCAGTGTCAGCAGATGGAGACGGTAAACGTAGCTCTGGAGTTGATGACCTCGCTCGCAATGAACGACCATCCCAGGTGCTTGATTTAACTTCGCGGTGTCATATGTGGTTGCATGTTCCATATGGTGTCTAGCTTGTATTCGAAAGGCCGAAGTCGGTAAGATAAGGAAATATTTTTTTACATGAACCACCATCCCGTGAGCACCAGAAGACAAACAACTAATATTTTACATGGGTTCACCAGAATAAGTTCTGTATATAGACCAAAGCTATTTTGTTTGGTTTTGCTGCCTCCTTAATATCTTCTGTTCTGGTACTACTAATGTAAAACCTCAACTTTTCAGCAAGCTATGGAAAAAATGGTGGAACCGCCACCTTCTGAAGGTGGCGAGGCAACTATAACCGCAATGTCAGCTCTTGCTGCAGTGGGTCAGTACCTGTCCACTAACAGTGCCAAAAGCACGTTCCTGCGTAATACTGGGTTGGTTGTTAAGGCAATATCGTCCAAACTGCCTCATGATCAAGATATGCAAGTTCAAAGCAATGTTGTATCTGCGCTCCAGACACAAGTCCATTCCCTAACAGAGACCCTTTGTGAAACAAGGAGAAACATTGCTCAATGTCGTCAAGATATGCATGGTTTTGAAACCAGACTATCAGACATTTGCTATGTTGTTCAGGAGCCTAGGGGAAATGAAGGTGAGGGTTATGGTGCTGCATCGGACAATACAACATGAAAACGTAACAGTCAGGTCAAATGAACTGAACTTCTGAACTTCTGGTGGTGCATTTATCTGCTAGACTGTTAAGTTTTATGCCAACCTTCCTTTTGTTATATAGTTGTAATTTGTTTTGGTGCGATACAAAATTTATTCTTAACATGCAACCACCGGCTGAAGAAAACAACAAGCCATTTTTGTATAGTGTAGGGTGTTCCCTATATTTGCACTGGTGGCGATCTTTGATGCCGAGTGGATGTAATATGTGCAATCGCCTTAATAGCCTAGCGTTAGTTTCGGCCTTATTTATTTCCTAGTCTTCTTTTTCCCTGGTTTGCTAGTGGCCGCAACTACCATGGGCCATATACGGGCCGTACGATCCATGGGTCTCCTACGGGCCGTCGATAAATGGGCCTGTAATCGGTGGGCCTCGGGTCGTCGGATAAATGGGTCTACATGGGCCGTAATCGGGCGTAATTGGTATCGGCCCAGCACGGTAACAGGCCGTTAACAGGCTGTAGGACAGGAAAGGCTTAATTCTGTCACAGGCATAACGGGTCGTTAATGGGCCAGAATATAGGACGGGCTGGAAACGGCGCAACGGGTTAACAGGCCAGAAACGGGCCGACTCTTGCCATGGGCCGAATTTGGCCCATTAGGGTAACAGGCCAGTAACGGGCCGACTCTTGCCATGGGCCGAATTTGGCCCATTAGGGGAACAGGCCAGTAACGGGCCGACTCTTGCCATGGGCCGAATTTGGACCATTAGGGGAACAGGCCAGTAACGGGCCGAAAGTAATCGAGGGCCGAAAAGGAGCCCAAGAACGTATGGGCCGTCAATAGGCCGAAAGCTAACACGGGCTGGAAACGGCCCATGTAAATCACGGGCCGTTAACGGGTATAAAGAAAATTACTGTTCATTATGGGCTAGAGTCACCGTGGGCCTGTAAAGGGCCGAAAGATACGAAGGCCTCATATGGGCCGAAAGACGTCGTGGGCCATACATGGGCCAAAAGTGAAATGGGCTGGTGTTATATTCTACGACCCACATGATGTTGTTGGGCCGATTTCCTTTAGGGCCTAACGGGCCGTGAGTTAACGGGCCGTAAAATGGGCTATTTGCGAAGAGACCGTTAACAGGCTTTGCATGGGCCAGCCCGTTAACTTTTGACCAAGTCAAACGGGCCGGCTTTGTAAGATAAATGGGCCAGTGGTGGGCCATGGCACGTGTCGACATATCATAGGCGCCTATCTGACCCACTGACGAGCTGACACGTGTTTTGTCCGGCCAATAAGAATTTTACACGTGGAACTTTCCCATTGGTCGGGGCTGTTAACGGGTTATTGGATCCAAAACCCGACCCGATAGCTTAACGGCGTCCCGTTACGGTGGATGCCACGTGTCGGTCACCCTTGACGAAAGCACTTCTGTGACGCGCGATTTATCGTCATGGAAGTGGACACTTCCGTGATGATAATTTTGGTAATGTCATGGAACACTTCTATGACAACACAGGTATGACTATCTTGATTCTGTCATAAAATCGTCATGGATGTACATGCATGACAAAAAACGCGGCCTACTGTGACAAACACGTATCATCACGGAATTGTATTTTTTTGTAGTGCACATAGGACGGTAATTTCGCGTCTCCCATTTATTTGCTCGGGCGAATTCCACCGAGCAGAGGATGTTTAACGGTTCGTTCAAAATTTGGGAGAACGAGCATCCACGTCTACCTTACCAAGTCGAGTCAAATCAAATTTTGAAATATTAGCTTGCCACTTCTTTTTTAGATGGAGAGATGATGCTCGGGAGTAATGTGTTTTTACATGCTCGTTGCTAGTGATTTATTGTATGACAAATAGTTGACCCACTCAAAAACGGGAATCAAACCCAAAATGAAATATCTCGATTCAGAAACAGCTCGTTCACCAGGTGAAAATAGTGAACTAAATCCAAAACTGAACACCTCAATCGAGTAGCATGTTGTACAGTATTATAGTACTCCAGGAACATGTTGAAAGTCAAATTAATGAACTTGTTTGATATACGCATATATCCGTTCATGTGTGGATTGCAGACAACATGTTCTCCAATTTAAATATTTGAATGCAAGCTTATGTCGAAACATGGTTTATATCAGTCTTTGATGCATAAAACGCGACCTCCCCCTCTCCCGGACTCCTGCTCTCTCTCTCTCTCTCTCTGACAATCTTCAATTCTGTCACACGCATCCAACACACGGACCTTGTTTGTCCCTCTCACTTTCTCTCCATCTCTCTCTCTTTGTGTGTGTGTGGGGGGGGGGTCTTTCTAGTTCGCATGCATATATACTCCATCTGTAGGTCTCTCTCACACACTATGTTTGATTCTCTAGTCCAAGCTAGATATCTTGGGTGCACTCATCGTACGCACACAAATTCCTTGGCTCATTGCCCGTAACTCTCTCACGCACCACTCTGTCGTCTCGGAGCTCTTCCCCCCCTCTCTCAAACTCTCCATCTACCTGGGTCACACATACACATGCATATCTCACTCACACTCGATAGGCCCATCTAAAACTCTATCTCTCTCCCTCGTTCTCTCTCCATCTCACACGCACACACACACACAATCTCATGCCTAGCTAGCCAAGTATGATGGTCGCTCACTCAATTGTAGGCACACGCAGTCCCCCTATATGTATATGACTAGCTAATCTTAGTGTCCATCACAAACATGTGCATGGTCTATCTCGATTTCTCTCAGGGCATCTTTCTATCGTGCACGCACCTCCCTCGATCTCCCACCCATATAGTCCCCTCACGATCTCGAGGGGATCTCTCTATCACAAACACACCCTCTCGCCCTCCCCATGCATCCATGTTCTCCATGTGTCCCTCTCGACCTTTGTTCCTTGTTGGCCAGACCTCTATTGGACATGTGCTATAGGGGTGTCTATCTCCGTTGCAAACAATCACACACTAGCTATCTCCGTGAATCTCCTCGCCTCGCTTTTCTATCTCAGAGATGCATGTGTGATATGTTCGCCTAAGAAACGAAAAAACACACACACACTCTCTCTCTAATTTATCGTTTGTTTTCACTTTCTCTTTCACACACATACTCTTTTTGCACACTTACTCATTCTCCTTCACACACACTTGATCTCTCTCAACTTAGGCACTCTCCACGGTCCATAGAATATTGATTTATTGAAAAGTCAAACATCACAAAGTTTGACCATGTACGTGGAGAAAAACAATTACATCTAGAACGGCAAACATATACCATTAGATTCACCATGATATGTAGTTTCGTATGATGTATCTTTGCTATTGTAGATATAAATAACATTTGTGTAAACCTGATCAAAGTTTCCAAAGTTTGACTTCTAAAAAATTTACATGCACTACATTATCGAGCGGATGGAATATCTCTTTCCCCCTCTCAGCTATCTGACGCACCACTCAGCCTTATCGGGGCTCCTCAATCTCTCTCAAACTTTATATCTCCCTGGTTCACACATGCACATGTCTCGCTCGCGCTATACATATAGACCCATCCAACACTCTCCTCCCTTGTTCTCTCTCTATGTGACACGCGCCCCCCTAATAAGTACCATAATCCCTCACTCCATCATAGGCGCAAGCACTCCCCCTAAGTATGATTATCTCTCACTAGCCAACAGGAACACACATATTGTCTCCTTCCATCCATACGTCTATCTCGATATCTCTTGGGGTATCTTCTATCGCGCACACACCTTGTCACTCGATCTCCCACCCATGTAGTCCCATCACGATCTCCAGGGGATCTCTCTATGACAAACATACACTCTCTCCTCCCCATGTCTGCATTTTCTCCGTACATCTCTCTCGACCTCTCTCCCTTGTTTGTCAGACCCCTCTTGGCCACGTCCTAGGGGTCTTGCTCTCTCGGTTGCAAACAACCACACACTATCTCCTCACCTTGCTTCCGTTGTCGAAGATGCATGTGTGATATGTTTGCATAAGACACACACGTTTTTTCTCGACTTTTATCAAGTGTTTTCCATGTCTCTTTCACACACGCACACACACTTTTTCACTCACTCTTTCGATTTCACTCTCTCTCTCTCTCTAGTTAGGGACACTCTCATGTCCATAAGCATATGGATGTTTTGAAAAGTCAAACCTTAGAAAAGTTTGACCAGGTATATGTGGAGAAAAACATTTACATCTGGAACGATCATTAGATTCATCACAACATGTACTTACTTCATACTATCATTTATCTTTGGTATTGTAGATATAAGTAATTTCATTATAAACTTGGTCAAAGTTTCAAAAGTTTGACTTTTAAAAAAATGTTGGAACTACATTATCGAACGGAGGGAGTAGCTCTCTCTCTCTCTCTCTCTCCTATCTCTCATGGGCCTCCCCTCTCACTCGAACACTCTATACCGACGGATTATACGCTCGCTGTGTCAGCGTATAGCTCCATAAATTGTTTAGTTGACTGGTCAACCAGTCCACATGCTGCCTTGTCAGCTCGTGTTCTGTATCTTCGTGTGCTGGCCCATGTGGCAGTGGGTGAAAATAAGTAAACTAGAGGCCCATCTGACACGCGGTGAAGTAAACAAAGTTGAAACCACTCGGGGTAGCACCCCGCACGCTAGTAAATTGAGGGCGCATTGAGGACACACTTCTTCCGCGTGAAGGATGCACTCGCGCACAATTCATCACTTCGCGGCGGCATGCATACAAGGACGCACTCGTGCACACCTGACACACAACACACACCAGCACATGTGTACACCGGCGTCGCCGCCGGTTGAAATGGACGGCGAGGCAGCCAACAAGCAGAGGCGGCTCGAGCCAAAACCGCATCCGGCGAGCCTGGACTTCATCAGCAGCCTCCCCGACAACATGCTGCTCGTGATCATCGGCCTCCTCCCCACCAAATCTGCCGTGCGGACCGCCCTGCTCCCCCAGCGGTGGAGCCCGCCGCTGTCGGTGTCAGAACCGGCGGATCTCGGGTAGGGGGTCCCGAACTATGCGTCTAGGATCGATGATAACAAGAGACGGGGGACACGATGTTTACCCAGGTTCGGGCCCTCTCTATGGAGGTAATACCCTACTTCCTGCTTGATTGATCTTGATGAATATGAGTATTACAAGAGTTGATCTACCACGAGATCGTAATGGCTAAACCCTAGAAGTCTAGCCTATATGACTATGGTAATGTGTATATCCTTTCTGGACTAACCCCTCCGGTTTATATAGACACCGGGGGGATCTATGGTTTACATGAAGCCGGTTACATAAGAAGGAATCTTCATAATCGGTCGCCAAGCTTGCCTTCCACGCCAAGGAGTGTCCAATCCGGACACGGGTATAGTTTTCGGCCGTCATGTCTTCACAGCTCATCAGTCCGGCCCATGGATAACAGGCCGGACGCCCGAGGACCCCTTAGTCCAGGACTCCCTCAGTAGCCCCTGAACCTGGCTTCAATGATGAGGAGTCCGGCGTGCAGATTGTCTTCGACATTGCAAGGCGGGTTCCCCTTTCCGAACTCCAAGATAGTCTTCGGACGCGATGTTATAGTATCCGAACCTGCCGCATACACACCATACACAACCGCAGAGAGAATATATATATATATATATATATATATATATATATATATATATATATATATATATATATATATTTACACGAGATCTATCCGCCGACAGCTTTTTATAACACGGCATCACGTCTATTCGGTCATAATTTTGACCCGTTTTTCGTCTGCCGCTCCATGTTTTGAGACGCGGTTGCCATTGGCACGTCTTGTCAAAGCAGAGATCGTGTCCCCTTATCGCAGGATTCTCATCAATGCGGGCATGGGTAACCCAACCGTGCCGTTTATACGGCCCTTGGGAATAGGCGAGTTTTCAGGGCGAGTGAGGAGGCGTTTAATATTCGATGCCTTTATAAGGGGATAAGGACTCCCTCTTCCTTTCTCACGCCCTCTCTCTATCTCCATCTTTCCAATCTCGAGCTCCAGCGCCCAAGTACTCATCTCCTTTCCACTCAAGCAACCATGTCCGGATCCGGAGGTCAGGGCAAGTGGATGGTCTCCTCCGTCAAGGAGGAGGACATTACTGAGCTTCGGGCGACCGGGTATTTGGCGAAGGAAATCACCCACCGTCTGCCGGCCGAGGGACAAGTCACCCCCACGCCAAAGCCCACCGAGAGGGCAGTATTCATCCCCCATTTCTTCCGCGGGCTAGGGTTTCCGCTCCACCCTTTCGTCCGCGGGCTGATGTATTATTACGGGATAGATTTCCACGATCTGTCCCCGAATTCCTTCCTCAATATCTCGGCGTTTATCGTCGTGTGCGAGGCCTTCCTCCGCATCCAACCCCACTTCGGGCTGTGGCTCAAAGTTTTCAATGTAAAGCCGAAGGTGGTGGACGGCCAGCACGCGGAGTGCGGAGGAGCCATGGTGAGCAAGCTACCCAACGTCTCCTGGCTGAAAGGTACTTTCGTGGAGACAGTGAAGGAGTGGCAGAGACAATGGTTCTACATCATAGAACCCCGCGGCACCACCTGGGCCACGGCTGCCGAATTCTGCTCCGGCGCCCCCATGCGACTCACCTCCTGGGTCGAGAAGAGTCCGGACTGGTGTTCGCCCGATGAGCTGATAGCGTTGCATACGCGCGTCCAGAGCATGATAGCCGAGGATGTCAAGCTCGTTGATGTGATCCAAGTGATGCTAGTGCAGAGGTCGCCGCTTGTGGGATTTCAATCCGAAGAAGCATCAGACCCTGGCGAGGCTCTTCGAGACCACCCACGAGGATGCCTGGAAGTTGCTTTTTAAGGGCAACGAGAAACCGCCAGCCACGGATTCATACCGTGGTCACGATTGTAAACACCCCGCCAGCGAGGTATGTTATTTTTGATGTATCCCCAACTTAATTGTTTCGAAGATGATGTTTGAGCTTTTATTATTGCTCTTTCTGGACTGGATGGAGAGGGCGAAGCGGATCCAATGTCCGACTCCGCTGCCCGAAGAACCGGTCATCCCGCGCCTAGCGAAGATGCTGGTGCCCGCGCCGTATAAGGCGCCGGAGAAGAAGGCCAAGGGGGCCAAGAGTGGCCCCCGTCGCAAGGGCACTTCGGACGTGACGTCCGAAGACGACGAAGCTCATTCCTCTGTCCCTGAGGACAATGATGAGGAAGAGGAGGACGAAGAGGAAATCAACCCTCCCCCTAAGGAGAGGAGGAAGAAGAGGGCGGCTTCGGTGCATCTGGAAGCGGAAACGCCCAAGAAGGGGAAGGGCGCCCCAGCGGTCAATACCGCGTGGGACGTGGATAGTAGTCCGGAGCGACGCCCCCGCACTAAGCGCCAGGCCACATCGTAAGTGAAATGGCTCGTTCATGCGCACACCCAGCCCTTTCTCTTCATTATTTCAACATAGTTAACTGTACTATTGTAGTCCAGCCCGTGACCTTATCCAGCGATCTTCATCCGAGGGTTCGCTGGCTCCTTCAGAGATGGCGAGCATGTCGCCTCCGCCTGCCTATTCCCTCGGGGCCAAGGACGACACAGAGGTGTTGTCCCGGAGGATCGCTCCGAACCGGGGAGGGGCCCAGGACGCTGTCCAGGTGGCACCACGAGGCGAGACCTCCACTACCGGACACCTGGGGGAGCCGAGCCCCATGGAGACTGGCGAAGAGGGCCGCATCCAGTTTGGCCCTCAGCCGAATATGGTTCCAGAGACTCATATAGCTCCAGAGTCAGCCGAGCAGCCCCTTTGAAAGAGGGGGGTGCGCCGCTCCCACCGGTGGCCCCCGTCCATCTAGGGGCGCCGGCTAACCTGATGGAGGCGCTACGAGGCGCCTCTGTCATGGACGAGCACTATGTCCTTATGAGTGCGGTGATCGAGAAGGTTCAGTCTGCCAAGAGCGGACTGAATGAAGCCTGCAGCAACCTATTGACAGGTTTTGAGCTAAGAGAGAGAAAAACCCCATGTAGACCATAGCCCCTAAGACACTGTCCGGTGTTCGGTGAGAAGAACTGGACAGAGGATCAATCCTTAGTTGTAGGAGACTAACCGAATATGTATCGATAAGTAGGCGTCACTGTTGGCCACAACCTTGCATGCTGCCGAGGTCTCTGAACTGAAGCGGAGGCTGGAGCGGACCGAGAACGAGCTCGGCGAGGTTAAAATTCGGCTCCAGGAGAAGCAAGGTGAATGACGACTTGCTATGTGTTCGGAAAAGAATAAGCGTTGTATATTGACCGCGGTGTCATGATATGTGCAGGATCCGCGACCGAGGTCGAGGCCCTGAGGAAGGCCCTAGGCGAGGCTGAGGAGAAGGCTGTCCAGCAGCAAGCCGCCCGTAAGAAGCTCAAGGCCCGGGTCAAAGAGGTCCAGTAGGAGTTCTAGGATGCGGTGAAAAAATGTGAGACCTTGGAGCATGATGCGTCGGCTCAAGGGGCCGAACTCACCAAGGGTCGTCAGAGCGCGGAGACCGCATGGAATGAGGCCCAGGCCTCCCTCCAGGAGATCCAGGAGGCCAAGAAGATCACGGCAGGTAAGGCTTTTAAGATGCAAAGCAAGTATGTGGAGAAGCAGTACCTTTTACTAACCCGGGTTCGAAGTTCCCCAGGGGCTTTTGCTGATTTACCATGCAGTGTATCAGACGTCGTGGAGTTTTATCAAGCCGAAGGAGGGGGTTCTATGGAGAAGCTCTTCTGGTCCCAATATGCGGTGTCAGAGCCTCCCGTGTCCTTCACCGATCAGCTGAAACAGCTGGTGGAGCTGCATAGGGTGGCCGAATTAGGCATGAAGGATTTGATAATCCGGCTATGGCCAGCCGAAGCTATGCCTGGCAGCTACTTCACACTCGTGAGGCGGATGGTGAACGCCTGTCCTCGGCTGGACGTCGTCAAGCGCTCTGCCTGTATTGAAGGTGCCCGTATGGCCTTCGCTCGTTGCAAGATGTGGTGGGTGAAGATGAACGCCGTTGAAGTTGCTAGTGGGCCGCCGGCGGGCAAGGAGCACCGCACACTCGAGCGATATTTTGTGGATGTCATAGAAGGGTCTCGACTTGTAGCAGCGCAATGTTCGCAGGACATTGTATATGAATAAATGTATTCATGTTGCCCTTGCCTTGTATTATGAAAACAAAGCCTGTTTTTGTAATGTAATTTTATTATGCTTTTAATTGTTTCCTCCTGTGCGGCCGTGTTACATATAATCTGAGGGTTGGCCAGTCGTCGGCTTCTGCCCTCACGTAGGTAGTACGGAGGTGTTCGGGATGGAATCTAAACAATCTTGATCCAATTATATGGTCCTTGAAGGAGTTGTTTAGCGCAACGAACAAGGCAATCAGACTATACGACTTAAACGCCCTCACTTAGCCATAGGAGTTTTATAATAAAGCATGGGCGCAGCCCCTGGTTTAAACCAGAGTGCTGTCAGCAACTGATCGGGAAGTGCCGATCTCTCGCATAACACGGAAAAAATCTCCAACAATTTGTAACCCTCGAACAGCTGACCGGCTCTCGCCATATCATGACAGTCAGTTTTCGGCTTTCTCTACTGAGGTGCTCATCTGGTCAAGGCCAGGGCACAATCGCAGTAGTTCTCCCTTTACTACCCTAGCCAATTCAGCGGAACGTAGGGTAGCAAGCACAGGAGCCAGGCAACCCAACTATTGACCAAAGACATGATTCGGAGCCAATGCATATAATGCTAAATTCGGGGTGCCGAACTTATCTATAAGAAGTGTTCGGACTTTGCTGCCGTACTATGGGACGATGGGGAGCCCCTGGCGAATATGAGACGTACTAGATTCTACGGACGCGGTCGATAAGCAAATCGAAATAAAAATGAAGTAAGAAACGGAAAACCACAGAAACTGGGCCGCAAACCATTTTCGTTATAACTGTATGGATACGTCAAGGCGTATCCTGTACAAAAAGTGCGATAAGCATCTGGGCTACTTAACATGCCAGAATTAAGAGGGTGCAGCGTGCGGGTCCCGAGAAATAAGTAGAAATACCGTCAAGAAGAACGTGTAGAGGTTACCCTACGCACTCATGCTGCTTGCCGTCTTTGTATGTCGTCCTTCGAAAGGACTGAAAAAGAACCTGAAACAAAAGGAAAAAAGGGTGAAAGTGTGTGAGTCCGGGGTCGGTCAAGCCGTACTGTGGACCACAAGCTGTGCCTCCGTCGATGCCCATGGGATTTTAAGTGCGTAATTATGTGCGCGTGGTACGAGTGCCACTATTTGATCGGGGCTGGGATGGAGGCCGAATTGCTAGTCAAGCTCTTGACGGGCCGAGTTGTCCTGTGGCAGCGTAGTCCGGACCTTCTTGACGTTGTCCGTGGGCTCGGCAGCCGGATTGCGGATCTTCTTGAAAAGGCCGTTCTGTACTTCTGCTGCTAGGGCGGCGGTGTGCTCCTCTGTACGGAGGGAGCATTCTGTATTTCCATTAACTGTTATGACGCCGCGTGGACCGGGCATCTTGAGTTTGAGGTAAGCATAGTGTGGAACCGCGTTGAATCTAGCGAACGCAGTTCGTCCGAGCAGTGCGTGGTAGCCACTACGGAAGGGGACGATGTCGAAGATTAATTCTTCGCTTCGGAAGTTGTCCGGAGAACCGAACACCACTTCCAGCGTGATTGAGCCTATACAGCGGGCCTCAACGCCTGGTATGACTCCTTTAAAGGTAGTCTTTGTGGGTTTGATTCATGAGGGATTAATGCCCATCTTCTGTACTGTATCCTGGTAGAGCAAGTTGAGGCTGCTTCCTCCATCCATCAGGAGTCGTGTGAGGTGGAATCCGTCGATGATTGGGTCAAGGACCAGTGCGGCCGAACCGCCATGGCGGATACTAGTTGGGTGATCTCGACGATCGAAGGTGATCGGAAATGACGACCATGGATTGAATTTTGGGGCGACTGGCTCTACCGCGTAGACGTCCCTGAGTGCCCGCTTGCGCTCCTTTTTGGGGATGTGCGTAGCGTATATCATGTTCACCGTTTTGACTTGAGGGAGAAATTTCTTCTGCCCCCCGGTGTTCGGCTGCCGGGGCTCTTCGTCCTCGTCCTCACTTTGTGATCCCTTTTGTTTGTTTTCGGCATTTAACTTTCCAGCCTGTTTGAAGACCCAACAATCTCTGTTGGTGTGATTGGCTTGTTTGTCTGGGGTGCCGTGTATCTGGCATGGACGGTCGAGTATGCGGTCCAGGCTGGAAGGTCCCTCATTGTTCCTCTTGTAGGGCTTCTTCCTTTGGCCGGACTTGGAGCCGCTGAATCCGGCGTTCACTGTGGTGTCGTCGGTGTTATCGCCATTGCTTCGGAATTTGTGTCTATTGCGCCGGAGCTTGCCGGTGCTGTTCTTGGCCTTAGAGGGGCCTGCCTCGCTGGCTGTGTTTTTGCTTCGGGCCAGCCAGCTGACCTCACCCGCGCAAAAGCGGGTCATGAGTGCTGTGAGGGCTGCCATGGATTTCGGCTTTTCTTGGCCGAGGTGGCGGGCGAGCCATTCGTCACGGATGCTGTGTTTGAAGGCTGCTAAGGCTTCGGCGTCCGGATAGTCAACGATCTGGTTCTTTTTGGTTAGGAACCTAGTCTAGAATTTTCTGGCTGATTCTCCAGGTTGTTGAACTATGTGGCTTAAGTCATCGGCATTGGGTTGCCGGACATATGTACCTTGGAAGTTGTCGAGGAAGGCTTCTTCCAAGTCCTCCCAGCTGCCGATGGAGTTCTCAGGCAGACTATTTAGCCAGTGTCGAGCTGGTCCTTTGAGCTTTAATGGGAGGTATTTGATAGCGTGGAGGTCATCTCCTCGGGCCATGTGGATGTGGAGAATAAAATCTTCGATCCACACTACGGGGTCTGTTGTTCCGTCGTATGATTCAATATTGACAGGTTTGAACCCCTCTGGGAATTCATGATCCAGCACCTCATCTGTGAAGCAGAGAGGGTGTGCGGCGCCTCTACAGCGGGCCGCGTCACGGCGCACCTCCGACGAAGTCTGTCTGTGGTTATCGGCCCGGGTGTGATTAAGTTTGTCGCGTCCGAATAGGTAGCTGTCATCCCGAGTAGGGAAGCGTCCTCGCGATCCGTATATTGATCTGGTGGGTCCTGCTCTACTGTTCAATTCATGCGGAAGGTCGTATGTATGGTCCCGAGCTGGTCTGTCCCTGTGTTTGCGTGGCGGTGGGGCGGGCTGTTGTTCGGCCTGAGTTGTCGTTTTATCCCGACCGCGGGGTGCTCGGTCTGCCGCGGTATCCCGACCGCATGGTGGTCGGTCCGCATTGCGCAAGGGAGGTATGTGATCTGGTGCCTCCTCATCAAACTGACGTAGCAGTCTGCGTTTTGGGTAACTCTTGGTTGGGCGCTTGAGGCCGTATTCTTCGGCTGCCAGGACATCGGTCCATCTATCGATGAGTAGGTCTTGATATGCTTGGAGCTGCTGCTACTTTTTCTTTAGGCTTCTTGCAGCAGCTATGAGCTGGCACTTAAAGTGCTCTTGCTCGAGGGGTGCCTCAGGCACGATGAAGTCCGCATTGCCAAGGCTCTCATCATCTTCGGAGGGTGGACGGTAACTATCATCATCTGGGTCATTGGGCGCGGCCTGTTTATCTGGGTTAACTTGCTCGTTGTCTCGCTCCTCCTGTTCGGATGCGGCTCCAACAGGGTCTTCATTGTTTTCGGTGTCACCCGGAGTACTATTTTCTCCGGTGCCAGTGTTTCCATCTTTTGAGGGACGAGGCTTAGAGCGGCGTTTAGGGCGCCGGCGCTTGGACTGTGTCTCGGAGGGTTTATTCACATCTGGCTCTTCTTTGTCATCGCCAGATCCTTTAGGTGTATCAACCATGTACACGTCGTACGAAGAGGTGGCCGTCCAACGTCTGGTGAATGGCAGGTCTTGGCCTTGCTCCTTGTCGACATCATCGTCCATACCGTCGATGTCTTCGGAGCCATAATCAAGCTCGTCGGTTAGGTCCTCGACGGTAGCTATGAAGTGGGTGGCGGGTGGGAAGCAAAATTCCCCATCATCAGCATCCAACTCGAACCGGACATAGTTCGGCTATGAGTCCTTCTCCAAGGACAAATTCCTTAAAGAGTTCAGCACATCCCCCAAAGGTGAGCGCTGGAAAACGTCCGCGGCGCTGAATTCGAAGACCGATAACCAATCTAGCTCGGTGTCCGCAGGCGTACACGGTCCGGAACTTATAGCCGGAGACGAGTCCGAAGTTTCGTTGAAGCAAATATTGCAGGGTGTTGAGTCCGTGTGCGGCTCCAACACCGTGGACTCTATGGCTTTGGATGGCACGATCTGCTCTGGTTCTAAGGCCGTTGCAGCAACAGGGACCATCTCCTGGATGTGATCCGATGACAGATTCAACTCATGTTCATCGGAGCGAGGGGGAGCGATCGCCGCGGTCTCGAATCCCTTGAAGATCAAGTCTCCATGGATATCTGTGACGTAGTTCAGGCTTCCAAATCTGACCTAATGCCCAGGGGGGTAGCTATCGACCTGCTCCAGATGGCCAAGCAAGTTGGCCCGCAGTACGAAGTCGCCGAACACAACAATCTGTCTGGGGAGGAAGGTTCCTCCTTGGACCGCGTCATTATCGACGATTGAAGGGGCCATCGAACCTTTTGTCGACGGCACAGTGGAACTCTCAATGAAAGCACCAATATCGGTGTCAAAACCGGCGGATCTCGGGTAGGGGGTCCCGAACTATGCGTCTAGGATCGATGGTAACAGGAGACGGGGGACACGATGTTTACCCAGGTTCGGGCCCTCTCTATGGAGGTAATACCCTACTTCCTGCTTGATTGATCTTGATGAATATGAGTATTACAAGAGTTGATCTACCACGAGATCGTAATGGCTAAACCCTAGAAGTCTAGCCTATATGACTATGGTAATGTGTATATCCTTTCCGGACTAACCCCTCCGGTTTATATAGACACCGGGGGGATCTAGGGTTTACATGGAGTCGGTTACATAAGAAGGAATCTTCATAATCGGTCGCCAAGCTTGCCTTCCACGCCAAGGAGAGTCCAATCCGGACACGGGTACAGTCTTCGGCCTTCATGTCTTCGCAGCCCATCAGTCCGGCCCATGGATAACAAGTCGGACACCCGAGGACCCCTTAGTCCAGGACTCCCTCAGCCGCATCCCCCTCAACCTCACCGTCGACAGCTGCCTCTGCGACGGGGATTGCAAACGCATGCCCGCAGTCTCCAAGATCCTTTCATTGCACCCTGGGCCAGCCAGACGCCTTGACATCCGCATGTTCAGTACCAACTGCAAGGTCCAACCCAAGTTCCACGAGTGGTTCTTATCCCCCGCCCTGGATCAGCTCGAGGAGCTCAGCTTTGAATCTGGACGATGTCGCTCTCTACCGCCGTCCGCGCTCCGCCTCACGCCAACGCTGCGCCGCGCCAGCTTCAGCTCCTGCTATCTTCCCCAGATTAATGCCGCGCCCGCCCTTCTTCTCCCTCAACTCAAGCAGCTCGACCTCTTCGACGTTGTCATCTCGAAGAAGGCTATGGAGCACCTGCTCCGCAGCTATACTGCGCTCAAGTACCTTCGTCTTGAGCAGATCCACGCGATCATTAGCCTCCACATTGCCTCGACGAATCTTAGATGGATTTATGTGTCTTGCTGGCCCCGCAACAAGACATCAATTGGGAAGAGATCACTCCAGCTGTTCCACGTTTTGGTCATTGAGAATGTGCCTTTCCTAGAGAGATTGCTTGTATCGGATCTAGAAGGTCCAACAAAAATCAGGGTCATTGACGCGCCGAAATTGACAGCGTTGGTGCACTCGTCTGCCAAATTCTCTGAACTCTTTATTGGATCCGTAATCGTTCAGGTACATCACTCATCTTCTTCTCCGTCTTCTTGAAATTCACATTTTTAAATTTCTTCTTGATGTATTTACGACCGTCTTCCAGAAAATGATTCCCACAAGCTTGACCCAGTTTATGCGCACAGTGAAGATCTTGGCAATAAAATCTATCGGCCCCAATCTGGATCAAGTTGTTGGATTCCTTACATGCTTTCCGTACATGGAGAAGCTACTCATTGAGGTGAAACTTCTTTCCTATTAGTAAACGGTAATCACAATGTAGCTCAATTTTTTCATAATTTTCCCAAATTACGATGACAAGTGTAGTGTTCAAAACTGCGTCTACGCACTGCACCGAAAGAAATGTTTTTAGTATTTTTTCTCACATGATCACCTGCATCATTTTTTTGTTGTACTACTATAGTAGCCTAGGCTAGTCATAGTGGAAAGTAACTTAGACTACTCCAGTAACTCTATGGTTACCATAAGAGCAAGTACTACCTCCGTCCTGGTTTACTCTTCCTATTTTGTGGTATCAAAATTTGACCATACATTTAACTGACAAAATGTTAATGCATGTCACTAAGAACTATATCGTTGGATTCGTATTTGAACATAATTTCAAATGGTGTAATTTTTAGTGCCATGCATTGGCATTTTCTTACATAAATATATGGTCAAAATTTTATACTAAATAAGAGGTAGTACAAAAGTGGGCTATAACGACCCTCCACTATGTAGGCCAAAACACGTGCCAAATTCACTTGTGATGCATTTGGCATCGATGCCCCTCCATTGCTCACCTGGGCCCCAATATGGATCACCTACTTTGCTCCGGTGCCAAATTAACTCAAGCAATGAAAAAACACTTGTGTGGGAGAGAGAGAGGACTGAGGCAATAAAAAACACTTGTTTGGGACAGTGAGAGGCTGGTGTAGTTGGTTTGATTGATTTGTTTATACATGTGGGTCTGTGTGCACAGCGGTGCCAACTCTCTTACATCGCGAGAGCAGTGCCAAAATCTTTTGATTTGACATCGATGCGTATTATGTGGCATACTTTTGCGAAATATGGCATCGGCCACATAGTGGAAGGCAACAAATGCCCAAGCTCTTCACGTACTCCTAGGTAAATGAGAGGAAAGAGAAAGAGAGAGAGAGAGTGAGTGAAAAAATATCACTAGCCAGCCAACCCTATCGTATGAGCGAATGATATTGGTACCTCTTGATGACACGGCAATCTTATACAGCCAGCTGCTCTAATATGTTCTCTTTTTTGCAGGTAAAAAAAGGCCCGAAAGTGAAAAATGTGCTGCACTATAACAATCTCATCGAATGCCTTGATCTCCATCTTATAGAAATTGATTTGATCGACTACCGAGGCAGCACATCTGAGATTAAATTGGCCAGGTTCTTTGTTCTGGAGGCAAGTGTGCTCAAGGTAATGAGGTTTGGCATTCTCTGCCGCAACAATGAATGGCGTGCTGATCACCGCTAGCATCTAAGCCTAAATGACAAAGTCTCCGCAGAAGCTGAATTTGTTTTTGAAACATCAAGTGGCTAGAGACTCGAAAACTTATTTGCCTATTAGTGACTTGTCAGGGCGGTGGATTTTAGTTTGTACGATAATTCTGCATCCACCTGAAGTAACGAAAGTTCTTACGTAAACTTCCTAGTAATTCCCTCTTCTTAGGTGCAGCATTACTCCTAACATTTGTAATATCAGTTTGAAACTTGTAATATTGCCGTGTCCTATTCCTGCGTTTTCAAAATCCTGCGAATCAAATAGGTCCTGAGTTGGTGATGATGTTGTGCCTGCCATCTTTCACCAATAGCCGTCGGATATAGATCTGATGCATACAAACCAAACTTCTCCAGTTTTGCAAAAAGATGCACGCACTTGTTCCCTATTTACAAACAACTCCTTGTCTCTCACAATCAGCCTTATCTCCTCCCCATCACATCTAGAAGGCCATGGAAAAATATGGGGCGATGGCCGCTGCTGGCGCCGTCCGCCCCCCAATCTTGGTGTTCCGTGCAATGCACGGGCATCTACGCACGGGAAATTATGTCGAACACGGCTAGTTGTAAGAAGGCCAGGTCTACAGCCATGATGATAGTGACTGCAGATGGTGAGGCTGACTATGGTATGCCGAACACGGCGCCTATACTCAGGTGTCATCTCCGGCGTAGGGTCTTGTCACTTCACTGTGAGGAGCAACACATGATAATTTGACTAACGGGTAGTACAGTGCTACTACATTGGTAGTACTACTACTAGTACTAGCACCACCGTCTGGATTTAGTAGTACTACCACATCCATCTGGATTTAGTATTTGACTAGCAATATCTAGTAATGCATGTCACAAAAAATGTACTACTCCCTCTGTAAATAAATACATGGTGTATTGTTTTATTCCTATCGGCGAGATAACTTAATGTATTTTTGCTACTTAATAGGATTACATGCAATGAACTAACCACTGCATGTGATGTTTGGTAGTCTCAAGTCATTGAAAGCATGCACGGCCCAAATCTCTCATTGGTTGATATGTCACGAAATAAGAAACGAGGAGGGAGTTAATGTACCGTGCCTAAGTGTTTTGGGATTATTTGGTTTTCGTAAGGTGACTTACACAACATTTTTGGTTACATGCATTAACATTTTATTAGTTAAATCAAAGGTCAAAACTTGGCGCAAAATGCAAAGGGGACCAATAAACTAGTAAACATCAAAGTTTTCTCGTTTGGCCCCAACTAGAGGTCCGGTGGAATGACTATACTGCACCGGCATGGAGGGGGATGCAACTTCATTGACTTACTGCACCTGCCCTTGGGTGTATGACACGTGGGCCCAACGGGTGGCTGGCCAACCTGTCATACAGCGAAAGGCAGGTGCAGTAGAGGGGCGAGGAGTAGATGGCCAACACGCACGTGAATTCAACGCAGTCTGCACTTCTCATATAAAGGCTCCTGCCAGTCCAATCTACGAAATCCTACGCACCTACGCACCCAAGGGCATGAGTGATCACTCCAATCGCCAGATCAGTTGACTAGAAGCTAGACCCATGGAGGCGATGAGCGCAGGCATCAGCCGGCTGTGCCAGATGGTCCACGACGCCGGCCTGCGGCCCAGCACCGAGGAACGTCTCCAGGTAGTGCTTGAGGCCGCCAGGGCGAGGGGCCGCTTGGACGACAGCTTCGTCTCCTTGTTCGACGAGGTCCTCGTCAGCTTCGTCGACAAGTTCACCGTTGTCAAGAAGCTCGCGGACGACCTTGACGTACGCCTCCAGCCCACGCGCCCAGGCTCTGTGATGCCTGCCACCCTGAACGGCCTCTATGGTGACAACCTCTTCGACGCACTAGTGGCCCTGCGACTGCCCGCCGTCACGCCGGAGAATGTCCACCTCGAGGTCGCGCTCGCCGCGCAGCGCCTGGCGCAGCAAGACACCATCGACATAATCACCCACGTCTACGCGCAAATCGTCCACAAGGACTACTACATGCAAGAGGAGGACGATAGGACGCTGGCCTTCTTGGACCGCAGGGAAACGTTGGACGGCATTGTTCAGAAGCACGTTGAGCTTGCCGCCAACGCCGCTGCTCCTCACACGTCGGTTGGTGACCCGGTGCACTAGGGCGTGAGGATGTCGTTGATGGATCCGTATGTATCTTTATCTTTCCGTCAAATCCATGTAGTAGTATATGGTAGTACTAGTAATTATCTTACCTTTTGCATCAACTTCATAATATTCGTACGTACTCCATGCATGAACCGTGCCACAACCAAACTTCTCATTACTCTAGGGAAAATCGTTATTTCTATCTATCGGTCGCGCCGTGGAGCAGAACCAAATTTTACAAGTTACAAGTTCAAAAGGAAAATCCTGCCGTGTTTGCGTGGCACCCCCACACGGTTGGTTCGGCACGCCGCTCAAGGGGGAATGCATGCTGTGTTGCATTTTCACTTACAAGTGGGACCGCAGTTGAGCAAACTGACTATGGGCAAATCCCCACCCCGCCCACCGCACGATGGCTGAGAAAACAGGAGGGAGAAGAGATGGCTGTAGCACAGACTCCAAGAAAATTGGTGTCGGATGGGACTCGTGTGGGTGGCGTGTGCCGTACTGCTAGACATGAATGCTAGTTATGGCCCATGCCACCCCACTATATTGAGGTGTTGGTTACGTAGAACAAATTTCCTGGTGTCCGTGCTCAACCCTCCTCTATCTCTCTTCTCAGCCAGCCAGCAGACGCGCGGAGCCCATCGTCTGTTTGCTCATATGCAGTCCCACATGTCAGTGAAAACGCAAGAGGACCCACTGAACCTGCACATCTTTCACCTCGACGTGCTGGTGATGAAAAAGAAATCCAATAAAGAACTTCGGTGGCCGCTTTTGGAGTTACTCAAGAGTAGTAAGATTCTATTTACAGTTTAACCCAAGATGCACATCACGTGGCTTCAACTACCACTCTATTTTCTTGCATGACACGACCTGGATGCTGGATGTCCCACGTGTCGGCAAAAGGAGGAAGAACTCGACCAAATCTTCGGTTGTGCTCTCGGATTAGACTAGTTGTGCTAACTTAAAATTTTATTATGTAGAATGGATGCAAGTTTTGGTATTGGGAAGAAGAGTACAATGATATATTGATAGAGCACAATTTAGTAGATGTTCTAGCACTTTTAGCTAGCATAGAGGCTAGAGATGAGACTAGTGCACTTGTTGATAGAATAGAGGCTAGGCACGTCTACTTGTTTACACTCGAAGAAGAAAGAAGCACGCAAGATCGAGCCTCCGCAGATCAACAATGAATGCATCGAGAAGGCACTAATCCAACTTACAGGAGCAGTTATGGAAGTTGGATATCTTCTAAAATGTATTCTTCTGGTTGTTGTTTTCTTTGGTCTTGCTTTTTTAGTCAAAATTTTGGTGATTTCCATGTACCAAAAAATCAATGATGAAAAAAATATGTGTTTGCAAAGAAAAATGTACGCGGCCAGGATGCGTCCGCGCGTTCGGTGCACGGCCACCGCATCCGAGAAATGGCCCGGACACGACCCCATTGCCCTACCCAAACGGACAGAATCCATGCAAAACGGAGGTCCGTTTGGGGTCGTGCGTTGGAGTTGGCCTTACAAGTGGGACCGTAGTTGAGGAAACCGACTGTCGGCAAACCCCCACCTCGCCTGCCGCGCGATGGCTGAGTTAGAGAAACGACGAGGTTGAAGAGATTGTTGTAGCACGGACTCCAAGGAATATGGTGTCAGATGGAAGTCGTGCCGGTGGCGTGTGCCATACTCCTGGACGTGAATGCTTGTTCTAGCCCATGCCACCCTACTACTCCTACTACTTATATTAGTAGTATCAAGGATTCAAGGTGCTAGTTACGTACAACAAACACATTAACATATGGCCCACCTCACACTGTGGCCAAATTTCCTAGAGTCTGTGCTAGGTTAAAAAGTGTTCTTTCTGAGGATGGGTGGCTGGTCTCAAGTTTAAAACTTGTTGTATTACGTATGTAGACGTAGAGATAGTGCAGCATGTGAAGCTAGTACAAATAGTGTAGTATTGTTGATTGGCCTCATCCGATAACTTGTTGCAATGCATGTACAATTATGTATTCGGAAAATATTTTTTGCCTCGTCGCAGCACCCACTCAGAGAAGCGACTCGAAAGCCATTCATAAATTTAGTAAGTTTATCACAGGCATATCATTTTATTACATACAATAGGTCATCAACCCACAACGACAACGAGGATACATTATAAATACTAATGTTTTCATCACACAACAAATAACAAGCAATGAAATGAACTTCAACTCAATCAATCCTCGGCGTTGGAAACACTTGCTTTGAACCACAAGTGATTTTCTGGGATGGGCCCGCTACTGTCAATCTCAAGACCAATGCAGGACTGATCATCCAGGCTGAAGCAGCCTACTATATCACGACCAGGGTAGGGAACCACCGCAATGTCCGACGTATAGATACAGTTGCTTCTCATAAATGGTAGTAATGTTGTGTCAACAGCTGTTGGATCGCCTTTCACCATCATTGGATAGTTTTGTCCAAGGAAGAGCGAGTTTGCTCCAAGACTATCAATATTGTACCGGGGAGAAGGTGTTGGCGCTAGCACAGTAGTATCCATCCCGAATACCATGCAATGGGTGTTGGAATAGGTCTGGAGAGTGCGACCATGGGAGACAACACCTGCTTCCTTAGTAGTAACATCAGCAGTGGGCTGTATACAGACAAGAAGGGGTGATCCATCGGAAGTTGCTAGGCGCCACTGAGTATATGGGCCCTCCTCGTCCTCATGCTCGTGATCATCAGCATCGTCATCTCCCCCTTGGTTATAAAAATTTCAAGTATAGGTGGTGGAATGTTCATAGGACCTTGGAAACACAAGAAGAAGGTTAATTAGTAGAGAAGGGAAACTTGCTAACTCGCATGCATGTGGATGAAACAATTATAATTACGCTGGAAGACAAACGTACCAAAACTACGAGGATCCCATGCAAAAACAGTGCCACGAGTGGTGGCAGCAAACACAAGACCCCCATATTGAATTGCATCACAGTACACATCCGTGTATAGAAACTGATTTTTGAGCAATATCCATCTAGTCGAACCACGAAGGACGGCAACAAGCTTGTCGAAGATAGAAACAACTCCATAGTTCCTGTAATGCCAAGAGCGGTTGGGAACTCGACAAATTGCTATCTTCTGTAGAAGACAGTCACCATGATCGTATTTGAACGTGCGTAGAATACCGGTGTGCTCAACCTCTGGGCAGTCTGAGATTTTTGGAAGTGGAACCCGGTGACGAATGTACACATTCACAAGTTCCCACTCGCAGTTGTACCCAATATAAACAACCCAATCTCCATTTGCGCCTGCCCAAGCCTTGCCCTCAAGCGATGGCATCTTAACATCATACATATCATTATCAAGTGGCATCAACTTGCACAAGGCGAGGCTTCCCTCGTCCCCGCGCCAGTCAGCAGGGTCACGGCGAAGAAGACAGGGGAGATCAAACTGCTCCTGGGCCCTTGGGTTCCTTGTAATGATGTTACTAGTTGATTCGAGAATGGTCTTGAACGAACCTGCCATGCTAGCCGAGGTGATGACATCACACCGATCAATGAGTTCCCCCACCACATCATCTTTCAGATCGGGGCAAGAATAACAGGGTCATTTCTGGCTTGTTCCCTCCATGGAGAAGACGATCGAACAATGGCAGAAGGAAGGGTGAAGGCAAATGGAGGAGGGAGGAAGAGCGTGCGACAGCAGTTCCAAATCGAGAGGGAAAGGCGAAGAGTCGGTGGATGGTTGCCAGTTTGCCACGGTACACGAAGAGGCGCCCTGGCCTATGCGTCCTTTCGGAAATTGTACAAAAGGACTCGCCGTCGTCTCACTGACATGTTGGAACGGGACCACAAGTCAACGAAACATGGTGTGTAATTTCTTGTGCAAAATGCGATCTGGCCGCGTTGGCCCGAGGTGCCGCATTAGTTATCGACCTTTATTTTTTTAACATACAATCTGAGTGGATAGCTCCTGTGGTCATCACACGTGAGCGGATATATAGGTGGGCTAGGTGGGCACGCGGCAACAATCTAAGTGCTAAAAGAGTTGATCTCGGAAAAAGAGTTGATCCAATGCTTGGTTTTGTTTGGATTTTCCAACTATGACCATTGGATAGAGTGAATCAATGGCTTACGTTCAAAGTTATTCTCATACTATAGAATGGTATAGGAACGTGGAGAGATTTGGTTGATTTTATATCGCTGAATAATATAAAATATTATGAGTGCAGACGCTCCACCCCGAGGTTTGTAGCTCCTTCTCGGTCATCGGGAATCTATGTTCTTCCACTCTTTCGTTTAAGACATGAGCTTTGTTCATCCTTTGGCCGACGCGCGGGACATCTATATGCCTCCATTTTACAAAATCATACTATATGCCTCCATGACATGCGGGACATCTAGCATCAAGGTGGCGTGTCATGCAAGAAAATGGAGATATGCAGTGCGTAAGTGAGTCGTGCACTTCGATGGCACCTAGTACTACGCTATATTTTTTCTCCTCGATGGCACATGAATAGTGCACGTACTCAATGACAGAGCACGGGATGGTAGCCATGGACATGGTCAGCCCTTTTTGAAGAGAGTACTAATAAATACGTAACTTTGATGTGTCCCGTCAACTCGCAGAATGACGAGAAGCTTGCTTACTACGCCTTCTCCCTCGCCAACGCGTGCGCGGTGGCTCGTAGCACGAGGAGAAACTTTTTTTTACAAGCGATGGACGTGCAACAGTTCATTTGGTGTCAGATTGCCAGAAGTAGTACCATCATTATTGTTTGACTTCCGGAAGAGGCGAATAGCCAAGCGCAAGGTCACCTACTAACCTAGTACAGTACTACTATAGCCAAAGCTGGTCCACCTTTTTAGAGCATGGTTAATTAATATAGGCGGCTCTTGCAGCGACACATCATTTAGAGAAAGTACTCTCTTCGTAGGATCAAAGGAAGTGAAACAAAAGTTGGATTGGATGCTAGATTGCCAAATAAAACATGATTACATAGGAAAAAAATCATATAGCATTCTATCCAAATCAAACGACCAATGTAGGAAAATTATGAGGGGGGTCTCTCCAACAGTGTTCCTCGGCTCGCACCTAGCATCCGTTCAGTTTTGAAGCATGACTAACTGGTACTGTTTGCAGAGAAAATATAAACTAGTCTACCACTACTCCACCTCTAGTACTAGTAGTATAAAAAAGATATCTAGGCTGGAGCTTCAGAGCTTTCTTGCTAAGGGCTGCCCACTTGCTTCTCACACTATCACCCTCTCTCCAGATATAAAAAAGACGGCCTCTCTCTCCCTCCTCACCGGTGGTCACAGATCCGCCGGGCAAGAAAAGGACGTGCAGCGTTGACGCACTCGTCGTCGGCGAGCGAGGTCACACACTGACGACAAGGCCTTCCTCTCAGACCTAGCGCCCGCGCGGGATGGCCTCCGTCCCCAAGCTTGCTGCCGTAGTGCATGAGGAGGACGACGACCACGAGTGAAGCCACTTCCCGCCAACCCTCAGGTATGGTACCTCTTTTCGAACCATACCCTTGTTCTATTTCCCCATCTGCCATGTCGCTGCATCTGGATCTTTTTCCACTCCACCATCGTCCCAATTTGCTATCCTCTGCTCTGCTGGTCACGCAGACGAAAACCTTAATTTGCACTATTAAAGGAAACCCTACTTCATGCAAACTAATCCATGTCTGGGTTGAATAAGGAAAGGAAGGGAGACTCTACTGTCCAAGAGAGTAGGCATCGAACCCGCATCTAGGTTGAAAAAGGGAAAATCAGTAGCTAAGGAATGAGTCTCGTGTCTCTTGGTTGAAGAAGGGTAGATAGGCATGACAGCGCAATAGAGAATGACCAGGTTGATCGGTTTGTTTTCCTCACATAGGAAAAAGGTGGCTAAAGAGAACAAAAATGGGACGTAATACATATGCTGCCTGGATATTTGTTGCTCTGGGCAACCATACCTCCCTCACCACTCTATGCGTCCGTGGAGGTACATCGTACTGGTGCGCCCACTGTCCGAATGGGCCTCCCATGCTCTTATTGTCACTTTTTTGCTGTTAGTATAATGACAACAGTCAAGTCAAGCAATGCTACTGCTAAAGTGATGCCACATTTAACTAATGCCGCACTCAGTGTAATGCCACCGATAAATTTAAGCAATGCCATTTAATGTCACTGGATTATTTCAGGGTTAGCTGTTGATTGTGGATGTATTAAAGATTTTTCAACTAAGGCATTCTAATGCTGTTGCACAGCCAGTATACCAACGATGAAACTTGTTACTACCTTCAGATTTTTGCACTGTTAATGCTTATAGATTACATACCTCACTTTCATGAGATAAGTTAATTTTTTTGTACAGTGTCACCAAAATGCCAAGGCGCTGATGTCATTTTATTTTGGTTAAACTGCCCAAAAAATTATGAAGACAAGAGGAAAGGTCAAGAGTGCGCACCTCCTCCTCCGGCTGTTCTCTTGATTCGTTCGATCAAGTTTTTATGTTTGATCGATTATAAAGATTGGGATAATAATTTTTAAGGTCCCCCCGAGTTCGAAATGATATTTACCTTGGAGGTACATGGTTTGCAATTTTTTTATACTGTCATTAGTTAATAATGCTAGTTACCTTCAGACTTTTTTATTTGGTTTAATGCTCATGCACAACTAGTATACCAATGCTGAAACGTGTTACCTTTACATTTTGTATTGTTAATTCTTATAGAAATCTGCCAATGCTAGAGTTTATTGAAATCTGTTCAGTAAAACCATTGTACTGTACCCTGTAATAAAATAACTACTCTACTGTTGCACTAGCCACCGGATTAGTGTATATTTGTAGTATTTGAATGGTGTTGCATTAGCATATGGACATAAATAAAGTGTGTCAAGCTTTCCCAGATATGTGCTCAAGAAAACTACTACCCGTTTTTCTAAATACTAGACGTTTGGGTAATTTAAATTGAACCGCGCAAACGTCTTATATTAAGGAACAGAGAATGTAGAGTTCACTCAAATTATCCCAGTAAAGCTAGTCACACCTTTGTTAAAATTAATGTTCATTATGTTATCGGAGGAGGTCTATATGTTGGTCTCTAATGCCTGTCAACTACATACCTGACATCATGATGTAATGTTAAGTCATTTTCTTTTGTACAGTGTCACTGAATTGTCAAGGCGGTGATGGCATTTTATTTTAGTTGAACTGCACAAAATATGCTTAAAAGAAGAGGAAAGGTCAGGAATCGATCATTCTTTCAGAAAGAACTATATGTGCCTTTCTGACATCAGCCGCTGTTGCCTTATTTATTCCTTCAAACAGGTGGTTAGAAACAGTCTTGCTACCTTTTCCCATTAAGAAATTGGAATGCTTATATTTGTGAGTCTATGCTTCAACTAGTGCCACTTTTATAGTAATCACACTTTCAATATCTATGCAAACAGGGATGCTCGATTTCAGTGGAACTGCACAAAAAGTCCAACTGGTTCAACATTAGGAGCATGTTTTCTTCCAAACCTTTATATCCAATTGGTGGCACTATGAGCTGTTCATTACGAAGCTACATGGTTTGCTACTATCTTGCTACTCTTTTTGTACTGTCATTAGATAGTAATACTAGTGGTTTGCATGTGAATTTATTGGCAGGGTGGACCTACATTGGAGGTGCAGGACAAGATTCAATGATTGGATGCTCAATTTCGGTTGTATCGATTTCACCTCTTCCATCACTGCGAACATGGATATCCTTGGTCTGATGAAGAATAGGTGCTACATTTCTGCTCTGAACCAGCAAATCAATTCAGTATGAAATTGTCCAGGGCAAAACATGACTGTATCAAATTGTCCAGTGCAAAACATGACAGATGCTAAGCGGAAGAGACATGTTTAAACCGAAAATACAAGGTGGGGTATATGTTTACTAGCTGCTTGATATTTGTGCAGACAGAGATGTCTGCCCGTTGCTATTTGGCAAACACACAAAGTGACCGCAATTTTGGTTGAACTGCACAAGAGAATAGTATAGTCACTTCATGCAGTGCCATTTGAAAATAGACACAGAAAGATTGGATAGTCACTTCATGGACTCCAGAAAAGTAGTACTGTACTATTTATTGGCCAACACTAGCTGCTTCATTGCTTTGGTCTGATTATACAATGGGCATCATTTTGCCTAAGTTAAAGTTTGTATTCCGAAAATAGTCTCGTCGTGTGATCGAGAGAAGACCAAATCATATTGTTTTGGATGTTCCTCCATCATGTGTAGTTCATTCTCATGGTTCCAGCTGTTGGTGAAACCACTTACGTTTGCAAGAGGAATTGTAGACTTCACAAACAAATTTGTCTTTCAGTCTGTACTGAATGTTGGCCAAGAGAAGCATCCATGTTAGTAGGAAGAACAGATGTTCTTTCTAGATCTTTGCTTTTGGAGCTACATATTTGTATATGATCTGTGAATCATTGAGATGCATTAACATGTTGATCTTATGTATGGGAATCGTACTAGTTGGTTTTAGTTGCGATGCAAGATCCAAAGTGGCTGGTCTTTGCTTTTGGAGCAACATATTTGTATATGATCTGTGAATCATTGAGATGCATTAACAGTTCCTTATTTCTGTTCGCTCAGTGTTTACAAGTTACTGATCGATCACTAGCTAGCATACTAATGCGCTCCTGGCAGTTTTAGTTGCGACGCAAGATCCGAAGTGGCAGTTTTTTGAATAAAAATGCCTACCTCTAAAGAAACTGACAAGCTGCTCTGAAGAAAATGCCATGCGAATCTGAAGAAACTGCCAGCGAAAATGTTTGCAAATGCCTTATCTCCTAGCTAAAGTTCATCAACTAATACCCTTGGGTGTGACTCGTTGCATGCTGCTCCGCGTACTGGCTGCGAGCGATTTTGAGTGCCTGCATGCAGCCGACCGTAATTAAGGCAGCTAACTGATGTGAAAAAAGATGCGCTTTAATTGTTGTGGGCCTTTTAAATCCATGGAATCATTATTGACAAGGAGGGAGATGATTCTAGTGCACTCGTTTGACCGTCATGCCGGCGTGCGACCCAGCACGGACGGGACGGGACGGCACAGTCATAATTTCAGTATCTCTAGTTTTCCACGGTAAGCTGGCGCGCTAAGTCATGCCTGCTTATGCATTGAATTCCGATGACAGCCGCGCTACCTTCCGCCTATAAGTACTGTTTCCCGGCCTTCTCCGGTGGCACCGTGACCCAACTCGCCCTATCCTCATAAGCCCCCACCGGCCTGATGTCGCTCGCCACTTATCCTCGCTCTTGCCACGTCCGCTATGCCCCCGCCCGTCCGCGATAGGCGAGGCCGGAGGCGGTCACCGCCAGAACTAGTGTTCGGTTTTTCACCGGAAGGCATACGGAGGGAGGAGGCATTCTATAGGTCTTTAGATGGCAATGCGGAGATCAAGGACTTGTTGGAGCGCGGCCACTGGCGGAGGAACAGGAGTTGTTGGAGCGCGACCACTTGGCGGAGGAGCAGCATATCGCCGATTTGCGCCGCCAGCGGGACATGGAGCAGCAGCGCACCGACATTCTGAGTCGCGAGTAGAGCGCCCGCAACTGGGCCGACAACGTGGAGGCCGGCGCCCGGCAAATAGCCATGGAGGCTGTAGGTCACGCACGCGTTCACCACGCCGATTTTTACTACCAGCTCGTCAAGTGGGTTTCCCGCTTAGAAGCCGAAGCTTCGGTGGACCACGCCGGCATGGAAAGGGCCAACGCGCACGAGCAACGCGCCCTATCGCACCTCTGGCAAGTCCGAGGCGAGGCGGAGGACGCCGGTGCCGGCGTTTAGCGTGTACCACAGATGGCGGCCGGCATCATCTAGTTAGCTAAGAGTAAGTTAGTACTTGTACGCTACTAGAGTATTAGTGGGAGTAGATAGTTAACTTGGCTATGATGGTTGTCAACGTGGAAGTTCAGTACTCTATATGTGGATCAGACCTGTTACTTTGCTCTGAATGTTGAACTTTCCGTTTGAACGTATGGAATGGGCTGTAATTTTTTTAAATGGGTTGTATTTGTCCTCCACGAGGTTAGAGGCTGACTTGTGGGCCTACCAAGTTGATGCGTACACAATCAGGAGATGATTGTACGTGGAGTGGATGACAGCAGGAACCCGCCAAGGTCATGGCAGTACGCAAGCAAGTGCCTCCTTATTTCAAGCCAATAAAAAATGGCTCCTCCTAATGGATTTCTGACATCTGGGTCCCATCCCATTGTCAACATAGTCAATAATCGAGAGAATTGCACAACGAGCTGCTGACACCAGGGACCCAGCAGATCGCCCAGTTATTTTTGTTTTGGGTTAATTTGATAAGTGCCACTCCAAATCCGGTGTTTCCGAGAAATGCCACTGCAATTTCCAAACTTTGAAAAATGCCATTTCATGCCATTTCTAGTGACATATTTCAAAGTCTGGAGTGGCGTTTTTCAAAGTTTGCAAATTGCAGTGGCGTTTTCAAAAGTTTGCAAAAATTGTAGTGGCATTTTTCAAAGTTTGGAAATTGCAGTGGCATTTTTATGAATCGCCATAATTGGAGTGGCGTTTATCTAATTTGTTTTTGAGACGGAAGCAGGGTGTCAACTGGGCTACGGGGCACTCTGGCCTGTCTAGACAGCCTTCTCTTTTATGTTTACCACAGACCAGCCCAGTAGTTTTTTTTTTCTTTCTGAAAATGGCTAGCCCAGTTTTTTTGTGATTTGCCAAGTAAGTCGCTTTGTCAGGCCTGTTGGGCTGCAAGTCTTTCAAGACGAGGAGAACTTTATTTGCCTGGCCGAGAAAATGGCCTGTCCGTAATGAGAAATGGGTTGTACATTTTTAAAACACATCCAACCGGCAATTAGTTTCAAATTTCTTTTTTCATTTCGAGATTTTAAATTGCATAGATTTTTATGCATGGACAATTTGTTGGATTTTATATTGATGTACATTTATTTTTAAAATCAGTTTGAATGTGACTCGAAATTTCGGGATTAAAAACAGTTTGGACCGCACCGAAATATGCAAAATTTCGTATAATTTTTTAACCGTGGCCACAATATGGGCTGTAATGCTAACAAAAAGAATATGGGCTCCAAAAAAACCTTAAGAATTAGCAAATGGGCTGTAAATTATTAGAAATAATGGCAGATGGGTTGTATGCTATTTTCCACATATTTGAAGCTTTCCTAAAAAAGGTTGACGCACAAGTAGTGACTATTGGATGTCCATCCAACGGCCGTCATGCTTCTTCAATCTCTGCTCTTCCTGCTCCAGCCGCTCAAACAAGGGCCAGTGGGACTGCCTGCTCCCTCCTCCCCGCGGCCGGCTGTGCTGCCGCGCAGGCCTCACCGCCCCACCATACTCCCATCGCTGTCCTAGCCATCCCTCTACTCACCCACACCTGCTGTTATTCTTCGGCGACGGCAGACGAACCAGTAAACCCTCGTACAGTCGTACTCCCCTCCGCGTGGGAAACAACTGCCGAGTTTTCCCTGGCTCCGTGTCATTCCCTTCCTAGGCCTCGCCGTCGTCCACCAGCCTGGTGCTCTCGGTGCGGCCTGGTCAACGAGCGACATGCATCTGAAGTGGACTGTACGTGGAGAGGCTGACAGCTGGGTCCATGGCCGCACGCAAGGAAATGCCTCCTTATTACAGGCAAAATAATGATTCCTCCACCCGACATCTGTGACCCACCGAAAGGGCCTCTGTATTTCGCGAAAAAAAATTACCGCCGCTGACAGCTGGGACCCACCAGCTATATCTTCGCACGCAAGGAAGTGCCTCCTTATTACGCACAAAAAAAATGAATACTCCCCCTGCTAGCTGGGACCCAGTATAGTGGGAGGCTGACTTGTGGGCCTACTAAGTTGACGGGGACGGAGGGCTTTGTCAACTTAGTCAATATGCACGATTCTAGCTCCAGTGACCGTACGATGTCCATCCAACGGCCGTAGTGCTTCTTCAACCTCTGGTCTTCTTGCTCCAGCCGCCCAAACCAGCGCCGGTCGTGCCTCGTGCTCCTGCCTCCCGTGGTCGGCTGCAATGCGGCGGAGGCCTCACCGCCCCCTACTACTCCCACCGCTGGCCAGGCCATCCCTCTACTCACCCACACCCCCTGTTATTCTGCGGTGACGGCAGCCTCACACCGCAGCGAACTAGTGAACCCTCGTACTCCTCTATGCGTGGGCATCCACTGCCGCGTCTTCCCCGGCTCCGCGTCGTCCCCTTCCCAGGCCTCGCCGTCGTCCACCGCCCTGGTGCTCTCGGTGCGGAGTGGTCAACATGGTCAAGGAACGGCTTCCATCGGACGTGGACTGTACATGGAGAGGCTGACAGCTGGGTCCACGGCCGCAGCAAGGGAGTACCTCCTTATTACGCGGAAAATAATGATTCCTCCACCTGACAGCAGGGACCCACCGGACGGGCAACCGTATTTCGTGAAAAAAAACGTTTCCCCCCTGACTGCTGGGACCTACTAGCTACATCTTCGCAAGCAAGGAAGTGCATCTGGGCAAAAAAACGATTCGCCCCCCTGACTGCTGGGACCCACCAGCTACATCTTCGCACGCAAGGAAGTGCCTGACAGTCAGGACCCACCTGGTCGAAGCGTACGTAGCATTGTCATTCTGGTCGCGAACGTGTACGTACTTACTGGTCGATGTAGAGGCGCGCACGTAGCATGTAGACGTACGTACGGTGGCAGTGTGCAAGAAAGAAAATAAGGCCACGTACGTACATACGGGCTGGGTCTCGAACACCTACTCGCGCATATGTACGGCCAGGGCTCGTGTACATGGCTGGGTCAGAATAGAGAAACTGCGTCGTCGTCATGTTCATGGGGAGCCAACCGACTGGGTCGGAACGGAATGCGTCGTCGTGTTCATCGGGGGGGGGGGGGCTTGGATGGAACAGCCGATGGAAACGAGGCCTGGCATACCGCAGAACAGAGGAAACAGCCTTGTGTTCGACCGGCCACGGTCGAAACGGGATCCTGTTCATCGGGAGGGGTCTAGCGTACCGCAAAACGGAGGAAACGGACTTGTGTTGGACCTCCTACGGTCGAAACGGGGTCCTGTTGATCGGGAGGGGTGTGGCGTACCGCAAAACGGAGGAAAGGGATTTGTGTCGGAGCGCTACGGTCGAAACGGGGGTCCTATTCATCGGGAGGGGTGTGGCCTACCGCAAAACGGGACTCCACGGGATACTGTTCATCTCCACCGTCGACCCCCTCCATCCTCCACGGGCTACTGTTCATCCACCGTCGACCTCCTCCAGCCTCCACCTGCGACTGTTCATCCACGGGCTCCTGTTCATCCAGCCTCCACCGCGCGCTACTCCACCGGTTACTGTTCAACCAGCCCTCTCCACGGGCTCCTGTTCAACCACCCCTTCACGGGCTACTGTTCATCCAGCCCTCCACCGTCTACTGTTCATCTAGCCCTCCACGGGGTGGTCCTGTGATGTCTACTACACAACCTTCTTCTTGTAGATGTTGTTGGGCCTCCAAGTGCAGAGGTTTGTAGGACAGTTGCAAGTTTCCCTCAAGTGGATGACCTAAGGTTTATCAATCCATAGGAGGCGTAGGTTGAAGATGGTCTCTCTCAAACAACCCTGCAACCAAATAACAAAGAGTCTCTTGTGTCCCCAACACACCCAATACAATGGTAAATTGTATAGGTACACTAGTTCGGCGAAGAGATCGTGATACAAGTGCAATATGGATGGTAGATATAGGTTTTTGTAATCTGAAAATATAAAAACAGCAAGGTAGCAAGCCATAAAAGTGAGTGTAAACGGTGTTGCAATGCTAGGAAACAAGGCCTAGGGTTCATACTTTCACTAGTGCATGTTCTCTCAACAATAATAACATAATTGGATCATATAACTATCCCTCAACATGCAACAAAGAGTCACTCCAAAGTCACTAATAGCGGAGAACAAACGAAGAGATTATGGTAGGGTACGAAACCACCTCAAAGTTATCCTTTCTGCTCGATCTATTCAAGAGTCCGTAGTAAAATAACACGAAGCTATTCTGCCGGGGAGGTGGACCCCGGGCAGGCAACGGAACCCGGATCCTCTTCAAAAAAAACAACGGGGCTGGCATCGCCCCTCAATACCGGCACACGCTTGGCCGGGTCGCTCGACCCGGCCAAGCCCTGCAAGCCGGCCAGACTAGCCGACCCGGCAAGACACGTCGACTCGGCCTCAACAACTAGCGCAAGACAGCCGAACCCGGCACGGCCAAAGCCTCCTCAGCAAGCCAGCGCCACCCATGGCGTGCTACGCAATCCAGTCGCGGGTCAACTCCCGTCCCATCCAGGCCGTATGTGCGGACGAGACTTCAATCAACGATGACCGAGGCAACAGTGCCCCGCCCATGCCTCTGGTCAGCAGGAACATGGCAACAGTGCCCCTCACCTACCCGCTGACCAGGGCCGGCGTGGCTACTGTGCCCCCGCCCTCACTGCTGACGACAGCAAGCGGCAACCTGACGGAGAGCACTGTACGCGACTCAACTCGGCCACGCCCTGACGATCGACAAGAGGGCGCACAGTCCCCCTAGGCTTGCGGGGCCCGCACCTAGGGGAACCCGGCGAACCACAAGCCCTCAGCGGGACCCAGCCCGAGTCCCCGGACACCGACAATACGGACCCACCGACTTGTAACATTACCATTGTACCCCCGGGGGGTTGGACTATAAAACCCCCCGGGAGCCCACGATCATTCGGGGGGCAAGCGAGAGGACTAGCCACGAAACAGCAACACCGGAGAGGAGGAGCAGCCCAAGCCTTGGCCAGCTTCCTTCCTCCTCCATACAGCTCCAGGAGCAACATTGTACTATCGATCATCCAACTACACTCGGCAGGACTAGGGGTATTATCTCTCTGGAGAGCCCCGAACCTGGGTATGTCCGGCGTCCCGCGCCCGCTCATGCCAACCTCGCCTCTGGAGTCCACCAGCGCCCTCGAGCCTCCTCCTCTCTTTAGCCATCCCTTGGCATCTGCCGTGCGCCCACCACGACAGTTGGCGCCCACCGTGGGGCAGCTCGAGGAGCTGGCCGGGAGCATGCTTTAGACGGGGCCCTTCTCCTACGCCAACGAGTCCGTCGCGTTGGCGGACGACGTCGTCGGCGCGCTTGTCGCCTCCTTCGCTGCGCTGCGCATCTCTGATGCGTTCGCGGCCGACGAGTACCCCAGCGAGGTGCTCAGCTACTCCGACTCTTCCCTCTCCCTCGGCAGCGGCGTTTCCGCCGGTGCAATGGACGTCCATGTGGAGGTCTTCGTCACCGGCGACGGCGCCTCCTCCTCGTCAAGCAAGACGAGGAAGGCTGCCGAAGCCAGGGCCGCAGCGGATCGGATTGAGCCGTCCGATCCGTTGCGCGCCACGATGCTGAGCCTCGGTATCCCCATCGGCACCGACGTCAACGCCACCAACATCGCTGAGGCCCGAACCCAGCTCGAGGAAGGACGCCAGAAGATGCTGGACCTATCTGAGACGCTCGCCGCCACTCAGCGTCGCCTGGACGCGGCTCAGCTGGAGCGCGATGCCGCCTACGGATTCACGCCCGCCGCAGCCGAGCCAAGCCGGGTCGCCGATGTGCGTACCCGGGGAGGAGCGATCGGCCGGGCCCTCGGCGGCGTTCCAACCGTCTACGAGACCCCAGCGAAGAACATGCGCGCTGCCCAGGCGGCCGCAGCCGGCCTGGACCAGCTCACGGGTGAGGAGCTGAAAGAGCGCATCGGGCGGATGCGTGAACTCCTCCACGCCGCCAACACCCAGCAGGACCGCCTCAACCAGCTCGCCAAGCCGGCGGGATCCGGCTCCGCCCAACTTGGCGGGCCCGGCGAACTTCTACACACCACTTCCTCGCCACTCGGCGAGGCGCACTCCGGCCGAGCCCGGACTCGGCGCGACCCGGCCGCTACAGCCGCCGACGGATTGGGCGACGAGCCCGTCCTAGAGATCCAACGTGGACCCAGCCAGCATGGCCGGCGTCCGGCGCCAACCGACCCGGCCCCTCGTGGCCTGGCCGCAAGTCGACTCGGCCCGCATGCCATCGACGACGCCGACGCTCGCCACCGCCTCGATCAGCTCGCTCGCTCCCTGGAGGTGGAGGAGAGCGGCGCTGTCGGGCCGGCATGCTTTGGCCCGCGCATCTGGGAGGAGCCCTTGCCCAAAGGATTCATGCTCCCCCGCGACACCCCCAAGTACAACGGGACGGTGAAGCCAGAAGAATGGCTCACCGACTACACCACGGCCATTGGCATCACCGGTGCCAATTGTCGTCTCGCCGTGCGCTACGCACCGCTCATGCTCCAAGGGTCGGCCCGCACGTGGTTGAACAGCCTGCCGATGGGCAGCATCAACACATGGGTGGAATTCGAGGAAGCCTATGGCCACAACTTCACGGGGACCTACAATCGACCCGGCCGCCCTAGCCAGCTCGCCATGTGCGTGCAAGGGCCTACGGAGACCGGTCGCGAGTACCTCGCACGCTGGAACAAGCTCCGGAACAGCTGCGAGGGCGTCCATGAAGTCCAGGCAATCCAGTACTTCGTCAGCGGGTACCGAGACGACACCCTCCCCAAGCACAAGCTCTTACACTCCGAGCCGGCCACTATGGCCGCGCTCATCGTGACGGCGGACAAGTACGCCAACGCCGACTCCGCCATGAAGATCCAGGTGGCGCTGGATGAAGCCGGCAAGGCGAAGCCGGTTCCCCCTCCGAAGCCGGCTGTCGAAAGCAGCCGGCAGCAGCATCACTAGAACAACAAGCGCAAGGCCGACCAGCCGGCGCCGCGTCACGACAACCGGCTCGTCGCGGCCACCGAGCCCGCGGCGGACCCGGCGGCGAAACACCGGCAAACCGGCAAGACGGCATGGCAACCTGCCATGAGCTTCGAGCAGATGCTCGACGCCCCCTGCAAGCACCACAGTGGCGCAAGACCCTCCACACACACGCTTCGGCAGTGTGCCATCACCAAGCGCATCATGAGGGGCGACGTCCCGCCCCCTCCGGCTCTGGCTCCAGGCGCGGGGCAGCCGCCACCGCCTCCACCGCCGCCTCCAGCTGACGGCGCGATGCGCGACGACGCCTACCCGGACCAGAACGCGGCCTACGTCGTCTTCACCAGCCTCGGCGACGACAAGCGCAGCGAGCGCCTCCTTCGACGGGAGGTGAACACTGTCGTCCCGGCCAAGCCGGAGTTCATGCATTGGTCGGATCGCCCGATCACCTGGACCCAGGAGGATCACCCGACAGTCATGCCGAGCCCGGGTGGTTACGCCCTCTTCCTCAACCCCACCATCGTCGCGCGGCGCACATGCAAGTTCTCCCGAGTCCTCATCGACGGCGGCAGCAGCATCAACATCCTCTACCGCGACACGATGACCAAGCTCGGCCTCAAGGCCGAGGACCTGGAGCCAACCCGAACGATCTTCCACGGCATCGTGCCCGACCTCTCCTGCTCCCCAATTGGCCGGGTCCGGCTAGATGTCCTGTTCGGTGACAGCAGCCACTTCCGACGCGAACCGATCTGGTTCAAGGTGGTGGACCTGTCCAGCGCGTATCACGCGTTGCTGGGCCGGCCCGCGCTCGCCAATTTCACGGCGGTTCCCCACTACGCGTACCTGAAGATGAAGATGTCGGGTCCCAAGGGCCTCATCATCATCACCGGCGATTACCGCAAGTCCCTGGAGTGCGCCCGAGACGGTGCCAAGTTGGCCGAGTCACTGGTCATTGCCGAGGAGCGGCGCCAGCTCGACCAGATCGTCGCCCTGGCAGGCGAGGCCTCCGCCGTGTCGATCCCGACCCCGGACCCGGCCGACGAGGCCGCCTTCAAGCCCTCCAAGGAGAACAAGAAAGTGAAGCTCAACCCAGAAGACCCCAGCTGCAGCAAGCACGTTGTCATAGGCGCCCGCCTCGACAGCAAATAGGAAGGCGAGCTCGTCGACTTCCTCCGTGAGAATCGGGATATCTTCACATGGACCCCCAAGGACATGCCGGGTATCCCGAGGAAGTACGCCGAGCACAAACTTCACGTCCTCAAGGACGCCAAGTCTGTCCGTCAACCCCTACAACGATTTTCCGAAGAGAAGAGAAGAACCATTGGTGAAGAGGTCGCCAAGCTTTTGGCGGCCAGCTTCATAATGGAAGTGTTTCACCCCGAGTGGCTGGCCAATCCAGTCCTCGTCCTGAAGAAGAACAAGACCTGGTGCATGTGTATCGACTACACCAGCGTCAACAAGGCCTGTCCCAAGGATCCGTTCGCCCTCCCGCGGATCGACCAAGTCATCGACTCGACCGCCGGGTGTGAGCTCCTGTCCTTCCTGGACGCTTACTCCAGCTACCACCAGATCAAGCTGGACCCAGCCGACGCCCTGAAGACGTCCTTCATCACGCCCTTTGGGGCGTATTGCTACATCACCATGTCGTTCGGCTTGAAGAACGCCGGCGCCACCTTCCAGCGCTGCATGCAGAAATGCCTGCTACCGCAACTCGGCCGCAATATCCACGTATACGTGGACGACATCGTGGTGAAGACCAAGCAGCACCTCACGCTCCTCGACGATTTGAAGGAAACCTTCGCCAACCTCCGCGAATACAAGGTCAAGCTTAACCCGGAAAAATGCGTCTTCGGCGTCCCGGCCGGAAAGCTACTCGGCTTCCTCGTCTCAGAACACGGCATTGAGGGTAACCAGGAGAAGATCAAGGCAATAGAGCGCATGCGCAAGCCGGCTTGGTTGCGCGATGTCCAGAAGTTCACCGGATGCTTGGCCTCGGTCAGCCGGTTTCTAAGCCGACTGGGCGAGAGGGCGCTACCCCTGTACCAACTGATGAAGAAGACGAGCCCGTTCGAATGGAACGGCAAGGCAGACGAGGCCTTCCAAGACCTCAAGCGCATGCTCTCCACCGCACCAGTCCTGGCTGCGCCGACCGACAAGGAGCCGCTGTTGCTCTACATAGCCGCGACCTCGCGGGCGGTCAGCACGGTGCTGGTGGTCGAGTGACCAGAGAAGGGCATGATCCAAGCCGTCCAGCGCCCAGTCTACTACCTGAGCGAGGTGCTCTCCATCTCCAAGGAGAACTACCCGCACTACCAAAAGATGTGTTACGGCGTGTACTTCACCGCCAAGAAGCTGAAGCAGTATTTCCAATAGCACGTTGTCACCGTGGTCAGCACGGCACCTATCGGAGAAATCATCGGGTGCCGGGATGCCTCTGGCTGGGTTGCCAAGTGGGCGATCCAGCTAGCCGGCCACACCATCCTCTACGAGCCTCGCACCGCGATCAAGTCTCAAGCCCTGGCCGACTTCCTCGTCAACTGGACCGAGTCCCAGTACTTGCCGCCGCCTCCCGACTCGACGCATTGGCGCATGCACTTCGACGGGTCCAAGATGCGACTCGGCTTGGGGGCCGGCATCGTACTGTCGTCCCCGAAGGGCGACCGGCTCCGCTACGCACTCCAGATCCACTTCGCCGCCTCCAACAACGTCGCTGAGTACGAAGCCCTTGTGCACGGCCTCCGGCTTGCCAGGGAACTCGGCATCCGGCGCATCCTGTGCTACGGCGACTCGGACCTGGTGGTGCAGCAGTGCTCCGGCGAATGGGACGCCCGCGACTCCAACATGGCAAGCTACCGCTTCCTCGTCCAGAAGCTGTCCGGATCCTTCGAGGGCTGCGAGTTCCTCCACGTCCCGCGCGCGGAGAACGAAGCAGCCGACACGCTCGCCAAGATCGCCTCGTCACGACAAGCCATCCCGTCCGACGTCTCCCTCGAGCACCTACGCAAGCCGTCCGTCAAGCCATCGCCGGACTCCGAGTCCATCCACGTTCCAGATGACCCAGCCGCACCTCAACCCGGCCCGGGAACTGCTGAACCCGGCCCAGGGGCTGCTCAGCTCGACCCGGCCACCATCGTCCCGGACCCGGCCGTCGCCATCCCCGACCCGGGGGCTGCTCAACCCGGCTCGGGGGCTGCCGACTCGGAACCCACACTGGTGGCCGTCTTCGCCGTGGTCACGGCTCCATCTTGGGCCCTCCCAATATCAGAATTTTTGGAGAACGGGGTTCTCCCCATGGACGAGACCGAAGCTCGGCAAGTGCAGCGCCGGGCGTCCACCTACAGCATCATCAACAACGAGCTCGTCAAGCGCAGCTCCACCGGCGTGTTCCAGCGCTGTGTCGAGCAGGAACGGGGCATCGACATCCTCCTCGACATACATCAGGGCGAGTGTGGGCACCAGCCGGCGTCAGCACTCCGCACCATACCGATCGCCTGGCCCTTCGCGGTCTGGGGACTCGACATGGTGGGACCCTTCAAAACCGCTCGAGGCGGCATGACGCACTTGCTGGTGGCAGTGGACAAATTCACCAAGTGGATCGAGGCAAGACCAATCAAGAAACTGGACGGGCCAACAGCCGTCCGGTTCATCAAGGACATAGCGGTGCGCTACGGCATGCCGAACAGCATCATCACCGACAACGCCACCAACTTCGCCAAGGGCGCGCTCGAGAAATACTGCTCCGTCTCCGGCATCCGCCTCGACCTGGCCTTCGTTGCGCATCCACAGTCCAATGGGCAGGTCGAGCAGGCCAATGGACTCATCCTGTCCGGCGTCAAGCCGCGACTCGTCGAGCCACTCATCCGCTCACCCGGCAGCTGGCTTGATGAGTTCCCAGCCATTCTCTGGAGTCTACGCACCACGCCGAATTGGTCGACTGGGTTCACCCCATTCTTTCTCGTCTACGGAGCCGAAGCCGTCATCCCGACCGACGTCGAGTTCGACTCGCTGCGCGTCGCGATGTACACCGAAGCCGAAGCCAGAGAAGCCCGCGAAGATGGCGTCGACCTGCTCGAAGAAGCACGCCTCCTGGCGCTCAGTCGCTCGGCCATCTACCAGCAAGGCCTGAGGCACTACCACAGCAAGAAGATCAAGCTCCTCGCGTTCTGCGAGGGCGACCTCGTCCTCCGACTCGTCCAAGAGCAGGCAGGCCAGCACAAGTTGTCCCCTCCATGGGAGGGCCCATTCATCGTGAGCAGGGCCTTGCGCGACCCCAACGCCTACTACCTCATCGATGCACGCAAGTCAAGGAAGCGCAAGAAGGACACCGCCGGTGAAGAAATGACCCGGCGTGGAACGCGGAACTCCTCCGCCCATTTTACAGTTAGCCGCACAAGCGTATGTATCATCGCCTTTTTTAAACGCATGAAACTATGGGGTCCCCGAATGAGACTCGGGGGCTGCCTTTTGCCGACCAATTTATTGTGTCCCTATTTTCTTGCATCACTATACCACTGAACCCGGCCACCGGTCCGACTCGCTCGACCCGGGGGCTCGAGGGCTGGCCGGCTCGGTCGCCAGTCCACTGCCTTACTTGGTGATTCCTGATAAAGTTAGGATGCCGCGGTCCCCCACTTCGCCCTAAAGCCACAGATCCAGCTTTGGTTGTCGGCTGTCAAGCACAATGGGCCAAAGCTCCTTTACGCTTCATACACTAAGTCAAAGGCTTTCGGGTCGATTAACCCGGCCCACCATTCATCAAATGAAAAGCCGCACGACCGGCTGCTCGCCAACCCGCTTCGCCGGATTGCCGCCAGCCGGCCCAGTGGGTGTTTCGCTCGCGCTCAACGTTTCGATGGACCCAAGTCCTATGCGCTCCTCTCAAAGAACCGAACTCCTTGTCACGGACTGGAGCCTCGGCCATCTGACTCGCGGGGGGAGGTTTGAGAAAGGAAAAGCGCATGAAATCGGTCCAAAAAACGGAAGGCGAAAAGCAAAAGCACCCACGACATCTACACAAGTATTCAAGAAAAGGCCCACGGCCCGAGTTCATTACACCCTAAAACCGCTACTGGGTGGGTGGACCTGCTATTTAACAGATTTTACACAAAGTGTCTCAGGCATCTCCCCGGGGGCTCGAGGGCTGGCCGGCTCGGTCGCCACCCCGCGGCCTTACTTGGTGCTTCCTGATAAAGTTAGGATGCCGCGGTCCCCCACTTCGCCCTAAAGCCACAGATCCAGCTTTGGTTGTCGGCTGTCAAGCACAACGGGCCAAAGCTCCTTTACGCTTCATACACTAAGTCAAAGGCTTTCGGGTCGATTAACCCGGCCCACCATTCATCAAATGAACAGCCGCACGACCGGCTGCTCGCCAACCGGCTTCGCCGGATTGCCCCAGCCGGCCCAGTGGGTGTTTCGCTCGCGCTCAACGTTTCGATGGACCCAAGTCCTGTGCGCTCCTCTCAAAGAACCGAACTCCTTGTCACGGACTGGAGCCTCGGCCGTCTGACTCGCGGGGGGAGGTTTGAGAAAGGAAAAGCGCATGAAATCGGTCCAAAAAACGGAAGGCAAAAAGCAAAAGCACCCACGACATCTACACAAGTATTCAAGAAAAGGCCCACGGCCCGAGTTCATTACACCCTAAAACTGCCAGTGGGTGGGTGGACCTGCTATTTAACAGATTTTACACAAAGTGTCTCAGGCATCTCCAGCGCCGCGTCGCGACATCAACGGCTCTCCCCTGGCGGCCTCCGGGTCCAGCGAGGTGCCGGTGTCCTCCTAAGCACCCGCGTCGCGGTAGACGCCCGTCTCCTCCGAGCTCCCCTCCGGATCGTGGAGGAGCAAGCCGTAGTCGTCGCCGTCCACGGCCCTGCCATCTTCCGTCCACTCCGGATGGAACTCGTCATGGAAGGCGAACTCGGCGATGTAGCTGGCCCGGGAGGCGATCCGGCTGGCTTGCTCCTGCAAGAGCTGCTCCGAACCGGCCGCTGGCCCCTCAACGCGTCCACCTGTAGGTCCGGATGCTAGGACGGCGCGAATAGGAGCGCCATCTCAGCACCGGAACGAGCGGCGAAGACGCGCCACTCGCCAAGCCGGTCCGGCCCCATCTCCATCCAACGCGCCAGGCGTGAGAAGCTGCTCGGTTGGACAGAGTCCGATCATAGGGCCGCCGTCATTGCGGTGCCGGCCTGGGACAACCGCCCCAACTGCGTTCCCAGGACCTGCAGGCGGGCCTCAGCGGCGGCGATGAACTCCGGGAAGGTCCAGGCCACCTGCGGATCCGTCCCGGACCAAACGACGCCGGTCGGGTCGCGCTGATAGCGGACGGCTTCCTCCGCCAGCCGCTGCGTCTCTGGGAAGGCCCCTGCCGCAAAGGAAGAAGCGAGTTAGAAGAAGAACAACAAGGAAGAAAGGCCGGATCCCGACCCGGCAAACGACAAGAAAGAGCACTTACTGGAGAAGGACTCTTCCAGGTGCTGCGCCTCAAGCAACGTACCACGCCGCTCCCGCTTGATGCCGCGGTCGCGCTCCTCAAGCGCCTTCTCCAGATCGGCCGCCTTCAGCTCGGCGTCCTTTTCTTCGGCCACCTTCTCGGCCGCGTCGCGGCGACGGGCCTCGTCCTGACGGGCCCCCTCAGCCGTGGTGACCTGCCCCCGCAGGCGATCCACCTCGGCCTGGAGCGGGCCCTTGTCGTCGGCCAGCTGGCCGCGCTGCTGGTCCGCCTCCACCAGGGCCTGCTGCGCCTCTGCCACCCTGGCGGCTTCCGCCTTAAGGAGCTCCACCTCGGCCTCGAGGCGGCTCTTGTGACCCGCCAGCTACTCATGCAGCCGGTTGTCCTCGTCGAGAGATCGCCGAGCCGCAGCCGCCTGCGCCGCCTTGACGCCAAGACGGCCGGTGTCGGCAACGAGCCGGTCGTACTGATGACTGGCCCGGAGCAGACGAGTCCGCCAGGACAGCACCTCGGCTGCGAAAAAGAAGGACTCAGCAGAAGAAAAAAGCAAGACTTAAGATTTGGCCCAACTGTTACACAGTTGGCCCGAATCTCAGGGGCTACACCCAGTGGGTGCGCTAGCGCGCCCCCACTAGAAAAGAGCACAAGAATAACTGCGGGACGCGGAGCTCCTCCTCCTTGGCGGCAAGCTGCTCCATGAGCTCCCGGTGCTTGCCCAGGAGACGATTGTAGGCGGCGACCCGGAAGGCGTCGAGATGCTGAAGAAAGCAGAAATCAGAACAAGGCCAACACTCTAAAGATTCGACCCAACTACTACGTAGTTGGCCCGAACCTCGGGGGCTACACCCAGTGGGTGCGCTGGCGCGCCCCCACAAAGAAGAAATTACAAGAAGACTTACCAGAATGGCACGCTCCAGGTCACGCGTCCGCTCCACCTCAGCCTGGGAGAAGGCCTCGAGCCGTTCCGTCCGGCCTCGCAGGCGGCGACTGACGGCGTCCAGCGCCGCCTCCTCCTGGGTCTGAGGCCCGAAGACAATGGCGCCCCCGCTCCGCGCCGGCTGCGGCACGGCAGCTCAGCGCCCTCCCTGCCGGGGCAGCAAGGCGTACTCCCCGCTGGCCGCTCGCAACGCAGCCAGCACCTCCTCCGACGCCCCTCCCAGCGCCGACGACGACCCGGACGCCGGGACGCCCTGCGTCGCTGTCTCTGACCCGGACGCCGGGACGCCCTGCGTCACCGTCTCCGGCCCAGCTACCGGGGTGGCCTTCGGCACCGCCACCCGCGGTGCCTCCTCCAAAACCGGCGGCGCCTCCGACACCGCCGCCCGCAGCGTCTCTTCCAAAACGACGCCGCCTCCACCACCATCAGTCCCCGCTCGCTCGACCACGTCGGCCCGCGGCGGGGTGTCATCCGCCACCTCCACGACCTCCCAGTCGGGGATCACCACCTCAGCCCGGCCTCCACGGCCGCGCTCCCTCACTGACGACGGCTCAAAGACCGTCGCCGCCCCCACCGTGCCCTCCGGCATCTCGCGCCAGGCCGGCTCCGCACCGGCTCGTGCCCATGCCGCCGCCGCGTCGGTCCAAGCACGGACCGACGCCACCTCCAGCTCCGCCTCGGCCCGGGTCATGTCCCGCCAGGCCAAGGCTTCGGCGTCGTTCGGATCCAGGCCGAGGTCCGAGTCGGCCCGTCCCTCCACCTCGGCCTGGTCAACGAGGTCGGACCGGCTCCTGCGAAACGCGGCCCCTTCGGCGGTCGCGGCTTCCGCCGCCGCCCTCGCCGGCGCGATTGGCGACCTGGAGAAGAAGACAGAATGAGCAGAAAAGAAACAAGACTAGCTCAAGAAAAAAATCTGAGCGCAAACGAGAGATGAAGCTTACCCCGCCAAGACCGGGACCGGGGTTGGCCTCCCGTGCCCGCCGCCGCGCTTCCTCTTGGCCGGCCTCCTGGCCCCGGCCGGGTCTGCCGTGCGCTTCGGGGCCCGGGGTCGCGGTGCGACGCTGTCTTTCCCATGCGGGCGGCTCAGCGCCGCCCCGTGCGGGGACCCGGCTCCGCCCGTGTCGCCGCCTCCCCCGCCCAACGCCACTACACCGAAAACTAGCGTCAGCACCGACCGTTCCGTGCGCGGTCAGCAATTCAAGACACATGAAGAAAAACACGAGACTTACCCGCGCGACGCCCAGCGCCGGCGTCGGACTCGGCCTCCTCCTCCCCGCCATGAGCCGCGGGCTCCTCTGGTGCCACCGGCTCCACCTGCGACGGGGCCCGGGCGTAAGGATGCTGAATCATGTTCAGAAGTACCCCCCGCGTCGCGTCAGGATGGATGAGAAGGTGCGCGGCAGCAAAGTAAGAAGACCAGACACTCACCTGTGGCGCCGGGTTCGACTGGCTGTACGGCGCCCTGCCGAACCGCCAGCCCTCCCCAAGGTTGGCCTTGGAGATGCCAGTCACGCCGCGCGCGACCTGCTCCGTGGACAGCCGCGTCGACCCCATGCGGTTGGGGTCTTGAAGGCCCACCATTTCGCCGATGAGGCAGGAGCGCCCCTGAAGCGGAAGGACCCGGCGCATGATGAACGCGGCGAGGAGGTCGGTGCTGGTGAGCCCCTCCTGCGTCCTCATCACCGTCACCTGCTCGCAGAGATTGACGATCTCCTGCGACGGGCGCCTGGGCGAGTAGCCCCAGTTCGTCTTCGCCCGCGGCGGTGCGATGGCGAAGGCCGGAAGGTTGATGCGGTCCGCACCAAGGTTGCGGACGTAGAAGAAGGAGTTCTGCCACTTCTTGGCAGAATCCTCCAGCGGGATCTTGGGGAAATCCGCCCCCGACCGCTTCGAGATGACGGCGGCGCCTCAATCGGCGAACTCCCCAGCCGACGAGCCCTGCTGATTCAAGGAGAAGAAGCGTGCCCAGAGGTCGGTCGTAGGCTCGACCCCCAGGTACCCTCGCAGAGGGTGACATAGCCGGAGAGCTAGACGATGGCGCCGGCGTCAAGATGATGCGGCTGGAGCCCGAAGAACTCCAGAAACGCGCGGAAGAAGGTGCTCACCGGTAGCCCGAATCCGCGCTCAAAGTGCGTGAGGAAGACCACGCGCTCCTGCCCCTTGTGCCGAGGCCTCTGCTCGCCGCGCGGCAGGCGGACGCCGACGTCCGTCTCCCGTGGAAGGCGCCGCGTCGCCCGGAGTTGGGTGATGTCCTCGGAGGTGACATTCGAACCCATCCAGGAGCCCGATGGCAGCGACATGATCAAAGGAAGAAGAAGGAAGATGGACGGCGAAGGAGTTCTGCTCGGAGCAGCGGGCGCCGCAGCGCGTCAATTGCAAAGAGCGGAGCGAGAGCAAAGGGACAAGAGGGCGCGAGCGAGAATAATGTCCGCCGCCCCCCTGCCCCCCGATTTATAACCCTCGGTTTGAACGTGGGGAAGTGGGGAAGTGGGATCGTCTGCACGCGCCCGTTCCACAACCCCGCAATAAGTGCGCACGTACACGCACAGTAACTGCCCGGGAAGAGCAACCGGCCCCCGGACGCCGCAATAAATCCGCGCGCTTGGGCCGATGGTGCGCGGCGGTGGGCCCCAGCCCGTCGCCCGGTCCCGTCACGCACATGGCCTGTCAGGCCCCTCCGACTTCCGGGCACCTCGTGGCGCCTGCGCAAAGCCTAAGGGATTGCCCCAAGATTCGGCGGACTTCTCGGTCCCCGCCACGGCCGGGATGCCACGATCCGGTTTCCGAGAAAACCATCACACAGTGGGTGTTGCCGGACCGGGCGCTCGCAGAATCCACCTTGCTTAAGGGGAAACTGCGAAGGCCCACTCACCCGAAGACGGCGGACCTTCACAGCTTCGGGGACTACTATCGGGGGGATGGACCCCGGGCAGGCAACAAAACCCGGATCCTCTTCAAAAAAACAACGGGGTTGGCATCGCCCCTCAATACCGGCACGCGCTTGGCCGGGTCGCTCGACCCGGCCAAGCCCCGCAAGCCGGACAGACTAGCCGACCCGGCAAGACATGGCAAGCCGACTCAACACCTAGCGCAAGACAGCCGAACTCGGCACGGCCAAAGCCTCCTCAGCAAGCCAGCGCCACCCATGGCGTGCTACGCAATCCAGTCGCGGGTCAACTCCCATCCCATCCAGGCCGTATGATGGGGACGAGACTTCAATCAACGATGACCGAGGCAACAGTGCCCCGCCCATGCCTCTGGTCAGCAGGAACGTGGCAACAGTGCCCCTCAGCTACTCGCTGACCAGGGTCGGCGTGGCTACAGTGCCCCCGCCCTCACCGCTGACGACAGCAAGCGGCAACCTGACGGAGAGCACTGTACGCGACTCAACTCGGCCACGCCCTGACGATCGATAAGACGGCGCACAGTCCCCCTAGGCTTGCGGGGCCCGCAGCTAGGGGAACCCGGCGAACCACAAGCCCTCAGCGAGACCCAGCCCGGGTCCCCAGACACCAACAATACGGACCCACCGACTTGTAACATTACCATTGTACCCCCGGGGGGTTGGACTATAAAACCCCCCGGGAGCCCACGATCATTCGGGGGGCAAGCGAGAGGACTAGCCACGAAACAGCAACACCGGAGAGGAGGAGCAGCCCAAGCCTTGGCCAGCTTCCTTCCTCCTCCATACAGCTCCAGGAGCAACATTGTACTATCGATCATCCAACTACACTCAGCAGGACTAGGGGTATTATCTCTCCGGAGAGCCCCGAACCTGGGTATGTCCGGCGTCCCGCGCCTGCTCATGCCAACCTCGCCTCTGGAGTCCAGCAGCGCCCTCGAGCCTCCTCCTCTCTTTAGCCATCCCTTGGCATCTGCCGTGCGCCCACCACGACAGTTGGCGCCCACCGTGGGGCAGCTCGAGGAGCTGGTCGGGAGCATGCTTCAGACAGGGGCCCTTCTCCTACGCCAACGACATATTCTTTCCGTTCAAACTATCATAGAGTTCGTACTAAAATAACACCTTAAGACACAAATCAACCAAAACCCTAATGTCACCTAGATACTCCAATGTCACCTCAAGTATCCGTGGGTATGATTATACGATATGCATCACACAATCTCAGATTCATCTATTCAACCAACACAAAGTACTTCAAAGAGTGCCCCAAAGTTTCTACCGAAGATTCAAGACGAAAACGTGTGCCAACCCCTATGCATAAGTTCACGAGGTCACGGAACCCGCAAGTTGATCACCAAAACATACATCAAGTGAATCACGTGATATCCCATTGTCACTACAGATACGCACATGCAAGACATACATCAAGTGTTCTGAAATCCTTAAAGACTCAATCCGATAAGATAACTTCAAAGGGAAAACTCAATCCATTACAAGAGAGTAGAGGGGGATAAACATCATAAGATCCAACTATAATAGCAAAGCTCGCGATACATCAAGATCATGCCAAATCAAGAACACGAGAGAGAGATCAAACACATAGCTACTGGTACATACCCTCAGCCCCGAGGGTGAACTACTCCCTCCTCGTCATGGAGAGCGCCGGGATGATTAAGATGGCCACCGGTGAGGGATCCCCCCTCTGGCAGGGTGCCGGAACAGGGTCCCGATTGGTTTTCGGTGCTACAGAGGCTTGCGGCGACGGAACTCCCGATCTATTCTGTTCCCCGATGTTTTTAGGGTATATGGATATATATAGGCGAAAGAAGTCGGTCAGGGGAGCCACGAGGGTGGGGGCACGACCAGGGGGGCAGGCGCGCCTCCCTGCCTCGTGGCCACCTCGAAGCTTCCTTGACTTCAACTCCAAGTCTCCTGGATCACGTTCATTCCAAAAATCACGCTCCCGAAGGTTTCATTCCGTTTGGACTCCGTTTGATATTCCTTTTCTACGAAACACTGAAACAAGGGAAAAACAGAAACTGGCACTGGGCTCTAAGTTAATAGGTTAGTCCCAAAAATAATATATAAGTGTTTAATAAAGCCCATAAACATCCAAAACAGATAATATAATAGCATGAATACTTCATAAATTATAGATACGTTGGAGACGTATCAGCATCCCCAAGCTTAATTCCTTCTCGTCCTTGAGTAGGTAAATGATAAAAGAAATAATTTATGAAGTGTGAATGCTAGCAGGTGCACAAGTTTGATCAATGATAATTTCAATAACCTTATCTAGCATCATTATATATCATAACAGTAGCTCATCTCATAAAGCTTCTCATGATCAAGTAACAAGCTATTCACATGTTAAAGTATAGATCATAAACTTTCTTGAAAACTAACAAACCGTGTTATCAGTCATCAAACAATTACAATTCATCTTATTTTCAGGAAGAGTCTATGTCAGAGCTTTGATTTAGCAAACCCCACATACTCAACTACCATATAGTCTTTCACAATTGCTAACACTCACGCGATATTTATGGGTTCAAAGTTTTACTCAAACACAGAGAAAGATAGGGGCTTATAGATTCGCCTCCCAGCCTTTTACCTCAAGGGTAATGTCAACAATAATAGCTCATGATGCCTTACATCCAATTGGATATATATATATCAGAATCTTTCCAACATAATGTGCTTGCCAAAGGATAAAATGTAAAAAGGAAAGGTGAAGATCACCATGACTCTTGCATAAGGTAAAAGACAAGAATAAAAGATAGGCCCTTCGCAGAGGGAAGCAGAGGTGGCCATGCGCTTTTATAGTTGGATGCACAAAATCTTAATGCGAGGGAACGTCACTTTATATTGCCACTTCTGATAGGGACCTTTATTATGCAGCCCGTCGCTTTTATTGCTTCCATATCACAAGATCGTATAAAGCTTATTTTCTCCACACTAAAAGATCATACATATTTAGAGAGCAATTTTTATTGCATGCACCGATGAAAACTTACTTGAAGGATCTTACTCAATCCATAGGTAGGTATGGTGGACTCTCATGGCAATACTGGTTTAAGGGATGTTTGGAAGCACAAGTAGTATCTCTACTTGGTGCAAAGAATTTGTCTAGCATGAGGGGGAAAGAAAAGCTCAACGTGTTGGGCGATCCATGACAATATACTTTATTTCAGATATAAGAAAACATAACCCATTACATTGTCTTCCTTGTCCAACATCAACCTTTTAGCATGTCATATTTTAATGACTGCTCACAATTACAAAATATGTCCAAGATAGTATATTTATATGTGAAATCTCTCTTCCTTCAATATTCTTTCATGAATTGTTCAAGTGAACAATACAATGTTTGCTAACCTTCAAGAAATTTACCACCTCTACTTCTTATATGTAAAGTCATTACTCCCCATGGGATAAGCATATGAAACATGTATAATTTCATATTTATGATATTCAATTCATTCAACCATTTACTCATAGGACATAAGTGAAGCACACGAGTAAATGACAAAGTACTCCAAAAGGTATAAGTGAAGATCAATGAGTAGTTAAATAATTATTTAGCTATGTGAAGACTCTCCCATTTAATAATTTCAGATCTTAGTATTTTATTCAAACAGCAAGCAAATCTAAAGAAAATAAAATCACGCTCCAAGCAAAACACATATCATGTGGTGAATAAAAATATAGCTCCAAGTAAAGTTACCGATGAACGAAGACGAAAGAGGGGATGCCTTCCGGGGCATCCCCAAGCTTTGGCTTTTTGGTGTCCTTAGATTTACCTTGGGGTGCCTTGGGCATCCCCAAGATTAGGCTATTGCCACTCCTTGTTCCATAATCCATCAAATCTTTACCCAAAACTTGAAAACTTCACAACACAAAACTTAACAGAAAATCTCATGAGCTCCGTTAGCGAAAGAAAACAAAACACCACTTCAAGGTACTGTATTCAACTAATTATTTATTTATATTGGTGTTAAAATTACTTTATTCCAACTTCTCTATGTTTTATAAACTATTTTACTAGCCATAGACTCATCAAAATAAGCAAACAACACACGAAAAACAGAATCTGTCAAAAACAGAACAGTCTGTAGTAATCTGTAACTAACGCAAACTTATGGAACCCTAAAACTTCTGCCAAAATAGGAAGACCTAAATAATTTTTTTATTGATCTGCTGCAATTGGAATTAGTATTATATCACATTCTGATAATTTTTAACAATTGTTTTCGTGAACAGAAAGTTTCTGGAATTTTCAGCAAGATCAAATAACTATCATCCAAGAAGATCCTATAGGTTTAACTTGGCACAAACACTAATTAAAACACAAAAACAAATCTAACCAGAGGCTAGGTCAAAGATTTATTCCTAAACATAAGCAAAAAGCAAAAAACTAAAAATAAAATTGGGTTGCCTCCCAACAAGCGCTAACGTTTAACGCCCCTAGCTAGGCATGATGATTTCAATGATGCTCACAAAAAAGATAAGAATTGAAACATAAAGAGAGCATCATGAAGAATATGGCTAGCACATTTAAGTCTAATCCACTTCCTATGCATAGGGATTTTGTTATTAAACAACTTATGGGAACAATAATCAACTAGCATAGGAAGGCAAAACAAGCATAACTTCAAAACTTTAAGCACATAGAGAGGAAACTTGATATTATTGCAATTCCTACAAGCATATATTCCTCCCTCATAATAATTTTCAGTAGCATCATGAATGAATTCAACAATATAACCAGAACATAAAGCATTCCTTTCATGATCTACAAGCATAGAATTTTTATTACTCTCCACATAAGCAAATTTCTTCTCATGAATAATAGTGGGAGCAAACTCAACAAAAAATTTATCATGTGAGGCATAATCCAATTGAAAACTAAAATCATGATGACAAGTTTCATGGTTATCATTAATATTTATAGCATGCATGTCATCACAATAATCATCATAGATAGCAACTTTATTCTCATAATCAATTGGAACCTCTTCCGAAATAGTGGAATCATCACTAAATAAAGTCATGACCTCTCCAAATCCACTTTCATAAATATTATAAGATTCAACACCCTCCAAAATAGTGGGATCATTACTTCCTAAAGTTGACACTCTTCCAAAACCACTTTCATCAATATAATCATCATAAATAGGAGGCATGCTATCATCAAAATAAATTTGCTCACCAAGACTTGGGGGACAAAAAATATCAACTTCATCAAACATAGCATCCCCAAGCTTGTGGCTTTGCATATCATTACCATCATGGATATTCAAGGAATTCATACTAACAACATTGCAATCATGCTCATAATTCAAATATTTAGTGCCAAACATTCTAATGCATTCTTCCTCTAGCAATTGAGCACAATTATCGGAATCCTTATTCTCATGAAAGACATTAAAAAGATGAAGCATATGAGGCACCCTTAATTCCATTTTTAGTTTTCTTTTATAGACTAAACTAGTGATAAAACAAGAAACAAAAAGATTCGATTGCAAGAGCTAAAGATATACCTTCAAGCACTCACCTCCCCGGCAACTGCGCCAGAAACTGCTTGATGTCTACTACACAACCTTCTTCTTGTAGACGTTGTTGGGCCTCCAAGTGCAGAGGTTTGTAGGACAGTAGCAAGTTTCCCTCAAGTGGATGACCTAAGGTTTATCAACCCGTAGGAGGCGTAGGTTGAAGATGGTCTCTCTCAAACAACCCTGCAACCAAATAACAAAGAGTCTCTTGTGTCCCCAACACACCCAATACAATGGTAAATTGTAGGTGCACTAGTTCGCCAAAGATATGGTGATACAAGTGCAATATTGTTGGGTTCTACGGTAGCGTGCGTCGACTGCAAATTAAAATTCCTACGTGCAGAACAACCAAGAACATGCTACGGGAGATGGATCACAGTTCGTTACCACTAGACGTGCAGTGTCATGCAGCGGAAGAAGAGTTAGGGCAGCGCGTCCGCGTGGTTCGTCTCCTCCTCATCCGATCTCCCTCGAACAGCTGGTAGTCCGATCCCACATGCAAGTTCGCCGGAGCGGCGCAAGTGCACCGCCTCTAACAGTATCCGCGCGTGCAGGAGGAACACCGTGCGGTGGACTGCTAGGTCCGATCACACAGTCGGCGGCGAGTGGAGGTGTCTATTCGCAACACATGCAAACCCTAGTGACAGCGCGGAAGCGATCAACCGCATGAGTGTGCTGCACCTCCACTTTATAGAGGCGTCTGTTGCGGGCTCAACACTTGGGCCTCGCACGGACCCTAAAGCCCATAAGTCTACTCGGCCACAATCCGAATACAGCTCGGATCACATCCGACCAGTGTCCTCAGATCCGACCTCGCAGGTTCCTTCCCTTAAGCGCGCGACGCCTTAGGTTCAAGTCGGCTTGGTCGCAGTTCGTATCACCTCCAAACTGCACGGTTCGTAGCGGCCTCTAGCAAGGCATGCTGAAGACCAAGCAGACTATGAAGCTGGTTAGCGAACCTGTACATCACACAGTCATTCGTTTTGCCACACGATATACGTTGTCGAGCTCAAGGCAAGTCTGTCATCCTTGTGCTAGCCCGACCTCTTTCTCGTTCCAGTGATGCCGACCACTATCCGGATTATCTCATAATCCTTGTCGCATGGCCATGCTTATCCTGGTCGGATCACACAAGGGGCCCAGAGTGTATCTCTCCTTGCTGGAGGGGCAAATCCCATCTTGCTCGACCATGTCTCGCAGCATGGGTCTAGACAAGCCCGAAACCTACCTTTGTAACTACCCAGTCACGGAGTAGCGTTTGGTCGGCCCAAAGCAGGTCTGTCATCATCCCGAGTACATGTGACAGCTCAGGCGTATGTTATACTAGAGACTCACAGATGACATATCGCTGCGTCTCATAGTTGGGTTTGTCCGACTCGGACCTTATCTTGACTCGGATCCAACTACGTTGAATCCGACCAGACCTTTCCAAGTCAATATTATCCGGTTAGCATCCAATGCTCCATGGCTAGTGAGACCAAGCCATCGACCGTGTCATATGCTAGTCTAGTCAGCTGCGCGTCCACACAGCCCTTTCGACTAGGGACCTTTTAGGATAGTCATCATACAATGCATAGTCCCACAAACAAGTCACGTACTTGCTGATACACATCATTGATAATGTCCAAGGACTATCTTTATTCATAAACACATAGGAAATATCATCATACATGATTGCCTCTAGGGCATATCTCCAACAGTCTCCCACTTGCACTAGAGTCAATCAAATAGACATCGAATGCCCATAGCTCTAACGTGCCCCTCATGCTTGGGTTGTGGAAGCGGCTTAGTCAACGGATCTGCAACATTTGCATCCGTGTGAATTTGGATAACTCTACATCACCATTCTTTATGATCTTTCGTATCACGTGATATTTCCGATCTATGTGTATGACCTTGTGGTGATTCCTCGGCTCCTTGGCTTGTGCGATGGCACCTGAATTATCACAATAAAGGTCCAACGGTTTTACCGAGGCTGGGAAAATACCAAGATCATCCAAAAAGTTCCAGATCCAAACACCTTCTTTTGCCGCTTCACAAGCCGCAATGTATTCGGCTTCTATGGTAGAATCGGCCACCACTACTGGAATCAGCTTCTTTGCCGTCCGCCATGGCGGACGGCAAAGGCATAGATCACGGATGGCAAACTTCTTTGCCGTCCGCTAGCGGACGGCAAACTGTCCGGATGAACGCCTGCCAGCAAAGGCCTTTTTTGCCGTCCGCTTCTTAGAAACGGACGGCAAAGGATTACGCCGTCCGCCATCCAAGGCCAGCAGACGGCAAAGACAGCTGGCGGCAGTGCGGTGGCATGAGAGCCGTTAGGGGTTAACGGCGCTCTTTGCCGTCTGCCAGCGGACGGCAAAGAGTCAAAGATCTTTGCCGTCCGCTAGCGGATGGCAAAGAGCCCAGCTAGGCAGCACTGGGAAGCTGCCACATGTCCAGATAAGCCGTCCGCCAGCAGACGGCAAATAGGTTCGAATCATTGCCGTCTGCTGGCAGATGGCATAGCTGGTCACTTTGTCGTCCGCCAGCAGACGGAAAAATGACCAAATAGGCAGCCAGTGTTCCCAGTTTGCACAGGTGACTGCCACGTGTCCTCTTTGCCATAGATAGCTCTTTGCCATAGGTACGAAAGCGATACCCGTTGATGTCGAATTTGTCAAATGAACGGACCTTATAGTCAAAACCATTAGCTACTTGTCTCAATTTGGCATCCATAATCTCTAAATTAGCCTACAAGTTTAATACGAAAGGATTGTTGCATTAGTCGCAAATTAGCCAAAGAAAAAAAAGGTCTAATGGAAATTACCTTTTTTTGAACCAAGATATCAAACCGGGAAATTTGGCTCCTTGTTTTGCCAGAAGCTCATACTCTTCGACGGAATCCTTTTCGATCACCGCTTCATACGAGAATATGGCGACGTATCGACTGCATCAAAAATCCAGGAATAAGAGAAGTTCAAAGAAATTAGAAGTTGTGAAACAATGTACCGAGATCTTACTCGATGTACGGCCGCACTTCTGTTAGGTTGTTGAAGAGATACAACGAAATGGTCCGCCATTCTTCATCATCCAACCTTACTGGTTTCCAACCACCGGCTGGTGCGAGATTCCCTTTGAATCGGCTGAGGTTGGATTGACCCTTTCGAGGTTCATCAGCATTGTACCGAGGCTTCGGATTATGCAAATGACGATTTTTGGCTTCGTAGTGTGCGGTCACGAAGTTTGCCGCCTCCTCAGTGATGAATGCCTCCGCCATCGATGCTTCTATTCTACGTTTATTTTTACATTTTGCTCGAAGCGTCTTCTGCATCCTCTCAGTTGAGTAGCACCAATGATTTTGCACGCCCCCCCCCCCAATCGTGCCTCGGTTGGGAGATGCAAAATCAAGTGTTGCATTGGATTAAAGAAGCTTGGCGGAAAGATCTTCTCTAACTTGCAGATCAACTCCGGCGCCAACTGTTCCATTTCTTCTAGGAGGCCAGGCGATAGTTCTTTCGCACAAAGAACACGGAAGAAATAGCTCAGATCTGCCAGTACTAGCCATTCATCCTCAGGGATGAAGCCACGCAACATCACGGGCATTATCCGCTCAATCCATATGTGCCAATCATGACTTTTTAGACCAAATATTTTCAATTTTTGAAGACTCGCTCCCCTCTTTAGATTTGCTGCATACCCATCGGGGAACATCAAGTGCATTTTCACCCACAAAATAATTTCCTTCATAGCTGGCCTTCCAAGATTGAACCATGCCTTTCGCTTTGTCCAGTTGATCCCCTTTCCTTTCGGTTCTTTCATGTTTTGTAACGGTCTATCACATAGCTCCTCTTGATCGACTCTAGCCTTAGTATTATCCTTTGATTTCCCCTCTATGCCGAATAATGTACCAAAAATGGCTTCGGCGATATTCTTTTTAGTGTGCATCACGTCGATGTTGTGCGGGCAAAGGAGGTCTTTGAAGTAAGGCAGATCCCAGAAGCCTGTCTTGTGAGTCCAGGCATGTTCCTTATTATACCCCTTGAAATACCCTGGACGCTCTGGATCTGGCTCGAGAGCGTTTAACTGATCTAGGGTCTGTTGGCCTATCAACGCAGGTGGTGCAGAGTGTTTGACAATTCTACCTTTGATGAAGTTCTTCTTGTCTTTCCTGAACTTATGGCCAGGATATAGAAACGGTCTATGCAAGTCGAAGCAACTATACTTGCGCCCTGCCGTCAGCCAACGAAACTCAAGAGCTCCCTTGCATGTGGCGTACGGGAATCTTCCATGCACACACCAGCCAACGAATAGCGCATACGTCGGCAAGTCATGCGTCGAGTACATGTACCAGGCACGCATTATGAAGTTCTGTTTGCTAAAGGCATCGTATGTCTTGAACCCATTATCCCAAGCTTCTTGCAATTCATCCTTAAGCGGCTGCATGTACACATTCATATTCTTCCCCGGATAGTTGGGCCCTGGAATTATCAACGTCAGGAAAATATTCTTTCGTTGCATAATCTGCCCGGGGGGAGATTGAGTGGAATGACAAACACGGGCCAACAGCTGTATGGGGCTGCCATCTGACCAAACACACTGAACCCATCTATGCTGACGGCGACTCGAGGATGCCTTGCATCTGCCGGTTTTTCCTTATGTAATGCATCGAAGCGCTTCCACGCTTCACCATCTGATGTGTGCACCATCATCACATTCCCATCTACATCTAGTACGGTTCTTTTGCCCGTTCTGTGCCATGTCATCTGTCTGGCCGTCTCTTCGACCATGAAAATACATTGAAGTCTTGGTACGATTGGCATATACCGAAGAACATTAACGGGTATTTTGGTCTGCGTCTTCTCACCCATACCATTGTCTACCACAATATACCTGGAAGAATTGCAAATGGGACAATAGTTCAAGTCCTTATACTGAAGCCTAAATAAGACACATCCTTTCTCACAGGCATGTATCTTCTCATAGGGCATCTTAAGAGCACGGAGGATTTTGTCTAACAAGTACAGGTTTGGAGGTGGCACATGGCCTTTGGGTAGAAATCGTCTGAATTCTGTCATCACCGCGTCGTAGCATTCTCTGCCCAAGTTGAATTGAGCCTTCAAAGCCATTATTTGTGAGATGGCATCCAGCTGACAAAGCTCAGTGTAGAGGACATTTTGAGGACTCCAACATTTTAGTGAAGGCCTTTGCAGATTCCTCCATCTCCTCGTCCGAGTCCCGAGCATCGTCAAAGTCTTGCACCATGTCTGCGGTCCCGGTACCATGCTCGTCGGTGCGACGACGAACCTCGGCTCTGGCACGTTGGGCAGACTCACCATGTAATGTCCAGACCATGTAACCAGGCGTAAAACCAAACTTCTGCAGGTCTTTACTCATTTCAAGCTCGTCCCTCTTTTTATAGTTGTCGCAACGGGCACAGGGGCACAAGCTAAATTCCTGGCCATTTGCAAATGCGGCTCTAACAAACCCCTTGGTTTTTGTTAACCATTCCTCGGTCCAAACTTTCTGACTAGTGTAACCGGTGTACATCCATGCACGATCACTCATATTGACTTCCTACTGGACACACAAGAAATATATACATAATTAAGCAAACCATATCCATCAGTTAATGGAGTTTGTTAGCTTTATTACGTCCATGCAACATACACGCTAATAGGTAAAGATATGTCCTAATCCCACCCGAGTATGTGTAGATCAGGTTCGTTTTCCCATGCTCTGCTCCGGATCCGACCCAAAATTTCGGAGCACCTCCCCACTGTTCTCCTGATACACGTCTCGACAATAAGCAGAGAGAATGTGTACCCGGAGAACAACAGGGAGGCACTGACGAAATTCTGCATCGGATCCGGAGCTGAGCATATGGGAAAACGAACCCAATCTACACATACTCGGGCTGTCCATGGATAACGTTGGACAATTCGAAAGAATCACGATTATAAAAATGCAAATGCATGCATATTTATAGATGTAACCCTTTCGAACGGGAGACACATAGTGGTTACGCATACTGATGATTGACACCTATAGCTAGCAAGTTTCATCGGCACGAAGACCGGAACAAAGCAAATGAACGGGGGGAGGAGGAGATGTCATTTGTGCTCACCAACGAACCCAGGGGCGGAGCTCGTTGAACACTAGACCCTCACAGCGACGAAATACCTGCATATTTAAATCGAAAGATGAGTAACATAGCAAGTATTCGACACCGACGGCCACATGTACCTCGCACTGACGATACTTGATATTTATGGTACAATCGACACCAAGGAACCCTCTAACCCGCTCGTCCCTGGGTAAACTAAATAGCAACTACCATTGGTGCAAGGTACATTAGGCGGTCGGCGCTGAACACTAGATCCACATCCCACAAGTGAAGCCGGCGCCCGGCGTCCCGCAACAATAGTTCTGGTGGCCGATGACGGTCGAACACCTTGGCGAATTTGTCTGGCAGCCTCTGCGATGAGGATTAAAGCCAAGTTTTGAAATTTCAAACAACCAAACCGACTTGAGTTAGTTTGGGTGTTTCCAGTTTCAACACTTAGCTTTCAATCGTCATCTCTAAGGCTACCAGACAAATTTGCAATGGTGTTCGACTGCCATCGACGCCGAGAACTGTTGCTGCTGGACGCAGGACCCCTGTGTCACTTGTGGGACGTGGATGTAGTATTCAACACCGACGGCCACATGTACCTCGCACTGACGATACTTGCTATTTAGGGTACCATCGACACCGAGGAACCCTCTTTTTCTTCTTCTTCTTCTTCTTCTTCTTCTTTCTGTTTTTTCCTTTTCTTCTTCTTCTTCTCCTTTTTCCTCTTCTTAAACATAGCACTAACCTAAACCTAAAAACTCAAAACTACACCTAAACCTAGCACTAACCTAAACCTAAAAACTCAAAACTACACCTAATTAAACCTAGCACTAACCTAAAACAAATCAAGAAAATAGAGAACAAAAAACAGGAAAAAAAAACAGAAAAAAATTACCTCTTGCTCCGGCGAGGTCGGCCGGATGGGCGGGGCGACGCAGGGGCCGCGGGTAGGAGGACGACAGTGGGGCGGGGCGGCGCAGGGACCTCGGGGAGGGGTCCGGCACCGGGGCGGCCCAGCGCAGGCCACTCCGGCGACGGGGCGTGGCGGCGCGGCGGGGCGGGGATGGCCGGCGGTGGCGACGGAGGAGAGAGGCGGGCGCACGGGAGGGAGGGAGGGAGAGAAAGAGAGATAGGGGGACGGCTCGGCCCGTTAAGTGGGCCTTCTTTGCCGTCTGTTAGCAGACGGCAACGAGGGCCACCGTTAGGGCTGGCCCATGTCTCCTCTTTCCCATCCGCAAGCAAACGGCAAAGGACTAACATTGCCGTCCGCCAGCAGATGGCAAAGTAGTCACCTCTTTTGCCGTCCGCTAGCGGACGGCAAAGAATCTGACCTAGCCACGCCGTGCCCTGTGGGGCCCCCTGGCTCTTTGTCGTCTGCCTTATAGCTCTTTGTCGTCAGTTGGCCGACGGCAAAGAGGCAGCTGACGGCAAATAGAATTTTTGCCATCTGCCCTTTGTTTGCCGTCCGCTTTGTGGAAGCGGACGACAAAGAGGCTCTTTGCCGTCAGCTGGCGGACGGCAAAGACCTGGCGGACGGCAAAGAAGCTCATTCCAGTAGTGCACCATATCTTGCTTGGAACTCATCCAACTCACTGCTCCTCCGTTCATGACGTACATGAATCCGGACTATGATTGACAATCATCTCTGTCGGTTTGGAAACTAGCGTCGGCGTAACCCCTTACAACGAGCTCTTCCTCACCTCCATAAACTAGGAACATCTCTTTAGTCCTTTTCAGGTACTTCAAAATAGTCTTTACCGCTGCCCAGTGGCTCTCACCTGGGTTGGCCTGGTATCTGCTTGTTAGGCTTATTGCAAAAGCAACATCACGCCTTGTACATATCATGGCATACATGATGGATCCGATTGCAGAGGCATACAGAATCCTACTCATCCTTCTTTGCTCATCAGATGTCGAAGGACTCTGAGTCTCGCTTAGCCTTATACCATGTGAGAGTGGCAAGAACCCTTTCTTTGCCTCACTCATGTTGAACCTCTTCAACACTTTATCTATGTACCTGCTCTGGCTTAAGCCGAGCAGCCTCCTCGATCTATCTCTATAGATCTTAATGCCTAAAATGTACATTGCCTCACCAAGGTCTTTCATCGAAAACTTGCCATCCAATGACTCCTTGACCGAGTTTAGCATCAACACATCATTTCCAGTCAGTAGTATGTCATCCACATACAAGATCAAAAACACTATTGAGCTCCCACTTAACTTCTTGTATAAACAAGAGTCCTCTTCGCTTTTGATGAAGCCGAAACCAGTGACGACCTCATCAAAATGAATGTTCCAGCTCCGAGATGCTTGCCTCAACCCATAAATGGATCTCTTGAGCTTGCATACCTTACTAGTGCTAGTCGGATCGACAAAACCCTCGGGCTGTATCATATACACGTCCTCGGTTAAATTTCCGTGAAGGAAAGCCGTCTTGACATCCATCTGCCATATCTCGTAATCGAAATATGCAGCTATAGCTAGTACGAAACTCACTGACTTCAGCATCGCTACCGGCGAGTAAGTCTCGTTGTAGTCAATTCCTTGAAGTTGTCCATCCACATCGTTTTTCTTCTTAAAGACCCATTTGCAACCAATGGCTGTTACGCTAGGCGGCGGATCAACCAAGTCCCAGACTTGATTCTCATCCATGGGCTTTAACTCGGATCTCATGGCCTCCAGCCATGCCTCGGAATCTGGGCTCACCATCGCTTCCGCATATGTAGCCGGCTCGTCGCTTTCTAGCAACAACACATCGCGCACTCTGCGCAATCTCTCCGACCTCCGTGGTTCCGGTGCCGCTTCCACTACGGGTTCCCTGACTGACTCTGGTATGATCTCATCACCAGCCGAGCCATCCCTGAGTGGTCCTTGAATTTCTTCGAGTCGGACCGTCCTCCCACTGGCCTCCCGACTAAGAAACTCTTTCTCAAGGAAAACCCCGTTCCGAGCAACAAACACTTTGTTCTCTTCCCGGTTGTAGAAGCTATATCCCAAGGTTTCCCTCGGATATCCCACGAATATGCATTTATCCGACTTGGGTGTAAGCTTGTCTGACATAAGTCGCTTGACAAATGCTTCACAACCCCAAATCTTTAGAAAAGACAAACTGGGACTCTTCCCGGTCCACATCTCATGTGGTGTCTTGTCTACAGATTTTGATGGTACCCTGATAAGTGTGAAAGCTGCTGTTTCTAGAGCGTATCCCCAAAATGACAAGGGTAAATCCGATTTGCTCATCATTGACCGGACCATGTCCAACAAGGTACGATTCCTCCATTTCGACACGCCGTTTCTCTATGGCGTACCTGGAGGTGTGAGCTGAGGTACTATACCTCGGCTTTTCAGATAATCATTAAACTCCTGGCTCATGTACTCACCTCCACAATCATATCGTAGAAGCTTTATAGTCTTGCCGAGCTGATTCTCAACCTCGTTCTGAAACTCTTTGAACTTTTCAAAAGTTTCTGACTTGTGCCTCATCAAATAGATATATCCATATCTACTCAAATCGTCGGTGAAAGTCACGAAGTACTGATAGCCACCTCTGGCAGTTGTGCTCATTGGACCACACACATCACTATGTATAAGTTCCAATAGCTCGGACGCCCTCTCGCAACTCTTTGCGAAAGGATACTTAGTCATCTTGCCGAGCAAGCATGATCTGCATGTCTCGAACGACCCGAAGTCGGACGAAGTTAGGAGCCCATCATCATGGAGCTTCTTCATGCGTTTCAGACTAATGTGTCCAAGCTGGCAATGCCAGAAGTATGTCAGATTTATCTCATTAGGCTTATGCCTCTTGACATTCACGTTATAGACCGGTTCCTGTTCCAAATTCAATATAAATTGCCCATCAACAATGGGTGCATAGCCGTGGAACATACCATTCAAATAAAATGAACAACCATTGTCCTTTAAATTGTATTCATAACCCTGAATCATCAAACATGAGGCAGAAATAATGTTCCGACTAAGTGCAGGAATGTAATAACAATTATTCAATTCCAAAATAAATCCAGAAGGAAGCTAGAGCTGCATCGTGCCGACCTCCAACGCAGCAACTCTTGCTTTCTTGCCGACCCTGATGTCAATCTCCCCTTGTGCCACACGCCTAGTTCTTACCAGCCCCTGCATCGAGTTGCAAATATGAACAACCGACCCGGTATCAAATACCCAAGAGCTACTAGGTATGTCAGCAAGGTAAATGTCGATAACATATGCAACAAGTGTACCTTTGCCTGAAGAAGCATTTCCGGCCTTCTTTCCATGCTCTGCAAGCCACTTGCTACAGTTCCTCTTCCAGTGACCGGTCTCCTTGCAATGATAGCAAATGGTCTTCGAGTCCGGTCTAGACTTCGGCGCAGCGGCAGAGGTTACCATCTCCGTGCCCTTTGCCTTAGCCTTCTTCTTAGACCAACTCTTCTTGAACTTAGCCGATTTCTGCACCATCAACACTTGATGCATGCCTTTCTTAATATCCTGCTCTGCCACTTTGAGCATCCCATGCAATTCAGTGAGCTTCTTATCCATGCCATGCACATGATAGTTCGAGATGAACGTCCCATAGCTGGGTGGAAGAGAACCCAGGACTGCATCAGTAGCCAGCTCATCCAAGAGGGGGAAGCCCAACCGATCCAAAGCTTGCACATATCCGATCATCTTGATCACATGTGGGCTCAGTGGATCACCTTCCTTCAGCTTGCAATCCATCAAGGATCGCCGGAAGTTGAACCTTTCGGTCCTAGCCTGTGTCTGAAACATGCTCTTGAGACTCTCGATCATATCGTAAGCCTCAACATTTTCGAAATGTTGTTGCAAATCGGGCTCCATACAAGCCAGGATCAGACAGCTGATCTCTGTTGATTCATCAACGAGTTTCTGGTAGGCATTCTTAGCAGTGGCACTAGCATTATCGGCAGGTTCCTCTGGAAGTGGATCCTCTAGAACATGTTCCTTTTTATCATGCTTGAGAACAATTCTCAGATTTCTATACCAGGTGGTAAAGTTTGTTCCATTCAGTTTATCCTTTTCCAGAATTGATTTCAATGCAAAGTTGGGTTGAGCAGGTGGTGCCATTGATCTACAAAAGAAAATATGCAATCACTAAGCAATGTGTTTATGTAGAGTAATTCTAGCCTTAAACGATAATACTCCCACTGAAGTTGGCATCCCTCCGCAAACTCTCAGTGATTCAGGATCCGACTAGCACATGCGACTAGTGAGCTTTAGCGTCACTGCTAGACAACATGCCTATTCGGTAAGCAACTCCTTGCTAATCGTATCTCTATACGACTCCTATCGGTCAGGAAGGTATCTCATACCCCGGGCCCCAACCTTCTTTGCCACAAGGCACAAAACCGTTTTGATAGCCTTGTCAAGTTAACCTGATGCAGTGCATGTCCGTGTCCGACACGAACCCTTCAGTTCAAGGACACCCAGCAGCACCTCAATTTTATGAGCCCACTACTAGACGTACTTGATGTGCGAAGGTGCAACATCGGGGATGGCAATTCGCTTGATATTCATGAGGGATCTTTCTACCATTCTAACATGCATAGAAAACAAGAAGCATAACAATCACAAATAAACATATATTGTGAAATAGTATGGCTCCTTCATGGACGTTCTTCCAGGTCGCCTCCGACTCCGATGACCATCTAGGAACTCCATCTTGTTTGTCACGCCCGGACGCCAAGCCACCAACCTGATCTCTATTATCCAACTACTACAACTAGTAATGAATTTTACATAGAGTCACAAGTCGACACGCAGGTCGTTATACAATATAATGACAGCACTTTGGCTCCTGCCGGCTGACAAACATGACGCGCAGGCCATGTATAAATTACACACATGCATCACATACACATGAGCCATACTATTCACATCAAACCTGCAAAACAAAGTTATGCATAGAATCGCATTCTACCGGTTTGTGTGTCGGGTACGAAATACAAGGCGCTACGCACACATGTGCTAGTCTCATCGATCATCGAGAATCCGATTCAGATTTACGTTTCACTGTTAACCCCGATGGCGGATAACCGACCGGTAGGGGTAGATCGTGTCACGACCTCATTGATCCCGATTGATAGAAAACATAGCCACATTATTCCCCATGTGCAGTTGATCTCATCAACCGTGCACATAGCCGATCTTATCAACGACAACAGATCTCATCTGTCGCCTCCACATATCTAATATGCATACGATCTGAAACCAAATCCTATAGCAGAGGCTCTGATACCACTGTTGGGTTCTACGGTAGGGTGCGTCGACTGCAAATTAAAATTCCTATGCACAGAACAACCAAGAACATGCTACGGGAGATGGATCACAGTTCGTTACCACTAGACGCGCAGTGCCGTGCAGCGGAAGAAGAGTTGGGGCAGCGCGTCCGCGTGGTTCGTCTCCTCCTCGTCCGATCTCCCTCGAATAGCTGGTAGTTCGATCCCACGTACAAGTTCGCGGGAGTGGCGCAAGTGCACCGCCTCTAACGGTATCCGCGCGTGCAGGAGGAACACCGTGCGGCGGACTGCTAGGCCCGATCACACAGTCGGCGGCGAGTGGAGGTGTCTATTCGCAACACATGCAAACCCTAGTGACAGCGCCGAAGCGATCAACCGCATGAGTGTGCTACACCTCCACTTTATATAGGCGTCCGTCGCGGGCTCAACACTTGGGCCTCGCACGGACCCTAAAGCCCATAAGTCTACTCGGCCACAGTCCGAATACAGCTCGGATCACATCCGACCAGTGCCCTCGGATCCGACCTCGCAGGTTCCTTCCCTTAAGCGCGCGACCCCTTAGGTTCAAGTCGGCTTGGTCGCAGTTTGGATCACCTCCGAACTACATGGTTGGTAGCGGCCTCTAGCAAGGCATGCCGAACACCAAGCAGACTATGAAGCTGGTTAGCGAACCTGTACATGACACAGTTATTCCTTTTGCCACATGATATACGTTGTCGAGCTCAAGGCGAGTCTGTCATCCTCGTGCTAGCCCGACCTCTTTCTCATTCCAGTGATGCCGACCACTATCCGGATTATCTCATAATCCTTGTCGGATGGCCTTGCTTATCCTGGTCGGATCACACGAGGGGCCCAGAGTATATCTCTCCTGGTCGGAGGGGCAAATCCATCTTCCTCGACCATGGCTCGCTGCATGGGACTGGACAAGCCCGAAACCTAGCTTTGTAACTACCCAGTCACGGAGTAGCGTTTGGTCGGCCCAAAGCAGGTCTGTCATCATCCCGAGTACGTGTGCCAGCTCAGGTCTTAGGACATAGAACGTATGTTGTACTAGAGACTCACAGATGACATGTCGCTGCTTCTCATAGTTGGGTCTGTCCGACTCGGACCTTATCTTGACTCGGATCCGACTACGTCGAATCCGACCAGACCTTTCCAAGTCCATATTATCCGGTTAGCATCCAATGCTCCATGGCTAGTGAGACCAAGCCATCGACCGTGCCATATGCTAGTCTAGTAAGCTGCGCGTCCACACAGCCCTTTTGACTAGGCACCTTTTAGGACAGTCATCATACAGTGCATAGTCGCACAAACAAGTCACGTACTTGCTGATACACATCATTGATAATGTCCAAGGACTATCTTTATTCATAAACACATAGGAAATATCATCATACATGATTGCCTCTAGGGCATATCTCCAACAAATATGGATGGTAGATATAGGTTTTTGTAATCTGAAAATATAAAACAGCAAGGTAGCAAGCGATAAAAGTGAGCGTAAACGGTGTTGCAATGCTACGAAACAAGGCCTAGGGTTCATACTTTCACTAGTGCAAGTTCTCTCAACAATAATAACATAATTGTATCATATAACTATCCCTCAACATGCAACAAAGAGTCACTCCAAAGTCACTAATAACGGAGAACAAACGAAGACATTATGGTAGGGTACGAAACCACCTCAAAGTTATCCTTTCTGATCGATCTATTCAAGAGTCCGTAGTAAAATAACACGAAGCTATTCTTTCCGTTCAATCTATCATAGAGTTCGTACTAAAATAACACCTTATGACACAAATCAACCAAAACCCGAATGTCACCTAGATACTCCAATGTCACCTCAAGTATCCGTGGGTATGATTATACGATATGCATCACACAATCTCATATTCATCTATTCAACCAACACAAAGTACTTCAAAGAGTGCCCCAAAGTTTCTACTGGAGAGTCAAGACGAAAACGTGTGCCAACCCCTATGCATAAGTTCACGAGGTCACGGAACCCGCAAGTTGATCACCAAAACATACATCAAGTGAATCACGTAATATCCCATTGTCACCACAGATACGCAATGCAAGACATACATCAAGTGTTCTCAAATCCTTAAAGACTCAATCCGATAAGAGAACTTCCAAGGGAAAACTCAATCCATTACAAGAGAGTAGAGGGGGAGAAACATCATAAGATCCAACTATAATAGCAAAGCTCGCGATACATCAAGATCGTGCCAAATCAAGAACACGAGAGAGAGAGAGAGATCAAACACATAGCTACTGGTACATACCCTCAGCCCCGAGGGTGAACTACTCCCTCCTCATCATGGAGAGCGCCGGGATGAGAAGATGGCCACCGGTGAGGGGTCCCCCATCCGGCAGGGTGCCGGAACAGGGTCCCGATTGGTTTTTGGTGGCTACAGAGGCTTGCGGCGGCGGAACTCCCGATCTATTCTGTTCCCTGATGTTTTTAGGGCATATGGATATATATATATATAGGCGAAAGAAGTCGGTCAGGGGAGCCACGAGGGGCCCATGAGGGTGCGGGCGCACCCAGGGGGCAGGCGCGCCTCCCTGCCTCATGGCCACCTCGAAGCTTCCATGACTTCAACTCCAAGTCTCCTAGATCACGTTCGTTCCAAAAATCACGCTCCCGAAGGTTTCATTCCATTTGGACTCCATTTGATATTCCTTTTCTTCGAAACACTGAAACAAGGGAAAAACAGATACTGGCACTAGGCTCTGAGTTAATAGGTTAGTCCCAAAAATAATATAAAAGTGTTGAATAAAGCCCATAAACATCCAAAACAGATAATGTAATAGCATGAATAGTTCATAAATTATAGATACGTTGGAGACATATCATCCTGTTTATCCAGCCCTCCACGGGGTCCTGTTCATCCAGCCCCAACCGACTCAATCGATCGGGGTCCTGTTCATCCAGAGGCAACACCACGGGGTCCTGTTCATCCACCCCCACCGGGAACTGTTCATCCAAACCCCCCAAGCAACGCTCACTGTTCATCCAGAGGCAGCATCGATCGGCTTCAGTTAGCAGCAGTAGCGAAGGAATTGCTCGACCGGGTTCAGTTAACAGCCATCGATCGATCGCTCGGGTTTAGTAACGCGTAGCCTGCAGTGCAATCGCTCGGGTTCAGTAGGCGAATGCCTCGCTCGGGTTCAGTTAGATCCCAACGCCTCGCACCCACGCGCTTGTGTGTATGAGAGAAACGCGCTAACCTCCGTGCATCGCTCGGCCCCGACCACCCACCGTAACCGGGAGCACCCCGATATTTTCCTCGCCCTCGCTTCTACCACGGTTTTTTCCGTCATGGACGGCCCAAAGAATGTCATGCAGCTGCGTCTCCGGCCCGCCCAGGACGAAAAGCCCATTTTCTGTCATGATTTTTTTTCATAGAAGTAGGAGTCCACCACATCTATGATGATACCGGGTTTTGTCACAATTATCGTCATAGAAGTGTCATAAGTATGACAGAAAAAAAATTCGTTCGGCCCAAAATGTCACGAATGTGTCTTTTTTTTGTAATGCTGACCCGTGTCAGCACACGTTCGCCTACAGCCAGTTGCTTTTCGGCCTATTGTTTACCCGCCTGCGCGACTTTCAGTTCCTCTTTCAGTTGATCTACTAATCCTGTCATCGGAAACACAAACAGTATTAACATTACTGGTACATGATTATACTTTTTCTGGATGGAGGGGAACATTACCAGGCGGTGCCTCCTTGGACTTCTCCAGTTCGGCGGTAACAACAGCTAGCTGAGTCCGGCACTTTTCCAGCTCATGAGATAGCATGTTGTTCTTCTCCGTGAGTACCTGATTATACAATGATCCTTAAATCGGTTGTTTCAACCGATTCAAGTCTCGGGGGCTACTGGTACATGATTACCAGATCCGTACAATGCGTACTTACCCGCTTATCTTTCAAATACTGGTCAGTGGCTCTGGTAAGCCCATCCCGAGCAGCTCGGATGTACGCATCAGCCGAGCTGAAGGCGTCGAATGCCTCTTTAGCAAAGCCGGGGTCACGAAGAATGGCCCTCCGGCGCCGATGATTCATGGAACTCTCTACTTCAGAATTTGTGATGGATACATTATCCGAATCCTCTGAAGGAGGACAATCCGGCGTTACTCCCATGACTGCCCCCGCCCTAGAAGCAGGGTATGGAACCTGATTGGTGGGGGCGTGACCAACAGGCTCCTCGGACACGATCCGGCGAACGCTCTTCTTGATAAAACACAGTGGACAATGTCATGGTTCGATGTGACTGCCATAGGGCATATTTAAAGCCATACCTCTTTGAGGAAGGTTCGGCCGTGTTGTCATTTGCCTTTCTCTTCGAAGACCCACCCAGCACAGGCGCTGCTCTCTTCTGAGACGCCTCTGGTGCAATATGATGCGTCGAGCGCCTCCCCTTTGGAGCACAAGCTAGTGCGGCGGGTGAGGCATAATGAGAAAGCTCCTTTGGAGGAAATATCTCCTGGCTACTTACATATGACGCAAGAAGGAGGCCGGGATAGTCGGCCGTGATGGCCACTTCTATGCCATCATAGCTCGCCTGGTAGAAGACTCCCTCCTTGAGCTCCACGAATATGTCCGGATTTTCTTCAAATCCGGGATCGAGGTCCCGGTTATGATCCTCTGGCTGTGGAGCGGGGCTATGGATCCCCGTTGCGACCCTCCGCCATTCCTATTTAACGGACGGGTTAAGATTGGTTAAACATGACTCGGGGAGAGGATTGATTTAAGTGGCGGGGTTAAAACTCACCCAGCTAGGAGGATTGTACATGGAAAATCCCTCTCGACGCGTAAGACGAGTGAACTCCTCTTTCTCCCCTTTATACAGATCGGCCAATATTGCGGCCAGGGAGGCGAGGGAATCCGGACCCTTTCGTCCGCAGCGTGAGGCGTCATCTTCCCCATTATAGTGCCACATAGGGAGCCCCCTGAATTGGAGCGGCTGAACACCTCGCGCTATGGAAGTTGCCATTACCTCGATTATCAATACTCTGAACTCGGCAAGTGTCCTTATCTTTCCCATTAATTGTTGTACTTCTGCGCTGTCTTCCTCCTCGAGGCTCCGAGGACGCCAGCTGTGGCGTTTCCTCAGCGGAGCGCTGGAAAATTCGGGAAGGCCCATTCGGACTGGATCGGGGAGAGTGACATCTTCAATATAAAACCACTCCAAGGGCTAATCTTCAGATGCCTTCTTCGGCATGCCGGACAAGTATCTGGTCCCGGCTATGCGCCATATCTCGGCACCGCCTACCTCGAATACGGATCCCTTTTGGGTACAAGGGACGAGGCAGAAAAGTTTCCTCTATAAATCAAAGTGGGCCTCGCAGCCCAGGAATAGCTCACAGAGAGCGACAAAACCCGCGATATGCAGGATGGAGGCCGGAGTGAGGTTGCGCAGTTGGAGGCCGTAGTACTCCAAGAGACCTCGGAGGAAAGGGTGGATTGGAAACCCGACGCCTCTTATTAAGAAGGATATGAAGCACACTCTCTCCCCCCTGGTTGGATTAGGGAAATTTTCTGCCAGGGCTTCGCTTGTAAAAGAGGTTAATCCTGCCCGGACGGGGACTAGATCCGCGGGGGAAGGAATCCCTGCGTTTGAAACTTACTCAGCTGGTCATGGGATACTGAACATTTCTCCCAATCACCTTTTTGGAGCCATGGGGCGGGAGTAAGAACTGGGAACGCTAGCCATGTTGGAACGGTTTCTCCTAGCAAGCTCTAAGATTTTCCACCAGGTGTGAGATGGCATCTGAGATCCAATCCACTTAAATATACGCCTTTCTTACATGGCCAGGTTGTTATGTGCAAAAATACTCTGACCTTTCGTGTTCGCTTGACACGTGGAAGCCAAATCAATGGAGGCACAGAAGCTAAAGGGTACGACATTAAATGGAAAGTCGTGTACAACTCTTCGGATCAGACGCTTTGAAGTATTCGGAGGAAGAACCCGCCTTGCAATGCCAAAGACTATCAGCGCGCCGGACACATCGTCATTGAAGTCTAGTTCGGGGGCTACCGAGGGAGTCCTCGATTAAGGGGTCCTCGGGCGTACGGCCTATGTGATGTGGGCTGGATTGATGGGCCATAAAGATATAAGACAGAAGACTTCCTCCCGTGTCCGGATGGGACTCTCCTTTGCATGGATGGCAAGCTTGGCGTTCGGATATGAAGATTTCTTCCTCCGTAAACCGACTCTTTACAACCCTAGGCCCCTCCGGTGTCTATATAAACCGGAGAGTTTAGTCCGTAGAGGCGGTCACAATCATACAGGCTAGACATCTAGGGTTTAGCCATTACGATCTCGTGGTAGATCAACTCTTGTAATCCTCATATTCATCAAGATCAATCAAGCAGGAAGTAGGGTATTACCTCCATCAAGAGGGCCCGAACCTGGGTAAACATCGTGTTCCCCACCTCCTGTTACCATCGACCTTAGACGCACAGTTCGGGACCCCCTACCCGAGATCCACCGGTTTTGACACCAACACAACCCACCTGGGGGCGCCTGGCCCCCCAGGCGCGCCCTGGTGGGTTGTGCCCCCCTCGGGGCACCCCCCAGGTGCTGCTCTAGCCCATGTCCATAAAAAATCCACAAAAAGTTTCGCGGTGTTTGGACTCTGTTTGATATTGATTTCCTGCAATGTAAAAAAAGCAAAAACAGCAACTAGCACTGGGTCAATAGGTTAGTCCCCAAAAAATGATATAAATTTGCTATAAAATGATTGTAAAACATCCAAGAATGATAATAAAACAGCATGAATACTTCATAAATTATAGATACGTTGGAGACGTATCAGCATCCCCAAGCTTAATTCCTACTCGTCCTCGAGTAGGTAAATGATAAAAGAAATAATTTATGAAGTGTGAATGCTATCAAAGTACATAAGTTTGATCAATGATAATTTCAATCACTTTTCCTAGCATCATAACAGCAATTCTTTCTCATACAGTTTCTCATGTTAAAGTAGCAACCAATTCACATGTTAAGGTTCAAACAATGAATTCTCTTGAAACTCAACAACCTATATTCTCAGTCACCAAGTAATTGTAATTCAAATTATTCAACAGAGTTTAAGTAAGAGCTCGACATACTCAACGATCATATAGTCTTCTATGATTGCTAACACTCGCCGCATACACATGAGCAAAACGTTTAAACCGGACACATAGAAAGATAGGAGCTTATAATTTCGCCTCCCAACGTATTCACCTCAAGGGTGATGTCAACAATAATAACTCATGCTACCCATATCCAACTGGATATATGTGCCTAGATCTGTCCTCACCACATGATGCTTGCCAAAAGAGAAAAATAAAAAGGAATAGAGAGAAAAACTTTGACTCTTTGCATAAAAGTAAATACTGAAAAGTAAAAAGGTAGGCTCTTCGCAGAGGGAAGCAGAGGTTGCCATGCGCTTATTTGTTTGTATGCTCAACCCCTTAGTGCAAAAGAACATCACGTTATATTGCCCCTTATGATAGCAACCTTTATTATGCAGTCTGTCGCTTTTATTCTTTGCCATCACAAGTTCGTACAATGCTCAATTTTCCCTTACACTAAATGATCTAACACTTTTATAAGCAATTTTTATTGCCTTATTGCACCGATGACAACTTACTTGAGGGATCTTATTCAATCCCTAGGTAGATATGGTGGACTCTTGAAAAAATATTTGGGTTTAAGGGTTTTTGGATGCACAAGTAGTATCTCTACTTGGTGTGGAATTTTTGGCTAGAAAAGATGGGGGGCAAGCACTACATGTTGAAGGATATATGATAATATAAATTATATGTGAATATTAACAAACATAAATCATTACGTTGTCTTTCTTGTCCAACTCAACAATTTTGGCATATAATATTTTGATGGGGACTCACAATCACAAAAGATTTCCAAGATAGTGTATTTGCATGTGAAAGTTCTCTTCCTTCTACTAATTATTCATGAATTGCTTGTATGACCAATATTGTGATTGTCAAGCTTCAAAAGATTTCACTTTCTAGACCCAATGTGAGGCTACTACTAGGCATGATATGAACAAATAATTTCAACTTCATGATATTCAATTCATTCAACAATTTACTCATAGGATATAAGTGAAGCACAAGAGTAAATGACAAGCTACTCCAAAAAGAAATAAGTGAAGATCATGAGCATAATATTTATTTCTCTCGAATTAATTTAAGTGAAGTAAGAAAGAGTTTGTTCAAAAATAATAAAACACGCCGTGCTCAAAAAGATATAGGTGAAGCACTAGAGCAATCCCACAAAAAAGAGCTTCGTTGACGGGATGTGCGTGCCGCTTACCTAGCCTCCCTGGCAACTATTTGAGGACTGTATTTTATTTAAAAACTTTCAGATCTAAGTACTTCATTAAAACAGCAAGCAAACAAAATAAAATGACATTCCCGGGATAGCACACATCATGTAAAGAAGCAAAAAACTTAGGCTCAACCGATACTAACCGATAATTGTTGAAGAAGAAAAGTGGGATGCCTACCGGGGGGATCCCCAAGCTTAGATGCTTGAGACTTCTTGAAATTTTATTTTGGGGTGCCTTGGGAATCCGCAAGCTTGAGCTTTTGTGCCTCCTTAATTCCTTTTATATCACGGTTTCCCTAAATCTCAAAAGCTTCATCCACACAAAACTCAACAATAACTCGTGAGATAAGTTAGTATAAACCAATGCAAAAACCTTATCATTCTCTACTGTAGCAAATCACTAAAATTATTATTCAACATTGAATACTAAATTCCTCTGCATATTTAATACTCCTATCCTCAAATACAATCATTAAACAAGCAAACATATGCAAACAATGCAAACATAACAGCAATCTGCCAAAACAGTACAGTATGTAAAGAATGCAATAGTATCAATACTTATTCAACTCCAAACATTATGAAATTATACCACACTATAGAAAATTTATCAGAGATTAATTTTCAAAAGAATTCAACATTTTATCATATTCTGACTTTTCTAGGGAATTTTTGCAACAACGGTAAACTTCTATTTTCAAACAGCAACATGTAGACTTGTAAAATAAGCATAGTAAAGGCTATCAATGCCACTTTTATTGAAATAAAAGATTCAAAACATTACTCTAAATAACAGCAAGAAAATCCTAAAAATATAAATTGACGCTCCAAGCAAAACACATATCATGTGATGAATTAAAACATAGCTCCGAGTGAGGTTACCGATAATGTTGGAGACGAAAGAGGGGATGCCTTCCGGGGCATCCCCAAGCTTAGTTGCTTGGATATTCCTTGGATATGAACGTGGGGTTCCTTGATCATCCCCAAGCGTAGGGTCTTGTCACTCCTTATTCTCCTCATATCGACATCTCACCCAAAACTTGAAAACTTCAATCACACAAAACTTAACGGAACTTTGTGAGATAGGTTAGTATGATAAAGAGCAAACCATTTCACTTTGGTACTGTCAAAGACAAGATTCATAATTTTTTCCACACAAGTCCTACTATAGCATATCATTTCCATAATTTATATTGAGAAATATAAGCCATAGAAACTAGGAAACAAGCAAACTATGCATTGAAAACAGAATCTGTCAAAAACAGAACAGTCTGTAGTAATCTGTACTCAAACCATACTTCTGCTACTCAAAAAATTATGAAAAAATTAGGACCACGTGAGAAATTTGTATGTTAAACTTCTTGAAAAAGAATAAACTCAAAATCACTCTTCTGTTAAAAATGAGAATTATTTTCATGACCGCAAAAGTTTCTGTTTTTGGGCAGAATCAAATCAACTATCATCCATACTATCCCAAAGGCTATAAGACATGATTACTACAGTAGCATAATCATGTGAACACACAAAAATAGTAGGTAAAAGTGTTGGGTTTTCTCCCAACAAGCGCTTTTCTTTAATGCCTTTTAAGCTATGCATGATGATTTCAATGATGCTCACATAAAAGATATGAATTGAAACACAAAGAGAGCATCATGAAGCATATGAATACCACATTTAAGTCTAACCCAGTTCCTATGCATAGGGATTTTGTGAGCAAACAACTTATGCGAACAAGAATCAACTAGCATAGGAAGGCAAAACAAGTGCAACTTCAAAACTTTCAACACATAGAGAGGAAACTTGATATTATTGCAATTCCTACAAGCATAAGTTCCTCCCTCATAATAATTTTCGGTAGCATCATGAAGAAATTCAACAATATAACCATCACATAAAGCATTCTTTTCATGACACAAAAGCATAGAAATTTTACTACTCTCCACATAAGCAAATTTATTCTCATGAATAGTAGTGGGAGCAAACTCAACAAAGTAACTATCATGGGATTGAAAATTAAAATCATGATGAAAAGTTTCATGGTTATCATTATTCTTTGTAGCATACATGTCATCACCATAATCATCATAGATAGCAACTTTGTTCTCAGAATAATCAATTGAAACCTCTTCCGAAATAGTGGAATCATCACTAAATAAAGTCACGACCTCTCCAAATCCACTTTCATAATTATTACAATAAGATTCAACACCCTCCAAAATAGTGGGATCATTAGTACCTAGAGTTGACACTCTTCCAAACTCACTTTCATCAATATAATCATCATAAATAGGAGGCATGCTTTCATCATAATAAATTTTCTCATTAAAACTTGGGGGAGTAAAAATATCATCTTCATCAAATATAGCATCCCCAAGCTTATGGCTTTGCATATCATTAGCATCATGGATATTCAAAGAATTCATACTAACAACATTGCAATCATGCTCATCATTCAAATATTTTGTGCCAAACATTTTATTGACTTCTTCTTCTAACAATTGAGCACAATTTTCTGAACCATCATTTTCAAGAAAGATATTATAAAGATGATCAATAATATGATGCAACCTCAATTCCATTTTTATGTAGTTTTATTTTATAAACCAAACTAGTGATAAAACAAGAAACTAAAAGATTCAATTGCAAGATCTAAAGATATACCTTCAAGCACTCACCTCCCCGGCAATGGCGCCAGAAAAGAGCTTGATGTCTACTATGCAACTTTATTCTTGTAGACATGTGTTGGGCCTCCAAGCGCAGAGTTTTGTAGGACAATAGCAATTTTCCCTCAAGTGGATGACCTAAGGTTTATCAATCTATGGGAGGTGTAGGACAAAGATGTCTCTCAAACGACCCTGCAATCAAATACAAGAAATCTCTTATGTCCTCAACACACCCAATACAATGGCAATTTGTATAGGTGCACTAGTTCGACGAAGAGATGGTGATAAAAGTGTAATCTTGATGGTAGAAATATATTTTTATAATCTGAATAAATAAAAACAGCAAGGTAGAAAATCGTAAACGGACACAAAAATGGTATTGCAATGCTTGAAAATGAGGCCTAGGGTCCGTACTTTCGCTAGTGCAATCTCTCCACAATGCTAATATAATGGGATCATATAACCGTCCATCAACGTGCAATGAAGAATCACTCCAAAGTTCCTATCTAGTGGAGAGCATAAGAATAAATTGTTTGTAGTGTACGAAACACCTCAAAGCTATTCTTTCCATTCGATCTATTCAAGAGTTCGTACTAAAATAACACAAAGCTATTCTTTCTGTTCGATCTATCCTAGAGTTCGTACTAAAATAACACCAAAGCAAATTCATATTCATAATACTCAATCCAACAAAAAGAACTTGAAGATTTCTACCGGAGAAACAAAGACAAGAATGTGCATCAGCCCCTATGCATAGATTACCCCAATGTCACCTCGGGAATCCGCGAGTTGAGTGCCAAAATATATATCAAGTGAATCAATATGATACCCCATTATCACCACGAGTATTCAATTGCAAGACATATATCAAGTGTTCTCAAATCCATAAAAGTATTCAATCCGATAACAACGAAATCACAAAGGGAAAAACTCAATTCATCACAACAAGATGGAAAGGGGAAAACACCATATGGTCCAACTATATTAATGAAGCCCGCGATACATCAAGATCGTGGCATATCAAGAACACGAGAGAGAGAGAGAGAGAGAGAGAGAGAGAGAGAGATTAAACACATAGCTACTGGTACAAACCCTCAGCCCCGAGGGTGGACTACTCCCTCCTCATCGTGGTGGCCGCCGGGATGATGAAGATGGCCACCAGTGATAATCCCCCCTCCGGCAGAGTGCCGTAACGGGGTCTAGATTGGTTTTCGGTGGCTCTAGAGCCTTGCGGCGGGGGACTTCTGATCTAGGTTAACCCTGAGGGTTTTTGGAATATTTGTGAATTTATAGGGTAAAGAGGGGGTGCGGGAGGCTACCGAGGTGGGCACAACCCACCTGGGCGCGCCTGGGGCCAGGCGCGCCTTGGTGGGTTGTGCCCCCTCGGGGCACCCCGCAGGTGCTGCTCTGGCCCATTGGTGGTCTTCCGGTCCATAAAAAGTCCACAAAAAGTTTCACGGTGTTTGGACTCCGTTTGATATTGATTTCTTGCGATGTAAAAAACAAGCAAAAAACAGCAGCTGGCACTGGGCGCTGGGTCAATAGGTTAGTCCCAAAAAATGATATAAAGTTGCTATAAAATGATTGTAAAACATACAGGAATGATAATAAAATGGCATGAATACTTCATAAATTATAGATACGTTGGATACATATCAACTTCCTAGTGACCTTCGCATCGTACAGCTCGCACGCTTCCTGGTGAGCCCGCGCATTGGAGGACAGCTTGCACGCCTCTCGGTCAGCGTGCGCAGTGTAGTGCACTCGCACGCCTCCCGTTCAGTCAAGCAGCTGTCCGCATGGCACCTCCTAGCCATTATAAGAGTGATGCGGGGCGTCACATGAATGGTTAACCGAACGCACACGATTTAAATTATACAAAGCGTTTGAGATATTAAAGTGTTGCTATTTATTTTAAAAGCCTTTGTTGGGTGTTATTCGAGTGCGCCTTCTCTCAAAATGGACACAAAAAATACCACAGCATGTTGAGTGCCATTCCATGATAGCCTTGCCAAGTTTTATTAATTTTAGACGAATTTTGGATTTACTAGAATTTAAAAACAAAGTATCTCAATGTTTTGCCGGCAATCAACAGTGCCCTGGTGTTTGAAATTCAATGCCATTTCTTGCATGGGACCTAAGCATGCACCCAAGGACACACATTTGATATGCCAACCCATTTTTCTGCACTGGAGCATGTGCATGTAGTTCAAATTTGAATTATACACATAAAATGCCTAGAAAACTCAGTTAATATATAAAAATTTCCAAGCGAACCCGAAAAATTGACACAACACTCATGTTATTCTATGTTGACACTAAAGAAAATTTTAAAGCAAGAAGAGGCAACGGATATCGTTTCGTCCCCAAAGGTGGCATGTTCCCTACCGAAACCATCAGGCTTGTTGTGAGTAACTCTGGTTTGCGAGAAGCTTATACCCAAACCTGCGCCAAATGGGACAAAAAATTTACCACAGCATGTTGATGCCGCTCCATGGTAGCATGCCAAGTTTCATGAACTTCAGATGAGTTTTGGATTTACTAGAATTTAAAAACCATGTATCTCAATGTTTGCGACCGAGCGACGGTGGCAAGCTGTTTGACATTCATTCCCATTTCTTGCATGGGACCTAAGTATGCAACCAAGGACACATATTTGACTTTACAACCAATTTATTTGCACTGGAGCATGTGCCTGTAGTTCAATTGAATTATGCACATAAATGCATAGAAAACTCATTAATGTGTAAAATTGTCCAAACGGACCCTGAAAAATTCCAAAATTTAGCACAACACTCCTATTGTTCTATGTTGACACTAGAAAAAAATTGAAATCAAGAAGAGGCAACGGATATCATTTTGTCCAGAAAGGTGAAACGTTCCATACTGTACCCATGAGTCTTGTTGTGAGAAGCTCTGGTTTGTGAGAAGCTTATATCCCAACCTGCCCCAAATGGGACAATATTTTTACAAGGGCATGTTGATGCCCTTCCATGATAGCATGTCAAGTTTCATAAATTTCAAACACATTTTCGATTTACTAGAATTTAAAAACCATTCATTCAATGTTAACGGCCGAGCGACGGTGGCAAAGTGTTTGACATTCATTCCCATTTCTTGCATGGGACTTAAGCATGCAACCAAGGACACACATTTGAATTTTGAACCAATTAATATGCAGTGGAGCATGTGCATGTAGTTCAAATTTGAATTATGCACATAAATACATAGAAAACTCAGTTAATGTATAAAAATGTCCAAACAAACCCCGAAAAATCTAAAAAATTGACACAACACTCCTGTTGTTCTATGTTGACACTAGCAAAATTTTGAAAGCAAGAAGAGGCAACGGATATCGTTTTGTCCCCAAAGGTGGCACGTTCCCTACCGAAACCATTAGGCTTGTTGTGAGAAGCTCTGGTTTGCGAGAATCTTATACCCCAAACCTGCCCCAAATGGCACAATATTTTTACCATTGCATGTTGATGCCGTTCCATGATATCTTGTCAAGTTTCATCAATTTCACACGAGTTTTTGATTTATTAGATTTTAAAAACCATGTATCTCAATGTTAGCGTCGAGCAACAGTGTCAAGGTGTTTGACATTCATTCTAATTTCTTGCATGTGACGTAAGCTTGCAACCAAGGACACACATTTGATTTTTCAAACCATTTTTATGCACTGGAGCATGTGCATGTAGTTCAATTTTGAATTATGCACATAAGTGCCTAGAAAACTCAGTTAACGTATAAAAATGTCCAAACGTATAAAAGTGCATATATAGTGGTTTTCTTTTTCTCTCCATATCAACCATTTTATATTGCGTATGTGTCATTCAAGAGTGAAATGATGGTTGCTTCTTCCGACTAACTTACTGTGTGATTTGACTGCTCCTTAGTGGCCCCTACACGTACTCCCCCTACGTGTATGCAACAGTCACACGTACACATGGACGCAAAAACGCGCGCGACGCCCTAATGCATGCATGTCCGAGCACACGACGGAACACACACGGTCACGCTCAAGTGCTCAACCTACACGTGCATGCACACACATACTCAGTCAAGGTGAGCTAGTGACCGTATAAACACCAGAAAATATATATATATTGAGCGCAATGAGCGTATTATGAAGTCCACTGACCGTATTTTTACAAATATACAGTGACAGACAGTGTATTTATCTCGTTTGAAATTAAGCCATATTAACCGGAGAGGAGGCAGTATGGACTAGAGAAGATTGCAGGACGGGAGAACGAGGAGAAGGTTGCAGGACGGGAGAAGCTTGCGCGTGGTGGCTCGTAGGACAAGGAGAAACTTTTGACTAATGCAAGCTCTCCCTCGCTCAGGCGGTGGACGTGCAACAGTTAATTCGGTCTCGGATTGCCAGAAGCATACACTATACTACTAGTGCTATTATTGTTCGACTTCCCGAATAGGCGAACAGCCAAGCGCAAAGTTTACTAGTACTACTACTATAGTCTATAAAGGTACGTACTATACTAGTACTAGGAACCGGATGGAGGAGCGTCTGCACTCTTATTATAATTTTAAAATGTGATAAAGCAATCTTCAACACATTTGGTTCTCCTCGAGGGTTCTCGCATGTGATAATGGAAGTTGATTGCATGGAACACTCGCCACAATTCTCGCTTAATTCTGGCTCATATCCTGTTACAAATAGTAGCGCTCGGTAATATTTCCTCTTTTTTTGTTATTCAGCATGTAAACAGGTCAGCAAACCTTGCGGCGCATCTTCGTGCGAACCGTGCTTGCTGCACTTTGAATGTGGCCGAGAGCTGGCTTGATGAAACACCTCGCTTCCTACTTCTTTTTTTGCGGGGTACCTCGCTTCCTAGTGACCAGTGTCTTGGCTGATCATCCTAAGAATGCTTATATATGAATAAAGCTCTCTCATTTACCCGCAAAAAAGATTAAACCATATTAACCGGAAAGGAGGGAGTATGGACTAGCACTACTTTTTGGTGTGTCCCGTCAACTCGCAGAACGAGGAGAAGCTTGCAGGACAAGGTGAAGCTCGCTTACGCCTTTTGACTAATGCAACCTACCCTCGGTGGACATGCATCAGTCCATTCGGTGTCAGATTGTCAGAGGCATACACTGTAGTACCCAACATGCGGAGTACCATCATCATTCGACTTCACGAAGAGGCAAAGAGCCAAGCGTAGTAGTACGAGTAGTAGTACTACTAGAACCGCATGGTGGAGCGTCTGTACTCTTATTTTTTTTATCTCTGATAAAGTACACGTTTATTCCGGAGAAGGGCGGAAAACGGCAGCCCAACATGTAATGAATGATATCGATCAACCAACCATGCTTGCATATATCTTGGCCTCTGTGCGAGCCCGTCTGTGTGTTCTCGCTCCTCGTCTCTCTCAAGGAACGGCAGTTTGTCTCTTTGCCGTCAATTGAGATCGGTTTGCTCACACTCATGTCCCACATGTTAGTGATATGCCAAGAGGAGGTGTGTTGACCGACTGGCCATACGCGTACTTGGTTTTGCACCTTCATACTACTCCTCCCTCCGTCACAGTTTACAGGGCACGCTTCATTATGATGCATTTCTCTCAATGCATTTCCACCACCAGAGAGACTTTAGACGAGTTTGGTTTAATGCTCAATTAATTAGGGCGTGGTAACCGCAATCAAGTCCACAATTTTCTCTCCATGTACTGTACTACTACGGAGTGGAGTAAGTGCATGCATGTGTGTACCCGGGGTGGAAGCACTGCATGCATGTGTGTACGCATTATTCCCTCTAGTAATAGACGCCGTGCTATAACTACCAATGCTATTTTTCAGGCCGATCGCTAGTCGCCTTGGTCCCACAGATTTTTTTTTTCTTTTTTCTGAAGCGCGCTGTATAAATAGTGACGGATGGAGTAGTATGAGCGGATTCAAAGAAGAGTGTATTGATGGTTGCTTCTTCAGAGCAACTTACAGTGGGAAAGGTGGGGCTTATGATTTGACTGCTCATTACTCACTATTAATGCGGCGCAACGACCGGGCTGAGTCTCCCATGCGGTTGTGCACTACCCCCTCGGTTCTTAAATATACTCTGGAGTATTTGTCTTTCTAGAGATTTCAACGAGTGACTACTCAAATATTTGTCTTTTTAGAGATTTCAAATGGACTGGCACATACGGATGTATATAGACATATTTTAGAGTGTAGATTCACTCATTTTGCTCCGTATGTAGTCACTTGTTGAAATCTCTAGAAAGACGAATAGAATATTTAGGAACGGAGGGAGTACACATACGAAGCAAAATGAGTGAATCTACACTCTAAAATATGCCCATTTGAAATTTGTAAAAAGACAAATATTTAGGAACGAAGGAGTATAAGTTTGTGCATGGCACATGGACTCGGATGATGAAGAGGCTTCTGGCAATGCTATCAAGCTTCCATCATTTGTTTACATAATTGACGTACTATACAAATAATTTTCCAACGACATGAAATCGTACAATGGTGTGAGCTTTCAGCTTTTGTTTCGCGTGTCTTGCCATCGATGCTCTTTCGGAAACAATAAAAAACTAACTTCCTTGCTAATGCATGTCAATTATTAGCAGATCAGAGCTAATAATTACATCACAACTGAAGACAGAGTTGTGAGAAGGTGTTAAATTAAAATTGATCCATGCTTTCATTGGCAGTAATGTCCCCCCAGCTCTGTCTAAATCAACAAGGCATGTTGGGAAAAAAGTAGCTGTCTGGAGCATGCAACATTCCGATCATTTTGTGCAGTTCCACTAAAATAGAGCTGAGTGTCCCTGTTCCAAAGATATTAAGTGTGATTACGATAATAGAGGACTGCTGATGAAACAACAAACACACGAATAGAAGCCGGTCACCTTTGCAGTCTCTCTTAAGACTAACTAGTTGGAGAAGATTAGGCTCGGAGTTGGATGAGGAGGATAGAGCAAAACCAATCTCCCTTTGTGCAGTCGCACTGAAATGTAGAGACGTTGCCCGTGTGACATTTTAGTACAACTGCACAAAACACTCTTAAGAAAAAAGTGATTTGTGTAGTTCACCAAAAGGTCGCAATAGCAACGAGTAGAAAGGAAACAATTACTGGCCAATAACAGTTGATGACACATGCGACGACAAAAAAGAAGCATATTCCTTGTCCTAAGGGAAGATAACAACACGATTGTGTTTGTCTAAAACGGTGTGAGGACGAGAATTCAATATGGAAAGTACGTCGGACGAGCTACGTTTTGGGCAAAGAACTATGGAAGATCCACATGCAGCAACGTGGGAAGACGGGCGGTGGAGCAAGGCCAGAGGGGATACCTGGAGGTCGTCGGTATGTAACTAGGTGAGCGGCGGCGGGCGGAATCTACGAGCAGGTGGCGTAGGCCCTGCCGCGCCGGAGCTTGGTCAGAGAGAACGCCATGTACCGCAGATCGGGACGTGCTGCCTCGGCGCCGTCAAATGGAGAAACGATGCACTTCCTCCATTTCCCCCGGCGGACGGGATGCAGCCGGATCAGTGACCAACGGTGAGAGAGAGAGAGAGGCCACCGCGCTCCCTTTCCCCCGGCGGACGGGATGCGGCCAGATCAGTGACAAATGGTGAGAGAGAGAGAGGCCACCGCAACCTTGTGTGAGATACTCTGAAGAGCGACAAACCAGGCAGGCAGGCTCCATTGTATATAGTGAGCGGACTACCTTTTTCTCCATAAAAATCGTTTTATATTCTGTGTACGTGCCATTGAGCGCTATAACTTTATTTAAAAATAACGTGGCAACGCGTCAAGTCGAACTTTGTTTCGTGCACGCGTGGTACACGACCTCCCTAGGTAAACAACCGCTACAGGCGTTCAAATTAGCACGTGGGCTGCCATTTCGTAAAGAAATGAGCTCCACCGTGTACCCGCGCGGGTGTGGCTGGGCACGAAGCGTGAGTACGTGCACGGTGCACCTATTCTCTTCTTGTATACGTACACCACCTATGTGGGGTTGTGTGAGAGAGATACAAACCTAGAGAGATATAGTGTGTGGGTTCTTGAGAGTTTTGGGGGGGGGGGTCAATCAAAAAATGTAACATATGCAATGTGTGTGAAATAGAGTCCTGGATATAACATATATATAGAGGGGGCGATCCACGAGAAGAGAGTGGAGGTATCATCGGCTTGAGGTGTCCATAGAATCGAAGAGAGGGATGATGTGTGTGTGTGTGTGCACGCACGATCGATAAAGAGTGCCATCGAATTTGTGTGTGCCCACGTCAAAGATATAGAGTGGCTGGCCTACTAGAACGTGAGATGGGACATGTGCAGTTTGTCTCTGTGGCATGGATACCTACCTGCAGCGCTCAACTATCGGTGTGTGGTGGAAGAGGGAGGCCCAATTAACTATAGATGTACAATGGCTGGTATATGTGTGGAGGAGGAGAGAGGCCTACCTCATGTATTAAGGAGATCAATCTGCCTCATGTATTAAGGGAGATCGATCGGCATCCATGCATATGTGCAGGAGAGGAATAAGGTTGGGAGAGAGACAGAGCTAGAGTGTTGGAGGGGGCGGTAGTGGAGTTGCTTCTAACAAATGGTGGGATAGGCTTGCTAGACAAACGGAGGGCACGCCCGCAATATCAATAAGGGAGGAGATGGCTGCTTGTTGTCTGTGCACGTGCGTGTGAGAGACGGGTCAGGAGGCATGCACGAATGATGAGGGGGGGGACGATGTGGTTGTGGTAAGCAGACGTAACTACATAGGAAGATCAATCGCCCTTTGTTAGAGAAAGGAGAGACATAACTTGTGAGGTACGTCGATCGATGGGGGGGTAGTTAAAGTCGATCTAGGTATATGTTGGGAGATCGATCGGTATACATGCATGTGTGTGTTAGAAGCAAATGAGGCACGAGGAGAAGGATAGAGAGAGAGGGATGCATGTAGGAGGTGGTACGAGAGGCATACTATATCGAGGGGGAGGAGTGTGCGAGTACGAGAACGATGAAAAGAGTTGTGGGAGTGAGGCATGGACGGTGACAAGAGAAGAGGGGAAGCTTGTGTTTGTGCTAGGCACACCTGGCTAGAGAGGCATATCTATCGATGTATGCCGTAAAGAAGGAGTTGGGGGCCTACACACACCGTGTGTGAACGACCTAAAGTGAAAAGACGAATTTGCGTGATGGAGCTAGAGAATGCTGAGGGAGGGTGAGAGGGATGCGGGCGTGTGCATGCATAAGAGAAAGTTAGCGCTAGCTACAAAGATAAGAGGGTTGTGTGGGTTGTAAGTGCATCTAGTGCCCCTTAGTGATTTTGGTGTATTGAAGACTTATAGGTTAAGGGACTAGTGCGTTTGTGAGTGTACACAGATCTATAAGTCTATGAGGAGTTTGATAATTACAGAGAAAGTCGACCCCTAAAAATGAAGTTCTTCGACTCAAGACTTTGGATTTCTGAAGACTTTCTGAAGACTTTGAAAGTGAAGAAATTGGTGTGACCTTGAAGACTTGGTATTCATTTGAGCAATATGAAGCGTGAAGACTTTTGTTTTCGTAGTTTCATTTTCTCTTTCTTGAGTCATAGGAAACACCGTACTGTTAAAGGGGGTCGAGGAAATACTAAGGAAAAATTTCCATGTGATGCTCAACTCAAAATCCTACACCTACCAATCCCTTCGAGTGAAGCCATTGGAAATCTCATATAGTTCAGTCATATTCTTCAGTGATAGAGACGAAGTTCTTCTGGTCTCTGAGGAATTTGTTCTGACTGAGGAGTTAGAAATTCGCCAGTGCGGATTGCCTACACAGTGAGGAACATGATAGCCCTGAGGAATTTGATACTCAAATTTTCGACCGTTGTTGTGCTATGCGCCAGCTGTCCCAAAATATCTACCCACCTAACGGTCATATCATTGAAGGGCATTTATGTCTTATCATGCGGGCTGCTCCCTAGGCTATAAATAGCCGCCCCCTACAACCACTAGCTGGTTGGCTGCTTCGAGAGAAACTGACACTTGTCATTTGAGAGCGTCCCATCCTCCGAGGACTTTGAGCGAAAATCATCAAGTGAGGAAAAACCCCAAACCCAAACACCTACAAACCCAAAGTGATTGAGCATCACTGAAGAGATTGATCCTGCGTGGATCCAACGCTTGTTACCTTTGAAGACCGTGCTTCTTCTAGACGGTTAGGCGTCATGGTCTAGAGCATCCAAGAGGAAATTGTGGATCGCTGAGTGACCGAGTTTGTGAAGGTTTGGAAGTCACCTGAAGACTTACCACGAGTGATTGGACAAGGTCTGTGTGACCTTAGTTCAAGGAGAATACGGTGAGGACTGTGTGTCCGGGACTGGGTGTCCTCAGGTTTAAATACCTAGCCGCTCCAACCAGACGTACAACTGAGACAGCAGTTGGAACTGGTCTACCAAATCATTGTCTTCACCAAGCCAACTGGTTCTATTTCCTCAACTCTTTCATTTCCTCATTCCTGTGTTGTTCAATAGTTCATATCTGTGTTTGAAGACTTCGACTGAAGACTTTCTCAATCTCCTCAGTTCAATTTCCTCAGTCTGTTTGTCTTCATCCTGTGATATCCTGTGTTTACGCTTTCTGTACTCTGTGCTTGTTTTCATTTCATCATGATGACTATGCTTGTGTTCTGCTATGCATACTTTTGAGTACTTATTCCGCTGCAAGTAGTTCTTCGCTAAGGAATTTCCTCACCCACAAATTCCTCAGTGAAGAATTTATAAAAATCGCCTATTCACCCCCCTCTAGTCGATATAACGCACTTTCAATTGGTATCATAGCAAGGTACTCCCTTGTTCTGTGTGATTTTGGTTTAACTACCTGGAGTTTTAGTTATGTCGACCGCAGGTATGATCAAGGTCTCTGCTGGGTGTCCTACCTTCGATGGGACGGACTACCCCTACTGGAAGAATAAGATGCGAATGCATCTTGAGGCAATTGATAATGATCTCTGGTATGTTGTGGAAAAAGGTGTTCCCTCTGTCTCACCCTCACTGAACGTTGCCGATGTGAAGAGATTCAAGCAACTCGATTCTCAAGCGAAGAATATCATATGTGGCCATCTGAGCAAAGGGCAGTATGGAAGAGTGAGTGCTTTGGAAACTTCTAAGCTTATCTGGGATAGGCTGTCCAGAGTAAATGAAAGAGTCTCAACACAGCGTGACTCTCGAGTTGATGTTCTTCGCAATCTCTTCAACCGCTTCAAAAGACTCGACAATGAGAATGTTCAACAAACCTTCGATCGCCTCACTGACATCTCAAATGAGCTTCAAGCACTTGGTGCCACTGACATCACCGACCACGAGGTGGTGAAGAAACTGCTGAGATCGCTTGACTCCTCATTTGACACTCTGGCCTTGACGATACAAGAGCGTGCTGATTACAAGTCACTTGATCCCGCTGATATCCTCGAAAGGCTAAACACTCATGAGTTCCAGCTTGCTAAAAAGAGAGACCTCTATGGTTCGAGCTATGGCAGATCGCGTGCACTGAAGGCCAAGGCAGTTTCTGAATCTAAAGATGAAGACTCCGAAAGCAGTCTTGGTGATCCTGAAGAACTGAGCCATGATCTAGCACTGCTTGTGAAGAAATTCCAGAAACTCTCAAGACGTGGTCGCTTTGGAAGACCCTCAAGGAGCAATGATTCCTCATCCAGTGACTACAAGAAGAGGCTTTGTCACAAATGCAAGAAACCAGGACACTACATTCAAGACTGTCCTCAGTGGGAAAAGGAATCAAAGAAGAAGAAATACAAGGATTACAGTTCTGATGATACGAAGAAAAAGAAGAAATTCTCGAAATCTTCATCATCAAAATCCTCAAAGTCTTCATCTCACAAGAAGAGTAGCTCCAAGAAGGCTCGGGCATTCATTGGCAAGGAAATGGACTCTGAGGCTGAATCTGAAGAAAATGAGGAAGAGGAGGCATCTGAGGATTCTGAATCCGGTGTGGCGAGCCTAGCCCTCGCTACTGCATTCGTCAGCAAGTCTATCTTCAACTCTGAAGAAAATGATCTCACCAACAAGGCTGATGAAGGCAATGATGACTACGCTCCCACCTATTGCTTCATGGCAAAGGGTGCCAAGGATGATCAACCCAAAGCCACTGAGTGGGTCCTCGATAGTGGATGTACAAATCACATGACTGGTGACAAGAATCTATTGATTGATGCTCCCTTATCACCATCGCATCTGAAGCATATCATCTTCGCTGACAAAGGCAGTTTCTGAATCTGAAGATGAAGACTCTGAAAGCAGTCTTGGTGATCCTGAAGAACTGAGCCATGATCTAGCACTGCTTGTGAAGAAATTCCAGAAACTCTCAAGACGTGGTCGCTTTGGAAGACCCTCAAGGAGCAATGATTCCTCATCCAGTGACTACAAAAAGAGGCTTTGTCACAAATGCAAGAAACCAGGACACTACATTATAAAAAGCGAATTCGGATATTTGAAGAATTTATCATAGTGTTTCAAACCGACGCATGTGTGAATATATATAACGGTGATACACATGGTGTGGTTATGAACATGTTATACTACATTTAATATATTTTATCTCTACTCTTATAAAAATGGAGTTGTTGATGATGGTGTGCCTGCCATCCTGCATTATAGGCCGTCCGATTTATATCTGGCGGATAGCAAGGAAACTATGATGGTTGAAGTTGGCAACAATCATGATTGTAGATTCTTATTGAAATAGAGAAACGAATTCAAATTTAGTTCGAATTGCAGCGGTAGTATAGACATTTGGAATGCACTAAAATGTTGGTATGAGTAGGTTACATGCATTATACAGCAAGCGAAAAAAATTAATCGGACATAACATGGATTCATACTCCCTCCTTCCATCTATATAGGGCGTAATGAGATTTTTAAGACCGCCTTTGACTATTGACAAGATTAATAGTACAGGACATGCACAATGTGAAAATTATATCATTGAAAGAACCTTTCACAGACGAATTTAACGGTGTGCTTTGTGTAAGTTGCATGTCATATATCATTGCTCTAATATTTGGTCAAAGTAAGCATCGAAAAACGCATTAGGCCCTATATAGATGGAAGGAGGGAGTAGCTTTGAATAGCATTTGTATAGTAAAACGGGGCAAGACTCTCTCTTTGTGTGGTGTGAATAGTTTTATTTTTTCGTTTTCTTTTTGGTTGAGGGAAGTGCGAATTGATTTGGTACGTACAAGTACAATATTACTACACGTTAGGCTTGTCCCTAAAATTCAACCCGCGTCTTGTTATATCCCGAAAATTCAGATATCGTGCTCCCAAAACTGGAGCCTTCACAACCCGCGCCTTGCTATCCCGAAATTACAACGCGCGCGAAAACTCCCTCCAGCTGCCAAATCCCGACACGCGAAATCCCCCTTCTAACCCTGAGCCGAAAGGGCCGCTAGTTCAAATCAGTGGGGGGTACTTTTGTAACACACCCTACATTTTGGACAAGCGCATCCCTAAGTCATGCTTCACCCCCTCCCATCGCCCCCTTTTCGCCATTCGAAATCCCAGGCCGCCATAACCTCTCCGCTCCAGCCGCGAAACCCCACCCTCCTCTGTCCGCCACGTCACCGCTGCCCAGCCGGAGCCTCTTCCCCGACGACGTCGTCCACCGCAATAGCTCGACGTCCCTCGTCCACCTCCCCGGATGAGGATCTGTCGTCCATCTCGCTGTCCTGCCGGTTCAGCCACCCCGTCCTCCACCTCCAAGGAGCTGCTCCGACGATCGCCTCGTCTATCGCGGCTGCTCCATCCCCACAGTGCCGCCTTAACCTGCTCCACCGGAACCGCAGCATCCTCACCGACTCCTCGGACGAAGCCGAGGCCTACTCGACGCCACCAAAGAGGTTGTACACTCATCGCATCGCACTTCTCCTTAACTCGACCTCCCGGCGCCGACGGTGCTCCATCCCGCACCCCCATGGAGCGGCTACCTTGAAGTCGGCGTCGCGGGCGACATCTCCACGGCGGCTCTCCCCCAGTGCGAGGCCCCTTTGGCGGTGGCGTCCATACCAGCCGGATCTGCTGCTGCTGCTCCGGCTCTCGCTCACTTGCTCGCGCTGCTGCTACTGCTCCGGCTCTCGCTCGATCGCTCGCTCGCCCAGCTGCTGCTGTTGCTCCCCCCCTCGCTCGTGCTACTGCTCTACTCTGATTAAGCCACACTTCAGTCGACTGAATCGACTTTTGGGTCAGTCGATTTTCAGGGGTTGGGGGGCTCGCCGGAGTTAAGGAAGAACCACCCGTAGCGGGGACGGGGGCTCGCCGGAGAGGTACCCCACTATCTATCTTAGGGTTCAGGGTGGGGGCGGGGGGCCTAGAGGGCTGGCCGGGGCGGCCGGGGCGAGTTGTTTCGGGGCGGCGAGGCGGCGCTGGGGCCGGCGGTTCGGCCGGTGGTGGCTGGCGGCTCAGGGGGTGCAGGTTGAAGATGAACTGCAGGCCCTCCCTAAACTACATGTCAAGTGCCTCTCTGCTACCATTGCGTTCAGTTTCGACAGTAGCATTCAGATTCCACAGTAAATTTCAGTTTCGATAGTTAAGTTCAGAGTCAACGGTTTTTACCTCATCTGTTGTAGTCAGGTGGTTTTTGGTGATGTTAATTTTACATCCATTTTACATCATCTATTGGAGATGCTATTAGAATCCCACTTGAGATTGACGATGTCTGTCTGGTGCTGCTTCAGCCTTAACGTCTTACGGCTCACCGGAGCTGCTCCAACGATAGAACGATCCATCACAACAGAGCAGTGCCCTGGACGCCGTCTACAGATTCCTCAGATCTTCCTCCACACCTCCGACAGCCACCTCTGCCTCAACTGCTTCAGCGACCAACCCAATGATGCTGAGGTCAACACGGCTACGGCAAAGAGGTTGTACACTTGTTGCATCACTTATTACTATACATTCACGTCGATCCATTAGGGCTATTTTGGTTCAACGGAAAAACGTCGATCCACTGGTTGTTACCATCACTCTAAATTTCTGCATGCTCTCCTTACATAATCTCACCATATTTTTTTCGTATGCATGTCAGATATTGTACACAGTCATGCTGAACATGTAGAGAAAAAGAGAAGAGTTTTGCGCGGCAATACAATGTCATGCAGACATCGCTCCATGGTGGGTTCAATGGCAAACCCTCCCCACCCCTCTCCAGATTGTAATCCAGAGGAAGATATCTGTTCTGAGGCGGATTCAGATGCCGCTGACCACTCCTATTTACCCCCCAAGGTGTTTGCTCTACCTTGGCATGATGATGTTAGTCATATCATGCATATGTTGCCTTGCAGTGCCTACTTTTGACATCATATATGTCATCTGCTTAGTTTAGACATGTTCTGTAATGCCACCTGTTTAGTTTCTATATCATATATGGGAATTATGCAGTCTCATGTCTTTTAGCCAGCCATAATATATGTGAAATATGCAATGCCATCCTGTTTAACCAGGCATCATATATTTGAATGATATCTTGCCCATCCTTTTCTTCATTACATTTCCATTTGTCGACAATGTTTGTACATTAAACTACTCTTCCTGTGAATCAGCCATTTGGGTGGGAGATGGAAAAATCTGGAGTGAAAACAAGGCCTTCAGAGCAGACAGTGCTACCTGTCGAAGCAGATCTCTTGTTGGGTCCCGATAGCTCCTCAGAGATGGATTCAGAGACAGATGACCAGTCCTATTCCCCCACTGAGGTGTATGCCCTAACTTGGCACGGTTATACTACTCATATCATGCATACGGTGTCTTGCATTGCATAGTTTAGACATCATATACACAATATTCAACACCATGTTCTTAGTTCAGACATCATATCGAATGCCCTCTGTTTAGCATATAAATCACATATGTGAATTAAATGATGCGATCCTGATTACTTAGATAACATGTAGGTGAATTATGTCATGCGATCCTATTTAGTTATTCATCATATCTTTGAATTATGTTATGCTATGCTATCCAGTTTAGATAGACATCATATATGTGAAATTATGTCATGCTATCCATTTTAGTTAGACAATATACATGTCAACTATTTCATGCCCTCTTTTTTCCACACCATCTATTGCATATGTCTCTCATACAATGTCTGTACATTCAACTATTTTTCCTTTTTATCAGCCATTTGAATTGGAGCGGGTGATGCCAGTATCTAGCGGACTAAAAACACGGTCTTCAAATAAAACAATGCTACCTCTTGGTGGAGATAGCACCCCAGTTGTACATGCACAAGAACCAGCCCTACCACACATAACCCAAACTCTCGCAGATTGTACCCCTACTGCGATGGACAGAGAACCAGCTTCACCCAATCTAACCCCAACCCCAGCCGATAGTAACCCAGTTCCTGTTGACACAGCACCATCTCCACCATAGAGCTCCCAAACAAGAGCAGTTAGTAAGGCAGCTCCAGTGCCCAAAGGGCCAGTACTATCACGGCGAACCCCAACTCCACCAGTTAGTACGCCTATTCCTGTGGAGGAAGCACAACCAGCTAGTCGTAGTTTAGCATCTATCGCATTTGATGTTGTTAAATCGTATGTGCGTATCTTCCCATCTTGGAAATATTATACTGAAGATGAAGGAAAATTCCAGTTGCAGGTGTTTGTCCAGGAGTTATGTGTAAGTAATGTTATTCATGGCAATTACTTTGCTTCGTCCCATACATCCTACCTCCATGATGGTTATAATACAGCAAATTTTCCCATTTTTCTCTATAGAGAAGGACCAATTTGGAAACTCAGGATGAGGTAACATGTGCTAATACCTCTGCTATCTTCAAGAATGCTTGGTGGCAGTATCGAAATTACCTGAAGAAAACGTACTTCACCGGCAAAGAAACTCATCAAATTCCCTTACGTTCTCCTGAGACACATTTACTGACGATGACTGGGAACGCCTTGTTCTGTACTGGTCCCAAACCAAGAATGTGGTAAGGTCTATGAGCTCATTTTCTATTTTTAAGTATTATATTCTTGCGTCTTACTGTACTCTGTTCATGTAGAACAAGTGCCTAAACCTGAAGAACAACTGTTCTAATTTAAGAATCCATTGCTATCATAGTTCGAAAAAGCGCTAGGCGTTAATTGTGTGTTTTGCCACCGCCTTGCGCTTTACTGACCAAAGCGCATGCTTATGCGCAGTTATGCACAGATTATGTGTAGTTATGCGCAATGCGTTTTGCCAACGCTTAGAGCCTAGGCGCGCTTAAGCGCTCGCTTAGGCGCGCCTTTTTTAACTATGATTGCTTTGCTCTTGTATCACTGTATTTACTCATACAAACTTATTTTTAAATTGAAGGATCCAATCGAAACTCCAATGGCACAGCAGGTATGTTCACGCATGTTTCTTTAACAGGTTTGCACTTATCAATAGCTCTGTTGATTTCAATTTCAATTGTGTATACAGTTGACTTTCATATCATGCACATTACTAGCATCACAACAGAGCCAATAGTGTTGTTGTACATGTAGACCCGTGGTACCCATCTGAAATCTTGTTGTGTCGTGAAGTTTCCCACGCTTTGTATTCTTTCACTGCTGCTTTGTCTTGAACTGATATGATTTGAACCATGTCTCTATTTTGATTTGGCAAGACAATGCAGTGACCATAGGACATAGATATATGTTTGTTTGATGCTTTTATTATGTACTAGTACATGGCAATAGAAGACTTGGTAGTTTAATCTTGTCCACCTTACTAATGAACTGGTTCACCGAAATGAGTTTCATATACTAGTACATGCTAAACTTGTTATGTGTCTGCTTGTTTCTTCTTTTAGAATGCTGACAGAATATTGGGGAAGAGTGCCTTATTAAGCAATGGTAAAGGAAGTAATGCAGATAAGGTTCAGGATAGTGACACATCCTTGTTGGTCTCCAACAAAGCTGATAAAACAGCTAAGGAAGACTATCTTGAAGACAGCGAGACAACCCCAAAATCCTGTCTTGGTTTAGTGTTCGAGTTACTGGCCACTACCGCTTGCACAAGCTATTCAAACTCACTGTCTGAATCAGTTCGGTTTCTTGAGTCTCAACTACAAGCTGAAAGACATCGATCAGCTGTGCTGCGACAAGAAGCGGAAGGACTGCGGAAGTCCCTGGAGCATTCAGATGCATACTTTCTGGTGCAACAGCAAGCGTTGGAGGATTTTAGCGCCAAACAGGACAAAGCTAATCAGCTTGCTAAGCTTATTTCCAGCATGGTGGATACCCAGGATAACGTTTCTTGAGCTCTTCTGAAGTTGTTTCAGTTATGCTCTTGTTTTGTTGTCGCGTTTATTTGCACTGGTGGCCAATTTTGATGGCCAGTGTATGTAATGTGCTGCTTTGTTCCCTATATTTGCACTGGTGGCGAACTTTGATGCCCAGTGGATGTAATATGTGTAATAGCGGTAATAGGCTAGCGTTAATTGCTTGCTTATTTATTTCCTTATTGTCTTGTTTAGTTGTTTGCTTGTAGTCACTGCAGTTCTTTTTCTGTTTTTTTCTAGTGGCCACAATAGCCTATTTTTGGTAACTAGGCCAAAATAATCATGGCAACACACGAACTGTTGTAACCATGGGCCTCCTGCAGGCCGTATGATCCATGGGCCTTCGTCCGGCCGTAGGATCCATCGGCCTTCTATACGGGCCTTAGGGTCCATGGGCCTTCTATGGGCCGTAGGGTCCATGGGCCTTCTACGGGTCGTACGATCCATGGGCCTTCTACGGGCCGTACTATCCATGGGCCTCATATGGGTCGTAGGATCCATGGGCCTTCTACGGGGCGTATCATCATTTCGCCAATCATGGGTCGTACTATTCGTGGACCATAACGGGCCGTTAATAGGCCGTATTTGATAACTCTATGAAAACAGCCCAACGGGTTTTTTTTACATGAAAACGGCCCAACGTATTAACGGTCCGCAAACGGGCCGACTGTAACGACGGGCTGAATTTGGCCCACAAGCAGAAAATGACAGTAACGGGCCGTATGTAACCGAATGCTGCAAATGAGCCCAAGAATCAATGGGCCCTGAGAAGGCGAAAGATAACTTGGGCTAGAAACGGGCCAATGGGATAACGGGCCGTTAATGGGTATAAAGTGATACACTGTTCATTACGGGCCAGTTTCACCACGGGCCGTTAATGGGTCAAGAGTTACAAAGGTCCTCATATGGGCCGAAAGAAGTCATGGGCCACACATGGGCCGGAAGTTAAAACGGGCTGAATCATATTGGACGGCCCAGATGACGCTACTGGGCCTAATTCGGATAGGGTGTAACGGGCCCTGGGTTAGCGGGCTGTAAATGGGCTATATGCGAACAGGTCGTTAAAAGGCTTTCCGTGGGCCGGCCCGCCACCTTTTGACCAAGTCAAACGGGCCGGCCTTTTCACAGGAATGGGCCTCTCTTGGGCCGTGCCACGTGTCGCCGTATCATAGGCACCTTCGGTCCAATGAGCGGATGACATCTGTCCCAACGGTGAGCCGACACGTGTTTCCTCCAGCCAATGATGATTTTACACATGGAAAATCCCCATTGGTCAGGGCTGTTAACGAGTTATCGGATCCAAAACCCGACCCGATAGCTTAACGGCGTTCCGTTACGGTGGATGCCATGTGTCGGTCACCCTTGACGAAAGCACTTCTGTGACGCGCGATTTATCGTCATGGAAGTGGACACTTCCGTGATGATAATTTTGGTAATGTCATGGAACACTTCTACGACAGCACAGGTATGACTATCTTGAATCTGTCATAAATTTGTCATGGATGTACATGCATGACAAAAAATGCGACCTACTGTGACAAACACGTATCATCACGGAAGTGTATTTTTTTTGTAGTGGTTGCTCTAGTGTATATATTCTATATGTCGTGCAATGTGGTGCTCATTTATTAACTGTTTGGTTAATTAGTTGTTGTGTTCAGTTAACTGTTTGGTTCAATTCTGCAAATGTGATGTTCAATTCTTCAGGGTGCAATTTTGTATTGTCTTCCATGTGAGAAATAAATCAAATTTATCTTTACAAAATACATGAGAAACAAATACAATTATTTTGTTTCCAAGTGGTCAAGCATGCTTGGTTTGGTTAAGTGTATGATCTTCTAGTATGTTATATATTGTGCAATGTGGTGCTCAGTTAACGTTTGGTTCATTTGTTGTGGTGTTTAGTTAACTGTTTGGTTCAATTCTTCAATGCGATGTTCAATTGTTGTGGGTGCATTTTGTTATTGTATACCATGTGAGAAATAAATCGAATTTGGCTGTACTAAATACATTATAAACAAATAAAATTGTTATATTTCCAAGTTGTTAAGCATGCTTGGTTTGGTTAACTGTCTGGTCTTCTATTAGGAGTATGTTATATTGTGTAATGTGGTGCTCAGTTAATGTTTGGTTCATTTGTTGTGGTGTTTAATTAACTGCTTGGTTCAACTCTGTAATGCGATGTCCAATTGTCGTGGGTAGAATTTTGCATTGTTGTGCATGTGAGGAATAAATCGAATTTGGCCGCACTTAATACATGAGAAACATGTACAATTGCTATATTTCCTAGTTCTTAATCATGCTTGGTTTGGATAAATGGGTGTTCCATGTGGCTCGAATTTATCTGATGAATCCGCAATGTGCTTATTTTTCAACAACATATTTTACTGATAGCATGCAAACCCTCACTTAACCTAATGACTAACTACCTTATATGTGTTGCAGGGAAACAATGGGAAGCACTGAGGTTTACAATCAAGGTTTGCACATGCATCGTCCTTTGTGTAATAGCGCATTATTGTGCAATTGCAGAAACCATTCTAGTATTTAGGTTTTTAACAATTTGGTCTTGCACATGTAGGTCTTGTTTTCAGAGGTTTTGACCCACTGTTCGACCCTTTTTGCATATGGGGAAATGAATTGTCCATGAATATCAGCCAAGTCAAGAAACTCAGAAAGATTGTTAGGATAAAGAAATTAGCGACAAAAAACAACAAGATCTTTGTCTACACAATGAAGAAGACATCAATTCACTACAGGATGGTACTAACTTTTATACCTTGTCTTTTTAATTCCTTTACGCCATTTCAAATCTAGAGAAGATATTTATGCATATCCTTGTTTTCAGGCTTTCCAAACCAGTTCACTGATGATTACCTCTTAAACCACCTGTATGGTCAGGAGGCGAGGAAGGTATTCATACAACACCCATAGTTCAGTAATGAAGTGTTCCTGAAGAGGACGAAGGATGGACGGTCCATCATCCACAGACACTAGCCTAAAGTTGCAAAGACCTTCAACATCAATGCAGGCTCAATATTCGCCTTCCGCTTCAGCAGTTTTCTAGATGAGATTCATCTGTGTATGTACCGTCTATGATGCTAATTTCGAAAGGTTATAGATGTTGCATATGAAACTTGGTGTTGGCGTAGTTATGTAATAGGGAAGCTGAGTGCTGAAGCTATATGATGTTGTACTCTGATGTATTTCAATTATGAAATCCTGCTTCCTTAATACGAAAATAAAATATATTATGTGCTTAATATGAAATGTTAATTAGATTAATAAATGGATTATTAATAATAGGCCAATTAGCCTGCTAATTGGGTTTTCTATTGCAAACGGTTATTGAGAAAACACCATGGTGATGACCTCAGGCAACGCACACAGTTCCTAAAAATAAACCGTGTTGGATCAATGAACAATTACACATGACTTTCTCTTGAAAACTGTTTGCGTTAGGCCACCTTGCGTGAACGTTTACCACATAAAAAGTGTGTGTGATAGACAACCTATGCCACATAGTTTCTTCTACGCACCGTGTGTGATGCATTCAACAATGCAAACGATAAAATTATTAATATCGTCTGCAATGACAACGCTATCACAAAGGATTTAATGGGAAAAATTATGTGTGATGTACCTGCGAACGAAAACGCTTTCCTTGGAGTGACTGTGTGGGATGTATATACAAATGGAAACGTACTTCTTGAATTAACTGTGTGGGATGTACATACTAACGGAAACGCATTCCTTCGATTGTCTATGTGGAATGTACATACAAACGGAAACGTTTAGCCGGGACTGACTGTGTGAGATGTACTCATGATCGGAAACGATTGGGCTTGTATAATTATATTTTTTAACACAACTGTGTGTATAACCATATTTGATCGCTCGCCCGTCGCACACGGCCTTATTTTGCGGAGCGTGTGTGACCGGAGGGCCTATCCCCGATGGTTTCTGAATCGTGTGGGAAGGACCCCCCTATCGCACACACTCACTTGTTGACGGTTCAAAATGCCATCGTAGAAAGGGGTTAAAAACCGTTTGTATAGCACCTCGATGTACCAGTGTTACTAGATGCATCAGGGGAGTGGGCATTAACATAGTTTGTTGTTATGACATGAATCCCCATGGAAGTTTGGTACGCGTTTTGAATCTTTCCTTCATGAACCAGTTTACGTCTATCCCGCTATAAATACCACACGGTTATAGCGATCAGTTCACGTGCATTCTGGAGGCCCAAAATAGATAGTTCTTGAACTGGCATAAGAAGTAAAAATTCAAGTACCACCTCTCCCGCACAATCAATAACACAGTCTTTTTAAACACCCGACACATCCCCAACTTATTCCAAACCTCTTTCGCCTTCTGACAAAGGAACAATACACATTTCGTATCTTCTGGCCCATTTGAGCATGAGGGGGAGATGGGCAGAACCTTCATGTGTCTATTGGCAAGTGTAACACGACATGGGAGGGTTGCATGCAACGTACGCCAAATGATTTTTTTTACCTTTGCCGGACAAGATAATTTCCAAATCTTACACTAACTAGGATTGACATTGATTCTACCCATACCGTTTGTATATTGCAATTTCCTTCCATGTTGCTAGTTCATTCCTCCAAGTAAGCAAATGAACAGTGAACAAACCATGTTTTGTATAGCTCCACGCAATGAAATCTGACATATTATGCATAGGAAGGGGAATCGCAAGAACTCTTTGAGCATCAATTGGCCATAAAGTTTGTCTCACCAAATCTTCGTCCCAACAATTCGTGACAGGATCAATAAGACCAGATACCTTTGACAAGAGGTGCCCTCTTCTAGGAGTGACAATTTTCCCATTCGCACCGTGTGGGATCCATGCATCTCTCTAAATATCGAAAAAAAATTTCAATTCTGAACTCGCCAGATATAACCATTTTTCAGAGAGTTAACATCTGCCATAATGCTTTTCCAAGTGAAAGATGAACCCTTTTTAAAACTTGCACTCATCAAATCGCCATCAGGGAAGTAATTAGTTCTCAAAATAGTGGCACATAAAGAATCAGGTTTATGAAAAGACGCCATGCTTGTTTAGCTAACAAAGCCAGGTTGAAACAGTATATAACTTGAAAGCCCATACCTCCTTGGTTTTTCGAGATGCACATCTTCCACCATGCCATCCAATGCATCCTTTTCTGATTGTCCTCGTCACCCCGACAAAATTGTAACATCGCGTCAATAATTCCTTTGCAATTTTTTTAGCAATTTTAAAGATGAACATGGCATAGGTTGGGATAGTTTGTACAACAGATTTGAGCAAAATTTTCTTTTCTCCAATGGATAATAATGTTTCTTTGCATTCACTAATTTCCATAATAATTGGATCAATCAGGAACTGAAAACAATCACTTTTGTCCATACCTGCATTGGCAGGCAAACCTAAATACCTATCATAGAGAGCTTCAGTCACAATATTTAGAATTGTACAAATTTGCGCCTTGTCGTCCACTTTTGTGTTGGAACTAAAAAATATCCTAGATTTCTCAACACTCAGCATCTGCCCCAAGGCGACACAATAAGAATCCAAAACTGATTTCAGCGCCTCTGCATTCATACCATTTGCCCGCATAAGGATCAAAGAGTCATTAACAAAGAGAAGATTGGAAATTGGTGGAGCATCTCTGCTAACCTTTATTCCTAAAAAAAATTCTATTCTCCTCTGCATTAGCTAAGAGGGCAGTCAGGCCCTCCGTGCATAACAAGAATAAGTAGGGAGAGAGAGGATCTCCCTGCCTCAATCCTCTAGTAGGTTTAAAACTTTTAGTTTCTTCAGCATTAAAACGAACCCGGTACTCCATAGAGGAAACATATTGCATAATTAAATTCCACAGTTTTGAAACCCAATTTTAACATAATTTCCTTCAAAAAAGACCATTTCACTTGGTTGTATGCCTTGTGCATGTCCAGTTTGATGGCACACCGACCCTCTTTACCAGCCTTTTTTTCTTTATTGTATGAAAGCACTCGTATATGACTAATATACTAGTTGAATGCCTGTGCATTGCTACGGGCAACAACGCAGATAATTTGCGTGCCCTATGCCCACAATACGTAGATGATGCAGGTGACCGTGCATTTTTCCTCATCACTTCACCGAAACAGATCTTCCTAACTTAGTTTCACAAATTTCTTCTATCTCTATGATTGCTCTGGGTCGATTGTGCAAATGAAACACTGAAGCATGTTACGTCGGCCATTCCTCTAAACCCTACCACCATCTCCGCCGCCGGAGACCTCCCGTAGCACACACTTAATTCTGTTAATCCCTTTCCCCTTCTTCGCCAACGACCACTAGCATTTGATATCATTCTTCTTCTTCATCTCGGCGCTACTTTTTTCATCGTCCACCCTCACGACCCACCCGCCTCTCCCTAACTAACCACCTCCCACTGTCACCCCACAAATGGGAGATCTTGTCGTACGTCGCTCCATGCTCGAGTCGCCAGCTCCGCCTCCGCCGAGAACAGCCATCCCGCTAAACCTTGCCTCCATCACCGGTGCCCCCGACCACCCGCAACCCTTGCCCCTGAATCCATTAAACCCTTGCCTCTCCTCCATCGACGAAAAACTGCTGTTGCTACTATTCTCCTTCCGCCCGTCGCCTACCTTTTTCTTCGTCCACCCCATCGACCCGCCCATCTCTACCTGCCCAACCACTTTCCACTGTCATCCACGGTCAGTAAGTGTTGTCACGCGCTACCTCATCACCCCCTACCAAAGTGTAAGCCCATGTCGCAAAAAAGAAGCGGTCGCCTCCTCCGCCGGCTAGCCCTCTAAACCCTTCCACCATCTCTAGTGCCTGCAACCTCTCGTGCCCCACACTCTAGTCTGTTAACCCCTATCTCTCCATCCTTGGCGATGATGTGGCAAGCCATAGCACATCACCTTTGGTGAGGTCCTAATTAGACATCACCAAAGACATCGAGGTCTACTATCTAGGGCTCGGGGGATGCATGTGTGTTGCTACAGGAAATAAGTGGTCTCATCGAGAGCAAAGCACGTTCCAAATCATCTTAATAAACATCGGCGTGTTCCAGCCTACTGCACTCCAGACAAATCTCCATAAATCATGTTAACCATCGAGGTTTTCATTTAGAGAAAAGATGCAAAGTTTACACACACTAATATTTACTCAAGAAATCTGGAACTTAGTATCATGCATTCATTTAGCTGCACACACTCATTATATATGCATGCATCTCATGGGAGTCAGAAACTGTATACAGATTGTCAAACAGCTTGTGCTTGTACTCATCTTCAACAATAGTACGATCAACCACAACTTTGACTACTATATCACAACACTTCCACAATAAATAACCGTCCTCCATCACCGCTAAATAAATGAACTTGGAGTAAATCAAATAAGGGAAAAGGATAAATCTGCACCGTGATCATGTGGCAACACCACTAAAAAAAACTATTTGACAGAAGAGAAAAAGAAACAGTGCCCATACCAAATTATCCTTAGAAAACAAATGCGTGCCAATTAAATGGTCAAACTATGAAATGCTGGTAGCAGATTTCAAACTTGACCATCTCATCTTTTAAGTTCAGACTTGATGTGTCTACACTTTAGATAGCATGGCCTTACATCCTAAACTATTGTAGCAAATATATAATTTGCATTCATGTATGGTCCAACGAAAAAAGGTTTGTGCATACAGTGACAAATTTCAGCTTTGAACAACAATTCTCAAGGCATACGACGATGAATTTCAGGGTTGAACAACATACATATACAAGTTCTAGAAAGGGACTTGTGTTTAACTAAGATTTAAGAGTGAGAATTCTGAGCTCCAACGCTCAAGGTGATGATTCAAGAAGCACTCGAATATAATAAAGTTGGTCTTCACTACTAATATCAGAAGAAACAGACAAATTAAACTTCCTCTTGTCTCTTATTTGACTTTCAAGGCCAAAGGCTGTTATGAAAATGATAGGTACAATAGGACATAGAATCCGAAAACAGGAACGACATCATCAGCAATGAGAATGAAATAACTGTAAATAACTATGGTAATGCTAGGGTGCAATGGGTTCTAGAATTATACTATTCATTCAGGAAGCAGATATCTTTATATATGCCTACAGCAGTTACCACCATGAAGACTCTAGCATGTCTTTTTTAGTTGATGTTAGAAAACAAAAGTAACTCTTGGTGGACTCTCCCATAACATAGGAAGTACTCTATGGCTACAGAAAAAAATTAGTTTTCTTTCATGATAAAAATTGCCCGAAAAATAGTTGTCAATTACTCAAACACACATTAATAAGGAAGATAATTATAATACCAAACACACATTAATCAACATGTTTTCCAAGACAAAAAGAAACTGACCCAGCGGAGGGGAACTTTTGGTCTATGGGTGTATCTACACCCTACAATAGCAAATAAATTTTCTCTTTTTTGCTCTGAAGTCAACGTTTGTTTTTTGTTCGTGAAAATTTATATACTAGTGCCAAAGTAAGTCAAGTTTATTCTAAAAATCTTTCCCTAATAATAAAGCACGGATCGACTTTGTCGGGTTCACCGTCATGTAACTTTTGTAAAAAAGTCCCTGACCTCTTTCAGAATCGACCCGCGGTAATCAATAGCTCGAGCGTAACGCGCCTGAGCGCTGCACCTTTCGCGAGCGGATCCGCCGTTGCTCGCTCGCCGCTGCAGATCCCCCCCCCCTCCCCCCGCCTCCCGTGGCTCGCTGGGCTGACACGCCAACGTCCAAGCCCTGACGCCGCGGAGCGATCCTGAGGCGCTCGCACGCGGTGGCGACGGCGCTCGCCTCGGTTCCTGCCTCATGCCGCAGTTCCCATGTCAAGCAGTGCGGCAGTTCCCATGGTCGTCGGTGTCGCACAATGGCAAAAAGTGCAACGGAGGTCGGGTGGGAGGAAAGGAGGCTCTATAGTTGGAATTTTGCTAGTAGGCCTTTGGCCCAAAGCCCAACTAAAATTCTGAAATTCTCTTGGCCCATTCATGCACACATGTGAGTGGAGTGAGTGAGGCTAAAGTTTAGTCCCACCTCATAAGTTGAGAGAGAGTTGCACCTCTTTATAAGGTGAGATCTTCTACCACTTGTATGAGCATGAGAAGAGGAGACCTACACGCGCGCTCCTCCTCCTCGCTCGCCTCGCCACGCCACGCCACGCCTTGTCACGACGCGCTGCGGTTGCGGGATTGAGCCGAGCCGAGGACAGAGCTATGCACGTTGTCTATATTTTTGCTGCTCGGGAAAAATTAATGAGTCATTAATTAATAATTAACGGGCGCGTTAATTACTGAACCGTTTCCGATTCTTTTGGATCGTGACGACTTGGCCATGGGGTTTACTCCCACGACCTACCCGGCCCGCACTATATAGTCAGGCAGACGTCTACCCTAGCCGCGGCCGCTTCATATGGTTTCTGACCACCGTTCCAGATCATTGCGCCGCCAAGCAAGTCTTCTACATCTCTCCTTTCGGCATGCACCGGGAGTAGGGACAGCAGGCCTCCGGAACCCCGCCTCTCGTGATCCTGTACGGGAGAGGGGTGATCAGGTTTTTGGGGAGCGCACTCGCGCGACTGCTGGCAGCGACGACTTCGCGAACGACGACTTCTTCCCCGACCTCGGCAACCTCATCCTCGACGACATGGGCAACAACGTCAACGCCGGCGGTGCTGCTCCCGCTGCACCGTATGTGATTCTATCCTTCCCGTTCGAGATTGTGGTAGAATTCATGTTTCTAGTATGTGCCCTAGATGTGATCTGTTCATCTGCTATGCTAGTTCGCATGATTAGTTTAATCTCTGCTACTGTAGTCATGATTTATCTTCTGTTTATTCGGATTAAATCTCGTAGTAATTTGCTCATATTTCCAACAATCCAAAAACCTGATTATAGGCAATTTACTCCGAGTGGTTTTGCTGCGCATCTGAAGCCGCCTGCCTTTAAGGGGGCGCAATATAAGAGGTGGTGCACGAGAGCAGTCTACTGGTTTCAGACCATGGGCTGCTATGACGCCACCAAGGGCAAGCCTGAGGGCGATCTCAATCCAGCACAGCTGGAAGCTTTGGAGAAGATCGATACCCTCTTTAAAGGCACTCTTCTAAGTGTTCTTGATGACTCCATTGTGGATTCGTATATGTTGTTTGACAACGGCAAGGACATGTGGGCTACGCTCGAGGCCAAGTTTGGTGCCTCGGACGCCGGCAGCGAGTTGTACGTCATGGAGCAATTCTATGACTACAAGATGACTGATGAGCGCCCTGTTGTACAGCAGGCTCATGAGATACAGTCGCTCGCAAAAGAACTTGAGTACTTCAAGTGTGTGTTGCTGGACAAATTTGTTGCTGGAGGCATCATTGCCAAGCTTCCACCTTCGTGGAACAATTTTGCTACTTCCCTGAAACACAAGAGACAGAATTTTTCCGTTGCGGATCTCATTGCTACTCTTGATGTTGAAGAGAAGGCGAGAGCAAAGGACACACGTGCTCGAGTTGCTGAGGGAGGTTCTAGTGCCCACATGGTACAGAAGAAGAACTTCCAGCCCAACAAGTTCAAAAACAACAATAACAAAACTCAGGGCAAAGGCAAGTTTGATACAAAGAACAAGCCATCACATTCTACCAACTTCAAGAAGAATTCTCATAAGAAGGGGAAGGGACTTTGCCATGTCTGCGGTGATCCTAGTCACTGGGCTCCAAAGTATCCTAACCGCTTTGAGGAGCGCGAACATGAGAAGAACGGCAAGTCCGCTAATGTTGTCATCGGTGATACTGGTATGAAGGAATCAGGGTACGGTATTTTTCCTACAATCCTTTCAGTATTTCAATCCCCTGATTGGTTAATTGACACCGGTGCCAATGTACATGTTTGTGCTGACGCCTCCATGTTTTCTTCTTACCAGGCAATAGGGACTTCACCCGTGCCGATGGGGAACGGGTCACATGCCATCGTTTGAGGTGTTGGTACGGTCGATCTGAAGTTTACTTCGGGGAAGACCGTGTGTCTGAAGAACGTTCATCATGTGCCGTCCATCAATAAAAATCTCGTTAGCGGTTCCCGTTTATGCCGAGATGGTTTTAAGTTGGTTTTCGAATCCAATAAAGTTGTAATTTCTAAGTATGGACAATTTGTTGGAAAAGGCTATGAGAGCGGAGGCTTGTTCCGCCTATCTTTGTCAGATATTTGCACTAAAGTTATTAATAATGTTTGCCACAATAATGAGTCTGATATTTGGCATTCACGACTTTGTCATATTAACTTTGGTTGCATGACGCGGCTAGCCAATATGAATTTAATTCCGAAAATCTCTACTGTCAAAGGCTCCAAGTGCCAAGTATGTGTGCAAGCTAAGCAACCTCGTAAGTCCCATAAGACTGCAGAGGCAAGAGACTTGGCGCCACTAGAGCTTATACATTCTGATCTTTGTGAGATGAATGGCGTGTTGACAAAAGGTGGAAAGAGATACTTCATGACGTTGATTGATGACTCCACTAGATATTGTTATGTGTATCTTCTGAAATCAAAAGATGAGGCTTTAACTTTCTTCAAAAACTATAAAGCTGAGGCAGAGAACCAACTTGATCGAAAAATTAAACGGCTTAGGTCTGATCGTGGTGGAGAGTATTTTTCCAATGAATTTGATCTGTTTTGTGCGGAACATAGTATAATCCATGAGAGGACGCATCCCTACTCACCTCAGTCAAATGGGGTAGCCGAAAGAAAGAACCAAACTCTAACTGATATGGTTAACACCATGTTAGACACATCGAGTCTTTCCAAGGAATGGTGGGGGGAGGCGCTAATGACTGCGTGTCATGTCCTAAACCGAGTTCCCACAAAGCATAAGACCATGACTCCATTTGAGGAATGGGAAAGGAAAAGATTGAAACTCTCTTACCTACGTACTTGGGGTTGTTTGGCGAAAGTCAATATACCAATTCCCAAGAAGCGCAAGATTGGACCAAAAACCGTGGATTCTGTTCTTCTGGGCTATGCTTTTCATAGCATTGGCTACAGATTTTTGATAATAAAATCTAAGGTATCCGACATGCATGTTGGTATGATTATGGAGTCGAATGATGCAACTTTCTTTGAGGACATATTTCCTATGAAGGTTATGTCGAGTTCATCAAATCAGGAGATACCTACTCCATCTAGTGAGGATTTCGCTGTAATTCCTGAACCCACCATTGCGATGGAACACGTTGAGAATCCTGTTGAGGGTGACAATGGAACTCCTGTGAGGAGTAAGAGACAGAGGACTCCAAAGTCTTTTGATGATGATTTCATTGTGTACCTTGTGGATGACACACCCAGGACTATTTCAGAAGCCTATGCATCTCCTGATGCTGACTACTGGAAGGAAGCTGTTCGTAGCGAGATGGATTCCATCTTAGCTAATGGTACCTGGGAGATCACTGACCGTCCTTATGGGTGCAAACCTGTAGGATGTAAGTGGGTGTTCAAGAAGAAGCTTAGAACTGATGGTACGATTGAAAAGTACAAGGCACGGCTTGTGGCCAAGGGTTATACCCAGAAAGAAGGTGAAGACTTCTTTGATACTTACTCACCCGTGGCTAGACTGACCACAATTTGGGTGCTACTATCACTGGCTGCCTCACATGGTCTTCTCGTTCATCAAATGGATGTTAAGACAGCTTTCCTCAATGGAGAGTTGAAGGAGGAAATTTACATGGATCAGCCAGATGGCTTTGTATTACCGGGTCAGGAAGGAAAGGTGTGCAAGTTATTAAAGTCTTTATATGGCTTTAAACAAGCTCCTAAGGAGTGGCATGAGAAGTTCGAAAGAACATTAACTGCTGCCGGCTTTGTAGTAAATGATGGTGACAAGTGCGTGTACTATCGCTATGGTGGGGGCGAAGGAGTTATTCTTTGTCTATATGTCGATGACATACTGATCTTTGGAACCAAACTTGATTTAATCAAGGAGTTAAGGATTTCTTATCTCGCTGTTTTGAGATGAAGGATCTAGGAGTAGCTGATGTTATCTTAAACATCAAGCTGTTGAGAGATGAGAATGGTGGGATCACACTGCTTCAGTCTCACTATGTGGAAAAGGTCTTGAGTCGTTTTGGGTATAGCGACTGCACACCTTCTCCAACTCCATATGATGCTAGTGTGTTGCTTCGAAAGAATCGACGGATTGCTAGAGATCAACTGAGGTATTCTCATATTATTGGCTCGCTTATGTATTTGGCGAGTGCCACGAGGCCTGACATCTCTTTTGCTGTGAGCAAGCTGAGTCGGTTTGTGTCAAAACCGGGAGATGATCATTGGCATGCGCTTGAGAGAGTTATGCACTATTTGAAAGGCACCGCGAGCTATGGGATTCACTACACCGGGTATCCAAGGGTACTGGAGGGTTATAGTGACTCAAACTGGATATCTGATGCTGATGAGATAAAGGCCACAAGTGGTTATGTTTTTACACTTAGTGGTGGCGCTGTTTCCTGAAAGTTTTGCAAGCAGACCATCTTAACGAGGTCAACTATGGAAGCAGAACTCACAGCATTAGACACTGCCACTGTTGAAGCAGAGTGGCTTCGTGAACTCTTGATGGACTTACCTATGATTGAAAAACCAATACCCCCTATCCTGATGAACTGTGATAATCAAACTGTGATCGTCAAGATAAACAGTTCGAAGGACAATATGAAGTCCTCAAGACATGTGAAGAGGAGACTAAAATCTGTCAGAAAATTGAGGAACTCCGGAGTTATTACGTTGGATTATATCCAAACGTCGAAAAACTTGGCAGATCCCTTCACAAAGGGTCTATCACGTATTGTGATAGATAATGCATCGATGGAGATGGGTTTGAGACCCACCGCCTGAGTTGTCCATAGTGGTAACCCACTCTATGTGATCGGAGATCCCGTGAAGTAGAAGTGGGAAACAAGCTGTTGGTCAGCTGGGAGGAGAGTATCCCTATATTAACTATCCCACTCCGTGAAGATGCAATATGTACTCTCCTGACCTGCATGGCAGGTTGTTACTTTTCTTAATGTGTTCCAAGTGGCTTATTCGGGTAAGCAGAGATGTTGTCCTGCAGAACATCTTCTGAGGAACACACCTATATGAATTTGACTGTTAACGTCGCAGCCTGTGAGAATTGTGTGTTCTCTAATAAATTCATGAAAAGGCCCTGGAGTACGATGTATACGCTCCACCCGCGGGGAAGCCTTGCGGCAGCCCAGTATCGGTCAAGAATTTGTGTGAAACTAGTCTCGCAGAAAACTTGTAGTTCAAGGCATAGTCCACTATTCAAGTTGTGATCTAGTGTAGCATAAATCTCTAAGTGAAATTTCAACTTCACAGTCTCCACTAAGCACCGGTATATAAACAATGTTTTGGAACTAAATGATGAGATGTGCCAATGAGACTTTGTGGGGGATTGTTGGAATTTTGCTAGTAGGCCTTTGGCCCAAAGCCCAACTAAAATTCTGAAAATCTCTTGGCCCATTCATGCACACAAGTGAGTGGAGTGAGTGAGCCTAAAGTTTAGTCCCACCTCATAAGTTGAGAGAGAGTTGCACCTTTTTATAAGGTGAGCTCTTCTACCACTTGTATAGCATGAGAAGAGGAGACCTACACGCGCGCTCCTCCTCCTCGCTCGCCTCGCCACGCCACGCCTCGTCACAACGCGTTGCGGTTGCGGTTGCGGGATTGAGCCGAGCCGAGGACAGAGCTATGCACGTTGTCTATATTTTTGCTGCTCGGGAAAAATTAATGAGTCATTAATTAATAATTAACGGACGCGTTAATTACTGAACCGTTTTCGATTCTTTTGGATCGTGACGACTCGGACGCGGGGTTTACTCCCACGACCTACCCGGCCCGCACTATATAGTCAGGCAGACATCTACTCTAGCCACGGCTGCTTTGTATGGTTTCTCACCACCGTTCCAGATCATTGCGCCGCCAAGCAAGTCTTCTACATCAGTCCTTTCGGCGTGCACCGGGAGAAGGGACAGCAGGCCTCCGGAACCCCGCCTCTCGTGATCATGTACGGGAGAGGGGCGATCAGGTTTTCGGGGAGCGCACTCGCGTGACTGCTGGCAGCGACGACTTCGCGAACGACGACTTCTTCCCCGACCTCGGCAACCTCATCCTCGACGACATGGGCGACAGCGTCAATGCCGGCGGTGCTGCTCCCGCTGCACCGTATGTGATTCTATCCTTCCTGTTTGAGATCGTGGTAGAATTCATGTTTCTAGTATGTGTCATAGATGTGATCTGTTCATCTGCTATGCTAGTTCGCATGATTAGTTTAATCTCTGCTACTGTAGTCATGATTTATTTTTTGTTTATTCGAATTAAATCTTGTAGTAATTTACTCATATTTCCAACATCGAGGAATCGAGTGGGGATTTGCGGAATCGCCGATCCGAAGGGAGGACGAGACCGGCGAGGTCTGGGCCCCGTTGAAGCCCACAGCAGTAGGAAGGCAGGTGCAGATGAGCCGCAATCCCCACTTCACAGCAGGGGCGACCTGAGACGACGCGTCGAGAATTCGGGAATTTCACTGACCGACTGCTCCTGCGCTGCACACATCCTCTACTCGGCTAACTCCCGCCGCCTACAACCGTCACCGATCTGCTCTAATCGGAGTATCACGCAGCAGATCAGGATGCAGATGGCCCCGTTTCCCTGATGCTCCAGTAATGGATTTTGCTGAACTAGCTAAAGCTTTAGCTGTAAGACACCCTCTGAACGTGATTCATATGCTACATTATGTCCATATACACAACAAACAGTCTGTATGTGCAGGCCGCAGTGAATTGCAGCGCCTCAAGAACTGAGCAGTCGGTTTCCAAGATTAATGTGACAGGGTACCACTCATGTAGAGGAGCGAGAGCACGAGTAACAGCCTCAGATTCTACTTCCTCGGCGTCCGAGCACTGTCGGAGTTCAGTTCCCAGCAAGAACAACACTCGTGCCGAGTTGTTTCAAGCCACGGCACCAGCAGTCCTCTGGCCTGTGCTCGGAAGGAAGGACGCATCCGTGTTGAGTTTAACATGGCCATTAGCTGGCCTTTTTTCATTGCAGAGCACGGTCCTTGTTCCTGATCGAGTTAAAGTATTGCAGTTGGCCCATTTGCTGCTTTCCTTTGCCACCAGTGGCAGCACACGCTTTATCTCTGGTACCGGTCCAGTAGCTCAATAAATAAAAATTACAGATGCACCGATCGTTTCCTTCAGGAGTTTTAGGCTCTGCGCTATGGTGAGATAACATCCTAAAATACACATCTTGTGATTTTTATCATCGAGCAATCTCTGCTCTTGGTTTTCACTGTATTATGAATCATACGAATTAATTAAATTTAATAAAGGAAATAGATGGTTGCTGCATTCTAATTGCTCTTGACATTCTTTGAACTCGACACATTTTTGTCTTTTTCTTATGTCCTGCTTAATTAGTATGCTAGCGGAAGCTTTCTTCCCTGTGTTGTTACTTCTTACAGCTATTTTTAAATATAAATCCTCAATTTTTTATTGTTCCGGCAAATAATAATTGGTGTATTCAATTATGCAGGGTTTAGTTTGTGCTTTTGCAGATTATCTCATTATTAAACAAGTTGCAGTTCCATGTTGCAACTCTTCTGACTTTTGAAATATTTTACGGAGCTAAAATTTTCTTCTACGTAATATATTTCTCTGGAGGTACAACGATTACTCCTACGTGCAGATCTAATACAAGGGAGGCCTTGATGGAGGTGCGAGAGTGGAAGTGCTCAGATGGGACACTCAATTACTTCAGTCCATCAAATCTCGGAAACATATTTCTATCGCATAAGAAATTGCTAATCTCCATCTTTAATGTGTATTACAAATGCTTTGTGTTAATACTTTTAATCATAATCTGTTGCACTACAAGTTCACTTGGCTCCACGTAAATAATTTGACAGATGAAAGAGGACAAGTTATTCCTAAACAAAGTGTCGATTTGTGCAATCATGAAATCTTAACTAAATAGGGTTTTGAATTTTGTGCAATCATTAAATCGTAACTTAGAATGTTGAATATTTAGCTGCATATTCATTCTTTAGCTACTTTCAAATTTCATCGTCAATGATTTTCATTATATACTTTAGCTGATAGATAAAGACATGAATTATTAGCAATTCATCGTGGCAAATATAGTTCCGTAGTGAAGCATGAGCGCTTGTCATCTGGATCATGGCCATTGGTGTTTGCTCCATAGCAAAACATGAGCGGTGGCGCAAACCAAACAATGCATATATTTCTTGGCCGTTTTACAAAGATGGTCTAGCAAAAAGCACATTTCTCCTAACTTATTAGGCTAGGGGAGTGCAATGAATTTTTCTCCCGTTTCAACGCACGGGCATATTTTCTACATCTTAAAAAAAGAATAAACTCTTTCCAACAAAACAACCATCTGTAAAAAATCCCTAACAAAAATTCTATAAAAATATCTTTAAAAACTTAACATGGTAAAAATAGCTTTAAAATGTTCACACTATCTTTGTTTCAAAAAAACATGTTCTCATTTTTTACAAAAACTTCAAAATTCCCCAAAAGTTCCATTTTTACTGAAACAAAGTCCATCTAAAAATGTACAACTAAAAAAGAAAACATTATTTTCATTAAAAATATATGTTCAAAAAATGTTCTTTTTCCCGTAAAAATGTTCTTTTCTAGAGAAATGTTCCAATTTCAAAAAAAATGTTAACTATTCTGAAAAGTGTTTCAATTTTTACGAGAACGCTAACTTTTATTAAAAATAAAGAATTTTCCAGGTTTAACCTTATTATGGATGTTTATTAAAATTAAATATAAAAAATGATGCACAATGGCACAGGAAGCTGATTGTGCTATTTTTTTCGGCCGGTGCAACGCACGGGCATTTGTACTAGTACTTCTAAACTATTTTGATTTTACGTTTAATTATTAAAAAAAAATTATATAAGATGTATCTACCACCAGGAACCAAAGTGTATTCCGCCTCACCCAGCTTGCTAGTACTCGGTCGACAGAGTATAGCAATATCGTCCGCCGCCGTCGACGTCCTGGTCACCGCCACGACGGCCATAGGTGATCTTATCCTGTCATCTCCTTCCTGAGCGCAGACTTAGAATAAAAAAAGCAAGATTCTCGGGCTTCACGCTGCCGGCCCCCACAAGTGGCTGCTAAGGCTATTCTAAGGAATCCATTGTTTATGTGAGTTACCCAAGTCATTGTTCGACACATCAGTCTGGGGTCGGTCTCCTTTCAGTTAAAAATTACCAACAAGCAATTAACTACACCGTACAGGTCACTGCTGAGGCCAAACCCAGCTAAGTTAAGCCTCGGTTAGGCATATGGATCTGCCACAGTTACATGGTGCGAGTAATTCAAATGCTTCCAACCATTGCCGGTTACGTGCTCCACCCGGCGGCGATACGAACGTACGTACCATGATAGCAAACCGTCCGGCAATGCGTGAACGAGTGATCAGGCTTCACGGAAATGAACGTGAGAAAGAAGCTAAAATAGAATGTGGACCGAGTGATCAGGCCTCAGCTCTTGTGGTAGGAACGAGAGCGTGCTCACCTCAAAGTATTCAAGCTAGCCGCCCATGCTACCAACGCGGTGGAGCCTAATCAGCTTACGGTGTAGTGCATACATATCCACACCATGCACAGTGAGCCCCCGCATGGCCGCATCGATCATTTCCAGATCATGTGATGGACCTGCGCGCGCAAGTGCATGAGTGGGACAGTGTGCCCACTCTCCGTTAAATCATCTTCTTATTTTGCTGCCCCCACCCACCCCCCACAAGCTCGGAGGCTTGCCCGCTCGTTCCTCACCTGTTGGCCGTCTCCACGAGTCCATCCGCACCCGCGGACGGCAGGCAAACAGCCGTAGAGGGGGCGAGGTTCTCCGCCATGGCCACGGCGTTCAAGGCGTTCTTGAACAGCCCCGTCGGCCCCAGGACCACGCACTTCTGGGGACCCGTCAGCAACTGGGGCTTCATCCTCGCGGTACGCGCTCCACGATTCTCTCTCTCTCTAAGCTTTCCCAAATTAGCCTGTGCCGTTGGTTGATCGCAAACACGAGAGTGCTGCAATTTCCTAGTGATGTTTTTGACAACAGTCGCAGTCCTATGATGATCATCTATATACGGGGAATTTCTCTCTTAGTCTCAGTTGCAAATTAACTGTAGTTCTAGCTTTACCTCAAACTTCTTTATGTTTGATTGAATCTAAAAATAGATTAACATATACAACGCCAAATAAATTATCTTCCAATCGTCCCAAATGAGTGACCAGAGAGGTTGTGGAAACGGGGAAGGAGACCAAGAATAGACAGATGTTTTAGTTTTTTATTTGCATGATAATGTTCTCTTCGGTGAGACTACCATGCCCCGAATCTATTAGAGCATGAATAATAAATAAAGTTATCGTGTCATCTATAGCCAACCTAATATACCTCTCAGCGACCCACTGCAATTTCACGATTTAAGGACTCCTTTGATTTACAAGAACTTTGTAGGAATCCTAAAGGATATAAATTTTATAGAAAATATTCGTTCAGAGCTCTTTCATTTGTAGGAATGGATTCCTGTTCTTATATAGGATAGGAAGTAATCCTTCATAGTTTAAAGGAAAAGAAATATTAGCCTAGACTCAATAGAAAAATTCATATCTTATCCATCAAATGACATCGATATCTTTCCTTGTAGAAATTAAGATACATGTCATCTCACTTTCTATGATTTTCCTATTCCTATGAACCAAAGAAGGCCTAATTATGTACTTAAATATTATTAAAACCCATGAATTCCAGTCGATTCATATGCATCGGTGTTGTCATTAATTCATTAATTTCTTACTTACTACTGTTAGGAAAATATTGTCGGATTTTGAAGCATAATCTCTTTCTAGGAAGTTCATGAAACTGTGCAAATGAATAATCTTTTCAAGTTCGCCTCTCATTAAGTTACATTGTAACTCAATAATCCCTCGGTTGTTATTTCATCTCCAGGGTATGGCTGACATGAACAAGCCACCTGAATTGATATCCGGCCATATGACTGCAGGTTATTTGTCTGACAAGTCACAGATTCTAGATATAGTTTGATGATCAATACCTCTTCAACTATCTTTAATGACTACTATTGTGTTGTGCAGTCATGTGTGTGTATTCTGGCCTATTTATGAGGTTCGCATGGGTGGTACGGCCCCGGAACTATTTTCTTATGGCAACCCATGCCTCCAACGAAAGCGTTCAGCTCTACCAGTTATCTCGCTATGCTAGGGCTCAAGGGCAAGTCTTCTTATGTGAACTTTTTCTTGCCATATTACTACTACTATATTACCACAATATCCACCAAAAGATCATAAACATGGTTATCATTTTCTTGTTTGTTGCATACTTGCCAAATGCTAACATGGCACTTAATTAATGCAACAATAGAGTGATAATATAGATGCTTGGCCTTGGATTTTGCAGTTACCTGGAGAAGAAAGAGCCTGAAGCCCAACAGTAACAATGGCCCGAAGAATACTGTAGACACTATTTATGTAAACAAAATTGGTTTCGGGTAATTTGTAATGCTTGTAATCATACCGTTTATGTATTAATTACACTGTCGCAATACAACAAAATGGAAAACCCTATGATACGGAATGAGATCCTTTGACATAGGAGGAATTAGAAGGACGTCAATGTGCATCGTTTGTCCATGCCGCATTCTACAACTCTAGGCATCAGACTATATATACTTTGCATCTACTACTAGCTGGAGTATCATACTAGCTGGAGGCCATCTGGTAAGGTGCATGAAGGTCGTCTGACTACTAATCAAGCCCACACGAGATTTGTTGAGGTGGTTTGTTATTTAACTACTTTAGCACACCAGGACCAGATGGGTTTCCTGCTGAATTATGTAAGAAATATTGGCATATTATTAAGGATGATCTTATGCCTATGTTTCATGATTTCTTTAACGATCATCTTGAGCTGTTTCATCTTAACTTCGGCATGATTACGTTGTTATCAAAGAAAGAAGAAGCAGTTCGGATCGAACAATTCAGGCCCATATGTCTTCTTAATGTGAGGTGGGTACCAATAGATTGACACAAATTGCTCATTCTGTGGTACAACCCAGCCAGACAGCGTTCATGCCAGGGCGACACATACTTGAAGGGGTGGTCGTTTTGCATGAAACGCTTCATGAAATCCATTCGAAGAAGCTAGATGGGGTTATCTTCAAAGTGGATTTTGAGAAGGCATATGATAAAGTTAAGTGGCCTTTCCTTCAGCAGGCAATGCGCATGAAAGAATTTAGTGAGGCTTGGCGGAACCAGGTGGGTTCTCAAGTCCAGAAGGCTAGTGTCGGAATCAAGGTTAATGATGATATCGACCATTATTTTTAGACACACAAGGGTCTGAGACAGGGCGATTCCATGTCTCTTCTGTTGTTTAACATAGTGGCTGATATGTTGGCCATTTTTATTGGCAGAGCCAAGCAGCATGGTCAAGTGGAGGGGTTAGTTCCTCATCTGGTTGATGGAGGAGTATCCATCTTACAATACGCTGACGACACTGTCATATTCATGGAACATGACATTGCTAAAGCGCGTAATATGAAACTTATATTATGTCTCTTCGAACAATTGTTTGGTTTAAAGATAAACTTTCACAAGAGTGAGTTGTTCTGCTTTGGGAAGGCCAAAGACGAGCAAGATACTTATAGACAATTGTTCGGGTGTGAATTAGGTTCTTTATCATTTAGTTATTTGGGCATACCGATTCACCACCGTAAGTTATCTAATAAAGAATGGAAGTGTATCGCAGATCGAATTGAGAAAAAGCTGAGCTGCTGGAAGGGTAAGCTTATGTCTTATGGAGCTCGGTTAGTGCTGATTAATTCAGTATTGACTAGTATGCCGATGTTTCTATTATCGTTCTTCGAAATTCCGAAAGGGGTACGGAAGCGACTTGATTTCTTTAGATCCCGGTTCTTTTAGCAGTCAGATGAGGCCAAGAGGAAATACCGACTCGCGTGATGGGATATCCTTTGCCGACCAAAAGACCAGGGTGGTCTTGGTATTAAGAACTCAGAAATTAAGAATAAATGCCTTATGAGTAAATGGCTCTACAGGTTAGAGACGGAGCCGGAGGGCATGTGGGCGCAGATTTTGCACGGTAAATATTCGTAGTCGAAAACACTCGCCCAGATTACCATGAGACCAACTGACTCGCCGTTCTGGAAAGGGCTTATGAGGACGAAGGATTTGTTCTTTCGTAGGGTCAAATTCTTGGTTGGCAATGGGATGTCAACATGATTTTGGGAAGATATGCAGTTAGGAGAGACACCCTTAGCCGTCCAATATCCAACCCTTTATAACATTGTGCAACGTAAGGAGGAGTATGTAGGCACAGTTTTCCAAACGATTCCCTTGAATATCCAGTTTAGACGTGCGCTAGTGGGTGAGCGATGGACAGCCTGGATGCACTTGGTTCGGAGATTGGTAGATGTTCAACTCTCCGATCAGCCAGATTCGACGCAATGGAAATTAGCTAAAAATGGAGTTTTTACGGTGAAATCGTTTTATACGGATTTGACTAATTCTGGCCCAATCTCAAAATTGTTGCATATCTGGAGGATTAAGGTTCCCTTGCGTATTAAAAATTTTATGTGGTTTGTCCACAAGCAAGTAATACTCACCAAGGACAACCTAATTAAGAGGCGATGGGTAGGTAGTTCACGTTGTTGTTTTTGTGATCATGATGAAGCAATACAACATTTATTCAATGAATGCCCACTCGCCAAATTGCTTTGGAAAACGATTCATATAGCCTTCAACATTAATCCTCCAGTTGACATTGAGTCGTTGTTTGAAACGTGGTTAGCTAGGGTTGAACATACTATTGCAGCTCGTATTCAGATTGGAATATGTGCGCTTCTGTGGGCTATATGAAACTGTCGGAATGATTTTATTTTCAACAGACAATACAATTTAACTTTCTTGCAGGTCATCTTCAGAGCTACCGCTTGGATCCGTATGTGGTCCTTACTTCACTCCTATGTACCCCAGGGAGCCTTTGGTTACTGGGTGCAACCAGTGGAAGATGGTAGCACGGGCTATCTTCAACCGGTTCAGATGGCGGTCGCATAACAGGATAGGACCCTAGGAACCTTATCCTATATATTACCGTACCGGTTGTGATTGTCAGCATGTACTTTTTTTTTTCTGCTTTCCTCCGCTTGCGAGCTATAATACTTTTATGACCTTGTGCTACTTTGCAAACTTTTAATAAGATGGCTGCATGCATCATTATGATGCAAAGGCCCGGGGTAAATCTCCATTTCCAAAAAAAAAGCATTAAGCTTCACGTGGTCCCCAGGAGGTAACATATTTCCTTGTTGCTCTAGGGGCTGCAGTAGTAGTGAAATTCGCTGACAAGATCTAGATGGAAGTGGCAATTTGAGTCGCATTTTGGGCTTGCTCGCCATGGGGCACTATTCTTCCCACCCAGACAGTTACTAGTATTTTTCAATTTCCAGCAGAACACACTCTAGGTAATGGTACTACTGATAACAACAGTGAATTGAATTGAAACTTAAGAAGCAATTACGAGTATCCACTGTTGCAGGTTGCGATGTGATTATGCGTGGTGTTGATCTCCTTCTCACTTGAAGATGGGGAACGCATGGAACCGGCGGTATAGCGCGCGGAGCCGGCAACTGCCATTTTAGAGGGTGGCGAGACGCACGTTGCCGGCAGTCTCGAGGTCATGCCGGCGCAGGCCGTGGTTCTCCTCCACCACCACAAACCCGCCGGACGCACCGGCGAAATCCACCGGCTTCTCGTGGTACGACGGCGTATTTATATAGTAATCCCACATCTCGCCCAGAACTTTCTCGTGCACACGCCGCCACAGTGGCCGCGCTGCCGCCTCGTCCATCAACCACACGCCGATGACTCTTTCCATACCGCGAGACGCCTTGCCCCTGTTGTGGATATCGACCGCGCACATCCGGAGCCGGCCGCGACGGATCCCAACGACCGTCCCACCCTCCGTTTCGACCGCCCCGCCTCTGCTGGCTCGCGTAACACGGAGGCGCATTCGCGAGCGGCGTCGTACCGGAGGATGCGGCCCCGGCGCCGGCTGAGCCAGTAGAAGCAGTTGCCGGCGTGGATGCCATGGGACGCCGTGCCGAGGCAGCGGGCGGCGCCGCTCGCGACTTGCTCCCTTGTATCCCACCTGCCGGTCGCGGACCTGAAGGTCTCCACGCGCACGCGCTCACGCCGGCGCCGGGCGAGGAGGACCACGGTGAAGGTGAGCAGGCCAGTGGACGACGCGTCGTAGTGGAAACCCGTGTTGGCCGCGCTGACCGGCGAGATGGTGGACGGGGGGAGCAAAAGCCAGCGGTTCGCGGCCGGGTCGCACACATAGTAGCGGCTCCGGCTGCAGCCCAGCAGCAGCCGGCCGTGCGACGCCACGATCGAGATGTCGAGCATCGGGACGGTGCACTCGAAGAAGACGACGTAATCTTCTACTCGCTCTCCCAGGGGCGGCGCCGGCACAGCATCCTCATCCGAGGCGTCCGTCGTCGTTGTGGTTGTGGCCTGGCCAGACGAGATGTCGACGCCATCCACAGGCAGATCGTGGCCATGCCGATCAGCGTCGTCGTGGTCGTCCGCCGCAGGAGAAGCAGGATCGTCCGTGCCGGTGGAGTAGAGAAGTTGGAATTGGAACACGGAGTCGTCTCCAGCCGTGTCAAGGAGGCAGGGCTGCGTGTCGGAGTTGGTAGCCATGTACTTGCGCTGGAGAGGGACGTTGACGGGGACGCGACCTGCGGGTTCGATGGGGACGAGGGTGAGGTGGGTGAAGTAACCGACGTTGCGCCGCGGCTGGATGACGAGCGCGTACGGGCGGTCGTCGAGGAGCGGGAGCGGCCGCGGGGAGAGATGGCGGCTGAGGAACGTCGGCAGGGAGAGCACCGTGCGCCACCACGGGCTGACGGCGGCGACACGGTAGGCATCCTTGGTGGGCAGCCGGTAAAGAATTTCGGAGAGGATGCCGTCGTCCAGGTGCGGCATGGGTCGCGGCGCGTCGCCGCATCTCGGCGTGATGGGATTCGCCATCTGCACTTCCCTTCCCTATGTCTCCGTGACTCCATCGGTATTTTTCTGTTTATATTATCAAAACAACAAATCAAGACGCACGCGGCCCAGTAACAAAAGCCCACCAAGGCAATCTTCCGTCTTCTGCAGATGACGAACGCGATCTTGGTCGTCCCCGCGCTGCTCTTGGGCACCAAACCCGGCTTCCACTACGACGCCTCCGGCGGGTCGCTTGCCTTCACCGTCGTTGTCCTAACCTGGCGCTGGAACGGATGCATGCTCGTGGAGACCTCTTTTTCTTTTTTGCGAATATGCTCGTGGAGACCTTGATGCATCGGCACGTCTTTCTACTGGCTGGGCTGGAGCGGAGGCCGCATCCTCCACTACGATGTCTCTAGCGGGCACGCCTCGGAGTCGGTAGTGCGCGAGCCGCGCGCCGAAGCCGGACTGGTCCAAAGGCATGGTGGGGCGGTACGCCGCTGGGGTCCGTCGTCGGGCGGCTCCGACTGTGCGCGTTTGACATCCTCGCCAAGAATAGCATGCACCCGTGGGATGACACGGAGGGCGTGCTTGGCGCGTGGGTCATGGAAGAGGACGGCCGCGTGCCATGGGTGCGCACGAACGAGACGGTGGTGTGGAACACGTGGATGCATCACGCCGACACGACTACGCCGGCGCGTGCGGCGAGTTCATCGTGCTGGAGAGGTACCCTCGCCTGATCCAGGTGGACCTCCAGAGCGGCGGCATGGTGGACCTCTCCAGCCTCCAATGTGTCCCCCTTCTACAAGTGAAAGGATCTACAGTCCAGTTAGTTGAAGCCCACATTGGCTCGCCCTTTATTTGCTTCCTATTTTTAGTTCATTTTGGTTACTAGCAGATGAGAAATCTGAAATGCATGATGTGATGCTTTTCTGAGTAGAGCTATGCGGTGGTCAAATATAACTCCATAAATGTGATCAAGATTTTAATTCTTGTTTTTAACTCGGACACGATTTCGTTATTGCTAATCCATAGCAATCGTCCTCGTTTGGAAGTTTGGACGCCACCACATAAAATTGCAGGTAGAATCAGTAGCAGATGAGATGCTGCTGCAGAGTGCAGACATGTTCATCCTCCCAACAGTAAGAGGCCATGCTCAGCTATTACTGAAAGCAGAGTAGTAGGTCCAAACAAGATACATAACCAGACTGACTTTGAGTTTACAAAAAGAGTAAGAATACAAATAATGTTTCCAAAGATACAAAAAAAAGATCGAAAGCAGTGTAACCATAGGCAAATAGTCACAAAACCATCGAAAAGAAGTTCACCGTCAACCAGACTGACTAACCGAGAGTTTACACAGAGCAAGAAGGCAAAACAGGATACATCATAGCTTTTAACCATTTGAGCAAAGAACCAAGGTCGCTAGATTAGATGAATTCAAATAAACCTTTGGAACTAATTGTCAGAAACTAAGTCTGTTGCTCGTGTGCAAGGCTATCGAGGATACCTCGAGGATAACATGCACTGTTCTTCCATAGTATATTGCCTTGTCAATTCTTCACTGCTTCTTTCATCTCCAACCCATGGGCCATTTACCATAACTAGATAGGAAGTGCGGCTTGCCGCACCCCACCCGCACCAGCCATAGCCAGCAGCCGGGTAAGGCATGATTTATATTTCATAAGTTAAGAAAAATAATGTCCAGGATACCAAAGTCTATTACATATCAGTAGTGCGTTTTTATAGGAAATGCAACATGATATACCAAAAGGAGGTTCAATACATTATACCAACAAACGTCACAACTAATTATTACTCTACCATCCAGATGATGAGTCACAGGAATAGGAAGTGTATGAACAATATAGCATAGCTTATATGTGCACAGTAAGTCACGCATGAAGCGAGTTTACATAACCAATACAACTCATTCAATCGGGACTATTGATTATGGAAGCACAGAAGTCGAGTTTGTAAAGTGCCCAATTCACCTGCAGAGAGGGGCAATCTCGGGCAAGCCCACATAGACCATTCCATCTACATGGTAGAGATCAGGTGCACAATGTAAGAATGCCTGATGGTGTGGGGCTCGCCTCTATAACCCAACATACTTGACCTCCCTCCAACAGCCTCTTGAGTTCACCAATCTACAACAAAACCAGCCCCATAAGAGCACATAATCACACCAAATGGCAAGGTAAGTATTCCCTCGCAAGTACTGGACCAGAAAACTCTGACTGGAGCTACATGATATTAGATGCAACTTTTCATCTCAACCATATGCGAATACTGATGGAAGATGCAGTACTTATTAGGCACATGTAGAATGAGGTATCAAAAGAGCAAGTGGTACAGAAAAGAAGTGAACCAACATGATAAAAGAGGGCAAAGTGTTATGGCAGACCTTTTATTTTCAAAGAGTTGATGAGCTGGAGACCATATAATTTTGAAGGTCTAACCAACTGTGCATACCATGGTTTCATGGTTGGAATTCTCTAAGCATTATAAGTGTGGTCAATATAAAATTGTAGAGCACTTGCAACCAAGAAAAACATGTAAACATGACCCAAACAATATAAAAGTAAATCCGACCTCACCAATTGAATCTCAAACCCTGGTAACATTCTTAAAACAATAAATCGTTTACAATATATTGCAATTTGAACCACTAATTGTTTCGAACATTAGGCAATTTCTTAGAGCACTCCCATATCAATTTGAATCACTAATTTATGTTGTGTGATGGGAGACACTGATTTAGAAGATATAACAATGTTTGATTTGAAATCATATATGCTAAGGCATCACATCAACACAAGTAAGGCCTGGGCAGTTTCTACTTGGTTCCAATGCTCAAAACTCTCACACAATAAACAACACAATGTTTGTTAGCAGCTAAAGGCTCTCCCGAAAAGAAGGAAAAAAAAAACATTGCTACATGATCTTACATTCATAGGCATCATATGCATGTGCAGAGTATCTTATAAGTTGTACAAAACAAACAACAACACACTACAGTAGATACGCATGCGCAATGAGACCCCAAGCTATAGGACCGGTAGCTTGGTTTAAGTTACTTTGAGGAAAAAGACATCCGGTTCTTCGCCTCAAAATGATTTGCCTGTATGAATATCAAAATATGGTTCTGAAACCATGGTACTTAACTGGTTAGTACGTTTTATCATCATATTAATTCAATTGCTCTGAGAATGCAAAAGGGTAACTAATAACTGGAAGAACCATATATTCGGCTTCCGCCATGTCAATGTTTAATTGATTGGGCCATATACAAGCCTTTTACCACGGGTTGTTCCTTTATTTTGCTTCAGGGTAGACAGGAATGCCATAAACGTGTGCGTAGCACTGTTAGCTAAGGAAGGGAAACAGAGGCTAGGCGTGGTATTTATCAGCGATTCCGGTATCTAAACCAGAAATCCATAATATCTGTAAGACCAAATCAACTAAACCGCATGTCCGCATGTGTATTATTTAACCATGCGGAAGTTTCTTTTAAAAATGCACTTTCAACAAAATAATTAATGGACCATCACACGTACTGATCGTTATCAGAATCAGAAATTCCGACAGACTTCACCAAGGTGCAGCTAGGAGGATCAGAAAGTCCAACAGAAAGATCACCCGGATATAAAATCGAAAGGTCTTGGACAGCAGCAATAGTTCAATCATAAACTGAGCTATTTATGATTGAAACTGCAATCTAACTATTCTGATATGATGGCAGTCAAAACTAAATTACTATTAGTCAATCATGAACTATATGCACTACATAGATACCCTGAGAATGTACATACAGGTGCGACAGATTGGTAATATAATAAGGTGAGGAAGAAACATGCTACCAAGTCCGTGGCAGCCTGCATTGTAACATGATCACCTCACTGTCCATCTCTAGTTGGTTCAGTAATAAGCATAGAAATGTAAGGACAGTTCATCCTTCCACTCTAATTGATAAATATTTACTGGTAAATAAATAGTGAAAAGGAGCAGGCACTGACTTTGGCATCTTCTTAAGATATTCTCTGTAATCCATAGGGACATATCCAGTATATACCTCATGATGAGCCAATGAGATCCAAGCTGTGAATGAAAATACACTAATGTGAGAACAAAGGATCTGACAAGGATTTTTTTTTCATCTTCTCCGGTAACAACAGAAAAAAGATACACCCAATTCTTGTAGACGTATATATCTAGCAATTAAAATCATTCTTACGGTTACTGTGAGAAGGACCCTGATAAAAGTAGCCACTTTGATAATACTAACCTGCTTCACCAGCTGTTGCCGTACAAATATACGGTGTTCAGGAGTTCGGTAAAATTGAACAAACGCCCAAAACTGTTTAAAATGGAGATTTGGAAAGAGGTAAGTACTTGCAGAGTAAGTTTTGTACTGAATACCAAACATGCTATTCTCAAAATGTAAACAGAAAATCAAATCCCATAAATAAACCTGACAATTGCCGTCTCCGTTGAATTTTGAGCTCAACCAAGCCGTACAACACCAACCTAAGTAAGAGATCTATATTGGAATAAAATGACAAACAATCAGAAAAACCTAACACATAGCACAGAAAATTGTGTGCAGATTTATGAGACAAATTATATTTACTGATGCTTAAAACAACTATATATTCACTCAAATGATGTTCAGTACAGTATCATCAAAAAGGTATTAGTAACAGGTTCATAAGACTAATGCCGGAAGACATGCAAGTGAACGAGTTTCTTGATCATCGATGGGCGGGACCGACAAATGTGGCTGGTTCAAGTAGGAGGGAGCTTACACCGGCATTCTCAGGAGGCGTGAAGCAGCTGCTAGGTGCGCCCAAGCACCGGAAAGGCAAGGAATCATCAACCATGGTTTCCCTTGTGCCACAAATGAAACAAAAAAAATCCGTAAATACTTCTGTTGCAAAGAGACTGTATCTACATTAGTATATGTGCAGATGACTATTTCCTTATATCACATCATATCAACTCAATCCAATAATTTCAAATCCAAATGATGTGAGGCACACCATTGTTTACGACAGAAGTTTAAATCATTCCCTTACTTTGAAAGAATTTAGTTATCATTAAAAACACTTCTCAAAAATCTGAAGCTCGCCCTCGTCTATTGTATTATCTATCCCTCATATCCACTTGTATATTATTTATCCCAGCACATGTTACATCAATGAATATCAGTCATCGAGATAACTTCAGTACCAATAAAGTTCAAATAGACAAATTCAGCACCTAAATGATAGATATAAGTTCAGATTGTTTAATGAACCTTTACATTGCACTTTTTATCCCTAGGTAAAATGAAACATCTGTACGAAGTAGACTCTCTTCATCGGATATAAGCAAGTGACACAAGAATCTGACCTTGCAGATACTTGCTATGGTCAAGTGGATCTGAAGATTACACAGTTTGTCATCACCTCATATAGTCTTGATCCAACTGCTGGTGTACCTCGACACCTTCGAGCCAGTACCCACCAGGCGGCGACCTGCAAGCCAATACATGGAAAAAACAGAGGTCAGAGAGAGGGGGGGGGGGTCAACCTAATGAAGTGGAGACGGAGGCCAAAGTTGGAGGCGGCAGAGCACTGGCCATGGCCACCGCATGACGTAGAAGGCCAGCGTCGATCTTGCAGAACAGACAACATGTGCTGCACAATGGATCCAAAGCTGCCATGAGCCGCTCACTGACGAGGGAAAGAGGGCCGAGCAGATGCAGGAGCTGCAGCCTCCGCTTCTCCAGGCGATGGGGACGCGCGAGCTCAATGGGGGAGCAGCGACGCGGAGTAGCTGCGGCGGCGAGCCGTGCTCCTCCCGATGAGCACCGAGATGGCGAGGAGGAGGAGGCGATGCGACGGCGCGAGGGCGAGCGGAAGCGACGACTCGAGGGCGAGCAGAGGCGGCGATGCGGCAGGGAGCGGAGGCAGCGGCGCGGCAGGGAGTGGAGGCTGCTGGTTAGGGTTAGGGTTTGGAGAGGAGATCGAGAGAGGCAGAGCCTAGCTGAGAAGCGCGTGCGCTGGAGGAGGCGACGTTCTCTCCACAGGAGTGGCTACCTTTTATACACTTGTACGGGAAATGATGGAAATGCCCTCGGTGGCCACCCAATTTTACAGGCGGTGGCGCGAATGTGGCTACACTATTTGTTACTATTCATTGTAGCAGTAACCGGATTCGATCCAATGGCCCAATTCATCCGAAGGAGAGATCGTATGGTCCAAAACGCATCAAAAATCCGATCCGACGGCCAACAGTCGCTGAGCTCTGAGAACGCTCATGTTCTCCCAACTAACATATATCAAGATACCATTCCTCTCAAATTCCTTGTCTGATACATTATCTAACATGCTCTTTTTGTGTACCAAAAGGCCTTCCAATGTCAACTCTACTTGTCTCATGGTCGGACGATCCTCTCCTCTTAATTGTACACATGCCTTAGCAAGCGCAGTGACTTCTTCCACTTCTTTGCCTCCTTCATCAATAACTTGTTGGTCTAGTATTTGTGACAAATTGCCTTCAGTAAGCAAAGCAGAAAAATGTGCAACAAGGCCTTCACCATCCAACGAAATGTATGCAAATGGCTTTTTTTGGTCAACAGCTCTATAAGAATGACACCAAAACTATAAACGTCACTCTTCTCTGTGAGCCTTTGTGTATAAAAGTACATGGGGTCCAAATATCCGATTGTACCTTGCACCATTGTTGTTACTCCTGACCTATCCACGGGAATGTATCTTGAAGCACCAAAATCAGCCACCTTTGCCGTCAGAGTATCATCGAGAAGTATGTTAACAGACTTGATATCTCTGTGGATGATAGGTATTGAAGCCGTAGAGTGAAGATATGCTAGAGATTTAGCTGTTTCAGTTGCTATCTGCAACCTATCATCCAACGACAAAGATCTTGGCCCCTCAACGTGAAGATGTTCATAGAGGGTACCATTGGATATGAACTCATAAACCAACAAGGGCACTTCGGTTTCAAGGCAGCAACCATATAGTTTTACTACATTTCTATGGTTGATCTGTGATAGGATGGCAACCTCATTAATGAACTCATCAATCTCCTTCTGAACCACTTTTTTGGTTTCTTCATGGCCACAACATGGAGGTCCGATAAGATCCCTTTGTAAACCATGCCATGCCCTCCGCCACCAAGCTCACGTGTTTTATCAAAATTGTTTGTGGCCTTCTCAATCTCTTCCAAGGTTATAACCATTCTTTCCGCAATATCGGCTCTTTGAGATACCAACTGTTGCAACAACTGTCCACGATTCTTCAAGAAGAAATGCCGCTTCAACATTTGTGCCCGCCGATGTTTAATTTTCTTTGAAATGAAAAGTGCAATGAAGAACGAAAGTATGACGACAGCCCCAATAGCAACCCCCATAGTTTATGTATATACCTGAAAATACATACATATTGCTGCTCATCAATCATTTTCTCCGGTCTGCATGTAAATACAGGTGAAGAGAGAAGAGTGAATTTGTTCAAGTTAAAGTGCTGCTCACCTGTACTTAAGGACTTCCGGTCACCTGGGAGGAAGAAACAAAAAATGGTAAATTAGCATGCTGGCATATATACATGAGATAGTACAAGATGGAGAATATGTTACCTTTGCATCCCTCTTTTTTGTAGGGGTTGCCGACGTAGCCATTGCTGCACTGGCACAAATAGCCTCTTCTCCCACGTTTGCAATCGCTGTGCTTGCTCTTGCAGAGACTGTTGGCTACCTCCGCGGGACAAGTCGCCATTGGATGCTGCAACTTGGCGTCGGCCGCCCGCCCAGGCAAGCCTTGCACGACCTCCCATTCTAAAATAACGGGGACATGCAGCTCAGATCTCAATCCTCTACGGTGGTGCTGAAAGTCTCGGGCCAGCATGTCGGAGACCTGCCGCTGGTCGAACCACCCCTCCGCCGCGGTCAGCATGGCCGCAGGCGGCGAAATTTTGCCCTGCGTTGCCTGGTTCTCGTCGATTCTGTCGATTATCCACCCTCCGGCCGTGTTGTAGTTCGCGGATATGGAGATGCGCGCCTGGCAGCAGCCGATGCCATAGCAGTACCTGTCGCTGCCGCCAAACCGTACCTGCCTCGAGGTGTACGTACTGCCAGTTGAGCTGTTGACGGGGCAGAAGGAGGTGCAACCGGCGATGGTGGTCATGTCCTCGTCGTCAATCAGAAACGCCTGAACGTTGCACCCTACGAGAATGAGCTCGTTGCCGGTGGTCGACAGTGAGTAGGGCGTGTCTCCACGACCCGTGAAGACACGCTCAAACATGCCACTAGCACGGGAAAACCTGCTGGTCGTTAATGTGCTCGCACCGTCGACGAGGACGATCACTGTGTTGTCTAGGAGGGAGATCTTCTGGACACGGAAGAGGTCACGCTGGCTGTCGAGGAACAGCCGCGGCGGGTTGCTGCTGTGGTCGCAGGTGAGGTTGAACCCTGGCCAGTAGCAACCAACCGGGCCAATTCCAAACGGAAATGGCGCGTCCACGTCCCCGCATGAATGGCTGCACCTACCAGCTGCAAAAAGGTGTATACCGTTGCCCTGTTATTACTGTAGTTAGAAAAGGTTGCCGACGCTCACACACTACCACGCTCTCTAGCATATACTAGTCAGCTCCAGTACGTATTGGATCCAGCCCAATTGGCCAGGGTGTCCAATAGTAGAACTGTTCGTAAAAAAAAAATACTTTTCTAAAGATTTTTTGCTGTGATGTAAAGTTATTGGAAAATTCCAACACGGCCCACCGTGTCCGCCACTAGTCAAGCTCCGTTCTGAACTAGATTGCATATCAATTGAAATTAAACCTTATACAATTAGACACCTTTGAGGGGAACAAATATCAGGACCCACATACCAGATAAATATCATCAGTCCATCATAGAATATATTTTCATATCGTATCTATGTGCTATTGTGTATGTTCGTACAATATAAAACTTGGTCAAACTTTACTTTTCTGACTTAAGAACTATTGTGTAATATATTTTGGATTACATCTGCATATCTCACAGGGAAGAAATCTACAATGTTTCAGTGTGTGACCTTACGCTTAGAACATGTTCCTATTTCAAATAAGAAATATATATATACTGTGTCTACAATAGATTGCCACAAAACTTGTTTGGGCTCGCTATGCTTTTAACGGTTTAAAATTTATCAAAAAAAAAAATGAAATAAATACTGGAGCATCTCTCTAATGTAATAAGATGATCGAAAAGAGGGATTGTGAAAATATGCATTTATGTGTCCTCAGCAAAAAAAACAAGCATTTCAGCTCACCGCGACATAAATATATACTGAACTACTTGTTTTCTTTTTCCAGGACACATGAAGTTGTATTTTTCAATCGCTCCGTTGGATCATTTTATATTATAGGTGTGTTATTTCAGTATTTTTTCAGGATTTTTGGAAACTTTTACACCGTCGAAAACCTTAACTAGTTTTGTGGCAAGTTATGATAGAAAATCCTACTCCGATATATCTACGACCCACAAATTTGCATGGCATATTTGTTGTCAAAGTTTTATAGGCGGACCACCTTGTTTTGAAACCTAGATCCGCCACTGCATGGTAGCGTTGCCTATAGGGATCGCCGAAGTGGACCAACCCAAGAAACAGTTTTGGGAAGCTTCTAGCAGCAGGGTCACGGAACCTTCCATCCAGTTTTGGAAAGGTTCCACACGGCTTTTTTCTCAATTCTTTTTTGTGCTTTTCTCTATCGGTTTTTCATTTTTTAAGTTTTTTATTTTTTATTTTTCAACAAATCTGCTGTTTATGAATACATGTTGAACATTTTTGTATGCATAATGAATATTTCTTAGATACACATTGAAAATTTACCTGAATACGTGTTGATCTTTGTAAAATACACATTGAACATTTTTTAAATACATAATGAACATTTTTAAACACACATTGAGCATTTTTCAAAACTTTCATGAAAAGTTAAAAACAATTGTTGAGTGTTATAACTTTTTAAATGCCATATGTTACTTGTTTGGGTTATGATATCTTTTGAAACTGCAAGAACAATTTCTTTTATTTCATGAACAATTTTTAGAATGTCATGAAACATATTTTAAAGGCACAAACATTCTTTTAATGGTATGGAAATTTTTAAAAATTTACATAAACAAACATTATGTTTTCATGAACATTTTTAATGACACATAGCTTTTATGAATGATATTTTTCTTTTTAAAATCGCAGATTTTTTTTACATTTCATGAACATTTTTATAGCACGGTGAACATTTATCAAAATTTAACTATTTTTTCTGAAATATATATTTTCGGAATATTTCAAAATATAGAAATTAGAAAGGAAAACAAAAAGGAAAAAGAAACGTACGAAACAAACAACGTAGCACTATTTGGCTGGCTCACTAGACACTTTGCTTGATAAACATGGTTGTTGGTTTCGCACGAAGCGAGGCATAGATGAATGGATTAACGAACCTGGATGTAGTTTTTACTTATAGTGTTCTTTGTACTGTCTTAACACATGATGAATGGATTAGAAGTTTTTCCGGCATAAAAAGATTGGATGGGTAAATTCTAGGGAGTGTCCACATCCTGCGTGGCAAATTTTGTAATGAGCGATTGTAAGCATGTTTATAATCAATATATGGATGTGGTTCTATAAAAACTTTGCTAAAATTGAACATTTGTGAAATCTAGTTTTAGGCTCGTTTTTTTTGTTGAATCTACGTTGTCTTATTCTGTTAAGATTTGCAACAAAATATTGTGTAATACTCCGGAAAAATAGCAAGGCCGTAAAACTGAAGTGAAAACAAAATGGACCTAATGTTAAGCGTGGCTCATTTACCTGCACGGGAAGCGACGCAGCCCCCGGGCACGGAAGAGTCACCATGGGTTCCAGCCGGGCACGGGCACTCGTATGATCCTGCAGTGTTCGTACAAACGCCGTAGCACCTGATCGCGTCTTCCTCCTTGCAGTCGTCGACGTCTACACAGAGCCGATCAACACGTGCAACCCAAATTCAAACTCGTCTCATTCGCAAAAATAAATACATAATAATAATAAAATCAGACTTGTCTCAGATCGTGGAAGTTTAGAAAGTAATCCAGATTTTTAATGGAAAAGGGTTGGAAGAACAAAGTAATCTAGATCGAAATCAAATCAAATTAATGGTGCAAAATAAAAGGATGAACCTGTGCAGCCGCCGGCGACGTAGGGATTGCCCTGGTAACCACTCTCGCAGAGGCAACTATATCCTTTTGAACCCTTGGAGCAGACGCTGTCGTTGCTCCTGCACACGCTCCTAGCTGCGTTCTCGGGGCACACCTCCGAGGTCGCGTTGCTGTCGGGCTCCACGCCATGGCCGACGACCTGCCACCATAACGAAACTGGAACCGCCATAGCGTCCTGCGACGGCGCCCGGCTCGTCTGCAAAAGCTCGTCGGATACACTGGGCTGCTTGAACCACCCCTTCGTCGCGACAAACACGCGCGCCGGCAGCCGCTCCAGGTCCGTGGTGCGATTCCCGCCAAAGTAGTCTAGCTGGACACCGTAGGAAAGCTTCGACGCGGCCTCCACCGGCTGGTCGACGATGTCCGCCTGGCAGCAGCCTATGGTAGTGCACAGCATCCCGCCTTGGAGCCTGGAAGGCACGTACGTGACTGGTTCATGACCGGCTCCGCAGAGCGAGGAGCAGCTGCTGATGGTGGCACCACCGCCGTCTTTGAGTGTCGCCCGCACGTTGCAGCCTGTCAGGACGAGCTCGCTGTCAGATGACAGCATATAGAGTCCGTCGTCCCTGATACCCCCGACAAACCAGCCACTGCCGTTGGCGTCGGTTTTTATCTCGCCGGTGTGTGTGACGGACAGCATGGAATTTGCGAAGTCGATATCTTGGACTTGGAGGCTTCCGTCGCCGAACAGCAGCCGCGGAGTCTTGCCGGTGCGGTCGCAGGTGAGGTTGAACCCTGGCCAGTAGCAACTGGGGGAACCCATGCCAAAGGGGTACGGCACCTTCATGTCGCCGCAGGCGGTGTCGCAGCCGGGCATCCCTATCGCCTCCTCTGGTTTAACCACCGCCCCGGCCAAGAGCGGCCGCGACGTCAGCAGCATCAGCGCCGCCGCCATCACTACCGGCGAGATGGTTATGAGCGGCGCCATGGGTTGTGGGTTGATCGATCGAGGCTGGCTATGTTCCTAGGTAGCTGAGCTCCCTGGAGTGCCCATCAGTGCCAGGCAGCGTCGGTCTGTCCGGCTTATAAGGTTGTTGCCGCTCCGGCCACCGGAACGCGCGCGGGCAGCTGCTAGCTAGCCTTGAGACCTCACCTACCGTGTCCGCGTGCCTGCACTGAAAAACCGAAAACAAACAGCATGATTAACTTTGCATGATCAGCGTGAGCGTCATTAATTAAGTGTGTACCAGCTGGAAAGTTAACTTTGCACCGGTACAACGTTAATTAAGAAGCGAGATGGATGACTTCGAGCAGTATAGTCAGGATCACAACGTATATTGTACTCACGGGTTGCAATGCCTGACTAGTTCCTCGGAGCTAGCGCGTGCCAAGAGTCTACTACATTGGCACACGCCGAAAAAGAACCGCGTGGCATCAAACACGTTCTTGTAAAGCAGCATACCGATCACACGGAGAACCAAGCATGGGAACTGCCCTGGCAAGAGCATCTCCAATAAAAGATATAAATTTAAAGATGTAAAAGCAGGAGATGTAAAATTTACATCTTTAAAAAATTCTTTTTACATCTTTAAAAAATGGTCAACTCCAATAGATGATTTAAAACGGTGATGCAAACGGGGAACTCCAATAGTAGGTGATGCAAATGAAGATGTAAATTGGAGATGGGCCGGTTGGCTGCTGTATAGTATGAAGATCATCGGAGGAGGAATCGTGCATGTAACGAGCTCATCTATAATATGAAGATCACCGTAAACTATATCATCACAGCCGTCGAGAAGACTCAAGGTTTCCACAGTTTTTACCTTTGGGGAATTTTGTCAAACACCTCGCGGGCGAGGTGGAAGGATTCGGCCGGCGATGGAATGGGCAGCCGTTCGGTGGCAGCTCGCCCAATCGACAGCGGCAGTGGCACAGGAGATAGCTGCGGCCCTGCAGAAGGCGGTCGGAGCTCGGTGGTGCGGGCGGGGCGGCTTCGCGCGGCCGGAATCGTGGCGGAGACGGGCGGCTTCCAGACGTGCGGCTAGCCGCACCTTCCCTAGCTCCAGCGGTGCTTGGAGGCTAGGAACAAGGGCAACTCTCCCACGACCGCGTCGTCGAAGCCATGGGGACAGCGAGCTCCGGTGATACTAGGATTCAAACCGGCAGCTTATTTCAATTCGGCGTCCGCGGGGGCCAGCCGCCGCTTTTCCGGCGACGCGGACGGCAGGGGACAGGTGCGTGGAGTCGCTGTCGGTGTCAAAACCGGCAGATCTCGGGTAGGGGGTCCCGAACTGTGCGTCTAAGGATCGAAGGTAACAGGAGACAGGGACACGGTGTTTACCCAGGTTCGGGCCCTTTTAATGGAGGTAATACCCTACTTCCTGCTTGATTAACTTTGATGAGTATAGGGGCTACAAAAGTTGATCTACCTCGAGATCGTAATGGCTAAACCCTAGATGTCTAGCCTGTATGATTATGATCGCCTCTACGGACTAAACCCTCTGGTTTATATAGACACCGGAGGGGCCTAGGGTTGTACAGAGTCGGTTTACAGAGAAAGGAATCTTCATATCCAAACGCCAAGCTTGCTATCCACGCTAAGGAGAGTCCCATCCGGACACGGGGGAAAGCCTTCTATCTTGTATCTTCACGGCCCATCGGTCCAGCCCACGTCACATAGCCCGGACGCCCGAGGACCCTCTAATCCAGGACTCCCTCAGTAGCCCCTGAACCTGGCTTCAAGGACGATGTGTCCGGCGCGCAGATTATCTTCGGCATTGCAAGGCGGGTTCCTCCTCCGAATACTCCAAAGTGATCTTCCAAAAGCAAGAACTATATCCGGCTCTGTCGATCAGTTACCGCCCACAACCGAAAGGGCATAATACTTAATCAAAAAACATGGCATGCCTTTACTGACAGTTTAACTGGTAAGACGTGACGTCTGGCCGCTTCATTATTTCGAATCGTTTTTTCGACCTTCCGTTTCACGTTTCGAGACGCATCCTCCGGTGACACGTCTTGTCAAAGCAGAGATCGTGTCCCCTTATTACGGGATTTTCATCAATGAGGGCTTGGGTAATCCAACCGTGCCATCCGCACGACCCCTTGGGAATAGGTATTGAGATACCGACGATCGAATCTCGGGCAAGTAACATACCGATGACAAAGGGAACAACGTATGCTGTTATGCGGTTTGACCGATAAAGATCTTCGTAGAATATGTAGGAACCAATATGAACATCCAGGTTCCGCTAGTGGTTATTGACTGGAGACATTTCTCGGTCATGTCTACATAGTTCTCGAACCCGTAGGGTCTGCACACTTAAAGTTCTGTGACGATCGGTATTATGAGTTTTTGTGTTTTGATGTACCGAAGGTAGTTCGGAGTCCCGTATATGATCACGGACAAGACGAGGAGTCTTGAAATGGTCGAGACGTAAAGATCGATATATTGGACGACTATGTTTGGACACCGGAAGTGCTTCGGGAGGTTTCGGACATATGCCGGAGTACCGGGGGGTTACCGGAACCCCCTGGGGAGTTTATTGGGCCTATTGGGCCCTAGTGGAAGAAGAGGAGGGGCGGCCAGGGCAGCCGCGCGCCCCCTCCCCCTCTAGTCCGAATTGTACAAGGAGGGGGGGGGCGGCACCCCCCTTTCCTTCTCTTCCTCTCTCCCTTCCCTCTCCTCTCCTACTCCTATTTGGAAGGGGGAGTCCTACTCCCGGTGGGAGTAGGACTCCTCATGGGGCGCGCCATAGGGGGCCGGCCCCTCCCCCTCCTCCACTCCTTTATATACGGGGAGGGAGGCACCCCTTGGAGACACAACAATTGATCATTGATCTCTTAGCCGTGTGTGGTGCCCCCCTCCACCATAATCCACCTCGGTCATATCGTAGCGGTGCTTAGGCGAAGCCCTGCGTCGGTAACTTCATCAACACCGTCACCACGCCATCGTGCTGATGAAGCTCTTCCCGGAAGCTCTACTGGATCGTGCGGGACGTCACCGAGCTGAACGTGTGTTGAACGCGGAGGTGCCGTCCGTTCGGTACTGAAGATCGGTCGATCGTGAAGACGTACGACTACATCAACCGCGTTGTCATAACGCTTCCACTTATGGTCTATGAGGGTACGTAGACGACACTATCCCCTCTCGTTGCTATGCATCACCATGATCTTGCGTGTGCGTAGGAATTTTTTTGAAATTACTACGTTCCCCAACATCGGGAGGGGGTCAATCTTCATCAACATCTTCACTAGCACCATCTCCTCTCAAACCCTAGTTCATCTCTTGTATCCGATCTTTGTCTCAAAACCTCAGATTGGTACCTGTGGGTTGGTAGTAGTGTTGATTACTCCTTGTAGTTGATGCTACACTACTGCGGGATGCTGCTAATGCGACACTACGATCAGAGACCCTTCAAGAAACTGTGTGCGATGCAATAATCGCAAACGGTGCTGTATGAAAACCGTCAAAAAAGGTGCAAAATGTTTGCCATGGAGGATGCATCAAACACGGTTTAGATTTTAGTTGTGTGTGCGATGCAGGGCATACGGTTCAATTCAATCAACCGTTCACGATGAGGAGGAACAAAAGAAACAGGCATACAGATGAAGGTGTGTGCGATGTACAACATACGGTTCACTCGGATGAACTGTTTGTGATTAGGCAACACAAAAGAAACGGTCAGCAAGATCAAAGGTGTGTGCGATATACGGCATGCGGTTCATTCGGATGAACTATTTGCGTTGAGACATGAGAACAGAAACGGTTCAAATGAACAAGATGTGTGTGATACGAGGCAAACAGGTCTGTAATCAGAAACGTGTGCTAAGACCGATAAGAACACAGACGGTTATTGCTAACAAGTCGTGTGTGTTGTGAGCAAACGATTGCTAGTATACAATTATGAGTGATTGATGAAAACATCACCGACGGGTTCCATTGTTTAGTCCATGTGCGATGTGATTTTCTTTGTCCGCACACCATCTACGCTCTGTCTACAGAGCATCAACATATATACTCAGCATTGCATAACCAAATTAACCATACAATTACACAAGTGACTACACACATAACATTTGCACACACCAAAGTAAGCAATTACATGCATACTAAAGTAGGAGAAATGAGGATCTAATCATCTACTTATTGTTGCGATGACGCTTGCCATTGCTCTGCTTTCGGCTGGATCCCTGGCCATTTTGGGGAAGGAGGCACTTCCTCATGTCAACGATCCACCTGTACATGTCGTAGCTCGTGTACGCCTCCTTGGCCACGTACACGACGTGAGCTTTCTCGAGTTTCTCCATCCAAGCCGAGTGCCAGGCACGCTTGTCCTTGTTGCACGAATCCTTCAAGTCTCTGTAGTAGGGGTCGATGATGGCCTCGGCGAGGTGAACTAGTGAGTCCTTCTCATGCTCCTTGCTGCCCCAGATCTTGTATTGGCCCTAGATATCGACAAGATTCTGGCAGGCGATGCCCGAACTCTCGAGCGCCTTTACATCGTTGGTGATGTCCACCGTAGCGAACATGTAGTGGGGGCTGTTGACAAACCTGGCGAAACGCTCGCAAGGCCTTGTGGCCAGGTAGTAGTGGTAGACGAGGACGTGGTGGCGAACACACATCTAGGCGACGATGACCTTGGGACGAGACCCGGCACGAGCGCGGGTGTACTCGAGGTCGAACCCAACCACCTTGTACTTCTCCTCGGCAAGCAACAACTCCATGATGTGGATGGAGTGCTCCACCCAGACCGGATCGTTGGTGTACACCACCGAGAGGTCCATGAACCTTCTGTGGGTGTCCACCACGGTACACATGGTGAACTGCTACTCGTCGTCGACAGCCGCTCGGAGCGCCATTGGAGCCGCGCAGGATACCCTCTAAGAATTTCTCGTGGTGGGTGTGCTTCTTGCAATGGTGGGGCGCGATCTAAAGGTTGAAGAGACACAAGGGTAGGTTAAATGGCCGCTGTAATAAATGGGGGCCGGCCGGCCTGTAATCGTCATGTCTTGTCACGGCGTTCATAGCAGAGGATTCCAGAATCCAGTGCATGCTTGACAACACTGCACCCCAGGCGTGGGCTCGAAGAGGCACCAAATGTATCGTCGGTGAGACTATTCCCGCGCTACTACGCTGTTTACCGCGCAAGCTTCCCGCCCGGCTAGTTTGGCCACGCGTCGGCTAGAAGAGGGACAAATCATGGGCGTTTATTGGCAAAAAGCTTTGTAAAAATGAAGTGTGTGGAATGACTTCGGTCATAAGTTTACCCTTGGGTGATGAGGTCAAAGTTACACAGAAGGGTGATGATGGACACTCGAGTGCGATAATTAATTCTGCGCTCTACAGTGCACACGGTGGAAGAAACCAACTGTGTGCAATAATGTCGAAGATCGCAGTCGAGTTAGCTATACAGATCGTGTGTGTGAGATCGACAAGGTAAACTGATTCGAGAATGGTTAATAAAATCTAAGACCATTGCATATTAAGGTCAAAATAGTGCTAGCAATATACGAGTCTCATATGATGCCATTTCAACGATTGTACCACAAATGCTCAAAATGTTACAAGGTTCAAATTCCAGAGTTATATGGCTCAAATTCGAAGATTACAAGGTTCAAACTGATATTAGAAATGAAATTCAGCTCATCAGCTGCAAACGCTCGTGCTGATGCGCTAAACATGGATATCAGAGAGGTTCAAACTAATATCACCGCTTCTAAGTCTGGCTTCGAAACCTCACAATTTTTGCAAAGGGGTCAGCCACTGAGAAGTCATGTATGTGACCCGATGACTTCCGATTACTCTGTCATCTGAAGTTCCAAAATGAAATTCAGCATTTTTGGAGCCTACTCCATTCTGCCGCAGGCGCCGGCGCTGATCAACAGACCATTCATTTTTGCGAAATAAATGTAGGGCTAACCTCATTTCCTTCAGCACCCTTGCTCTGAGAACAAAGAACCTGGCGAATATAATCTCCGGTAAGGTCCCTCGGTAGGAGTTCAAAGTAATTTCTAAGAGATGCAGATCTAGGCATTTGACGTGATTGTTATATTGTATCGCATTATCCACCACCGGGCCTAATCTTATCTGCAAAAGAAGAAAAACGTGTTAGTGCCTACATGCAGTTTTGAACATTACTACAGGCCTAGCTATTTGGTTTGCAGGATTTGTAAGATGCACTAACATGCCATCTTCGATCTGACATGATTAGCATGGGCATTTGATTACATTCTATAAAAATGTAGCCTTCTTCACAAGAGGTTGGAGTGGATGAAAAGTTCCCTATGAAAACTAGTACAGATGAATCCAAAGGAGAAATGCTTATTGATTGTAACCATATGGATCAAGCAACCAATATGGGGGGGGGCATGTATGTACTGAAATCCTCCAAAAGAACCTTCAGAAATCGTAGTACATTGTCATTGTAAACTTGGAAAAAGGTGTCACAAATTGAACTCCCTTATGGTTAACATTTAACAGGAAAGGAACATCACCTCGATATATAGCTTCTCCAGGCACGGAAAGCATCTCAGGAAACTGACAACTTGCTCCAGGTCGGGCCCGATAGATTCTAGTGCCAAGACCTTCACTGTGCGCAGTTTCGGGGTCAAGCTTGTCGGAATCATTTTCTGAATGATAGACAAACAAACATCTTCAAAATTAGAAATAATGTTAATTTGTAGAAGGAGAGGTAGAAGGCGTCTGTTGTACCTGAACGGGTGTGGATCCAACAACAAGTTCGAAGTATTTGTCAGACAAGTAGCCGACCACTTTTAATTTCGGCGCAGAAATGACATTGATTCTTGTTGGACCTTCTTGATCAACTACAAGTAATCTCTCAAGTGCAGGTGTGTCCTGGATGACCATACCGTGGTCCACCTCATGTGACGTCTTCCTGCCGCACCAGCAACACACATAAATAGTCCGAAGAGTCATGGAGGTGATGTGGAAGGTACTCAACCCATTGATCGCCTGAAGACGAAGGTACTCGAGTGCAGTACAGCCATGGAGCAGGCGCTCCATGTCACCCTTTGAGAGGCAGACGTCGACGAGCTCGATGTGCTTCAGTCGTGGTAGAATAAGAGCGGGCGCGTCATTAAGGGAAGGGAAATGGCAGTTCCTGAACTTGGCAGCACGCAGCGTGGGCGCGAGGCAGAGTGCGGACGTTGGCAGCGACCGCATATGCCCATCATCAAAAGTGAGCTCCTCGAGCTGATCTAGGGCAGGGGATCGGAACCAGTCGTCAAGCTTGGCTCGGTCCTTGCCGTTGGAACGAAACTTGCCCATTCTAAGGCCTTTGGTTGGGCCAAGGTGACTGCCGAGGATCTTGCAGAACGCATCCAAGCTTTTGCGATAGCCATGGCAGAGCTCGTGGGTGTCGATGAGGTCGAGAGGGCTGGAGTTCCATAGGGGGCACCACCGCTGGGAAACGAGGGTTGTCCGCGTCCCATATTTGATTGGGAGGAGGGGATGATGGCTCTCAACATATCATCGGGGAGGCTGCTGATTAAGTCTAGGCCTGCTGGAGTCACTTGCGGTTCTAGCTCGCCCCGCCTCCGCTTGTTGGCAGCCCCGTTCTCCACCTCTGAAGTCTCCTTGTCAGCGGCGCTTTCTGATAGAAATGGGAGTACAGGGAATATTTAGTTAAAACAGGGCAATAGAAAAGTGTATTGGTAATTAGAAGTTATTAGGTAGGAATATAGTAAGACAAGGGAATAACAATTGGTTGCTTAAATACTACACAATTCATTTGACATTGCTGGGTAAGTCAACATATGCAGATAGTTGAAAAGAAAACTTACTTCGAACAAAGTCTGGACGGATGATTTTGTCAGGGAAGTTAGCATATATCTCATGACCAGGCCGTTCTATGTGCAGTGCAATTTTAGTGCCAGCTTTCAGTACATAAAACTTTGCAATTTCATTCCAAAAGCCAGTGCCAAAATAGGAGTCACCACGTTCATCAAGTCTTACAGTAGCAACGATTGTAAATCCATGGTTTGTGCACAGTATGACATTCGTGGAGCCTTGATGTATGTAAAGGGAAAATTTGTGCACTACATAATCTGTTGCATAGCGAGGGATGTCCTGCAGAAAATGGTAGGATTGTTAAAGAAAATATGGTAACATGCAAATATGGGCCCAAATTGAAAGAACTGTACAACAGTTGAAATCGAAGGACAAAAGTCTATAATTAAACAGATAGAGTAAACATGATGTCATGGAAATATGAGAGTAATCGAAAGAACAATACATCATTAATTTGCCTAATATAGAAAGAAGAGGGGGAAAATCCCATTTGACGCATATGGTGCATGTGGCACCTTTTATCCAAATGTAGCAATATTTAGAATATGTTCAGGAAAGTAGGCCATGCCAACCGATTTAGGGTGAGATTGAACATACCGCGCGCGTCCTCAAGTTACCTGGTACGATGAGATGGAATCTCTAGCGGCGGCCGCCAAGTCCTGAAGTGTCGGCGCACTGTACATTCTATGAATGAAAGAAAACCTTCAAATCAGCTCGAATAAAAATGAATTCACGGCGATTTCCGTCGGGTGATTAAAGGAGGCAGATGAACTGGGATAAGAGATGAGATAATATCTCGTTAAATTAGTTTTGTCGTCCATGAGAAAGAACACTCAGTACGGCAGATTCCCCAACCGAGCGGAGCTGGGTCGACCGCGAGCAGCGTTGAGAAAGTCGATGGCGATAGGCGCCGGCAAGCGGAAGTGGCGAAATGTGGTGGGTTTTGCCGGCAGCCTGGCGGCGGCGGCAGGTGTCGAGCTAAGTGTTTACCGCCGCGATAGGCGGTGCCATGGCATAGACGCGGAGGAGCTTATGTAGGTGTGAATGGGGAACGTACCGGAGGGGCCGAGGGGGTGGCGGGCGGGGTGAGGGTTTTTGTGACATGGGGATGGTGTGGGTTTTCTTTTTTCTTTTTTGAATTGGGTGGTGAGGGTTTTCTGTCCCACAAAGAATTTTGGGGGCGACGGTTTGCTAGAGCGAACCATGTGTGATTGACACAGCAGGCAAAATGATAGCCATTGCACTCGGTTCCAATTTTGGGAACCATGTGTGATTGACGTACTACCTCCGTCCTGGTTTATTGGTCCCCCGTTGTAATTTTTACCAAAATTTGGTGAAATATTTAACATACTCAGACATAGATAATAAGCGTAGACGTACATAAGCATAGTTCAACCATAAGTACATAGTTCAACCGTCATTAAGCATACTCAAGCGTACATAGTTCGATCCATCTGACATCTCATCTCACATGCGGCCGGCACGATCCTGAAGCTTCTCCAGGTACTCGGCGTACGCGCCGTGCGCCACCCTGCGAGAATACTTCTGCTTGAAGGAGCCAACGGCCTGTCCTCTTGCATGCGCCAGAACACTTAGATACGCGTCATGAATCTTGTGGTTGCAAAATGGGCATCCATAGCCGTCGTTCCAGGTCCTAATACGCCTGTTATGCATTACCGCATAAAGCTCCCTCAGGATTCTCCTCTTGTACCTCCTCTGGGCATCTTCATCCTCGCTGTCCACATCGTCAGGCAGCACCTATACATATAGTAAAACAAATTTGATATCAAATCACTGATTACATGCCGTGAAGTAGGATTAGGAATTTACGACTATTTATTTATACACATTCAGAGATTATGGTTTGATTTTTATGCACAGTCGTCTATGTACAGACCAATCTTGAAGAAAATAATGGCACAAACATATGTAGGTCATTCAAAATCAATTGTCAAGTCCTGGCTAGGAATTATTAGCACGAACACTAACCCTATTTGGATTACTAGCAGAAATTATTTGCACAGATGAAACAACTAATCACTTATCACCTGTACCATTCAAACAATCAATACACTACACGGATCTAACGAAACTTACTCAGATTTCATGGATTGGGAGAACATAACCACATGATTTCTATTCCAAAAAGGGGGAGGCAGGAGTAACCAGAGAAACCCTATGATCTATTTGACACATAAATGGGTACAGATGACTAACCAGCTGTCCGTCGTCATCAGAGTCGTCGCCGGAGTGGTTGTCGGAGTCATCGCCGAAGTGGTCGTCTGAGTCGGTGTGGAACTCCGCCTCCGGCTGTGGAAGCTCGACGTCGTCGACGACGTCAGGGTGTAGCGATAACTCGCCGGCGGTGACGGCAACCTCTGTCTCCATCTCCACGCCGTGCTCCGGTGCTTTAGCAGCCCCGGCGTCGCCACTCCCTTCGATGGGGCGCTTCGGCGGCATCCTCATACACTGACGGCTTTGAGGACTGAGAGCGGCGTCGAGGATGCAAGCGGAGAGAGAGGATTGTCTGTGCGTAGCGAGGATGGGGGGTGCGGCCACTCGGGCGCACCATTAATATGGAGTAGTGGGAGTTGTGGGAGAGAGGCGGGCGGCGGTCAAACCGATGGCTCGCCTCCCGATGAGCCTGCGCATCGGACTGCTGGCATGCCTACCAAAGTTTCACACAGCTACTCGCACGCCTCCCGATGACACTGCGTAGTGAGCACGCCTCCGTCAATTCACACACCTGCACGCACGCCTCCCCGTCTGCCTGCGCGGTAGACTGCTCGCATGCGTCCCGTCAACTCACGCCTGCTCGCACACCACACGGGTCGCGCGACGACACGTATATTGTTTTTCTATTTGGATGATTAATGCTGCCGCTTTATTGCTTAACCGAAGCATGGCACGTATCCATTGTTGGTCTAACGCTCACGGTTCAAATAAATAATCTGTTTGGGATATTAGTTCCCAATTATTAATAATCTCCTGTTTGTAATTATATAAAGATTACATCAAAACTGGTCTCAAATTTGACAAAAAGTACAATGCCACTTTGTATTGGTGTCCATATGACACACGATAAGTTTCATGAACTTCAAATAAGTTTTGGATGTACTAGAATTTAAAAATCAAGATTCTCAATGTTTGAAATTTGTTGCACGGGGAGTAAACATGCACCCTGTGAGACACATGTGTTTTTGCAATCCATTTAGGTGCACTGTCACGTGTGCATGTAGCTCAAATTTGATTTTTGCACATTATACCCATAGAAAAGCAATCAATCAATGTACTAAAACGTCTTAATGATCTCTGTGATTTTTTGGAAATTAAAACGTCCCTCCTTTGGTAACATGTATGTTCACTGCGGGATAATTAATTTAACATACATCGTAGTTGCGGTGGATTCGCGGTGTTTGTGTGGGTGTGTGCGTCTGGGGGTGGCGGGTGGCTCGCAGTACACTACGAGTTGTGAGCCACCGTGTGGGTTGGCCGTTTTGTTAGGCAGGCTGGTGCCACATCAGAGTTGTGAAATCGTTATTTAAAACATTACACAACCCTTTCATACATAAATGTTTTGGCCACATGCAGTGGATGGTTGTCCTACACGACACTCGATACTCGCATGTGACGCTTTCTGTGGGCCCGCGAGGTCGTCGTCCATCACTTTGACGAACAGCCGACACTGAGGTTAATTTGACTAGCAAGGTAGAATCTTTTTTGTTTCTGTTATGGTGGTATATAGTATGCGTCGAAGAGGTGGGAGGGGACTAGCATATATACTATACGTATGCGTCCGTGAACAAGTACACCTCACTCAGTGCCGAGACTTTTTGGTTACCGAGGCACGTGCCACATCAAAATTGTGAAATTGGTTATTCAAACATCACACAACACCTTTTTGGGCCACATGCATATATATCCTAGCTAGGACACTCACGTGTGACGCTTCCATCTGTGGGCCCACGAGGCCATCGTCGATGCATGCATGCATGCATCACTTTTGCCTACATCAGGAGAGGTTAATTAATTTCACCATCGATGAGGATTCTTTTGGGTTGTACATATATTACGGCAGGAGCATATAGTATGCGGTGAAGAGGGGGGAAGGGGACCATCATATGTAGTATGCTTGATATGAACCTCGCTCTGTGTGGGTGCATGGTTTACGGTTTTTGAGGCATGTGGCACATCAAAGTTGTGCATTAACATATATATGTTTGGCCCACATGCAAAGCGGTGGTGGTTGTCCTCTCGCATCCACTTAAGCGATTATCAGCGATATCGATGCTTTCCATCTGTGAGCCCGTTTAGTCCATCACTTCTTTTTGCCTGACAACAAGAGAGGTTAATTTGACTTAGGAGGGGATTATTATTTTTGCTCTGGGATGACATGCATGATACACTTTGAGCACACACACATGCATGTGTACGCATGAATCCCTCCCATCGAGTCGAAGTGGCTAGTACAACGACACCATCATGAACCGATCTCGCTATGTGTGGGGAGCTAGTGTACGATTTTTGACACACGCGCCAGATCAATGTTGTGTATTCAAACATGCATGCACGCATCACCTCCATACATATGCATGTAGTGGTTGCCTTCAAACGATACACTCCCTCGCGTGGTTATCGGCGACGAGTCTATATATTCGTGGGCCCGCGTGGACATCCATGATCACCTTGACCAACAACAAGATAGGTTACCATGGCGGATTCTTCATTTGGTTCGTGTTATCGTAGTATAGGTCATGGTGAGATTCAGACCTAATTAAGTTTGAGCACATATACTATGCATGCATGCATATATGAATCCCTGTCGTTGACTTGAAGTGTGGTGTAACATACATATGCATTGTCAACCTAACCCTCACTCAGTGTGGGGATTTCTAGTTCGAAATCACGGTGCCACATCAAAGTTGTTCATTGTTACTCAAAAACACACCTCTCCATACATATTTTTGGGCCACACGCATGCAGTGGTTGTCTTCGGGGACTAGCTACTTGCATGATTATTGGCGAGCTAGCCCATCTCCGGGGTCGCATGGACGGCCATCACTTTGACCAACAATAAGAGAGAGGTTGTACGACCAAGGTGGATTATTCTGGGTCCATTTTACGATCCATCTTGGTGAGATATATGCCTCTCTGGCCCGCCGACTGAAAGTGTGTGTGTGTGTGTGGGGGGGGGGTGCTACATCGCACTTTGCTAGGTGAACCTCTGTTGGGGGGGCATGCATTCATAGCTTAATTAGGATTCCCTTCATGGAGACACGAGGGGGGTGGGGGGCTGCGAGCTACTTCGCACTTTGCTAGGTGAACCTCGGTTGGGTGGGGGAGGGGGCATGCTCATAGCTTAGGATTCCCTTCGTGCCGACACGAGGGGGGGCTGCTAGCTACTTCGCACTTTGCTAGGTGAACCTCGGTTGGGGGGGGAACATGTGCATTCATAGCTTAGGATTCCCTTTGTGCCGACACGAGGGAGGGTGGCTGCTAGCTACTTCGCACTTTGCTAGGGTGAACCTCGGTTGGGGGGGGAGGGCATGCATTCATAGCCTAGGATTCCCTTCGTGCCGACACGAGGGAGGGGGTCTGCTAGCTACTTCGCACTTTGCTAGGTGAACCTGGTTGGGGGGGGGCATATGCATTCATAGCTTAGGATTCCCTTCGTGCCGGCACAAGGGAGGGGTGGCTGCTAGCCACTTTGCACTTTGGTAGGGTGAACCTCGGTTGGGGGGGGGCATGCATTCATAGCTTAGCTAGGATTCCCTTCATGCCGACAAGAGGGAGGGGGGCTGCTAGCTACTTCGCACTTTGCTAGGTGAACCTCGGTTGAGGGGGCATGCATTCATAGCTTAGGAATCCCTTCGTGCCGACATGAGGGAGGGGGGCTGCTAGCTCTACTTCACACTTTGCTAGGTGAACCTCGGTTGGGGGGCATGCATTCATAGCTTAGGATTCCCTTCGTGCCGACACGAGGGAGGGGGGCTGCTAGCTACTTCGCACTTTGCTACGGTGAACCTCGGTTGGGGGGGGGCATGCATTCATATATAGCTTAGGACTCCTTTCGTGCCGACATGAGGGAGGAGGGGGGCTGCTAGCTACTTCGCACTTTGCTAGGTGAACCTCGGTTGAGGGGGAGGGGGCATGCATTCATAGCTTAGGATTCCCTTCGTGCCAACACGAGGGAGGGTGGGGGCAAGCAATACCGTGCGCTTTGCGAGAGAGGTGCCACATCGAAGTTGCATTTGGTATTTGAAAATCAAACCACCCTTTTGATACATAAATTTGGTCCACATGCAAGTGTGTTCGTGTTCTGACCCTCTCCCACGTCATTTTTCGCCAAATTTATGAACATTAGACAAGTTGGATGACGCAACAGACATGGTTCACTCAAACTAACCGTGTGCCACGCCGGTGCACCTGTCACGCACACATCCGCACAGTACATTGGGCTCCACGAGGCTCCCCCTCTCAAAAATATCTGCCCGCCTCGAGGGTTTTTCTGTTTCATAACACACGGTTGTTATCTCCGGACCCTGTGCGATGTTTCTTGTTCCAAATCCCGCCTGCATCAAAAATATCTGCCCCCCTCAAGGGTTTTTCTTTTTCATAACAAACGGTTGTTATCTCCGGACCGTGTGCGATGCACTATCATCAAAATTTTCAATAGCCCAGCATTTCACTCCCACGTTTGACTCCCGCGTAGTAAAATTTTCAGTACCCGCGTCATTTCCTCAAACACCCCCCTCCACACACACACACACACACACACACACCAAAACCTCCTCGGGCGTGCGTGCGCGCGCGCACACACACACACCCTCCCTCACTCGAAACCCTAGCAAAGTCCCTGCCGCCACCGCCGCAAGGCCTCCATTGTCAACATCTGCCGGTTTGCCCGTGCAGCTTACCCACCGATCTCCATACCCAGGCCGCCCAGAGTTTCTTAGATGACGCCTGCCAAACGCCCCCTTTCCCACAGATCCCCATCCCCATCCCCATCCCCCACTCCAGAGCGTCGCAGCCTAAGCCCGGCTACGCTTCCCATGGAGCTCGAGGAGCGACTGGCCCAAAAGAGGTGTATAGCGGTCTCTTCGCCCGACGTCGCCGAGGAAGCTGACGACCATTACTGGCGGCAGGCGCTCAAGCAGCGGGCTAGAGTATGCGGGAATGTCTCGTTCGCCGGCTACGACATCAAGGTCATCGACAGCGACGCCCTGAGGCGGGCTGTGTCACGGGTTAAGTGGCCCACACCCAACCCCTCGGGTTCAACCGCCGTCGATCTCATCCATGGCCCCGCCACTGATCTCCTCTGGCTCGCTGTCAACAATTTGCCATTCTACATCGCCATCGAGCCCCTTTTGTCATTTCTGAAGGACACGTTCTACGACACTGGCTTGGGATCCACAGCTTCCAAGTCAGACCTCATCGACGGCGACCACGAGGAGGGCACCCTCTCCGGCTCTTCCAAGGGGAAAGCCCATCTGCTCTTCCAAGGGGAAAGCGCCCGTGTGCGACACCAGGGAGGGCATCCTACAGCCGTGCTCTTCCAAGGGGAAGGAGCCCATCTGCGACAACATGGAGCGCATCCAGGGTCCGTGCTCTTCCCACGGGAACGAGCCCATTTGTGACAAGTGAGGAAACCCATGATTTGTTTATTTCAGTTGTTCACAATGTGATGCTCTATATGTGCAATTATTTACTATGCAATACATTTCATCATTCCAGTTTTAAACATACCGATAGGAATGCATATATTTGCTTGCTGTTATGCCTGTTATAGCTAGCATATGTCTCTTTTAAAGTTTTTTGATTGTTCGTTGTTTGTAGTTAGCATATGTTCAGTTTCAAATGCTATCTTTGGTTGTTCGTAGTATGCCTTGTTTATTCCAGTTATTCACAACGTGATGTTCTATATGTGCAAGTATGAACTGTGCAGTTCAATTTCATCAGTACCAGTTTCAACAATACCACTATGAATGACTACATTTGGTTGTTGCATCTTGTAGTTAACACGCCTTTCCATTTTTATTTAACCATAACCAGTGTACTTAGACTGGCACAATACCAGTTTAAATGACCATGTTTGCTTGTTGTTAAATGTTAGGCCTGTTGCAGTTAGCACACCTTTCCACTTGTTTTGCTTTACTAGCGTGCTTAAACCTGCACACTGAAGCTATCTTTTGGAGATTATTTTGTCTGCCATGTGTAATTTTGGTTGATGTTTAGCCTGTTGTGCTTAACATGCTTCTTGATGTACCTACACAGGACAATTTTGGGAACGACTGTTGTTTTCCATCGAGGTTAGTTTCATCCCATGGCGTATATCTGCTCACTGTTCAGGATATCCGTAGTTGGTACCATATAGGCCGGCGGCTGATAAGGGACTAATCGGTGAATCAGACTTTTAACTGAATAAATCTGCAACCCATTTTTCCTTTGGTTTACTAGGGCCATATGTAATATATCTGAGGCTACATAGCAACATGCAATGTACTTAATGTCTAAATATGCAATCCTAGGCTATATAGCAACAAGGAAGAGTGTTACATTAATGTCCTAATGATGTCTAGATATACGTAGAAGAGCAGCAGCAGCAACAGCAACAACAGAGCCCTGTTTGGATACTCAACTTAGCTAGAGGTTAGAGTTAGTTTCTAGCTCATTACTAACCCTGAACTAACTCCATCCAAAGAGTTGTTTGGATGGCAGGGTTAGATTGACAATAAATGCACTAGGAGAACTAGCTCCAATTAGCACCTCTTGGGTTGGACACTAGTTTTTTTGGGCGGGTTATAGATGCAACTAGCTCAAACTAGCCCTCATGTTTAGATATACTTTAGGGCTATTTGAGCCCGAACTAGCTCAAACTAACTGTAACCCGTGGATACAGCAGCAGATAATTTGTAAGAATGAACTAAACTCCTTCCGGCCCATAATATAAGATGTTAATTCATCTAATATGTGAGTATATTGGATGTTATAAGATACTCCCTCCGTTCCTAAATATTTGTCTTTTTAGAGATTTCAAATGGACTACCACATACGGATGTATATAGACATATTATAAAAGAGTGTTGTACTACATCATTGTGCAATTGCTGTTTAGCTTCTAATATTAACTTGGTGCTTTTAGGTACATATGTCATTGGTAAAGATCCGCGTTTTGACCCTTTCTGCATATGGGGCAATGAGATATCGATGAACTAGCATCAAGTGAGGAAGCTGATAAAGATTGTTAGTAAAATGGGTCCAAAGATGGCAATTAAACTATTTGTTTACACTTTATCCAAGACAACAGCGAACTGCAAGATGGTAAGTAAGAACTCTGCAGTCTTCTTTTTACTGCCCATAATGAGTTGTGTTAGATGACAATGTCTGAAATCTTATTCCTTTGCAGTGGTTGCCAAATCAGTTTACTCAAGATTACCTCTCAAACTACATGATTAGTGGGCATGAAAAGGTTAAAGTATTTCTACCAGAACACAATGATTATCTAGATGTTTTCACGAAGACCGTGAAGGACACTACTAGGAAAACGGCTATAGCTAATATGGACATTAGTGGCGGGACATTAATGGCGCACCATGTATGTGGTGCACCACTGCTATATAGCAGTGGCGCACCAGATACAGGTACGCCATTATTGACATATTACTAATGGTGCACCTGGTGTGTGGTGCGCCATTACTAGTTTTGAAAAAAAATAAAGAAAATTGTTAGCAGTGGCGCACCAGGGGATAGTGCGCCATTACTAGTTGACATATATAGTACTGGCGCACCTGTACAAAGTGCGCAATTACTATGTGTATGACTGGGTCAAACCTTGGTCAAACTTAGTAATGGCGCACTTTGCATAGGTGCGCCATTACTATGTTAAACTTAGTAATGGCGCACCTACACAAAGTGCGCCATTACTGACTTTGACCAAGGTTTGACCAAGTCATACACATAGTAATGGCGCACTTTGTGAAGGTGCGCCATTACTAACTTTCTTTGCACCCCTCGGACCACCTTTTCAGTTTTTTTTAAAAAAGAAAATGATGGAAATGTAAAAAAATAAAAGAAAATAAGTTTCCCACGTGATATGTGGTTTAGTTGTTGGGAAAATTTACAAATATGAATTTCAACTTTATTTGCAAAATCTCTCTGGAATTTAGTAAAATGGGCATAACTTTTGCATACGAACTTGGATTAAAAAGTTTTTTATATGAAAAATCATCTACTCAAAAAGTTACATCCAAATTCAACAGGGGGGGTACCCTGTTGAAGATTTTCAGAATCCTCAAAAACCTAACAGAACGAAAGATACGGGGTTTTTAAGATCTAGAGGGGGGGGGGAATGGAAAAAGTTTTAAACTTAGTAATGGCGCACCATTTGCTAGGTGCGCCACTAGTAACAGGAAAAAAATTTGGTTTCGAATTTTTTTTGGAATTTTTTTTCAAAATATGATACGTAATATGACCGGGAAGTTTGAAATATTTTTTCAAAATTTTATCACACTCATGAACATGAACAAAGTCCTAGACATCAACAAGGTTTAATAGGATTGATATGATAGATATATCAAGAAGTGCCTGTTAAGTGAGGTGGTGCTGGGGTTGGATAGAACTGCGAAGTTAAGCGTGCTTGGGCTGGAGTAGTGTGAGGATGGGTGACCTTCCGAAAAGTTTGACCACTTAGTGCGATTTGACTTGAGATTAAGCATAGTGACCCGAGATTAAGAAAAAACAAAAAAAAATTTGAAAAAAAAATTTCTACAAAAAAATTTGAAAAAATTTTATTAGTAATGGCGCACTTCTATGTGGTGCGCCATTAGTAAGTCAGATAGTAATTGCACACTTCTAGGCATAGTAATGGCGCCATTACTAAGTCAGATAGTAATTGCACACTTCTAGGCATAGTAATGGCGTACTATAGGTGCGCCATTACTATTTGTCACTAGTGGTGCACCTATAGTGCGCCATTAATGGCAAAAATAGGTGCGCCACTAACATGCCTTTTTCTAGTAGTGGGATGGGCAGTCGGCCATCACAAGGGGTTGGACTAGAGTCGTGTGTGCCTTCTGCATGTAGGAGGGCACAATATGGGCATTCCGTTTCACCTTCTTCAGCAACCAGAATATATTTCACCTCTTTCTTTACCATCTTTAATATTACAAGTATACAACTATGGTTCATCATTCTTTATTTGCTTCTTATGTAATTCTTGAACATATGTACCTATGAATCGAATAATGCATTGGTTGTTTGAACCTGATGGATATGAATAAAGCTGTAGCATACATTCAAATTCAAATCCAAATCTGGTACAATTTGGAAAAGCAGCAATTAAATTACGGTGAAATTACGCTCTCCAGGTTGTTACGGCACACACGGTTGGTAAAACACAAACATTTGCGATATGCACCATAATCCGAGACGGTTCACAGAGAGGAAACGTGTGCAAGCATGCACACAGTTGCCGTTTGCAAAGCGTGTGCGATGTCAGACAATATCACAAATGGTGCGGGCAAACTAAACGTTTGTGTTAGTTGCCTTATCGTACGCGATTCGCAACCATGAACTGTTTCTAATCAAGTATGCATCGTAAACGTTGCACCACAAAATAGCGTGTGCGATAGTTGTCGTGTACGACGATGTTACGACGGTCTGACGTTTCGTAATCCTGTCCGACACTCGTACGACGATTAGCTAATCTTCTTAACGGTGAACCGTTTGTGATGGGCCGCGCATCATACACATTCTATAATAGTGAACCATTTGTGATGGGCCGCGCATCATACACGTTCTATAATAGTGAACCATTTGTGATGGGCCGCGCATCGTAAACGTAGCATCACAGAATACCGACTACGATGGCAATGCGAGCAGAAACGAGTAGCGCTTCGCAGCGATGCGTGCTAAGAAGAGCCGCTAGCCACCTGAGGCTAGACCAGGCGGTCCCGGCGACGCTGGAGGAAGAAGACGAGAGATTGAAGGTGCATGCCGACCAAGTTGACAACGCCCTGCGTAGGCTTCGACCTATTGGCCCACATGTCAGCCTGCAAAAATGTGGCATATATTTAACCCATGTTTTCTAGAATGTACAGTCCATTTGCTGGGCTGGGCGAACAAATAATTTCGTGTCAATGCGGCCCATTTATATTATCTAAGAAATCCCGGCCCATTTGCACTTCCTTCAAATACACGAATTAGCTGGGCTCGTTATATATATAATGTTATGTTCGAAGGAGCAATTAATATGAAAAATAAACCGGAGAGGCACATTTTTTATATACATAATTAATAAATTAGCGAGTTATTGCTCAAAATAAAAATGAGCGCGTTATTATTACATTGGTCCTTAAAATCTTCGCAAGCTTTTGTACGCAATCATCAGGATTTTCCTTGCCTGTGAGTCAAAAACAACCATGATTTTCCTTGCCAACTTCTGTTAAACATTTACTTTTATAAGTTAATAACACGTGGGATGTTTTTATAATGTATATATAAGTCTCTATAAAATATATGATAGTAGTAATAATATAAATATATATAATGTGGTTAAAAAATACATTAGGCTGCCGATCTTTAAGAAAAATCCCATAGGCCGGTATGGACCTCAAAAAATAAGTTGAAACCACTGTCACCGTATGTCATGGGCTACGCATGTTAAAATACAAAACCTAGGCCTAACTGATACTTGTTCGCCCTCTGGAAAAAAATGATACCAGATCCCTGAGTGAATTGGATTAAAGAGGGGGCCGGCGGCACGACTGAAGAAGCACATCAGGAGCGATTTTTTTCTTCAGTGGATGGCTCTCGATGGCGTTTTTTACTTGCCTCTGCACCATACAACTTGTATTTTTAGCCTCCCAATCTGTGGTGGACCAGCAGCCCATTTGCTGGGCGGGCCAACCTACAGAAACCAGCACTTGATTTTTCATCAAGCCCCAAAAACAACGCAGTACTATGTTTGTTTTGAGGCCGAAAACATTACGGCAGGGGTTGAGCGGGGGAGGGGGCAAGACAGAGCAAAAAATTAAAAAGAGCTGATGCGCCGTTGCTACCCTAACAAAGCAGGTGCAATTCTTCTCGGGAAGAAGGTGTGCCGTTGACACCCACACGTCACATACCCCACAGTAGGCATACTAACAAGTTCACACACAAGCACAACAGAAAAGGTAAACATTCATATCAAACTCAGGTTCACAGGACACGTTCATATTCATAGCCAACATTCACTATCAACAACTCAAAAGATTCATATATACACAAGTTCAATATGTCTATGGATCCAAATGATTGATAGATCACACAACAATATTCATAGATAATTCACAAAAAGATTCAGATATACACATGTTCAGTATGTTTATGCATCCAAATGATTGAGATCACAGCCAATATGATGCATGGACGAACTTTAATTACCTAGGGTACAGACTGGTAAATGGTGTTCAGTCGGAGGTACTTCTTGCTAAAATTAATGCTTGTACGAGTAAACTTTCGAGTACATAAGAGGCAGCACAGACAATCTGAACTTTGCTTGTAGGTTTATCCTCAAATAGTGGCCTCGTGCCGAGGGAGGTTTGAGCAACTTGGCCACTACTTTCATCCAACTAGTTTATTGGCTCATCTTGGTCCTGTAGCTCGCCAAAATTCTACATTGCAGACTGGTAAATGGTGTTCAGTCGGAGGTACTTCGTGCTAAGATTAATGCTTGTACGAGTAAACTTTCGAGTACATAAGAGGCAACACAGACAATCTGAACTTTGCTTATAGGTTTATCCTCAAATAGTGGCCTCGTGCCGAGGGAGGTTTGAGCAACTTGGCCACTACTTTCATCCAACTAGTTTACTGGCTCATCTTGGTCCTGTAGCTCGCTAAAATTCTACATTGCAGACGCGAAAGGAGGCGGTTGAGAAAATGAACCACCCAATTTTTTTGTGCAGTTCAACTGAAATGGAGCATCCCTGGCGTGCAGACTGATTAAGTGCCAGATAAATATACGCGTCAACCAACTTGTCTGGAATCTTTAGACTCCATGCCATACAGTTCGCTACCATATGTGCCGATAACCAAAAGGCACAAGTTGGGACCAAAGACTGGACTGCGTTTTTCTTGGCTATGCGCCAAGCAATATTTTTGGCGTTCACTCTCCTAATACTTGGAGTTTGACAATTGGTTAACGTCGGTTGATACTCGAATGAATATAGGCACTTCTTCTTGTCAACATCGATGCTTGTCTGAGTGAACTTTGGAGTACATAGCAGCAGCATAAGTACCTGTCCATCTGATCTTTTTGTGCAGTTCTACTGAAATCACCCGATGTAATGATTTGCCTACGAGTTCAGGCTCCAAGTTACTCCTTTATGAAATCGGCAAACAGTAGCACAATACCAAATTACCAATACATATGATAAGCACAATAATCAAGATAAAGGCCAGTACAACCTGTGTGAGGTAGCATATCAATTACTATTTCCTTTGACTGGAAGCCGAGATAAGCCAAGAGACTGATACAAAGGAAGAATGCAAGCCGAGATTAGCGACTAACAGTAAAGGAAGGAAGCTGTCGAGGCAATGAAGCACCCAAAGTTTTTGTGCAGTTCCACCAAAATCGAGCATCCCTGTTGGCACATATATTGAGAGAGTGAGATTACTGTAATAGTGGGACTAGTTGATGAAATGTACACTAACAAATAGAAGCACCCTCATTATCTTAATGGGTAAAGTTAGCATTCCCTCCCTGCTCCACCACATGATTCACCTCCATAGACAAACATACACACGTACATGATTCAGCATAGGGTGCTACTAAAGATTTGTTTAACTCCGACAGGAAAATTAGGCAGCAATAAATTAGTGGTACTTAAGTACTCCTAATTAAATAAGTGAGATAGCAGAAGTGGAAGGGCTCCCTGGAGGATCGTCTCACATGTAAGGTAGTCATTGCTGGAGCCCTTGAATGGCCTCGACTAAGGCCTCTGGCTTTAGCAAGATCGCCTTGGCACTGTTTACTCTTCTTCTTCTTCCTCTTCATGCTCTGTTTGTCATTCTCCTCCCCAGTTGGTGAAACCAAGTACATGATTGGCCTTCTATTTCAGAATTGGTTTTGTAAGTGAGGGAGTACAAGTGTACTAGTAAAAAATAGCATTATTTTCTCATGGCAGTCGCAAAATAGAGATGAATACATGCATTAAATATCATTCTTACCTAAAGGAAGGTTATGGTGCCAATATGGATGATGAGGATTGGAACACATATCTCCCTTTGTGCAGTTCCACCGAAATGAACCAACTGTCCCATTCTGACATTCCAGTTAAACAGCACAAAAGTCACTTATTTTAAGAAGAGCTTTGTGCAGTGCACCAAAAGGTCACAACAGCAACCAGGTGAAATGGATATCCCTGTTTGCACAAAAAGCTTCAGAGGAAACAATCATAGTCTCAAACAATTACAGGAAAAAACATTTGGCTAAACTTGTCATGGCTTATAACAGTGGCATGGCTTCATTTTTACCAGGGGCATTAGATTAATAACAGCTAAATATTTGGTATAAGGGCATGGGACAGTGGGTGCACCAGCAGTCCAGCACCATGTACCTAAACAGGGGCATAAAGTGGTGATTCATAGTTTGTTGCCCCGAGAAACAAACATCCAAGAAACATATCTGGGTTGGTCCCATTTTTGTTCACTCTAGCCACCTACTCCTATGTGTTGATAGCAAATCTAGTCCTAGTCATACCACTGTGTACAGCGTTACCCCTATATTTCCCTTTTCGACCAAGAGACCGGTTGGATGACCAGTCTGTACTACTTTCACCCCCTTTCCTTCCTGTTTGTACCAAGTCCGATGTACTACATACTAAATTCCCCCACCCCCACTTTATATCTTGTTTGAACCAAGTACAAGATTCGACTCCATGAAGTAGCTTTACCTCTAACAATAGAAGAAAAAAATAGGTGACGTTGGACCATCCGATCGAGAGGGGCTGAGAGGTAGAAAATGATGCACATGCAACGACGTAGCAAGCTGGGGAAGTAGAGCTAAGGCGGTTTCGAAGGAAGATATACCTAAAGGTCATCGGGATATGGATAGGTGGGCGGCGGGAGGTCGGATCCGCCCACACTAGGGCAACGACGAAGGGATCGGAGGACCTCCCGCGCCGGCGCTCTGCCAGAGATGATGGTGCGGCCGGTGGTGGGTCTCCTCCCTCGCTGTCGACGACGGCCTAAACGCTGCCCCTCCTCCCCTTCACCGGCGGAGGGGGATACATCTGGATCTATAACCAGCGGTGAGGATAGAAAGACAGTGTTTTTTGAAGGGAGAAAGACAGTGTTACCACCCCTATCTTGTTTAGATCTGGAGAGGATGAGAGTGTGTGAATAGAGCAACCCTAGCAAGCAAGTGCGGAGGCTCCGGCCTATATATACGTAGTGGGGTAGTTTTCCTTTTTCACTCCATCAAAACAATCGTTTAAAATTGTGTACTACGTGCCAGGTCGCCGTTTTTTAGTTGTTGATTGTTTTTTGAGATAGCTACCTGCTTGTTCCAAGTGGTGTTACGGTGTGCCAGGTCGCACTTTGTATCGTTCAAGTCTGGTACAAGTCCCTCCATTAAATGAACAACCACCCCCTCGTAAATATTGTGAACAAGCCCACGGCTAAAATTATCAGAAACGTGGGTTGGCCCAACATGCATTATTATTTATATTTTCTACTCCCTCCGTTCCTAAATATAAGTCTATTTTATTAGCCACACCTAAGACAAGAATTTTTTTATTAGCAGTGAACCCCACATGTCATAGACACAAAAAGTGTGGCAAGATTCCCTTAGGCAAGCCAAAGTGTGTCTAACAATTTGAGAAACTCAAGTTAGGCAAGTGTGGCAAGTGTGGGATAAATAATGTGGCAACATAAGACAAACATAGTCACAATCCAAACAGCCCCGTAATTTTTTGTGACATGCATGAAAATTTGGTTAGTTAAATTTATAGTCAAAATTTGGCAAGGTGCATCAAATCAACACATGCAAGTATCAAAAGGGAAGTCACGGCATGCATGCATGCGTTGTACTCCCTCCGTTTCCAAATATAAGTCTTTCTAGAGATCGCAACAAGTGACTACATACAAAGCAAAATATGTCTACATACATCCGTATGTAGTAGTCCATTTGAAATGTGTAAAAAGACTTATATCGAGTGTAGTGCTTTGATGTGTCGCGTCAACTCGTACAAGACCGAGAAGTTTGATTACTACTGTCACACCCAATATGCGACCCTATCCGAGAGGAACTCGAGGGTCCCACCAAGGATAGACCCGCATATTGAACGCTTTTGCAAGGTGGATATCATTACATCAACATTACATAATAGATGGGGAAACATACAAAAGGCACAAACGCCCCAAGAATACATCAATACATCATACATAAGATCAACATCCGACTACGGATGAAACACAAACAGAAACTCAAACGACATCCACCCTGCTAGCCCAGGCTGCCGACCTGGAACCTATCCCCTGATCGAAGAAGAAGCAGAAGAAGAACTCCAAAACAAGTAACATCGCTCTCGCGTCATGATCATCGCAAAACCTGTACCTGCAACTGGTGTTGTAGTAATCTGTGAGCCACGAGGACTCAGCAATCCCATTACCATGGGTATCAAGACTAGCAAAGCTAAATGGGTAGGAAAGGGGTAAAGTGGTGAGGTTGCAGCAGCGACTAAGCATGTATGGTGGCTAACATACGCAAATAAGAGCGAGAAGAGAAGCAACGGAACGGTCGTGAAGCTAGCAATGATCAAGAAGTAATCCTAAACTCCTACTTACGTCAAACATAACCCATAAACCGTGTTCACTTCCCGGACTCCGCCGAGAAGAGACCATCACGGTTACACACGTGGTTGATGCGTTTTATTTAAGTCAAGTGTCAAGTTCTCTACAACCAGACATTAACAAATTCCCATCTGCCACATAACCGCGGGCACGGCTCTCGAAAGTTTATACCCTACAGGGGTGTCCCAAATTAGCCCATTATAAGCTCTCACGGTCAACGAAGGATATTCCTTCTCCCGGGAAGACCCGATCAGTCTCGGAATCCTGGTTTACAAGACATTTCAACAATGGTAAAACAAGACCAGCAAAGCCGCCCGATGTGCCGACAATCCTGATAGGAGCTGCACATATCTCGTTCTCAGGGCAACACCGGATAAGTCAAGCTACGAGTAAAACCAGGCCTCGAGTTTCCCCGAGGTGGCCCCGCAGGCTGCTCGGTTCGGACCAACACTTAGAGAAGCACTGGCCCGGGGGGGGGGGGTTAAAATAAAGATGACCCTCGGGAGTGCGACTCCCAAGGGAAAAGAAGTAGGTGATAGGCAAATGGTAAAACCAAGGTTGGGCCTTGCTGGAGGAGTTTTATTCAAAGAGAACTGTCAAGGGGTCCCCATAACACCCAACCGCGTTAGGAACGCAAAATCAAGGAACATAACACCGGTATGACGGAAACTAGGGCGGCAAGAGTGGAACAAAACACCAGGCATAAGGCCGAGCCTTCCACCCTTTACCAAGTATATAGATGCATTAATTAAATAATAGAATATTGTGATATCCCAACAAAGTTCATGATATCCATGTTCCAACATGAATCAACTTCATCTTCACCTGCAACTAGCAACGCTATAAGAGGGGCTGAGCAAAAGTAGTAACATAGCCAAACAACGGTTTGCTAGGAAGGGTGACAAAGATTAGAGGTTCATGGCAATTTGGGAGGCTTGAAGAGCAAGTGATAGGTAGCGCAGCATAGCGATAGAACGAAGCAACTAGCATAGCAATGATAGTAATGAGATCCAAGGTTACGGTCATCTTGCCTGAAATCCCGCTAGGAAGAAGAACGAGTCCATGAAGAAGATGAAGCCACGAAGACGAACCAAGCGTAGACGAATGAATCCTCACGATCGCAACGAAACAGGAACTATCGAGAAGAAGCACAACCGGAAAGAAGCAAACAACAAGGTAAACACACAACACCTAACCAAACATGATGCTCAACCAAGTATGATGCATGACAAGGCTATATGATGCTACTCATGGCAAGAGATGATGCATACAAGAGCAACACATCAAAGCAAGTTTAAATGAGGCCGGAAACAACATATAACAATTCCGGTAAGTCCTCATATGCAAGTTTTGAAATTGGTCCAGATCTGAATAAATCTTATGTTCAAGTTTTTAAACAGCAAGTTAAGATGCACCAAAATGATCTACATGAAATTCTAGTCAAGTTACATATTAAGTTCATTTAGTTCGGAGCTACGGCCTAGAAGATATGAGCAAAACAAGTTAAACATGGCATTGATGCAAAAGCATTCAAACATCAAGCAAACACACTCAAAACAAGGATGCAACAAGGTAACATGAAACTACATGCAAAACTAAGCAAATTTCATATAGAGCATGCTCAAAACGGAGCAACGGTGCAACACATACACTCCAAACAAGATATAGCAACAATCTGTCCAAAACATCAACTAGGCATTTTGCACGCATCAGAACAATATGCTACAGCACCCCAACATGAAAACAAAAGGCATGGACGTGATGTACAGGTAAAGCATTACCAAACATGAACACTGAGCTATCCCCAGAAAACACTATAACATGCTCAAAAGGACATGGCAAGATTGCAAATAATAACAGTTTCACAGACTTGGCAGAAATCACTGGGCATGGCAGAAATAACATCAGGTTGCAATGTTTAGAGCTATCAACCGACATGCTACAGGAACAGATCATAGCAAACAGAGGCATGGCATGAATCTAGTAATTGCATAGAACAAAAGTCCCTTAATGATCACGAGCCAAAAAGGTACAGAAGATATGATGGCACCCATGTAATCATAGCAAGTTTCATAAACAGATTCAGACTTACCAGAAAAACTGAGCATGGCATAAACAGAATTATGAAGGCATCTTTGCGAGCTCAAATCACTCATCACCAAGCATTTCATGGCATGTGAAGGTATCCAACAGTAATATGGCATAATTATGAAGCTAAGCATGGCAAGAGAAAGTTCATAGGGTGAATGGATCACCAGCAAAACACATGCCAAAACTGAACTTCATGTTAACAGGCTGACAACAACATTAATTATCAACTTTGGAGCAAGATAACAACACGCTACAGCAGGCTATAAATACAAACAAGGGAATGGATGGATAGAGCATAACATGTATAACAAAACATCCTTAGTGAACATCTCCAGATCATGCATAGAATGACTAGTAGCAGCAGGTTTACATGGTATCACAATATTACCGCTACAGACTTGGCAGAAAACTAAGTCACAGAAATCAGCAGCATCACGAAGGCTACTTTGCATGCTTGTGCTAGTCACCACATAGATCACAAAAATACAAGACAAGCACTCCTGTAAAGATGGCATGATGTAGTTCAAAACTCATGTACATATCAAGCTCATAGGATGCACACACAAAATGCAATGAAAAAGACAAATCACCAAGTTCTGATAACAGACAGCAGTTAACAGCATATAGCACTCTTGCAACGATGATTATGGCATCAAGATGGACTAAAACAGGCATGGCATAATGGGACAAAATAAGGAGCACCTCATGATGAACATTTTGACGTATTATATACACAAATCGGAGCACCGAGCACGAAGTTATGGCATGATGAACAGGGCAACATGAAGTAGAAATCCAGGGACTTGGAAGAAATCGACCTCGAGGGGGGGAAAGTCAACGCGCCGGATCTCGCCGGAATCTCACCGGAGAGGAGGGAGATGGCCGGAGACGGGCGGATCCGGGGCCGGGGAGACCTCCTCCGGCCGGATCTCGCCGGATCTGGCGCGGGGCGGCGCGGGAATGGCGAGGAGACGCGGGGCCGGGGCAGGAGCTCGGGGTGGCCGGCGGAGGACGACGACGACGAGGCGCGCCGGCGGCGTGGCGACGGGACGCCGGCGGCGGGGACGGGACCCGGCGGCGGGGACGGCGGGGCCGACGAGCGACGCCGGAGCTGGTGCGGGGCGGCGCGGGGCGCGCGAACGGCGGCGCGGAGGCGAGCAGGAGGCGGCGGGGCGCCGGACTCCGGCGACGGCGGGCCTGGGCGGCGGCGGTTCGGGCCCGTGCGGGCCCAGATGGGCTCCGCGGGCCGGCGGCGCGGAAGAAAGAGAGAAGGCCGGCGGTGGCGACGTGGCGGCTCAGGATTGGGTGCACGCGGCGGCGGACGCGTCCGACGACGAGATGGACATGTCCGGCGGCGCGGAGGAAGGTGGAACTAGGGTTATGGTGGTTTCATCCGTGATTTGAGGAGGGGGAGGTGTTTATATAGGCAGAGGGAGCTAGGAGAGTCCAAATGGAGTGCGGTTTTCGCCCACACGATCGTGATCGAACGACCGAGAGCATGGAGAGGGGTTTAGATGGGCTCATGGGATGTGGTGAAGGGAGGCTAAGCTGCAAAGAGAGATGGGTTTCAGGCTACGCGGTTAACGGTTGGGGCATCAAACGACCTCCAAATGGAACGAAATTTGACGGGCGGTCTATCGGTGATATACCAAGGCCACTCGGCAAAGCTCGGCCCATTCCGAGAAAGTTTTTCTCCTGCTCACAAAACAAGGTCTGAGAGGGGCGACGGGCGCGTGTGGGAGTGTCGGATCGCGAAACGGACAACGCGGAAAAGGACCGGATGCAAGTTTTGAAAAGCATGCAGATGAAATGCAGAAGATGACATGGCAAAATGCAACACGCAAGCAAATGACATGGCAACAACGACGAATAACTGGATGGCACCTGGCGCATCGGATCCGGGGCGTTACAACTACAATGCCATCTCCCTCGCGGACTGAGCTCCGGTGCCTTACCTGCACCTGCCTTTGGATGCATGACAGGTGGGCCAACCACCTGTTGGGCCCACCTATCATAGACGCAAAGGCAGGAGCAGTAAGTCAATGAAGCTGCGTCCCTCCCTCTTGCATGAGCGTGGTGGCTAGCAGGACTAGTAGGAGCTTTCGCTACACGCTTCTTGACGACGGCGAACTTGCGAATGGAGTTGACCATCATGTCGTCCATGCGAGAGGCGAAGCCGGCGTCGGCGAGGGCTACGACGCCGGCAGTTGCCAGCACCGTCTAGAAATGCTGCGCGGTGCGGGGCCGCAGGCCAGCGCCTTGGATGATTTGGCACATCCGACTGCCGCTCGCGACCATCGCCTCCATAGGTGCTTCTGGCTTCTGGTCACTTGGTCTTGGATTGGAGTGAGCAGTGTTGCGTAGAGACTAAGGAGTAGATGGATTGGAGTGGTGGGGCGCATTTATATGAGAATCCAAACTCTGTTGCATTCACATCGTGCTGGCCCTATTGTGCTTCTCCAATTAATTCCCTCTGCATGTAGAGTAATTTGAGGATGCATCATTGACCGTTCAACGTCTCGGGAACCGCTACCCTCTCCCTCCTTGGCATTCAAGCACCTATGGAGGCGACTGCCGCTCACGTCTATCGCATGTTAGGAGACGTTCCCGTCGACGACGAGGTGCCTATGGTGACTTCGTAAATTTCAAGATGATAGTACTAGTATACTCAATATTGTGCACCGCGACCAAGGCCGAGAGGAAAACGAGAGAACTACGTATTTATTTACGGTGTAGATTCACTCATTTTGCTCCATATGTACTCCGTCTCGGTGTAGTCTAGTCACTTGTTGAAATCTCTAGAAAGGCAAATACTCCTTTCTGGTTTACAGGGCTGTACTAGCAAGTACTCCCTCCGTCCAAAAATACTTGTCATCAAAATGGATAAAAAAGATGTATCTAGTACTAATATACATCTAGATACATCCCCTTTTATTCATTTTGATGACAAGTATTTCTGGACGGAGGGAGTACTACAATAGTGGGCTCACATAGCAATTTTGTCTCATGCAAGAGCCTGGCTATATGCGTGCTCCAAGGTTCGCAACTGCCACGTTCGGGTTGCACTTGGCTCTTCGCCTCTTCGAGAAGACGAACAATGATGTTACTACTACTGCTTCTACAGTATCGGATCCACTGCTGCATGTCCGTCCACCGCGAGCGGGAGGGATAGCTTGTTGTAGGGGTTGTTTGGTTCTAGGCCTAGGAGTGCCACACTTTGCCATACAATGTTTGCCTAACTTGCCTAAGGTTAGTTCTTCAAAATGAGAGCCACAAGTTGGCAAGCCTAAGGGAATCTTGCCACACTTTTTGTGTGTATGTGATGTGGGACCATAGTGTGGCTTGCCTAAGATGTGGCTTGAATCAAACACACACCTAAGCTGGTCAAACTTGCCTAACCTTAGGTGTGGCAAGCTTTGGCAAACTTAGTCTCAAACCAAACAGCCCCGTAGTACTATAAGCAAAAGCCTGTCCTCGTCTGCGAGCCACCACGCGCATGGGCGAGGGTGAAGGTGTGTAGTAGTAAAATCAAGCTTCTCCTCGTTGTAAGAGTTGATGCGACACATCATAGCACTGGCCCCACATGGTTGCCTCTAAACTTGGCTGAAAGACCAGCAGTGTACAATACTCCATTTGCTGCAACCTCTAACATTTACCCCACCACAAATTAAAATATATATTCCTGTCTTGACCAGATGAGCGTGCAAACTAGAATCACCAGGATGACAGGTAGGGCCAGAAGATTATTTTAATCAAAAAATATAGCATGGAGCCGACCCCAACGATTTTAAGCTTACAGGCACGGTACACGCTATCCTAGACTACTCTACACATGAAACTACCACACGAGCGTCCGGGCTGCGCTTGGCTCCTCGCCTCTTCGGGAAGTCGAACAATGGCCCTGTTTGGATACTCTAACTCAGTTAGAGGTTAGAGTTAGATTCTAACCTGAACTAACCCTGAACTAACTCTAACCAAAAAGGTGTTTGGATAGCAGGGTTAGATGGAGCGCGGATACGGCGAGGCGCCTTCACGGGCGGTGCGAGAGGGAGGGAGGAAGAGGACAAGAAGCTTCGAGGAAGTGAGGAGGGATCTGCCTCGGGAAGAGCGAGAGAAAAATGTGTTTTTTTAGTGGTCCTGAGAAGAACTAACCCAAATAAGCACCTCTTGGGTGGGTTAGACTTTTTGGATGAGTTAGATGCATCTAACCCAAACTAACCCTCCTGTTTGGATATTTTCGGGTTAGTTGAGTCCAAACTAACCCAAACTAACTCTAACCCGTGGATTCAAACAGGGCCAATGATGGAGTACTGCAGTGGAGGAGTACTACAGTATGCTTCTGGCCATCTGACACCGATTGAACTGCTGCATGTCCACCGCGTACGGGAGGGAGAGTGTGTAGCGAATGAAAGCTTCTCCTAGTCCTGCCAGCCACCACGCTCACGGGCGAGGGAGGGACGCAACTTCATTGACTTACTGCTCCTTCCTTTGCGTCCATGACAGGTGGGCCCAACAGGTCGGTGGCCCACCTGTCATGCAGCCAAAGGCAGGTGCGGTTAAGGCGAGAGGGCATTGTAGTAATCAAACTTCTCAGTCTTGTATGAGTTGACGCGACACATCAAAGCACTGCACTCGATATATTTCAATAATTTGTGTTTACCGATGCATTAATTACAACGCATGCATGCATGCCGTGAATCTCCTTTTGATACTTGCATGTGTTGATTTAATGCACCTTGAAGTAGTATGAATATGTGACGGTAAAGCTTTGTAATGCCCCAGCCCTAATAAAGCGAGAGATGGTTGTGCACGAGGGCGAGATCATGCAGACGGAACAGGACACGACGATGGAGCTCTCTATGGTCTCGATGGACCTCACCTTGCTCCACTGCCCCTTGTGCCTCCGCCCCTTGAAGCCTCCAGTGTATGAGGTTCAAATACACCTCGTCCATTTGGCTGATCGAGCAAGGTGCAGGTTTCTTGATTGATGTGTTGTTTGATTGATTTGTGCAGTGCAAGGGAGGGCACCTGGCTTGCGCGGACTGCCGCGTCGAGCGCCCCGGGAACCAGCGGCAGTGCCAGAAGTGCGAGCGCGGCGGTGGCTTCGAAGTGCGGAACACGGCGGTGGACGCCGTCCTCTCCTCGGTGAGGGTGGAGTGCCCGCACGAAGGCTGTGGGCTCTACGTCACTTACCACAAGCTCGTCGATCACCAGAGCGTGTGTTCGCTCGCGCCCTGCAAATGCCCCGTGCCCGTCTGCGGCTACGAAGGCCCGCCGTCGGTGCTCTCCCACCACACCAGCACCGTGCATCTCATGCCCGTGTACAGGATCCAGTACGGCAAGGTGCTCCAGCTGCAAGTGCCACTGTCGGAGCCACGGCTCTTGCTGTTCGCGGAGGAGGACGGCCGCGCATTTTTCTTGGTCGGCGGCGTGCTCGACATTGGCGCGCCTATCGCCGTGTCGGTTGTCTGCATCAGAGCGGGGGCGTCCCCACTGCCGCACTACGTGGCCAAGCTGTGGGCGAACGGCCCGCCGGGGGAGCCCAAAGGTAGGACCGACGCCGTCAAGGTGGAAATGGAGGTGACAAGCAGCAGGGATCCCGGCGATGTCGCCGTGCAGGAGCTGACCTTCTTCACAGTTCCACCCAAGCTGCTGGCCGGGGCTAAGCTGGTGTCCCTCCACATTCAGATTGACAAGCTCACGTCCTAAATGATTCTACAGTGCCTTCTGTTTATCTTAGTAATATGCTAATATAGGGGTTAGCTCGGTCTACTTTAGCTTAAGAGATGGTGGGTTTTGGTGGCGATGCAGCAATTACCTCGACATCAGATCAGCAGTGAAAGTAATTTCGAACAGTCAAATGGATATTTTGTGTCTGTTGGATATAAAGATCCTTTGGGTAAGAAGTAACAGCTTATATGCTCTTTTTCGAAACGGAACAACGAAACTAGTATAATTTTTGTTGACATGCACTAATATTTTTGAAACAGACGTCGGGCTGTAGCTAGAAGGGCGGTTGGGACGCGGCATCGGCCCATACCGCGGTGACCCCCGATTGGGACGCACCGACTGTGGATTTTCTCCCTCGCCGATGTCGACCGCGTCTACGCAGAACATTGCTCCCTTCCCCCAGTTGCGGGATCAGGCCGGATATGTGACCAGCGGTGTGGCCACTGTCGTTCTATGCTTGTGAAGAGAGCAACCCAAGCAAGCAGGCTTGTAGCTTAGGCTCCTGCTAGTGTATATATAGTGGTTTTCTTTTTCTCTCCATATCAACCATTTTATATTGCGTACGAGTCATTGAAGAGTGAAATGATGGTTGCTTCTTCTGACTAACTTACTGTGTGATTTGACTGCTCCTTTAGTGGCCCCTACACATACTCCCCCTACGTGTATGCAGCAGTCACACATACACATGGACGCAAAAACGCGCGCGATGCCCTAATGCATGCATGTCGGAGCACACGACGGAACACACACGGTCACGCTCAAGTGCTCAACCTACACGCGCATGCACACACATACTCAGCCAGGGTGAGCTAGTGACCGTATAAACATCGGAAAATGTATATATTCAGCGCAATGAGCGTATTATGAAGTCCACTGACCGTATTTTTACAAATATACAGTGACAGACAGTGTATTTATCTCGTTTGAAATTAAGCCATATTAACCGGAGAGGAGGCAGTATGGACTAGCATTACTTTGCTGTGTTACGTCAACTTGCCGAATGAGGAGATGCTTGCAGGACGGGAGAAGCTTGCGCGCGGTGGCTCGCAGGACAAGGAGAAACTTTTGACTAATGCAAGCTCTCCTTCGCTCAGGCGGTGGACGTGCAACAGTTAATTTGGTGTCAGATTGCCAGAAGCATACACTATACTAGTTCTATTATTGTTGCACTTCCCGAAGAGGCGAATAGCCAAGCGCAAAGTTTACTAGTACTAGTACTACTACTATAGTCTATAGAGGTATGTACTATACTAGTACTAGGAACCAGATGGAGGAGCGTCTGCACTCTTATTATATTTTTAAAATGTGATAAAGCAATCTTCAACACATTTGGTTCTCTTCGAGGGTTCTCGCATGTGATAATGGAAGTTGATTGCATGGAACACTCGCCACAATTCTCGCTTAATTCTGGCTCATATCCTGTTACAAATAGGAGTGCTCGGTAATATTTCCTCTTTTTTGTTATTCAGCATGTAAACAGGTCAGCAAACCTTGCGGCGCATCTTTGTGCGAACTGTGCTTGCCGCACTTTGCGCCGAGAGCTGGCTTGATGAGACACCTCGCTTCCTACTTCTTTTTTTGCAGGGTACCTCGCTTCCTAGTGACCAGTGTCTTGGCTGATTGTCCTAAGAATGCTTATATATGAATAAAGCTCTCTCATTTACCCGCAAAAAAGATTAAGCCATATTAACCGGAAAGGAGGGAGTATGGACTAGCACTACTTGTTGGTGTGTCCCGTCAACTCGTAGAACGAGGAGAAGCTTGCAGGACAAGGTGAAGCTCGCTTACGCCTTTTGACTAATGCAACGTACCCTCGCCCAGGCGGTGGACATGCATCAGTTCATTCGGTGTCAGATTGCCAGAGGCATACACTGTAGTACCGAACATGCGGAGTACCATCATTGTTCGACTTCATGAAGATGCGAAGAGCCAAGCGCAAGGTTTAGTAGTACGAGTAGTACTACTACTAGAACTGCATGATGGAGCCTCTGTACTCTTATTTTTTTTAATCTCTGATAAAGTAGACATTTATTCCGGAGAAGGGCAGAAAACACAGCCCAACATGTAATGAGGATATCGATCAACCATGCTCGAATATATCTTGGCCTCCGTGCGAGCCCGTCTGTGTGTTCTCGCTCCTCGTCTGTCTTAAGGAACGGCGGGTTGGCCATTTTGCCGTCAATTGAGATCGGTTTGCTCACACTCCGGTCCCACATGTCAGTGATATGCCAAGAGGAGGTGCGTTGACCGACTGGCCATACGCGTACTTGGTTTTGCACCTTCATACTACTCCTCCCTCCGTCACAGTTTACAGGGCGCACTTCATTATGATGCATTTCTCTCAATGCATTTCCACCACCAGAGAGACTTTAGACGCGTTTGGTTTAATGCTCAATTAATTATGGCGTGGTAACCGCAATTTTCTCTCGATGTAGTACTACGGAGTGGAGTAAGTGCATGCATGTGTGTACCCGGGGTGGAAGCACTGCATGCATGTGTGTACGCATTATTTCCTCTAGTAATAGACGTCGTGCTGTAACTACCAATGCTAATTTTCAGGCCGATCGCTAGTCACCTTGGTCCCAGAGATTTTCTCTTTTTCTGAAGCGCGCTCTATAAACAGTGACGGATGGAGTAGTATGAGCAGATTCAAAGAAGAGCGTATTGATGGTTGCTTCTTCTGAGCAACTTACAGTGGGAAAGGTGGGGCTTGTGATTTGACTGCTCATTACTCACTATTAATGCGGCGCAACGACCGGTCTGAATCTCCCATGCGGCTGTGCACTACCCCCTCGGTTCTTAAATATACTTCGGAGTATTTGTCTTTCTAGAGATTTCAACGAGTGACTACTCAAATATTTGTCTTTTTAGAGATTCAAATGGACTACTACATACGGATGTATATAGACATATTTTGGAGTGTAGATTCACTCATTTTTCTCTGTATGTAGTCACTTGTTGAAATCTCTAGAAAGACAAATATTTAGGAACGGAGGGAGTACACATACGAAGCAAAATGAGTGAATCTACACTCTAAAATATGCCCATTTGAAATTTGTGAAAAGACAAATATTGTTGATGACAGTTGCGACGACAAAAAAGAAGCATATTCCTTGTCCCAAGGGAAGATAACAACACAGTTGTATTTGTCTAAAACGGTGTGAGGACGAGATTGCAATATGGAAAGTACGCCGGACGAGCTACGTTTTGGGCAAAGAACTATGGAAGATCCACATGCAGCGACGTGGGAAGACGGGCAGTGGAGCAAGGCCGGAGGGGATACCTGGAGGTCGTCGGGATGTAACTAGGTGAGCGGCGACGGGTGGAATCTGCCCATACTGCGGCAGCGAGCAGGTGGCGTAGGCCCTAGCGCGCCGGAGCTTGGTCAGAGAGAACGGCGTGTACCGCAGATCGGGACGTGCTGCATCGGCGCCGTCGAACGGAGAAATGATGCACGTCCTCCCTTTCCGCCGACGGACGGGATGCGGCCGGATCAGTGACCAACGGTGAGAGAGAGAGAGGCCACCGCAGCCTTGTGTGAGATACTCTGAAGAGAGACAAACCAGGCAGGCAGGCTCCATTGTATATAGTGGAGCGGACTACCTTTTTCTCCATAAAAATCGTTTTATATTTTGTGTACGTCCCATTGAGCGATATAACTTTATTTAAATAACGCACCAACGGATCAAGTCGAACTTTGTTTCGTGCACGCGTGGTACACGACCTCCGTAGGTAAACAACCGCTACATGCATTGAAATTAGCACGTGGGCTGCCATTTCGTACAGAAATGAGCTCCACCGTGTACCCGCGCGGGTGTGGCTGGGCACGAAGCGTGAGTACATGCACGGTGCACCTATTCTCTTCTTGTATACGTACACCACCTATGTGGGGTGGTGTGAGAGAGATAAAAACGTAGAGAGATATAGTGTGTGGGTTCGTGAGAGTTTTTTTGGTTGGGGGGGTCAATCAAAAAATGTAACATATGCAATGTGTGTGAAATAGAGTCCTGGATATATCATATATATAGAGGGGCGATCCACGAGAAGAGAGTGGCGGTATCATCGACTTGAGGTGTCCATAGAATCGAAGAGAGGGATGATGTGTGTGTGTGTGTGCGCGCGTGGTCGATAAAGAGTGCCATCAAATTTGTGTGTGCCCACGTCAAAGATATAGAGTGGCTGGCCAACTAGAACGAGAGAGGGGACAGGTGCAGTTTGTCTCTGTGGCATGGATACCTACCTACAGCGCTCGACTATCGGTGTGTGGTGGGGGGGGAGGGAGGCCTAATTAACTATAGAGGTACAATGGCTGGTATATGTGTGGAGGAGGAGAGAGGCCTACCTCATGTATTAAGGGAGATCGGTCTACCTCATGTATTAAGGGAGATCGATCGGCATCCATGCATATGTGTAGGAGAGGAATAAGGTTGGGAGAGAGATAGAGCTAGAGTGTTGGAGGGGGTGGTAGTGGAGTTGCTTCTAACAAATGGTGGGATAGGCTTGCTAGAAAACCGGAGGGCACGCCTGCAATATAAATAAGAGAGGGGATGGCTGCCTGTCTGTGCACGTGCGTGTGAGAGACGGGTCAGGAGGCATGCACGAATGATGAGGGGGAACGATATGGCTGTGGTAAGTAGACATAACTACATAGGAAGATCAATCGTCCTTTGTTAGAGAAAGGAGAGACATAACTTGTGAGGTACGTCGATCGATGGGGGGGATAGTTAAAGTCGACCTAGGTATATGTTGGGAGATCGATCGGTATACATGCATGTGTGTGTTAGAAGCAAATGAGGCACGGGGAGAAGGATAGAGAGAGAGGGATGCATCTAGGAGGTGGTGCGAGAGTCATACTATATCGAGGGGGAAGGAGTGTGTGAGTACAAGATCGATGAAAAGAGTGGTGGGAGTGAGGCATGGACGGTGATAAGAGAAGAGGGGAAGCTTGTGTTTGTGCTAGGCACACCTGGCTAGAGAGGCATATCGATCGATGTGTGCCATAAAGAAGGAGCTGGGGGCCTACACACACCATGGGTGAACGACCTAAAGTGAAAAGACGAATTTGTGCGATGGAGCTAGAGAATGCCGAGGGAGGGTGAGAGGGATGCGAGCGTGTGCATGCACGAGAGAAAGTTAGCGCTAGCTAGCTACAAAGATAAGAGGATTGTGTGGGTGTAAAAGACGAATAGAGATCATACTTCATTATAAAAAGCGAATTCGAATATTTGAAGAATTTATCATAGTGTTTTAAACCAACGCATGTGTGAATATATATAACGGTGATACACATGGTGTGGTTATGAACATGTTATACTACATATAATATATTTTATCTCTACTCTTATAAAAAATGGAGTTGTTAATGATGGTGTGCCTGCCATCCTGCAATATAGGCCGTCCGATTTATATCTGACGGATAGGAAGGAAACTATGGAAATTTTGAAAAAATATACCCACACCCCTCTCCATATTTGCAAATTAGGCCTTCCCTTGATCATGTTGATGTTCTCTGGAACGCATGGGCATCTTGCTAGTACTACGTATAATATATAGAACATTGATCATAATTTGGGCTAATGTGTGGCTTTTGCAGCTCAGGTCTAAATACTTGTCATAATGTAGGGGGCGGGGCACTATACTATGTGTGATAAACACGGTGTACACGTATGGAACATGGTTTAGATTATGAATATAGTTAGTACATCAAATGTACTATTATTTGGAATCAACATCAAGTGTATTCAAAAAATATAATTCGAGTTCATGTAGTACACAGAGTTCATATCTATCTCTATAGTAATCATGTGGTGTGTTATTAAGGTAATACACGAATGATGGTTGAAGTTGGCAACAATCATGATTGTAGATTCTTATTGAAATAGAGAAATGAATTCAAATTCAGTTCGAATTGCAGCGGTAGTATAGACATTTGGAATGCACTAAAATGTTGGTATGAGAAGGTTACATGCATTATACAGCAAGCAAAAAAATTTAATTGGACATAACATGGATTCATACTCCCTCCTTCCATCTATATAGGGCGTAATGCGTTTTTAAGACCGCCTTTGACTATTGACAAGATTAATAGTACATGACATGCACAATGTGAAAATTATATCATTGAAAGAACCTTTCACAGACGAATTTAACGGTGTGCTTTGTGTAAGTTGCATGTCATATATTATTGCTCTAATATTTGGTCAAAGTTAGCATCGAAAAACGCATTAGGCCCTATATAGATGGAAGGAGGGAGTAGCTTTGAATAGCATTTGTATAGTAAAACGGGGCAAGACTCTCTCTTTGTGTGGTGTGAATAGTTTTATTTTTTTCGTTTTCTTTTTGGTTGAGGGAAGTGCGTATTGATTTAGTATGTACAAGTACAATATTACACGTTAGGCTTGTCCCTAAAATTCAACCCGCGCCTTGTTATATCCCGAAAATTCAGATATCATGCTCCCAAAACTGGCACCTTCACAACCCGCGCCTTGCTATCCCGAAATTACAACGCGCGCGAAAACTCCCTCCAGCTGCCAAATCCCGACACGCGAAATCCCCCTTCTAACCCTGAGCCGAAAGGGCCGCTAGTTCAAATCGGTGGGGGGTACTTTTGTAACACACCCTACATTTTGGACAAGCGCGTCCCTAAGTCATGGTTCACCCCCTCCCATCGCCTCCTTTTTGCCATTCGAAATCCCAGGCCGCCATAGCCTCTCCGCTCCAGCCGCGAAACCCCACCCTCCTCCGTCTGCCACCTCACCGCTGCCCAGTCGGAGCCTCTTCCCCGACGACGTCGTCCACCGCAATAGCTCGACGTCCCTCGTCCACCTCCCCGGATGAGGATCCGTCATCCATCTCGTCGTCCCGCCGGTTCAGCCGCCCCGTCCTCCACCTCCAAGGAGCTGCTCCGATGATCGCCTCGTCTATCATGGCTGCTCCATCCCCACAGCGCCGCCTTAACCTGCTCCACCGGAACCACAGCATCCTCACCGACTCCTCGGACAAAGCCGAGGCCTACTCGACGCCACCAAAGAGGTTGTACACTCATCGCATCGCACCTTCTCCTTAGCTCGACCTCCCGGCGCCGACCGTGCTCCATCCCGCACCCCCATGGAGCGGCTACCTTGAAGCCGGCGCCGCGGGCGACATCTCCACGGCGGCTCTCCCCCAGTGTGAGGCCCCTTCGGCGGCGGCGTCCATACCAGCCGGATCTGCTGCTGCTGCTCCGGCTCTCGCTCGCTCGCTCGCGCTGCTGCTGCTGCTGCTCCGGCTCTCGCTCGATCACTCGCTCGCCCAGCTGCTGCTGCTTCGGCTCTCGCTCACTCGCGCTGCTGCTGCTGCTCTCCCCCTCGCTCGTGCTGCTGCTCTGCTCCGATTTAGCTACACTTCAGTCGACTGAATCAACTTTTGGGTCAGTCGATTTTTAGGGGGTGGGGAGGCTCACCGGAGTTAAGGAAGAACCACCCGCAGCGGGGACGGGGGCTCACCGGAGAGGTACCCCACTATCTATCTTAGGGTTGAGGGTGGGGGCGGGGGGCCTATAGGATTGGCCGGGGCGGCGGCGAACCGGCGGTGGGAGTTGTTTCGGGGCGGTGAGGCGGCGCTGGGGCCGGCGGTTCGGCCGGTGGTGGTTGGTGGCTCAGGGGGGTGCAGGTTGAAGATGAACTGTAGGCCCTCCCTAAACTACATGTCAAATGCCTCTCTGCTACCATTGCGTTCAGTTTCGACAGTAACATTCAGATTCCACAGTAAATTTCAGTTTCGATAGTTACGTTCAGAGTCAACAGTTTTTACCTCATCTGTTGTAGTCAGGTGGTTTTTGGTGATGTAAATTTTACATCTATTTTACATCATCTATTGGAGATGCTATTAGAATCCCACTTGAGATTGACAATGTTTGTCTTGTGCTGCTTCAGCCTTGATGTCTTACGGCTCACCGGGGCTGCTCCAACGACAGAACGATCCATCACAATAGAGCAGTGCCCTGGACACCGTCTACAGATTCCCCAAATCTTCCTCCACACCTCCGACAGCCACCTCTGCCTCAACTGCTTCAGCGACCAACCCAATGATGCTGAGGTCGACACGGCTACGGCAAAGAGGTTGTACACTTGTTGCATCACTTATTACTATACATTCATGTCGATCCATTAGGGCTATTTTGGTTCAACGGAAAAACATAGCAATAGGGAATTTTCCAATGGCACTCTGCTATTCAATTATTCATGCATTTTGTTGAAAGGAATGAAGCAAAACATCCACCTGGACCTACTTTTCAAAATCCTATGCATGAAAACAAGACCAAGTGCATTAGTGGAAGAATAACATTCTAACTGTACACACTTTCATATGGTTTCACTTTATTTTGGCCATGTTTCTTTGCATTCCTCTACTCTTCCAATTCCTGTAAACCAAACACTCAAGTTGACAGAAATCCTGTGTTTACAAATGCTCTGTTTACCATGTGCTTTCCTATCCTATTCCGGTGTTTTTCGTATCCCTGCGTTTTTAGAATCATCCAAGCCAAATGAGCCCTTACAGAATTACTTCAGTTACAGGTAGGTGTCGAAGGGAACTTTGTGTGGTTTGTCCTGCTCCTGCCGAGACGTCGTCCACCTCAACTGAGTTGCTCCATCGACAGAAACATCCACCAAACCAGACATTACGACTCCTGACCGTCTTTCGCCGCCTCAGATCTCCTTCCCTGCCACCGGCACCCACCGCAATGGCATCACCATCATCGACTCAGCAGATGAACCTAAGGAGTACACGGGTCCACAAGAGAGGTCGCACACTTTTGTTTCTGCTTATGTTATGCATTAAAATTACCTGCTACTTTATCGTCATGTTCACCTCTTGGACTCCAAGTCAGGTCCAAATTAATGTTCAAACTTGAGTTCTAAATTAGTTGTGGGGCACATATCAAGGAAGCAATGAATAGTATCTCTGTCTAATATCTGGTTCACCTAGGGTATGCCTATGTTGTTCATCTTGGGTGGGAAACAAATAGTAAAGAAATCATCATCTGTCTTTTTATTAAATTAAAGCAATCATCAGCCTGCTATCATTATTTTTGGATCCATCCACTGGTTGTTACCATCACTCTAAATTTCTGCATGCTCTCCTTACATAATCTGACCATTTTTTTGTATGCATGTCAGATATTGTACACAGTCATGCTGAACATGTAGAGAAAAAGAGAAGAGTTTTGCGCGGCAATACAATGTCATGCATACATTGCTCGATGGTGGATTCAATGGCAAACCCTCCCCACCCCTCTCCAGATTGTAATCCAGAGGAAGATATCTGTTCTGAGGCGGATTCAGACGCCGCTGACCACTCCTATTTACCCCCCAAGGTGTTTTCTCTACCTTGGCATGATGATGTTAGTCATATCGTGCATATGTTGCCTTGCAGTGCCTACTTTTGACATCATATATGTCATCTGCTTAGTTTAGACATGTTCTGTAATGCCACCTGTTTAGTTTCTATATTATATATGGGAATTATGCAGTCTCATGTCTTTTAGCCAGCCACAATATACGTGAAATGTGCAATGCCATCCTGTTTAACCACGCATCATATATTTGAATGATATCTTGCCCATCATTTTCTTCATTACATTTCCATTTGTCGACAATGTTTGTACATTAAACTACTCTTCCTGTGAATCAGCCATTTGGGTGGGAGATTGAAAAATCTGGAGTGAAAATAAGGCCTTCAGAGCAGACAGTGCTACCTGTCGAAGCAGATCTCTTGTTGGGTCCCGATAGCTCTTCAGAGATGGATTCAGAGACAGATGACTAGTCCTATTCCCCCACCGAGGTGTATGCTCTAACTTGGCACGGTTATATTGCTCATATCATGCATATGGTGTCTTGCATTGCATAGTTTAGACATCATATACACAATATTCAACACCATGTTCTGAAGGCCTTGTTTAGATAGCACTTGTATTTGAATTGGAGCGGGTGATGCCAGCATCTAGCGGACTAAAAACACGGTCTTCAAATAAAACAGTGCTACCTCTTGGTGGAGATAGCACCCCGGTTGTACATGCACAAGAACCATCCCTACCACACATAACCCAAACTCTCGCAGATTGTACCCCTACTGCGATGGACAGAGAACCAGCTTCACCCAATCTAACCCCAACCCTAGCAGATAGTAACCCAGTTCCTGTTGACACAACACCATCTCCAGCACAGAGCTCCCAAACAAGAGCAGTTAGTAAGGCAGCTCCAGTGCCCAAAGGGCCAGTACTACCACGGCGAACCCCAAGTCCACCAGTTAGTACGCCTATTCCTGTGGAGGAAGCACAACCAGCTAGTCGTAGTTTAGCATCTATCGCATTTGATGTTGTTAAATCGTATGTGCGTATCTTCCCATCTTGGAAATATTATACTAAAGATGAAGGAAAATGCCAGTTGCAGGTGTTTGTCCAGGAGTTATCTGTAAGTAATGTTATTCATGGCAATTACTTTGCTTTGTCCCATACATCCTACCTCCATGATGGTTATAATACAGCAAATTTTCCCATTTTTCTCTATAGAGAAGGACCGATTTGGAAACTCAGGATGAGGTAACCTGTGCTAATACCCCTGCTATCTTCAAGAATGCTTGGTGGTAGTATCGGAATTACCTGAAGAAAACGTACTTCACCGGCAAAGAAACTCATCAAATTCCCTTACGTTCTCCTGAGACACATTTACTGGACGATGACTTGGAACGCCTTGTTCTGTACTGGTCCCGAACCAAAAATGTGGTAAGGTCTATGCTCATTTTCTATTTTTAAGTACTTTATTCTTGCGTCTTACTGTACTCTGTTCATGTAGAACAAGTGCCTAAACCTGAAGAACAACTGTTCTAATTTAAGATTCCATTGATATCATAGTTCAAAAAAGCGCTAGGCGTTAATTGTGCGTTTTGCCACCATCTTGCGCTTTACTAACCAAAGCGCATGCTTATGCGAGTTATGCACAGATTAAGCGTAGTTATGCGCAATGCGTTTCGCCAACGCCTAGAGCCTAGGCGCGCCTTTTTTAACTATGATTGCTATCGTGCATACTGCTTTGCTCTTATATCACTGTATTTACTCATACAAACTTATTTTTAAATTGAAGGATCCAATCGAAACTCCAATGGCACAGCAGGTATGTTCACGCATGTTTCTTTAACAGGCTTGCTCTTATCAATAGCTCTGTTGATTTCAATTTCAATTGTGTCGGCGTTCTGGGAACGGGGGTCCCCAGACTTGCCTGCCTGCGGCCCACGGCGTGGCTAAGCCAGCAGGCCGTACGGCCCATCTTCATCAACAAGGCATCCAAGACCCTCGCGAGGGTCCAAGCCTCGCGAGGCGGACAATGCAAGACCTCCTCTGGAGTGGCCTAGCCAGGCAGGCTCACGAGGAGCGGAGATATCAAGGCGGGGCAAACCTCACGAGGCTCTCATGACGTGAGCCACGACGAACGACACCAGGCGGGCGCCAGCGTGCGCAGCGTCCTTATTTCCTCTTTGGTGCTAAGGAGGCCAGCGCAGGCGAAGTGTACCGAGGCATCACGCAAAGGTTGCTATATTGGTGCAACGAGACCGTGACCAGGAGGACGACAAGACGGAGGTCATCGTGGAGCCCAAGACGGCGTCACCACCAGAGCTTTTCGCAGGCGAAGACCGCTTTTGACAGGATAGCTTGTACTAGCTGTCCCCCTTCAAATTTGCCCGCCGTTGTTGGCTCCCTTCCTGCTCGATATTTGGGAAGAGGACCAGGGTATATATAAGTAGAGCTAGCCACCATAGTAGGGGCATCTCATCTTAGCTTGATCCAACCCGATCAAGAGCCTACCCTAGCCACAAGAACACCTCAACCTCAGGAGGCTGTTCTTCCCTTGTACTGTTCATCATCAGCCCTAGAGGCAATCCACCACCACCACACTAGAGTAGGGTATTACACCACAACGGTGGCCCGAACCAGTATAAACCTCGTGTCTTTCTGTGTTGCCAGTTCGTCGAGTTCGTCTGCAAGATCTTAGCGAGCTAGGGCGTAGATCGGTAGGAGGGAAAGACTTCGCGCGCACCCCAGTGTTCGAACCTTAAGGGTTTGCCAGAACCCCACATCCGACATTTGGCACGCAAGGTAGGGGTTTGCCGGAGCTCCTCTCCACCAACCTGCGCCCCGCGCCGCCGCACTTCGCTCCCATGGCGGATGCCACGCCATCCACCTCTGCGACCGACGTCGGCAGCGGGGCATCTGGGTACCGAGCCCTGGCCCCCGCCCTGCGCCGAGTGCGGTGGCCGACCAACTTCAAGCCAGAGATGCCGCCGCGTTACGACGGCGCGGCAGACCCGACGCCGTTCCTGCTGGCGTACGAGGAGGCTGTCCTCAAAGCCGGAGGCAACGACAAGATCATGGCCAACCGGTTCCCCATGGCCCTTGCCGGCGAGCCGCGCGCCTGGCTGCTCAACCTCCCAGGATCCACAGTGGCTTCCTGGGGGGAGCTCTGTGACCTCTTCACTGATTGCTACGCGGTGCCAGCGCACCATCGGTCGCGGCCCTGCTAGGCGGCTCTCAAGCATCGCCTTCAGATCGCCATGTCAAACCGTTCCTCCGTCAGATCGGGGCCGCCTCCAAGCGCCCGGGGGCTCTGCCAGGTTGGGCTGCCCTAGAGGCCGACCTCACCTTCGGCTCAGAAGACCACCCCGGCTCCACCGCCGGCTCCGGCATGCTCCCAATGCTCTGCACGCCCACCATCTGCAACGTGGCCGTCACCAAGACCCTCATCGACGGCGGTGCCATCCTCAACTTGCTCTCCGTAGAAGCCTTCAGCCTTCTTCATGTGCCGCTCGAGCGGCTCATCCTCAGCAAGCCCTTTTCGGGAGTGGGTGGTGGAGCTGCCCACTCTCTAGGGCAGATCCTCCTCCCTGTCACCTTCAGAACACGTGACAACTACCGCACCGAGCTGGTGGACTTCGACATCGCCTGCATCGGTCTCCCATACAACGCCATCCTCGGGTACCTAGCTCTCGCTCAATTCATGGCGGCGACCCATCCGGCCTACAACCTCATGAAGATGCCAGGAAGCAAGGGTGTCCTCACCATCAAGGGGGACACTAAGGAGGCCGTGACGGCGCTCAGGCTTGCCTTCAAGACCGCGGCAGCAGCACAGCCGGCCGGCGCCTGTACCCACGAGGCCAGGGAGGCCGCGCCTACCAAGAAGAAGCAGTTGTTCACCCAAGACAAGGCGGAAACCAAGCAGGTGCCGGTCAATGAGGACGAGTCTTCGAGGGCCACCTTCACCATAGGAGCCGGCCTTGACCCGGGACAAGAAGAAGCCTTGGTGAGGTTGTTGCACGCGAACAAGGAGATATTCGCGTGGGAGCCCAATCAGCTGGTAGGGGTCCCGAGAGAGGTGATCCAGCATCATCTAAGGGTATGCCCCAACATACGCCCCGTAAAACAGCGAGCCAGACGGCAATCCACTGAGAAGCAGGCCCTCATCGTCCGAGAGACACACAAGCTGGAGGCGTTAGGCGCCATCCGGGAAGTTCGATATCCCGAATGGCTGGCAAACCCTGTCGTAGTGCCAAGGCGGGAAGGAGCGGATGTGCGTCGACTTCATCAACCTTAACAAAGCCTGCCCCCAGGATCCGTTCCCTCTCCCGCGCATCGACCAGATAGTCGACTCCAGCGCCGAGTGCGACTTGCTGTGCTTCCTGGATGCATTCTCAGGGTATCATCAGATCAAGATGGCGGTGGAGGATGTGGAGAAGATAGCTTTTCTAACACCATGTGGGGTGTACTGCTACACCTGCATGCCCTTCGGGCTGCGCAACGCAGGCGCCACCTTCCAGCGGTTGATGCACATCGCCCTGGGGCGACAGCTCGGGAGGAACACAGAGGCCTACGTCGACGACATAGTGGTAAAGTCTCGCGAGGCGAGGACATTGATTCAAGATTTGGAGGAAACCTTCGAGAGCCTGCGCCGGGTGAGCTTGAGGCTTAACCCGGAGAAGTGCGTGTTCGGTGTCCCCTCCGGCAAGCTGCTGGGATTCCTCGTGTCCCACAAAGGGATCGAGGCGAACCCGGAGAAGATCAAGGCCATCGAGGACATGAGCCCGCCACAGACCCTCAAAGAGATGCAAAAGCTAGCGGGGCGGGTGACCGCATTAGGGCGTTTTATCTCCAAGCTGGGAGAGTGCGCCTTACCCTTCTTCAAGCTCATGAAGAAGAAAGGCCCATTCGAGTGGACCCCGAAGGCCGATCAGGCCTTCCAAGACCTCAAGAAATACCTTACCAGCCCCCCGGTTATGGTGGCACCACGGCCTCTCAAACCTGTGGTACTCTACCTTGCCGCCACCCCATACTCCTCCAGCGCGGTGCTGGTGGCGGTCAGGGAGGAACGCCAAGCCAAGGGCGCGCCGCGCCAAGCCGGAGCTGAAGTGGCGTAGGGTCAGGAGGACGCAGCAAAGGCATCAGCTGGGGAAGACAAAGCTCGGCAAGACAACGTCGCAGAAGCTCCGGAGGATAGCCAAGTCTCAGGAAACCCTCCACCTCAGGAGATGCACCAATCTCCGCAGGATCCCAGCCTCGATAGTGCGTCAGCCCTCGTCGAACACCTGGGGTACTTCGTCAGCACCGTACTGAGAGACACGAGGGCACGCTACCCCATGCCTCAGAAGCTCCTGCTCGCACTCTTGGTGGCCTCACGCAAGCTGCGACACTACTTTCAGGGGCACCCGATCAAGGTCGTCTCAGCTTACCCATTGGAGAGGGTACTCAGGAGCCCAAATTCAGCTGGAAGGGTCGCTGAGTGGAATATCGAGCTGCAAGCATTCCAGTTAGAGTTCAGCACTACCAGGGTCATCAAGGGGGCTGTGCTCGCTGACTTTGTGGCAGAATGGACGGATGCCCCAACACTTGAGGAAGGGGAAGACCGGTCCACCTCCCCAGGGAGCGAGGCTCCGGACGGCTGGGTCATGTATTTCGATGGCGCTTTCGCGCACCAGGGCGCGGGAGCTGGAGCAGTGCTCATCTCACCCACCCAGGACAAGCTCTACTATGCCGTGCAACCCTGCTTTCAGCACGGCGAGAAGGTCTCCAACAATATCGTAGAATACGAAGGCCTCATAGCTGGTCTGAAGGCTGCGGCAGCTCTAGGGGTGGAGCGCCTTACTGTCAGAGGCGACTCGCAACTCCTCGTCAACTTCTCCAACAAGGTGTACGAGCCGAAGGACGAGCACATGGAGGCCTACCTCGCGGAGGTACGCAAGATGGAAAAGCAGTTCTCAGGTCTCGAGCTACAGCACGTACCCCGGGGCACCAACAAAGAAGCCGACGACATCGCCAGGGGAGCATCCAAGCGGCAACCACAAGAGCCTGGTGTCTTGGAGGAGCGGCTCTTCAAGCCATCAGCTACGCCACCTCTTTCAAGCACTACTCAGCCTCGGGAGGAGCTCCCACAGCCTCCGGTCACGGGAGCCCCGGCCTGTGGCCCGACCTCAGGAGCTCGGCTGCTCTTGGCGCTCAAGCCCCAGGAGGAATGCTGGACCAAGAAATTCAAGGAGTACCTGACACACGGGGCGCTACCGGAGAAGGAAGGGGACGCGGAGCGCGTGGCCCGGCAAGCCATGGCATACTGCATCCAAGACGACGAGTTATACAGGAAGCAGCCGAACGATGTCACCCTGCGTTGCATCTCCAGCGATCAAGGAAGGGAGCTGCTGATTGACATACACGGCGGGGACTGCGGGCACCACTCGTCGTCACGGACCCTCGTCGGCAAGGTGTTCCGCAGTGGATTCTACTGGCCTACAGCACTCAACGACACAGCCGAGCTGGTGAAGTCTTGCGAAGCTTGCCAATTCCACGCCAAGCAAATCCATCAGCCTGCTTAGGGCCTCCAAACCATCCCTCGCACATGGCCGTTCGCGGTCTGGGGGCTGGACATCTTAGGCCCGTTCCCACGGGCGCCAGGGGGCTATCGCTATCTCTACGTCGCCATCGACAAGTTGGCCAAGTGGGCGGAAGTGGAAGCCGTCCGTACCATCCCGACCGGCTCTGCAGTCAAGTTCATCAAGGGCCTCGTGAGCCGCTTCGGGGTCCCCAACCGCATCATCACAGATAACGGCTTGCAGTTTACTAGTAACCTCTTCAAAACCTACTGTGCTAACCTTGGAACGCAGATCTGCTATGCTTCGGTGGCCCACCCCAGGAGCAATGGTCAGGTTGAGCGCGCCAACGCAGAGGTCCTGAGGGGCCTCAAGACCAGGACCTTCAAGAAGAAGCTGGAGGCCTGCGACAGGGGCTGGCACGACGAGCTCCAGTCCGTGCTGTGGTCTATCCGCACCACCGCTACCAAGCCAACGGGCGAGACTCCATTATTCCTCGTCAACGGAGCCGAAGTAGTCCTTCCTCACGAGGTCAAGCATCGCTCCGCACGGGTCCTGGCGTTCGACGAAACGCAGCAGGACGCCACGCGGGGGATGGATCTCGTGCTGGGGGAGGAACGTCGTCGTGAAGCTGCATTAAGGGCGGCAAGGTACCAGCAAGCGCTGCGGCGATACCACTGCCGCAACGTTCGCTCCAGGACGCTCGAGACGGGTGACCTGGTCCTGAGGCGGGTCCTCTCCAGGGAAGGGTTGCATAAGCTTTCACCCATGTGGGAGGGCCCGTTCAGGGTCGTCCACATCTCCAGGTCTGGCGTCGTGCGCCTGGAGACGCAAGAAGGGACACCTATCCAAAACGCCTGGAACATCCAGCACCTCCGGAAGTTCTACCCATGAAGCAAGGCCCAGAGCCTATGAAGCAAGGCCCAGAGCCTATGAAGCAAGGCCCAGAGCCTATGAAGAAAGGCCCAGAGCCTGTGAAGAAGGCCCGGTGCCTGTGAAGAATCGCCGCCCGTGACACTCTCACGTAATAATGAGTTGGGGTTGTACACGCCCCGGAGTCTCAGGAGTGCCGGCCTCAGGCCCTGGGGCTCCCGCCCACACCTAGTGGCAGCACTTAGCTCCGCGCTGGTGAGAAGACTTGAAGACTAGATTACGTGACGGACGCGGCTTTTCAGTTGCTTTCCGTAGTTGGCTCGCTTTTCCTTAATCGAAGTTGCTCTTGGTGTTCATTGCTGATTTGACTCTCTAGCCTCTTACCGCATTTTTCGGCTCTGGTTTGCTCATGTTCTCTCTCTCGAATACCTCGCGAGGGGGCTAGGCAGGTGCCCTCGCGAGAATTTTTCTTCTCTCTGCCTTCTCACGAGCCACCCTCGTTCGAGCCTGAAAGGTGGCGCATCTCTCCTAATCCGTGCCCCTCGGGTACCGCAATACAAAGCGCCAAGTCGAGGCTTGGGTGGATGGCAAATCCTCTAGCGCACCCCCTAACGAATTTTTGCAGTTTCCGAGCAAGCACAGACCACCAGGTTAAGATGGACGCGAGGAAACAAACGCCTCGTGAGGAAGAGGACGTCCTGGACGCACCAGGTCAAGTTCTCTTTACACAAAATAACAACACGACATGGGAATAACACGCGCATTGCAATAACCAAAGAACCACAGTTCGATACACGCCCCTCTGGGCCCATGCTGGTTTCATCTTTGATGCAGGAAAAAAGAACTAAAACGAAGCGGCGTTGCAGCAGTCCGCGGAGGCAGGCCCTCAGCGACGCCCCAAGCCTAACCAGACCCTTCTTCGCGCTTCACGGAGGCGCGGCGACGAGATGACCCGCTGCCTCCTTCGAAGCGGGCGCGGTGGCTGGTCGTAGCCACCGCTGCTGGAGCTGTCGCCGGAGGAAGAGCCGCCGAAGCTGGAAGGGACACGATCATCGCCGAGGGCAGGCTCGCCTTCATCTTCGTCGTGACCGTCACCAAGGCCGAGCACCTACCTCACCGTCGTTCGTCTCGGGGCAGCACCCGGCGCGGCGACCATCTTCCCCAAACACACTCACATAGAGGGTCGATCCACCGTCATACCTAAAGTGGAGCGTGCACCGCCTGCCCAGACCGCGCGCGCGGGCGAACGTCTGCCAGTCGCGGGCCAGGGCTATGTTGCCCGCGGCGGAAGTGTCGACCGCGACCCAAGAGGCCTTGCTGCAGCAACCATGTGCCTGCAACCAGAGCCCGCCTGGACCAGGGGCCAGCAGTTCGTCGATGAAGAAGCGCGGAAGCTGGAGCCAGTTGCCGGCCGGGTTCTCCGACCAGACGACGAACTCCGGCGACACTTCCGCTGAATGGAAGCACGGACGGGGAGGCCGCGCCACCATTGCACGCCTCCCCTCGTCAGCGGGACCGCCATGGTTGGGATGACCCCCTCCGCGTGCCGCGGCGCCGCCTCGACGGTGGGCCACGGCGGGGGTCACGGCGTGCTTGCGCGGGCGGCCTCGACCGCGCTTGGTCGCCGGGGAGCCGGGTCCCTCGCGAGGAGAATTTCCCTTCTTGACGGCAGAGAACTTCCTTCGCGGTGCCATCGGTGGCACTGCAAGCAAAGGAGCAAGGAGGAAGAAGCAAGCAAGCGAGGAAGAGATGGGCGACGGGGGCTCCGCCCCCTCCCCATTTATAGCGGAAGAAGGCCAACCGGCGTCTCCCACGATCGCAGGTAATGATGGTTTTTCTTGCATGTCGCAGGGACTTGTCAAGTCGTGCAGTTGCCAAGGCAGCGTGGGGAAGCGGAGACGTCGACGTCCAATCGACCGCCACGCGTCAACCGAGGCCGCAGGCTTTTGGGGCCTACGGTGCTCCGAACTTGACCCTTGGCTTCGCCCCGAAGCCAAGCCCGAGTGCACCTTGGGCTCGGGGGCTACTGTCGAAGTTCTGGGAACGGGGGTCCCCAGACTTGCCTGCCTGCGGCCCACGGCGTGGCTAAGCCAGCAGGCCGTACGACCCATCTTATTCAACAAGGCATCCAAGACCCTCGCGAGGGTCCAAGCCTCGTGAGGCGGACGACGCAAGACCTCCTCTGGAGTGGCCTAGCCAGGCAGGCTCACGAGGAGCGGAGATATCAAGGCGGGGCAAACCTCACGAGGCTCTCGTGACGTGAGCCATGACGAACGGCACCAGGCGGGTGCCAGGCGGGCGCCAGCGCACGCAACGTCCTTATTTCCTCTTTGGTGCTAAGGAGGCTAGCGTAGGCGAAGAGTACCGAGGCATCAGGCAAAGGTTGCTATATTGGTGCAACGAGACCGAGACCAGGAGGACGACAAGATGGAGGTCATCGTGGAGCCCAAGACGGCGTCACCACCAGAGCTTTTCGCAGGCGAAGACCGCTTTTGTCAGGATAGCTTGTACTAGCTGTCCCCCTTCAAATTTGCCCGCCGTTGTTGGCTCCCTTCCTGCTCGATATTTGGGAAGAGGACCAGGGCCTATATAAGTAGAGCTAGCCACCATAGTAGGGGCATCTCATCTTAGCTTGATCCAATCCGATCAAGAGCCTACCCTAGCCACAAGAACACCTCAACCTCAGGAGGCTGTTCTTCCCTTGTACTGTTCATCATCAGCCCTAGAGGCAATCCACCAACACCACACTAGAGTAGGGTATTAAACCACAACGGTGGCCCGAACTAGTATAAACCTCGTGTCTTTCTGTGTTGCGAGTTCGTCGAGTTCGTCCGTGAGATCTTAGCGAGCTAGGGCGTAGATCGGTAGGAGGGAAAGACTTCGCGCACACGCCCTAGTGTTCGAACCTTAAGGGTTTGCCGGAACCCCACATCCGACAAATTGTGTATACAGTTAACTTCTCATATCATGCACATTACTAGCATCACAACAGAGCCAATAGTGTTGTTGTACATGTAGACCCGTGGTACCCATCTGAAATCTTGTTGTGCCATGTAGTTTCCCACGCTTTGTATTCTTTCACTGCTTCTTTGTCTTGAACTGATATGATTTGAACCGTGTCTCTATTTTGATTTGGCAAGACAATGTAGTGACCATAGGACATAGATATATGTTTGTTTGATGCTTTTATTATGTACTAGTACTTGGCAATAGAAGACTTGGTAGTTTAATCATGTCCACCTTACTAATGAATTGGTTCACCGAAATGAGTTTCATATACTAGTACATGCTAAACCTGTTATGTGTCTGCATGTTTCTTCTTTTAGAATGCTGACAGAATATTGGGGAAGAGTGCCTTATTAAGCAATGGTAAAGGAAGTAATGCAGATAAGGTTCAGGATAGTGACACATCCTTGTTGGTCTCCAACAAAGCTGATAAAACAGCTAAGGAAGACTATCTCAAAGACAGTGAGACAACCCCAAAGTCCTGTCTTGGTTTAGTGTTCGAGTTACTGGCCACTATCGCTTGCACAAGCTATTCAAACTCACTTTCTGAATCAGTTCGGTTTCTTGATTCTCAACTACAAGCTGAAAGACATCGATCAGCTGTGCTGCGACAAGAAGCGGAAGGACTGCGGAAGTCCCTGGAGCATTCAGATGCATACTTTCTGGTGCAACAGCAAGCGTTGGAGGATTTTAGCGCCAAATAGGACAATGCTAATAAGCTTGCTAAGCTTATTGCCAGCATGGTGGATACCACCATTCTTGAGCTCTTCTGAAGTTGTTTCAGTTATGCTCTTCTTTTGCTGTCGCGTTTATTTGCACTGGTGGCCAATTTTGACGGCCAGTGTATGTAATACGCTGCTTTGTTCCCTATATTTGCACTTGTGGCGAACTTTGATGCCTAGTGGATGTAATATGTGTAATAGCGGTAATAGGCTAGCGTTAATTGCTTGCTTATTTATTTCCTTATTGTCTTGTTTAGTTGTTTGCTTGTAGTCACTGCAGTTCTTTTTCTGTGTTTTTCTAGTGGCCACAATAACCTATTTTTGGAAACTAGGCCAAAATAATCATGGCAACACACGGACTGTTGTAACCATGGGCCTCCTGCGGGCCGTATGATCCATGGGCCTTCTACGGGCCGTAGGATCCATTGGCCTTCTATATGGGCCGTAGGATCCATGGGCCTTCTACGGGCCATACGATCCATGGGCCTTTTACGGGCCGTAGGATCCATGGGCCTTCTACGGGGCGTATCATCATTTCGCCAATCATGAGTCGTACTATTCATGGACAATAACGGGCCGTTAATAGGTCGTATTTGATAGCTCTATGAAAACAGCCCAACAGGTTTTTTTTGACATGAAAACGGCCCAACGTATTAACGGGCCACAAACGGGCCGACTGTAACCACGGGCTGAATTTGGCCCACAAGCAGAAAATCACAGTAACGGGCCGTAAGTAACCGAATGCTAGAAATGAGCCCAAGAATAAATGGGCCCTGAGAAGGCCGAAAGATAACATGGGCTGGAAACGGCCCAACGGAATAATGGTCCGTTAATGGGTATAAAGTGATACACTGTTCATTACGGGCCAGTTTTACCACGGGTCGTTAAGGGGCCGAGGGTCACTAAGGGCCTCATATGGGCCGAAAGACGTCATGGGCCATACATGGGCCGGAAGTTAAAATGGGCTGGAATTATATTGGACGGCCCAGATGACGCTACTAGGCCTAATACAGATAGGCCATAAACGGGCCCTGGGATAGCGGGCTGTAAATGGGCTATATGCGAACAGGCCGTTAATAGGCTTGTCATGGGCCGGCCCGCCACCTTTTGACCAAGTCAAACAGGCCGGCCTTTTCACAGGAATGGGCCTCTGTTGGGCCTTGCCACATGTCGGCGTATCATAGGTGCTTTGGGTCCAATAAGTGGATGACATCTGTCCCAACGGTGAGCCGACACGTGTTTCCTCCAGCCAATGATGATTTTACACGTGGAAAATCCCCATTGGTCGGGGCTGTTAACGGGTTATCGGATCCAAAACTGGACTCGATAGCTTAACGGCATTCCGTTACGGTGGATGCCACGTGTCGGTCACCCTTGACGAAAGCACTTCTGTGACGCGCGATTTATCATCATGGAAGTGGACACTTCCGTGATGATAATTTTGGTAATGTCATGGAACACTTCTACGACAACACAGGTATGACTATCTTGATTCTGTCAAAAATTTGTCATGGATGTCCATGCATGATAGAAAACATGACCTACTGTGACAAACACGTATCATCATGGAAGTGTATTTTTTTTGTAGTGTGAACTGCGTGCCGTTGTCGGTGATGACCCTATTCGGCACACCAAAACGGCAAACTAGCCCCTTGAAGAACTTGACGGCTGACTGTGATGTCACCTTCCTCACTGCTTCCACTTCGGGCCACTTTGTGAACTTGTCAATTGCGACGTACAAGTACTCAAAGCCCCCGACAGCACAGGGGACGGGGCATAGTATGTCGAGCCCCCAGACTGAAAATGGCCAGGAGAGAGAGATTGTTTGAAGGGCTTGAGTTGGTTGATGAAGCTTCTTCGAATGGAACTGACACGCTTCACACTTGGTTACTAGCGCAGCTGCATCCTGGAGGGCCGTGGGCCAGAAGAAACCTTGCTAGAACGCCGGCAAGGGCCCTTGGCCCTATGTGGGAGCCACACATACCTCCATGTATCTCTGCCAACAGCTCTAGTCCGTCCTCTTGAGGAATGCACTTCAGCCTGATTCCGTCTGGCCTCCTTCTGTATAGGGTATCATCCACAAACTGGTACATGTTGGACCGACGGGCTACTTTCTCTGCTTCTTCCTGCTCCTCAGGGAGCTCTCCTGTTTGGAGGAAACGGACGGTGGGCTACGCCCATGCCGGCGCCTGGGGCTCGACAGCAAGGACCAAAGGCACATCTTCGGCCGCAGGGGTAGCTGCCTCTACGGTCAGGGCTGGGGCCCCGTCGGAGGTAGTTGAGGGAGTCCTGGATAAGGGGGTCCTCGGACAGCCGGACTATGTACTTCTGCCGCACTGTTGGACTATGAAGATACAAGATTGAAGACTTCGTCCCATGTCCGGATGGGACTCTCCTTTGCGTGGAAGGCAAGCTTGGCAATACAGATATGTAGATCTCCTCCCTTGTAACCGAATCTGTGTAACCCTAGCCCTCTCCGGTGTCTATATAAACCGGAGGGTTTAGTCCGTAGGACAACAACAATCATAATCATAGGCTAGCTTCTAGGGTTTAGCCTCTACGATCTCGTGGTAGATCAACTCCTGTAATACTCATATCATAAAGATCAATCAAGCAGGAAGTAGGGTATTACCTCCATCGAGAGGGCCCGAACCTGGGTAAACATTGTGTCCCCCGCCTCCTGTTACCATCCGCCTTAGACGCATAGTTCGGGACCCCCTACCCGAGATCCGCCGGTTTTGACACCGACATTGGTGCTTTCATTGAGAGTTCCACTGTGCCGTCACGATAAGGCTGGATGGCTCACCTTCTCATCAAGGACAGCATTACCTCTGGGGGAGCCCTGGCTGCAGGCCAAACTCTCCGACTAGGCGGCTTCATCATGACAGCCCGTTCGGCCGTCGCCCCGACGATAACTTCTCAGGTCATCAAAAACAGCCTCCACGTCGGCTCGGAATTCGCCGAGCAGATGGACCCAATGGAGCTCTCTTCTTTGAACGAGCTCTTGGATTGCATCACCGCCCTGGGAGTCGCTACGGACTATGATCGGATCGGGCTCAAACCTGACCAAAGGGTGATTAACTCTCCGCCGGTCACCCATCAGATAGCGGTGGTGGAGGAGCAATGTAGCGATTCTTCCTCTATTTTGAGGACGAACTATGTCCGGATTCCCGAGCTCTCCGAGCCGGATACCCGTCTACGGGAGGACATGGCCCAAGCTTCGAACTTAAAATTAGGCATGGGGCCAGAACTATTGGGCAACATCCCGGAGCCCGAACTTCCAAGCTCGGAAGCTCCTTCGCCCCTGGGTTCCAGATCGGGTCAGGGTTTGGACCTAAATCTACCCACCCACCCAGACATAAGTGATCTTTCCCACATTAGACAAGAGCCCCAAGAAACAGTACATCACTATTGGGCCAGATTTCTCCTTGTAATGAACAAGGTCAAGGACTGTCGCGAGGAAGACGCAATTTCATTCTTTGCAAAAATTGCACGGACAAGGGAATCCTCAACGCCATAAGTCGTCGTGACATAACACACTTTGCTGACTTGGCGGCCATAGTACGGAAGTACTGTGCGATGGAAAGCGCCTGGAAAACCCAAGCAAAATTTTGGGATCCCCCGGCTCTCACTAGATCCCCCGTCCGAACTAAAAGGGTATACTCTCGTAGGTCACCCGATCCAATCACAAAGAAACCAAAGCCCACTACAGGGCGTGGAACTATATTGGAGGGATGGCTCAATGGGCCATGCAAAATTCACAGCACACCGGATACTATGCCAACACACAGCCTTAGAGCATGTTGGATACTCCGGCAGGTGGCCAAGAGCGGTGAGGATCTCCTCATCAACAATACCGCAGAGCACCATCCCGTGGAAAATAACAATACAGTATTGACAGTCTTCGAGACCTTCGCCTCAAACAATAGGCGCAAGCAAGCACTCCGCAGCCTTCCGAAGTCTGCCACGTCGCAGCAATAAATCCTTGGAACGACACGGCTGTAACCTTCAATGCCAGTGACGAACCGCAACTCCAAACAACCCGAGCACCAGCCGCCTTGGTCCTCAGTCCAATTGTGGACGGCTTCCGGCTTACTAAAGTGCTCATGGACGGTGGCAGCGGATTAAACGTCATCTACGAGGAGACCCTTAACAAAATGGAAATAGACAAGAGCCGCATTAAGCAAAGCAGCACGACCTTCAGAGGAATCATCCCTAGTCGGGAGGCACGATGTGCGGGAAAAATCACACTAGATGTGGTATTCGGCACGCCAGAGAATTATAGGTCTGAAGAAATCACATTCCAAGTGGCCCCGTTCAGTAGCGGATACCACGCCCTTTTAGGGCAGGAGGCATTCACGATCTTCCAAGCTATACCCCATTACGAGTACATGAAGCTCAAAATGCCTGGGCCCAACGGAATCATCACTCTAGCTAGTGATCTGGACATAGCACTCCGCGCCGAAAATAAAACTGCCGCACTAGCCCTCGAAGTGTTATCTGAAGCCCTCGCGGCCGAAGAACTAACTGCGCTGCGCTCCACAGTGGACAGGGACGACATGATACTCGACAAAAGACCCAAGTCCACCTCTTTTAAACCAGCGGACGAAATAGTCAAATTCCAGGTCCACCCAACGGACCCCACAAAAACGGCATCCATCGGGGCACAGCTGGACCCCACAACCGACGCCGCATTGCGGGAGTTCTTGCGCGAAAATTGGGACATATTCCCCTGGCATCCTCCAGACATGCCAGGAATCCCACGCAGGCTGGCCGAGCACAGCCTTAACATTCTAAAGGGGTTCAAGCCGGTCAAGCAGACTCTCCGGCGTTTCTCCGAGCCTAAGCGACAAGCCATGGGAGAAGAGCTAGCCAAGTTACTTGAGGCCGGATTCATCAGAGAAATAAAACATCTGGACTGGCTAGCAAACCTGGTGATGGTACCAAAGAAGGACAAATCCTGGCGCCTATGTGTCGATTTCAAGGACCTTAACAAGGCTTGCCCCAAGGATCCCTTCCCCCTCCCCCGCATCGACCAAATTATTGATGCTACTACAGGACACGATTCATTGTGTTTCCTCGACGCATACTCCGGATACCATCAAATTAAGATGGCGGAGTCCGATCAGGCCGCAACGGCATTTATCACCCAATACGGCCCGTTCTGTTTCAACACCATGCCTTTCGGGCTCAAAAACGCCGGTGCAACCTATCAACGCATGATTCAGACATGCTTGGAAAGACAGATCGGCAAAACAGTGGAGGCATACATAGACGATGTGGTCATTAAAACCAGACACGTCGAATCCTTAATAGACGACTTGAGGCTCACGTTCGACAATCTCCGAACATACGACATCAAGCTCCATCCGGAAAAATGCGTCTTCGGCGTGCCCGCCAGAAAGCTCTTAGGCTTCATCGTCTCCAATAGAGGAATTGAAGCAAATCCGGCTAAAATCAGAGCTTTGTCACTGTTGGCTATCCCAACAGACCTCAAGCAAATCCAGAAACTAACTGGATGCGTGGCTGCCTTAAGCCGCTTTATCTCCCGATTAGGAGAAAAGGCACTACCTCTTTATCGCCTTCTTCGATGCACCGAACACTTCGAGTGGACGGATGCGGCCACGGCCGGATTGGAAGAAATAAAAGCCGTTCTGGCCACCAACCCAATCTTGGCCGCGCCAAATGTCAGCGAACCAATGCTGTTATATATAGCGGAAACACACCAAGTTGTAAGCACAGTGCTCGTCGTCGAACGAGAGACGGACGGACATAAGTTCCCACTTAAAAAGCCGGTATACTATGTATCCACTGTCCTCACTCCATGGAAATCACGGTACCCACATTATCAAAAGATAGCATACGCGGTCTTCATGGCATCCCAGAAACTACGACACTACTTTCAAGAGTGTTCAATTACGGTGGCCTCTGATGTACCACTCAACGACATAATAAACAACCGCGATGCCACTGGCCGGATTGCCAAATGGGCTATTGAGCTCCTCCCGTTCGACATAACATACAAACCACGACGAGCCATTAAGTCACAAGTACTTGCTGATTTCATCGCCGAATGGACAGAAGCCGAACTCCCTAAAGAGTACGGTGCATACTCCAATTGGATCATGCACTTTGACGGCTCTAAAATGCTGCCTGGTCTGGGGGCTCGTGTCATCCTGACATCCCCCGCCGGAGATACAGTCCAATACGTACTCCAAATACTATACACAGACTCCAACAACGCAGCAGCATATGAGGCCCTGTTACATGGTCTCCGGATGGCAGTCTCCATGGGCATTCAACGCCTAGAGGTGCGTGGGGATTCGAACCTCGCAATATCTCAAATAAATGGAGACTTCGATGCCAAGGATCCGAAAATGGCGGCTTACCGCAACGCCGTCCTCAAGATGTCAGCTCGGTTCGAGGGGCTTGAATTCCACCATGTGGTCCGGGAAAACAATCAGGCGGCGGATATCCTCGCCCGCATCGGCACTAAGCGCGACCCTGTCCCACCTAATATCTTTTTGGAAAGGCTGTTTAAGCCATCCGTGGTATGGGAAGGAGAGACCGGCAACAATAGTCCGGACCCGGCCACAACGCCAGATCCCGAACACTCTGACGTAATCGGAGGCTCAGCCACCGAAATAACACCTTCGGCCCACGTGATTATGGCTGTCATCGCCCCGTGGACAGAACCCTTCTTGGCTTACCTAACTAGGCAAGAACTCCCCGAGGACCCAAACGAGGCACGTTGCATTGTGCGGCGGTCTAAAGCCTACAAGGTCCAACGAGGGAGAGCTTTATAAGAAAAGCGCTATCGGAGTACTTCAAAGGTGCATCTCCGAAGGGGAAGGACGGCAACTATTGGCAGAAATTCATGCTGGACTTGGCGGCCATCACACCGCAGCCCGGGCCCTTGTAAGAAAGGCCTTCCGAACAGGTTTTTACTGGCCGACGGCCCGAGCAGACGCACAAGACCTCGTTCAACGTTGCGTCGGTTGCCAGCTTTTTGCAAACCAAAGCCATATGCCACCTACCGCTCTCCAAACAATCCCCATTACTTGGCCCTTTGCGGTCGTGGGGCTTGATATGGTCGGACCCCTTAAAGGGGGAAGCCATAAGAAAAAATACCTATTGGTCATGGTGGATAAATTCACCAAATGGATAGAAGCCAAACCAGTTAAAACGGCCGAATCCGGACCAGTGATAGACTTCATATCCGGGGTTGTACACCGTTACGGCATCCCCCACAGCATCATCACCGATAACGGCTCGAACTTTACAGCCGACGAGGTAAAAACTTGGTGCAGCAACATGGGCATTAAGCTCGATTATGCCTCCATCTATCACCCCCAAACAAACGGTAAGGTCAAACGGGCAAATGGTCTTATCATGAGCGGCATTAAACCCAGATTAGTGCGATCCTTAAAGGAATCAGATACGCACTGGGTAGAGGAGCTCGACTCCGTACTATGGGGGTTGCGGACCACGCCGAATCGCACTACCGGATACACACCATTTTTCATGGTGTACGGCGTGGAGGCGGTACTGCCCTGCGACATCATTCATGACTCACCTCGAGTGCGCATGTACGAAGAGAAAGAAGCCGAGCTTGATCAGCAGGACAGTTTGGACACCCTGGAGGAGGAGCGTGACGTGTCAAAAGCCCGCTCCGCATTCTATCAGCAACAGGCTCGACGATATCAAAGCAGAGAAGTACGGGCCAAAACTTATAATGTTGGCGAACTAGTTCTACGCCTACCAGAGAAGAAAAAGAACAAACTCGAGCCCAAATGGGAAGGTCCCTTCGTTATCGACCAAGTTCTGACCGGTGGAGCGTACCGTCTGCGGGATGCATCGGACAATCGACTTGAGCCAAACCCATGGAACGCAGCCAGACTCCGAAGGTTCTACGCCTAGTTCCGGACTATGTGTTCGTCTCCTTACCTCCGTCAATTTTTTATATATCAGCTATCTATCTTTTTCTTTCTTTCTTTCTTCCCTTTTTTCTTCACAGCCTTACAAGGTTAAAATGTGTCTTGACTACACAATCTTGACGCGCTAGGCGTGCTCATTATACCTGGGGGCTTCTTATACAGAAGCTTAATATAATTATGTTCCGGGATTTATGGCCCCCGCACATGTTTTCCTTTTCCACATGTACCTTTTCTTCGCCATTCTATGCATCGATATGACTTAAGTTTTGGCCAAGCTGGGTTGCCTGGCTCTTGTGTTTATGCCCTACGTTCCCGTTAATTCGGCTAGGGCATAAGGGGAGCACCTCTGCGATTGTTACTATCGGGTCAGCCGGATGTGTACCTCAGACTGGGTGAAGCCGAAAGCTAGCCTTCTTAAGGGAATATTCGGTCGGTGAACAAAAGATGACTTTTATTTATTGTAATAACATGCCCCCAGATGTTTATATCCTACGTCCGCTTTCGCAGTTCGAACATGCACATTAATGCATGTGTACCCAGGGAAAGGAACCCTTAACGGAACTATTCTCCCTGGAAGATGTTTCTTACTATCCATGTAATATAACATAGCTAGTTGGGTACTTGTCTGCTCAAGCACTTATGACCCCTACGCCTGGTTTCCACGCGTACCCCGGTTTTTACATAACTGAGCGGGCATTCGGATACACTCCGGACTGTCGGGTCCGGAGGTCAAAGCGAAAAGGTCCGCCATGACAAATGATTTACAATCCGGCTAGGGACAATATATGTCAATTGAAGTACACAGTCACTTAGACTGACTAAATTCTTCTTCTATACCATCCAACAGGCTGTCTAGCCTACAATCCTGTTGGGAATACTTTGCGCCTAATTTTACCTGGTCATACACCAAACTGACGGGGATTTCTTTCCCATCAGACCCCACAGGTTCGACTTCAGCCATATGGTTCGGGTCAGCCTTGGTATATCGAGTCTTCACCATGGCCCAGGCTTCCCTCGCACCTTGTCGGTAGGCAGATCTTCCATAATCGGAAGCACCACCACGCTCCCCTAAGCATCTCTATGAGCTCCCCCATGCCTCCTGGTAGGGAGGCGGATGGCCACAAGGCCTGGGCAATGCCCTGCATCGCCTGCCGAACTTGTTCGTGCAGTCGTGAGAGCTCGGGCAGAAGATCACCTACAGACCCGGGCATCTCTTCTGCGGGATGACCCGTCCGCATACCTACAGATAACTCTGTTAGCCGGTTTCTTCGCTGAACTCTATAAAAGTTCGTTTAAGCACTTACTAAAAATGCCGCATTGAAGCCTCTTATTCTCCTTTATGGAGTCAGCAAGCTGGGCCCGAACATCTTTCAGTTCAACACTCAGCCGGATATTGGCATCTTGGAGATTGTTTTTCTCATGCCTAACTTTCTTAAGCACGCGCTCGCTAGCCTTTAACTGTCGTTGAGCATGTTGCTCATCCCCTCGCACGACTTCCTGATTCATTTCGGGATCATCTGCAGAATCTATTGTTAGATTTGCATACATGTCGCACACTAACCGGTACATGTCATTCCTTTTGATAGAAACAAGTTTTACCAGATGGGGCCTTCTCAGACTCCTTCATTGCGGCAATTGCGGCCCGTAGCTGGGCTTTGCACTCCTCCAGCTCTTGAGACAACTGGGTATTCTTCTTCGTAAGAACCTACACAAATAATGATCCTTAAATCAGTTGTGTCAACTATTTCAAGTCTCAGGGGCTACTGATATACATAATTATCAGATCTTCTTCCCCGTATATCCTTTACATACTAGTCCGTGGCTCTGGCAAGACCATTTTGAGCAGATCGAATGTACGCATCTCCTGAGTTGAAGGCATCGAACGCCTCTTGAGAGAAACAAGCGTCGCGGAGTACGGCTCGGCGACGCCGGTGATTCATGACACTCTCCACTTCGGAATTCGTAGCGGACAGCCTATCCGCATCCTCTGTAGGAGGAACATCCGGCGTTGGCCCCATGTTAGCGTCTGCCTCTAAGTCCGGCTCTGGAGCCCGGCTGTTGGAGGTGTGGCCGACAGGCTCTCCGGATATAGTCCGACGAGCATTTTTTCTGCCAGGAACCATGGGCGTTATTATATTTTAAAGACGATAACCACGGAGCAGGGTCCTTTTCCATACCTCTGCGACGGCGTCTCAGTCCTGACCGCCTTCCTTTTAAGCCTACCCGGTTTCGGTGCCCCTTGTTGGTGAGTCACTGCGGGTTCGGCATGGCGTCCCGAGGGCCTTCCCTGTAAGACACCAAATGTGTGCGGTAGGAGAAGTGCAAAAAACGGGATCCTTCTTGGAAGTTGGGACTCCGGTTTTACTTACATGTGATGCAGGGAGCAATCTGGGATAATCGGCTATGATGGCCACCAAGACACCGTCGCAGCTTAACTGATAGAACGTCCTATCGATGAGCTCCACAAATGTGTCCGGATCTTCTTCGAGTCCGGGGTCGAGGGCCCGGTCAGGGTCCTCTGGTTGTGGAGACGGGCTGTGGACCTCCCTCACAGCTTTTCGCAGTTCCTGCTATGAAATAGCAAGGTAAATATTTACGACAAAGAATGCGGAAAGGTCTGGAGTAAAAAGTAGCAGCTCACCCAGTTTGGGGGGTTGTACATGGAGAATCCATCCCGTGGCTTGATGCGGATGAACTCCTCTTCCTCTCCTTTATATAAATCGGACAGTATTTTTGCTAGAGCAGCGACGGAGTCCGGACCTTTACGACCGCAGCGGGTGGCATCGTCTTCTCCATTGAAGTGCCACATGGGTTGTCCCCGATATTGAAGTGGATGCACCCCCCGCATTATACATATTGACATAACCTCGATTATTGTCAATCCTGATTTGGCCAGCATTTGTATCCGGCCCATCAGGTAAAGGACCTCTCTGTTGTCTTCCTCCTGGGGGCTCCGAGGGCGCCAGCTACGGCGTTTCTTCAAAGGGGCGTTATTAAACTCAGGAAGGCCCATCCGAATAGGGTCCGGAAGGGGGACGTCCTCCATATAAAACCACTCCGAAGGCCAGTCTTCAGATGTCTTCTTCGGAGTACCGGACATGTATCCGGTCCCGGCGATGCGCCATATCTCGGCTCCGCCCACTTGATATATTGACCCCTCCTGTGTACGGGGTACGAGGCAGAATAGCCTCTTCCATAGCTCGAAATGAGCTTCGCAGCCCAAAACAGCTCGCAAAGGGCAACATAGCCAGCGATGTGTAATATGGAGGCGGGAGTAAAATTATGCAACTAGAGGCCGTATTATTATTATATTTCCTTGTTCATAATAATCGTTTATTATCCATGCTAGAATTGTATTGATAGGAAACTAAGATACATGTGTGGATACATAGACAACACCATGTCCCTAGTAAGCCTCTAGTTTACTAGCTCGTTGATCAATAGATGGTTACGGTTTCCTGACCATGGACATTGGATGTCGTTGATAACGGGATCATATCATTAGGAGAATGATGTGATGGACAAGACCCAATCCTAAGCCTAGCACAAGATCGTGTAGTTCGTTTGCTCAGAGCTTTTCTAATGTCAAGTATCATTTCCTTAGACCATGAGATTGTGAAACTCCCGGATACCGTAGGAATGCTTTGGGTGTACCAAACGTCACAACGTAACTGGGTGACTATAAAGGTGCACTACAGGTATCTCCAAAAGTGTCTGTTGGGTTGGCACGAATCGAGACTGGGATTTGTCACTCCGTGTAAACGGAGAGGTATCTCTGGGCCCACTCGGTAGGACATCATCATAATGTGCACAATGTGACCAAGGAGTTGATCACGGGATGATGTGTTACGGAACGAGTAAAGAGACTTGCCGGTAACGAGATTGAACAAGGTATCGGAATACCGACGATCGAATCTCGGGCAAGTACCATACCGGTAGACAAAGGGAATTGAATACGGGATTGATTGAATCCTCGACATCGTGGTTCATCCGATGAGATCATCGAGGAGCATGTGGGAGCCAACATGGGTATCCAGATCCCGCTGTTGGTTATTGACCGAAGAGTCGTCTCGGTCATGTCTGCGTGTCTCCCGAACCCGTAGGGTCTACACACTTAAGGTTCGGTGACGCTAGGGTTATAGAGATATTAGTATGCGGTAACCCGAAAGTTGTTCGGAGTCCCGGATGAGATCCCGGACGTCACAAGGAGTTCCGGAATGGTCCGGAGGTAAAGATTTATATATGGGAAGTCTTATTTTGGTCGCCGGAAAAGTTTCGCACTTTATCGGTATTGTACCGGGAGTGCCGAAAGGGGTCCGGGGGTCCACCAGCCCCGGGGGGCCACATGGGCTATAGGGGGTGCGCCTTGGCCTATATGGGCCAAGGGCACCAGCCCCAAGAGGCCCATGCGCCATGAGATAAGAAAAAAAAGGAGAGTCCTAAAGGGGGAAGGCACCTCCGAGGTGCCTTGGGGAGGAAGGACTCCTCCCTGGCCGCACCCTTCCTTGGAGGAAGGGCCAAGGCTGCGCCCCCCTCTCCCTTGGCCCTATATATAGTGGGGGGGAGGGAGGGCAGCAAAACCTAAGCCCTGGCGCCTCCCTCTCCCTCCCGTGACACACCTCCCTCCTCCCGCAGCGCTTGGCGAAGCTCTGTTGGAATCCCGCTACTTCCACCACCACGCCGTCGTGCTGCTGGATCTCCATCAACCTCTCCTCCCCCCTTGCTGGATCAAGAAGGAGGAGACGTCGCTGCTCCGTACATGTGTTGAACGCGGAGGTGCCGTCCGTTCGGCGCTAGGATCATCGGTGATTTGGATCACGACGAGTACGACTCCATCAACCCCGTTCTCTTGAACGCTTCCGCTCGCGATCTACAAGGGTATGTAGATGCACTCCTTCCCTCTTGTTGCTAGTAAACTCCATAGATTGATCTTGGTGATGCGTAGAAAATTTTGAATTTTTGCTACGTTCCCCAACACTGGCATCATGAGCTAGGTCTATGCGTAGTTTCTATGCACGAGTAGAACACAAAGTAGTTGTGGGCGTTGATGTTGTCAATTTACTTGCCGTTACTAGTCTTATCTTGATTCGGCGGCATCGTGGGATGAAGCGGCCCGGACCGACCTTACACGTACACTTACGTGAGACAGGTTCCACCGACTGACATGCACTAGTTGCATAAGGTGGCTAGCGGGTGTCTGTCTCTCCCACTTTAGTCGGATCGGATTCGATGAAAAGGGTCCTTATGAAGGGTAAATAGAAATTGGCATATCACGTTGTGGCTTTTGCGTAGGTAAGAAACGTTCTTGCTAGAATCCCATAGCAGCCACGTAAAACATGCAACAACAATTAGAGGACGTCTAACTTGTTTTTGCAGGGTTTGCTATGTGATGTGATATGGCCAGAAGATGTGATGAATGATATATGTGATGTATGAGATTGATCATATTCTTGTAATAGGAATCACGACTTGCATGTCGATGAGTATGACAACCGGCAGGAGCCATAGGAGTTGTCTTTATTTTTTGTATGCCCTGCGTGTAATAACGCCATGTAAGTTACTTTACTTTATTGCTAAGCGCGTTAGCCATAGAAGTAGAAGTAATCGTTGGCGTGACAACTTCATGAAGACACAATGATGGAGATCATGATGATGGAGATCATGGTGTCATGCCGGTGACAAAGATGATCATGGTGCCCCGAAGATGGAGATCAAAGGAGCAAAATGATATTGGCCATATCATGTCACTATTTGATTGCATGTGATGTTTATCATGTTTTGCATCTTATTTGCTTAGAACGACGGTAGTAAGTAAGATGATCCCTCACTAAAATTTCAAGAGACGTGTTCCCCCTAACTGTGCACCGTTGCGAAGGTTCGTTGTTTCGAAGCACCACGTGATGATCGGGTGTGATAGATTCTAACGTTCGAATACAACGGGTGTTGACGAGCCTAGCATGTACAGACATGGCCTCGGAACACATGCGAAACACTTAGGTTGACTTGACGAGCCTAGCATGTACAGACATGGCCTCGGAACACAAGAGACCGAAAGGTCGAGCATGAGTCGTATAGAAGATACGATCAACATGGAGATGTCCACCGATGATGACTAGTCCGTCTCACGTGATGATCGGACACGGCCTAGTTTGACTCGGATCATGTGTCACTTAGATGACTAGAGGGATATCTATCTGAGTGGGAGTTCATTTCATTATCATGAACATAGTCAAAAGGTCTTTACAAATTATGTCATACGCTTTAGTTCTACTGTTTAAGATATGTTCCTAGAGAAAATTTAGTTGAAAGTTGGTAGTAGCAATTATGCGGACTGGGTCCGTAAACTGAGGATTGTTCTCATTGCTGCACAGAAGGCTTATGTCCTTAATGCACCGCTCGGTGTGCTGAACCTCAGCGTCGTCTGTAGATGTTACGAAACATCTGACATACACGTTTTGATGACTACGTGATAGTTCAGTGCGTAATGCTAATGGTTTAGAATTGTGGCACCAGAGACGTTTTTGAAACGTCGCAGAACATGTGAGATGTTCCGAAGACTGAAATTGGGATTTCAGACTAGTGCCCACATCAAGAGGTATGAGACCTCTGACAAGTTTCTTAAGCCTGCAAACTAAGGGAGAAAAGCTCAATCGTTGAGCATGTGCTCAGATTGTCTGAGTACTACAATCGCTTGAATCGAGTGGGAGTTAATCTTCCAGATGAGATAGTGATAGTTCTCCATAATCACTGCCACCAAGCTATTAGAGCTTCGTGATGAACTATAACATATCAGGGATGGATATGATGATCCTTGAGCTATTCGCGATGTTTGACACCGCGAGAGTAGAAATCAAGAAGGAGCATCAATTGTTGATGGTTAGTAAAACCACTAGTTTAAGAAGGGCAAGGGCAAAAGGGATACTTCATGAAACACCAAGTCATTTGCTGCTCTAGTGAAGAATCCCAAGGTTGAACCCAAACCCGAGACTAAGTGCTTCTGTAATGAGAGGAACGGTCACTGAAGCAGTACTACCCTAGATACTTGGTAGATGAGAAGGCAGGCAAGGTCGACAGAAGTATATTCGATATACATTATATGAATGTGTACTTTACTAGTACTCCTAGCGGCACCAGGGTATTAGATACCGGTTCGGTTGCTAAGTGTTAGTAACTCGAAATAAAAGCTGCGGAATAAATGGAGACTAGCTAAAGGTGAGATGACGATGTGTGTTGGAAGTGTTTCCAAGGTTGATGTGATCAAGCATCGCATGCTCCCTCTACCATCGAGATTTGGTGTTGAGCATAAACATGATTGGATTATGTTTATCGCAATACGGTTATTCATTTAAGGAGAATAATGGTTACTCTGTTTATTTGAATAATACCTTCAATGGTCTTGCACCTAAAATGAATCTCGATCGCAGTGATACACATGTTTGTGCCAAAAGATATAAGATAGTAATGATAGTACCACATACTTGTGGCACTGCCACTTGAGTCATATTGGTGTAGAACGCATGAAGAAGCTCCATGTAGATGGATCTTTGGACTCACTCGTTTTTGAAAAGATTGAGACATGCGAACCATGTCTATTGGTATATATGCATGAAGAAACTCCATGCAGATGGATCGTTTGTACTCACTTGATTTTGAATCACTTGAGACATGCAAATCATACCACATGGGCAAGATGACTGAAAGGCCTCGTTTTCAGTAAGATGGAACAAGAGAGCAACTTGTTGGAAGTAATACATTTTGATGTATGCAGTCCAATGAGTGCTGAGGCATGCAGTGGATATCGTTATGTTCTTACTTCACAGATGGTTTGAGTAGATGCTGAGTGTATTTACTTGATGAAACACAAGTCTGAATTATTGAAAGGTTCAAGTAATTTCAGAGTGAAGTTGAAGATCGTCGTGACAAGAGGATAAAATGTCTGTGATATGATCATAGAGATGAGTATCTGAGTTACGAGTTTGGCACACAGTTAAGACATTGTGGAAAGTGTTTCACAATTAATACCGCCTGGAACACCATAGTGTGATGGTGTGTCCGAACGTCATAACTACACCCTATTGGATATGGTGCATACCATGATGTCTCTTATCGAATTACCACTATCGTTTATGGGTTAGGCATTAGAGATAACCGCATTCACTTTAAAAGGGGCACCACGCAATTCCGTTGAGACGACACCGTTTAGAGAAACCTAAGTTGTCGTTTCTTAAAAGTTTGGGGCTGCGAAGCTTATGTGAAAAAGTTTCAGGCTGATAAGCTCGAACCCAAAGCGGATAAATACATCTTCATAAGAATACCCAAAACAGTTGGGTATACCTCCTATTTCAGATCTGGAAGCAAAAGTAATTGCTTCTAGAAACGAGTCCTTTCTCGAGGAAAAGTTTCTCTCGAAAGAATTGAGTGGGAGGATGGTGGAGACTTGATAAGGTTATTGAACCGTCACTTCAACTAGTGTGTAGCAGGGCACAGGAAGCTGTTCCTGTGGCACCTACACCAATTGAAGTGGAAGCTTATGATAGTGATCATGGAACTTCGGATCAAGTCACTACCAAACCTCGTAGGACGACGAGGATGCGTAATACTTCAGAGTAGTACGTGATCCTGTCTTGGAAGTCATGCTGTTGGACAACGATGAACCTACGAGCTATGGAGAAGCGATGGTGGGCCCATATTCCGACAAATGGTTAGAAGCCATGAAATCCGAGATAAATGGATCTTTAAGAAGAAGACGGACGTGGACGGTAATGTTACCGTCTATGAAGCTCGACTTGTGGCTAAGAGTATTTCCACAAGTTCAAGGAGTTGACTACGATGAGATTTTTCTCATCCGTAGCGATGCTTAAGTCCATCGAAATCATGTTAGCATTAGCTGCATTTATGAAATCTGGCAGATGGATGTCAAAACAAGTTTCCTTACCAGTTTTCGTAAGGAAAGGTTGTATGTGATACAATCAGAAAGGTTTTGTCTATCCTAAGGATGCTAAAAGGTATGCTAGCTCCAGCGATCCTTCCATGGACTAGAGCAAGCATCTCGGAGTCAGAATATAAGCTTTGATGGAGTGATCAAAGTTTTTGGGTTTATACAAAGTTTGTTAGAAACATGTATTTACAATAAAGTGAGTGGGAGCGCTACAACATTTCTGATAAGTATATGTGAATGACATATTGTTGATCCGAAATGATGTAAAATTTCTGGAAAGCATAAAGGGTTGTTTGAAAGGAGTTTTTCAAAGGAAGACCTGGATAAAGCTGCTTACATATTGGGCATCAAGATCTATAGAGATAGATCAAGACGCCTGATGATACTTTCAAAGAACGCACACCTTGACATGATTTTGAAAGAGTTCAAAATAGATCAGCAAAGAAGGAGTTCTTGGCTGTGTTACAAGGTGTGAGTATTGAGTAAGACTCAAGACCTGACCACAGCAGAAGAGAGAGAAAGGACGAAGGTCGTCCCCTATGCTTTAGACGTAGGCTCTATAGTATGCTATGCTGTGTACCGCACATGTAGTGTGCCTTGCCATGAGTTGGTCAAGGGGTACAATAGTGATCCGGGAATGGATCACATGACAGCGGTCGAACTTATCCTTAGTATCTAGTGGATTAAGGAATTTTCTCGATTATGGAGGTGAAAAGGAGTTCGTTGTAAAGGGTTACGTCGATGCGAACTTTGACACTAATCCGGATGACTCTGAGTAGTAAACCGGATTCGTATAGTAGAGCAATTATTTGAAATGGCTCCAAATAGCGCGTGGTAGCATCCACAAGATGACATAGATATTCGTAAAGCACACACGGATCTGAAAGGTTCAGACACGTTGACTACAACCTCTCTCACAAGCATAACATGATCAAACCAGAACTCATTGAGTGTTAATCACATAGTGATGTGAACTAGATTGTTGACTCTAGTAAACTCTTTGGATGTTAGTCACATGGTGATGTGACCTGTGAGTGTTAATCACATGGTGATGTGAACTAGATTATTGACTCTAGTGCAAGTGGGAGACTGTTGGAAATATGCCCTAGAGGCAATAATAAATTGGTTATTATTATATTTCCTTGTTCATAATAATCGTTTATTATCCATGCTAGAATTGTATTGATAGGAAACTAAGATACATGTGTGGATACATAGACAACACCATGTCCCTAGTAAGCCTCTAGTTGATTAGCTCGTTGATCAATAGATGGTTACGGTTTCCTGACCATGGACATTGGATGTCGTTGATAACGGGATCACATCATTAGGAGAATGATGTGATGGACAAGACCCAATCCTAAGCCTAGCACAAGATCGTGTAGTTCGTTTGCTTAGAGCTTTTCTAATGTCAAGTATCATTTCCTTAGACCATGAGATTGTGCAACTCCCGGATACCGTAGGAATGCTTTGGGTGTACCAAACGTCACAACGTAACTGGGTGACTATAAAGGTGCACTACAGGTATCTCCGAAAGTGTCTGTTGGGTTGGCACGAATCGAGACTGGGATTTGTCACTCCGTGTAAACGGAGAGGTATCTCTGGGCCCACTCGGTAGGACATCATCATAATGTGCACAATGTGACCAAGGAGTTGATCACGGGATGATGTGTTACGGAACGAGTAAAGAGACTTGCCGGTAACGAGATTGAATAAGGTATCGGAATACCGACGATCGAATCTCGGGCAAGTACCATACCGGTAGACAAAGGGAATTGAATACGGGATTGATTGAATCCTCGACATCATGGTTCATCCGATGAGATCATCGAGGAGCATGTGGGAGCCAACATGGGTATCCAGATCCTGTTGTTGGTAATTGACCGGAGAGTCGTCTCGGTCATGTCTGCGTGTCTCCCGAACCCGTAGGGTCTACACACTTAAGGTTCGGTGACGCTAGGGTTATAGAGATATTAGTATGCGGTAACTCGAAAGTTGTTCGAAGTCCCGGATGAGATCCCGGACGTCACAAGGAGTTCCGGAATGGTCCGGAGGTAAAGATTTATATATGGGAAGCCTTATTTTGGTCGCCGGAAAAGTTTCGCACTTTATCGGTATTGTACCGGGAGTGCCGAAAGGGGTCCGGGGGTCCACCAGCCCCGGGGGGCCACATGGGCTGTAGGGGGTGCGCCTTGTCCTATATGGGCCAAGGGCACCAGCCCCAAGAGGCCCATGCGCCATGAGATAAGAAAAAAAAGGAGAGTCCTAAAGGGGGAAGGCACCTCCGAGGTGCCTTGGGGAGGAAGGACTCCTCCCTGGCCGCACCCTTCCTTGGAGGAAGGGCCAAGGCTGCGCCCCCCCTCTCCCTTGGCCCTATATATAGTGGGGGGAGGGAGGGCAGCAAAACCTAAGCCCTGGCGCCTCCCTCTCCCTCCCGTGACACACCTCCCTCCTCCCGCAGCGCTTGGCGAAGCTCTGTTGGAATCCCGCTACTTCCACCACCACGCCGTCGTGCTGCTGGATCTCCATCAACCTCTCCTCCCCCTTGCTGGATCAAGAAGGAGGAGACGTCGCTGCTCCGTACGTGTGTTGAACGCGGAGGTGCCGTCCGTTCGGCGCTAGGATCATGGGTGATTTTGATCACGACGAGTACGACTCCATCAACCCCGTTCTCTTGAACGCTTCCGCTCGCGATCTACAAGGGTATGTAGACGCACTCCTTCCCTCTTGTTGCTAGTAAACTCCATAGATTGATCTTGGTGATGCGTAGAAAATTTTGAATTTCTGCTACGTTCCCCAACAAGTCCGGCACGGACGGGGACCATATACGCGGGAGGGAGAAACCCCTGGGTCTGTAACTCTACTAACTGCCTGTGGGAGACGGAACACATCTTCCAATTGCCTGGCTTAGGGCTACGGGAGCGAGAGGAGGAGCTGCGATGGCCGGCCATGATGGGATGGATTTTTTCGGGCGCGCTCCGACGGATACTCGCTGAGGGAGGATGGTGTGATCTGGATCTGAGGATCCCCGGCCCCTTAAATAGACGATTTACTCACATGGTTAGGGTGGCAAGTGTAAAAATGCCTCGACTTCTCGCATTCGCTCGACACATGGAAGATAGCCATTATTAGGCGCGGAGGCCAAGGAGCGCAACATTTATGGGAAGCCGGACACTACTTGACAGGTACTCAGTATTTGGAGAAGAACCCGCCTTGCAATGCCGAAGACAATTTGCGCGCCGGACTCATCGTCATTGAAGCCTGGTTCGGGGGCTACTGAGGGAGTCCTGGATTAGGGGGTCCTCGAACAGCCGGACTATGTACTTCTGCCGGACTGTTGGACTATGAAGATACAAGATTGAAGACCTTGTCCCGTGTCCGGATGGGACTCTCCTTTGCGTGGAAGCCAAGCTTGGCAATACGGATATGTAGATCTCCTCCCTTGTAACCAACTCTGTGTAACCCTAGCCCCCTCCGGTGTCTATATAAACCGGAGGGTTTAGTCCGTAGGACAACAACAATCATAATCATAGGCTAGCTTCTAGGATTTAGCCTCTACGATCTCGTGGTAGATCAACTCTTGTAATACTCATATCATCAAGATCAATCAAGCAGGAAGTAGGGTATTACCTCCATCGAGAGGGCCCGAACCTGGGTAAACATTGTGTCCCCCGCCTCTTGTTACCATCCGCCTTAGACGCACAGTTCGGGACCCCCTACCCGAGATCCGCTGGTTTTGACACCGACAGTAGTTGCCCCTCGGCAAGCTTGGGGTACCCGGCAACCTCCTTGCCGGCGGCTCCTGGGAGCTCAGCGGGAAGGTACTTGCCAGGGCTTGTCTTCCTTCGCTTGTTCTGCCCTGCTGATGGCTCTACGGATGATTGTATTAACTGAAGTACAAAGGTACCTGGTTCCACAGGCAACTTGAGTGCAGCGCATTTCGACAGGTCGTCGGCAATGCTGTTCTCCGCTCGGGGAACATGTGCTGCCTGTAGGCCGTCGAAACGTTCTTCCAACTTCCTCACTTCATTCACGTAGGCCTCCATCAACGTGCTCTGGTAATCCTTGTTGACTTGCCTGACGACGAGCTGTGAATCACCTCTGATGATGAGCTTCTTGATTCCGAGGTCTGCCGCGATCCTGAGACCGGCAAGCAACCCCTCGTACTCCACCATACTGTTCGTTGATTTTTCCCGGGGGAAGTGCATCTGGATTACGTACTTGAGGTGCTCTCCGGTGGGTCCGACGAGTAGCACGCCAGCACCAGCACGTTGGAGTGAGAAAGCTCCGTCAAAGTACATAATCCACTCACTGCTCGTCTCCTTGCCGGGAAGGGTGGTCTCTTGGATCTCCTCGTCGGGCGTTGCGGTCCACTCTGCTATGAACTCTGCCAAAGCTCGGCTCTTGATCGTTGAAGTACTTTCAAATCTGAGGCCAAAGCTCGACAGCTCCAGTGCCCACTCCACAATCCTCCCTGTCGCATCTAGGTTGTGCAAAATCCGTTGCAAAGGGAGGCGGGTGACGACGGTGATCTCGTGTGCTTGGAAATAGTGGCGCAGTTTTCTCGAGGCCATGAGAAGGCCGAAAAGCAGCTTCTGCATTCCAGAATATCTTGACCTAGCCCCCTGCAAGAGGGAACTGACAAAATACATTGGGTGTTGCACCATCTTCTTCTTCTGTCCCACTTCGCCCATCCGCTCAGGCTCTGCCTCGGCTGGTCCGAGCCTTGCCGGGGGTTCTGATTTGCCGCCGTCAGGCTCTACCGGGGAAGACCCCGGCTCGACATCCGATGGCTCTGCTGCAACTGTTGCTTCTCCCTCAAGTTCCCTCTGCACCACCAGCATAGCACTGACCACTTGATTCGTTGCTGCTAAGTACAGCAGCAACGGCTCCTGTGGTTTAGGCGCGACTAGTATTGGCGTGGAGGAGAGGTACCTCTTCAAATCTTGCAGTGTTGCCTCTTCCTCCCGAGTCCATTTTACTGGACCCGCCTTTTTTAGAACTTTGAAAAAGGGGAGGGCACGCTCAGCAGATTTGGAGATGAACCTACTCAGGGCAGCAACGCAGCCGGCGAGCCTACGGACGTCTTTGACCCGTTTCGGCGCCTCAATCTGCTCGATCGCTTTGATCTTGTCGGGATTTGCTTCAATTCCGTGTTGAGACACAAAGAACCGAGAAGTTTGCCGGAGGGGACACCGAACACGCACTTCTATGGGTTGAGCTTGAGGTTGATCTTGCGCAGGTTTGCGAACGTTTCTTCTAAATCTTGCACGAGTGTGGCCCTGTCCTTGGTTTTGACCACTATGTCATCCATATAAGCTTCCATATTTCTATGTAGCTCGGGCTCAAAACCAATCTGGACTGCTCGGGCAAAAGTCAAACCAGCGCTCTTCAACCCGAAAGGCATTCGTACAAAACAGTATGTACCACATGGGGTGATGAACGCGGTCTTCTCTTCGTCTTCCTTCATCATGAAGATCTGGTGGTACCCTGAATAGGCATCGAGGAATGACAGCAGGTCACACCCGGCAGTGGAGTCTACAATCTGGTCGATGCATGGCAGAGGGAAAGGATCCTTTGGACAGGCTTTATTGATGTTTGCGTAGTCAATACACAGCCTCCACTTCCCATTTGCCTTACGCACCACCACCGGATTGGCCAACCACGTGGGGTAGAGTACTCCTCTTACCAGGCCTGCCGCCTCCAACTTCCTGGTCTCTTCAATGATGAATTCTTGTCGCTCCAAAGCTTGCTTCCTGACCTTCTGCTTGCGGGCCGCTCGTGAGGATAGACAGCAAGATGGTGCTCAATCACCTCCCTGGGAACATCGGGGATGTCAGATGCTTGCCATGCAAATACATCAACATTCGCCCGCAGGAAGGCGATGAGCGCGCTTTCCTATTTGCTGTCGAGGGTGGAGCTTATAGTGAAAGCCCCGCCTGTGTCGTCCTCCTTGACGGACACCTTCTTGGTTTCTAGTGGTGCAGCCTTGGACTTCTTGCTCTTGCCGGTGGAGCTCTCTGGCACATCCTCAACGGGAGCACAACACTCCGAAGAGGTGCGCTTGCCGGAGTGGGTGCAAGAGGTCTTGCTGGAAGAGGTCTTGCCCGAAGGAGTCTTGCCGGCCTTCTTCCTCCCTAGAGCTTCAGCGGTAGGAGCAAGTGCCCTGGCGGCAGTTGCTGCAACTGCCTCACGGTAGAGTTGGTCGGCGAAGATGAGCATGTCTTTCTTGTCAGAGGGGATGGTGATGATGGTCAGCGGCCCCGGCATCTTCAACGTGTTGTAGGCGTAGTGGGACACCGCCATGAACTTGGCCAGCGCTGGCGGCCAAGGATCCCATTATGGCAAGGGGATCTCGGCGACATCAAAGACGATCTTGTCCGTCCTATAGTTTAGCTCGCCCCCAAACGTAACCGGCAGCTTTATTTTACCTTTAGGCTGGCTCCTTCCGGGGTTGACCCCTTGGAACGTGCCCGTCTCTTCGAGGTCTCCATCAAGAATCTGCGGCTTCTTGATCACAGCGGCTGAGATCAAATTCAGATCGGCCCCACCGTCAACAAGTACTATGGTCACCTTGAGGTTGCGTATTGTTGGTGAAACCAACAATGGCAAACACCCGACCGCAGTTGTGCGGTCAGGGTGATCCTCGGTGTAAAAAACGATGGGCGTGCGGGACCACTTCAGTGGCTTCTGGGCATCGAACGACGGCTCCGCCGCAGTGACCTCACGCGCCCACTGCTTCAGCTGGATGTGTGAGGTGTGCAACGAGGCGCCACCGTCGGCGCACATAGCCTCTGTATCCTTCTGGAACTCATGCTCGCCGGACTCATCGTCCTCGTCGTGATCATCATCCTCCTCTTTCTTGTCGCGGCCCCGAGTGGGCCTCTCTTGTTGGTTATCTTTGCCGCGGCGACCCCCTTGGCCACCATGCTTCTTGCCAGATCCCTCAGCACCATCCTGACCCTTCTCCTTGTCTCGCCTTTCATATTCAGCCTTCTGCTTTTCCGCAAGCAGCTCAACTTGTCGGCAGTTCTGGAGGTCATGGCCCTTGGTGCGGTGGATCTTGCAGTACTGCTTGTCGGAGCCTCCTGGCTTGCCGGCGGCCACCAGGGCCAAGCAGGTGGCACACCCGGCAACCTCCTTGCCGGGGTCGTCAGCCTTGGCCTTTTTGGCAGCGTCGAGCTCGCCGGATCCCTCAATGGCAAGCACAGTCTTGCCCTTGCGCTTCCTGTTGCGGCGCCGTCCCTTCTTTGTGGGGGCGGCGGTGTCTTCGTCTATGGAGTTGGTTTCCACACCGGCGTCCTTGCCGGGGTACTTCCTCCCCTCTTCAGCTCAAGCACATCTATCGGCCAGAACATAAAGTTCGGCCACATCTTTGACCTTGTTCATCGCCAACTCTTCACGCATCTTGCGGTTGCGCACATTCTGATGTAATGCGCTGATAACGGTGGCGGGATGAACATCTGGGATGTTTTACTGCACCCGGCTGAACCTCTGTATGTACTTGCATAGGTTTTCACCTTCTTTCTGGGGGATGATATGCAAATTGCTTGCCTGGCCATGAGCTTGGTGGCCTCCAGTGAAGGCGCCAACAAACTCATGACACAAATCCGATCAAGAAGAAATGGAATCCACTGGCAAGTGCATCAACCATGACATGACATTGGGTTTGAGTGCCAACGGGAAGTAATTGGCAAACACCTTGTCGTCGCGAGCTCCAGCAGCTTGCATCGCGATGGTGTAGATGCTGAGGAACTCCGACGGGTGGGTCTTGCCGTTGTACTTCTCGCCAACATCGGGCTTGAACGTGCGGTGGGAGGGCCACTGGAACTGCCGCAGCTCTTAGGTAAAGGCTGGACAACCCACCTCGTAAGGCAGCTCGCCGGGGCCCCCCGGCGCCGGGTGGTCCATAGTAGGCCCCACATGCCGATCTGACTGATGGCGCGTCTCCCGTCGTCATTTGTTGGTAGTTCGAGCGTCTTCCTGGGCCCGTTGCCGAAGGACTTGACATTGGTCGCGGCGGGTTCGCGGGTCGGACGACGCTGTGGAAACGTTTTCACCGACGTCGGGTCAACGGGCCGGTGGCTGTTGTCGCGGCCGCGGGGGGGGGGGGGGGGAGGGGGGGAGATTGCAGCGTGGTCGCAGCGTCTCTGGTCCCCCCACCGCCGGCATGCACCGACTCATCAGGACGCCGGTGTGAGGGTCCCGTTGGGAGCGGCTCGTCTTTTTGGCGAAGCTGACAAGGCTTCGGATGGTGGCTCTCCACTCGTCGAGCTTCTCCGCAGCAGCGGGGAAGTCGAGGAGCAGCTGCACGCGCGCTAGCGCTTCTGCTGGTGTAGGCGGCGGCGAGATCTGCGTAGACCATGACGCGCTCCGACTTCTAACCGGGTTAGAATGGGCTCTGTCGTGGTCTCGCGGTCGCACGCCGCCTGCACCGGCGTCTGAGCCCGCACGCCGGTCTGGTTCGTCCTGTGAGTGGCACACAGGGCTCTTTCCGCAGCAGTGCCCGGGGGCTCCGGCATCGCGGTGTTGCTCATCACGCGCGGCCTAGGAAGGGCATGGCACGGGCGCCAGCTTGGGTGCCGTAGAGGCTGCTGCGCCACCTGTGGGTAGCACGGCCCCGCCCCCAGACCCAGCGGCGCGTGGCTCGTCGTCTCGGATTCGGACGACGCCGCTCGCCTGGCTCCGATCGCCAGAATGTTATGGATGCTTGCGGGCCAAATTTCCGACCCCATCCATGGGCACCCGGCCCCCTGCTCGCGCTGGCGCAGACGGGCCGGCCCCGGACGAGCCGATCGCTGTGATCCCCTTTCTCTTGGGGGCCATGGTGATGATGAAGTCGGTGTGCTAACCTTCAAACCGGATTTTCACAGCTTGCGCCCCTGATGTCTACTACGCAACCTTCTTCTTGTAGACGTTGTTGGGCCTCCAAGGGCGGAGGTTTGTAGGACAGTAGCAAATTTCCCTCAAGTGGATGACCTAAGGTTTATCAATCCGTGGGAGGCGTAGGATGAAGATGGTCTCTCTCAAGCAACCCTGCAACCAAATAACAAAGAGTCTGTCGGGTGGTAGGTGCGACATATGCCAACGGGTGGCTTATCATTGTGGGAGCCAGTAAGACGTCGCCGGTGCCTGGAAACGGGATGAGGCGAAGACATGCTCGCCGACGAATCTTACCCAGGTTCGGGGCTCTCCGTGGAGATAACACCCCTAGTCCTGCTCTGCGGGGTCTCCGCATGATCACTAGATCAGAACGAGTAGCTACAAGTGCTCCTTGAGCTGTCTGGTTCAAGGGAGAAGAAGAGCAAGTCTAGCTCTCACTTCCCTCTCTATATGGTGTGTGTAACTCTAAGAAGCCAAGCCTTTGCATGGGTGCCCCGGGGGGTTTATATAGGCCTACCCCCCGGGGGTACAATTGTAATCCGGCTGGGCGCGGGTCCCAGTCGTTAGTGTCTGCGCTCGCCGGCTTCTCCGCCGGCCGTTGGGGCCCGCCGACTGGTGGGTCCCGCCGGCTGCCGGCCTCCTGGTCGACAGGCCGGCCCCACCGCCTGGGGGTCTTGTCGGCGGCTGTTTACTGTAGCCTCGCCTCTGATGACGAGGGCTTCGTCGGGGTAAGCGTGGCTACAGTGTGCCGCCTCGAGGGCTCTTACTGTAGCCTTACCTTGTCTTGTCTCCTTAATGTGGCACATGTTTCGAGGGAAGGGGTAGCCGGCTTCTGGGGGCCGGCTACGCCCCTGGCCGACTGGGGGAGGCCGAGCCGCCTTCGTGCCTCTCTCTGGCTAAAGGGGCCCGCCGCCCGTGGGCCGTACTGGCGTCTGTCGTGGATGACGTTGAGGCCAGCATGGCTACAGTGCCGAGCTGGACGGGAGATGGCTGACCCGTACGGCGTCCTATGGCCATGCCTGCTTCGGGATTCAGGGGTAGTGGGCCACACTGTGGCCACACCCCATCTTGTCACCATTATGTGGGCGTAGTTTTGGTGGGTGCGGTCTTGGCCGGCTTCTTGGAGTCGGCGCTCTTCATGGCCGGCTCTTGGGAGTCGGCGTTCTCCGTGGCCGGCTTCCTGGAGTCGGCCATCTCGTAGTTATCCTGGGGGAGGTTTCTGAGGCTGGGTCGCCTTCCGAGAGTCGGCTCCGGGGATAGCCGGCCGGGGGAAGGTAGCCCAATGCCTTGAATGCTTGAAGGCTCAAATGGCCTGATAATTTTTGAAGAGCCAGGGGTAGTCGGTTAGGCTACCCATGGCCATTTACTCTGATAGTAGTCCCTGAAGCTGATTGAGCTTCGAGGTTGGGTGGGGGTCGAGAAGCTCGGTCAGCTTCCTATCTTGACAAGCCGGCAGCTGGGAGCCGGCTTCGGTTGGGTGCGCCGTCTCGGCGAAATTTTTTGGAGTCGGAGGGCAGGAGCCTGCCTGCGCGCGCACCGGGCCGCGTCCGGCCACTTGCCGCCTGCGAACCACATGGCATCCCTTGGCTAAAAAGCCTGCCAGCCCACGCGCGCGACGGTATGTCGCCGCAGGTCGGGGGCCCGCCACGCCTACGCCCGGGCCCAGGCGCGGATTCTCTGCGGCCCGAAGCCGCCCGCACGTCTTCCTGCGGCGGTTTCGGCACGCCTTTAGGGCGTAATAATCGCGAGGCGTGAGGGGAGTGGGTGCAGTTAATCCCACATCTCACCCCACGCCCCGCCTCCCCGGCTTCACTGTGCGAAGCTATAAGTAGGGGGAGGGGGAGAGCGGCAGGCGCTCGCACACCCCTTCCCTCTCCGTCATCTTCTTCCTTGTGCTCTTTCTTGCGACAGCGCCTCGCCGCCGCACCGCTCCACCACTCGATCCTCCACCGCCGCACTCATTCTCGCCAGCCCCACGCCATGATGCAGTTCCGCGGGGATTGGGATGGCTCCAACGTCCATGAAGATCACGTCGAGTTCCTCCACAAGACGCGGCGGCTGCCCGGCGCGGACAAGGTGGAGGTCCGTCTTGCGCCGACGAAGGAGATCACGCCAGAGCCGGAGGAAGGCGAGCGGGTAGTCTTCCGCTCGCATTTCTTGCGCGGCATCGGCTTGCCCGTGAGCGCCTTCTTCCGCTCCTTTCTCGAGTTCTACCAACTCCAGCCGCACCACCTCACCCCGAACACGGTGGTGCTGCTGTCCGCCTTCGTCACCCTGTGCGAAGGCTACCTCGGCGTCCTCCCCACCCTCTAGCTCTGGGGGGAGTTCTTCCAGTCCAAGTTGGGCACGCGCATGCAGGGTGTGCCGGCTCAGACTAGCGCCTTCGTCGCGATGCGGAGGGTGGCTGCCGACAACCCCTTCCCCGTCATCACGCTGATCCAGTCGGTGAAGCTATGGCAGAAGTCATACTTCTACGTGAAGAACGTCGCCCCGCAGGGCGACTACGTCAATCTGCCGGCTTACGTAGCCGGCCCACCGGTAGGCAGGCGGCCCCAGTGGTCCTATCGGGCCGTGACGCTGACGCCGGCTGGAGCCGCAGCTGTCGCCCGAGTGCGGGTGATGATGCAGTCGGAGGGCTTGTCGGGGCCCGACTTGCTGGCCGCCTTCGTCACGCGCCGGGTGCTCCCGCTCCAGAGCCGCCCTCATCTGATCTGTCAGATGAGCGGCCAGCTTGATCCGAGTCGGATGTCCACCAAAGACATGCCGCACGACGAGGTGGCCTATATGGTGAACTACCTTGCGAACTGCAAGCTCTCCGCAGAGTGGCAGTTCGGCAAGGAGCCATATTGCCGAGCCCATCCGCCGCCCACGGTATGTTCTCTTTTTCTCTTTCTCTTCTCTCAGTTTTGTCGTCGAGTTCCTTTTGGCCGACTCTGACTAGTCGGCTTGTCTCGACAGAGCCCTCTTCTTCGGCCTGCAGGCGGGTCGGACGCGGGGCGCCGATCCGTCCCCGACCAGACGGAGCACGATCTGGAGGACCCTGATTTGGGGGCGGCCGCTATGGACGACAACACCGAGGCGGGCGGTAGCCAAGCCGGCGGCGAGGCAGGCGGCTCCGGGCTTGGAGTCAGCTTCGACGACTGGCCGGACGATGACGAGGCTGAAGTCGTCCCACGCCGCCAGCCGGCGCCTGGCCACGGCGCGGGTTCCTCCGCCGCGCCGCCTGCTTGTTCGGCAGTCGGCCGAAGAAGCCCAGAGGCGGGGCAGCAGCGACCAAGCGGGAGGAGGCGGCCGCGAAGGCGGCCCGCTTCCGCAAGGCGGTGAAGCAGCCGCAGACGGTGTCGGCGTAAGTATATACTTCTTCGTGTATTCTTTTTTCTTGTCTCTGGTAGATCCTGAGTCCTTGTCTTTTTCTCCAAAAAATCAGGGCTCCATTGTCGCTCGAGCGGGCTGCTGCCGCCTCCATCGTTGGGTCGCCGGGAGGATCTGGGAGCACTACTCGCCGCGTGGACCCCCGTGCCGATCTTCAGGCGGCGACGGAGCGGAACGCGCGGGAGGTGCGAGAGGAGCGGGAGGCGCGAGAGGCGGAGGTGTTGAGGGCGGCCGCCGCCAAGGCGGCGCAGGAGGAGGAGGTGGCGAAGGCGCGCGCTGATGCTGCAGCCAAGGCCCAAGCAGAGGCTGCGGCTGCGGCGATGGCGGAGGGGGCCTTGCTGGTCACCCCACTACGCGTCGCGGCGCCTGGGGCCCCGGAGCCCCCGCCAGCAGAAGCTGGCGGTGACCAGCCGGGGCTGGAGAGGGATGACGACGTCGTCATCCTGGAGAGGGTGGCGGCACCGACCCCGCCGACTGGGGCGACTCAAGGCGGCCATCCTGACCTGCCGTCTGTGCAATCGGCCGGGGGCGAGCCGGCCGCGAGGGCTGATCTGGTGGTCCGGACGCCATCGCGCCTGTGCGCGGGGAAGGCCGCATCAGAGCCGCAGAAGGCTGCATCAGAGCCTCAGCCGGCTGCGGGCTGCAGCTCGTCGGCCCAAGATATGGAGGCGGCCAGCGCCAGCTCAGGGTGGACGCCGGGCGGAGGGACGGCCGTGATGAACGTGGCCGCGCAGGACGTTCGGACCAGGCTACGACGCTGAGGAAGTACAACGACGAGTTCCTTGCGACGCGGGCGGCCATCCGAGTTAGTCTTTTTATCTTGCTTGTTTTTTATCTTGGTTTCTTCCGTGGGGGTGCGTCAGCGCACCCACTGGGTGTAGTCCCCAAGTTCCGAGTCGGCTGCTGAGCAGGCGGCTTCGAACTTCATAGTGGATCTAGTTTTGCTGTTCTTGCTCTTATTTCGCTCTTCTGCCTGTCTTGCAGGACTACCACAATCTTCGTGCGGCTGCCTTCAACTCCCAGGCTCGGGAGCTGACCCAGAAGACCGCCGACGTAACTGAGAGCCGGGGTAAGTGCTTCGTCCTTTATCTCACGTGGGGGCGCGTCAGCGCACCCACTGGGTGTAGTCCCCGAGATTCGGGCCGACTGCTAAGCAGTCGGGTCGGATCTTCCTTGACGACTTCTTCTTATTGTTTCTTCTTTCTCTGCCGTCCCTGCAGCGGCCAACGCCAGTCTAAGGGCGCAGCTGGGAGGGTCTCAGGCTGCCCTTCGTGCCAAGGAGGCCGAGTTTGCCGCCTTGGTGCAGGAACGTGACCGCCTGGCCAAGAGGTTGGCCGACCAGGAGGAGAGCCACAAGGCGGCTCTGAAGGCGGTGCAGGACAGCGAAGCCACCCTCCAGGCCGAGTATGAGACAGAGGTGGCTGGCTGGGCCGAAGCAAGGCAGACGCTGATCAATGGCTATGGCCAGATCGAAGATTTGGTTGACGGTAAGCCGCCTACTTCTTCATCCTTTCTTGCCGCGTGCCGCTTTTGGCTCGTTTTCTGACTTGGTGTTTTCTCTTCTTTCTCTTTCTTTCTTGCGCAGAGTACTTCCCTGGCTACTCTACCGCCGCCAACCAGATCATCGAGGCCCGCCGCGAGGCACGGAGGCAGGCTGGCGCCGAGATTGCACCAAACGTTAGCCGGTCGCTGGAGGAGCAGCTCTTGGCGATCCAGGCCCGCCTCCAGCCGGCTCACCGACTGCTCCGCCGGCTTCAACGTGCTGGGGCGCAGGTGTTGGCCGCCCTCTGGCCCGGCGAAGTGGTTCCCCGCACCCCTAGTCGGACTGCCGACTGGCTGGAGGTGGCGGTCGGCCGCTTCGAAGCCTGGAAGGCTTCGGCGGCTCGGTCCGGCGCCAGGCGGGCACTGGAGCTCGTCAGGGCCTGGTATCCCGGCCTGAGTCTGGACCAGCTTGCTACCTGGCGGCAGCAGGCCGACACGGAGCTGGAGTCGGCGTGGCCGGCTATCATCCGGCGGGCTTCGGCGATCGCCGACTACACCGACACCAGCGCCTTCGCCCCTGAGGTAGATGACAACGGTGTTGCCCAGCCGGAGGAATGGTTCGGGCTGAACCCGGCAGACGGCGAAGACTCGGCGGAGGAGATCGACTCCAGCGACGAGGGCGAAGAAGAGGAGGACGAGGGTGAAGACGCCGGGCCGGATGGTGGGGCGGCCGGCCAGCCTCAGCTTGACCGTGCCTCCAGCAAGACGTCACGCACGGGTGCGTCGCCTGCCACCGGTGGTGATCAAGCCGAGACCCGCCAGCCGGCCACTCCTTCAGCTGGCGACGCCGTCTCCACCGACCAGCCCGGCTCCCACATCGCACCTTTAGTCTAGTCTGCTATCTTTTATTTTCCTGTCTTGTCACTTTTGGAACAATATTCTGTTAAGTTTACACAATTCCACCCACCGGGGGTGTATTCGAACTATGTCGATTGCCGGCCTGTTCGGGGCTTTATATGTATATATGACTATGCAAGTGTTTGGCTTTTCCTTGTTCTTTGCTTTTCATCCTTCTGCTGTTTCCTTTGCCGCCCTTCCTTGGTTGCCACCTCCCCAGTCAGGCAGTTGCTCTGCAATCTGTGGCTGGAGAAGTGCTTGGCCAATTGGGAGGGCAAGTACTCTAGCTTTGTTGGATTATAGCGAAGTGTTTGGGAAGCCGGCCAGCCGACTGTTCTGACAGCCGGCAAGCGTGGTCGGAGGCCGTCTTTTCGTTATACAAGTTCATTAGTCCTTAGCCGTTTTTCGTGTGGGCATCCTTTTTGCCTTGGCTCTTGCTAGTCGGACAGTCGGTTCTTTGAGCTGCGACTTTCAATAAGAGAGGACTCGGGAGCCGGCACACTACTTGTCTGACTTCAGGTAGAACTTTAATATAGCTTAAGGCGGCCAGTCCCCGGGCCGACTAGTCGAACCCGGTGCCAGACAGGAAATCAAATGTACTAATACATTCATAGATATGACACTTGTCACGCATAGATAAATGAAGGCAGTCCCCGAGCGCTCCTCGGGGGGCCTGTTGTTTCGTACTTAATACAAAAGGGTAGCATGATACATACTGCTTTCAACTGTACAATCTTCTCAGGAGGTTCGCGTTCCATGGTCGCTCTGACTCCCTGCCGGAGTCATCCCTCTTGCGTGCTCTTGGTTTTTGTGCGTCGATCAAGTAGTAGGAGTCGTTGCCTAGTGCCTTGCTGATGACGAAAGGGCCTTCCCAGGGGGCCGAGAGCTTGTGCTGGCCGGCTGTTCGCTAGATCAGCCGAAGCACAAGGTCGCCCTCCTGGAAAAATCTTGTCTTGACCTTGCGGTTGTGGTAACGGCGCAACCCCTGCTGGTAGATGGCGGACCGGCTGAGTGCTAACAGCCGGCCTTCTTCCAGTAGGTCGACACCGTCTTCTCTTGCTTCCTTGGCCTCCGCCTCCGTGTACATGGTGATCCGAGGTGAGTCGAACTCGATGTCGGTTGGGATGACGGCCTCGGCACCATATACAAGGAAGAATGGAGTGAAGCCGGTTGACTTGTTGGGGGTAGTACGCAGACTCCAAAGGACAGCCGGCAGCTCATCGAGCCAGCAGCCGGCCGATCGCTCCAGTGGTACAACCAGTCGGGGCTTGATGCCGGAGAGGATGAGTCCATTTGCTCGCTCGACCTGGCCGTTTGACTGCGGGTGGGCAACAGATGCTAAGTCCAGTCGGATACCCTGCGTCGCGCAGAAACGTGCCAGTGCTCCTTTGGCAAAGTTTGTACCGTTGTCGGTGATGATGTTGTGCGGCACGCCGTACCGAGTAGTGATGTCGGTGATGAATGTCACGGCAGTCAGCCCGTTCAGCTTCTTGATCGGCTTCGCTTCGATCCACTTGGTGAACTTGTCCACGGCGACAAGCAGATGTGTCAAGCGGCCGCGGGCTGTCTTGAAAGGGCCCACCATGTCCAGTCCCTAGACAGCAAAGGGCCAGGTGAGGGGAATGGTCTTGAGTGCAGAAGCCGGCAGGTGTTGCTTGGAACTGAAGACTTGGCATCCTCTGCAGCTCTTGACTATCTCTTTGGCATCTTCCAAAGCAGTCGGCCAAAAGAAACCGTGGCGGAAAGCTTTGGCCACAAGTGATCTTGAGGTTGCGTGGTGGCCGCATTCGCCTTGATGGATATCCTTGAGGATTGCCACTCCTTTTTCTAGCTCGACACAGCGCTGGAAGACTCCAGTGATGCTGCGCTTGACAAGCTCTCTGTTGATTATTGCATATGCTCCGGCTCGTCGTTGCACTAGTCTTGCTGAGATCTCATCAGCCAGCAGCTCTCTGTTGACTAGGAACTTGAGGATGGGCTGGGCCCATGATGGAGCTGTGACTTCTTCTTCTGTTAGGACGGCCACCATGACTCGGGTGGGTGGGTCGGGTGGCGTGGAATTGGAGTCGGCCACCGCTTCTTGTGTTGCTGCAGTCCCCGGGCCGACTGCTGCAGTCCCCGGGCCGACTGCTGCAATCCCCGGGTCGGGTTCTGAAGTCCCCGGGCCGGGTGCGACTACGGCAGTCCCCGGGCCAATTGTCGAAGTCCCCGTGCCGCCTGCGGGGTTCCTCCAGTCGGATTCGGCTGCATCTGGCACAGGCGGTACGAAGATAGAGTCCGACTCTGGAGACGGCTTGATGGACGGCTTGAGGAGGCGCTGGAGGGAGAAGCCGGTCGGTATAGCCTGTCGGGTGGAGCCGATCCGTGCCAGGGCATCTGCTTGGTCATTGTCGGCCCTTGGCACGTGAAGGAACTCGCACCCTTCGAAGTACCCACTGATCTGCTGGACGAGGAATCGATAGCTCGCCATGTTTGCATCCTTGGCGTCCCAGTCGCCAGACGACTGCTGGACCACCAGGTCTGAGTCGCCATAACACAGGATCCGGCGTATGCCGAGTTCTTTGGCTAGCCGGAGCCCATGTATGAGCGCCTCTTACTCGGCCACGTTGTTGGAGGCGGCGAAGTGGATCTGCAGCGTGTATCTGAGTTTGTCGCCTTTGGGAGAGGTGAGGACGATGCCGGCTCCCAAGCCGGTGCGCATCTTGGACCCATCGAAGTGCATCCGCCAATGGGTAGAGTCGGGAGCCGGCGGTAGGTACTGGGTCTGGGCCCAGTCGACGAGGAAGTCGGCCAATGCTTGGGACTTGATGGCGGTGCGGGGTTGGTAGAAGATCGTGTATGGTGCCAATGCAATGGCCCATTTAGCCACCCGGCCGGATGCATCCCGGCTGCCTATGATCTCGGCAAGCGGGGCGGTGCACACGACCGTGATGGGATGCTCTTGGAAGTAGGGCTTCAGCTTCTTGGCGGCGAAGTACACCCCATAGCACATCTTCTGGTAGTGCGGGTAGTTTTGCTTTGAGCTGGATAGTACTTCGCTTAGATAATACACCGGCCTTTGAACTAGCTGAGCTCGGCCTTCTTCCGGGCGTTGGACCACGACAACTGTATTGACCACTCGGCTGGTCGCGGCAATGTAGAGGAGCATGGGCTCCTTCTCAGTCGGTGCCGCCAGGACAGGTGGAGTGGTCAGCATCTTCTTCAGCTCATGGAAGGCTTGGTCGGCTTGGTCATTCCACTCGAAGTGAGTGGACTTCTTCATGAGTCGGTACAGGGGGAGAGCCTTCTCTCCTAGCCGGCGGATAAAGCGGTTTAGGGAGGCCAAGAACCCGGTGAACTTCTGCACATCTCGCAATTTGGTGGGAATCTCCATCCTCTTGATGGCCTTGATCTTCACAGGGTTGCACTCGATGCCGCGTTCGGAGACCAAAAAGCCTAGCAGCTGGCCGGCTGGTACTCCAAACACGCATTTATCGGGGTTGAGCTTGATTTGGAATCGGCGCAAGTTGGCGAATGTTTCTTTAAGGTCCTCCAGCAGGGTGCCGCGCTTCTCTGTCTTCACCACAATGTCGTCTACGTAGACGTGGGCATTTCTGCCGAGTTGCTTGAGGAGGCATTTCTGCATGCAACGCTGAAAAGTGGCACCGGCATTCCTCAAGCCGAATGTCATAGTTAGGTAACAGAAAGCTCCGAATGGTGTGATGAAGGCAGTCTTCAGTCGGTCTGCTGGGTCCAACTTGATTTGATGGTACCCTGAGTAGGCATCCAAAAAACTCAACAGCTCGCATCCGGCTGTGGAGTCTATCAATTGGTCAATCCGTGGCAAAGCAAACGGATCCTTGGGGCAGGCCTTGTTGAGGCTGGTGTAGTCTATACACATACGCCACTTGTTATTCTTTTTCAAAACCAAGACTGGGTTGGCAAGTCACTCTGGAAAAAATACTTCCATAATAAAGCCAGCGGCGAGGAGCTTGGCTATCTCTTCTCCTACGATTCTTCGCTTCTCTTCTGACAGTCGGCGGAGGGGCTGCTTGACCAGCTTCACGTTGGCTCGGACGTGCAATTTGTGCTCGGCGAAATCCTTCGGGACACCTGGCATGTCCTTTGGGGACCATGCGAAGACATCTCGATTCTCACGGAGGAAGTCGACGAGCTCGCCTTCCTATTTACTGTCCAGGTTTGCCCCAATGACAGCAAACCTTTCTGGGTTCTCCGGGTCCAGAGGTATCTTCTTCGTCTCCTTGGCCGGCTGGAAGGAGCCCTGCGCATCATAATCTTTGGGGTTGGGGGAGAAAGCCAGCTGCTTGCCGACCATGGCCACAACCCGTTCCAGCATCTTCTTCTCTTCTGCCACCACGAGTGACTCGGCCAGCCGACTGCTGGCCATGGCGCACTCGATGGACTTCTTGTAGTCGCCGGCTACGGTGATGATCCCCTTCGAGCTCGGCATCTTCATCTTTAAGTAGGCGTAGTGGGGCACAGCCATGAACTTGGCCAGAGCAGGTCGGCCAAGCAAAGCATGGTAGGGGCTCTCCAGATCCACCACCTCAAACCAGATCGCTTCTCGGCGAAAATGATCCTTGTCTTCGAAGAGAACATCCATCTTGATCTTGCCGATCGGGGAACAAGACAAGCCGGGCACGATGCCATGGAACACGGTCCGGCTTGGCATGAGCTGCTTCGGCTTGATGTTCAGCTTCTCCATGGTATCGCGGTACAGTATATTGATACTGCTTCCGCCATCAATCAGGACGCGGGAGAATCGGGTAGCTCGCCTCTCCGTCGCGAGGGTGACATCCAAGACTAGTGCATAGGAGCCAGGAGACGGCATCACATCTGGGTGGTCGGCCTGGCTCCAGCTGATGGGCTTCTCGGACCAGTGCATGAACTCGAGAGCGCTAGAGGCGACTGCGTTGACCTCTTGATGCTGACGGCGCCGACTACGCCTGTCTTCAACTTGGCTTGTGAAGACGACGTAGGCGGCGTGCTCTTCAGGGAACTCATCTTGAATGGCTCCGACTGCTGGCCGAGCAGCCGGCTGCTGGGGGGGTTGGAGGCGGCGGGCCGGGAGGCGGAGGCGGCACCAACCCCTCGCCCTTGGAGATTCGCGTGAGCCAGTGGCACTTTCGGGTCGTGTAGTTGGACGGCTTCGCGTCGCTGTGGAACTTGCAGGGGGCGTCGAGAGTCTGCTCGTAGGAGAAAGCCGGCTGCCAAGCCGGCCTGCCACCCTTCTTCTTGGGAGCGGGCCGTTCTTCGGGTTGCACATCTTCAACTGTGGCCACCTGCCGACTGGTGGAAGGCGGCATAGGGGCCTTGCGCTTGTGGTCGTTCTGGTAAGGGCGCCGATTGGAGTCGCCAGCCGGCGTCTTGGGAGCCGGAGCGACCACCTTCCCAGAGGCGTCCACTCGAAGCTCGGTCTTCATCGAGGAGTCGGCCGTGGCGTACTTGTCCGCGATGATCAGCAGTTCGTCGAGGGTAGCCGGCTCATCGCAGAGGAGTCGGTGCTTGAGGAGGGTGCCCTCTCGGCACCCGGCGGTGAAGTACTCGATGGCCTGAACCTCGTGCACCCCCTTGCAGGAGTTGCGGAGCTCGGCCCACCGCGTGAGGTAGTCGCTGGTCGACTCGTTTGGCCCTTGGACGCATAGGGAGAGCTGGCGAGGCTTGGGAGGCCGCTTGTACGTGCTGGTGAAGTTGCGGACAAAGACTTCCGTGAAGTCCAGCCAGCTGTTGATGCTGTAGGGCTTGAGGCTGTTGAGCCAGGTGCGCGCCGTGTCCTGTAGCATGAGGGGGACGTACTTCACGGCCACGCGCCGATTGCCATTGGCTATGCTGACAGCAGTGGAGTAGTCGATGAGCCAATCTTCCGGCTTCACAGAGCCATTGTACTTGGGCGTGTCTCTGGGGAGCGAGAACCCTTTGGGGAAGGGCTCGTCGCGGATGCGGGGGCCAAAGCATGGCGGACCGACATCATCTTCTTCTTCTAGCACCAGGGACTGAGCTAGGCGGTCGATCCGGTGGCGGGCGTCGTTCTCGCCGACTCCTTCGCGGTGGCCTAGTCGGCCACCAAGAGTCGGATGCGTGACAGGCGGCGGGGTGGGGTATCTCTCCCCTCGAGGCGGGGGAGGAGGCGGATTTCCCTGGCGCTCCACCGCTCGAGGGCGGCCTTCCGCGTCGCGCTCGATGGTGATACGAGTCCGGCTGCGGCTAGCAGCTGGCTCCTTGTCTTTCCTCACGTGGGCGCCGCTCGCAGTCGGCGACCGGGACGTCAAGGTGTGCTCCCGGCGCGGGGGATGACTATCAACGCGGGCGCCGGCTTCGTGCCGTTCTGCGGCCGCGTCGATCAGCTGCTAGATCCGCCTTGTCATGTAGAGGAGCTCATCGGCTCCCAGCCCATTTAGCTCTTCAGCGGCCGCCTGAGCGGCTCATAGATTCTCGAGCGGGGTGGCGTAGACGGGGCGATCTGCCCCCAGCATGCTGGCGATAGCCGCGCCGCGCTTCTGGACGAAGCCAGCTCGGCTCGGCCCGCTACGCGGCGGCGTACCGAAGGCGGCGCGGTCGACTTCGCGCTGGTGGGCCTCGGTGAGGCGTCTCATGGAGGCTATCTTCTGGCCTTCCGCAATGAGGTCGAGGCGGCATGCCTCCAAGGTCTCGACGTCGGCGTCGGCCGGGATGGGGACGGATAAGTCGTGCATCGCCGCTTGCAGGGCGTCGTGGGCATTCTCGCCCGAGTTGGCGACGTGGCTGATGACCAACACTTCGGTGACAGCGCTTCTGCCGCTGTCAGCCCGAGGGAGAGGGTCGTCGAAGACCACCACGTCAGAGGGGTAGGCGTCGAGCGATGCCATGTCGGAATCGACAAGCATCGGGTCAATGGAGCCGACGGACTCCAAGTCTGCAGCAGGCTCGCTGGAGACGTGAAGTTGGTCGAGGAGGCTGACGAGGCGGCTCTCGGGGTAGTCCGTGCCTGTGTCAGATGCGGGCTCGTCGGAGATGCGAGCCTCGCCGAGCAGATCGGCAAGGCAGCTTGCTGCGCAGGCGTCGTCGACGCCTTGCACCGCGTCGGGGCAAACGCCATCGGGCGCAGCAGGCTGGCTACGCTCGCGGGGGAGGAAAAGGGTTCCCGTCCAGAACAGGTCTCCGGACGATGGTGCACCTGGCCCCACGGTGGGCGCCAAATGTCGGGTGGTAGGTGCGACATATGCCAACGGGTGGCTTATCATTGTGGGAGCCAGTAAGACGTCGCCGGTGCCTGGAAACGGGATGAGGCGAAGACATGCTCGCCGGCGAATCTTACCCAGGTTCAGGGCTCTCCGTGGAGATAACACCCCTAGTCCTGCTCTGCGGGGTCTCCGCATGATCACTATATCAGAACGAGTAGCTACAAGTGCTCCTTGAGCTGTCTGGTTCAAGGGAGAAGAAGAGCAAGTCTAGCTCTCACTTCCCTCTCTATATGGTGTGTGTAACTCTAAGAAGCCAAGCCTTTGCATGGGTGCCCCGGGGGGTTTATATAGGCCTACCCCCCGGGGGTACAATTGTAATCCGGCTGGGCACGGGTCCCAGTCGTTAGTGTCTGCGCTCGCCGGCTTCTCCGCCGGCCGTTGGGGCCCGCCGACTGGTGGGTCCCGCCGGCTGCCGGCCGCCTGGTCGACAGGCCGGCCCCACCGCCTGGGGGTCTTGTCGGCGGCTGTTTACTGTAGCCTCGGCTCTGATGACGAGGGCTTCGTCGGGGTAAGCGTGGCTACAGTGTGCCGCCTCAAGGGCTCTCACTGTAGCCTTACCTCGTCTTGTCTCCTTAATGTGGCACATGTTTCGAGGGAAGGGGGTAGCCGGCTTCTGGGGGCTGGCTACGCCCCTGGCCGACTGGGGGAGGCCGAGCCGCCTTCGTGCCTCTCTCTGGCTAAAGGGGCCCGCCGCCCGTGGGCCGTACTGGCGTCTGTCGTGGATGACGTTGAGGCCAGCATGGCTACAGTGCCGAGCCGGACGGGAGATGGCCGACCCGTACGGCGTCCTGTGGCCATGCCTGCTTCGGGATTCGGGGGTAGTGGGCCGCACTGTGGCCACACCCCGTCTTGTCACCATTATGTGGGCGTAGTTTTGGTGGGTGCGGTCTTGGCCGGCTTCTTGGAGTCGGCGCTCTTCATGGCCGGCTCTTGGGAGTCGGCGTTCTCCGTGGCCGGCTTCCTGGAGTCGGCCATCTCGTACTTATCCTGGGGGAGGTTTCTGAGGCTGGGTCGCCTTCCGAGAGTCGGCTCCGGGGGTAGCCGGCCGGGGGAAGGCGGCCCAATGCCTTGAATGCTTGAAGGCTCAAATGGCCTGGTAATTTTTGAAGAGCCAGGGGTAGTCGGTTAGGCTACCCGTGGCCATTGACTCCGACAGAGTCTCTTGTGTCCCCAACACACCCAATACAATGGTAATTGTATAGGTGCACTAGTTCGGCGAAGAGATGGTGATACAAGTGCAATATGGATGGTAGATATAGGTTTTTTTAATCTTAAAATATAAAAACAGCAAGGTAACTAATGATAAAAGTGAGTGTAAACGGTATTGCAATGCTAGGAAACAAGGCCTAGGGTTCATACTTTCACTAGTGCAAGTTCTCTCAACAATAATAACATAATTGGATCATATAACTATCCCTCAACATGCAACAAAGAGTCACTCCAAAGTCACTAATAGCGGAGAACAAACGAAGAGATTATGGTAGGTTACGAAACCACCTCAAAGTTATTCTTTCTGATCAATCTATTCAAGAGTCCGTAGTAAAATAACACAAAGCTATTCTTTCCGTTCGATCTATAATAGAGTTCGTACTAGAATAACACCTTAAGACACAAATCAACCAAAACCCTAATGTCACCTAGATACTCCAATGTCACCACAAGTATCCGTGGGTATGATTATATTGTATGCATCACACAATCTCAGATTCATCTATTCAACCAACACAAAGAACTTCAAAGAGTGCCCCAAAGTTTCTACCGGACAGTCAAGACGAAAACGTGTGCCAACCCCTATGCATAAGTTCACAAGGTCACTGAACACACATGTTGATCACCAAAACATACATCAAGTGAATCACGTGATATCCCATTGTCACCACAGATAAGCACATGGAAGACATACATCAAGTGTTCTCAATTCCTTAAAGACTCAATCCGATAAGATAACTTCAAAGGGAAAACTCAATCCATTACAAGAGAGTAGAGGGGGAGAAACATCATAAGATCCAACTATAATAGCAAAGCTCGCAATACATCAAGATCGTATCACCTCAAGAACACGAGAGAGAGAGATCAAACACATAGCTACTGGTACATACCCTCAGCCCCGAGGGTGAACTACTCCCTCCTTGTCATGGAGAGCGTCGGGATGATGAAGATGGCCACCGGTGAGGGATCCCCCCTCCGGCAGGGTGCCGGAACAGGGCCCCGATTGGTTTTTGGTGGCTATAGAGGCTTGCGGCGGCGGAACTCCCGATCTATTCTGTTCCCCAAAGTTTTTAGGGTATATGGATATATATAGGCAAAAGAAGTCGGTCAGCGGAGCCACGAGGGGCCCACGAGGATGGGGGGCGCGCCCAGGGGGGCAGGCGCGCCTCCCTGCCTCGTGGCCACCTTGTTGATGCCCTGACGTACACTCCAAGTCTCTTGGATTGCTTCCGTTCCAAAAATAACTCTCCCGAAGATTTCATTCCGTTTGGACTCCGTTTGATATTCCTTTTCTTTGAAACACTGAAATAGGCAAGAAAACAGCAATTTGGGCTGGGCCTCTGGTTAATAGGTTAGTCCCAAAAATAATATAAAAGTGTATAATAAAGCCCATAACCATCCAAAACAGATAATATAATAGCATGGAACAATCAAAAATTATAGATACGTTGGAGACGTATCAAGCATCCCCAAGCTTAATTCCTGCTCGTCCTCGAGTAGGTAAATGATAAAAACAGAATTTTTGATGTGGAATGCTACCTAACATATTTGTCCATGTAATTCTCTTTATTGTGGCAAGAATATTCAGATCCATAAGATTCAAGACAAAAGTTTAATATTGACATAAAAATAATAATACTTCAAGCATACTAACTAAGCAATCATGTCTTCTCAAAATAACATGGCCAAAGAAAGTTATCCCTACAAAATCATATAGTCTGGCTATGCTCTATCTTCATCACACAAAATATTTAAATCATGCACAACCCCGATGACAAGCCAAGCAATTGTTTCATACTTTTGATGTTCTCAAACTTTTTCAATCTTCACGCAATACATGAGTGTGAGCCATGGACATAGCACTATAGGTGGAATAGAATGGTGGTTGTGGAGAAGACAAAAATGAGAATATGGTCTCACATCAACTAGGCGTATCAACGGGCTATGGAGATGCCCATCAATAGATATCAATGTGAGTGAGTAGGGATTGCCATGAAACGGATGCACTAGAGCTATAAGTATATGAAAGCTCAATAGAAGAAACTAAGTGGGTGTGCATCCAACTCGCTTGCTCAGGAAGACCTAGGGCATTTTCAGGAAGCCCATCATTGGAATATACAAGCCAAGTTCTATAATGTAAAATTCCCACTAGTATATGAAAGTGACAACATAGGAGACTCTCTATCATGAAGATTATGGTGCTACTTTGAAGCACAAGTGTGGTAAAAGCATAGTAGCATTGTCCCTTCTCTCTTTTTCTCTCATTTTTTTATTTTTTTGGGCCTTTTCTCTTTTTTTATGGCCTCTTTTTTTCTTTCTTTTTTATTTTCGTCCGGAGTCTCATCCCGACTTGTGGGGGAATCATAGTCTCCATCATCCTTTCCTCACTCGAACAATGCTCTAATAATGATGATCATCACACTTTTATTTACTTACAACTCAATACTTAGAACAAGATATGACTCTATGTGAATGCCTCCGGCGGTGTACCGGGACGTGCAATGAATCAAGAGTGACATGTATGAAAGAATTATGAATGGTGGCTTTGCCACAAATACGATGTCAACTGCATGATCATGCAAAGCAATATGGCAATGATGAAGCGTGTCATAATAAACGGAACAGTGGTAAGTTGCATGGCAATATATCTCGGAATGGCTATGGAAATGCCATGATAGGTAGGTATGGTGGCTGTTTTGAGGAAGGTATATGGTGGGTGTATGATACCGGTGAAAGGTGCGCGGTATTAGAGAGGCTAGCAATGGTGGAAGGGTGAGAGTGCGTATAATCCATGGACTCAACATTAGTCATAAAGAACTCACATACTTATTGCAAAAATCTATTAGTTATCGAAACAAAGTACTACGCGCATGCTCCTAGGGGGATAGATTGGTAGGAAAAGACCATCGCTCGTCCCCGACCGCCACTCATAAGGAAGACAATCAATAAATAAATCATGCTCCGACATCATCACATAACGGTTCACCATACGTGCATGCTACAGGAATCACAAACTTTAACACAAGTATCTCTCAAATTCACAACTACTCAACTAGCATGACTCTAATATCACCATCTTCATATCTCAAAACAATCATAAGGAATCAAACTTCTCATAGTATTCAATGCACTTTATTCGAAAGTTTTTATTATATCCCTCTTGGATGCCCATCATATTAGGACTAAATTCATAACCAAAGCAAATTACCATGTTGTTCTAAAGACTCTCAAAATGATATAAGTGAATCATGAGAGTTCATCTATTTCTTCAAAATAAAACCACCGCCGTGCTCTAAAAGGATATAAGTGAAGCACTAGAGCAAATGACAAACTACTCCAAAAGGTATAAGTGAAGATCAATGAGTAGTCGAATAATTGTGCAACTATGTGAAGGCTCTCTAACATTTAAGAATTTCAGATCTTGGTATTTTATTCAAACAGCAAGCAAAACAAAATAAAACAAAATGACGCTCCAAGCAAAACACATATCATGTGGTGAATAAAATATAGCTCCAAGTAAAGTTACCGACGAACGAAGACGAAAGAGGGGATGCCTTCCGGGGCATCCCCAAGCTTAGGTGCTTGATTATCCTTGAATATTACCTTGGGGTGCCTTGGGCATCCCCAAGCTTAGGCTCTTTCCACTCCTTATTCCATAGTCCATCGAATCTTTACCCAAAACTTGAAAACTTCACAACACAAAACTCAACAGAAAACTCGTAAGCTTCGTTAGTATAAGAAAATAAAACCACCACTTAGGTACTGTTGTGAACTCATTCTAAATTCATATTGGTGTAATATCTACTGTATTCCAACTTCTCTATTGTGAACGGAAGTTTTTAGGGTATATGGATATATATATATAGGCGAAAGAAGTCGGCCAGGGGAGCCACGAGGGGCGCACGAGGGTGGGGGGCGCGCCCAGGGGGGCAGGCGCACCTCCCTGCCTCGTGGCCACCTCGTAGCTTCCTTGCCGTACACTCCAAGTCTCCTGGATTGCTTCCGTTCCAAAAATAACTCTCCCGAAGGTTTCATTCCGTTTGGACTCCGTTTGATATTCCTTTTCTTTGAAACACTGAAATAGGCAAGAAAACAGCAATTTGGGCTGGGCCTCCGGTTAATAGGTTAGTCCCAAAAATAATATAAAAGTGTATAATAAAGCCCATAAACTTCCAAAACAGATAATATAATAGCATGGAACAATCAAAAATTATAGATACGTTGGAGACGTATCAGCCCCCTACCTGGCGCACCAAAGATGTCGGGGGAAAAGACACCTACGGGAGCATGAGGAATCCCTTTTGCTACGGTTGGCGGGCGTTGGGCTATGGAAAGAGCGGGATTGAGATATCAACGTGGGGGGAATTATCCAGGTTCGAGCCGCAAGTGAAGCGTAATACCCTACTCCTGCTGGTTTTTGTTTATCTGGTGTTCTTGGACTAGCTACAAGGCGTGCGGGGTCCAAAAAGTCTGAATCCTCTCCCAGTATGCCGCGGGCCTCCTTCTATAGACAAAGGGGCTGCCACAGTGGCACACAGGAGGTGGAAAGCTATACAGTGGTCGAGACTATCCTCTGGCACCATAGGACAAATGCATTTAATGCGTTGCCGACGTGCCCTTCTTGCTTTATCTGGGACGGCAAGGAAGCCCGTCCCAGCTGTCGCCGCCTCGCCTGGCTTCGACGTGCGTCCGAACTGACGAGGCGGGTAGTGCCAAGCGGGCTGGCTGCCTGCTGAGTTGGTGCGGTGGCAGAGCCTTCACGAAGATCTGCATGCCACCACGCAGGTGCTTGCTGAGTTGGCCTAGAGGCCGCACGTCACCATGCAGCTGCATGGGAACGGCGGCGGAGTCTTGGCAGATGTGGGCCTGGCTGCGGCCCCGCGGATGTCTTCGGCAAGAGTCTTATCGGGGCCCCGACAAGAGTCTTGCCGTGGCATCGTGGTCGTCCCCGACAAGGGGCTTGCCGGGGGTCTCGTGGGTATCCTTAGCAAGGATCTTGCCGAGGATCTTCGTCTTCTGGTTATTCATCTAGTCTTGTATGCTTCTGGTCTTCACAAAGATCTGCATGCCACCATGGAGGCGCTTCCCGAGCCTTGGTTCCAATGTGGTTGGAGGGCGTCGGAACTCTCAGGCTCAAGGGTGGCAGCCTTGCTGGCGTTGGGCAAGTTGCCCCGGCAAGGCTCTTGCCGGGGCTGTGGAGGCCACCCCGGCAAGGGCCTTGCCGGGGGAGTCCACCTCGCCCTTCTGCTCTTTGTGTTTCCGTCTTGGTGTTGGTCCAGTCGTCTTGTGCCTTTGCTTCCTGTGCCCCTCCAAGCGCGGCCAGGGGCATGGGGCTGCAACTGCCCGCGCACAAGTAAAGGGGTACAAAAAGGGGCCCCTACTTTTGTACACCGACATTTAGCATTGATATTTTGAAAACCATGGTTGCTTGTTGGTATGCTTGAGTATTTTAAGTCCTCATGTCAAAACAAGACTATTGCTTTGAACCATATAAAAGTCCAAATGTCCATGCTACAAAGAAAAGAATATGAGATGACATGTTAGGCAGCATTCCACATCAAAAATTCTGTTTTTATCATTTACCTACTCGAGGACGAGCAGGAATTAAGCTTGGGAATGTTGATACGTCTCCAACATATCTATAATTTTTTATTGTTCCATGCTGTTATATTATCATTCTTGGATGTTTTATAATCATTTTATAGTCATTTTATATCATTTTTTGGTACTAACCTATTCACATAGTGCCAAGTGTCAGTTGTTGTTTTTTGCATGTTTTTTACATCATAGGAAATCAATACCAAACGGAGTCCAAACACAGCGAAACTTTTTGTGGATTTTTTATGGACCAGAAAGACATCCAGTGGGCAGAAGAACCACCTAGGGGGTGCTCCGAGGGGAGCACAACCCACCAGGGCGCGCCTGGAGGCTCAGGCGCGCCCTGGTGGGTTGTGCCCACCTCAGTTGCCTTCCGAACCGCCTCTTTACTGTATAAATACCCAAATATTCCAGAAACCCTAGGGAGGTCGACGAAAATCAATTCCAGCCGCCGCAAGTTCCAAAACCACCAGATCCAATCTAGACACCATCACGGAGGGGTTCATCATGTCCATCGGTGCCTCTCCGATGATGCGTGAGTAGTCTTTTGTAGACCTACGGGTCCGTAGTTAGTAGCTAGATGGCTTCCTCTCTCTCTCTTTTGATTCTCAATACAATGGTCTCTTGGAGATCTATATGATGTAACTCTTTTTGCGGTGTGTTTGTTGGGATCAGATGAACTTTGAGTTTATGATCAGATCTATCTTTTTATCCATGAAAGTTATTTGAGTCTTCTTTGATCTCTTATATGCATGATTGCTTATAGCCTCGTATTTCTTCTCCGATATTTGGGTTTTGTGTGGCCAACTTGATCTATTTATCTTGAAATGGGAAGAGGTGCTTTGTGATGGGTTCGATCTAACGGTGCTTGATCCCAGCGACAGAAGGGGAACCGACACGTATGTATCGTTGCTATTAAGGATAACAAGATGGGGTCTATTTCTACATAAATAGATCTTGTCTACATCATGTCATTGTTCTTATTGCATTACTCCGTTTCTCCAAGAACTTAATACACTAGATGCATGCTGGATAGCGGTCGATGTGTGGAGTAATAGTAGTAGATGCAGGCATGAGTCGGTCTACTAATCTTGGATGTGATGCCTATATAATGATCATTGCCAGGATATCGTCATGATTAATTATTTGAAGTTATATCAATTGCCCAATAGTAATTCGTTTACCCACCCTTTGCTATTTTTCTCGAGAGAAGCCATTAGTGAAATCTACGACCCCCGGGTCTCTTCCTTATTATATTTGCCTTTGCAATCTACTTCATTTGCTTTTATTTTCAAATAAACCAAAAATACAAGAATACCTTGCTGCACTTTATTTTATTTGGTGTTCGATCTATCAACTTATTACAACTTTCTCACGCCCGTTTGCCAATTTCTGGCGCCGTTACCCGAAAGGCATTGACAACCCCTTTAATACGTCGGGTTGCAAGTATTTGTTACTTGTGTGCAGGTGATGTTTATGTAGTGTTCCTTGGTTCTCCTACTGGTTCGATAACCTTTGTTCTCATCACTGAGGGAAATACCTACCGTCGCTATGATGCATCATCCCTTCCTCTTTGGCAAAATACTGACGTAGTCTAGCAGACATCACGGTGCACGCCGCAAGCCGGGATAGGGAAGATCATAGTAGTAGCTCAGTGCTCGGGAACTCGGTGGCGTGAGGAAGGTGTTGTTATGGTGTGTCTTCTGGAGAGGAGCGACCTCTCATTTAAAGGCACAGGAGAAGGAGGCGAACATGCAGCGACGGGAGGTGAAGCAAACTAGGGAGATGAAACGAACAAGCAGCAACCGAAGGATGCAGCGTCCGTATTCAATCTCCACTACAGAAAAACTTTTCAGGTCTCGTGTTACCTTTCATATACCAGTCGTGCATGGCAAAAAATTAGACAATGGCTCAGCTCATTCCTCCAACCCGCGACGCGATGTGGCGTGGCGGGCGGCGGAGGAGGAGCGCGCATGATTGTCTCTCTTATTCTCATCCTCATACATGTGGAGAAACAACCTTCCTTATAAAAATGTCTAACTCCTACTAGGTGAGCAGTATGAGACTAAACTTTAGTCCTACCTCTTGCCTAGCATGAATGGTCTAAGTGGGTCTCTAGAATTTATTAGGAATTCCGAAAATTCTATTGGGCTGAGCCAAAAGTAGACTAATTTCAGCAATCCCCCACCAGATACGAGAGACACACAAAATTTGCCTTTGGTTCCAAAATATTGTTTCTATACCGTTACTGCAATGGAGACTGTTAAGTTGAACTTCCACCTAGAACTCTATGCTATACTAGTAAGCAACTTAAACAGTAGACCAGGCGTTAAACTGCAAGTTTTCTGCGAATCTACCTTCACAAAAAGCATTGACATATATTGGAAAATAAATGTCCATGATGTATACCAAAACTATACAATATTTGTTAAAGATGTAGCCGTGTGTCGAAGAAAAATGGGAAACACGAAGAAAGTCGGTGAAAATCGAAGAAACTAAAAAAAGAAACACCTAAAAAATGAAGAAATTAAAAAGACGAAGAAAACTGTTAAAATCCATTAGAAAACAAAAAAATAAAACAAAACAAACTAGAGAAATCAGTGAAGAAACATAAAAAATGAAAAACAAAGAAAAACACAAAAACCCATGAAAAAATAAAGAAAAAGCAAGAAAACCAAAGAACACCAGGGATAACATGTAATAAAAGGGGAAAAGAACCAAGGAAAACCGGACTAGTCCAGGTCCAGCCACTATACATTGACCGAACCAGCAAGTTCATGTTTAAATATACGGTGAACGGCTTTCAATACAGTGAACATTATTGTATTATACGCTTAACATTTTAAAAATATGCTTTGAACCTTTTGTAAAATACGCTGAACAATTTCTTAGTGTATGATGAACATTTTCAAAATGTAGTTTGACCTATTTTGTAGAATTTGTTGAAGAATTTCTTAGTATATGATGAACATTTTTTATAATACATGGTAAACTTTTTAAATATACGATGAACATTCTCTTAATATGCAGTGAACATTTTCGGCACATGGTGAACTATTTGAATATTGATTTAAAAACATTTTTATAATATATAATAAAAATAAAAAACGATCTTATAAATGTCAAGAAGTTGAGGAGGCGTCATATAAAGTAATCAAATTACAAGTCAAGAGGCCGGATGTGCTGGAATGTCAGTTTAGCTATTATGTCATGTCAATTAGTACTCCCTTTGTAAACTTTTATAAGATCGTTAATTTAGTGATCTAAACGATCTTATAAACGTTTACAAAGGGAGTACTTAGTACTAGTTGTTTCCTGTAATATCGTGGCTCATGGCAGTATGTAAGCCGGAGTGTGGGTGGAGGGCGGCACGATATGAATAAAACCATAAATTTCCTTATCTTGCATTGTTTCCTTAGCTTCATGTTTTCTATTGTCGTCTTCATGCCTTGGCATGATATCAACAGTTCATCGACCAAAAAACTCTCCTTTTGCCTTGTTCGCTCTGTCAGCTACTTGAATCTTCCAAGTCTTGTAGAAAGAGTTCCTCCTCTCCTCTGTTTATCTTCCAGTTCGAGTGGAATCAGCCCAGAACTATTTCGATGTGTTTATGCCCAGACCTATTGCAACATAAGTGTCTTGCAGCTCAATGTTTTGACAGCATATGATGTACTAGTTCTTCATCACAACATAAAAGGTTGCAATAGGTTCAGCCTTTCAGGTAAATGGTGATTTACCAAATGGGTGAAATTTTGCTTCCACAAAGTATTTTAAGACTGAATATTTTGATAATGGTTGGCTCTTTTGGTTTTTGGCTGTGACTACTGCTGTACTGCAAATATCAATTCCTTAAAAAGTGAAAAGTACATGTCTATTAAGATTTGAGATTTTTTTTTCAGCCCAAGAAAATGATTTTGGTGTTTCCAAAACAATTCTGATTCTTAGAAATCCTTCCAGAACTACTCTTTTTGGTGTTTGTGCTGTGGTTATTACTGTACTACTCCACAACCCATCATCTAATAACTACTCCACAATGCATTCCCTTAGGCCCAAATATGGTGAAGTGTCATGTAGTCGACGTTCACATGACACCACTAAGGGAATCACAACATACATACTATCAAAATATCGAACACATATCAAGTTCACATGATTACTTGCAACATGATTTCTCCTGTGACCTCAAGAACAAAAGTAACTACTCACAAATGATAATCATGCTCAAGATCAGAGGGGTATTAAATAGCATATTGGATCTGAACATATAATCTTCCACCAAATAAAGCATATAGTAATCAACTACAAGATGTAATCAACACTACTAGTCACCCACAAGCACCAATCTATAGTTCCGGTAACAAGATTGAACACAAGAGATGAACTAGGGTTTGAGATGAGATGGTGTTGTTGAAGATTTTAATGGAGATTTCCTTCCCCAAGATGGGAGAGTTTTTGGTGATGATGATGATGATGATTTCCCCCTCCGGGAGGGAAGTTCCCCCGGTGGAATCGGTCCACCGGAGGGCAAAAGTGCTCCTGCCCAAGTTTCTCCTCGAGACGGCGGCGCTCCATCCCGAAATTCCTCTCCTTATTTTTTTCTAGGTCAAAATGACCTATATACCAGAAGATGGGCACCAGAGGTGGGCCTGGGTGAGCACAACCCACCAGGGCGCGCCTGGGGGCCCAGGCGCACCCTGGTGTCTTGTGCTCACCAGGGTGGCCCCCTCTGGTACTTATTTGCTCCAATATTCTTCATATATTCCACAAAAATTCTCCGTGATGTTTTAGCTTATTTGGAGTTGTTCAGAATAGGTATCCTGACGTAGCTTTTCCAGGTCCATATTTCCAGCTGCCGGAATTCTCCCTCTTTGTGTGTACCTTGCATATTATGAGAGAAAAGGCAATAGAATTACTCCAAAAGGCATTATTATGCATAAAAACATCATAAATAATAGTAGGAAAACATGATGCAAAATGGACGTATCAATGATTTTGGGAATTAATAAAAACTATTGGCGAAAGAATCAACCGAAGGGGGCCCACACCCTGGCCACAAGGGTGGGGGGCACACCCACCCCCTGGGCACACCCTCCGTCCTTGTGGGCCCCCTGGACCTCCACCAACCTCAACTCCAACTCCATATATTCATGTTCGGGGAGAAAAAATCAGAGAGAAGGATTCATCGCGTTTTACGATATGAAGCCGCCATAAAGCCCTGTTCTTCCTTGGAAGGGCAGATCTGGAGTCCGTTCAGGGCTCCAGAGAGGGGAAATCGTCGCCATCATCATCATCAACCATCCTCCATCACCAATTTCATGATACTCACCGCCATGCGTGAGTAATCTCATCGTAGGCTTGCTGGACTATGATGGATTGGATGAGATTTACTATGAAATTGAGTTAGTTTTCTTAGGGTTTGATCCCTAGTATCCACTATGTTCTAAGATTGATGTTGACTTTGCTATGCCTAATGCTTGTCACTAGGGCCCAAGTGCCGTGATTTCAGATCTGAACCTATTATATTTTCATGAATATACTTGTGTTCTTGATCCTATCTTGCGAGTTATAGTCACCTACTATGTGTTATGATCCGGCAACCCTGGAGTGACAATAGTCGGGACACTTCCCGGTGATGACTGTAGTTTGAGGAGTTCATGTATTCACTAAGTGCTAATGGTTTGGTCCAGTACTCTATTAAAAGGAGGCCTTAATATCCCTTAGTTTCCAATAGGACCCCACTGCCACGGGAGGGTAGGACAAAAGATGTCATGCAAGTTCTTTTCTATAAGCACGTATGACATACGTGCCTACATTATGTTGGTGAATTGGAGCTAGTTCTGTGTCACCCTATGTTATAACCGTTGCATGATGAATGTCATCCGACATAATTATCCATCATTGATCCATTGCCTACGAGCTTTTCACATATTTATTTTTGCTCAGTTACTTTTCCGTTGCCACTGTTACGATTGCTACAAAACTGCTATTGTTACTTTTGCCACTGTTACCGTTACTTCCATACTACTTTGCTACTAAATACTTTGCTGCAGATATTAAGTCTTTCAGGTGGTTGAATTGACAACTCACCTGCTAATACTTGAGGATATTCTTTGGCTCCCCTTTTGTCGAATCAATAAATTTGGGTTGAATACTCTACCCTCGAAAACTGTTGCAATCCCCTATACTTGTGGGTTATCAAGACCTGATGTGTCTCACATGGAGTTAACCAAATCACTTAGAGTAGGTTCTTTCTTTCAGCTACCCCATTTGACTGAGGTGAATAGAGAGGCATCCTCTCATGGATTATACCATGTTCTGCACAGAAAGAATCAAATTCATTAGAGAAATACTCTCCACCACCATCGGGCCTAAGCCTCTTGATCTTTCAATCAAGTTGGTTTTCCGCTTCATCTTTATAGATCTTGAAAAAATTCAAAGCCTCATCTTTTGATTTCAGGAGATACACATGACAGTATCTAGTGGTGTCATCAATTAAGGTCATGAAATTTTTCTTTCCACCTTTTGTTAAAATACCATTCATTTCACAAAGATCTGAATGTATGAGCTCTAGTGGCGCAAGATTTCTTGTTTCCGCAGTTGTATGAGACTTACGAGGTTGCTTAGCTTGCACACAAACTTGGCACTTAGATCCCTTGACAACGGTGAAATTAAGGATTAAGTTCAACTTGGCTAGCCTCGTCATGCAACCAAAGTTAATATGACAGAGACGTGAATGCCACACATTTGATTCACTATTGGTGCAAACATGATTAACAACTTTATTGCAAACATCTGACAAGGATAGACGAAACAAGCCTCCTGATTCATAGCTGATAACCCACAAGTAGAGGGGATCGCAACAGTTTTCGAGGGTAGAGTATTCAACCCAAATTTATTGATTCGACACAAGGGGAGCCAAAGAATTTTCTCAAGTATTAGCAGTTGAGTTGTCAATTCAACCACACCTGGATAACTTAATATCTGCAGCAAAGTATTTAGTAGCAAAGTAGTATGGAAGTAACGGTAACGGTAGCAAAAGTAACAGTAGCAGTTTTGCAGCAATTGTAACAGTGGCAACAGTAAAGTAACTAAGCAAAGATCAATATGTGAAAAGCTCGTAGGCATTGGATTGGTGATGGAGAATTATGTCGGATGCGATTCCTCATGCAACAGTTATAACATAGGGTGACACAGAACTAGCTCCAGTTCATCAATGTAGTGTAGGCATGTATTTCGAATATAGTCATACGTGCTTATGGAAAAGAACTTGCATGACATCTTTTGTCCTACCCTCCCGTGGCAGCAGGGTCCTATTGGAAACTAAGGGATATTAAGGCCTCCTTTTAATAGAGTACCGGACCAAAGCATTAACACTTAGTGAATACATGAACTCCTCAAACTACGGTCATCACCGGTAAGTATCCCAGTTATTGTCACTTCGGGGTTAACGGATCATAACACATAATAGGTAACTATAGACTTGCAAGATAGGAACAAGAACTCACATATATTCATGAAAACATAATAGGTTCAGAATCTAAAATCATCGCACTCGGGCCCTAGTGACAAGCATTAAGCATAGCAAAGTCATAGCAACATCAATCTCAGAAAATAGTGGATACTAGGGATCAAACCCTAACAAAACTAACTCGATTACATGGTAAATCTCATCCAAGCCATCACCGTCCTGCAAGCCTACAATGGAATTACTCACGCACGGCGGTGAGCATCATGAAATTGATGATGGAGGAAGGTTGATGATGATGATGGCGACGGATTCCCCTCTCCGGAGCCCCGAACAGACTCCAGATCGGCCCTCCCGAGAGAGATTAGGGCTTGGCGGCGGCTCCGTATCGTAAAACGCGATGAATCCTTCTCTCTGATTTTTTTCTCCCCGAACGTGAATTTATAGAGTTGGAGTTGAGGTCGGTGGAGCTCCAGGGGGCCCACGAGGTAGGGGGCGCGCCCCCCACCCTCGTGGATAGGGTGTGGGCCCCCTGGTCTTGATTCTTTCGCCAGTATTTTTTTATATATTCCAAAAATATTCTGCGTGAAGTTCCAGGTCATTCCGAGAACTTTTATTTCTGCACAAAAATAACACCATGGCAATTCTGCTAAAAACAGTGTCAGTCCGGGTTAGTTCCATTCAAATCATGCAAGTTAGAGTCCAAAACAAGGGCAAAAGTGTTTGGAAAAGTAGATACGTTGGAGACATATCAACTCCCCCAAGCTTAAACCTTTGCTTGTCCTCAAGCAATTCAGTTGACAAACTGAAATTGATAAAGAAAAACTTTTACAAACTCTGTTTGCTCTTGTTGTAAATATGTAAAGCCAGCATTCAAGTTTTCAGCAAAGATTATGAACTAACCATATTCAAAATAACACTTAGGTCTCATGTTTACTCATATCAATGGCATAATCAACTAGCGAGCAATAATAATAAATCTCGGATGACAACACTTTCTCAAAACAATCATAATATGATATAACAAGTTGGTATCTCACTAGCCCTTTCTGAGACCGCAAAACATAAATGCAGAGCACCTTTGAAGATCAAGGACTGACTAAACATTGTAATTCATGGTAAAAGAGATCCAGTCATACTCAATATAAATTAATAGTAATTGATGCAAATGACAGCGGTGCTCTCCAACTGGTGCTTTTTAATAAGAGGAGGATGACTCAACATAAAATTAAATAGATAGGCCCTTCGCAGAGGGAAGCAGGGATTTGTAGAGGTGCCAGAGCTCGGTTTTGAAATAGAGATAAATAATATTTTGAGCGGCATACTTTCATTGTCAACATAACAACCGAGAGATCTCGATATCTTCCATGCTACACACATTATAGGCGGTTCCCAAGCAGAATGGTAAAGTGTATACACCCCCACCACCAACAAGCATCAATCCATGGCTTGCCTGAAACAACGGGTGCCTCCAACTAACAACAGTCCTGGGGGAGTTTTTACAAATATTTTAATTTGGTTTGAGCATGGGACTGGGCATCCCGGTGACCAGCCATTTTCTCGTGAGTGAGGAGCGGAGTCCACTCCTCTTGAGAACAACCCGCCTAGCATGGAAGATACAGACAGCCCTAGTTGATACATGAGCTATTCGAGCATATAAAACAGAATTTCATTTGAAGGTTTAGAGTTTGGCACATACAAATTTACTTGGAACGGCAGGTAGATACCACATATAGGAAGGTATGGTAGACTCATATGGAATAACTTTGGGGTTTATGGAAGTGGATGCACAAGCAGTATTCCCACTTAGTACAAGTGAAGGCTAGAAAATGACTGGGAAGCGACCAACTAGAGAGCGACAACAGTCATGAACATGCATTAAAATTAATAAACATTGAGTGCAAGCATGAGTAGGATATAATCCACCATGAACATAAATATCGTGGAGGCTATGTTGATTTTGTTTCAACTACATGCGTGAACATGTGCCAAGTCAAGCCACTTGAATCATTCAAAGGAGGATACCACCCCACTATACCACATCACAACCATTTTAATAGCATGTTGGCACGCAAGGTAAACCATTATAAACTCCTAGATAATTAAGCATGGCATAAGCAACTATAATCTCTAATTATCATTGCAAACATGTTTCATTCATAATAGGCTGAATCAGGAACGATGAACTAATCATATTTACAAAAACAAGAGAGGTCGAGTTCATACCAGCTTTTCTCATCTCAATCAGTCCATCATATATCGTCATTATTGCCTTTCACTTGCACGACCGAACGGTGTGGATAATAATAATAGTGCACATGCATTGGACTAAGCTGGAATCTGCGAGCATTTAATACAAAGGAGAAGACAAGGTAACATGGGCTCTTTGTTAAATCAACAATAATGCATATAAGAGCCACTTCAACATTTTCATTATGGTCTTCTCCTCTCGACCCCAAAGAAAAGAAAAGAAATAAAACTATTTACACGGGAAAGCCCCCGACAAGCAAAAGAAGAACAAGAATCTTTTTGGGTTTTCTTTTAATTATTACTACTACAAGAATGTAAAGTAAACTAGCTAAAAGCTACAACTAATTTTTTTGGTTTTTCTTAAGGTTATTCAAGCACACAAGAAGAAAGCGAGAAAAAGAAAATAAACTAGCATGGTGATACGTCTCTGTCGTATCTATACTTTTTGATTGTTCCATGCCAATATTCTACAACTTTCATATACTTTTGGCAACTTTTTATACTTGGGACTAACATATTGATCCAGTGCCCAGTGCCAGTTCCTGTTTGTTGCATGTTTTATGTTTCGCAGAATATCCATATCAAACGGAGTCCAAACGGGATAAAAACGGACGGAGGATTATTTTGGAATATTTGTGATTTTTGGGAAGTAAAATCAACGCGAGACGGTGCCCGAGGTGGCCACGAGGGTGGGGCCCACGCCCACTCCAGGCAGGCGCGCCCCTGACCCTCGTGGGCCACCCGTAAGGCGGTTGATGCCCTTCTTCGGCCGCAAGAAAGCTAATTTTTGGAAAAAGATCTGGCCGAAGGTTTCAATCCAATCGGAGTTACGGATCTCCATATATACACGAAACGGTGAAAGGGCAGCAGACGGGAACGCAGAAACAAAGAGAGACAGAGAGACAGATCCAATCTCGGAGGGGCTCTCGCCCCTCCCACGCCATGGATGAAAAGGACCAGAGGGGAAACCCTTCTCCCATCTAGGGAGGAGGTCAAGGAAGAAGAAGATGAAGGGGCCCCCTCTCCCCTTCTCTTCCGGTGGCGCCGGAACGCTGCCGTGGCCACCATCATCACCGCAATCTTCACCAACAACTTCACCGCCATCATCACCAACTCTTCCCCCCTCTATGCAGCGGTGTAACCTCTCTCTTACCCGCTATAATCTCTACTTAAACATGGTGCTCAACGCTATATATTATTTCCCTATGATGTATGGCTATTCTATGATGTTTGAGTAGATCCGTTTTGTCCTATGGGTTATTTGATGATCAAGATTGGTTTGAGTTGCATGTTTTATTATTGGTGTTGTCCTATGGTGCTCTCCGTGTCACGCAAGCGTGAGGGATTCCCGCTGTAGGGTTTGCAATATGTTCATGATTTGCTTATGGTGGGTGGCGTGAGTGACAGAAGCACAGACCCGAGTAAGTAGGTTGTTTGCGTATGGGATAAAGAGGACTTGATACTTTAATGCTATGGTTGGGTTTTACCTTAATGATCTTTAGTAGTTGCGGATGCTTGCTAGAGTTCCAATCATAAGTGCATATGATCCAAGTAGAGAAAGTATGTTAGCTTATGCCTCTCCCTCAAATAAAATTGCAATAGTGATTACCGGTCTAGTTATCGATTGCCTAGGGACAAATAACTTTCTCGTAACAACAAACTCTCTACTAAAACTAACTTAGTTGTGTCTTTACCTAAATAGCCCCTAGATTTTATTTACGCGCTCTTTATCTTCTTGCAAACCTATCCAAAAACACCTACAAAGTACTTCTAGTTTCATACTTGTTTCCGGTAAAGCGAACGTCAAGTGTGCATAGAGTTGTATCGGTGGTCGATAGAACTTGAGGGAATATTTGTTCTACCTTTAGCTCCTCGTTGGGTTCGACACTCTTACTTATCGAAAGAGGCTACAATTGATCCCCTATACTTGTGGGTTATCACATGGATATTACAATGAAAAAGTATGAGCACCGACAACTAGCATGAGTGTGTGAATATGAATGTAATGTCGGTGGGAAATACGTACTCCCCCAAGCTTAGGCTTTTGGCCTAAGTTGGTCTATGCCCATGGATCAAAGTTGTCCTCTCTTTTGCACTGAGGAGGATCCTCAGAGTGCCACTGGTTAGCGATCTCCTTCGGATCCCACTGATAAACAGACTGACGGTGAGGATCAAGTGGTGGCTCCGGCTCGGGCTCTGGAGCTGATGTTAATTAGGCTCCGGTAGGCATGAATGGCCTCTGGCAGAACAAGGTACATGCCTGAAAATATGTTGAACAAAGAAGGAGCAGGCAAGGTAATAGTCTCAAAGTAATTTTTATCAAATATCAGTCTATAGTTAAGCATCTTTTTCTTATTCTTAATAATAAAATCATGTGCTACCATACTCTTATAGTCTAGAAAAATAGGAGGCAGCAACTTTTCTTCTTTCTCATAGTGTCTAATAGGTATCTCAAAATATTTAGCAAGACGCGAAGCAAAGATACCTCCAAAGATGGGACCCTTCGTACGGTTCAGATTTAACCGCTTAGCAACAATAGTGCCTAAACTAAAAGTGGTATGACAGGCGAACCGAATGATAGGCGCTCCCACCCCCACCCTGGCGATCGCCACCACCTCCGGTGATCTCCTCCCCTAGCCACCAAATTTCATTTCCTTTCCAATAGATCTCTCTGGCGCACTGAGATCTACGTTTTCATACCCATCTCTATGGGTTCTGCTGATGGATCCACCCTTGGCTTGGACTTTTCCAAGGGTCTGGTTTTTGCGGAGAAGGTTTTTCAATCTACGGGTTTTCCGGTGCACCCCATGGATGACACGGGCTCCTTCACCATGGTAATTTCTTTTGGCCGGCATGATTTTCGTTTGACTGAGGATTCGGTGGCAGCGGCGCTTGAGGCGGCCATCGGGGGTTCTGCTATTGAGTTCATGGTTTTTATGATCACGGAGAGGGTTTTTGGTTTTCATGTTTCTTGCAAGGCTGTGGCTTTACTCATTCTCAGGCTCCGTTCTTTCTCCTGTGATCATTTTAAATGTTTCTTTCATCTTTGGGGTAATGGTGGTCCAAATTGGGGCCGTGAGTTCAAGCTTTGGAAATTGGAATGTGATGCTGAGTGGATCATTGTTAGTCCTTCTAAACGTCGAGCTACCCTTGGCATGCTGGCTATGCACACCAAGCCCCGTAAATCTTCGATAAAATCATCGCATGGCCCTGCCAAGAAGCTCTCATTTTCACAGTTCCATACTTATCCTGCTTGTCATGGTTATCGTTATCCAGCCACGCAGTCTTGCATTCAAACTGTTGAGGAGGCGGGGTACACGCTTTCTGCGCATGAACGGGTGGTCATCCACCCTTCGCCGCCGGCTGAGCTCCGGTGGACGACAACTACCCCCTCCATTTCCTTTGGAACGGTTAGAGATCTTCAACCAGCTGCGAATGGGTCGCCGCCTATCTCGGGCGGAAACTTTGGCTCTCCGAATGTGGATGTGCGTTCCCATGTTGGGCCGTCTTCTTCACAGTCCACGGTCCAGGTGGAGGCAGTGCTATCTTCTGGGCTTTCCATTCCGTCTTCTCAGCAAGCAGACGAAGATTTTGATAAATTGGTTACGGGCATGGTGGATGAAATTTTAACGTGTCAGATTTGCTTATCTAAGGGTCATTTTGCTACGGCGTGCACGTCTAAATTGCGTTGTACCTCTTGTCTGCGGATGGGGCATGGTAAAAGGATTGTAACAAGTTTGCTAGCATTTTGGGTTTGGTTTGGAAACCAAAACCCGGTAACGTTGCAACTTCCGAGGATCGCTCAGCTCCCACCGAGAATATCTCTCTGGCACAGCTTTTACCCAACTTGGACTCCTTTTGCACTTCTGCATTTACTGCTTCGCCTTGTTCCATCAGTTCCGGTCCCAAAACGCCTTCGACAGCGCCGCCTGAGACCCCTCCCCCACCGGACTTCTTGCCACCTGCTTCCAGCCTGGGTTGTTCCTCTCCGATGGCTAACTTCCCTCTCGACCCCATGCTGTATGTGTCGGCTGGACATCACATTGTAGACGGCGGTGATGCTCGTCTGCCTCGGACCTATGTGACGCCACATACCCCACTTGTGCGCCGCCATGAGGAATTCATGCTTGCTGAGGTAATGCCCATCCCCCCTCCCGATCAGATTGGTGCTGCTAGGGAGGAAGTGGTCCAGTGGTTGCAAGCTCATGGGGTTTTGGTGAGGTCGGCTCAGCCATGGATTAGATCGGTGGGTCTTTTCGAGCTTCAGGATGCTGCAGTCAGGTTTTCTCTTCTTCAGATGCCGCCCCAACCTCTAGGCAACGATCGTTTTGTGCGTTTTATGAAGCACGATGAGGGTGATTCGTTTCGAGGTGCTCAGGGTTTCCGTCAGGGTCTGCTCATGTTCTTGGGGATTCCCCTCGATCTTCGCAATGAGGGGAATATTCGGGCAGCGGTCAACACATTTGGGAAGTTTCAGCATTGGATTAGTGAGGATCCCTACCTTGTGCGCACTTTGGTTTTTGCGTCTTTTCCAGAAGATATTTTAGTACCACGAGATGTGGTGTTCATGGATTATGCTGCTTGGGGTGGTGCCCGGGTGTCTTGGACGGTGCCTCTGTATATCCTGGGGGCCAATTTTGCTGAACAGATGCCCCAGGATGAAGATTGGATGCCCATTAATGGCAATCCCCATCCCATGCCTGGTGTTCCCTTCCCGGAGATGCCACCTTTTATTTTGCCTCCATTCCCGGCCTTGGGGTGGAACGATGTGCCACCACCTCCGCCTGAACCTGCGCAGAATGAAGTGCATGAGGACAATTGGGGCAACTGGGAGGAACCTGCTGCGGAAGCTGCGGAGCCTGCTGTGGAGGATCAAGAATCTGTGGTTTTGAATGCCTCGGCACAACCTAGTTCTGAAGATCAACCCCAGGTGCCCCCTGCTCCTATCGTTATTTTTGATGGGGCTTCTCCTGTTAATTCGAATGATCAAATGGCAGCACCGGATATGGAGGATGCTAATAATTGGGCCATTGTGGTGTATCAACCTCCCCCTTTTGATGTCTGTGCTCTGGAGCGGCCTGTGGTTCCGATTCCTTTTGGTCCCCCTCTGCCGCCGGAAATGATTTGGAGGCGTTCGTTTGAAAATTTGCTGACTGCTCCAATGGTGTTTGAGGTGCCTAAACCTATACTGCTGCAGCCCCTGTCGCCTGTCATTTTGAGCAAGAGAACCTGGGACTTTGCTTTTCAGCAGGATGCCCTTCCTTTGCTGACATGGAAGGAGTCGGTACCTGCTCGACCTGTGGCTAGAGCACTTTTTGTGGATGAAACTGACAGGGTTGTGACTGTTGTCTCTCCTCCTCCTGAGCGTGCACCTGCAAGGAGGCCACGCAAAGTTTTGGCACCTACTCCACTTGTTGAAACTTCTGTTCGTAGGTGTACTAGAAGTTCGGCCCAGCGGGATGGGTTTAAGCCCACTTTCCATGAGCTGGTTCTGAAGCCCAAGAAGAAGAAGCCCAAGGCCATGCCTCTCTTTGCTGACAAGTCTGAAGACCCTGCATTTGGAGATGTTCCTCCGCCTACTCCCATCAGTCACCTGCAGGCTATTGGCAAGGACCTGGAGATTGATGCAGCTCTGCTCACGGAGGATGCACTTATGGTGGACCCCTCTGCTGCTACAACTCAAGACTCCAATGAATAGTGCACTCCAATACTGTTGGGTTTGGCCAGCCCACAAATTTGCTTTATGTGTTTGGTTTTCTTTTGCTGGTCTGGGGCTATGTAATAATGCTGGTTTGAAACTCTTATGTGCTTTTGGGCATCTGGCACTGTGTGTCATGTGCATGGGTAACTTGTTTATATTATTCCTTTATGAATAATCTCTGTAGAAACTGGAATGTACTGTGCTGGAATGTCAGGGGTTTAAATTCTGAAGCTAGGCAAAGAGCTGTTAGACAAAAGATTGATGAAAGCCACTGTGCTATTGCCTGCCTGCAAGAAACTAAATGTGCTTCATTCGATTCCCGCATGATTAAAAGTCTCTGCCCCAAGAGATTTGACAGCTTTGCTTTCTCTCCTTCCTTGGGGGCCTCTGGTGGAATTTTAGTTGTTTGGAATTCGTCTATATTTGGGGGGACTTTATTGCAAGTCCAACAATTTGCAGTGGTAATTGAGTTTGTTTCTAGGCACAACAATGAGCGCTGGACTCTTGTGGTGGTCTATGGACCTTGTCAGGGGGAAGCAAGAAATAATTTTGTAAACTGGTTATATCACCTGAACATTCCTGTGGATGAGAATTGGCTGTTATTGGGGGATTTTAACTTCTTACGGTCTATGGATAACAGGAATCTACCTGGTGGTGACCTGAATGACATGTTCATCTTTAATGAGATAATTGGACACCTCGGCCTTTTGGAGTTGCCCATCAAAGGCAGGTCCTACACTTGGTCCAATATGCAGGATGATCCACTTCTTGAGCAGCTTGACTGGTTTTTCACTTCTGTTGATTGGATCTCCGATTACCCCATGACTGAGGTCTTACCTCTTGCCAGGACTGCGTCTGACCATGTGCCCTGTATGGTTACAATTAAAACTTCTATTCCCAAGTCTAATATCTTTAGGTTTGAGAACTATTGGTTAGAGTTGGAGGGTTTTATGGATTGTGTGGATTCCTCATGGCAGAAGCAATCCAGAAAGGGCCATATTACTGCCAGGATAGCTGACAAATTTAAGTCCTTGAGAATGTGTCTTAAAAGGTGGCAGAAGAGCATTTCTAAACTGAAAACTCTAATCTGTAAATGCAATAGTGTTATCCTGCTCTTGGATGAGCTTGAGGAATATAGAACACTCTACAGACAGGAATCAAATTTCAGGATTGTGGTTAAATATCATGTTGAGAAATTGCTCCACCTTCAATGTCTTTATTGGAGGAAACGATGTACCATCAGGTACATCAAAGTGGGTGGTGAGAACACTAAGTTCTTTCATGCTATGGCCACGGAGAGATACCGAAGAAATTCTATTGCTAGCTTAAAACTGCATGATGGTACGGTGGTCACTGATCATTCCCAAATGGAGGGTATTATCTGGGATTGTTTCAAGAACAGAATGGGTTCTTCCAGGGGAATTAAAATGGGCTTTGATCTTTCTTCCCTTATTGAACCTGTTGTGGGACTGGATGTTCTCACTAAGCCTTTTGAGAAGGAGGAAATGGACTTGATTATCAAGCACATGCCAGTTGATAAAGCTCCAGGTCCAGATGGATTTAATGGTCTTTTCTTCAAAAGATGCTGGCACATTATTTCTCAGGATTTCTATGAACTGGCCCAGGCTTTCTTTCAGGGTACTGCCCATCTGGAGAATATCAATGACTCCTACATAACTTTGGTGCCCAAGAAGCCCTCCCCTGAGGAGGTGGGTGACTACAGACCCATATCTTTAACAGGAATGGGTCTTAAGTTTCTGTCTAAAATGGCAACCAATAGGTTTCAAGAGGTGATTGTGCAGTGTGTTCACAAGAACCAATATGGTTTCATAAAAAGTAGAACAATTCAGGATTGTATTGGGTGGACCTTTGAGTATTTGCACCAGTGTCATCAGTCAAAGAAACCTATTGTGATTCTAAAGTTGGATTTTGAAAAGGCTTTTGACTCCCTTGAGCATGAGGCCATTGTGCAAATTCTGAGACATAAGGGCTTTAATGAGAAGTGGATCCTTTGGATGAAGCAGCTTCTCTCCACAGGTACCTCCTCTATTCTGCTTAATGGTGTCCCTGGTAGGAAGTTCAGGTGCAAAAAGGGTGTCAGACAGGGTGATCCAGTCTCTCCTCTCTTGTTTGTCTTAGCTGCTGATCTCCTGCAGACTGTAATTAATGATATGTTCAGAAGGGGCCTTCTTCAGTTACCTATTCCTTGTCATGATCAGGATTATCCTGTAGTTCAGTATGCTGATGATACTCTTATTATCTTGCCTGCTGACAAGGATCAACTCTTAGCCCTAAAGGATATGCTCAGGATCTTCTCTGAGTCCACTGGTCTGGATGTGAACTATCATAAATCCTTTATTATTCCCATCAATGTGGACACTGCTGTCATGGCTGAATTAGCTTCTGCTTTTGGATGCCAGATTGGGAAAATGCCTTTTACCTACCTTGGGTTGCCAGTGGGAACTACAAGGCCTAAAATGCTGGATTTTATGCCACTGGTTGATTGCATGGAGAGGAGAATGACAGCTAGTTCATCTTTTCTGAATCAGGGGGAAAGGCTGCAGTTCCTTAATTCTGCTTTGTCATCTATGCCCATTTTCTACTTGTGCAGTTTGGCTGTCCCAGCTGGAATTCTCAAACAATTGGAAAGAATCCAGAGGCAATGTCTCTGGAGGAGGAATAGGGGTCAGCCTGCTCCCTCCCTCGCTGCTTGGGACCTTATTTGCAGGCCAAAAAACAGGGGAGGTCTTGGCATCCTCAACCTTGGTTCCCAGAATGTTGCACTTTTGATCAAACATGCCAATAATTTCCTTCATAAAAAGGATCTTCCTTGGGTTTCTTTAATTTGGGATACTTACTACCATAATAGGGTCCCTCAGGGAACTTCTGATTGTGGCTCATTCTGGTGGAAGGATATTTGCAAAGTCATGCATCATTTTAGAGAGTGTGCTTGGGTTCAGATTAATGCAGGGAACACTGCCCTCATGTGGTCAGATAACTTGCAGTTTGATGGTCAGGTGTCTAGCCTTCAGCTCAGATTTCCCAGGCTCTACTCCTATGTTAAGGACCCCTGGGTTACTGCTATGGAATTCTTGGGCTCTCAGGACATTTTCCAGCAGTTCCACCTCACTTTGTCCAGCCAGGCTTTTGATGAACTGACTATTCTCCAGTCTATGTTGGATGGCCTTATTAGAGCACCTGGGTCCAAGGATATTTGGTTTTGGAAGGGCACTGCCAAGGGATACTCACCAAAGCTGTTTTACTCACATACTTTTGTCTCTGCATCTTTCAACCCTTTGACAGCTTGGATCTGGAAGTCCTCTTGTACAATGAAAATCAAAGTCTTTGCTTGGATGCTTATTATGGACAGGTTGAACACCAAGGACATGGTGGAGAGGAGGCATTGGCACTTGGAGGGTGGAGTGAGATGTGCCCTTTGCCCTTTGCAGACTAGGGAGACAAGAGATCATTTGTTCTTCAATTGCAACTTTAGTGTCAGAGTTTGGAACTATCTGCAAATTGATTGGTCTTCTGGTGGCTCCATGGCTCATTTGGTCCTTAATGCTAGCAGGAGTTTTAGGAAGCCCTTCTTCACTGAAGTGGTGTTCATTGCTTGCTGGAATATCTGGATCATCAGGAATGCTAAGGTCTTCAGGCATGAGAGGGCTGGATTTAATAAATGGAGGTCTGCTTTTATACATGACATCAGCTTAATGCAATATAGAGTGAAAGCTGCCTACAAAGATGATCTTTTACGTTGGATTTCATTCCTGCCACCTTGAGGTCTTTAATAGTATTTTCAACCCTGTTCTTTTTCTTCTTCCCCTAGATTCTGTGATTACCTCTTGTAATCCCCCCCTTTTTCTATACCTGTACTGTATATATTTTCTCAATAAAGTTTTGATATGCTGTGGGGGTTTCCCCTACAGTTCCCAGTCAAAAAAAAAGTGGTATCACGAAACAAAGCATGGCACAGAATAACAATATCAGGGGCACTAAGATTTCCACAGTTCCCGTGACCAATTAAGCATCTACTAGCAAATATTGCAAAGTAACGTAGAACAGGAAAGTGAAAGATAGTAATTCTTGCATCGAAAACCTTCCTCGTCTCCCCTACAGCGACCATATCAATAAACCCTTCCACATCATTACGATGTGGTTCCTCTATGCTGCCCTCAAAGGGCAACTTGCAAACCCCACAAAAGTCATAAAGTGACATCTCCTTATACTCATCATATAAATAAAAATCCACCGAAGGTGGCGATCTCCTAGCATGGAAATGAAAAATTTTGCACAAAAATATTAGTGAGTAGGAGATACTGATCGAGCTGGTCGTGGAGGAAGTCGCTGAGGCCTGCATTCTCAGCCAAATAATAAAAATCATCATGAATCCCGGCTGCTCTCAAGAACTCATCACAAGGCCATTCACATGGCCGAACCTCCGCGGTGCGACGGAGATTATATTTGGGCTTCTTATCCTCTTCACTTTGCTTATCCTTCGAGCTTCGGCTCGAAGAGCCCCTCAATAATCTCTTCATCATTTTTTGAAAATTTATGAAATTTTTAGTAACTCAAAATAAAAGTGAGCCAAACTCAACAAAATTGATAGCAACTACTCCCGCAAGTGCCTAGAGACTATATCATGCATTAGAACTACTTGGGACCATATAAATTTGACATGCAAGCTCAAGAACAGGGTCACCTAAGCAGCAAAAATTTGCAATGAATAAAGCACTAGAACAAAAACTAATTGGACCATTGGAGGAGTCACATCACTACAAAAAATACACTTCCGTGATGATACGTGTTTGTCACAGTAGGTCGCATTTTTTGTCATGCATGTACATCCATGACGATTTTATGACAGAATCAAGATAGTCATACCTGTGCTGTCGTAGAAGTGTTCCATGACATTACCAAAATTATCATCACGGAAGTGTCCACTTCCATGACGATAAATCGCGCGTCACAGAAGTGCTTTCGTCAAGGGTGACCGACACGTGGCATCCGCCGTAACGGAACGCCGTTAAGCTATCGGGTCGGGTTTTGGATCCGATAACCCGTTAACAGCCCCGACCAATGGGAAATTTCCACGTGTAAAATTCTTATTGGCCGGACGAAACACGTGTCAGCTCGTCAGTGGGTCAGATAGGCGCCTATGATATGTCGACACGTGCCACGGCCCACCACTGGCCCATTTAGCTTACAAAGCCGGCCCGTTTGACTTGGTCAAAAGTTAACGGGCTGGCCCATGAAAAGCCTATTAACGGTCTCTTCGCAAATAGCCCATTTTACGGCCCGTTAGGCCCTAAAGGAAATCGGCCAAACTACGTCATGTGGGCCGTCGAATATAACACCATCACATTTCACTTTCGGCCCATGTATGGCCCACGACGTCTTTCGGCCCATATGAGGTCTTCGTATCTTTCGGCCCTTTACAGGCCCACGGTGACTCTAGCCCATAATGAACAGTAATTTTCTTTATACCTGTTAACGGCCCGTGATTTACATGGGCCGTGTCCAGCCCGTGTTAGCTTTCGGCCTATTGACGGCCCATACGTTCTTGGGCTCCTTTTCGGCCCTCGATTACTTCCGGCCCGTTACTGGCCTGTTCCCCTAATGGGCCAGATTCGGCCCATGGCAAGAGTCGGCCCGTTACTGGCCTGTTCCCCTAATGGGCCAAATTCAGCCCATGGCAAGAGTCGGCCCGTTACTGGCCTGTTACCCTAATGGGCCAAATTCGGCCCATGGCAAGAGTCGGCCCGTTTCTGGCCTGTTAACCCGTTGCGCCGTTTCCAGACCGTCCTATATTCTGGCCCATTAACGACCCATTATGCCTGTGACAGAATTAAGCCTTTGCTGTCCTACGGCCTGTTACCGTGCTGGGCCGATACCAATTACGCCCGATTACGGCCCATGTAGACCCATTTATCCGACGGCCCGAGGCCCACCGATTACAGACCCATTTATCAATGGCCCGTAGGAGACCCATGGATCCTACGGCCCGTATATGGCCCATGGTAGTTGCGGCCACTAGCAAACGAGGGAAAAAGAAGACTATGAAATAAATAAGGCTGAAACTAATGCTAGGCTATTAAAGCGATTGCACAGATTACATCCACTCGGCATCAAAGATCGCCACCAGTGCAAATATAGGGAACACCCTACACTATACAAAAATGGCTTGCTGTTTTCTTCAGCCGGTGGCTGCACGTTAAGAATAAATTTTGTATGGCACCAAAACAAATTACAACTATATAACAAAAGGAAGGTTGGCATAAAACTTAACAGTCTAGCAGATAAATGCACCACCAGAAGTTCAAAAGCTCAGTTCATTTGACCCGACTGTTAAGTTTTCATGCTGTATTGTCCGATGGAGCACCATAACCCTCGCCTTCATTTCCCCTAGGCTCCTGAACAACATAGCAAATGTTTGATAGTCTGGTTTCAAAACCATGCATATCTTGACAACATTGAGCAATGTTTCTCCTTGTTTCACAAAGGGTCTCTGTTAGGGAATGGACTTGTGTCTGGAGCGCAGATACAACATTGCTTTGAGCTTGCATATCTTGATCATGAGGCAGTTTGGATGATATTGCCTTAACAACCAACCCAGTATTACGCAGGAACGTGCTTTTGGCACTGTTAGTGGACAGGTACTGACCCACTGCAGCAAGAGCTGACATTGCGGTTATAGTTGCCTCGCCACCTTCAGAAGGTGGCGGTTCCACCATTTTTTCCATAGCTTGCTGAAAAGTTGAGGTTTTACATTAGTAGTACCAGAACAGAAGATATTAAGGAGGCAGCAAAACCAAACAAAATAGCTTTGGTCTATATACAGAACTTATTCTGGTGAACCCATGTAAAATATTAGTTGTATTTTATTGCAAAGTACATAATAAAACCAGGTTCCAAACATATGACCATGTACCATCACTAATGTATTGTCTATTTCTTCACATTGTATTGAGGGCTAAGGAGAAAGAGACGAAGTTTATAATATGGTAAGCATAGTATGACATCATTCATATCACAAAACAACTGAGAAAAGACAAACAGGCAATTGTAACGTTGTGTGGGCAAGTCCAGCACGGAACTAGATTACGGGTCAAGATCAAAGGAACATCACTCCTCTCTTTTAAACCTTGTAAGGTGCAATGATACGCTAAGACAATTGTGTATAAAATTGAAAAGAGTAATAGACATTGGCTGCAAACCATGCAGTTCAAGGCACAAGTCAGAGTAAGTAGTAGTTAAAAGGCATGAGGATTAAGGACTTACAACAGCGGCTTTGACTGGTGTAGCCATGCCCTTCTTCTTGCTGGTGTGACAGTCCTTGAAGATTTCCACAACATTTGGTTCAGGTACTTTTTGGTCCTTGCAGGCTTTCCTCTGCATTTCGAACAAGTCAATATAGATCTAGTAATATGGTACAACGAAAAGAGTGAAACAGCAGCTAATTACAAGAGCCTCGCAGTGTGCAATATAGCTACGAGATCCTGTCGTCTGTTGGAATTTCACTTTCATACGGTTGGCCTTGTTCTTTGAACAGTTCACCTACAAGAAGATAGATTTGTGTGGCACATGCGTAAATAGGACTTCAACATGTGATCTGATCACATATATATAATGTACCTGATACTTCGGATCAGACCAGGGTTTAACAAGGCCCCTCATGTCTTCATCCGATATATTTTCCACTAGAGATGTTTGGGAAAGTTCACTGTTAGCCTTGCCTTCAAAGTGAGTTTTCCTCAAGTTATACCGATATTGTTGCAGAGCAGACTTGAAAACATGGGTGCAAGCTTGTCTGGTTGCATCATCTTGGCTATCCAACTTGAACCTCATCTGTTGAAAATTATGGTAGTCTCATTATCAGCAACCTAGAAAGTATGGGACAGAGCAAGACGATATTACTAGTTTCCATACATAACCATACTTACAGATAAATGGTCGAGGAAGGTGTTGAACTGGGTTTCGTCTTTGTCATTCCTGTACTGAATCCATGTTGGGAGGATACGTACATGACACCTAACGGCAACCGCTGCCTCTGATACTAACTTGGCTGACTCTGTAGCATCACGTGGCCTTTTTAAACCTGCCTCAAAACGGATCTCCATTCTTCCTCCTCTAGATTTAGTTAACCTATCGAGCATTATCCCTGATGTTTGTTTACTCTTGCGCCTAGGTGCTAGTCCAACAACGAACATAGGAAGTGTTAGTGTACATCAAACTGTGAGACTACATATAAAGAAGCATGCAACTGTAACTTGACTCCAGCAACTACCTTCTTGCTGTTGAAGCTCACAAGGTTCATCTGATATTGCCAACTCGTCTTGTGTCAAGAGTGCTTGGGAAGTAGTGTCAGGTGGCAAGGGAGCTTGGGAACGTGCTGCTAGCTCAGTTGACGCACGAGTAAGTCGTGCAGCTGGTAGTACTATGGTAGGTGTTGCAAGAACTAGGGTTGTCTCTGTTTGTTTGGTGGCAGCTATTTGTTTCTGTTTGGCTTTTTTTGCAACTCGTGTAGCATGGGATGCCGTGTTTGTAGAATTTTCCGCTGGACTTTGACCTTCTATTGCACCATCAGTACCAGCAGAATCTGCAGGATTCATCCGCTTCTCATTCCCTGCCATTCTGTGTTTCTTCCTCTTTCTCTGTGCCATGTTAAGTCAAGCCAACAAGAAAAACGAATAACAATTTAGTTCTTCAGAAAAATTGATGCGTGATGCAGACGAACTGAACTTTGATGTTAGACAACCACATGATAGGAGGATGTAATATGTATGAAAAACGGGACGGAAGAGATAACCAGAACTATGATGTGTAAACTAAGAAGAAGACATTTCACCAAATTAGAAGCAATGCAATGGAAGGTAGACACCATATGAAAGATGCTACAAATATCGCTCTGCCAAGTTAACAGTGTCTCATCATAAATGGCGTTTAAACAAATGTGAAGCAGTACAAGAAATAAATCATATGCAAGATGCAAACAACATCACACTACCATGTTAGAGGTCTCTCGTCATTAGTGCCATTGCATATTCACAGCATTGCATATTCACAGCTTATGATGTGTAAACTAAGGAGAAGGCATTTCAACAAAGTAGAAGCAATGAAAGCTAGACACCATATGAAAGATGCAACGAATATCACTCTACCAAGTTAAAATTGTCTCGTCATAAGTGCCATTTCAACAAATTAGTAGTACAAGCTAGAAAAGAATGTGAGATGTAACCTATATCACACTCCGAAGTCAAATGCGTCTTATGATAAGTGATTGTTGCAGGTTACACAACAGTAGTAATTTGATGTAAGAACATGGTGTGATAGAAAGATATTGTATGTTCTAGAAACAGGAACACGTGTCTTATTCAAGTATAATGTGTAAAGTAAGCAGATGGAATTCAACAAAATTAGAAGCAATACAAGCTAGACGTCACACATAACATGCAACCACATATAACAGTGCCAAGTTAGAGGGAGCACCAGTGATGCTGCACTAGGGGAGACGTGCTCATCATAAACACAGCTTTGTTGAGTGTCTATGCATGTGTTGTCTTGGAAATCATCTTGGGGTGTGGAGGAGTAGAAACTGTAGAGGCCCTCCGTTCGGAAGGAGCACCTTTATCCGCTGCCTTGCTAACTTCCTTCCGCTTTATTGATTTTGAATTGTCAAGTAAAACCGACAAGAAAAAGCAATAAAATTCTCTCTTCAGAACTCATTCATGCATGATACTGACAATCACTACTTTGATGTAAGGCAAACACATGATACTAGGATGGAATATGTACGAAAAACAGGACGGCATGGCATGTTCACAACTGTTTGTGTAAACTAAGCAGAAACCATTCCAGCAAATAAGAAGCAATGCAAGCTAGACACCACATGAAAGATGCAACCAATATGACTCTGCCAAGTTAAAAGCGTCCCATCATAAATGGAATTTCAACAAATTAGAAGCAGCGCATGCTATAAATCATATGAAAGATGCAACTAATATCGCACTGCATATACTAAAGGTGTCTCGTCATGTTGATTGATGCGGGATACAAAAAAACAATAGTTTTATGTAAGGACATGCTTAATAGATAGATGTACTATGTACTAAATACAGGAAGGCATGTCACATTAACAGGTATAATGTATAAGCTAAGCAGACTAGCATATGCAGTTTAACTAGATTGGAAGAATTACAATCCAGACACCATATGCAACATGCAACCACATATCACGCTGCCAAGTTAGAGCAAGCACCTGCGATGCTAGTGTAGGGGAAATTCTGTAATCAACTACAGAGCTACGTTCACTACCTTCATCTAGCATTTCTGTTTCTTGAGAATCATGTCGGGAGGCTGACGCTGCATTCTTTAAATGAGGAGTAGTCCCCTTGCTTGCCTGCATTGTCATAAGTGATTGATGAGGGATACACAAGAACATTAGTTTGATGTAAGAACATGGTTGATACACAAATGTACTAGTATGTACCAAAAACAGAAATGCATGTCATATTCAAAGGTATAATGTGTAAGCTAAGCAGATGCAATTTAATCAAATTGGAAGCAATATAAGCTAGACATTCGGCTGGAGTGGTGAGCATGATCATCTAGGACCTGAGAGCCTGGTGGGAGGCGGGCTGCTTCGCCACCATCGCAGCTTTTTAGTTGGCTTCCGGGTGATGCCTATCTTTGCTGGGCTTGTCACTGGCTCGGCCAGTGCCCTGACTAGCTATTTGTCTTCTGGTGCTCACGGGATGGTGGTTCATGTAAAAAAATATCTTTCCTTATCTTACCGACTTCAGCCTTTCGAATACAAGCTAGACACCATATGGAACATGCAACCACATATGACACCGCGAAGTTAAAGCAAGCACCTGGGATGGTGGTTCATTGCGAGCGAGGTCATCAACTCCAGAGCTACGTTTACCGTCTCCATCTGCTGACACTACACCCTTTATAGCACTGTAACGTGTCTTGCCTAACCGCACACAAAGCTGGAGCGACTTCTCTCTTTTCTTTTTGGCTTCTCTCATGGCAGCAGAATCTGAAATACCCTTGCATAAAAACACAATAGTGAGAGTAAGGGTGAAGTGTGTGCAGAACTAGTGCGCTGTAAAAGTAGCAGATAGCAGGTGGCTGAAAAATAAATGACAGGAGACATATGATAGCTCTACAACATTGCATGGCAAACAAAATTAGATTCTACTCCATATGATTTTGTAATATATGAGCACAGGAAATGCAGGTACTCCTCCAGCACACCACCACATGTGGTCGTATCTAAGATAACAGTAGACTGAAAATAAATAGGTCAGACGATTTTTTTAATGAACCGTCCGATCTATAAGGAACGGGCAGATGGCCTTCGTCTACCTCCCGCCAGTCACTGTTGATGATCTTTCTCGAACCGCCAGCGACCACCGGCCCAGACCCCTGCCTCCGCCGCCCCGCCCTCCCATCGACCTCACACCGCCGCCGTGCTTGGCAGCGCCCCCAGGCCATCCCTTTAATCCCGGCCGACCTCCAGATCGGGCGCTAGTAGCTCTAGGCCGCACATGCCCCTAAGATAAACACCAAGGCGCTGCTTCCCCGGCATAATAGGCGTACTAGCGCCTGTTATGCCGGGGAATGCTTCCGTTAATTGGGAATCAACTGGCCAGAAATTGAAATCTAGGGGGGCGACAGACCTCTAGCTAAGGTGAAATAGTATATGAGGAGAAACCTTGTGCATCGCGAGTTACTAGGAACATCTAGTATCAAGAAGAAGCGGTCAACTAGTGTCTTCTGTGGGATGAATACCGTGCAAGCAGAGACGTAAGATTTGCACGAATAAGGGAAGAGGAGTTCCTTTTTTGGTTGCCGGTGTGGTCACCTCCACATGTCGCGCCGATCTTCTTCTTTTTACCAGGGAAACCGATGTTCTGGAGGGTGCAGGCTTGGACGAACCCATGGCCAAATTGTTGACTGTGTTGCCGTGGCCGTATGTCGGCGGAGGGGAAGCAGATCCGAGGCGGCGAAGGACGGCGTAGCAGGAACAGCTCCGGTGCGGTGGAGGGTGGCGAAGTTGGAGCGGCAGCGGTGAGGCTCTGGACGGCGTGGTTGAACTGGCTCGGGTACGGACGGCTCGGCCTCGGCTTCAACTACTAGCCGTGGAGGGCGTTGCGGTTGAGGTTGCGGTGGACGACGACGTCGGGGTATCGGCTCCAGCGTGATGGAGGAGGGCGGCGGTTGATGGGTGGGATGGGGTGGCGGACGGAGGACGCCGGGGTTTCGCGGCTGGTGGAGAGGTAGTTCTGGTGCCCGCGGAGTACGAATGGGGAATCGGACGGGTGGGGGGAACCATGTTTCGGTCTGGGACGCGCTTGTTTTTGGCTTTTTTGAACAGAAGATGGGATGCGCTTGTTTGAAATTTGGGGAAAGTACAAACTTTTCCCCCCTCTTAAATTTTGGACCTACTGCGGGTCGGGGGTAGGATGGTAATCCCAGGTGTCCCAAATAGTGGGCGGGAGCGATTTCGGCCGCGCGCATGTGTGCTTAGGCGGCCATTGTGTATGAATGTTTTTCGGATGCGGTTGCGTGGCGTATAGATGAAGCTACAAACCTACCCCGGTTTAGACCTTTGGACGTCGGGCCGGTAGGTTTCACGGTCGGAGTTATTAGAAAAGCAATTTCCTTGTACTACCAAACATTGGTCTCACGCGGTTTCGGGCGAGTAGAGGCTCTTTTGGCGCTTCATTCAAAATTTTGAAACACAAGCATTCACGTTTAGAGTACTCTTGAACTATGAGGATTGACCTAAATAGACGGCATTATATTTGACCTTGTATGTTTGAAAACCTCATTAAATTATCCGCTTCTTTTTGAAATTTTGACACTTGAAAATCCTATAACTACGATTATTTTGAAATGGAGGAGCTAAATTTGAATCTATTTTGTACACGACTACATATGCTGTTATGTACAAAATCAGAGCAAAGATTGGTGCCCCCATAATTTAGGTATGGTTTACAAATGCCATGATATCAAATTCAAATAATTGAATGGACTTCATGTTGAATTCGATTTTTTTAAACCACCTTAAGTTGAATTCAAATGTATGCTAGTTCATAGGTAGCTATTTATAATGTCCATTGTGTAACTTTTGTATGTATAATGTGCTTTACACACACAACATGAACTATACTCACGTTTATATTCGATTGCTAAAGCGATGCATTTTCTGGAGTTCAAAATACTAACTATGTGGATCAATTGTGTCGAATAATAACATAGACATGCTCAAATTCGATAGAATCTAGATGTCTGATGGATCAATGACCGCTCCTTACGCGAATTGCAAATATCATGATCCCATCCTAATATTTGGATACAATTTATATCTTTAATCAATGTGTAGAGCAGTCTTTTACGTGTAGTTTCACTCTCCATCGGTGGTCTTTCTCGCACACATGCTCTAGATATAACCCTCCCTCCCTCTCGTAACCATTTACAACTGTTTTCACTAACCTTTATCACAAGCACTCTTCCTCTCGCAAACATACACACGCACAATCCTCATCGACCCTTTCTATATACATGGACCTGCCTACGTGTCTCATGTACGCACATTATCTTTACGCCTGTCTCTCACGCATTGTCTCACACCTCTCTTCCTAATCGACGAGTATGATTCTAGCAGAGCATTCTGTAGGATGCCCCTTAAAGTTAGGTTGGATGAATAGTAATATCAGAGATAAAGGGGTTACCTTAGTTCGAGAACCTAGGGTTACAAATCCTAGCCGGCTTTGTCAGTGGACATAGAGTCCTTCACAATTCTGCTATCTTTGTCTTGTACGACTAGTCATCCATGGGTCTTCCTAAATGCGTCACGGGCCGACCAATGTGGCGCAGGTCGGAACCGAACGAAGGGCCTCACCTCGACCCACCGGACCTCACGCGGTGACACACCCTCTGCCCCCACGTCTCATTATCTTCTCACACCCACACATACCAACACAAACACCACACACACACAGAAAATTTCTCCTGGTGCCTCTATTCCCTCCCCCCTTGCATATACACACTCAAGGGAATGGAATCTCTTGTCGTGACGTCATATTCGTCTCTCTCTCTAGACCACTCTCATTTCCCGTGCTATCTCTCCCACGCCCCCCCCCCCCGTCGGCCCCTCTATCCATGCCTCTCTCGAATACGTAATACACACACATACCTCTCTAGACCCCGCCAAATGCATCAACTACACATTCACACATGTTACATCACGTACCCCATTGATCTAAAAAGCCCTCTCCACGTTTATTTCGCATACAACATTCCTTTTGAATAAAGTGTGGCCAAAAAATTATTTTAGAGTTTCTACATATATACAACATTACAAAGTTATATGGAGGAGTACGAACGCTAATTTGCATTGCATGGTGCCCACAATGATATTTATTCCGCACTGTGAATTTGTATATTTTTATACTATATACAAAGTTAGTCATAATAAAGAGAAACGAAGAGCATGTCTCTCTCCATCGCATACCCCCCCTGTACGCCCCTTTCACGTATGCACACAAAACTATCTCCAGGTCCTCTAAAAGTAAGCCCCCAGAAAATTCACGCATGTTTCATCTTTCTCTCGCGATATATGCAATGACGATCATTGTATTTGAAGCGAAAGCACGATACATACATTGGACTTCAGAATCCACTCATTACGGTCACCATTTATGTTTAGTGGTTATTATACAGTCACGGGCTCACCGTACAACTCTGTATTTGCTCATGACATGACTAGTTGACCAGTTAAACGCTTCACGTGGCACCTCTAGTGTTGCATCACATTATCTCACTACCATCGTGCCCACCTGTCGACTTGTATCTACTCTACATCTACACTCTTATAAAATACATAAAATACACTCTTATAAAAAACAGAGTTGGTGATGATGGTGTGCCTGCCATCCTGCAATATAGGCCGTCCGATTTATATCTGACGGATAGGAAAGAAACTATGGCAATTTTGCAAAAAGGTACCCACACACCTCTCCACATTTGCAAATAAGGCCTTCCCTCGTTCATCCTTTTCTCTCACAAGATAAACAAGTCATACAAATGCATCTTGATGTTACGTGCAACGCACGGGCATCTTGCTAGTAAGAATGAAAACAAACGACAAAAAAATATTTGGACGGTGGTTCGAAGTCATGACCACGGGCACAGCGGACAAGGTGGCCTTATTGGGTATGCTGAGCCGTCTGTTTTAACACACAGGAGCTGGTGTGGTGATTATACACACACGCACGCATGCACACGAACTGCATCCATGCAACACTCACACAAACACATGCACCCACGCACGCACGCAACACTCACACGTACACACGCAGCCACGCACGCACGCAACACTCACACGCACACACGCACGCATGCATGCACACACTAGTACACCACACGACCAACACACACTCTCACGCTCAAGTGCTCAACCTACACGTGCATGCACACACATCAGGCCCTGACAGACACATACACAACCAGGTGATTCCCGCGCACGGGTTGGAGCCTTGTCGCGCCTGCGTAAATTTGTGTTTATCTGACCTTTTGCCTATGCGAACTAACAGGTGGGACCCACAAGGAACGTGGTCAATTTAACAAGTCAACATGGCGCCATGCAAACTATTTGGCCGGTCAACAGAGTGCAATCTGATGCTCAACTGTGAGCAAGTGACCGTATAATCACCGCAAAACGTATATAGTGACCGTAATCAGCTTATTCTGAAGTTCGGTGACCGTATTACGCTTTTCTCTCTGTAGGCCCTCCAAAACTACATCTCTACATGTTCTCGCATGTTACATCTAACAACTATGCAATACAGCACTACTACTACACTCTAACACAATAAATCATATGTGTTTTTAGTTTTACTAGATATCATATTGTTACTTATAATTATTCAGTTTGCATACATTAAAATTGCCTTTGAAATGTATGGCCAGTATCATCTACCGCGCGGGAAAAATCCCGCCCTTTCCTATTTAATTGGGTTTGTATCGATGGACCGTGCGAAACAGCAAAACTATAGTACTATACAGTACTACAAGTGACAGTTCACTGGGTCGTCGTGTCGTCTACTCCTCTGTCGTAAGAGTGGAGCGCTCGCTTTCATAAATCTTCTAGTCCCTTTCGCCGACATGTGGGACATCAAGCTACCGGGTCCACGTGCCATACCGGAATACAGTGCAGAGCAGCCGGGGTGAAGCACCCCAGTCATAGCGCCGGCGTAGTAATGAGCAATGAGGCGTCAAATCACAAGCTGCACCTTTCCCGCAGTTAAGTTGGAGGGACGAAGCAACCATCATTTCACTCGTTGCTGAATCCGCTTCTCCCTCATCTTCTTCAACTTAACCACGTGTTGCTTCTGCCGTTGTTCTGCCTCATGTGGGACGCGGATTGGCTTGGTAAAGCACTGACACGTGGGACCGCATGTTAGCAAACCGCCAGGACAACGTCCTCCGAAAATAAGAAGCCTAATCCTAGACTTACAAAGGGCTACGTAGCTGCTACGTATACTTTCCATCTAATCTATATATGCCCCCCTGATTTTCAGGTGGGGTGGGCCTAATCCTCTCCTTTAATCCAATCAAATAGTCCCACATCACATCAGTTCATAACTTTACGTAAACCATTACGTGGATGTAGCATTGCTCAAATAAGAAACCTCCCCTGCCATCCGCGCGGCAAAATCACCTCCTTTTTACTAATCTTGATTCTGTAATTTTTTAGATCAATATAATTGAGATTTGTATAGATAGCACACAGGAGCAAAACCAAGTGGTACAGTTAAGGGCATCCACATTGTGTAGCCAAATGTGAAAATAGCTTTTGGCATCGTGGGAACCATTGTGGACGGTGTTGCCAAAGCCAAAAAGATGGAACCGAAGCTCCCTGATTGATTGATTGAAGGAATAGAAAAATGCAACGTCTCTCCTCTTTCTCCCATGCTTGGACGCATGTAGTACAGTATAGAGCACAGAGTCTACTCCCCTGTCCCTTCTATCACAAATCACAAAGCAGTGAGGTGTCAAATCACAAAAGCACGGACGAAGCAACCATCATTTCACTCTTCGCTGACTCCGCTTCTCCATCGTCTTCTTCGAGAAACCATCTCACCGCACTAGTACTCCTAGTAGTACTAGTAAAGGACTTCCTGGATGCAAATAAGGCGGTTGTCTCGGCTTGCAGGCGGCACTTGCGAACGACTTACCATGGTCTCCCTCAATGGTGTTCTCCGTCGAACGCACTTCGCCAAACCACCCAAAAAAAGATATCGTCGACGTCACCGCAATGGGGAAGGAAGTCAAATATAGTTACTACCTCCATTTTTTTGTACACAAGGCCAGTATATCAAAATTACAATTTGCAAAGGGCCACTAACACTAATCGAGGCAAAAGTGACGGGGTTAGCAACCAAGGACATTAATATCCCCTGCATGCATGCGGAAGTGAGAAGGTTGGTTTGCATGGCGCTGCATTAATCAAGTGATGAGGAGTGAGATGGTTAGCTCTTTGGTCTTTGGAGAAAAAATACGCATTAATTGACACGTGAAACGAGGATTTGTATCGATTAAATCCCGCGAAGGAAAACCCCGCCTTTCTTTTTTAACACTAGTACTCCTAGTACGTACGTACTTATCCTGTTTGAGTCTAGGCCTTGCATTGCCAAACTTTGCCACACATTTTTGCCAAGCTTGCCTAAAGTTTTCAAAATGAGAAGGAGGTACACTTGTGCACGGCTGTCGCGGTCGCACCGCACCCTCACACGGTCGCTCCTGCACGCCGCGGTCGCACCGCACCCTCACACAGTCGCTCCTGCACGCCGCAAACCCAACCAAGGGAACGCACCCTCACTGACACGTGCTGTCGCATGTGAACAAACCAAACTCAGCCATCCTATCGCTGACACATAATTTTCGTTCATAGAGTATGTTTATCCAACCGCATGTTGGGGAGTATCCGTACGGCCCGTGCGGTGGTCTGTTGGGGAAGAAGAAGAGGTGTGGAAGAAGGAAAGAAGGGTTAGGAGACGTAGGATATTCATCCAACCGCCTGAAATGGTAGACTGACCCAAGTCAGACGACTTGCATAACAAATATATGTTTTTACACAGCAAAAGATCCATAAAAACAACAACATAAAGAAAAACTATCACTGCTCGCGGAAAGAGACGGCCTCGTCATCTTCGGCTGCCGGGGCCAACCAGCTGTCGCTGCCGAGGTGTGTCTCCGCACCGTGGTTGTCCTCGGCCTCCAGCTACTCGTTCAAGCGGAGCATGCGGGCGCTCTGCACGGACGAGAGCACAGCCCGGTTCAAGTCGAGGACGTCCGGTTCCGCCTGCAGGGGGGCCTCGATGGCAGCGGCATCCGCGCGCTCCGCGTCGAGTCGAGCCTCCGCCGCCCTGTTCAAGTCCAGGACGTCCGGTTCCGCCTGCAGGAGGGCGTCGATGAGAGCGGCATCCGCGCGCTCTGCGTCGAGTCGAGCCTCTGCCGCCCGGTTCAAGTCCAGCACGTCTTGTTCCGCCTGCAGGGGGGCCTCGATGGCAGCGGCATCCGTGCGCTCCGCCTCAAGTTGAGCCTCCGCCGCCCGTTTCACATCCACGACATCCGGTTCCGCCTGCAAGAGAGCCTCGATGGTAGCGGCATGCGCGCGCTCCGCATTGAGTTGAGCCTCTGCCTCCCGGTCCTCCTTTAGTATCGCCATGTTGAACCGCTGGTCCGCCTGCACCATGGGGGACTCGGACACCGGCACGAAGTCGACGTCCATCGTCTCATACCCATCGGGGGCCTTCTGCGCCGCGACCTCCGCCATGAACATTGGATCGGCTTCCTCCTCCTCGTAGCTTGGCTCCAGAGAACTCGGGGATTGGCCCACCGCAAAGCGAGCTTGGGAACGGAGGTCTGTGGCGCCGATCACCGCCGCGATTTCTGCACGGCGCTCCGGCGTCAGCATCTTGTAGTAAGTGATCTTGCGGCGCACCATGGCTTTCTGGCGAACTAGGGGATGCTTGATGCGGGCTAGGGGATCGAAAGGTGGGGGAATGGGCTGGAGATTTGGTGCGGTTTTAGGGCAGTGACTGGCGTAGGCCGAGCAGCGAAGGTTCCGGTGTGAATAGTGGTTCCGGTGACGACCAGTCAATCGGTTTTGACTGTACATCGCTCTTGTCGCGTTCGCGTTGCAGCCCGGCACGCTGGACCCTCCACGTCGCTCACCGAATGGAACGCGCTTCGTCTTGCGTTTTCGCTCACTTGTGGGACCGCAGTTGAGAGCAAACCAACGTCCCTCCCCCTCCCCCGCCCGCGTCATTTATTATACCACCACTCCCTCCGTTTCATGCGGAGTAAATAAAAACAGAGGGAGTATACTACGGATGAGGATCCCCTGACGTGGCCGAACCCATTGAGTAACTGACATGCGGGGCCTAGCAAGCATGGGGTCCGCCAGTAAGTGACCGAAAGGGAGGGTAAGGCAGGGATACCTACGTCAGAGGATCCACTTCCACTATACTACTTTGACCAAATGTTACAGTAATAATATATGACATGCAACTTACACAAATGTTAGAGTAATAATATATGACATGCAACTTACACAAATCATACAGTTTAGGGTTTAGGGTTAGGGTTAGGGTTTAGGGTTTAGGGTTTAGGGTTTAGGGTTTAGGGTTTAGGGTTTAGGGTTTAGGGTTTAGGGTTTAGGGTTTAGGGTTTAGGGTTAGGGTTTAGGGTTTAGGGTTTAGAGTCTAATGCGTTTTTCGAGGCTAACTTTGACCAAATGTTAGAGTAATAATATATGACATGCAACTTACACAAAGCATACAGTCAAATTCGTACGTGAAAGGAGTTTCCAATGATATAATTTTCACATTATACATCTCATGTACTATTAATCTTGTCAATAGTCAAATTGGAAACCATCTCGAGTACAAATCTAGGAGTACGTACGAATCTAACAATATTGATTAAGCGTTGTTGAATGTTGATACCTTTTTTATCAAAGTAGAGATACTTTGACTATACATAAAACTTATATGTAAACTAGAAAGGATAGGGGGAGTATATTGTACGTTCAAAAACGAAACGAACATTGAATACCCTTTATATCTGATTTGCGGATGCTATGATCACCGGTTCAAAATTTTGAATCCGCCTTAGGTATCACGTGCCCCCACTCGTTCCCTCTCGATTTCATCTCGGGGTCCGGAGATCTATTGAAAGAGGACTAGGGTGGGTACATGCGAATGATACTCGGCGGAATGTTCAAATGAGGCATGCGGGAGGATGGACTCGACTGGAGGGCGACATGATCGATGGAGAAGAGGGTTGGAGAGGAATGAGAAATAAGCAAACGCCACATGATTATACTTGAACGGCTCAAATAAACAATAAGTTGTCTCGCTTGGCCTACATAGTGAAAGGCCTAATGCGCAACGCGGAGCACTGACGCTCGAATATGGCCGGGAAAACAGGGAAACCGACAAGTGGGGCACACCCGTCGGGACGACGTAGCGCAGACTAGTCCAATGGAGGAGCTGGCCCACTACCTCCTCGTCACCGACAACCGTTCATGTGGGTCGTTGGGGCGAACAACGGGGCGCAGCTCTAGCACCGCCTCTGGACACGGTGACCGCGGTGAGCGACATGCTCATATCGTCGCTAGACACGGTCGGTTTCAGTGTGCCGAGGGTGGCGTTAGTGTTGTGGCACGACCAACGGTATGTTTGGTTGTGCCCAAGGTTGCCCCATCAAAGCATTGGGTAGCCAAAATTTTGGTTGAGGTATTGGTTGCCCATGATTTGGCCGACATTGGCAAGAAAAATGAACTAGAGTTGGCTAGAATTCATTGGCATGCCAAAGAAATGGCAACCATCCAAACAAAGACCAATCTTTGGGTCATGACCAAAATTTTGGTTGAGGTATTGGTTGCCCATGATTTGGCCGACATTGGCAAGAAAAATGAACTAGAGTTGGCTAGAGTTCATTGGCATGCTAAAAAAATGGCAACCATCCAAACAAAGACCAATCTTTGGGTCATGACCAAAATTTTGGTAAGGTGCACTTTGGCCACAATCCAAACACACCCCAACACCCGGCTCGTCGAGGATGCACGGGGGGCCGCGACGCGTCCGCGGAGTGGTGTAGCGCGGCCAACTGCATCCTCTGGACCTGAGACCATGCCGGGTCATCTTGCTTTTTCAATGACATGCGAGGAACGCATGTGAGCAAAGGGCATCTCCAACGTTGCCACGACCGCAGCTGACTACCCTGGCACACCAAAACCCTCGTCCCTCGCGCCGTCGCGCGGTGCATTCCCAGCTGGCGCCAGCTGCCTGCATTCATGCCGTCCGTTCGTATGTCGTCGTTAAGAGGCTCGGTGCCCGAGGAACCAACTCCGGCGACTTAATGACGCACCCGGACGCTTGGCCTCATCGGAATGCGCTACTTAAAGCGGCAACGCCCAGCTAACCTCCACACCATAGTGCATCGTCCTCCTACCTGGCACCACATCCGCCATGACCGCAAGTGCGAACGCTCTGCGGGAGAGCTTGTCTTCGGGGATGAAGCTCGAGGTCGCCGCCCTCGCTCAAGTCGCCTCTCGTGACGCAATAGCGGCGTAGCCGGACGCGGACGCGACCGCACAAGCGGTGGCCACGCTGGCGGCCGACGACGGGAGCACCGTCAGCCACGCGTCCTACTTGCCGCCGTACAACGTCCGGCACCGCCGAGGTCGGGGACTCCTCCGAGGATGAGTAGGGCATGGGAGGCGGCAGGGCATGGTGTGCCAACTGGCCGGTCCGTATCCCGTGTTCTACTCTTCCTCGCCGGAGACCGCACCTTCACTTCACGGGTCTTGAACCCCGCCCCCGTACATAGAGATCGCAGATGGAGGACGTCGGTCGCCGCCGTAGAATAGGTTTAGGGTCGGGTTTCTTTTATTTTTCTATCCTATAAAATTTTGAAATGTAATGAAAATCTGCCGTGTTTGCATTAATCTCGGCCGGTGTATATGAACTTTCACAATAATATACATATTGTAGGAGTACTAGCAAGATGCCCGTGCGTTGCACGGAAGATCAAGATCTTGTGGGAGAAAAGGATGAACGAGGGAAAGCCTTATCTGCAAATGTGGAGAGGAGTGCGGGTAAAATGTCATAGTTTCCTTCCTATCCGTTAGATATAGATCGGACGGCCTATATTACAGGATGACACGCACACCATCATCACCAACTCTGCTTTTTATTGAACCGAGACAAATCTAACATGCGAAGTAAAATAAACACATAGGGTCTATACATACACAAATTATCTTAGGCACTCCAATAGTACATCCACTACACATTCACGCATTTCACATCTTTCTACATCTACGGGAACCTACGAAAGGGTTAACATAAATTGCCTCTCTCTCTCCTCCCCTGATTTTCATGGTGGTGGGCCCCTCCCTCCCCCCAATCTACAATCAACAGCTCACACGTTTCACATTATGTTAATTACGTAACTGGGATTACGTAGGTGTAGCATTACTCGTCCTAAAAAACCCAACTAAGCCAACCTCCCAGCATATCGCGCGGGAAAAGACCCGGCCGTGCCGTTTTAGTCGGGATTACCAGATTACTAGTAGTAGTATCGATGGATCGCGCGAAGCAACAAAAAAAATTTGAGGGGGCGAAGCACCTAGTTTAAAAGGAAAAAAGGCGGTACACTCACAGCACTCCTGTCGCGGTCGCATTGCACCCCACACACGTTCGGTCCTGCACACGGCTCACGCAAACGGAACGCGCTTCGGCTTGCCTCTTCACTGACACGTGGGACTGCACTTGGAGAAACCGACCATGCGCCAAACTCCCCCCGCCCACCGCGCGAAAATCCTCCCCCCCCCCCACCCAAAAGTTCCCCCCAAATCCGATTCAACCGCCCTTCGGCCAACTTGCCAATAATATTCCCCAAACCCCCTCCCCCCATGTCCCCCTCCGCTCCATTTGCTCCGCCAAAGCCGCCCTCCCCGCCGCGCCGATACGTCGGCGCCGTGGTTCGGCGATCCTCTCGCTCCCACAGTACGCTCTCGTAGACTGCCGTCCTCTAGCCGCGCCGCCACCTCTGGCTACGTTCTTGTGGAGGCGCACGGCGGTCAGCGCCGCCACCGCTGGCGACGTTCGTGTGGAGACGCACGGCGGTCAGCTTCTCCCATCGTACGCGCATTCTAGACTGAGGCCCCGTTCATGTCGGTGTAGCGTTGAATGTTAGCTGATAGATGCTGTTAATCTCACAGTTTGCCGAAGTAGTTTACTGTCAATATGCTCTGCTTAAGAAGCTTCCTTGCCCTATTCTGCACTCAATCTGCTTAGCTGAGATGGCATGCCAAGGCTGATTAGTTGCTAAAATATCCTGCCATATATTTATTGTGACGTAGATTGCCATGGTCTAGTAGCCAATCTGTGAGGTAAAATAGCTCTACACCATTTTATACTCGATCTTTGTTGCTGCGATGGCCTTCGATAGTTTCATGGCTGTGTGCTCGGCCTCATTGACTGCTGAAACAGCCTGCCATAATTTGGCACTCAAATATGTTTGCTGAATTAGCTTTACATATATTTCGTTACTTAGATCTGCTCGTCCAAATATCTTGCCATAGCTTTAGACATCGACCTAGGTATTTTTTTTCTGGACTTCATAAAAAAGCATATATGTTTTTCCTGTAATATCTAGTAGAAGAACTAATTTGTATGTCTAACAGATGGACAGGACTTGGATAACTTCTGCTCGAAGATTCTCCGCTGCATATGTCGAGGGGGTTGAAAACTTCATGAACTTTATCAGAGCTGAGTACGGTGGTCCGAAATCAGATGTGCTCTGCCCGTGTAGCAGTTGTATGAATTCAGTTACAAGACCCCAGTCAACTGTGCAAAATCATCTACACTTGTATGGGATGTCGGTCACATATACTAGGTGGGTTCATCATGGTGAAGCTGTGAACGTCAATGTTATTGACTACGTGGAAGCAGCAGATCACCATCTTGATCTGCCTGATGCTCAGGTGGAAGAGGAGGAGGTGGTGGTGGTGGCGGAGCCAGTGAATTTGACCAACATTGAAACAATGCTACGAAATGCTCGTGCATTCCGTGAACTTTCACCTGCAGAAGAAAAACGGTGGGCCCGCATGTTGGAACAATGCAACGTTGCTGTCACCCCAGGAAATAAGCTGTCAGTATTCTCAGCTATGGTCACCTTTCTTCAGGTGAAGACATCTGAGCGGATGACCAACAAATCATTTGATGCGATGTTGGCTGCTTTCCGCGAATCTTTCCCAGATGCGTCTGAGCTGCCACACACCTACAGTAAAATGAAGAATTTCCTTCGTGCTGTTGGAATTGGATATGATATGATCCATGTTTGTAAGAATAATTGTGTTCTGTTCCGGAAGGATTATGCCAACTTAAGGGAATGCCCGAAATGCAAATCATCAAGATGGAAATATGGCGATGCTGTGAAGAGGATTCCTCATAATGTTCTGAGACATTTTCCAATTATACCAAAATTGCAGAGGTTGTTTCATGATGCTGAAACAAGAGAGGATGTACTATGTCATTCTAGGAACCAGGAGTACAGAGATCAGAATGTAATGAGCCATCCATCTCATGGTAGTGAGTGGAAAAGCTTCAATGATAAAAACAAAGAGTTTGCTCCTGACCCGAGACACATTAGACTTGGCTTAGCTTCAGATGGATTTAACCCATTTGGCCACCAGAGCGCCACATATAGCATGTGGCTAGTGCTTGTTATCCCTTACAACATGCCTCCAAATGTCTGCACCAAAGAATCAAACTACATGATGGCCTTGCTCATCCCAGGTCCAAAAAGTCCTGGAAAGGATTTTGATTTGTTCATGGAGCCTCTTGTGGAGGAACTTCAATAGCTATGGAAGGGTGTTCTCACTCGAGACCTATATAGCAGCCCACCAGCTGATTTCTTTCTGTGTGCTGTTATAATTTGGTGCATCCATGATTATCCGGCTTTGGGCACTATGTCAGGGCGAACGACACATGGTTACAATGCATGTGTTCGCTGTGACAGGAATCCGCTATCATACGCAATACTTAGCAAGATCTGTTACCTTGGACACCGCCGTTTCCTTGCCAAGGACAAGCCGCATCCTAGAAAATACCGAAGACATGTGTTCAATGCAAAGCATGAAAACTGTGATGCGCCAAAGAGGCTCACCGCCGATGAGTTGCAAGTGGAATTAGAGAAGGTCAGGCATATTACACCAGGAAACCATCCTGGTAATGGTAGCGGGAAAAGGAAGCGTGGCAGGGTAGAAGAGAGATTATTGTTTACCCGCAGGTCCACTTTTTGGGACTTGGAGTATTGGAAAGATTTGGATCTGCGGCATAATCTTGATGTGATGCACATCGAGAAAAATATATGTGACAGCATTATCGGCACACTTCTTAATATTGAAGGCAAGACGAAAGATACCTTAAAATCTAGGATTGATTCGACCCACCTGGGTATCAGAAAGGATTTGCAGGTGCAAGATGAAGGTAAACCATGGGATATGGCACCAGCTGTGTACGTCTTGGACAAGGTAAAAAGAAAAGAATTATGCGAGGTCCTGTCACGTGTGAGATTCCCACATGGATTTGCTTCCAACCCTGAAAGGAGAGTCGGTGCAGATGGAAACAAGGTACAAGGGTTGAAAACTCATGACTGCCACGTCCTACTTCAAAGGGTTTTACCTGTTATCCTTAGAGGATTGGGCCGCCCTGACTTATACAGAGCAGTTGCAGAGTTGGGACAATTCTTCAGGGAACTCTATAGTAGGAATATCAGGATAGATGCTTTGGAGCGTCTTAGAGACAAGATACCAACTATCCTATGCGACCTTGAGAAGATATATCCTCTAGCCTTCTTTGATGTGATGGTGCATTTGGTTGTTCATCTACCTGATGAGGCACTACTTAGAGGTCCAGTACAGTATGGCTGGATGTACCCTATTGAAAGGCGGCTAGGCACTTTCAAGGGCTATGTTAGGAACAGAGCTAGACCCGAGGGTTCCATTGCAGAGGCCTACATTGCTACAGAAGCGTTGACATTCTGCTCAAAATACATTGAAACAGCTGATCAGCTTAGCATAAGAGGTGGGTGAAGACAATCCCGGGCTCAATGTTTTCGATTATTCTGTTCGAGTTACAAGGAAGAGTCGACAAGAGGACAAACCTAAAGATTTGGAAAAAATGGTTTGGTATGTGTTGAATAACTGTCCTGAGATACTACCTTATATCAAGTAAGTGCAGTACTGCAGCTTATACATCGTAATCTACTAAACTTGCAGCACATTCTTATATATTTAGATGTTTGACGTGATCACTATGTTGTGCAGCATCTACAAAGAGGATTTACTGCCGCAAAATCCAAGAAACATTGACAAACTGGTTATGGCAGGATTTGCGAAATGGTTCAAGAACCATGTAAGCTTTTGAAGTGCACTGTCAGTTTTTTTAATATATTGAGTACATAAGATGATCAGCTTGTCTATTTTCTAACCATAGGTTAAGAAGATGCGGGGGGATGGGCAGGCAGTTGATGATGCCCTTTACTCACTAGCAATGGGTCCTGATACTCGGGTAAGACATTATGAATCTTGCGTTGTTGGAGATGTGCGCTACAACACCCTTGCACGAGACGAAGGCAGGAAGACACAAAACAGTGTCATCATGAGCACCGATACGTATGACAAAGAGACAACTGAAATGTATGCTAACATAACAGACATTGTTCAGTTGCAGTATATCTCCAGTTTCGAGGATCATCGGTGTGTGGTTCTGTTGTGCTGTCGTTGGTATAACCTGTTTTCCAGGATCGCAAAACCCGGAGCTGATGATTATTTCAAATCCATCAATGTCAAGGCGGCGTACCAGACCAACGAGCCTTTTATTTTGGCAAATCAAGCAACACAGATATTTTTCTTGGAAGACACATTTGCACGTAGCGATGACTGGAGAGTATTGCAAAGGTTTGAGCAGAGGAATTCGTTTAATGAATTGCACAACAAGATGATGCTTACACTGCTCCTGATGTACAAGATAACACAGATGTTCCTAATATCTTTGAGAACCATCACGTTAATGACGCCGGCGAAAAGATTGCCTGTCGTGTTGTGGACATACAAGAGTTGATCAAGAAGAAGCCAACGTTCGAGGACGTTGAGGACGAAGAAGAAGATGACACCGTGGGGAATTATGATTTAGTCTGATACACATGGCGAAGATGTTGACGCTGCTGCTACGGATGATGATTACATTGCTTTTGTCGTATTTGCCTGTCAGAAGACATTTTTTATCTACTATGTGAAATTGTGTTTGCTATGACAACTGAAACCTGATGAACATGTTGTTTAGTATTTTGCTGTGAGAACATCACTTGTTATGTATGCTGATTTGTGTTTGGTGATTGTATGACAACTAAAACATGATGACATTGTTGTTTAGTTGTACTCATATTTGGCTGTGAAACTTGAATTTGATGACATAGTTTGCTGTTGGACTGCAATTTGCTCGACGTCTTCGAATGAGAACAAAGCTGACCCGACAAGGCCTCTGCTATTTATTTATTTATATGAGCAAAAGGGGATACCCCCTGATTTCCGTTAATAGAAATCATTAAATGTTCACAACACTACGCCCAGCCTGCTACACAGGTTTCATTCATTACTAGTTTCAGCAAAGTGCTCATGTCGTAGCCACTGAATACATCACGAGCGCTACATACACTGCAAATAAAGAGACAATCATCCTACAGAGCACATCGATTTTGCCCATTATCTTCACAAGCTCTTTCATCTCCTCATTGCTGTCAAGGCTGTTCAGCAGCTGTTGCTTGGCCATGATCAGAGGAACTGCATCTTTAACCTTCTGCTCTGCATCTTCCTCTTCTGTCGTTCCTTCAGTTACTTGTCCAACACCCCAACCTGCTGGTATTGGGATTCCTCGGCTAACCAAATAATTAGCGTAGTTGCATTCCCCCACATCAGCAACTTCCCAGAAATACAAATCACACGAATCTTCCCTTTTCTGCACGAATCAAATTGGAAGATCATCAACCAAACTATTAAAAAAATCAGCAACTGAAAGCAGCATAACAACACTTAAACATATTATTACCCCATGATTCGGGATTTGTAGAAGACTCGGCCAGGGTTGCGGATTGTGGTTGAGACGCGACGGATGACTTTGCGTGATTTGCAGTAGTGGCACCACACCAACGGCAGCGGGTTGCGATGAGCAATCGGCTGCGGTGCGCGTGCCGGCGGGGGTGTGTTGAGACCCACAGGCGATGGTACGGGTGGCGACTTGGCGCATATTTGGTTGTTGCCTGCTGAAGAGTAGGTGGACGAGCAGCCAGCGGACATGGTTGCTGTGGCCAGAGCTTCTGATGCTAGGCAGAGTAAGTAGAGAAGAGGAGAAGCAAACGTTGGATATGTCAGTTTTATTACTTACAGAGTAGCATAGCACCATATATAGTCATAGTCTAGGTTTGGATTCGAACCAGCTACAGGAGGGACCTCCTTGTTTTGCGAGCAAAATTATTTCTCCACCTGACAGCTGGGACCCACCGGCTGTACCATCGCACGGAAGGAAGTGCCTCCTTGTTTTGCGAAAAAAATTATTCATCCCGTTGACAGCTGGGACCCGTCAAATTTGGTGACTGACTTGTGGGCCTACTAAGCGGACGTGTACGCACGGCTTTGTCAACTTAATCAACAAATTATTCTAGCAGCTGGACCGTTGGATGTTAATCCAACAGCCGTGCTCCTTCTTCAACCTCTGTTCTTACTCCTGTCTCCCGTGGGCGGCACCGCGGCTGTGCTGCCGCGCACTCGAACCAGTGAAGTTTCCCACTCCTCTCCATCTGCGACTCCACTGCCCCGTCTTCCCCATCTCCGGGTCGTTCCAGTCTGGGTGCACTCGGCACGGTGTGGTCAATGTGGTCAACAACCGAGAGTCATCAGAAGATGACTGTACGTGAGAGGCTGACAGTGGGGACGCACCACGCCCATGGACGCATGCATGCAACGGAACGCGGCGAGGTCAACGTGGTCAAGGAACGACTTCCATCAGAAGTATACTGTACGTGGAGAGTCTCAGCTGGGTCCACGGCCGCAGCAAGTAAGTGCCTCCTTATTACGCGGAAAATAATGATTCCTCCAACTGACAGCAGGGACCCACTGGACGGGCCACCGTAGTTTGCGAAAAAAATGTTTGCCCCCTGACTGCTGGGACCCACCTGACGGGCCACCGTATTTCGCGAAAAAAACGTTCCCCCCGCTGTCAGCTCGGACCCATCGGAAGTGCCTCCTTATTATGCACAAAAAAATGAATACTCCCCCGGCTAGCTGGGACCCACCTTGGTGGGAGGCTGACTTGTGGGCCTACTAAGTTGACGGGGACGAAGGGCTTTGTCAACTTAGTCAATATGAACGATTCTAGCTCCAGTGACCGTACGATGTCCATCCAACGGTCGTAGTGCTTCTTCAACCTCTGGTCTTCTTGCTCCAGCCGCCCAAAGCAGCGCCGGTCGTGTCGCATGCTCCTGCCTCCCGTGGCCGGCTGTGCTGCCGTGGAGGCCTCACCGCCCCCTACTATTCCCACCGCTGGCTAGGCCCTGCGGCGACGGCAGCCTCACACCGCAGCCTAACCAGTGAACCCCCGTACTCCTCTCCGCACGGGCTTCCACTGCCGCGTCTTCCCCGGCTCCGCATTGTCCCCTTCCTAGGCCTTGCCGTCGTCCACCGCCGTGGTGCTCTCCGCGTGGTGTGGTCAACGTGGTCAAGGAACGACTTCCATCGGAAGAGTACTGTACGTGGAGAGGCTAACAGCTGGGTCCACGGCCACATCCCCGTTTTTTTGTGATTTGCCAAGTAAGTCGCTTTGTCAGGCCTGTTGGGCTGCAAATCTTTCAAGACGAGGAGAGCTTTCATTCGGCTGGCCGAGAAAATGGCCCATCAGTAATGAGAAATGGGTTGTACATTTTTAAAACACATCAAACCGGCAATTAGTTTCAAATATCTTTTTTTTCATTTTGAGATTTTAAATTACATTAATTTCTATGCGTGAGAATTTGTTGGATTTTATATTGATATACATTTATTTTTAAAATCAGTTTGAATGTGAGTCGAAATTTCGGGATTAAAAACAGTTCGGACCGCACTGAAATATGCAAAATTTTGTATAATTTTTTAACCGTGGCCACAATATGGGCTGTAATGCTAACAAAAAGAATATGGGCTCCAAAAAAACCTTAATAATTAGCAAATGGGCTGTAAATTATTAGAAATAATGGCAAATGGGTTGTATGCTGTTTTCCACATATTTGAGGCTTTCCTAAAAAAAGGTTGACGCACAAGCGGTGACTGTTGGATGGCCATCCAACGGCCGTCGTGCTTCTTCAATCTCTGCTCTTCCTGCTCCAGCCGCTCAAACAAGCGCCGGCGGGACTGCCTGCTCCCTCCTCCCCGCGGCCAGCTCTGCTGCCGCGCAGGCCTCACCGCCCCACCGTACTCCCATCGCTGGCCTAGCCATCCCTCTACTCACCCACACCTGCTGTTATTCTCCGGCGATGGCAGACGAACCAGTAAACCCTCGTACAGTCGTACTCCCCTCCGCGTGGGAAACAACTGCCGAGTCTTCCCTGCCTCCGTGTCGTTCCCTTCCTAGGCCTCGCCGTCGTCCACCACCCTGGTGCTCTCGGCGCGGCCTGGTCAACGTGGTCAACGACCGACATGCATCTGAAGTGGACTGTACGTGGAGAGGCCGACAGCTGGGTCCACGGCCGCACGCAAGGAAATGCCTCCTTATTACGCGCAAAATAATGATTCCTCCACCTGACATCAGGGACCCACCGAAAGGGCCTCTGTATTTCGCAAAAAAAACGTTACCGCCGCTGACAGACGGACCCACCAGCTATATCTTTGCACGCAGGGAAGTGCCTCCTTATTACGCACAAAAAAAATGAATACTCCCCCTGTTAGCTGGGACCCAGTATAGTGGCAGGCTGACTTGTGGGCCTACTAAGTTGACGGGGACGGAGGGCTTTGTCAACTTAGTCAATATGCACGACTCTAGCTCCAGTGACCGTACGATGTCCATCCAACGGCCGTAGTGCTTCTTCAACCTCTGGTCTTCTTGCTCCAGCCGCCCAAACCAGTGCCGGTCGTGCCTCGTGCTCCTGCCTCCCATGGCCGGCTGCGATGCGGCGGAGGCCTCACCGCCCCCTATTACTCCCACCGCTGGCCAGGCCATCCCTCTACTCACCCACACCCCCTGTTATTCTGCGGCGACGGCAGCCTCACACCGCAGCGAACCAGTGAACCCTCATACTCCTCTACGCGTGGGCATCCACTGCCGCGTCTTCCCTGGCTCCGCGTCGTCCCCTTCCTAGGCCTCGCCGTCGTCCACCGCCCTGGTGCTCTCGGCGCGGCGTGGTCAACGTGGTCAAGGAACGCCTTCCATCGGACGTGGACTGTATGTGGAGAGGCTGACAGCTGGGTCCACGGCCGCAGCAAGGAAGTGCCTCCTTATTACGTGCAAAATAATTATTCCTCCACCTGACAGCGGGGACCCACCGGACGGGCCACCGTATTTTGCAAAAAAATGTTTGCCCCTGACTGCTGGGACCCACCAGCTACATCTTCGCACTCAAGGAAGTACGTCCGGGCAAAAAAAACGATTCGCCCCCTGACTACTGGGACCCACCAGCTACATCTTCGCAGGCAAGGAAGTGCCTGACAGTCGGGACCCACCTGGTCGAAGTGTACGTAGCGTTGTCATTCTGGTCGCGAACGTGTACGTACATATATACTGGTGGATGTAGAGGCGCGCACGTGTCGTAGTAGAGGCGCGTACGTGTCGTAGTAGAGGCGTGCACGTAGCATGTACACGTACGTACAGCGGCCAGGGTGCAAGAAAGAAAATACGGCCATGTATGTGTACATATGGGCGGGGTCTCGAATGCCTACTCGCGCATACGTACGGCCAGGGCTCGTGTACATGGCTGGGTCGGAACGGAGAAACAGCATCATCGTCGTGTTCATGGGGAGGCAACGGAATGCGTCGTGTTCATGGGGAGGGGTGTGGCGTACCGCAAAACGGAGGAAACGGACCTCCTACGGTCGAAACGGGGGTCCTATTGATCGGGAGGAGTGTGGCGTACCGCAAAACGGAGGAAACGGACCTCCTACGGTCGAAACGGGGTCCTGTTGATCGGGAGGAGTGTGGCGTACCGCAAAACGGAGGAAATGGACCTCCTATGGTCGAAACGGGGGTCCTATTGATCAGGAGGGGTGTGGTGTACCGCAAAACGGAGGAAACGGACCTCCTACGGTCGAAACGGGGGTCCTGTTGATCAGGAGGGGTGTGGCGTACCGCAAAACAGACGAAACGGACCTCCTACGGTCGAAACGGGGGTCCTGTTGATCGGGAGGGGTGTGGCGTACCGCAAAACGGACGAAACGGACCTCCTACGGTCGAAACGGGGGTCCTGTTGATCGGGAGGGGTGTGGCGTACCGCAAAACGGACGAAACGGACCTCCTACGGTCGAAACGGGGGTCCTGTTCATCGGGAGGGGTGTGGCGTACCGCAAAACGGACGAAACGGACCTCCTACGGTCGAAACGGGGGTCCTGTTCATCGGGAGGGGTGTGGCGTACCGCAAAACGGGACTCCACGGGATACTGTTCATCTCCACCGTCGACCTCCTCCAGCCTCCACGGGCTACCGTCGACCTCCTCCAGCCTCCACGGGCTCCTGTTCATCCAGCCTCCACCGCGCGCTACTCCACCGGCTACTATTTAACCACCCCTCCACGGGCACCCCTCCACCGTCTACTGTTCATCCAGCCCTCCACACCACGGGGTCCTGTTCAACCACCCCTCCACGGGCACCCCTCCACCGTCTACTATTCATCCAGCCCTCCACCACACCACGGGGTCCTGTTCATCCAGAGGCAACGCCACCGCTCACTGTTCATCCAAACCCCCCCGCAACGCTCACTGTTCATCCCAGAGGCAGCATCGATCGGCTTCAGTTAGCAGCAGTAGCGAAGGAATCGCTCGATCGGGTTCAGTTAACAGCCATCGATCCTGCAGTGCAATCGCTCGGGTTCAGTTAGAGCCCAACGCCTCGCTCGGGTTCAGTTAGAGCCAACGCCTCGCACACACGCGCGTACGTGTACGAGAGAAACGCGCATCGCTCGGCCCCGACCTCCCACCGTAACCGGGAACTCCCCGAAATTTTCCTCACCCTCGCTTCTACCACGGTTTTTCCGTCATGGACGGCCCAAAGAATGTCATGCAGCTGCGTCTCCGGCCCGCCCAGGACGAAAAGCCCATTTTCTGTCATGATTTTTTGTCATAGAACTAGGAGCCCACCACATATGTGATGATACCGGGTTTTGTCACAATTATCGTCATAGAAATGTCATATGTATGACAGAAAAAAATTTCGTTCGGCCCAAAATGTCACGGATGTGTCTTTTTTTTGTAGTGCATACCGAAGAACAATCCCCCAAAGCAGTTTTCTGAGTGGAGCTTTGAGCAAGGAGATCGAAAATGGCAACAAGATGAGCTAGAACACGGGTTTGAGCTGGTTGGTGATTTTTTCTAGAGGAAGACGAAGTGTGTGCATGCTGGAATAAGTGGAGGGGGCCACCAGGAGCCCACGAGGCAGGGGCGCGCCCTGGACCCTCGTGGCCAGGTGATGGCTCCTCCTGGTGTGTTCTCAGTGCCAAATATTCTTAAATATTCTAGAAAAAATCATATTTCATTTTCGGGGCATTTGGAGAACTTTTATTTTTGGGGTATTTTTTATTGCAAGGATAATTCAGAAAACACACAGAAAATACTATTTTTGCTTTATTTAATCTAAATAACATAAGGTAAAAGGAGGGTACAGAGAGTTGTGCTTTCTAACTTCATCCATCTCATGTTCATCAAAAGGAATCCACTAACAAGGTTGATCAAGTCTTGTTAACAAACTCATTCCGAATCGCATGAAACTGGAGAATTTTCGAATAGCACTAGGTTACCTCAACGGGGATATGCACGTCCCCAACAATAAGAATATCATATTTCTTCTTGACAGTAGGAAGAGGAAACTCAAAACCTCAAATAGTAATCGTTGGAATTTTTCCAATAGAATTCATACTGTGGACTTGAGGTTGTTTCCTCGGAAAGTGTACCGTATGCTCATTACCATTAACATGAAAAGTGACATTGCCTTTGTTGCAATCAATAACAGCCCCTGCAATATTCAAAAAGGGTCTACCAAGGATAATCGACATACTGTCGTCCTCGGGAATATCAAGAATAACAAAGTCTGTTAAAAAAGTAACGTTTGCAACCACAACAGGCACATCCTCACAAATACCGACAGGTATAGCGGTTGATTTATCGGCCATTTGCAAAGATATTTCAGTAGGTGTCAACTTATTCAAATCAAGTCTACGATATAAAGAGAGAGGCATAACACTAACACCGGCTCCAAGATCACATAAAGCAGTTTTAACATAGTTTCTTTTAATGGAGCAAGGTATAGTTGGTACTCCTAGATCTCCAAGTTTCTTTGGTATTCCACCCTTAAAAGTATAATTAGCAATCATGGTGGAAATTTCAGCTTCCGGTATCTTTCTCTTGTTAGTAACAATATCTTTCATATACTTAGCATAAGGATTCATTTTAAGCATATCAGTCAAACGCATACGCAAAAAGATAGGTCTAATCATTTCAGCAAAGCGCTCAAAATCCTCATCATCCTTTTTCTTGGGTGGCTTAGGAGGAAAATGCATGGGTTTATGAACCCATGGCTCTCTTTCTTTACCGTGCTTCCTAGCAACAAAGTCTCTCTCATCATAACGTTGATTCTTTGATTGTGGGTTATCAAGATCAACAGCAGGTTCAATCTCTACATCACTGTTATTGCTAGGTTGAGCATCAATATGAACATTATCATTAACATTATCACTAGATTCATGTTCATCACCAGATTGTGTTTCAGCATAAGAAATAGAAATATCATTGGGATTCTCAGGTGTGTCATCAACAGGTTCACTAGAAGCATGCAAAGTCCTATCATTTTTCTTTTTCTTCCTCTTAGAAGGACTAGGTGCATCAACATTAGTTCTCTGAGAATCTTGCTCAATTCTCTTGGGATGGCCCTCAGGATACAAAGGTTCCTGAGTCATTTTACCCCCTCTAGTCACAACTCTAACAGCATTATCGTTCTTCTTATTATTTAATTCATTGAGCAAATCATTCTGAGCTTTAAGCACTTGTTATACTTGAGTGGTAACCATAGAAGCATGTTTACTAATGAGTTTAAGTTCACCCTTAACTCTAGATATATAATCACTCAAGTGTTCAATCATATAAGCATTACGTTTCAATTGTCTACCAACATAAGCATTGAAGTTTTCTTGTTTAACAATAAAATTATCAAACTCATCTAAGCATTGGCTAGCAGACTTATAACGAGGAATATCACCTTCATCAAATCTATAGAGAGAATTTACCTTTACTACTTGTGTCGGGTTATCAAGACCATGTATTTCTTCAATCGGTGGTAAATTCTTAACATCTTCAGCTTTAATACCCTTTTCTTTCATAGATTTCCTTGCCTCTTGCATATCTTCAGGACTGAGAAATAGAATACCCCTTTTCTTCGGAGTTGGCTTAGGAGTTGGTTCAGGATGTGTCCAATTATTTTCATTAGTCAACATATTATTCAATAGCAATTCAGCTTGATCAACAGTTCTTTCCTTGAAAACACAACCAGCACAACTATCCAGGTGGTCTCTGGAAGCATCGCTTAGTCCATTATAAAAGATATCAAGTATTTCATTTTTCTTGAGAGGTTGATCACGCAAAGCATTAAGTAATTGGAGAAGCCTCCCCCAAGCTTGTGGGAGACTCTCTTCTTCAATTTGCACAAAATTATACATTTCCCTTAAGGCAGCTTGTTTCTTATGAGCGGGAAAATATTTAGCAGAGAAGTAATAAATCATATCCTGGGGACTATGCACACAACCAGGATCAAGAGAATTAAACCATGTTTTAGCATCAACCTTTAATGAGAACGGAAATAATTTAAGGATATAGTAGTAACGAGTTTTCTCATCATTAGTGAATAGGGTAGCTATATCATTTAATTTAGTAAGATGTGCCACAACAGCTTCAGATTCATAGCCATAGAAAGGATCAGATTCAACCAAAGTGATTATCTTAGGATCGACAGAGAAATCATAATCCATATCGGAAATACAGATAGGTGAAGTAGAAAAAGCAGGGTCATATTTCATTCTAGCATTCAAAGATTTTTCTTTTAGCTTAGCTAATAATTTCTTAAGATCATATCTATCATTGCAAGCAAGAAAATCTCTAGCAGTTTCTTCATCCATAACATAACCCTCAGGCACAACAGGCAATTCATATCTAGGGGAGAATCTTCATCATCACTTTCACCAATATTATTAGTTTCAATAATTTCATTCTCTCTAGCCCTAGCAAGTTGTTCATCAAGAAATTCACCTAGTGGCACAGTAGAATCAAACATAGAAGTAGTTTCATCATAAGTATCATGCATAGCAGAAGTGCATCATCAATAACATGCGACATGTGAGAATTAATAGCAGAAGCAGGTTTAGGTGTCGCAAGTTTACTCAAAATAGAAGGTGAATCAAGTGCAGAGCTAGATGGCAGTTCCTTACCTCCCCTCGTAGTTGAGGGATAAATTTTGGTTTTCTCGTCTTTCAGTTCCTCATAGTGATCAACGGATATAAATCCCAAGTGACTCAAAGAATAGAGCTATGCTCCCTGATACGTCTCCAACGTATCTATAATGTTTGATTGTTCCATGCTATTATATTATCTATTTTGGATGTTTATGGGCTTTATTAAACACTTTTATATTATTTTTGGGACTAACCTATTAACCTAGAGCCCAGTGCCAGTTTTTTGTTTTTTCCCTTGTTTCAGTGTTTCGCAGAAAAGGAATATCAAACGGAGTCCAAACGGAATGAAACCTTCGGGAGAGTTATTTTTGGAACGGAAGCAATCCAGGAGACTTGGAGTACACGTCAGGGAATCAACAAGGAGAGCATGAGGCAGGGGGCGCGCCTACCCCCCCCCCCCCAGGCACGCCCTCCACCCTCGTGGGCCCCTCGTGGCTTCCCTGACCGACTTCTTTCGCCTATATATATCCATATACCCTAAAACCATCGGGGAACAGAATAGATCGGGAGTTCCGCCGGTGCAAGCCTCTGTAGCCACCAAAAACCAATCGGGACCCTGTTCCGGCACCCTGTCGGAGGGGGGATCCCTGACCGGTGGCCATCTTCATCATCCCGGCGCTCTCCATAACGAGGAGGGAGTAGTTCACCCTCGGGGCTGAGGGTATGTACCAGTAGCTATGTGTTTGATCTCTCTCTCTCTCTCTCTCTCTCGTGTTCTTGATTTGGCACGATCTTGATGTATCACGAGCTTTGCTATTATAGTTGGATCGTTTCTCCCCCTCTACTCTCTTGTAATGGATTGAGTTTTCCCTTTGAAGTTATCTTATCGGATGAGTCTTTAAGGATTTGAGAACACTTGATGTATGTCTTGTCATGCTTATCTGTGGTCACAATGGGATATCACGTGATCCACTTGATGTATGTTTTGGTGATCAACTTGCGGGTTCCGCCCATGAACCTATGCAGAGGGGTTGGCACACGTTCTCGTCTTGACTCTCCGGTAGAAATTTTGGGGCACTCTTTGAAGAACTTTGTGTTGGTTTGAATGGATGAATCTGAGATTGTGTGATGCATATCGTATAATCATACCCGCGGATACTTGAGGTGACATTGGAGTATCTAGGTGACATTAGGGTTTTGGTTGATTTGTGTATTAAGGTGTTATTCTAGTACGAACTAGATGATAGATCGAACGGAAAGAATAGCTTCATGTTATTTTACTACGGACTCTTGAATAGATCGATCAGAAAGGATAACTTTGAGGTGGTTTCATACCCTACCATAATCTCTTCGTTTGTTCTCCGCTATTAGTGACTTTGGAGTGACTCTTTGTTGCATGTTGAGGGATAGTTATATGATCCAATTATGTTATTATTATTGAGAGAACTTGCACTAGTGAAAGTATGAACCCTAGGCCTTGTTTCAACGCATTGCAATATCGTTTGTGCTCACTTTTGTCATTAGTTACCTTGCTGTTTTTATATTTTAAGATTACAAAAACATATATCTACCATCCATATTGCACTTGTATCACCATCTCTTCGCCGAACTAGTGCACCTATACAATTTACCATTGTATTGGGTGTGTTGGGGACACAAGAGACTCTTTGTTATTTGGTTGCAAGGTTGCTTGAGAGAGACCATCTTCATCCTACGCCTCCCACGGATTGATAAACCTTAGGTCATCCACTTGAGGGAAATTTGCTACTGTCCTACAAACCTCTGCACTTGGAGGCCCAACAACGTCTACAAGAAGAAGGTTGGGTAGTAGACATCAAGCTCTTTTCTGGCGCCGTTGCCGGGGAGGTGAGTGCTTGAAGGTATATCTTTAGATCTTGCAATCGAATCTTTTTGTTTCTTGATTTATCACTAGTTTAGTCTATAAAAAAAGAGAAAAAATGGAATTGAGTTTGTCTCGTACGCTTCATCTTTTTAATATCTTTCATGAGTATGATGGAAAGAAAATTGTGCCAAAGTGTTAGAAGAAGAATGCAATAAAATGTTTGGCACTAAATCTTTGAATGATGAGCATGATTGCAATGTTGTTAGTATGAACTCCTTGAATATCTATGGTACTAATGATGATTGCACTAGTCATGATGAAATATCTCTTATAAGCATGTCGATTTTTGTGGAGTGCATAGAGTTTGCAAATACATACCAAAAAGGGAAGATAGATTTTACAAGAGGCATAAGTATTTAGAAACTAAATGGTTGCGAGAAAGGCTAGATGTTTGTGCTGAAAATTTAAATTTTCTTAGCCGTACTTGTGAACTTTGCGATGAACATGGTCATTTGACTATCCGATGCAAATTGTTTCATGAGCTAATCGTTTCCAAAAATTGTGATGACTTGATTTCCCTTGCACATCTTAATGAACTTAGTTTGCTTATGGGTTATGAAGAAATGATACGTATAACTAACTATCTTCCATTATTTGCCCATGATAACCTTCTTGATTTTGATCTAGAGGAAATGTATATGTATTGTGCTGTGAATTGCATTGAAAATCCTTATATTGCCAATTACATAAAGAAAAGAAAAGAAATAGAAGATGAAGAGAACACTAATGAAAGGGAAGAGACTTCCCAATATCCTCCTATTATTTCTTATGATGACTCATGTAACGAGGAGGAGCTTTCTATTCAACCAATCTCATCAATAAGGAGCTCAAAAAAGAGGGATAAACCTGCACATGATGTGAAGAAGAATAAGAAAAAACGGAGAAGCAAAGGTAAAAAGGTGTCCCTCCCAAATGATGTTGCTCCTACTACTCATTGTGATGATGATAACTGCTATACTATTGGTGCTATCCATACTATTAATGATGAGAGTGATTATGCTTATGATATGAAAAGGCCCAAGCTTGGGGATGCTATGTTTGATGAGAATGACATGTTTGAGAATATATTTGCTGCAATTAATGTTTTTCCCAAGCTTGGGGATGCTACGTTTAATGGAGATGATATTTTTAGTCCCCCAAGTTTTGATGAGCAAATTTATTATGATGATAGCATGCCTCCTATTTATGATGATTATTGTGATGAAAATTATGCTATAAAAATTAGTGATGATTATATTTATAAAACTTGTCATGATTATGATTACCCCTTTTCTGAACATTACTCTTTTAATGTGGAAACAATTTATAGTATTCGAGTCTCTTATGATACTCCCACTATTCCGAAAGAGAAGAATTTTGCTTATGTGGAGAATAATAAAATTTCTATGCTTGTAGATCATGAAAAGAATGCTTTAGGTGCTGGTTATATTTTTGAATTCATTCATGATGCTACTGAAAATTTTATGAGGGAGGAACATATGCTTGTAGGAATTGCAATAATAACAAGTTTCCTCTCTATGTGCTTAAAATCTTGAAGTTATGCTTGTTTTACCTTCCTATGCAAGTTGATTATTGTTCCCATAAGTTGTTTGATCACAAAATCCCTATGCATAGGAAGTGGGTTAGACTTAAATGTGCTAGTCATATTCTTCGTGATGCTCTCTTTATTTTTCAATTCTTGTCTTATGTGAGCATCATTGAAATCATCATGCCTAGCTAGGGGCGTTAAACGATAGCGCTTGTTGGGAGGCAACCCAATTTTATTTTAGTTTCTTGCTTTTTGGTTCTGTTTAGGAATAAATAATCTATCTATCTTCTGGTTAAATGTGGTTTTATGTTTTAATTAGTGTTTGTGCCAAGTAAGACCTATAGGATCTTCTTGGATGATAGTTATTTGATCTTGCTGAAAATTCCAGAAACTTTCTGTTCACGAAAACAATTGTTTAAAATCACCAGAATGTGATAAAATACTGATTCCAATTGAAGAAGATCAATAATAAAATTATCTAGGTCTTCCTATTTTGGTAGAATTTTTTGAGTTCCATAAGTTTGCGTTAGTTACAGATTACTACAGATTGTTCTGTTTTTGACAGATTCTGTTTTTCGTGTGTTGTTTGCTTATTTTGATGAATCTATGGCTAGTAAAATAGTTTATAAACCATAGAGAAGTTGGGATACAGTAGATTTAACACCAATACAAATAAATAATGAGTTTATTACAGTACCTTGAAGTGGTGTTTTGTTTTCTTTCGCTAACGGAGCTTACGAGTTTTCTGTTGAGTTTTGTGTTGTGAAGTTTTCAAGTTTCGGGTAAAGATTCGATGGACTATGGAATAAGGAGTGGAAAGAGCCTAAGCTTGGGGATGCCCAAGGCACCCCAAGGTATATTCAAGGATAACCAAGAGCCTAAGCTTGGGGATGCCCCGGTTGGCATCCCCTCTTTCTTCTTCGTTCATCGGTAACTTTACTTGGAGCTATATTTTTATTCACCACATGATATGTGTTTTGCTTGGAGCGTCATTTTATTTCTTTTGTGTTGCTTGAATATAGTATCAAGATCTGAAATTCTTAAATGTTAGAGAGTCTTCACATAGTTGCATAATTTTTCAACTACTCATTGATCTTCACTTATATCTTCCGGAGTAGTTTGTTGATTGCTCTAGTGCTTCACTTATATCTTTTAGAGCACGACGGTGGTTTTATTTTGAAGAAATAGATGAACTATCATGCTTCACTTATATTATTTTGAGAGTCCTAAACAGCATGGTAATTTGCTTTGGTTATGAATTTAGTCCTAATATGATGGGCATCCAAGATGGGTATAATAAAAACTTTCATATAAAGTGCATTGAATACTATGAGAAGTTTGATACTTGATGATTGTTTTGAGATATGAAGATGGTGATATTAGAGTCATGCTAGTTGAGTAGTTGTGAATTTGAGAAATACTTGTGTTAAAGTTTGTGATTCCCGTAGCATGCACGTATGATGAACCGTTATGTGATGAAGTCGGAGCATGATTTATTTATTTATTGTCTTCCTTATGAGTGGCGGTCGGGGACGAGCGATGGTCTTTTCCTACCAATCTATCCCCCTAGGAGCATGCGTGTAGTACTTCATTTCGATAACTAATAGATTTTTGCAATAAGTATGTGAGTTCTTTATGACTAATGTTGAGTCCATGGATTATACGCACTCTCACCCTTCCACCATTACTAGCCTCTCTAATACCGCGCACCTTTCACTGCTATCATACACCCACCATATCCTTCCTCAAAACAGCCACCATACCTACCTATTATGGCATTTCCATAGCCATTCCGAGATATATTGCCATGCAACTTTCCACCGTTCCGTTTATTATGACACGTTCCATCATTTTCATATTGCTTTGCATGATCATGTAGTTGATATCGTATTTGTGGCAAAGCCACCGTTCATAATTCTTTCATACATGTCACTCTTGATTCATTGCATATCCCGGTACACCGCCGGAGGCATTCATATAGAGTCATATTTGTTCTAAGTATCGAGTTGTAATTCTTGAGTTGTAAGTAAATAAAAGTGTGATGATCTTCATTGTTAGAGCATTGTCCCAGTGAGGAAAGGATGATGGAGACTATGATTCCCCCACAAGTCGGGATGAGACTCTGGATGAAAAAAAAGAGGCCATAAAAAAAGAGAAGGCCCAAAAAAACAAAAAAGAGAGAGAAAAAGAGAGAAGGGACAATGTTACTATCCTTTTACCACACTTGTACTTCAAACTAGCACCATGATCTTCATGATAGAGAGTCTCCTATGTTGTCACTTTCATATACTAGTGGGAATTTTACATTATAGAACTTGGCTTGTATATTCCAATGATGGGCTTCCTCAAAATGCCCTAGGTCTTCGTGAGCAAGCGACTTGGATGCTAACCCACTTAGTTTCTTTTGTTGAGCTTTCATACACTTATAGCTCTAGTGCATCTGTTGCATGGCAAACCCTACTCACTCACATTGATATCTATCGATAGGCATCTCCATAGCCCGTTGATATGCCTAGTTGATGTGAGACTATCTTCTCCTTCTTGTCTTCTCCACAACCACCATTCTATTCCACCTATAGTGCTATATCCATGGCTCACGCTCATGTATTGTGTGAAGATTGAAAAAGTTTGAGAACATCAAAAGTATGAAACAATTGCTTGGCTTGTCATCGGGGTTGTGCATGATTTAAATATTTTGTGTGATGAAGATAGAGCATAGCCAGACTATATGATTTTGTAGGGATAGCTTGCTTTGGCCATGTTATTTTGAGAAGACATGATTGCTTTGTTAGTATGCTTGAAGTATTATTATTCTCATGTCAATATTAAACTTTTGTCTTGAATCTTATGGATCTGAATATTCTTGCCACAATAAAGAAGATTACATTGATAAATATGCTAGGTAGCATTCCACATCAAAAATTCTGTTTTTATCATTTACCTACTCAAGGACGAGCAGGAATTAAGCTTGGGGATGCTGATACGTCTCCAACGTATCTATAATTTTTGATTGTTCCATGCTATTATATTATCTGTTTTGGATGTTTATGGGCTTTATTAAACACTTTTATATTATTTTTGGGACTAACCTATTAACCCAGAGCCCAGTGCCAGTTTCTGTTTTCTCCCTTGTTTCAGTGTTTCGCAGAAAAGGAATATCAAACGGAGTCCAAATGGAATGAAACCTTCGGGAGAGTTATTTTTGGAACGGATGCAATCCAGGAGACTTGGAGTACACGTCAAGGAATCAACGAGGAGAGCACGAGGCAGGGGGCGCGCCTACCCCCCCAGGCGCTCCCTCCACCCTCGTGGGCCCCTCGTGGCTTCCCTGACCGACTTCTTTTGCCTATATATATCCATATACCCTAAAACCATCGGGGAACAGAATAGATCGGGAGTTCCGCCGCTGCAAGCCTCTATAGCCACCAAAAACCAATCGGGACCCTGTTCTGGCACCCTGCCGGAGGGGGGATCCCTCACCGGTGGCCATCTTCATCATCCCGGCGCTCTTCATGACGAGGAGGGAGTAGTTCACCCTCGGGGCTAAGGGTATGTACCAGTAGCTATGTGTTTGATCTCTCTCTCTCTCTCGTGTTCTTGATTTGGCACGATCTTGATGTATCGCGAGCTTTGCTATTATAGTTGGATCTTATGATGTTTCTCCCCCTCTACTCTCTTGTAATGGATTGAGTTTTCCCTTTGAAGTTATCTTATCAGATTGAGTCTTTAAGGATTTGAGAACACTTGATGTATGTCTTGCCGTGCTTATCTGTGGTGACAATGGGATATCACGTGATCCACTTGATGTATGTTTTGGTGATCAACTTGCGGGTTCCGCCCATGAACCTATGCATAGGGGTTGGCACACGTTTTCGTCTTGACTCTCCAGTAGAAATTTTGGGGCGCTCTTTGAAGAACTTTGGTTTGAATGGATGAATATGAGATTGTGTGATGCATATCGTATAATCATACCCGCGGATACTTGAGGTGACATTGGAGTATCTAGGTGACATTAGGGTTTTGGTTGATTTGTGTCTTAAGGTGTTATTCTAGTACGAACTAGATGATAGATCGAACGGAAAGAATAGCTTCATGTTATTTTACTACGGACTCTTGAATAGATCGATCAGAAAGGATAACTTTGAGGTGGTTTCATACCCTACCATAATCTCTTCGTTTGTTCTCCGCTATTAGTGACTTTGGAGTGACTCTTTGTTGCATGTTGAGGGATAGTTATATGATCCAATTATGTTATTATTATTGAGAGAACTTGCACTAGTGAAAGTATGAACCCTAGGCCTTGTTTCAACGCATTGCAATATCGTTTGTGCTCACTTTTGTCATTAGTTACCTTGCTGTTTTTATATTTTAAGATTACAAAAACATATATCTACCATCCATATTGCACTTGTATCACCATCTCTTCGCCGAACTAGTGCACCTATACAATTTACCATTGTATTGGGTGTGTTGGGGACACAAGAGACTCTTTGTTATTTGGTTGCAGGGTTGCTTGAGAGAGACCATCTTCATCCTACGCCTCCCACGGATTGATAAACCTTAGGTCATCCACTTGAGGGAAATTTGCTACTGTCCTACAAACCTCTGCACTTGGAGGCCCAACAACGTCTACAAGAAGAAGGTTGGGTAGTAGACATCACTCCCCGGCAACGGCGCCAGAAAATAGTCTTGATAACCCACAAGTATAGGGGATTGCAACATTTTTCGAGGGTAGAGTATTCAACACAAATTTATTGATTCAACACAAGGGGAGCCAAAGAATATTCTCAAGTATTAGCAGTTGAGTTGTCAATTCAACCACACCTGGATAACTTAATATCTGCAGCAAAGTATTTAGTAGCAAAGTAGTATGGAAGTAACGGTAACGGTAGCAAAAGTAACAGTAGCAGTTTTGCAGTAATTGTAACAGTGGTAACAGTAAAGTAACTAAGCAAAGATCAATATGTGAAAAGCTCGTAGGCATTGGATCGGTGATGGAGAATTATGCCGGATGCGATTCCTCATGCAACAGTTATAACATAGGGTGACACAGAACTAGCTCCGGTTCATTAATGTAATGTAGGCATGTATTCTGAATAGTCATACGTGCTTATGGAAAAGAACTTGCATGACATCTTTTTTCCTACCCTCCCGTGGCAGCGGGGTCCTATTGGAAACTAAGGGATATTAAGGCCTCCTTTTAATAGAGTACCGGACCAAATCATTAACACTTAGTGAATACATGAACTCCTCAAACTACGGTCATCACCGGTAAGTATCCCGATTATTGTCACTTCGGGGTTAACGGATCATAACACATAATAGGTGACTATAGACTTGCAGATAGGATCAAGAACTCACATATATTCATGAAAACATAATAGGTTCAGATCTGAAATCATGGCACTCGGGCCCTAGTGACAAGCATTAAGCATAGCAAAGTCATAGCAACATCAATCTCAGAACATAGTGGATACTAGGGATCAAACCCTAACAAAACTAACTCGATTACATGGTAAATCTCATCCAAACCATCACCGTCCAGCAAGCCTACGATGGAATTACTCACGCACGGCGGTGAGCATCATGAAATTGGTGATGGAGGAAGGTTGATGATGACGATGGCGACGGATTCCCCTCTCCGGAGCCCCGAACGGACTCCAAATCAGCCCTCCCGAGAGAGATTAGGGCTTGGCGGCGGCTCCGTATCGTAAAACGCGATGAATCCTTCTCTCTAATTCTTTTCTCCCTGAACGTGAATATATAGAGTTGGAGTTGAGGTCGGTGGAGCTCCAGGGGGCCCACGAGGCAGGGGCGCGCCCAGGGGGGTAGGCGCGCCCCCCACCCTCGTGGACAGGGTGTGGGCCCCCTGGTATTGATTCTTTCGCCAGTATTTTTAATATATTCCAAAAATATTCTTCTTGAAGTTTCAGGTCATTCCGAGAACTTTTATTTCTGCACAAAAATAACACCATGGCAATTCTGCTGAAAACAGCGTCAGTCCGGGTTAGTTCCATTCAAATCATGCAAGTTAGAGTCCAAAACAAGGGCAAAAGTGTTTGGAAAAGTAGATACGTTGGAGACGTATCAATAGCCTTTACCAACAAAAGTTCCATGCTTGGATGTTACAAATTTATTCGACTCGAAGACAAGCTTGTAGCCATCTCTACACAAAAGAGATCCGCTAACAAGATTTTTATTCACGGAGGGGACATAATGTATGTTCTTCAGCCACACGATCTTCCCCGAAGTAAACTTCAGATCGACCATGCCAACACCACGAACAGAAGCATTTGAACCATTGCCCATTAGCAGGGTGGAAGTCCCTGCAGTCTGCTAAGAAGAAAACATGGAAATATCACCACATACATGTACATTAGGACCCGTGTCAATCAACCAATTAGGAGAATGACATACTGAAAGAATAGTGGGAAATATACCATACCCAGCATCCTTCATGTCAATGTCACCAATGACAACATTGGCGGTCTTGCCGCCTTTGCCATGTTGACGCTTGTCATAATGGTTAGGGCAACTAGGAGCCCAATGATCAGGATCTCCGCACACATGACAAACACCTTTCTTCTTGTCAGTCTTGTTCTTGAAGTTGGTGTGATGTGAAGCCTTGTATTTCCCATCAAACTTTGCTTTACCATCAAACTTGCCTTTATTCTTGAACTTGGGGGGTTGGAAGTTTTCTTCTATACCATATTGGCACTAGAACCTCCCTCAATACCTCGAGCATGTGTGTCTTTTGCTCTCGCCTTTTCGTCCACATCAAGAGTACTAATGAGACCCGGAATGAAAAACTCTTGTCTCTTGTGTTCCAGAGAGGTAGCAAAGTTCCTCCACGATGGAGGAAGCTTAGTGATGATGCCTCCAGAAATAAACTTGTCCGGTAACATACAATTGAAGTGCTCAAGTTCTCTAGAAAATGACTGTATCTCGTGAGCTTGCTCAAACACGGAGCATTCATCAACCATCATGTAGTTATAGAATTGATCCATGATGTACAACTCAGTGCTGGCATCCGAGACCTGAACTTGGCCTCGAGTGCAACCCACATATCTTTGCCATTATCAATTGACGCATAAGTATCAACTATGTTCTCACCAAGAACACTCAAGAGAGCAGCCTTAAACAGGTATCAGTTTTCTAAAAAACTTGTTCCTGTTGAGGATCAAGATCTCCTTCAGGTTTGCCAAGAGTAGCGTCATAGTAGCTCATGGTTTGAAACCACAGAACAACTCTCACACGCCACCTCTTATAGTGCACACCCTCAAACATAAGAGGCCTCATTGATGTAGCAAAACCACTTGGGGTAAATTGCCTATAATAAGGTTTTCTGATAGTTGGAAATATGAGCAATTTACCATATGATTTAATCCATAAAAATACTAGATAAAACATGACTACTATAGCACAGATGAAACAAGTCATGTAATCTAGCAGAGAGAAGGCAAATAGCATCTGCACATGTGAACTAGAACAGAACATATGTAGAGCAGATACTAGAAGAAGAAACTGTAGTAGGGACTCAAACAAAAGGAAGAACAAGTACTGAGCTGCGGCAGTAGCAGTAGTGTTGATGTTGACGATTTAACCCATGTCATCGAAGAGGTCGTCGACATCGGGGAAGAAGTTGTCGTGGGGGAAGTAGTCATCGGCGTCTGGGGTGTCTGTGATGAACAGGTCAGTAGTCTCGCAGAGCGCTCCCCGAAAACCTTATCACCCTTCTCCCATACAGGACACAAAGAGGTGGGGTTTCAGAGGCCTACTGTCCCGACCTGCGGTGTGATACGTCTGCAACGTATCTATAATTTTTGATTGTTCCATGTTGTTATATTATCATTCTTTGATGTTTTATAATCAGTTTATAGTCATTTTATATCATTGTTTGGTACTAACCTATTGACATAGTGCCAAGTGCCAGTTGCTGTTTTTCGCATGTTTTTTACATCGCAGGAAATCAATGCCAAACGGAGTCCAAACGCCACGAAACTTTTTGTGGATTTTTTATGGACCAGAAGACATCCAGTGGGCTGAAGAAGCACCTAGGGGGTGCTCTGAGGGGAGCACAACACACTAGGGCGCGCCTGGAGGCCCAGGCGCGCCCTGGTGGGTTGTGCCCACCTCGGTTGCCTCCTGGACCGCCTCTTTACTCTATAAATACCTCAATATTCCAGAAACCCTAGGGGAGTCGACGAAAATCAATTCCAACCACCGCAAGTTCCAAAACCACCATATCCAATCTAGACACTATCACAGAGGGGTTCATCATGTCCATTGGTGCCTCTCCGATGATGCGTGAGTAGTCTTTTGTAGACCTACGGGTCCGTAGTTAGTATCTAGATGGATTCGTATCTCTCTCTTTTGATTCTCAATCCAATTGTCTCTTGGAGATCCATATGATGTAACTCTTTTTGCGGTGTGTTTGTTGGGATCGGATGAACTTTGAGTTTATGATCAGATCTATCTTTTTATCCATGAAAGTTATTTGAGTCTTCTTTCATCTCTTATATGCATGATTGCTTAGCCTCATATTTCTTCTCCTATATTTGGGTTTTGTTTGGCCAACTTGATCTATTTATCTTGCAATGGGAAGAGGTGCTTTGTGATGGGTTCGATCTTACGGTGCTTGATCCCAGTGACAGAAGGGGAATCGACACGTATGTATCGTTGCTATTAAGGATAACAAGAGGTAGTCTATTTCTACATAAATAGATCTTGTCTACATCATGTCATCGTTCTTATTGCATTACTCCGTTTCTCCATGAACTTAATACACTAGATGCATGCTGGATAGCGGTCGATGTGTGGAGTAATAGTAGTAGATGCAGGCATGAGTCGGTCTACTAATCTTGGACGTGATGCCTATATAATGATCATTTCCTGGATATCGTCATGATTATTTGAAGTTCTATCAATTTCCAAATAGTAATTCGCTTACCCACCGTTTGCTATTTTTCTCGAGAGAAGCCACTAGTGAAATCTACGGCCCTGGGGTCTCTTCCTTATTATATTTGCCTTTGCGGTCTATTTCATTTGCTTTTATTTTCAGATCTATTAAAACCTAAATACAAAAATACTTTGCTGCACTTTATTTTATTTGGCGTTCGATCTGTCAACTTATTACAACTTTCTCACGTCCGTTTGCCAATTTCTGGCGTCGTTACCCGAAAGGGATTGTCAACCCCTTTAATACGTCGGGTTGCGTGCGAGTATTTGTTATTTGTGTGCAGGTGCTGTTTACGTAGTGTTGCTTGGTTCTCCTACTGGTTCGACAACCTTGGTCTCATTACTGAGGGAAATACCTACCGTCGTTGTGCTACATTATCCCTTCCTCTTTGGAGAAATACCGACGTAGTCTAGGAGACATCAAAAGGAATTTCTAGCGCCGTTGTCGGGGAGACATCATCAACATCTACCAGGTTCCTAATCACAAATCTCAGCTCTTTGCAATTTACATTATTTTCCATTTGCCTCTCGTTTTTCTCTCCCCCACTTCACTAAAATTTGCCGTTTTATTCGCCCACTTTTTCGCTCGCCATTTTCTTGTCGGATCTATCCGTGTTCTTGCTTTCTAGTCATAATGGCTAGCGTGTCTACTCCTCCTTTGTCACCAGATTTTGAAGTTTTATACTTCAAGCAACGACAAGGAGAAAAGTTGAAAGATGCTTGGTATAGGCTTATGGAATCCTATCGTGTTTGCAATTTAAAGGGAGGCGCAAAGATCTTGCTTTGTAATTTTTACATAGGATTGGCTTTGCATCATAGACAATTCTTAGATTTTGCCGCTAAAGGGAATTTTATTGAGCTTGTAGTGATTTGCTTTCTTATACTAACAGATCTCACGAAGGTTTTGTTGAGTTTTGTGTGATTGAAGTTTTCAAGTTTTGGGTGATGTTACGATGGATGAAGGAATAAGGAGTAAGAAGAGCCTAAGCTTGGGGATGCCCGAGTGGCATCCCCTCTTTCTTCTAACGACCATCGGTATTTTACTCGAAGCTATATTTTTATTCGTCGCATATTATGAGTTTTTCTTGGAGCGTCTTGTATGATATGAGTCTTTGCTTGTTTTGCTTTTTGTTTTAAGTCTTGAATCCTTGCTGGACACACTTATTTGAGAGAGCCAAAATTATGCCATGACTTGTTAGAATTGCTCTCGATGCTTCACTTAAATTTTTATGAGCTATGGAATTGCTCTAGTGCTTCACTTATATCTTTTTGAGCACGGTGTGCTTTAGTATTTTTAAAGAAATGCTCTCTTGCTTCACTTAGATTTATTTGAGAGTTAGTAATTTTTTTAAGAAGTTCTCTCTTGCTTCACTTAAATTAATTTGAGAGAAAGAAATGTTATGCTCATGATCTTCACTTATATTTGTTTGAGCTTATCGAAAGCAACACATGAAAATTAGTTTCAAAGTGATAGATATCCAAGAAGGATATAATAAAAACTTTCATGAAGATCATTGGACAAAATAAACTTGATTCCTTGTAATAGTTTTGAGATATGATGATGTGACATGTGAGTCATGTTGATGAGTAATTATGCTTTAGTAAGAATATTGGTGTTAAGGTTTGTGATTCCCTATGCAAGCACGAAAGTCAATAGTTGTGCAATGAAATTACATCCTACTTGTGGTGCATTATTCGGTGTTAATTATGCCCAATGCTCGCTTATGAGATTTTCGTTTCTTGGTTGGTCGCTTCTCAATCTTTTGCTAGCCTTCATTTTTGCACTAAGTATGATCACTACTTGTGCATCCAAAATCCTTTAAACCAATTTTGCCACATGAGTCCACCATACCTACCTATATGCGGTATTCTTTTGCCGTTCTAAGCAAATTTGTATGTGCCATCTCTAATTTTCAAAATAAACTTCTCTTTTGTGTGCTCGTACCGCTCATGAACCGGTAGGGGGTGGCTAATATAGTTCCATGATAGATATGTTATTCTCACGATGAGTGTTTATTCACTTGTCATTGCACGAGAGTAAGGCAAATGTATTAGGGATGCCCAGTCCCGAAATGAAAAATGAATTTACTTTATGTTGTCAAATAATAAATTCCTTGTAAAGTGTTCGTATGGAGGCACCCGTGGATACGGCTAGCCATGGAAAGTGAAAGTATGGTTGACAAAGGAATAAACTTTAATTTCTGTTTGGGAACCGCCTATGATATATCTAGCATGGAAAGTATTGGGAACTACTTGATCGTTCTCGTTGACAGGAAAAGCATGCCTCCCAAAATGTTTTTATCTCTATGTTTTTGTTTTGTGCTCTGGCACCTCTACAAATCCCTACTTCCCTCCGCAAAGGGCCTTTCTTTTACTTTATGCAATTTTTATTTTTAATTTGAGTCTCCATCTTCTCTTATAAAAGCACCAACTAGGGGGCACTATGATCGTACTTGAGCATTGGGTGTAGCTAATATGCGAGTGTGTTTCATGAATGGATCAATGATTGAGCATGATGGGCTAGCGATAACTTATTTTAGCATTGATATTTTGAAAGACATGGTTGCTTGTTGGTATGCTTGAGTATTTAAGTCCTCATGTCAAAACTAGACTATTGCTTTGAACGATATAAAAGTCCAAATGTCCATGCTACAAAGAAAAGAATATGAGATGACATGTTATAGGCAGCATTCCACATCAAAAATTCTGTTTTTATCATTTACCTACTCGAGGATGAGCAGGAATTAAGCTTGGGGATGTTGATACGTCTCCAACATATCTATAATTTCTTTATTGTTCCATGCTGTTATATTATCATTCTTGGATGTTTTATAATCATTTTATAGTCATTTTATATCATTTTTGGTACTAACCTATTGACATAGTGCCAAGTGCCAGTTGTTGTTTTTTGCATGTTTTTTACATCACAGGAAATCAATACCAAACGGAGTCCAAACACAGCGAAACTTTTTGTGGATTTTTTATGGACCAGAAAGACATCCAGTGGGCGGAAGAAGCACCTGGGGGTGCTCCGAGGGGAGCACAACCCACTAGGGTGCGCCTGGAGGCCCAAGCACGCCCTAGTGGGTTGTGCCCGCCTCAGTTGCCTTCTGAACCGCCTCTTTACTCTATAAATACCCCAATATTCCAGAAACCCTAGGGGAGTCGAAGAAAATCAATTCCAGCCGCCGCAAGTTCCAGAACCACCAGATCCAATCTAGACACCATCACGGAGGGGTTCATCATGTCCATCGGTGCTTCTCCGATGATGCGTGAGTAGTCTTTTGTAAACCTATGGGTCCGTAGTTAGTAGCTAGATGGCTTCCTCTCTCTCTCTCTCTCTCTCTCTCTCTCTCTCTTTCGATTCTGAATACAATGGTCTCTTGGAGATCCATATGATGTAACTCTTTTTGCGGTGTGTTTGTTGGGATCATATGAACTTTGAGTTTATGATCAGATCTATCTTTTTATCCATGAATGTTATTTGAGTCTTCTTTGATCTCTTATATGCATGATTGCTTATAGCCTCGTATTTCTTCTCCGATATTTGAGTTTTGTTTGGCCAACTTGATCTATTTATCTTGAAATGGGAAGAGGTGCTTTGTGATGGGTTCGATCTTACAGCTTGATCCCAGTGACAGAAGGGGAACCGACACATATGTATCGTTGCTATTAAGGATAACAAGATGGGGTCTATTTCCACATAAATAGATCTTGTCTACATCATTTCATCGTTCTTATTGCATTACTCCGTTTCTCCATGGACCTAATACACTAGATGCATGCTGGATAGCGGTTGATGTGTGGAGTAATAGTAGTAGATGCAGGCATGAGTCGGTCTACTAATCTTGGACGTGATGCCTATATAATGATCATTGCTTGGATATCGTCATGATTATTTGAAGTTCTATCAATTGCCCAACAGTAATTCGTTTACCCACCGTTTGCTATTTTTCTCGAGAGAAGCCACTAGTGAAATCTACGGCCCCGGGTCTCTTCCTTATTATATTTGCCTTTGCAATCTATTTCATTTGCTTTTATTTTCAAATAAACCAAAAATACAAAAATACCTTGCTGCACTTTATTTTATTTGGCGTTCGATCTATCAACTTATTACAACTTTCTCACGTTTGTTTGCCAATTTCTGGCGCCGTTACCCGAGAGGGATTGACAACCCCTTTAATACATCGGGTTGTGAATATTTGTTACTTGTGTGCAGGTGATGTTTATGTAGTGTTGCTTGGTTCTCCTACTGGTTCGATAACCTTGGTCTCATCACTGAGGGAAATACCTACCGTCGCTGTGCTGCATCATCCCTTCCTCTTTGGGGAAATACCGACGTAGTCTAGCAGACATCACGGTGCATGTCGCAAGCCGGGATAGGGAAGATCATAGCAGTATCTCAGTGCTCTGGAACTCAGTGGAGTGAGGAAGGTGTTGTTATGGTGTGTCTTCTGGAGAGGAGCGACCTCTCTTTTAAAGGCAAAGGAGAAGCAGGCAAACATGCAGCGACGGGAGGTGAAGCAAACAAGGGAGACGAAACGAATAAGCAGCAACCGAAGGATGCAGCGTTCATATTCAATCTCCACTACAAAAAACTTTTCAAGTCTCGTGTTACCTTTTGTATACCAGTCGTGCATGGCAAAAAATTAGACAATGGCTCAGCTCATTCCTCCAACCCGCGACGCGACGCGTTGTGGCGTGGCGTGGCAAGGCGGGCGGCGGAGGAGGAGCGCGCGTGAGTGTCTCTCTTATTCTCATCTTCATACATGTGGAGAAACAACCTTCCTTATAAAAATGTCTAACTCCTACTAGGTGAGCAGTATGAGACTAAACTTTAGTCCTACCTCTTGCCTAGCATGAATGGTCTAAGTGGGTCTCTAGAATTTATTAGGAATTCTGAAAATTCTATTGGGCTGAGCCAAAAGTAGACTAATTTCAGCAATCCCCCACCAGATACGAGAGACACACAAAATTTGCCTTTGGTTCCAAAATATTGTTTCTATACCGGTACTGCAATGGAGACTGTTAAGTTGAACTTCCACCTAGAACTCTATGCTATACTAGTAAGCAACTTAAACAGTAGATTAGACGTTAAACTGCAAGTTTTCTGAGAAATCTACCTTCACAAAAAGCATTGACAGATATTGGAAAATAAATGTCCATGATGTATACCAAAACTGTACAATATTTATTAAAGATGTAGCCATGTGTCGAAGAAAAATGGGAAACACCAAGAAAGCCGGTGAAAATCGAAGAAACTGAAAAAAAAAACCTAAAAATGAAGAAAATAAAAAGACAAAGAAAACTGTTAAAATCCATTAGAAAACAAAAAAACAAAACAAAACAAACTAGAGAAATAGGTGAAGAAACATAAAAAATGAAAAACAAAGAAAAACACAAAAACCCATGAAGAAATAAAGAAAAAGCAAGAAAACCAAAGAACACCAGGGAAAACATGTAATAAAAGGGGAAAAGAACCCGAGGAAAACCGGACTAGTCCAGGTCCAGCCAATATACATTGACCGAACCAGCAAGTGCATGTTTAAATATACGGTGAAGGGCTTTCAATACAGTGAACATTTTTGTAATATATGCTAAACATTTTAAAAATATGTTTTTAACCTTTTGTAAAATATGCTGAACAATTTCTTAGTGTATGATGAACATTTTCAAAATGCAGATTGACCTATTTTGTAGAATTTGTTGAAGAATTTCTTAGTATACGATGAACATTTTTTATAATACATGGTAAACTTTTTAAATATACGATGAACATTCTCTTAATATACAGTGAACATTTTCGGCACATGGTGAACTATTTGAATATTTATTTAAAAAACATTTATTATAATATATAATAAAAATAAAATATAAAAATAAAAGTAATAGCGAACGAAATAAAAAAGAGAAACCGAAGAAACAGCCAATCCGACATGGGCCGGCCCAACTACGGGCGGCAAATAGGATTGACCGCGGATAAGCCTCACGCGCGTACCGTATAACGAAGTCGTACGACGCGTAATTTATACGGCATAACGAAGTCGTATTTAGCTTGTATTCTACGTGAGAGGCGTATTTCAGATCGAGAAATCCCAAATCCCTAATAACCTAATCCCCTTTCCCTCCGCTCTTTCTTCTTCCGGCGTCCTTGCTGCTCGAAAGATTTTCGCTCGATTTAGGTCTTTGATTTCCCCGATTCATCTGCCGGTGCCAGATATGGCCTGTGTCGACATCCATGGCATGAGTGTGACGCTCACGATGCCCGACCAGCTGTCGCACTCCGGGAAGAAGAGAGCCGCCGACGAGGATCTCGTCCTCGCCGACGAGTCCGAGGCCCGTGGATGGTCCTCGGCGGTCTCGGACCGCAGGCTCGTCCTGCGCCGCCGGCGAGGTCCGGTTTCCTCTTCCTGCTGCCGCGGCTGCATCATGGTGACGGAGGCACCGGACTGCCGTGCCGAGGAGGCGGTCGAAGGCGCCCAGCTAGCTGCACCGGAGAGCAAGGCTTCCTCTGTTGAGGAGCTGGTCTGCTGGACAGTACTCTAATCCAACAATCCAACCATCCAAAATCGCCAGGCCTGCTTGTGCAAATGTCTGAAAAAGGTTCAATGTTTCTGCTCCCGTTGTGTCCATCTATTGCAGAGTCCTTTCTTTCTAGACCATATGAATAACCTCTTTTCTCTTCTTTTTTATGTCAATGTCGGAGCACCTTGGGGTTTCGAGCAGGCGACGCTACAAGAAGTTGAGGAGGCGTCATATGAAGTAATCAAATTACAAGTCAAGAGGCCAGATGTGCTGGAATGTCAGTTTAGCTATTATGTCATGTCTGTTAGTACTCCCTCTGTAAACTTTTATAAGATCCTTACTTTAGTGATCTAAACAATCTTATAAAAGTTTACGAAGGGAGTACTTAGTACTAGTTGTTTCCTGTAATATCGTGGCTCACGGCAGTATGTAAGCCGGAGAGTGGGTGGAGGGCGGCACGATATGAATAAAACCATAAATTTCCCTATCTTGCATTGTTTCCTTAGCTTCATGTTTTCTGCTCTCGTCTTCATGCCTTGGCATGATATCAACAGTTCATCGACCAAAAAACTCTCCTTTCGCCTTGTTCGCTCTGTCAGCTACTTGAATCTTCCAAGTCTTGTAGAAAGAGTTCCTCCTCTCCTCTGTTTATCTTCCAGTTCGAGTGGAATCAGCCCAGAACTATTTCGATGTGTTTATGCCCAGACCTATTGCAACATAAGTGTCTTGCAGCTCAATGGTTTGACAGCATATGATGTACTAGTTCTTCATCACAACATAAAAGGTTGCAATAGGTTCAGCCTTTCAGGTAAATGGTGATTTACCAAATGGGTGAAATTTTGCTTCCACAAAGTATTTTAAGACTGAATATTTTGATAATGGTTGGCTCTTTTGGTGTTTGGCTGTGACTCTTGCTGTACTGCAAATATGAATTCCTTAAAAAAGTGAAAAGTACATGTCTATTAAGATTTGAGATTTTTTTCAGCCCCAAAAAAATGATTTTGGTGTTTCCAAAACAATTCTGATTCTTAGAAATCCTTCCAGAACTACTCTTTTTGGTGTTTGTGCTGTGGCTATTACTGTACTACAAATACAAAACTGGATCTGGTCATTGAGGTTTGTTTCTAAGTTAATCAGAGACACTCTAACTTATGTTATGTTATGCTATTCTGATATTTATTACTAGCTTTAAATCAGACTTAAGGTGATTGCTTTCATTAGATCAATCTCTGCAGTACCCAAAGGCACACAATGAATGTTGATTTAATTGTGTGCGGCTAAATCTTGACAGAGAATAATCTAGCAATATGGTGCCAAGTTTTGTGAACTAAACAAAACTTGGATATATTTCCCACCTTTTATTGAAGCACCACCGTCTGAACAAATTAATTATGTGGAGGTTTGAAACGCTATAGTTCATCTCTTTTCTGGTAGGGATGCAAGTTTAAGTGATATCTTGGGTTGCGGTTTTTCTTGATGTTTTTTCGATGTTCCTTTTCTATACATAGTGAAGTCATAATAATTTTAGTGGCCTCCTGATGCTATTTTCAATGTTCAATGGAATATAAATATGGGTGCCCCATGTTTCCTTTCTATGCAGTTGAGTCCGATGGCCCATTAGATTCTTGCCTTTGATTTGTCATGTGTTTGGGTTCCAACAACATGTGTCTGGTGTTTACCATAAATCTTTCTTTCTATTTAAATAGATTTCCCCGCAAATCAGGATGATTTTTATTCCTATATCTACCTGGATAAAACAGTCTTTCCGGGTACGAAAAAAAGGGGGAGGGGGTAAATTTACGTTCTCAACTGTAGGTTTACTCGACCAGTTTAACTTTTCTTCCACATAAGCGCTTACTTAATGCACACATATACGCCTCTCAGGTCAAATTGATAGGCATCCTGCATCTCAGAATTCTGCATGTAAAGACTTAGAAACCGCGATGCTCTACAGAGTTCTGCAAAAAAAATGCTCTACATAATTATAGTAGGTCAGAGAGAAAAGACTTGAAAATAGACTGCTCAAGTTTAAGTTCTCTGATTTGGGAAATAAGTTCTAGTGCAAGTTCAATTGATCGAATTTACGGGGAAAGTTAAAATCTCAGAAGTCACCGCAGGATCAAATAAGAAGTCATCAAGGATCGGAACATGTAAGCATAGTGTAGTCATAATAACTTTAATGGCCTCATGATTGCTTGTTAAATTCTCGCCTTTGAATTTTTTTCTGCCCTGAAAATGGTTCAGGACAGCTATTTCCTGCTGTAGGTTCCTACAGCAAGAACATTGTCCTAAGAGGAACCGTTCTCATTTCCTTTGCGCTACGATGTCCTTCCCGCGGCAAGATATGCACCAATTCTACCTTTTGTCTGCACAAGTTCAATCTTCTCCCCTTGCTCACTCCGCTCCTGATTTCTTACCGTTGGGCAATGGACCGTAGGCGTTTTGATGAATTGTTATCTTGCCAGGGCTTCAATAAAAGCAGAAGGGGTTTTCCTAGGAATATATAGCAAACTTTTGGTCAATCAACTGCTAATACTGTAAAACTAGAAATAGTTCAAGTTCCTTTTAATTGTGAAACCATATCTTCTTATTGGTTGTAGCCATCAATGAAATCTGATATCAATTCGGTGAACTGCGTAGGAGGAAGTATTTGCTACTCACATGTTGGAGTATTTTTCGCAGCAGGCCAGTACATGCTTTCTCAAGGAAAACAAATCACACCATACATTGATTATAAGGTTTTACCTTTCTTTTATGGAGCGTTACATGCATCGGTTATGTTTGGTCTGAAGACCATTTTGCACTATCACCAATACTGCACTACATTTCAGAAATTGTATTGATTCTCTTTTGAGTTTAAGATTTGGCTTAATCTGACCAACTAGATGAACACATTCTTTTTTAATTGCTATCAGAACTGAGAGATCCAGCAAAGATATATGTCAAATCCTTCCAGAACTACTCTTCTTGGTGTTTGTGCTGTGGCTATTACTGTACTACAAATATTAAACTGGATCTGGTCATTGAGGTTTGTTTCTAAGTTAATCAGAGACACTCTAACTTATGTTGTGTTATGCTATTCTGATATTTTTTAGCTTTAAATCAGACTTAAGGTGATCACTTTCATTAGATCAATCTCTGCAGTACCCAAAGGCACACAATGAATGTTGATTTCAAATTGTGTGCGATGGAATCTTGACAGAGAATAATCTAGCAATATGGTGCCAAGTTTTGTGAACTAATCAAAACATGGATATATTTCCCTCCTTTTTTTGAAGCAACACCGTCTGAACAAATTAATGATGTGGAGGAATAGCATGCTATAGTTTATCTCTTTTTTGGTTGGGATGCGGTGTAAGTGATATCTTGGGCTGCGGTTTTTCTTGATATTTTTTCGATGTTCCTTTTCTATAGATAGTGAAGTCATAATAATTTTAATGGCCTCCCGATGCTATTTTTAATGTTCAATGGAATATAAACATGGGTGCCCATGTTTTTTTTCTATGCAGTTGAGTCTGATGGCCCATTAGATTCTTGCCTTTGATTTGTCATGTATGCAGTTTACTGGATATATGTGGTGTTTGGGTTCCGACAACATGTGTCCGGTGTTTACCATAAATCTTCCTTTCTATTTACATAGATTTCCCCGTAAATCAGGATAATTTTACTTCCTATATCTACTTGGATAAAAGAGTCTTTCCGGGTACGAGAAGGGGGGGTGGGGGGTGTACCAGTTTAACATATCTTCCACATAAGCGCTTACTTAATGCACACATATACGCCTCTCAGGTCAAATTGATAGGCATCCTGCATCTCAGAATTCTGCATGTGAAGACTTAGAAACCGCGATGCTCTATATAGTTACTTTCGCAAAAAAAATGCTCTACATAATTACAGTAGGTCAGAGAGAAAAGACTTGAAAATAGACTGCTCAAGTTTATGTTCTCTGATTTGGGAAATAAGTTCTAGTGCAAGTTCAATTGATCAAATTCACGGGGAAAATTAAAATCTCAGAAGTCACTGCTGGATCAAATAAGAAGTCATCAAGGATCGGAACATGTAAGCATAGTGTAGTCATAATAACTTTAATGGCCTCGTGATTGCTTGTTAAATTCTCGCCTTTGAATTTTTTTCTGCACTGAAAATGGTTCAGGTCAGCTATTGGCTGCTGTAGGCTCCTACAGTAAAAACATTTTCCTAAGAGAAACCATCCTCATTTTCTTTGTGCTACTATGTCCTTCCTGCAGCAAGATATGCACCAATGTTACCTTTTGTCTGCACAATTTCAATCTTCTCCCCTTGCCCACTCCGCTCCCGATTTTTTACTGCTGAGCAATAGACTCTAGGTGTTCTGATGAATTGTTATCTTGCCAAGGCTTCAATTCTAGCAGAAGGGGTTTTCCTAGGAATATCTAACAAATCTTAATGCTGTAGAACCAGAAATAGTTCAAGTTCTTTTAATTGTGAAACCATCTCTTCTGATTGGTTGTAGCCATAAATTAAATTCTGATAATTTAGTGAACTGCGTAGGAGGAAGTATCTGCTACTCACATGTTGGAGTATTTTTCGCAGCAGGCCAGTACATGCTTTCTCAAGGAAAACAAATCACATCATACATTGATTATAAGGTTTTACCTTTCTTTTATGGAGCGTTATATGCATGAGTTATGTTTGGTCTGAAGACCATTTTGCACTATCACCAATACTGCACCACATTTCAGAAATTGTATTGATTCCCTTTTGAGTTTAAGATTTGGCTTAATCTGACCAACTAGATGATCACATTCTTTTTTAATTGCTATCAGAATTGAGAGATCCAGCAAAGATATATGTCAAATTGTTTATTGTCTAGCTATTGGTTTCTATTGATATTCATGTCAAATCTCTATTGATGATCATAGTTGTTGTGATTTAAGCAAGATAGTGAAGGCTAGGTGAAATGTCTAGCTAGCGGAACACCAACGGCTGTTTACATCAGCGTACAAACATGGTTACATCTTTAAGGTGTTGTCCTTTAGTGTCTTTGTTAGGCTTTGGAGTTCTGTCGGTGCTTTTTTTTCCACTAACAGGTTTGTGGTAGCATTTCGAGATGTCGGTTGTCATGAGATCATATGTTGGTCTTGTTTTTTTAAACCTATTAATATGTCTCTTGATGTTTCGCAACAATTAAGGCATGGACGTGTGCATCCGAAGACATGGACGTGTGCATCCGAAGATGGGGATGCTAGGAGGCTAGTCCTTCATTTTTTCGGAAAAAGGAGAGTACAACAGGTAAACAAGAACAAAGAAAACTGAAATCTCAAAGGTCAAAAATCGTTGTTGCATGCCATCGCATTAAAAAATAAATTTTACATGAAGGTTACCTTTTGCAGATAATCTATATATGGAGTTAGCTTATAAAACATTTGATTTTCTGCATTGTTTGACTACGGATTGACATAAAGATCTCCACAATTCAACGACTGACTCTACCTTTAGGGAACTCTCTATCTTACTGTCCAGCTATAAACATACGATTTTGCTAAATTTTAGTTGCCTGATAATTTTGAAAATATTGATCCCTAGAATTGCACTCGACTAAGCCTGAAATGTGATCTTTGAGGGTGTGCCATTTTAGCAGAATGTTAAGGACGTGGCTAGCAGGCGCCCGAGCGCCGTTGATGGGATCGAGCGCTCTTTCAAATATGGAAAGAGTTACTGGCGCATTCGACGCAGCACGCCAAAAAAGGAATCTTGTCCCGCGTGTATTTATTTGGAGGTCTAAATAGTTTAAAAAGCTATAACTTTTGATTTAAGCATTGAAATCTAATTTCGCTTTCACAGCTGGGTTTCTCGCGACGAGTTCTTCAAAACTAGATCTCATATATATAGGTTTTGTCAAACTTTTTTTCGAGGCAACTTTGGATACGACAGAGGCAACTTTAGTACTATAGGAAAGCAACTTCATTTTTTTGCCTACTAAGACTATGTATTAGGTTGGTTTGTGTAAAAATGAGAAAATCACACAAAAATATGAGACACCTTTAGTGCTACAAATAAGTAACTTCATTGCACTATATGTATCAATGAATTTTGTTAAAATTATCACAACTAGCCTACCATGGTTGCTCAGTTGCCTACCATGGATATTCAGTTGCCTATCAGTGATGCCCAGTTGCCTACAATACTATGAAATTGACCTATCATTGATGTCTAGTTACCTGCTATTGATAATTAGTTACCTATCATTACTGCTTAGTTGTATAACTTTGCAAATTAGTTGCCTACAATTGTGAAGCTGCCTATCATTGTGTTTTTCCTAAGTTGTCTAAAACACTATGAAGTTACCTATCGGTGATGCTCGGATGACTGGCATTTTAAGATCGTTATGCAACCCGAATATTAAACAAAAAAGTTAGCAACTTTTGGGGTGTTTTTGTGCAACTCCAGTGCATTCAACAAGCAACTCATGTGTGTTTTCCATCATTATATCTGCAGATTTCAATAATTTTCACGGGCAACTCATGCAAAAATTATGAACAACTTGTGTAGGCTTGTGGGCAACTATCTGATCCGCCCCTATGAAACTTTTCATCACCCCCTATGCAACTTATCATCTGTCACTACTTATGCAACCAGTCAACACCCACAACTTGGCTATCCAACACCCACGCGCACTCCCCCAGAAAAGGAAAGAATAAGGCTATCACACCATCCATCTTCCCATAGTTGTGAAATTTGAAATCATGACAGACAACTTATATCCCACAAAATTTTTTCAACATTGTAGGCAACTTAGGTCCCTTGATGGACAACTTTCATACTATTTTAGGCAATTGGGGTCTGTAGGCAACTTCGTAGCAATATAGGCAACTTGGTTTCTGAGGCAGGCAACTTAGAAGCCATGTTAGGAAATTTTCCACTCTGCGGTAAGCAACTTTCACAGTATCGTAGGCAACTAAACTATCGACAACTTAGTTTTTGATGTATGCAACTTAGCAACCATGGTAACCATCTATTAGACTATTGCACACAACTATTAATTAGTAGGCTAGTAGGTGAATCACTAATACACACAATGCACTTCATCTAGCATCAAAGTTGCTCCGATTTAGCACTAAAGTTGTCTCATCTAGCATCAGAGTTGCTTTTAAAAAAGCATCAAACCATATTCATATGGTATCTAGTTTTGAAGAGTTCATCACGAGGAACCCAATGACGAAAAAGGATCATAATTCCAACACGCGGTTTGAAAGTTATAGCCTTTTGGAATTTTCTTGTAATGAAATTAATGCATCTTATGTCATCGTTGGGTTCATATGGTTGGTCGGACGAGTTCGTGAAAGATCAACGTACTATAGTGGATGAATCCTTCCATATATGGGCAACTTAGGATGATGTTAAGCTACTCGTTAGTCATGGCACGCAACTTAGGATATTGGTAGCCTACCTTGGAAACTAAGTTGCGTATAATACTATCAACTTGGAGGCAAAACTAGTTATGGTAGAATACTTGCTAGTTATGGTAGAAAACTTAGAGGTGGACCTAGTTAACCTGGTAGTATGGTAATCAACTTTGAAGGAATTTTGTATGATAGGCATTCATACTACACAGTATAACTAGAAGTTGCTTTTCTATAGCACTAAAGTTGCTTCTGTAGTATTCAAAGTTACTCCCAAAAAAAGTTAGTCAAAACATACTCATATGAGATCTAGTTTTGAAGAGCTCGGCGCCAGGAACCTAGCGGTGAAAGCGGATCTTAATTTTCATACTCCGTTCAATAGTTATAGCTTTTAAAAAATTTGAAACACGCATTAAATGCATGCACGCGATATCTTGATGAGAAACTCATGGGATGGTATGATACGCGGATACGTCGGGGACCATGTGCTTTCCATGCGTGTTAATTCTCTCTGTGAACCCCATGATTGGGTTGACTTAATTGCACTTTGTATTAGCCACATGACGGGAAGGAAATTGGCGGACATGAGCGTGCGCTCAAGACGACGATCCAGCGCAGCTGCGCGTTTCAGAATTCGGGAGATGTTAATGCCATTTTTGTTCTACAAGTTGTGCATGGAGTTGAGGCTGAGAACATGATAGTTGGTGTTCTAGTTAATGTGTTGCAGTTATGCTCGAGCCGTGGGTGTTCAGTAAACACAAAGTACAAGTATTGCGGCCATGGAACTTGAAAGAAAACCAAATTCATAATGTACTCCCTCCATTTTGAAATATAAGTCTTTTTAGAGATTTTAACAAATGACCATATACGAAGCAAAATTGATAAATCTACACTCTAAAATATGTCTACATTCATCCATATGTTGTAGTCCATTTAAAATGTCTAAAAAGACTTATATTTAAAAACGAGTCCATTTAAAATGTCTAAAAAGACTTATATTTAAAAACGGAGGGAGTACACAAGATCATAGGTGGCCATGGGCATATGGGAAGTCAGAGCAAACAAAGTTCCCAGCGAAAACTTGCAAATGACAAGACATTGGTAAATAAGACTTTGCATTGAATGGGGACCTAATCAACCAACATACAAGGTGTTTATACACGCAAATCCCATCGGTACATGCCATAATAAAAAAACCAGCTCATATCCCCCAAAAAACAAAATCGTACTATCATGGTTCACCAGCTTGTTACCCAGCCCGGCAAAGTTGTGTGCCTGGAACAGGATAAGATGGCGAATTCTCTAATAAATCATCGGTACAGTGTGCATTTTAGCGGCCTGCATCCAGTTCTTGCTCACCCACAGCTATAGCCCGATCTCATTACACCATGTACCTCCAGCATCTGCAGTCCAAAATGCTCGCCTGTCCCTCCACAGCTCAGGGCTTGATGTTGTTTCAAGCTTCTTGTGGGCAAGAAAATTTCCAGACAGAGCTGATAGGATATGAGTTTTTTCATCGAGTCTAGTCTAATGCTTTTTCTCTCTATGAAATATGAAGGTGTTATGACCGGCATATTAGGGGCTTAGCCCAGTTAGTTGTGGCCCAATTTATCTTATTGTTATTAGGGGCTTAGCCCAATTATCTCATTAGGAGGATTATATAAACTCGTGTAAGGACCCGTTTTTGGATTAAGCAAGAAGCAATCATATTTGCTCGGCTTCCTTAGGGAGCCGGAAAACCTAACCCTAGCCACCGCCCCCTGCTCTCTCTCTCTCTCTCTCTCTCTCTCTCTCTCTCTCTCTCTCTCTCTCTCTCTCTCTCTCTCTCACGCAACGATGGCGCCCCAGCGCCGGCGACCACGCCTTCCTCCACGTCATCCCCCCTTCCATCCCTACAACATGAGACCACGCCCTGGTAGGGATCCGGTTCCTACCAATTTGGTATCAGATGGCTTCGTGCGATCATGTCCTCGCCATCGCCCACCCTGACCCTCCCGCTACCTTCCGCGACGACCGCCCGGATGGCCACCATGGCTAGCGCCCCGCTCTTGCCGGTGCCGGTCACCTCCGCCGCGCCCGTCCCCGTCGTCTTCACCCCGGAGGAGATGACGGCTGCCATCCGGGATCTCACCCAGGCGGTCACGGGCATCTACACGTTCCTCGCGAGATCCTATGGGCCACGGCCACCTGTGCCCTTCGCCACCGCCCCGCCGCCGCAGCAGCCGCCGTGGCAGCCGCCATCCTCGACGACCCCCGTCGCCGCCGCCATGCAGCAGCTGCCGTGGCAGCCGCCACCAGTGACGAACCCCGGCGCCTCCACCATGCAGCAGGGGCAACAGCTGCAGTCGCCGCCACCGGCGTTCGCGACCCTGGGCATCTCGACAACGGGCCCGGGGGTGCCCATCCACCAGGTTCGGTTTCCCCCGTCGCCGTCTCTGTTACCGGCCTGGCTCGCTGGGTCCCTTGAGCCTGTCTACACGACGGCCTCGGTCGGGCCGCACATGCTACCCCCGCCGGCGACGCACCCGGCCATGCAGTTTGGCGAGTCCTCGGGCTCCGCCGAGCCCTTCGCCAGCGTCGACGGGCCCCTGTTCCAGGGCGGCACCCTGATGCCCGCCTACTCGGCCCTGTCATCCTCGTTGCTCCGTGCTGATGAGGCGCACCCGCCCGTCGTCCACGTCCAGAAACCGCCGAGATTCTCCAAGCTGGAGTTCGCGACCTACGACGGCACCGTGAACCCCCTGAATTGGCTCAACCAATGCGACCATTTTTTCAGGGGACAGCGCATGCTCGCGTCCGACCGCACCTTGATCTCCTCGTATCATCTCCGAGGAGCCGCACAGACGTGGTACTACGCCCTCGAACAGGACGAGGGCGACATACCACCATGGGAGCGCTTCCGCGATTTGTGCCTCTTACGCTTCGGTCTGCCTATACGCGGGAGCTGTCTGGCGGAGCTTGGGCGTCTTCCGTTCCTCACCTCGGTGCAAGACTTCGTCGACCTCTTCCAGGCACTGACGTGCCACGCCCCCGGTGTTTCAGCTCGTCAGCGAGTTGAGCTCTTCGTCGGCGGCCTACCGGACCACATCCGCGTGGACGGGGAGATGCGCGGGCCACAGGACCTCCAGATGGCCATGTACTATGCCCGCGCGTTCGAGCGTCGCGCGGTGGCTGTCGGTGTCAAAACCGGCAGATCTCGGGTAGGGGGTCCCGAACCGTGCGTCTAGAATCGATGGTAACAGGAGACAGGGGACACGACGTTTACCCAGGTTCGGGCCCTCTCTATGGAGGTAATACCCTACTTCCTGCTTGATTGATCTTCATGAATATGAGTGTTACAAGAGTTGATCTACCACGAGATCGTAATGGCTAAACCCTAGAAGTCTAGCCTGTATGACTATGGTAATGTGTATATGTCTATCCGGACTATGCTCTCCGGTTTATATAGACACCGGAGAGATCTAGGGTTACATGGAGTCGGTTACATCAGAGGGAATCTACATAGTCGGTTGCCAAGCTTGCCTTCCACGCCAAGTAGAGCCCAATCTGGACACGGGTACAGTCTTCGGTCTTCATGTCTTCACATCCCATCAGTCCGGCCCAAAGGATAACAGGTCGGACGCCCGAGGACCCCTTAGTCCAGGACTCCCTCAGTAGCCCCCGAACCAGGCTTCAACGATGAGGTGTTCGGCGCGCAGGTTGTCTTCGGCGTTGCAAGGCGGGTTCCTTCTCCAAGTAATATATTCGGCCGTTGATCCAATATCGCTCCCCTCGGCTTCTGTGTGCTAATAACTTCGTCTTCCACGTGTCGAGCGAATGCGGAAAGTCATGGTATTTTTGTGGATAACACCCCGTCCACGCAAGGCAGAGCGCCTATTTAAAGATATTGGATCTTAGATCCAGGCGACACTACACCGAGAAAATCCCCGGAGACTGCCAGGAGAAACCATTCCAACATGGTTAGCATTCCCAACTCCTCCTCCCACTCCAGCCCAAAGAGAAGCGAGTGGGAGAAGTGATCTGTGTCTCATAGTCAACTAGCAAAGTTGCAAACGCAGGGATTTCTTCCTCCCGCGGATCTGGTCCCTGTTCGAGCAGGGTCGGCCTCCTTCATTGACGTGACTCAGGCGGAGGACTTCCCCAATCCATCCGGGGGGAGCGAGTGTGCTTCGTCCCCTATCTGCTAAGAGGCGTCGGATTTCCAGTCCATCCGTTCCTCCGAGGGCTTCTGGAATATTATGACCTCCAGCTGCACAACTTCACTCCCGCCTCTATTCTGCACATCGCAGGTTACGTCGCTCTATGCGAGTTATTTCTGGGTGTTGAAGCCCATTTTGAGCTGTGGAGAAAATTGTTCTGTCTTGTCCCGCGTAACCATGAGGGTTCAATATTTGAAGTGGGTGGAGCCGAAGTGTGGCGCATCACCGATACCGGATACCTGTCCGGCACACCGAGGAGGGCATCAAAAGAGTGGCCTTCCGAATGGTTCTACATCGAGGACGTTGCACTTCCCGACCCAGTTCGAAAGGGTCTCCCTGAATTTGCAAGTGCTACCTCTTGAGCACTGCGTTGGTTTTCCCTTGAAGAGGAAAGGGTGATGCAGCAAAGTAGCGTAAGTATTTCCCTCAGTTTTTGAGAACCAAGGTATCAATCCAGTAGGAGGCCACGCACGAGTCCCTCGCACCTACACAAACAAATAAATCCTCGCAACCAACGCGATAAGGGGTTGTCCATCCCTACACGGTCACTTACGAGAGTGAGATCTGATAGATATGATAAGATAATATTTTTGGTATTTTTGTGATAAAGATGCAAAGTAAAGAAAACAAAATAAAAAACGGCACCAGAAATAGCTAAGTGTTGGAAGATTAATATGATGGAAAATAGACCCCGGGGCCATAGGTTTCACTAGTGGCTTCTCTCAAGAGCATAAGTATTTATGGTGGGTGAACAAATTACTGTTGAGCAATTGACAGAATTGAGCATAGTTATGAGAATATCTAGGTATGATCATGTATATAGGCATCACGTCCGAGACAAGTAGACGGACTCCTGCCTGCATCTACTACTATTACTCCACACATCGACCGCTATCCAGCATGCATCTAGAGTATTAAGTTCATAAGAATAGAGTAACGCCTTAAGCAAGATGACATGTTGTAGAGGGATAAACTCATGCAATATGATATAAACCCCATCTTGTTATCCTCGATGGCAACAATATAATATGTGCCTTGCTGTCCCTACTGTCACTGGGAAAGGACACTGCAATATTGAACCCAAAGCTAAGCACTTCTCCCATTGCAAGAAAGATCAATCTAGTAGGCCAAACCAAACTGATAATTCGAAGAGACTTGCAAAGATAACCAATCATGCATAAAAGAATTCAGAAGATTCAAATATTGTTCATAGATAAACTTGATCATAAACCCACAATTCATCGGTCTCAACAAACACACCGCAAAAGAAGATTACATCGAATAGATCTCCACAAGAGAGGGGGAGAACATTGTATTGAGATCCAAAAAGAGAGAAGAAGCCATCTAGCTAATAACTATGGACCCGAAGGTCTGAAGTAAACTACTCACACATCATCTGAGAGCCTATGGTGTTGATGTAGAAGCCCTCCGTGATCGATGCCCCCTCCGGCGGAGCTCCGGAACAGGCCCCAAGATGGGATCTCATGGGTACAGAAGGTTGCGGCGGTGGAATTAGGTTTTTGGCTCCGTATCTGGTAGTTTGGGGGTACGTAGGTATATATAGGAGGAAGAAGTATGTCGGTGGAGCAACAGGGGGCCCACGAGGGTGGAGGGCGCACCTGGGGGGGTAGGCACGCCCCCCTACCTCGTGGCCTCCTGTTTGATGTCTTGACGTAGGGTCCAAGTCCTCTGGATCACGTTCGTTCCGAAAATCACGTTCCCGAAGGTTTCATTCCGTTTGGACTCTGTTTGATATTCTTTTTATGCGAAACTCTGAAATAGGCAAAAAACAGCAATTCTGGGCTGGGCCTCCGGTTAATAGGTTAGTCCCAAAAGTAATATAAAACTGTATAATAAAGCCCAATAATGTCCAAAACAGAATATAATATAGCATGGAACAATAAAAAATTATAGATACGTTGGAGACGTATCAAGCATCCCCAAGCTTAATTCCTGCTCATCCTCGAGTAGGTAAATGATAAAAACAGAATTTTTGATGTGGAATGCTACTTGGCATAATTTCAATGTAATTCTTCTTAATTGTGGTATGAATATTCAGATTCGAAACATTCAAGATAAAAGTTTAATATGGACATAAAAATAATAATACTTCAAGCATACTAACTAAGCAATTATGTCTTCTCAAAATAACATGGCCAAAGAAAGTTATCCCTACAAAATCATATAGTCTGGCTATGCTCTATCTTCACCACACAAAATATTTAAATCATGCACAACCCCGATGACAAGCCAAGCAATTGTTTCATACTTTTGACATTCTCAAACTTTTTCAATCTTCACGCAATACATGAGCGTGAGCCATGGACATAGCACTATAGGTGGAATAGAACGATGGTTGTGGAGAAGACAAAAAGGAGAAGATAGTCTCATATCAACTAGGCGTATCAACGGGCTATGGAGATGCCCATCAATAGATATCAATGTGAGTGAGTAGGGATTGCCATGAAACGGATGCACTAGAGCTATAAGTATATGAAAGCTCAACAAAAGAAACTAAATGGGTGTGCATCCAACTCGCTTGCTCACGAAGACCTAGGACATTTTGAGGAAGCCCATCATTGGAATATACAAGCCAAGTTCTATAATGAAAAATTCCCACTAGTGAATGAAAGTGATATCATAGGAGACTCTCTATCATGAAGATCATGGTGCTACTTTGAAGCACAAGTGTGGTAAAAGGATAGTAACATTGTCCCTTCTCTCTTTTTCTCTCATTTTTTCATTTGGGCCTTTTTTCTCTTTTTTTTATGGCCTCTTTTCTTCTTCTTTTTTCGTCCGGAGTCTCATCTCGACTTGTGGGGGAATCATAGTCTCCATCATCCTTTCCTCACTTGGGACAATGCTCTAGAAATGATGATCATCACACTTTTATTTTCTTACAACTCAACAATTACAACTCAATACTTAGAAAAAAATATGACTCTATATGAATGCCTCTGGCGGTGTACCGGGATATGCAATGAATCAAGAGTGACATGTATGAAAGAATTATGAACGGTGGCTTTTCCACAAATACAATGTCAACTACATGATCATGCAAAGCAATATGACAATGATGGAGCGTGTCATAGTAAACGGAACGGTGGTAAGTTGCATGGCAATATATCTCGGAATGGCTATGGAAATGCCATGATAGGTAGGTATGGTGGCTGTTTTGAGGAAGGTATATGGTGGGTGTATGATACCGGCGAAAAGTGCGCGGTATTAGAGAGGCTAGCAATGGTGGAAGGAAGAAAAGTGCGTATAATCCATGGACTCAACATTAGTCATAAAGAACTCATATACTTATTGAAAAATTCTACAAGTTATCAAAGCAAAGTATTATGCGCATGCTCCTAGGGGGATAGATTGGTAGGAAAAGACCATCGCTCGTCCCCGACCGCCACTCATAAGGAAGACAATCAATAAATAAATCATGCTCCGACTTCATCACATAACGGTTCACCATACGTGCATGCTACGGGAATCACAAACTTTAACACAAGTATTTCTCAAATTCAAAACTACTCAACTAGCATGACTCTAATATCACCATCCTCATATCTCAAAACAATGATCAAGCATCAAACTTCTCATAGTATTCAACACACTCATAAGAATTTTTCTTCTCTTTTTTTTACTAATCTTGAATGCCTATTATTGTTAAAGCAAACTACCATGCTGTTTTGTAGGACTCTCAAAATAATCTAAGTGAATCATGAGAGAACAATAGTTTCTATAAAACAAAATCACCACCGTGCTCTAAAAGATATAAGTGAAGCACTAGAGCAAAAACTATATAACTCAAAAGATATAAGTGAAGCACATAGAGTATTCTAATAATTTCCGAATCAATGTGTCTCTCTCAAAAGGTGTGTACAGCAAGGATGATTGTGGTAAACTAAAAATCAAAGACTCAAATAATACAAGACGCTCCAAGCAAAACACATATTATGTGGTGAATAAAAATATAGCTCCAAGTAAAGTTACCGATGGAAGTAGACGAAAGAGGGGATGCCTTCCGGGGCATCCCCAAGCTTTGGCTTTTAGGTGTCCTTAGATTATCTTGGGGGTGCCATGGGCATCCCCAAGCTTAGGCTCTTGCCACTCCTTGTTCCATAATCCATCAAATCTTTTACCCAAAACTTGAAAACTTCACAACACAAAACTTAACAGAAAATCTCGTGAGCTCCGTTAGCGAAAGAAAACAAAACACCACTTCAAAGTACTGTAATGAACTCATTCTTTATTTATATTGGTGTTAAACCTACTGTATTCCAACTTCTCTATGGTTCATAAACTATTTTACTAGCCATAGATTCATCAAAATAAGCAAACAACACACGAAAAACAGAATCTGTCAAAAACAGAACAGTCTGTAGTAATCTGTAAGTAACGCAAACTTCTGGAACTCCAAAACATCAGCCAAAATAGTACGACCTAGAAAATTTGTTTATTGATCAGCAGCAATTGGAATCAATATTTTATCACGCTCTGGTGATTTTTAACAATTGTTTTCGTGAACAGAAAGTTTCTGGAATTTACAGCAAGATCAAATAACTATCATCCAAGAAGATCCTATAGGTTTAACTTGGCACAAACACTAATTAAAATATAAAAAGACATCTAACCAGAGGCTAGAACAAAGATTTATTCCTAAACAGAAGAAAAAAGCAAAAAAACTAAAAATAAAATTGGGTTGCCTCCCAACAAGCGCTATCGTTTAACGCCCCTAGCTAGGCATAAAGCAAGGATAGATCTAGGTATTGCCATCTTTGGTAGGCAATCCATAAGTGGCTCTCATAATAGATTCATAAGGTAATTTTATTTTATTTCTAGAAAAGTGTTCCATGCCTTTCCTTAACGAAAACTGGAATCTAATATTTCCTTCCTTCATATCAATAATTGCACCGATCGTTCTAAGGAAAGGTCTACCAAGAATAATAGGACATGAAGGATTGCAATCGATATCAAGAACAATAAAATCTACGGGCACATAGTTCCTATTTGCAACAATAAGAACATCATTAATTCTTCCCATAGGTTTCTTAATGGTGGAATCCGCAAGGTGCAAGTTTAGAGAGCAATCATCAAAATTACGGAAACCTAACAAATCACACAAAGTCTTTGGAATCGTAGAAACACTAGCACCCAAATCACACAAAGCATAGCATTCATGATCTTTAATTTTAATTTTAATAGTAGGTTCCCATTCGTCATAAATTTTTCTAGGGATAGAAACTTCCAACTCAAGTTTTTCTTCATAAGATTGCATCAAAGCATCAACGATATGTTTGGTAAAAGCTTTATTTTGACTATAAGCATGAGGAGAATTTAGCACGGATTGCAACAAGGAAATACAATCAATCAAAGAGCAATTATCATAATTAAATTCCTTGAAATCCAAAATAGTGGGTGTATTGAGATCTAAAGTTTTGACCTCTTTATTACCACTTCTATCAATTTTAGCATCAAGATCTAAAAACTCCGAATTTCTAGAACGCCTTCTAGGTAAAGGTGGATCATATTCAGTCCCATCATTATCAAGATTCATATTGCAAAACAAAGATTTAATAGGGGACACATCAATAACTTTTAGATCTTCATCTTTGTTTTCATAAAAATTAGAAGAACACGCTTTTATAAAGCAATCTTTCTTAGCACGCATCCTAGCGGTTCTTTATTTGCACTCATCAATGGAAATTCTCATGGCTTTGAGAGACTAATTGATATCATGCTTAGGTGGAATAGATCTAAGTTTCAAAGAATCAACATCAAGAGAAATTCTATCGACGTTCCTAGCCAATTCATCAACTTTAAGCAATTTTTCTTCAAGCAAAGCATTGGAATTCTTTTGCGAATTCATAAATTCCTTAACACTAGTCTCAAATTCAGAGGGCATCTTATTAAAATTTCCATAAGAATTGTTGTAGGAATTACCATAATTATTAGAGGAATTACTAGGATAAGGCCTAGGATTAAAGTTTCCTCTATACGCGTTGTTACCAAAATTATTCCTACCAACAAAATTCACATCCAAAGATTCATTATTATTCTCAATCAAAGTAGACAAAGGCATATCATTAGGATCAGAAGAAACACTTTTATTAGCAAATAATTTCATAAGTTCATCCATCTTTCCACTCAAAACATTAATTTCTTCTATCGCATGCACTTTTTTATTAGTAGATCTTTCAGTGTGCCATTGAGAATAATTAACCATAATATTATCTAGGAGTTTAGTGGCTTCTCCTAAAGTGATTTCCATAAAAGTGTCTCCCGCGGCCGAATCTAAAAGATTTCTAGAAGCAAAATTCAATCCGGCATAGAAATTTTGTATAATCATCCACAAATTCAAACCATGCGTAGGGCAATTACGTATCATTAATTTCATCCTCTCCCAAGCTTGTGCAACATGTTCATGATCAAGTTGCTTAAAATTCATAATATCGTTTCTAAGAGAGATGATCTTAGCGGGAGGAAAATACTTAGAGATAAAAGCATCTTTGCAGTTATTCCAAGAATCAATACTATTTTTAGGCAAAGACGAAAACCAAGCTTTAGCACGATCTCTAAGCGAAAAAGGAAATAGCTTCAATTTAACAATATCATTATCCACATCTTTCTTCTTTTGCATATCACACAAATCAACGAAGCTATTTAGATGGGTAGCGGCATCTTCACTAGGAAGGTCGGCGAATTGATCTTTCATGACAAGATTCAACAAAGCAGTATTGATTTCACAAGATTCAGTATCGGTAAGAGGAGAAATCGGAGTGCTAAAAAAATCATTGTTGTTGGTATTGGTAAAGTCACATAATTTGGTGTTATCTTGAGCCATCGTGACAAGCAAGCAATCCAACACACGCGCAAACAAGAGACGGGCAAAAAGAGGCAAACGGAAAAGAGAGGGCGAATAAAATGGTAAGGGTGAAGTGGGGGAGAGGAAAACGAGAGGCAAATGGAAAATAATGTAATGCGGGAGATAAGGGTTTGTGATGGGTACTAGGTATGTTGACTTTTGCGTAGACTCCCCGGCAGCGGCGCCAGAAATCCTTCTTGCTACCTCTTGAGCACTGCGTTGGTTTTCCCTTGAAGAGGAAAGGGTGATGCAGCAAAGTAGCATAAGTATTTCCCTCAGTTTTTGAGAACCAAGGTATCAATCCAGTAGGAGGCCACGCACGAGTCCCTCGCACCTACACAAACAAACAAATCCTCGCAACCAACGCGATAAGGGGTTGTCAATCCCTACACGGTCACTTACGAGAGTGAGATCTGATAGATATGGTAAGATAATATTTTTGGTATTTTTGTGATAAAGATGCAAAGTAAAGAAAACAAAATAAAAAAGGCGCCAGAAATAGCTAAGTGTTGTAAGATTAATATGATGGAAAATAGACCCGGGGCCATAGGTTTCACTAGTGGCTTCTCTCAAGAGCATAAGTATTTACGGTGGGTGAACAAATTACTGTTGAGCAATTGACATAACTGAGCATAGTTATGAGAATATCTAGGTATGATCATGTATATAGGCATCACGTCCGAGACAAGTAGACCGACTGCTGCCTGCATCTACTACTATTACTCCACACATCGACCGCTATCCAGCATGCATCTAGAGTATTAAGTTCATAAGAACAGAGTAACGCCTTAAGCAAGATGACATGATGTAGAGGGATAAACTCACGCAATATGATATAAACCCCATCTTGTTATCCTCGATGGCAACAATACAATACGTGCCTTGCTGCCCCTACTGTCACTGGGAAAGGACACCGCAAGATTGAACCCAAAGCTAAGCACTTCTCCCATTGCAAGAAAGATCAATCTAGTAGGCCAAACCAAACTGATAATTCGAAGAGACTTGCAAAGATAACCAATCATACATAAAAGAATTCAGAAGATTCAAATATTGTTCATAGATAAACTTGATCATAAACCCACAATACATCGGTCTCAACAAACGCACCGCAAAAGAAGATTACATCGAATAGATCTCCACAAGAGAGGGGGAGAACATTGTATTGAGATCCAAAAAGAGAGAAGAAGCCATCTAGCTAATAACTATGGAGCCGAAGGTCTGAAGTAAACTACTCGCACATCATCTGAGAGGCTATGGTGTTTGTAAGGGCATTTTTATCCCTTAGTTGGTTTTGGTGATTGATGACAATGCTTTTGCGGACTAATCATGTGCATCGAATATTTCAGATATATTGACTAGTCACAAGATGTTTTGGTTCCCCTCGAAGGCTATGGAAGACGGCGTTTCTCTTCGGTTCTTTTCGGTGGTATTGAGTCGTAGGGAAGCCGTACTATTAAGAGGGGGTCCGCGTTGGAAAGGTTGGGTGGATTCATCACGTACACATCTCCCTTTGCACCTCCTTTCCTCTAGCCTTTGGAGCAACCTATGTTTTCCTTGTCTATGCAATATTGCTCTTGCTTGCCGAACTAAGGCATGCGGTAGTACTGCTCCCTAGAGCGGTAGTACCACAGGACCTTGCGGTAGTACCGCCCGCTGGTGCGGTAGTACCGCAAGGGCTCACAGTAGTACCGCTTCTAGTAAGCGGTAGTACCGTGGTCCCTGACTTAGTTCCGCAAGTACGCAGCAGTAAGGGGCGGATGTAATTTTTTACATCCGCGCCCCGCACGGTAGTACCGCAGCTGGCTTACGGTACTACCGCGTTGGGTTTTTGCATCGACTCCAACTCTGCGGAAGTAGCCACGGATGTAATTTTTTATATTCGTGCCTTCCCATCCCTGGACAGTCCCTGCCTTGCGGTAGTACCGCAAGGGGGAGCGGTAGTACCGCGCCAGCAGTACTACCGCCCTCTGCCTTAGTGCACCTTTGGTTGTTCTGGTCTCTGCTGTGTGGGCGGTAGTACTGCGGGGCCCTGCGGTAGTACCACGTGCCCCTGCGGTAGTACCGCGCCTCGGGTGCGGTAGTACCGCGTGCCCCTGCGGTAGTACCGCGCCTCAGGTGCGGTAGTACCGCGCTGCGCAGGCTGAGTTGGTGGATAACGGTTGGATTTGTTCTTCCACTATATAAGGGGTGTCTTCCTCCTCTAGTTGACTACCTCTTCCACCTCCATGCTCCATTGTTGCTCCAAGCTCCATTTTCGCCCGATCTCCTTCCCTAGCCAATCAAACTTGTTGATTCTCTAGGGATTGGTTGAGAAGGCCCCGATCTACACTTCCACCAAGAGAAATTTGAATCCCCCCACTAATCCCTTGTGGATCTTGTTACTCTTGGGTGTTTGAGCACCCTAGACGGTTGAGGTCACCGCGGAGCCATAGTCCATTGTGATGAAGCTTCGTGGTATCATTGGGAGCCTCCAATTAAGTTGTGGAGATTGCCCCAACCTTGTTTGTAAAGGTTCGGTCGCCGCCTCCAAGGGCACCAATAGTGGAATCACGGCATCTCGCATTGTGTGAGGGCGTGAGGAGTATACGGTGGCCCTAGTGGCTTCTTGGGGAGCATTGTACCTCCACACCGCTCCAACGGAGACGTACTTCCTCTCAAGGGAAGGAACTTCGGTAACACATCCTCGTCTTGACCGGCTCCACTCTTGGTTATCTCGTGCCTTTACTTGTGCAAGCTTATTTGTGTTGTATCTCTTGCTTGCGTGTGTGCTTATTGTTATTGCATCATATAGGTTGCCCACCTAGTTGCATATCTAGAAAACCTACTTTGATGCAAAGTTTAAATTGGTAAAGAAAAGCTAAAAATTGTTAGTTGCCTATTCACCCCCCCCCCCTCTAGTCAACTATATCGATCCTTTCAATTGGTATCAGAGCCTCGTCTCTTTATTAAGTACTTTACCATCCGAAGAGTATGGTTGACGTCGTAGATGGTGTGGAGGAGCACTCCGGTGTGAATCCGGTCTCGTCTACGGGAGATGGGTGAACCGCGGTCTCTCGTGAGGAATTCAATGTGGCGTTGGACACATTGAAAACCTCCATGACGACCGAGGTCGAAAGCATGTTTAATAAATTCTTAGAAGGGCTTAAACTTTCCACCGCACCATTGAAAGTGGGTGATCCCACTAACAAGGTGACGGATGCTACCTCTGACAAGGGGGGAGCTACTAGCGAGAAAGCTCCTTCTTCTAGTGGTAAAAATGGCACTGGCATCTTTGCCCATGTGGAACCTCCACCTGTCTATGGTGGACCGCTTCCTTCCACTCATTTGAATCATGCCAGCCCTGCCCCCAAGATTGAGAAGAATGTAGAATTTGATTCTTGGGTCTATCGTTTTAAGCGTCATTTAAATCATGTGAACACTAACCTTTGGAGAATCATTGAAGAAGGTTTCTATCCGCATGACCAAAGCAACTTCACTCCTAGAGAAGTCGTGGACCATCAATTCAATGAGAATGCTCTCTTCATCATCCAAGAAGCAATCCCACCGAAGATTTTCCTCATCTCCGGCCTTACACCATTGCCAAAGATGCTTGGCAACAAGTGATTTCCCTCTATCGGGGAAGCGCAAGCATTCAACGCTCCAACTATGAAGTGGTGCAAGATGAAGCCGATGAGTTTGCAATGAAAGAAGATGAAGAACCTCGTGAGCTTTATCGGAGAGTAACCAAACTCGCGGTCTCTCTCCGAGATCATGGAAGTAAGGACACGGATGACAATTGGATCAAGCGCAAATTCCTCAAGGCAATGATGCCCTACCACAAAGCCATGTCCTCCGTCATTCGTCAAAGGCCGGACTTCCACACCTTGTCCTCAAGTGAAGTGTTGGATGAGTTCGTTGCTATGAGCATCTTGGACAAGACCGCCGACAATGCGGTTCTTCGCTCTCAAAGAGTAAATAAGCCCAACCTTGCTCTAAAGGCCAAGGTAGTATGGAGGAAGAGGATGAAGAGGAAGAAGAGGAGAGCAACCTCGAAGATATGAAGTATGCCTATCATGAACACATGGCTCTTTCTTCAAGGCAATTTTGGAGCAAGAAGAACTCAAGGCCAAACTTCAACAAGAACAATTCAAGTGGCGCAAAGGGCAAGCAACGAGTGAGGACTTGCTTCAATTGTGGCAATGTGAGCCACTTTGTTGCGGAGTGCCCTTACGAGAAGAGGGAACACAATGGTGGCAAGCTCATCCGAAAGGACAAGGCCAAGTCGTTCCCCAACAAGAGCAACTTCACCAAGAAGACTCCTCCCAAATGCATTGGTGGTACAAGAAGAGTACAATGAGGATGACGACGATAATGAAGATGGTGAGTCGGTTGCCATGGCCTCCGTTTCCATTGCGATGACTCCACAGATGTCTCTCTTCGAATCACCCAATGAGAACATCACCGCCAAGTGCCTCATGGCTAAAGCCACCAACAAGGTAACCCCCAACATCAAAACTACCATCATTAATCATCCTTCTTCGACAGATAGCTTTGATGAACATGAGGGGACAAATGTGGAGGAGAATGAGTTTGAGACCTTTATGGGTAAACTCAAGGGTAAATCCAAGAAGCACTTCGTTGCTCTCTTGGAACAACTTGGTGAAGCCAATGACATGATCGAGGCTCACGAAGATGCCATCTCTAAGATGGAGGGCATAGTCGTGACTATGCCGATGAGATTTCGGATCTTTCCAATGCTCTTGACGAAGAGCGTGGTCTTCGTTTGGCTCTTGACGAGTCATACAACGATGATCATGCTAAGTTAAAGAAAGATCTTGATCATGCTCTTGTTGTGTCTCGTGTGCTAAACTCCGAGAAGGCAACGCTTGGGGTTGATCTTGCTAGACTCAAAGAGGAGTTTGACATTCTCGACAAGGCTCACAAAGTCTTGAAGGGTGTTCATGCTAGCCTCAAGGAGTCTCATGATCAACTCCAAGTGAAGCTAACTAAGGAGAAAGCCACCTTTCCTCATATGGTGTTAATTGATAATGCAAATGCTACTAACCCGTGTTGTGAGCATGTGCATCTTGTTGAGGTGAATGCTAAGTTGAAGGAGCAACTTGAGAAAGGCCTTGTGTCATCCATACAAGGTGAGAAGAACCTCAACGACCTTTTGAGCAATCAAAAGGAAGTTGTGGCCAAGGAGGGGATTGGGTTCGCACCCAATCCCAAGAACAAGAAGAAGAATGACAAGACCAAACGACCTCCTCCTCTCAAGCAAACTTTTGTGAAGGAGGGAGAGGGTACTTCCAAGGAGAAGAACAACAATGCGAAGGGTGGCAGTGTCAAGAAGGGCAATGCCACTCCTTCCAACAAAGCCGGCGACTTTAATCCTTCTTATGTGTTATGTCGTGCTACTGATGGGCATGTTTATGCCAAATTTGTTGGGTCTCCTCATGAGTACATTGAATGGTCTATTTGGGTTCCTAAGACCCTTGTTACTAACATCAAAGGACCCATTACAAAATGGGTACCTAAAACCAAGCATTGATCTCTTGTAGGTGTTTGCTTCCGGTGGGGGATCATGGTTGCTCGATAGTGGAGCTACAAATCATATGACCGGAAGCAAGGACTTGGTGGTGGACGTGCACAAGATTCCATCTATGCCCACCAATGTCGAGTGGGGTGATGCCTCGTCTTCTAAGGTATTGGGACTCTGCAAAGTTGTCATTTCTCATGATCTCACGATCGAGAAGGTCATGCTTGTTGAGTCCCTTGCATACAATTTACTTTCCGTTCGTCAACTTGAAATCATGGGCTTTGCCACTTTCTTTGATATTGATACCGTGGCCCTCTTGTGGAGCAAGACTCTTAGAGTAGCCTTTGTTGGGCATGTCGAGAACGGTCTCTATGTGATTAACTTTTCGGAGCGACCCACTAAGACCGCGACATGCCTAATGGCTAAAGTTGACGTGGGATGGCTTTGGCATCGCCGTTTAGCCCATGTCAATATGAGATCTTTGCAAAGTCTTCTCAAGGGGGACCATGTCCGTGGACTAACGAATGTTAGTTTTGCTAAAGATCGTGCTTGCAGTGCTTGTATCGAAGGAAAGCTACATGAGAAGGCTCACCCTCCCACGACTATCATTTACTCGAAGAGGCCTTTGGAGCTCCTTCATTTGGATCTCTTTGGGCCTCCATCTTTTGATAGTCTTGGGGGTAGGAAGTATTGCTTGGTGACTGTGGATGACTATTCAAGATACACTTGGGTGTATTTCTTCAAGAGGAAGAGTGAGACCCAACAAACTGTCATTGACTTTGCAAATGAAGCCCAACGTCAACACAATGCAAAGATATTGACAATAAGAAGCGACAACGGCACCGAGTTCAAGAACTACACCTTGGATGAGTTTCTTAGTGATGAGGGGATCAAGCATCAATATTCCGCACCTTACACCCCTCAACAAAACGGTGTTGCGGAGAGGAAGAACCGGATGTTGATGGATGCGGCAAGGACCATGATGGCGGAGTTCAAGTCTCCATACAACTTTTGGGCCGAAGCCATCAACACCGCGTGTCATGCATCCAATCGGCTCTACCTCCGCAAGGGCTTGAACAAGACTCCATATGAGATACTCACCGGTAACAAGCCCAACCTCAAGTATTTTCGGGTGTTCGGGGGTAAGTGCTTCATTCTCAAGAAAGGTGTTCGGTTGTCTAAATTTGAGGCTAGAGCTTATGAGGGCATATTTGTTGGTTATGCTACAAACTCTCATGCTTACCGTGTCCTCAATAAATCCACGGGACTTATTGAGGAGACGTGTAACGTGGAGTTTGATGAGAATAACGGCTCCCAAGTGGAGCAAAGTGGCACTTGTGATGTAGGTGATGAAATTCCTCCTCAAGCCATAAGAAGAATGGGTGTTGGTTTTATCCTACCCATTGAGGAACCCCTTGTGCCCGAAGGAGAAGGACAATGCTCCACTCAAGTGGAGCCATCACCGACCCAAGGCCCACACGCTTCCGAAGAACAAAGTGAAGGCCCTCACCCTCATGAACAAGACCAAGGGCAAGATCATGCTCAAGACGGTGTTGACACACCAAGTGATGCCCAAGGTCAAGTTCTCTCCTCCGAGCAAGTTCAAGATCAAGAACAAGCTCAAGACGACGCTCAAGATGATCAAGTGACCGCTCCTCAACTCACCACCGAGGAAGAATTGGAGCGTCGTGCTGCCAAGATTGCATCCAAGCTCTCCACCAAGGTTCATCTCATGAAGAATGTGCTTGGAAGCATTCAAAAGGGGGTAAGCACTCGTAGACAATTGGCAAACTATTGTGAACATCACGCGTTTTTCTCTTGTGTTGAACCCCAAAAGGTATATGAAGCACTCGAAGATCCGGATTGGCTTAATGCCATACATGAAGAACTCAACAACTTCGAGTACAACAAGGTGTGGAGATTAGTGCCGAGGCCAACGGGGAACCACAATGTCATTGGAACCAAGTGGATATTCAAGAACAAGCAAGATGCTCATGGGACCATCATTCGCAACAAGGCACGATTGGTGTCACAAGGCTACTCCCAAGTCGAGGGTATCGACTACGGTGAAACCTTTGCTCCCGTTGCTCGCCTTGAATCTATTCATTTGTTGATTGCTTACGCTTCTCATCACAACTTTAAGTTGCAACAAATGGATGTGAAGAGTGCTTTTCTTAATGTTCCTATTAATGAGTTGGTTTATGTCAAGCAACCCCCCGGGTTCGAGGATCCCTACTTTCCCGATCATGTGTATCAACTCGATAAGGCACTCTATGGCCTTAAACAAGCCCCACGTGCGTGGTATAACCACCTTACCGAGTTGTACAAGATCGTGGGTTTGAAGTTGGGCTAATCGACCCCACTCTTTTTACTAAGAAGGTCAAAGGGGAGTTGTTTGTATGCCAACTATATGTTGAGGATATAGACCCGGGAGTCACCCGCCAGGAGGGCCGGGTTACACTAAGGGTCATTGCCAGAAGCCCGGAGCTAAGTTTCAAGATAATGGGCCAGAGATGGGCTGAGACCCGGCGATGGCTTAAAGCCCGTAGTACAATCTTTATTGTTATAATGGAACTTGTAGTGTAAGGCAAGTATTGTTTAGAGTCCGAGCCGGACACTCTTATGAGCCGGCCGGGACTCTAAGGGCTGCTGGGCGTCAGCCTTCCTATATAAAGGGACGACCCGGCAGCGGTTTAAGGGCGAAAACAACCTCATCGAGAACCGGGTATAGCTGTTTAGCTCCCTGGCGATCGTAACCCTAATCAATAACACCTCGAACTGGACGTAAGCTTTTACCTTCACCGTAAGGGGCTGAACCAGTATAACCCTCGTGTTCCTTGTCCCACTTAACCCCTTCAAGCTTCCCAATTGCGATGGCTCCACGACTAAGTCCTAACCCGAGGACATCTGTCGTGACAATTCCACGACAGTTGGCGCCCACCGTGGGGCTGGCGCATGGTGGATTTGAGTTCTTGAAGGGCAGCTTCGAAGGGCTCAAGGGATACGCTGTGGGCCGGATGACCAAGAGTCGTCGCGGCAAGCTCTACATCGACGATGCGGACTGGGGCCCCGACGCCGGCACAGTGGAGTACGGGTACCGGGTCCCCTTCGGTGGAATTCATGTCTTCATCGGCAAGATTGGAGAGCCGGGCCCCGAGCCGGATCTCCGCGCCGGTCTCGTCGAAACGGCTCAGCGCGCACGACCCGCCCGGGCCCGGCCTGCCTTAAAGCACGCTTTTGTAGGATGCATCCACGAAGGGCCCTCTGATCCATCTGGGACGGGGGATGAGGCGGCCGCCGGCTCTGACGGCGAGTCGGCCGCTGATGAGTCAAACTCGTTGTACCAACTTCAAGATGGCAGGCTCATGAGTTATTCCGATGGCAGCAGTATTCCGGACCTTTTTGAGCCGCCAAGTCAGGTTGGAGTTTTTATGGCTGGTGCACAGCCTGTTCAGAACCCCGCTGCTGGATCAGGAAACCCGGTGCCTTCTCCGGCTCAGGTGCTGATGGATCTCACGGACAAGATGACGGCCCTGTTAACCGCCACAGTTGACCCGGCGGATCAAGCCCAGCATGATGCGGAGGTGGCACAGTTGAAACTGGATTTGATAAAAGCTAAAGAGGATCTTGCGGCAGAAGGAATCAGGCTGGCTGCGGAGCGGGCGGCACTCGATGCCCAGACTCAGCTGATTCAGGCGCAGTCCTTCCAACTCATGATGGATCAGAACGCGGCCAATGAGGTCATGAGAAGGAGGCATCAAAAGGCTCAATCTCGACTCCCGCCGGTCTACGATCCGCGCAACCTCTTCAACACGCCAGGTGCAGGGTCCAGTCACCCGCCAGGGGTCGTAGCACCCGGGTCTGGACCCCTTGTTCAACCACGAGTGATGGGGCCTCCCCAGGGGCCCCCCGCCCCGCCTCAGTATGTGCCAATACCCCCGGGCCATTATAATAACCCGCTGGAGAACATGGTCGCCGCAGCGGCACGGCTGGCGGCTCTGCCCGTTGATGGCGACTCTCCGACGGCTATTGAGACCCGCCGGGTCAGAGAACTCCTCCAGACAGCGCTGGCGCAGCAAGAGGCGTACTCCTACAGTCGGGATAGGATCCATTCAACCCCTCGTCCAGGGCAGAGCCCGAGTTACAGCCGGCACATGGTCTCGGCGACCGGCTCAAGTAATGTCCGACGCCATGACCCGCCCCCTGGTCATGGCCCGGCTCATAATGGAGCCTTCTACGTAGCAGACCAAGCACGCCAAGAGGCGAAGCAGGCGCCTCAAGTGACGGCTTACCAGACCCCCCCGGCTTATCCGACGATGTCCGTTGATGCGGGTATCCCTACTAGAACCGGGGGTGTCCCGTGTTTGGTGCCAGCTATCCGTAATGAACGTCTGCCCAAGGACTTCAAAGGACCTAGGAAGGTGCCTAACTATACAGCAGACTTACAGCCTGCAGCCTAGATTGAGAGTTATGAGATGGCTATGGAATTACTGGAAGTCAGTGAGGCGGCCATGGCCAAATATTTCACCATGATGTTGGATGGAACTGCCCGCACGTGGTTGAAAGGGTTACCGCCGAACTCCATTGGGTCTTGGGCTGAGCTGAAAGCCCGGTTCATTCAAAACTTCAAAGATACCTGCAGGCAATCTATGTCAATCGTGGATCTGACTAACTGTAAGCAGCAGGAGGGTGAATCCACGACCCATTGGGTTCGCCGGGTCAAGGAGATCATACATTCATCGGATAAGATGGATGCCGGCTCTGCAGTCTTAATGTTGGAACAAAACTGTCGCTTTGTGCCCCTAAAGATGAAACTCGGGCGGCTTAAGCATGACTGTACTGATATGGGTACACTGATGGCGGCTCTTGTCAAGTACGCCGATTCTGATGGTACCAAGGATCCCCCTTCAGATGATGAAAGGACAGGGAAGGGAAAGAAGAACGGCAATGGCAAGAGTCCTCAGTTTAACCTGGGGAATCAAGGAGGAGGCAAGCGCAAGGCCGATGGCAGCCTAGAGTTTGTAGCCAACACCAACTCTCAAGGTAATAACCAGCGACGCAAGGGGAGGCCCCCTCCCCGAGGCGGCGGGTCAGGACCTTCTCTGGAACAGCTGTTGAATGAGCCTTGTCCGAGGCACGGCTCTAGAGAGAAGCCGGCGACTCATCTGTGGAAGGATTGTGCTATCATGAAGGCCTTTAAAAACTACAATGGTCCGGGTGGCGGCTCAGGCTCCGGCGGCTTCCATGGCCCGGGCGGCGAGTCAAATTCCGGTCCTCAGAACGGTCAAGGGGGCTTTAATCAACAGTCTGGTCAGGGTCATCAACAGCAACAGGGGGGCTATCAGACCAACCCAAAGCAGCTCAGCGGTGGACAGTATCACGTGTTCACCACTAGTTTGTGCAAACGAGACGAGAAGCTTCACAAGAGGGCTGTTAATGCTGTTGAGCCGGCGGTTCCACGCTACTTACGATGGTCGGAGCAGCCCATAGTGTGGAGTAGGGAGGATCACCCTCCCCGGGTGGATAACCCGGGCCACCTGGCCTTAGTGGTGGCTCCTCAAGTGGGAGGCTATAAGTTCACAAAAGTACTCATGGATGGAGGCAGCAGCATCAACATCCTCTATTATGAGACTTTCCGTCGTATGGGGCTAGTTGATAAGAACCTCAGCCAGTCAAATACTATCTTCCATGGTGTGGTACCCGGTAAATCGGCTTATCCAGTCGGCAAGATCGAACTGGAAGTGGCCTTCGGTGATGAGAACAACTACAGGGTGGAGAAGTTGACCTTTGAGGTGGTCAAGATAAGAAGTCCTTACCACGCCATATTTGGACGGTCGGCTTACGCCAAGTTCATGGCACGGCCGTGTTATGTGTACTTACAACTCAAGATGCCGGGTCACAACGGGACCATTACGGTTCACGGCAGCCGGAAAGTGGCTCTGGAGTGTGAGGAAGGTGACGCGGCTTATGCAGAGTCTGTTTGTGCCACAGAAGAGCTGAAATTTTATAAAGACAATGTTGACCCAACAGATATGACCTCTCTGAAAAAGCCAACCACGGAGAATGAACCAGCAATGAAGTTTAAATCGGCTGATGAGACTAAACTTGTTGATTTTGTTCCAGGTGACTCGTCTCAGCAGTTCAGCATCAGTGCAAATCTGGACCCGAAATAGGAAAGCGCGCTCATCGAGTTCATCCGTGAGAATAGGGACATCTTCGCGTGGAAACCTTCTGACATGCCAGGTGTACCTAGAGAACTCGCTGAGCACACTCTCAATGTTGATCCAAAATTTCAGCCGGTCCGACAGTTCCTTCGACGGTTTAACGAAGAGAGGCGGAAAGCTATTGGTGAAGAAGTGGCCCGGCTTTTGGCGGCCGGGTTCATTGTTGAGGTTTTTCACCCAGAGTGGTTGGCTAACCCGGTGCTCGTACTTAAGAAGAACGGCACCTGGCGGATGTGTGTGGACTACACGGACTTGAACAAGGCGTGCCCGGCTGATCCTTTTGCTCTCCCCCGTATTGATCAAATCATTGATGCTACGGCAGGTTGTGCACGCTTAAGTTTCTTGGATGCCTATTCCGGGTATCATCAGATTAAGATGGCAGTTAAGGACCAGGAGAAGACGGCGTTCATCACTCCCTTTGGAGCCTTCTGCTATGTCTCTATGCCCTTTGGGCTCAAGTGTGCGCAGGCGACTTACCAGCGTTGTGTACAGAATTGTCTCCATAAACAGATCGGGCGCAATGTTCACGCTTACGTGGACGATATTGTGGTTAAGTCCATCAAAGAGGAAACCCTGATAGATGACTTAAGGGAAACCTTCGATAATCTCCGGGTCTACAAGATGATGCTTAACCCGGCCAAATGTGTTTTTGGTGTTCCTGCGGGCAAGCTATTGGGCTTCTTGGTTTCTGACAGAGGAATTGAAGCTAACCCGGAGAAGATCAAAGCTATCACTTCTCTAGCTAAGCCGGCATGTATAAACGATGTTCAGCGTTTGGCAGGTCGCATCGCTGCTTTAAGCCGGTTCATAAGCCGCTTGGGTGAGAAGGCTATGCCCTTATATCAGTTGATGAAGAAAACTGACAACTTTGTCTGGAATGATGCAGCTAATACCGCTTTTGAGGATTTGAAAAAGCAACTGGCGGAGCCCCCCGTCCTTGCTGCTCCGGTTGATAAGGAGCCCCTGCTACTGTATGTGGCGGCAAACGCACGAGCTGTCAGCGTGGCTATTGTGGTGGAGCGCAAGAAGGCGGGTAAGGAGCATCCGGTTCAGCGGCCGGTTTATTATGTCAGTGAGGTGCTCATTGAGTCCAAGCAGCGGTATCCGCATTGGCAGAAGCTCGTATATGGGGTGTTTATGGCAAGCCGGAAGCTTCAGCATTATTTTCAGGGTCATCCCATCACTGTGGTCAGTTCCGCCCCTCTCGGTGATATTATCCAGAATAGAGAGGCTACAGGGAGAATTGCTAAGTGGGCTATAGAACTTGGACCTCATGACCTTAAATATGTGCCACGCACTGCTGTTAAGTCTCAGGCCTTGGTAGATTTCATCAATGATTGGACAGAGTCGCAAGTACCTGAGCAAAAGCCGGATAACACTTATTGGACTATTCACTTTGATGGGTCCAGGCAGCTGGAGGGCTCGGGAGCTGGTGTTGTCTTGGCTTCCCCTAAAGGTGACAAATTCCATTATGTGCTACGGTTGATGTTTCCTTGCACTAACAATGCGGCTGAATACGAGGCTTTGCTCCACGGTCTTCGGGTGGCTAAGGAGATGAGCTTAAGCCGGGTGAGGTGCTTTGGTGACTCAGACTTGGTGGCTCAACAAGTATCAGGCACCTGGGATTCTAAGGATCCTCTAATGGCGGCTTATCGCCGCGAGGTTGATGCCATTGCTGGGCACTTCCAGGGGTACCAAGTGGAGCATATTGATCGCCGGAGGAACGAGGCGGCGGATGCGTTAAGCCGGCTAGGCTCTCAGCGAAAGCCGGTGCCGCCTAACACTTTCCTGGATGTCCTGTATAATCCTTCGGTCAAATTGCCTACAGAAGAAGATTTGGCCGTCCCTGACCCGGAGGCGCAACTGGTGGCAGCTCTTCATGTCATACCAGACTGGACAATGCCATATCTGGCTTATATAACCCGGGGAGAATTGCCTGAAGAGGAAATTCTGGCCAGGCAAATAACCCGGCGGGCTAAGTCAATGATTGTTATCGATGGCGAGTTGTATCATCGCAGTGTTTCAGGGGCATTTCAGCGTTGTATCTCCCCTGAGGAAGGTCAAGAGATCTTGCGCGAGATTCATGAAGGGGATTGTGGCCATCATGCCGGTTCAAAATCTCTTGTGGCCAAGGCTTTCCGTCATGGTTTTTACTGGCTGACGGCTCACGCTGATGCAGAGGACTTGGTCAGTAAATGTGATGGCTGCCAAAGGTTCTCACGACGGGCTCATGTGCCGGCTCAGGAGTTGAGGATGATTCCAATCGCCTGGCCCTTTGCGGTCTGGGGGCTTGATATGGTTGGGCCTTTTAAACGGTCCAAGGATAAGAAGACCCGCCTCTTGGTGGCAGTGGACAAATTCACGAAGTGGGTGGAAGCTGAGCCAGTTAGCAAGTGTGATGCAGCCACGGCGGTTCAATTTATGAAAAAGGTGATCTTCCGCTTCGGCTTTCCGCACAGCATCATAACAGACAATGGCACTAATCTGTCCAAAGGCGCTATGGAGGAGTTTTGTCAACGAGAGCATATCCGGCTTGATGTTTCTTCAGTAGCTCATCCCCAGTCTAATGGTCAAGCTGAGAGAGCTAACCAGGAGATTCTGAAGGGCATCAAACCCCGGCTTTTGGTCCCTTTGCAACGGACGCCGGGTTGTTGGGTGGAGGAATTTCCCTCCGTCTTATGGAGCATCAACACTACTCCTAACAGGTCTACAGGCTTCACGCCTTTCTTCATGGTTTATGGAGCAGAAGCGGTTCTCCCCAGCGACATCCGTCATGATTCACCTCGTGTGGCGGCTTATGTTGAGACGGATAATGAACAGGCGCGCCAAGATGCTCTGGACTTGTTGGACGAACAGCGTGATGTGGCAGCCGCCCGTTCAGCGATTTACCAACAAGACCTGCGCCGTTATCATAGCCGCCGGGTCAAGTCACGGGTCTTTCAGGAAGGCGACCTGGTGCTCCGGCTCATCCAGGATCAAACAGATGCAAACAAGTTATCCCCACCTTGGGAAGGGCCTTTTTTGGTCAGTAAGAACTTGCACAACGGGTCATATTACCTCATTGATATCCGGGAGCATAAAGACTCGCGTAAATCTGAGGAGGAGACCCGTCGGCCGTGGAACATAGCTCAGCTTCGGCCTTATTACACTTGAGCTACCGGCTCTTGTGGTGTACATATTTATCTCAGATATATATATATTATGACAAGCAATAAAGCAGGACCTCTGTCCTTTTTTCTCCTCCAAATATACGTGTCATACTAATTTGAAAGGAGGATCCGGCTTATGATCGCATTTGAGTCTAGCCGTAAGTAGTAAGATCACTTGGGGGCTTCCTGTTCAAACATGGGTCATATTCGAACCAAAGAGAACATAGCTGTCGATACCCATTTGATTGGCAAAGTGCCGAGCTCATTGGGAGGTTGCCTTTGGTCATATTTGAATCATAGTGTAACCCCTCTGAGAACCGACGTGGATCGTATTCGAATCAGCGTCGTTAAACAATTTTCAGAATCACTTGGGGGCTTCCTGTTCAAACATGGGTCGTATTCGAACCCAAGAGAACATAGCTGTCGGTACCCTCTTGATTGGCATCGCCACACCCATTGGGGGCTATATGATCGTATCCGAATCTTGGCTTAAACCCCTTTCGGGCCGGGTCTCTGGTCGTATTCGAACTGGAAGCCCCTAAGTTCCGATTTATCGCAAAGTCTACTCTGATTATGACGTGTGCATGGCCGGGTTTCGCTTGACCGGCTTAATTTTGGAGTTATCTTGTTAATTGAACATCCTGGATGTCATCAAGACAAGTCCATTAGAGTTAAGATACCAACCATGCTACCCGGGTCGTTTAGTCCGGAGGGTGGTAAGCCGTCTTGAGACTTGTGATTTACCTTTCTATGCAGATGCTTGAAGGTACTTTTTTAAAGGATGAGAAGCATGAAGGGTAATTATGACCCGGAGGAGCATCAAAAGAATGACTTCAAAGGATTTCAGCATTCATTACGTGCACGATGGCACGGCAGAGATAAATTGTTGCACTTATTCTATTACAGAAATCTTTCAAAGTTTCAAGGGTGGAGTGTTGTTTGGTGAGCCGCTAGCCGGTTTATGACGCCTGCTGAGTCGAAGTCCCCGGCTCGTCTTCTGCTCCGGCTGATCCCAAGACTTCGAAGGTTGACGACTTCCAGTCGATGCCGTTGAGAGCCTCGAACTGGGCTTCTTCGTCAATTAACCCGGCCGGGTCAATTTCGGGCGCGAAGGTGTGCTGGCGAGCCGGAGGAATCAGGCTGAGAGCTTCATAGCGAGGGGTTGGAATTCTCTGATTCTCCGCGTTGTACCCCGGCTGATACTTGGTTAAGTCGGTGTCGTTCCCGATGATGGTGGCCACCGGGCGTACAGCCTTCACACATGCCGCGAAATCCTTCTGGTCGAAGGCTGAGCCGTCTTCCTTCAGGCTCGGGTAACCCAGGGCGATGTCTGCCGGGTCTAGCTCCGGCAGGAATGCCTTGGCCCGGCTCAGCGCGGCAATTGCTCCGGATCTTGCGGAGGCTCGGCGTAGCTCCTGGATCCGTTGTGGCAGAACAGCAAGCCGGCGCAGGACTTCGGCCAGATGGGTTGGCACCTCATTGGATAGGGCCACCACAGCTAAGGCACGCTGTGACCCGGTGTAGAGTTGTTCCACCAGGGTGTACACGGCCTTTAACTTGGTGACCACGCTATGGTTTAGATTGGCACTCCTGGGACCTGTTTAAATAAAGATCAGGTAAGCCGGTGACAAAGATGAATTATAACATATATAGACTTGATGAAAGCCGGCGAGGTGACTTACCAAAGATAGCAGCTACCATCTGGGAAACCTGGCGCTTTAGGCTGGAGAGCTCAGCGGTTTTTTCATTGAGGGCCTTCTCCGCCTGTTCTGCCCGGGTCACCAGTGCGGCTTTCTCCTTAGCCCAGGCCTTCCGCTCAGCGTCGAATTCAGTCTTCAATTTCTCCTGAGCGGCGATGCTGGAGACAAACTTGGCATTCGCCTTCCGGGTCTCCATCTCTTGAGTTTTTAACCGGCTCTTGAGACCCGCAAGGTCCGACTCAAATTTCTTGCCAGTAGCCTGCATATATTTCCGGGTTATTAAACAGTCATTGTATAAGTCCCAAGCACTTTCCAAGCAAAGACACTTGGCACTTGGGGCTAATGCATATTGAACGTGTTTATCTATGTACTGCTGGTTCAATTAAGTAAGCCGGACTCTAAGTCTATAGCATATGCCAAGTATAAGTTATAGACTTGGGGGCTAGCATGATGAGGATCACTATGCGGAAAGTAAGAAGACAGCAGAAGGTTACCTCAGATTTCTGTTGGATCTGGTTGACCATGGCGATCTCGGCGTCTCGGCTCTTGTGAACTTGGCTGATGTAGCCTGAGACAAGTTCTCCAATGCTTAAATCGGTGTAGCCCGAGAGCTCCAGATTCGCCCGGTGGGGTCGCAGCAGTTCCCCCTTCGCGGAGCATTGGGCTAGTGCGGTCGGCCTCCCCGGCTCAACATACTCCGTCCGGGTAATTACCACGTCCGGGTCGTTAGCCGGTGGGGTTGAGCCAGAGGCCTCCGGATTAGCTGACGCTTCGGTCGTTGTCTTGATGGTCGGGGCAGGGGCTTCAGGCGTCGTATCCATGGGAATGGTGGCCTCGGAGGCGGCTGGTGGATCTTGAGCCGTCGTCTCCGGCTCAGGCAAGTCCGGCACTCCGGCTGACCTGGTTTTCTTTGTTCTTTTGGTGAGCTTTGCCTGGGCACTGAAAAGACAGACGTGTTAGGTATACAAAAAGTAAGTACAGAGAGATAATGTAAGGAGATTGTTGTTACCCGGGTGCAGTCTTGAAGGCCGGCAGATTTGACTGCATGGAGTCACCCGAAGAGGGGGAGGTCTCCTGGTAATTGGAGTCAGAAGAGTTGAGTGGCTGGCGGATGACACCCGCCAACGGATGAAAAGGGTACAGGTGAGAAAAAACCTCAGTGCGGCGCTTCCTTGTCGCGACGGGTAACCCGGCGGCGAGGTCGGTGTCCTTGCGGGCCCGGGTGAGACGCCGGCTTTCGTGAACCTGCTGCTTCAAAAGAAATTGAGGGTCTTGATGAGCTAATGGATGAGAAAAACTTACTTTCCGGGTTACCCTTCGGACTTTCAGCTGTGGCAAAGGCTCCGAGTCGGAGGGGAGTAATGTTACCTCTTCAATCACCGGGTTACTGGCGCCGGTGTCATCCTGTCAATAAGCAAAATGATGGTAAAGTGGACAGCAGCAAACAATAAATACGGCAAGAGTTTAAAGGTTTAAGGGTTACCTCTGACTCGGAGCTATCGCTTAATTGCAGCAGCTCCGAAGCAGTGGGTCTGTTTCCCTTTTTGCGAGGGGCGGCTCTCTTGGCGGCTTTCTTCGCCTTCCTGGCTTTCTTGGCCGCCTCATGGTCATATTTGACCTGCCAGAATTTATCATCAGCCTGAGAAATACAGTAATGAGTTCTTAGTAAGATGACAGGTAAAAAAAATGGAAAGGTTAAAGTCAGCGACTTACCGCTGGGGCTGGATTGGTCTTGCAGAATGGGGCTAGCCCGGTTTTTCCACAGTCTGCCAGGCTCTCGTTTAATAGAGCCTTGGTCTCTTCTTCGGCAACGTCTTCTGGAAGGTCGTTGCGACTGTGCCTCTGCGGGTCATCCTTTCGCCCGGTGTACTCACACATTAAGCGGGGCGGCGGCTCAATGGGATCACCCGCCACGAGATCCAGACCCGGACCAGGTCTATTCCGTTCAGACCGTTGCCTAGCAGGGCCTTGATCTTATTGATCGTTGGAAGCAGAGGCTGGCGTTCCGCGGCAGTCAGCTTGTCGGATAGTGGATGAGTCGGCTCCAGGCGCGTTGGGCGAAAGCCGGGCAGCGGGCTCTCATCAGCCGGGGACGTGTCTTGGCAGTAGAACCAAGTCATGTTCCAGTCCTTGGGGTGACTTGGCGGTTCTGCGTAAGGAAATAGACAGTCCCTGCGCCGTTGGATGGAGATGCCGCCTAACTCTAGACTTGGACCGTTTGCGCACTCGGTTTGGCGGTTCAAATAAAACAGCTCTCTGAAGAGCAGCAGACTCGGCTCTTCTCCAAGATATACTTCACAAAAAACTTGGAAGTTGCAGATGTTGGATATGGAATTGGGTCCTATATCCTGAGGCCGAAGGTCAAAGAAGTTGAGCACGTCTCGGAAGAATTTTGAGCCGGGCGGTGCGAAGCCCCGGCTCATATGGTCTGCAAAGATCACTACCTCCCCGTCCCTCGGCTGGGGTCTTTCTTCGGACGGGTCAGGGGCACGGTAGGACATCACTTCCTTCCTGGGCAGATATCCGGACTTAACGAAGTTGGCCAGGGTCTCATCAGTGACGTTGGATCTCATCCAGTTGCAAGTGATGGGAGCTTTGGGAGGCATGGTGACGGTTGGTGATCTATGATAAAGAGGAAAGTGTCCGAGTTAATTATAAGCCGGAGTTTATCATTCAAACTACAATGACGGCTTATGAAGGGGACTAATGGTATGTATTGATATGGTGGGTTATCTAAGCCGACGGGGCATTCAGGATGAGTTGGTCATCTACGGCTTACTGCGGTTAAGTCGGAAGATACTACAGAGCATGGTTCTCTTTAAACCGGAAAGTTCTACGGCGCGTGTTTTCTTTAAGTCGGAAATATAAGCCGCCAAGATTCAAGGGCTGCAGTTTTTACTAAGTGTGGTAAAACAGATTTCATATATTACAGTAACTTTTTCGGATCAAAATGGTCGGGCAAGATGAAAATTTTCTAGACCTAAAGAAACAGAAACAGGAGAAGTTCTTAAGGTGGAACATGATTTTTAAGCAGTAAAAAGAGGATTTTTTGCAGATGGAATGGATCTCGAACATTTACCGCAAAGGTTCTACGAAGAGTTAAGATCAACGGGGCAGTGACTACAGGGGTTACTGAAACTTGCGGCAATGGTGAAGAACGCGAAGAACACAAGATGAACCCTACCACAGATTTGTTCTAGCAAGGCAGGGAAGACTCACCGGAGTTGAGGAAGAGCGAAGGTCGCCGCCGTTATCTGGTCCGGGTCAGGGTGATGCAGCGGCCGGGTCAATGAAGATCAGGGGCGCGACGGCGGCGGCGGCGGCAGAAGCTCGGGCAGAGGAACGGCAGCGCGAGGAAGAAGAAGGAGAGTGTGAGAAGAGAGTGCCGGGCCGGCCTATTTATAAGGCAAGTCATAAGTGGGCGCGATATTCAAGGAGACCACGGCGTGGTTATCTCCCCCTCACGGCGCCTCGATTTTCGGAAAGACAGTAACAGCAGAGATCCGTTGCGGATCTGACGGAGTAAAAAACGGACTTAATGGAGGATGACGTCACGGCGGATTATCCGGAGTCCGGAGAATGACGTCACACCGGGTTATGGCCTTCACACGAACGGTGAGCCGGAGATTTTTTCTGTCGGCAGAGTTGAAGATTGACACGAGCCGGCTCAAGTCAATCTGGGGCCTAATGTTGAGGATATAGACCCGGGAGTCACCCGCCAGGAGGGCCGGGTTACACTAAGGGTCATTGCCAGAAGCCCGGAGCTAAGTTTCAAGATAATGGGCCAGAGATGGGCTGAGACCCGGCGATGGCTTAAAGCCCGTAGTACAATCTTTATTGTTATAATGGAACTTGTAGTGTAAGGCAAGTATTGTTTAGAGTCCGAGCCGGACACTCTTATGAGCCGGCCGGGACTCTAAGGGCTGCTGGGCGTCAGCCTCCCTATATAAAGGGACGACCCGGCAGCGGTTTAAGGGCGACAACAACCTCATCGAGAACCGGGTATAGCTGTTTAGCTCCCTGGCGATCGTAACCCTAATCAATAACACTTCGAACTGGACGTAAGCTTTTACCTTCACCGTAAGGGGCTGAACCAGTATAACCCTCGTGTTCCTTGTCCCACTTAACCCCTTCAAGCTTCCCAATTGCGATGGCTCCACGACTAAGTCCTAACCCGAGGACATCTGCCGTGACAATTCCACGACAGTTCCCCTAACAAAGCTTTCAATAAGGAATTTGCCGCACTCATGACCTCAAAGTTCAAGATGTCTTCCATGGGAGAGTTGAAGTTCTTTCTCGGTTTCGAAGTAAAGCAAAGAAGAGAAGGAACCTTCATCAACCAAGCCAAATACAGTCAAGACATGCTCAAGAGATTCAAGCTAAGTGATGTCAAGCCGGCGTCCTCTCCAATGCTCACCAAGTGCCAACTTGACATCGATCCCAATGGTAAAGCGGTGGATCAAAAGGTATATCGCTCCATGATTGGTTCCTTGCTTTACCTTTGTGCATCTAGATCGGATATCATGTTGAGTGTGGGAATTTGTGCACGGTTTCAAGCCGCACCTAAGGAAAGCCACTTTGTGGCGGCCAAGCAAATCTTTCGATATTTGGCTCATACCCCAAACTTTGGCTTATGGTACCCAAGAGGAGCAAACTTCAAGCTTGTAGGGTATTCGGACTCCGATTGGGCGGGAGACAAAGTGGATAGGAAGTCCACTTCCGGAGGGTGCCAATTTCTTGGTTGCTCTTTGGTAAGTTGGTCTTCTAAAAAGCAAAGTTGTGTGTCTCTCTCGTCCACCGAAGCGGAGTATGTGGCAGCCGGTAGTTGTTGTGCACAACTCTTATGGATGAGGCAAACTTTAAAGGATTACGGTGTCATTTGTGAAAAAGTGCCTCTCTGGTGTGATAATGAAAGTGCCATCAAGATTTCTCTCAACCCCGTGCAACACTTCAAGACGAAGCATATTGAGATTCGGTATCACTTCATCCGATATCACATTAGGCGAGGGGAGATCGAGCTCCACTACGTCAACACCCATGATAACCTTGCAGATATTTTCACGAAGCCTTTGGATGAAGCAAGATTTCGCGAGTTAAGGCATGAGCTAAATATCATTGATTCAAGCAATGTTGCTTGAACCCTTGCACACCCCACCACACTCAACTTGTTATCTAATCTAGGTGTAGGCATGGACATAGGGGGAGTGTTGTTCTCTCAATGAACTCTCGCTCCCCCATTATGCATAAAGTGATCAACTCTTTCACATTAGCCATTTTTTATGGTACTTGTGCTTCAAAGACGAGTTTTGGTCATGGGCCCAAGGATAATTCTTCGCGGTGCCATACCAATTGACTCAAACATAGGTGGCTCCGGCCACCGCCCTCTCCTTGGAGAGTTTGTGTCTCGTTTTTGGTCTGTGTTGTCTCTTGCCTTTCTTCCTTCGTGCCAAGCTTGTGCTTGTGGTGTCCAGTGTGTTAGCTCTTTGGTGTGGTCTCTCGCTTGAAGGTTCCGTGCTTCGGTGTTCTCTCTTTTTGGTCGAAACTATCTTTCTTGAGCTCACGGTACTATCGCGGCCTGCCACGGTACTACCGCGAGGGGGGCGCACGGTACTTCCGCACCCAGCGCGGTAGTAATTTTTTACTGCCGCCTGGAAGAGCGGTACTACGGCCTCGGTGCGGTACTTCCACCCGGGCGGTACTACCGCAATGACGTGTGGTACTACCGCGTAAGGAGCACACGGTACTTCCGCACCCAGCGCGGCAGTAATTTTTTACTGCCGCCTGGAAGAGCGGTACTACAGCCTAGGTGCGGTACTTCCGCCCAGGGCGGTACTACCGCAATGACGTGCGGTACTACCGCGTGAGGAGCGCACGGTACTACCACACCCAGCGCGCGCGGCAGTAAATTTTTACTGCTGCCTGGGGGAGCGGTACTATAGTCACGGTGCAGTACTTCCACCCGGGGCAGTAGTACCGCGATGACTTGCGATACTACCGTGCAGTCGAGGGCGTGTGGGGGTTAAACATGGGCAGGGGGTTCCAACTCCCCCATACCCATTCGTCTCTCTCCCCACTCCGTCTCTCTCTCTCTCTTACTCAAGAACGGCGCCGGAGGTCCTCGCCGGATCTCCGTCTCCGGCCGCTCTCCTCAGATTCCGACCGGTGGGACCGTTCCCCACCACTCCCTCTTGCCATGGAACAGGGTTTCTCCCCAATCCCTCCCTTTTTCTTGTTCGTCTTGTTGATTTTAGGTTTTGGGGAGATGCAAGTTGTTCTTGAGATTTTAGGCCAAATCTATGCAAGAGTAGGATGTAGGAGAGTAGTTTTGTCTAGTGTTGGTACTTGCTATAGTTGTCCCATGATGGATTTGATCGACCGTAGTACCGCATGTTGACACGGTTGTGCTCAGATCTCCATGGCTGTTTCTTATCTGCAACCGTGCGGTACTACCGCTCTTCAGGTGCGGTACTACCGCACGTCCGGTACTACCGCCCTGCTGGTGCGGTACTACCGGGTCTACGGTACTACCGCTCCATGGTCCGGTACTACCGCACGTGGCGCACCACACGATACTACCGTCGTCTCATATCCCTCTTGTGGCACTTCTCACATACCATGTCTACTTGTTTCTCCTGCTTTGCTATGGTCCTTGCATTGAACCTTCTCGTGTTTTGTGTGTGTTTGTTTTGTGGTGTGTGTTTTAGGTGGTGGCTCAGGTGCTCCGGCTTGCCGCTCCAATCCAAGCTGTGACACGGGATCGAAGCGTATGCGCAACACAGAGGAAGCAGAGGGCTCCAATGCCCCCCAACGCAAAACCAAGACCACTACCACCAAAGAGAAGGACCCCGCCAAGGGTATGGATGAGATACCGCTTGCTGAGTTCATCTCTCGGAGGAAGATCAATCCGTATGGAAACCCTCGTGCTAACTTTCGAGGGAATGATCTATTCTGGACCAAGCAATAGAATCTCATCTATCTGGATGTCATCAAGGCCAAGCTAAACATCCATGTGGAGGTGAAGTGGATCAACTTGCATCACATGCGCAAAGAGGCGCACCGGGAATACTTTGGTGAGGCTTTGGACCTAGTGGAGCAATTTGGCATTGAGCATATCATCTCATTCCACAAAGACTATGATCCTGAGATCCTTGCTCAGTTCTTTGCCTCAGTGCATTTTCATCCCAATGAGGAAAGGACCATGACTTGGATGACCAATGATCGGCAGCTGACTGCTACTTGGAAGGAATTCATGACCTTTCTTGGGGTTCCGGATGAGGGGCTCGCCACACCCCAAGGTGTTCGCCCTCATGCCAATCCCGAGTCTGCCAACAAGAACAAGCTTATGCCCTACTATGTGGAGAATAGGCTCTCCAATGGCAAGTCATCTTGGGTACTCAACTCCTTTCTTGACATCATGCACCGGATCTTCCGCAACACTCTCTTCCCACACATTGGGGACAAGGACAAAGTGCATGCCTATCTTGTGGATATGATGCTCCTGTGTGAAGATGCTCGCAACTCTCAAACACTACCACTTGATGTCTCACATATCATGTGGCATGAGCTTCACTTTGCGGTCTACAACCGCAAGGTCCCCATCTATGGACCTTATCTGTTTGAGTTGATATCGGCTACCTGGGAGCGGGTCTACCCTCAGGATGTGTTTGAGGCCCCTGGTTGGATCCGGCATGAGCCCATCAACCTCCGTATCAAGCCTCAGTGGGCCAACACTACCTCTCGTGCTGATACTGCGGCTGCCATGGACATGGATGCATATGAGGATGAGGAGGAGGCAGTAGATGAGGATAGCTCTGAGGGTTACATCCCTCCCACCTCTGAGCCTTCTTGGGCTAAGCGACTGAAGAACAAGATGAAGATGTTGTTCTGTATGCAGGCAAAGGGGCAGTACCAGACCCACGTGGCTTCCAAGGAGACTCGCCGCCGCGACAAGCGGATTTTCAGGACCTTTGGCGAGAACATCTCTAGCGGGTCAAAGGTGAACATCACCCCAGAGGCAGAATGGCTGCACAAGCAGGGTTATCGGTGGACCGAGTCTGAGGAGGAGTCCGCCCAGCTACAGAGTCTGACGAGGAGCGTGCAAGTGACTACTCCGCTTGAGCCACCACTATTGCTGTAGGTGTCCTCTCTGCCTTTTTGGCGTCTCGATGCCAAATGGGGGGAGAGTGTAGGATTTGCGAGTTGTGTCGTGTTTGGGTCAGTTGAACTTCGTTTATTTCGTTTGCTTTGGTTTGTGCTCGTGAGACTTCCGATCATATGGTGTAAGACATATGCACTCTATCGTACCGTAGTGAGCTTACTCTATCTTGTGCTAATTACCTATGCTCATGTCTATCTTGCTTAGCTTTAGCCTTATTGCAAGATTTGCCATGTCTATAAAATATAGGGGGAGTGTTGATCCTAGTATGTGTGCCGTGCAGTCCAAAGCACTCTTCGAGATAGCACACATCTAGGGGGAGCCCGTCTATATTTTAGAGACTTGGGGTTTGCCCCCGCTCTTTGCGTTATACTCTCGTGCAAATCCCGTGTTGTCATCAATCCACCAAAAAGGGGGAGATTGTAAGGGCATTTTTATCCCTTAGTTGGTTTTGGTGATTGATGACAATGCTTTTGCGGACTAATCATGTGCATTGAATATTACAGATATATTGACTAGGCACAAGATGTTTTGGTTCCCCTCGAAGGCTATGGAAGACGGCGTTTCTCTTCGGTTCTTTTCGGTGGTATTGAGTCGTAGGGAAGCCGTACTATTAAGAGGGGGTCCGCGTTGGAAATGTTGGGTGGATTCATCACGTACACATCTCCCTTTGCACCTCCTTTCCTCTAGCCTTTGGAGCATCCTATGTTTTCCTTGTGTATGCAATATTGCTCTTGCTTGCCGAACTAAGGCATGCGGTAGTACTGCTCCCTAGAGCGGTAGTACCGCAGGACCTTGCGGTAGTACCGCCCGCTGGTGCGGTAGTACCGCCCGCTGGTGCGGTAGTACCGCAAGGGCCCACGGTAGTACCGCTTCTAGTAAGCGGTAGTACCGTGGTCCCTGACTTAGTTCCGCAAGTACGCGGCAGTAAGGGGCGGATGTAATTTTTTACATCCGCGTCCCGCGCGGTAGTACCGCAGCTGGCTTACGGTACTACCGCGTCGGGTTTTTGCATCGACTCCAACTCTGCGGAAGTAGCCACGGATGTAATTTTTTATATCCGTGCCTTCCCATCCCTGGACAGTCCCTACCTTGCGGTAGTACCGCAAGGGGGAGCGGTAGTACCGCGCCAGCAGTACTACCGCCCTCTGCCTTAGTGCACCTTTGGCTGTTCTGGTCTCTGCTGTGTGGGCGGTAGTACTGCGGGGCCCTACGGTAGTACCGCGTGCCCCTGCGGTAGTACCGCGCCTCAGGTGCGGTAGTACCGCGTGCCCCTGCGGTAGTACCGCGCTGCGCAGGCTGAGTTGGTGGATAACGGTTGGATTTGTTCTTCCACTATATAATGGGTGTCTTCCTCCTCTAGTTGACTACCTCTTCCACCTCCATGCTCCGTTGTTGCTCCAAGCTCCATTTTCGCCCGATCTCCTTCCCTAGCCAATCAAACTTGTTGATTCTCTAGGGATTGGTTGAGAAGGCCCCGATCTACACTTCCACCAAGAGAAATTTGAACCCCCCCCCCCCACTAATCCCTTGTGGATCTTGTTACTCTTGGGTGTTTGAGCACCCTAGATGGTTGAGGTCACCGCAGAGCCATAGTCCATTGTGGTGAAGCTTCGTGGTATCGTTGGGAGCCTCCAATTAAGTTGTGGAGATTGCCCCAACCTTGTTTGTAAAGGTTTGGTCGCCGCCTCCAAGGGCACCAATAGTGGAATCACGGCATCTCGCATTGTGTGAGGGCGTGAGGAGTATACGGTGGCCCTAGTGGCTTCTTGGGGAGCATTATGCCTCCACATCGCTCCAACGGAGACGTACTTCCTCTCAAGGGAAGGAACATCGGTAACACATCCTCGTCTTCACCGGCTCCACTCTTGGTTATCTCGTGCCTTTACTTGTGCAAGCTTATTTGTGTTGTATCTCTTGCTTGCGTGTGTGCTTACTGTTATTGCATCATATAGGTTGCCCACCTAGTTGCATATCTAGACAACCTACTTTGATGCAAAGTTTAAATTGGTAAAGAAAAGCTAAAAATTGTTAGTTGCCTATTCACCCCCCCCTCTAGTCAACTATATCGATCCTTTCAGTGTTGATGTAGAAGCCCTCCGTGATCGATGCCCCCTCCGGTGGAGCTCCGGAACAGGCCCCAAGATGGGATCTCACGGGTACAGAAGGTTGCGGCGGTAGAATTAGGTTTTTGGCTCCGTATCTGGTAGTTCGGGGGTACGTAGGTATATATAGGAGGAAGAAGTACGTCGGTGGAGCAACAGGGGGCCCACAAGGGTGGAGGGCGCGCCTGGGGGGTAGGCGCGCGCCCCTACCTCGTGGCCTCCTGTTTGATGTCTTGACGTAGGGTCCAAGTCCTCTGGATCACGTTCGTTTCGAAAATCACGTTCCCGAAGGTTTCATCCCGTTTGGACTCCGTTTGATATTCTTTTTCTGCGAAACACTGAAATAGGCAAAAAACAGCAATTCTGGGCTGGGCCTCCGGTTAATAGGTTAGTCCCAAAAGTAATATAAAAGTGTATAATAAAGCCCAATAATGTCCAAAACAGAATATAATATAGCATGGAACAATCAAAAATTATAGATACGTTGGAGACGTATCAGCAAGCGTTCCGCTAAAGAAACGCCGTAGTTGGCATCCCCGAAGCCTTGAAGAGGATGATAGTGCGGAGGTTCGTCAGCTCCTGGGCAAGGTAAAGACGCTCGCTCAGTCCGGATTAACAATGGTTGAGGTAATGGCGACCTCCATAGTGCGAGGGGTTCAGCCGCTTCAATATAGAGGGCTCCCAATGTGGCACTACAACGGGGAGGACGACGCCTCCCGCTGTGGCCGGAAAGGTTCGGACACCCCCGCCGCTCTAGCCAAGATATTGGTCGAGCTGTTCAAAGGGGAGGAAGAGGAATTTCTTCGCATCAATCGCAGGGATGGATATTCTATGTATAATCCTCCCAGTTGGGCATGCCTCAGTCCTTCTGCTTTACTCGTCCCGCTTCCCGGATTACCTTTGATAACTTTCTAACCCGCTTATAACGGCATTGGCGAAATATCACCGAGGGGTTTTACAGCCCCGCCACACAGCCTAAGAACCACAACCGGGAGCTGGATCCTGGGTTTGAAGAAGACCCGGATATATTCGTGGTACTCGCGGAAGGGGTGTTTTACCAGGCGAGCTACGATGGCACGGAAGTGGCCATTATCGCTGATTACCCTGGTCTTCTTCCTGCTTCCCACGTAAGTTATCAAGAAAAAGTCTCGCTCGAAAGAGCTTCCTCGCACTCCCTCACCCATCGCACTGCATCGTGCTCCACAAGGGAGGCGTTCGGCGCGTCACGCTACTCTGGGGGCAGCTCCAAAGGGGGTGAATCCAGCGCCGAGCAAGGCCTCTAAAAGGAAGGTCGGTGAAGACACGACCGGTCCCTCGTCAAAGAGGTAAGGATTTGAAGGTATACTTTAGTAGTCACATCCAACTGCAACTTATACGTTTGTCTGGTACCAGGAAAAAGGTTCACCGGACTATGTCCGAGGGTCCGGCCGGCCGTACTCCCGGGCCCGGGATTTAAACCCCGTCGGAGAGACGGGAGCAGATATGGGAACAATGCCGGACTGTCCTTCGGCCGAGGGTTCGGAGAATATGTCCGTTACCAACTCGGAAGTGGAGAGCGCCATGAATCATCGGCGATGTAGGGCGGTCTTACGGGACCCCAAGTTCTCGGAGGAGGCTTTTGATGCGTTTAGCTCGGGCGACGCATACATCCGAGCTACTCGAGATGGGCTTAGAAGAGGCACGAAGCAATATTTGGTGGATGTGCGGGTAAGTTTTCTTTGTCCAAAAAAGGATGATCACATGCCCGTAGCTCCCGAGACTGAAAGCAGTTGGCACAACTGATTTAAGGATCATTGTACGACCAGGTCCTTACAGAGAAGAATGGCCTGCTAGCTCAAGAGCTGGAGCAGTGTCGGGCGCAGCTAAATGCTGCTACCGCCGAACTGGAAAACTTCAAGAAGCTATCCTCTGGTAACGTTCCCCTCCATTGAGGAACAATAATTGTATACCAACTGTGCTAATACTGCCACTGATCGCATAATAGGGTCGCTTGATCAACTTGAAAAGAAGTTGAAGATCGCCCAAGAGGGAGAAAGAGAGGCAAAGAGGCAACACGCCGCAGGCGAGCGTGTGCTGACCCGCATCAGGGACAAGAAAAACAAGCAACAGGATTCCAACACTACGTTGGGTGAAGAGTTGAAAGATGTGCGGGCCCAGCTAGCCGACTCCGTGAAGGAGAACAAGAAGCTGCGGGGTGATACGTCTCCAATGTATCTATAATTTTTGATTGCTCCATGCTATATTATCTTCTGTTTTGGACATTATTGGGCTTTATTATTCACTTCTATATTATTTTTGGGACTAACCTATTAACCGGAGGCCCAGCCCAGAATTGCTGTTTTTTTTGCCTATTTCAGAGTTTCGCAGAAAAAGAATATCAAACGGAGTCCAAACGGAATGAAACCTTCGGAACGTGATTTTCGGAACGAACATGATCCAGGAGACTTAGACCCTACGTCAAGAGATCAAACAGGAAGCCACGAGGTAGGGGGCGCGCCTACCCCCCTGGGCGCGCTCTCCACCCTCGTGGGCCCCACGTTGCTCCACCGACGTACTCCTTCCTCCTATATATACCTACGTACCCCCAAACGATCAGATACGGAGCCAAAAACCTAATTCCGCCGCCGCAACCTTCTGTACCCACGAGATCCCATCTTGGGGCCTGTTCCGGAGCTCCGCCGGAGGGGGCATCAATCACGGAGGGCTTCTACATCAACACCATAGCCTCTCCGATGAAGTGTGAGTAGTTTACCTCAGACCTTTGGGTCCATAGTTATTAGCTAGATGGCTTCTTCTCTCTTTTTGGATCTCAATACAATGTTCTCCCCCTCTCTTGTGGAGATCTATTCGATGTAATCTTCTTTTGCGGTGTGTTTGTTGAGACCGATGAATTGTGGGGTTATGATCAAGTTTATCTATGAACAATATTTGAATCTTCTGAATTCTTTTATGTATGATTGGTTATCTTTGCAAGTCTCTTCGAATTATCAGTTTGGTTTGGCCTACTAGATTGATCTTTCTTGCAATGGGAGAAGTGCTTAGCTTTGGGTTCAATCTTGCGGTGTCCTTTCCCGGCGACAGTAGGGGCAGCAAGGCACGTATTGTATTGTTGCCATCGAGGATAACAAGATGGGTTTTTTTATCATATTGCATGAATTTATCCCTCTACATCATGTCATATTGCTTAAGGCGTTACTTTGTTCTTATGAACTTAATACTCTAGATGCATGCTGGATAGCGGTCGATGTGTGGAGTAATAGTAGTAGATGCAGGCAGGAGTCGGTCTACTTGTCTCGGATGTGATGCCTATATACATGATCATACCTAGATATTCTCATAACTATGCTCAATTCTGTCAATTGCTCAACAGTAATTTGTTCACCCGCCGTAAAATACTTATGCTCTTGAGAGAAGCCACTAGTGAAACCTATGGCCCCCGGGTCTATTTTCCATCATATTAATATTTCAACACTTAGTTATTTCCGTTGCTTTTATTTTACTTTGCCTCTTTATCATAAAAATACCAAAAATATTATCTTATCAGATCTACCAGATCTCACTCTCGTAAGTGAACGTGTAGGGATTGACAACCCCTTATCGCGTTGGTTGCGAGGATTTATTTGTTTGTGTAGGTACGAGGGACTCGCGCGTAGCCTCCTATTGGATTGATACCTTGGTTCTCAAAAACTGAGGGAAATACTTACGCTACTTTGATGCATCACCCTTTCCTCTTCAAGGGAAAACCAACGCAGTGCTCAAGAGGTAGCAAGAAGGATTTCTGGCGCCGTTGCCGGGGAGGTCTACGCAAAAGTCAACATACCAAGTACCCATCACAAACCCTTATCTCCCGCATTACATTATTTTCCATTTGCCTCTCGTTTTCCTCTCCCCCACTTCACCCTTGCCATTTTATTCGCCCTCTCTTCTCCGTTCGTCTTTTCGTTTGCCTTGATGTCTTACTTGGCTCGTTTGTACGTTTGGTTGAAATAGTTGAGTATTTATTCCTAAACAGAGAAGCTAATATCTATGGATCCTCATCCGCTTGCCAATCTTTCTAAGAGATCCAATTATGTGAACCAATTCCTAGTGATTTGTATGCACTAGATTATCTTTATAAATATTTGCTTGAAATCCGTGAATCTAAAAATTGTGATGAAGTGCTTTATGAAGTGATTCACGATAGATCTTTGAATAAAAAGCATGATTGCTATGATTTTATTATAAATTCTATTGATGTAAAATATGCTAATAATATGCAAAACCCTAAGCTTGGGGATGCTAGTTTTGCTATGTCCACTACCTGTTGCAATAATCATGATTGGGGAGATTCTTCTTATGATCTTGAAAATTTATTTAAGCCCCATGATGAATATAAGATTGATAATAGTGTTTGCAATAATATTGAAAGTGGGTTTGTAAGAGTGTTAACTTTAGATCCCACATATTTGGATAATATTCAATCTTATGAAATTTTTGATAAAAGTGGGCTTGGAGAAATCATGACTTTAGTTAATGATAATCCCACTATTTTGGAAGAGTGTCAACTTCGCATGCATGTGGATCGTGTTGAGAATATGTTATGTGATAGCTATATTGTTAAATTTTCTTATGATCCTACATGTAATTATTATGAGAGAGGAAAATATGGTTATAGAAATTTTCATGTTACTAAATTACCTCTCGTTATGTTGAGATTGCTATAGTTATGTTAAGGGTTCCTTTCCCTGGGTGTGTATGCATTAGTATACATGTCCGAATTGTGATGTGAAAATCACATTGTGTATAGCTTCTGGGGGTTCACAATAGAGTGAGTGCAAAAAACATTTTTCATCCACCGACCGAATATTCCCTTAAGAACGCTAGCTTTCGGCTTCACCCAGTCTGAGGTACACATCCGGATGACCCGGAAGTAACAATCGCAGAGGTGCTCCCTTTACCACCTAGCCGAACAATCGGGAATGTAGGGGTAAGCACAGGAGCCAAGCAACCCAACTTGGCCAAAACTTAAGTCATATCGATGCATATAATGGTGAAGAAAAGACATACGGGAAAAACGCGTATGTGTGATGAGCTTGACGCTCGGAAAATAATATTAACAAGCTTCTGTTAAAGAAGCCCCCAGGTATAATGGACGTACATATGTAAAGATGCGTACGTCAGCGGTGTTCGGTCCAGCCGTATGAGAGCTTTAAAGCGAAAAAGATAAAGGTGGAAAGAGAGAAAAAGTAATGGAAACTACAGGGGAGAAGGGGACGAACAAAGAATTCGGCGCTAGGAATAAAACCTTCGGAGTCTGGCCGCGTTCCAGGGGTTCGGCTCTAGGCGATTGTCCGATGCATCACGAAAACGGTATGCTCTGCCGGTAAGAACTTCGTCGATTATGAAGGGACCCTCCCATTTCGGCATGAGTTTGTCCTTTTTCTTCTCCGGCAAGCGTAGAACAAGTTCGCCAACGTTGTAAGTCTTGGCCCATACGTCTCTGCTTTGATATCTTCGAGCCTGCTATTGATAAAATGTTGAACGGGCTTTGGCGACGTCGCGCTCCTCTTCCAAGGCATCTAGGCTGTCCTGCCGATCCAACTTGGCCTCTTTCTCTTCGTACATACGCACTCGAGGTGAGTCATGTATAATATCGCAGGGCAACACAGCCTCTGCACCATACACCATGAAGAAAGGTGTGCATTCGGTAGTACGGTTGGGCGTGGTCCGCAGCCCCCAGAGTACGGAGTCGAGCTCCTCATCAACCCAGTGCTTGTCTGATTCTTTCAAAGACCACACTAGCCTGGGTTTGATGCTGCTCATAATAAGACCATTGGCTCGTTCGACTTGACCGTTTGTTTGCGGGTGGTAGACAGAGGCGTAATCGAGCTTAATGGCCAGATTAGCACACCATGTTTTTACCTCATCGGCTGTGAAATTGGAACCGTTGTCGGTGATGATGCTGTGCGGGACACCGTAATGGTGCACCACGTCGGATATAAATGCAATCATCGGTCCGGACTCGGCCGTTTTAACTGGTCTAGCCTCTATCCACTTGGTGAATTTATCCACCATGACTAGCAGATATTTTTTCTTATGGCTTCCCCCTTTAAGGGGTCCAACCATGTCCAAGCCCCAGACCGCAAAGGGCCATGTAATGGGGATTGTTCGTAGGGCGGTTGGGGGCATATGGCTTTGGTTGGCGAAGAGTTGGCATCCCACGTAGCGTTGGACGAGGTCCTGCGCGTCTGCTTGGGTCGTAGGCCAATAAAATCCTGTCCGGAAGGCCTTGCTGACAAGTGCCCTGGCTGCGGCGTGGTGCCCACCGAGAGTGGCGTGAATTTCTGCCAAGAGTTGCCGCCCCTCCTCCTCGGAGATACACCTTTGAAGCACTCCTGTAGTGCTTTTCTTGTAGAGCTCTCCTTCATGAACTTTATAGGCCTTCGAACGCCGGACAATGCGGCGGGCCTCGTTCTGATCTTCTGGGAGCTCCTTCCTATCAAGGTAGGCCAAGAATGGTTCGGTCCACGGGGCAATGACTGCCATAATGAGATGGGCCGATGGTGTTATTTCGGTGGCTGAGCCTCCGATGATATCGGCGTGTTCGCTATCTATATTTGTGTTCAGAACGGAACTGTCGTTGCTGTCTCCCCCTTGCCACACCACGGATGGCTTAAAGAGCCTTTCGAGGAAGATGTTAGGTGGGACGGGGTCGCGCTTAGCGCCGATGCGAGCAAGGACGTCTGCCGCCTGATTACTTTCGCGGGCGACATGATGAAATTCGAGCCCCTCGAACCGAGCCGACATTTTTAAGACGGTGTTGCGATAAGCTGCCATCTTTGGATCTTTGGCATCAAAGTCTCCATTAATTTTGGATATTGCGATGTTTGAGTCCCCGCGCACCTCCAGGCGTTGTATGCCCATTGATACGGCCATCCGAAGGCCATGTAGCAAGGCCTCGTATTCGGCTGTGTTGTTGGAGTCTGTGAATAATATATGGAGTACGTACTGGCTGATATCTCCCGTGGGGGACGTTAATACGACGCCCGCTCCTAGCCCCGCCAACATTTTGGAGCCGTCGAAATGCATAACCCAGTTGGAATACGTGACGTACTCTTTAGGGAGTTCGGCCTCTGTCCATTTGGCGACGAAGTCAGCCAGTACTTGGGATTTGATGGCTCAACGTGGTTTGTACGTGATGTCTAATGGAAGGAGCTCAATGGCCCATTTGGCAATCCGGCCCGTGGCGTCCCGGTTGTTTATTATATCATTGAGGGGCACTTCAGAAGCCATCGTGATTGAACACTCCTGAAAGTAGTGTCGCAATTTTCGAGATGCCATGAAGACTGCATATGCTATCTTTTGATAATGAGGGTACCGGGATTTGCATGGTGTGAGGATGGTGGATACGTAGTATACCGGCTTTTGGAGCGGAAATTTGTGTCCGTCCTGTTCTCGCTCGATGATGAGTACGGCGCTCACCACCTGGTGTGTTGCCGATATATATAGGAGCATTGGCTCGCCAACGTTTGGCGCGGCCAGGATTGGGTTGCTTGCCGGAAGGGCTTTTATCTCTTCCAGTCCGGCCATCGCCGCGTCTGTCCACTTGAAGTTATCGGAGTGCCGTGGAAGGCGATAAAGTGGCAGTGCCTTTTCCCCCAACCTGGAGATAAAGCGGCTTAAAGCTGCCACGCACCCAGCGAGTTTTTGGACCTGTTTAAGTTCGGTTGGCGTAGCCAATTGTGACAGAGCTCGGATTTTGGCTGGATTTGCTTCAATTCCTCTATTGGAAACGATGAAGCCCAGTAGTTTTCCGGCGGGGACGCCGAAGACGCACTTTTCCGGATTAAGCTTGATGTCATATGTACGGAGGTTGTCGAATGTGAGACGCAAATCGTCTATTAGTGTTTCGACGTGTCTAGTTTTGATGACGACGTTGTCCACGTAGGCCTCCACTGTCTTGCCGATCTATTTCTCGAGGCATGTTTGGATCATACGTTGGTAGGTGGCGCCGGCGTTCTTGAGCCTGAAAGGCATTGTGCTGAAGCAAAACGGCCCGTATGGTGTAATGAATGCTGTTGCGGCTTGATCAGACTCCTTCATTTTGATTTGGTGGTATCCGTAATATGCATCAAGGAAGCACAGTGAGTCGTGTCCTGCGGTAGCATCAATGATTTGATCAATGCGAAAGGGATCCTTAGGGCAAGCCTTGTTAAGGTCTTTGAAATCGACGCATAGGCGCCAGGATTTATCCTTTGGTACCATTGCCAAGTTTGCCAGCCAGTTCGGATGTTTAATATCTCTGATGAATCCGGCCTCGATGAGTTTTGCTAGCTCTTCTCCCATATCTTGTCGTTTGGGTTCGGAAAAGCGCCGCAGTGTTTGTTTGACCGGCTTATATCCCTTCAGTATGTTGAGGCTGTGTTCGGCCAACTCGCGCGGGATTCCTGTCATGTCTGAGGGGTGCCAGGCGAATATATCCTAGTTTTCGCGCAATAAGTCTCGTAGTGCGGCGTCGACTCTGAGGCTGAGTTGCGCTCCGATAGATGCTGTCTTCTTTGGGTCTGTTGGATGGACCTGAAATTTGACTATTTCTTCTGCTGGCTTGAAAGAAGTGGATTTGGGTCGTTTGTCCAGGATCACATCGTCCCTATCCACAGTGGAGCGTAGTGCGGTTAATTCTTCGGCCGCAAGGGCCGCGGATAATGCCTCGAGGGCGAGGGATGCGGTTTTGTTCTCGGCGCGGAGTGCTATATCCGGATCGCTGACGAGGGTGATTATTCCATTATGCCCGGGCATTTTTAGCTTCATATACCCATAATGAGGTACATCTTGAAAGCGCGTGAAGGCCTCTCGCCCTAACAGGGCATGATATCCACTGTTAAAAGGGGCCACCTGGAAAGTTATTTCTTCGGACCGATAATTCTCCGGCGTGCCGAATACCACATCAAGTGTAATTTTTCCCGCACACCGCACTTCCCGACTGGGAATGATACCTCGAAAGGTTGTGCTGCTTTTCTCGATGCGGCTCCTGTCTATTTCCATCTTGTGGAGCGTGTCCTCGTAAATCGCTGCCGCCGTCCATGAGGACTTTTGTAAGTTGAAAACTGTCCACGATGGGACTGAGGACTAATGCGGATGGCGCTCGGACTGTTCTGTATTTAGGTTCGTCACTGGCGTTAAAGGTTATGGCCGTGTCATTCCAGGGGTCAATTGCAGCAACCTGGCAGACTTCGGCGAGATCGCGCAGTGCCCTTTTACGCTTATTGTTTGAAGCGAATGTCTCGAAGACCGTCAATACCTTTGCGTCGTCGTTTTCTGGAGGGTGCTGTTCTGGGGTGTCCTTGATAAGGATTCCCTCACCGCTCTTGGCTACTTGCCGAAGTATCCAACATGCTCTAAGGTTGTGGGTTTGCACGGTGTCTGGTGTTGTATGTATTTTGCATGGGCCGTTAAGCCATCCCTCCAGAACGGTGCCGTGCAGCGTGATGGGTTTATGTTTTTTGACTGTTGGGCTGGGCGTGCCACGGGGGTGTGTCCTCTTCATTTTTATGAGGCGTTGAGTTTGGATCGACGTTCCCAGCAAGCTGCCTGAGTTTTCCAGGCGCTTTCCATCGCGTTGTACTTGTGTACAATAGTTGCTAAGTCAGCAAACTTTAGTATGCGGCGGCGATTGATGGCGTTCAGGATACCTTCGTCCGCGCAGTTGTTGCAAAATGATGCTATCGCGTCTTTGTCGCGGCAATCCTTTAGCTTATCTTTGACAAGGGGGAATCTGGCCCAGAAGTGCTGGACCGTTTCCTGAGACTGTTGTTTGATGCTCATGAGAGCGTCTATGTCCGGGTGGGTGGGTGGGTGGAATTAAATCCGAACCCAGACCTGATTTTGGATCCGGAGTTTGAAGATCAACCGAACCTGACAGTTCGGGCTCCGGGATATCGGCTGATTTTTTAGGCTCATCGTCCTACTCTATGTTCGGAGGACGAGACATGCCTTTCTGCCGGAGAATATCCGGCCCTTCAAGATCGGAGATCCGAACATAGTTTGTCTTCAATATAGCAGAAGAGTTGTTCCGCTCCTCGACTACCGCCATCTGGTGGGTGATCGGCGGAGTTTTAATTTCTCTCTGGTCGGGTTTAAGCCCAACCCGATCGTAGTCGTCTGTAGCGACCCCCAAGGCGGTCATGCGATCCAGGAGCTCGTTCAACAACGATAACTCCGTTGGATCCATCCGAGCGGAGTATTCGGGATCAACGCGGAGGCGATTTTCGACGACTTGAGAGGTCATCGTCGGCTTAAGGGCCGAACTGGCGGTCATGACGAAGCCGCCCAGCCGGAGGGTTTGGCCTGGGGCCAGGGCTCCTCCGGAGATGATATTATCCTTGACGACAAGGCGAGCCATCAACCCTTTTGGCGACGGCACAGTGGAACTCTCAATGAAAGCATCAATGTCGGTGTCAAAACCGGCGGATCTCAGGTAGGGGGTCTCGAATTGTGCGTCTAGGATCGATGGTAACAGGAGACAGGGGACACGATGTTTACCCAGGTTCGGGCCCTCTCTATGGAGGTAATACCCTACTTCCTGCTTGATTGATCTTCATGAACATGAGTGTTACAAGAGTTGATCTACCACGAGATTGTAATGGCTAAACCCTAGAAGTCTAGCCTGTGTGACTATGGTAATGTGTATATGTCTATCCGGACTACGCTCTCCGGTTTATACAGACACCGGAGAGATCTAGGGTTACATGGAGTCGGTTACATCAGAGGGAATCTACATAGTCGGTTGCCAAGCTTGCCTTCCACGCCAAGTAGAGCCTAGTCCGGACACGGGTAGAGTCTTCGGTCTTCATGTCTTCACAGCCCATCAGTCCGGCCCAAAGGATAACAGGCCGGACGCCCCGAGGACCCCTTAGTCCAGGACTCCCTCAGTGGCCATCCAGCAAGCGCCACCGCCCCGGGCCGCTGGGCCGCCACCCTGGCCGGAAGTTCCCGCGCAGGGTCGGCCTGCCCAGGCTTCTACGGCGCCCCTCGCCGCGGCTGCGGCACGCCCGTTCTGCTGGCTCACCCTGGCCAAGCAACTCGAGCGTCACCGCCGAGGGTTGTGCTTCAACTGCGACGAGCCCTACGTACCGGGCCACGTCTGCCCACGACTCTTCTACCTAGAGGCTGCAGACTACATTGAGGAGGACCCCGACGCCGCCGGGCTCGGCGACCAGCCCGCCCCAGTTGACGCGGAGGTGTTTGGCGACCGTTGATCTTTCACGCCTTCCAGCTCAAGGACGAGCTGTTTGTGCAGGCGAGGAGAGATGTTATGACCGGCATATTAGGGGCTTAGCCCAGTTAGTCGTGGCCCAGTTTATCTTACCGTTATTAGGGGCTTAGCCCAATTATCTTATTACGAGGATTATATAAACTTGTGTAAGGACCCGTTTTGGGATTAAGCAAGAAGCAATCATATTTGCTCGGCTTCCTTAGGGAGCCGGGAGACCTAACCCTAGCCGTCGCCCCCTGCTCTCTCTCTCTCTCTCCCTCTCGCGCACGCAACGACGGCGCCCCGGCGCCGGCGACCATGCCTTCCTCCACGTCATCCCTCCTTCCACCCCTACAACCTGAGACCACGCCCTGGTAGGGATCCGGTTCCTACCAGAAGGATTGATTCGTATTCTACCTAGGAATAGAAACCCATTCCTACAAAACAAAGGGCTCCAAAGGAATTTTTTCTACAAAATTCCCATCCTTAAAAGTTCCTATAAAATTCTTGCAAATCAAAGGAGGCCTTTTTTCTTTGAGATTCCAAAATAGTTGCACTTTATCTCTCTTTACTCTCTCTCCTGAATCTTCTAATTCATATGTTCATTTTCTATGCACCATCTAAAAACACATCTTATGAAATTTTTGTGTTTCGAAATGTAGTAATTCATAGGACATGGTATCTCAAGTTCTCAACCCTACATTTCTACTCCTACTCCTATGGTAATTCATAGGACATGGGAATAGGAAAATTATAGGATGTGAGATGACATGCATCTCAATTTCTATACAGAGGGGCATTGGGATGTAGGGAAACGTGCTACACAGCAAAAATTTATGGTACATGATCACACACAGTAACACTATGAAATTGCGACCAACTCACCACCTAGAACATAGCGAAAGCAGAGTAATGTTGGTGAAGCTTTGTCTATTCCCGCAGCTAGGCACTCCACCATACTACTAATTAATCTACTGGAGATTTCCCTAAAGAAATAAACTACTGGAGATGAAACTGACATGGCACTAATTGTAACATAAACCCAACTTAAACGTTAGCTGCGGCATGATACCTCTGCGAAAATCAATGTAATACTACTAGTAGCGTTTCGGCACTGCAATTCCTCTAAGATGGACTTGCACAGGTTCTCTTTCGTCCTGAAACAAAATGCATTCTTCACAAGAAAAAAAATGCCAGAATATATGAGCTGCTTCATCTTCCCTAAATTACAGCGTGGCACAGATCGACCTTAGTTTGTTACAACATATACCAGATCGACCTTAGTTTGTTACAACTCTGTGCGGAGTAGTATCGCACTTTGCAGAGAGACAAGCAGATAAATGATCAGAATACCAGATCACCAGCTCTCTAGTTACAGATCACCATCAGTATATTCTCGACCATTTGGGGGTTTCAGGAAACATCCTTGAAATCCAACTTTGCGTGCGTATACACCAGGCAGCAACAAAAATGGCTACATAAAGCCTGCTGCTGGATCATTGTATGGATGGGTCAACACCCGACCGGTCATGTGGAAACCCCGATATATGCGAGGCTGCCGCCGCTTCTTCTGTGTAAACAATAAGACCTGCTCTAGGTCTCCGTCTGACATCATTTTATGCGAGTGTTCTCAACCATCTGAGGACACCAAGAAGGCCCGTGTCTAGAATAGGAGACCTTTGTTCAAGATCTGCGAGAAGAGCAAATTCAGCCAAAAATATCACATTGTTCCACAATGGTCAACCTTCGTTGAGCTAAGGCATCTCTACTTCTTGGCGCCCATAATCATACATGCTAGAAACCCTTCTTTTGATAGAATAACATCTGCTAAGAGACAGTGGGGACTCGGCTTAGTGTTTACCTATGTCTGCTGCAACACGATGAGCACACATGACCCCTGAAAATGCCACAGCAATCACTCCTTGCCCAGGAAAACAGCTGTCGCCCACACAGTAAAGTCCATCTATTGACTGTAAATCAGATAATATAACTTCAGTTCTAGTAATCTTATATCACGATGGCATCACTTCGAACTTTAGGTTAACAAAAAAAAACTGTATCTTGAAATCTGTATTCCATTTAAGTAACTTACAGTGGTATTGAAAGGCATTGCCAGCAAACCCTTGGGTTTACCCCGTGGCATGGGTCCATATGTACCATCATTTCGGGCAAGAAATCTGCGGTGAGTTTTTGGGGATCCTACCTGGCAAAACCAAATATTAAATGAATGTTGTGTTACAAAATATATTGGTACCAGAAACCAAAATAAGGCCACTAAAGTTCACAGCATAGCCCTAAAGGAATGTGCAGTTAGCTCATGAAAGCCCATGATATAACATTCTACCTGGTTGGTGATGCATGGTGGTCTAGTATGCATAATATAGTTTGCTGCACAAGGAACATGAAGAATCTGCTAATACTCAAAACTTAACTGTGCTTTGGCTCAAAGAAATAATTCTAATACCTGAGTATTTGCTAATTGATATGGTTTAAATCATTTGAAAGAAGTAAAAGGACTTGCCGCTTTCTATGTAGGGATGCAAGTGGACTGAGCCACAGCCCATTTTGTTTAATTGATGGTTCACTTATAGTCCTATATATCACTGGAAGTATTTTTGGGAGGATATTTCTTTGGTAGTTCATTTTATGCAAAAGGGCAAATCATTAATGGATTTTCAGCTGGACAAAACAGCCCAAAACTGCATCCCTGTCGGTGTATGTTTAGACCACTCTTCACTAGAGCTGATTATAGTGATTGAGGTATGGGGCTAACCTATAAATATCACCGCATACTGGGTAGATTGACCGGTGCTGAGAGTAGAAAATATGACAAATAGATCAGATAGGATACTCTAATGATCTTTTCCGATAATCATATTAAGTATTGCATCATCAATAGCTAATCATGTTTGCGCTGCTAACTACTACAGACTTGCTCGTGCTCCCTTGTCAATTTGAGGACTGGTAGCTAGCACTTTCAAGTTCAAACATGAAGTAGTCAAAATGAAATGATTGAAAATATTTATAGAATACTGAGTTCCCAACATAGAATTACTGTAAGAAGATACCTCCTTGAGGACTATTGAGTCTTGAAGACCAGGAAACAACTTATTTTCAAGTCTTCGTATGATCTCATTTGCCACAAGCTCCTTTTTCTGCTCATAATCCTTCCTAGGTAGACCCTGCCAAAGATTAAAGCCAAGCAGTATTATGGGCATCAGTCAGTACTTATGTTCATACAAAAAGGCTTCGTTTGTTATACTCCCTCCGTCCCAAAATTCTTGTCTTAGATTTGTCTAGATAAGGATGTATCTAATACTAAAACGTGACTTGATACATCCGTATCTAGACAAATTTAAGACAAGAATTTTGGGACGGAGGGAGTATATTTTTTTGACATAATTTACATTTCAGCTAGAGCACTGACATACCTCCCAATCTTCTATACCTGCAGTTGTAAATATATGAAGTATGTGATGTCCTTCAGGAGCCAAGGATGGATCAAGAACTGTAGGGATACTTAAAAATATGCTTCCATAAGGCTTTTCCAAGTTCGACCAGTCATCCTGCCAATTACACTCACAATTAAACTCATTAAAGATTAAAATGTCCATATCAAATTCACCACTAATGTGACAGTGACTCTAACCCTCAATGATGACATACCCAGTAGCATACAACCTAGTGCGTACCTCCAGTACAAAATGGTGGCAATCAGTACCAGCAGGTAAAACTGAGGCTTTGACACCCAGATGAATGGATAGAAAAGATGGCGCTTTAACATAGTTCTTCTGAAAGTTTTTCTCCTCTTCTGGAAGCTCTTCAGCCTTCACGAGTTTTCCTGTAAGTTCATGCATTTGTTAACTCCTGAAGGAGGAAACTGAGCACATACTAAGTATGTATCAAAAAACTGTTCACACTGGCAGAATAATAACGGCAAGTTACCAAGTCAAGAAATATGCTTTTGGATGGTTGCAAAACATGAGAAACAAAATTACGGCAAAGTTGCAGAAGATAAAGAACATTGTAACAAGTGAAAGTGAAAGAGATACTTTTCTAGCTTGACCATGAAAGAATATTTGCAGAATTACCAAATGTGTCCCATCTTGTGGCATTTGATATTACTGTTCTAGCGAATAACTCCTTCCCATTTGACAACCTCACTCCAACCTGTAGTAATGAAATGTTCAGCTGAGAAACCAAAACTAAACTCCAGACATTTGAAATTAGTAAGATGAACTCACAGCTTTCCCATTTTCAAGAATAACATTGGTCACATTCGCCTTGTAACGTATTGCACTGCCCTTTTCAACAAGGCCATTTGCCAAAGACACCGCAATACCACCAACACCACCAACTGGATAATTAATTCCTCCAAAGTGCCTATCGCACAATACCTGTCATGTTGACTTAGATAATTGGAGGCTGAATGATTTTCAAACAAAGGTCTGACAGATTAACATCGAACTTACCATGCTCGCATTGATCATGGGTGTTTTCAAGGCATTGACTGTGCTCACAATAAAACACTACAAAAACCATAAATTGCTGTAATCTTCAGATAAGCGAAAGTTGAACAAAAATGTATGCGTGGAAGAAAAATTGAACAAGTGAGTAAACTCACAAATATCTCACACCTCAGCATCTATGAAGGATAGCAACTGCTGATCTTTTATGAACTTGCGAGCAATATCCCCCGCATTCTGTGGCAGATAGTATGCTGCATCATAGAAAAAATGATTTTATATCAAACAATCTTATTTCATAGTATCTCGTATGAATTTATTTCTCTGTTGCTTTTGAGATCGCAATTGTTTCAACTTCAGTTAACTAATTGTTCTAAATGGTTTCACTGTAGAGAAAATAAGGGTAAAACTTATTGAGGAATATAAGGATGCAGTTTTAATACCGAGAGTCAAGCATTCCAAAGGCTTCTTAAAAAATTGCCCGAATAGGTATAGAGGTTCTTCCAAGGACTTTAGTTCCAAAGAATTTAATGAATTGAAGATCTGTTCATATGAGACATAGATGTAAGGTGTGAAGGTTGCATAAGAAATAAGAGAATAGCAACAGAAAGGTAACTAAAACAAGTAGATAAAATAAAGACAATACCTTCCAACATGTACCATAGAATTTTAGGATTCCTTCTTTTTCATGCGGGAATTTGCTAACCAGCTCTTCGATGAAGTCATTATACTCCCTATGCACAAGAACAGAGAGAGCACCAGGTAGATGGAAATGAACCGTAGAAGGGTCTGGTATGACTTCCATCTTACATCCAACAGCTTCTAGTGCTTGCGTTATCAAATTTAAGTTTCCCTGGATGATAACACATGTCATGCTTCTTACCAAATATACCCAAACACAAAAAATACTTCATACAAAATATCTTTAAAAAAATGAATGAATGGTTTCACAACATCTGACAGCAATACAAATGTTTCCTAACAAGAAACATGTGAAAGGCACAAATCCACAGCCACTAGCCCAACGCTGTATGCCAATGTATGAGCATTTTCATGAGAGTCACACACAGGTACAGCACTGATCAACGCTACACTCTATCATGAAACATGCTGTGCACACCCTGAACATCCAGGCATTCGCACTTGGTAACAGTGGACTGCTTGGTCATGCTCATTGTCGATAAGCTGCACAGTGGTCACCTGCCCCTTGTAAGCTGTATGTAACATGGCATTGAGCCCTCAACCTCGAAATCAGGTTTGTCTCTTTAAGCAAAACAGCCCGCGAATATACTAATCATGGCATCTTCAGGCACTGGATGCCCGCAAAAAAGTAAGTCGTCAACTGATTTAAACAACCAAGCAAATCACAATTCCCCCCTCTCAGTTTACACCCAGCCTACCTTACCACGCCAGAGCACAAATTCGCAGTGCAAAGCTTTACCCCTCAAATATTTCTCTTGGTGATCACTAGGCACAGCACAGTCAAGCGCACAAGCACACGGAATCAACAAATTCACGGGCCGGAGCCAGAAATGTAACCGCGCAGCTACCTCAGTCACACTCATAGCAAATTTTGTGCTGAAAATGGAGCAATTCAAAAGCCCCGGGCAACAGTTTCAGCACAAGTGGAACGCCGGCGCTCTGCCCCGCTTTACCTTGTCGGAGAACCCGAACATGACGGAGGAGCCGACGTCGAAGGTGAACCCGTCGCGGCGGTAGTACCCGGAGCTGCCCCCGGGGATGATGTACTTCTCGAGGACCAGCACCCGGGCCCCTTTCGCGGCCAGCTGCGTGGCCGCCACCAGGCCCCCGATCCCGGACCCGACCACTATCGCGTCGTATCGCTCCCCGTCGCTTCCCTCTCCTCCGGGGGACGTCTCCACCGCCGCCGCCTGCCTCTCCGACACCACCGCCACCCTCCCCCTGCCGCCTCCGCGGGCCTCGCCGCCGAAGGGACGGGGGCGGGAGGGGCGGTGCGCGACGGGCGCGGGGAGGTGCGGGGAGCGGTGGAGGCACCGCGCCGTGAGGGGCGAGAGGAGGAGCGGCATGGCGGCGAGGCGTGGAGGCGGGGGGAACCGGCTGGGCCGTCGTTTTGTGTGGCGTCGGGTCGGGTATTTTATTCCGGCTTGGAGTGGAGTGGAGGAATCTGGCGCGGAGGGAGAAGGGTGGATGCCGCGGCGGGAAGGGGACGAAGAAAGCGAGGAGGAGGGAGTGGAGGGGAGAGGATGAGGAGCCACGGCCGGCCGCCGACGGTGGGCCAGGGTGGTGACAATCACCTTTGTCAAGTGGTGGTCAACCCTCTCAACCGCGATCATAACCTGCTAGCCGCCGGTCGACCGGCCAGACTCCAGGCCGGTCGCGCCGCGGGCCGTTGGATCAGAAACATCCCAGCCGTTTGATCTTGGTCTCCTCGATCCTTGATCTGCCTCCCTCGTATGAACGCGGAAGAAGCACTCCCTCGTCCCTCGTCGTGCCACATCGCTGTCCCGACGCGCACCTCATCAGCGAGCACCACGTGGGGTCCATCGCCCGTGAGGGACGGCTCGCGCTTCGTCGCCATCGCAGCAACATCCCCCAGTTAGGCAGTCGAAGCTTCCGCCGCCATCACAGCACATGGCGCCATCGCAACAAACGTTGCCAGCATCGAAGCAACCGTTGTAAAGCCCCGCAGCCCCCACCCCCTCAGTCTCGGTTGCATCAATGGTCGCTCGCTGCTGTGGCATCGCAACCTACCGTCACACGATTCCAACATGCCAGATGTCAGTTTTAGCAAATTCCAGCATGCGGCGCCGATCGTGCCAGGCCAAAAACGCGGTTCCAGCAATCTGAGATGTCAGTTCCAACAAAGTAGATACACGGTTTCAGCACACGGCGGCGTCGGCTGCAGCAAAAAGGTGAGACACAAGTTCCAACGTGTTGCGTAGCCGGTGAAAACGCGAGTTCCAGCATTTTTCGTTGCCACAGACAAATAGTGTGCTCCACGGTAGTCCCAACGAACAATAGTAGCAGGCAGAGGCGCAGCGGCACGCCCCGCTCGAGTTTAAGCCCGTCGTTAGCAATATATTATTGCTCATATTTGTTATTGATAAGGGTTTTGGTAAGTGAAGCAAGAATAATATAGTACGTTGATAATATGAATCATTTCGTCGATTACATGACCTTGATGGCATACATGATTAAAAAAGTACAATAAAGTGCTGATTTAAGAGAGTAATATTATGTAGCTAGATGGTGTACGACTGTACATATGTAGATAAAGAAAAATTTGGTGAAATATATCATGGATTTTAAGCACTTTGGATTATTTGTTCTTGTTCTTCATGTTTTTTGTTGTTTTCTCTTTTCTTCATAAGAGGAGATTACAGTTACTAAATTGTATGATTTGTGGGTTTATAGACTTGATGTGTGCATTTTAATCAAGTTTATGAAGCTATCGGCCATTTTGCTTTTTCTAAATCAATAAATCAAAGAGATGATCAAAAAAGTTGTCCTTGTTTTCAATACTTTTCGCCACCCATAACCCTTGTGTCTCCTCCCCCTACTCTTTGCACACATATGGCAAACAACTCGAAATTTTTCATCTTCTCTAGTAAATTGTACCAGCGAGGCAAATTGTTGAACAATCATGATACATTTACGATGTTGCGCACAAGAGAACCCACGATCGAAGTACTTGTTGGCCTATCGGTACAGTTTCTAAGCTCCCAGGAAATCCTGGCTTGTGGTGCGGAGAGTGTTTGGGCAGGGATAGTGGGCCTATTTGTGAGTCGGTATTTAGCTATGTTTGGGCTTACCGTGCCGCCTCTAGAGAAACTGTCGCGGCGTCGGTGTTCAACCCTAGTCGCCTCCATCACCTCCTCTTGTGTTGGTCATCCCCTCCTCCCACCATCCACGACGCCACCCCACTGCGGTGCCCTCCCCTCCGAGCTGGCCATCTTGGTGGTGTCTACCACGACAGGGATGAAGGGGCGCGGTCGCCGGAGAAAGCGGCACTCGGCGGTGGCGCTATACTCTTTGGTCGCCTTCGTCTTCTACGTCCTATCCTTGATGCCTGTCACGCCCAATATGAGATACTATCCTAAAGAGACTCGAAGGTCCCACCAAGGATAGAACCGCATATTGACACGCTTTTGCAAGGTGGATATCATTACATCAACATTACATAATATATGGGGATACATACAAGGCATACAAATGCCGCAAGAATACATCAATAGATCATACAAGAGATCAACATCCGACTACGGATGGAACACAAACAGAAACTCAGACAATATCCACCCTGCTAGCCCAGGCTGCCGACCAGGAACCTAACCCAAGATCGACGAAGAAGAAGAAGAAGAAGAACTCCAACACAAATAGACATCGCTCTCGCGTCATGAGCATCGCATAACATGTACCTGCAACTGGTGTTGTAGTAATCTGTGAGCCACGAGGACTCAGCAATCCCATTACCATGGGTATCAAGACTAGCAAAGCTTAATGGGCAAGGAAGGGGTAAAGTGGTGAGGCAGCAGCAGCGACTAAGCACAGTATGGTGGCTAACTTACGAAACAAGGGCGAGAAGAGGAGATAAGCAAACGGTCGCCAACTAGTAAGGATCAAGAAGTGATCCTGAACTCCTACTTACGTCAAACATAACCCCAAAACCGTGTTCTCCTCTCGAACAACCCCAAAAAGAGACAATCACGGTTACGCACACGGTTGGTGTATTTTAGAAGAGTTTACTTCAAGTTTACTACCACCGGATATTAACAAATTCCCATCTGCCACATAACCGCGGACACGGCTCTCGAAAGTTTATACCCTACAGGGGCGTCCCAACTTAGCCCATGATAAGCTCTCACGATCAACGAAGGATATTCCTTCTCCCGGGAAGACCCGATCAGTCTCGGAATCCCGGTTACAAGACATTTCGACAATGGTAAAACAAGACCAGCAAAGCCGCCCGATGTGCCGACAAATCCCGATAGGAGCTGCACATATCTCGTTCTCAAGGCACACCGGATGAGCAAGACGTCGGGTTGGCATAGACCCTGGTTGCCCAGGGGGCGCCGGACATCGCTCGGTTTGGACCAGCACTCAGAGGAGCACTGGCCCGGGGGGGCTAAAATAAAGATGACCCTCGGGCTCCGGAAACCCAAGGGAAAAAGGCTTAGGTTGTTAGGCAAATGTAAAACCAATGTTGGGCCTTGCTGGAAGAGTTTTATTCAAAGCGAACTGTCAAGGGGTTCCCATAACACCCAACCGCGTTAGGGACGCAAAATTCGGGAACATAATACCGATATGACGGAAACTAGGGCGGCAAGAATGGAACAAAACACCAGGCATAAGGCCGAGCCTTCCACCCTTTACCAAGTATATAGATGCATTAATAATATAAGAGATATTGTGATATCCCAACATAAACATAATCCAACAAGGAGCAATCTTCAACTTCACCTGCAACTAGCAACGCTATAAGAGGGGCTGAGCAAAAGCGGTAACATAGCCAAACAACGGTTTGCTAGGAAGGGTGACAAAGGTTAGAGGTTCATGGCAATTTGGGAGACTTGATAAGCAAGTGGTAGGTAGCGCAGCATAGCGATAGAACAAAGCAACTAGCATAGCAATGATAGTAATGAGATCCAAGGTGACGGTCATCTTGCCTGAAATCCCGCTAGGAAGAAGAACGAGTCCATGAAGAAGATGAAGCCACGAAGACGAACCAAGCGTAGTCGAACGAATCCTCACGATCGCAACGAAACTGGAACTATCGAGAAGAAGCACACAACATGGTAAACACACCACACATGAATAAGGCATGATGCTCAATCAAGTATGATGCATGACAAGGCTACAATGAGGCTACGCATGGCAAGAGATGATGCATACAAGAGCAACACATCAAAGCAAGTTTAAATGAGGCTGGAAACAACCTATAACAATTCCGGTAAGTCCTCATATGCAAATTTTGAAATTAGCCCAGATCTGAATAAACTTTATGTTCAAGTTGTTAAACAGAAAGTTAAGATACACCAAGATGATCTACACGAAATTCTAGTCAAGTTACATATAAAGTTCATTTAATTTGGAGCTACGGCCTAGAAGATATGAGCAAAACAAGTTAAACATGGCATTGATGCAAAATGCATTCAAACATCAAGCAAACACACTCAAAACATGGATGCAATAAGGTAACATGAAACTACATGCAAACTAAGCAAGTTTCATATGGAGCACACTCAAAACGGAGCAACGGTTCAACACATACACTATACAAGTTTAAAGGACAAACTGTCCAAAACAGCAACTAGGCATCTTGCAAGTATCAAAACAACATGCTACAGCATCTCAATATGAAAACAAATGGCATGGACGTGATGTACAGGTAAAGCATTACAAAACATTAACACTGAGATATTCCCAGAAATCACTAGAACATGCTCAAAAGGACATGGCAAGATTGCAAATAATAACAGTTTCACAGACTTAGCAGAAATCACTGGACATGGCAGAAATAACATCAGGTTGCAAAGTTTAGAGCTATCAAACAACATGCTACAGGAACATATCATAGCAAACAAAGGCATGGAATGAATCTACTAATTGCATAGAACAAAAGTCCCTTACTGATCACGAGCCAAAAAGGCACAGAAGATATGATGACACCCATGTAAACATAGCAAGTTCCATATACAGATTCAGACTTAGCAGAAAAACTGAGCATGGCATAAACAGAATTATGAAGGCATCTTTGCGAGCTCAAATCACTCATCACAAAGCATTTCATGGCATGTGAGGGTAACTCACAGTAAGAAGACATTTTCATGAAGCTAAGCATGGCAATAGCATAATCATAGGGTGCATGGACCACTAGCAACAACCATGGCAAAATTGATTAACATATAAACAATCTGTCAGGAACATTTTATAGCAAAAGTAGAGCAAGATTAAGACATGCTAGAGCACTTCATAAATGCAAACGTGGGCATGGATGGATAGAGCACAACCATAATTCCAAAACATCCTTACTGAAGCAACTCAAAAGAAGCATGAATCTCACTGTAGCATCATGTTTACATGGCATAAAAATAACAGCAGGGAAAAGACTTAGTAAAATCCTAAGTCCCTGAAATCAGCAATATCACGAAGGCTACTTTGCATGCTTGTGCTAGTCACCACAAAGATCAAAAAAATACATGACAAGCACCCCTGTGAAGATGACATGTCATAGATGAAAATATATGTAGAGCTCATGCCCAAAGGATGCACAAACAAAATGCAATGAAAATGACAAAACAGCAAGTTATATCAAGTTTCAGCAGTTAACATCATATGCATGCTCCCTGAGAACCATAGCGACAACAACAGAGGTTCGCTTTTGAAACAAGCATTTCTAATATATATTGCTACCATTTGATCGCATTATGTCCTTTTTTGGTCATCATAGGGCAGCAGATTCTAGAAATATGGCAATGTGCTACGGTGGCGCTAGAGCGAGACAGAGGAGAACCGGAAGGTGGCGGGTGTCAGGGCGTGCTGGGCGGCGAGCGACAAGTAGGGGAGAATTGGTTGTGGTGAGCGGTGGGAATCGGAAAGTCATGGGGAAAGTGAAATATCTAGCTAGTCAAGGCGGTGCAGTTGGACCATATTTTAAGTGTATTTGTATTATTTTTCGAGATAATATTCACCCGCAGTCACTGTTCATACACTACCACTGATAACTATTTACAATCATTGTTTATGGGTACTGTTCACTCGAGGGCACTTTAAAAAAAAACAAGCATTAGGCCACTGTTTATCGACTCCACGTCTCAAGGAGGGAAGAGCCATCGCCCAACACCTCAAACTCATAGCAGCAGCCGGAGCTTAGTCACTTCAATTATTAGATAGATATATATATGGACGAGAGATCAAACGTCTTGATTGCTTGGCTCCATATATTGAGATTTCTATCACATGCCAATTTTGAACCTGCTGGTGCGAAGAACGAGTTTCAACGAAATTCTCCGTCTATACCTTGAGAAGACCCCATAAGGAGGTGTGACATTGACACCAACGGCGGAGCTAGTGTAGAAACGTTGAGTTAAGTGAACCCAATTGTTTTTCTCCGCCACCTACATATAGGTATGTATTTGCTTGACTTGAACCCAATAAAAAGTCTAGAATGACCCCATTGAATAAGGGGGCATTGGTCCCCAGCCTTGGATTAGATATCTTTTCGGCAAGCTTATATTGGAAATTTGTAGCAAACTCTGCCACCGTATACAGTAGTTAATTCATACTCAAATCCTTAGAGAACCTATTAGCAAAATTTACTGGCTCTGCCCCTGTGTGACAGGCCCCAGCTGCCATCCTTGACAGCGCTTGCTTCGGACGCAACTACCACTTCAACCACGCCAACCCGAAGCAAAATTCCATCAGCCAAGACCCTGCTGAAAGTGACTACTTCCTCGACATCTCCTTCGATTGGGTCTCCTTTGCCACAACTACTGTTTACATCGCTGAAGTCTACCCTGTCCTTGTCTACCACCGTGACTCTGACCAGGTTCAAGAACATCGAGTGCAATGAGATCCAGGCGGCATTGGCTTGTCCCTGGACCAACGCATGGGCCTGGGAGGATGCAACGAACAATAGATCTAGTGGATCACAGCACGGCAGCTTGTTCTTCGTCTACCTCTCGCTCCCCATTTCTGTATCCCGAGTTAATCGACCCTTGCTACTGTTTTTTTCGAAACGGGATCCTTGGTACTGAATTCGCCGAGATAATCATAGACCGAGAGTGATGTATTGGGTTGCTGATGCACCTGTCATCTTGTCTTGGGTTGCTGATGCACCTGTCATCTTGTCCCCAAGGAAGCAGGAATGCTGGGGAATATGATGTAGACCAGTCTATCTTAAATCCTAAATGATCTGCGACTATTTTGGTTCCTTGGCTCTGGGGCTACCAACACGCAGATAATACTGGAATGCAGTGCAATTACGAGGCACATAGAGGGTGACCGTCTGCAGCTGATAACATGCCCTGTTCTTTGGTGAACCAGAGTATGCAGTGAAATCAGGTCGAATTGCGCTCAAAGCTATACCAAAGATGCAAGGCTGCACATTAAATGCCATATACAAAATGAATGTCATAAGAGGATTCGAGGTTGCCATCTCAATATAATTAGTTAAATCAATGTTGCTCAAAATTTGAACGAGATGTGGGGCTACAGATCAGTTACCAGCAAGACCATAAAGGACTTGCAAACTGAAACTGAACCTGCAGCTTGGACAGTCTGGCCAATCGAACTCATGTGCAAGCAAAACTTGTAGCATAAAGTAAAATCAAACTGCTGAATCAACTACTGTGCAAGCTAAAAATGCATATACAGGGAAAATGTGCAAGCTGCTGAATCAAACGTTTGTGCCGTGAAAGTTTTGTGACTGTAGGACCAAACTGGAATGTTAAACTAAGAGCAGAGTAAAAATATTTAGCAGCTGCCCTCCAGTGTGAGAAGAAATAAAATAAGTTGAAAGACAAAGTAATGAGAAAACTATGGAAGAATTCACTTTGCTCCTTTCTATGTGCAATAGTGGAATGGATGCATTAAAACTGGCAGCAGTGCACTTCATTTTAGGCACCAGATGACCTACATCCCTGACAGAAAGCACACAATGGCACAAGGTGCAAATTCGCACATAAAAACTGCTGGAAGCAAGCTTAGTAAAGCTAACAGAAACTGAATAAACATCCATACCCAGTACTGTCCATACCGTAGCAGATCTTTACATAGAGTGCTAAGAAAGGGTGTCACTGAAACTACACATGCAGGTTGATAAACTCACAAGGGGCTCAAAATTTGTCTGGAAATTGCATCCATGTGAATACAAACGACTAGGACCACCCGATTAATAGTTCATTCAACTAATGGGCTAACGAAAACGCGTACATATAATATTTCTCCAGCACCAAAGGCAACAGCTAGATGAACCTGCAACGCCTTTGCAAGTGCAAGTCTAACATTAACTGCATTAAGATGATAGACCGTTAACAGGCACACACCTTTATCCCCAACTACCTGACATGTGCCTTACTCTCGCTCAATCTGAATGGTCACATGACTGATGTTGTACTCTGCCTTGATGTACCCAATGACCTTGTCAAGCATTTTATCAGCATCAGCATCCTGCGTGATCGTCACATGGCATGCCAAGAGCACCTTCCCCACTGTGATAGCCCAGATGTGCAGCTCATGGACAGCAATCACACCTTCCATCTCACGGAGACCACTTTCAAGCCTGGTGGCGTCGATCTCGCGGGGCGTGCTCTCCATAAGGACCTCAAGTATGTTCCGAATCATCTTGATTGTGGTGAACAGTACAATCACAGAGAAGATGAGGGTGCATATGAGATCAATAATCTTCCATTCGGGCTTGTACCAGATGAGAGCCCCTCCAATCATTACGCCGATGCTCTGGATGGAGTCCCCAATTACATGCAGATAGGCACTGTGAACATTGATGTTGCGGCGAGGCTTCTTAGCAGGCTTGGCTCCAGGCTGGGCACTCTCACAATCACCATCATGTTTAAGCAATGGTTGCTCAACATCCTGATGTTGTCCAGTGCTCGAATGAGAGTGGTGATTAGTTGTAACGGTAATAGAAGTACCATGGCTGTGCTCATGGTGATGTACATGCCCCTGCTCATGATCTCCATGATGGGAATGGTCATCCTCTGAGTTACCATGATCGTGGTCATGTGAATGTCCATGGCCATGACCATGGCTGTGTCCATGTCCACCGTGCCCATGGTCATGACCAAGCAACACTGCCATTATGATGTTAACAAACAAACCAAAAGCTGATACAGCAAACATGAGGGAGCCCTGTACCTCGCCGCTTTCATTAATGAGCCTCATAATAGCTTCGTAGACAAGTATGCCAGCGAGGAGCCATATAAGCTGAATGGAAACCAGTGCCCCAAGAATCTCTATGCGGAAAAATCCATATGACTGCTGAGGTGTCGCTTCCCAACCAGCTGCCCATAGGGAGAACAAAGATATGGCAAAGGCTGCAACATCCGAAAGGAGATGGGCAGCATCAGTCAAGATTGCAAGACTGTTTGCTTTGATGCCTCCAACCACTTCAACCGCCATGAATATAACACAAAGGATCACAGCAATTAGGAGCTTCTTCATGGATGCAGACCTCTCCTTTGAATCTTTCGAGGTGTTACTGGCGTCAGAGAAGTCGCAAGCAGCACCTCTGCAAGCTTTGTTCCCAGCTGCTCCAGAAGCGGATGAGATGTCCATGGTTACTTCAGGAACATGGGGCGACGTAGAATTATGGCTGTCCATCTGAAAACAACAACTGAGTCAATACACAAGTACAAGAATGATTCTAGATCTACTAATACAAGATGCTATAATAATAAGAAGAAAATTCTTGTGTGTAGTTCCTACTAACTAGTGCGAAAAAAGAAGTGCCCACATGTGAAAAAAATACTATCACAAGTAGAAGTGGAAGTTAAAACTTATGAGAATATTCATAAAATAATAGTCAATTAAGATCACGATCCAATGGGGATATTTGCACACATGACAGTCATTAAGATTGAAATCCACAAAGGATAACATATCTACCATATTTTAGCATGCAGTTCATAAAAATGGTACGCCTGGACCACATCCTAATTGATAAATTGGATGTCATCAGCTATGAAAAGGTCAGCCAAGGCAAAGTCAATATTCAGTAGGTTTGCAAAACATGGCAGGAATCTCGAGCCTGCTAGCCAAACAATATATGCCTACGAACTAACGACAGTGATTTGAGATAAGACTATCTTTCCACCTTTATGTGAACAACATGGAGCAGAGTAACTCAAGTGGCCACACCTAGCAGATTCAGAAAAGGATCAACAGAAAGTGCGCTACTTAAGTTTATAATACTATGAAACAGAGACGCACAACTTGAACAAAAACACTGACGGTCTGGTCGCAGAACAAAATCACTGTGCGGGCACTGCAAAACTAATTGGTTTTCAGCAGTCCCTATCCCGCGAATTCGATCACACCTTAAAAAAACCTGAACGAGAAGTGCCACAATTCACAACAGTAAACCGGCAAGACTACACAGACATGAACACTACTAATCTGCAAACAAACATAAGAACACGGATATCCACCTACCAAATTACGGGAGATCAATCAGATACGCGGCATTCAGTCGCAAAGGAAAAGATGCCTCTTCTATCCCAATATTCACCAATCTGGTAGTAGACACAGCTAACTCAGAAACGGATATTATCCGGGTCACAAGATGCTGCACAGAATGAGGGGAAAAGCGAACACAAATTGGAACTTGGCACCACGGGAGGCTAGGCTAGTAGTGGTAGCTGCGATGGATAAGTACTGGACGCGAAGGAGACCAACGAACAGAGCCGGAGTGATTGATTAATCCGCCACGGCACGGCACTCGCTGCCAAGCGAGTACGCCCCCGACGAACTCGGCCTGTCGGCCACCACCTCCAGACCAATGGAATCGGGTCGCAAGGACCCAACGCGGAAACCAACAAAATAAACATGCGCCGAGACAGCGACCCGCGATCCAATTCCTCCGATCAGGATGATACTACTAGACTAGCAGTAGCACCCTTCGAATTTTCTTCCCGCAATCTCTGACCCGAACCGCCCCGATCCAACCCCGGCCGCGTCCTACCTCCCCTCCTCTCCCCTCCCCAATCACCGGTAACTGAAACCCAGAGCAGAAACTGAAGAAAAAAATCACAGCAGAGACGCCACGGGGGAACCGTAGCACGCGTGGCGCGCAGGAGCCGCAAGAGACGGAACGGAATCGGTAATTCCTCTCGCCATGGATGGTCCATTGGTGGGGACGACGGAGCGGAGTAGAAAATCAATCCACGGAACAACCTTAGTTCCGACGGGGCAATCAGAGAGAGAGAGAGGGGGGGGGGGAGGCTGGGGCGAGGTTCTAACCTGGATGGCGATGGCCGGAGCCTCGGCAGGAGCAGCGGCGCCGCCGCCGCCGCCAGGGAGTTTGGGACACGCGACGGGAGGGGGGAGGCGGTTCGTGGGGACGGCGAAGTGTGGAGAGGAGGCGTGAGTCGCGAGGGGATGCGACAGAAAAGGGGGCGAGCGGAAGGGTAGTCCGGTAATTTTGTGTCGGTAAAGGAAAAGGAGGAGAGGCCCCCGTGCCGAAGAGGGATATCCCCGCTCGATCCAGGGCTCCGATCCTTTGGATTCTCTCCCGCACAGGCACGGTTTACCGTGTCAATCAACCAAAAGAAAACAGCTCCGTGTATTTTACTTCGCGGTTAAAAAGATGCAACGAAACACGTCAAACAAAAAAAATGCAACGAAACGGGCATGTTTTTCATTCAAAAAATACGTGACGACTACGACTACGCACGTTGTGGTGTTTTGTGCCGCATTAATTAAAACCAAAACTGATTTGAGCTGAAACCCAGTCAATGCTAGTAGGGGAAAACAAAGAAAGACCGGACGGGAAACATGAAATTCGCCAACGTAGCAGCGGTGGATTAGTAAACAAGAAGAAAGGGGCAGGTGGGATTGCTAGAAGTTCGATCAAAGAAAGCAGCGTCAGAGATGATGATGGTCGGGCGACCAAAGCGGCAGGAAGAAGGAAGAGAAGAGGATCTCGCACGGCTCCGCGCCGTCGGGAACCTTGTGCCCCAACCAACCTCTTTCTTGGCGCCGCCGCGCCGCCACCCTACGACGTGGACACGGAAAAGGGGAGGAGGGGATCGACCGACGGGGATTGGAACGAGGCCGAAGGAGCGAGAACGTCCAGAACGACAGAAAAGAAGGAAACGCACAGTGCCATCAACAATGGACGAACAATCTCTTGAACGGCATCTACGGAACTGGGAAGAAATGTTGGGTCGATGCTTGGAACGGGAGATTGGTTGGTTTACCTGTATGTATCTGCTCTGGACGCCGGCGGCCGGCCGGGGAGCGGGCGATCTTCACGCGCGGGCGTCGGCGGGGTTGAGGAGGCGGACTGGTAGGAGGATGGATGGGTCGGGTGGACAGGTGCCGTGCCGGATCTCGTTTTATAAGGCCAGCTGACACGAACGAAACAGGCAAGGGGTTTCTATATGGTGCACTGAGACAAACCTGGCTAAAACCGCAAGGCAAGGTTCGGAAAGAACCGTTAAAAAGCCGAAAACACTGACGCCCACACGTGTGGGCGTTAGCCAACTTACCCACACGTCTCGATCGTCACCCAGTGCCTTTTGCACGAATTTTGGCACGAGAGGGCTGATTTTGTGTGCCATGTAGGACAACTCGCGTGTGTGGCGTATGAGGGAGTTCGCCCGCACGCTGTTTTCCCTCCGAGGTCAGCGGTTGCGACTCGGGGCGTGCGGTGGAACTGCCGTCGCGCCCGCACGCCCCGCATGACTTCTGTCCTCCATCGACTGCCCATTTTTCCACTCTCCCACACCCAAGTTGTCTGTTTTTTACAGGTTACATGGCAACCGCCCTATTTGTGATTGTAAGCAGATGGCAACTCTCTTCTACCCCGAACATGTTATTGTTGCCACGTCTTAGCGCTACATGGCAACTGTCTAGTGTTAGTAGGTGGCAACTCTTAAAGATACCACCGTAGTCCACATGCCCGTCTCCTCTCCCACACACCAAAAGCTATCAGTTGCCATGTGTTTTTGTAGGGTACATGGCAACTGCCCTAGTGTGCTTATAAGCAAATGGCAACTCTCTTTTACCCTGGACATGTTTTTTACCATGTTTTGCAGTGCTACATGGCAACTGTCTAGTGTTAGTAGGTGACAACTTCTAAAGTTTTCAAATCATGGCAACTGTAGTAGACCAGACCATACATGGCAAGAGATGCAGTTGCCCAAAAATGGCATCCGGCACTTGACCTGAGATGGCAACTGCAGTTGAGCAACCATGGCAACTGTAGTTGTCCGACATGACAACTGTAGTTCAGCGACATGGCAACTGCAGTTGTCCGACATGGCAACTGAAGTTACACGTACATGGAAGAGGGTCCGGACCATAGCAATCGCGGCGGGACGCGTGGTTACTGCCACGCGGGGCGTGTGGCTCGTAGGCGGGGGGGGGGGGGGGGGGGGGTGCGACGGCCGAGACAGGTCGTGTGGGTCGCGTGGTTGCTCGCCCGGACGTGCTCATGCGGGCGATCGCGCCGCACACCAAACATGCGGGTTGTGGCGGGGTGTGCTCGGACGTGCTCGTGCGGGCGGGCCTGTGTCGATGCCACACGGGACGTGCGGCAGATACCCCCTAGATGCCACACGGGACGTGCGGCAGATATCCCTAGATGCCACACGTGTGCCAGTTATCGACGTCCTAAAAAAAAGGTTCGGAAAGAAAAGTTTGAATAAAAAAGGTTCGAAACGAAAAGGAGGCGGACCTAGCGCGGCGGCCGCACAACCCACGCCGCGCAGGGTGGAAATTGTCAGCAGTCAGCTCTTTCCAGATTTGCCATCCATGGATGTTTGACTTGAAGTCCAGATTTTGTTTGAATTCAATTTAAATTGTACATTCAACCTTGACTCTATCTGCTTTCACACCACCTTTGGTGTCATCGTCAATGTCACACCATAACATTTCCTCCGATACCATGGCCGTAAGCGTCGTTGCCTTTTTTTAATTTCCTTTTTGAGCAAAATAGGCAGGTTTTTTAATCGAAACTCAACCTCTGAGGATCTTAAAAAAATAGAAGAGAGTTGTCCGGTTAATTTAGTCATGGTGGCGGAGAATTGTTCCTTTTCAGCAAATAGGTGTTTCTGATTCTGGTTGTGGTTAATCTCTTCATCCTAAACATAACACCGTGACTCCAACCGATCACATATGTCACCAACTTTGACTCGCCGCCACCATGGACCCATTTCCTTTTCTTCTTCATCATCCTCCTCCGCCTTAACCTGATACTTTAACTCTTTGTGGGGCCGGTCATTTTACGCCCTTTGAGTCCGGTCTCAGGGCGTGCTAATACCAAGGTACTGATTTTCAAAGTACCGATGCCAAAGGTACCAATCCTAACAAATCTAGCTTTGCTATTTAAAATCATGATTTGCTCTTAGAGGAATTCCTCCTAGCGTCGCAAGCTCTTTTTATTTGTGATCGGTCTTCTCGTTCATTCACTCGATCGGTCACTCCTCGGCGACCCTATTATTAGTTGTTTGATTTTATCCGGGCTTGCCCTACGGGGTTCGGGCATCTTACCCAACTCGAGTCCGATCTCGTTGGGCGCTAATGGCAATCCCATTTCCTAAAAACAAATACGAGGGAAAAGCAATGACATTGATTTACTTTTAGAGGGAAAATCCATGGAATTGATTACTCCCAACCATTTGTCATGGGCACTTTGCATCGTGGCCAACTTCGACTCACCAATGTCATAAATGAAGAAGAAGGGAAATAATATTCATGAGAAGATTTGATTTTAGTGAATTGTGAAACTCGCTTTTGTAGAGGTATTATAGCACCCCTAAAGCATACTACTCACCATCCTATATAAGAATTTTGTCACGATGTATCTCATTTAAGAAACTTATCGACGCAATGTACTCCTTTCGTTTGAGGTTAAAGGGTTGGAGGGTCACCGAGCAGGATTCAGATGTGTAAGACCGAGTTGTGGGGCACGATTTCTTTCGACCCCACTCGTTCTTTGGGTGATTGGCTTTGTGCTATAGTCTTGGCTTGCTAGCCCTTTAACCATGAATGAAGGAAGTATCATATTTTACCACTTGTCGTATAACTAACAGGGTCGCCCGCCTGCCAGGCCTATGTGGCATGACACATAGATACATTTTTATGTCTAGCAAGCCCGTGCCAGGCAAAATGTACTTGACCCGACTGCTCTTCGAATTCGTAGCTTCTATCACCCTTGTTTTTTATTCCGTCGTATTTTTGGCCATCACTGGTATCCTTAGCCTAGTCACCGCCGCCGGATTGGAGAACCCATGGAAACCGATGGAGTGTTAGTTGGGTTCGTCTTAACGACCTCGTGCGATATATGTATCTATTTTCCAACTTGACACATCACAAAAATACATATCTTCGTGTCATGTCACTCAAGTTTGAGAGGAACCTAGTCAATGCCAAATGCCAAATGGATAACGCGATACATCGCGAAGGTAAGTTCCAAAATGGTGTACATTGGTGATAATTACAATCTCCATCTCTCAGAGCATTAGGCCATCTACCCCGGAAGGGCACATTTTAGGACGCTTAGGCAATATTGTCTTTTCAAAATATATAGCGGCAGGAGTCCATTTCTCCAACGCAGCACTATCTATTTGAGAACTAGCGTGGTTAATTTTCTTCTTAAAAAAACACAGCGTTTGCTCAAAAATACCGCGCATCGACGCAACCTAAATATGATCAAACAGGATTCGGCCGAAACGGCCAGAAATAACACCTAGCGTCTGGTCTAAGAGCCCGCGTTGTAGATGGACTTAAATGGCGACATGTACCCTATTTTTTCTTCAAAAAGGCAAAGTGCACTAGTTTTTTTTTTTGACATAAAACGCACTTGTTTTTTTTAGGGATAAAACGCACTTGTTTTTTTTAGGGATAAAACGCACTTGTTGGAGGTGTCTTGCCCTTCACTCAAAAGAAGAGGTGTCTTGCGCGGGGTTCCTGATAACAAACCTTTTGGCAAAAGATCCCAAGCGTTATGCACTAAATCCAGGAGAATGCGTCACACGCGTTGATCGACTACGCGCAGGTTACCGCTCACGAGAGCCTAGCTAGCATAAAGTCGGGCATCTTGTAACTAGTTAATCATCATTGTGGCTAATGGTGGATTATATGATTGCAACAGTCGATCGAGCCACTAATTATAGCAACTAGGCTGCTCGTAGCAAAGATGGCACGCGGCAGCTAACGCTGAGACTCTGAGAGGGACGTGCAACTCATGTTTTTCTTGGCTAGTCAATAGTCAACTGGTATACAAGAGCGTAATATTTCATCCGTTTCAACACATGTTTTTGTACTGTGTGGTTCTTTTGGGGGAGACAAAGTGTTAATGGTCACAGATTTAAGATACTACTACGCCTTTTGGCAGACATGGCGTGAAGAAAGCCACTGACGAACCTTTAGGCAAAGATGGAAAGCGGCATGCATTGCAAGACCCGGAGAGAATGCGGGACACACGTTGGCCGATCGGTGACGCGCAGGTCACATACAGGTCACGGGACCCTAGCTGTAGCTGGCATACATAAAAGTCGATCGTGTTTTTTCAACCTGCTAATCATCGCTGCTGCTAAGGGTGGATGTGGATGTGGATGTGGATGATGATTGCAACGGAACGATGGAGTCACTAGGCTGAGCTGCTCGTCGCAAGATGACACGGCAAGTAAGCTAGCTAGTGTAGTGGAGTGGAGTAGGACCGAGAGGGACGTGCACGATACTCGTTTGCGCTTCTCGTCGCCTCCGCGGAGTTCTGATCCGACCAGGACACACCCGACCGACCCACCCACCCCCTAGAGACCTCTGGATTCTTCTTCACGGGATAATAGTGGAGTGCCTCCTTCCGAGCTTCACCTGGCAAATCATGTTGAGAAGGATACGAATATCCAGAGATCCAATCCACATGCTCCCCGCACGTTTAAAAATGTTTTGTCAAATATAAAAAAGATCGAAAAATAGATATGCTCATTGTCACATCCAAATGTCACCTGTAAATTTTGAAGTGAAAAGCTTTAACATTTTTACCTGTGAAAAAAGAAAATCAAACACCAAATGTCAAGGGTGGATCATGTTTTTCACGGATCTAATAGTGGAGCGCCTCCTTCCAAGCCTCGGCTGTCAAATCATGTCGGAGACGAAAGAGGAATATCGCTACAAATGGAATCGAGCTGAGAAGAAGAGGACAAAGAGTGCATAAGCTTCGGATATGGATGGATGGATGAATGGAATATTTCACAATTATATATACACTCTCTCCTTTTCCACAAATAATTGCACGTACCGGCCGGTAGGTCGACATTCTTGTGTTGGTGTTGTCGACGGCGCAGAAAGGAGAGTGTCTGAGTGAGGTCAACTTTGTTTAATCCGCATATGGTCGATCAAACAAGAGCAAGTGGTGGCAGGCATGTTCCTTCCGATCCCGGCGTCTGGAAATGTATTCCGATGTTTCGTTCATCATTTCCGTTGGTGGGTTTGGTGATGGAACAGCGCTTCTTTTAAAATAAAAGAGACCATACACGCTGAGACTATAGTGTTGCTTATATTTTAATTAAAATGAGTTCGTTACTCTGGCCGGCTTTTATTCATCTTTTGACGTCCGCCAAACATTAAAAGTCACGGGAGCCATACATCTTTCATTTTAACAAAAGATTACCCGCAACGTCTGCATGATTGCGATGCACACCCGGATGAAGCATGTCAAGTCTTGAAATCCCAATGTAATTTTTATTATGTTCGAGATGTTTTCTACTTCCGTTAAACTTTGATAATAGATCTGAATCATTTTCATAAAAGAAAAATTGCCACGCCCGTGGGAAAGAAAAACAACACTCATACTGAACAAAGTCATACTCATAAGCATCAACATCAGTTTCTCTATAGTTGTGTTCCACATCCACATTAAAAAGGAGAGCATGTACCACATGCCCATTACCAAAACACTATTTCAATGCGCTGGTCCCAAAGGAGGTCGAATCTTGTACACGAGCATCGAACAAGCTCTCTTAATTAGCCTTCTAGTGAAACTATCAAAAAGGAAAACCATCTAGGGTAAAAAAATTAGCGAACGATCTAACTTACAATTGAAACTTTTCAAATTATATTTTTCTTAGAACAGGAAAAACTTGTGCCAAAATAACATATGCGAAGAGGAACAAAAGGCTTTGGACACGTAATGGATCCTATTGACAAACTAATAAGAGTACATCAAATTCGGGAAAACAAAACATACACACATGATAAAGATCCATAACACAACTAATAGTTACATTAGTGGCATTGAAGTCGTCAGGTTTAGCTCACCCTTTGCGGCTTGGCATTCTTCCAAAACTCCAGTGAAAAAATCGTAGAAGGCTAAACATATCTAAACTGATCCAAGAACAACTCTAGCAAAGTTTTCATAATATCGATCGCCATCCACCCTATGGAGCCCGCTTCATTTTAATATGAAGGTTGCCAAGGCGATGCACAAACTCAGAATCTTCATAAACATTGCCTTAAAAAATCCTATGTGAGCCGTTTGTCATTCGCTATAAGATCTCTTCCTTCCTCACCTCAACAATGGTAGTTTTTTGGTACTAGATTTCAACGAGGATTTCAGCAAGGATTATAATTAGGATTTGAACAACCATTAACTATGATTCTCTACTATAATTTGAACCACAGGCACTTCCTCTGTTTGGATCCGACCTCACAATCGAGGGATGCTTCGGCTGCTGCGACTTTAGTGGCCACGTGATCGATGAACATGTGTGCGTCCTGGATGGGGAATAGTTCTAAAGTTTTGATGGCCCATGTGAGTATGGTGTCAATCGTTGCCTATGTGGTCGTAGACATGCGACCAAAGTAGGCGAGGGCGGCGGGCGCAGACGAGGACTGGTTCATCCTTATGTCTAGTGTCCTCCTCGACCCATTGGGAGTGATCCCACGTCCTCTCAAAGAACTTGGGGAAATACCCGCGAGGAGGGTGGGACCACAACATGTTCGATGGGGGTGAGTGTGGAGGCGATAGAGAGGATGGAAGATAAGGGCAGGATCGCGGTTATTGAAGGGGAGAATGGGGCGAGTGTGGCGGCGACGAGGATGTGGGAAGATAGGTGTGGGGTGGTGCCGATGAAGGGCGATGGGGGTTTATATACATGAGAATGGCATGCTCGGCACGAGGGGGGGGGGGGGGGGGGGGGGGTTACGCGAGCATGTGGGGAATGGGTGCGGAACACGACAGTGGCCATTAATTGATGTTATTCATGGTGGAAAACAGGTTGCACAATTTGCAAGGGCTGAAAGCGACATCCATAAGAACAATAGCACCATTGGCTAGGCTACGTGCAAAAGGAAGAGGCTGGACTAAAACTCCCTCCCACGCGAACATTTGCGGATGCAGGCCTCTCCATATCAACGTCTATTAGAGCATGTCTCTCTCTAATGGTTTTGGTGATCGATGACAATGAGTTTTATGGACTAACCGTGTGCATTGAGCATTATAGATATTCTATTATATGGCACAAGACGGTTTTATTCCCCTCGGAGAAAGAAAGGGCGAAGATGGTTTTCTGGCGTTCCTTTTCGGTTGCGTACTCTTAAGAGGGGGTCCGCTTTGGAAAGGTATCGGTGAAATAACCATGTACACAACCCCATATGCACCGACTTACCCTTACCGCAAGATGGAGGATCCAACTGTTGTTGCTTGGGCACTTTTACAGCACCTAGGCGGTAGTACCGCTCTGCTCTACGGTAGTAACAGTTAGGTGATACGTCTCCAACGTATCTATAATTTTTGATTGTTCCATGTTGTTATATTATCAATCTTGGATGTTTTATAATCATTTTATAGTCATTTTATATCATTTTTGGTACTAACCTATTGACATAGTGCCAAGTGCCAGTTCCTGTTTTCTGTATGTTTTTTACATTGCAGGGAATCAATACCAAACGGAGTCAAAACGCAGTGAAACTTTTTGTGGATTTTTTTTGGGACCAGAAGACATCCAGTGGGCCGGAGAAGCACCTGGGGGGGGGGGTGCTCCGAGGGGAGCACAACCCACCAGGGCACGCCTGGGGGCCCAGGCGCGCCCAGGTGGGTTGTGCCCACCTCGGGTGCCCCCTGAACCGCCTCTTTGCTCTATGAATACCCCAAAATTCCAGAAACCCTAGGGGAGTCGACGAAAATCAATTCCAGCCGCCGCAGAGTCCAGAACCACCAGATCCAATCTAGACACCATCACAGAGGGGTTCACCACTTCCATTGGTGCCTCTCCGATGATACGTGAGTAGTTCTTTGTAGACCTTCGGGTCCGTAGTTAGTAGCTAGATAGCTTCCTCTCTCTCGTTTGATTCTCAATACAATGGTCTGTTGGAGATCCATATGATGTAACTCTTTTTGTAGTGTGTTTGTTGGGATCAGATGAACTTTGAGTTTATGATCAGATCTATCTTTTTATCCATGAAAGTTATTTGAGTTTCTTTGATCTCTTATATGCATGATTGCTTATAGCCTCGTATTTCTTCTCCGATATTTGGGTTTTTAGTGGCCAACTTGATCTATTTATCTTGCAATGGGAAGAAGTGCTTTGTAGTGGGTTCAATCTTACAATGCTTGATCCCAGTGACAGAAGGGGAACCGACATGTATGTATCGTTGCTGCTAAGGATAAAACGATGGGGTCTATTTCTACATAAATAGATCTTATCTACATCATGTCATCGTTCTTATTGTGTTACTCCGTTTCTCCATGAATTTAATACACTAGATGCATGCTGGATAGCGGTCGATGTGTGGAGTAATCGTAGTAGATGCAGGCAGGAGTCGGTCTACTAATCTTGGACGTGATGCCTATATAATAATCATTGCCTGGATATCGTCATGATTATTTGAAGTTCTATCAATTGCCTAATAGTAATTTGTTTACCCACCGTTTGCTATTTTTCTCGAGAGAAGCCACTAGTGAAACCTACGGCCCCCGGGTCTCTTTCTCATATTATTTGCCTTTGCGATCTATTTTATTTGCCTTTTATTTTCATATCTATTAAACCCAAAAATACAAAAATACCTCGCTGCACTTTATTTTATTTGGCGTTCAATCTATCAATATTTACAACTCTATCACGTCCGTTTGCCAATTTCTGGCGCCACTACCCGAAAGGGAGTGACAACCCCTTTAATACGCCGGGTTGCGAGTATTTGTTATTTGTGTGCAGGCGTTGTTTACGTAGTGTTGCTTGGTTCTCCTACTGGTTTGATAACCTTGGTCTCATCACTGAGGGAAATACCTACCGTCGCTGTGCTGCATCATCCCTTCCTCTTTGGGAAAATACCGACGTAGTCCAAGCAGACATCAAAAGGAATTTCTGGCGCCGTTGCCGGGGAGGATCATCAACATCTACCAGGTTCCTAATCACAAATCTCATCTCCTCGCAATTTACATTATTTGCCATTTGCCTCTTGTCTTACTCTTCCCCACTTCACAAAAAATTGCCGTTTTATTCGCCCTCTTTTTCATTCGCCGTTTTCTTGTCGAATCTGTTTTTGAGTGCAATCTTGTTGCGTAGTCACCATGACCCAAGAGAACACCAAGTTGTGTGATTTCTCAAATACCAACAACAATGATTTTATTGGCACTCCTATTGCTCCTCCTGCCACTAGTGCGGAATCTTGTGATATTAATACTGCTTTTGCTGAATCTTGTCATGAAAGATCAATTTTCCAGTACTCCTAATGAGGATGCCGTGTCCCATCTCAATACCTTCGTGGAATTATGAGATATGCAAAAGAAAAAGATGTGGACAATGATGTTGTGAAGTGAAGGAAATATGCCCTAGAGGCAATACTAAAGTTGTTATTTTATATTTCCTTATATCATGATAAATGTTTATTATTCATGCTAGAATTGTATTAACCGGAAACTTGATACATGTGTGGATACATAGACAATACACAGTGTTCCTAGTAAAGCCTCTACTAAACTAGCTCGTTAATCAAAGATGGTTAAGTTTCCTAACCATAGACATGAGTTGTCATTTGATGAACGGGATCACATCATTAGGAGAATGATGTGATGGACAAGACCCATCCGTTAGCTTAGCATAATGATCGTTAAGTTTTATTGATATTGCTTTCTTCATGTCATAGACATATTCCTTTGACTATGAGATTATGCAACTCTTGGATATCGGAGGAATACCTTATATGCTATCAAACGTCACAACGTAACTGGGTGATTATAAAGATTCTCTACAGGTATCTCCGAAGGTGTTTGTTGGGTTGGCATAGATCAAGATTAGGATTTGTCACTCCGAGTATCAGAGAGGTATCTCTGGGCCCTCTCGGTAATGCACATCATAATAAGCCTTGCAAGCAATGTGACTAATGAGTTAGTTGCGGGATGATGCATTACAGAACGAGTAAAGAGACTTGCCGGTAACGAGATTGAACTAGGTATGAAGATACCGACGATCGAATCTCGGGCAAGTAACATACCGATGACAAAGGGAATAACATATGTTGTCATTGCGGTTTGACCGATAAAGATCATCGTAGAATATGTAGGAATCAATATGAGCATCTAGGTTCCGCTGTTGATTATTGACCGGAGAGGTGTCTCGGTCATGTCTACATAGTTCTCGAACCCGTAGGGTCCGCGCGCTTAACGTTCGATGACAATTTTGTATTATATGAGTTATGTGATTTGGTGATCGAATGTTGTTTGGAGTCCCGAATGAGATCATGGACATGACGAGGAGTCTCGAAATGATCGAGAGGTAAAGATTCATATATAGGACCATAGTATTCGGACACCGGAGGTGTTCTAGGGGTACTGGGTACATATCGGGTAACCGGAAGGGGTTCCGGGCAACCCCCAACAAGCTATATGGGCCTAATGGGCCAAGTGGGGAAACCCACCAGCCACAAAGGGGCTGGTGCGCCCCCCCATATGGGCTGGCCAAATTGGAGAAGGAAAGGGGAAGAAGGAAAGATAAAAGGGATAGGATTCCCCCTTCCTCCTCTTCCCTTCCTACTCCGAATAGGAATAGGAAAGGGGGGAGGCCGAATTGGGAGGACCCCAAGTAGGATTCCTCCTACTTGGGGCACCCCCTTAGATGCCTCTCCTCCCCTCCAACCTATATATATATATATATGTGGGGGGGGGCACCACTAGAATACACAACCAACAATTGTTAGCCGTGTGCGGCGCCCCCCTCCACAGTTTACGCCTCCGGTCATATCTTCGTAGTGCTTAGGCGAAGCCCTGCACGGATCACTTCACCATCAACGTCACCATGCCGTCGTGCTGATGGAACTCTCCCTCGACACTTTTCTGGATCAAGAGTTCGAGGGTCTTCATCGAGCTGAACGTGTGCAGAACTCGGAGGTGCCGTACGTTCGGTGCTTGATCGGTCGGAACGAGAAGAAGTTCGAGTACATCAACCGCGTTGTCAAATGCTGCTACCTCTTGAGCATGCGTTGGTTTTCCCTTGAAGAGGAAAGGGTGATGTAGCAAAGTAGCGTAAGTATTTCCCTCAGTTTTTGAGAACCAAGGTATCAATCCAGTAGGAGGCCACATGCAAGCCCCTCGTACCTACACAAACAAATAAGAACCTTGCAACCAACGCGAGAAAGGGGTTGTCAATCCCTTCACGGCCACTTGCAAAAGTGAGATCTGATAGAGATGATAAGATAATATTTTTGGTATTTTTGTGATAAAGATTGAAAGTAAAGATTGCAAAATAAACGGCGACAGAAATAGCTAGTTGACGGGAGATTAATATGATGGAAAATAGACCCGGGGGCCATAGGTTTCACTAGTGGCTTCTCTCAAGATAACATAAGTATTACGGTGGATGAACAAATTACTGTCGAGCAATTGATAGAAAAGTGCATAATTATGAGAATATCTAGGCATGATCATGTATATAGGCATCACGTCCGCGACAAGTAGACCGAAACGATTCTGCATCTACTACTATTACTCCACACATCGACCGCTATCCAGCATGCATCTAGAGTATTAAGTTCATAAGAACAGAGTAACACATTAGGCAAGATGACATGATGTAGAGGGATAAACTCAAGCAATATGATATAAACCCCATCTTTTTATCCTCGATGGCAACAATACAATACGTGTCGTTTCCCCTGCTGTCACTGGGATCGAGCAACGCAAGATTGAACCCAAAGCTAAGCACTTCTCCCATTGCAAGAAAGATCAATCTAGTAGGCCAAACCAAACTGATAATTCGAAGAGACTTGCAAAGATAACAAATCATACATAGAAGAATTCAGAGGAGATTCAAATATTGTTCATAGATAATCTTGATCATAAACCCACAATTCATCGGATCTCGACAAACACACCGCAAAAAGAGTTACATCGAATAGATCTCCAAGAAGATCGAGGAGAACTTTGTATTGAGATCCAAACAGAGAGAAGAAGCCATCTAGCTAATAACTATGGACCCGAAGGTCTAAGGTAAACTACTCACACATCATCGGAGAGGCTATGGTGTTGATGTAGAAGCCCTCCGTGATCGATTCCCCCTCCGGCGGAGCGCATGAAAAGGCCCCAAGATGGGATCTCACGGGTACAGAAGGTTGCGGCGGTGGAAATAGGGTTTCGTGGTGCTCCTGGATGTTTTTGGGGTATATGAGTATATATATGGGAGGAAGAAGTAGGTCGGTGGAGCTGCGAGGGGCCCACGAGGGTGGGGCGCGCCTCCCTGCCTCGTGGCCTCCTCGTTTCTTTCTTGACGTCCACTCCAAGTCCACTGGATCACGTTTGTTCCGAAAATCACTCTCCCGAAGGTTTCATTCCGTTTGATATTCCTTTTCTGCGAAACACTGAAACAGGCAAAAAAAACAGCAATTTGCACTGGGCCTTGGGTTAGTAGGTTAGTCCCAAAAATAATATAGAAGTGTATAATAAAGCCCATTAAACATCCAAAACAGATAATATAATAGCATGGAACAATAAAAAATTATAGATACGTTGGAGACGTATCAAACGCTTCCGCTTTCGGTCTACGAGGGTACATGGACACACTCTCCCCCTCTCGTTGCTATGCATCTCCTAGATAGATCTTGAGTGAGCATAGGAATTTTTTTGAAATTGCATGCTACGTTTCCCAACAGTGGTATCCGAGCCAGGTCTATGCGCAGATGATATGCACGAGTAGAACACAAAGAGTTGTGGGCGGTGGTAGTCATACTGCTTACCACCAACGTCTTATTTTGATTCGGCTGTATTGTTGGATGAAGCGACTCGGACCAACCTTACATGACCACGTTCATGAGACCGGTTCCACCGACAAACATGCAACTAGTTTTGCATAAAGGTGGCTGGCGGGTGTCTGTTTCTCCAACTTTAGTTGAATCGAATTTGACTACGGCCGGTCCTTGTTGAAGGTTAAAATATCAAACTTGATAAATCACCGTTGTGGTTTTGACGCGTAGGTAAGAACGGTTCTTGCTAGAAGCCCGTAGCAGCCACGTAAAACTTGCAACAACAAAGTAGAGGAGATCTAACTTGTTTTTGCAGGGCATGTTGTGATGTGATATGGTTAAGACATGATGTGCTATACATTATTGTATGAGATGATCATGTTTTGTAAAAGTTATCGGCAAATGGCAGGAACCTTATGGTTGTCGCTTTATTGTATGAAATACAAACTCCATGTAATTGCTTTACTTTATCACTATGCGTTAGCGATAGTTGTAGAAGCAATAGTTGGCTAGACGACCACGACGCTACGATGGAGATCAAGGTGTCAAGCCGGTGACGATGGAGATCATGACGTTGCCTTGGAGATGGAGATCAAAGGCACAAGATGAAGATGGCCATATCATGTCACATATTTTGATTGCACATGTTTATCTTTTATGCATCTTATTTTTCTTAGTATGACGGTAGCATTATAAGATGATTGTCGGTGTCAAAACCGGTCGATCTCGGGTAGGGGGTCCTGAACTATGCGTCTGAGGATCGAAGGTAACAGGAGGCAGGGGACACGATGTTTACCCAGGTTCGGGCCCTCTTAATGGAGGTAATACCCTACTTCCTGCTTGATTGACTTAGTTGAGTATAGGGGTTACAAGAGTTGATCTACCTCGAGATTGTAATGGCTAAACCCTAGATGTCTAGCCTGTACGATTATGATTGCCTCTATGGACTAAACCCACTGGTTTATATAGACACCGGAGGGGCCTATGGTTGTACAGAGTCGGTTTACAGAGAAAGGAAACTACACGTCCGGCCGCGAAGCTTGCTTTCACGCCACGGAAAGTCCCATCCGGACACGGGGGAAAGTCTTCTATCTTGTATCTCCATGGCCCATCAGTCCGGCCCATGTCACATAGCATGGATGCCCGAGGACCCCATTATCCAGGACTCCCTCAGTAGCCCCCGAACTTGCCTTCAATGACAACGAAGTATCCGGCTTTATGTCTTCAGCTTTGCAAGGCGGGTTCTCCATTATACCGCGGTTTGATGATAATCCGGCTCCACATTAAATATCATATTCTATTGATTCTTTGCTGCCGTCGCCTCGGCTTCCACGTGTCAAATGAATGCAAATGACCTAGATGTGTTTTTTACAAATGACCCCTCGGCCGCGTAAGGAAGGCGTCTATTTAAGGAGATTAGATCTCAGTTGCCATTCCACACCACGCGGAAACCCTTAGAACTCGCCACAGGAAACTGTCCAGACATGGCCGGCACTCCTGGCTCTTCCTCACGCCCCCACGGCCTTCAAAAAGGCTATTGAGAAAGCTGTTCAGTATCCCGCGCCCATCTGAGTAAAATCCAGGCGCAGGGATATCTTCCTCCCGCGGATCTAGTCTCCGTTCGGGCTGGATTAACCTCCCACAATGGCGAAGCCCTGGCGGAGAATTACCCCAATCCTTCTAAGGAGGAGTGAGTGTGCTTCGTTTCCTTCCTTTTGAGGGGCGTGGGATTCCCTATCCACCCCTTCCTCAGAGGTCTCTTGGAGTATTACAGCCTCCAACTGCACAATCTAACACCAGGCTCCATCCTGCATATCGCGGGTTTCGTTGCTCTCTGCGAGCTGTTCCTAGGCTGTGAGGCTCATTTTGAGCTATGGCGGAAATTTTTCTGCCTCGTCCCCCGCTCCCAAAAGGGATCTATTTTTGAGGTGGGCGGCGCCGAAGTATGGCGCATAGCCGGGACAGGATACCTGTCCGGCACTCCGAAGAAGGCATCCGAAGAGTGGCCGTCGGAATGGTTTTATATTGAAGATGTTATTCTGCCGAACCCAATCCGGCGTGGCCTTCCCGAATTCTCCAGCGCTCCCTTAAATAAGCGCGCCAGCTAGCGTCCCCGAAGCCTCAAGGAAGAAGACAACACGGAGGTCGAGAGGCTGGCAAGCAAGATCAGAGTTCTTGCCAACTCCGGGCTGTCTATAATAGAGGTAATGGCAATTTCAATAACACGATGCGTTCAGCCGCTCCAGTCTAGGGGTTTTCCAATGTGGCATTACAACGGGGAGGACGATGCATCCCATTGTTTACACAAGGGTCCGGACAAGTTTGCCGCCCTGGCCACCATCTTAGCTGATCTTTTCAAAGGGGAGAAGGAAGACTTCACTCGCTTGAAGTGTCAGGAAGGTTTTTCCATGTATTACCCCATCGACTGGGCGAGTTTTTGATGATCGGCCTCACTCAACCTTTTTCCAGAGTTATGCTAGTCGAATTTAATCCGGCTGCTTTTAATAGGAATGGAGAAAGATCATCGAGGGGATCTACAGCCCCGCTCCGCAGCCAAAGGACCATATTCGGGACTTGGATCCCGGATATGAATAAGATCCGGACATATTTATAGAGCTTAAGGAGGGAGTTTTTTATCACGCGAGCTACGACGGCACGGAAGTGGCCATTATAGCCGATTACCCCGGCCTTCTCCCCTCCTCCCATGTAAGTACCCAGGAGACGTCTCCTCCAAAAGAGTTTTCCCGTCGCACCTCACCCACCGCACTGTCTCATGCTCCGAAGGGGCGGCGCTCGTCTCACCGAGCTGTATCAAGGGCATCCTCTAAGAAGGCGACGCCTGAGCGGGGCGAGTATTTGAAAAGAAAGGCACATGGCGATGCCATCAAGCCGCTGCCCTCACCAAAGAGGTATAGTTTTTAACATGCACTCGGTGGATAGACCGAACTGTGACGCTTTCCGTTGGGCCGTTTTTCAGGAAGAGCATACGCCGGACTATATCCGGGGACCTTGCCGGTCATGCATCGACGAATCCGGCCCCGAACCCTGCCATAAAGACTAGGGTTGATACGGGAAAAATGTCGGATTATCATCTTCAAGAGGATTCAGATAACTTATCCGTCACCAATTCCGAAGTGGAGAGCGCGATGAATCATCGGCGGCGGAAAGAGGCCATGGACGACCCGAGTTTTACCAAAGAGGCGTTTAATGCCCTCAGCTCTGCCGATGCATATATCCGAGCTGCTCGGGATGGACTTGTCAGAGCCACTCACCAGCTTTCAAAGGATATGCGGGTAAGCAGGGGCGGAGCCAGGATTTGGACATAGGGGGGGGCGCATGGCGACGGTCACAAGTACAGTATGATGTATCTACCGAAATAGTATATCAACATATGTTTGTAAATACACGTATATATCAATAATAAATCCTTTGAAATACTAAAGTTCATAGTTTTCAAAAAAGCCTTTGAAATTGATAAGCAAACACATATGTCTGGCTATTTTTTAACAAAAATATAGTTCTAATGTCACCATTCACCAATGTCTTCAAATTTTCGGCACTATCACAGATTTGACATCGAGGCAATTGGCGTGAAAAATTATGTTTGTTTTTCAAAAAAGTATAGCCAAACAAAACCAAAAGGAGGATTACAACATACTAGCAAAACTTCTATATGGAGTATGTAGTAATACCGTGTATGTGCCTGGTTGTGTGTGGACGTAGTCAAGCGAACAAGGACGATCGACGGGCGGCGGCAGCCGCGGTACTCGCCGCTACTCCGCTGCCTTGACAAGCTGGCAATCAAGCCCAAGGTCAGCGACTTTGGACCGGCGGCAGACATTTTTTTGGGACCGGCGGTGAGGCGAGAAAGATAGATCGATCTGATCTGGATCTGATCTGATCATGAGGCGTGAGAAACTGAACGACCAGGGCATCGCCGCAGCAGGCGTCCATGATCTATCGTCTGTGATATAGGCATCAAGGTAGATGGGCTATTTTTGTTGCTTCCTGGGCTTCCGTGCGTGCGCACAACCACGTGACTTTGGGCTTAAATAACATAATTAGGCAGGTTACTAAAAAGGCAGGTAATCTCCGGCCATTAGCGCATATACATACAGGTATTAGTACTGGACCTGCTATATTTCTTTGAGGGGGGCCGATCGTTGGGGGGGGGGGGGGTCTAGCCCCTGCTCGCCCCCTGTCTCCGCCCCTGCGGGTAAGAACTTTTATGTAGATTCCATGATCATATGCCAGTAGCCCCCCTGTCTCCGCCCCTGCGGTTGGCCCAACTGATTTAAGGGTCGTTATATTATCAGGTACTTGCCGAGAAAAATAACATGCTATCCAAGGAGCTTGAAGAATCCCGGACCAAGCTAACTGTTGCCACCGCCGAACTAGAAAATTTGAAGAAATCCAAGAAAGCGCCGGATGGTAAGTTCAACAGTGTCTGGAAACTACTATGTTGCGCCAACAATGATTTGAAATATGCATTGTTTTATTTACAGCTGCAGGATCGGCAGATCAATTGGAGGAGATGCTGAAGGCTGCTCAGGCCAAACACCATGCCGAAGGGCAAGAAGCCGCCGGTCAATGATAACCCACAAGTATAGGGGATCACAACAGTTTTCGAGGGTAGAGTATTCAACCCAAATTTATTGATTTGACACAAGGGAAGCCAAAGAATATTCTCAAATATTAGCAGTTGAGTTGTCAATTCAACCTCACCTTAAAGACTTAATATCTGAAGCAAAATATTTAGTTGCAAAGTAGTATGGAAGTAACGGTAACGGTGGCAAAAGTAACAGTAGTAGGTTTGTAGCAATCGTAACAGTGGCAACGGAAAAGTAACTAAGCAAAGATCAATATGTGAAAAGCTCGTAGGGAATGGATCAATGATGGGTAATTATGTCGGATGCGATTCCTCATGCAACAGTTATAACATAGGGTGACACAGAACTAGCTCCAGTTCATCATTGTAATGTAGGCATGTATTCCGAATATAGTCATACGTGCTTACGGAAAAGAACTTGCATGACATCTTTTGTCCTACCCTCCCGTGGCAGTGGGGTCCTATTGGAAACTAAGGGATATTAAGGCCTCCTTTTAATAGAGTACCGGACCAAAGCATTAACACTTAGTGAATACATGAACTCCTCAAACTACGGTCATCACCGGGAGTGGTCCCGATTATTGTCACTTTGGGGTTGCCGGATCATAACACATAGTAGGTGACTATTGACTTGCAAGATAGGATCAAGAACTCACATATATTCAAAACATAATAGGTTCAGATCCGAAATCATGGCACTCGGGCCCTAGTGACAAGCATTAAGCATAGCAAAGTCATAGCAACATCAATCTTAGAACATAACGGATACTAGGGATCAACCCTAACAAAACTAACACGATTACATGGTAAATCTCATCCAACCATCACCGTCCAGCAAGCCTACGATGAGATTACTCACGCACGGCGGTGAGCATAATGAAATTGGTGATGGAGGATGGTTGATGATGACGATGGCGACGGATTCCCCTCTCCGGAGCCCCGAACGGACTCCAGATCAGCCCTCCCGAGGAAGATTAGGGCTTGGCGGCGGCTCCGTATCGTAAAACACGATGAATCCTTCTCTTTGATTTTTTTCTCCCCGAAAGTGAATATATAGAGTTGGGGTTGAGGTCGGTGGAGTCCCAGGGAGCCCACGAGGCAGGGGGCGCGCCCCAGGGGGGGCGCCCTGCACCCTCGTCGACAGGGTGTGGGCCCCCTGATGCTGATTCTTTCGCTAGTATTTTTTATTAATTCCAAAACGTGTCTCCGTGGATTTTCAGGTCATTCCGAGAACTTTTATTTCTGCACAAAAATAACACCATGGCAGTTCTGCTGAAAACAACGTCAGTCCGGGTTAGTTCCATTCAAATCATGCAAGTTAAAGTCCAAAACATGGGCAAAAGAGTTTGGAAAAGTAGATACGTTGGGGACGTATCAGTCAACGTGTATTAACACAGACCATTAATGAGAAGAACAAGCTACAAGATGCCAAGATCAAGCAAGCCGAAGAGCTAAAGGAGATAAGAGCCCAACTGGCGGATGCCTTGAAGGAGAACAGAAAGCTGAAAGGCGGCATATTTAGTATGTCACTGGACCCAACTTTTCATAAGATCTCCTGATGGAATTTTTTTTACGAGATTTTGTTCCTGTAGGTTTATTAACTGTGCGGCCCGAAGGAGAAGTGTCCGGATTTCAAGGCAACCTGCTCCAAGAGCTATCCAAAGTGCACAAGCGAGCTCAGAAAGCAATGAGGAACATGGCTAAGGCTTTATGGCCATCCGATTCTCCTCCAGGAATGATGGAGGAGCTCGCGGAGTTATTCAAGGGAGCTCATCTTCGTTTTGAGCTATGGAATGCATCAACATGTCGAGAAGGTGCACGAGAGGCCTGGGCCATGGTGAAAACGTGGTATACCAGACTTGATCCGAATCATATGGCCCGGGTCGGACCTCGGGGACCAGATGGACAAGAAATTCCGGTTAGCTTGGTGTACGATCAAGTAAAGATAGCCACCAAATTCTCACAGCAGGACTGTAAACTAGACAGCCTGATAGATGGCATAGATAAAGAGTAGGCATGTTATTTCATGTAACCATACTATTATCATCGAATTTATCTCGGGCCGAATTGTAAAAGATTGTCATGGCAGACCTTCCGCTTCAACCTCCGAAACCCAAGGGTTGGAGTGTTTCCGAATACTATACATGTGGGAAACAACAAGTATGTTCGGAAACCAGGCAATCCGGCCATAGTGCTTGAGCAGACAAACTTTATTCGGGGAGTTATGTTATATTACTTTTTAACGTAAGAAACATCTTCCAGGGAGAATAGTTCCATTAAGGGTTCCTCTCTCTGGGTCAGCATGCGTGATGTATACATGCCTAAGCCGTGATGCAAAAGAATCACCGGCGTCTTTGTATTTTGATAGTTTATGTTGCAACAAAGGTAGTTCGTCGTTTGTCCGCCGACCAATTATTCCCTTAAGAACGCTAGCTTTCGGCTTCACCCGTCTAAGGTACATGTCCGGATGACCCGGTTGTAACAATCGTGGAGGTGCTCCCTTTATGCCCTAGCCGAACAAGCGGGAACGTAGGGCATAAGCACAGGAGCCAGGTAACCCAGCTTGGCAAAAACTTAAGTCATAGAGGTGCATATAATGGCGAAGACAGGACGTATATGAGAAAACAACACATATAGATGGTGAGATTTATGCTCAGAATAATAAGCTTCGATTGAGAGAAGCCCCCAGTTATGATGGAGAGTGTACATTTAAGGATGCATACCCCGCAGGTGTGCGGCTTACCCGAACACATGCTAGAAATCGTATGAAAACGAAAAGAAAAAGAGAAAGGAGAAATTTGAAAAGGAGAGAAAAAAGTGGACGCACAAAGGTGTATGTCCGGACTTAGGCGTAGAATCTTCGGAGCCGAGCGGCGTTCCATGGGTTCGGCTCTAAGCAATTATCCTATGCATTGCGAAGGTGATAGGCTCCTCAAGTGAGAACTTCATCTATAATGAAGGGACCCTCCCATTTGGGCTTGAGCTTGTCATTTTTCTTCTCTGGTAGGCATAGAACGAGTTCACCGACATTATACGTCTTTGCCCACACTTCTCTACTTTGGTATCTTTGAGCTTGTTGTGTTGTTGGTAGAATGCGGAACAGGCTTTGACGACATCGCGCTCCTCCTCCAGACCGTCTAAGTCGTTCTACCGATCGAGCTCGGCCTCTCTCTCTCCTCGTACATGCGCACTCGAGGTGAGTCATGAATAATATCGCAGGGCAAGACAGCCTCTGCACCGTACACCATGAAGAACGGTGTGTATCCGGTCATGCGATTGGGCATGGTCCGCAGCCCCCAGAGTACGGAGTCAAGCTCCTCGACCCAGTGTTTGTCCGACTCCTTTAGGGATCGTACTAGTCTGGGTTTAATGCTGCTCATTATTGATACGTCTCCAACGTATTTACTTTTTCTCACGCTTTTCCTCTTGTTTTGAACTCTAATTTGCATGATTTGAATGAAACTAACCCCGGACTGACACTGTTTTCAGCAGAAGTACCATGGTGTTGTTTTTGTGCAGAAATAAAAGTTCTCGGAATGGAACGAAACTTTGCGAGGATTTTTTATATTAATAATAAGAATTTCTGGAGTCAAGACCCACCAGAGAGGGCCCCCTGGTTGGGCACAACCCACCAGGGTGCCTCCCCTCCTGGCGCACCCAGGTGGGTTGTACCCACATGGTGGCCCCGCTGATGACCCCCTAATACTATAAAATCACATTATTCCAAAAAAACCAGGGAGAAAGAATTATCGCGATCCACGAGACTGAGCCGCCGCCAAGCCTAGTTCTTCCTCGGGAGGGCAGATCTGGAGTCCGTTTGGGGCTCCGGTGTAACACCCCGGATGTAACTTTCCATAATTGTAACTCCAACTCTTGCCATTTCCGGTTATGCGATATGATATTCCCTTCATGGTTGGGTTTTTGTTTTCGTTTTGCATTTTGTCCATGTCATGCATTTCATCTCATGTCATCATGTGCATCTCATTTGCATTCATGTTCGTCTCATGCATCCGGTCATTTTCCCCGTTGTCCGTTTCGCGATCCGACACTCCCACATGCACCCGTTGCACCCTTCTTATCTCGTTTCGTGAGCGGGAGAAAAACATTCATGGAATGGGCGAAGATTTGTAAAGTGGCCTTGGTACATCACCGGTAGACCGCCTGTCAAATTTCATTCCATTTGGAGGTTGTTTGATGTCCCAACGGTTAACCGGATAACCGCAAAAGCCCCTCTTTTGTTGCAGCCCAACACCCCTCCAAATCAGCTCACTAACCCATCTAAACCCCCTCCATGCTCTCCGTCATTGGATCACGATCGTGTGGGCGAAAACCGCACCCCATTTGGACTCTCCTATCTCCCCTTACCTATAAATATGCCTCTCCCCCTCCAAATTCGCGGATGAAACCCTAAAAATCCTCCCATCGCGCCGCCGGACGTGTCCGCCGGACGCGTCACCCCGGCGAACCGGGTGACGACACGTCAGCAGCACCACCGCCTCACCCAATAGCCATGCGCCACGTCAGCCCGGGCCGCGCCCACTTCACCGCGCCTCCACCGCGGGCCTGCCGAGCCCGAGCCAGGCCCTCCCCGGCCCGGCTCCCCGCGCCGCCGCCCACGCCCTTCGCCGCCCGAGAGCACCACGCCGCCGCCTGCCTCCCTCTCCGTGCGCCGCCGCCTCCCCGCCGCTAGCGCCGCCTCGCCGCCTGCGCCCTCCACCACCGCACGCCGCCCGCCGCCTCACCGCCGGAACCCGCCGCGCCGGTCACCCGCCGCCGCTCACCGCCGGACCCCGACCTCGCCGGCCCCTTCTCCGCTTTGGCCGCCGTCCCCGACAAACTCCGGCCATCCTCGTGCAACGCGCCAAAACCCTAGATCCGGATCCGGAGGGTAAGAATTCGTCTAAGTCCCAAAATCCTCACATTTTTGTGCCCTCTTCATCATGTCATAACTCCATGTCCGTAGCTCCGATTCATGCATATGATATGTCGAAATGTTCGCCTCGTTAAGCTCTTCACGTTAGTGTCATTTGCATTCAAAAGTGCTATATGATGTTAACTGCTATCTGTTAACAGAACTTGATGATTTTTCATTTTTGTTGCATTTTGTGTGTGCATCCTATGAGCATGATGTCTGCATGTGTTTTGAGCTCCATCATGCCATCTTTACAGAGGTGCAAGCCTTGTATTTTTATGGGCTCTGTGGTGACTAGCACAAGCATGCAAAGTAGGCCTCATGATGTCTTTTCCTGTTACATTATGATGCTATGTTGCCATGTTGCTACCATGAGATCCATGCACATTTTGAGATAGTTTAGTAAGAGTGTTTTGAAGATGTGGCATTGCTCTATCCATTCATTGTAAGATATTGTGGAAGCGTGAACCCTTCGTCTGGGCCGCATTGTATTATATAGAAGGTTTGCCATGGCGTACAAGAGAGATCGATCGTAGACAGATCGATCACGATTACAGGAGAGTTCGGACAGAAGAAAGGATAGAAGTTAGAGTACAAGTTTAAACTAGTGTCCCTATCCTATACAACTTGTCTAACACTCCCCCTCAATCTAAACCCTATGAAAGTTTACCAAGGTTGAGATTGTATTTGAAGTTATCTAACCTTCTCATCGTGAGAGGTTTTGTAAAGCCATCAACAAGTTGATCACCTGTTGGAATAAACCTTATATGAAGCAACTTGCGTGATACTCTTTCTCTGACAAAATGAAAATCAACCTCAATATGCTTTGTACGTGCATGAAAAACAGGATTAGCTGAAAGATAGGTTGCACCAATGTTGTCACACCACAATCTTGCAGCTTGTGGAACTTTAATTCCAAGTTCATGAAGCAATGTCTGAATCCACATCACTTCAGCTGTAGCATTAGCTAAAGCCTTATACTCTGCCTCAGTACTTGACCTTGAGACTGTAGCCTGTTTTCTTGCACTCCATGACACAAGATTTGTTCCCAGAAACACAGCAAAGCCACCTGTGGACCTCCTATCATCAGCACACCCTGCCCAATCTGCATCAGAATAGGCAGACACAAGTAGAGATGAGGACCTCACAATCTGAAGCTCAAGTCCTCCTGTAAATTTGAGATACCTCAAAATCCTTTTTACTGCAGTCCAATGAGTTGTAGTAGGAGCATGTAAATACTGACATACTTTGTTCACAGAATAGGAAATATCAGGACGTGTAAGCATCAGATATTGTAATGCACCTACAACACTTCGATACTTTGTCGCATCCTCTGATCCAAGTGCCTCTCCACTTTCAACAGTAAGTTTTTCTGAAGTGGAGATAGGTGTACTGACAGACTTACACTGTTTCATACCTACTCTTCTGAGAATATCAGTAGTATATTTGTCCTGCGTAAGAAGTATGCCATCTTTGATCTTCTTGACCCCAATTCCAAGAAAATAATGAAGATCCCCCAAGTCCTTGAGAGCAAACTCTAGTTTCAAATCCTTAAGCAGACATGAGGTGGCATCTGGACTTGAGCTAGCAACAATTATATCATCAACATAAACAAGAACAAATATGGTAACATTGCTCTTACTGTAGAAAAATAGTGAGGTATCTTCCTTTGATGGTGTAAATCCAAGCTTTTGTAACTGTGTGCTTAACCTCGAGTACCAAGCTCTTGGGGCCTGTTTCAGCCCATACAAGGCTTTATCCAACTTACAGACATAATGTGGTGTGCCTTTGTTTTCATATCCTGGTGGCTGCCGCATGAACACTTCTTCCTCAAGAACACCATGAAGAAACGCGTTCTGAACATCTAGCTGTCGTAGACTCCATCCTCTGGAAATATCAATGGACAATACAAGTCGAATAGTAGCTGCTTTAATAACATGACTAAAAGTATCCTCATAATCAATACCAAACCTTTGCTTAAAACCCTTTGCAACTAATCGAGCCTTGTATCTGCCTATGCTTCCATCAGCTTTTCTTTTGATTTTGTATACCCACTTACAATCAATCACATTGTTACCCCTCTTTGGCGGTACTAGATGCCAAGTTTTATTTTTAACAAGTGCATCATATTCACTATCCATGGCTTTCTTCCAATCTTTATCAGCAAGGGCATCATGTAAATGAGTTGGGTCACCGGTGCTAGTAAGAAACGCACGCTTGATTTTGTCATACCTGATCGTACCATCAGTGTACTGTTTTTCTTTGACAATACCTGACTGAGATCTTGTATGCCGAGGAGGAAACACAGGTGCTGTTGTAGACCTCACCACAGTAGATCCAGGAGAAGCAGTAGGTTCTGTAGCAAATTCCTCCACAGATGATCCGGCCAGAGCAGCGCCAGATCCGAGGACGCAGACGAGATCTGCCTCGGACTTCCTCGTCCAGGAGCATCGGTCCACGCGGCACCTGACGCGCGGTCGGGCGTGCGCGCCCCGCTGCGGACCCCACTGGACCCGGCAGGCGGAGTCGTGGCGTCGAGCGAGTCGTCCCCGCCCGTGTTGACTGGGCTGGTGGGCTCCACGCCTGCTGGGCTCTCGGCCACCCGGTCGTCTGGAGCACGAGCGACGACAAGTTCCGCCTGGGATCCCGCACTTGCCGATGCAGCAGGCCTGCAGGGCGGATCCACCTCGGATCGCGGCGAGCGGGTGACAGAGACGCATGCAGCATCTTCCTGGGATCCAGCGCCAGCTTTGGCTATATCTGTGTACATAAAATCATGCCCTGTTTCTGCACAAGTATCATCAGAATCATAATTTTCCATGGATTTTTGCACATGATCAGTTCTAGTTAATTCACCCCTGTGATCAGAATTTGATAGAGAGTCTGGAAGAAGGGAAATTTCAGCACGTAATAAGGCTCCGGCATTAGGATGAAGTTTGGCAAAAGGAAATAATGTTTCATCAAAAACGACATCTCGAGAAATATATATACGACCCGTTGCTATCTCTAGACACTTATATCCTTTATGAAGATTGCTGTATCCGAGAAAGACACACTGAGTGGAGCGGAACTCGAGTTTGTGGCGATTGTATGGACGCAAGTTTGGGTAACATGCACATCCAAATTTTTTGAGAGAGCTGTAGTCTAGTTTTTGATGAAGCAGTCGCTCTAATGGAGTGGTGTTACCAATGAATCTACTAGGGAGACGGTTGATAAGATAGGTAGCCGTAATGAAGGCTTGATCCCAATATTTGAGTGGCATTGATGCATGAGCTAAAAGAGATAAACCAACTTCAACAATGTGGCGATGCTTTCTTTCAGCTGAGCCATTCTGTTGATGTGCATGGGGACAAGACACATGATGAACAATGCCTATGTTGCAAAAGAAAGAGTTGAGTTTCTCATACTCTCCTCCCCAGTCACTTTGGACTGCAAGGATTTTTCTGTCGAAGTATCTCTCAACAAGTTTTTGAAATTCTTGGAAAACGGAGAATACTTCAGATTTGAACTTAAGCAAATATATCCAAGTAAACTTGCTATAATCATCGATAAAACTGACATAGTATTTTTTTCTTCCAAAAGAATCTCTGACCCCATACATCACTAAAAATAAGCTCCAAAGGAGCATGAGACACACTATTCAAAATAGGATAGGGAAGTTGGTGACTCTTGTCACATTGACAAGCTTCACACACAGACTCATTATTTGAACTACTTGACAATGAAAGATTTTATTGACTATTTGCTTGACTACTATTGATGAGGGATGTCCTAATCTTTGATGCCACCTTGCTAGTGAGGGCTTGATGGTGGAATAGGCTTGACGATGACGCTTGCGACTAAAGACTCTCGATGTGATGGGGTAAAGTCCTCCAATCCATCTACCGTGATGAATGAGCTCCCTCGTTGCCCGATCCTTTATGAAAAAATAGGTTGGGTGAGTCTCAAAGTAAACATTATTGTCAGAAGTTAAACGAGACATAGATGCTAGATTTTTGTCGGCTTAAGGAACATGAAGGACATATTTTAGAAGTAGATCACGTTTAAGGCTAGGGGAATTAATAGAAGCTTGACAAATGTGACGAATTTCCATACCTCCACCGCTTGCGGTGTGAATCTGATCATTGCCATGATATCTTTCGCAAAGAGCAAGCTTTTCTAGCTCATTGGTGACATGGTCTGTAGCACCGGAGTCCGCATACCAGACAGTATCACCATCACCTCCTCCTTGCTCCCGGATGGCAGCAGCTGCATGACGTGCATCAGGCACGTAGTCCTCATCATACCGGTGCCAACAGTCAATGACTTCGTGGCCCGGTTTCTTGCAAAGCTGGCACCTGGTTCGGCGAGAGTTGGAGGAGGAGCCGTGGGTGTTGTTGTTGTTGTAGCCACCCCCACGGTCACCACCACCAGAGCGGGGTGGACCTTGGTTGTTGCTGCGCCCGCCACCACGATCACGGCCTTGGTGACCACGACCGCGACCACCATTGCCGCGTCCAAGAGATGCGCTGTTGATAGATGACTGGCGATGGTGCATACCTTGCAGAAGATTGATGCGTGCCTCGAAGCTAAGGAGCTGGCTGTAGAGTTCTGGGGTGGTGATGGGCTCGACGCGGGCTTGAATGGCTGACACCATGAAGTTGTACTCGAGGTCCAGTCCCTTTAAGACATAGGAGGTCATCTCCCAATCGGTGAGGGGTGCGCTGATGGTGGCGATCTCATCCGCCAGCGCCTTGATCTTGGCGAGATACTCCGCCATAGTGGAGTTCCCCTTATGGAGATTAGCAAGCTCAATCCTGTTGTTGATTTCTTGCACCTGTGTTTGAGCAGCGAAGGTAGCGTGGATCGCCGCCCATACTTCAGCCGGCGTCTGGAGAGTCACCACCTGGGCAAGAACCTCACGGGAGAGAGAGGCCATTAGATAACCTTGTAACTGCTGTTGTTGTGCGTAGCAGATCGTGCGGGCGTAGTTGAAGATCTGTTCCTCTTTCCCATCTTTGGTGATGGTGAGGGTAGGAGGAGGTGCCGGGCTTGCGGCATCCAGGAAGTGATCCATCTGTGCTCCCTTTATTTGGGGTAGCACGATGGCCTTCCAGAGGAGGAAGTTCGTCCTCGTGAGCTTCTCTGATGGAGGTTGGCCGAGAGAGATGTTGCTGCTGGAGGTGGAAGAGGATCCATAGGTGAATCCGGCTGATTGGGTGGAGAGGGCACTCATGGTGGAGTTAACTAAGGAGTTGGCGGTGGAGGCGGAGGTGGATGCGGTGGTGCTGGCGACGGTGCCTGCCATGGCTTTTCTCTCGGCGACTTCTCTCCTGTTTTTCTCTCTCGATCAACTAGATCGATCTATCTCGGGTTAGGCTAGATGTACGAGAGGAAGGGCTCTGATGACCATGTGAGATATTGTGGAAGCGTGAACCCTTCGTTTGGGCCGCATTGTATTATATAGAAGGTTTGCCGTGGCGTACAAGAGAGATCGATCGTAGACAGATCGATCACGATTACAGGAGAGTTTGGACAGAAGAAAGGATAGAAGTTAGAGTACAAGTTTAAACTAGTGTCCCTATCCTATACAACTTGTCTAACATTCATGCCTCTGGTTGCAATTATGGAGTACTCTAGCTTGTCATTATCATGCTCTACGTTTGCTAAATATTATTCCTGGCAGATTGCTAACATGAGATTCAGTTTTGCCATGTGTTTTGCTAGTGATCCATGTACCCTATGGACTTGCACTTCCATGCTTAGATTCATGAATATGTCTACTTATTGTTGGTTACCTTGTGATGCCATGAAATGATTTGTGGTGAGTGGCATGAGCTTGCAAAGTTCCTATCATGAATCTGTTTCTGCCATGTCATGTTTTTCTTCCAAGTCTGAAACTGATCATATCATTTGCCATGTTTGCATTGATGCTACCATCTTATCCATGCATCTTTGGGTAAAGTTCAGTAAGGGAGTTTTGTTCTATGCCTTTAGTACTAGCATGCCATGTCTTTGTTTGCCATGATATTTTCCTGTAGCATGTTGTTTGCTACCTCTAAACATTGCTACCTGATACTGTTTATGCCATGTTAGTATGTTGCTATGTTGGAGTACTGCATCATAGTTTCATGATGCATTCGAAGTGCTATGATGCTGTTAATCGCAGTTTTGCATCATTCTTGCCTTGCTTGTCATTTGCAAACCATGCATCCGTTTCCGGTGATCCTTTCCAGCGGAATGCTTGGTTTGCCAAGTTGATGCCTTGATCTACGTTTCCCTTCCGGAGTACCCATATGCATTGCACATCATACCTTGCATTCCATGTCATGTCTTGCATCATGTTGCTTGTGTATTGCACCGTGATTGATTGTTGTTCCGTTGCTTGTGTTCTTGCTTTGGGTAGAGCCGAGAGACGAGTTTGTGAACGAGGAACCTGTTGAGTATGCTAACAAGGAGCAAGCTTTCGACAACTCTGAGAACTTTGCAGGCAAGATGGCCATTACCCTCGATATCACTTCTATCTTTGCTTGCTAGTTGTTCGTTCGCTATGTCGTGCTACCTACCACTTGTTTATCATGCCTCCCATAATGCCATGTCAAGTCTCTAACCCACCTTCCTAGCAAACCATTGTTTGGCCATGTTACCACTTTTGCTCAGCCCCTCTTATAGCGTTGTTAGTTGCAGGTGAAGTTGAAGATTGCTCCATGTTGGAACATGTTTATGTTGGGATATCACAATATATCTTTTTTTAATTAATGCATCTATATACTTGGTAAAGGGTGGACGGCTCGACCTTATGCCTGGTGTTTTGTTCCACTCTTGCCGCCCTAGTTTCCGTCATATCGGTGTTATGTTCCTTGATTCTGCGTTCCTTACGGGGTTGGGGTTATGGGACCCCCTTGACAGTTTGCTTTGAATAAAACTCCTCCAGCAAGGCCCAACATTGGTTTTCCATTTGCCTACCACCTATTCCCTTCCCTTGGGGTCTGCAGCCCCGAGGGTCATCTTTATTTTAGCCCCCCCGGGCCAGTGCTCCTCTGAGTGTTGGTCCGAACCGAGCCGCCTACGGGGCCACCTCGGGGAAACTCGAGGGTTGGTTTTACTCGTAGCCTGTCTCATCCGGTGTGCCCTGAGAACGAGATATGTGCAGCTCCTATCGGGATTTGTCGGCACATTTGGGTGGTCTTGCTGGTCTTGTTTTACCATTGTCGAAATGTCTTGTAACCGGGATTCCTAGTCTGATCGGGTCTTCCCGAGAGAAGGAGTATCCTTCATTGATCGTAAGAGCTTGTGATGGGCTAAGTTGGGACACCCCTGCATGGTATAAACTTTCGAGAGCCGTGCCCGCGGTTATGTGGCATATGAGAATTTGTTAATATCCGGTTGTAGAGAACTTGACACTTGACTTAATTAAAATGCATCAACCGTGTGTGTAGCCGTGATGGTCTCTTTTCGGTGGAGTCCGGGAAGTGAACATGGTTTGGGTTATGATTGAACGTAAGTAGTTCAGGATCACTTCTTGATCACTTCTAGCTTCACGACCGTTGCGTAGCTTGTCATCTTACTCTTATTTGCGTATGTTAGCCACCATACTTGCTTAGCGCTTGCTGCAACTCTACCTCATTACCACATCCTACCCATAAGCTTAAATAGTCTTGATCTCACAGGTTTTGAGATTGCCGAGTCCTCATGACTCACATATACTACCAAAATAGTTGCAGGTGCCGATGATACCAGTGCAGGTGATGCTACCGAACTCAAGTGTGAGTTCGATGAGGACCTTGGTCGTTACTATGTTTCGTTTCCTGATGATCAGTAGTGGAGCCCAGTTGGGACGATCGGGGATCTAGCATTTGGGGTTATCTTCCTTTTCATTTGGATTTGACCGTAGTCGGTCTATGTGTGTATTTTGGATGATGTACGAATTATTTAAGTATTGTGTGAAGTGGCGATTGTAAGCCAACTCTCTTTATCCCATTCTTGTTCATTACATGGGATTGTGTGAAGATGACCCTTCTTGCGACAAAAACCACAATGCGGTTATGCCTCTAAGTCGTGCCTCGACACGTGGGAGATATAGCCGCATCGTGGGCGTTACATCCGGAGAGGGGGATCTTCGTTCTTCTTCATCATCAACCCATCCCCATCGCCAATTCCATGATGCTCCTCACCGGGAGTGAGTAATCCTTCGTAGGCTCGCTGGTCGGTGAGGAGTTGGATGAGATTCATCATGTAATCGAGTTAGTTTTGTTAGGGCTTGATCCCTAGTATCCACTATTTTCTTAGATTGATGTTTCTATGACTTTGCTATGCTTAATGCTTGTCACTTTGGGCCCGGGTGCCATGAACTCAGATCTGAACCATTTATGAATTCATCATTATATCCATGTTTTAGATCTGATCTTGCAAGTTATAGTCACCTATTACGGTTATGATCCGACAACCCCGGAGTGACAACAACCGGTCCCACTCTCGGTGATGACCGTAGTTTGAGGAGTTCATGTATTCACTATGCGTTAATGCTTTGTTCCGGTTCTCTATTAAAAGGAGGCCTTAATATCCCTTAGTTTCCAATATGGACCCCGCTGCCACGGGAGGGTAGGACAAAAGATATCATGCAAGTTCTTTTAATAAAGCACGTATGACTATTTATGGAATACATGCCTACATTATATCGATGAACTGGAGCTAGTGCCGTATCGCCTTAGGTTATAACTGTCACATGATGAATATCATCCAACAAGTCACTGATCCAATGCCTACGAATTTATCTCATATTATTTCTGCTAAGTTACTACTGCTATCATCACTGTTACACTTGCTACAAAATTACTTTGGCTCCCCTTGTGTCAAATCTATAAATTTGGGTTAAATACTCTACCCTCGAAAACTGTTGTGATCCCCTATACTTGTGGGTTATCAAGACCTTTTTCTGGCACCGTTGCCGGGGAGCATAGCTATATTTGTGGAGACTCTTGGAATTATTATCATATTATCACTATGAAGAATCTGAAGGATCCAAAGCCTAAGATATTTCCCTCAAGTACGAGGGGAGGTAAGAAACTGCCATCCAGTTCTGCTTTAGATTCACCTTCTGTTATGAGTAAACTTACAACACCACCACATGCTATTAATTCTGATATGTCTCAAGTTATTGATGATCCTACTTCTACTATGAATGATTCTTATGATGATGCTAGTACCTTGCTTGATAATGATGATGTGCCACTTGGTGACTTTCTTGATAAACAAATTGCTAGAGTCATACAACTTGATGTTGTTGAATCTGATGATGAGCTTGAAACTGAAACTCCTGAAACACCTGCTAGAACTAGCCTTCCTAGATTTGAATTGCCTAAGGTACCGAAAGGTTATGTTATGAGTGAAGAAACAACTACAGATATTCTTGCTTGATAGAGATGATCTAGAGAAATTATTACAAAAGTATAAATAAAAATCTCTAAATGCTAGAATAAAATGTGATCCTAAGTTTGCAACTTCACCTATCTTTATTGATGATAAGGATTATGAATTCTCTGTCGACCCAGAGTTAATTACTTTGGTTGAATCTGACCCTTTCCATTGTTATGAAACTAAAACTGTTGTGGCACATCTTACTAAGTTGAATGATATAGCCACCCTTTTTACTCATGATGAGAAAACTCGCTACTACTTTATTCTCAAATTATTTCCTTTCTCATTAAAGGGTGATGCTAAAGCTTGGTACAATACTCTTGCTCCTGGTTGTGTGTGTAGTCCCCAGGATATGGTTTATTACTTCCCTCAAAAATATTTCCTTGCTCATAAGAAACAAGCTGCCTTATAGGAAAGTGCAAATTAAAGAAGAGGGTCTCCACAAGCTTGGGGGAGGCTTTGCAAATTACTTAACGCTTTGCCCGATCATCCTCTTAAGAAAAATGAAATACTTGATATCTTCTATAATGGACTAACCGATGCTTCTAGGGACTTCCTAGATAGTTGTGCTGGTTGTGTTTTCAAGGAAAGAACTGTTGGACAAGCTGAAGAATTATTAAATAACATATTGAAAAACTATGATGATTGGACTATTCCTGAACCACCACCTAAACCCACTCCGAAGAAGAGGGGTATATTATATCTCAGTCCCGAGGATATGCACGAGGCAAAGAAATCTATGAAAGAAAAATGTATTAAAGCTGAGGATGTTAAAAGTTTACCTCCTATTGAAGAAATACATGGGATTAATACACCACCATTTCCTAAGGTGGTAGAGGTAAATTCTCTTATGAAGTTCAATGAAAATGATAATCCTCACAATATGCATCCTAGTTAATGCCTTTATGAGTTTGAAAATTACATTAGAAAACAAGATCACTTCAATGCAAATGTTATGAAACAATTGAAATATAATTCTGATATGATTGCTCGCTTGAGTGACTTGTTATTTAGAATCTCAAATGATGTTAGAGGTGTGGGAAAACATGCTTCTATGGTTCAAACTCAGTTAGAACAAGTTGCTAAATCACAAAGAGAATTACTTAATGGTAATGAATCATAATATGCATGACTTTGCTGTTAGAGTTGCAACTAGAGGAGGTAAAATGACTCAGGAACCACTTTATCCTGAAGGACACCCAAAAAGAATAGAACAAGATTCACAAAGAGCTAACGCTAGTGCACCTAGTCCTTCTAAAAAAAGAAAAAGAAAAATGATAGGACTTTCATACTTCTAGTGATCCTGAAATAGAAAAACCTCCTGATAAAGATAATGAAACTTCGATCTCAGATGCTGAAACTCAATCTGGTAATGAACACTCACCTACTGATAATGAAAAAGATAATGATGAGGTTCATGAAGAATATCAACCAACCAATGATAAAGAACCAGACAATGATGTTGAGATAGAACCACCTGTTGATCTTGATAACCCACAACCTAAAAATAAAAGATATGACAAAAGAGGCTTTGTTGCTAGAAAACACGGTAAAGAAAGAGAACCGTGGGTTCAAAAACCTATGACTTTTCCACCCAAGTCAACTAAAAAGAAAGATGATGAAGAATTTGAACGCTTTGTTGAAATGCTGAGGCCAGTCTTTTTGCGTACTCGCTTGACTGATATCTTGAAAATGCCTCCTTATGCAAAGTATATGAAAGACATCATCACAAATAAGAGAAAAATACCAAAAGCTGAAATCTCCACTATGCTTGCTAATTATACTTTTAAAGATGGAGTACCTAAAAAACTTGGAGATCCGGGAATACCAACTATACCTTGCTCTATCAAAAAGAATTATGTGAAAACTGCTTTGTGTGATTTAGGAGCTGGTGTTAGTGTTATGCCTTTCTCTTTATATAAAAGACCTGACTTGAATAAACTCACACCTACTAAAATATCTTTGCAAATGGCTGACAAATCAATTGCCATACCTATCGGTACTTGCGAGGATGTGCCCGTTGTTGTTGCTAATGTTACTATTTTGACTGACTTTGTTATACTTGAGATGCCCGAGGACGACAACATGTCGATTATCCTTGGTAGACCCTTCTTGAATACTGCAAGGGCTGTTATTGATTGCAATAAAAGCAAGGTCACTTTTCATATTAATGGTAATGAGCATACGGTGCACTTTCCAAACAAACAATTCCAAGTGAATGGTATTAATGTTATTGAAAAATCTCCGACAATCGCTATTGGAAGTTTTCAAATACCTCTACCTACTATCAAAAAGAAATATGAAATGCTTATTGTTGGGGAAATGCATATCCCCATTGAGGTAACTTAGTGATTTACGAAAGTTCTTCGGTTTCATACTAACCGAAAGTGGTTGTTAATAAGACTTGATCAACCTTATTATTGGATCATTTTTGAACGGTATGAAGTTGATGAATAATGTCTACTACACAACCTTCTTCTTGTAGACGTCGTCATGGAGAGCACCGGGATGATGAAGATGGCCACTGGAGAGGGATTCCCCCCCTCCAGCAGGGTGCCGGAACAGGGTCCCGATTGGTTTTTGGTGGCTAAAGAGGCTTGCGGCAGCGGAACTCCCGATCTAGGTTATGTTCTGGAAGTTTGGGTATATATGAGGTGTTGGCGTCGGGAACAAGTCAGGGGGGTCTCCGAGGCGGCCACGAGGTAGGGGAGGCGCACGCAGGGGGGTAGGGCGTGCCCCTACCCTCGTGGGTGCCTCGGGACTCTTCTGGCCCATCTCCGATACTCTGTGGGCTTCTTCTGGTCCAAAAATAATCTCCGTCAAATTTTAGGTCAATTGGACTCCGTTTGGTTTTCCTTTTCTGCGATACTCAAAAACAAGGAAAAAATAGAAACTGGCACTGGGCTCTAGGTTAATAGGTTAGTCCCATAAATCATATATAATAGCATATAAATGCATATAGAACATCCTAGATGGATAATATAATAGCATGGAACAATCAAAAATTATAGATACGTTGGAGACGTATCAATGAATTTAGTAAGCACTACCTTCTGTCCCTGCTTTTTATTCTCTGTTTTATTAGTTAAATAAAATGAAATGCCATGTTTTGTCTGTTTTCTGAATTTCCAGTGCAATAAAAAATGACGCAAAAATAATAGTTCTCACAATGCCCTGAAAGTTTTATATGATTTTTTCCTGAATATTTAAGAATTTTTGGTGCAAATAATACCAGAGGGAGGTGCACCAGGTGGGCACAACCCATCTGGGCGCTCCAGGACCCCTAGGCGCGCCCTGGTGGGTTGTGGTCCCCACGTGGGCCCCCTCACTTATCTCTTTAGCCCACATCACCACTCACCTCCAGAAAAAAATCTTCATTGCTCTCTCTCCCGTGTTCTTGAGATCAAACCCGCGGATTTTGATCTCTTTGCTCGAAGCTCCATTTCCAAAACTGTTTCGGGGGTTGTTGCTTGGTATGTGACTCCATCATTTGTCCAATTAGTTTTTGTTCTAGTGATTTATACTTTGAATAAATAGCTGCTCTTGGTGCTGCTGTAGATGTGGTTGCATGTTCAATTCTTAGTGTTCTAAGTAGTTTGAATGCTTGCTATGGCCTCTATGTATCCCTATGAGTAGTTGCTATCAATTTTGTGAAGTTTTGTTGGAAAAATTTTGTGAACTAAAAATTCAGATTTTTGTTCATAGGAAAAATTGTACGCGGACATGATGAACCTATTTGGAAGGAGTTCTTCGAGGAGAAGATCCTCGGGGGCATCTTCTAGTGACAGTCATGCTCGTCGGTCCTATGTTGAACCAAGTGAAAGTTCCATGGGAGATGGCGCCACCAAGACATGTTTATGGCCTAGCGATGAATATATGGTGCGTGTGGGCATCAAGGAGGAATTTGAGCAATATGTTCACAACGCCGGTCTCGGTCCCTACCTCTTAGATATGTGTGAATAGTACCATATTCTCACTAAATCATTTGTCAAAGGATTTAAATATTTTCCACGTGAATCTAGGGTGTCGTTTATGCTTTATGATGAACCATTTACTATTCCACTAGAGAATTTTTCTCACCATTGCAAACTTGCATTTTGGGGTTCGCTTGATGAGCCAGCAAAAGCTGAGTATGAGACCTTCTTGACTAGCCTTTGTTACGGTGAAAATAGAGGACTGAGACAAGGAAGAATAAAAAAGTGTTCACTTTCCCGCAATCCAGTATTTTGCATTATTTAACGGGAAATGCATAGTAGGCAAAAAGGCTGTAGCATACTTTGTTCGCCAGACTTGAGCCTCATTCACACCGCTCTCACTGGTGAAAGGAAATATAACCTTGGAGCAATTGTTGCACGTAGACTTCAGCATAACGCCATAAGTGGCTGGTTCTATGGTGGAATTTATGCCACACGTTTAGCACGAGGACTGGGTGTTTCACCTTTGCCCTTTGACCCTATCCTACCCACTCGATATTTAGATTTTGATGCCTTAAAGGAGCATAAGATTCTCAAGGGAAGGGCTGATAACTTCACTTATAATTTGTTGTTTAACCAATCACATATTGTGGACACATATTTGCATGCGCCTGCTCTCTTGGATTGTCACAACAAGGGGAGATATTTTGTTCTTCAGAGCCTCCGTGATGGCAGCCCGGCAGGCCGAGGCATCCGCACCGAGAGGCTCCATGAGCTACCACACCGACTACTACCCTCCAGGCTACTGATCGATTACCAACTTAGGCCAAAAGCCTAAGGTTGGGGGAGTACGTGTTTCGACCGACTTTACATTCATGTTCATATCATTCTATTTGTCGGTGTTCACACTTTTTCATTGTATCATCCATGCTTAGATTTATTTTCTTGCTTTCTTCTTGTGTGTTTGAAAAACCATAGAAAAAAACCAAAAAAAATTAGTTGTAGTAATTTACTTCCTATGCCTGCTTAGTAGTAATATTAAAAAGAAAACCCAAAAGGATTTCCTTGTTCTTCTTTTGCTTGTTGGGAGTTTTCCCGTGTAAATAGTTTTTCTCATTTTTGCTTTCCCTATTTTATTTGCTTGTTCAAGAAAACCAAAAACTCCAAAAATATTTCAATGTGTTTCTCTGAATTTCATTTCTTTTTATTCGAGTTGTACCGAGGAGAAGACCACGACGAAAATGTTGAGTGGCTCTCATATGAATAATTATTGAACTAATAAAGAGCCCATTTTACCTTGTCTTCTCCTGTTGAATAAAATGTTTGCAGATTCCAGCTTAGTCCATGGCACTCTTGCACTATTATTATTTTCACATCATTCGGTCATGCAAGTGAAAAGCAATAATGACAATATTCGATGAGCTGGCCGTGGCAAAGAGAAACTGGTATGAACTCGACTTGTTCTGTCTGTGTAAATATGTTTAACCTAGTATCCAGGCTTCAGCCCATTGTGATTAAACATGTTTGCAATGAAAATTAGAGATTATAGTTTCTCATGCCATGCGTAAGTAGCTGGGAGTTGATAATGATTCATCTTGGATATCAACATGGCGTTAAAATGATTGTGATGTAGTATGATGATATGGTATCCTCCTCCGAATGTTCGAGTGGCTTGACTTGGTATATGTTCATGCATGTAGTTGAATCAAAACCAACATAGCCTCTATAATATTTATGTTCATGGTGTTCATATCCTACTCATGCTAGTGTCCAATGTTACTTACGCATAATGCATGGTTATGATCGTTGTTGCTCTCTAGCTGGCCGCTTCCCAATCTTAATTGCTAGCCTTCGCCTGTACTAAGTGGGAATTCTGCTTGTACATCAAAAACCTTGAACCCAAAGTTATTCCAGATGAGTCCACCATACCTACCTATATACTGTATTACTCTGCCGTCCTAAGTAAATTTTCATGTGCCACCTCAAAAAACTTCTAAAAAAATTATCCGTGTTGTGTGCCTGGATCGTTCATGGAACGACAGGAGGTGGTCGATATCTTCCGTGCGAAGCAAGTTATCCTCAGGTCGAGTGTTTATTCACTCGCCATCACACGAGGAAATGGGCGGTATTAGGGTGAAACATCCCAAAATTCTAAATTTTGGAATGTTATATTAAATAAATAGAGTTGATTGATTGTTTGATTGTGGTGTGGTTGCTTGTGTGAAATTGAGTGAAATTCGAAACTTTTTCAAAGTTAAATGAGAGGGAATAAAAGGACTTTCCCAAACTTTCATTTTTTGCATTTATGATCTCCATGAATTCAAATTCTTTTCATCACAAAACCCTTGAGTGAAGATGATATGACTTCTTCCATTTAATTAAATGAAAAGGGTATTTGAAAATATTTGAATTTCATTTGGAACTATTTTCAAATTCAGAAACTTTAAGCAACTCAATGATTTTTATGAGAGAAGATAAAATGACTTCTTCAAAACATATGAAATATGAGTTGGAAGTTTTAAAAGAATTAAATTTAAAGTCCCATTGGAATTATTTTCAATTTGGGGTTATTTGGTTTTTATTCAAATTATTTTTCTCCAAAAATAAAATATATGGAAATTAGGGTAAAATGATTCCCTACATCAGAAAATTGGAGAGAAATAAATTTGAATTAATTTTGGTGTTTTTAAAATGATTTTTATTGGATTTTATTAGAGATGTAGCACTCTTTGCTTTATTTGAATTTGTGTGGATTTTATTTGACTCTAGAAAAATGTCCATGTTGTTGGAAATCATTTTCTAAAAATTTTGATATATAAAATGCCTATAGTTTATTTTATTTTTATTTGTTGTTTATTCATATTTTGTTGTCTGTAAAAATTTATTAAAAAAAAGAGTTTCCTCCGCCGCCGAACTGAGCCGGCCCAACAGGCCGCCAGCCCAGCCCAGCGCGTCGTCCCCAAGCTCGGGACGGTCTCCCGAGCCAGCACGCCATCGCCGCCGTGGCCGACCCGGGCTCCCGCCGCCGCCTTTGCCTGGCCCCTCCCCCACGCCTCGGAGCCGCCCCTCCTCTCCTTAAATACCGGGCCCTGGCCCCCCCTCTCTCCCTTCTCCTCGCAAGCCGCCGAGCCGCCGGATCTTGCCACCGCCGCCGCAGCTCTGCCGCCCTGCCCCGCACTCCGCCGCCGCCGCTGACTTCTGCCGGCGCCACCAGCGCACTCGCCGCTCGACGCCGCCCCTCCCCAGCTACTCTGTCGTCACCGCCGACGCCCGCAGCCGTCGCCCCGCTCCTCGCCGACGCCCGCCACCGCGGGAAGCCGCGAGAGATCCACCGCCGGTTTTCGACAAAGGACCACACCGAACCGATAATAAAACCGCCCCGGTCCGGTTTAGTTGTATGGTTTTCTTAGGTTTTGTTTTAAAACCGGTTTTCTTTCTAGTTAGATCTAATTAGCGAATGTTCATTAGATTAGGTTCAACAGTGAACAGTTTCATTCGTTAGCGTTCGGTAGCGAACGCTCGTTCGATAGGATTTTTTCATTTTCTTTTTAATTTCTGCCAGGGACCTATTCATAGCTTTATTTTACAGATTAGTCCCTCTGCTTCAAACTTGCACATCTTTTTGCTCGTTTATCCAAATCCAACGAAACCAACGCCCACTTCTTCGTTATGATCCGCTCTTTCCAGTAAAACAACTTAAACATGTTTTTGAAAGTTTTAAAATTTGAATTCAAACAGATTTGATTTGAATTTCTTTTGATCGTAACTCGAGTTTTATAACTCCGTTTGAGTTGATTCTTTTTGCAAATTAAAGCTCTTGACCTAAACTTTCTGATAAGGCCAAATTCACTTAATTTTGGTACTGTTAGAAATTGTTTACTGTTGCAAGAGTTAATTGCTTGTTTTCAAAGTTTTCCGAGATCTTTTCTTCGGTTCTTTTGCATGATTGCTTATGTGTGGTTACTATTGCTTGCTTACGCTAGATTGATCGGAGTGTGACGAGTAGATCTATCAGGAGTTATGAGTGCGAATCATCTTCATCACCAGTACAAGGCAAGTTCACACTTTGATCATACTTTTCATTACCCAATTTTTATGCATTAGTTTCAACCCTCAAACATTGCATGAGTGTCGGTGTCAAAACCGGCGGATCTCGGGTAGGGGGTCCCGAACTGTGCGTCTAAGGCGGATGGTAACAGGAGGCGGGGGACACGATGTTTACCCAGGTACGGGCCCTCTCGATGGAGGTAATACCCTACTTCCTGCTTGATTGATCTTGATGATATGAGTATTACAAGAGTTGATCTACACTACAAAAAAATACACTTCCGTGATGATACGTGTTTGTCACAGTAGGTCGCGTTTTTTGTCATGCATGTACATCCATGACAAATTTATGACAGAATCAAGATAGTCATACATGTGCTGTCGTAGAAGTGTTCCATGATATTACCAAAATTATCATCACGGAAGTGTCCACTTCCATGACGATAAATCGCGAGTCACAGAAGTGCTTTCGTCAAGGGTGACCGACACGTGGCATCCACCGTAACGGATCGCCGTTAAGCTATCGGGTCGGGTTTTGGATCCGATAACCCGTTAACAACCCCGACCAATGGGGATTTTCCACGTGTAAAATCATCATTGGCTGGAGGAGACACGTGTCAGGTCCGCGTTGGCACAGGTGTCACTCATCCAATGGGCGAGACGCGCCTATGATATGTTGACACATGGACCGGCCCATCAAGTTTAAATGGGCCGGCCCAACTGAAGGCCCACAAGATTTTGCGGACCATAATGGGCCGGCCCAGCTAAAGGCCCACGAGATTTTGCGGACCATAATGGGCTGGCCCAGCTAAAGGCCCACAAGATTTTGCGGGCCATAATGGGCCGGCCCAAGTAAAGGCCCACAAGATTTTTGTGTGCCATAATGGGCCGGCCCAGGTAAAGGCCCACAAGATTCTTGCGGATCATAATGGGTCGGCCCAGCTAAAGGCCCACGAGATTTCGCCGACATTAATGGGCCGGCCCAGCTGTAGGCCAACAAGATTTTGAGGACCCTAGTAGGCCGGCCCATTAACTGGCTGCCATGTTTTGGGCCAAATGCCGACCCATATTTGATCCGGTCCATTAATGGCCTGCCACGCTTCGGGCCTAATAGTGGCCCATATGAGATCCGGCCCGTTAAAAGCCTACCACGTTCTGGGCCAAATTACGGCCCATATCAGGTCCGGCCCTTTAAGGGGCTTTGGGCTCAATTATGGCCCATATCAGATTCAGCCCGTCAACCGGACACTATGCTTTTGGGCTCACTTGCTAAAGGCCCACTTAGTAATTCGGCCTGATATTAGTTTTGGCTGTTAAGGGCCCGTTTAATATTTCGGCCCTATATTAATTTTGGCCTGTTAAAAGCCCGTCATATAGTTGGGCCTAACTACGACCCGGTTTGCATCCGGCCTGCTCGCAGCCGATATCTGATTGGGCCAAACAAGGACCGAGACAATTTTGGCCTGTTAAAAGCCCGGGATTTGGTTCGCACAATCATGGGCCGGGGTTCATTTCGGGCTGCTGCCGGCCCGTGAGCTGTTCGGCACGTTTCAGGCCCAACCTACATCGTGATTGCATGACGGCCCGATTATGTACCGTAATTTTACGGTTTAGCCGGTTTACTGCGAAGACAGGATATATATATAGTAAAATAACTACAGCATCGTGAATAAGAAAAAACCTAGACTATACAATAAATAAATTACGGCATATTACATCCACTGGCATCAAAGTTCGCCACTATGATAATAAAGCACAAGCAGACAGAAGATTACATACACTGGGCATCAAAGATCGCCACCAGTGCAAATAAACACGCCGACAAAATAATATACAAAACCAACAGCACTTCAATAGAGTTCAAGAAAGGTTAGCCCTGCTAGGGAGCTGCAGCGCAAGCAGCTGAGCAAGATGATAAGACTGCGCTTGTTCAACACTTATATCTTCCTCACTCTGAAAGATAAACAAGCAGACAGATGACATGTTTTGCACATAAAAGTATCAGTGCTAACAATTCATCACATTTCTTACAATGAATAAAGTGACACAGTTTAAAATTGCATTAACACAATATGGTATTGTTCAGGTCAAGACATGGTAGGAAATGACATTGTGAAGGAGTTGGCAGCTTCCGACACTACTGGATTACAGATCAAGAACTCATAAGTATCAATGGTTAGTGTGCTGTCAATTTATACCATTTCAGATTGGCAAATAAATAGATGGTTTAAATAATAGTAGAATGATATGACATTGTTCATAGTTAAGACATTGCAGAATATGACATTGTGCTGTAGTGGGTAGGTTCACCACACCACTGGATTATGGATGAAGAACAGAAGCATACATGCAGTGCAAAAGAAGATCACTTGCTCTGTATAGTTTAATTTACATGGTATGAAGAAGGAACTTGGTTGTACAACTGAAAACTTAAATTGAGAAAGGACAAACTTTTGTTTATGAACTACATAATAAACTTTAAACAAGCAATTTGATGCAAACACCAAAAATAAACAACTGTTGCAGTCATGCCTAACCAAATATATACAACAAAGTTTGAAGGCTTGAGATGGACAAACTTACATTATTGGTGAAGACAAGCTCTATAAAGGCCTTGTCCATGCTGATGGGGGGGGGGGGCAATTCAAGAAGTTTACCACAGAATCTTCTTCAAAAGCATTGCCTTTATTCTACATTTTGTTAAGAGTAAATATAGATGTGATAATATACGAAAAAATGGAGAATATTTAAGATAAGATGAAGAGTGATGCTACATAACCAAGTAGGTATAAATGTAAGTGCAGCGATACAGGCAAAAGGTACAGCCAAGAGAAATGCACAGCTAAACTTCTTCAGTACCAACCTTATGGTAAGAGTAAATATAGATCTGATGTGTAGAAAATGGAGGGCAAAGGAAAATAAGCTGCAGAGTGATGGTACATGAACAACTACCTGTCATTATAAGTACACTGATAAAGAACAGCATGTACTTATAAGAACAATGCAGAGCTAAAAAACATTGGCATTGGATATATTCTACACTAATGTAACCATTCATACAGATCAGATAATTTGGAGCGAACAATTGATAAGCAAGCTATCATGCATACTGCTGTCACATAATGAACCTCTTTTGCTCAGTGGACAATATATATAACATGTAGAGTAAAAAAGAGATGCAACAAGTGTACAACCTGTTTGGCGAAGCCATGTCGATCTCAGCGTGATTGGGTTGGCCGGTGAGGATGCTCCGACTGACTTGGCTGTCGGAGGAGGGGAAGAAGATCTTAGGCGTCTGGAGATGGAGCCCGAGGTACTGCTCCGCTGTGATGGAGGGTTTCGTCGTTGGAGCAGCTCCGGTGAGTTGTACGACGCCGAGGCTGAAGCAGGACAAGAGAGACAACGAACAACGTTAACCTGAGTGGAATTCTAATAGCATCTCCAATACATGACGTAAAATATATAACCACAAAGTGCTAGATGTAAAATACATCAGCCGCTCATCTCTCGAAACTGAATTTAACTGTCGAACTGAACTTAACTGTCGAAACTGAACTTAACTGTCGAAACTGAATTTTGCCGTCGAAACTGAATTTTGCTGGAAACTGAATGCACTAGCAAGGTGAGGCTACACGTCGGTTGACTGACTTTTTCATCTCTGGTCAGTCGATTTTGCAGCCGTTGGATACGAAATCAAGGGTCTGCGGTTCATCTACAACCTCCACCCCCTGAGCCGCTAGCCACCACCGGCCAAACAGCAGCCCCCCCGCCGCCCGCGGCCGGCGGTGCGCCACCCCGCCCGCCCCGAAAACACTCCCCACCGCCGGTCCGCCGCCGCCCCGGCCATCCCTCTAGGCCCCCCCGTGCCGAGCTTTTTCTCTGGCTATCCCCACGCCACCGCCCCGCCAACGCCCCGCCACCGCCGGCGACCACCACCCCCATCCTGAACCCTAAGATAGATAGTGGGGTACCTCTCCGGCGAGCCCCCCTCCCCGCTGCGGTTGGTTCTTCCTTCACCACGGCGAGCCCCCCACCCCCTGAAAATCGACTGACCCAAAAGTCGATTCAGTCGACTGAAGTGTAGCTAAATCGGAGCAGCATCGCAAGCAAGAGCAAGAGCGAGAGCAGCAGCGCGAGCAAGAGCAATAGCAAGAGCAGACCAGGCAGGGGACCGAGAGCAAGAGCAGAGCAGCAGCGCGAGCGAGAGCTAAAGCAGCAGCAGCTCCTACTGATGTGGACGTCTCTGCCGAGGGAGCGATGCCGTGGAGGAAGTGGCCGGCGCCGCCGCCGTGGATGGAGCCGCGCCGTGTCGGCTCGGGACCGAGCGCCAGCAGCACCGTGAGATTGAATCAAGAAGAAAATGCGACGATTAGTGTACAACCTCTTTTGTGGCGCCGATTAGGCCACAACTTCATCCGAGGAAACGGTGATGATGATGCTCTTCCGGTGGTGCAGGTGAAGACGGCGGTGTGGCAATGGAGGTGGCGCGAAAGACAAGGGGAATGTCGGGGCAGCTCCTTGGAGGTGGAGGACGGGGTGGCTGAACCGGCAGGACGATGAGATCGACGACGGATCCTCATCCGGTACGGTGGATGAGGGACGTTGAGGTGTTGCTGCGGACGATGTCGTCGGGGAAGAGGCTCCGGCTGGGTGGCGGACGGAGCAGGGTGTGGGGTTTCATCGTGGGTTTTCGCGGCCTCGGTGTACGAATGGGTGGGCGGATGGGATGGCAATGGGGAACCATGGCTTAGAGACGTGCTTGTCCGAAATGTGGGGTAAGTTACGAAAGTACCCCCACCGATTTGAGGCGGTTCTTTCGGTTCAGGGGTACCACGGGCATTTCGCGTGTCGGGATTTCACAAGAGGTGGGAGTTTTCGTGCGCGTTGTAATTTCGGAATAGAAAGGCGCGGGTTGAGATGGAGAGAGTTGTCGGAGCACAACGAGACAAAGATATATCTTAAATATTTCGGGCTAACAAGCTGCGGGTTGAAGAGGCGGGAGTTTCACAGCACGATAGACAGAGACGCTAGCTTGAATTTTCGGCATAACAAGGCGCGGCTTGAAATTTCGGAAGAACAAGCTTAACGTGTACCAAAAAAAGACAATTTGCACCTCAACACGCACAACACACACACAAACACCATTTAGACTAGAGTAAGGTACACGTGCATTGCACGCATGAGATTTGGCAACCAAATTATGAATAAATACCACATTATAGCATGCAAGCTTTGAGTCATATATGCATGATGTAGATGTTCGTTTAATTCTTATAGTTCATTTCATTCAAAATCATCTAGTTTTTATAAGAAAGCTAATCTATTTTAAGATTCATGGAATTGTGCGTCGTAAGACATAAAGTAAAAACAAATAATGGCAAATCATGTAGAAAAACATTTGGGTAATTCTGATATGGAAGATTCTAGAACAAATAAGAAGTGCTTGTGTTTTGATGTTTGTGCATTATGCTTAAGTTCAACCATGGAGTCTTCTAGATTATACATGTGGCGAAATCTGGTGGAATCTAGATGATATCCAACGGCCAGTAGTGTTCAAATTTGCCATCTTTGGACCATCGGATTCGCCTCATCCAACGACCATCTTTCAAAGTTAAAGTTACCCGCACACAATAAAAAATATAAAATATAAACTATATATATATATAGGGGTATAGATATAGATATGTGATGCGAAAGCCGCCCATCATCTCCAATTAGAATAGTGTGTCCATGCACGGATGCGACGTGGCCAAATGATGTCTGCCATCGGTATCTCAAATTCAAATCAGTCTGACCTTGTTCAATGTGTATACATTACAACATGCTCGTTTCCAAACCACACCGTGTAGATGTCCGTTATATTCATGCATGCATGGGTTTCAAACATCAGGATCTCTTATTCAAATATTTGAATTCAACTTTACATTGATTATGACCTCACCTATTCTTTTACACCCACACAGTAGTCTTCTCTTTATAATTGTACCACTAACATTCTCTCGTGCATGCATGCACACACACTACCAGTCGGCATTATCCATCGCACGCATACAATCTTTTTCTTCAGGCCGGTCTCCCATGAAGGCACACACCCACACACATCCCCCTCTCCATCATATCGGGCATTCTTTATCTCTCACGCGTGCATGCGCAACGATTGATGTTCCTCTATGTATGTGTGTATATAGCTAGGTCTTTCATAGTTTTCCACACAAACCGATCAATCGATATATCCAGTGAGGTCTCACCCTCTTTCCCACGTCCACATCGATCAATCTATACCTCTCTATATAGGATTAACATATATAGCTAATACACCCACATTAATTATATATCCAACGTCCCCCTCTCATCATCCATGCCTTCCGCTTCATCTCTCAGACGCGTGCACAATGGCGAAGACAGGGGGTAGTAAGGGCCCTGCCCCCCTAACATCACTATATATCGAGGCTAATATGAATGTGATCATTAGACAATTGCTGCTAAAAATGGTTTAAGTTCATGAATTGACCCTCCTCGTAAAGGATTAGCAATGCTTGGCCCCCTAGCTCATTTATTTTTCATGGCTCCGCCACTGCGCGCAACAGCGCACGTGTTCGCCCCCTCTCTCTAAATATCGATCTCGCACTTGTGCATTCCTTCATAGTCTTCCTCCACTCGGCCCCTCGCACCATCTTCTAGCCCCCCACCGGATTTTGCCACATGTACAATCTAGCAGACTCCATGGTTGAACTTAAGCATAATGCACAAACCTCAAAACAACAGTGGTTCTCTTTTGTTCTAGAATCTTCCGTATCATAACTGCCCAAACTTTTTTTCTAGTTGAATTGCCATTATTTGTTTTTACTTTATGCTTTACAACACACAATTCCATGAATCATAAAATAGATTAAGGGCTTCTTTGATTCAAAGGATTCTCAAAGGAATTTTGGAGGATTCTTATCATTAGGAATTTTTCCTATCTTGGTGGTTTGATTCGTAGGAGTAACCATAGGAATTTTTCCATAGGATTCATTTGCACAAGATTTCATAGGAAACATCCCATCCACTCAAATCTCTTTGAAAGAATTTTGCGTTTTTTCTATGCACAATCAAACACTCGTACAATCCTGTAGGATTCAAGACGACATTCCACTATAATCCCATGTTTTTCCTATTCCCGCGTTCTTAGCTTTTTTATAAAAACTAATTGATTTTGAATGAGATGAACTATAAGAATTAAACGAAGGGCTACATCAGGCATATATGACTCAGAGCTTACATGCTATAGTGTGGTATTTATTCATAATTTGGTTGCAAAATCTGATGCGTGCAATGCACGTGTACCTTACTAGTACTTCGAGTATGTGCAAAACACGTAAATTAGAATACCAATGGCACGCTACACAGTGTCTCTCTTACAGTTCATGAAGCCACGTGGCACATGTGGAGGCGTTGTCGCGACCTCCTTGCGTGGATTGATCACAGTGACGTGCTGCTGGTTCCAGAAGAATGTACTCGTCCTCCCTGAGCCATACTGGCGGTACATGCATGAAGCGAAGATGTGCACGCACGCCACGCACGCACTCATTCCCTTGCACGCACACCCGGGTACACGGGCGGACGCAATTTTGTACCAAGATCCACCCCATGTGATAATTTGACGCGTGTAAAGTCGTTCACTTCATTGATGGTCAATTAATACAGCGCATGCAAATTGAGTGGACGTGAGGGCGGAAGAAAGACATTATTACTCCACTGCGCGCATGCGAGTAGTTAAATCGTGGGTTGCTAGTAGTACTTCCATTGGTCTCCTTCGTATTTTGTGCCAATTTTTGACAGTAACATAATATTTACGCATTTGAGCAGTGTAGTACTTGAAATTTATGTTCCGCTAAACTCGTCGGGAGCCGTTTCGGGCCTCGAAACCAAAACCATCAATTAATGTTTACCTTGTTCCCATCACATTCGAAAGCCTGCTCACACCTACTAGTACGTACCAAACCTGAACGTGTTCCCACTATGCAGGTATTAGTACTAGTGCTAGTACTTAGGTTATAAAAAGGGGAACTACCTAACCGAAAATTACTCTACCTTTCCTCCTCATAGGTGCTTCTTCTCCGTCCGTCGTTGCCATGGCTGGTGAGCAGAGCTCTAGGTCGAGAACTACTCGTAACAAGGGAGCGGCAACCAAGGCTGCGGAAAAAAAGAGGGCTCGCCGTCACGCAGAGACCTCGAAAGATCTCTCACGGGCAGGCGATGGCTCCCAGGAGCGCCCTAGCCGCGGAGGCGAACATGCCGAGCCGGCGGAGCTGGAGTTGTTATCCCTCTACGGCATGCCCGATCAGCTCAATAAGCAGAAGGAGTTCATCCAAGGCTTGATGGAGTTGCTAAAGGAGAGCCTCGATGACATGCCCGCTGAGCTCAATCAGCAGGGGGAGTTGACCGCCGGCTTGGTGATGCTGCTGAAGAAGAGCATTGCCTCGGAGAAGAAGGCGACCGGCGAAATCCTGCGACTTCAGGAGGACAAGGTGAAGCTCTGCCACGAGATCGACCTGTTGAAGGAGAAGAACGCCGGCTGGAAGAAGCTGCATGAGAATAGTAGTTCCTCGATGAAGATGCTGCAGGCCCTCATCATGGAACAGAAGGAGGAGTTGGCGAAGCTCCGCATCGAGCACCCGACTGCTGTCAAGGTACGTAATGCGGCCGTGGAACAGATGATGAAGGCTCGCGTCGAGAAATCCCGCGTCATGGACAGAATGAACAAGATGGCGGAGGAGACGCGCAAGGAGATGGAGGTCGTGGAGGCGATGAAGAAGCAGTTACGAATCCGCGGCGAATTCGATCATTTGGGGTGATAATCTTCCTTCTTCTTTTGCTCCTGTGTTTCATCTTTTGCTTCGGGTGTTTCGCCGCACGTGTCACGTTCTCTACGAGGCATGAATAGAACAATGTTTTTTTTGAGGGAATGAATAGAACAATGCTAACAATGAGATGACTAGCAAATTAGATCATTTTTTATCGCCATATGGCACTGGGCTGCCGTGTTTCGTGCTCCTCCATCGCAGTACTACTCTAGTGGAAAACTTGAGTATACCGCACGGTTCTTTGCTCCTCCTCGATCAGGTCGTCGGCGCATTTATACGAGCAGTCAAATCACAAGGCCCCGCCTTCCAGCAGTAATGAGCCGTCTAATCACAAAGGCCCTCGCCTCTCGTGAAACCGACCAAGCTAGACTGCCCCGCCCTCTAGCCTTTTAAAAAATGTATACTTTTGTACAACAGTAGTATCGATGGATTGCACCATGGAGCAAAACTTGAAATTACAAAAAAGGTGGTACATATAGAGAGCGCTCGTCGCCAAATTATGCATATAGTACTATTAAAAAGGCTAGTCACAATAATGGTGTCCAGCACAACCCACCCCTCAAATAAAACTAAGAGGGTGCTTGGTTACGTTTTAGTCCCATGACTAAAAGTAGTGGGACTAAAACATGCTAGCCTCACCCATGCTTGGATCCAAATACTAAAAGGGATAAAATCAAGTTAATGAGCATTTATTATCCTCCAAACCCTCCAATCCAGAACTCGCCTGTGTTAAAGGAGAGGAGTGAAATGAGTAGAGAGAGGACTAATCCACATTTTAGTAGGGGTACCCCTGACTAAAATTTTTTAGTCTCAAGACTAGTTTTAGCCCCTCTTTAGTCAGGGGTGCTTGGAACTTTAGCCTCTTGAAGAGACTATTTTTAGTCAGACTAAAATAAGTCCCTTGGATCCAAGCACCCTCTAAGCATCTTGGAATTCTTTGACAAAACTAAGCACCCTGAAATTCTTTGACAACTAAACTGCTGGCTATATGATGTTGGCCATATATATTGTATGTATATAATGTGAAGAAACGAGTGGTAGTACTATACCAACTAAAAGATGAAATGTAAGAAATACTAGTATGTACGTACTGAAGAGTTAAAGTAACGAGAAGGAACATAACATAGTTCTGCTGGGGGCTCAGCACAACACACTCCTCAAATTAAATTAAGCACACCTGAAATTAAACTTTGCAACTATTCCGGTACACTGCATTAGAACCACCATGAGCAACGACTGCCACCTTACTCGGAGTCCTCGTCCACGTCCTCGACTTCGTCCTTGTCCCTCTTCCTCTTGGCCGATACTTCTTTGCTTGAACCGCACACTTGGCTGTTGCTCTTCATCCAACCCTTGTAGATATTGAAGCAAAGGTAGCCATCCATTGCAGCGTAGTGGATGTAGTCTATATCTAGTACATTCCGCTGCCATGCATGATGATGAAACGTGTATGGAGGTTTCTCCAGTTTACTGTACGAAGGATGAACCATGGCTCCTGCCAGGGTCAGCATTGAAGGCTGACGAGAGGACACCAGCCGATTCTTCTGGAGGTCGAAGGTGTTGCCTACAACGAGGCCTATCCGACGCAGGACTTCTTTGTCGTTACCAAAGTCTACAGTAACAAATTGGACTAGGTTGCTCTCGAGGAAGTCCTTAAAATCCTGGCACTCAACGTCGGCATGGCATATGTGGTAGACCAATCATAAGTCATGCACGCAAACCTGGATCACGGCGGGCTTCTTCCTCTCTTCGTCCTTTAGATCCTTCTCTCGTCCCAGGACTGTGGTGTACTCAACATCTAGCCCAGCGACCCACTCATCATCTGAGTCTTCGAACATGCGTCTGAAGCGAGAAAGGCATCCTTTCACCGTCGCGGAAGAACGGGTGTAGATGACGTCGAACTCATCGCCGGTGATGGTTCTAACCTTGTAAACACCGCCGATCATGGAGATTTGGGACGCCATGGATTTGGGAGGAGGGTTAGGATTAGTGGAACTGCCGTAATGTGAATGGACGGGATGACTAGGAGCGAACCGCCGTAGTATTGAAGGACGTGCGGGGACGAGTAGGAGCGAACTGCCAGCGTGCGAACGGCAGGGTAGTGGCTTTCCATTCTCCCGTGATACGGGCTTCCGAGAGCCCTTGGATCTGAGATCGAACGGTTGCATGGCGTGATTCTAGACCTATGGGTGAATATCCTATCCTGGAGGGTTATTCTGCAAATTTTCAGCAACTTAGCATGCGACCGTTTGATCTCAGATCCAAGGGCTGCCAGTAGCCCGTATCATGGTCGCGCCTACCACGACCGTCGCGTCGCTCGCGCGGTCGCGCCCTTGGAGATTTAACATGGTGCGTTAGGCTATCTGATGTTGGCATGTCATACATAGTCATCACTTAGTCACTCATACTACAACAAGGTTGGCTATAAGGTTGGCTATAAGTGCAATTTTTTACTCCTCTTTATCTCTTTCTTCGTACTCCCTCCGTCCCATAATATAAGAACGTTTTGGACACTAGTGTAGTGCCAAAAACGTTCTTATATTATGGGACACAGGGAGTACTAGTATTTATTGCGTTTGCCAAGGAGTGACCTCTTCCAATGAAATGGTGTTGCTAAGTTTGCTTCATTTAATTAGCTATAGACTTAAAATTGTCTTTTCACCTAGGTACATGCGCTTAGCACCGTTTCTTCCTTGGTCACCAAACTAGTCTCGCTCTTCTTGATTAACTTGCCACATCAGACTTTATGCCTATGTGGCAAGCTTAAGCACCTGTAGGAGCAAGTAAAAGTAAGTACAATAGTGCGCTTCACATGCATTTTTGCATATGTGGAGGAAAGAGAGGCAAGGAAAAAGTGGAGAAGTGGGCTCTCATGCAAGAGCCAGCCTCTACTACATGGTGGAGCATTGGGAGAGGCACCTGTATAGAGGTGGTCAGGAATCAGGAGACTCACGCCGGTCGTAGCGCCGCAGTTAAAATGATAATGGCAAGTCAAATCACGGGGCCCCACCTGTCCAGCAGTAACTCGCTGTCAAATCACACAGCCCTACGTTTGTAGGAGCCTACTCCCTCGTCTTCTCGCGTCTCCGTCGAACCGACTAGGTGGAACTGCCCCGCCTACCGCGCAGGAAAAGCCCCGCCCTCGACTTTTAAATAGTATACAGTATACTAATTCTGTATCCATGGATTGCGCCCGTGCCATGGAGAAAAGCGCCTAGAAAACGGCGGTACACATGTATGGAGTATACAGCACGCCCGTCGCGTTCGCGTTGCACCCCAGACGGTTGGTCGGTCTGGCACGCTGCTCTCCGAATGGAACGTGTGTCATATTGCGTTTGCACACACATGTGGGACGGCAATTGAGAACCGACCATAGGCACTCTCCCCGTGTAACGCCCACGATGCGACTATATCTTCCACGTGTCGAGGCACGACTTAGAGGCATAACCGCATAGTGGTTTTGTCGCAAGAAGGGTCATCTTCACACAATCCCATGTAATGAACAAGAATGGGATAAAGAGTTGGCTTACAATCGCCACTTCACACAATACATAAATATAATTCATACATCATCCAAAATACACACATAGACCGACTACGGTCAAGATCCAAATGAAAATAAGATAACCCCAAATGCTAGATCCCCGATCGGCCCAACTGGGCTCCACTACTGATCATCAGGAAAAGACACATAGTAACGACCACGTTCCTCATCGAACTCCCACTTGAGATCGATTCCATCATCTGCACTGGCATCGTCGGCACCTGCAACTGTTTTGGTAGAATCTGTGAGTCACGAGGACTCAGCAATCTCACACCCACGAGATCAAGACTATTTAAGCTTATAGGAAAGGATGGTGTAAGGAGGTGGAGCTGCAGCAGGCAAAAAGCATATATGGTGGCTAACATACGCAAAAGAGAGCGAGAAGAGAAGCAACGGAACGGTCGTCATCTAGCAATGACCAAGAAGTGATCCTGAACTCCTAATTACGTCATTCATAACTCAAACCGTGTTCACTTCCCGGACTCCGTCGAGAAGAGACCATCACGGCTACACACACAGTTGATGTATTTTAAATGGGTCAAGTGACAAGTTCTCTACAACCGGACATTAACAAATTCCCATCTGCCTCATAACCGCGGGCAGGACTTTCGAAAGATAATACCCTGCAGGGGTGTCCCAACTTAGCCCATCATAAGCTCTCACGGTCAACGAAGGATAAACCTTCTCCCGGGAAGACCCGATCAGTCTCGGAATCCCGGTTTACAAGACATTTCGACAATGGTAAAACAAGACCAGCAAAGCCGCCCGATGTGCCGACAAATCCCGATAGGAGCTGCACATATCTCGTTCTCAGGGCAACACCGGATGAGACATCCTACGAGTAAAACCAGACCTCGAGTTTCCACGAGGGGGCCCCACAGTCTACTCAGTTTGGGCCAACACTCGAAGGAGCACTGGCCCCGGGGGGGGGGGGGGGGGTTAAAATAAGATGACCCTCGGACTCGCGAAAACCCGGGGGAAAGGCTTAGGTGGCAAATGGTAAAACCAAAGTTGGGCCTTGCTGGAGGAGTTTTATTCAAGGCGAACTGTCAAGGGGGTCCCATAAATCACCCAACCACGTAAGGAACGCAAACTCAAGGAACATAATACCGGTATGACTGAAACTAGGGCGGCAAGAGTGGAACAAAACACCAGGCATAAGGCCGAGCCTTCCACCCTTTACCAAATATATAGATGCATTAATTAAATAAGAGATATTGTGATATCCCAACATATCCATGTTCCAACATGGAACAAACTTCACTTCACCTGCAACTAGCAACGCTATAAGAAGGGCTGAGCAAAAGCGGTAGCTTAGCCAAACAACGGTTTGCTAGGAAAGGATGGTTAGGGGCTGACATGGCAAAATGGGAGGCATGATATAGCAAGTGATAGGTAGCGCAGCATGGCAATAGAGCGAACAACTAGCAAAGCAAAGATAGAAGTGATTTCGAGGGGTGGTCATCTTGCCTGCAAGGTTCTCAGAGTTGTCAAAAGCTTGATCCTCGTAAGCGTACTCAACAGGTTCCTCGTTCACAAACTCGTCTCCCGGCTCTACTCAAGACAAGAACACAACCAACGGAACCACAATCAATCACGAGAAATGCACAAGCAACATGATGCAAAACATGTATGATATGCGAGATATGATATGCGATGCATATGCGTGCTCCGGAAGGAAAATGATGAACAAGGCAGTAACTTGGCAAACCAAGCATGCCACTGGAAAGATGAGATGATTTCGGTCGAAATCGATATAAAGATCACCGGAAACGGATGCACGGTTTGCAAATGGCAAGCAAAACAAGAATGACACGAATCTGCGATTAACAACATGATAGCACTTAAAATGCAACAAGTAACAATGCTACAGCACTCCAACATAGCAACAAAGCATATGGCAGTAATATACAGGAGATGCTTGACAAAAGATGAACACTGAGCTATGGCTAGATCACAATATAACAAGCTCAAACAAGCATGGCAAAAGTGCAAAAGATAACAGGATCACAGACTTGGTGAAATTACTGGACATGGCAGAAAACAGCATCAGGTAGCAATGTTCAGAGCACGAAATCAACATGCTGCAGAACCTTAAACTGGCAAAACAAGGCATGGCAGTGTTCTACTAAAAGCATATGACAAAACTCCCTTACTGACCATAAGCCAAAAGAACCAGAAGATATGATGGCAAGCATGTAAACATAGCAAGTTTCGTTAACAGGTTTCAGACTTGGCAGAAAACAGAGCATGGCAGAAACAATAATATGAGGGCATCTTGGTGAGCTCGATGCACTCACCACAAAGAAATTCATGAAAAAACAAGCATACCTACAGCAAGATGGTATGTGTATAAAGCTATCCATGGCAAGAACAAGAGCATAGCATGTATCGATCAACTACAATAAGCTTGGCAAAATTGCATATCATGTTAAGAATCTTCCAGAAATATTTTATAGCAAACGTAGAGCAAGATTGAGTCATGCTATGGCACTCAATAATTGCAAACAAGGGCAGGAATGGATCAATTACAACAATATCTACAAAACTTCCTTACTGAACATCTCCAAAATATGCATGGATCTCTCTGTAGCATCAAGTTTACGTGGCAACAAAATAACAGCAGACAAAGACTTAGAGAAATCACTGTCCCTGAAATCAGAAACATTACGGAGCCTAGTTTGCATGCTTGTGCTAGTCACCACAGAGATCACAAAAATACATGGCATACTCCACTGGAAAGATGGCATGACATACAACAAAACACATGTAGAGCTCATGCCCATAAGATGCACAGATTAAATGATACAAAAATGACAAATCTCCAAGTTCTGGTAAGAACCAGCAGATAACAGCAACTAGCACTCTTGCAACAGAGATTTGGGTATCAAGATGGCCTCTAATGAACATGGTGCAATGGAACAAAATGAAGAGCATCATGAGACGAACAATTTGACATATTGCACGCGTGAAACGGAGCTATATGCAGGAAGTTATGAAGCTATGAACAGGTGCACATGCTGTAGAATTCTTAGGACTTGGGAAATTTCTAGGGTTCGGGAAAGTCAACCGTAGGGGATCCTAGATCCGATCGGGGCCGGGGCCGGGCGACGCTCGCCGGAGCTCGGGCGGAGCCGGCCGGAGGAGCACCGGAGGAGAGGAGGGAGAGGCCGGAGGGAGGCGCCGGGCACGGGGCGGCGACGGGCTCGCCGGCGCGCGGACTCCGGCGCGGCGGAGCAGCAAGGCTGGCGGCGCGCGGTGGATGAGTTCGCGGGGCGGCGGTGGCGGCGCGGCGGCCGGCGGGCACGGCGGCGGCGAGGCGAGGCGCGCGGCCTCGGGCGCGGGAGGCAGAACGGCGGCTGGGCGCGGGCTCGCGCGGGCCCTCCCTGGGCTCCGCGGGCCGGCGCGGTGGAGAGGGCGGCGGCGACTGGTGGCGGCGCTGGATTGGTCCGGGGCGGCGGCGCGAAGTGTCCGGCCGGCGTACGGACACGTCCGGCGTGGTGAGGGACGAATTTTAGGGTTTCGTCTGCGATTGTTTTTCGGTAGAGAAGCATATTTATAGGTAGAGGGAGCTAGGAGAGTCCAAATGAGGTGCGGTTTTCGCCCACACGATCATGATCGAACGACCTAGAGCATGGAAGAGAGTTTGGTGGGTTTGGGCTGGTTTTGAGGGGGTTTTTGCTGCACACACAAATGGCCTCTGCGGTTACCCGGTTAACCGTTGGAGTACCAAACGACCTCCAAATGGAACGAAACTTGACCGGTGGCCTACCGGTGGTATACTAAGGCCACTTGACAAGCCTCGGTCCATTCCGAGAATGTTTGACACCCGCTCACGAAAGAGAACAAGATGGGTACACCGGAGGAGATGGGAGCGCCGGATTGCGAAACGGACAACGGGGAAAATGCTCGGATGCATGAGACGAACACGTATGCAAATGCAATGCACATGATGACATGATATGAAATGCATGACATGAACAAAATGCAAAACGAAAAATAAAACCCGACCACGGAGGGAATATCATAACACATAGCCGAAAATGGCAAGAGTCAGAGTTACAAATATGGAAAGTTACATCCGGGGTGTTACACCCCGGCCCCGCAAGTCGGGTGAATTAATAGAAGAGGGAGACGAGCGATAGTACTAGAGAAGTGTTGTACTACGTTGGTGCCTGGACAATCCCTACAAGACACGGAAGATCAGTTCGTCCATGCATGTGACCAGACTCCAGCAGACACGCCTGGATTGGCTATCGTCTACATATCGTGCAGGCTGTGTTGTACATGACTGTAGTTGTGGTGAGAAATCTAAAAAAAGGTTTCTTGTCATCTCACAAAATTAGGTGTCATGTGCTTCGGATCACTGGGAGGGTTAAACAGCGACAACTGAGTTGGGCTAGTCATTGGGGGCACATGCACGAACAGTGACTACTCGGCTGCCATCTAGGTCAAGCCGGCTATGTTAATTAGGACATCTATCGACGGACCCCTTTTCTACGAGTTTATCTTTAATTTGAGCTTTGTTCCTCATCTAGTTTGTCCGTCGGGATTCATGTTGTCTCCTTTGGGCAGTGAGGTTATGATTTCTTGTCATGTGGCATTTTTTCGTGTTATATGTTATAATCCGGCACTTCAGATCAAAAAGACGACAACTGCGCCTCTGGGCCACATGCATGAAGACTTCTCGACAGTCATTGACGAGGTCAAGCCAGCTCCGGTAGACAAAAGAAAACTAGTACTACTCCACTATATAGGCAGGAGCCTCCACGCTTGCTTGCTAGTGTTGCTCTCTTCACACTATCTCGGCCTCTCCAGATCTAAACACGGTAGCGGTGGCCACACACACTCTCTCTCTCTGCTCACCGCTGGTCACAGATCCAACCGGATCCTCTCCGCCGGGGAAGGTGAGAAGGTGCAACGTTCACGCGGTCGTCCTCGGCGACGGCTCTTACCCACTGCTGGGCGCGTCCCGATCAGCCTGCCTTGCCATTCTCTCCCAAGCACCGCTGGCGAGGGAGGGCCTCCGACCCCTTCTTCCTCGCTGCCGTAGTGTGGGCAGATCCGGCCTCCCGCCGCCCACCTAGCGACATCCCGGCGACCATCATGTATAACTTCCTTCGAAACCGGCCTTGCTCTACTTCCCGAGCTCCCGACGTCGCTGCATTTGTATCTTTTACTATTTCTCAGGCCCCCTCGTAGATAGGATCGATCGGCTGTTCGAAAACCACCTAATTTTTTTTACGTTTAAGAGGTAAAACTAGTTCATGCACTCGAATCTAGTACTACTTGGTTCAAACAAGGAAGAAAGGGGGTGGGGGGTGGGGGAGGATTTGTTACCTGAATCTAGGACTTGGTCGAAAGAGCAAATAATGGGGGCGAAAAGTAGCAGAGACTGGCTATCCAACTAGTCTCTAGGTCTAATAGGGAAATAAAGGGAAACGCAGTACAAACTCAATATAAACCCGATCTATTGGTTGAAAAAGGAAAGAAAGTGGGGACTGGGGGACAAGTCAACAGAGTAAGTCTAGCACTAGATTTGCTAGCCTCACACAGTATAAGGTGGCTATACCGAACAAAAATGGGACCAACCAAGATATCCTGTTCTGATGTTTGTTGCCCCGAGCCACTCTTATGTAATGCCACTAGTAAAATGTAGCAGTCGCACTGTTAAAAGTAAGGACACGTTAAACCAATGTTGTTTTCAATGTAATGCCTCCAGTAATATGAATCAATGGCACTTCTTTACATGTCCTGCTAAAAGTTCCCATTAAGATAAGTTGGTTCTTTTCGTTAGAAATGCAACTGTCCTGGTCTACCTACTCTCCCGTGCCCAAAGTGATGTCGTATTTAACGGTTTTCATAGTTAATCCTAATGCCCAGACTAATATCTAGCAATGCCAGTGCTTTAGAAATTGCTACTGTCCTTGTAGGATTGCCATTCAGATAAGGAACATGCTTCTTTTCATTTGATACATGTTTCATCACTTGTTAGTCACCCTCCTTTCCACCTTTTTTTGTGCAAACAGAGATATACATTTCACGCTCGATCTCAGTTGAACTGCACAAATGATATCCAAATTATAGTTGAGCATTCCAGGAGCTTCACAACCAACCTTGATGTTGCTCAATTTTATTGCAACTAATGAAGAAGAAGCTCTGTGGGTTTCGTTTTCTGATGGAAATGGAACCAGGGCTGGAGCCCTTTTCTTAATTTTTTTTGAAGAAGAAGCTGCTAGCTCACGGGACATTGCTTCATTTTAGGTGAACTGCACCAAAAGGTCCCATGAATTGAATCATCCATGTTGGTGACTGAAAGAGCCAGCTTCAGCATCCCAGTCTAAGCACCCCCAGCCTCCATCCTTGCGACGCACGGTACACCTCGTTTGCCACCTGCTCGACCCTAGTGTCACTGATAAAATGAAGTAATAATACAGTTAAAATAGAGCGAGTGTCATCTCTATCATTTCATTTCCAATGTAGATAAAGAAAGTGCTTCTCTTTGTTAATGTATGTTTCATCAACTAGTCCCATTGTTAATGTTTAAGCGTTTCTGCAAACTGGGGTGCTTAATTTTAGTTGATATGTAGAAAAATAGAGATTTGAATGTCTCAAGGCGCCTCCTTGTACTACCGCTGTACACTGATGTTCATCACTGGCAGAAGGTGTATCTAGGAGACTTGGGACGATGTCCAGTATGAGGCGTACCGTATGAGGCGTCACAGGGCCCATCTCGCCCTCGCAGCATGGCATACTATGATACTATCGCAATATTTTCTTCTATTTATTTTGTGTGTTTCATCAACTAGTGCCACTATAATGTAATCACACTTTTTCATTATCTGTGCAAACAGGGTTATTCAGCTGCATTTTGGTGGAACTGCACAAATGTACGTATGGAACCGGCATATATGCAGAGTGCGAGGTGTGCCAAGTAAAAATTACCGACACCAACCATGCTGCATGCACGCATTGGCATCCACCACCACCAGTGGGATGTGTGGCGCAGACGGCGACCCTGTGAAGCTAGCTAGGATGTTGGAGATACAGTCTTGATTTGACAACAAGGACCAACTAGCGGCGACGGCGACATCCATGGCCAAATATCTGCAACAGAGCGAAAAGGCGACGATACTCCCGGAGGGAGTTGCGCCGGAGTACATAGAGCTGCTCCTCTGGGCCATGGAGCAAACAGATTCACCGAATCCGATCGTGAGGGAGCGGTGGTGGGAGTATCGATCCCAGATGCAGCATCCACCAGAGATTGAAGGATCGAGCATCTACAGGGTGCCGTTTGTGAGGGTGTCCTGCCAGAGCGAGCTGGTGGAGTCTTCATCGACCGAACCCAACTGCAAGAGGAGAAAAGCAGTTGGCCCGACGACGCTTCCCCGCCATCGTCTCGCTCGCCGTTCACATCGTCTCACGGGGCGGCTGTCTGCCGCCGAGGAATAGGAGGGGGCTACCCCCCCAGGCCAATAGTCGGGCAGGTTGTGAATTGTTAGGAGGAGCTTAGGGTTGTCATTATTTGCAGGTTGTGAATTGTGTTTTGTGTTGTGTATTTTGAGAGTACTTTCAGATATGAATGTCTTTTGAATTTCAGATTTGCAGTATTGAGCATATGGAGTATTTTATGAATTCTAGAGATCTATTTTTAGCACTTAAAAAATGTAGTTTCATAGGAGTATAAAAGTGCAGACAATGTGATTCTCAGAGAAGAAACTGCAAGTTTCAGTTTCAGATAAGAAACTGCAAGTTCAGTTTCAAATAAGAAACTACAACTTTCAGAGGCAGAGCATTTATATTAACACGGCCCTTTCAAACAGGGTTAACATCATGTTGGAAGTTTTATTCATGGTCGAAAATGGAACTACCAGCCAGTTAACATCATGCTGATCAACATTCATGCATAGCACATCTTCATATGATGCACAGTCAAAATGCCCACACAATGTCGAGTGTGCGAAACACAGAGAAAACGAGGGACAAAGTTTTGGCAAGTGTTGGACGTGGTTTTGGGCTGCCCCGTCTAGGCCTGCTCCCTCCTCCCCGCGGCCGGCTCTGCTGGCGCGCAGGCCTCACCGCCCAACCGTACTCCCATCGCTGGCCTAGCCATCCCTCTACTCACCCACACCTGTTGTTATTCTCCGGTGACGGCAGACAAACCAGTAAACCCTCGTACAGTCGTACTCGCCTCCGTGTGGGAAACAACTGCCGAGTCTTCCCTGCCTCCGTGTCGTTCCCTTCCTAGGCCTCGCCGTCGTCCACCGCCCTGGTGCTCTCGGCGCGGCCTGGTTAACGTGGTCAACGACCGACATGCATCTGAAGTGGACTGTACGTGGAGAGGCCGACAGCTGGGTCCACGGCCGCACGCAAGGAAATGCCTCCTTATTACGCGCAAAATAATGATTCCTCCACCTGACATCAGGGACCCACTGAAAGGGGCTCTGTATTTCGTGAAAAAAACGTTACCGCCGCTAACAGCTCGGACCCACCAGCTATATCTTCGCACGCAAGGAAGTGCCTCCTTATTACGCACAAAAAAATGAATACTCCCCCTGCTAGCTGGGACCCACCATGGTGGGAGGCTGACTTGTGGGCCTACTAAGTTGACTGGGACGGGGGCCTTTGTCAACTTTAGTCAATATGAACGATTCTAGCTCCAGTGACCGTGAGATGTCCATCCAACGGCCGTAGTGCTTCTTCAACCTCTGGTCTTCTTGCTCCAGCCGACCAAAGTAGCGCCGGTCGTGCCGCATGCTCCTGCCTCCCGTGGCCGGCTGTGCTGTCGCGGAGGCCTCACCGCCCCCTACTATTCCCACCGCTGGCCAGGCCCTGCGGCGACGGCAGCCTCACACCGCAGCCGAACCAGTGAACCCTCGTACTCCTCTCCGCGCGGGCTTCCACTGCCGCGTCTTCCCCGGCTCGGCGTCGTCCCCTTCCTAGGCCTCGCCGTCGTCCACCGCCGTGGTGCTCTCCGCGCGGCGTGGTCAACGTGCTCAAGGAACGACTTCCATCGGAAGAGTACTGTACGTGGAGAGGCTGACAGCTGGGTCCATGGCCACAGCCCAGTTTTTTTGTGATTTGCCAAGTAAGTCGCTTTGTCAGGCCTGTTGGGCTGCAAATCTTTCAAGACGAGGAGAGCTTTCATTCGGCTGGCCGAGAAAATGCCCATCAGTAATGTGAAATGGGCTGTACATTTTTAAAACACATCAAATCGGCAATTAGTTTCAAATATCTTTTCTTTCATTTCGAGATTCTAAATTACATTAATTTTTATGCGTGGAGAATTTGTTGGATTTTATATTGATATACATTTATTTTTAAAATCAGTTTGAATGTGAGTCAAAATTTCGGGATTAAAAACAGTTCGGACCGCACCGAAATATGCAAAATTTCGTATAATTTTTTAACCGTGGCCACAATATGGGCTGTAATGCTAACAAAAAGAATATGGGCTCCAAAAAAACCTTAATAATTAGCAAATGGGCTGTAAATTATTAGAAATAATGGCAGATGGGCTGTATGCTGTTTTCCACAGATTTGAGGCTTTCCTAAAAAAAGGTTGACGCACAAGCAATGACTTTTGGATGGCCAACCAACGGCCGTCGTGCTTCTTCAATCTCTGCTCTTCCTGCTCTAGCTGCTCAAACAAGCGCCGGCGGGACTGCCTGCTCCCACCTCCCCGCGGCCGGCTCTCTGCTGCCGCGCAGGTCTCACCGCCCCACCGTACTCCCATCGCTGGCCTAGCCATCCCTCTACTCACGCACACCTGCTGTTATTCTCTGGCGACGGCAGATGAACCAGTAAACCCTCGTACAGTCGTACTCCCCTCCGCGTGGGAAACAACTGCCGAGTCTTCCCTGCCTCCGTGTCGTTCCCTTCCTAGGCCTCGCCGTCGTCCACCGCCCTGGTGTTCTCGGCGCGGCCTGGTCAACGTGGTCAACGACCGACATGCATCTGAAGTGGACTGTACGTGGAGAGGCCGACAGCTGGGTCCACGGCCGCACGCAAGGAAATGCCTCCTTATTACGCGCAAAATAATGATTCCTCCACCTGACATCAGGGACCCACCGAAAGGGTCTCTGTATTTCGTGAAAAAAACGTTACCGCCGCTGACAGCTCGGACCCACCAGCTATATCTTCGCACGCAAGGAAGTGCCTCCTTATTATGCACAAAAAAAATGAATACTCCCCCTGCTAGCTGGGACCCACCATGGTGGGAGGCTGACTTGTGGGCCTACTAAGTTGACTGGGACGGGGGCCTTTGTCAACTTTAGTCAATATGAACGATTCTAGCTCCAGTGACCGTGAGATGTCCATCCAACGGCCGTAGTGCTTCTTCAACCTCTGGTCTTCTTGCTCCAGCCGACCAAAGTAGCGCCGGTCGTGCCGCATGCTCCTGCCTCCGGTGGCCGGCTGTGCTGCCGCGGAGGCCTCACCGCCCCCTACTATTCCCACCGCTGGCCAGGCCCTGCGGCGACGGCAGCCTCACACCGCAGCCGAACCAGTGAACCCTCGTACTCCTCTCCGCGCGGGCTTCCACTGCCGCGTCTTCCCCGGCTCGGCGTCGTCCCCTTCCTAGGCCTCGCCGTCGTCCACCGCCGTGGTGCTCTCCGCGCGGCGTGGTCAACGTGCTCAAGGAACGACTTCCATCGGAAGAGTACTGTACGTGGAGAGGCTGACAGCTGGGTCCATGGCCACAGCCCAGTTTTTTTGTGATTTGCCAAGTAAGTCGCTTTGTCAGGCCTGTTGGGCTGCAAATCTTTCAAGACGAGGAGAGCTTTCATTCGGCTGGCCGAGAAAATGCCCATCAGTAATGTGAAATGGGCTGTACATTTTTAAAACACGTCAAATCGGCAATTAGTTTCAAATATCTTTTCTTTCATTTCGAGATTCTAAATTACATTAATTTTTATGCGTGGAGAATTTGTTGGATTTTATATTGATATACATTTATTTTTAAAATCAGTTTGAATGTGAGTCAAAATTTCGGGATTAAAAACAGTTCGGACCGCACCGAAATATGCAAAATTTCGTATAATTTTTTAACCGTGGCCACAATATGGGCTGTAATGCTAACAAAAAGAATATGGGCTCCAAAAAAACCTTAATAATTAGCAAATGGGCTGTAAATTATTAGAAATAATGGCAGATGGGCTGTATGCTGTTTTCCACAGATTTGAGGCTTTCCTAAAAAAAGGTTGACGCACAAGCAATGACTTTTGGATGGCCAACCAACGGCCGTCGTGCTTCTTCAATCTCTGCTCTTCCTGCTCTAGCTGCTCAAACAAGCGCCGGCGGGACTGCCTGCTCCCACCTCCCCGCGGCCGGCTCTCTGCTGCCGCGCAGGTCTCACCGCCCCACCGTACTCCCATCGCTGGCCTAGCCATCCCTCTACTCACGCACACCTGCTGTTATTCTCTGGCGACGGCAGATGAACCAGTAAACCCTCGTACAGTCGTACTCCCCTCCGCGTGGGAAACAACTGCCGAGTCTTCCCTGCCTCCGTGTCGTTCCCTTCCTAGGCCTCGCCGTCGTCCACCGCCCTGGTGTTCTCGGCGCGGCCTGGTCAACGTGGTCAACGACCGACATGCATCTGAAGTGGACTGTACGTGGAGAGGCCGACAGCTGGGTCCACGGCCGCACGCAAGGAAATGCCTCCTTATTACGCGCAAAATAATGATTCCTCCACCTGACATCAGGGACCCACCGAAAGGGTCTCTGTATTTCGTGAAAAAAACGTTACCGCCGCTGACAGCTCGGACCCACCAGCTATATCTTCGCACGCAAGGAAGTGCCTCCTTATTATGCACAAAAAAAATGAATACTCCCCCTGCTAGCTGGGACCCACCATGGTGGGAGGCTGACTTGTGGGCCTACTAAGTTGACTGGGACGGGGGCCTTTGTCAACTTTAGTCAATATGAACGATTCTAGCTCCAGTGACCGTGAGATGTCCATCCAACGGCCGTAGTGCTTCTTCAACCTCTGGTCTTCTTGCTCCAGCCGACCAAAGTAGCGCCGGTCGTGCCGCATGCTCCTGCCTCCGGTGGCCGGCTGTGCTGCCGCGGAGGCCTCACCGCCCCCTACTATTCCCACCGCTGGCCAGGCCCTGCGGCGACGGCAGCCTCACACCGCAGCCGAACCAGTGAACCCTCGTACTCCTCTCCGCGCGGGCTTCCACTGCCGCGTCTTCCCCGGCTCGGCGTCGTCCCCTTCCTAGGCCTCGCCGTCGTCCACCGCCGTGGTGCTCTCCGCGCGGCGTGGTCAACGTGCTCAAGGAACGACTTCCATCGGAAGAGTACTGTACGTGGAGAGGCTGACAGCTGGGTCCATGGCCACAGCCCAGTTTTTTTGTGATTTGCCAAGTAAGTCGCTTTGTCAGGCCTGTTGGGCTGCAAATCTTTCAAGACGAGGAGAGCTTTCATTCGGCTGGCCGAGAAAATGCCCATCAGTAATGTGAAATGGGCTGTACATTTTTAAAACACATCAAATCGGCAATTAGTTTCAAATATCTTTTCTTTCATTTCGAGATTCTAAATTACATTAATTTTTATGCGTGGAGAATTTGTTGGATTTTATATTGATATACATTTATTTTTAAAATCAGTTTGAATGTGAGTCAAAATTTCGGGATTAAAAACAGTTCGGACCGCACCGAAATATGCAAAATTTCGTATAATTTTTTAACCGTGGCCACAATATGGGCTGTAATGCTAACAAAAAGAATATGGGCTCCAAAAAAACCTTAATAATTAGCAAATGGGCTGTAAATTATTAGAAATAATGGCAGATGGGCTGTATGCTGTTTTCCACAGATTTGAGGCTTTCCTAAAAAAAGGTTGACGCACAAGCAATGACTTTTGGATGGCCAACCAACGGCCGTCGTGCTTCTTCAATCTCTGCTCTTCCTGCTCTAGCTGCTCAAACAAGCGCCGGCGGGACTGCCTGCTCCCACCTCCCCGCGGCCGGCTCTCTGCTGCCGCGCAGGTCTCACCGCCCCACCGTACTCCCATCGCTGGCCTAGCCATCCCTCTACTCACGCACACCTGCTGTTATTCTCCGGCGACGGCAGATGAACCAGTAAACCCTCGTACAGTCGTACTCCCCTCCGCGTGGGAAACAACTGCCGAGTCTTCCCTGCCTCCATGTCGTTCCCTTCCTAGGCCTCGCCGTCGTCCACCGCCCTGGTGTTCTCGGCGCGGCCTGGTCAACGTGGTCAACGACCGACATGCATCTGAAGTGGACTGTACGTGGAGAGGCCGACAGCTGGGTCCACGGCCGCACGCAAGGAAATGCCTCCTTATTACGCGCAAAATAATGATTCCTCCACCTGACATCAGGGACCCACCGAAAGGGTCTCTGTATTTCGTGAAAAAAACGTTACCGCCGCTGACAGCTCGGACCCACCAGCTATATCTTCGCACGCAAGGAAGTGCCTCCTTATTATGCACAAAAAAATGAATACTCCCCCTGCTAGCTGGGACCCACCATGGTGGGAGGCTGATTTGTGGGCCTACTAAGTTGACTGGGACGGGGGCCTTTGTCAACTTTAGTCAATATGAACGATTCTAGCTCCAGTGACCGTACGATGTCCATCCAACGGCCGTAGTGCTTCTTCAACCTCTGGTCTTCTTGCTCCAGCCGACCAAAGTAGCGCCGGTCGTGCCGCATGCTCCTACCTCCGGTGGCCGGCTGTGCTGCCGCGGAGGCCTCACCGCCCCCTACTATTCCCACCGCTGGCCAGGCCCTGCGGCGACGGCAGCCTCACACCGCAGCCGAACCAGTGAACCCTCGTACTCCTCTCCGCGCGGGCTTCCACTGCCGCGTCTTCCCCGGCTCCGCGTCGTCCCCTTTCTAGGCCTCGCCGTCGTCTCCGCCGTGGTGCTCTCCGCGCGGCGTGGTCAACGTGTTCAAGGAACGACTTCCATCGGAAGAGTACTGTATGTGGAGAGGCTGACAGCTGGGTCCATGGCCACAGCCCAGTTTTTTTGTGATTTGCCAATAAGTCGCTTTGTCAGGCCTGTTGGGCTGCAAATCTTTCAAGACGAGGAGAGCTTTCATTCGGCTGGCCGAGAAAATGCCCATCAGTAATGTGAAATGGGCTGTACATTCAAACCGGCAATTAGTTTCAAATATCTATTTTTTCATTTCGAGATTTTAAATTACATTAATTTTTATGCGTGGAGAATTTGTTGGATTTTATATTGATATACATTTATTTTTAAAATCAGTTTGAATGTGAGTCAAAATTTCGGGATTAAAAACAGTTCGGACTGCACCAAAATATGCAAAATTTCATATAATTTTTTAACCATGGCCACAATATGGGCTGTAATGCTAACAAACAGAATGTGGGCTCCAAAAAAACCCTTAATAATTAGCAAATGGGCTGTAAATTATTAGAAATAATGGCAGATGGGCTATATGCTGTTTTCCACAGATCTGAGGCTTTCCTAAAAAAAGGTTGACGCACAAGCAGTGACTTTTGGATGGCCATCCAACGGCCATCGTGCTTCTTCAATCTCTGCTCTTCCTGCTCTAGCTGCTCAAACAAGCGCCGGCGGGAGCGCCTGCTCCCACCTCCCCGCGGTCGGCTCTCTGCTGCCGCGCAGGCCTCACCGCCCCACCGTACTCCCATCGCTGGCCTAGCCATCCCTCTACTCACGCACACCTGCTGTTATTCTCCGGTGACGGCAGATGAACCAGTAAACCCTCGTACAGTCGTACTCCCCTCCGCGTGGGAAACAACTGCCGAGTCTTCCCTGCGTCCGTGTCGTTCCCTTCCTAGGCCTCGCCGTCGTCCACCGCCCTGGTGCTCTCGGCGCGGCCTGGTCAATGTGGTCAACGACCGACATGCATCTGAAGTGGACTGTACGTGGAGAGGCCGACAGCTGGTTCCACGGCCGCACGCAAGGAAATGCCTCCTTATTACGCGCAAAATAATGATTCCTCCACCTGACATCAGGGACCAACGAAAGGGCCTCTGTATTTCGCGAAAAAAACGTTACCGCCGCTGACAGCTCGGACCCACCAGCTATATCTTCGCACGCAAGGAAGTGCCTCCTTATTACGCACAAAAAAAATTGAATACTCCCGCTGCTAGCTGGGACCCACCATGGTGGGAGGCTGACTTGTGGGCCTACTAAGTTGACTGGGACGGGGGCCTTTGTCAACTTTAGTCAATATGAACGATTCTAGCTCCAGTGATCGTACGATGTCCATCCAACGGCCGTAGTGCTTCTTCAACCTCTGGTCTTCTTGCTCCAGCCGCCCAAAGCAGCGCCGGTCGTGCCGCATGCTCCTGCCTCCCGTGGCCGGCTGTGCTGCCGCGGAGGCCTCACCGCCCCCTACTATTCCCAGCGCTGGCCAGGCCCTGCGGCGACGGTAGCCTCACACCGCAGCCGAACCAGTGAACCCTCGTACTCCTCTCCGCGCGGGCTTCCACTGCCGCGTCTTCCCCGGCTCCGCGTCGTCCCCTTCCTAGGCCTCGCCGTCGTGCACCGCCATGGTGCTCTCCGCGCGGCGTGGTCAACGTGCTCAAGGAACGACTTCCATCGGAAGAGTACTGTACGTGGAGAGGCTGACAGCTGGGTCCATGGCCACAGCCCAGTTTTTTTGTGATTTGCCAAGTAAGTCGCTTTGTTTGGCCTGTTGGGCTGCAAATCTTTCAAGACGAGGAGAGCTTTCATTCGGCTGGCCGAGAAAATGCCCATGAGTAATGAGAAATGGGCTGTACATTTTTAAAACACATCAAACCGGCAATTAGTTTCAAATATCTTTTTTTTCATTTCGAGATTTTAAATTACATTAATTTATATGCATGGAGAATTTGTTGGATTTTATATTGATATACATTTATTTTTAAAATTAGTTTGAATGTGAGTCGAAATTTCGGGATTAAAAACAGTTCGGACCGCACCGAAATATGCAAATATTCGTATATTTTTTAACCGTGGCCACAATATGGGCTGTAATGCTAACAAAAAGAATATGGGCTCCAAAAAAACCTTAATAATTAGCAAATGGGCTGTAAATTATTAGAAATAATGGCAGATGGGCTGTATGCTGTTTTCCACAGATTTGAGGCTTTCCTAAAAAAAAGGTTGACGCACAAGCAGTGACTGTTGGATGGCCATCCAACGGCCGTCGTGTTTCTTCAATCTCTGCTCTTCCTGCTCCAGCCGCTCAAACAAGCGTCGTCGGGACTGCCTGCTCCCTCCTCCCCACGGCCGGCTCTGCTGCCGCGCAGGCCTCACCGCCCCATCGTACTCCCATCGCTGGCCTAGCCATCCCTCTACTCACCCACACCTGCTGTTATTCTCCAGCGACGGCAGACGAACCAGTAAACCCACGTACAGTCGTACTCCCCTCCGCGTGGGAAACGACTGCCGAGTCTTCCCTGCCTCCGTGTCGGTCCCTTCCAAGGCCTCGCCGTCGTCCACCGCCCTGGTGCTCTCGGCGCGGCCTGGTCAACGTGGTCAACGACCGACATCCATCTGAAGTGGACTGTACGTGGAGAGGCCGACAGCTGGGTCCACGGCCGCACGCAAGGAAATGCCTCCTTATGACGCGCAAAATAGTGATTCCTCCACCTGACATCAGGGACCCACCGAAAGGGCCTTTGTATTTCGCAAAAAAACGTTACCGCCGCTGACATCTCGGACCCACCAGCTATATCTTTGCACGCAAGGAAGTGCCTCCTTATTACGCACAAAAAAATTGAATACTCCCCCTGCTAGCTGGGACCCACCATGGTGGGAGGCTGACTTGTGGGCCTACTAAGTTGACTGGGACGGGGGCCTTTGTCAACTTTAGTCAATATGAACGATTCTAGCTCCAGTGACCGTACGATGTGCATCCAACGGCCGTAGTGCTTCTTCAACCTCTGGTCTTCTTGCTCCAGCCACCCAAAGCAGCGCCGGTCGTGCCGCATGCTCCTGCCTCCCGTGGCCGGTTGTGCTGCCGCGGAGGCCTCACTGCCCCTACTATTCCCACCGCTGACCAGGCCCTGCGTCGACGGCAGCCTCACACCACAGCCGAACCAGTGAACCCTCGTAATCTTCTCCGCGCGGGCTTCCACTACCGCGTCTTCCCCGGCTCCGCGTCGTCCCCTTACTAGGCCTCGCCGTCGTCCACCGCCGTGCTGCTCTCCGCACGGCGTGGTCAACATGGTCAAGGAACGACTTCCATCGGAAGAGTACTGTACGTGGAGAGGCCCACAGCTGGGTCCACGGCCACAGCCCAGTTTTTTTTTCGATTTGCCAAGTCGCTTTGTCAGGCCTGTTGGGCTGCAAATCTTTCAATACGACAAGAGCTTTCATTCGGCTGGTCGAGAAAATGCCCATGACTAATGAGAAATGGGCTGTACATTTTTAAAGCACATCAAACCGGCAATTAGTTTCAAATATCTTTTTTTTATTTTGAGATTTTAAATTACATTAATTTTTATGCGTGGAGAATTTGTTGGATTTTATATTGATATACATTTATTTTTAAAATCAGTTTGAATGTGAGTCGAAATTTCGGGATTAAAAACAGTTCGGACCGCACCGAAATATGCAAAATTTCATATAATTTTTTAACCGTGGCCACAATATGGGCTGTAATGCTAACAAAAAGAATATGGGCTCCAAAAAAAACCTTAATAATTAGCAAATGGGCTATAAATTATTAGAAAGAATTGCAGATGGGCTGTATGCTGTTTTCCACAGATTTGACACTTTCCTAAAAAAAAGGTTGACACACAAGCAGTGACTGTTGGATGGCCATCCAACGGCCGTCGTGCTTCTTCAATCTCTGCTCTTCCTGCTCCAGCCGCTGAAACAAGCGCCGGCGGGACTGCCTGCTCCCTCCTCCCCACGGGCGGCTCTGCTGCCGCGCAGGCCTAACCGCCCCACCGTACTCCCATCGCTGGCCTAGCCATCCGTCTACTCACCCACACCTGCTGTTATTCTCCGGCGACGGCAGACGAACCAGTAAACCCACGTACAGTAGTACTCCCCTCCGCGTGGGAAACAACTGCTGAGTCTTCCCTGCCTCCGTGTCATTCCCTTCCTAGGCCTCGCCGTCGTCCACCGCCCTGGTGCTCTCGGCGCGGCCTGGTCAACGTGGTCAATCACCGACATGCATCTGAAGTGGAATGTACGTGGAGAGGCCGACAGCTGGGTCCACGGCCGCACGCAAGGAAATGCCTCCTTATTACGCGCAAAATAATGATTCCTCCACCTGACATCAGGGACCAACGAAAGGGCCTCTGTATTTCGCGAAAAAACGTTACCGCCGCTGACAGCTCGGACCCACCAGCTATATCTTCGCACGCAAGGAAGTGCCTCCTTATTACGCACAAAAAAAATTGAATACTCCCGCTGCTAGCTGGGACCCACCATGTTGGGAGGCTGACTTGTGGGCCTACTAAGTTGACTGGGACGGGGGCCTTTGTCAACTTTAGTCAATATGAACGATTCTACCTCTAGTGACCGTACGATGTGCATCCAACGGCCGTAGTGCTTCTTCAACCTCTGGTTTTCTTGCTCCAGCCGCCCAAAGCAGTGCCGGTCGTGCCGGATGCTCCTGCCTCCCGTGGCCAGCTGTGCTGCCACGGAGGCCTCACCGCCCCCTACTATTCCCACCGCTGGCCAGGCCCTGCGGCAACGGCAGCCTCACACGCAGCCGAACCAGTGAACCCTCGTACTCCTCTCCACGCGGGCTTCCACTGCCGCATCTTGCCCGGCTCCGCATCGTCCCCTTCCTAGGCCTCGCCGTCATCCACTGCCGTGGTGCTCTCCGCGCGTTGTGGTCAACATGGTCAAGGAACGACTTCCATCGGAAGAGTACTGTACGTGGAGAGGCCGACAGCTGGGTCCACGGCCACAGCCAGTTTTTTTGTGATTTGCCAAGTAAGTCGCTTTGTTAGGCCTGTTGGGCTGCAAATCTTTCAAGACGAGGAGAGCTTTCATTCGGCTGGCCGAGAAAATGCCCATGAGTAATGAGAAATGGGCTGTACATTTTTAAAACACATCAAACCGGCAATTAGTTTCAAATATTTTTTTTCATTTTGATATTTTATATTACATTAATTTTGATGCGTGGAGAATTTGTTGGATTTTATATTGATATACATTTATTTTTTAAATCAGTTTGAATGTGAGTCGAAATTTCGGGATTAAAAACAGTTCGGACCGCACCGAAATATGCAAAATTTCGTATAATTTTTTAACCGTGGCCACAATATGGGCTGTAATGCTTACAAAAAGAATATGGGCTCCAAAAAAACCTTAATAATTAGAAAATGGGCTGTAAATTATTAGAAATAATGGCACATGGGCTGTATGCTGTTTTGCACAGATTTGAGGCTTTCCTAAAAAAAAGGTTGACGCACAAGCAGTGACTGTTGGATGGCCATCCAACAACCGTCGTGCTTCTTCAATCTCTGCTCTTCCTGCTCTAGGCGCTCAAACAAGCGCAGGCGGGACTGCCTACTCCCTCCTCCCCGCGGCCGGCTCTGCTGCCGCGCAGGCCTCACCGCCCCACCGTACTCCTATCGCTAGCCTAGCCATCCCTCTACTCTCCCACACCTGCTGTTATTCTCCGGCGACGGCAGACGAACCAGTAAACCCTCGTACAGTCGTACTACCCTCCGCGTGGGAAACAACTTCCGAGTCTTTCATGCCTTCATCTCGTTCCCTTCCTAGGCCTCGCCGTCGTCCACTGCCATGGTGCTCTCGGTGTGGCCTGGTCAACGACCGACATGCATCTGAAGTGGACTGTACGTGGAGAGGCCGACAGCTGGGTCCACGGCTGCACGCAAGGAAATGCCTCCTTATTACGCGCAAAATAATGATTCCTCCAACTGACATCAGGGACCCACCGAAAGGGCCTCTGTATTTCTCAAAAAATGTTACCTCTGCTGACAGCTCGGACCCACCAGCTGTATCTTCGCACGCAAGGAAGTGCCTCCTTATTACGCACAAAAAAAATGAATACTCCCCCTGCTAGCTGGGACCCACCATGGTGGGAGGCTGACTTGTGGGCCTACTAAGTTGACTGGGACGGGGGCCTTTGTCAACTTTAGTCAATATGAACGATTCTAGCTCCAGTGACCGTACGATGTCCATCCAACGGCCGTAGTGCTTCTTCAACCTCTGGTCTTCTTGCTCCAGCCGCCCAAAGCAGCGCCGGTCGTGCCGCATGCTCCTGCCTCCCGTGGCCGGCTGTGCTACGGTGGAGGCCTCACCGCCCCCTACTATTCCCACCGCTGGCCAGGCCCGGCGGCGACGGCAGCCTCACACCGCAGCCGAACCAGTGAACCCTCGTACTCCTCTCCGCACGGGCTTCCACTGCCGCGTCTTCCCCGGCTCCGCGCCGTCCCCTTCCTAGGCCTCGCCGTCGTCCACCGCCGTGGTGCTCTCCGCGCGGCGTGGTCAACGTGGTCAAGGAACGACTTCCATCGGAAGAGTACTGTACGTGGAGAGGCTGACAGCTGGGTCCATGGCCACAGCCCAGTTTTTTTGTGATTTGCCAAGTAAGTCGCTTTTTTAGGCTGTTTGGGCTGCAACTCTTTCAAGACGAGCAGAGATTTCATTCAGCTGGCCGAGAAAATGGCCCATCAGTAATGAGAAATGGGCTGTACATTTTTAAAACACATCAAACCGGCAATTAGTTTCAATTTTTTTTTCATTTCAAGATTTTAAATTACATTAATTTTTATGCATGGAGAATTTGTTGGATTTTCTATTGATATACATTTATTTTTAAAATCAGTTTGAATGTGAGTCGAAATTTCGGGATTAAAAACAGTTCGGACCGCACCGAAATAGGCAAAATTTCGTATAATTTTTAACCGTGGCCACAATATGGCCAGTAATGCTAACAAAAAGAATATGGGCTCCAAAAAAAACCTTAATAATTAGCAAATGGGCTGTAAATTATTAGAAATAATGGCAGATGGGCTGTATGCTGTTTTCAACAGATTTGAGGCTTTCCTAAAAAAAAGGTTGACGCACAAGTAGTGACTGTTGGATGGCCATCCAACGGCCATCGTGCTTCTTCAATCTCTGCTCTTCCTGCTCTTGCCGCTCAATAAAGCGCAGGCGGGACTGCCTGCTCCCTCCTCCCCGGGGCCGGCTCTGCTGCCGCGCAGGCCTCATCGCCCCACCGTACTCCCATCGCTGGCCTAGCCATCCCTCTACTCACCCACACCTGCTGTTATTCTCCGGCGACGGCAGACGAACAAGTAAACCCTCGTACAGTCATACTCCCCTCTGCGTGGGAAACAACTGCCGAGTCTTCCCTGCCTTCATGTCGTTCCCTTCCTAGGCCTCGCCGTCGTCCACCGCCCTGGTGCTCTTGGCGGGGCCTGGACAACGTGGTCAACGACCGACATGCATCTGAAGTGGACTCTACGTGGAGAGACCAACAGCTGGGTCCACGGCCGCACGCAAGGAAATGCCTCTTTATTACACGCAAAATAATGATTCCTCCACCTGACATCAGGGACCCACCGAAAGGGCCTCTGTATTTCGCGAAAAAAACGTTACCGCCGCTGACAGGTCGGACCCACCAGCTATATCTTCGCACGCAAGGAAGTGCCTCCTTATTACGCACAAAAAATGAATACTCCCCCTGCTAGCTGGGACCCACCATGATGGGAGGCTGACTTGTGGGCCTACTAAGTTGACTGGGACGGGGACCTTTGTCAACTTTAGTCAATATGAACGATTCTAGCTCCAGTGACCGTACGATGTCCATCCAACGGCCGTAGTGCTTCTTCAACCTCTGGTCTTATTACTCCAGCCGCCCAATGCAGCGTCGGTCGTGCCGCATGCTCTTGCCTCACGAGGCCGGCTGTGCTGCCGCGGAGGCCTCACCGCCCCCTACTATTCCCACCGCTGGCCAGGCCCTGCGGTGACGGCAGCCTCACACCGCAGGCGAACCAGTGAACCCTCGTACTCCTCTCCGCGCGGGCTTCCACTGCCGCGTCTTCCCCGGCTCCGCATCGTCCCCTTCCTAGGCCTCGCCGTCGTCCACCGCCTTGGTGCTCTCCGCGCGGCGTGGTCAACGTGGTCAAGGAACGACTTCCATCGGAAGAGTACTGTACGTGGAGAGGCTGACAGCTGGGTCCACGGCCACAGCCCAGTTTTTTTGTGATTTCCCAAGTAAGTTGCTTTGTTAGGCTTGTTGGGCTGCAAATCTTTCAAGACGAGGAGAGCTTTCATTCGGCTGGCCGAGAAAATGGCCCATCAGTTATGAGAAATGGGCTGTACATTTTTAAAACACATCAAACCGGCAATTAGTTTCAAATATCTTTTTTTTCATTTCGAGATTTTAAATTACATTAATTTTTATGCGTGGAGAATTTGTTGGATTTTCTATTGATATACATTTATTTTTAAAATTAGTTTGAATGTGAGTCGAAATTTCGGGATTAAAATTAGTTCGGACCACACCGAAATTTGCAAAATTTCGTATAATTTTTTAACCGTGGCCACAATATGGGCTGTAATGCTAACAAAAAGAATATGGGCTCCAAAAAAAACCATAATAATTAGCAAATGGGCTGTAAATTATTAGAAATAATGGCAGATGGGCTGTATGTTGTTTTCCACAGATTCGAGGCTTTCCTAAAAAAAGGTTGACGCACAGGCAGTGACTATTGGATGGCCATCCAACGGCCGTCGTGCTTCTTCAATCTCTGCTCTTCCTGCTCCAGCCGCTCAAACAAGCGCAGGCGGGACTGCCTGCTCCCTCCTCCCCGCGGCCGGCTCTGCTGCCGCGCGGGCCTCACCGCCCCACCGTACTCCCATCGCTGGCCTAGCCATCCCTCTACTCACCCACACCTGCTGTTATTCTCAGGCGATGGCAGACGAACCAGTAAACCCTCGTACAGTCGTACTCCCCTCCGCGTGGGAAGCAACTTCCGAGTCTTCCCTGCCTCCGTGTCGTTCCCTTCGTAGGCGTCGCCGTCGTCCACCGCCCTGGTGCTCTCGGCGCGGCCTGGTCAACGTGGTCAACGACCGACATGCATCTGAAGTGGACTGTACGTGGAGAGGACGACAGCTGGGTCCACGGCCGCACGCAAGGAAATGCCTCCTTATTACGCGCAAAATAATGATTCCTCTACCTGACATCAGGGACCCACCGAAAGGGCCTCTGTATTTCGCGAAAAAAACGTTACAGCCGCTGACAGCTCGGACCCACCAGCCATATCTTCGCATGCAAGGAAGTGCCTCCTTATTACGCACAAAAAATGAATACTCCCCCTGCTAGCTAGGACCCACCATGGTGGGAGGCTGACTTGTGGGCCTACTAAGTTGACTGGGAAGGGGTCCTTTGTCAACTTTAGTCAATATGAACGATTCTAGCTCCAGTGACCGTACGATGTCCATCCAACGGCCGTAGTGCTTCTTCAACGTCTGGTCTTCTTGCTCCCGCCGCCCAAAGCAGCGCCGGTCGTGCCGCATGCTCCTGCCTCCCGTGGCCGGTTGTGCTGCCGCGGAGGCCTCACTGCCCCCTACTATTCCCACCGCTGGCAGGCCCTGCGGCGACGGCAGCCTCACACCGCAGCCGAACCGGTGAACCCTCGTACTCCTCTCCGCGCGGGCTTCCACTGCCGCGTCTTCCCCGGCTCCGCGTCGTCCCCTTCCTAGGCCTCGCCGTCGTCCACCGCCGTGGTGATCTCCGCACGGCGTGGTCAACGTGGTCAAGGAATGACTTCCATCGGAAGAGTACTGTACGTGGAGAGGCTGACAGCTGGGTCCACGGCCACAGCCTAGTTTTTTTGTGATTTGCCAAGTAAGTCGCTTTGTTAGGCCTGTTGGGCTGCAGCTCTTTCAAGACGAGGAGAGCTTTCATTCGGCTGGCCGAGAAAATGGCCCGTCAGTAATGAGAAATGGGCTGTACATTTTTAAATTACATCAAACCGGCAATTAGTTTCAAATAACTTTTTTTTTCATTTTGAGATTTTTAATTACATTAATTTTTATGCGTGGAGAATTTTTTGGATTTTATATTGATATACATTTGTTTTTAAAATCAGTTTGAATGTGAGTCGAAATTTCGGGATTAAAAACAGTTCGGACCGCACCGAAATATGCAAAATTTCGTATAATTTTTTAACCGTGGCCACAATATGGGCTGTAATGCTAACAAAAAGAATATGGGCTCAAAAAAACCTTAATAATTAGCAAATGGGCTGTAAATTATGAGAAATATTGGTAGATGGGCCGTATGCTGTTTTCCACAGATTTGAGGCTTTCCTAAAAAAAAGGTTGACGCACAAGCAGTGACTGTTGGATGGCCATCCAACGGCCATCGAGCTTCTTCAATCTCTGCTCTTCCTGCTCCAGCCGCTCAAAGAAGCGCCGGCGGGACTGCCTGCTCCCAGCTCCCCGCGGCCGGCTCTGCTGCCGCGCAAGCCTCACCGCCCCACCGTACTCCCGTCGCTGGCCTAGCCATTCATCTACTCACCCACACCTGCTGTTATTCTCCGGCGACGGCAGACGAACCAGTAAACCCTCGTACAGTCGTACTCCCCTCCGCGTGGGAAACAACTACCGAGTCTTCCCTGGCTCCATGTCGTTCCCTTCCTAGGCCTCACCGTCGTCCACCGCCCTGGTGCTCTCGGCGCGGCCTTGGCAACGTGGTCAACGACCGACATGCATCTGAAGTGGACTGTACGTGGAGAGGCTGACAGCTGGGTCCACCATCGCACGCAAGGAAATGCCTCCTTATTACGCGCAAAATAATGATTCCTCCACCTAACATCAGGGACCCACCGAAAAGGCCTCTCTAGATCGCGAAAAAAAGTTACCGGCACTGAAAGCTCGGACCCACCAGCTATATCTTCACACGCAAGGAAGGCCTCCTTATTACGCACAAAAAAAATTGAATACCCCCCTGCTAGCTGGGACCCACCATGGTGGGAGGCTGACTTGTGGGCCTACTAAGTTGACTGGGACGGGGGCCTTTGTCAACTTTAGTCAATATGAATGATTCTAGCTCCAGTGACCGGACGATGTCCATCGAACGACCGTAGTGCTTCTTCAACTTCTGGTCTTCTTGCTCTAGCCGCCCAAAGCAGCGCCAGTCGTGCCGCATGCTCCTGCCTCCCGTGGCCGGCTATGCTACCGCGGAGGCCTCACCGCCCCTACTATTCCCATCGCTGGCCAGGCCCTGCGGCGACAGCAGCCTCACACCGCAGCGGAACCAGTGAACCCTCGTACTCCTCTACGCGCGGGCTTCCACTGCCGCGTCTTCCCCGGCTCCGCGTCGTCCCCTTCCTAGGCCTCGCCATCGTCCACCACCATGGTGCTCTCCGCGCGGCGTTGTCAACGTGGTCAAGGAACGACTTCCATCGGAAGAGTACTGTACGTGGAGAGGCTGACAGCTGGGTCCACGGCCACATCCCCGTTTTTTTGTGATTTGCCAAGTAAGTCGCTTTGTCAGGCCTGTTGGGCTGCAAATCTTTCAAGACGAGGAGAGCTTTCATTCGGCTGGCCGAGAAAATGGCCCATCAGTAATGAGAAATGGGTTGAACATTTTTAAAACACATCAAACCGGAAATTAGTTTCAAATATCTTATTTCATTTTGAGATTTTAAATTACATTAATTTTTATGCGTGGAGAATTTGTTGGATTTTATATTGATATACATTTATTTTTAAAATCAGTTTGAATGTGACTCGAAATTTCGGGATTAAAAACAGTTCGGACCGCACCGAAATATGCAAAATTTCGTATAATTTTTTAACCGTGCCACAATATGGGCTGTAATGCTAACAAAAAGAATATGGGCTCCAAAAAGAACCTTAATAATTAGCAAATGGGCTATAAATTATTAGAAATAATGGCAGATGGGTTGTATGCTGTTTTCCACAGATTTGCAGCTTTCCTAAAAAAAGGTTGACGCACAAGCAGTGACTGTTGGATGGCCATCCAACGGCCGTCGTGCTTCTTCAATCTCTGCTCTTCCTGCTCCAGCCGCTCAAACAAGCGCAGGCGGGACTGCCTGCTCCCTCCTCCCCGCGGCCGGATCTGCTGCGGCGCATGTCTCACCGCCCCACCGTACTCCCATCGCTGGCCTAGCCATCCCTCAACTCACCCACACCTGCTGTTATTCTCCGGTGACGGCAGACGAACTAGTAAACCCTCGTACAGTCGTACTCCCCTCCGCGTGGAAAACAACTGCCGAGTCTTCCATGCCTTCATGTCGTTCCCTTCCTAGGCCTCGCCGTCGTCCACCGCCCTGGTGCTCTCGGCGTGGCTGGTCAACGTGGTCAACGATCGACATGCATCTGAAGTGGACTGTACATGGAGAGGCCGACAGCTGGGTCCACGGCCGCACGCAAGGAAATGCCTCCTTATTACGTGCAAAATAATGATTCCTCCACCTGACATCAGGGACCCACCGAAAGGGCCTCTGTATTTCACGAAAAAAACGTTACCGCCGCTGACAGCTCGGACCCACGAGCTATATCTTCGCACGCAAGGAAGTGCGTCCTTATTACGCAAAAAAAAATGAATACTCCCCCTGCTAGCTGGGACCCACCATGGTGGGAGGCTGACTTGTGGGCCTACTAAGTTGACTGGGACGGGGGCCTTTGTCAACTTTAGTCAATATGAACGATTCTAGCTCCAGTGACCGTACGATGTCCATCCAACGACCGTAGTGCTTCTTCAACCTCTGGTTTTCTTGCTCCAGCCGGCCAAAGCAGTGCCGGTCGTGCCGCATGCTCCTGCCTCCCGTGGCCGGCTGTGCTGCCGCGGAGGCCTCACCGCCCCTACTATTCCCACCGCTGGCCAGGCCCTGCGGCGATGGCAGCCTCACACCGCAGCGGAACCAGTGAACCCTCGTACTCCTCTCCGCGCGGGCTTCCACTGCCGCGTCATCCCCGGCTCCGCGTCGTCCCCTTCCTAGGCCTCGCCGTCGTCCACCGCCGTGGTGCTCTCCGCGCGGCGTGGTCAACGTGGTCAAGGAATGACTTCCATCGGAAGAGTACAGTACGTGGAGAGGCTGACAGCTAGGTCCACGACCACAACCCTGTTTTTTTGTGATTTGCCAAGTAAGTCGCTTTGTTAGGCCTGTTGGGCTGCAAATCTTTCAAGACGAGGAGAGCTTTCATTCGGCTGGCCGAGAAAATGGCCCATCAGTAATGAGAAATGGGTTGAACATTTTTAAAACACATCAAACCGGAAATTAGTTTCAAATATCTTTTTTTTTCATTTTGAGATTTTAAATTACATTAATTTTTATGCGTGGAGAATTTATTGGATTTTATATTGATATACATTTATTTTTAAAATCAGTTTGAATGTGAGTCGAAATTTCGGGATTAAAAAATGTTCGGACCGCACTGAGATATGGAAAATTTCGTATAATTTTTTAACCGTGGCCACAATATGGGTTGTAATGCTAACAAAAAGAATATGGGCTCCAAAAAAAACCTTAATAATTAGCAAATGGGCTGTAAATCATTAGAAATAATGGTAGATGGGCTGTATGCTATTTTCCACAGATTTGAGGTTTTCCCAAAACAAAGGTTGACGCACAAGCAGTGACTGTTGGATGGCCATCCAACGGCCGTCGTGCTTCTTCAATCTCTGCTCTTCCTGCTCCAGCCGCTCAAACAAGCGCAGGCGGAACTGCCTACTCCCTCCTCCCTGCGGTCGGCTCTGCTGCCGCGCAGGTCTCACCGCCCCACCGTACTCCCATCGCTGGCCTAGCCATCCCTCTACTCACCCACACCTGCAGTTATTCTCCGGCGATGGCAGACGAACCAGTAAACCCTCGTACAGTCGTACTCCCCTCCGCGTGGGAAACAACTACCGAGTCTTCCCTACCTTCATGTCGTTCCCTTCCTAGCCTCGCCATCGTCGACCGCCCTGGTGCTCTCGGCGTGGCTTGGTCAACGTGGTCAACGACCGACATGCATCTGAAGTGGACTGTACGTGGAGAGGCCGACAGCTGGGTCCACGGCCGCAGGCAAGGAAATGCCTCCTTATTACGCGCAAAATAATGATTCCTCCACCTGACATCAGGGACCCACCGAAAGGGCCTCTGTATTTCATGAAAAAATCGTTACTGCCGCTGACAGCTCGGACCCATCAGCTATATCTTCACACGCAAGGAAGTGCCTCCTTATTACGCACCAAAAATATTGAATACTCCCCCTGCTAGCTGGGACCCACCATGGTGGGAGGCTGACTTGTGGGCCTACTAAGTTGACTGGGACGGGGGCCTTTGTCAACTTTAGTCAATATGAATGATTCTAGCTCCAGTGACCGTACGATGTCTATCCAACGGCCGTAGTGCTTCTTCAACCTCTGGTCTTCTTGCTCCAGCCACCCAAAGCAGCGCCGGTCGTGCCGCATGCTCCTGCCTCCCGTGGCCGGTTGTGCTGCCGCGGAGGCCTCACCGCCCCTACTATTCCCACCGCTGACCAGGCCCTGCGGCGACGGCGGCCTCACACCGCAGCCGATCCAGTGAACCCTCGTACTCCTCTCCGCGCGGGCTTCCACTGCCGCGTCTTCCCTGGCTCCGCGTCGTCCCCTTCCTAGGCCTCGCCGTCGTCCACCGCCGTGGTGCTCTCCACGCGGCATGGTCAACGTGGTCAAGGAACGACTTCCATCGGAAGAGTACTGTACGTGGAGAGGCTGACAGCTGGGTCCACGGCCACAGCCCTGTTTTTTTGTGATTTGCCAAGTAAGTCGCTTTGTTAGGCCTGCTGGACTGCAAATCATTCAAGATGAGGAGAGCTTTCATTCGGCTGGCCGAGAAAATGGACCATCAGAATGAGAAATGGGCTGTACATTTTTAAAACACATCAAACCGGTAATTAGTTTCAAATATCTTTTTTTTTCAAATTTAGATTTTAAATTACATTAATTTTTATGCGTGGAGAATTTGTTGGATTTTATATTGATATACATTTATTTTTAAAATGAGTTTGAATGTGAGTCGAAATTTCGGGATTAAAAACAGTTCGGACCGCACCGAAATATGCAAAATTTCGTATAATTTTTTAACCGTGGCCACAATATGGGCTGTAATGCTAACAAAAAGAATATGGGCTCCAAAAAAACCTTAATAATTAGCAAATGGGCTGTAAATTATTAGAAATAATGGTAGATGGGTTGTATGCTATTTTCCACAGATTTGAGGCTTTCCTAAAAAAAGGTTGACGCACAAGCAGTGACTGTTGGATGGTCATCCAACGGCTGTCGTGCTTCTTCAATCTCTGCTCTTCCTGCTCCAGCCGCTCAAACAAGCGCAGGCGGGACTGCCTGCTCCCACCTCCCCGCGGCCGGCTCTGCTGCCGCACAGGCCTCACTGCCCCACTGTACTCCCATCGCTGGCCTAGCCATGCCTCTACTCACCCACACCTGTTGTTACTCTCCGGCGACGGCAGACGAACCAGTAAACCCTCGTACAGTCGTACTCCCCTCCGCGTGGGAAGCAACTTCCGAGTCTTCCCTGCCTCCGTGTCGTTCCCTTCGTAGGCGTCGCCGTCGTCCACCGCCCTGGTGCTCTCGGCGCGGCCTGGTCAACGTGGTCAACGACCGACATGCATCTGAAGTGGACTGTACGTGGAGAGGCCGACAGCTGGGTCCACGGCCGCACGCAAGGAAATGCGTCCTTATTACGCGCAAAATAATGATTCCTCCACCTGACATCAGGGACCCACTGAAAGGGCCTCTGTATTTCATGAAAAAAACGTTACCGCCGCTGACAGCTCGGACCCATCAGCTATATCTTCACACGCAAGGAAGTGCCTCCTTATTACGCACAAAAAAAATTGAATACTCCCCCTGCTAGCTGGGAACCACCATGGTGGGGGGCTGACTTGTGGGCCTACTAAGTTGACTGGGACGGGGGCCTTTGTCAACTTTAGTCAATATGAACGATTCTAGCTCCAGTGACCGTACGATGTCCATCCAACGGCCGTAGTGCTTCTTCATCCTCTGGTCTTCTTACTCCAGCCGCCCAAAGCAGCGCCGGTCGTGCCGCATGCTCCTGCCTCCCGTGGCCGGCTGTGCTGCCGCGGAGGCCTCACCGCCCCTACTATTCCCACCGCTGGCCAGGCCCTGCGGCGTCGGCAGCCTCACACCGCAGCCGAACCAGTGAACCCTCGTACTCCTCTTCGCGCGGGCTTCCACTGCCGCGTCTTCCCCGGCTCCGCGTCGTCCCCTTCCTAGGCCTCGCAGTCGTCCACCGCCGTGGTGCTCTCCACGCGGCATGGTCAACGTGGTCAAGGAACGACTTCCATCGGAAGAGTACTGTACGTGGAGAGGCTGACAGCTGGGTCCACCGCCACAGCCCAGTTTTTTTGTGATTTGCCAAGTAAGTCGCTTTGTTAGGCCTGTTGGGCTGCAAATCATTCAAGACGAGGAGAGCTTTCATTCGGCTGGCCGAGAAAATGGCCCATCAGTAATGAGAAATGGGATGTACATTTTTAAAACACATCAAACCGGCAATTAGTTTCAAATATCTTTTTTTTCAAATTTAGATTTTAAATTACATTAATTTTTATGCGTGGAGAATTTGTTGGATTTTATATTGATATACATTTATTTTTAAAATGAGTTTGAATGTGAGTCAAAATTTCGGGATTAAAAACAGTTCGGACCGCACCGAAATATGCAAAATTTCGTATACTTTTTTAACCGTGGCCACAATATGGGCTGTAATGCTAACAAAAAGAATATGGGCTCCAAAAAAACCTTAATAATTAGCAAATGGGCTGTAAATTATTAGAAATAATGGTAGATGGGTTGTATGCTATTTTTCACAGATTTGAGGCTTTCCTAAAAAAAGGTTGACGCACAAGCAGTGACTGTTGGAGGGTCATCCAACGGCCGTCGTGCTTCTTCAATCTCTGCTCTTCCTGCTCCAGCCGCTCAAACAAGCGCCGGCGGGACTGCCTGCTCCCACCTCCCCGCGGCCGGCTCTGCTACCGCGCAGGCCTCACTGCCCCACTGTACTCCCATCGCTGGCCTAGCCATGCCTCTACTCACCCACACCTGCTGTTATTCTCCGGCGACGGCAGACGAACCAGTAAACCCTCGTACAGTCGTACTCCCCTCCGCGTGGGAAACAACTGCCGAGTCTTCCCTGCCTCCGTGTCGTTCCCTTCCTAGGCGTCGCCGTCGTCCACCACCCTGTTGCTCTCGGCGCGGCCTAGTCAACGTGGTCAACGACCGACATGCATCTGAAGTAGACTATACGTGGAGAGGCTGACAGCTGGGTCCACGGCCGCACGCAAGGAAATGCCTCCTTATTACGCACAAAATAATGATTCCTCCACCTGACATCAGGGACCCACCGAAAGGGCCTCTGTATTTCATGAAAAAAACGTTACCGCCGCTGACAGCTCGGACCCACCAGCTATATCTTTGGACGCAAGGAAGTGCCTCCTTATTACGCACAAAAAAATGAATACTCCCCCTGCTAGCTGGGACCCACCATGGTGGGAGGCTGAATTGTGGGCCTACTAAGTTGACTGGGACGGGGGCCTTTGTCAACTTTAGTCAATATGAACGATTCTAGCTCCAGTGACCGTACGATGTCCATCCAACGGCCGTAGTGCTTCTTCAACCTCTGGTCTTCTTGCTCCAGCCGCCCAAAGCAGTGCCGGTCGTGCCGCATGCTCCTGCCTCCCGTGGCCGGCTGTGCTGCCGCGGAGGCCTCACCGCCCCCTACTATTCCCACTACTGGCCAGGCCCTGCGGTGACGGCAGCCTCACGCCGCAGCCGAACCAGTGAACCCTCGTACTCCTCTCCGCGCAGGCTTCCACTGCCGCGTCTTCCCCGGCTCCGCGTCGTCCCCTTCCTAGGCCTCGCCGTCGTCCACCGCCGTGGTGCTCTCCACGCGGCGTGGTCAACGTGGTCAAGGAACGACTTCCATCGGAAGAGTACTGTACGTGGAGAGGCTGACAGCTGAGTCCACGGCCACAACCCAGTTTTTTGTGATTTGCCAAGTAAGTCGCTTTGTTAGGCCTGTTGGGCTGCAAATCATTCAAGACGAGGAGAGCTTTCATTCGGCTGGCCGAGAAAATGGCCCATCAGTAATGAGAAATGGGTTGTACATTTTTAAAACACATCAAACCGGCAATTAGTTTCAAATATCTTTTTTTTCATATCGAGATTTTAAATTACATTAATTTTTATGCGTGGAGAATTTGTTGGATTTTATATTGATATACATTTATTTTTAAAATTAGTTTGAATGTGAGTCGAAATTTCGGGATTAAAAACAGTTCAGACCGCACCGAAATATGCAAAATTTCGTATAATTTTTTAACCGTGGCCACAATATGGGCTGTAATGCTAAGAAAAAGAATATGGGCTCCAAAAAAACCTTAATAATTAGCAAATGGGCTGTAAATTATTAGAAATAATAGTAGATGGGTTGTATGCTATTTTCCACAGATTTGAGGCTTTCCTAAAAAAGGTTGACGCACAAGCTGTGACTGTTGGATGGCCATCCAACGGCCGTCGTGCTTCTTCAATCTCTCCTCTTCCTGCTCCAGCCGCTCAAACAAGCGCCGGCGGGACTGCCTGCTCCCACCTCCCCGCGGCCGGCTCTGCTGCCGCGCAGCCCTCACCGCCCCACCGTACTCCCATCGCTGGCCTAGCCATCCCTCTACTCACCCACACCTGCTGTTATTCTCCGGCGATGGCAGACGAACCAGTAAACCCTCGTACAGTCGTACTCCCCTCCGCGTGGGAAACAACTACCGAGTCTTCCCTGCCTCCGTGTCGTTCCCTTCCTAGGCCTCGCCGTCGTCCACCGCCCTGGTGCTCTCGGCGCGGCCTGGTCAACGTGGTCAACGACCGACATGCATCTGAAGTGGACTGTACGTGCAGAGGCCGACAGCTGGGTCCATGGCCGCACGCAAGGAAATGCCTCCTTATTACGCGCAAAATAATGATTCCTCCACCTGACATCAGGGACCCACCGAAAGGGCCTCTGTATTTCGCAAAAAAAAGTTAGCTCCACTGACAGCTCGGACCCACCAGCTATATCTTCCCACGCAAGGAAGTGCCTCCTTATTACGCACAAAAAAAATTGAATACTCCCCCTGCTAGCTGGGATCCACCATGGTGGGAGGCTGACTTGTGGGCCTACTAAGTTGACTGGGACGGGGGCCTTTGTCAACTTTAGTCAATATGAACGATTCTAGCTCCAGTGAACGTACGATGTCCATCCAACGGCCGTAGTGCTTCTTCAACCTCTGGTCTTCTTGCTCCAGCCGCCCAAAGCAGCGCCGGTCGTGCAGCAGGCTCCTGCCTCCCGTGGCGGGCTGTGCTGCCGCGGAGGCCTCACTGCCCCTACTATTCCCACCGCTAGCCAGGCCCTGCGGCGACGACAGCCTCACACCGCAGCCGAACCAGTGAACCCTCGTACTCCTCTCCGCGCGGGCTTCCACTGCCGCGTCTTCCCCGGCTCCGCGTAGTCCCCTTCCTAGGCCTCGCCGTCGTCCACCGCCGTGGTGCTCTCCGCGCGGCGTGGTCAACGTGGTCAAGGAACGACTTCCATCGGAAGAGTACTGTACGTGGAGAGGCTGACAGCTGGGTCCACCGCCACAGCCCAGTTTTTTTGTGATTTGCCAAGTAAGTCGCTTTGTTAGGCCTGTTGGGCTGCAAATCTTTCAAGACGAGGAGAGCTTTCATTCGGCTGGCCGAGAAAATGGCCCATCAGTAATGAGAAATGGGCTGTACATTTTTAAAACACATCAAACCGGCAATTAGTTTCAAATATCTTTTTTTTTCATTTTGAGATTTTAAATTACATTAATTTTTATGCGTGGAGAATTTGTTGGATTTTATATTGATATACATTTATTTTTAAAATCAGTTTGAATGTGAGTCGAAATTTCGGGATTAAAAACAGTTCGGACCGCACTGAAATATGCAAAATTTCGTATAATTTTTTAACCGTGGCCACAATATGGGCTGTAATGCTAACAAAAAGAATATGGGCTCCAAGAAAAACCTTAATAATTAGCAAATGGGCTGTAAATTATTAGAAATAATGGTAGATGGGTTGTATGCTGTTTTCCACAGATTTGAGGCTTTCCTAAAAAAGGTTGACGCACAAGCAGTGACTGTTGGATGGCCATCCAACGGCCGTCGTGCTTCTTCAATCTCTGCTTTTCCTGCTCCAGCCGCTCAAACGAGCGCCGGCGGGACTGCCTACTCCCATCTCCCCGCTGCCGGCTCTGCTGCCGCGCAGGCCTCACCGCCCCACCGTACTCCCATCGCTGGCCTAGCCATCCCTCTACTCACCCACACCTACTGTTATTCTCCGGCGACGGCAGACGAACAAGTAAACCCTCGTACAGTCGTACTCCCCTCCGCGTGGGAAACAACTACCGAGTCTTCCCTACCTTCATGTTGTTCCCTTCCTAGGCCTCGCCATCGTCCACCGCCCTAGTGCTCTCGGCGTGGCCTGGTCAACGTGGTCAACGACCGACATGCATCTGAAGTGGACTGTACGTGGAGAGGCCGACAGCTGGGTCCACGGCCGCACGCAAGGAAATGCCTCCTTATTACGCGCAAAATAATGATTCCTCCACCTGACATCAGGGACCCACCGAAAGGGCCTCTGTATTTCACGAAAAAAGTTACCGCCGCTGACAGCTCAGACCCACCAGCTATATCTTCGGACGCAAGGAAGTGCCTCCTTATTACGCACAAAAAAATGAATACTCCCCCTGCTAGCTGGAACCCACCATGGTGGGAGGCTGACTTGTGGGCCTACTAAGTTGACTGGGACGGGGGACTTTGTCAACTTTAGTCAATATGAACGATTCTAGCTCCAGTGACCGTACGATGTCCATCCAACGGCCGTAGTGCTTCTTCAACCTCTGGTCTTCTTGCTCCAGCCGCCCAAAGCAGCGCCGGTCGTGCCGCATGCTCCTGCCTCCCGTGGCCGGCTGTGCTGCCGCGGAGGCCTCACCGCCCCCTACTGTTCCCACCGCTGGCCAGACCCTGCGGCGACGGCAGCCTCACACCGCAGCCGAACCAGTGAACCCTCGTACTCCTCTCCGCGCGGGCTTCCACTGCCGCGTCTTCCCCGGCTCCGCGTCGTCCCCTTCCTAGGCCTCGCCGTCGTCCACCGCCCTGGTGCTCTCGGCGCGGTGTGGTCAACGTGGTCAAGGAATGACTTCCATCGGACGTGGACTGTACGTGTAGTGGCGGACAGCTGGGTCCATGGCCGCAGCAAGGAAGTGCCTCCTTATTACGCGGAAAATAATGATTCCTCCACCTGACAGCTGGGACCCATTGGACGGGCCACTGTATTTTGCAAAAAAACGTTTCCCCCTGACTGCTGGGACCCTCCAGCTACATCTTCGCACGCAAGGAAGTGCGTCCGGGCAAAAAAAAAAAGATTCGCCCCCTGACTGCTGGGACCCACCATCTACATCTTCGCAGGCAAGGAAGTGCCTGACAGTCGGGACCCACCTGGTTGAAGCGGACGTAGCGTTGTCATTCTGGTCGCGAACGTGTACGTACATATATACTGGTGGATGTAGAGGCGCGCACGTGTCGTAGTAGAGGCGCGTACGTGTCGTAGTAGAGGCGCGCACGTAGCATGTACACGTACGTACATCGGCCAGGGTACAAGAAAGAAAATACGGCCACGTATGTGTACATACGGGCGGGGTCTCGAACGCCTACTCGCGCATACGTACGGCCAGGGCTCGTGTACATGGCTGGGTCGGAACGAAGAAACAGCGTCGTCGTGATGTTCATGGGGAGGCAACGGAATGCGTCGTGTTCATGGGGAGGCAACGGAATGCGTCGTGTTCATTGGGAGGCAACGGAACACATGGGATCCAATTGGCTGGGTCGGAACGGAATGCGTGGTCGTGTTCATCGGGAGGGCTTGGACGGAACAGGCGATGGAAACGAGGCCTGGCGTACCGCACAACGGAGGAAACGGACCTCCTACGTTCGGAACGGGGTCCTGTTGATCGGGAGGGGTGTGTCGTACCGCAAAATGGACGAAACGTACCTCCTACGGTCGAAACGGGGGTCCTGTTGATCGGGAGGGGTGTGGCGTATCGCAAAACAGAGGAAACGGACCTCCTACGGTCGAAACGGGGGTCCGGTTGATCGGGAGGGGTGTGGTGTACCACAAAACGGACGAAACGGACCTCCTACGGTCGAAACGGGGGTCCTGTTCATCGGGAGGGGTGTGGCGTACCGCAAAACGGGACTCCACGGGATACTGTTCATCTACACCGTCGACCTCCTCCAGCCTCCACGGGCTACCGTCAACCTCCTCCAGCCTCCACGGGCTCCTGTTCATCCAGCCTCCACCGCGCGCTACTCCACCGGCTACTGTTCAACCACCCCTCCATGGGCACCCCTCCACCGTCTACTGTTCATCCAGCCCTCCACACCACGGGGTCCTGTTCAACCACCCCTCCGCGGGCACCCCTCCACTGTCTAATGTTCATCCAGCCCTCCACCACACCACGGGGTCCTGTTCATCCAGAGGCAACGCCACCGGTCACTGTTCATCCAAACCCCCTGCAACGCTCACTGTTCATCGCAGTGGCAGCATCGATCGGCTTTAGTTAGCAGCAGTAGCGAAGGAATCGCTCGATCGGGTTCAGTTAATAGCCATCGATCGATCGCTCGGATTCTGTAACGCGTAGCCTGCAGTGCAATCGCTCGGGTTCAGTTAGAGCCCAACGCCTCGCTCGGGTTCAGTTAGAGCCAACGCCTCGCACACACGCGCATACGTGTACGAGAGAAACGCGCATCGCTCGGCCCCCGACCTCCCACCATAACCGGGAACTCCCCGAAATTTTCCTCGCCCTCGCTTCTACCATGGTTTTTTCTGTCATGGACGGCCCAAAGAATGTCATGCAGCTGCGTCTCCGGACCGCCCAGGACGAAAAGCCCATTTTCTGTCATCATTTATTGTCATAGAAGTACCAGCCCACCACATCTATGATGATACCGGGTTTTGTCACAATTATCGTCATAGAAGTGTCATATGTATGACAGAATTTTTTTTCGTTCGGCCCAAAATGTCATGGATGTGTCTTTTTTTTGTAGTGCTACCACGAGATCGTAGAGGCTAAACCCTAGAAGCTGGCCTATGGTATGATTGTTGTTGTCCTACGGACTAAAACCCTCTGGTTTATATAGACACCGGAGGGGGCTAGGGTTACACAGAGTCGGTTACAAGGGAGGAGATCTACATATCCGTATTGCCAAGCTTGCCTTCCACGCCAAGGAGAGTCCCATCCGGACACGGGACGAAGTCTTCAATCTTGTATCTTCATAGTCCAACAGTCCGGCTAAAGTATATAGTCCGGCTGCCCGAGGACCCCCTAATCCAGGACTCCCTCAGTAGCCCCCGAACCAGGCTTCAATGACGTTGAGTCCGGCGCGTAGATTGTCTTCGGCATTGCAAGGCGGGTTCTCCTCCAAATTCTGAGTACCTGTCAAGTAGCGTCCGGCTTCCCATGAATGTTGCACTCCTTGGCTTCTGCGCCTAATAATGGCTGTCCTCCACGTGTCGAGCGAATGCGAGAAGTCGGGGCATTTTTACACTTGCCACCCTAACCTTGTAAGTAAATCGTCTATTTAAGGAGGCGGGGATCCTCAGATCCAGATCACACCATCCTCCCACAACGAGTATTCATCGGAGCGCGCCCGGAAAGGTCCATCCCATCATGGCCGGCCACCGCAGCTCCTCCTCTCGCTCCCGTAGCCCTAAGCAAGGCAATTGGAAGAAGTGTTCCGTCCCTCACAGCCAATTAGTAGAGTTACAGACCCAGGGATTCCTCCCTCCAGCGTATATGGTCCCCGTTCGAGCCGGACTCGCCACCTACAACGGCGGGGAGCAAGCGGAGAGCTTTCCCAACCCATCCATGGGGGAGCGGGTATGCCTTGTCCCTTACTTATTAAGGGGGCTCGGATTTCCAATCCATCCGTTCCTCCGCGGGCTCCTGGAGTTCTACAGCCTCCAGCTGCATAACTTTACTCCCACCTCCATATTACACCTCGCTGGCTACGTCGCCCTTTGCGAGATGTTTCTGGGCTGCAAAGCTCATTTCGAGCTATGGAAGAGGCTATTCTGCATCATACCCCGTACACAGGAGGGGTCAATATATCAAGTGGGCGGAGCCAAAATATGGCGCATCGCCGGGACCGGATACCTGTCCGGTACTCCGAAGAAGACATCCGAAGACTGGCCTTCGAAGTGGTTTTATATGGAGGACGTCCCCCTTCCGGACCCTATTCGGATGGGCCTTCCTGAGTTCGACAAGGCTCCCTTGAAGAAACGCCGCAGCTGGCGCCCTCGGAGCCCCCAGGAGGAAGATAACGGGGAAGTCCTTTACCTGATGGGTCGGATACAGACGCTGGCCCAGTCAGGATTGACAGTAATCGAGGTTATGTCAATATGTATAATGCGGGGGGTGCAGCCACTTCAATATCGGGGGCAACCCATGTGGCACTTCAATGGAGAAGACGATGCCACCCGCTGCGGTCGTAAGGGACCGGACTCAGTCGCTGCTCTAGCAAAAATTATGTCCGATTTGTACAAAGGAGAGGAAGAGGAGTTCATCCGCATCAAGCCACGGGATGGATTCTCCATGTACAACCCTCCAAGCTGGGTGAGCTGCTACTTTTTACTCCAAACCTTCCCGCATTCTTCGTCATAAGTATTTACCTTGCCATTTCATAGTAGGAACTGCGAAAAGCTGTAAGGGAGGTCCACAGCCCGCCTCCACAATCGGAGGACCCTGACCGGGCCCTCGACCCCGGAGTCGAAGAAGATCCGGACACATTTGTGGAGCTTATTGACAGGAAGTTCTATCAATTAAGCTGCGACGGTGCCATGGTGGCCATCATAGTCGATTATCCGGGACTACTCCCTGCATCGCATGTAAGTAAAACCGGAGTCCTAACTTCCAAGAAGGATCCATTTTTCTACACTTCACCTACCACACACATATGGTGTCTTACAGGGAAGGCCCTCGGGACGCCATGCCGAACCCGCAGTGACTCACCAACAAGGGGCACCGAAGCTGGGTAGGCTTAAAAGGAAGGCGGTCAGGAATGAGACGCCGTCACAGAGGTATGAAAGAGAACCCCGCTCCGTGGTTGTCGTCCTTTAAAAATATAATAACGCCCATGTTTCCTAGTAGGAAAAACGCTCGCGGGACTTTATCCGGAGAGGTTGCCGGCCACGCCTCCACCAGTCGGGCTCCAGAGCCGGACGTAGAGGTGGACGCTAACATGGGGCCAACACCGAATGTTCGTCCTACAGAGGATGCAGATAGGCTGTCCGCTACGAATTCCGAAGTGGAGAGTGCCATGAATCACAGGCGTCGTCGGGCCGTACTCCGCGACGCTTGTTTCTCCCAAGAGGCGTTTGATGCCTTCAACTCAGGAGATGCGTACGTCCGAGCTGCTCAAAATGGTCTTGCCAGAGCCACGGACTTGAAACAGTTGGCACAACTGATTTAAGGATCATTGTTTGCATAGGTTCTTACGGAGAAGAATACCCAGTTGTCTCAAGAGCTGGAGGAGTGCAAAGCCCAGCTTCAGGCCGTAGTTGCCGCAGTGAAGGAGTCCGAGAAGGCCCCATCTGGTAACACTTGTTTCCATTGCAAAGAATGTCATATACCAGGTAGTATGCGGTATGCGTGCAAATCTAACAATAGATTCTGCAGATGACTTCGGAGTGAATCCGGAGGTCGTGCGAGGGGATGAGCAACATGTTAACCGACAACTAAAGGCTGGCGAGCGCGTGCTTACACGGGTTAGGCGGGAGAAAAACGATCTCCAAGACGCCAATACCCGGCTGGGTGTTGAACTGAAAGATGTTCGAGCCTAGCTTGCTGACTCCGTAAAGGAGAATAAGAGGCTTCGAGGCGGCATTTTCAGTAAGTGCTTGAACGAACTTTTAAAGAGTTCGACGAAGAAACCGGCTGACAGAGTTATATCTGTAGGTATGCTGACGGGTAATCCCGCGGAGGAGATGCCCGGGTCTATAGGCGATCTTCTGCCAGAGCTCTTCCAACTGCACGAACAAGTACAACAGGTGATGCAGGGCATTGCCCAAGCCTTGTGTCCATCCGCCTCCCTGCCAGGAGGCATGAGAGAGCTTGTAGAAAAGCTCAAGGGAGCGCGGCGGCGCTTCCGATTATGGAAGATATCAGCGTGCCGACAAGGTGCAAGGGAAGCCTGGGCCATGGTGAAGATGCGATATACCAAGGCTGACCCGAACCGCATGGCCGAGGTCGGACATGTGGGGCCTGATGGGAAAGAGATCCCCGTCAGCTTGGTTTATGACCCGGTAGAATTAGCCGCAAAGTATTCCAACAGGACTGCATGCTAGACAGCCTGTTGGATGGTATAGAAGAAGAATTTAGTCAGTCTAAGTGACTGTGTACTTCAAGTGACATGTATTGTCGCCAGCCGGATTGTAAATCATTTGTCATGGCGGACCTTTTCGCTTCGACCTCCGGACCCGACAGTCCAGAGTGTATCTGAATACCCGCTCAGTTATGTAAAAACCGGGGTATGCATGGAAATCAGGCGTAGGGGTCATAAGTGCTTGAACAGACAAGTACCCAACTAGCTATGTTATATTACATGGATAGTAAGAAACATCTTCCAGGGAGAATAGTTCCGTTAAGGGTTCCTTTCCCTGGGTACGCATGCATTAATGTGCATGTCCGAACTGCGAAAAGAGACAAAGGATATAAACATCTGGGCGCAGGTAGTAGAATAGATAAAAATCGTCTTTTGTTCACCGACCGAATATTCCCTTAAGAACGCTAGCTTTCGGCTTCACCCAGTCTGAGGTACACATCCGGCTGACCCGGCAGTAACAATCGCAGAGGTGCTCCCCTTATGCCCTAGCCGAATTAACAGGAACGTAGGGCATAAACACAAGAGCCAGGCAACCTAGCTTGGCCAAAACTTAAGTCATATCGATGCATATAAGGGCGAAAAAGGTACATGTGAAAACTAACACATGTGTGGGGCCTAGAGCCCGGAACGTAGCTATAATAAGCTTCTGTATAAGAAGCCCCAAGGTATCATGGGCGCGGCTAGCGCATCAAGATTGCGTAGTCAAGACACATTTTAGCCTTTTAAGGCCTTGAAGAAAAAAGGGAAGAAAGAAAGAAAAGACAGATAACGAATATATAAAAAATTGACAGAGGTAAGGAGACGAACATAGAGTCCGGCACTAGGCGTAGAACCTTCGGAGTCTGGCTGCGTTCCATGGGTTTGGCTCGAGTCGATTGTCCGATGCATCCCGCAGACAGTACGCTCCATCGGTCAGAACTTGGTCAATAACGAAGGGACCTTCCCATTTGGGCTTGAGCTTGTTCTTTTTCTTCTCCGGTAGGCGTAGAACGAGTTTGCCAACGTTATAAGTTTTGGCCCGTACTTCTCTGCTTTGATACCTTCGAGCCTGTTGCTGATAGAATGCGGAACGGGTTTTTGCCACGTCACGCTCCTCCTCCAGGGCATCCAAACTGTCCTGCCGATCAAGCTCAGCCTCTTTCTCTTCATACATGCGCACTCTAGGTGGGTCATGAATTATGTCGCAGGGTAGTATCGCCTCTGTGCCGTACACCATAAAAAATGGTGTGTATCCGGTAGTGCGATTCGGTGTGGTCCGCAGCCCCCATAGTACGGAGTCGAGCTCCTCTACCCAGTGCGTATCGGATTCCTTCAAGGATCGCACTACCCTGGGTTTAATGCCGCTCATGATAAGACCATTTGCTCGCTCGACTTGACCGTTAGTTTGCGGGTGATAGACAGAAGCATAATTGAGCTTGATGCCCATGTTGCTGCACCAAAGTTTTACCTCGTCGGCTGTAAAGTTCGAGCCATTATCGGTGATGATGCTGTGAGGAACGCCATAATGGTTTACAACCCCGGATATGAAGTCTATCACTGGTCCGGATTCGGCCGTTTAACTGGTTTGGCTTCTATCCATTTGGTGAATTTGTCCACCATGACCAATAGGTATTTTTTCGTATGGCTTCCCCCTTTAAGGGGTCCAACCATATCAAGCCCCTAGACCGCAAAGCGCCAAGTGATGGGGATTGTTTGGAGAGCGGTAGGTGGCATATGGCTTTGGTTTGCGAAAAGCTGACAACCGACGCAACGTTGAACGAGGTCCTGTGCGTCTGCCCGGGCTGTAGGCCAATAAAAACCTGTACGGAAGGCCTTGCTTACAAGGGCCTGAGCTGCGGCGTGGTGGCCACCAAGTCCAGCATGAATTTCTGCCAAAAGTTGTCGTCCTTCCTCTTCGGAGATGCACCTTTGAAGGACTCCGGTAGCGCTTTTCTTATAAAGCTCTCCCTCATGGACCTTGTAGGCTTTAGACCGTCGCACAATGCAACGTGCCTCGTTTGGGTCCTCAGGTAGTTCCTGCCTAGTTAGGTAAGCCAAGAAGGGTTCTGTCCACGGGGCGATGACGACCATAATCACGTGGGCCGAAGGTGTTATTTCGGTGGGAGAGCCTCCGATTACGTCAGAGTGTTCGGTGTCTGGTGTTGTGGCCGGGTCCGGACTATTGTTACCGGTCTCTCCTTCCCATACCATAGATGGCTTAAACAGCCTTTCCAAGAAGATATTACGTGGGACAGGGTCGCGCTTAGCGCCGATGCGGGTGAGGATATCCGCCGCCTGATTGTTTTCCCGGACCACATGGTGAAATTCAAGCCCCTCGAACCGAGCTGACATTTTGAGGACGGCGTTGCGATAAGCCGCCATTTTGGATCCTTGGTGTCGAAGTCTCCATTTATTTGAGATATTGCGAGGTTCGAGTCCCCACGCACCTCCAGGCGTGGAATGCCCATGGAGACTGCCATCCGGAGACCATGTAACAGGGCCTCATATTCTGCTGCGTTGTTGGAGTCTGTGTATAGTATTTGGAGTACGTATTGGCCTGTATCTCCGGTGGGGGATGTCAGGACGACGCCAGCCCCCAGACCAGCCAACATTTTAGAGCCGACAAACTGCATGATCCAATTGGAGTACGCGCCGTACTCTTTAGGGAGTTTGGCTTCTGTCCATTCGGCGACGAAATCAGCCAGTACTTGTGACTTAATGGCTCGCCGTGGTTTGTATATTATGTCGAACGGGAGGAGCTCAATAGCCCATTTAGCAATCCGGCCCGTGGCCTCGCGGTTGTTTATTATGTCGTTGAGTGGTACTTCAGAGGCCACCGTAATTGAACACTCTTGAAAGTAGTGTCGTACCGGGATGCCATGAAGACCGCGTATGCTATCTTTTGGTAATGTGGGTACCGTGATTTGCGTCGAGTGAGGACAGTGGATACATAGTATACCGGCTTTTGAAGCGGGAACTTATGTCCGTCCATCTCTCGCTCAACGACAAGCACTTCGCTTACAACTTGGCGTGTTGCCGCTATATATAACAACATTGGTTCGCCGACATTTGGCACGGCCAAGACTGGGTTTGTGGCCAAAACGGCTTTTATTTCTTCTAATCCGGCCATGGCCGCATCCGTCCACTCGAAATGTTCGGTGCGTCGAAGAAGGCGATAAAGAGGCAGCGCCTTTTCTCCTAATCGGGGGATGAAGCGGCTTAAGGCAGCCACACATCCAGTTAGTTTCTGGATTTGCTTGAGGCCTGTTGGGATGGCCAACTGTGACAGAGCTCGGATTTTAGCCGGATTTGCTTCAATTCCTCTGTTGGAGACGATGAAGCCTAATAGCTTTCCGGCGGGCATGCCGAAGACACATTTTTCCGGATTGAGCTTAATGTCGTATGTTCGGCGATTGTCGAACGTGAGCCTCAAGTCGTCTATTAAGGATTCGACGTGTCTGGTTTTAATGACCACATCGTCTACGTATGCCTCCACTGTTTTGCCGATCTGTGTCTCCAAGCATGTCTGAATCATGCATTGATAGGTTGCACCGGCGTTTTTGAGCCCGGAAGGCATGGTGTTAAAACAGAAGGGGCCGTATGGAGTGATAAATGCCGTTGCGGCTTGATCGGACTCCGCCATCTTAATTTGATGGTATTCGGAGTATGCGTCGAGGAAACACAATGAGTCGTGTCCTGCGGTAGCGTCGATAATTTGATCGATGCGAGGGAGGGGGAAGGGATCCTTGGGGCACGCCTTGTTAAGATCCTTGAAGTCGACACATAGGCGCCAGGATTTGTCCTTCTTTGGTACCATCACCAGGTTTGCTAGCCAGTCCGGATGTTTTATTTCTCGAATGAATCCGGCCTCCAGTAACTTGGCTAGCTCCTCTCCCATGGCTTGTCTCTTAGGCTCAGAGAAGCACCGAAGAGTTTGCTTGACCGGCTTGAATCCCTTTAGAATGTTAAGGCTATGCTCGGCCAGCTTGCATGGGATTCCTGGCATATCTGAAGGATGCCAGGCGAAGATGTCCCAATTCACGCGCAAGAACTCTCGTAGCGCGGCGTCTACTCTGGGGTTTAACTGTACCCCGATGGATGCTGTTTTTGTAGGGTCCGTTGGATGGACTTGGAATTTGAATATTTCATCTGCTGGTTTAAAAGAGCTGGACTTGGATCTTTTGTCGAGTATCACGTTGTCCCTGTCTACTGTGGAGTGCAGCGCAGTTAATTCTTCGGCCACGGGGGCTTCGGATAAGGCCTCGAGGGCCAGTGCGGCTGTTTTATTTTTGGCGCGGAGTGCTATGTCCGGATCACTAGCTAGAGTGATGATTCCATTGGGCCCGGGCATTTTGAGCTTCATGTACCCGTAATGGGGTATAGCTTGGAAGATCGTGAATGCCTCCCGCCCTAGAAGGGCGTGGTATCCTCTATTGAATGGGGCCACTTGGAATGTGATTTCTTCGGACCTATAATTCTCCGGCGTGCCGAATACCACATCTAGTGTGATTTTCCCAGCACATCGTGCCTCCCGACTAGGGATGATTCCTCTAAAGGTCGTGATGCTTTGCTCAATGCGGCTTTTGTCTATTTCCATTTTTCGAAGAGTCTCCTCATAGATGAGGTTTAATCCGCTCCCGCCGTCCATGAGCACTTTAGTAAGCTAGAAGCCGTCCACAATTGGACTAAGGACCAAGGCGGCTGGTGCTCGGGCTGTTCGGAATTTAGGTTCGTCACTGGCATTGAAGGTGATAGCCATATCGCTCCATGGATTTATTGCTGCCATGTGGCAGACTTCGGCAAGGACGCGGAGTGCTCGCTTACGCCTATTATTTGAGGCAAAGGTCTCGAAGACTGTCAATACTGTATTGTTGTTTTCCACGGGATGGTGCTCTGCGGTATTGTTGATGAGGAGATCCTCACCGCTCTTGGCCACCTGCCGGAGTACCCAACATGCTGTAAGGCTGTGTGTTGGCATGGTATCCGCTGTACTGTGAATTTTGCATGGCCCATTAAGCCATCCCTCCAATACGGTTCCACGCCCTGTAGTGGGCTTTTGTTTCTTTGTAATTGGATCGGGTGACTTAGGAGAGTACACCCTTTTAGTTCGGACGGGGGGTTTTGTCAGAGCCGGAGGATCCCAAAATTTTGTTTGGGTTTTCCTGGCGCTTTCCATCGCACAGTACTTCCGTACTATGGCCGCCAAGTCAGCGAAGTGTGTTATGTCACGGCGACTTATGGCGTTGAGGATTCCCCTGTCCGTGCAATTTTTGCAAAAGAATGAAATTGCGTCCTCCTCGCGACAGTCCTTAACCTTGCTCATTACACGGAGGAATCTGGCCCAATAGTAGTGTACTGTCTCTTGGGGCTCTTGTCTAATGTGGGAAAGATCACTTGTATCTGGGTGGGTGGGTGGATTTAGGTCCGAACCCTGAGCCGATCTAAGACCCAGGGGTGGAGGAGTTTCCGAGCTTGGCAGTTCAGGCTCCGGGATGTTGCCCAATAGGTCTGGCCCGCTGCCTGATTCTAGGTTCAAGGCTTGGGCCATGTCTTCCCGTAGATGGGTATCCGGCTCGGAGAGCTCGGGAATCCGGACATAGTTTGTCCTCAAGATAGAGGAAGAATCGCAGCGTTGCTCCTCCACCACCGCTATCTGATGGGTGACCGGCGGAGAGTTAATCTCCCTTTGGTCGCGTTTAAGCCCGATCTGATTATAGTCCGTAGCGACTCCCAAGGCAGCGATGCAATCCAAGACCTCGTTTAAGGAAGAGAGCTCCATTGGATCCAATTGCTCGGCGAATTCCGAGCTGACATGGAGGCTGTTTTCGATGACCCGAGAAGTCATCGTCGGCGCAACGGTCGAACGGGCGGTCATGATGAAACTGCCTAGTCAGAGAGTTTGGCCTACAGCCAGGGCTCCCCCAGAGGTGATGTTGTCCTTGAAAACGAGACGAGCCATCCAGCCTTATGATGACAACACAGTGGAACTCTCAATGAAAGCACCAATGTCGGTGTCAAAACCGGCGGATCTCGGGTAGGGGGTCCCGAACTGTGCGTCTAAGGTGGATGGTAATAGGAGGCGGGGGACACGATGTTTACCCAGGTTCGGGCCCTCTCGATGGAGGTAATACCCTACTTCCTGCTTGATTGATCTTGATGATATGAGTATTACAAGAGTTGATCTACCACGAGATCGTAGAGGCTAAACCCTAGAAGCTAGCCTATGGTATGATTGTTGTTGTCCTACGGATTAAAACCCTCCGGTTTATATAGACATCGCAGGGGGCTAGGGTTACACAGAGTCGGTTACAAGGGTGGAGATCTACATATCCGTATTGCTAAGCTTGCCTTCCACGCCAAGGAGAGTCCCATCCGGACACGGGATGAAGTCTTCAATCTTGTATCTTCATAGTCCAACAGTCCGGCAGTCCGAGGACCCCCTAATCCAGGACTCCCTCAGTGAGTAGGATTGATAACTTGTGGGTATTGGGCAGTAGTTGATGAGGTAGGAACCTATTGTCTTGCATTCAAACACTTGGGAGTCACTTCTACATTATGCTTACTTCTCTGCTATGCTCGCAGACGTGGTTTGGTTTTGAGAGTATCCATGAAAGATGTGAGAGTCATTATTATTACCTAAGGGAAACTTAAGGTGGCTACATTTATACACATCTGGGTGGATTGGTTGGGGCACCCTGGAGCACCCAGAGGTTTGCCCGGGCACCTGGAGAATCCAGTGTTGTCCTAGGATATCCCGGAGGACCCGTGTGATCATCCTATGGTTCGCCACCTAGGCTCAAAGGGATCATAAGATTATTCATGCTAGAAACTTCCGTGTGCAGCCACAAGCTATTATGGGCTCTAGCATAGTTGAGTATGTTGCACGACCTATTTCAGTGGTGGGCTAGCAGATGTAGGGGAAAGTAGGTGTAACTGTCCACCCAGAGTAAAGAGTTAATGTTTCTAAAAGACTGTGTCTCGGTCATCCGTTTCTCAAACACCATGTAGTGCGAGAAATCCAATGGAGGAGATCGAGTCTTGTGGGGAAAAGTGCGCAAACCTCTGCAGAGTGTACAAACTAATCATGATTAGCCGTGTCCCCGGTTATGGACATCTTGAGTATCTGGTTCTTGGATTATCATATTGATCTCATCACTTTTATCTAATTAATTTGTTGGGTGATAACTATTATTTTGGGATTGAGTTGGAGGAACCTTCTCAATGTTTTCAACCAACTTTGTAGTTGAATAAAATATATTCCTTTGATGTAGGGGAAAATTGGCTTTATGCAAAATTAAACTTAGAGCTTTCCACCAGCCAAATATGCATGTAGTGATAGCTATTATTCATCATTATCCTATGGTGTGAATTTGCCAGTACATTCAATGTACTGACCCTCTGTGGCTGTAATGTCTTATGTTGCAGGAATCTTACGACGAGTAAGTGATACGTTAGGGTTACGATTTCTACACTCAACTGTGCCGTTGGTGTTGATGGGAATCCACAACCTTGTTGTTACTTCCGCTATTTGGATTGAGGTAATAGTATTTACGTTAATTTATACATGTGATTTTCCTCTGTTATAAATCCTCGAGTACTGTGTGTGTTAGCATACCGATCCAGGGATGACACTTAAGCACAGAGACTTGACCGTCTGAGGTCGGGTCGCTACATAGGGATGCCCAGTCCCAAACTGCAAACATGAAAAAGAGTTCATCTCTTGAGTAATCAAACAAAAACTCCCAACGGAGTCAAAACCTTTACTTTCCTCTTGGGAACCGCCACTAGCGTGCTTAGCATGGAATATGTTGATAACTGATGGTCGTGAAGTGAATGAGAAGGGGGCATGTCCCAAAATATCATTTATCTCTATTTTAAAAATTGAGCTCTGGCACCTCTGCAAATCACTGATTCCCTCTGCGAAGGGACTATCTATTTACTTTTATGTTGTGTCACCATCTTCTAAACACAAGCGCCAGAAACTGAGTAGAGCACATCTGTCATGATTTATGCATTGTGTGTAGCTAATGCTGGGTGCATCATGACTGGATCTTTTCTACCATGAATTACAATGTTTAGTCGCTGCTTGAACATTGGAGGTGCTCTGCATTTATGTTTTGCGGTCTCAGAAAGGGCTAGCGAGATACCACTATTGTCATATTATATCATGGTTGTTTTGACAACATGTTGCTGTTTGAGATCTCTTATTATCACTCGCTAGCTGATTATGTCATTCATATGAGTCATTATAATCTTTAAGAGTTATTGTTGACATGGTTAGTTATAATGTTGGCTGAAAACATGGGTGTTGTTTAAGCTTATTTATGCAAGCAAGAGCAAAAGAGTTCGTAAAATTTTTTCTTTCTTACTTTCAGTTTATCAACTGAATTACTTGAGGACAAGAAAATGTTTAAGCTTGGGGGAGTTGATACGTCTCCAACGTATCTACTTTTTCTCACGCTTTTCCTCTTGTTTTGGACTCAAATTTGCATGATTTGAATGAAACTAACCCCGGACTGACGTTGCTTTCAGCAGAACTACCATGGTGTTGTTTTTGTGCAGAAATAGAAGTTCTCGGAACGGAACTTTGCGAGGATTTTTTATATCAATAATAAGTATTTCTGGAGCCAAAACCCACCATAGAGGGCCCCTGGTTGGGCACAACCCACCAGGGCGCGCCCCCCTCTCCTGGTGCCCCCAGGTGGGTTGTACCCACCTGGTGGCCCTGCTGATGACCCCCCTGATACTATAAAATCACATTATTCCAGACAAAACCAGGGAGAAAGAATTATCACGATCCACGAGACAGAGCCGCCGCCAAGCCCTGTTCTTCCTCGGGAGCGCAGATCTAGAGTCCGTTTGGGGCTCCGGAGAGGGGGATCTTCGTTCTTCGTCATCATCAACCCATCTCGATCGCCAATTCCATGATGCTCCTCACCGGGAGTGAGTAATTCCTTCGTAGGCTCGCTGGTCGGTGAGGAGTTGGATGAGATTCATCATGTAATCGAGTTAGTTTTGTTAGGGCTTGATCCCTAGTATCCACTATGTTCTTAGATTGATGTTGCTATGACTTTGCTATGCTTAATGCTTGTCACTTTGGGCCCGGGTGCCATGAACTCAGATCTGAACCATTTATGAATTCATCATTATATCCATGTTTTAGATCTGATCTTGCAAGTTATAGTCACCTATTACGGTTATGATCCGACAACCCCGGAGTGACAACAACCGGGCACACTCTCGGTGATGGCCGTAGTTTGAGGAGTTCATGTATTCACTATGTGTTAATGCTTTGTTCCGGTTCTGTATTAAAAGGAGGCCTTAATATCCCTTAGTTTCCAATATGGACCCCGCTGCCACGGGAGGGTAGGACAAAAGATGTCATGCGGGTTCTTTAATAAAGCACGTATGACTATTTACAGAATACATGCCTACATTATATCGATGAACTGGAGCTAGTGCCGCATCGCCTTAGGTTATAACTGTCACATGATGAATATCATCCAACAAGTCACCGATCAAATGCCTACGAATTTATCTCATATTATTTCTGCTAAGTTACTACTGCTATCATCACTGTTACACTTGCTACAAAATTACTGCTATCACTGTTACTGTTACTATTGCTGCTGTCACTACTACCAAAACTATCAAACTACTTTGCTACTGATCACTTTGCTGCTGATAATTAATCTCGAGGTGTGGTTGAATCTTGAGGTGGCATATGGCTTTGATTGGCAAAAAGTTGGCATCAACACAGCGTTGGACGAGGTCCTGTGCATCTGCTCGGGCCGTGGGCCAAAAGAAACCTGTACGGAAGGCCTTACTTACAAGGGCCCAAGCTGCAGCATGATGGCCGCCCACACCAGCATGGATTTCGGCCAAGAGCTGCCGCCCCTGCTCTTCGGAGATACATCTTTGAAGGACTCCGGTAGTACTTTTCTTATAGAGTTCTCATTCATGAACTTTGTAGGCTTTGGAGCGTCGAAGTATGCCACGTGCCTCGTTCTGGTCATCAGGGAGTTCCTGCCTATTGAAGTAGGCTAAGAAGGGTTCGGTCCATGGGGCGATCACCTCCATGATTACATGGGCAGAAGGCGTTGGTTCAGTGCCCGAACCCCCGATGATATCTGAATCGTGTTTGGCATCCGTGGGTTTGATCGGCGCCGGACTGGTATTTTCGCTCTCGTCCTGCCATACCACAGATGGCTTGAAAAGCCTTTCCACGAAGGTGTTAGGCGGGACGGGGTTGCGTTTAGCGCCCATTCGAGCAAGGATGCCCGTTGCTTGATTACCGAAAAAGGTTTCGCCCCGCTTTATATATAAAGCACCGACCAATCATATCTCAGATACAAACGCACTCCACCACAACACACGCACACACCCAAGGTAGGATACAAAGGCGCTGAGCGCAGCAACACTACCCCTAGTACTACAAGAGCAACCGGAGTCCTCAACCGTGAGCATGCCACCGCGAAGAGACGAAGCCGCATATGACGAACCGTGTGCTCCAAGGCGGCGCCTTCAGGAAGGTTACGATACCAGAGTGCCGCCACCGCCCGACCCGAGGATCAGAGTTTCCCCTGGAGCAACACGACGGGCAATGAGAGCCACGACGACGCCTTCGAGAAGGGAACGAGCTTCGCCGCCGCCGGTCCGTCCGAAGATAGATTAGGTTTTCACCCCGGCCAACACTCACCACCACCGGACGCCACGCCCCAGCGACCACGCCGTCCACACGACCATGGCCAACGGGTAGCACCTAACCACGGGCTCCGCCCATGAGCACCGCGGAACCACCCCCAGGGCCGCCGCCCCGGCATACTAGACCTTGACACCACCTCGCTCGAGACCCACCGCAACCCCAACCAAAGATACGGGCGGAAAGGGCCCGCCTTTTGCACCACTGGGCAGCCCCCAACTCCGAAACCAGATAGGTCGGCCAAAACTGGCCTCCATCGACCCATCCGGGGCACCGGGCGCGAGACAATGTCGGTCCTGCTGCCGGGCGCAAGACGAGCACGGTCCTGCTGCCGGGCGCGAGACGAGGTCGGTCCTGCTGCCGGGCGCGAGACGAGGTCGGTCCTGCTGCCGGGCGCAAGACGAGCACGGTCCTGCTGCCGGGCGCGAGACGAGGTCGGTCCTGCCGCCGGGCGCGAGACGAGCGATGGACCATTGTTGGGGGAGGGCCGAACCTCCGATGAAGGGAGCAACCAGATGACGAGGAGAGGACCGAAGGTCGAAACGGTACGCCTACAGACGAGCCGACGCCAGAAAACTAGTCGCTGTCCCAGCCAGCCCGCCGAGCTGCCGTGATACCGGCATGGCGAATGGAAGCCTCCACACCGAGAGAGCCGAGCCACCCCGCCGCTGCCGCCCACAGCCGGAGCAACAACCACGCCGGGCTGATGCCCCAACCCGCGTCGCCCGCCCACCAAACATCGGCAAGGCGGACACACACCACCACCACCACAACACCAGCGCCACCGCGCCCTGGCCAGGTCCAGCCGGAGCCCCACCACCCCACCGGAGGGACGGACTCCAACTGCAGTGCCACCACCTAAACACAGCCGCTGGTTGCCCCTGCCATCGCCAACCACCACACAATCCAGATCTGGGCCGGGGGCCAAATCCGCCACCAGCATGAACCAGGGCGCCGGATCCCCACCACTGCGCCGGAGAGGAAAGAGGCGGCGCCGCCAGCCACCAGAACGCCAGGAGGAGGGGGGTAGGCTGAAGCAGGGCCGGCCCGACGGTCGTCACCATCGAGCAGAGGAGGGGCGCCCCGCGACGGCCCCCATCTACGCGCGGGAGGGAGCAGCCCCGCCGCCGCCAGTGCCACGCGACCTTCGGCCGGCGACGGCGAGGGACGGGGGCAAGGTGAGGGGGGCGGGGGAGGCGGCGCTAGGGAACCTCCCGGGGGCGCCCGCGGGATCGCCCCGGGGAGGGAGGGGGAGGGAGGGAGGGGGACTGGACGGGGCCGCGCGCGCCCGGCGGTTGGCGGCGGCGGGAAGGAGCTAGGGAGCCGGCGGCGGCGAGGGAATCCTAGTGTGGGAGCCAGTTGCTTGATTATTATCACGGGCCACATGATGAAACTCGAGCCCCTAAAACCGAGCTGATATTTTGAGTACGCCATTGCGGTAAGCCGCCATCTTTGGATCTTTTGCATCGAATTCTCTGTTTATTTAGGATATTGCGAGGTTCGAGTCCCCGCGTACCTCAAGGCGTTTTATGCCCATAGAAACAGCCATCCGGAGACCATGCAGTAGTGCCTCATATTCGGCTGCGTTATTGGAGTCTGTATACATGATTTGTAATACATAACAGACTGTGTCCCCTATGGGGGATGTTAGGATGACACCAGCCCCCAGTCCGGCCAACATTTTAGAGCTGTCGAGGTACATCACTAAGACGTCTCCAACGTATCTATAACTTTTGATTGCTCCATGCTATTATATATTCTGTTTTGGATGTTTAATGGGCTTATTTATACACTTTTATATTATTTTTGGGACTAACCTATTAACCCAAGGCCCAGTGCAAATTGTTGTTTTTTTGCCCATTTCAGAGTTTCGCAGAAAAGGAATATCAAACGGAGTCCAAATGGAATGAAACCTTCGGGAGCGTGATTTTTGGAACAAACGTGATCCAGAGGACTTGGACTGGACGTCAAGAAATCAACGAGGAGGCCACGAGGCAAGGAGGTGCGCCTGCCCCCTGGGCGCGCCCCCACCCTCGTGGGCCCCTCGTGGCTCCACCGACCTACTTCTTCCTCCTATATATACCTACGTACGCCGAAACAATCCAGGAGCACCACGAAACCCTATTTCCACCGCCGCAACCTTCTGTACCCGTGAGATCCCATCTTGGGGCCTTTTCCGGCGCTCCACTGGAGGGGGAATCGATCATGGACGGCTTCTACATCAACACCATAGCCTCTCCGATGATGTGTGAGTAGTTTACCACAGACCTTCGGGTCCATAGTTATTAGCTAGATGGCTTATTCTCTCTCTTTGGATCTCAATACAAAGTTCTCCTCGATCTTCTTGGAGATCTATTCGATGTAACTCTTTTTGCGGTGTGTTTGTCGAGATCCGATGAATTGTGGGTTTATTATCAAGATTATCTATGAACAATATTTGAATCTTCTCTGAATTCTTTTATGTATGATTGGTTATCTTTGCAAGTCTCTTCGAATTATCAGTTTGGTTTGGCCTACTAGATTGATCTTTCTTGCAATGGGATAAGTGCTTAGCTTTGGGTTCAATCTTGCGTTGCTCTATCCCAGTGACAGTAGGGGAAACGACACGTATTGTATTGTTGCCATCGACGATAAAAAGATGGGGTTTATATTATATTGCTTGATTTTATCCCTCTACATCATGTCATCTTACCTAATGCGTTACTCTGTTCTTATGAACTTAATACTCTAGATGCATGCTGGATAGCAGTCGATGTGTGGAGTAATAGTAGTAGATTTAGGCAGGAGTCGGTCTACTTGTTGCGGACGTGATGCCTATATACATGATCATGCCTAGATATTCTCATAACTATGCTCAATTCTATCAATTGCTCGATAGTAATTTGTTCACCCACCGTAATACTTATGCAATCTTGAGAGAAGCCACTAGTGAAACCTATGGCCCCCGGGTCTATTTTCCATCATATTAATCTTCCGTCAACTAGCTATTTCTAGTGTCGTTTATTTTGCAATCTTTACTTTCAATATTTATCATAAAAATACCAAAAATATTATCTTATCGTCTCTATCAGATCTCACTTTTGCAAGTTGCCATGAAGGGATTGCCAACCCTTTATCGCCTTGGTTGCAAGGTTCTTATTTGTTTGTTTATGTACGAGGGACTTGCGTGTGGCCTCCTACTGGATTGATACATTGGTTCTCAAAAACTGAGGGAAATACTTACGCTACTTTGCTGCATCACCCTTTCCTCTTCAAGGGAAAAACCAACGCATGCTCAAGAGGTAGCAAGAAGGATTTCTAGCTTCGTTGCCGGGGAGGTGTGCACCAAGTCAAGTCAAGATTTGATCTCCCGACAACGAGCCATTTCTGGCGCCGTTGCCGGCGAGTCTACGCGCAAGTCAAGACATACCAAGTACCCATCACAAACTCTTATCCCTCGCATTACATTATTTGCCATTTGCCTCTCGTTTTCCTCTCTCCCACTTCACCTTTGCCTTTTCTTCGCCTTCTTCTCGTATGTCATTTTGTTTGTGCTTCCATGTGCCTTCTATTTGCTTGCATCTTTGCTTGCTAAAAATCTATTGATATGGATCCACTTAAAGTGTTCTACTTGGATCATCTTCGATCCTTATGCGCTCGTGCTGAAACCCCAACTAGCCTATTTGATGGGAAATCTTTAGATGAGCATGATCATTTTGTGCGTCACCGTTTGTCTGAAAAAGGGAGACTCTTATGGGATCAAATAAACAGATTGTTGTGTTATGCTTGTAATCTTTGTGAAATTTATGATTTTACTTGTTGCTCTAAGAACCCTAAAATACACCTTCCCTACATATGTGAGTTTAATGAAAATGAAATCTTATCTTCTTATGCAAAGGGTGTTTATAGTTACTATGATATCGAACAAATTGAAGAATTTGTTGCTTTTAAGGGTGCTTATGAAGTTGCTTCTTTGATTGAAATGTATGACATTACTCTTTACGAATCTGAAAATTTTGACATACTTAAATATTGCTATGAAAACTATGCTCATAATGTCTATGTCAAAGCATTTATTGAAAGAATGACCGTTGCTTCTGAAGAAAAAAATGATATGCATGAATCTATAGATAATTATGATTCGATGATTTGATTGAAATATCCCTTGATGAACATGATGCTTTCTATTCTTGTGGCCATGATGCCAATATTTATGAAGATGAATTTGCTATAGTTCCTTATGTTAAACATGAGATCGTTGCTATTGCACCCATACTTGATAGTTCCTTCGATGAAAAGCATGATTGCAATGATCTTACTATAAATTTTCTTGATGTCAAATGTGCTAATAATATGCAAAACCCTAAGCTTGGGGATGCTAGTTTTGCTATGTCTACTACTTGTTGCAATGATCATGATTGGGGTGATTCTTCTTATGATCTTGAAAATTTATTTAAGCCTCATGATGAATATGAGATTGATAATAATGTTTGCAATAATATTGAAAGTGGGTTTGGAAGACTGTCAACTTTAGATCCCACATATTTGGAGAATGTTCAATCTTATGAAGTTTTTGATAAAAGTGGATTTGGAGAGGTCGTGACTTTAGTTAATATTAATCCCACTATTTTGGAAGAGTGTCAACTTTGCATACATGTGGATCGTGTTAAGAATATGTTTTATGATAGCTATATTGTTGAATTTTCTTATGATCCTACAAGTAATTATTATGAGAGAGGAAAATATGGTCGTTGAAATTTTCATGTCACTAAATTTCCTCTCGTTAAGTTGAGATTGCTATTGTTTCTTTCTTCTTCCTTGCATGTGATAGATCTTGCTTGTCTTGCTAATTTGTTTGCCTATAAGATGCCTATGCATAGGAAGTATGTTAGACTTAGATGTGTTTTTCACGTGTTCTATGATGCTCTCTTTGTGCTTTAATTCTTGTCTTTCATGTGAACATCATTAAAATTATATATGCCTAGCTAGGGGCGTTAAACGATAGCGCTTGTTGGGAGGCAACCCAACTTTATTTTTGTTTTTTTGATTTTTGGTTCTGTTTAGTAATAAATATTTAATATATCCTCTGGTTAGATGTGTTTTCATGTTTTAATTAGTGTTTGTGCCAAGTAGAACCTTTGGGAAGACTTGGGTGAAGTCTTTTTGATCTTGCTGTAAAAAACAGAAACTTTAGCGCTCACGAGATTAGCTACAACTTTTTAATGGAGAGTGCTATTTAGTTGATTCTTTTTGCAGATGATTAATAGATAAATTTCTCACGTCCAGAAATTTATTTTATAATTTTTGGAGTTCCAGAAGTTTGCGTTAGATACAGATTACAACAGACTGTTCTGTTTTTGACAGATTCTGTTTTTCGTGTGTTGTTTGCTTATTTTATGAATCTATGGCTAGTATCATAGGTTATGAACCATAGAGAAGTTGGAATGGAGTAGGTTTAACACCAATATAAATAAATAATGAGTTCATTACAGTACCTTTAAGTGGTGTTTTGTTTTCTTTCGCTAACGGAGCTCACGAGATTTTCTGATAAGTTTTGTGTTGTGAAGTTTTCAAGTTTTAGGTAAAGATTTGATGGATTATGGAACAAGGAGTGGCAAGAGCCTAAGCTTGGGGATGCCCAAGGCACCCCAAGGTAAAATCTAAGGACAACCAAAAAGCCTAAGCTTGGGGATGCCCCGGAAGGCATCCCCTCTTTTGTCTTCGTCCATCGGTAACTTTACTTGGAGCTATATTTTTATTCACCACATGATATGTGTTTTGCTTGGAGCGTCTTATATGATTTGAGTCTTTGCTTTTTAGTTCACCACAATCATCCTTGCTGTACACACCTTTTGGGAGAGACACACATTATTCGGAATTTATTAGAATAATCTATGTGCTTCACTTATATCTTTTGAGCTAAACAGTTTTGCTCTAGTACTTCACTTATATCTTTTAGAGCACGGTGGTGGTTTTATTTTATAGAAATTATTGATCTCTCCTACTTCACTTATATTATTTTGAGATTCCTTTAGAACAGCATGGTAATTTTCTTTGGTTATAAAATTAGTCCTAATATGATAGGCATCCAAGATAAAAACTTTAAAGTGCATTGAATAGTAAGAGAAGTTAGATACTTGATGATTGTTTTGAGATATGGGGATAGTGATATTAAAGTTGTGCTAGTTGAGTAGTTGTGAATTTGATAAATACTTGTGTTGAAGTTTGCAAGTCCCGTAGCATGCACGTATGGTAAACGTTGTGTGACAAATTTGAAACATGAGGTGTTCTTTGATTGTCATCCTTTTGAGTTGCGGTCGGTGACGAGCGATGGTCTTTTCCTACCAATCTATCCCCCTAGGAGCATGCGCATAGTGCTTGGTTTTTGATGACTTGTAGATTTTTGCAATAAGTATGTGAGTTCTTTATGACTAATGTTCAGTCCATGGATTATACGCACTCTCAACCTTCCATCATTGCTAGCCTCTTCGGTACCGTGCATTGCCCTTTCTCACCTTGAGAGTTGGTGCAAACTTCGCCGGTGCATCCAAACCCTGTGATACGATAAGCTCTATCACACATAAACCTCCTTATATCTTCCTCAAAACAGCCACCATACCTACCTATTATGGCATTTCCAAAGCCATTCCGAGATATATTGCCATGCAACTTTCCACCGTTCCGTTTATTATGACACGCTTCATCATTGTCATATTGCCTTGCATGATCATGTAGTTGACATCGTATTTGTGGCAAAGCCACCATGCATATTATTTCATACATGTCACTCTTGATTCATTGCTCATCCCGGTACACCGCCGGAGGCTTTCATATAGAGTCATATTTTGTTCTAAGTATCGAGTTGTAATCATCGAGTTGTAAATAAATAGAAGTGTGATGATCATCATTAATAGAGCATTGTCCCAAATAAAAAAAGAGAAAGGCCAAATAAAAAAAAAAAGGCCCAAAAAAAGAAAAAAGAAATAAAAAGGAGAAATAAAAAGGGACAATGCTACTATCCTTTTTCCACACTTGTGCTTCAAAGTAGCACCATGATCTTTATTATAGAGAGTCTCTTGTTTTGTCACTTTCATATACTAGTGGGAATTTTTCATTATAGAACTTGTCTTGTATATTCCAACAATGGGCTTCCTCAAATGCCCTAGGTCTTCGTGAGCAAGCAAGTTGGATGCACACCCACTTAGTTTCTTTTGTTGAGCTTTCATACATTTATAGCTCTAGTGCATCCGTTGCATGGCAATCCCTACTCCTTGCATTGACATCAATTGATGGGCATCTCCCTAGCCTGTTGATTAGCCGCGTCAATGTGAGACTTTCTTTTTTTGTCTCCTCCACACAACCCCCATCATTATATTCTATTCCACCCATAGTGCTATATCCATGGCTCACGCTCATGTATTGCGTGAAAGTTGAAAAAAGTTTGAGATTACTAAAGTATGAAACAATTGCTTGGCTTGTCATCGGGGTTGTGCAAGATGAGAGCATCTTGTGTGACGAAAATGAAGCATGGCCAAACTATATGATTTTGTAGGGATGAGCTTTATTTGGCTATGTTATTTTGAGAAGACATAATTGCTTGGTTAGTATGCTTGAAGTATTATTATTTTTATGTCAATATTAAACTTTTATCTTGAATCTTTCGGATGTGAACATTCATGCCACAATAAAGAAAATTACATTGAAGAATATGCTAAGTAGAATTCCACATCAAAAATTCTGTTTTTATCATTTACCTACTCGAGGACGACCAGGAATTAAGCTTGGGGATGCTTGATACGTCTCCAACGTATCTATAATTTTTGATTGCTCCATGCAATTATATATTCTGTTTTGGATGTTTAATGGGCTTATTTATACACTTTTATATTATTTTTGGGACTAGCCTATTAACCCAAGGCCCAGTGCTAATTGCTGTTTTTTTCCCTATTTTAGTGTTTCGCAGAAAAGGAATATCAAACGGAGTCCAAACGGAATGAAACCTTCAGGAGCGTGATTTTTGGAACAAACGTGATCTAGACGACTTGGAGTGGACGTCAAGAAATCAACAAGGAGGCCATGAGGTAGGGAGGCACGCCTGCCCCCTTGGGCGCGCCCCCACCCTTGTGGGCCCGTCGTGGCTCCACCGACCTACTTCTTCCTCCTATATATACCTATTTACCCCGAAACCATCCAGGAGCACCACGAAACCCTATTTCCACTGCCGCAACCTTCTGTACCCATGAGATTCCATCTTGGGGCCTTTTCCGGCGCTCCGCCGGAGGGGGAATCGATCACGGAGGGCTTCTACATCAACACCATAGCCTCTCCGATGATGTGTGAGTAGTTTACCACAGACCTTCGGGTCCATAGTTATTAGCTAGATGGCTTCTTCTCTCTCTTTGGATCTCAATACAAAGTTCTCCTCGATCTTCTTGGAGATCTGTTTGATGTAACTCTTTTTAGGGTGTGTTTGTCGAGATCCGATGAATTGTGGGTTTATGATCAAGATTATCTATGAACAATATTTGAATCTTCTCTGAATTCTTTTATGTATGATTGGTTATCTTTGCATGTCTCTTCGAATTATCAGTTTGGTTTGGCCTACTAGATTGATCTTTCTTGCAATGGGAGAAGCCCTTAACTTTGGGTTCAATCTTGCATTGCTCGATCCCAGTGACAGTAGGGGAAACGACATGTATTGTATTGTTGCCATCGAGGATAAAAAGATGGGGTTTATATCATATTGCTTGAGTTTATCCCTCTACATCATGTCATCTTACCTAATGTGTTACTCTGTTCTTATGAACTTAATACTCTAGATGCATGCTGGATAGCGGTCGATGTGTGGAGTAATAGTAGTAGATGCAGGCAGGAGTCGGTCTACTTGTTGCGGACGTGATGCCTATATACATGATCATGCCTAGATATTCTCATAACTATGCTCAATTCTATCAATTGCTCGACAGTAATTTGTTCACCCACCGTAATACTTATGCTATCTTGAGAGAAGCCACTAGTGAAACCTATGGCCCCCGGGTCTATTTTCCATCATATTAATCTTCGTCAACTAGCTATTTCTGGTGTCGTTTATTTTGCAATCTTTAATTTTAATCTTTATCATAAAAATACCAAAAATATTATCTTATCATCTCTATCAGATCTCACTTTTGCAAGTGGCCGTGAAGGGATTTACAACCCCTTTATCGCGGTTGCAAGGTTCTTATTTGTTTGTGTAGGTAGAAGGGACTTGCGTGTGGCCTCCTACTGGATTGATACCTTGGTTCTCAAAAAATGAGGGAAATACTTACGCTACTTTGCTGCATCACCCTTCCCTCTTCAAGGGAAAAACCAATGCATGCTCAAGAGGTAGCAATCACCCAGTTGGAATATGTGCCGAACTCTTTAGGGAGTTCAACTTCTATCCCTTCAGCGACAAAGTCGGCCAACACCTGGGATTTAATAGCTTGGCGTGGCTTGTATGTTATTTCAAATGGTAAGAGCTCGATAGCATATTTTGCAATGCGGTCGGTGGCGTCTCGATTGTTTATGATGTCATTGAGTGGTACCTCGGAGGCCACCGTGATCGAGCACTCTTGAAAGTAGTGTCGCAGCTTCCGAGATGCCATGAAAACCGCATATGCTATCTTTTGATAGTGCGGGTATCGGGTAACCTCCGATACATAGTATACTGGTTTTTGGAGTGGGAACTTGTGTCCCTCTTCCTCCCGTTCAACGAGTAGCACAACGCTCACGACCTGGTGAGTTGCAGATATGTACAGTAGCATAGGCTCGCCGACGTTAGGTGCGGCAAGGATTGGGTTGTTTGCTAATAAAGTTTTTATTTCTTCCAACCCGGCTGTTGCCGCGTCCGTCCGCTCGAAGTGGTCGGTACGTCTGAGCAGTGGATACAGCGGCAGCGCCTTCTCTCCCAATCTGGAAATAAAGCGGCTCAAGGCTGCCACACACCCAGCTAGTTTTTGGACCTATTTTAGGTCTGTTGGTTTTGCCAACTGTGACAAGGCTCGGATTTTGGCCGGATTTGCTTCAATTCCTCTATTGGAAACAATGAACCCGAGCAGCTTTCCGGCCGGGACGCTGAAAACGCATTTTTCCAGATTGAGCCGTATGTCATATGTTCGAAGGTTGTCAAATGTGAGGCGTAAGTCATCCACCAATGATTCAACATGTTTGGTTTTGATGACCACAGAATCTACTTATGCCTCCACCGTCTTGCCAATTTGTTTTTCCAGACATGTTTGAATCATGCGCTGGTAAGTGGCGCCCGCGTTTCTGAGTCCGAAAGGCATAGTGTTGAAGCAAAAAGGCCCGTACGGAGTAATGGATGCCGTTGCGGCCTGATCGGATTCCTTCATCTTAATCTGATGGTACCCGGAGTATGCATCGAGGAAACACAGTGAATCGTGTCCTGCTGTTGCATCAATGATTTGGTCAATGCGGGGTGGTGGAAAGGGGTCCTTAGGGCAAGCTTTATTGAGGTCTTTGAAATCGACACAAAGGCGCTAGGATTTTGTCCTTCTTTGGCACCATGACCAGGTTTGCTAGCCAGTCCGGGTGTTTTATCTCCCAAATAAACCCGGGTTCAAGTAGCTTGGCTAGCTCCTCCCCCATAGCTTGTCGCTTGGGTTCGGAAAATCGCCGCATCGTTTGCTTAATTGTCTTGAACCACTTTATTATGTTGAGGCCGTGTTCGGCCAGTCTGCGTGGGATTCCTGGCATATCCGAAGGGTGACAGGCGAAGATGTCCCAATTCTCGTGCAGGAATGCTCTTAGAGCGGCGTCGATCGTCGGATCCAGCTGTGTTCCAATGGATGCTATTTTATTAGGATCCGTCGGGTGGACTTGGAATTTGACTATTTCGTCTGTTGGCTTGAAAGAAGTGGACTTAGGCCTTTTATCGAGGATTACGTCGTCTCTATCCACTGTGGAATGCAGAACGATGAGCTCATCGGCCGCGAGGGCCTCTGATAGTGCCTCGAGGGCCAGGGATGCGGTTTTGTTTTCGGCGCGAAGTGCTATGTCCGGATCACTGGTGATAGTGATAACTCCGTTGGGCCTGGGCATTTTGAGCTTCATGTACCCGTAATGATGTATGGCTTGAAAGCGTGTGAATGCATCTCGCCCCAACAGGGCGTGATATCCGTTGTTGAAAGGTGTTACCTGGAAGATTAACTCTTCGGACATGCTCAGGCGTGCCGAATACCACATCAAGTTTAATTTTTCCCGAGCATCATGCTTCTTGACTGGGGATAATGCCTCTAAAGGTTGTACTGCTCTGCTCGATGCGGCTGTTGTCCATTTGCATTTTATCGAGCGTGTCCTCATAGATGAGGTTCAATCCGCTGCCACTGTCCATGAGCACTTTAGTGAGCCGAAAGCCGTCCACAACTGGGTTTAAAACTAAAGCGGCTGGTGCTCGGACTGATCGGGCCCATGGTTCATCAGTAGCATTGAAGGTTATCGACATATCGTTCCAAGGATTTATTGCGGCTACTTGGTTGACTTCGGCGAGGTCGTGGAGCGCCCTTTTGCGCCGATTATTTGAAGAAAAGGTCTCGTAGACCATAAATACGTTGAGATCGTTATCCTCCGAGGAGTACTTCTCTGGGGTAGTGTTGGTGAGGATGGCCTCGCCGCTCTTAGCCACCTGCCGGAGTATCCAACATGCGTGAAGGCTATGTGTTGGTTCAGAATTCAGCATCATGTGTATCTGACAAGGCTTGTCGAGCCATTCATCAAGGATAGTTTTGTGTCCCGTTAAGGGCTTAATTTTCTTGTCCGTGGATTGATGATCAGGTGTTCCATGAGGGTGCATCCCTTTTTCCCGACCGGTGGGTGGCTTAAAGGCCGGTGGTTCCCACCGAGCTGTCTGGGCTTTCCAGGCGCTTTCCATTCCGCAGTACTCCTGTACTATGTGTGCTAAATCTGCAAAGTGCAGTATGCGTCGTCGGCTGGGGGCATTCAGGATCCCCTCATTCGTACAGTTGCGGCAAAAGACTGAAATCGCATCGTCGTCGCATCAACCTTTGATCTTGTTTTTAACAAGTAGGAATCTAGCCCAAAAGTGATGGACTATTTCCTGAGGTTGCTGCCGCACATACATTAAGTCGCATATGTCCGGGGGACCGGAATTGCTTGGAGAGTATTGCATGTGGTGGGTGGGTTTAAATCCAAACCCTGACCCACTGTGGAATCCAGAATTTGAAGAATTTCTGAGGTCATCGGCCCAGAATCCGGGGTGTCCTGGGGGTTTTTAGGCTCAACGTCTGGTTCTATGGTCGGAGGACAGAGGGTCTTTTCCCGAAGATAGGTATCTGGCTCGCAGGGCTCGGAGATCCGAACATAGCTTTTCCTCATCATAGGGGGAGAAGTAACTTTGGCTTGTTCTTCCACAACCGCTACCAGATGGGTGATCGATGGGGACCTGATTTCCCTCTTGTCGGGTTTAAGCCCGATCAGATCATAGTCTGTTGCGACCCCCAGGGCGGCGATGCAATCTAGCAGTTCATTCAAAGATGCGATATCTACCGGATCCATCTTGTCGGAGTGTTCAATGCTAATGCGGAGATGATTTTCGGTAGTTTGGGGGACCGGCTTTGGCTTAATGGCCGAGCGGGCGCCCATGGTAAAACTGCCAAGCTGGAGGATCTGCCCAGGAGCTAGGGCCCTTCCAGAGGTGATTTTGTCGTTGAAGACAAGGCGATCCATCGATCCTTTTATCGACGACACAGAGGAACTCTCAATGAAAGCACCAATGTCGGTGTCAAAATCGGCCGATCTCGGGTAGGGGGTTCCGAACTATGCGTCTGAGGATCGAAGGTAGCAGGAGGCAGGGGGCACAATGTTTACCCAGGTTCGGGCCCTCTTAATGGAGGTAATACCCTACTTCCTGCTTGATTGACTTTGATGAGTATAGGGGTTACAATAGTTGATCTACCTCGAGATCGTAATGGCTAAACCCTAGATGTCTAGCATGTACGATTATGATTGCCTCTATGGACTAAACCCTCCGGTTTATATAGACACCGGAGGGGCCGAGGGTTGTACAGAGTCGGTTTACAGAGAAAGGAAACTACACGTCCGACCACCAAGCTTGTTGTCCATGCCACGGAAAGTCCCATCCGGACACGGGGGAAAGTCTTCTATCGTGTATCTTCATGGCCCATCAGTCCAGCCCATGTCACATAGCCCAGATGCCCGAGGACCCCCCTTATCCAGGATTCCCTCAATGATCCCTCACTCAAATTTCAATGTATAAGTGTTATCCCTGAGTATGCACCGTTGCGATAGTTCGTCGTGCGGAGACACCACGTGATGATCGGGTGTGATAAGCTTTACGTTCACATACAACGGGTGCAAGACAGTTTTGCACATGCAGAATACTCAGGTTAAACTTGACGAGCCTGATACATCTCCAACGTATCTATAATTTATGAAGTATTCATGCTATTATATTATCCATCTTAGATGTTTTATATGCACTTATATGCTATTTTATATGATTTTTGGGACTAACCTATTAACCTAGAGCCCAGTACCAGTTTCTGTTTTTCCTTGTTTTTGAGTTTTACAGAAAAGGAATACTAAACGGAGTCCAATTGACGTGCCAATTTTTGTTGTTTTTTTATGGACCAAAAGAAGCCCCTCGAGCAAAATAGTTGGGTTAGAAGAGTCCCGGGTTGTCCACGAGGGTGGGGAGCGCACCCACCCCCCTGGGCGTGGGCCCCTGCCTCGTGGACGACTCGGAGACCCCCCTGACGTGAAACCAACGCCAAAAATTCCTATAAATACAGAAACACCCAGAAAATAACCTAGATCGGAAGTTCCGCCGCCGCAAGTCTCTCTAGCCACGAGAAATCAATCTAGGCCCTCTCGGGCACCCTGCCGGAGGGGGTCGTCATCGCCGGAGGCAATGGAGGAGGATCCCGGAGGGGCCATCATCGCCATGAAGGCCAAGGACCAGAGGGAGAACCTCTCCCCATCTAGGGGGGAGGCCATGGAGGAGGAAGCACAAGGGGGAGAACCTCTCCTCCTCTCTCTTGGTGGCACCGGAGTGCCATCGGGAGGGGAATCATCGCCGCGGTGATCGTCTTCATCAACATCACCATCATCATCACCATCCTCATCTATTTTATGCGGTCCACTCTCCCGCACCCCGCTATAATCCCTACTTGAACATGGTGCTTTATGCCACATATTATGATCCAATGATGTGTTGCCATCCTATGATGTTTTGAGTAGATATCCTTTGTCTTTGGGTTGATTGATGATATAGATTGGTATGAGTTGTATGTTCTATTATTGGTGCTGTCCTATAGTGCTCTCCGTGTCGCGCAAGCGTGAGGGACTCCTACTGTAGGGTGTTGCAATACGTTCATGATTCGCTTATAGTGGGTTGGTGAGTGACTGAAACACAAACCCGAGTAAGGGGGTTGTTGCGTATGGGAATAAAGAGGACTTGATGATTTAATGCTATGGTTGGGTTTTACCTTAATGATCTTTAGTAGTTGCGGATGCTTGCTAGAGTTCCAATAATAAGTGCATATGATCCAAGATGAGAAAGTATGTTAGCTTACGCCTCTCCCTCATATGAAATTGCAATAGTGATTACCGGTCCTATTAACAATTGCCTAGGACAATTCGGCACACCGATCCATCCTTATTCCACACTCGCTATTTCTAATATTTATTAGTATATTCTAACTTTATGATAACAGCACCTACTTTTCTATTTTAGCTCTCCGATACCATGCAAAGTTATCCTCTTCATACCCACAACGTAGTTTTATTTCTCGTTTCTAGTTGGAAGCAAACGTTCGGTGTACGTAGAGTCGTATCAGTGGCAGATAGGACTAGAGAGAATATTGATCTTACCTTTAGCTCCTTGTGGGTTCGACACTCCATACTTATCACTTCCACCTTTGGGAATTGCTACGATGATTCCCTACACTTGGGGATTATCAAGCTCTTTTCTGGCGCCGTTGCCGGGGAGCAATAGCGTGGGGTTGATATTCTCGTGTGTGCTTGTTTGCTTTCTTCAATAAGTAGATTTTGTTTTTCATTTTTGTTTCAGTTTAGTTGTGGGTGAACATACAAAAAAAATTAAGAATGAAAATACAAAAAAAAAAATTACTTGCCTAAAAAGTTTTTCAAAAAGAGAAGTGATTGGAAAGTTATGCATTGAAGAAGTGAGGGTCGACCTTGAGCACTTGTGTTCATGCTCACGGAAACAATGTAGAATTTTTCATGGAAGTTTCTCTGTAAATAATTATCCCTTGTATATATCATTTGTATTATAAAAATAATGTGCCAAGCTTTGGTTTTAGGATGATTAGATTGCTTGTTTACTATGTGCAGAACAAAAACAGAAACTTTGGCTGTAGCGCGTGATTTTACATTTTTTACTGGAAGGTCAAATGGGTCTGAAATTTTTTGCACTTTACTTCTGTACAAAATTTTCAAATTGTCAAATTTATTTCATAATTTTTTGAGTTACATAATTTACTAAACTTCCTGATTACTACAGACTGCCCTGTTTTTGACAGATTCTGTTTTCTATGTGTTGATCGCTTATTTTGATGAATCTATGGGTAGTATCGGGGGGTATGAACCATGGTGAAGTTGGAATACAGTAGATAAACTGCTAATATGAAATTGGAATGAGTTTGCAACATTACCTAAAGGTAGTGATTTGCTTTAGTATACTAACGGATCTCACAAAGTTTTTGTTAAGTTTTTGTGGATGAAGTGTTCGAAGAACGAGGAGTTACCGATGTGAGAAGAATAAAGAGAGGCAAGAGTTCAAGCTTGGGGATGACCAAGGCACCCAAAGTAAATATTCCAAGGATACTCAAGCATCTAAGCTTGGGGATGCCCTAGTTGGCATCCCATCTTTCTTCTTCAACAATTATCGGTATACCTCGGTTTTTGTTTTGTTCACATGATTTGTGTCCTTTGTGTTTTTCTTTTTCTTTAAGAACCATGCTAGTATGAGATGTCCCTTCATCAATTTATAGAATGATTCATGTGCTTCACTTATATCTTTTGAGTATGACCTTATAGAATGCTCTTTGTGCTTCACTTAAATCTTTTGAGTATGGTTTTATAGAATGCTTCATGTGCTTCACTTATATATTTTGAGCTTGGATATTGGTTAGTCTATATTAATTGTAGAATGATCCATGAACTTCACTTATATATTTTGGAGTATGAATAATACTATCATCTAAAGCGGGTTTGGAAGAGTGTCAACTTTAGGAATTAGTGACCCCACTATTCCGAGTGAGAAGAATTTTGCTTATGTGGAGAGTAGAAAATTCTCTATGCTTGTAGATCATGAAAAGAATGCTTTATGTGATGGTTATATTGATGAATTAATTCATGATGCTACTGAAAAATATTATGAGGGAGGAATATATGCTTGTAGGAGTTGCAATAATATAAAGTTTCCTCTCTATGTGCTTAAAGTTTTTAAGTTATACTTGTTTTGCCTTCCTATGCTAGTTGATTCTTGTTCCTATGAATTATATTCTCAAAAAATCCCTAGGCATAGGAAGTGGGTTAGATTTAAATGTGCTAGTCATATTCTTCATGATGCTCTCTTTATGTTTCAATTCTTTTCTTTTATGTGAGCATCATTGAAATCATCATGCCTAGCTAAAAGGCATTAAAGAAAAGCGCTTGTTGGGAGACAACCCAATATTTACCCTTACTGTTTTTGTGTGTCTACATGATTAAGCTACTGTATTAATCATGTTTTATAGCTTTTGTTTCAATAAAGTGCCAAGTAAGACCTTTGGGAAGACTTGGGTGAAAGTTAATGTGATCTTGCTGTAAAAAACAGAAACTTTGCACTCACGAGATTAGCCGTCATTTTTTACAGAAGAGTGATTTTCAGTTGATTCTTTTTTAAGAAGATTAATAGACAAATTCCTCACGTCCACAAATTTATTTCATAATTTTTGGACTATCATAAGTATGGTTGCTGTTCAGATCATTACAGACTGTTCTGTTTCTGACAGATTCTGTTTTCATCGCATAGTTTGCTTGTTTTCTAGTTTCTATGGCTTATATTTCTCAATATAAATTGTAGAAATGATATGGTACAGTAGGAATTGTGTGAGAACAATTATGAAATTTTTCTTTGACAGTACCAAAGTGAATGGTTTGCTCTTTATCATACTAACCTATCTCACAAAGTTCCGTTAAGTTTTGTGTGATTGAAGTTTTCAAGCTTTGGGTGAGATATCGATATGAGGAGAATAAGGAGTGGAAAGACCCTAAGCTTGGGTATGCCCAAGGCACCCCAAGTTAATATTCAAGGACGACTCAAGCGCCTAAGCTTGGGGATGCCCCGGAAGGCATCCCCTCTTTTGTCTTCAAAACTATCGGTATACCTTACTCGAAGCTATATTTTTATTCGTCACATGATATGTGTTTTGCTTGGAGCGTATTTTCAATTTTACTTGATGTTCATTGGATCTGAAATCTTGAATGAAATAGAATCCTCTCATGGCTAGTTAATTATTTGCCTACTCAGTGTTCTTCACTTATATCTTTTTGGAGTAGTTTGTCATTTACTCACGTGCTTCATGTACATCCTATGAGTAAATGGTTGAATGAATTGAATAGTATAAATATGAATTTATATATGTTTCATATGCTTATAACATGGGGAGTAATGACTTCACACATAATAAGTATAGGTAGTAAACTTATTGAAAGTTAGCAAATGCAGAATTGGTCACTTGAACAATTCATGAAAGAATATTGAAGGAAGAGATATTTCGCATATAAATATACTATCTTGGACATCTTTTGTAATTGTGAGCACTCGTTAAAATATGACATGCTAAAAGGTTGATGTTGGACAAGGAATACAACGTAGGGCTATGTTTTCTTATATCCGAAATAAAGTATATTGTGATGGATCATCCAACATGCTGAGCTTGCCTTTTCCCCTCATGCTAGCCAAATTCTTTGCACCAAGTAGTGATACTACTTGTGCTTCCAAATATCCCTTGAGTACACCATACCTACCTACGGATTGAGTAAGATCCTTCAAGTAAAAATTGCTCTCTAAATATGTATGATCTATTAGTGCGAAGAAAATAAGCTTTATACGAACTTGTGATAGGGAAGAAATAAAAGCGACGGACTGCATAATAAAGGTCTTTATCACAAGAGGCAATATAAAGTGACGTTCTTTTGCATTAAGATTTTGTGCATCCAACCATAAAAGCACATGACAACCTCTACTTCCCTCTGCGAAGGGCCTATCTTTTACTTTTACCTTCTACCCTTATACAAGAGTCATGGTGATTTTCACCTTTCCTTTTTACACTTTTTCCTTTGGCAAGCACTTTGCGTTGGAGCGATCCGGATATATATATCCACTGGGATGTAGGTTTTCATAAATTATTACTGTTGACATTACCCTTGAGGTAAAAGGTTGGGAGGCGAAACTATAAGCCCCTATCTTTCTCTGTGTCCGATTAAAACTTTGAACCCATAAATATCACATGAGTGTTAGCAATTGTGAAAGATTAAATGATAGTTGAGTATGTGGAGTTTGCAGAATCAAAGCTCTTACATCGAGCCTTCCCGAAAATAAGATGAATTGCAATTGTTTGATGACTAAGAGCACTATTTGTTAGTTTTCAAGAAAGTTTATGATCTAAACATGTGAATAGCTTGTTACTTGATCATCAAAAGTTTTATGAGATGAGCTACTGTTATGACATATAATGATGCTAGAAAAGGTGATTGAAATTATCATTGATCAAACTTGTGCACCTGCTAGCATTCACACTTCATAAATTATTTCTTTTATCATTTACCTACTCGAGGACGAGCAGGAATTAAGCTTGGGGATGCTGATACGTCTCCAACGTATCTATAATTTATGAAGTATTCATGCTATTATATTATCCATCTTAGATGTTTTATATGCATTTATATGCTATTTTATATGATTTTTGGGACTAACCTATTAACCTAGAGCCCAATGCCAGTTTCTGTTTTTTCCTTGTTTTTGAGTTTACAAAAAAGGAATACCAAATGGAGTCCAATTGATGTGCCAATTTTTGTTGATTTTTTATGGACCAAAAGAAGCCCCTGAAGCAAAAGAGTTGGGCTAGAAGAGTCCCGGGCTGTCCACGAGGGTGGGGGCGTGCCCACCCCCCTGGGCGTGGGCCCCTGCCTCGTGGACGACTCGGAGACCCCCCTGGCGTGAAACCAACGCCGAAAATTCCTATAAATACAGAAACCCCCAGAAATAACCTAGATAGGAAGTTCCGCCGCCGCAAGTCTCTGTAGCCACAAGAAATCAATCTAGGCCCTCTCTGGCACCCTGCCGGAGGGGGCCATCATCACTGGAGGCAATGGAGGAGGATCCCGGAGGGGCCATCATCGCCATGAAGGCCAAGGACCAGAGGGAGAACCTCCCCCCATCTAGGGGGGAGGCCATGGAGGAGGAAGCACAAGGGGGAGAACCTCTCCTCCTCTCTCTCGGTGGCACCGGAGTGCCATCGGGAGGGGAATCATCGCCACGGTGATCGTCTTCATCAACATCACCATCATCATCACCATCCTCATCTATTTTATGCGGTCCACTCTCCCGCACCCCGCTATAATCCCTACTTGAACATGGTGCTTTATGCCACATATTATGATCCAATGATGTGTTGCCATCCTATGATGTTTTGAGTAGATATCCTTTGTCTTTGGGTTGATTGATGATATAGATTGGTATGAGTTGTATGTTCTATTATTGGTGCTGTCCTATAGTGCTCTCCGTGTCGCGCAAGCGTGAGGGACTCCTACTGTAGGGTGTTGCAATACGTTCATGATTCGCTTATAGTGGGTTGGTGAGTGACTGAAACACAAACCCGAGTAAGGGGGTTGTTGCGTATGGGAATAAAGAGGACTTGATGATTTAATGCTATGGTTGGGTTTTACCTTAATGATCTTTGGTAGTTGTGGATGCTTGCTAGAGTTCCAATAATAAGTGCATATGATCCAAGATGAGAAAGTATGTTAGCTTACGCCTCTCCCTCATATGAAATTGCAATAGTGATTACCGGTCCTATTAACAATTGCCTAGGACAATTCGGCACACCGATCCATCCTTATTCCACACTCGCTATTTCTAATATTTATTAGTATATTCTAACTTTATGATAACAGCACCTACTTTTCTATTTTAGCTCTCCGATACCATGCAAAGTTATCCTCTTCATACCCACAACGTAGTTTTATTTCTCGTTTCTAGTTGGAAGCAAACGTTCGGTGTACGTAGAGTCGTATCAGTGGCAGATAGGACTTGAGAGAATATTGATCTTACCTTTAGCTCCTTGTGGGTTCGACAATCCATACTTATCACTTCCACCTTTGGGAATTGCTACGATGATTCCCTGCACTTGGGGATTATCAGAGCCTAGCATGTACGGACATGGCCTCGGAACACTGGAGACCAAAAGGTCGAACGTGAATCATATAGTAGATATGATCAACATAGAGATGTTCACCATTGAAAACTACTCCATCTCACGTGATGATCGGACATGGTTTAGTTGATATGGATCACGTGATCATTTAGATGACTCGAGGGATGTCTATCTAAGTGGGAGTTCTTAAGTAATATGATTAATTGAAATTAATTTATCATGAACTTAGTGATGATAGTATTTGCATATCTATGGTGTAGATCAATAGCTCACGTTTAGCTCCATGTTTTATTTTTGATATGTTCCTAGAGAAAACTAAGTTGAAATATGATAGTAGCAATGATGCGGACTGGGTCCATGATCTGAGGATTATCCTCATTGCTGCACAGAAGAATTATGTCCTTGATACACCGCTAGGTGACAGACCTATTCCAGGAGCAGATGCCAAGGTTGTGAACGTTTGACAAGCTCGGTATGATGACTACTAGATAGTTTAGTGCACCATGCTTTATGACGTAGAACCAGGACTTCAAAATGTTTTGAATGCCATGGAGCATATGAGATGTTCCAAGAGTTGAAATTGGTATTTCAGACTCATGCCCGGGGTAAGAGGTATGAGACCTCTGACAAGTACTTTGCCTACAAGATGGAGGAGAATAGCTCAGCTAGTGAGCATGTGCTCAGAATGGCTGGGTACTACAATCGCTTGAATCAAGTGGGATTTAATCTTCCAGATAAGTTAGTGATTGACGGAGTTCTCTAGTCACTATCACCAAGTTACTAGAACTTTGTGATGAACTATAATATGCAAGGAATAACGAAAACGATTCCCAAGCTCTCCGCGATGCTGAAATCGGCGAAGGTAGAAATCAAGAAATAGCATCAAATGTTGATGGTTTAACAAGAACACTTGTTTCAGTAAAAAGGGCAAGGGAAAGAAAGGGAACTTCAAAAATAATGGAAAGCAAGTTGTCACTCCCATAAAGAAGCCCAAAGCTAGACCCAAGCCTGAAACTGAGTGCTTCTACTGCAAAGGAAATGGTCAACGGAAGCGAAGCTGCCCCAAATATTTAGCGGATAAGAAGGATGGTAAAGAGCACAAAGGTATATTTGATATACAGGTTATTGATGTGTATTTTACCAGTGTTCATAGTAGCCCCTGGGTATTTGATACATGTTCAGTTGCTAAGATTAGTAACTCAAAACAGGAGTTACAAAATGAACAGAGACTAGTTGAGGGCGAGGTGACGATGTGTGTTGGAAGTGATTCCAAGGTTGATAAGATCACCATCGCATACTCCCTCTACCTTCTGGATTAGTGTTGAACCTAAATAAATGTTATTTGGTGTTTGCGTTAAGCATGAATATGATTAGATGATTTTTATTGCAATAGGTTATTCATTTAAATCAAGGGAATAATTGTTGTTCTGTTCATATGAATAAAACCTTCTATTGTCATACACCCAACGTAAATGGTTTATTGAATCTCGATCATAGTAATACACATATTCATAATATTGATGTCAAAAGATCAAAGTTGATAATGATAGTGCAACATACTTGTGGCATTGTTGTTTTGGCCATATTGGCGTAAAGCGCATGAAGAAACTCCATGCAGATGGACTTTTGGAATCACTTGATTATGAATCATTTGATGCTTGCGAACCATGTATCATGGGCAAGATGACTAAAACTCCGTTCTCCGAAACAATGGAGCGAGCCACTGACTTATTGGAAATAATACATACCGCTGTATGCGGTCCGATGAGTGTTGAGGCTCGTGGCGGGTATCGTTATTTTCTGACCTTCACAGATGATTTGAGCAGATATGGGTATATCTACTTGATGAAACACAAGTTTGAAACATTTGAAAAGTTCAAAGAATTTCAGAGTGAAGTGGAGAATCATCATAACAAGAAAATAAAGTTTTTACGATCTGATCGCGGATGCGAATATTTGAGTTACGAGTTTAGCCTTCATTTAAAACAATGTGGAATAGTTTCACAACTCACGCCACCTGGAACACCACAGCGTAATGGTGTGTCCGAACGTCGTAACCGTACTTTATTAGATATGGTGCGGTCTATGGTGTCTCTTACCAATTTACCGCTATCGTTTTGGGGTTATGCATTAGATACAGCTGCATTCACGTTAAATAGGGCACCGTCAAATCCGTTGAGACGATACCGTATGAATTATGGTTTGGCAAGAAACCTAAGTTGTCGTTTCTTAAAGTTTGGGGTTGCGATGCTTATGTGAAAAAGCTTCAGCCTGATAAGCTCGAACCCAAATCGGAGAAGTGCGTCTTCATAGGATACCCAAAAGAAACTGTTGGGTACACCTTCTATCACAGATCCAAAGGCAAGATCTTTGTTGCTAAGAATGGATCCTTTCTAGAGAAGGAGTTTCTCTCAAAAGAAGTGAGTGGGAGGAATGTAGAACTTGATGAGGTAACTGTACCTTCTCTCGAATTGGAAACTAGCTCATCATAGAAAACCATTCCAGTGATGCCTACACAAACTAGAGAGGAAGCTAATGATAATGATCATGGAACTTCGGATCAAGTTACTACCGAACCTCTTAGGTCAACCAGAGCATGTTCCGCACTAGAGTGGTACGGTAATCCTTTTCTGGAAGTCATGTTACTAGACCATGGCGAACCTATGAACTATGAGGAAGCAATGATGAGCCCAGATTCCGCAAAATGGCTTGAGGCCATGAAATCTGAGATAGGATCCATGTATGAGAACAAAGTGTGGACTTTGGTGGAGTTGCCCAATGATCGGCAAGCCATTGAGAATAAATGGATCTTCAAGAGGAAGACAGACGCTGATGGTAGTGTTACTATCTGCAAAGCTTGACTTGTCGCAAAAGGTTTTTCGACAAGTTCAAGGTGTTGACTATGATGAGATTTTCTCACTCGTAGCGGTGCTTAAGTCTGTCTGAATCATGTTAGCAATTGCCACATTTTATGAAATCTGGCAAATGGATGTAAAAACTGCATTCCTTAATGGATTTACTAAAGAAGAGTTGTATATGATGTAACCAAAAGGTTTTGTCGATCCTAAAGGTGCTAACAAAGTGTGCAAACTCCAGCGATTCATCTATGGACTGGTGCAAGCATCTCGGAGTTGGAATATACGCTTTGATAAGGTGATCAAAGCATATGGTTTTATACAGACTTATGATGAAGCCTGTATTTACAAGAAAAAAGTGAGTGGGAGCTCTGTAGCATTTCTAATATTATACGTGGATGACATATTATTGATTGGAAATGATATAGAATTTCTGGATAGCATAAAAGGATACTTGAATAAGAGTTTTTCAATGAAAGACCTCGGTGAAGCTGCTTATATATATTGGGCATCAAGACCTATAGGGATAGATCGAGACGCTCAATAGGACTTTCACAAAGCACATACCTTGACAAGATTTTGAAGAGGTTCAAAATAGATCAGTCAAGGAAAGGGTTCTTGCCTGTACTTTAAGGCGTGAAGTTGAGTAAAGACTCAAAACCCGACCATGGCAGAAGATAAAGAAAGAATGAAAGTCATTTCCTATGCCTCAGCCATAGGTATGCCATGCTGTGTACCAGACCTATTGTGTACCTTGCCATGAGTTTGGCAAGGGGGTACAATAGTGATCCAGGAGTAGATCACTGGACAGTGGTCAAAATTGTCCTTAAAGGACTAAGGAAATATTTCTCGGTAATGGAGGTGATAAAGAGTTCGTCGGAAAGTGTTACATCGATGCAAGCTTTGACACCGATCCGGATGACTCTAAGTCTCGACCTGCATACATATTGAAAGTGGGAGCAATTAGCTAAAGTAGCTCCATGCAGAGCATTGTAGACATAGAAATTTGCAAAATACATACGGATCTAAATGTGGCACACCCGTTGACTAAACTTCTCTCACAAGCAAAACATGATCACACGTTAGTACTCTTTGGGTGTTAATCACAGAGCGATGTGAACTAGATAATTGACTCTAGTAAACCCTTTGGGTGTTGGTCACATGGCGATGTGAACTGTGGGTGTTAGTCACATAAAGATGTGAACTATTGGCGTTTAATCACATGGCGATGTGAACTAGATTATTGACTCTAGTGCAAGTGGGAGACTGAAGGAAATATGCCCTAGAGGCAATAATAAAGTTGTTATTTTATATTTCCTTATATCATGATAAATCTTTATTATTCATGCTAGAATTTTATTAACCGGAAACTTGATACATGTGTGGATACATAGACAATACACAGTGTCCCTAGTAAAGCCTCTACTAGACTAGCTCGTTAATCAAAGATGGTTTTCCTAACCATAGACATGAGTTGTCATTTGATGAACGGGATCACATCATTAGGAGAATGATTTGATGGACAAGACCCATCCATTAGCTTAGCATAATGATCGTTAAGTTTTATTGCTATTGCTTTCTTCATGTCATATACATATTCCTTTGACTATGAGATTATGCAACTCTCGGATACCGGAGGAATACCTTGTGTGCTATCAAATGTCACAACATAACTGGGTGATTATAAAGATGCTCTACAAGTATCTCCAAAGGTGTTTGTTGGGTTGGCATAGATCAAGATTAGGATTTGTCACTCCGAGTATCGGAGAGGTATCTCTAGGCCCTCTCGGTAATTGATAACCCACAAGTATAGGGGATCAATTGTAGCCTCTTTCGATAAGTAAGAGTGTCGAACCCAATGAGGAGCTAAAGGTAGAACAAATATTCCCTCGAGTTCAATCGACCACCGATACAACTCTACGCACGCTTAACGTTCGCTTTACCTAGAACAAGTATAAAACTAGAAGTACTTTGTAGGTGTAACGGGATAGGTTTGCAAGAATATAAAGAGCACGTAAATAAAAACTAGGGGATGTTTAGGTAAAGAAGCAATAAATTTAGTATAGCGAGTGTGGAAAAGTGGTGGTAGGAGTTGCAAAATTGTCCCTAAGCAATTGACTACTTTAATAGACTAATAACAAGTTTTATGTGGGAGAGGCCACTGCTAGCATGTCATCCCTGACTTGGAATTCTATGAACTTGTGATTGGAACTATTAGCAAGCATCCGCAACTACTAACGTTCATTAAGGTAAAACCCAATCATAGCATTAAGATATGTTGGTCCCCCTTCAATCCCGTATGCATCAATATCTATGCTAGGTTGAAGCTTCTGTCACTCTTGCCCTCCAATACATAGTCCTATCAACATACAACTAACCCTATGGTGTGATCCACGCGCGCGCTAATATGATGGGCACCAAAGGACAGCAACATAACCACAAGCAAATTAAATCAATCATAGCAATTCACCAATTACCGATAGGACAAAGAAAATCTACTCAGACATCATAGGATGGCAACACATCATTGGATAATAATAGGGATAATTAATTTGGTGCCCTTAGTTGTGTCCCACTCGGCAGGTTTACCCCTAGTTTCCGAAAACACTTGTTCCTACCCAAACAACTTTGCCCCTCTTATGCTTCTGCCCTTTGACCGTTTGACCATCACTTTGAAAACTTCGTAAAAAATTCATACTAACTCAGAAAAATTCAAATAAGATATCAAAATGTTCAGAAAAGCATCACCTATATGTGCATGTCATTTGCATTCATGAAAAAAGTGTTGGCTAGTCCCCATCTAAGTTTTAGCTCATATGATCTTAGCATGAACAGAAAATCTAAAATAATTCTAAAAATTCTAAAAAAAATTGGTGGCAAACTTTCACCAATGTTTTGAGTGCTTGCCAAGTTTCATAAGGGAATGGCATTCGTGGAAGTCGTGGTAAAAAATGAAATTTTGGACCATTGATTTTTGTTTTTTTGCCATGACTTCCACGAATGTCATTCCCATATGAAACTTGGCAAGCACTCAAAACATTGGTCAAAGTTTGCCACCAAATTATTTTTAGAATTTTTAGAATTTTTTAGATTTTACTGTTCATGCTAAGATCATATGTGCTAAAACTAAGATGGGGACTAGCCAACACTTTTTTCATGAATGTAAATGACATGCACATATAGGTGATGCTTTTCTGAACATTTTGATATCTTATTTGAATTTTCTGAGTTAGTATGAAGTTTTCAAAGTGATGGTCAAATAGTCAAAGGGCAAAAGCATAAGAGGAGTAAAGTGATTTGGGCAAGAACAAGTGTTTTTGGAAACTAGGGGTAAACCTGCCGAGTGTGACCCAACTAGGGGCATAAGATCAATTATCCCATAATAATATGAAGCATAAAGCACCATGTTCAAGTAGAGGGTACAGCGGGTTGCGGGAGAGTGGACCATTGTAGATAGATGGGGGAAGGTGATGGAGATGTTGGTGAAGATGACGCAGGTGTTGGTGTAGATTGCGGTGATTTTGATGGCCCCGGCGGCGTTCCGGCGCCACCGGAAGACAGGGGGAGAGGGCCCCCCCTTCTTCTTCTTCTTCCTTGACCTTCTCCCTAGATGGGAGAAGGGTTTACCCTCTCGTCCATGGCCTCCATGGCGGCGGAGGGGCGAGAGCCCCTCCAAGATTGGATATGTCTCTCTGTCTCTCTCTGTTTCTGCGTTCCTGATTCTGCCCTTTCACCGTTTCTTAAATTCCCGGAGATCCGTAACTCCGATTGGGCTGAAATTTGGACACGATTTTTATTCGGATATTGGCTTTCTTGCGGCGAAATAAGCGCACCAACCGCCTTACGGGGTGGCCACGAGGGCCCAGGGCGCACCTGACCCCTGGGGCGCCCTCGTGGGCCCCTCGGGCATTGTCTCGCGTTGATTCCACTTCCCAAAATTCACATATGTTCCAAAAATAATGTCCGTCAGTTTTTATCCCGTTTGGACTCCGTTTGATATGGATTTTCTGTGAAACAAAAAACATGCAACAAACAGGAACTGGCACTGGGCACTGGATCAATATGTTAGTCCCAAAAATAGTATAAAAAGTTGTCAAAAGTATGTAAAAGTTGTAGAATATTGGCATGGAACAATCAAAAAATATAGATATGATGGAGACGTATCAGCATCCCCAAGCTTAATTCCTGCTCGTCCTAGAGTAGGTAAATGATAAAAAAGATAATTTTTGATGTGGAATGCTACCTATCATAATCTTGATCATGTAATCTAATCATGGCATGAATATTAAGACACGAGTGATTCAAAGCAATAGTCTATCATTTCACATTAAGACAATAATACTTCAAGCATACTAATAAAGCAATCATGTCTTTTCAAAACAACATGGCCAAAGAAAGTTATCCCTACAAAATCATATGGTCTGGCTATGCTCCATCTTCACCACACAAAATATTCAAATCATGCACAACCCTGATGACAAGCCAATCAATTGTTTCATAATTTTGACGTTCTCAAACCTTTTCAACTTTCATGCAGTACATGAGCGTGAGCCATGGACATAGCACTATAGGTGGAATAGAATATGATGGTGGAGGTTGTGTGGAGAAGACAAAAAGGGAGAAAGTCTCACATTGACGCAGCTAATCAACGGGCTATGGAGATGCCCATCAATTGATGTTAATGTGAGGAGTAGGGATTGCCATGCAACGGATGCACTAGAGCTATAAGTGTATGAAAGCTCAAACTGAAACTAAGTGAGTGTGCATCCAACTTGCTTGCTCATGAAGACCTAGGGCATTTGAGGAAGCCCATCATTGGAATATATAAGCCAAGTTCTATAATGAAAATTCCCACTAGTATATGAAAGTGATAACTCAAGAGACTCTCTGTATGAAGAACATGGTGCTACTCTAAAGCACAAGTGTGGTAAAAGGATAGTAACATTGTCCCTTCTCTCTTTTTCTCTCTTTTTCTCTCTTTTTTTATTTTTTTCTTTTTTTCTTTTTTTGTAGGCTTCTTTGGCCTCTCTTTTTTTTGGGGGCTTCTTTGGCCACTTTTATTTTGATAACCTCACATGGGACAATGTTCTAATAGTGATGATCATCACACTTTTATTTACTTACAACTCAATATTACAACTCGATACTAGAACAAAGATATGACTCTATATGAATGCCTCCGGCAGTGTACTGGGATGTGCAATGATCTAGCGTAGCAATGACATCAAAAAACAGACAAGCCATGAAAACATCATGCTAGCTATCTTACGATCATGCAAAGCAATATGACAATAAATTCTCAAGTCATGTATATGATGATGATGGAAGTTGCATGGCAATATACCTCGGAATGGCTATGGAAATGCCATGATAGGTAGGTATGGTGGCTGTTTTGAGGAAGATATAAGGAGGCTTATGTGTGATAGAGCGTATCGTATCACGGGGCTTGGATGCACCGGCGAAGTTTGCACCAACTCTCGAGGTGAGAAAGGGCAATGCACGGTACCGAAGAGGATAGAAATGATGGAAGGGTGAGAGTGCGTATAATCCATGGACTCAACATTAGTCATAAAGAACTCACATACTTATTGCAAAAATCTATTAGCCATCAAAACAAAGTACTACGCGCATGCTCCTAGGGGGGACAGATTGGTAGGAAAAGACCATCTCTCGTCCCCGACCGCCACTCATAAGGAAGACAATCAATAAATACCTCATGCTCCAACTTGTTTACATAACGGTTCACCATACGTGCATGCTATGGGAATCACAAACTTCAACACAAGTATTTCTACAATCCACAACTACCCACTAGCATGACTCTAATATCACCATCTTTATATCGCAAAACTATTGCAAGGAATCAAACATATCATATTCAGTGATCTACAAGTTTTATGTAGGATTTTATGACTAACCATGTGAATGACCAATTCCTGTCATCTCTCTAAATAGATATAAGTGAAGCAAGAGAGTTTAATTATTTCTACAAAAGATATACCCACGCTCTAACAAGTATAAGTGAAGTAAAAGAGCATTCCACAAATGGCGGTTTTTTATGTGAAGAGAAACAGGCAATCCAAACTTCAAATGATATAAGTGAAGCACATGAAGCATTCTATAAAGCCATACTCAAAAGATATAAGTGAAGTGCAAGCATTCTATAAATCAACCAAGGACTTTCTCATATCGATACTTGTTGAAGAAAGATGGGATGCCTTCCGGGGCATCCCCAAGCTTAGACGCTTGAATATCCTTGAATATGTACTTGGGGTGCCTTGGGCATCCCCAAGCTTAAGCTCATGCCTCTCCTCCTTCTCCTCACATCGAGACCTCCTCGATCTTCGAACACTTCATCCACAGAAAACTCAACAGAAAGCTCGGTAAGATCCGTTAGTATAATAAAGCAAATCACTACTCTAAGTACTGTTGCAAACCAATTCATATTTTGTTTTTGCATTGTAGCTACTGTAATATAACTTTTCCATGGCTTAATCCACTGATACAAATCGATAGTTTCATCAAAACAAGCAAACTATGCATCAAAAACAGAATCTGTCTTAAACAGGACAGTCTGTAGTAATCTGATCATTCACCATACTTCTGTTACTCCAAAAATTCTGAAAAAATTAGGAAAAATAAAAATTGGAATAGAAAGATAGTGCAAAAAGTTTCAAAACCGTTTGATGTTCCAGTAAAAAAGGTAAAATCGCGCACTACAGCCAAAGTTTCTGTTTTGCACCGCACAAACCAACAAGCAATGTAAACATCCTAAAGGCAAATCTTGGCACATTATTTTTGTATTTAAACTTTATAAAAGCACACAACAGAAATAAATGACTCTCTAAAACTTCCAGGTTGTCTCCCTGGCAGCGCTTTCTTTAAAGCCATTAAGCTAGGCATATAGTGCTCAGGTAATGGATCCACCCGGATCCCAAGGTATATCAAAGCCAATTTTAATTAACTATGATTTGTGATTTAGTAGTGAGCATAAAGTAACATATATCATGCAACAACGAAGTCTAACTCTCTTCCTATGCATCGGCATGTCATAAAAGAACAATTCATGCCCACATAGTAAAGGCCAATGCATAGTATAAACAGTTTCTTGCAATTTTATCATATTGGAAACATGGAGAGGCGGAGATGTAGTTCCTCTCTCATAATAATTGCAAGTAGGAGCAGCAAGCACATGCATATTATATCTATCAGAATTATCATGTGTAGTAGTAAAATGCAACCCATCAATATAATCCTTAATAAGGGCAAACTTCTCCGATATAGTGTAGTCGGGAGAATTCAAAAAGATAATAGGACTATCATGCGTGGGTGCAATAGCAACAATTTCATGTTTAACATAAGGAACTATAGCAAGTTCATCTCCATAAGCATAATTCATATTGGCATCTTGGCCACAATCATAGCAAGCATCATAAAAAAGGGATGTTTCAAACGAATCAACGGGATCATAGCAATCATCCTTCGGTAGGCACGAAGGGAAATTAAACAATGTATGAGTTGAAGACTTACTCTCATTAGAAGTTGGGCACGGGTAGCTAATCCGATCTTCCTCCTTTTGTTCTTCGCTCTCCTCATCATCTTTTTCATCCAATGAGCTCACAGTTTCATCAATTTCTTCTTCCATAGACTCCTGCAAAATATTAGTCTCTTCTCGGACACCGGAGACTTTCTCAATAAATTCATCAATATCATAATTGTATTTATAATTCTCATAGCGAAATTTTCAGGTCTGTAAACATCATCATCAAGATTTTCACACTCTTTAAACAAAGATTCAATTTCATAAGCACCCATAAAAGCAATGAATTCTTCTATTTGTTCCACATCATAGTAATCATATATACCATTAGCATAAGAAGCCAAGGTTTTATCATCATTAAATTTGCATGAAAAGGGAAGGTGTGGAGCCTTCATCCTAGAGCAACAAGTGTAATCATATCTCAAGCATAATTGCCGAGCATATCAATGCAACATATAAATTTGATCCCATAATAGTTTCCCTTTTTAAGTCAAGCGATAATCCCTAAAGTATTCACATTGATCCAACGTATCTCCCATAACATAATTGAATGGGGTTTTCTCAGGATTATTAAAGTAGTACATAATATCTTTCACATAATGAGCATCGAGGGTTTTAGGAGGTTCCCCATCTCCATGAGTAGCAAGTAAACCTAATTTTTTTGGTATTTCGTGTTCCATATCCATAACTAAAGATAGAGAACAACTTAGAACAGCAAATAAAAATTACTTAGCGATAAAGCAAACAAGCACACACGAGAATATTCACCCCACGCTATAACTCCCCGCCAACGGCACCAGGAAAAGGTCTTGATAACCCACAAGTATAGGGGATCAATTGTAGCCTCTTTCAATAAGTAAGAGTGTCGAACCCAACGAGGAGCTAAAGGTAGAACAAATATTCCCTCAAGTTCTATTAACCACCGATACAACTCTGCACATGCTTAACGTTCGCTTTACCTAGAACAAGTATAAAACTAGAAGTACTTTATAGGTGTAACGGGATAGGTTTGCAAGAATATAAAGAGCACGTAAATAAAAACTAGGGGCTGTTTAGGTAAAGAAGCAATAAATTTAGTACAGCAAGTATGGAAAAGTGGTGGTAGGAGTTGCGAAATTGTCCCTAAGCAATTGACTACTTTACTGGACCGATAGCAAGTTTTATGTGGGAGAGGCCACTGCTAGCATGTCATCCCTCACTTGGAATTCTATGCACTTATGATTGGAACTATTAGCAAGCATCCCCCACTATTAACATTCATTAAGGTAAACCCCAATCATAGCATTAAGATATATTGGTCCCCCTTCAATCTCGTATGCATCAATTTCTATGCTAGGTTGAAGCTTCTGTCACTCTTGCCCTCCAATACATAGTCCTATCAACACACAACTAACCCTATGGTGTGATCCACGCGCGCGCTAATATGATGGGCACCAAAGGACAGCAACATAACCACAGGCAAATTAAATCAATCATAGCAATTCACCAATTACCGACAGGACAACGAAAATCTACTCAGATATCATATGATGGCAACACATCATTGGATAATAATATGAAGCATAAAGCACCATGTTCAAGTAGAGGGTACAGTGGGTTGCGGGAGAGTGGACCACTGTAGATAGATGGGGGAATGTGATGGAGATGTTGGTGAAGATGACGGAGGTGTTGGTGTAGATTACGGTGATGATGATGGCCCCGGCGGTGTTCCGGCACCACCGGAAGAGAGGGGGAGAGGGCCCCCCTTCTTCTTATTCTTCCTTGACCTTCTCCCTAGATGGGAGAAGGGTTTCCCCTCTGGTCCATGGCCTCCATGGTGGCGGAGGGGCGAGAGCCCCTCCGAGATTGGATCTGTCTCTCTGTCTCTCTCTGTTTCTGCGTTCCTGATTCTGACCTTTCACCGTTTCTTAAATTCCTGGAGATCCGTAACTCCAATTGGGCTGAAATTTGGACACGATTTTTATCCGGATATTGGCTTTCTTGCGGGGAAAGAAGGGCACCAACCTCCTTACGGGGTGTCCATGAGGGCCAAGGGCACGCCCCTCACCCCCATGGGCCCCTCGGGCATCGTCTCGCGTTGATTCCACTTCCCAAAATTCACATATATTCCAAAAATAATCTCCGTCAGTTTTTATCCCGTTTGGACTCTGTTTGATATGGATTTTCTGCGAAACAAAAAACATGCAACAAACAGGAACTGGCACTGGGCACTGGATCAATATGTTAGTCCCAAAATAGTATAAAAAGTTGCCAAAAGTATGTAAAAGTTGTAGAATATTGGCATGGAACAATCAAAAATTATAGATACGACAGAGACGTATCAGCAATGCACATCATAATAAGCCTTGCAAGCAATGTGACTAATGAGTTAGTTGTGGGATGATGCATTACGGAACGAGTAAAGAGACTTGCCGGTAACGAGATTGAACTAGGTATGAAGATACCGACGATCGAATCTCGGGCAAGTAACATACCGATGACAAAGGGAATAACGTATGTTGTCATTACGGTTTGACCAATAAAGATCTTCGTAGAATATGTAGGAACCAATATGAGCATCCAAGTTCTGCTGTTGGTTATTGGCTGGAGAGGTGTCTCGGTCATGTCTACATAGTTCTCGAACGCGTAGGGTCCGCACGCTTAACGTTCGATGACGATTTTGTATTATATGAGTTATGTGATTTGGTGATTGAATGTTGTTCGGAGTCCCGAATGAGATCATGAACATGACAAGGAGTCTCGAAATGGTCAAGAGGTAATGATTCATATATAGGACCATAGTATTCGGACACCGGAAGTGTTCTGGGGGTACCGGGTACGTATCGGGTAACCGGAAGGGGTTCTGGGCAACCCCCGGCAAGCTATATGGGCCTAATGGGCCAAGAGGGGAAACCCACCAGCCACAAAGGGGCTGGTGCGCCGCCACCATATGGGCTGGCCAAATTGGAGAAGGAAAGGGGAAGAAGGAAACAAAAAAGGGAATAGGATTCCCCCTCCCTCCTCTTCCCTTCCTACTCCGAATAGGAATAGGAAAGGGGGGCGAATTGGGAGGACCCCAAGTAGGATTCCTCCTACTTGGGGCGCCCCCTTGGCTGCGTCTCCTCCCCTCCAACCTATATATATGTGGGGGGGCACCGCTAGAACACACAACCAACAATTGTTAGCCGTGTGCGGCGCCCCCCTCCACAGTTTACGCCTCCAGTCATATCTTTGTAGTGCTTAGGCGAAGCCCTGCGCGGATCACTTCACCATCACCATCACAACGCCGCCGTGCTGATGGAACTCTCCCTCAACACTTTGCTGGATCAAGAGTTTGAGGGTCGTCATGGAGCTGAACGTGTGCAGAAATCGGAGGTGCCGTACGTTCGGTGCTTGATCGGTCGGAACGAGAAGAAGTTCGACTACATCAACCGCGTTGTCAAATGCTTCCGATTTCGGTCTACGAGGGTACGTGGACACACTCTCTCCCTCTCGTTGCTATGCATCTCCTTGATAGATCTTGCATGAGTGTAGGAAATTTTTTGAAATTGCATGCTACATTTCCCAACATGAAGATGAAATTATTTCCGTTTTCTTTGCGTGATTCTGCAAAAAATTGGTTTTCTTCTTTGCCTCGTAATAGTATCGATTCTTGGAATAAGTGCAAAGATGCTTTTATCACTAAGTATTTTCCTCCCGCAAAAATCATTTCCCTTAGAACCCAGATCATGAATTTCAAGCAACTTGAACATGAGCATGTTGCACAATCTTGGGTTAAATCTTTGGATGATCACACAAAAAAATTATGCGGGGTTGAATTTTGTTTCTCGTAATCTTCTAGATTCCGCCGCGGGTGGTGATACGTCCATTTTGCATCATGCTTTTATATCGATATTTATTGCATTATGGGCTGTTATTACACGTTATGTCACAATACTTATGCCTATTCTCTCTTATTTTACAAGGTTTACATGAAGAGGGAGAATGCCGGCAGCTGGAATTCTGGGCTGGAAAAGGAGCAAATATTGGAGACCTATTCTGCATAGCTCCAAAAGTCCTGAAACTTCACGGAAGTCATTTTTGGAATTAATAAAAAATACTGGCAAAAGAAAGTACCAGAGGGGGCCCACACCCTGGCCACGAGGGTGGGGGCGCGCCCCTGCCTCGTGGGCCCCCTGGCAGGCCTCCGGTGCCCATCTTCTGCTATATGAAGTCTGTTACGCTGGAAAAAATCATAAGCAAGCTTTCGGGAAGAAACTCCGCCGCCACGAGGCGGAACCTTGGCGGAACCAATCTAGGGCTCCGGCAGAGCTGTTCTGCCGGGGAAACTTCCCTCCGAGAGGGGGAAATCATCACCATCGTCATCACCAACGATCCTCTCATCGGGAGGGGGTCAATCTCCATCAACATCTTCACCAGCACCGTCTCCTCTCAAACCCTAGTTCATCTCTTGTATCCAATCTTTGTCCCAAAGCCTCAGATTGGTACCTGTGGGTTGCTAGTAGTGTTGATTACTCCTTGTAGTTGATGCTAGTTGGTTTACTTGGTGGAAGATCATAGTTCAGATCCATTATGCATATTAATACCCCTCTGATTATGAACATGAATATGATTTGTGAGTAGTTACGTTTGTTCCTGAGGACATGGGAGAAGTCTTGTTATTAGTAGTCATGTGAATTTGGTATTCGTTCGATATTTTGATGAGATGTATGTTGTCTCTCCTCTAGTGGTGTTATGTGAACGTCGACTACATGACACTTCACCATTATTTGGGCCTAGAGGAAGGCATTGGGAAGTAATAAGTAGATGATGGGTTGCTAGAGTGACAGAAGCTTAAACCCAAGTTTATGAGTTGCTTCGTAAGGGGCTGATTTGGATCCATATGTTTCATTCTATGGTTAGGTTTACCTTAATACTTCTTTTGTAGTTGCGGATGCTTGAAATTGGGGTTAATCATAAGTGGGATGTTTTTCCAAGAAAGTAAAGCACCCAAGCACCGGTCCACCCACATACCAAATTATCAAAGTAACGAACGCGAATCATATGAGCATGATGAAACCTAGCTTGACGATAATTCCCATGTGTCCTCGGGAGCGTTTTCCTTCATATAAGAGTTTGTCCAGGCTTGTCCTTTGCTACAAAAAGGATTGTGCCATCTTGCTGCTCTTTATTTACACTTGTTACTTGTTACCCGTTACAAATTACCTTATCACAAAACTATCTGTTACCTATAATTTCAGTGCTTGCAGAGAATACCTTGCTGAAAACCGCTTATCATTTCCTTCTGCTCCTCGTTGGGTTTGACACTCTTACTTATCGAAAGGACTACGATAGATCCCCTATACTTGTGGGTCATCAAGACTCTTTTCTGGCACCGTTACCGGGGAGTGAAGCGCCTTTGGTAGGTGGAATTTGGTAAGGAAAAATTTATATAGTGTGCTGAAATTTACTATCACTTGTTACTATGGAAAACAATCCTTTGAGGGGTTTGTTCGGGGTATCTTCACCTCGTACGGAACCACAATTATCTACCCCTCAATCTACTGAAAATGTTTACGTTGAAATTCCTTCAGGTATGATAGAGAAACTGCTAGCTAATCCTTTTGCAGGAGATGGAACATTGCATCCCGATTTACACTTAATCTATGTGGATGAAGTTTGTGCATTATTTAAGCTTGCAGGTATGCCCGATGATGTTATCAAGAAGAAGGTCTTCCCTTTATCTTTGAAGGGAGAGGCATTGACATGGTATAGGCTATGTGATGATATGGGATCATGGGACTACAAACGATTGAAATTGGAATTTCATCAGAAGTTTTACCCTATGCATCTTGTTCATCGTGATCGTAATTATATATATAATTTTTGGCCTGGCGAAGGAGAAAGCATCACTCAAGCTTGGGGGAGGCTTAAGTCAATGTTATATTCATGCCCCAATCATGAGCTCTCAAGAGAAATGATTATTCAAAAATTTTATGCTTGGCTCTCTCTCAATAATCGCTCCATGCTCGATACTTCTTGTACTGGCTCTTTTATGATGAAGACTATTGAATTCAAATGGGATTTATTGGAAAGAATAAAACACAACTCTAAAGACTGGGACCTCGACGAAGGTAAGGAGTCAGGTATAACACCTAAGTTTGATTGTGTTCAATCTTTTATGGATACCGATGTTTTCCGTGAATTTAGCACTAAATATGGATTTGACTCTGAGATAGTAGCTTATTTCTGTGAATCTTTTTCTACTCATGTTGATCTCCCTAAGGATAAGTGGTTTAAATATAATCCTCCCATTGAAGTAAAAGTAGTTGCACCTATTAAAGTTGAAGAAAAGACTATCACTTATAATGATCCTATTGTTCCTACTGCTTATGTTGAGAAACCACCTTTCCCTGTTAGAATAAAGGATCATGCTAAAGCTTCAACTGTAGTCAACAAATGTAATATTAGGACACACAAACCTCCTGAACAAGATAAAGTTGAACCTAATATCGCTATGGTTAAAGATCTCTTGGCTGATAATATCGATGGGCATGTTATTTACTTCTGTGAAGAGACTGCTAGAATTGCTAAACCTGGTGCTAAAGATAAACATAGACCTGTGGTAGGCATGCCTGTTATTTCTGTTAAAATAGGAGATCATTGTTATCATGGCTTGTGTGATATGGGTGCTAGTGCTAGTGCAATACCTCATTCTTTATACAAAGAAATTATGCTTGATATTGCACCTGCTGAGATAGAAGAAATTGATGTTACAATTAAGCTTGCCAATAGAGATACTATTTCACCAATCGGAATTGTTAGAGATGTTGAAGTCTTGTGTGGGAAAGTTAAATATCCTGCTGATTTTCTTGTTGTTGGTTCCCCACAAGATAGCTTTTGTCCCATCATATTTGGTAGACCCTTCTTGAACACTGTTAATTCTAGGATAGACTGCGAAAAGGACACTGTTACTATTGGTTTGGGTGATATGTCTCATGAGTTTAATTTTGCTAAATTTCGTAGACAACCCCGTGATGAGGAATTGCCTAGCAAAGATGAAATTATTGGTCTTGCTTCTATTGTCGTGCCTCCTAGTGATCCTTTAGAACAATATTTGTTAGACCATGAAAATGATATGTTCATGAATGAAAGAAGGGAAATAGATGAAGTATTCTTTAACAAGGACCTATTCGGAAACACAACTTGCCTGTTGAAATCCTAGGGGATCCTCCTCCACCCAAGGGTGATCCCGTGTTTGAGCTTAAACCATTACCTGATACTCTTAAATATGCTTATCTCGATGAAAAGAAGATATATCATGTTATTATTAGTGCTAACCTTTCAGAGCATGAAGAAGAGAAATTATAGAAAACTCTAAAGAAGCACCGTGCTGCTATTGGATATACTCTTGATGATCTTAAGGGCATTAGTCCCACTTTATGTCAACACAAAATAAATTTGGAGAAAGATGCCAAACCAGTGATTGATCACCAACGACGGCTAAATCCTAAGATGAAACAAGTGGTAAGAAAGGAAATATTAAAGCTCCTTGAAGTAGGTATAATTTATCCTGTTGCTGATAGTCAGTGGGTAAGCCCTGTGAGTTGTGTACCTAAGAAGGGAGGTATTACTGTCGTTCCTAATGATAAAGATGAATTGATTCCGCAAAGAATTATTACAGGTTATAGAATGGTAATTGATTTCCGCAAATTAAATAAAGCTACTAAAAAGGATCATTACCCTTTGCCTTTCATTGATCAAATGCTAGAAAGATTATCCAAACATACACATTTTTGCTTTCTATATGGTTACTCGGGTTTCTCTCAAATACATGTGTCAGCTGATGATCAAGAAAAGACCACTTTTACTTGCCGTTTTGGTACCTTTGCTTATAGACGTATGCCTTTTGGTTTATGTAATGCACCTACTACCTTTCAAAGATGCATGATGGCTATATTCTCTGACTTTTGTGAAAATATTTTTGAGGTTTTCATGGATGATTTCTCTGTTTATGGATCCTCTTTTGATGATTGCTTGAGCAACCTTGATCGAGTTTTGCAGAGATGTGAAGAAACTAACCTTTTCTTGAATTGGGAGAAGTGCCACTTTATGGTTAATGAAGGTATTGTCTTGGGGCATAAAATTTCTAAAAGAGGTATTGAAGTTGACAAAGCTAAAGTTGATGCTATTGAAAAGATGTCGTGTCCCAAGGACATTAAAGGTATAAGAAGTTTCCTTGGTCATGCTGGTTTTTATAGGAGGTACATTAAGGACTTCTCAAAAATTTCTCGGCCTCTGACTAACCTATTACAAAAAGATATACCTTTTGTATTTGATGATGATTGTGTGGAAGCATTTGAAATACTTAAGAAAGCATTAATTTCTGCACCTATTGTTCAGCCACCTGATTGGAATTTACCTTTTGAAATTATGTGTGATGCTAGTGATTATGTTGTGGGTGCTGTTCTAGGACAAAGAGTTGATAAGAAATTAAATGTTATTCAATATGCTAGTAAAACTATAGACAATGCCCAGAGAAATTATGCTACTACTGAAAAAGAATTTTTAGCAGTTGTTTTTGCTTGTGATAAGTTCAGAACTTATATTGTTGATTCTAAAGTAACGATTCACACTGATCATGCTGCTATCAAATACCTTATGGAAAAGAAAGATGCTAAGCCTAGACTTATTAGATGGGTTCTCTTGCTACAAGAATTTGATTTTCATATTATTGATAGAAAGGGAGCCGAGAACCCCATTGCAGACAATTTGTCTAGGTTAGAGAATGTTCTTGATGGCCCGCTACCTATTGATGATAGCTTTCCTGATGAACAATTAGCTGTCATAAATGCTTCTCGTACTGCTCCATGGTATGCTGATTATGCTAATTACATTGTTGCTAAATTTATACCGCCTAGTTTCACATACCAGCAAAAGAAAAAGTTTTTCTATGATTTGAGACATTATTTCTAGGATGACCCACATCTTTATAAAGAAGGAGTAGATGGTGTTATTAGACATTGTATGCCTGAGCATGAACAGGAACAGATCCTACGGAAGTGTCACTCCGAAGCTTATGGAGGACACCACGCTGGAGATAGAACTGCACATAAGGTATTGCAATCCGGTTTTCATTGGCCTACTCTCTTCAAAGATGCCCATAAGTTTGTCTTATCTTGTGATGAATGTCAAAGAATTGGTAATATTAGTAGACGTCAAAAAATACCTGTGAATTATTCACTTGTTATTGAACCATTTGATGTTTGGGGCTTTGATTATATGGGACTGTTTCCTTCCTCTAATGGATATACACATATTTTAGTTGATGTTGATTATGTTACTAAGTGGGTAGAAGCTATTCCAACTAGTAGTGCTGATCATAACACCTCTATTAAGATGCTTAAAGAAGTTATTTTTCCGAGGTTTGGAGTCCCTAGATATTTAATGACTGATGGTGGTTCACATTTTATTCATGGTGCTTTTCATAAAATGCTTGTTAAGTATGATGTCAATCATAGAATTACATCTCCATATCACCCATAGTCTAGTGGTCAAGTAGAATTGAGTAATAGAGAGCTCAAATTAATTTTGCAAAAGACTGTTAATAGATCTAGAAAGAATTGGTCCAAGAAACTTGATGATGCATTATGGGCATATAGAACTGCATATAAAAATCCTATGGGTACGTCTCCGTATAAAATGGTTTATGGAAAAGCATGTCACTTACCTCTCGAACTAGAACATAAGGCATATTGGTCCATTAAAGAGCTCAATTATGATTTCAATCCTGCCGGTGAGAAGAGGCTTTTTGACATTAGCTCACTTGATGAATGGAGAAACCAGGCTTATGAGAATGCCAAACTGTTTAAAGAAAAAGTTAAAAGATGGCATGACAAAAGGATACAAAAGCGTGAGTTTAATGTAGGTGATTATGTATTGCTATTCAACTCTCGTTTAAGGTTTTTTGCAGGAAAACTTCTCTCTAAATGGGAAGGTCCTTACGTTATCGAGGAGTTCTATCGTTCCGGTGCCATAAAAATCAACAACTTCGAAGGCACAAATCCGAAGGTGGTGAACGGTCAAACAATCAAACATTATATTTCAGGTAATCCTATAAATGTTGAAACCAATATTATTGAAACCGTAACCCCGGAGGAATACATAAGGGATACTTTCCAGAATGTTTCAAACTCCAAAAAGGAATAGGTATGTGGTACGGTAAGTAAACCGACTCCAAAACAGTTCTAATGGCAATTTTTCTCCGTTTTGGAATATTTAAGAAAATAGGAAAATAAGAAGTAGTCCGGGAAGGACACGAGGCTTCCACGAGGGTGGGAGGCGCGCCCTACCCCCCTGGGCGCCCCCCCCCCCACCTCGTGGGCACCTCGTGTGCCCTCCGGACTCTGTTTTCTTGCACGATACTTCGTTTGGTCGGTAAAAATCATTATATAATCTCCCAAAGGTTTTGACCACCCTATCACGCAAATATCCTCTGTTTTTGTTTCGAGCTGTTTCTGCCGCAGGTTAGAGCAAGATGTCGTCTCAAGAGTCAGTTGGGGAGAGTCGGGTGTCTCATCCGACACCAGGTCCAGTGGCAAACAGCGATGCCTATCACTTTGGGCCCTCAACGGAGGAAGAGATGGAAGCTGACTTGAAAAGGATAGATGCCATGGAGGAGGATCAAGAAGTTACTTCTCGTTTCCGGGCAGGATTCACGATGGGGCTACAGAGCTCAGCTATCCCAAACTCGGTCATCCCCTCCAATGTTAAATTTCTCTCCTATGAAAATATGAAAAGGAGTGTTACTTGTTCTCCCGCAGCTATGCAGGATCCATGGGTACAAGGAGCTTTAACCGTCACGGGTAAGCTTCGTAAGGAAATAATGGATCTTAAGCGGCAAGTCAACAAGCTCGAGGAGGAGAATCGTATCCTGAGGGGTATCATAGCCAAGAATATCACATCTTTACCTCCAAAGAAGGAGACATAACCACATGGGTATGGGCACTCCCCTTAGCAACTGCCAAGCTTGGGGGAGGTGCCCCGATATCGTATCACCATCACACTCCTATCTTTACCGTTTTTCTTAGTTCGGTCCTTTTGGTAATATCTTGATCTAGTAGAATAAAGTTTTAGTATGATTTAGTATTGAGTTTTGCCTTATGATCCTTCTATGTAATCGAGTCCGTGAGCTATATATAATAAAGATTAGTGTTGAGTCAAGGGCTTGATTATCTTGCTGTGATCTTGAGGGAATTAAAGAAAAGAGAAAGAATAAAAAGAAATAAAAGAGATCATATTGATCTTATGGAGAGTAATGACTTCACATAGAATGAGTGATGAACAAAAATTGTTGAGAGTTGACAAACCCAGTTTTGGTCATCGTTGCAATTAATAGGAAGTAATAAAGAAAGAGAGGTTTTCACATATAAATATACTATATTGGACATCTTTTATGATTGTGAGCACTCATTAAAATATGACATGCTAAAGAGTTGATGTTGGACAAGGAAGACAACGTAATGGGTTATGTTTTCTTATATCCGAAATAAAGTATATTGTCATGGATCATCCAACATGTTGAGCTTGCCTTTCTCCCTCATGCTAGCCAATTCTTTGCACCAAGTAGAGATACTACATGTGCTTCCGAATATCCTTAAACCAGTTTTGCCATGAGTGTCCACCATATCTACCTATGGATTGAGTAAGATCCTTCAAGTAAGTTGTCATCGGTGCATGCAATAAAAATTGCTCTCTAAATATGTATGATTTATTAGTGTGGAGAAAATAAGCTTTATACGATCTTGTGATGTGGAAGAAATAAAAGCGAGGGACTGCATAATAAAGGTCCATATCACAAGTGGCAATATAAAGTGACGTTCTTTTGCATTAAGATTTTGTGCATCCAACCATGAAAGCGCATGACAACCTCTGCTTCCCTCTGCGAAGGACCTATCTTTTACTTTTACCTTATGCAAGAGTCACGGTGATCTTCACCTTTCCTTTTTACATTTTATCCTTTTGCAAGCACATTGTGTTGGAAAGATCTTGATATATATATCCAATTGGATATAAGTTAGTATGAGCTATTATTGTTGACATTACCCTTGAGGTAAAAGGTTGGGAGGCGAAACTATAAGCCCCTATCTTTCTCTGTGTCTGATTAAAACTCCGTAACCACAAGTATTGCGTGAGTGTTAGCAATTGTGAAAGACTAAATGATAGTTGAGTATGTGGACTTGCTGAAAAGCTCTTATATTGACTCTTTCCGATGTTATGATAAATTGCAATTGCTTCAATGACTGAGATTATAGTTTGTTGGTTCTCAATAAAGTTTCTGATTCATACTTTACATTGTGAATAGATTGTTACTTGAGCATAAGAAATCATATGACAATATCCATATATGTTGCTGTTATAAGAATAATCATGATGCCCTCATGTCCGTATTTTATTTTATCAACACCTCTACCTCTAAACATGTGGACATATTTAGCGTTATCGGCTTCCGCTTGAGGACAAGTGAGGTCTAAACTTGGGGGAGTTGATACGTCCATTTTGCATCATGCTTTTATATCGATATTTATTGCATTATGGGCTGTTATTACACGTTATGTCACAATACTTATGCCTATTCTCTCTTATTTTAAAAGGTTTACATGAAGAGGGAGAATGTCGGCAGCTGGAATTCTGGGTTGGAAAACGAGCAAATATTAGAGACCTATTCTGCACAGCTCCAAAAGTCCTGAAACTTCACGGAAGTAAAAAATACTAGCGAAAGAAAGTACTAGAGGGGGCCCACACCCTGGCCACGAGGGTGGGGGGCGTGCCCTACCCCCCTGGGCGCACCCCCTGCCTCGAAGGCCCCCTGGCAGGCCTCTGGTGCCCATCTTCTGCTACATGAAGTCTTTTACCCTAGAAAAAATCATAAGCAAGCTTTCGGGAAGAAACTCCGCCGCCACAAGGCGGAACCTTGGCCGAACCAATCTAGGGCTCCGGCAGAGCTATTCTGCCGGGGAAACTTCCCTCCGAGAGGGGGAAATCATCGTCATCACCAAGGATCCTCTCATCGGGAAGGGGGTCAATCAACATCTTCACCAGCACCATCTCCTCTCAAACCCTAGTTCATCTCTTGTATCCAATCTTTGTCCCAAAGCCTCAGATTGGTAGCTGTGGGTTGCTAGTAGTGTTGATTACTCCTTGTAGTTGATGCTAGTTGGTTTACTTGGTGGAAGATCATATGTTCAGATCCATTATGCATATTAATACCCCTCTGATTATGAACATGAATATGATTTGTGAGTAGTTACGTTTGTTCCTGAGGACATGGGAGAAGTCTTGCTATTAGTAGTCATGTGAATTTGGTATTCGTTTGATATTTTGATGAGATGTATGTTGTCTCTCCTCTAGTGGTGTTATGCGAACGTCGACTACATGACACTTCACCATTATTTGGGCCTAGAGGAAGGCATTGGGAAGTAATAAGTAGATGATGGGTTGCTAGAGTGACAGAAGCTTAAACCCTAGTTTATGAGTTGCTTCGTAAGGGGCTGATTTGGATCCATATGTTTCATGCTATGGTTAGGTTTACCTTAATACTTCTTTTGTAGTTGCGGGTGCTTGCAATAGGGGTTAATCATAAGTGGGATGTTTGTCCAAGAAAGGACAGCACCCAAGCACCAGTCCACCCACATACCAAATTATCAAAGTAACGAACGTGAATCATATGAGCATGATGAAACCTAGCTTGACGATAATTCCCATGTGTCCTCGGGAGCGTTTTCCTTCATATAAGAGTTTGTCCAGGCTTGTCCTTTGCTACAAAAAGGATTGGGCCATCTTGCTGCACTTTATTTACAATTGTTACTTGTTACCCGTTACAAATTACCTTATCACAAAACTATCTGTTACCGATAATTTCAGTGCTTGCAGAGAATACCTTGCTGAAAACCGCTTATCATTTCCTTCTGCCCCTCGTTGGGTTCGACACTCTTACTTATCGAAAGGACTACGATAGATCCCCTATACTTGTGGGTCATCAGGTGGGACTTTTATGGAAATTACTTCGGGTGAAGCCACCAAATTGCTTGATAATATTATGGCAAATTATTCACAATGGCATACCGAAAGAGCTCCTACTAGTAAAAAGGTTAATTTGGTTGAAGAAATTTCTTCTTTGAGTGAAAAAGTCGATGCTCTTATGAAATTGGTTGCTAGTAAAAGTGCTCCTATTGATTTCAATGATATGCCTTTGTCTACTTTGATTGAGCAAAATAGTGATGGCGTAGATGTGAATTTTATCTCGCGAAACAATTTTAATAACAATGCTTATAGAGGTAATTTTAATCCTAGGCCTTTTCCTAGTAATTCCTCTAATAATTATGGTAATTCCTATAGAAATCCTTCTTATAATAATAATAGAAACACCTCTGATCTTGAGAATAATATTAAAGAATTTATCAACACTCAAAAAGTTTTCAACACTACAATGGAAGAAAAGTTGAATAAGATTGATGATTTGTCTAGAAGTGTTGATAGAATTTCTCATGATGTAGAAAATCTCAAGATGAAAATTTTTGTGCCTAAAGTTGAGGAATCAATTAAAGCTCTTTATGTTTCTATGGATGAAAGTAAGAAAAGAACCGCTATGCTTAGAGCTAAAAGAGAATTTTTAGAAAAAGCGTTTTCTAGTGATTACTTTCGTAAAAGTGATGAAGATCTTAAAACGATTGGTGTTTTTTCTATTGATTCCTTGTTTAGTAAAGATAAGATTGATGAAAAAGGGACTGGAGAAGAGTCAACTTTTGCTAGAAGGCATCCCGATAATTCAGAGGGTGAAAATCTTGTTGAGAAAATTGATGAAAGTGGGTTCGGAAGAGTGTCAACTCTAGGTAAAAACAATCCAACATATTTGGAGAGTGTTCAATCTTATAAACTTTTTGATAAAAGTGGGCTTGGAGAGATCCTGACTTTATTTGATGATAATCCCACTATTTTGGAAGAGTGTCAACTTTGCATGTGTGTGGATCATGAAGAGAAAATTTTATATGATAGCTACATTGTTGAATTTGATCATGATCCTACATGTAATTATTATGAGAGAGTAAAATATGGTTGTAGAAATTTTCATGTTACTAAATTTCCTCTCGTTATGCTGAGATTGTCAATGTTTTATTCCTTTCCTCTGCATATGCTAGTTTTTGCTTGCCTTGATAATTTGTTTGCTTATAAAATGCCAATTCATAGGAAGCATGTTAGACTTAAATTTTTGTCACATGTTTCATGATGCTCTATTTGCATTTCAATTCTTATCTTTCGTGTGAGCATCATTGAAATCTTATGCCTAGCTAGGGGCGTAAAACGATAGCGCTCGTTGGGAGGCAACCCAATGAATAAAATTTATTTTTGCTTTTTGCTTTTTGTTCTTGAGTGTTTGCAAAATTATGCTACCGTTATGATTGTGTTTTTTGTGTTTTAATCAGTGTCTGTGCCAAGTAAAGCCTTTAGGATCTTCTTGGGTGATAGTTGTTTGATCTTGTTGAAAAACAGAAACTTTGCGCTCACGAAAACAATTCTCATTTTTAACCAGAGCGTGATAAAATACCAATTATTTTTGCATAAGATTAATATACAAATTGTTCAGGTTTTCCTAATTTCTTAAGATTTTTGGAGTTTCAGAAGTACTCGAAATATCCAGATTACTACAGAATGTTCTGTTTTTCACAGATTCTGTTTTCTTTGTGTTGTGTGCTTGTTTTGATGATTCTATGGTTTTCTTTGATGAGTTTTCGCCATAGAAAAGTTGGAATACAGTAGATATAATGCAAGAATAAAATATTATTTGGTTTGCTACAGTACTTATAGTAGTGATTTGTTTTCTTATACTAACGGATCTCACGAAGGTTTTGTTGAGTTTTGTGTGATTGAAGTTTTCAAGTTTTGGGTTATCTTATGATGGATGAAGGAATAAGGAGTAAGAAGAGCCTAAGCTTGTGGATGCCCATGGAACCCCAAGTTATTATCCGAAGAGAAGCAAGCAACTAAGCTTGGGGATGCCCCGAGTGGCATCCCCTCTTTCTTCTAACGACCATCGGTACTTTACTCGAAGCTATATTTTTATTCGTCACATACTATGTGTTTTGCTTGGAGCGTCTTGTATGATATGAGTCTTTGCTTGTTTTGCTTTGTGTTTTTAGTCTTGATTCCTTGCTGGACACACCTATTTGAGAGAGCCGAAATTATACCATGACTTGTTAAAATTGCTCTCTATGCTTCACTTAAATTTTTATGAGCTATGGACTTGCTCTAGTGCTTCACTTATATATTTTTGAGCATGTTGTGCTTTAGTATTTTTGAACAAATGCTCTCTTGCTTGACTTAGATTTATTTGAGAGTTAGTAAAATTTTCAAGAAATTCTCTCTTGCTTCACTTAAATTAATTTGAGAGAAAGAAATATTATGCTCATGATCTTCACTTATATTTGTTAGAGCTTATCAAAAGCAACACATAAAAATTAGTTCCAAAGTGATAGATATCCAAGAAGGATATAATAAAAACTTTCATGAAGATCATTGGACAAAATAAACTTGATTCCTTGTAATAGTTTTGAGATATGATGATGCGATATGTGAGTCATGTTGATGAGTAATTGTGCTTTAGTAAGAATATTGGTGTTAAGGTTTGTGATTCCCTATGCAAGCACGAAAATCAATAGTCATGCAATGAAATTACATCCTCCTTGTGGTGCATTATTCGGTGTTAATTATGCTGAATGCTTGCTTATGAGATTATTCATTTCTTGGTTGGTCGCTTCTCAATCTTTTGCTAGCCTTCATTTTGCACTAAGTATGATCACTACTTGTGCATCCAAAATCCTTTAAACCAGTTTTGCCGCATGAGTCCACTATACCTACCTATATGCGGTATCTTTTGCCGTTCTAAGCAAATTTGTATGTGCCATCTCTAATTTTCAAAATAAACTTCTCTTTTGTGTGTTCGTGTTGCTCGCGAGGCGGTGAGGGGTGGCTAATATTTTCCATGCTAGGTGTGTTATTCTCAAGATGAGTGTTTATTCACTTGTCGTTGCATGAGAGTAAGGCAAGGTAATAGGGATGCCCAGTCCCGAAATGAAAAATGAATTTACTTTATGTTGTCAAATAATAAATTCCTTGGTAACTGTTGGTATGGAAGGCACCCATGGATACGGTTAGCTATGGAAAGTGAAAGTATGGTGGAAAAAGGAATAAACTTTAATTTATGTTTGGGAACCGCCTATGATATATCTAGCATGGAAAGTGTTGGGAGCTCTAAGTCGTTTTCATTGGTGGGAAAAGTATGCCTCTCAAAATGTTTTTATCTCTCAATTTTTGCTTTGAGCTCTGGCACCTCTACAAATCCCTACTTCCTCTGCGAAGGGCCTTTCTTTTACTTTATGCAGTTTTTTATTTGAGTCTCCATCTTCTCTTATAAAGCACCAACTAGGGGGCACTATGATCGTACTTGAGCATTAGGTGTAGCTAATATGCGAGTGTGTTTCGTGAATGAATCAATGATTGAGCATGATGGGCTAGGGATAACTTATTTTAGCATTGATATTTTGAAAGACATGGTTGCTTGTTGGTATGCTTGAGTATTTAAGTTATCATGTCAAAACTAGACTATTGCTTTGTACAATATAAAATTCCAAATGTCCATGCTATAGAGAAAAGAATATGAGATGACATGTTAGGCAGCATTCCACATCAAAAATTCTGTTTTTATCATTTACCTACTCGGGGACGAGCAGGAATTAAGCTTGGGGATGTTGATACGTCTCCAACGTATCTATAATTTTTGATTGTTCCATGCTCTTATGTTATCATTCTTAGATGTTTTATAATCATTTTATATCATTTTTTGGTACTAACCTATTGACATAGTTCCAAGTGCCAGTTGCTGTTTTCTGCATGTTTTTTACATCGCAGGAAATCAATACCAAACGCAGCAAAACTTTTTGTGGATTTTTTTGGACCAGAAGACATGCAGTGGGCCAGAGAATCACCTGGGGGTGCTCCGAGGGGAGCACAACCCACCAGGGCGCCTGGGGTCCCAGGCGCTCCCAGGTGGGTTGTGCCCACCATGGGTGCCCCCTGAACCGCCTCTTTGCTCTATAAATACCCCAATATTCCAGAAACCCTAGTGTTGGGGAACGTAGGATGCAATTTCCAAAAAATTCCAACGATCACGCAAGATCTATGTAGGAGATGTATAGCAACGAGAGCGGGAGAGTGTGTGTCCACGTACCCTCGTAGACCGAAAGCAGAAGCGTTAGGTTAACGCGGTTGATGTAGTCGAACGTCTTCACGATCCAACCGATCTAGTGCCGAACATACGGCACCTCCGAGTTCAGCACACGTTCAGCTTGATGACGTCCCTCGAACTCTTGATCCAGCAGAGGGTCGAGGGAGAGTTCCGTTAGCACAACGGCGTGGTGACGGTGATGGTGATGTGGTCCGCGCAGGGCTTCGCCTAAGCACTACGACGCTATGACCGGAGGAGCAAACTGTGGAGAGAGACGCCGCACTCGGCTTGGAACAATTGTTGTTTCTCCAAGGGGTGCCCTGCCCACGTATATAAAGGAGGGAGAGGAGGAGGCCGGCCACCAGGGGCGCGCCTTAGGGGGGAAACCGACCAGGACTCCCAATCCTAGTCGGCCCCCTTTCCTTTCTATCGGATGGGAAAAGGGAGGGAGAGGGAGAGGGAAAGAGGAAAGGGGGCCACGCCCCCTCCCCCTTGTCCAATTCATACTCCCTTGGGGGGGCAACACCCTACGGGCTCCCCTCTCTTTCTCCCCTATGGGCCATGAAGGCCCATTACTTCCCGGGGGGTTCCGGTAACCCCTCGGTTCCCCGATAAATATTCGAAACGTCCCGAAACCATTCCAGTGTCCGAATACCTTCGTCCAATATATCAATATTTACCTATCAACCATTTCGAGACTCCTCGTCATGTCTGTGATCTCATCCGGGACTCCGAACAATCTGCGGTCACCAAAACACATAACTCATAATAATAATCGTCATCAAACGTTAAGCGTGCAGACCCTACGGGTTCGAGAACTATGTAGACATGACCGAGACACATCTCCGATCAATAACCAACAGCGGAACCTGGATGCTCATATTGGTTCCTACATATTCTACGAAGATCTTTATCGGTCAAACCGCAATAACAACATACGCCATTCCCTTTGTCATCGGTATGTTACTTTGCTGAGATTTGATCGTCGGTATCATCATACCTAGTTCAATCTCATTACCGGCAAGTCTATTTACTCGTTCTGTAATGCATCATCCCGTAACTAACTCATTAGTCACATTGCTTGCAAGGCTTATAGTGATGTGCATTACCGAGTGGTGCCCAGAGATACCTCTCCGATACTCGGAGTGACAAATCCTAATCTCGGTCTATGCCAACCCAACAAACACCTTCGGAGACACCTGCAGAGCATCTTTATAATCACTCAGTTACGTTGTGATGTTTGATAGCACACAAGGTGTTCCTCCGGTATTCGGGAGTTGCATAATCTCATAGTCAAAGGAATATGTATAAGTCATGAAGAAAGCAATAGCAATAAAACTTAACGATAATTATGCTAAGCTAACGGATGGGTCTTGTCCATCACATCATTCTCCTAATGATGTGATCCCGTTCATCCAATGAGAACACATGTCTATGGTCAGGAAACTTAACCATCTTTGATTAACGAGCTAGTCAAGTAGAGGCATACTAGGGCCATTCTGTTTTGTCTATGTATTCACACATGTATCAAGTTTCCGGTTAATACAATTCTAGCATGAATAATAAACATTTATCATGATATAAGGAATTATAAATAACAACTTTATTATTGCCTCTAGAGCATATTTCCTTCAGTCTCGCACTTGCACTGGAGTCAATAATCTTGATTACATTGTAATGATTCTAACAACCATGGAGTCTTGGTGCTGCTTGAAGCTATATCGGTATTTCCCCAAAGTGAAGGGATGATGCAGCACAACAGCGGTAGGTATTTCCCTCATATGTGAAACTAAGCTTATCGAACCAGTAGGAGAACCAAGCAACACAACGTAAACAGCCCCTGCACACAGATAACAAATCCTCGCAACCCGACGTGTTAAAGGGGGTTGTCAATCCCTTCCGCGTACGGCGCCTCAAGATAGGCAAACAGACGTGAGATAAATTGTAGTAGACTGATAGATCGAACACCAAATAAAATAAATAAGAATAAATTGTAGCAAGGTATTTTTGTATTTTTGGTTTAATAGATCTGAAAATAAAAGCAAAGGAAAATAGATCGCAAAGGCAAATAATATGAGAAAGAGACCCGGGGGCCGTAGGTTTCACTAGTGGCTTCTCTCGAGAAAAATAGAAAACAGTGGGTGAACAAATTACTGTTAGGCAATTGATAGAACTTCAAATAATCATGACGATATCCAGGCAATGATCATTACATAGGCATCACGTCCAAGATTAGTAGACCGACTCCTGCGTGCATCTACTACTATTACTCCACACATCGACCGCTATCCAGCATGCATCTAGTGTATTAAGTTCATGGAGAAACGGAGTAACGCAATAAGAACGATGACATGATGTAGACAAGATCTATCTATGTAGAGATAGACCTCGTCGTTTTATCCTTAGTAGCAACGACACATACGTGTCGGTTCCCTTTCTGTCACTGGGATCAAGCACCGTAAGATCGAACCACTACAAAGCACCTCTTCCCATTGCAAGATAAATAGATCAAGTTGGCCAAACAAAACCCAAATATCGAAGAAGAAATATGAGGCTATAAGTAATCATGCATAAAAGAGATCAAAGAAACTCAAAGACTTTCATGGATATAAAAAGATAGATCTGATCATAAACTCAAAGTTCATCGATCCCAACAAACACACCGCAAAAGAGTTACATCATATGGATCTCCAAGAGACCATTGTATTGAGAATTCAGCGAGAGAGAGAAAGCCATCTAGCTACTAACTACGGACCTGAAGGTCTAAAAAAACTACTCACTCATCATTGGAGAGGCACCAATGGAGGTGGTGAACCCCATCCGAGATGGTGTCTAGATTGGATCTGGTGGTTCTGGACTCTGCGGTGGCTGGATCAATATTTTGTCGACTCCCCTAGGGTTTCTGTAATATTGGTGTATTTATAGAGCAAAGAGGCGGTCCGGGGGGCACCCGAGGTGGGCACAACCCACCAAGGCGCGCCTAGGCATCCTGGCGCGCCCTGGTGGGTTGTGCTCTCCTCGGACCACCCCCAGGCGCAGCCAGGGCCATTATGTGTCTTCTGGTCCAAAAAAATCTCCGTAAACTTTCGTTGCGTTTCGACTGCGTTTGGTATTGATTTCCTGTGATGTAAAAAACATGTAGAAAACAACAACTGGCACTTGGCACTATTTCAACAAGTTAGTACCAAAAAATGACTATAAAATGATTATAAAACTTCCAAGATTGATAATATAATAGCATGGAACAATAAAAAATTATAGATACGTTGGAGACGTATCAGCATCCCCAAGATTAACTCCTACTCGTCCTCGAGTAGGTAAGTGATAAAAATAGAATTTTTTTGCTGTGGAATGCTGCCTATCATGTCATATCATATTTCTTTCTTTGTAGCATGGACATTTGGACTTTTATATTGTTCAAAGCAATAGTCTAGTTTTGACATGATAATTTAAATACTCAAGCATATCAACAAGCAACCATGTCTTTCAAAATATCAATGCTTAAATAAGTTATCCCTGCCCATTATGCTCAAACATTGATCCATTCACGAAACACACTTGCATATTAGCTACAACCAATATTCAAGTACGATCATATTGCCTCCTAGTTGGCGCTTTTATAAGAGAAGATGGAGACTCAAATTCAAAAATAAAAATTGCATAAAGTAAAAGAAAGGCCTTCACAAAGGGAAGTAGGGATTCATAGAGGTGCCAGAGCTCAAAGCGAAACACTTGGAGATAAAAACATTTTGGGAGGTATATCCTTCCCACCAACGAAAACGACTTAGAGTTCCCAACACTTTCCATGCTAGGTATATCATAGGCGGTTCCCAAACAGAAAATAAAGTTTATTCCTTTTTTAACCATACTTTCAGTTTCCATGGCTAACCGTATCCACGGGTGCCTTCCATACCAACACTTTCCAAGGAAATTATTATTTGACAACATAAAGTAAAATCATTTTTCATTTCGGGACTGGGCATCCCTAATACCTTTGCCTTACTCTTATGCAACGACAAGTGAATAAGCACTCATCTTGAGAATAACACATCTAACATGGAAAATATTAGCCACCCCTCACCGCTCCGCGAGTGAAACGAACACACAAAAGAGAAGTTTATTTTGAAAATTGGAGATGGAACATCAAATTTGCTTAGAACGGCAAAAGAATACCACATATAGGTAGATATAGTGGGCTCATGTGGCAAAACTGGTTTAAACGTTTTTGGATGCACAAGTAGATCATACTTAGTGCAAAATGAAGGCTAGCAAAAAGATTGAGAAGCGACCAACCAAGAAACGGATAATCTCATAAGCGAGCATTAAGCATAATTAACACCAAATAATGCACCAAAAGTATGATATAATTTCCTTGCATAATTATTAACATTCGTGCTTGCATAGGGAATCACAAACCTTAACACCAATATTCTTACTAAAGCATAATTACTCATCAACATAACTCACATATCACATCATCATAACTCAGAACTATTACTAAGAATCAAGTTTATTTTGTCCAATGATTTTCATGAAAGTTTTTATTATATACCTCTTGGATATCTATCACTTTGGGACTAATTTTTATGTGTTTCTTTTGATAAGCTCAAACAAATATAAGTGAAGATCATGAGCACAATTTTTCTTTCTTTCTCTCAAATTAATTTAAGTGAAGCAAGAGAGAATTTCTTGAAAATTTTACTAACTCTCAAATAAATCTAAGTGAAGCAAGAGAGCATTTATTTAAAAATACTAAGGCACACCATGCTCAAAAAGATATAAGTGAAGCACTAGAGCAAGTCCATAGCTCATAAAAAAATTAAGTGAAGCATAGAGAGCGATTCTAACAAGTCATGACATAATTTTGGCTCTCTCAAATAGGTGTTGTTGGAAATATGCCCTAGAGGCAATAATAAAATGGTTATTATTATATTTCCTTGTTCATAATAATTATCTATTGTTCATGCTATAATTGTGTTATCCGGAAATCGTAATACATGTGTGAACACATAGACCATAACATGTCCCTAGTGAGCCTCTAGTTGACTAGCTCGTTGACCAGTAGATGGTTACTATTTCCTGACCATGGACATTGGATGTCATTGATAACGGGATCACATCATTAGGAGAATGATGTGATGGACAAGACCCAATCCTAAGCATAGCTCTAGATCGTGTAGTTCGTTTGCTAAAGCTTTTCTAATGTCAAGTATCATTTCCTTAGACCATGAGATCGTGCAACTCCCGGATACCGTAAGGATGCTTTGGGTGTACCAAACGTCACAACGTAACTGAGTGACTATAAAGGTGCACTACAGGTATCTCCGAAAGTGTCTGTTGGGTTGGCACGGATCAAGACTCGGATTTGTCACTCCGTATGACGGAGAGGTATCTTTGGGCCCACTCGGTAATGAATCATCATAATGAGCTCAATGTGACGAAGTCATTAGTCACGGGATCATGCATTACGGAACGAGTAAAGTGAGTTGCCGGTAACGAGATTGAACGAGGTATTGGGATACCGACGATCGAATCTCGGGCAAGTAACGTACCGATTGACAAAGGGAATTGTGTACGGGATTGCTTGAATCCTCGACAACGTGGTCCATCCGATGAGATCATCGTGGAACGTGTGGGAGCCAACATGGGTATCCAGATCCCGCTGTTGGTTATTGGCTAGAGAGGTGTCTCGGTCATGTCTGCATGATTCCCGAACCCGTAGGGTCTACACACTTAAGGTTCGGTGACGCTAGAGTTGTAGAGATATTAGTATGCGGTTAACCGAAAGTTGTTCGGAGTCCCGGATGAGATCCCAGACGTCACGAGGAGTTCCGGAATGGTCCAGAGGTAAAGATTTATACATAGGAAGTCCAGTTTCGGCCACCGGGAGAGTTTCGGGGGTCACCGGTATTGTACCGGGACCACCGGAAGGGTCCCGGGGGTCCACCGGGTGGGGCCACCTATCCCGGAGGGCCCCATGGGCTGAAGTGGCATGGGAACCAGCCCCTGGTGGGCTGGTGCGCCCCACCCAATGGCCCAAGGTGCCTAGGGTTGGAAACTCTAGGGGGCCGTTGCCCCCCGAGGGGCCGCCGCCCCCCTGTAGATGGGATCTCCAAGGGGGCATCCGCCCCCCCCCAGCCCCTATATATAGTGGAGGGGAGGGAGGGCGGCCACACCCTAAGCCCTGGCGCCTCCCTCTCCCTCCCGTGACACCTCTTCCTCCAGTAGCGCTTGGCGAAGCCCTGCTGGAATCCCGCTGCTTCCACCACCACGCCGTCGTGCTGCTGGATCTCCATCAACTTCTCCTTCCCCCTTGCTGGATCAAGAAGGAGGAGACGTCTCCGCTCCGTACGTGTGTTGAATGCGGAGGTGCCGTCCGTTCGGCGCTAGGATCATCGGTGATTTGGATCACGACGAGTACGACTCCATCAACCCCGTTCTCTTGAACGCTTCCGCTCGCGATCTACAAGGGTATGTAGATGCACTCCTCTCTCTCTTGTTGCTAGATGACTCCATAGATTGATCTTGGTGATGCATAGAAATTTTTTAATTTCTGCTACGATCCCCAACAGTGGCATCGTGAGCTAGGTCTATGCGTAGTTTCTATGCACGAGTAGAACACAAGTTGTTGTGTGCGTCAATTTTATCAATTTACTTGCCGTTACTAGTCTTATCTTGATTCGGCTGCATCGTGGGATGAAGCGGCCCGGACCGACCTTACACGTACGCTTACGTGAGACAGGTTCCACCGACTGACATGCACTAGTTGCATAAGGTGGCTAGCGAATGTCTGTCTCTCCCACTTTAGTCGGATCGGATTCGATGAAAAGGGTCCTTATGAAGGGTAAATAGAAATTGGCATATCACGTTGTGGTTTTGGCATTGGTAAGAAACGTTCTTGCTAGAAACCTATAGCAGCCACGTAAAAATTTGCAACAACAATTAGAGGACGTCTAACTTGGTTTTGCAGCATGTGTCATGTGATGTGATATGGCCAGAAGAATGTGATGAATGATATATGTGATGTATGAGATTGATCATGTTCTTGTAATAGGAATCACGACTTGCATGTCGATGAGTATGACAACCGGCAGGAGCCATAGGAGTTGTCTTAATTTATTTATGACCTGCGTGTCAACTGAAATGTCATGTAATTACTTTACTTTATTGCTAACCGTTAGCCATAGTAGTAGAAGTAATAGTTGGCGAGACAACTTCATGAAGACATGATGATGGAGATCATGGTGTCATGCCGGTGACAATGATGAACATGGCGCCCCGAAGATGGAGATCAAAAGGAGCAAAATGATATTGGCCATATCATGTCACTATTTGATTGCATGTGATGTTTATCATGTTTTACATCTTATTTGCTTAGAACGACGGTAGCATAAATAAGATGATCCCTCGCCAAAATTTCAAGAAAGTGTTCCCCCTAATTGTGCACCGTTGTGAAGGTTCGTTGTTCTGAAGCACCACGTGATGATCGGGTGTGATAGGTTCTAACGTTCGCATACAACGGGTGTAAGCCAGATTTACACACGCAATACACTTAGGTTGACTTGACGAGCCTAGCATGTACAGACATGGCCTCGGAACACAAGAGACCGAAAGGTCGAACATGAGTCGTATAGCAGATACGATCAACATGAAGATGTTCACCGATGATGACTAGTCCGTCTCACGTGATGATCGGACACGGCCTAGTTGACTCGGATCATGTATCACTTAGATGACTAGAGGGATGTCTGTCTGAGTGGGAGTTCATTAATAATTTGATTAGATGAACTTAATTATCATGAACTTAGTCTAAAATCTTTACAATATGTCTTGTAGATCAAATGGCCCACGCTAATGTCAACCTCAACTTCAACGCGTTCCTAGAGAAAACCAAGCTGAAAGATGATGGTAGCAACTATACGGACTGGGTCCGGAACTTGAGGATCATCCTCATAGCTGCCAAGAAAGCATATGTCCTTGAAGCACCGCTAGGTGAAGCACCCGTCCCAGCAAACCAAGACGTTATGAACGCTTGGCAAACACGTGTTGATGATTACTCGCTGGTTCAGTGCGGCATGCTTTACAGCTTAGAACCGGGGCTCCAAAAGCGTTTCGAGCAGCACGGAGCATATGAGATGTTCCAAGAGCTGAAAAGGTTTTCCAAGCTCATGCCCGGGTCGAGAGATATGAAGTCTCTGACAAGTTCTACAGTTGTAAGATGGAGGAGAATAGTTTCATCAGCGAACACATACTTCAAATGTCAGGGTTGCACAACCGCTTGTCTCAGCTGGGAGTTAATCTCCCGGATGACGCGGTCATTGATAGAATCCTTCAGTCGCTTCCACTTAGCTACAAGAGCTTTGTGATGAACTTCAATAGCAGGGGATGGAAAAGACCATTCCTGAGGTATATTCAATGCTGAAATTAGCGGAGGTGGAGATCAAAAAGGAACATCAAGTGTTGATGGTGAATAAAACCACTAAGTTCAAGAAAGGCAAGGGTAAGAAGAACTTCAAGAAAGACAGCAAGGGAGTTGCCGCGCCCGGTAAGCAAGCTGCCGGGAAGAAGACAAAGAATGGACCCAAGCCTGAGACTGAGTGCTTTTATTGCAAGGGAAACGGTCACTGGAAGTGGAACTACCCCAAGTACTTAGCGGATAAGAAGGCCGGCAATACCAAAGGTATATGTGATATACATGTTATTGATGTGTACCTAACCAGCGCTCGTAGTAGCTCCTGGGTATTTGATACTGGTGCCGTTGCTCATATTTGTAACTCAAAGCAGGAGCTGCGGAATAAGCGGAGACTGGTGAAGGACGAGGTGACGATGCGTGTCAGGAATGGTTCCAAGGTCGATGTGATCGCCGTCGGCACGCTACCTCTACATTTACCTACGGGATTAGTTTTAAACCTCAATAATTGTTATTTAGTGCCAGCTTTGAGCATGAACATTGTATCTGGATCTCGTTTGATGCAAGATGGCTACTCATTTAAATCCGAGAATAATGGTTGTTCTATTTATATGAGAGATATGTTTTATGGTCATGCCCCGCTGGTCAATGGTTTATTCTTAATGAATCTCGAACGTGATGTTACACATATTCATAGTGTGAATGCCAAGAAATGTAAGGTTGATAATGATAGTCCCACATACTTGTGGCACTGCCGCCTTGGTCACATTGGTGTCAAACGCATGAAGAAACTCCATGAAGATGGACTTTTGGAGTCTCTTGATTATGAATCATTTGACACGTGCGAACCATGCCTCATGGGAAAAATGACCAAGACTCCGTTCTCCGGAACAATGGAGCGAGCAACCAACTTATTGGAAATCATACATACTGATGTGTGCGGTCCAATGAGCGTTGAGGCTCGCGGTGGCTATCGTTATGTTCTCACCCTCACTGATGACTTGAGTAGATATGGGTATGTCTACTTAATGAAACACAAGTCTGAGACCTTTGAAAAGTTCAAGGAATTTCAGAGTGAGGTTGAAAATCAACGTGATAGGAAAATAAAGTTCTTACGATCCGATCGTGAAGGGGAATATTTGAGTCACGAATTTGGCACACACTTAAGGAAATGTGGAATTGTTTCACAACTCACGCCGCCTGGAACACCTCAGCGTAATGGTGTGTCCGAACGTCATAATCGCACTCTATTGGATATGGTGCGATCTATGATATCTCTTACCGATCTACCGCTATCATTTTGGGGTTATGCTTTAGAGACTGCCGCATTCACTTTAAATAGGGCTCCGTCAAAATCCGTTGAGACGACACCGTATGAATTATGGTTTGGAAAGAAACCTAAGCTGTCATTTCTTAAAGTTTGGGGATGCGATGCTTATGTCAAGAAACTTCAACCTGAAAAGCTCGAACCCAAGTCAGAAAAATGCGTCTTCATAGGATACCCTAAGGAAACCATTGGGTATACCTTCTACCTCAGATCCGAAGGCAAGATCTTCGTTGCCAAGAACGGGTCCTTTCTGGAGAAAGAGTTTCTCTCAAAAGAAGTAAGTGGGAGGAAAGTGGAACTTGATGAGATGACCCCTCTCGAACCAGAAAGTAGCGCGGCACAAGAAAATGTTTCTGTGGTGACTGCACCGACTAGAGAGGAAGTTAATGATGACGATCATGATCAAGTTACCACTGAACTTTGTAGGTCCACAAGGACACGTTCCGCACTAGAGTGGTACGGCAACCCTGTCCTGGAAATCATGTTGTTGGACAACGGTGAACCTTCGAACTATGAAGAAGCAATGGCAGGCCCAGATTCCAACAAATGGCTTGAAGCCATGCAATCCGAGATAGGATCCATGTATGAAAACAAAGTATGGACTTTGACAGACTTGCACGATGATCGGCGAGCGATAGAAAATAAATGGATCTTTAAGAAGAAGACGGACGCGGATGGAAATGTTACCATCTATAAAGCTCGACTTGTCGCTAAGGGTTATCGACAAGTTCAAGGAGTTGACTACGATGAGACCTTCTCACCCGTAGCGAAGCTGAAGTCCGACAGAATCATGTTAGCAATTGCCGCATTCTACGATTATGAAATATGGCAAATGGACGTCAAAACGGCATTCCTTAACGGCTTCCTTAAGGAAGAATTGTATATGATGCAGCCGGAAGGTTTTGTCGATCCTAAGAATGCTGACAAAGTATACAAGCTCCAGCGCTCAATCTATGGGCTGGTGCAGGCATCTCGGAGTTGGAACATTCGCTTTGATGAGATGATCAAAGCGTTTGGGTTTACACAGACTTATGGAGAAGCCTGTGTTTACAAGAAAGTGAGTGGGAGCTCTGTAGCATTTCTCATATTATATGTGGATGACATACTATTGATGGGAAATGATATAGAATTCTTGGAAAGCATAAAGGCCTACTTGAATAAGTGTTTTTCAATGAAGGACCTTGGAGAAGCTGCTTACATATTAGGCATCAAGATCTATAGAGATAGATCGAGACGCCTAATAGGTCTTTCACAAAGCACATACCTTGACAAGATATTGAAGAAGTTCAATATGGATCAGTCCAAGAAGGGGTTCTTGCCTGTATTGCAAGGTGTGAAATTGAGCACGGCTCAATGCCCGACCACGGCAGAAGATAGAGAAAAGATGAGTGTCGTCCCCTATGCCTCAGCCATAGGGTCTATTATGTATGCCATGCTGTGGACCAGACCTGATGTAAACCTTGCCGTAAGTTTGGTAGGAAGGTACCAAAGTAATCCCGGCATGGAACACTGGACAGCGGTCAAGAACATCCTAAAGTACCTGAAAAGGACTAAGGATATGTTTCTCGTTTATGGAGGTGACGAAGACCTCGTCGTAAAGGGTTACGTCGATTCTAGCTTCGACACGGATCTGGATGACTCTAAGTTACAAACCGGATACGTGTATATTTTGAATGGTGGGGCAGTCAGCTGGTGCAGTTGCAAGCAAAGCGTCGTGGCGGGATCTACATGTGAAGCGGAGTACATGGCAGCCTCGGAGGCAGCACATGAAGCAATCTGGATGAAGGAGTTCATTGCCGACCTAGGAGTTATTCCCAATGCATCGGGGCCGATGACTCTCTTCTGTGACAACACTGGAGCTATTGCCCTTGCCAAGGAGCCCAGGTTTCACGAGAAGACCAGGCACATCAAGCGTCGCTTCAACTCCATTCGTGAAAATGTTCAAAATGGAAACATAGATATTTGTAAAGTGCATACGGATTTGAATGTCACAGATTCGTTGACTAAACCTCTTCCACGGGCGAAACATGATCAACACCAGAACTCTATGGGTCTACGCTTCATCACAATGTAACTAGATTATTGACTCTAGTGCAAGTGGGAGACTGTTGGAAATATGCCCTAGAGGCAATAATAAAATGGTTATTATTATATTTCCTTGTTCATAATAATTATCTATTGTTCATGCTATAATTGTGTTATCCGGAAATCGTAATACATGTGTGAACACATAGACCATAACATGTCCCTAGTGAGCCTCTAGTTGACTAGCTCATTGATCAATAGATGGTTACGGTTTCCTGACCATGGACATTGGATGTCATTGATAACGGGATCACATCATTAGGAGAATGATGTGATGGACAAGACCCAATCCTAAGCATAGCTCTAGATCGTGTAGTTCGTTTGCTAAAGCTTTTCTAATGTCAAGTATCATTTCCTTAGACCATGAGATCGTGCAACTCCCGGATACCGTAAGGATGCTTTGGGTGTACCAAACGTCACAACGTAACTGAGTGACTATAAAGGTGCACTACAGGTATCTCCGAAAGTGTCTGTTGGGTTGGCACGGATCGAGACTCAGATTTGTCACTCCGTATGACGGAGAGGTATCTTTGGGCCCACTCGGTAATGCATCATCATAATGAGCACAATGTGACTAAGTAGTTAGTCACAGGATCATGCATTACGGAACGGGTAAAGTGACTTGCCGGTAACGAGATTGAACGAGGTATTGGGATACCGACGATCGAATCTCGGGCAAGTAACGTACCGATTGACAAAGGGAATTGTGTACGGGATTGCTTGAATCCTCGACATCGTGGTCCATCCGATGAGATCATCGTGGAACGTGTGGGAGCCAACATGGGTATCCAGATCCCGCTGTTGGTTATTGGCTAGAGAGGTGTCTCGGTCATGTCTGCATGATTCCCGAACCCGTAGGGTCTACACACTTAAGGTTCGGTGACGCTAGAGTTGTAGAGATATTAGTATGCGGTTAACCGAAAGTTGTTCGGAGTCCCGGATGAGATCCCAGACGTCACGAGGAGTTCCGGAATGGTCCGGAGGTAAAGATTTATATATAGGAAGTCCAGTTTCGGCCACCGGGAGAGTTTCGGGGGTCACCGGTATTGTACCGGGACCACCGGAAGGGTCCCGGGGGTCCACCGGGTGGGGCCACCTATCCCGGAGGGCCCCATGGGCTGAAGTGGCATGGGAACCAGCCCCTGGTGGGCTGGTGCGCCCCACCCAATGGCCCAAGGCGCCTAGGGTTGGAAACTCTAGGGGGCCGTTGCCCCCCGAGGGGCCGCCGCCCCCCTGTAGATGGGATCTCCAAGGGGGCATCCGCCCCCCCCCAGCCCCTATATATAGTGGAGGGGAGGGAGGGCGGCCACACCCTAAGCCCTGGCGCCTCCCTCTCCCTCCCGTGACACCTCTTCCTCCAGTAGCGCTTGGCGAAGCCCTGCTGGAATCCCGCTGCTTCCACCACCACGCCGTCGTGCTGCTGGATCTCCATCAACTTCTCCTTCCCCCTTGCTGGATCAAGAAGGAGGAGACGTCTCCGCTCCGTACGTGTGTTGAATGCGGAGGTGCCGTCCGTTCGGCGCTAGGATCATCGGTGATTTGGATCACGACGAGTACGACTCCATCAACCCCGTTCTCTTGAACGCTTCCGCTCGCGATCTACAAGGGTATGTAGATGCACTCCTCTCTCTCTTGTTGCTAGATGACTCCATAGATTGATCTTGGTGATGCATAGAAATTTTTTAATTTCTGCTACGATCCCCAACAGTGGCATCGTGAGCTAGGTCTATGCGTAGTTTCTATGCACGAGTAGAACACAAGTTGTTGTGTGCGTCAATTTTATCAATTTACTTGCCGTTACTAGTCTTATCTTGATTCGGCGGCATCGTGGGATGAAGCGGCCCGGACCGACCTTACACGTACGCTTACGTGAGACAGGTTCCACCGACTGACATGCACTAGTTGCATAAGGTGGCTAGCGAATGTCTGTCTCTCCCACTTTAGTCGGATCGGATTCGATGAAAAGGGTCCTTATGAAGGGTAAATAGAAATTGGCATATCACGTTGTGGTTTTGGCATTGGTAAGAAACGTTCTTGCTAGAAACCTATAGCAGCCACGTAAAAATTTGCAACAACAATTAGAGGACGTCTAACTTGGTTTTGCAGCATGTGTCATGTGATGTGATATGGCCAGAAGAATGTGATGAATGATATATGTGATGTATGAGATTGATCATGTTCTTGTAATAGGAATCACGACTTGCATGTCGATGAGTATGACAACCGGCAGGAGCCATAGGAGTTGTCTTAATTTATTTATGACCTGCGTGTCAACTGAAATGTCATGTAATTACTTTACTTTATTGCTAACCGTTAGCCATAGTAGTAGAAGTAATAGTTGGCGAGACAACTTCATGAAGACATGATGATGGAGATCATGGTGTCATGCCGGTGACAATGATGAACATGGCGCCCCGAAGATGGAGATCAAAAGGAGAAAAATGATATTGGCCATATCATGTCACTATTTGATTGCATGTGATGTTTATCATGTTTTACATCTTATTTGCTTAGAACGACGGTAGCATAAATAAGATGATCCCTCGCCAAAATTTCAAGAAAGTGTTCCCCCTAATTGTGCACCGTTGTGAAGGTTCGTTGTTCTGAAGCACCACGTGATGATCGGGTGTGATAGGTTCTAACGTTCGCATACAACGGGTGTAAGCCAGATTTACACACGCAATACACTTAGGTTGACTTGACGAGCCTAGCATGTACAGACATGGCCTCGGAACACAAGAGACCGAAAGGTCGAACATGAGTCGTATAGCAGATACGATCAACATGAAGATGTTCACCGATGATGACTAGTCCGTCTCACGTGATGATCGGACACGGCCTAGTTGACTCGGATCATGTATCACTTAGATGACTAGAGGGATGTCTGTCTGAGTGGGAGTTCATTAATAATTTGATTAGATGAACTTAATTATCATGAACTTAGTCTAAAATCTTTACAATATGTCTTGTAGATCAAATGGCCCACGCTAATGTCAACCTCAACTTCAACGCGTTCCTAGAGAAAACCAAGCTGAAAGATGATGGTAGCAACTATACGGACTGGGTCCGGAACTTGAGGATCATCCTCATAGCTGCCAAGAAAGCATATGTCCTTGAAGCACCGCTAGGTGAAGCACCCGTCCCAGCAAACCAAGACGTTATGAACGCTTGGCAAACACGTGTTGATGATTACTCGCTGGTTCAGTGCGGCATGCTTTACAGCTTAGAACCGGGGCTCCAAAAGCGTTTCGAGCAGCACGGAGCATATGAGATGTTCCAAGAGCTGAAAAGGTTTTCCAAGCTCATGCCCGGGTCGAGAGATATGAAGTCTCTGACAAGTTCTACAGTTGTAAGATGGAGGAGAATAGTTTCATCAGCGAACACATACTTCAAATGTCAGGGTTGCACAACCGCTTGTCTCAGCTGGGAGTTAATCTCCCGGATGACGCGGTCGTTGATAGAATCCTTCAGTCGCTTCCACTTAGCTACAAGAGCTTTGTGATGAACTTCAATAGCAGGGGATGGAAAAGACCATTCCTGAGGTATATTCAATGCTGAAATTAGCGGAGGTGGAGATCAAAAAGGAACATCAAGTGTTGATGGTGAATAAAACCACTAAGTTCAAGAAAGGCAAGGGTAAGAAGAACTTCAAGAAAGACAGCAAGGGAGTTGCCGCGCCCGGTAAGCAAGCTGCCGGGAAGAAGACAAAGAATGGACCCAAGCCTGAGACTGAGTGCTTTTATTGCAAGGGAAACGGTCACTGGAAGTGGAACTACCCCAAGTACTTAGCGGATAAGAAGGCCGGCAATACCAAAGGTATATGTGATATACATGTTATTGATGTGTACCTAACCAGCGCTCGTAGTAGCTCCTGGGTATTTGATACTGGTGCCGTTGCTCATATTTGTAACTCAAAGCAGGAGCTGCGGAATAAGCGGAGACTGGTGAAGGACGAGGTGACGATGCGTGTCAGGAATGGTTCCAAGGTCGATGTGATCGCCGTCGGCACGCTACCTCTACATTTACCTACGGGATTAGTTTTAAACCTCAATAATTGTTATTTAGTGCCAGCTTTGAGCATGAACATTGTATCTGGATCTCGTTTGATGCAAGATGGCTACTCATTTAAATCCGAGAATAATGGTTGTTCTATTTATATGAGAGATATGTTTTATGGTCATGCCCCGCTGGTCAATGGTTTATTCTTAATGAATCTCGAACGTGATGTTACACATATTCATAGTGTGAATGCCAAGAAATGTAAGGTTGATAATGATAGTCCCACATACTTGTGGCACTGCCGCCTTGGTCACATTGGTGTCAAACGCATGAAGAAACTCCATGCAGATGGACTTTTGGAGTCTCTTGATTATGAATCATTTGACACGTGCGAACCATGCCTCATGGGAAAAATGACCAAGACTCCGTTCTCCGGAACAATGGAGCGAGCAACCAACTTATTGGAAATCATACATACTGATGTGTGCGGTCCAATGAGCGTTGAGGCTCGCGGTGGCTATCGTTATGTTCTCACCCTCACTGATGACTTGAGTAGATATGGGTATGTCTACTTAATGAAACACAAGTCTGAGACCTTTGAAAAGTTCAAGGAATTTCAGAGTGAGGTTGAAAATCAACGTGATAGGAAAATAAAGTTCTTACGATCCGATCGTGAAGGGGAATATTTGAGTCACGAATTTGGCACACACTTAAGGAAATGTGGAATTGTTTCACAACTCACGCCGCCTGGAACACCTCAGCGTAATGGTGTGTCCGAACGTCATAATCGCACTCTATTGGATATGGTGCGATCTATGATATCTCTTACCGATCTACCGCTATCATTTTGGGGTTATGCTTTAGAGACTGCCGCATTCACTTTAAATAGGGCTCCGTCAAAATCCGTTGAGACGACACCGTATGAATTATGGTTTGGAAAGAAACCTAAGCTGTCATTTCTTAAAGTTTGGGGATGCGATGCTTATGTCAAGAAACTTCAACCTGAAAAGCTCGAACCCAAGTCAGAAAAATGCGTCTTCATAGGATACCCTAAGGAAACCATTGGGTATACCTTCTACCTCAGATCCGAAGGCAAGATCTTCGTTGCCAAGAACGGGTCCTTTCTGGAGAAAGAGTTTCTCTCAAAAGAAGTAAGTGGGAGGAAAGTGGAACTTGATGAGATGACCCCTCTCGAACCAGAAAGTAGCGCGGCACAAGAAAATGTTTCTGTGGTGACTGCACCGACTAGAGAGGAAGTTAATGATGACGATCATGATCAAGTTACCACTGAACTTTGTAGGTCCACAAGGACACGTTCCGCACTAGAGTGGTACGGCAACCCTGTCCTGGAAATCATGTTGTTGGACAACGGTGAACCTTCGAACTATGAAGAAGCAATGGCAGGCCCAGATTCCAACAAATGGCTTGAAGCCATGCAATCCGAGATAGGATCCATGTATGAAAACAAAGTATGGACTTTGACAGACTTGCACGATGATCGGCGAGCGATAGAAAATAAATGGATCTTTAAGAAGAAGACGGACGCGGATGGAAATGTTACCATCTATAAAGCTCGACTTGTCGCTAAGGGTTATCGACAAGTTCAAGGAGTTGACTACGATGAGACCTTCTCACCCGTAGCGAAGCTGAAGTCCGACAGAATCATGTTAGCAATTGCCGCATTCTACGATTATGAAATATGGCAAATGGACGTCAAAACGGCATTCCTTAACGGCTTCCTTAAGGAAGAATTGTATATGATGCAGCCGGAAGGTTTTGTCGATCCTAAGAATGCTGACAAAGTATACAAGCTCCAGCGCTCAATCTATGGGCTGGTGCAGGCATCTCGGAGTTGGAACATTCGCTTTGATGAGATGATCAAAGCGTTTGGGTTTACACAGACTTATGGAGAAGCCTGTGTTTACAAGAAAGTGAGTGGGAGCTCTGTAGCATTTCTCATATTATATGTGGATGACATACTATTGATGGGAAATGATATAGAATTCTTGGAAAGCATAAAGGCCTACTTGAATAAGTGTTTTTCAATGAAGGACCTTGGAGAAGCTGCTTACATATTAGGCATCAAGATCTATAGAGATAGATCGAGACGCCTAATAGGTCTTTCACAAAGCACATACCTTGACAAGATATTGAAGAAGTTCAATATGGATCAGTCCAAGAAGGGGTTCTTGCCTGTATTGCAAGGTGTGAAATTGAGCACGGCTCAATGCCCGACCACGGCAGAAGATAGAGAAAAGATGAGTGTCGTCCCCTATGCCTCAGCCATAGGGTCTATTATGTATGCCATGCTGTGGACCAGACCTGATGTAAACCTTGCCGTAAGTTTGGTAGGAAGGTACCAAAGTAATCCCGGCATGGAACACTGGACAGCGGTCAAGAACATCCTAAAGTACCTGAAAAGGACTAAGGATATGTTTCTCGTTTATGGAGGTGACGAAGACCTCGTCGTAAAGGGTTACGTCGATTCTAGCTTCGACACGGATCTGGATGACTCTAAGTTACAAACCGGATACGTGTATATTTTGAATGGTGGGGCAGTCAGCTGGTGCAGTTGCAAGCAAAGCGTCGTGGCGGGATCTACATGTGAAGCGGAGTACATGGCAGCCTCGGAGGCAGCACATGAAGCAATCTGGATGAAGGAGTTCATTGCCGACCTAGGAGTTATTCCCAATGCATCGGGGCCGATGACTCTCTTCTGTGACAACACTGGAGCTATTGCCCTTGCCAAGGAGCCCAGGTTTCACGAGAAGACCAGGCACATCAAGCGTCGCTTCAACTCCATTCGTGAAAATGTTCAAAATGGAAACATAGATATTTGTAAAGTGCATACGGATTTGAATGTCACAGATTCGTTGACTAAACCTCTTCCACGGGCGAAACATGATCAACACCAGAACTCTATGGGTCTACGCTTCATCACAATGTAACTAGATTATTGACTCTAGTGCAAGTGGGAGACTGTTGGAAATATGCCCTAGAGGCAATAATAAAATGGTTATTATTATATTTCCTTGTTCATAATAATTATCTATTGTTCATGCTATAATTGTGTTATCCGGAAATCGTAATACATGTGTGAACACATAGACCATAACATGTCCCTAGTGAGCCTCTAGTTGACTAGCTCATTGATCAATAGATGGTTACGGTTTCCTGACCATGGACATTGGATGTCATTGATAACGGGATCACATCATTAGGAGAATGATGTGATGGACAAGACCCAATCCTAAGCATAGCTCTAGATCGTGTAGTTCGTTTGCTAAAGCTTTTCTAATGTCAAGTATCATTTCCTTAGACCATGAGATCGTGCAACTCCCGGATACCGTAAGGATGCTTTGGGTGTACCAAACGTCACAACGTAACTGAGTGACTATAAAGGTGCACTACAGGTATCTCCGAAAGTGTCTGTTGGGTTGGCACGGATCGAGACTCAGATTTGTCACTCCGTATGACGGAGAGGTATCTTTGGGCCCACTCGGTAATGCATCATCATAATGAGCACAATGTGACTAAGTAGTTAGTCACAGGATCATGCATTACGGAACGGGTAAAGTGACTTGCCGGTAACGAGATTGAACGAGGTATTGGGATACCGATGATCGAATCTCGGGCAAGTAACGTACCGATTGACAAAGGGAATTGTGTACGGGATTGCTTGAATCCTCGACATCGTGGTTCATCCGATGAGATCATCGTGGAACGTGTGAGAGCCAACATGGGTATCCAGATCCCGCTGTTGGTTATTGGCTAGAGAGGTGTCTCGGTCATGTCTGCATGATTCCCGAACCCGTAGGGTCTACACACTTAAGGTTCGGTGACGCTAGAGTTGTAGAGATATTAGTATGCGGTTAACCGAAAGTTGTTCGGAGTCCCGGATGAGATCTCGGATGTCACGAGGAGTTCCGGAATGGTCCGGTGGTAAAGATTTATATATAGGAAGTCCAGTTTCGGCCACCGGGAGAGTTTCGGGGGTCACCGGTATTGTACCGGGACCACCGGAAGGGTCCCGGGGGTCCACCGGGTGGGGCCACCTATCCCGGAGGGCGCCATGGGCTGAAGTGGCGTGGGAACCAGCCCCTGGTGGGCTGGTGCGCCCCACCCAATGGCCCAAGGCGCCTAGGGTTGGAAACCCTAGGGGGCCGTTGCGCCCCCCTGGTTGGGAACCCTAAGGGGGCCGTTGCCCCCCGAGGGGCCGCCGCCCCGGGGGCCGCCGCCCCCCTCTAGATGGGATCTCCAAGGGGGCATGCGCCCCCCCTAGCCCCTATATATAGTGGAGGGGAGGGAGGGCAGCCACACCCTAAGCCCTAGCGCCTCCCTCTCCCTCCCGTGACACCTCTTCCTCCTCTAGTAGCGCTTGGCGAAGCCCTGCTGGAATCCCGCTGCTTCCACCACCACGCCGTCGTGCTGCTGGATCTCCATCAACTTCTCCTTCCCCCTTGTTGGATCAAGAAGGAGGAGACGTCTCCGCTCTGTACGTGTGTTGAACGCGGAGGTGCCGTCCGTTCGGCGCTAGGATCGTCGGTGATTTGGATCACGACGAGTACGACTCCATCAACCCCGTTCTCTTGAACGCTTCCGCTCGCGATCTACAAGGGTATGTAGATGCACTCCTCTCTCTCTCTCTCTCTCGTTGCTAGATGACTCCATAGATTGATCTTGGTGATGCGTAGAAAATTTTTAATTTCTGCTACGATCCCCAACAGGTGTCTCCGGCAAGGAATCAAGACTTAAAACACAAAATGAAACAAGCAAAGAATCATATCATACAAGACACTCCAAGCAAAACACATAGTATGTGACGAATAAAAATATAGCTTTGAGTAAAATACCGATGGTCGTTAGAAGAAAGAGGGGATGCCACTCGGGTCATCCCCAAGCTTAGTTGTTTTCTCATTTTTGGATAATAGCTTGGGATGCCGAGGCATCCCCACGCTTAGGCTCTTCTTACTCCTTATTCCTTCATCCATAGTAAGATAACCCAAAACTTGAAAACTTCAATCACACAAAACTCAACAAAACCTTCGTGAGATCCGTTAGTAAAAGAAAGCAAATCACTACTATAATTACTGTACCAAACCAATTCATATTAGTTTTTGCATTATATCTACTGTATTCCAACTTTTCTATGGAAAAAACTCATCAAAGAAAACCATAGAGCCATCAAAACAAGCACACAACACAAAGAAAACAGAATCTGTCAAAATAGAATAGTCTGTAGCAATCTGACTATTTCGAAAACTTCTGGAACTCCAAAAATTCTGAAAATTAGGACGCCCTGAGAAATTTGTATATTAATATACTGCAAAAAGAATTGGCATTTTAGCACGCTCTGGTAAAAAATGAGAATTGTTTTCGTGCACAAAGTTTCTGTTTTTTAGCAAAATCAAACAACTATCACCCAAGAAGATCCTAAAGGCTTTACTTGGCACAAACACTAATTAAAACATAAAAACACAATCATAATAGTAGCATAATTGTGCAAACACTCAAGAACAGAAAGCAAAAATAAATTTTATTCATTAGGTTGCCTCCCAATAAGCGCTATAGTTTTACGCCCTTAGCTAGGCATAAAGCAAGGATCTAAGTTTTGTCATCCTTCTTCCTAATTTTCTTAGAGGTGTTTTCATCATGGGGTTTTGTAAACACAACATAAAACATATTATGCATAGAAACCTTAGCATTTCTAAGTTGGTTTTCATCATAACCCCTTTGATTTCCCGCAACAATCCAAGAGTGATGTTGATTAACATTATTGAAAACTTGTTGGATTATATCTAAAATGGGGACTTCCTTTTTAAGATTCTCATCAAAGATTTTATTATCTGCAAGCAAATGCCTTAGCGCATAATCACTACCATAAAGGATTTCATCTATCACGGTTTTTCACGATTCATACCATAAATATCAAAGATTTCCCTAGCTTCCCATATTATGTAGTCAAACTCATTCATAAGAACGAGAGTGGCCAACTTTTTATCCCTAGGATTCTTTATAATGGGAAGCTCAAAAAAAATCTTTGCAAAGTAGGATGGGTACGAATAAATTTACTTTGAAGTTTCAGAACTAGTGCTGAAATAGCATCCGCATAAGATCTAGTAGTTTTAAGTATAGGATCATCATCAAGACTTAGATTCCCAACACAATTGAAAAATTCTTGGATACGTTCTTTTCCCATAACGTTCTCCCAAGATAAAAAATTTAGCATCCAGATTGCCCGTACGTCCAATCTTAGGAGTTCGGCCATCATCTGTTCGTGCCACACCAAAATCACTCATGATTGCAAGCAAAGGATAGATCTGACGAGAAAACAGCGAACGAAAAAGAGAGGCGAATAGAATGGCAAATTTTTGTGAAGTGGGGGAGAGGAAAACGAGAGGCAAATGGCAAATAATGTAAATTGCGAGGAGATGAGATTTGTGATTAGGACCCTAGTATATGTGAAGATCCTCCCCGGCAACGGCACCAGAAATTCCTTTTGATGCGGCTTGAAGCTACGTCGGTATTTCCCCAAAGAGGAAGGGATGATGCAGCACAGCAGCGGTAGGTATTTCCCTCAGATGTGAAACCAAGGTTATCGAACCAGTAGGAGAACCAAGCAACACAACGTAAACAGCCCCTGCACACAGATAACAAATCCTCGCAACCCGGCGTGTTAAAGGGGTTGTCAATCCCTTCCGGGTACGGCGCCTCAAGATAGGCAAACGGACGTGAGATAAATTGTAGTAGATTAATAGATCGAACGCCAAATAAAATAAATAACAATAAATTGCAGCAAGGAATTTTTGTATTTTTGGTTTAATAGATTTGAAAATAAAAGCAAAGGAAAATAGATCGCAAAGGCAAATAATATGAGAAAGAGAACCGGGCGCCGTAGGTTTCACTAGTGGCTTCTCTCGAGAAAAATAGCAAACGGTGGGTGAACAAATTACTGTTAAGTGATATGTCTCCAATGTATCTATAATTTTTGATTGCTCCATGCTATTATATTTTTTGTTTTGGATGTTTAATGGGCTTTATTATACACTTTTATATTATTTTTGGGACTAACCTACTAACCCAAGGCCCAGTGCAAATTACTGTTTCTTTGCCTATTTCAGTGTTTCGCAGAAAAGGAATATCAAATGGAGTCCAAAAGGAATGAAACCTTCGGCAGCGTGATTTTTGGAACTACTTATGCTACTTTCCTGCATCACCCTTTCCTCTTCAAGGGAAAAACCAACGCATGCTCAAGAGGTAACAAGAAGGATTTCTGGCGCCGTTGCCGGCGAGTCTACGCACAAGTCAAGACATACCAAGTACCCTTTTCAAACTCTTATCCCTCGCATTACATTATTTGCCATTTGCCTCTCGTTTTCGTCTCCCCCACTTCAACCTTGCCGTTTTATTCGCCCTCTTTTTCCGTTCGCCTCTTTTTCGCTTGCTTCTTGTTTGCTTGTGTGTTGGATTTCTTGCTTGTCACGATGGCTCAAGATAATACTAAATTGTGTGACTTTGCCAATACCAACAACAATGATTTTCTTAGCACTCCGATTGCTCCTCTTACCGATGCTGAATCTTGTGAAATTAATGTTGCTTTGCTGAATCCTGTCATGAAAGATCAATTCGCCGGCCTTCCTAGTGAAGATGCCGCTACCCATCTAAATAGCTTTGTGTATTTGTGTGATATGCAAAAGAAGAAACATGTGGAGAATGATATTGTTAAACTGAAGCTATTTCCGTTTTCGCTTAGAGATCGTGCTAAAACTTGGTTTTCGCCTTTGCCTAAATATAGTATTGATTCTTGGAATAAGTGCAAAGATGCTTTTATCTCTTAAGTATTTTCCTCCCGCTAAGATCATCTCTCTTAGAAACGATATTATGAATTTTAAGCAACTTGATCATGAACATGTTGCACAAGCTTGGGAGAGGATGAAATTAATGATACGTAATTGCCCTACACATGGTTTGAATTTACGGATGATTATACAAAAAATTTATGCCAGATTGAATTTTGCTTCTAGAAATCTTTTAGATTCGGCCACGGGAGGCACTTTTATGGAAATCACCTTAGGAGAAGCTACTAAACTCCTAGATAATATTATGGTTAATTATTCTCAATGGCACACTAAAAGATCTACTAGTAAAAGGTGCATGCAATTGAAGAGATTAATGTTTTGAGTGGAAAGATGGATGAACTTATGAAATTGTTTGCTAATAAGAGTGTTTCTTCTAATCCCAATGATATGCCTTTGTCTACCTTGATTGAGAATAATAATGAATCTATGGATGTGAATTTTGTTGGTAGTAACAATTTTGGTAACAACGCTTATAGAGGAAATTTTAATCCTAGGCCGTATCCTAGTAATTCCTCTAATAATTATGGTAATTCCTACAACAACTCTTATGGAAATTTTAATAAGATGCCCTCTGATTTTGAGACTAGTGTTAAAGAAATTATGATTTCTCAAAATAATTTCAATGCTTTGCTTGAAGAAAAATTGCCTAAGATTGATGAATTGGCTAGGAACGTGGATAGAATTTCTCTTGATGTTGATTCTTTGAAACTTAGATCCATTCCACCTAAGCATGATATCAATGAGTCTCTCAAAGCCATGAGAATTTCCATTGATGAGTGCAAAGAAAGAACCGCTAGGATGCGTGCTAAGAAAGATTGCTTTATACAAGCGTGTTCTTCTAGTTTTCATGATAATAAGGATGAAGATCTAAAAGTGAATGATGTTTCTCCTATTAAATCTTTGTTTTGCAATATGAATCTTGATAATTATGGGACTGGAGATGAGTCAACTTTAGTTAAAAGGCGTCCCAATGATTCGGAGTTTTAGATCTTGATGCAAAAATTGGTAAAAGTGGGATTGAAGAGGTCAAAACTTTAGATAGCAATGAACCCACTATCTTGGATTTCAAGGAATTTAATTATGATAATTGTTCTTTAATAGATTGTATTTCCTTGTTGCAATCCGTGCTAAATTCTCCAAATGCTTATAGCCAAAATAAGGCTTTTACCAAACATATCGTTGATGCTTTAATGCAATCTTATGAAGAAAAGCTTGAATTGGAAGTTTCTATCCCTAGAAAAATTTATGATGAGTGGGAACCTACTATTAAAATTAAAATTAAAGATCATGAATGCTATGCTTTGTGTGATTTGGGTGCTAGTGTTTCCACGATTCCAAAAACTTTGTGTGATTTGTTGGGTTTCCGTGAATTTGATGATTGTTCTTTAAACTTGCACCTTGGGGATTCCACCATTAAGAAACCTATGGGAAGAATTAATGATGTTCTTATTTTTGCAAATAGGAATTATGTGCCCGTAGATTTCATTGTTCTTGATATGAGTGCAATCCTCCATGTCCTATTATTCTTGGTAGACCTTTCCTTAGAACGATTGGTGCAATTATTGATATGAAGGAAGGGAATATTAGATTCCAATTTCCATTAAGGAAAGGCATGGAACACTTTTCTAGAAAGAAAATTAAATTACCTTATGAATCTATCATGAGAGCCACTTATGGATTGCATGCCAAAGATGGCAATACCTAGATCTATCCTTGCCTTTATGCCTAGCTAGGGGCGTTAAACGATAGCGCTTGTTGGGAGGCAACCCAATTTTATTTTTGTTTCTTGGTTTTTGGTTCTGTTTAGGAATAAATAATCCATCTATCTTCTGGTTAGATGTGTTTTTGTGTTTTATTTAGTGTTTGTGCCAAGTAGAACCTTTGGGAAGACTTGGGTGAAGTCTTTTTTATCTTGCTGTAAAAAACAGAAACTTTAGCACTCACGAGATTAGTTACAACTTTTTACTGGAGAGTGCTATTTAGTTGATTATTTTTGCACATGATTAATAGATAAATTCCTCACGTCCAGAAATTTATTTTAGAATTTTTGGAGTTCCAGAAGTTTGCGTTAGGTTCAGATTACTACAGACTGTTCTGTTTTTGACAGATTCTGTTTTTCGTGTGTTGTTTGCTTATTTTGATGAATCTATGGCTAGTATCGGAGGTTATGAACCATAGAGAAGTTGGAATACAGTAGGTTTAACACCAATATAAATAAAGAATGAGTTCATTACAGTACCTTGAAGTGGTGTTTTGTTTTCTTTCGCTAACGGAGCTCACGAGATTTTCTGTTAAGTTTTGTGTTGTGGAGTTTTCAAGTTTTGGGTAAAGATTTGATGGATTATGGAACAAGGAGTGGCAAGAGCCTAAGCTTGAGGATGCCCAAGGAACCCCAAGCTAAATCTAAGGACAACCCAAAATCCTAAGCTTGGGGATGCCCCGGAAGGCATCCCCTCTTTTGTCTTTGTCCACAGGTAACTTTACTTGGAGCTATATTTTTATTCACCACATGATATGTGTTTTGCTTGGAGCGTCTTGTATGATTTGATAATTTGCTTTTTAGTTCACCACAATCATCCTTGCTGTACACACCTTTTGAGAGAGACACACATTATTCGGAATTTATTAGAATACTCTATGTGCTTCACTTATATCTTTCGAGTTAGACAATTTTGTTCTAGTGCTTCACTTATATCTTTTAGAGCACGGTGGTGGTTTTATTTTATAGAAATTATTGATCTCTCATGCTTCACTTATATTATTTTTAGAGTCCTTTAGAACAGCATGGTAATTTGCTTTGGTTATAAAATTAGTCCTAATACGATAGGCATCCAAGATAAAAACTTTAAAGTGCATTGAATACTAAGAGAAGTTTGATACTTGATAGTTGTTTTGAGATATAAAGGTGGTAATATTAAAGTTGTGCTAGTTGAGTAGTTGTGAATTTGAGAAATACTTGTGTTGAAGTTTGCAAGTCCCGTAGCATGCACGTATGGTAAACGTTGTGTGACAAATTTGAAACATGAGGTGTTCTTTGATTGTCATCCTTATGAGTGGCGGTCGGGGATGAGCGATGGTCTTTTCCTACCAATCTATCCCCCTAGGAGCATGCGCGTAGTGCTTGGTTTTTGATGACTTGTAGATTTTTGCAATAAGTATGTGAGTTCTTTATGACTAATGTTGAGTCCGTGGATTATACACACTCTCAACCTTCCATCATTGCTAGCCTCTTCGGTACCGTGCATTGCCCTTTCTCACCTTCAGAGTTGGTGCAAACTTCGCCGGTGCATCCAAACCCCGTGATACGATATGCTCTATCACACATAAACCTCCTTATATCTTCCTCAAAACAGCCACCATACCTACCTATTATGGCATTTCCATAGCCATTCCGAGATATATTGCCATGCAACTTTCCACCGTTCCGTTTATTATGACACACTTCATCATTGTCATATTGCCTTGCACGAACATGTAGTTGACATCGTATTTGTGGCAAAGCCACCATGCATATTATTTCATACATGTCACTCTTGATTCATTGCCCTTCCCAGTACACCGCTGGAGGCATTCATATAGAGTCATACCTTGTTCTAGTATCGAGTTGTAATCACCGAGTTGTAAATAAATAGAAGTGTGATGATCATCATTAATAGAGCATTGTCCCAAAAAAACAGAAAGTCCAAATAAAAAAAGAAAGGCCCCAAAAAAGAAAAAAAAGAAAAAAAAAGAGGGACAATGCTACTATCCTTTTCCACACTTGTGCTTTAAAGTAGCACCATGATCTTTATGATAGAGAGTCTCTTGTTTTGTCACTTTCATATACTAGTGGGAATTTTTCATTATAGAACTTGGCTTGTATATTCCAATGATGGGCTTCCTCAAATGCCCTAGGTCTTCATGAGCAAGCAAGTTGGATGCACACCCACTTAGTTTCTTTTGTTGAGTTTTCATACATTTATAGCTCTAGTGCATCCGTTGCATGGCAATCCCTACTCCTTGCATTGACATCAATTGATGGGCATCTCCCTAGCCCGTTGATTAGCCGCGTCAATGTGAGACTTCCTCCTTTTTTGTCTTCTCCACACAACCCCCATCATTATATTCTATTCCACCCATAATGCTATATCCATGGCTCACGCTCATGTATTGCGTGAAAGTTGAAAAAGTTTGAGATTACTAAAGTATGAAACAATTGCTTGGCTTGTCATCGTGGTTGTGCAAGATGAGAGCACTTTGTGTGACAAAAATGAAGCATGGCCAAACTATATGATTTTGTAGGGATGAGCTTTCTTTGGCTATGTTATTTTGAGAAGACATGATTGCTTAGTTAGTATGCTTGAAGTATTATTATTTTTATGTCAATATTAAACTTTTATCTTGAATCTTTCGGATCTGAACATTCATGCCACAATAAAGAAAATTACATTGAAGAATATGCTAAGTAGCATTCCACATCAAAAATTCTGTTTTTATCATTTACCTACTCGAGGACGAGCAGGAATTAAGCTTGGGGATGCTTGATACGTCTCCAACGTATCTATAATTTTTTATTGCTCCATGCTATTATATATTCTGTTTTGGATGTTTAATGGGCTTTATTATACACTTTTATGTTATTTTTGGGACTAACCTACTAACCCAAGGCCCAGCGCAAATTGCTGTTTTTTTGCCTATTTCAATGTTTCGCAGAAAAGGAATATCAAACAGAGTCCAAATGGAATGAAACCTTCGGGAGCATGATTTTTGGAACAAACGTGATCTAGAGGACTTGGAGTGGACGTCAAGAAACCAACAAGGAGGCCACGAGGCAGGGAGGCGCGCCTGCCCCCCTGGGCGCGCCCCCACCCTCGTGGGCCCCTCGTGGATCCACCGACCTACTTCTTCCTCCTATATATACCTACGTACCCCGAAACCATCCAGGAGCACCACGAAACCCTATTTCCACCGCCGCAACCTTCTGTACCGGTGAGATCCCATCTTGGGGCCTTTTTCGGCGCTCCGCCGGAGGGGGCATCGATCACGGAGGACTTCTACATCAACACCATAGCCTCTCCGATGATGTGTGAGTAGTTTACCACAGACCTTCGGGTCCATAGTTATTAGCTAGATGGCTTCTTCTCTCTCTTTGGATCTTAATACAAAGTTCTCCTCGATCTTCTTGGAGATCTATTCGACATAACTCTTTTGCAGTGTGTTTGTCGAGATCCTGAATTGTGGGTTTATGATCAAGATTATCTATGAACAATATTTGAATCTTCTCTGAATTCTTTTATGTATGATTTGGTTATCTTTGCAAGTCTCTTCGAATTATCAGTTTGGTTTGGCCTACTAGATTGATCTTTCTTGCAATGGGAGAAGTGCTTAGCTTTGGGTTCAATCTTGCGTTGCTCGATCCCAGTGACAGTAGGGGAACGACACGTATTGTATTGTTGCCATCGAGGATAAAAAGATGGGGTTTATATCATATTGCTTGAGTTTATCCCTCTACATCATGTCATCTTACCTAATGCGTTACTCTGTTCTTATGAACTTAATACTCTAGAGGCATGCTGGATAGCGATCGATGTGTGGAGTAATAGTAGTAGATGCAAGCAGGAGTCAGTCTACTTGTTGCGGACGTGATGCCTATATACATGATCATGCCTAGATATTCTCATAATTATGCACTTCTCTATCAATTGCTCGACAGTAATTTGTTCACCCACCATAATACTTATGCTATCTTGAGAGAAGCCACTAGTGAAACCTATGGCCCCCGGGTCTATTTTCCATCATATTAATCTCCCGACAACAAGCTATTTCTGTCGCCGTTTATTTTGCAATCTTTACTTTTAATCTTTATCATAAAAATACCCAAAAAAATTATCTTATCATCTCTATCAGATCTCACTTTTGCAAGTGGTCGTGAAGGGATTGACAACCCCTTTATCGTGTTGGTTGCAAGGTTCTTATTTGTTTGTGTAGGTACGAGGGACTTGCGTGTGGCCTCCTACTGGATTGATACCTTGGTTCTCAAAAACTGAGGGAAATACTTACGCTACTTTGCTGCATCACCCTTTCCTCTTCAAGGGAAAAACCAACGCATGCTCAAGAGGTAGCATTAGGCAATTGATAGAACTTCAAATAATCATGACGATATCCAGGCAATGATCATTAAATAGGCATCACGTCCAAGATTAGTAGACCGACTCCTGCCTGCATCTACTACTATTACTCCACACATCGACCGCTATCCAGCATGCATCTAGTGTATTAAGTTCATGGAGAAATGGAGTAACGCAATAAGAACGATGACATGATGTAGACAAGATCTATCTATGTAGAGATAGACCCCATCGTTTTATCCTTAGTAGCAACGATACATACGTGTCGGTTCCCTTTCTGTCACTGGGATCAAGCACCGTAAGATCAAACCCACTACAAAGCACCTCTTCCCATTGCAAGATAAATAGATCAAGTTGGCCAAACAAAACCCAAATATCGGAGAAGAAATACGAGGCTATAAGTAAACATGCATAAAAGAGATCAAAGAAACTCAAATACTTTCCTGGATATAAAAAGATAGATCTGATCATAAACTCAAAGTTCATCGATCCCAACAAACACACCGCAAAAGAGTTACATCATATGGATCTCCAAGAGACCATTGTATTGAGAATTCAGTGAGAGAGAGAAAGCCATCTAGCTACTAACTACGGACCCGAAGGTCTATAAAGAACTACTCACACATCATCGGAGAGGCACCAATGGAGGTGGTGAACCCCATCCGAGATGGTGTCTAGATTGGATCTGGTGGTTCTGGACTCTGCGGCGGCTGGATCAATATTTCATCGACTCCCCTAGGACTTCTGGAATATTGGGGTATTTATAGAGCAAAGAGGCGGTCCGGGGGGCACCCGAGGTGGGCACAACCCACCAGGGAGCGCCTGGGCCTCCTAGTGGGTTGTGCTCTCCTCGGAGCACTGATGTCGCTTGAAGCTACGTTGGTATTTCCCCAAAGAGGAAGAGATGATGCAGCACAACGGCGGTAGGTATTTCCCTCATATATGAAACCAAGGTTATCGAACCAGTAGGAGAACCAAGCAACACAACGTAAACAGCCCTTGCACACAAATAACAACCACTCGCAACCCGACGTGTTAAAGGGGTTGACAATCCCTTTCGGGTAACGGCGCTAGAAATGGTGCGTGGACGGGAGAAAGTTGTAATAGATTGAATAAATAGATCGCAGATAAAATAAAGTGCAGCAAAGTATTTTTTGTATTTTTAGTTTAATAGATCTGAAAATAAATGCAAGAGAAAAGTAGATCGCAAATGCAAATATATGAGAAAGAAGACCGGGGGGCCGTAGGTTTCACAAGTGGCTTCTGTTGAGAAAAATAGCAAACGGTGGGTAAACAAATTACTGTTGGGCAATTGATAGAACTTTAAATAATCATGACGATATCTAGGCAATGATCATTATATAGGCATCACGTCCAAGATTAGTAGCCCGACTACTGCCTGCATCTACTACTATTACTCCACACATCGACCGCTATCCAGCATGCATCTAGTGTATTAAGTTCATGTAGAAACGGAGTAATGCAATAAGAACGATGACATGATGTAGACAAGATCTATCTATGTAGAGATAGACCCCATCACTTTATCCTTAGTAGCAACGATACATACGTGTCGGTTCCCTTTCTGTCACTAGGATCAAGCACCGTAAGATCGAACCCACTACAAAGCACCTCTTCCCATTGCAAGATAAATAGATCAAGTTGGCCAAACAAAACCCAAATATCAGAGAAGAAATACGAGGCTATAAGCAATCATGCATATAAGAGATCAAAGAAACTCAAATAACTTTCATGGATATAAAAAGATATAACTGATCATAAACTCAAAGTTCATTAGATCCCAACAAACACATCACAAAAGAGTTACATCATATGTATCTCCAAGAGACCATTGTATTGAGAATCCAGCGAGAGAGAGATAGCCATCTAGCTACTAACTACGGACCCGAAGGTCTACAAAGAACTACTCACGCATCATCGGAGAGGCACCAATGGAGGTGGTGGACCCCATCCGAGATGGTGTCTAGATTGGATCTGGTGGTTCTGGACTCTGTGGCGGCTGGATAAATATTTCATCGATGTCGTTAGGGTTTCTGGAATATTGGGGTATTTATAGAGCAAAGAGGCGGTCCGGGGGCACCCGAGGTGGGCACAGCCCACCAGGGCGCGCCTGGGCCTCCTGGCGTGCCCTGGTGGGTTGTGCCCCCCTCGGGGCACCCCCAGGTGCAGCCAGGGCCCGTTGTGTTCCTTCTGGCCCATAAAAATTCTCCGTAAAGTTTTGGGGCATTTGGACTCCGTCTGATATTGATTTTTTGCGATGTAAAAAACATGGAAAAAACAGCAACTGGCACTTGGCGCTATGTCAATAGATTAGTACCAAAAAATGATATAAAATGACTATAAATGATTGTAAAACATCCAAGATTGATAATATAACAGCATGGAACAATCAAAAATTATAGATACGTTGGAGACGTATCAAGCACCCCCAGGCGCAGCCAGGGCCCATTATGTGTCTTCTGGTCCAAAAAAATCTCCGTAAAGTTTCGTTGCGTTTGGACTCCTTTTGGTATTGATTTCCTGCGATGTAAAAAACATGTAGAAAACAGCAAATAGCACTTGGCACTATGTCAATAGGTTAGTACCAAAAAATGATATAAAATGATTATAAAACATCCAAGATTGATAATATAACAGCATGGAACAATCAAAAATTATAGATACATTGGAGACGTATCAATCATGTTTTGCTCATGGAAGAGGCTTAGTCAACGGGTCTGCAACATTCAGATCCGTATGTATTTTGCAAATCCCTATGTCTCCCTCCTTGACTTGATCGCGGATGGAGTTGAAGCGTCTCTTGATGTGTTTGGTTCTCTTGTCAAATCTGGATTCCTTCGCTAAGGTAATTGCTCCAGTATTCTCACAAAAGATTTTCATTGGACCCGATGCACTAGGTATTACACCTAGATCATATATGAACTCCTTCATCCAGACTCCTTCATTTGCTGCTTTCGAAGCAGTTATGTACTCCGCTTCACACGTAGATCCCGCCACGACGCTCTGCTTGGAACTGCACCAACTAATAGCTCCACCATTCAATATAAATATGTATCCGGGTTGCGACTTAGAGTCATCCGGATCAGTGTTAAAGCTAGCATCGACGTAACCATTTACGACAAGCTCTTTGTCACCCCCATAAACGAGAAACATATCCTTAGTCCTTTTCAGGTATTTCAGGATGTTCTTGACCGCTGTCCAGTGATCCACTCCTGGATTAATTTGGTACCTCCCTACTAAACTTATAGCAAGGCACACATCAGGTCTGGTACACAACATTGCATACATGATAAAACCTATGGCTGGGGCATAGGGAATGACTTTCATTTTCTCTCTATCTTCTGCAGTGGTCGGGCATTGAGTCTGACTCAACTTCACACCTTGTAACACAGGCAAGAACCCTTTCTTTGACTGATCCATTTTGAACTTCTTCAAAACTTTATCAAGGTATGTGCTTTGTGAAAGTCCAATTAAGCGTCTTGATCTATCTCTATAGATATTGATTCCCAATAAATACGCAGCTTCACCGAGGTCTTTCATTGAAAAATTCTTATTCAAATATCCTTTTATGCTATCCGGAAATTCTATATCATTTCCAATCAATAATATGTCATCAACATATAATATTAGAAATGCTAGAGAGCTCCCACTCACTTTCTTGTAAATAGAGGCTTCTCCAAAAGTCTGTATAAAACCATATGCTTTGATCACACTATCAGAGCGTATATTCCAACTCCGAGAGGCTTGCACCCATCCATAAATGGGTCGCTGGAGATTGCACACTTTGTTAGCACCTTTAGGATCGACAAAACCTTCTGGTTCCATCATATACAACTCTTCTTTAAGAAATCCATTAAGGAATGCAGTTTTGACATCCATTTGCCAAATTTCATAATCATAAAATGCGGCAATTGCTAACATGATTCGGACAGACTTAAGCATCGCTATGGGTGAGAAGGTCTCATCATAGTCAACTCCTTGAACTTGTCGAAAACCTTTCGCAACAAGTCGAGCTTTGTAGACAATAAAATTACAATCAGCGTCAGTCTTCTTCTTGAAGATCCATTTATTTTCTATGGCTAGCCGATCATCGGGCAAGTCAACCAAAGTCCACACTTTGTTCTCATATATGGATCCCATCTCAGATTTCATGGCCTCAAGACATTTCGCGGAATCTGGGCTCATCATCGCTTCCTCATAGTTCATAGGTTCATCATGGTCTAGTAACATGACTTCCATAATAGGATTACCGTACCACTCTGGTGCGGAACGTACTCTAGTTGACCTACGAGGTTCGGTAGTAACTTGATCTGAAGTTTCATGATCATCATTATTAACTTCCTCACTAATTGGTGTAGGCATCACTGGAAATGATTTCTGTGATGAACTACTTTCCAATTCGAGAGAAGGTACAACTACCTCATCAATTTCTACTTTCCTCCCACTCACTTCTTTCGAGAGAAACTCCTTCTCTAGAAAGGATCCATTCTTAGCAACGAATATCTTGCCTTCGGATTTGTGATAGAAGGTGTACCCAACAGTTTCCTTTGGGTATCCTATGAAGATGCATTTCTCCAATTTGGGATCGAGCTTATCAGGCTGAAGCTTTTTCACGTAAGCATCACAACCCCAACTTTAAGAAACGACAGCTTAGGTTTCTTGCTAAACCACAGTTCATATGGTGTCGTCTCAACGGATTTAGATGGTGCCCTATTTAACGTGAATGCAGCCGCCTCTAAAGCATAACCCCAAAACGATAGTGGTAAATCAGCAAGAGACATCATAGATCGCACCATATCTAATAAAGTACGATTACGACGTTCGGACACACCATTACGCTGTGGTGTTCCAGGTGGCGTGAGTTGCGAAACTATTCCACATTGTTTCAAATGAATACCAAACTCATAACTCAAATATTCGCCTCCGTGATCATATCGTAGAAACTTTATGTAGATATACCCATAATGATACCCGCCGCGAGCCTCAACACTCATCGGACTGCATACATCAGTATGTATTATTTCCAATAAGTCAGTGGCTTGCTCCATCGTTCCGGAGAACGGAGTTTTAGTCATCTTGCCATGAGGCATGGTTCGCAAGCATCCAGTGATTCATAATCAAGTGATTCCAAAAGCCCATCAGCATGGAGTTTCTTCATGCACTTTACACCAATATGACCTAAATGGCAGTGCCACAAATAAGTTGCACTATCATTATTAACTTTGCATCTTTTGTCTTCAATATTATGATTATGTGTATCACTATGATCGAGATTCAACAAAAATAGACCACTCATCAAGGGTGCATGACCGTAAAAGATATTACTCATATAAATAGAACAACCATTATTCTCTGATTTAAATGAATAACTGTCTCGCATCAAACAAGATCCAGATATAATGCTCATGCTCAACGCTGGCACCAAATAACAATTATTCAGGTCTAAAACTAATCCCGAAGGTAGATGTAGAGGTAGCGTGCCGACAGCAATCACATCGAGCTTGGAACCATTTCCGACGTGCATCATCACCTCGTCCTTAGCCAATCTTCGTTTAATCCGTAGCCCCTGTTTCGAGTTGCAAATATGAGCAACAGAACCAGTATCAAATACCCAGGCGCTACTACGAGCATTAGTAAGGTACACATCAATAACATGTATATCAAATATACCTTTCACTTTTCCATCCTTCTTATCCGCCAAATACTTGGGGCAGTTCCACTTCTAGTGACCAGTCCCTTTGCAGTAGAAGCACTCAGTTTCACACATAGGTCCAGACTTGGGCTTCTTCCCAGGAGCAGCAACTTGATTGCTATTCTTCTTGAAGTTCCCCTTCTTCCCTTTGCCCTTTTTCTTGAAACTAGTGGTCTTGTTAACCATCAACACTTGATGCTCGTTCTTGATTTCTACCTCCGCAGCCTTTACCATTGCGAAGAGCTAGGGATTTTTTTTCATCCCTTGCATATTATAGTTCATCACGAAGCCTTTATAGCTTGGTGGCAGTGATTGAAGAACTCTGTCAATGACACTATCATCCGGAAGATTAACTCCCAGCTGAGTCAAGTGGTTATGGTACCCCAGACATTCTGAGTATGTGTTCACTAACAGAACTGTTCTCCTCCATCTTGCAGCTATAGAACTTGTTGGAGACTTCATATCTCTCAGCTCGGGCATTTGCTTGAAATATTAACTTCAACTCTTGGAACATCTCATGTGCTCCATGACGTTCAAAATGTCTTTGAAGTCCTGATTCTAAGTCGTAAAGCATGACACACTGAACTATCGAGTAGTCATCAGATTTAGCTTGCCAGACGTTCATAACGTCCGGAGTTGCTCCTGAAGTAGGCCTTGCACCTGGCAGTGCTTCCAGGACGTAATTCTTCTGTGCAGCAATGAGGATAATCCTCAAGTTACGGACCCAGTCCGTGTAGTTGCTACCATCATCTTTCAACTTGGCTTTCTCTAGGAACGCATTAAAATTCAAGGGAACGGTAGCACGGGCTATTGATCTGCAACAACATAGATATGCAAAAACTATCAGGACTAAGTTCATGATAAATTAATGTTTAATTAATCATATTACTTAAGAACTCCCACTTAAATAGACATCCCTCTAGTCATCTAAATGATCACGTGATCCATATCAACTAAACCATGTCCGATCATCACGTGAGATGGAGTAGTTTTCAACGGTGAACATCTCTATGTTGATCATATCTACTATATGATTTACGTTCGACATTTCGGTCTCAGTGTTCCGAGGCCATATTTGCATATGCTAGGCTCGTCAAGTTTAACCCGAGTATTCTGCACTTGCAAAACTGTCTTACACCCGTTGTATGTGAACGTAGAGCTTATCACACCCAATCATCATGTGGTGTCTCGGCACGATGAACTGTAGCAACGGTGCATACTCAGGGAGAACACTTATACCTTGAAATTTAGTGAGGATCATCTTATAATGCTACCGCCATACTAAGAAAAATAAGATGCATAAAAGATAAACATCACATGCAATCAAAATATGTGACATGATATGGCCATCATCATCTTGTGCCTTTGATCTCCATCTCCAAAGCACCGTTATGGTCTCCTTTTATCGTCACTGGCTTGACACCTTGATGTCCATTGTAGCGTCGTTGTCGTCTCGCCAACTATTGCTTCTACAACTATCGCTACCGCATAGTGATAAAGTAAAGCTATTACATGGCGATTGCAATTCATACAATAAAGCAACAACCATAAGGCTCCTGCCAGTTGCTGATAACTTTTACAAAACATGATCATCTCATACAACAACGTATATCTCATCATGTCTTGACCATATCACATCACAACATGCCCTGCAAAAACAAGTTAGATGTCCTCTACTTTGTTGTTGCAAGTTTTTACGTGGCTGCTACGGGCTTCTAGCAAGAACCGTTCTTATCTACGCATCAAAACCACAACGATTTTTCGTCAAGTGGGTTGTTTTAACCTTCAACAAGGACCGGCCGTAGTCAATTTGATTCAACTAAAGTTGGAGAAACAGACACCCGCCAACCACCTTTATGCAAAACAAGTTGCATTTCTGTCGGTGGAACCGGTCTCATGAACGTGGTCATGTAAGGTTGGTCCGGGCCGCTTCATCCAACAATACCGCTGAATCAAAATAAGACGTTGGTGGTAAGCAGTATGACTATTATCACCAACAACTCTATGTGTTCTACTCCTGCATATCATCTACGCATAGACCTGGCTCGAATGCCACTGTTGGGGAACGTAGTATGCAATTTCAAAAAAATTCCTACAATCACGCAAGATCTTTCTTGGAGATGCATAGCAACGAGAGGGGGAGAGTGTGTCCACGTACCCTCATAGACCGAAAGCAGAAGCGTTAGGTTAACGCGGTTGATGTAGTCGAACGTCTTCACGATCCAACCGATATAGTACCGAACGTACGACACCTCCGAGTTCAGCACACGTTCAGCTTGATGACGTCCCTCGAACTCTTGATCTAGCAGAGGGTCGAGAGACAGTTTTGTCAGCCCGACGGCATGGTGACGGTGATGGTGATGTGATCCGTGCAGGGCTTCGCCTAAGCACTACGACGCTATGACCGGAGGAGCAAACTGTGAAGAGAGACGTCGCACACGGCTTGGAACAAAGGTTGTGTCTCCAAGGGGTGCCCTGCCCACCTATATAAAGGAGGGAGAGGAGGAGGCCGGCCACCAGGGGCGCGCCTTAGGGGGGAAACAGACCAGGACTCCCAATCCTAGTCGGTCCCCCCTTTCCTTTCTATCGGAGGGGAAAAGGGAAGGAGAGGGAGAGGGAGAGGGAAAGAGGAAAGGGGGCCACGCCCCCTCCCCCTTGTCCAATTCATACTCCCTTGGGGGCGCAACACCCTATGGGCTCCCCTCTCTTTCTCCCCTATGGCCCATGAAGGCCCATTACTTCCCGGGGGGTTCCGGTAACCCCTCGGTTCTCCGATAAATATTTGAAACGTCCCGAAACCATTCCAGTGTCCGAATACCTTCGTCCAATATATCAATATTTACCTATCGACCATTTCGAGACTCCTCGTCATGTCCGTGATCTCATCCGGGACTCCGAACAATCTTCGGTCACCAAAACACATAACTCACAATACAAATGTCATAGAACGTTAAACGTACGGACCCTACGGGTTCAAGAACTATGTAGACATGACCAAGACACATCTCCGATCAATAACCAACAGCTGAAACTGGATGCTCATATTGGTTCCTACATATTCTACGAAGATCTTTATTGGTCAAACCGCAATAACAACATACGTCATTCCCTTTGTCATCGGTATGTTACTTGCCCGAGATTTGGTCATCGGTATCATCATACCTAGTTCAATCTCATTACCGGCAAGTCTCTTTACTTGTTCTGTAGTGCATCATCCGGTAACTAACTCATTAGTCACATTTCTTGCAAGGTTTATAGTGATGTGCATTACCAAGTGGGCCAAGAGATACCTCTCCGATACTCGGAGTGACAAATCCTAATCTCGATCTATGCCAACCCAACAAAAACCTTTAGAGACACATGTAGAGCATCTTTATAATCACCCAGTTATGTTGTGATGTTTGATAGCACACAAGGTGTTCCTCCGGTATTCAGGAGTTGCATAATCTCATAGTCAAAGGAATATGTATAAGTCATGAAGAAAGCAATAGCAATAAAACTTAACGATCATTATGCTAAGCTAACGGATGGGTCTTGTCCATCACATCATTCTCCTAATGATGTGATCCCGTTCATCAAATGACAACACATGTCTATGGTCAGGAAACTTAACCATCTTTGATTAACGAGCTAGTCAAGTAGAGGAATACTAGCGACATTCTATTTTGTCTATGTATTCACACATGTATCAAGTTTCCGGTTAATACAATTCTAGCATGAATAATAAACATTTATCATGATATAAAGAAAAATAAATAACAACTTTATTATTGCCTCTAGGGCATATTTCCTTCACCTAAGGGAGTCGACGAAAATCAATTCCAGCCGCCGCAGAGTCCAGAACCACCAGATCCAATCTAGACACCATCACGGAGGGGTTCACCACTTCCATTGGTGCCTCTCCGATGATGTGTGAGTAGTTCTTTGTAGACCTCCGGGTCCGTATTTAGTAGCTAGATGGCTTCCTCTCTCTCGTTTGATTCTCAATACAATGGTCTCTTGGAGATCCATATGATGTAACTCTTTTTGTGGTGTGTTTGTTGGGATCGGATGAACTTTGAGTTTATGATCAGATCTATCTTTTTATCCATGAAAGTTATTTGAGTTTCTTTGATCTCTTATATGCATGATTGCTTATAGACTCGTATTTTTTCTCCGATATTTGGGTTTTGTTTGGCCAACTTGATCTATTTATCTTGCAATGGGAAGAGGTACTTTGTAGTGGGTTCGATCTTATGGTGCTTGATCCCAGTGACAGAAGGGGGACCGACACGTATGTATCATTGCTACTAAGGATAAAACGATGGGGTCTATTTCTACATAAATAGATCTTGTCTACATCATGTCATCGTTCTTATTGCATTACTCCGTTTCTCCATGAACTTAATACACTAGATGCATGTTGGATAGCGGTCGATGTGTGGAGTAATAGTAGTAGATGTAGGCAGGAGTCGGTCTACTAATCTTGGATGTGATGCCTATATAATGATCATTGCCTGGATATCGTCATGATTATTTGAAGTTCTATCAATTGCCCAACAGTAATTTGTTTACCCACCGTTTGCTATTTTTCTCGAGGGAAGCCACTAGTGAAACCTACGGCCCCCAGGTCTCTTTCTCATATTATTTGCCTTTGCGATCTATTTTATTTGCCTTTTATTTCAGATCTATTAAACCTAAAAATACAAAAATTCCTTGCTGCACTTTATTTTATTTGGTGTTCGATCTATCAATATTTAGAACTCCCTCATGTCTGTTTGCCAATTTCTTGCGCCGCTACCCGAAAGGGATTGACAACCCCTTTAATACGTCGGGTTGCGAGTATTTGTTATTTGTGTGCAGGCGCTGTTTACGTAGTGTTGCTTGGTTCTCCTACTGATTCGATAACCTTGGTCTCATCACTGAGGGAAATACCTATCGTCACTGTGATGCATCATCCCTTCCTCTTTGGGTAAATACCGACGAAGTCCTAGCAGATATCATTAGGCAGCACTTCCGTAGATCAGTGTTGCTCCTACTTCCGCTTGGGAAATGTCTTCTGTTGTCCTCTGGATAATTAGCGGTAGTAACACTATAGTAGCATGGTAGTACTGCTTATGCGGTACTTCTGTGCTAGTGCCGCTTCACTACCGCTGATCCCTCTGTTTCTTGTGACAGTTAGCGGTAGTGACACGGCAGTATCGCTTGTGCCGTGCTTCCGCGTACTACTACTGCCGTTACTTTCGCTTGTTTTTTGGGGATGCCCAAGCCATCGTTGCCTATTCTGGTCTCACGGTACTTGAACGGTTGTTATACGGTAGTACCGCTTCATGCGGTACCTACTCTGGCATCGCTTTGATACCATTGTTCCTCTGTGCCTCTGATTTGAAGCGGATGTACCACTCTGATGGCCAGTAGTACCACTTCGACGGCACTACCGCTCCAGTATTAGCTGTACTCACAGGCTATGGCAGGAAAGACCGCTCTATGCGGTAGTACCGTTCCCTGGAATGATAGTACCGCTTGAGTACGGGCTGTGAACAGCATAACGGTTGGATATTGCCTCACTATATAAAGAGGGTCTTCTTCCACCCCTTTGCTCCATTGTTGCCCCAAAGCTCATTCTTGCCCAATCTCTCTCCCTAACCATCAAAACTTGTTGATTCTCTAGGGTTTGGAGGAGAGGGTCTCGATCTACACTTCCACCAAAAGAATTTGATTGACCCCACTAATCCCTTGCGGATCTTGTTACTCTTTGGAAGAGGTCACCTCAGAGCCACATTCCATTGTGGTGAAGTTTCGTGATGGTGTTGGGAGCCTACAATTAAGTTAGTGGACACTACTATTGAAATCACGGCATCTTGCATTGTGCGAGGGCATGAGGAGAAGCCACTATGGCCTAAAGGGAGGGAACTTTCGTAACACATCCTCGTCTCCATCGACTCCTGTCGGGGATATACCCCGCGGTATGACCCGGCCGGAAGCATGACCCGGCCAGACTTGGCGCTTCACCGTGACCCGCCGGAGGACTGGCAACTCACGGGTCTGGCGGCTCACTGTCAGACGACTCACGAGCCTGACGATTCACGGATGACCCCGACGGCGGGTCAGACAGAAGAGTAGGCCCAAGGCCTAGAAGGCCGGCTCATGTTATGGTGGGCCGGCTTAAGGAGAAAGGGATGATGAGTATTTCCTTTACGAAGAAGCAAGACCCGGACTTGTAATTAACTTGTAAGAGAAGATAGACTAGTCCTAGTCCTACCAGGACTCCACATGTAACCCACCCCTCTAACTTATATAAGGAGGGGCAGGGCTCCTCAAAGAGGAGAGAGGCAACAAGAAATAATCGCTAGGGCTAAACACCGAGAGCCGGAGCCGGCGACTCTCCCGTGATCATAATGAGACCTAGCCTCAAACAGCATGTAGGGTTGTTACCGGATGATGTTTCCCGGGGCCCGAAGCTGTCTAAACCCTTGTCTTGTGCGTTGATCCGCCATGCGTCTCTCATCCCAATCAACCCCTCTCAAGCTACTACATAGATGCGCTGGCCTCACGACTAAGTCCTCACGCTAAGGACATCTGCCGTGACAATTCCACGACAGTTGGCGCCCACTGTGGGGCTCACGCACGGTGGTGTTGAGTTCTTGGAGGGATTTCTTTCAGGGATCGAGAAGCTCGCAATTGATGTAATGAAAGAAGCCGGCATGGAACAACCGCGTGAGCCACCAGACAACTATGGACAGAGCCGGCAAGTTTATAGTGGGGAAATCAGAATTATGATTAAACCTTGGAGCAGCAGGTACGAGATTGTAATTAAGAAATTTTTTGGGTTACGCGTTACGCGATCTCCGCACGCACCATGGAGATCCGCCGAGTCCGAGTCAAAAGAAACTTGCACTGCACTGGTACAAGTCCCAAGGAAATTCCACAGCGGTGAGGGCAGGCAACATCAAAATCGTTTTCGTCGCTGTTACTTTTATGGGAAGACGAGGTTGAACCGTCAGACCAGGGGGAAGTACTAGTCCAAGTTGAGTCCATCTCAAACCAATCGGCCACAGACTGATGTCAACGGCCGCCCGTGCTGCCGTTCCAAGTCGCCACGTTATTGTGGAGCTGCTCCCTGCACAAAGGCAGCGATTGAAAGGAATATCTGCGCCCTCCTGATGGAAAAAATCGCCACCAGAGACTATTCAATTGACCATAGTACTATTAGTAGTACTGCTTGATAAACACAGGAATCAAGGCTATATTAATTAAAAAAGGACTGCCCTGTTCGGACTAGGATTGCTACTCACGTGAAGCCCTTTGCATCAAGCGGGACCGGCTGCTATTTATTTCGATGACCGGCCGCGATGCAGGAAAAAGCTCATTCAAATCTACTGGAGATGGAAATACTAGGGAATAGGACAAGAAGATTTTTTCGCCAGAGTCCACTTTGCGTGGCGTTTGATGGCCATCTTGACCCGCCGGTCTCCGGCACGGACGGAGCGATCCTCCTTACTGGCGGAGTTTCTACAAAGGAAGAGTGGGTCATGGCCTGCCAAGTACTTGATCCTTTGATCACGCCGCCTCTGCCTCTGCTGCGGGCCTGCACTGCCTTGATTATGGCCAAGCCGCCGCCGAGTGACCCGCCCGCGCTTCCGAGCGTTGCCGCACTCTCTATCTGGTCAAATACTATGAGGCGCCGGGTCTACATATGGAGCAATCACCTAAATAAATCAGGTGTTATCCTTTCTATATATTTTGTCAGTATATATTTTAATTCCTGTGAGCGCCATTACACTGCCATATGGTGTTTTATATGCAGGTAAATTATTCATTGCAAAAGTATTGTTACACCGTGGATATGGAGCATGCCTGTGCGTGCGCGTGCTTAGACCGGCACGGCCTTGAACCGGATCCTGCCTCACCAGGTCACCCACGCAGCGCCCTGCGCCACCGCATCAGCCGGCCTTGAGTCATTGCTCGCCGTCCGCGCCTTTCACTGGCCATGCTTGTCTTCTACCCACTGTTGCGCCGGATTAAGCCGCCCCGGCCTCACTTTAAGTCACCGCCGGATCCCTGCCGTGCGCCGCTCCCTTGCTGCAAGAGCAGTCCCGTTGCCATGAGTCACCGGCGCCGCCTCGTTTACCTTTGAACCGACTGGATATTGCAGCGGTCATCGTCGCCTCCCGTCTGAATCGTTTACATCAACGCGCCGGCCGACTCGCCCGTCCGCGCCGCATTGCAGCACCACAAACGACTCGCCCGCCCGCCCTCGCGACCGGTTCACGCGTCCGCATCGGCTTACAACGAGGAGTACAATTTGCTCGTCCGCACCGGCTTACAATGCCGCGGCCGATTCATCTGTCTGCTCCTGCGACCGATTCACCCCCCGCGGCCGACTTGCCCGTCCGCACCGGCTTACAGTGCCGTGGCCGGCTCATCTGTTGCCCGGGCGAATCAGGTGATATTCATCCAAGTTTGTTCTTAACACATAGTATTTTTGTCACAGAGCAGTTTATCTTTGCCTTGGTCTGCACTATTGTTGATGCAGGACATTTGTTCACTACGTCAAAACAAACATGGTTGGCTCGCTCGCGCCAGTTTACAGCGCCGCAGCCGGTTCATCTGTTTGAGCTGCCTCTGACGCGGCGGTCGTCTTTTCCATCTGTCTATTGCGGCCGGGTCTACATCGACACACCAGGACTGCACCTGTCGGCATGAGCGGATTATTGAATATGAGCAAGTCACTACTTGGGAAGCCCGGTTTTTCTTCCAACAGCTTGGAGGAAAATTGTCATGTGTTATCAGCCGCCATCGGCATTGGACGGCTCAATGGGCATGCGCACAAGTTGCCGCCACTACAGTTTGGTTAACTTCAAAACATCCAGTTGGAAGGAACCATTGGCCGAGTTGCTGACACGGCTCATACAGGATCATTTATAACCCGCCGCAGTCACCTCAACCTTCTGTGGATTCACATCGCGCTGTCAACACCAATGATATACCCCTTATGCTATGGTCAATATGGAGAATCTCAAAGCCAACTCCTCGAGTCGTCTTGAGACTCGGGGGCTACAATGATATGACTCGGCAGCATTGGTCGGTTTCAATGCATTCAAGAACTCCGGGTCGTTGGAGGGAATGATAACCCGGTTCCGGAGGCTACTACCATATTGATGAAAATTTAAAGGCCGTCAGAAAATTGCCGGTTCAAAATAAAGATTCCGGTTTAAAATCCGGTTCAAGAGATATCTCTCTCCCGCAAAGTTTTGAAGCTCTCAAATCCGGTTCAAACATCCGGCTCAAGGTAAATTATATCTTACAAAGCTTTGGAGCTCTCAATATCCGGTTTACAAATTTCCGGTTCAAAAAGAAGTTATCTCTCGCAAAGTTTGAGTTCTCAGGAAAAATTAAAGGGACCAAAGAGAGTCTGTTACAAAGCACAACCCAAACATAGGTACCCTGCTTTAATGACCATTGGGAGCTGATCGTATTCGAATTTAGCTTAAACCCTTTTGGTGTGACCCTGATCGTATTCGAATCAGAGTCGTTAAATATTCCCATGATCACTAGGGGGCTTCCTGTTCAAACATAGGTCGTATTCGAACCAAAGAGAACATAGCTGACGGTACCCTCTTGATCGGCACACTGCCGAGCTCACTAGGGGGCTTCTTGATCGTATTCGAATCATAGCTCAACCCCTTTTGGGAACCGACGTGGATCGTATTCGAATCAGCGTCGTTAAACAACTCTCAAGGTCATTTGGGGGCTTCCTGTTCAAACATAGGTCGTATTCGAACCAAAGAGAACATAGCTGTCGGTACTCTCTTGATCGGCAACGCCAAAGCCACTGGGGGCTATATGATCGTATTCGAATCTTAGCTTAACCCCTTTGGGACGGTTTTCTGATCGTATTCGAATCAGAAGCCTCAAAATTTTTGAAGTCTCTTTTTGCAAACAGTTTTTGGATTTTATTTGAAGCTCTTTTGATCATATCTAAAGTGTATATGAGTGGTTGCTATTTAACCCGGTTTGACTTTGGATGATAAGTCGCCACCATATGACAATCATAAACATTTGGAAGTCTTGATTTCTAAAGATTGGGTTATCACCCTTACTGCACAGGTCACATAAACCGGCAGTGAAAATTCAATATCACAGGTATAATATTATTATTATAGTTATGTTTCAAAGTTATGATTCATAACAGGCTTATCTGTGACTCCTTGTTACACATCAATGGTTATATGTGAGATATTATGACCCGCCCTGCGGTAAACCGCCAAGGGATCTTGTGATCTAATTATGTGCAGGATAAGACTACATTTGGGTGGTTACCCGCCCTGGTTTTTGACGTTAAGTCGCCAGGGCATATATTGTTTAAACTCTGTAGGATTTACAGAGCTATGACTTACATAAATGATTAAATTCAAGCCCATCATCAAAGATGGAAATTGGTGTCTCAAAAGGGTTATCAATTCTTGATTTTCTCAAAGGCTATAAGCCACCGGGTTGTACAAATTCCGGCTTACAAGGGAGGCGTATTAAATCGCCATCAGCCAAGAGCCGCCGGGTATTTAAACTCCGGAGTTAATTATCAACAGATGAGGTATTCAAAGTCGCTGTGGCGCAATGGCTATTATTTTATCAATGTATATGATTTATTCTACAATGGAAGGAATAGTCCCGAGTCGCTGCAGGCTTACAACCCGGCACTTGGGGGCTACATTATTCAATTGGATACTGCATCGAATATGCAAGTCCCATGTCACTGCCAGCATGTACCATGGCACTTCGGGGCTAATGCAAAGTCATTTTTTGCTCAACTTATTGAAGACCCGACTCATCACATTCTAAATGAGCCGGCCCTTGGGGGCTACACTGGTTGAAGTTTTATGAGCATAAGGCAATTACAAGTCCCAGGTTGCTGCACGCATGACAACCCGGCACTTGGGGGCTACAGGTGATATACATATAAGGGGGGGAAATCTTTAAATTCTCAGTTTTGAGAAGATCAAGTTGACCCGGTGTTTGCAACAATCATGATCCGGTGTCACCAATAATTATGACCCAGCGTCGGTAACTGTTATGACCCGGTGCTATCAATATTTACAAGCCGGCAATTTTGTTTATGATAAACCGGCAAGTTTTATCACAAGCCGGCTGAAAGTCAGATGAGTATTTCAAGACCAATATCTTTTAAGCCGGTGCTTTGGAAGCCGATTCAAGTGGATTGTTTCTTACAATATTTCTCTACAAGAGACCAATGCCAGCAAATTGACTCTGAAGCTGGCCTGTTGACCCAGATTTTTCAAAGGAAGTATCTGGATTTTTTGCATTGGAAAAATTTGAACATATCTGCTAAAAAGATTTGCTATGAGATTATGGATACATATCAAGAAGGAAGATGACAAGGACTTAAGGATGATCAAGTGCCGGCTTACAAAGAATATTTAACCCGAAACACAACCGGTCAAATTTGTTCTTGTGTTGCAGATTAGTTTAACATGGATAAATCCAAATTAAACTGGGGGCTAATGTCGGGGATATACCCCGCGGTATGACCCGGCCGGAAGCATGACCCGGCCGGGCTTGGCGCTTCACCGTGACCCGCCGGAGGACTGGCAACTCACGGGTCTGGCGGCTCACTGTCAGACGACTCACGAGCCTGACGATTCACGGATGACCCCGACGGCGGGTCAGACAGAAGAGTAGGCCCAAGGCCCAGAAGGCCGGCTCATGTTATGGTGGGCCGGCTTAAGGAGAAAGGGATGACGAATATTTCCTTTACGAAGAAGCAAGACCCGGACTTGTAATTAACTTGTAAGAGAAGATAGACTAGTCCTAGTCCTACCAGGACTCCACATGTAACCCGCCCCTCTAACTTATATAAGGAGGGGCAGGGCTCCCCAAAGAGGAGAGAGGCAACAAGAAATAATCGCTAGGGCTAAACACCGAGAGCTGGAGCCGGCGACTCTCCCGTGATCATAATGAGACCTAGCCTCAAACAGCATGTAGGGTTGTTACCGGATGATGTTTCCCGGGGCCCGAAGTTGTCTAAACCCTTGTCTTGTGCGTTGATCCGCCCTGCGTCTCTCATCCCAATCAACCCCTCTCAAGCTACTACATAGATGCGCTGGCCTCACGACTAAGTCCTCACGCTAAGGACATCTGCCGTGACAATTCCACGACAACTCCACTTGTGGTTACTTCTAACCTTTACTTTATGCAAGCCTATATTGTGTTTGTATCTTGTGCTTTCTTTCTTGTGTTGTTGTTGAGCTCATCATATAGGTTGTCCACCTAGCTGCATGTTTAGACAACCTATTTTGTTGTCAAGCCTAAATTGTTAAAAGAAGCTAAAAATTATTAGTCACCTATTCACACATTCCCACCTCTAGTCAGCCATATAGATCCTTTCAACGTCCCCAACCTCCAAACACGGAGACTCGTGGGCTATTTGAAGCGCACTCCATAAATTTTGCATGCCGAGGGGCATATGACGACTCAGGGCCTTTTCAACCACGATCGCCATACAAACAGTTATTAGGACGATCAATTCGATATGTTAACTCTCCCTAGAGTTGCTCTAAGCTCAAAGATTTTTAAGAGCCAGTTGATTCGCTGACTTCAATAGGTGAGAACCTATAATCAATGAACGCGTCATGACCAAGGAAAATCATCTCGAAAAAGTTAAGTGAAGACAACATAGTCTAAGGCCTCTTCCAATTCATTAACCGTTCTCTTAAATCCGTGTAGAAAGAATAAAAACATAAGTAAAATGGGTTAGGTTGTTACTAGGTGAGAAGTTTCTAGTACCGCCACATCTTTAGCTTGTTTTACTAATAGATGGTTTCTAGAAGGATGTAAATTTCTCAGAAGTTAGAAACATCAACATAATATGTATCTAGAGTGTCACAAAGTTCAAATATATACTGAATCACAAATTGAGAAAAAAAAGAGTAAAAACTCATCCAAATTTACCTATGGATTGTAAATTGAGTTAATATTCAAAACATGATATATCCTTTTCATTTCTAAATTTGAAAATCAATTTATTTGACTTGTTGTGGTGCGGCATGTTGTGCGAGTGATGACAAAGAAAAGCAAACTGAGCATAACTCAGATGGCTAGGTGCCTTGTGTGAAGCCTGCTCATCCGAGTTCAGGTCATAGACTTGGCACGAGTGGTTGCACTTTCCTAAATTTATTCCAGGCTGTCAACTGCAAAGCGTCTGCAGCGACTTTGTTAATCTCAAGAACCATCTGCTCAGTTTCTTGAAGGTTTTCATGGTGATAGAGTGTGCGTACATGCTATAGATGATTGTTCATATGTGTATGTGAGTGTCTACGTCTTCATTGTGTTTTCCAAAGAGTGATGCAAAAGAGAGGGGAGTGTAGCCGGTCTTACCATACCTATTGGCATCATGGTAGCATGTAAAATAGGTGCCATCACAAGGTATTTCATAGTCGCTATAAAGAAGAAACAGTTTTGCTTTTGTAACAAGCACATGGTCTATTGAATGGACTTTTTTTTAAACATATATTAAAACTTAAAATAGTTGCATACAATCATTTCTTACAGCATTCACCACGCAGGGTGGAAAACTATTACATAGCAAACCATCTGGCCTATTATCAAAGCTAAACTTCGCAATTTGATGAGCTACCCCATTTGTTTGTCTATTGATCTTCACCAGCTTAAAATTTGGTAGGAGCTTGGTGATGGCTATCGCTTCCTTCTTCAGATCCACGAGAGATGATCTATCAAGCTCATCATGTGCAAGGAAGGAGACCACAAAAGCGCAATCCGTTTTCAAAATAACAGGCTTATGCAAAGTGATACCAATATAAAGGCCAGCGAGACACGCCCGAAGCTCCGCTTCATCAACGCTGGTACAAGATCAATATAATCCCAGGAAGAGACTATGACTTGGCCCGCCGAATCCCTAGCAACAACCCCCACACTAGCAGAACAATTTCTCTCCACAAAACTAGCATCCACGTTAATTTTAATATAACCAGAAGGCGGAGGTTGCCATACCTCGGGACTTATCGAAGGGGAATTAGGGGATTTTAACTCATCTTTAACTCCCTTTCCTTTGACGCCAGGGACAAGCTTAGTCTTGGAGAGGCAGGATGAGTACGTTGTCCAGCGCTGAGTTAGAAACAAACTATTTCCCCTTAGCAAAGCTTAAATCATTGCGTAAGTGCCAAGCTCTCCAGAACATGAATAAGATTTGTTCGCGAACTGGATTTGTTAGCTGGTCCAATAAAATAAGCAACCAATCGGGCCCTGAGCAATTGAAAACCTCTTCCCTTGGCATATTCCACAATCCTCTCAACTCCATACGCAACGCTATTGCCTTAAGGCAAGACACTAATGCATGAAAGGTACTCTCATCCTCCAATCCACATATAGAGCACCTGTCTGAAGTCGCCTGGTGATGTTTAACTCTATTAACTTGTATCGCCAGGCTGTTGGATGCTGCACGCCATGCAAAAATTCGGATCTTCTGAGGTACATTGGCCTTCCAAATGACATTCCATATTTTCCTCTCCTCATCAGTGCCACTACTAGACTGTCCACTATCCTCCTTCCTCTCATTCAACATAAGTGCCAACTTATACACACTTTTTATGGAGAACAATCCATTTTTTCATAGTGTCATGCAATAAAATCACCATTGCCAAAGGACTGAACACGCACCTTTAGAACCTCATCGGCGTCGTGGGGGTAAAACAAGTGGTTAATTAAATTGACATCCCATCTCCTCGAACCACTCAGAAATAATTCCGACACCCATTTGATCCTGGTTCTATTCATTTTTCCTGAGATTTTTAGTCCAAAAGTTCTAGGCAACCAATTATCTCTCCAAATATTTATACTAGAGCCATCAAAATCTCTCCAAATAACCCCTTTTTTAAGGAGATCTAGACCATGCATAATACCTTGCCAAGTCATCGAAGTAGACTGCGGAAAAACCGTATCAAGAAGGTGCCCTTGAGGGTAATATTTTTCCTTCAAGATTTTGCACAAAGCGACTTCGGAAATATCAATAACCGCCGAGCTTGTTTAGCTAGAAGAGCTTGATTAAATAACCTGAGATTGCAAAAACCCATACCTTCCTCACCTTTTGGTCTTGTCAGTTTATCCCATGCGAACCAATGTGTTTTCCTGCTGTTCTCCTCATCTCCCCACCAAAAGTTTCAAATAATCTGAGATAAATGATCGCAGAGAGAGACCAGAAATTTAAAAATACTCATGGCGAAGACCGGAAGAGCCTAGATAACTGAATTTATCTGGATTTCCTTAACCCCACTAGATGCGTACTTTTCAATCCAATCAGAGAGCATTTTCAAAGTCTTGTCCTTGGTGTACTGGAACTTACCCACCTTCAATCTACCTTCTGGAACAGGTAACCCCAAATATTATGGTCCCCTTAAAGAAAATCGGACTATCATCAGCGAACAACAAATGAGATATACCTGGAGCCTGTCTGTTGAGATGAAAATTTTGAAGGGTCCCCCTATCACACGCATCCTTGAACAATAATGATAAGGCCTCACCCACAAACAGAAACAAATACGGAGATAAGGGATCCCCTTGCCTGAGACCACGAGATGGAGAGAACGAATCTAGCAGTTGGCTGTTAAAACGGATCAAGAATTTGACTGATGTAACACAAGTCATAATCCAGTTGATCCAGACTGGTGCAAAAACCAAAAGCTCCAAGCATACTTTTCAAGAAACTCCAATCCACACGATCATAAGCTTTGGCCGAGTCTAATTTATAAGCACAAAACTCCCCACAAGAATCTTTTAAGGTACTCAAGGAGTGCATACATTCAAATGCGGTGAGTGCATTATCAGAGATTAATCTACCAGGAATAAACGCACTTTGGGTAGGAGAAATGATACCATCCAAGAGAGGTCTCAGTCTGTTGACAAGACATTTAGAGATGATCTTATAGACCACATTGGACTGATAGGCCTGAAATCTTTAATCGACTGAGGGTTCTTCACTTTAGGAATAAGGACATTGAATGGACTATTTAATTACAACAAGAAGAATTTCTTTGGTATATTTGGCTGGTTACAATGGGAAGTATCATACACTATTATCATGCATATGATATGTTGATATTAGTGTATGATAGTACATTCATAATGCATAGTATCATAACTTAGTGATTCTCTCTTTTCTCATTTAATTGTGTGTCACTTCAGCGAAAATGTCTAATTGTCATGTAACTACCAATGATACTCCTATTGTGAGCAGCCTTAGTGATTGTTTTGTTTTGTGAAAATTGTTGGGGATATTACCACTGGGCGTAAACCGGCCAGGAGAGTCCGGGTTAACCCCATAAGTAGTTCATGTGTATCTGAAGTCCATGAAGACAGACGGTGACGCTTTATGAAGGCCCAGGGCCCAAAGCCGGTTTAAGGCCTGTAGACATAAACCGGCATTGATATGTAAACTTGTGTTGTAAGATAGAAGTAGCAGAGACCGAGCCGGACACGATTATGAGCCGGCCTCGGGATTCTGTAAACCGATGGGCGTCAACCCATGTATATAAGGGGACGACCCGGCGGCGGTTCAAGGACAACAGACAACAACTCGAGACTCGGGCAAAGCGTATTCGCTCCCTGGTCATCGAAACCCCAGCAATTCCATCACAACTAGACGTAGGCTTTTACCTTCATCGTAAGGGGCCGAACTAGTATAAAACTCTCTTGCGTCCCTTGTCCGCTTTAACCCCTTTAAGTTAACCCGTAGCGATGGCTCCACGACTAAGTCCTTTCTCTAGGACATCTGCCGTGACAAAACTATGACAGTTGGCGCCCACCGTGGGGCTATCGCACGATGGTTTAAAGTTCTTGGAGGGCAACTTCGAAGGACTCAAGGGTTACGCTGTGGGCCGGATGACCAAGAGTCGTCGCGGCAAGCTCTACATCGACGATGCAGGCTGGTGCCCCGAGGCCGGCTCAATCGAGTACGGGTACCGGGTCCCCTTTGGTGGCATACACGTTTTTATTGGCAAGATCGGCGAACCGGGCCCTGAGCCGGACATCTACACCGACCTCGTCGAAACGGCTTAGCGTGCGAGATCTGCCCGGGTCAAGCCTGTCATGAAGCGTGCCTTCGTGGGAGTTATCCATGGAGGGGAATCTGAGGATAGATCGGAATCTGGTGGTGAGACCGTCGTTTATTTCGGCAACGAGTCATCGACCGGAGAGACCGAGTCGTTATATCAGTTACAAGATGGCCGGATTGGGGGCTGTTCCGATGGCGACAGTATTCCGGACCCCTTTGATCTGCCAAACCGGGTTGCGATCTTCATGGCTGGTACGCAACCGGCGCTCCACTCTTCGACCGCGGCGGCGATGATTTCCGGATCGACAGCGGCAACAGCGGACGGGGCAGGAGGCCCTGTGCGACTGCCAGCTCAGGTTCTATCTGATTTGTTTGACGCGTTGGCAACGCTGATGGCGGAGGTTAACCCAGCGGATCAGGATGCACACAATGCGGAAATCGCGAAAGTGAAAGATCAGATCACCCAGGCCAAAGCCGACTTAGCAGCTGAGGATACCAGGATGGCCGCGGAGCGGGCCGCTTTGGATGCACAAGCTTACCGGATTATGCTGGATCAGAGTGCGTCGAACGAAGTCCTGAAGAGGAGGTACCGATCTCGCCTACCGCCGGTTTATGATGCTAGAAATCTCTTTAACACCCCAGGAGCAGGGACCAGTAATCCGCCGGTGGTAAACCGGGCGGAGGCACCTGGAGCAGGGGCGCCGGTTCAGCCACGTTTGGTGGATCCGCCTCGTCAGAACAACATTGTAACACCGCATGTCCCCACGCCACCGGGTCATTACTCTAACCCGATGGACAACATTGTCGCTGCCGCTTCACGGCTGGCGGCCATCCTGATCAAAGGCGATTCTTCGGCGGCGGTCGAGACGCGTCGGGTTAAGGAGCTTCTTCAGACAGCCTTGGTTCAACAGGAGGCTTATTCATATAGTCGCGTTCGGATTCATTCCACTCCCCGTCCAAGCCGGAGTTACAGCAGGCGTATGGATGAACCGGCAGTGTCAAGCAATGCGCGGAACCGTGATCCGCCCCATGGCAATAACCCGGCGGGTGGTGCTGGTGATGCTCAGGAGGTGGTGGACCGGGCTCGGGCATGCAGAGAGGCCGAGTTAGCGGCGCAGCATGAAGCCCGTCAGCTTACTCTGGTTCGTCCAACCACATCGGTGGAACCAGGAGTTACCTCTAGTTCTTTGGGAGTGTCGTGTCTCATCCCGGCGTTGCGCAATGTGCGCCTGCCCAAGGATTTCAAGGGCCCGCGCAAGGTGCTGAATTACACCGCCGATTTATCCCCTGAAACATGGGTCGAAAGCTATGAGATGGCCATGGAGATGCTGGATGTGGATGATGCGGCATGTGCGAAATACTTCACCATGATGCTAGAAGGGACGGCCCGCACTTGGCTAAAGAGCTTACCGGCTAATTCTATCAGGTCATGGGCCGAGTTGAGAGCCCAGTTTATTCAGAATTTCAAGGATACATGCAAGCAGCCCATGTCAATTGTGGACTTAGTTGCCTGTGTCCAGGAGGAAGGAGAGTCAACAACCCATTGGGTGCGCCGGGTTTCGGAGATTTTGCATTCATCGGACCGCATCAACGCTGACACCGCAGTTTTAACATTGGAAGGCAATTGCCGGTTTGAACCCCTGAAGTTGAAGTTGGGACGGCTCAAACGTCATTGTAATGACATGGGAACCCTCATGGCTGCACTGGTGAAGTATGCCGACTCTGATAGTACCAAGGATCCCAAGTCTGACGATGATAAGACATGGAAGGGAAAAAAGAGCGGCAACGCCAAGGGGCAGCACCACAACCCAGCGGGTCATGGAAACGGCGGCAAGCGTAAGGCGGGCCACGGTTTAGACTTTGTGGCTAATACTAATACACATGACAAGGGCCAGCGGCGTAAGGGTAAACCGCCCCAGCGCGGTGGAGGGCCAAGTCCTAATCCGGACCGTTTGTCTTATCTGTTGAACCAGCCCTGTCCAAAGCATGGGACGAAGGAGATCCCGTCCACGCACCTCTCGAAAGATTGTTACATCGTGCAAGAGTTCAAAAATTCTGATTCTTTCCGGTATGATCATGGACCAGGAGGCGGTTCGGGCCCCGGGTCTCATGGGCCGGGTTATGGTGGAGGAAATTCCGGTTCAGGCTTCCACGGCAATCAGGGTGGACATAACAATCAAAGTAATCAGGGTAACCAAGGTGGCTATAATCATCAGGGCAATCAGCAGCAGCAGCAGCAGTCGGGTTACCAGAGCAACCCGAAGTAGTTGAATAGCGGAAAGTATCATGTCTTCACCACTAGCTTGGACAAGCGCGATCAGAAGCTTCATAAAAGGGCGGTGAATGCCGTTGAACCGGCGGTGCCCCGTTATTTGCGCTGGTCCGAGCAGCCGATTGTGTGGAGTAGAGAAGATCATCCACCCCGGGTTGACAATCCGGGTCATCTGGCTCTGGTGGTGGCACCTCAGGTGGGAGGTTATAAGTTCACTAAGGTACTCATGGATGGAGGGAGTAGTATCAATATCCTTTATTATGAAACTTTCCGTCGCATGGGGTTAACAGATAAAAATCTTAAACCGTCCAATACGGTGTTCCATGGTGTGGTGCCTGGTAAGTCGGCATATCCTGTTGGTAAGATAGCTCTGGAGGTGGCTTTTGGAGATGAGCATGACTCGAGATCAGAAACCTTGACCTTTGAAGTGGGGAAAATCAGAAGCCCGTATCATGCCCTATTTGGACGGACAGCTTATGCTAAGTTGATGGCACGGCCTTGTTATGTCTATCTGCAGCTCAAGATGCCGAGTCACAAGGGAACTATAACCGTGCATGGGAGCCGCAAGATTGCTCTAGAGTGTGAAGAAGGTGATGCGGCTTATGCTGAGTCGGTTTGTGCAACAAAAGAGTTGAAGTTTTACAAGGACAATGTTGATCCGGCAGATATGACTTCGTTGAAGAAACCAACTACAGAGCATGATCCGGCCCTGAAGTTTAAATTGGCTGATGAGACTAAGCTTGTTGACTTCGTGCCTGGCGATTCGTCCAAGCAGTTTAGCATCAGCGCTAACTTGGATCCGAAATAGGAAAGCGCGCTCATCGAGTTCATCCATGAGAATCGGGACATCTTTGCACGGAAGCCTTCTGACATGCCAGGTGTACCGAGAGAACTCGCTGAGCACACTCTCAATGTTGATCCCAAGTATAAACCGGTCAAGCAGTTTCTCCGCCGGTTCAATGAAGAAAGACGCAAAGCTATTGGAGAAGAAGTAGCCAGGCTCTTGGCGGCTAGATTTATTGTTGAAGTATTCCATCCTGAGTGGTTGGCTAATCCGGTGCTGGTCCTTAAAAAGAACGGCACTTGGCATATGTGTGTGGACTACACAGACCTTAACAAAGCTTGTCCAGCAGATCCTTTTGCCCTCCCTCGTATTAATCAGATTATTGATGCTACGGCGGGTTGCGAGCGTTTGAGCTTTTTGGATGCATATTCTGGCTATCATCAGATCAAAATGGCAATTAAGGACCAGGAGAAGACAGCCTTCATAACTCCCTTTGGAGCCTTCTGCTATGTGTCCATGCCTTTTGGGCTCAAGCCAGGTGACTTATCAACGGTGTGTGCAGAATTGTCTTCATAAACAGATCGGCCGCAATGTTCACGCCTATGTGGATGATATTGTGGTAAAATCAAGGAAGAAGGAGACATTGATTGATGACTTGAAGGAAACCTTCGATAACCTGCGGGTTTACAAAAATGATGCTTAATCCGGCCAAGTGCGTCTTTGGTGTACCTGCAGGCAAGCTCTTGGGTTTTTTGGTGTCTAACCGGGGTATTGAAGCTAATCCAGAAAAGATCAAGGCCATCACCTCCTTGGCCAAACCGAAGTGTATCAATGATGTTCAACGCCTGGCAGGCCGGATTGCCGCGTTGAGCCGGTTTATCAGTCGCCTTGGCGAGAAGGCCATCCCTTTGTATCAGATGCTGAAGAAAACGGATGACTTCATCTAGAGTGACGTCGCTAATGAAGCATTTGAGGACTTAAAGCGGCAGCTGGCTAATCCACCGGTTCTCGCTGCTCCGGTTGACAAAGAGCCATTGTTGCTATATGTGGCAGCTAACGCCCGGGCTGTTAGTGTGGCTATTGTGGTGGAGCGCAAGGAGGCCGCAAAGGAATATCCGGTTCAACGGCCGGTCTACTATATCAGTGAGGTACTTATTGAGTCCAAGCAGAGGTACCCGCATTGGCAAAAATTGGTGTATGGGGTTTTTATGGCAAGCCGGAAGCTTAAGCAGTATTTCCAAGGGCATCCCATCACGGTGGTCAGCTCTGCTCCGTTGGGAGATATAATCCAGAACAGGGAAGCAACTGGCCGGATTGCTAAGTGGGCTATAGAGCTCGGGCCTCACGGGTTGAAATACATACCCCGAACGGCGATCAAATCTCAGGCACTTGTGGATTTCATCAATGATTGGGCAGAATTACAAGTGCCAGAGGAGAAGCCGGATCATACTTATTGGACTATTCATTTTGATGGGTCCAGGCAATTGGAGGGCTCGGGGGCTGGAGTCGTATTAACTTCCCCACGAGGTGATAAGTTTTGTTATGTTCTCCGTTTAATGTTCCCTTGCACTAACAATGCAGCTAAATATGAGGCTTTACTCCATGGTCTTCGGATGGCTAAGGAGATTAACCTAAGCCGAGTTAAGTGCTTCGGTGACTCGGATCTGGTGGCTCAACAAGTGTCCGGCACTTGGGATTCCAAGGACCCACTAATGGCAGCATATCGTCGTGAGGTGGATATTGTTGCAGGTCACTTTAAAGGTTATCAGGTGGATCATGTGGACCGGCGGAAGAATGAAGCGGCGGACGCTTTAAGCCGCCTGGGTTCCCAACGTAAACCGGTTCCACCTAATGTCTTCCTGGATGTTTTGCATAATCCGTCCGTCAAGCTCCCTGGTGAAGAGGATTTGGCTTTTCTTGATCCGGAGGCTCAGTTGGTGGCGGCTCTTCATGTTATCCCGGATTGGACGGTTCCATATCTGGCATATATGAACCGGGGCGAGTTACCAGAGGATGAAACTTTGGCCAGGCAGATAATCTGGCGGTCCAAGTCCATGACTATTATCAATGGAGAGTTACATCATTGCAGTGTGACAGGGGTGTTTCAACGCTGTGTGTCTCCTGAGGAAGGCCGTGAAATTTTGCGTGAGATCCACGAAGGAGATTGTGGTCACCACGCCGGTTCAAAATCTTTGGTGGCCAAGGCGTTTCGTCACGGTTTCTATTGGTTGACAGCTCATGCTGATGCCGAGGAGTTGGTCAAAAGATGTGATGGCTGTCACAAATTCTCAAGGCGCGCTCATGTACCGGCTCAAGAATTGAGGATGATTCCAATCACCTGGCTGTTTGCAACTTGGGGGCTGGATATGGTTGGGCCTTTCAAGAGTTCCAAGGACAAGAAGACCCACCTTTTGGTGGCGGTTGATAAGTTCACGAAGTGGGTGGAGGCAGAGCCAGTTAGTAAGTGTGACGCAGCCACGGCGGTTCAATTCATCAAAAAGGTGATCTTCCGGTTCGGCTTTCCACACAGCATTATAACAGACAATGGTACCAATCTGTCAAAAGGTGCCATGAAGGAGTTCTGTCAACGTGAGCACATCCGGCTTGACGTGTCATCAGTGGCTCACCCACAGTCTAATGGTCAAGCGGAGAGGGCCAATCAAGAGATCTTGAGAGGCATCAAACCCCGGCTTATGGTTCCTTTGCAACGGACGCCGGGTTGTTGGGTTGAGGAGTTACCTTCTGTGTTGTGGAGCATCAATACCACACCCAACAGATCGACAGGATACACACCATTCTTTATGGTTTATGGAGCGGAAGCAGTTCTTCCTAGTGACATCCGTCATGACTCGCCTCGTGTAGCGGCATATGTTGAAGCTGACAACGAGAAGGCACGGCAGGAAGCTCTTGACCTGTTAGATGAGGAACGTGACATGGCGGCAGCCCGTTCGGCGATTTATCAGCAAGATCTGCATCATTATCATAGCCGCCGGGTTAGAACCAGAACCTTTCAAGAAGGCGATTTGGTGCTTCGGCTCATCCAGGATCAGACGGATATGCATAAGCTATCCCCCCCTTGGGAAGGACCCTTTGTGGTCAGCAAGAATTTACACAACGGGTCATACTATCTAATCGTTGTTCGAGAGCGCAAAGACTCACGTAAATCGGAGGAGGAGACCAACCGGCCGTGGAATATTGCTCATGTTCGGCCCTACTATACTTGAGCTATAGGCTCTACTTATGTACATATTATGACATGGTATATATTATAATAAACCGGAACCTCAGCTAAAGCGGGGTATCTGTTGTTTTTCTTACATCATGTGCGGTTACATGGAGCTTACAAAGCGGCGTCCGGTTTACCCCTTGATTTAGCTTCTCAAAGCTTTATATTACATCACTTGGGGGCTTGGTCGTATCCGAACCATAGCTACACCTCTTGATCGGCGCAATGCCACAGCATCACTTGGGGGCTTGGTCGTATCCGAACCATAGCTACACCTCTTGATCGGCGCAATGCCACAGCATCACTTGGGGGCTTGGTCGTATCCGAACCATAGCTACACCTCTTGATCGGCGCAATGCCACAGCATCACTTGGGGGCTTGGTCGTATCCGAACTATAGCAACACCTCTTGATCGGCGCAATGCCACAGCATCACTTGGGGGCTTGGTCGTATCCGAACCACAGTCACACCTCTTGATCGGCTCAAAGCCACATCAATCCGGGGCCAAAGAGAGTGTTGTAAAACAACAGCTCAAACATACGCACCCACTGAGCACAGCTCACAATGTTGCTTGGGGATTCTTTGCTGTTGAAATGAACTAAGAATTTACACTTGTAACAGGCTATCAAACCATGGCTTGGAAGCCTGGTGTGTACACCTAAAACCCCGGGTTAACCTACCTATTTAAGTAAGTCACTCCGCCCAGGTAAACCTGGTATGACCCTTCGAACTTTGACAAGTTACTCTAAAATGAAGACCCTGAACTTGTCAAGTTAAAACGATGATTGGTTAAGGATTGAGGACCATCTTAAAAGGCTTTGCAAAAATGGTTTAACTCAGTGGCCTGGCAGCCCATGAAAAGCCTCGAATTTGGGGCCTGGCAGCCCGTGAAAAGCCTCGACTACAACGGTTTTATTTGCCTTTTGCTAAGTTTTCTTTGTTTCATAAGATTTGTGATGTTTTTAAAACCGGTGTTTGTCAACCCGGTTAGGCTGTCAACTACAAGTTTCAGTACACGATCAAATTATAATCCGGAGACTATCAGCCCGGTCTGGTTTTGACTCAAAGTCACCAGTATAGAATAAACCGATGTTTATCATAACCCGGAACAGTTTTATTGTCAACCAATATCATATAACAGGAGTTACTTATACTCCAGATTAGGGTTATGACCCTCACTACAAAGTTGGTCAGCCAACATTATGCCAAAAGGTCACAGGTATCTATATTTCCATATTTGGTTATCTTTACAACCTTGCTTATAAACCTTGGTCATATATATGTATTTGGGTATCATGACCCGCCCGGTGGTAAACCGCCAGGGCGCTTTAAGCTTCTTATCTGCAGGAACAGCTTGAATAAATGGCTATGGATTATGAACATCATATCTTAAGCATGTCGGATTAAGCAAGCATCAGTCGCAGATAAATATGCACAAAGGCATAACAGACCAAGTGTTTTAACTAGCCTATTACAAGGCGTTTCAGTGCCCAAAAGGATAATGGTTTTCTCAAATATGTGTTGTAGCATGTAGAAGGCTAAACCGGCCTCCGGATTATGATTGATCACCAGCTTGCCCTGACGGCTGCGGATCATCTTGCACCGGTTCATCCTCTTCGTCTCTACCCAGTGGCTGGAAGTCAATAGTTGTCCAGTTGATTCCAGTTAACGCTTGGAACACAGCTTCGTCGCTTATAAGGGTGGATGGTTCAATATCAGGGGCATAAGTGTGCTTACGGATTGGAGGGATCAGGTTTTGCGCTTCCGGAATTGGTGCAGCAACCCGTCTGTTCTTGTCATCATAACTTGCCTGATAGTATGAGAGATCAGCTTCTTCAGCCAATTGACAAGCTAGTGGACGTACTTCCCAGTTTATGGCGCGGAGATCCTCCTGGCCAAATTCTGATCCGTCTTCTTTTAAGCTTGGGAAGCCTTTAGCCACGTCCACTGGATCAAGATCAGGCACCCACGCCTTTGCCCGAGTTAGAGCGGTCAGAGCTCCGGCCCTTGCCGCAGCTTTCTTTAGTTCTTCAACCCGGGCAGGCAGCATGGATAGCCTTTCTAAGGTGTCCTTGATCAATGTTGGAGGAGGTTTATTGTGTGAAGCGGTGCAGATGATCCGCTACGCACCGGTATACAGCTGCTCTATCAGAGTATAGGCCGCTTTCAATTTCTTCTGTACGTCAGAGCCCAGATGGCTAATACGAGTTCCTGCATCATTATAAACGTCAGTAAACCAGCAACACATGGGAAGATATATTGAAAGTATAAAGCAAGGATGCTTACCAAACACAGCAGCGGTCATAGCATGTACTTGCCGCTTTACACCAGTCAACTCGTCTACCACCGGTTTGAGAGCTGCTTCGGCGTCTTCAGCTTTTTTCTGCAAAGCGGATTTCTCTGTGTTCCAATCCGCCCGCTCCTTGTTGAATCCCTTTTTCAGTTTCTCCATAGTGCCTAGAGCGCTGGTCAATTCTTCCTTCGCTTTGGAGGTTTTAGCTTGCTGGGATTTGAGGTTCTCTTGCAGATCAGCGGTTTGGCTTTCCTTCTTGCTCAGTTCAGCCTATAAAGAGACAGATATATAATGAGTTGACAGTACATATTTGAAGTACCAAGCACATAACAAGTTATGCCCTTAGTACTTGGGGGCTAATGCATATTTGCTCTTTATCAGAAATTTTAACAAGTCCCAAGCACAATACAAGTATTAAGCTTGCACTTGGGGGCTAATGTGTATTTGCTCATAAAATGCTGATATGGGAATTCTTCTACAAAGTCCCGGTTCATCTTTATAAAGTTAAACCGGCCCTTGGGGGCTACATCAGTGAAGTTAAGATGCATTGTTGCAAACAGGAAATTGTTACTAAGTCCCGGTTTAAATTGGTATCTTAAACCGTCACTTGGGGGCTACTGGAGTTGATAAGCTGTAATTAAATATAAGAGAGAAACACTTATGAAGTTGCCTCATATCGCTCCTTCATCATATTTACCAAACCGGCTTCATAGTCACGGCTGGTGTACAGACGGTTCAGGAAGCCAGAGTGAAGGTCTTGAACATTCAGATGGGCATAATTTGACAAATCGGCGTTCCATTTGCCTTTGCCAATTGCAGAGAGCTCATCTTTGGCAGTATGCTTTGACAAAGCGACAGGATTGCCCGGAGCAGTATGGCCAGTGCTAGTAATCATAATGTCATCAGCAGCCGTTACTGGGGTTGGCGGTTTGTCAGTATTTTTAACTGGACTTACCGGTTTATTGTCAGTTCGGACAGGGCTGGTTGGCTGGTCAGCATGGCTTGTGGTGTCAACTTCTGCCTGCTCAGCAACGAAGTTATGATCTTGAGGCGGTGGGTCATTCAGTATGGCATCAATGTTGGTCTCTTCAGGATCTGGAGTTTTCTCTGGTTCAACAGCCACGTCTTCATCAGTCGGTTTATTCAACCGAGCTTTCTTGCTGGGTCTGGGCTTGGCGCTGAGAAAAATAAACATGAGGATCAGTACAGTATATCAAAATAGCAACATTAAGGATAACAACAAGTGTATAGCTCACCCAAGAACCGTTTTGAGGGGTGGAAGTTTTGTGGCCGACGATTCGCCAGAAGATGAGTGAGAAGTACCCTGATAATTTGAATCAGACGGGTTAAGAGGCTGGCGGAAACAACCTGCTTTGGGGCATGAAGTATCAATGGGATAAGAGACCTCTGATCGGCGTTTCCGAACCGGACTGTTCGGTAAACCGGCGGAGGTAACTACCTGGCCGCTGTGCTGGGTTGTGCGGTGAGCCTCGTGTTGTTGCGTCTTCAAAAGAAAGTTTGGGTCCAAGTAAGCAAGGGGGTGAGAAAATTTTACTTTCCGGTTTGCTTGACGGATTTTTGATGTTGGCGGAGGATCTAAATCGGAGAAAAGAATGGTTACCTCTACGTCATTAGCATGATTGCCTTCAGCGTCGTCCTGATAATAATCATTGTCAAGGAGATGTACGAAAAATGAACCAAGAGAGTCAAGTTCTACCTCTGATTCCGGATTACCCACATCGTCATCAGCTGGTAGCTCGGAGGATGCAGTGGTCCTTTTCTTGGCAGGTTTTTTGATAACCTTGGTCTTTGGACGAACTGGCTTGACCGGTTTATCTTGCGGCTTGACTGGTTTGTCTTGTGGCGGTTTCTTGTTCCAGAATGGATCATCACCCTGTCAGAAAAAATCACACTTTCAGAGAATATTTGGACAAAAGCAACTTCAGATAAAAAGATTATATGATTCTTACAGCTGGCGGTTTGTTGAAAGCGCGGAAAGGGAGTAGTCTGGTTTGGGCACAGACAGCCTCCGGTTCGTTCAACATTTTCTTTACAGCCTCAGTGACTTCTGCATCTGTAAGCTGAATGTCAATGTGCCGCTGAGCATCCTTCAAACTCCCCGTATACTCACACATCAAACCGGAGCGCCGGCTTAAGGGCAGAATACTCCAGCTTATCCAGCAACGAGCAAGATCAACTCCTGTCAAACCGTTCGCCATGAAGGCTCTAAGCTTTGATAATTGGGGAGCATAGTTGGCCCTTTCTTTTGCCGTCAACCTCTGAGGAAAAGGATGTGTGTTGCTAAGGCGTTCAGGGCGGTAACCCGGCAGGGGGTTTTCATCAGGTGGAGATGTATCCATGCAATAAAACCAAGTCTGCTTCCACTCTTTGGGGTGACTGTGGAGTTTGGGATGAGGGAAGGTGACTTCCTTCCTTTTCTGAACCGCCATTCCGCCCAGTTCCGTATTGGGTCCATCCTGGAACTCTGTGCGACGGTTTAAGTGAAAGAAATCCCTAAACAGTTCGACTGTAGGTTCCTCTTGCACATAAACCTCACAGAAGACTTGGAAGTGGCAGATGTTGGTCACGGAATTGGGACCGATGTCTTGAGGGCGCAGCTGAAAATTGGCTAGTACATCTCGGAAATTTTTTGAACCGGGAGGGCTAAAACCTCGTCCGAGATGATCAGCAAACACGACTACCTCTCCGTCCTTGGGTGTAGGAGGACTTTCCGAGCCAGGGACCCTCCAGCGGATGACATCTTTTTTGGCTAAAGCGCCAGTTTTAACAAGATTGTTTAACTGCTCTTCGGTTACTCGAGAGGGAGCCCAATTGCATTCATAGACTTGCTTGGCCATGGCAATGGAAATCTGAAACATGATTATTGCCGGTTTAAGATTTACAGTGGACAACTATACAACATTATAAGGATACAAGCATATTGATAAACCAGATTTGGTTATTCGTAAACCGGAGTCTGACAATGGAAACAGTATAATGATGAATGCATTGGCGGTTCAACAGGGGACTAATGGTATCTACCGGGTTATCATTTTATCTGTGAAGTTAAACCGCCTAATTTGGCATTAAAGGTATAAGTATAAAGATGTATAAGTGAAGGGAAACACAAGTTTCACAGTTTGGCATGAGAATTTCAGATCTGTCGGTGTTGGGTAATCAAAATATACTCTGGTCTAATATCAAGCGCTCAAAAAGTTCAGTGAGTTCAGATGAGTTGGATATCAAGCAGGTGCCTTAACAAGAAGAAAGGAGTCTAAACTACAAAAGGCGCTGAAAATAGTCAGATCTAACCGGCCATTGGTGCTACCGAAGGAAGAACAGCTTCAAGCTATGAAGAAAACTGAACCCTAATGGTGGATCTAGGGCGAGAAGAAGAGGGACTTACTGGTGCAGGAGGAAGCAGCGGAGGATCACTGTTTTTCTCTGATACAATCAGGTTGATGCAGCGGCCTTTGTCGAAGCAGAGGCGAAGGACGACGGCGGCGGTAGAGCTGGAGGGTCGGTCGGCGCGAGGAAGACGATGACGCGAAGAGGCACGAGGGGGAAAATGGAAAGACCCCCTGGCCCTATTTATAAGGGCAGAAAGATAAGCGTCAGGCGCGAAAATCAAGGAGCCTAAATTTTGGATATGAGGCGGAGTTGTCGCCTCGATTGTCGGAGGCTCATTAATGAAGGTGGATTATACGTACACAGTTTTAAATAATAGGTGACGTCACGGCGGTTTACCATGGTCCTAGAAGATGGTGTCACGGCGGTTCACAAGATCATGTGAAGATGTTGAAGAAGAAATTTTCTTAAGTATTGAGGATTGACATGAACCAGTTCAAATCAATCTGGGGGCCTAATGTTGGGGATATTACCACTGGGCGTAAACCGGCCAGGAGAGGCCGGGTTAACCCCATAAGTAGTTCATGTGTATCTGAAGTCCATGAAGACAGACGGTGACGCTTTATGAAGGCCCAGGGCCCAAAGCCGGTTTAAGGCCTGTAGACATAAACCGGCATTGATATGTAAACTTGTGTTGTAAGATAGAAGTAGCAGAGACCGAGCCGGACACGATTATGAGCCGGCCTCGGGATTCTGTAAACCGACGGGCGTCAACCCATGTATATAAGGGGACGACCCGGCGGCGGTTCAAGGACAACAGACAACAACTCGAGACTCAGGCAAAGCGTATTCGCTCCCTGGTCATCGAAACCCCAGCAATTCCATCACAACTAGACGTAGGCTTTTACCTTCATCGTAAGGGGCCGAACTAGTATAAAACTCTCTTGCGTTCCTTGTCCGCTTTAACCCCTTTAAGTTAACCCGTAGCGATGGCTCCACGACTAAGTCCTTTCTCTAGGACATCTGCCGTGACAAAACCACGACAAAAATGGTCTCTTATTAATTGAGCCTTGTTTTAGTACCCCCAACTGTAATATGAAAAATATTTAAAAAATACAAGTTATGAAAAACAAATCTAAGAACAAGTGTAGTTCAAAAATAAATATGTAGGCTCTTCTACAATAAAGTTAGTTCCAAAGTTTGTATTTGTTTATTTTCCAATTACATGGATTTTTCTCAATATGTTTTGTCTATTTTTAATTCTAATATGTTTTCACATGTTTTGTTTTCAAATTAGCTGTGCTCCAAGAAACTAAAAGTTTTTTTTGCGGGTGAAGAAACTAAAAGTTTAACTTCCCTTTTCCATATATTTTTCATTTTTTTTATAAATGTTTCTGCCTGAATAATGTGATTCGGCCTGCGGGATCAAATTAGTCCCAGCATTTTAGCTGGCCCGTGGGATCTCAAACAGGCCGGAGGCCCTCTCTGTTCGGGAATGATATATATCACCCGTAGCGAGCCCATTTTTTACCGGCCCATTTTTGCACGTGGTTCGCAACTACATGAAACATCTTCTGCATACATCTTTGTCTCAAAAAATTCTGCATACATCTAAAACATTTTATGTACATACGTTGAATATTTTTTCAAGCATATATTTTGATGTTTATTTTTCTTCATACATATTCTAATTTTTTTGTATGTCAGAACAGTTTTTATACCCATGTTAAAAAAAGTTAAAGACATTATTAAAAAAAATTATGTCTACATTTTTTGCAAATAGATTATTCATTTTTTGTGCACATCAGGAACATTTTATATATACACACTTTCACTCTAACTTTTGGCATAAATAATTCTACTTTTTTTATATATTAGAAATATTTTACTATACACGTTACATATTTTTTAAATACATGTTTCACATTTGCTTCATGTATATGTTTTGATGTCTACTTTTTTGCATGCACATTGTTTATTTTTTTCATACATCAACATTTTGTAAATACATGATTAACATTTTTCATATGTATGTTTTCTCTCTACTTTTTTCACACACGTTGTACATTTTTCATATACAATTGAAACATTTTTTATACATGTTTAACATTTTTTAAATGCATGATTAACATATTTTTCAAACAATTTTCTTCGGATATGTGCTATTTTTTCTATAAATATCTATTGAAACTTTCTTTAAATTCTTTCAACATTTCTTTAACACTATACAAACATTTTCTCAAACTTAAGTAATTGTTTTGAAATATATGTATTTTTAGTGTTCTTGAAATATAAAAAAAGTAAAATTAGAAAAATGAAAAATAAAATGAGGAATGATGAAATTTATAAAGAAAGTGAATTAACTAAGGGCTACTGGCGCGCCCATTTACCACGTCGCTTGACGCGAGTGGACGATTTGTCTAGCTTGAAACGAGACATAGTCGCGCCCACGAGCCGTGCAAGTTGAATCACCACATTGCGCTCCAAAGTGGGCCAACCCTTTAGTGCTCGCTTCGGCTTTCCAATCGGTTTTCTTCACGACGATTTTCCAGTGAGATCTTTTTGGCTGCTATTTGAAAATCAGCTATTCCGGTCTTCTTCCTTTGTAGAATGCCTTTTCCCTTCCTTTTATTTTTTCATTTCTTCTTTGCTTTATGTTTTCAGTCATACAAAGGAAAAGTTACTTTCTTCCGTTTTCTTTTCCTTTTATTTTTTTATGTTTTTTATCCATAAATTCAAACTATTTACAAATTCATGAAACATTTTTCCAGATTCAAAAACATTTTCAGACTTCGCAAAGCTTTCCCAAATTTATGACTGAATATTTATATAAATTCATAAATATTTTTGAATTCAGGAAAATTCAACCAAGTGAACATTTCCAAATTTGACAACATCACTTGAATTTGAAATGATGGCCCATTAGTACCATACTATCCACAAGCATGTTCGGGGTTCTCCAAAACAGAGTGTAGGTCGTGCATGAGCGAGAGCGCGCGCACCCCCCTGCTCCCCCGTGCTAACAAGTGGGCCGACCCATATTTGTTCCTTTTTGATTTTGGGAAGCTTTTAGAACCATCCCACACCAGTTTTTCCTATTTTCCTATTTTCTTGTTTTTTAATTTTGGTTTTTCTTCTTCATTCTTTTTTCCCTTTCTCTTCTAATCTTGTTTTTTTCTCTTTTTCTTTCTATTTTGTACTTTTTTATTTTCCGATTTTTTCAAATTCGCGAGTATTTTGATGCAATCTGGGAACATATTGTTTTTCAAATCGCTGAACATTTTCTGAAGTCGGTGAACATTTTCTAAAATTCAATTTTTGTCCATTGAATTCAGAATTTGTTCATCATATTTTAAAAATGTTCTTGAAAGTTTTGAAATATGTTCAACATATTCAAAAAAATTCAGGAATTCAAAACATTATATCAAATTCAAATCCATTCCTCAAATTCAAAATTTGTTCATCGAGCTCAAAAAATATTAATTAGTTTTATAAAAAATGTTCATCATATTCAAAGAATATTCACAGTATTTATAAAAATAGCCTAGAAATCAAAATATGTTCATCAAATTGAAAGAAAGTTCATTGAATTTAAATTTTGTTCATCAACGTGCAGTTTTTGAAATCACGAACATTGTTTGTATCAACGAGCCTTTTAGTGATATTCATGAATATTTTTTGAATCCACGAACATGTTTTTTCAAAATCATGAACAGTTTTTAAACCATGAACATCTTATGATTTCTATAACATTTTGCGAAAATTCATTTTTTCAAAAAAAATTGGAACTATTTTTGAATTGGGAGTTATTTTAAAGAAGAAAAAAATAAAAATAGAAAAAGCAAAAAAGTGAAAGGCAAAAGGCCGAAATAAAAAACTGGGGCGTCTAGCCCTGCTCATGGGAGGAGAGTGTGGGGTGCGTGCTGGCTTGTTTGCCAGGGTGGATCTTATTTGGGGCTTCAGGCGCCCGTTCGCAAACGGACGCCTCAAGGGCGCATCTAGTTGGGCTCGGCCCATCTTCCCATTCTTTCTGTTGTACTCCCTCCGTCCCAAAATTCTTGTCTTAGATTTGTCTAAATACGGATGTATCAAGTCGTGTTTGAATATTAGATACATCTGTATCTAGACAAATCTAAGACAAGCATTTTCGGACGGAGGGAGCAGTATAAACCAAAAAAAAATATGAACACGCAGCCGATGGTATTCGAACCAATGACATCCCGGTCGTTCGTTCGCTGCACTAACCACTCCACCGGATTTACCTCATGTGTTCAATTGCATCTTCTTCAGTCCTTTCTTTGCATCTCTTTTACCTTTTTTCTTTTTTCCTTTTTTGATTCTTTTCCTATTTAAATTTTGCTAAATTTAAAGATTTTTTTCAAAATTGATGCACCATTTTTGAAAATCGATGAACTTTTTTCCAAAAATGATGATTTTTTTTTCAAATTCAATGAACTTTTTTTCATATCGATGAACCATTTAAAAAAAATTGAACTATTTTATAAATAATATATTAAGAACGAATTACTTTTTTAAAATTGATGAACTTTTCTTGGTCAAATTGTTGAACTTTTGTGAAAGTTGATGAATTTTTTTCAAAAGCGATGAACTTATTTTCAAAATTGATGAACCTTTTCCAAATTTGTGAACTTTTTAAAAAAATTATGAGTTTTTTTTCTAATTCATGAACTTCTTTGAATTCGTGAATCTTTTTATTTCATGAACTTTTTGAAAATTCACGATTTTTATTTAAATCGGTGAACTTTAAAAAAAATCTCCAATAAATCACGTTTTTCTAAAATCTATGTGCAATAAATAGCACGGCTACATTTATTTTAAAAAAGTTCTCGCACTAGCGCATTGTTGTTCTAGTGGTTAGCCAACCTGCACTGGAGCTAGATTGGGTGAGGTTGAATCCTCGCTAGAGCAACATTTTCATGGAGTTTTTTTTTTTGCTATATATACATTTTTGTTGCATTGCATGTCGTGGGCTGGCCCACCAGGCGCGGCTAGCGAGCGCCTGTTCCTGAACCAAGGAAGAATAAGATTAAAGCTTTGATGCGCAGAGATGGCAGTCTCTCGGAGGATAATGATGAGATGGAAAACATGGTAAACTCTTTCTATAAAACCATATATGCTTCAGAGGGAATGCAAGATGTGGATAGAGTTATTGAGATAGTTCCACATAAAGTGACAAGCGATATGAATGCTCAGCTCAACGCGCCTTATACGCAACAGGAAGTGAAGGACGCTCTATTCAAGATGTTCCCCATCAAATCTCCGGGCCCTGACGATTTCCCCACTCACTTTTTTCAACACCCCTGGGGGTTGTGTGGGGAAGAAGTAACAAAGATGGTGCTGAGTACAGTTGAAGGCAATGAGTCGACAGAATGCATCAATGAAACTATTTTAGTTTTGATCCCCAAGGTAAAGGATCCGACTCAGTTAACTCAATCCCGTCCAATTAGCTTATGTAATGTCCTTTATAAAATTGCCTCGAAAGTGATTTCCAACCATCTGAAATTGGTGCTGCTTAACATCATCTCTACGGAGCAATATGCTTTTGTTCCTGGAAGGTTGATCACTGACAACATAATAACAACTTATGAATATTTACATTTCATGAAGAGAAACAAAGAAAAGAAAAAACCAGTTTTGTGCCCTTAAGTTGGACATGATGAAGGCTTATGATGGGGTGGAGTGGTCATACCTTCGTGCCATTATGATTAAATTGGGCCTCACCCAGAGGTGGGTGGACATTTTTATGGGCATGGTCACTTCGGTGAAATTTTAAGTGATGTTCAATGGTAAGAAGCTATAACAATTTATTCCTTCACAAGGCATCCGACAGGGGGACCCAATTTCCCCATACTTGTTCTTGTTAACAGCAGAGGGTCTTTCGTGCATGTTAAAATCTTGAGACGAGTCATCACAACTTCATGGCCTACAGGTGGCACCCTCGGCGCCGCATGTGAATCCCTTCTTTTTGCAGTGACAACCCGTTGTTTTTCAGGGCTAATAGTGTGGGAGCAAATGAGGTCAACATGTGTTGGATATTTATTGTCAAACCACGGGACAACAAATCAACTATGGAAAAAGCGTCTATCTTTTTTTTAGCAAAGGAGTTCCTGAAAGTGTTCGCACTGATATTAAAGGAGTGCTCCAAGTTCCAAATGAAACTCTAAATGAGAAATGTCTTGGCATGCCTTCGGATGTGGGATCTTCAAAAAACAGAGCTTTCAAATTTTTGAAAGATAGATTGTGGAGCAAAATTCAGGGATGTATTGAGAAAACTCTGTCTACTGCGGGTATACCTGGCCATACCTCGGGCCGAGCCGGGCTTCGGGCCGGGCCTAGCCAAGCCCGACGCAAAAAACCTAGGCCCGAGCCCGGCCCGGCCCGGCCGTCGGGCCTGTTTTCTGGGCCCGAGCCCGGCCCGAACACGTAAAAGCCCGTCGGGCTTCGGGTCGGCCCGGCCCGCCCTTCAGGAAAACGTGAAAACGATGGGCCCGAGCCTGGCTCGGGAGCGGCGTCGGGCCGGGCCGGGTCGGGCTTTTTGGGCCAGGTCGGGCCGGTGTGACACCCCAAAATTTTGGCCTTGTTTTATTTATTAAAATGTTGCCAGGAAATAAAACTTTTCCATTTGTCAAGATTTACCCTCTTGTTATGGTGAATTTTTACTTCAAGTGGAAAAACCTTCAAAGAGTAGTATTGGACTTGTGTGCCCTCTTTATAAGATCAATCCGTTATCAGTGGATTTATTTGCATAATTATTTTTCATGAGCTTTATTCTTTTAAAATGATCTTTCATAAATTTGGAGCCCCTTTTTGCACTGCAACCATTTGATAAATGCTTTTAAAAATTTCACCAAAATTTGGGGATGTCATGTGATGTTTCCACATCACTTTCATGCAAAAATACCTCTTGGCCATTGGAGATTTTGAGCTCTACACCAACTTTTCCAATCTGGTCCAGTGGGCACTTTTGCACTACAACCCATTTAAATATTTCTTTAAAAATTCTTCCAAGTGTTTGGAGGTGTCAGTGGATGCATACAATTCATCTTCAAGCAAAAACCCAGTGATGTTCTTTGAAAATTTTGAGTGGATCAACCTCTTTTGCATTCTGGTCCAAATTGGTGATTTGTACTGCAACCTTATTTTTCTTTGCTCTAGTAACCCTGAGCTTTTTCCTACTTGTAGCCCTCCCTTCAAAACTCTTAAGTCCAGGAGATTGGACCCATTGGCATATTTTTGGTGCATGCAATGTCAGCCTTTAGTTTCTGCCCAAAACTGGTTTTCTCAAATTCTTGCACTATCAACTATCTGTTTTTGCCAAACTAATCTTACCACCATCTCCTACATCTAAAGAGACACTGATCTGGAGATTTTGGCCACTCCAAGAGTTGCCTAAGTGCATCTGGCATTCTGTCGAACACCTGGTGTGCACAGTCTGTTTTGGCATGAGTTCTTTGTTTGCACTGTGATTTTGTTCCACTGACCCAACAACCTTGTCCACTGAGCTCCTAGCCACCCCTACCCTTGTTATGTTCTTTGCCAGCCTCGCTCAAGCTCTCTAGAGCACACTGGCATTGCGTCGAACACCTGCCGTGCGTGCTCTGGGCGCGCCCAGAGCGCCCGTTTTGCACGCGCGCGCACTGAGCCGACACGCCGCTCTGCCGCCCTCGTCGCGTCCCATCTCTGGCCCCTGCTCGCCTGCCGAACCACGCCAGGCACTCGCCCTCTCTCCAGTACCCTCCAAGCTCTCCCTGGCACCCTGTAGCCCCGCCTTGGCAGCACGCCGGCATCGGCAGCGGATTCCGCCGCGGACGGCGCCGCCCAAACCGCCAGCGCACGCCAGCTGCCCCAGAGCACAGGCCGTGCTTATCCTCCCGCTCGTCGGCACGCTTTCGTCGCCGCCACGATTCCCTGCAACTACAGAAAAGTGGTCGCCGGCGATCTTATCCTCGGCCACCGCGGGAGCCAGCCTCGAGCGCCTATTTAAAGGGACCCCGAGCTCAACCGAACACTCAAGCAACCCCAGACCACCCCCACAGCCCTCCCACAGCCAGCAATCGACGGGAAAGCTCTTTCTTCCCCGCCTCCGGCAAGTTCGGTCGCCGCCGCAATCCAGTGCCGTTCGTCGCAACCGGAGCTTCCCCCGCCAATCCAACGCCACCATGAACTCCCCCGTAGTCGTGCGGAGCTTCCTAGCGCCTCTGCTTCGGCCAAGGATCACCGGAGCCCAGATATCACTTCACCACCGTAGCCCCCTCCGCCGCGGAGCTCGCCGCCGGTGGCCTCCTCCGTCCCCACCTGCCTAACGCCCACCGAGAGGATCGCCTCGGTCTGGCCAACCCATCCCTGCCCTCAGATGCCCTCGAGGAGCCGCCGTTCGTCGCCGGCGATCGCCGGAGCCCCGCGCCGTTCGGGCAGAGGGAAGGGAGGGCGAGGGAAAACGGTCAAACCTGACCAGTGGGCCCCTTGGACCCACTGTCAGTGACCCGCGCGGCCGCTCTCTCTGTTTAAGTGAAAGCGCAAAGCTCCGGAGTACGTCACCTCTGCTTTGAAAACGTATTCTTCCCCGCAGCGTTTTCCTTTTTCTGATTTTATTAAAACAGAAGTTTGACTAATCTTTGACTGGCTATAACTTTTAAAATAGAACTCCAAATGAGTTGATTCTTTTTCCTACCTCTCTCAAATTTCATCTAGTTTATTTTAAGATTTATTTCAAAAATATTTGAGACAACTTTTTGTACTGTGTTTGAAATATTTGTTATTTGGTTATTTTGCAAAATAGGATTTTTGGAGGAAAGGGAAAGCTTTCAAAAAGTGCATCCCTTGCATACTCTTGAAGGCAAGCATTTCTGAACTCTGGCATAATATTTTGTTGTGGTGTTCTGGTGCGATCACAACACCTTTTGACTTGGTATATGCGTTGGCTTTATGTATCGATATGGTCTCGTGCATGAGTGCACTTTGGAGTTGTGTTGTGGTCAGCAATGGATACATTAGTGATTTGGATCATCCTCGTGAGCTCCTCATGCATACCGGTAGGAAGCCGGGAAAGTCGTGGTCTTGGGTAGACACGAGCTTGCCCCTAGTCCCTCGTCGAGACGAGTATGTCCGGCATGGCATGGTGAGGCTTGAGGAGTGGTGATTTATTTCATAAATGGTGATATTGTTGGAGGATACTTGGACCACCTGAGTCGGTTGTAGACCGAGTCTTGATCAATAGCTCCCTTATTTGTTGGTACCACCACTTGTCCCTGCAGTGGACAGGGTATGGTTCAGTAGGTTGTCAACCCCTTTCCGAAGCACACACCGTACAGAGAGGCCATGGTGGAAGATACCAGGTGCATCCGGTAGGCAGGCCACCTGGTCCGGGGGCATGGGTGTTTCCGGTTGGGACCGAGAGGGGGGCACCCCCTTAGAGCGCGCGAATAGAAATTTGATCCCATGCTACGTCGAGGTTGTAGCCTCCCCACTTAGAGTTTTGCTTGGCAGGTGTCGTGGGTGATTCCAGACACCGGTGAGTTAAGCTGGTGTGTGCAGGTCAGGCGTGTTTTCAATTAAAAGACCGTAGACGGAATTAGTCCCGATGGACTAAGTAAACCCGTTACTCGTGGGAAAATGGTACTCCCTCCGCAGAGGATATATCCTGTTGGATAGTCATGTTCTTGAGTAGAGACCACAGTCTGAGTTGAACCTAGTAACGGCATTCGGATGGAGAACGAATTAGCTAGAGCTCAGTAACGGTATTCGGATGGAGGACGATTTAGCTAGATCTCACTGACGGTTTTTCGGATGGAGATACGGCTTGACTAGACCAAATTATCGGTTTTCGGATGGAGAAACGACTGAACTAAATATTGTTTATGATTATGGCACATATGAACTATTTCTGGACTAACCATTTATATTATGTATTCTTTTGAGTATCCCTGGGATGGTTCTACCTCCTGGATACTCACTGTGATTATTCTCTTATAAGCCCTTTCTGTGGTGTCGCTCAGACGCCCGACTGCGGCATGCTTGTTGTTCATTTAACTCTTATAAGCCCTTTATGTGGTGTCGCCCCGACGCCCGACTGCGGCATTATTATTCTTGCAGTTTCCTCTCGAGGAGTCATTCAGACCCTCGTTTGGCACCAGTATTACTATTCCTGCAGTTTCCTCTCGAGGAGTCATTCAGACCCTCGTTTGGCACCAGTATTACTATTCTTGCAGTTTCCTCTCGAGGAGTCATTCAGACCCTCGTTTGGCACCCAGTATTTTATTTTGGAATATTTTTAACCATATGTGTGCATCATGGTCTTTCGCATATTTCGTGACAGACGTGTGATCATCTAATTAACCCGGAGCATGTTTGATATATTGTACCCGTGTTCTTAATGTTTGCGAGTACATTCAAACGTACTCACTGGCTTGTCCGTGGCTATTGTCTTGGCCAGATTCCTTGCTTGGAGATAAGCATCGCGATGACAACCTCGGAACCTACGTGTTAACATGTGCAGCCTCGCGAAGATAGGAGTTATCCTGGTCAGCTGTTCTTGTGGGAAATGGAGTCCCATAGACGCAGATGTATCCAACCGCTTCCACCCTCTACCATTAGAAACCAAGTGTTGTACTCCTAGGCCTCAATGGTCTTGTACTACATATTTTTGTACTTGCTTGGATTTTCTTGTATCAAGTTGGTACCTCATCAGCTAACAGTAATCCTGGGGCTGGTGAGCACACAGGCCGTTTTTCTGGGAATTTATATCCCGAAAGTCCGGTCGTGACAGACTTGGTATCAGAGCCAGGCTGACCATTGGCTAATCCTATCTTAGCCAGGTCAATAAACCTAGGTTAACCAAACCATCAGATCTTAACCTAGTCCCGGCCAAGCTTCTCGCGTAAGATAGCCCCACAGTGACCCGACGCCCTTTTCGGCGGACGGTGCCCAACCTATCAACCTAGCCCATCGATCACGCGCCAGTGACCGACACCCAACCAGTCTCTATCGCAAGCATGCGGAGGAAGACTCCGTCCCCCTTTCCCTATAAAAAGGGCACGCTAGCCTCAAACACAGCACCGCACAACCCTTTTTCCCCAAACCAAGCCACGATGCCTGGCCCCATCGTTCACAATGAGACCACAGCAACCAACCTTGGAGGTTTCGTGACCGTGCTCGCAAACCTCACCCGCCGTGCCTATGCGTTAGAAGAGCCTCCTGAGTATGTTGTGTACCAGGGACCCATGTACGGTGAGAGCCGTCAGTACTGGGCCACTGTGCACATCTACGGTAGGGGTCTGTCGCCAGAACGCCCCTACAGGTTCACTGGGAGGACAACTTCCTTTGAGCCACAGGCCATCCAACTGGCAGCCCGCGAAGCTATAGTTCAACTCCGGCACTTGTCGCCCAGAGTTAACTGTCGCTCGTTCTACTACTACCCCAGTCGTGACGGGTATGGTAGGCCGCCCCAGGTTGCCAATGGAGACCATGAGATGGATCCAGCACTATTGCATCTGGTGCGCTATGTAAGCGCACTAGAGCAACTGTTCGATCAGGTCACTCTCGGTCTGATCGCAGCTCGTGGAGAGCTGGTTCGCCGAGCCCCGGCGAGAAGAGAAGCGAAGCCCGACGCCGACAACCCAGTCGTGCTGTTCGGACACCCGATCGACCCCTTGAGGTCTGCGCCAGCCATCAGCCCGAGTGCTTTGGTGACCCCCGAAGCGCTTCGTCGCCTTTTGGGAACCCATTCCAACGGGATTGTGGCCAACAACCCCCGCGATGGTCATCACCATTTCCCTGACCCGGCAGCCCCTCAACCTCAACCAGCAATTTCCGACGGTGAGAACCGTGGAGAAGCATCGGCGTCCGCAGGGCCAGCCCACTTAGACATTAACGTAGTAGACTAAGTCGCTCGAGTTGTATCGAGCCTTAGTTTTCCTACGCTTTGTAATGATGTGGTCTTGTATCGCTTTTATTGCATGCTGTCTGCTTGAGCACCCTTAGTGTTGGAGTAGTAGCTGTGCATGTGTACGTTGGCGTACAGTTGTTTTTTTTAAATTTCGGGCACAGCTGCCAAGACCAACCCCGTCGGCAACCACAGTAATACGTCACTTTTATGTGATATGTATATCTGTGGCGTTGACCCGAGAACAGGATCGGCATCCAGCCACCTTTTCTCCAGTGATTAATCCCAGCCCCGGTGCTATATAAAGGCCACTTCGTGACCTTGCCAAGCACCCCTCACCTTTGTGCGCAACACTCACAGCCATTCCTTGCCATGTCGACCCCCAGTATTTATCTGAGAACCCCAGACGCAACCCCGGGCAGTTTTGTCAAATTATTGTGGGACTTTACCTGCAGTACTATGAGTGCCACCCGTCCACCCCAGTACGAGTTGCTCAAGTCAAGGATCACCCCTTCCACCTCAAAATATTGGGCAGTGGTGCACATCCCTCCCGCCTACCCAAACCAAGACCCAACGGAAGTCTCCTTCGTGGGGAAATCCATGCCGACTCCGCATATGGCTATAGAAGCTGCTGCGTACGAGGCACTCACTCGTCTTCGATTCGCAGTACCCTATGCCAGCGAGCGAGGATACTACTATTTTCCGAGTCGTGCAGCACCCGGAGAAGTTGCATCTTTTCCCGGAGGACGTATTGAGAGAGATCCAGTACTGGCCAACCTTGCCCAGTACGTTATTGCCCAGGAGCGTTTAACTCAGCGAGAAATGGGCTACCTCCAGAGCCTCGCTGATTTAAACCCTCGGATCGCTATTGGCAGACCTCTGAGGCCTGACCAAGAAGGGCGCATCCATCGACTGGTCAACCCGCTTCCCCCGATAGAAGAGGAGTGTGCCCCAGTGCCAGAGGCGTTTTCTCAGGACCCTGTCTTTTTGCCGTTTTCCTTGTAAACGCCTCCGATGTATTTATTGTCCCAGTACTTGTATTTATATGTTGCAGCATGTTCGTAAAAATTTTGTGCGACGGATCCGATTTTCTTTAGTTCCTGTTTTGTGAGCAGTGTTACTGCTGTTAGTTTTGTTTTAATTTTTTTTCTCTCGCAACGTGTTTTTGAGGAGATTTCTTTCCCCGAGATACTGCCGCGTATATATTTTCACGACATAGATTTTTATTCGCGCATCCTCGTAACAGCAAACTCTCAGCAGCCACCACTCGACCTCGAGCACTATTACAAATCCTTGAGCACATTGTTGCGCCTAACTAACCACACTCGAGGACACCACAGTCTCAGTAAGAGAGATTTGTGAGTGTTCATTCGAGCGCGAGCTGCCCCAGCACACCGACAGTGGTCAGCCCCGATGCCGCGCCTAATCCACGTGATCGCCGCCACCACGAAGAGCCAACACTCGAGCGGCAGCATCACGACAATCATCCAGGATCATCGCGCACAGGAGCACGGAGAACCCCAGCAGCACCGCCAAGCCTCCACACACCAGGACCACATACCAGTCCGGCATTGCCTCCGCCATTAGAGCCTCGGCTCGAGCTCCTGCTAGCCGCAATGGAGGAGAAGGAAGGAGGAGTAGAAGCGAGGCCAGGTGTGAGGAGTAAGGGAGGAGCACCGCGATCGTTTTATAGCCCGAGATCGGTGTACGGTGGCCGAGGTCCACCAGCGCCACTCGTCGCTCGACCGCTGGTGTTCGGAGGCGAGTCCGCGAGCAGTGCCGACAATGCACTGGCCCGCGAGGTGAGTGCACGCTGCACCGGCAGCTAGCACGCCGCGCACTACCACGGTACGGCCTCGATGCCCTACGAGCTAGGCATCGCCGGTGGAGGAAGCGCGGGAGAGCACGCGAGAGAGAAGAGAGAGCCAGAGGTAGGAGAAGAGGCCGACAGTGGGCCCTGGGCACACCTGTCAGCCAGAGAGAGCACTGTGCTCTCGGGTGCGACCAGCGTATTTTAGTAATTTAGAATTCATTCTAAATTACTGTATCCGCGTAGAAATATCTCGTTTTCCCTAACCGTGGATCTTTTCCACACTACGCCAGTGTACCACACTGTAGTTTTACACCACTTATTGCCCTCTCACTGTAGCCGTTTTGTTTTTGTGCAATTGAAGGATTTCTTTGATAAAAACAAATTTATTTCAAAACAGTTCTTGTTCAAAATGGCTTTTAACAAATCTCGAGGACGAGATTTTTCTTAAGGGAGGTAGTGTTGTGACACCCCAAAATTTTGGCCTTGTTTTATTTATTAAAATGTTGCCAGGAAATAAAACTTTTCCATTTGTCAAGATTTACCCTCTTGTTATGGTGAATTTTTACTTCAAGTGGAAAAACCTTCAAAGAGTAGTATTGGACTTGTGTGCCCTCTTTATAAGATCAATCCGTTATCAGTGGATTTATTTGCATAATTATTTTTCATGAGCTTTATTCTTTTAAAATGATCTTTCATAAATTTGGAGCCCCTTTTTGCACTGCAACCATTTGATAAATGCTTTTAAAAATTTCACCAAAATTTGGGGATGTCATGTGATGTTTCCACATCACTTTCATGCAAAAATACCTCTTGGCCATTGGAGATTTTGAGCTCTACACCAACTTTTCCAATCTGGTCCAGTGGGCACTTTTGCACTACAACCCATTTAAATATTTCTTTAAAAATTCTTCCAAGTGTTTGGAGGTGTCAGTGGATGCATACAATTCATCTTCAAGCAAAAACCCAGTGATGTTCTTTGAAAATTTTGAGTGGATCAACCTCTTTTGCATTCTGGTCCAAATTGGTGATTTGTACTGCAACCTTATTTTTCTTTGCTCTAGTAACCCTGAGCTTTTTCCTACTTGTAGCCCTCCCTTCAAAACTCTTAAGTCCAGGAGATTGGACCCATTGGCATATTTTTGGTGCATGCAATGTCAGCCTTTAGTTTCTGCCCAAAACTGGTTTTCTCAAATTCTTGCACTATCAACTATCTGTTTTTGCCAAACTAATCTTACCACCATCTCCTGCATTTAAAGAGACACTGATCTGGAGATTTTGGCCACTCCAAGAGTTGCCTAAGTCCATCTGGCATTCTGTCGAACACCTGGTGTGCACAGTCTGTTTTGGCATGAGTTCTTTGTTTGCACTGTGATTTTGTTCCACTGACCCAACAACCTTGTCCACTGAGCTCCTAGCCACCCCTACCCTTGTTCTGTTCTTTGCCAGCCTCGCTCAAGCTCTCTAGAGCACACTGGCATTGCGTCGAACACCTGCCGTGAGTGCTCTGGGCGCGCCCAGAGCGCACGTTTTGCACGCGCACGCACTGAGCCGACACGCCGCTCTGCCGCCCTCGTCGCGTCCCATCTCTGGCCCCTGCTCGCCTGCCGAACCACGCCAGGCACTCGCCCTCTCTCCAGTACCCTCCAAGCTCTCCCTGGCACCCTGCAGCGCCGCCTTGGCAGCACGCCGGCGTCGGCAGCGGATTCCGCCGCGGACGGCGCCGCCCAAACCGCCAGCGCACGCCAGCTGCCCCAGAGCACAGGCCGTGCTTATCCTCCCGCTCGTCGGCACGCTTTCGTCGCCGCCACGATGCCCTGCAACTACAGAAAAGTGGTCGCCGGCGATCTTATCCTCGGCCACCGCGGGAGCCAGCCTCGAGCGCCTATTTAAAGGGACCCCGAGCTCAACCGAACACTCAAGCAACCCCAGACCACCCCCATAGCCCTCCCACAGCCAGCAATCGACGGGAAAGCTCTTTCTTCCCCGCCTCCGGCAAGTTCGGTCGCCGCCGCAATCCAGTGCCATTCGTCGCAACCGGAGCTTCCCCCGCCAATCCAACGCCACCATGAACTCCCCCGTAGTCGTGCGGAGCTTCCTAGCGCCTCCGCTTCGGCCAAGGATCACCGGAGCCCATATATCACTTCACCACCGTAGCCCCCTCCGCCGCGGAGCTCGCCGCCGGTGGCCTCCTCCGTCCCCACCTGCCTAACGCCCACCGAGAGGATCGCCTCGGTCTGGCCAACCCATCCCTGCCCTCAGATGCCCTCGAGGAGCCGCCGTTCGTCGCCGGCGATCGCCGGAGCCCCGCGCCGTTCGGGCAGAGGGAAGGGAGGGCGAGGGAAAACGGTCAAACCTGACCAGTGGGCCCCTTGGACCCACTGTCAGTGACCCGCGCGGCCGCTCTCTCTGTTTAAGTGAAAGCGCAAAGCTCCGGAGTACGTCACCTCTGCTTTGAAAACGTATTCTTCCCCGCAGCGTTTTCCTTTTTCTGATTTTATTAAAACAGAAGTTTGACTAATCTTTGACTGGCTATAACTTTTAAAATAGAACTCCAAATGAGTTGATTCTTTTTCCTACCTCTCTCAAATTTCATCTAGTTTATTTTAAGATTTATTTCAAAAATATTTGAGACAACTTTTTGTACTGTGTTTGAAATATTTGTTATTTGGTTATTTTGCAAAATAGGATTTTTGGAGGAAAGGGAAAGCTTTCAAAAAGTGCATCCCTTGCATACTCTTGAAGGCAAGCATTTCTGAACTCTGGCATAATATTTTGTTGTGGTGTTCTGGTGCGATCACAACACCTTTTGACTTGGTATATGCGTTGGCTTTATGTATCGATATGGTCTCGTGCATGAGTGCACTTTGGAGTTGTGTTGTGGTCAGCAATGGATACATTAGTGATTTGGATCATCCTCGTGAGCTCCTCATGCATACCGGTAGGAAGCCGGGAAAGTCGTGGTCTTGGGTAGACACGAGCTTGTCCCTAGTCCCTCGTCGAGACGAGTATGTCCGGCATGGCATGGTGAGGCTTGAGGAGTGGTGATTTATTTCATAAATGGTGATATTGTTGGAGGATACTTGGACCACCTGAGTCGGTTGTAGACCGAGTCTTGATCAATAGCTCCCTTATTTGTTGGTACCACCACTTGTCCCTGCAGTGGACAGGGTATGGTTCAGTAGGTTGTCAACCCCTTTCCAAAGCACACACCGTACAGAGAGGCCATGGTGGAAGATACCGGGTGCATCCGGTAGGCAGGCCACCTGGTCCGGGGGCATGGGTGTTTCCGGTTGGGACCGAGAGGGGGGGCACCCCCTTAGAGCGCGCGAATAGAAATTTGATCCCATGCTACGTCGAGGTTGTAGCCTCCCCACTTAGAGTTTTGCTTGACAGGTGTCGTGGGTGATTCCAGACACCGGTGAGTTAAGCTGGTGTGTGCAGGTCAGGCGTGTTTTCAATTAAAAGACCGTAGACGGAATTAGTCCCGATGGACTAAGTAAACCCGTTACTCGTGGGAAAATGGTACTCCCTCTGCAGAGGATATATCCTGTTGGATAGTCATGTTTTTGAGTAGAGACCACAGTCTGAGTTGAACCTAGTAACGGCATTCGGATGGAGAACGAACTAGCTAGAGCTCAGTAACGGTATTCGGATGGAGGACGATTTAGCTAGATCTCACTGATGGTTTTTCGGATGGAGATACGGCTTGACTAGACCAAATTATCGGTTTTCGGATGGAGAAACGACTAAACTAAATATTGTTTATGATTATGGCACATATGAACTATTTCTGGACTAACCATTTATATTATGTATTCTTTTGAGTATCCCTGGGATGGTTCTACCTCCTGGATACTCACTGTGATTATTCTCTTATAAGCCCTTTCTATGGTGTCGCTCAGACGCCCGACTGCGGCATGCTTGTTGTTCATTTAACTCTTATAAGCCCTTTATGTGGTGTCGCCCCGACGCCCGACTGCGGCATTATTATTCTTGTAGTTTCCTCTCGAGGAGTCATTCAGACCCTCGTTTGGCACCAGTATTACTATTCCTACAGTTTCCTCTCGAGGAGTCATTCAGACCCTCGTTTGGCACCAGTATTACTATTCTTGCAGTTTCCTCTCGAGGAGTCATTCAGACCCTCGTTTGGCACCCAGTATTTTATTTTGGAATATTTTTAACCATATGTGTGCATCATGGTCTTTCGCATATTTCGTGACAGACGTGTGATCATCTAATTAACCCGGAGCATGTTTGATATATTGTACCCGTGTTCTTAATGTTTGCGAGTACATTCAAACGTACTCACTGGCTTGTCCCTGGCTATTGTCTTGGCCAGATTCCTTGCTTGGAGATAAGCATCGCGATGACAACCTCGGAACCTACGTGTTAACATGTGCAGCCTCGCGAAGATAGGAGTTATCCTGGTCAGCTGTTCTTGTGGGAAATGGAGTCCCATAGACGCAGATGTATCCAACCGCTTCCGCCCTCTACCATTAGAAACCAAGTGTTGTACTCCTAGGCCTCAATGGTCTTGTACTACATATTTTTGTACTTGCTTGGATTTTCTTGTATCAAGTTGGTACCTCATCAGCTAACAGTAATCCTGGGGCTGGTGAGCACACAGGCCGTTTTTCTGGGAATTTATATCCCGAAAGTCCGGTCGTGACAGCCGGGCTGCCCATGGCCAGGACTAACTGCGGGCAAGGAGGTATTGATTAAATTTGTGGCGCAAGCTATACCTGTTTTCTCTATGACTTGCTTCAAGCTTCCCCGGGGGTTTTGTGAACACCTTAACATGCTCATAAGGAAGTTTTGGTGGGGCAGTAAGGATGGTGATCGGAAACCTAGCTGGGCATCGTGGAAGTTTATGACACAACCAAAAGCTATGGGCGGACTTGGTTTCAAGGATTTTGAGCCGTTTAACCTTGCGATGCTTGCAAAGCAGGGATGGAGGATTTTACAACAACCATATTCTCTGAGTGCTCGTATCCTTAAGAGCGTTTACTCCCAACGTCAATGATATTGCATGCTCGGGTTGGTTCCCACCCAAGCCAAATTTGGAGAGCTATAATGGAAGGAGTGGAAGTATTGAGGCTTGGACTTATTAAGCATATTGGTAATGGGAACTCTATTGATGTATGGCTGGACAATTGGATACCTAGAGATGAAATGCTTCGATCCCACGGCAGTAAAGTTGCGACCCCACCAAGGCCGGCGTTGGATTATTTTGATCTTGCAATGGCCTCCTGGGACAAGCAGAAGATCGAGCATACATTCATGCTGATGGACGTTCCGGCTATCTTGGCGATTCCCATATGCACTCACAATTTTGATGACTATTGGGACTTGGCATTTTGAACGAAACGGAAGCTTCTCGGTTCGTTCTGCCTATAGGATGTTGGTAGCCACTAGGAACCAGTGGGAGGCTTGGCTAGAGGGTGCCGCAGGACCTTCAAGCTCACACACTGAGGAGAAATCATGGAAGCTTCTCTGGAGTACTCATGATCCAGCTAAGATTAGAATGTTTTTCTGGCGCCTTGTAAAATAGTCTCTACCCGACGAAGATGTGAGAGCACCACCGCAAATATGTCCACCACAAGCTCTTGTGGTTTGTGTGGCTCACAAGATTCGTGGAGACACTCGCTTCTCGAGTGTTCATCGTCAAGATGCGTCTGGGCCTTGGAAGAGGGAGATATCGTGGAGTAGATGATTACGAGAATGGAACCAAATGAAAAACAGTGGATTTTTGCACTCATGGCTGGCCTGCCTCACCACAAGTTTTATTCGCATGGCGGTCTGCCTTTGGGCTATATGGACGGCGAGGCGGAAATTTACCATGAAGCGATTTCACAGAGTCCACAAGCTACCCACGTGTTTGTGAACATGTTCATCAGGTAGCTTGAGTTGATTCATATACAACCTCAGCCGATTTAACAGAGAGCCCCCCCGCCGACTGGAGCATCACATGCAAGACCCTTGGCTCCACCTGTGGGACATGCAAAAGTTCACGTTGATGGCGCTGTGCTCCGAGACTGCGGTGGATTTGCTATTGTAGTTTGTCAGGACGATGCCGACAATTACTTGGGTAGCTCAGCTTTGGTAATAGTGGGACTAGTGGACCCAGCCACATTGGAAGCAGTCGCGTGCAGAGAGGGCCTTGCGTTACCAGAAGATTGCCTCCCAAGCAACTTCATCATCTCATTTGATTGCAAGCAGGTGGTCAGTGACATAAAAAAAGGTAGCCAAGGCCCTATGGTTCGGTGATTACAGAAATCAAACTTCGAGCTTCTAGTTTTAGTTGTAATTTTATTTTTGAAAGTCACACCGTTAATGGTGAGGCTCATAGTCTAGCTAAGCATTCGCTTACTCTTGGTCCAAAGCGCCACATTTGATTGGTCAATCCTCATGATCCGACATATATCCCATTCCATGTGGATTATCATCAATAAATCTTAGCTTTGTCCTAAAAAAAAGGAGCTCCCGTTTGCCAGCGCCTCACCGCTAAATAGGAGCACCCGCATGTTCGGCCTGTGGGCCAGAATGTGAGGAGTACGGATTACTTCTAAGGGTATGCACAATGGTTGATAAGATAGTCTTATCTTAAGTCTTGCATGTATTTTAGAGATGACAAAAAAAGATGTCTACAATGGGTCATTTCTTAGTCTTATCTTCGATAACTAGCTATTCCTAAAAACATGGTGAGACATATTATGCTAAGAGATCATCTCTTGTCTTGTCTTAAATAAGAGAAGACAAGCCTTTTCTTACAAGCTCCCTCCTCTACCTCATCTTTTATCTTACGTGTCACTTCTAAAATAGCACATTGTATATGCCCTAATGGGCTCATTGGCGTGGTTCTGGATTTGTGAACCCCGCAATTACGTCGTGCAGTGTTCACACGTGGCAAGGCTATTGTGTCTGGAGTACAATTGTTTTGCACGTAGACCGTCCAGCGAGAAGGAGAAAGAAACAGAGGGAAGAAGCTAATTAAACAAGTACCATAAGCCACATGCTTCGATGCTCTAGTAGTACGGCACTGAAGGACCAATCAACCAGGCACCACCAGTGACTGAACCTGCCCGTGGAAATGGGGTGGGTTCACTCGCATACTTGGTCATGCCAATGTGCTTCTCTCCAACCGCTGCGTCTGCTGCAAAATCTAGTTTGTTGCTCCCTTTTATTCTGGTTTTGTTGCTCTTCTTTTTTCTCTCGTCGTCTTCACTCATCGTCTTCACGCAGCTCTGCAAGGAGCTCCGAAATAATGTCGTCAGAAAAGAAAAACTGCCTTTTTCTTTTAAAACATGCGATTCTGTATGTCATTTTCAGGGAACCTCGAAGTCTCCAAAACCTACGATCTTTCTTTGTTTTTTGGCAGAAAGTAAACTTTCCATAATACGTCACCCAAGCTCTAGTGGTTTCGCGACCTCATTGTGCACGTCATGACATATTGTGGGTGTACATAGTTATCAAAGTGGCTTAAGTTTTGCAATTAACAAGACATAATCATTAGTGACACTAACCCCACTCACTTATAAAGATTAATTTAAAAAGGAAAAGAAGGAAATACATGTATAAATAGAAAATTTAAAATATAATCAGCAGTCAGATCATGGTACACCCTCTCTCCTCTCCGACAACTGCGGTGGCGAAACTGATTTAATGACGGAACAACATCGACAAAAAACACAACACACTCCAAGACTTCGATACTGATGCAACTGTGATGTCATCATTCAAGACGTCGATACTGACGCAACTATGATGTCATCATTCTAGATGTCGGTAACTGAAGCAACTGTGATGTCGTCATTCTAGACGTCGGTAACTGATGCAACTGCGATGTCGTCATTCTAGACGTCGGTAACTGACGCAACTGTGATGTCATCATTCTAGACATCGGTAACTGATGCAACTGTAATGTCATCATTCTAGACGTCAGTAACTGGCGGAACTGTGATGTCGTCATTCTTCCGTACGTGGCGTTGGCACTCGGGCCTGCAACCACCACTTAATAACCATATCGATGCTGCCCCACCGCCATGCCTACTCCCTCCTATGCCTCTCCACGTTAGGTTTTTTTTGTCACACAAAGCCCTAAAGATTTAGGGTTTGGTGATATGTGCTCCATAAGAGTTGACAAAATAGAAAACAAACTATAAATCATCAAAACCATCTTTTCAGCGTCAAAGATCATCGAGGGAGAAGTAGAATTTGACAGCTCTTTATGATTCGGGTGTCCATACATGATGGTATAAAGTGACTAAGGAAATAGTTTAGGCTGTGACGAATTGTTCAAAATATAGAGCTTTGGGAGCAATGATTGCCGAGAGCTGTTGAGTTCCTTCGGCAGGGCGATGATCGAGCATTGTGGTCGACTAGTCGTGAATCGAATGGCGTTGCGCATGAGCTAGCTCGACATTTGCTTTATGAACAAAACTACTTTCAAGTTATGGCATGATCAGCTTCCGACTTCCTTGTTCATACTACCATTGTAAAAGACCCTGTTATAGTTGAGTAGAGTCCCCGCTCAAAAAGATGCAATAAAAAAAATTGAGTAAAGTCGCCCAAAGTTAAAAAGAAAACACTAGTAGCATAAGCGCACGTGCACTGATGCTCGCAACGGTACAGTCCGGAAAGCCACGATGATCCAGGGCGAACCTGCCCTTGAAGACGGGCAAGGTTCATTCCGATCCATGATCGTTCAAATGTACTTTCTCCGTCCGGAAATACTTGTCCAAGGAATGAATGTATCTAGATGTATTTTAGTTTTAAATACATCCATTTGTATCCATTTATACGATAAGTATTTCCGGACTACAGGACATCGTAGCACCTGACATCTCCTCTCGACATTTTTGCTCCGTTTTCATCTTGTCTTGAACCGCAACCCGAGGGTGAAACGTGTGCTCTGGATGTCGTTTTGAGAGCGAGGCACCAAGACGAACCAGCGTGCAAAACACCATCACCATGCATGAAAAATCCTGGCGCCGCCGTGCCTACCCAGCGTCCTACCTCACCGCCGACGTCACGAGGCACCGTACAAGAACCATCGGCGAAGCTTAATTCAGCAATTAACAAGCCATAATCATTAGCGCCAGCGCCCCCACCACCGAAAAGGAAGGACTAGCAAATCACCAGCTGTCCAAATCACCCCCGCAGCCCCGGCGGCCCCTACTCTCTTCACTCACCAGCTGCACCCGCGGAGGGAGGAGCGGATTGGATGACGCGCGCAGCAGCAGCATCGCGCACTTCAAGGCGTCGTCGCTGCTGACGCGGCCGCGACCCGCCTCCCCACGACCCTGCGCGCCGCTGATGCGTGGGCCCCACCCCACCGCTTTATAACCACGCCGACGCCGCCCCCATCCCACCCCCCACACTCCCCTCCGTTCCGGACTCTCAAGCAGGAGCGGCGGACGGCGGCGCGCGCGTCTCCGTCTCCTCGCGCGGCGAATCGCAGATAGAATCGGATTGATTCTCCGTAGGTGGGTTGGGCGGGGGTTCGATGGCGACATCGTGTCGGATTCCCGCAATTCGCGCTGAACTTTTTGTTGGTTTTGCGGATTTTTCCGTGTCTCAGGTTTCTGTTTCGGCGGGTTGGGCGTGATGGCGGTCGCGTCGCGCCTGGCGGTGGCGCGGGTGGTCCAGCCGGACGGCGGCGCGGCGGGCGGGAGGAAGGGGCGTCAGGGGTTCGCGGTGGTCGGGCTCCCCGCGGCCGGGAGGAGGGGGAGGCGGCGCGGCGGGGCCGTGGCGGCCAGCCCCCCCACTGAGGAGGCGGCCAAGTTGACGGAGCCGCTCACCAAGGAGGACCTCGTCGCCTACCTCGCGTCCGGCTGCAAGCCCAAGGAGAACTGGAGGTGAGAAGCTTCCACAGATGGTGCTACTTCCCTAATGCTACTTACTGTTGGAAGTGGAACGTAGTTCTATGGTTGGAACGGCCGATTCTTACTGCCCAGCTTACTGTTTAGCGCTGCAATTGGGGATTTAGTATTCACTGTTCAGTCGCCCCTAGAGTGGTGGAGTTTTCTCACATGAATCAGTGCCTTGTAGTGACGAACTGTGTGATGCTTGCTAGTAGTTTGCACTTGTAGGAATATAAGAGGGCCGATGCATTGAAGTGACCTTTACTTTGCCTAGTTAGCAGATGAAGCTCTGCCCTTGTTCAACCAACGGGTCACATGGTACTGGTTAGCATAGTTATACTAGACTAGGAACTGAATAGGGAATACATTGTGTTATCTTGTTGGCGAATGGCGCCGCTCGTGCACTCATATAATGCTGGAAGTAGTAAAATTGCAATTTGTGCATAGAGCAACAAAAACTGATATAGTACTTGTTAATATGCTATACGTGAAAAAAGTAAGCTTAGAAATGATTGTCCTAAATGACAGAAAAAGTCTCTCTAAGCTTAGATATGCTATAATTAATGGGGCGTGCTACGTGTCCGCCGGCTGATCTTTTTAAAAGATTGGCTGGGTCGCTAGCCGCCAGATCTAGCGTCATCAAGCCGTTGACGGGCATCCCAACTTTTGCAACATAGATTATGCTGCATATTTTTTTGCAACAGAGACCATGTCGCGGAAACGCCTGTAGAGTCCTTTTTGCTACAAAGGTCATATTGCAGAATTTTTGCAACAGAGATCATGTTGCGGAAACGTCTGTAGATTTCTTTTTGCAACAGAGGTCATATTATAGACTTTCAACAGAAAGCATGTTGCAGAAGACGAACGAGAAAAAAAAAGGAAACGAGCGGCTCTCAGTCGCTAGCGATTAAGATAAGAAAGAAAAAGGATGAACGGTGATAGGGCCCACATGGGACGCGTGGTGCGCATCTGAGGTGGCGGACGATGCGCTGTAAATTGGCCGGTTGACGGGAATCTTTTCGCATACTTAATACATCTTGTTAATGTAGCGTGCTCATTTTTTTCAATCAATAAAATTTATTGGAGATGAAGATCGTTCTGGTGCCTGTGTTCAAATTATTTCAGATTTGACAATATATTTTTGTTTTTCTTGAAGTTCTGTTCCTGTATAATTCCTACCGAGTATTTCAGTTAGTTATTTGGTCCATTCCGTGAGTAAATTTTTTGTTGTACAGAATTGGCACAGAGCATGAAAAGTTTGGTTTTGATGTCGAAACATTGCGCCCTATAACGTATGATCAGATCAGTGCTATACTCAATGGGCTGTCTGAGAGATTTGAATGGGACAAGATAATGGAAGAAAACCATGTTATTGGTCTCAAGCAGGTACTATACCTGGAAAGAAATATGATATATATGGTTTTCACTCAATAGTGATTTTTGTGACAACTTATTTATATGGATGCAGGGAAAGCAAAACATTTCACTAGAACCTGGTGGCCAGTTTGAACTTAGTGGCGCTCCCCTCGAAACATTACATCAAACTTGTGCGGAGGTCAATTCACATCTTTATCAGGTAAATATCTATTAGCGAGCAAACTGTTGCATGTATAAGTATTCACTTTTTACAGAAATTTATGAAATGTAACTTTGTGGGATTTTCACCTGTGACATATCATAATGTCATATTTAGTTCCCACCAGAAAATTCTTTTTAATCAGATTATCCTATTTCATATCCCAAAAATTGTACAAAGTCCATGCCACGAAATGTATATTCGCATCCCAACAAACCGTGCCAATTATATTGAGAACTAAACAACCACCAATATCTAGTTTCTTCTGGAAGTTTGTATCATCTTATGCGTGCATCTGTAAGACCTCCAAACCTTACTGGGCACGGAGTTAGTTTCCATTAGACTCTGTGGGTTCATGAAAAACAAATTGAACTGTCTCATGGTTCTGTTTGCACATTCGCCTTCTAGGTTTTACTTGCTGAAAGTTAATTGTACTATGATGTATGTATTTTTGGTGGAGAAGGTCTATACTGTTCTATGCTATGATTTAATCTTCTGCCGGTTTTGTAGGTCAAAGCAGTTGGAGAGGAATTGGGAGTAGGATTTCTTGGAATGGGTTTTCAGCCAAAATGGGCTCTGACTGATATACCAATAATGCCCAAGGTAATTCTGTCCTTTAAACCTCATAAATGTAGGTTTTGAAGTTTGTGCTGTTGCTAGACTGTTAAAGGGCCTTTTTTTCTTTTTTATTTATATCCCAGTCTAGTTAATTTCCGAGAAATGAAGTTGCAAATCTAAGAACATACTTATGGTTTGCAGTATTAGTAGTTTATTAGTACAACATAGTTCCATGGGGCTGATATCGAAATGCTGGCTTTTGATGCACCCATTCTTGCTTGGTACACCATTAAGCAAATCCTCCACTGCAACTGTATCGAGCAATTGGCAGTTAACACAAAATGATTGATAACCCACACTGTAGTCTTCTTTCATGCACAACCTCACTTGTAATTTAGGCATATTTTCCCTATGCAACATAATTATACTGTTACTGGTTCCTGTAAAGTCTGATCATACAATTTGCTACTCTGTAGGGAAGGTATGAAATCATGAGGAATTACATGCCTAAAGTTGGTACTCTTGGCCTTGATATGATGTTCCGCACGTGCACTGTACAGGTAACTGTCATTTTTAGTTTTGTGTTCATGGGCCGTTTTGACAACTCACAGCCCTTTATTTCATTTGATATCAAACAGACTAGTATACAATATTCATGTTTCACTAAACAAGTTTAATTAAGAGTTCACTATTCTGGCATGCAGGTTAATCTCGATTTCAGTTCAGAGCAAGATATGATAAGAAAATTCCGTGCTAGCCTTGCATTGCAGCCTGTGGGTATCTGTATTATCTTCCATTCTTCCTGACAGTTTACTTTGCTGCTCTTGCACTAACATGACTTGTTCGTTTAACAGATCGCGACAGCAATATTCGCAAATTCTCCCTTTAAAGAAGGAAAACCAAATGGGTTTCTCAGTTTAAGAAGGTGTTTACTTCATAGCTTTCAGAACTTAATGTGCTGTTCTGTTGTGTGGAGCTGCTAACACATTATCATCATCTGCAGCCATATATGGACTGATACTGATAACAACCGCTCGGGGATGCTTCCTTTTGTTTTTGATGACACATTTGGGTATGCATTAATGCAAACTTCTCCTTGTTCGCCACCCAGAATGCCAGCTATTTGATTGATGGCGTCATTTTGGTCAACAACAATTCCTACATAAAATGAGGCTTCCAGTTTAAATGAGTTCTGATTATAATTTGTTCTTGGTTGCAGATTTGAGCAATATGTGGACTATGCATTGGACGTGCCAATGTATTTTGTATACCGGAACAAGACTTACATTGACTGTACTGGAATGTCATTTCGGGTCTCTTCCTGTCTCTAATATCTTAGTACTTCTGCAGTTATATGCTGTAAACTTTGTAAATGTTACTCCCTCATATCCAAAATAAGTGTTGCAGCTTTGAACTAACCTTAGTTCAAAGCTGTGACACTTTTTTTTTGGATCGGAGGGAGTATCTTATTTTGAAGCTTTTGGCTACATGACTTTAGCTGTTGGAAATTTATAGAACTCTTATTTGGCTTGTGTATTTTGCAGGATTTCATGGCAGGAAAGCTCCCACAGGTTCCAGGGGAGTTGCCCACTTTGAACGATTGGGAGAACCATCTAACAACAATTTTTCCTGAGGTTTACCTTTGATTTGGTTAGCATGGTGGCATATTAATTGGTGTTATTTCAATTCAACAATCAGCTGTTCTTTTTTATTCTCTTTGCAGGTTAGGTTGAAGAGATACATGGAGATGAGAGGTGCTGATGGTGGACCTTGGAGGAGATTGTGTGCTTTGCCTGCATTTTGGGTTTGTTTGCTGACTCTTCCTGCATTTGTTTTGTATATCTACACCGTCTCATTTACAGCACAGACATGGGCAGTATGATCATTGTTACTGTACTAATTATACTCCCTCCTTTTTCAAACTATAAGGCATATTTTGACAGTCCAAATTTGTGCTTTCACCAAAAATTAGTTTTAATGATATGTGGTTTATGTTACATTAAATAGACAACATGATTGGATCCATCATATTCAAAAGCTCATCTTATGACTGATTTTGTAACCATAACTAAATATTATACGAGATTACGGTCAAAATACGTCATATATTTTGAAATGGAATGAGTAACTTCCATCTAGTTGCAAAACACAGAATCAGCTTTGCATCTGATTTGTCCTTCTCTGCAGGTTGGGTTGTTGTATGACGACGAATCACTACAGAGCATTATTGACATGACTTCTGACTGGACAAAGGAAGAAAGAGAGATGTTGAGACGGAAGGTATCTCAAGATATTTCAGCTCTTTGTCCTTAGTAGTGGTAGAAACTGTTGTCGTTTGGAAACACCAATTAGAAGACTAGAATTTTACTAGCAGATTTGAGAGGCGTAAATTTCTACTTGAATTGTGAGTGATTGTGTGTTTTATTTGATCAGGTGCCAGTAACTGGTTTGAAGACGCCATTCCGGGATGGGTATGTAAGAGATTTAGCTGAAGATGTTCTCCAGTTAGCTAAGGTAAGTAACTCCCTATTTCCTGGCTACTAATCCTTTCCCATAAGCCTACAAACATGCTGCTGGTGATAACGATCCTATTGTGGTGGTGCAGAATGGATTAGAAAGAAGAGGATACAAGGAGGTTGGTTTCCTGAGAGAAGTCGACGAAGTTGTTAGAACAGGTGACGCTTTCAGAACACTTTTATTCACTTGATCAAGATAAATACTAGCTTTGCGGTGGTCGGCTGTGAACTGCGCCTTCTCCAGATGATAATTCTCAATCTACTCTTTTGCAGGAGTGACACCTGCCGAGAAGCTTCTGAATCTATACGAGACGAAGTGGCAGCGCAGCGTGGACCCTGTGTTCGAGGAGTTGTTATATTGATATATACTGATATCATATATAACTTCGGTGGACGCTGGACAAGGTGGACAGGGTCTTCAGATTGTATCCCCATACAAAATCCCGTCCCCAATTCTACAAGCCACCTGACCAGGGAAACCTACTCTCCGGTCTCGTGGCTGCGAATAATTTTGAGCTCGGAACACTCTGTTTGTGGCTTGCCGCCTTTCTTTTTTCGGCTGTGTGGACCTTTTACAGCTTCTGATTTTTCTCGCATCTCCAGGGAGCCGGAACAAACACCTGTTTGTACCGATCCCCTTTTCATCTTTTCCTGATGAACTGCTTGTATTCGGAATAAATCCATCTCGTGTGATGATGGAAGGAACCTGTTCTCCAGAAATAATAATTCAGAGTGTTTGGGACGTATGCTCGGGTTAAAGCACTTCAATAGTGTAAAGTGGTTTGTGTGGCCGTGTTTCTTTCAAAGAGTTCGTTACGTGCATGCCATTGACGACCGGCTATGCACACTATGCAGTCATCCAATGCATAACGGCTGTTAAGCAGAAGTAGTGCTAGTTGGACTGGAGAACAACACGTGCGCTTCGTATTTGTTCTCAATTCCATTTCTTCCGCTGAGGAAGAAAAAAAGGGCACCTGAAGCGGAAGTCTCCACTGACCAGGCCGTTCTTTACCTCCTCCAGCTGATGGCTGCGCGCACGGTACTACCAAATCCAACATCGCTTTCCCTCCTCGTCTCATTGCACACCTACCTCTTTCAATTAATCAATCACTTCCCAGATCCGTGGCCAATGCGTTTTCCTCTTCCACATAAACAGTGGGGAACAATTTTCAGGCATATTCGGAATGGCAGGAATTTTCAGACTAAGGATCACTTTTCTTTTTGAAATAATTTGAAGATTTTTAAAAATTTGATGATTGTTTTTATGATTCTTTATAGAACGTGTTTGATTTTAGGATTGACTAGTAGAATGCATGTGCGTTGCTACGGGCTACAAGACATATAAATAAACCAAATAAATGATTAAGGTCGTCCTGAAGGTCGAAGTTTATTTCTTCCACGTATGTTCGGGCGTGTTCAGACATCAAATGGACGCCCAACGGGCTCCCCAAAATTCATCCATCTGGATAGTCCGGGCTCCCCAAATACACGGAACATAGAGAATTCATCAATCTAGATACCGATTGACAAGCTTTGGCTAGAGAATTCAGCGAACATAGAGAGATTCGGGGATGAAACACTTAGAAACAAGGGAGGCTCAGCTTGTCACAGGGATTTACTACTCTTAGATGAATGCTGCTCGCTAGAACTTACAAGATTATAAGGAAGTTCGGGATGTTTGGTTTACGCCCAGGTCAGCCCCGCCAAATCAAGGGCACCAAAATTTTGGCATAGGATTTGCCCGCCCATGTTTTGCCAGCGCCTGGGTACAGCACCCGGAAGGAATCGGTAGCTACGACCAAAATATTGGCGAGGCTCCAAAACTTGGGCTTCAATCCAAACGAAACGCTAGCCCACGACTGCAGTCAACGCCAAAAATTGGCATGGTAACTGTTGGCCACAATCTAAACATCCTCTTTATGCCAGCCAGAACATGGAGCGTCTAGGGTTCAACCCAAATACAAGAGATAACATATTCCTGCCCTTTGGTTTACACAGTTCATATATCCCAAACAGAACAATAAAGCAAGAAGATATGAGGACCCTAGGATCAGAGATGGACAGTTACACAGTCAATGGCCGCAGCGAAGAGGTATGGAGCTGTGGATGAACGTACAAGTGTCCAAATCTTCAGTAATCTTCAGACAGAGCTTCAGTGATGGGTCCTGGCAGTTTTCCAAGTAGATGGAAAGCATTCACGTGAACAAGCAAGCCATTCACTGAGTAGATGAAACATGATTCTATTCAACCAAGTAGATGGAAAGTGAACAACACAAGTGCATAAATTAAGTTTTCTTTAATTATAGACCTAAAAATTTGAAGTACTATTATTTAAACCCAAGGAAAAAACCAAATAATTTATTCTCATAATATTTGTCCAAAACAATGTCTTTTACCATGCTCAATATCTTCTTAACTCCTTGTTAAGAAAATATATAACGTTGGTAGACCTTGCTGTGTTAGAAGGATTTGACAATAGCAAACGCCGAGTGCTCACCCTTGCTAAGCGTGCCTCATACCTTTCTATGGTAGAAGGATCCTGCTCGTGGTCACCTACACATATTAATAAATAAATAAACCTCCTTCCAAGGTCCTCACGGTAGTACTTAGCACTAAAATATGAGAAAAACCACGACACCAAAGTCAGTTTAACTACAAATAGATTAGGAGAGATACATTCACACAGATATAAAAACCACATGTATAAATTTCTTTCTGACAAACAATCATAAACTTATGCCAATTTGGCATCCTTATGATGTTGAACTGTCACTATTTTTAAAATTGGGTTTTCTTCACACTAATCATTTCTTCATGAAAAGATGACAATGTAACTCACGTCTGCTAAAATAGTAATGATACTGTACATATCAATGGTATGCTCTTCTATGTAGCTATGGTGATCAAACAGTCTTAATGGATAATAAAACGACCACAAAAGTTATACCAAACTGGCAAAAGAGATGTTAACTGCAGACTACAGTATTTTCATATGTACTTCCCTTGTAGTTTTTTATTTCTAAAGATTCTGTAGGGAAGGACCTGACAATCAATCTGTTAATCGATACAATAAACATGAGAAATACTACTTATGCACACTGCCTTCACCAGCTAGCCGTTGCACGGAGCAGCACGACGGTCAAAGAATCGGCGAGTAAGCTGGTAGCGGACAGACTGTCACGCTCTTCCACTTTGTGCTCGCCGGTGCACCCGCGAGGCAGCTGGCTGCCCTCCCTCAACTCTGCCGGCAGATTAGCACATGGATGCATCAGCCGGCGATACAACAACCCATCAAATAACAAAAGATAATTAGCACAAAGCTGGGATTAAGAAAAAAACGAAACTTGACATAAACGCATGATCTAAAGCTGCAATTGGAAAGCAAATGATGTTAGCTCAGATATAGGGTATAGCAAATGCAGTTTCTGTGCAGATTTATACACCAATAATATAACCACAATTGCAGTACAGAAAAAGGGAACTGTAAGTGCATCTAGTGCCACCCCTAGTTGGTTTTGGAGTATTGACGACAAACCCGGTTGAGGGACTAATGTGTTTGTGAGAATTGCAGGATAACACAGGTAGTAGTCCCTCATTGATTCGGTTTACCTACCGGAGATGACCCCTAAAAATGTATGAAGACATTGAAGACAATGGTGGTATGTGAAGATACTCACATTGAAGACTATGACAAGAGAAGGCATTGCGTGAAGACTATGGAGCGCGAAGACTTAGTTGTTTCGTTGTTTCCTTTTCTTCTTTGTTGAGTCGTAGGAACCACCGTACTGTTAAGTGGGGTCCAGTGAATAAAGTCAGAGTGACTGAAGTGATGCTCAACCAAAATCCCATGTCTTTGAGCGAAGACAATGAGAGCAAATCTTATCCAGAGCTGGATGAGTCAGCTTTACTTGTAGACCAAGTAAAGTTGCCGCGTTTGTTTGAAATCTGACCGTTGGAACACGTGTCAGTTCCTTAGTGACCCAGGGTCATTTCAGACAAATTAGGTCGGGTTGCCTAGTGGCTATAAATAGCCCACCCCTACACCATAAATTGGTGGCTGCTCAGAGTTAGTGCACAACTTTTGTCGTTTGAGAGCAACCCACCTCCGAAGCTTTTGAGAGAGAGAAATCCTTGCGAGGACGAAGCCCAAACACCTAGAGCCAAAGAGTGTTAGGCATCCACTACAAAAAAATACACTTCTGTGATGAAACGTGTTTGTCACAGTAGGTCGCGTTTTCTGTCATGCATGTACATCCATGACAAATTTATGACAGAATCAAGATAGTCATACCTGTGCTGTCGTAGAAGTGTTCCATGACATTGCCAAAATTATCATCACGGAAGTGTCCACTTTCATGACGATAAATCGCGCGTCACAGAAGTGCTTTCGTCGAGGGTGACCGACACGTGGCATCCACCGTAACGGAACGCCGTTAAGCTATCAGGTCGGATTTTGGATCCGATAACCCGTTAACAGCCACGACCAATGCCGATTTTCCACGTGTAAAATTCTCATTGGCTGACGGATCCACGCGTCAGCTCCGCGTTGGCACAGGTGTCACTCATCCAACGTTCGAGATGGGCCTATGATATGTTGACACGTGGACCGGCCCAAAAGTGGCCCACAAAGTTTAAATGGGCCGGCCCAACCAAAGGCCCATAAGATTTAGCGGACCATAATGGGTCGGCCCAGCTAAAGGCCCACAAAATTTAGCGGACCATAATGGGCCGGCCCAGCTAAAGGCCCACACGATTTTGCAGACCATAATGGGCCGGCCCAGCTAAAGGCCCAAAAGATTTTGCGGTCCACAATGGGCTGGCCCAGCTAAAGGCCCACAAGATTCTGCAGACCATAATGGGCCGGCCCAGCTAAAGGCCCAACATTCTCTGTCAAATCGGCCCGTCAACGGCCTGTCCTAAACTTGTCATCAACGCGGCCCATGGTCACTTCTGGCCCGTTAACAGTTCGCTAAGTAATTGGGCTGAATTACGGCCCGGTGTATTTCCGGCCTGTTAAAGGTCCGGCTTCATTTGGGCCCATTTACAGGCCATCAAAACTTTCGGCCCATAAACGGCCGTGAAGGATTTGGGTCATATTCGGCCATGTCTGACATTCGGCCTGTTAGAGGCCCACTATAGCTTTGGGCCACTTTCGGCCTGTTGTCATTTTCGGCCTGTTAACGCCGGACGTAAACCATGGGCCATATGTGGCCCAACGTCATATCGGGCCCATTAACGACCCATATAAAAATGATGATAATCTAGCCCGACCGAAGTTCCGGCCTGTTAAAGGCCCGTGTATTAGGTCGGCGCATTTACTGCCCGTCCGAATTTCGGCCTGTCAAAGATCCGCATCGTAAATGGGCCACCATTTCGGCCTGCTAAGTCCAGTGGGTTATTTGGCACAATCAGGGCCCAATCTCACTTTCGGTCTATTAAAGGCCGATGTTTTTTATGGGCTCAAGATATTTACACCTGTAAACGGCCTATTTTTACTGAGGGCCCAAATTATGTTTAGGCCTGTTAAAGGCCCACTATGGGCACAGGCCTACCAGAAAAATATGAAAGCTTATGCTGATTTAGGCCCAGATATTTTTAGTGGGCTACATGCCAATTTCGGCCCGTAATCGTTTTTAGCCCAATTGGAATGGGCCCGACGAATGTTGGCATGTTGGGCTCCTACGAAGCTTTCGGCCGAATACATTACTAAGATAAACCTACACTATACAAAAATAGCGTCGTAATTACTGCAGCCTGAGGCAGCATCATAAATGTTGTATCACAACAAAATAAATTCCAACCATACAACAAAAGGCCTGTTGGCATAAAGTTTACAGTCCTTCCAGATAAAAGCACCATCAGATGTATAGAAGCACATATCATTTGACCTGAGTGCTAATGTTTCAGGCTGTAGAATCTGATGGAGCAGCACGATCTCCACCTTTTTTCCGCCATTGCTCTTGAACAACGAAGCGAATGTCTGATAGTCTGGTTTCAAAACCATTCATATCTTGACGACATTTCTCAACCACTATTCTTGTTTCCGAAACAACGTCCATTAGGGATTGGACTTGTGTCTGGAGCACAGATATATCACTCTGTCTAGCAGGAAGATTTTGTTCAGTAGGCGATTTGGACGAGGTTACCTTGACAACCAATCCAGAATTACGCAGGAAGGTGCTTTTTGCACTGTTAGTGGAGAGATACTGACGCACTGCAGCAAGAGGTGACATTGTGCCTGTAGTAGCCTCGTCACCTTCAGGTGTTTGTGGCTGTTCAATCATTTGTTTCATAGCTTCCTGAAAGTTTGAACTTGTAGATTAGTGTACCAGATATGTTACTAATGAGACAAAAACAATCAAAGTAGGTTAAACGTTTATACATAACTTATTTTGGTGAACTACTGTAATACATTAGCATGTATTGTAGTGCCAACTACATAATAAAATCACTTTCGGAACATATGTCCATGTAGCATGCCTACTGTATTGTCTATTTCCTCACATTCGTTGACATCTAAGGATAAAGAGACATGGTTTAAAGTAGGATGAATATAGTATGACATCATTCATATCATGGGCAAACAGATATAAAACAAACAGGCTATTTTATCATTGTGTGCGCACGTGAACATAACAACTAGATTACAGATCAAGACCAAAATAATATCCTTCATCTCTTTTAAACCATGTAAGGTGAAATGATACGTTAAGACAACTGTGAATAAAAGTGAACAGAGTAACTGACATTGGCTGCAAACCAAGTAGTTAAATGAACACATCACAGTACCAATCAGTTCAAGGCAGGAGGAGTAAGGACTTACAATAGCGGCTTGAACTGGTGTGCTCATGCCCTTCATCTTGCTGGTGTGGCAATCCTTGAAGATTTGCACTGCATTCGGTTCAGGTTCTTTTTGGTCCGCACGGGCTTTCCTCTGTATTGGGAACAAGTCAATATAGATACGATAATATGGCACAAAAAAGAAGAAGGAAGTAGCAGCTATTTACAAGAGCCTCGTAGTGTGCAATATAGCTACAAGATCCTGTTGTCTGTTGGAATTTCACTTTAGAACGGTTGGTTTTGTTCTTCAAACAGTTAGCCTAGAAGAAGATACACTTGTAAGGCACATACATAAATACAAGTTGAATATGTGGTCTGATCAAATACATATAGCCTACCTGATATTTTGGATCAGACCAGTGTTTAACAAGGGCTATCCAGTCTTCATCTGTAATATATTCCACTGGAGATGTTTGGGCAATTTCATTGTTAGCCTTGCCTTCAAAGTGAGATTTTCTAAGGTGGTACCGATATTGTCGCAGAGCAGACTGAAAAACATGAGTGCATGCTTGTTTAGTTGCATCATCTTTCGGATCCAACTTGAACCTCATCTGTTGAAAAAAGAATGTGAGTCTTATTAGGAGGAAGCTAGAAAGTATGGGACAGAGCAAGACAATATTACTAATTGCGATGAATAACATTACTTACGGATAAATGGTCAAGGAAGGTGTTAAAACTGGGTATTGTCTTTCTCATTCCTGTACTGGATCCACGTTGGGAGGATACGTGCATGACACCTAACGGCAACGGCTGCCTCTGATACTAACTTGGCTGACTCTGTAGCATCATGTGGCCTTTTTAAACCTGCCTCAAAATGGATCTCCATTCTTCCTCCTTTAGATTTTGTTAATCTGTCAAGCATTATCCCTGATGTCTGTTTCCGCTTGCGCCGTGGTGCTAGTTCAACAACGAATATGGAAAGTGTTAGTGTACATCAAACTGTGAGAGTACATATAAAGGAGCATGCAACTGCAACTTGACTCGGTCAGGTACCGTCTTGGTGTTGATGCTCATGAGGTTGATCTAATCTTGCCAAGTCCTGTTGTGTCAGCAGTGCTTCGGAAGTAGTGTTAGGTGTGAAGGCAGCTTGGGAACTGGCCAGTTCCGGAGCAAACGAACGAGTAACTGGTTGAGATGCTGGTACAGTTGAAGCGGATGCTGCAGCTGGTGGAGCAGGTGATACTGTGTTTGTAGATTTAGCCGGTGGACTTGGACCTTCTACTGCACTATAAGTACCAGCAGAATCTCGACAGCAGAACCTTTTCCGTTTCACCCGACGAGTAACAGCACTCCCTACTATATTATTTTCCTTGCTCTTTTTTGACTTTGCCATGTCAAGCTGTACCCACAACACAAAAGAATAAAATCACTCTTCAGAACTCATTGATGCATGATACAGACAAGCAATACTTTGATGTAAGACAACCGTATGAGGATGGAATATGTAATAAAAACAGGACGACATGACATATTCACAGCTACGATGTGCAAACTAAGCAGAAGGATTTTCAAGAAAATAGAAGTAATGCAAGCTAGACACCATATGAAAGATGCAACCAATATTACTCTGCCAAGTTAAAAGTGTCTTGTCATAAGTGGCAATTCGAAAAATTAGAAGCAGTACAACGTAGAAATCAATGCAAGATGCAACCACTATCAAACTGCCATGTTAAAAGCGTCCAATCATGAGTGACTGATGCGGGATACACAACAGCAGTACTTTGATGTAAGAACATGGTATGATAGATAGATGTAGTGTATTCTAGACACAGAAAGCCATGTCATATGCACATGTATAACGTATAAACTCAGCAGGTGCAATTTAATCAAAATAGAAGAAATACAGGCTAGACAACATATGCAACATGAAACCAATTATCACACTGTCAACTTAGAGCAAGCACCTGCGATGGTGGAGTACGGGAGATGAACTCATCATGTAGACTTGGAACTTCAACTTCATTAGCAGTAGCAGTGGCAAATCTAGAGAGTCTCTGTTTGCGTCGGTGCGGAGGACCACCAACATCCCCTAACTTACTCTTTTTCTTCCTATTTTATGATATTGCCTTATGAAGTCAAAACCACAAGAAGATGAATAAAATTAGCTCTACATAACTGGTTGATGCATGATACAGACGAACACTACTTTGATGTAAGGCAAGCGCAGAATAGGAGGATGGAATATATACAAAAAAAGACAACGTTTCATATTCACACGTATAATAGGAGGATGGAATATGTATGAAAAAACAGTAAGTGGAAGGCATTTCAACAAAATTAGAAGAAATGAAAGCTAGGCACCATATGAACATGCAACCGATATCACTCTATCAGGTAAAAAGTGTCTCGTCGTAAGTGCCATTTCAAGAAATTAGAAGCAGTACAAGCTAGAAGACAATGCAAGATGCAACCTACATCACAGTCCCAAGTTAAATGTGTCTTATGGGTAAGTGATCGTTGCAGGTATAAGTTGTAAGCTACGCAGATGCAATTCAACATAATCAGAAGCAATACAAACTAGACATCATACGGAAAACGCAACCACATATAACAGTTCCAAGTAAGAGCAAGCACCTGTGATGGTGGAGTAGGGGAGATGTGCTCATCATGTACACGTATGTTCTAGAAACAGGAACACGTGTCATATTCACGGGCATTATGTGTAAAGTAAGCAGATGCAATTCAAGTTAGAAGCAATACAAGCTAGACATCATACGCAACATGCAACCACATATAATAGTGTCAAGTTAGAGCAAGCACCTGTGATGGTGGAGTAGGGGAGATGTGCTCATCATCTACACAGCTACGTTGACTGTCCAGCCTTGTGTTGTCTTGCGAATCTTGTTGGGAGGATGGCGGAGTAGAATCTGTAGAGACCCCCAGTTTGAGTTGCTCCGAAGGACCACCATCATCCACTGCCGGACTAATTTCCTTCAGCTGTAATGACTTTGCATTGTGAAGTCAAACCGATAAGAAAAATGAATAAAATTCGCTCTTCATAACTCATTCATGCATGATATTGACGAACACTACTCGGATGAAAGGTAAACACATGATGCGAGGATGGAATATGTATGAAAAATAGGATGGTGTGACATATTCACACCTATGATGTGGTAACTAAGCAGAAGGCATTTCAACAAATTAGAAGCACTGCAAGCTAGATACCATATGAAAGATGCAACCAATATCACTCTGCCAAGTTCAAACTGTATGGCGTTTCAACAAATTAGAAGCAGTACATGCTAGAAATCATATGCAAGACACAACCAATATCACAGTGGCGACTTAAAGGTGCCTTATCATAAGTGACTGATGCGGGATATGCAAGAATAGTAGTCTGATGTAGAAACAGGAACACATGTCATATTCACAGGCATTATGTGTAAAGTAAGCAGATGCAATTCAACAAAGTTAGAAGCAATACAAGCTAGACATCATACGCAACATGCAACCACATATAATAGTGCCAAGTTAGAGCAAGCACCTGTGATGGTGGAGTAGGGGAGATGTGCTCATCATCTACACAGCTACGTTGACTGTCTAGCCTTGCGTTGTCTTGCGAATCTTGTTGGGAGGATGGCGGAGTAGAATCTGTAGAGAACCTCCGTTTCAGTTGCTCGGAAGGACCACCATCATCCAATGCCTTGCCAATTTCCTTCAGCTTTATTGATTTTGCATTGTGAGGTCATACCAACAAGAAAAAGGAATACCATTCACTCTTCAGAACTCATTCATGCATGATACTAACGAACACTACTCTGATGAAAGGCAAAGTCATGATACGAGGATGGAATATGTACGAAAAAATGGACGGCTTGACATATTCACACCTATGATGTGGTAACTAAGCAGAATGCACTTCAACAAATTAGAAACACTGCAAGACACCATATGGAAGGTGCAATCAATATCACTCTGCCAAGTTAAAACTGTCTCGTCATAGGTGGCGTTCATCAAACTAGAAGCAATACATGCTAGAAATCATATTCAAGACGCAAACCAATATCACACTGCCAACTTAAAGGTGTCCCATCATAAGTGACTGATGCAGGATACACAAGAAGAGTAGTTTCATGTAAGAACATGGTGTGATAGACAGATATAGTATGTACCAAAAACAGGAAAGCGTGTCATATTCACATGTATCATGTGTAAGCTAAGCAGATGCAGTTTACACTAATTAGGAGCAATATGAGCTAGACACCATATGCAACATGCAACCAGATATCACACTGCCAAGTTAGAGCAAGCACCTTGGATGGTGGAGTAGGGGAGCGGAGACTTGGACCTTGTAATGCACTATCAGTACAAGGAGAATTGGTACAGATGCTCCGTTTACGTTGCTGCAGAGGACCACCATCATCGCCTTCCTTACTCTTTTCCTTCCTCTTTCTTGATTTTGCCTTGTCAAGTCAAACCCACAAGAAAAAGGAATAAAATTTGCTCTTCAGAACTCATTGATGCATGATACTGACGAACACTACTTTCATGTAAGGCAGCCGCATGATAGGAGGATGGAATATGTATGAAAAACAGGACGGCGTGACATATTGACATGTATGATGTATAAAGTGTAAACTAAGCACAAGGTGCTTGAACTTGTTAGAATCGATGCAAGCTAGAAACCATATGAAAGATGAAACCAATATCACTTTGCCAAATTAAAAGGGTGCCCTAACAAATGTATTTGACCAAATTAGAAGCAATACATGGCAACAGGCTAGAAATAATATGCAATATGCAACGAATAAAGATGACTCATCGTAAGTGATTGATGCAGGATACAGAAGAGAGGTAGTTTCATGTAAGAACAAGGTTAACACATAGATGTAGTGTGTACCAAAAATAGGAAGGCATGTCATATTCACAGGTATAGTGTGTAAACTAAGCAGATGCAATTTACCCTAATTAGAAGCATTACAAGCTAGACACCGTATGCAACATGCAACCACATATCACACTGCGAAGTTAGAGCAAGCACCTGTGATGGTGGTGTAGGGGAAGTGCGGTCTTCAGGTACAGAGCTACGTTCAATATCTTCATTTAGGCTTGCTGTTTCTTGAGAATCATGTGGAGAGGATGAAATTGCATTCTTTATAAGAGTATTGCGTCTCATATTAACCCACGCGCGTGACTGTCTCATCATAAGCGATAGACGCAGGATACACAAGAACAGTAGTTTGATGTAAGAACATGGTGTGATAGGCAGATGTAGTATGTACCAAAAACTAGAAGGTGTGTCATATTCACATGTATAATGTGTAAGCTAAGGAGATGCAATTTAACAAATTAGGAGCATTGATGAGGGATACACAAGAAAAGTAGTTTGATGTAAGAACATGGTTAATAGAAAGACGTAGTATGTACCAAAAACAGGAAGGCATGTCATATTCACAGGTATAATATGTTAACTACGCAGATGCAATTTACCCTAATTAGAAGCATTACAAGGTAGACACCATATGCAACATGCAACCACATATCACACTGCCAAGTAAGAGCAAGCACCTGCGATGGTGGTGTGGGGGAATTGCGGTGATCAACTAGAGAGCTACGTTGACTATCTTCATTTAGCCTTGCTGTTTCTTGAGAATCATGTGGGGAGGATGACACTGCACTCTTTAAACGAGTAGGGCATCTCACAGTAACCCACTCGGGTGACTGTCTCATCATAAGTGATTGACGAGGGATACAAAAGAGCATTAGTTTGATGTACGAACATGGTTAATAGACATATGTAGTATGTATCAAAAACAGGAAGGCATGTCATTATCAAAGGTATAATGTGTAAAGTAAGCAGATGCAATTTAACCAAATTGGAAGCAATACAAGCTAGACACCATATGCAACATGCAACCACATTTGACAACGCGAAGTTAAAGCAAGTACCTGGGATGGTTGTGTGTGGCAATTGAGATCATCAACTGCAGAGCTACGTTTACTGTCTCCAACTGCTAACACTGCACCCATTAGAGCACTGAAACGCTTAGTGCTTATCTTCGAATTACACTGGAGCGACTTCTGTCTTTTCTTTTCTGCATTCATCAACACTGCGTCAGAGTCTGAAATACCCATGCATAAAAAAACAATAGTGTGAGTATGGGTGAAGTGTGTGCACAATTAGTACAGTGTAAAGGTAGCAGATAGCAGGTCGGTGAGAAATAAATGACGGGAGACATATGATAGCTGTACAACATGCATGGCACACTAAATTACTACATGATTCTATGAAAATAACAGTCGACTGAAAGCAAATAGGTCAGTCCATTTTTTTTGCACCGTCCGATGTACAAAGAACGGGCAGATCGCCTTCATCTATCTCCAGCCAGTCAGTGTTGATGATCTTCCTCGAAACGCCAGCGACCACCGGCCCAGTATTCCTCCCCTGCCTGCGCCCTCCCCTCGACCTCACCGCACCGCCGTGCTTGGCACCGCCCCCGGCCATCCATTCAAGCCCCGCCGACCTCCAGATCGGGCGCAAGCAGCTCCTGCGCCCCACACCCCTATGATAGACACCGATGCGCCGCTTCCTCGGGGAACAGGTGGACTAGGTGCTCCGCGCGCCTAAGCGGGTGCTGCTTCTTTTAATTGTGGTTCGACTGACCCTAAATTGAAATCCAGGCGGGCTACTGACCTCTAGCAAAGGTAGTAAAAGGGAGGAAACCTTGTGCATTTAGTATCACGAAGAAGATGCAGTAAGAAGCGCTCAACTAGTTTCTTTCGTGGGATGAATACGGTGTGAGCGGAGACGTAAGATTTGCACGAATAAGGGAAGAGGAGTACCTCTTTCTGCTGGCAGTGCTGTGTCCTCCTTCTGTTTTTCCGACGATCTTCTTGTTGTTCGCCGGAAACCAGAAGTTGTGGAGGACGGTGCAGCCTTGGACGAACCCATGGCCAAGTTGTTGAGTGTGGTGCGGTGGCCGTCTGTCGGCGGCGGGGAAGCAGATCCGAGGCGGCGAACGACGGCGTAGCGGGAACAACTCCGGTGCGGTGGACGGTTGCGACAGTGGAGCCGCAGCAGTGAGGCGCAGGACGGCGTGGTCGGAGTGGTTCTGGTACGACGCACGTCGGCGTCGGCGTCGTGGAGGCAGCTCTGCCTCGGCTTCAGCTGCTAAGTCCTTGAGGGCGTTGCGGTTGCGGTTGCGTTGGATGACGACGTCGGGGTACCGGCTCCGGCGTGATGGAGGAGGGCGATGGTGGATTGGCCGCTATGGGGTGGAGGACGGAGGAGGCTGGGGTTTCGCGGCTGGTGGAGAGGGCGTTTTCGCGCCCACGGAGTATGAATGGGGAAACGGAGGGAGGCGGGGAACTAAGGGGGAACAATGTTTCGGTTTGAGACGCGCTTGTTTGAAATTTGGGGAAAGTTACAAACTTTGCCCCCATCTAAAATTTCAGACATATTGCGGGTTGGGGGTAGGACAGTCATGTCAGGTGTCCCAAATGTGGGCAGGATAGATTTCGGCCGAGCGCATGGGTAGGCGCCCACGGCGTATGAATGCTTCTCGGAGGCGGTTGAGACTGGCGTCTTGGTGAAGTTACAAACCTACCCCGGTTTAGACCTTTGGACATCGGGCCGATAGGCTACACGGGCCAGAGTCAGGACAGTAATTTCCTACCACCAAAACATTAGTCTCGCGCGGTTTCGGGTGACCAGAGGCCTATTTGGCGCTTCGTTCAATATTTGGGAGCAGAAGCATTAATGTTTTCGGTTCTCTTGAATTGAACTTCCAGGATTTGTCAAACTTCACAAATCTTTACTCTTGAAAATCCTAAAGCTACGATTATTTTGGAATGGAGGGGGTACATTTGAATATACATTGTACATGAGTATATATTAAAAAATATGCAACTTACCTCAGTTCATGCATGGTTCCAGATATAATCTCCTTGGTTGCAAAAAAAAGTTAGATATGCGTATGAATATATATAGCATGTTCAAACTCACAACAAAGATTGATTCCCCCTTTTACATCTGATTTACAAATGCCATTATCTCAGGTTCAAATAGATGAATGCACTTCCTATGAATTCGAATCTTCGAAACCCCCTTTATGTTGAATTCAACATGTATTCTATTTCGTAGCTAGCAATTTGGAATGTATCCATGCAAGTGAAAAATGTATAAAGTGCTTCACACTAACAACATGGAGTGCACTAATTAATGTTTATATATGAATTGCAAAAGCATCCATTGCCTGCATTTCAAACCGCTCTCACTCTATGGATCGATAATATGAAATAAACACATGCACATGCTAGAATTCAATAGAGTATGTGTGTCTGATAGACCGATTTTCGTCCATAAGCAATTTGCAAAATTCATGATCTCATCCAAAATAATAATGCCATTTATATTTTAATTTAATGCATAGAACCGCCTTTTACACGTAGATGCACTATGCCTTGCCCCGTTCTCACAAACGCGTTATATATCTCTCTATCTAACGCATAAGTGCACACACTTTATATGCATCGGCATTTCTCTTTCACACATGCTCACAATCTCTCTCAGGGTGTCGGGGTGTCTCACGCACATGCTCTCTCTGTTTCTCTCTCTCTCTCTTTCTGACTACTATGTACCACTCTTTTCACTAATCTCAGTTGGAAAACACTATTTCTCTCACATGCATATATACACATGCACGGTCTCTACTAGCCCTCTATACGCACATATATGTGCCTACGTGTCTCCCGCACGCACATTATCTTTAGGCCTCTCTCGCACACATTGCCCCCCCGACACACCTCTCTCTTAGTAGTTGGCAGATATGATTTCATCATATCATTCGGTAGGATATCCCTGGCTGTTAGGCTGGATGGTAATACGAGGCAAAGTTTTACCCTAGTTCGGATCGGACCCTTGCAGTTGAAGAAAGAGCCTACTCCTGGTACTGTATATTAGTGATAGGGGTGTGTACAAAGTACACGTGAATACCAGGCATTGTGCGTGTGTGTATACTATCGATGAACTAGCCCCCAAGCTTGTATAACATACTAAGGGCCTAGGGTTACAAATCATATATAGTCGGCTTATCACCAGTGGGGATAGAGTCCTCCGCGACTCTGGTAGCTTCGTGTTGTACGCCGAGTCCTCCACATGGGTCTTCGTATAACACGTCTCGGTCCAACCTATATGTGGTGCAGGATGGAACCGACCCATGAGTCTTCATGTTGACCCACCACAACTAGAAATGATGTGCCCACCACACCACACACGCAATCGGCCACTAAGAAAATAAGCATATATAATAGTACAACGGTATCTAGCTCACGATACGTCTCCATATTTTGTTGATGACACTGACGGACTTTGCATTTGATGCGTGCTCCGTATTTTGTTGACGACACTTACGGTCATTGTATTTGAAGCGAAAGCACGATATGGTCACTGGACTTCAGAATAAGCTCATCACGGTCACCACATACATTTTGTTGACGACACTTACGGTCATTGTAATTTGTTGATAACACAATCAATTGACCAGTCAAACGGTCCACATTCAGCAGCGCACATTACCATAGGGCCCACCCGTCAGCGCGTATATGAAGGACAGAAATGGTAATAAATTAGTGGTCGGTGGGTATTCGAAGTCGTGAGACCTCTGGTTGGCCGTCACCGGCGGTTGGGGGGGGGCGTTCATTGGGCGGTGGGGTCGGGATCCTCGGAGAAAAAGCTCGGCAGGGGGGGGGGCTAGAGGGATGGCCGGTGCGGCGGCGGACCGGCGATGGGGAGTGGTTTTGGGGAGGGCGGGCCGGCCGCGGGCGGCGGGGGCTGGCGGTTCGACCGGTGGTGGCTGGCAGCTCGGGGGGGGGGGGGGTGGAGTTTGATGATAAACTGGAGGCCCTTGATTTCGTATCCAACGGCTGGAAAAATCTAATGACCAGAGATGAAAAGTCAGTCGACTGACGTGTAGCCTCACCCCGCAGGTACACATGCACGCACGCATGTAGGCGTGCAACACTGACACGTACACACGCACGCATGCTGGCGTGCAACACTGACACGTACACATGCACTCACGAACACACGCACATACGCACCCATGCATGCAACACTGAAACGTACCCTTGCACGCACGCAACACTCGCACGCCTGCATGCGCACATCACACGACGCAAGACACACGCTCAACCTATACGTGCATGCACCCTTTGTTAAGGACATGGATTGTTACGGGTATTAATCAATCTTATCTGTGATAAGCAGAACATTGATGTTTGCAGCGGTCTTTATGAATCACAACGTATCGAATGGGCTATCAACATAGTAGGCTTATCTACATGAAAAAGATGACGTCACACTCAATGAACAATCATCGGTTTATGAAATGCCCGCTTCTGACTGCCCTGGCCCACCAAAGGTTCCTCTGCTGTGCGCTGCCTGCGTTGGGTCACTGACATGCAGGCCATGCACCCAAAGAGCCCACACGTCAGTGGAAGAATGGCGCGGTGTCCTAGGTCAGAGTCGAGGGCGCCACTCGCGGCACGCCCGGCTGAACACGCCTCCGTGCCGCATTCAAACGCCTCCATGAAACCCGCCCGTGTGGAAGGCGAGAAACCCACTCTAGACACACGTCCGTTCATGACCGGGCCGGTGTTAAACGCAACGCCGGCCAAGTTCCTCCCGTCCGCCGTCTATTTAATCTCCTATTTAAACGAGGCCAAACGCCGGCCAAGAATCGCACACCTCCGCCGCTCCCCTATCTCCTCCACCATGTTGTCCACTCTTACAATGGCTTACGAAGAGTAGTTATACCGCATCCAAGCCGGCTGGGTAGCCCGCCGGATACGAGCTATGCAGCTCGCTGATCCACCTCCCTCCCCTCGCCCGACGGAGCCAGTTGTTGCCCCAAGCCGGCGCGCGGTTCAGCAACTCACCACTCCAGGCCAGCTCGATGAGGAGCGGCGCACGGGCGTCGTTGCTGCCGTCCATGCCGCCGCCTCGTACCGCGTCTCCCGTTTCTGTGGCCGAGACTCCCATGCCGGCGGCCGCGCCATGCAAGCAGCGACAGAAGCCGGGTGCGCGGAGAGCGACGAGTCGGTGGCCAGTGCCTCCGCGTCCGCCGCCATCATCAAGGAGAAGTAGAACACGGGAGGCCGCCGCCGCTTGGGTCCCATGAAGGCCACCGCGGAGGCGACGCCGGCGTACACAACAGGTGTCTTGCCGGATCCTTTTGTTGCGAGGACCTTCGTCGACCCCGCATGGGCTCCACGGAAGAGGGGAATGTTAGGATGAACTCGAGCCGGTGCCGGCCATGGCGAAGTAGTGGCCGGTGATGAACTCAAACCGGTGCCGGCCACCATCATCTTCGGCACCAGCCAATGATATCAGTTGGGCAGTGGGGAAGCGAGCCGTCCTTTGCGCTGAAGCATATACCTCCGGGGCTCCCGGCAGTCCGGTGATCGTGCTGCCGGACATGAGGAACACAAATCGATCGGCGGGCGACCATTTAGGCCAGGTATTATATACCTGTGCTGTCCAGAACTAGCACCGCGTAGTTCATTTGAATGTAATGAAATCCGTCATGTTTGTATGAAAATCCGGTATTTTGTATGATTTCCGTCGTTGTTTATATGAAATATCAGTTTGTCTACGTGTTTGCGTGAATTTTGTCCGGTTGGTTGAGTTGCTGTCATAATGTGTGCGGCTACGGTTGGATGGCGTAACTTGCGGGTCGCCGATCGGTCTGCGGGCGGCTTGGGCGGCGTTGTGGGACAAAAAAAACAGCTCGTGCGAGCTCGTCTCCAACGTGCGCGCTGGAGGATGCATGACAGCATGAGCACCCGAGCCATTCCTCGTTCATCGGTGGCAAAGGCACCGGTGGACAAAAGGGTCGCCAATATTTTGGCTACCCCGGGCAAGATCCAAATAACCCCTTCCAACAGATTCAAATCCCTCGTTCGCCGTGGAATTTTGCCATGTGTTGTTTTCATGGACTAGCAAGATGCCGTGCATTGCACGGAACATCAAGATGCATTTTTTTACAAACCCCCGCATGCATGCAAGGGATAATTAATGTGCTCCTTTGCTAGTACCATGAGGCAAACACCATTAATATTGTATCGATTAGTGTTAGTGGCCTTGTATATCTGCAAATTGTAATTTTGATAGTGGCCCCTTGTATATAAAAATGGAGGGAGAAAGATGAGAGATAAGGTGAGGAGGAATGGGGCGTGGTGGTGACTGGTGGTCGGACTGGGCGGAGGCATGGGGATGGACAGCGCATTATGTCTAGGTTTGTATCTCTCTCTCACACACCCACGTAGGTGGGGGACGTGCACGAAGAGAAGAGGTGCACGCACGACGCACGTACTCCCGTCTCTTTCCCAACCACACCCGCGCGGGTACATGGTGGAGCTCATTTCTGTACGAAAAAGGCAGCCCACGTGGTAATTTGGCACGTGTACTGGTTGTCCACTTGGTGGAGGGAGGATCGTCTACCACGGGTGAACAAACAAATTGCGACTTGACGCGTTATGTTAAATTAAAAAAAGAGGCAAACCATGTGGGGCCTACCTTAGAGGCAAGGCTCTATACACTGGAGTACTTTTGATGTGTCCCGTCAACTCGCAGAACGAGGAGAAGCTTGCTTAGTACACCGTCTCCCCCGCCCACAGGCGCGGTGGCTCGCAGGATGAGGTGAAGCTTGCTTACGAGTAGTAGTAGTAGTACTACTACCGTACGCCTTTACGCCCGCTCCCTCGCCCACGCGCGCGGTGGCTCGCAGCACGAGGAGAAAATTTTACTACTCCCTCCGTTTACTCCTCGTCCCTACTACGTACTTTGGTTAGTACTCCCTCCATTTACTTATACAAGGCCACTATAAAAAATACATTTTGCATCTATACAAGGCCACAAATAGTAATCGAGACAAAAGTTACTACTCCCTCCTTTCTAGTTTATGGCTCAATTTCAAAATCTCTCCAACCAAGGTAGACGGTGAGTGGTCGAATTAATTTCGTAGTTTGCACAAGTAATTAGTACGCTCATTTTTTTCAAGAAGTTATTTAGGTATTAATTAGAATGAATGCATGAATGACCACTAAATTTCCATGAACTTGTACATGCATTGGTTAGTTTCCTCTTGACACTGCTTGCGTCCGGTGATCTAACGCACCTCGAAATCCAACATGTAATGGTACTACTACTAGTATAGTAGAATTGAGACTTATCAAACGGAAAAACAAATGTTTTTTAGATGAGCCCTATAAACCCTAGTGGGTACGTACTCCGTAAAAACAAATTTTTCCAAAACTAAGTCGCTCCCTTTCATGAATTCTGTAGTATACTCCTCCGTCGACGCTCCCTTTCATGAATTCTGTACTTCCTGTCGCTGACATGTGGGACATATAGCAACCGGGTCGACGTGTCAAGCACCAAATAACAGTGCAGAACAGCAGGGGGGACGCACCCCCCTCGTACCGGCCCAGTAGTAGTAATGAGCAATGAGACGTCAAATCACAATGCCGCACCTTCCCAGACGGACGAAGCAACCATTATTTCACACTTCGGTTCGCCATCATCTCAAACCACGTAGTATTGCTTCTGCCTCAAGAGGGACACGCCCATCGCCTTGGTACATCATGACACGTGGGACCGCATGACAGGCCATGCTGCCCCGCCGATCGCTCGGTAAAATCACCTCATTTTTACTATACTTCCTCCATATCGGTTTACTACATGGCATGCACGTCGTTCTAGGTTGAGAATTTAACTGGCTATATATGTGATGAACAGTACTCTAGCCTTTTAAAAAATGTATATTTTTGTACAGTAGTACTATCGATGGATTGCACCATGGAGCAAAAATTGAAATTAAAAAAAAGGTGGTACATATAGAGAGCGCTCATCGCCAAATTATGCATATAGTACTATTAAAAAAGCTAGTACGTGCTTAATTGGGGTGCTAAATTCTATTAAAGAAATACTAGTAGTATGTACATACCGAAGAGTTAAAGTAACGAGAAGAAACATAACATAGATCTGCTGGGGGCTCAGCACAACACACCCCTCAAATTAAACTAAGCACACCTGAAATTAAACTATGCAACTAATCCGGTAGACACTGCATTAGAAGTTTAGAACCACCATGAGCAACGACACTGCCACCTTACTCGGAGTCCTCGTCCACGTCCTTGACTTCGTCCTTGTCCCTCTTCCTCTTGGCCGATACTTCTTTGCTTGAACCGCACACTTGGCTATTGCTCTTCATCCAACCCTTGTAGATATTGAAACAAAGGTAGCCATCCATTGCAGCGTAGTGGATGTGGTCTATATCTAGTACATTCCGCTGCCATGCATGACGATGAAACGTGTAATGAGGTTTCTCCAGTTTACGATACGAAGGATGAACCATGGCTCCTGCCAAGGTCAACATTGAAGGCTGACGAGAGGGCAGCAGCCGATTCTTCTGGAGGTCGAAGGGGTTGCCTACAACGAGGCCTATCCGACCCAGGACTTCTTTGTCGTTCTTAAAGTCTACAGTAACGAATTTCACTGTTTTTTCCTTGAGGAAGTTCTTAAAATCCTGGCACTCAACGTTGGCATGGCATATGTGGTAGACCAAGCAAACGTTATGTACGCAAACCTGGATCACGGCGGGCTTCTCCCTCTCTTCGTCCTTTAGATCCTTCTCTCGTCCCAGGACTGTGGTGTACTCAACATCTAGCCCAGCGACCCACTCATCATCTGAGTTTTCGAACATGCGTCTGAAGCGAGAAAGGCATCCTTTCACCATCGCGGAAGAACGGGTGTAGATGACGTCGAACTCATCGCCGGTGATGGTTCTAACCTTGTACTCACCGCCGATCGTGGAGATTTGGGACGCCATGGATTTGGGAGGAGGGTTAGGATTAGTGGAACTGCCATAATGTGAATGGACGGGACGACTAGGAGCGAACTGCCATAGTATTGAAGGACGTGCGGGGGCGAGTAGGAGCGAACTGCCAGCGTGCGAACGGTAGGGTAGTGGCTTTCCATTCTCCCATGATACGGGCTTCCGAGAGCCCTTGGATCTGAGATCGAACGGTTGCATGGCGTGATTCTAGACCTATGGGTGAATATCCTATCCTAGAGGGTTATTCTGCAAATTTTCAGCAACTTAGCATGCGACCGTTTGATCTCAGATCCAAGGGCTGCCAGCAGCCCGTATCATGGTCGCGCCTACCACGACCGTCGCGTCGCTCGCGCGGTCACGCCCTTGGAGATTTAACACGGTGCATTAGGCTATCTGATGTTGGCATGTCATACATAGTCATCACTTAGTCACTCATACTACAACAAGGTTGTCTATACGTGTATTTTCTTTACTCCTCTCTATCTCTTTCTTCGTACTCCCTCCGTCCCATAATATAAGAACGTTTTTGACACTAGTGTAGTGCCAAAAACATTCTTATATTATGGGACACAGGGAGTACCAGTATTTATTGCATTTGCCAAGGAGTGACCTCTTCCAATGAAATGGTGTTGCTAAGTTTGCTTCATTTAATTAGATATAGACTCAAAATTGTCTTTTCACCTAGGTACACGCGCTTAGCACCGTTTCTTCCTTGGGTCACCAAACTAGTCTCTCTCTTCTTGATTAACTTGCCACATCAGACTTTATGCCTATGTGGCAAGCTTAAGCACCTGTAGGAGCAACTAAAAGTAAGTACAATAGTGCGCTTTACATGGCATTTTTGCATATGTGGAGGAAAGAGAGGCAAGGAAAAAGTGGAGAAGTGGGCTCTTATGCAAGAGCCAGCCTCTACTACATGGTGGAGCATTGGGAGAGGCACCTGTATGGAGGTGGTCGGGAATCGGGAGACTCACGCCGGTCGTAGCGCCGCAGTTAAAACGATAATGGCAAGTCAAATCACAGGGCCCCACCTGTCCAGCAGTAACTCGCTGTCAAATTACACAGCCCTACGTTTGCAGCAGCCTACTCCCTCGTCTTCTCGCGTCTCTGTCGAACCGACTAGGCGAAACTGCCCCGCCTATCGCGCAGGAAAAGCCCCGCCCTCGACTTTTAAATACAACTACATCCGCTTAAGAATCCAATGATATACTTTTTGTGACATAGTAACTCATATTTAGTTTGTCAAATGGATGACCTAGAACTACGTGCAGGCCCTATAAACTGAGACGCCTAAAAATAAAAAAAACCAAGACGGAGAGGGTAGTTCAGCACGTATCTTTTTAGATCAATATAGTCGGGATTCACCAAGGAGCAAAACCAAGTGGTAGGCTGCTCCTGTCGTGTTGGCGTAGCAACTCAAGCAGGGTCAGTCCGCACACGAAATGGCGACACACTTAACATAACCCCTTTGGCCGACATGTGGCTCATCCACCGTCTTGTTCCACGTGCGATGCACCAAATTACAGTTCGGAGCAGCGGTTGGAATCGGAGGCACCTCGGTCGTAGCGCCGCAGTAGTAGAAAATGAGCGATGAGGGGTCAAATCACAAAGCCCCACCTTTCCCGCATTAAGCTGGACGGACGAAGCAACCATCATTTCACTCTAGGGCGCAAGAGCATAAAGAAAAGAGAAAACAATGATGCGTGCGGCAGCTACCTAGGGCACCCTAGGGTAGGGGTCTCCACTACAGATCCTTTTTTTGAAAGCGCCTCCACTACAAATCGGCTTCTCCCTCGTCCTCTTGAAGAAAACCGATGATGAGTGCGGCGGTAGGGTTTGCGGGGCCACGTCGTAGTAAACGGGTTCGAGTCGACGCCTTAAATATGTGTGGGCCGCTTGGTTTTACGGGAACGAGGCAGCATTTTGGGTTCGCGGACCAGTGGAGATATAGTACGTACAAAAAATTGTGGACGTAGGTTCGACCGAAAGGCAATGATGCATGGGCCCTGCATTTTGATATACCCGGGGCCGCGTGAAATTTGCTACTCTACTCAAAGCTAGTAAGGTACACATGTATTGAACGCATGAGATTTCGAAACCAAATTATGAATAAATACACACTATAGCATGTAAAACTTTGAGTCATATATGCATGATGTAGATGTTCGTTTAGTTCTTATAGTTCATCTCATTCAAAATCAATTAGTTTTATAAAAATGTTAAGATTCATGGGGCTGTACATTGTAAATCATAAAGTAAAAAACAAATAATGGAAATTCATTTAGAAAAAAATAATCAATTATGATACAGAAGATTCTAGAACAAAGGAGAAGTGCTTGTGTTTTGAGGTTTGTGCATTATGCTTAAGTTCAACCATGGAGTCTTCTAAATTGTACATGTGGCAGATCTGGTGGAATGTTGATGATATCCAATGGCCAGTAGTGCTCGGATTTGCCTATCTCTGCACTGTCGGGTTAGCTTCATCCATCGACCATCTTTCAAAGTTATTGGCACACTATATAGTTCTTGTGCCATAGTTGCATGTTTTGGAAAAAATCTACTAGTGGGTTGTACTATCTATTTAGGAATAGAAGATGTATACATGGAAGTTGTAGGGAAAGAGATGACATGGAGCATCTCAATTCCTATGAGTAGGGATTGGAAAAGAGATGTCATTTGGTTCACATCATATGAACTTTTCTATTGAATCTAGAGATGACATGTATCTCAATTCCTATGAGGAGGGATTAGAAAAGAGATGTAATTTGATTCATATCATAGGAACTTTTCTATTGAATATACGCTAATGTTTATTTTCCTTTGAAATTAAGGGAGTATAGGAATCCATTCATATGAACCAAGTGGCTCTAAAGCTATAGAAATGATATCATGTTTATTTCCTTTGAAATGTGGAGTATATGAATCTATTCCTATGAACCAATTGGCTCTAAAGGAAAAAATCCTATAAAAATCATATCATATAGAGTTCCTATGATATTCCTCGACACTAAAGGATGCTTGAAATTGCTGCGGGTGATACGATGGTCTTTCTTTGTAGACTCCTCACCCATCTTTATAGTTACCTCTCGAAGATGAATGAAATGATATATACATGGTATTCTACATGTGCAATTTGGTACACGAAAACTCGGTAAAAGTTTGCGAGGTTCGAATTTTCAATAAAGCTATATGCACTGCATTTCGGAACGGAGGGAGCATACGGCAGTTGCTAACACTCACGTGGAAGATTTGTGTGTAGGAGGAGTGGCTGTTCTGTTAAATGACATGGCAAAACTGACATTGTCGGATGCCGATCTAACGGTTCTTACGGTGTTCGTCAGGAAAAGGCTTGTGGCGAACGTTTGTCAGATAATGATTTTACGGACACATGCATTGCATTGATACGTGCCCCCCTCTCTCTCACGCACACGCACCCTCACGAGTCACGACTCTCCCGAGTCCTCTCGCAGACTCGCACGTCGCACCCACCGTCTATCTGCAGGTAGACGTCACGCACATATGTGCTCTTCACACCCTACCCTCAGAACTTCTAAAAAACAAAAGACGGCGCGCACATTTTATTTTAGCTCACACGTCACACACTTATACTATTACTCTTGTGGCGAACGTTCTTTGGGCATAGTATATTGTACTCTCACGAAGAGAAGCGGTGCACGCACGCACTAGTTCTCTCACACCCACTCGCGGGTACACGTAGGAGCGCATTTTTTTGAAGCTGGTACAACAAAATCACTCCACTATATAAAAGCAGGAGCCTTAGTGCTTGCTTTACTAGGGTTCCTCTCGTTCACTCTCTCATGCTCTCCAGATCTAAGCAACACATAGGTGGCCACACTCTCTCTCAGCGCACGGCTGGTCACAAATCCGGCCGGACAACCTCGACCGGGGCAGGGGTGTAGGTGCATCGTTCACGCTATCGTCGGCGGTGAGGGAGGAGACCAACGGCTGCCCGCACGTCCCGATCGGCGGCCGTGCCGTTCTCTCCGAGAGAGCGCCGGCTCGGGAGGGCCTCCGACCCCTTCTTCCTCCCCGCGGTATTGTGGCCAAGATGCGGCCTCCCGACGCCGTCTTTGCCACATGCCGACGACCCTCAGGTATATATTCCTTCAAAACCTGCCTTGCTCTACTGCCCCAGCTCCCTTCGTGTGGATCCTTTTCTACTTCCGTCCGCTGTTCCAAAGCCACCTAGACTTCTACTATTATTAGAAGTAAAGCTAGTTCATACAGTCGACTCAAAGCGTTGGTTCAAACAGGGAAGAAAGTGGGAAAGCTGTAGCATGAATCTAGGACTTGGTTCTAAGAGGAAACGGGGGGAAGTAGTAATATCTGTCACTGTTTAAATAACCGTATTTCGTATTTGCGCAAACCGGGATGTTTGTCTCCATATCGTTTCGGGATGTCTGTCTCCGTATCGTTTCTATCCGCGCAATCAAAAGCACACACCTCAGTTTTAGTACAACTGCGCAAAATGAGATGGCTATACCTCGTTGCCGTCGTCTAACCTCCCGTCTTCAAGGTATCCCTACATTGGTAGTAACTAAGGTAGAATGACCAACACAATCTAAAAGAAGCTGATTCGTACGTTTTACTTCCTGATTGCAGTGCAGGGACGAGCGAAAACAACTGCATCCTAGTCCGGAATGCACTTTCTACCAGTTCATCCATGGACCGAGGACTAGCTGGCATGGCTGCACGGCGGTTTTTTGGACAGGTGCGCGGACAAGAGGCATTGTGGTCTGCTTATTTCTGCAAATAGCGGTGCTTAAATTTAGTGGAATGCACAAGCATTTCAGCTGGTCAGTACACTGCATGGTTCAGTTCAGCATTCCAGCTGAGACCACAATTATAATTGGTTATTCTGGAATGAGAGAACCTAACCCTGGATGGTGGCAACAAGAAAAAACCAGAGTGAACTCCAGGAAATTTAAGCCTGCCGGGAGGCCCTTTGCTCAGAGAAGCCTTGCTTGTTTTTTCCTGATTTGTAAACCTTCTCACAACTTTGTCTTTTGCTGTGAACTAGTATATGTTTTTTATGTTCTATGAATCATTGAGATGTATAAACTTGCTTAACTTATGCTTTTCAAGTTTTTTATGAAGACGAGTTTAATGTGAGTGTTCCACATGAGCGCTGGACTAGCGTGTGAACGTTTGGAATTTATTACATTGTGGCCTCAATTAACTGCATGAACCACTGTACCAAGATACATAGTTGCTTATATGTCAGACAACAGATTGTTGATTGTTAGCTGGTCGATAGCCTAGTGTTGAAGCGAGCTGAGCCAATGTGCCGTGTTTTGCACAACTGCTTACAAGTGGGGTAGCACCAACAGTGTTTACAAGTACTTATGTATACGTCGGCGCACGGTTCTCGAATGAGTGCTCTATTTCATCAAAACACACACTGCTCGTATGATAAACCATGACAACTTATGTCTTACCATGCCATATTCATGAAAAAAATAGTGAGGACGCATCTGTTTCGGCAACAATTATGATGGTTCTCACATGATTCACAGGCACACAAAAGTAGCAGCAGTTCCCATAGACGGATTCAAACAGAGTACTAGCCCCAGAGGGGTCGATAACAGGCAAGGTTCGGATAATTAGACACAATCCAAACTACTATTAAACACTAGCTGGGGCAACTATTTCATGCCTCGATCTAATTTGGGCTGGACACAAGACGGACCTTGCCATGAACATCATCGAGGACGTCCCGCAGCAGCTCAATCCTGTGAACCTTCATGAAGACAACCTTGTGGCCTTGCCACTGATAAACTTGTTTGTGGAGGCATGCCACGTCATCTTCCTGCGTAAGCTTGACAAGAACAGTATGCCTCACAAACGAAGGAGTAGCTTTGAACTTCTTGTGCTTCAGTACACCCTGGACAACACGCCTGACAACATTGAGGCTGGAATACAACTCTTCATTGGTATAACCGCAAATGGCTTCCAGGATCCAACAGCCTAAGAACTCTGTTTTCCCAGTGCGTATATTCAGGTCGTCCGCCTCATAGCGAGTAACATGTACAACCACACAATCCTTGTCTGCATCAGGGCTCTAATTGAAACAGAAACAAATTCTGAATTACTTTTCAGTATAAGAAACACAAGTTATTTAAACCACTATGTATAGCATGGCATCGAAGCTAACAAAATTTTGCATTATTAATCACCACATACTTCCTTTTCTAAAAAAAATCACTACATACTTAGATGAAAAACCACAATTGAGATCGGCAAAGAAGGAAATCACCTTGGGCAGCTCAGCGGGGGGGGGGGGGGGGGCACATCCTCGAAGGGGGAAAACTGCTCCTGCAGTGCCACGGGGGCTGTAACCTCAAACGGGGCGTTGACCATCTCAGTAGTGGCCTTGAGCGTATCTGGGGTCGTCTCGGTGGTTGCCTCCATCTTCTTGGAGCTCTCTGTCTCGTGGGGATCAGCCTCCCGCGTCTGCTCCAATATCGGCAGATCTTTGCCTGGTTCTCCTTGGTCCATCATGAAACTGACGAATACTAGGAGACCACTGAAAGGAAAATACAATCGCAATGACAATGAAACAAAAAAGAGAGTGAGGATCGGTTACTGCTTTGCAAAAGTTCTTTTTTTCTCTGAACAAAAATATACCAATGTCACGGATCCGCTTACCTTCCCTTCGTTCGGAGAGAAGAACAGTGGCAGATGCTAGTGTTGCCTTTCTTGAAGACGGTGAGGGAGAAGGGGATTCAGCGAAGAGTGAAATGATGGTTGCTTCGTCCGTCAAACTTAGACTGCGGGGAGGTGGGGTTTTGTGATACGACGGCTCGTTACTGCCGCGCTACGACCGGGGTGACTCTCCGCCTGCATACTGCCTTCTAATTTGGTGGATGGCATTTGGGCCCGCGCGCTGCATGGCCCGCATGTCGGTGAACAAAAGTATAACGGCATTCAGTAGAGGGAGACGTTTCAATGACCTAGGAGGAGCCAGAAGCGGTAGAGTGTCTCCACTGTACTAGTAGTAATTGTTTTTCTGGGTAGCTGTAGAGTGTCTCCACTGTACTAGTAGTAATTCTTTCTCTGGGCCCAAGACAAAATAGCCCATCCACACTAGTAAATAGTAAAATCAATTCAAAAGCCCATATATTTACTGAATGAGAGGCGCTACCCACACCCAGCACACCGCCCCCCCAGAAACCTGGGTGCTCTTCTTCCTCCTTGCTCCCACCCACCTCACGTCAGCTCGCTCCACTCGTACCCCCAAATTCCTCACCTCACTCCTACAGAAAACCCCCAGCTCCCCTTCTTCTTCGCTCGCACTACAACTAGGCTCGTCATTCGTTACTCTGCTCAAATTCGTGAGCGCGACACGACGCCCTCGAGGAAAATGGAGTCGGCTGACCCCAGCGCTAAGAAGATGAGGCTCCCGCCAGCGGCGAAGCCTGTTGTAGATCCCGCACCCGGCAGCGCGGGGAGAAGCGGCAACCCCGCCCCCACCGGATCCCAGGAACCCGTAGAATCTCGGGTGGACCGCATCAGCGATCTCCCGGACGCCGTCCTTGGGGAGATCATCTCGCTTCTCCCCACCAAGGATTGCTGCCGCACCCAAGTCCTCTCAATTTGGTGGCGCCCTCTATGGCGCGCCGTGCCCCTTAATCTCGACTGTCGTCAGCTATCTCTCTTCAATGATTTTGAAATCCCTAGAGCCATCATCTCCTCCCACCAGGGCTCCGTTCAAAGCCTCTGCATCCCGTCATGCTACCTGAGCAAGCATACCATGCCCTGCACGGTGGACGCCTGGCTGAAATCCCCTGAATTCACAGAACTACAGCTGCTTGAGTTCTACTATTCCCCTGGAAATCACATACCACATACCGAACGCCATGAACTTGTGCCCTCAGCACCGATGTCCATCTCTCGGTTTTTGTCCTCTCTCCACACCGCCACCTTTGCGCTGTGCTACCTACCAGACAATCTGGTACTAAACCTTCGACTCCCATTTCTCAAGAAACTTTCACTTGTGCGGGTTCGTATATCGGAGGCCTCATTGCACAGCATCATGCACTCCAGTTGCCCTGCGTTGGAGTGCTTGGTGCTTGTTTTCACAGTTAGAATCGGTTGTCTCCAAATAAAGTTGCCTAACCTTGTAAGAATTGGAATTTCTTTTGACGGAAGGCAGCTCATCATCCAAGATGCCCCTTCACTTCAAAGGTTGATCCTTGATTCTAGTTATTCACCATTGCAAATAACCGTCCTCTCTGCGCCTAAACTGGAGACCTTGGGTGTAATACATGATCTCTGTGCTCATTTCAATATGGTGTTTGGCTCCATAGTTCTTCAGGTACTTTATATTATCATCTACACTTGTAACCATAAGCTGCATTTTAAATTTCTGCGCATAATTTATATCATCTTGGAGTACACATTTTGTACTAATATTATGTTCTATGCTCAATGGAGAGTTTCTCCATGGATGGCCTATCAATGGTGCTGGATTCTGTCAAGATCTTATATATCCAAATGAATAGTTTTGATCTGAACAAGATTATTGGCTTGCTGCAATGCTTTCCATATCTGGAGAAGTTGTATATAAAGGTGATAATTTCACGCACATTGGAAGCCCGCATATAGTGTACTAGAATTAACCGTTCAGCTGTTGCTCTTTCGACACTCTTCTTTTAGACCTTAACTGTTTTCAATCTTCATGTCTATTTAGGCAACAGGACGGGGTAAGAAAGTTATAACCAATCGGTGGATTTGTAAGCATCGGGATTTTCTCACTTCTCATGAGATTCGATTGAAGACAGTAACGCTAGAACGATATGTAGCCAACCGTGCAAACACAAGATTTGTCACATTCTTCCCGCTAAATGCGAGGTTACTATTGTCCATCATCCTTAAGTTTATCAGCAGCATGGTTTTGACGGATGGGTATGTCGAAGAGCAAAAAAAGGAGTTTCAGGTGGGCAAAAGAGCTTCTGAACGTGCCGGGCTTCTATTTACAACATATTGTGGTCATAATCCAGTAAATTTTACGACCCAGGATGTTCATTCTATGGACCTGACCGATCCATTTGACTGTGACTGCCGAAAACAGTGCTGGAGTTAGATGTTGTTGCCCTTTTCAATCTGGTTTTTTTGTAAACCTGATGAACAATTAACCCTCGTGCTTTTGTACAGTTTGTAAGCTAGAGTTAGATGTTCCTACCCTTTTCAACTCGGCTGTGACTGTCATATTTTCTTTGAAACAAGGCAAATGGCTTGCCATTCATTTAATTTAGAGTGAAATATTGTAACAAATCCCAACCAAGGGAAATAACACCACTCTCGCCGGCTGCTTGAGCTCACTGTGCATTACAGAAGCCCAGTGATTAGCCCCCACCAGCACCCACAAACTTATTTCGAACTAGCACATCAAATGGGCTGTAAATTTTCATAGGAAAGGCTGCATGACCGTGACAGATTTGGATTCTGTCATTTGGGACCCGCGAGGAAATAGCCTATCCAAGGTGGTGTCGACTTACTAGCCAGTCAACAAACGATTCTGCCTACCAGCCGTTGGATTGACATCCAACATCTGTCGTGTATCTTCTATCTCTTGTCTTCTTCTTCCTCCAGCCGCCCAAACCAAATCACCCCGTCGGCTCCGCCTGCTCCCGCCTCCCATGGCTGGCTACGCCTCCGCCGCCCTACAGTACGTACCCTCCAACGTTGGCCAGTCCCTCCCTCTATTTGTTGGGGATCGTAGCAGAATTTTAAAATTTTCTACGCATCACCAAGATCCATCTATGGAGTATACTAGCAACGAGGGGAAAGGAGTGCATCTACATACCCTTGTAGATCGCGAGCGGAAGCGTTCCAATGAACGAGGTTGATGGAGTCGTACTTGCCGTGATCCAAATCACCGATGACCGAGTGCCGAACGGACGGCACCTCCGCGTTCAACACACGTACGGAGCAGCGACGTCTCCTCCTTCTTGATCCAGCAAGGGGGAAGGAGAGGTTGATGGAGATCCAGCAGCACAACGGCGTGGTGGTGGATGTAGCGGGATCTCGGCAGGGCTTCGCCAAGCCTCTGCGAGAGGGAGAGGTGTTGCAGGGGAGGAGGGAGGCGCCAAAGGCTGTAGTATTTCTTCCCTCCCTCCCCCCTTTATATAGGCCCCCTGGGAAGGGGGGGCGCCGGCCTGGAACCCATCTACATGGGGGGCGGCGGCCAGGGGGGAGACTTGCCCCCCAAGGCAAGTGGGGCGCCCCCCACCCTAGGGTTTCCAACCCTAGGCGCAGGGGGGAGGCCCATGGGGGGTGCCCCAGCCCACTAAGGACTGGTTCCCTTCCCACTTCAGCCCATGGGGCCCTCCGGGATAGGTGGCCCCACCCGGTGGACCCCCGGGACCCTTCCGGTGGTCCCGATACACTACCGGTGACCCCCGAAACTTTCCCGGTGGCCGAAACTTGACTTCCTATATATAATTCTTCACCTCCGGACCATTCCGGAACTCCTCGTGACATCCGGGATCTCATCCGGGACTCCGAACAACTTTCGGGTTTCCGCATACTAATATCTCTACAACCCTAGCGTCACCGAACCTTAAGTGTGTAGACCCTACGGGTTCGGGAGACATGCAGACATGACCGAGACGCCTCTTCGGTCAATAACCAACAGCGGGATCTGGATACCCATGTTGGCTCCCACATGTTCCACGATGATCTCATCGGATGAACCACGATGTCGAGGATTCAATCAATCCCGTATACAATTCCCTTTGTCAATCGGTATGTTACTTGCCCGAGATTCGATCGTCGGTATCCCAATACCTTGTTCAATCTCGTTACCGGCAAGTCTCTTTACTCGTACCGCAATGCATGATCCTGTGACTAACTCCTTAGTCACATTGAGCTCATTATGATGATGCATTACCAAGTGGGCCCAGAGATACCTCTCCGTCATACGGAGTGACAAATCCCAGTCTCGATCCGTGTCAACCCAACAGACACTTTCAGAGATACCCGTAGTGTACCTTTATAGTCACCCAGTTACGTTGTGACGTTGGGTACACCCAAAGCACACCTACGGCATCCGGGAGTTACACGATCTCATGGTCTAAGGAAAAGATACTTGACATTGGAAAAGCTCTAGCAAACGAACTACACGATCTTTTATGCTATGCTTAGGATTGGGTCTTGTCCATCACATCATTCTCCTAATGATGTGATCCCGTTATCAATGACATCCAATGTCCATGGTCAGGAAACCGTAACCATCTATTGATCACCGAGCTAGTCAACTAGAGGCTTACTAGGGATATGGTGTTGTCTATGTATCCACACATGTATCTGAGTTTCCTATCAATACAATTCTAGCATGGACAATAAACGATTATCATGAACAAGGAAATATAATAATAACCAATTTATTATTGCCTCTAGGGCATATTTACAACAGTCTCCCACTTGCACTAGAGTCAATAATCTAGTTCACATCACCATGTGATTAACACTCACAGGTCACATCACCATGTGACCAACATCCAAAGAGTTCACTAGAGTCAACAATCTAGTTCACATCATTATGTGATTAACACTCAATGAGTTCTGGTTTGATCATGTCATGCTTGTGAGAGAGGTTATTAGTCAACGGGTCTGAACCTTTCAGATCCGTGTGTGCTTTACGAATATCTATGTCATCTTGTGGATGCTACCACGCGCTACTTGGAGCCATTTCAAACAACTGCTCTACTATACGAATCCGGTTTACTACTCAGAGTCATCCGGATTATTGTCAAAGTTCGCATCGACGTAACCTTTTACGACGAACTCCTTTTCACCTCCATAATCGAGAAAATTCCTTAGTCCACTAGATACTAAGGACAAGTTCGACCGCTGTCATGTGATCCGTTCCCGGATCACTATTGTACCCCTTGACCAACTCATGGCAAGGCACACTTCATGTGCGGTACACAGCATAGCATACTGTAGAGCCTACGTCTAAAGCATAGGGGACGACCTTCGTCCTTTCTCTCTCTTCTGCTGTGGTCAGGTCTTGAGTCTTACTCAATACTCACACCTTGCAACATAGCCAAGAGCTCCCTCTTTGCTGATCTATTTTGAACCCTTTCAAAATCATGTCAAGGTGTGCGTTCTTTGAAAGTATCATCAGACGTCTTGATCTATCTCTATAGATCTTGATGCCCAATATGTAAGCAGCTTTATCCAGGTCTTCCTTTGAAAAACTCTTTTCAAACAGCCCTTTATGCTTTCCAGAAATTCTACATCATTTCGGATCAACAATATGTCATTCACATATACTTATCAGAAATGTTGTAGTGCTCCCACTCACTTTATTGTAGATACAAGCTTCTAAAAAACTTTGTACAAACCCAAAAACTTTGATCACTCCATCAAAGCGTATATTCTGACTCCGAGATGCTTGCTCTAGTCCATGGAAGGATCGCTGGAGCTAGCATACCTTTTAGCATCCTTAGGATCGACAAAACCTTTCTGATTGTATCACATACAACCTTTCCTTACGAAAACTGGTAAGGAAACTTGTTTTGACATCCATCTGCCAGATTTCATAAATGCAGCTAGTGCTAACATGATTCCGACGGACTTAAGCATCGCTACGGATGAGAAAATCTCATCGTAGTCAACTCCTTGAACTTGTGAAAATGCTCTTTGCCACAAGTCGAGCTTCATAGATGGTAACATTACCGTCCACGTCCGTCTTCTTCTTAAAGATCCATTTATCTCAATGGCTTGCCGATCATCAGGCAAGTTCACCAAAGTCCATGCTTTGTTCTGATACATGGATTCTATCTCGGATTTCATGGTTTCTAACCATTTGTCGGAATATGGGCCCACCATCGCTTCTCCATAGCTCGTAGGTTCATTGTTGTCTAACAACATGATATCTAAGACAGGATTACCGTACCACTCAGGAGTAGTACATATCCTTGTCGACCTACGAGGTTTGGTAGTGACTTGATCCGAAGTTTCATGATCACTATCATAAGCTTCCACTTCAATTGGTGTAGGTACCACAGGAACAACTTCCTGTGCCCTGCTACACACTAGTTGAAGTTATGGTTCAATAACCTCATCAAGTCTCCTCCATCCTCCCACTCAATTCTTTCGAGAGAAACTTTTCCTCGAGAAAGGACTCGTTTCTAGAAGCAATTACTTTTGCTTCCAGATCTGAAATAGGAGGTGTACCCAACTGATTTGGGTATTCTATGAAGATGCATTTATCCGCTTTGGGTTCGAGCTTATTAGCCTGAAACTTTTTCACATAAGCATCGCAGCCCCAAACTTTTAAGAAACGACAACTTAGGTTTCTCTAAACGGTGTTGTCTCAACGGAATTGCGTGGTGCCCCCTTTTAAAGTGAATGCGGTTGTCTCTAATGCCTAACCCATAAACGATAGTGGTAATTCGATAAGAGACATCATGGTATGCACCATATCCAATAGGGTGCAGTTATGATGTTGGACACACCATCACACTATGGTGTTCCAGGCGGTATTAATTGTGAAACAATTTCCACAATGTCTTAATTGTGTGCCAAACTCGCAACTCAGATATCTCTATGATCATATCATAGATATTTTATCCTCTTGTCACGACGATCTTCAACATCACTGAAATTACTTGAACCTTTCAATAATTCAGACTTGTGTTTCATCAAGCAAATATTCTCAGCATCTACTCAAATCATCTGTGAAGTAAGAACATATCGATATCCACTGCGTGCCCCAACACTCATTGGACTGCACACATCAAAATGTATTACTTCCAACAAGTTGCTTTCTTGTTCTATCTTACTGAAAACGAGGCCTTTCAGTCATCTTGCCCATGTGGTATGATTTGCATGTCTCAAGTGATTCAAAATCAAGTGAGTCCAAACGATCCATCTGCATGGAGTTTCTTCATGCATATATACCAATAGACATGGTTCGCATGTCTCAATATTTTCAAAAACGAGTGAGTCCAAAGATCCATCTACATGGAGCTTCTTCATGCGTTTTATACCAATATGACTCAAGTGGCAGTGCCACAAGTACGTGGTACTATCATTACTATCTTATATCTTTTGGCATGAACATGTGTATCACTACGATCGAGATTCATTTTAGGTGCAAGACCATTGAAGGTATTATTCAAATAAACAGAGTAACCATTATTCTCCTTAAATGAATAACCGTATTGCGATAAACATAATCCAATCATGCTCAACGCAAACACCAAATCTCGATGGTAGAGGGAGCATGCGATGCTTGATCACATCAACCTTGGAAACACTTCCAACACATATCGTCATCTCACCTTTAGCTAGTCTCCGTTTATTCCGCAACTTTTATTTCGAGTTACTAACACTTAGCAACCGAACTGGTATCTAATACCCTGGTGCTGCTAGGAGTACTAGTAAAGTACACATTCATTTAATGTATATCCAATATACTTCTGTCGACCTTACCTGCCTTCTCATCTACCAAGTATCTAGGGTAGTTCTGCTTCAGTGACCGTTCACCTCATTACAGGAGCACTCAGTCTCGGGTTTGGGTTTAACTTTGGGATCCTTCGCTAGAGCAGCAAATGATTTGCTGTTTCATGAAGTATCCCTTCTTGCCCTTGCCCTTCTAGAAACTAGTGGTTTTACTAACCATCAACAATTGATGCTCCTTCTTGATTTCTACTTTCGCGGTGTCAAACATCGCGAGTTGCTCAAGGATCATCATATCTATCCCTGATATGTTATAGTTCATCACGAAGCTCTAATAGCTTGGTGGCAGTGACTATGGAGAACCATCACTATCTCATCTGGAAGATTAACTCCCACTCGATTCAAGCGATTGTGGTACTCAGACAATCTGAGCACATGCTCAACGATTGAGCTTTTCTCCCTTAGTTTGTAGGCTTAAGAAACTTGTCAGAGGTCTCATACCTCTTGACATGGGCACTAGTCTGAAATCCCAATTTCAGTCTTCAGAACATCTCATATGTTCTGCGACGTTTCAAAAACGTCTTTGGTGCCACAATTCTAAATCGTTAGCATTACGCACTGAACTATCACGTAGTCATCAAAACGTGTATGTCAGATGTTTCGCAACATCTACAGACGACGCTGAGGTTCAGCACACCGAGCGGTGCATTAAGGACATAAGCCTTCTGTGCAGCAATGAGGACAATCCTCAGTTCACGGACCCAGTCCGCATAATTGCTACTATCAACTTTCAACTAAATTTTCTCTAGGAACATATCTTAAAAACAGTAGAACTAAAACGCAAGCTATGACATAATTTGCAAAGACCTTTTGACTATGTTCATGATAATTAAGTTCATCTGATTAATGAACTCCCACTCAGATAGACATCCCTCTAGTCATCTAAGTGATACATGATCCGAGTCAAACTAGGCCGTGTCCGATCATCACGTGAGACGGACTAGTCATCATCGGTGAACATCTCCATGTTGATCGTATCTACTATACGACTCACGTTCGACCTTTCGATCTCTTGTGTTCCGAGGCCATGTCTGTACATGCTAGGCTCGTCAAGTCAACCTAAGTGTTTTGCATGTGTTCCGAGGCCATGTCTGTACATGCTAGGCTCGTCAACACCCGTTGTATTCGAACGTTAGAATCTATCACACCCGATCATCATGTGGTGCTTCGAAACAATGAACCTTCGCAACGGTGCACAGTTAGGGGGAACACATTTCTTGAAATTTTAGTGAGGGATCATCTTATTTATGCTACCGTCGTTCTAAGCAAATAAGATGTAAACATGATAAACATCACATGCAAATCATAAAGTGACGTGATATGGCCAATATCATCTTGCGCCTTTGATCTCCATCTTTGAGGCGCAGCATGATCACCTTCGTCACCGGCATGACACCATGATCTCCATCATCATGATCTCCATCATTGTGTCTTCATGAAGTTGTCTCGCCAACTATTACTTCTACTACTATGGCTAACGGTTAGCAATAAAGTAAAGTAATTACATGGCGTTTTCATTGACACGCAGGTCATACAATAAATTAAGACAACTCCTATGGCTCCTGCCGGTTGTCATTCTCATCGACATGCAAGTCGTCATTCCTATTACAAGAACATGATCAATCTCATACATCACATATATCATTCATCACATCCTTTTGGCCATATCACATCACATAGCATACCCTGCAAAAACAAGTTAGACGTCCTCTAATTGTTGTTGCATGTTTTACGTGGCTGCTATGGGTTTCTAGCAAGAATGTTTCTTACCTACGCAAAAACCACAACGTGATATGCCAATTTCTATTTACCCTTCATAAGGACACTTTTCATCGAATCCGATCCGACTAAAGTGGGAGAGACAGACACCCGCTAGCCACCTTATGCAACTAATGCATGTCAGTCGGTGGAACCTGTCTCACGTAAGAGTACGTGTAAGGTCGGTCCGGGCCGCTTCATCCCATGATGCCGCCGAATCAAGATAAGACTAGTAACGGCAAGAAGAATTGGCAACATCAACGCCCACAACTGCTTTGTGTTCTACTTGTGCATAGTAACTACGCATAGGCCTGGCTCATGATGCCACTGTTGGGAATCGTAGCAGAATTTTAAAATTTTCTACGCATCACCTAGATCCATCTATGGAGTATACTAGCAACGAGGGGAAAGGAGTGCATCTACATACCCTTGTAGATCGCGAGCGGAAGCGTTCCAATGAACGAGGTTGATGGACTCGTACTCGCCGTGATCCAAATCACCGATGACCGAGTGCCGAACGGACGGCACCTCCGCGTTCAACACACGTACGGAGCAGCGACGTCTCCTCCTTCTTGATCCAGCAAGGGGGAAGGAGAGGTTGATGGAGATCCAGCAGCACGACGGCGTGGTGGTGGATGTAGCGGGATCTCGGCAGGGCTTCGCCAAGCTTCTGCGAGAGGGAGAGGTGTTGCAGGGGAGGAGGGAGGCGCCAAAGGCTGTAGTATTGCTGCCCTCCCCCCTTTATATAGTCCCCCTGGGAAGGGGGGGCGCCGGCCTGGAACCCATCTACATGGGGGGCGGCGGCCAGGGGGGAGACTTGCCCCCCAAGGCAAGTGGGGCGCCCCCCACCCTAGGGTTTCCAACCCTAGGCGCAGGGGGAGGCCCATGGGGGGTGCCCCAGCCCACTAAGGGCTGGTTCCCTTCCCACTTCAGCCCATGAGGCCCTCCGGGATAGGTGGCCCCACCCGGTGGACCCCCGGGACCCTTCCGGTGGTCCCGATACACTACCGGTGACCCCCGAAACTTTCCCGGTGGCCGAAACTTGACTTCCTATATATAATTCTTCACCTCCGGATCATTCCGGAACTCCTCGTGACGTCCGGGATCTCATCCGGGACTTCGAACAACTTTCGGGTTTCCGCATACTAATATCTCTACAACCCTAGCGTCACCGAACCTTAAGTGTGTAGACCCTACGGGTTCGGGAGACATGCAGACATGACCGAGACGCCTCTTCGGTCAATAACCAACAGCGGGATCTGGATACCCATGTTGGCTCCCACATGTTCCACGATTATCTCATCAGATGAACCACGATGTCGAGGATTCAATCAATCCGGTATACAATTCCCTTTGTCAATCGGTATGTTACTTGCCCGAGATTCGATCGTCGGTATCCCAATACCTTGTTCAATCTCGTTACCGGCAAGTCTCTTTACTCGTACCGCAATGCATGATCCCATGACTAACTCCTTAGTCACATTGAGCTCATTATGATGATGCATTACCAAGTGGGCCCAGAGATACCTCTCCGTCATACGGAGTGACAAATCCCAGTCTCGATCCGTGTCAACCCAACAGACACTTTTAGAGATACCCGTAGTGTACCTTTATAGTCACCCAGTTACATTGTGATGTTGGGTACACCCAAAGTACTCCTATGGCATCCGGGAGTTACTTGATCTCATGGTCTAAGGAAAAGATACTTGACATTGGAAAAGCTCTAGCAAACGAACTACACGATCTTTTATGCTATGCTTAGGATTGGGTCTTGTCCATCACATCATTCTCCTAATGATGTGATCCCGTTATCAACGACATCCAATGTCCATGGTCAGGAAACCGTAACCATCTATTGATCAACGAGCTAGTCAACTAGAGGCTTACTAGGGACATGGTGTTGTCTATGTATCCACACATCTATCTGAGTTTCGTATCAATACAATTCTAGCATGGACAATAAAAAATTATCATGAACAAGGAAATATAATAATAACCAATTTATTATTGCCTCTAGGGCATATTTCCAACACTATTCCCCCACACGTCCTGTTATTCTCCGGCGACGTCAGCCCCAACACGCACCCGCGCCCGAACCAGTCAACCCTCGTACTCCCCTCCGCCTGCGACTGGACCGCGCATCTTCAACGGCTCCTGTTCGTTCTGTCCGAGGCCTCGCCGTCGTCCTCTGCCTTGCGGCCTTGGTTCGCTCGCCGTGCGCGGTGTGCCGCCCTCTTGCGTTGTCAACGTCGTCAACAACCAAGAGGAACAAGGAGATGACTGTACGTGGAGAGGATGACAATAGGGACCCACCAGCGTCATGGCAGTACGCAAGCAAGTGCCTCTATAGTACAAGCCCAAAAATATGGTTCCTCCTAATGGTTGGACATCTGGGGCTCACACCATTGTCAACGTAGTCAATAAACGAGAGAATTACACTACGAGCGGCTGACACCAGGGACCCAGCAAGTCGCGCAGTTTTTTTTGAGGAACAAGCAGTTGTTATTTATACTAGTTTTAGCGACGGATCAGGGTAACAACGGGGCTGTGCGGGGGCTGTGGCCCGTCTAGCCAGGGTTTTATTTATGTTTACCACATCATGAGCCCAGTTGTGTTTTTTTCTTGCTGAAAATGGCTAGCCCAGTTCTATTTTTTAAAGAAATACCCAAACAAGGCCTACTTGCTTTATCGGCCCTGCTGGGCTGCAACTCTTTCAAGACGAGGAGAGTTTCATTCGGTTTGCCCAGAAATGGGCTATACATTTTTAAAACACATCAAACCGGGAATTAGTTTCAATTTTTTATTACAAGATCTTAAATTCCATTGATTTTTATACGTGGACAATTATTTGGATTTTATATTTATATAAATTATTTTTCAAAATAGTTTGAATGTGAATCGATATTTCGGGATTAAAAACAGTTGACCGCACCGAAATATGCAAAATTTCGTATACTTTTTAACCGTGGCCACAAGATGGGCTCCAAAAAAATTCTTCAGAATTAGCAAATGGGCTGTACATTATTAGAAATAATGGCAGATGGGTTGTATGCTGTTTTCCATAGATTTGAGGCTGACTTGTGCGCCTACTACAGGTTGATGCGTATGCTTTCATAAAAAAAAAGGTTGACACAAACGCAACGCCCTGTCAACTTAGTCAACACATGAGAGCGGTGACTGTTGGATGTCCATCCAACGGCTGTCGTGCTTCTTCAATTTCTGCTCTTCATGCTCCAGCCGCTCAAACAGACGCCGGTGGGACTGCCTGCTCCCCCCGCGGCCGGCTATGCTGCCGCGCAGGCCTCACGGCCCCACCGTACTCCCATTGCTGGCCTAGCCATCCCTCTACTCACCCACACATGCTGTTATTCTCCGGCGACGGCAGACGAACCAGTAAACCCTCGTACTCCTCCGCGTGGGAAACAACTGCCGAGTATTCCCTGGCTCCATGTCGTTCCCTTCCTAGGCCTCGCCGTCGTCCATCGCCCTGGTGCTCTCGGCGCAGCCTGGTCAACGTGGTCAATGAACGACATCCATCGGAAGTGGACTGTACGTGGAGAGGCTGACAGCTGGGTCCACGGCCGCACGCAAGGAAATGCCTCCTTATTACGTGCAAAATAATGATTCCTCCACCTGACAGCTAGGACCCACAGGAAGGGCCTTCGTATTTCGTGAAAAAACGTTCCCCCCGCTGACAGGTCGGACCCACCAGCTATATCTTCGCACGCAAGGAAGTGCCTCCTTATTACGCCCAAAAAATGAATACCCCCTGCTAGCTGGGACCCACCATATTGTGGGCTAACTTGTGGGCCTACTAAGTTGACGGGGACGGAGGGCTTTGTCAACTTAGTCAATACTCCAGTGACCGTATGATGTCCATCCAACGGCCATAGTGCTTCTTCAACCTCTGGTCTTCTTGCTCCAGCCACCCAAAGCAGCGCCGGTCGTGCTGCCTGCTCCTGCCTCCCGTGGCCGGCTGTGCTACCGCGGAGGCCTCACCGCCCCCATACTACTCCCACCACTGGCCAGGCCATCCCTCCACTCACCCACACCACCTGTTATTCTGCGGCGACGGCAGCCTCACACCGCATCCGAACCAGTGAACGCTCGTAGTCCTCTCCGCGTGGGCATCCACTGCCGCGTCTTGCTCGGCTCCGCGTCGTCCCCTTCCTAGGCCTCGCCGTCGTCCACCGCCGTGGTGCTCTCGGTGCGGCGTGGTCAATGTGGTCAACGACCGACTTCCATCGGAAGAGTACTGTACGTGGAGAGGCTGACAGCTGGGTCCACGGCAGCCGCAAGGAAGTGCCTCCTTATTACGCGGAAAATAATTATTCCTCCACCTGATAGCGGGGACCCACCAGACGGGCCACCAGTATTTTGCGAAAAAATCGTTTCCCCCTGACTGCTGGGACCCACCGGATGGGCCACCGTATTTTGCGAAAAAATGTTCCCCCCGCTGTCAGCTCGGACCCACCGGAAGTGCCTCCTTATTACGCACAAAAAAATGAATACTCCCCCGGCTAGCTGGGACCCACCTTGGTGGGAGGCTGACTTGTGGGCCTACTAAGTTGACGGGGACGAAGGGCTTTGTCAACTTAGTCAATATGAATGATTCTAGCTCCAGTGACCGTACGATGTCCATCCAACGGCCGTAGTGCTTCTTCAACCTCTGGTCTTCTTGCTCTAGCCGCCCAAAGCAGCGCCGGTCGTGCCGCATTCTCATGCCTCCCATGGCCGACTGTGCTGCCGCAGAGGCCTCACCGCCCCCTACTATTCCCACCGCTGGCCAGGCCCTGCGGCGACGGCAGCCTCACACCACAGCCGAACCAGTGAACCCTCGTACTCCTCTCCGCGCGGGCTTCCACTGCCGCGTCTTCCCCGGCTCCGCGTCGTCCCCTTCCTAGGCCTCGCCGTCGTCCACCGCCGTGGTGCTCTCCGCGCGGCGTGGTCAACGTGGTCAAGGAACGACTTCCATTGGAAGAGTACTGTACGTGGAGAGGCTGACAGTTGGGTCCACGGCCACAGCCCAGTTTTTTTGTGATTTGCCAAGTAAGTCGCTTTGTCAGGCCTGTTGGGCTGCAAATCTTTCAAGACGAGGAGAGCTTCCATTCGGCTGGCCGAGAAAATGGCCCATCAGTAATGAGAAATGGGCTGTACATTTTTAAAACACATCAAACCGGCAATTAGTTTCAAATATCTTTTTTTTTCATTTCAAGATTTTAAATTACATTAATTTTTATGCGTGGAGAATTTGTTGGATTTTATATTCATATACATTTATTTTTAAAATTAGTTTGAATGTGAGTCGAAATTTCGGGATTAAAAACAGTTCGGACCGCACCGAAATATGCAAAATTTCGTATAATTTTTTAACCGTGGCCACAATATGGGCTGTAATGCTAGCAAAAAGAATATGGGCTCCAAAAAAACCCTTAAGAATTAGCAAATGGGCTGTAAATTATTAGAAATAATGGCAGATGGGCTGTATGCTATTTTCCATAGATTTGAGGCTTTCCTAAAAAAAGGTTGACCCACAAGCACTGACTGTTGGATGTCCATCCAACGGCCGTCGTGCTTCTTCAATCTCTGCTCTTCCTGCTCCAGCCGCTCAAACAAGCGCCGGCGGGACTGCCTGCTCCCTCCTCCCCGCGGCCGGCTGTGCTGCCGCGCAGGCCTCACCGCCCCACCGTACTCCCATCGCTGGCCTAGCCATCCCTCTACTCACCCACACCTGCTGTTATTCTCCGGCGACGGCAGACGAACCAGTAAACCCTCGTACAGTCGTACTCCCCTCCGCGTGGGAAACAACTGCCGAGTCTTCCCTGCCTCTGTGTCGTCCCCTTCCTAGGCCTCGCCGTCGTCCCCCGCCGTGGTGCTCTCGGCGCGGCGTGGTCAATGACCGACTTCCATCGGAAGAGTACTGTGCGTGGAGACGCTGACAGCCGGGTCCACGGCCGCAGCAAGGAAGTGCCTCCTTATTACGCACAAAATAATTATTCCTCCACCTGACAGCGGGGTCCCACCGGACGGGCCACCGTATTTCATGAAAAAAACATTTCCCCCCTGACTGCTGGGACCCACCAGCTACACCTTCGCACGCAAGGAAGTGCGTCCGGGCAAAAAAAAACAAAACGATTCGCCCCCCTGACTGCTGGGACCCACCAGCTACATCTTCGCACGCAAGGAAGTGCCTGACAGTCGGGACCCACCTGGTCGAAGCGTACGTAGCGTTGTCATTCTGGTCGCGAACGTGTATGTACATATATACTGGTGGATGTAGAGGCGCGCACGTGTCGTAGTAGAGGCGCGCACGTAGCATGTACACGTACGTACAGCGGGCATGGTGCAAGAAAGAAAATACGGCCATGTATGTGTACATACGGGCGGGGTCTCGAACGCCTACTCGCGCATATGTACGGCAAGGGCTCGTTGACATGGCTGGGTCAGAACGGAGAAACAACATCGTCGTTGTGTTGATGGGGAGGCAACAGAATGCGTCGTGTTCATGGGGAGGCAACGGAATGTGTCGTGTTCATCGGGAGGCAACAGAACGCGTGGGAGCCAACCGGCTGGGTCGGAACGGAATGCGTGGTCGTGTTCATCAGGAGGGCTTGGACGGAACAGGCGATGGAAACGAGGCCTGGCGTACCGCAGAACGGAGGAAACAGCCTTGTGTTCGACCGGCCACGTTCGAAACTAGATCCTGTTCATCGGGAGGGGTCTGGCGTACCGCAAAACGGATGAAACGGACCTCCTACGGTCGAAACGGGGGTCCTGTTGATCGGGAGGGGTGTGGCATACCACAAAACGGACGAAACAGACCTCCTATGGTCGAAACGGGGGTCCTGTTGATCGGGAGGGGTGTGGCGTACCGCAAAACGGGACTCCACGGGATACTGTTCATCTCCACCGTCGACCTCCTCCAGCCTCCACGGGCTACCGTCGACCTCCTCCAGCCTCCACGGGCTCCTGTTCATCCAGCCTCCACCGCGCGCTACTCCACCGGCTACTGTTCAACCACCCCTCCACGGGTACCCCTCCACCGTCTACTGTTCATCCAGCCCTCCACACCACGGGGTCCAGTTCAACCACCCCTCCACGGGCACCCCTCCACCGTCTACCGTTCATCCAGCCCTCCACACCACGGGGTCCTGTTCATCCAGAGGCAACGCCACCGCTCAATGTTCATCCAACCCCCCCGCAACGCTCACTGTTCATCCCAGAGGCAGCATCGATCGGCTTCAGTTAGCAGCAGTAGCGAAGGAATCGCTCGATCGGGTTCAGTTAACAGCCATCGATCGATCGCTCGGGTTCAGTAACGCGTAGCCTACAGTGCAATCGCTCGGGTTCAGTTAGAGCCCAATGCCTCGCTCGGGTTCAGTTAGAGCCAACGCCTCGCACACACGCGCGTACATGTACGAGAGAAACGCGCATCGCTCGGCCTCCGACCTCCCACCGTAACCGGGAACTCCCCGAAATTTTCCTCGCCCTCGCTTCTACCACGGTTTTTTCCGTCATGGACGGCCCAAAGAATGTCATGCAGCTGCGTCTCCGGCCCGCCCAGGACGAAAAGCCCATTTTCTGTCATGATTTTTTGTCATAGAAGTAGGAGCCCACCACATCTATGATGATACCGGGTTTTGTCACAATTATCGTCATAGAAGTGTCATATGTATGACAGAATTTTTTCGTTCGGCCCAAAATGTCACGGATGTGTCTTTTTTTTGTAGTGATCACTGAAGTCTTTCTGTCTGCGTGACCTGAAGACTTGTTACACTTGAGGACTATGAATCCTCCAGCCGGTTAGGCATCGCGTTCTGAGCATCCAAGAGTCATTGTGGATCGCCGGTGAACGAAGTCTGTGAAGGTTCGGAAGTCTACCTTGAAGACTTACCAGAGTGATTGGGCGAGGACTGGGTGTCCTTAGCTCAAGGGGAATAGGGTGAAGACTCGGTCTTCTGAGTTGAATCTCAACCTCCCTAACCAGATGTACAGTTGTCACAGCAACTGGAACTAGTCCAACAAATCCTTTGTCTTCACCAAGTGATTGGTTCTATCCTCTCCCTCTCTTTACTTACAGTCTGTCTTCGTGAAGTCATTGCCTGCTTGCATTACCTGTTTGACTTCACTGTGTGACTTCCATCGTTGATTGGCTTCATACTATCTTCCGTCCTGATCTTTACTACCTAGCTGCTATTAGTCTTCGTACTTTCACTTCATTGAATACTTGACTATGGCTTGCCTAGTGTAGTCTACCTTCCGCTGCATATCAGTAGGTTCATTTCTTGTGTTTGTCTTTGAAACTCTCATGTTTTGAAGACTTTCATAAAAATCGCCTATTCACCCCCCTCTAGCCGATAACTAGCACTTTCAATTGGTATCATAGCAAGGTACTCCCTTGTTCTGTGTGATTCGGTTTAACCACCTGGAGTTTTAACTATGTCGACTGCAGGGATAATCAAAGTCTCCGCTGCTTGCCCTGTCTTCAATGGAACTGAATATCCCTACTGGAAGAATAAGATGCACATGCATCTTGAAGCCATTGATGTCGACCTCTGGTATGTCGTCAAGAATGGCGTTCCCAAGACTGGTGAAGGTGTCACCCTTGCTGATGTCAAGAAGTTCATTCAACTGGATTCTACTGCCAAGAACATCATCTGTGGTCATCTGTCCAAAGGACAGTATGCCCGTGTGAGTGCTCTGGAAACGTCGAAGCTAGTCTGGGACTGGCTCTCCAAGGTCAACGAAGGCGTGTCAACCCGGAGAGATCAAAGGATCAGTGTTCTTCGCAACCTCTTCAACCGCTTCAAGAGAAACGACAATGAGAATGTCCAGCTCACGTTTGATCGGCTCACTGACATCACAAATGAGCTTTGTGCTCTCGGCGCGACTGAGATCACCAAGCATGAAATCGTCAAGACACTACTGAGATCACTTGACAGCTCGTTCGACACCCTTGCCCTCATGATACAAGAACGCCCTGACTTCAAGACACTTGATCCGTCTGATATACTTGAGAGGCTCAACACACATGAGTTCCAGCTATCTGAGAAGAGAGATATCTATGGTCCCAACTACGGCCGAACTCGTGCTTTGAAGGCAAAAGCTGTTTCCTCATCTGAAGAAGAATCTGACTGTAGTTCTGATGATCTTGAAGACATTGGAAAGTAACTTGCTATGCTTGTGAAGAATTTCCAGAAGTTCACTAAGAAGAAGGGCTTCAGAAAGTCTTCACGATCCAGCTCAAGAAATGATGAAGCTTCCACTCATGACTACAAGAAGAGAACATGTCACAAGTGCAAGAAACCTGGACACTACATCTCTGAGTGTCCACAGTGGGACAATGAGAACAACAAGAAGAAGAAGAGCAAGGAATATGATTCTGATGACAAGAAGCAGAAGAAATCCTCAAAGTCTTCTTCCAAGTCCTCATCCAAGTCTTCATCTCATAAGAAGAGCTCATCTGGCAAGGCTCGTGCTTTTGTCGGCAAGGAGATGGATTCAGAGGAGGAGTTTGCTTCTGAGGAGGCGGAGGTGGAGTCTGAGGAGGAGTCCGACCCTGGCGTTGCAAGTCTGGCTCTAGCTATAGCCTACGTTGCCAAGTCCATCTTCAACACTGAAGACAATGGCTCCGTCACCAACGCTGAAGCTAATGACAAGGACGACTCTGCTCCCACCTACTGCTTCATGGCACGTGGTGCCAAGGTAAAATCACGCGATGCTTACTTTCAAACATGAAGTGAAGATGACTCTGATTGTGAATCCAAACCCAGCTACAAAACACTTGCTAAAATTGCAACTGAACAATAGAAATCTATGGAACATACTCAAAAACTGTTAGACAAAAGCGATGACCTGTTGGACGCTGAAATGACCCGTTCTCAGTCCTTTATTGAAGACATAAACAATCTTCATGTTAAGGACCAGGAACTTGAAAGTCGTCATGAAACGCTCTCAACCACTCATGAAAAGCTCTTCTATGATTATCTTCAAAGGAAGCAAGAGCTTGAGAAATTGAGAGCGGCTCATGAAGATCTTCAAAAAGAGAATGAGTCACTTCGTGCTCAGCAGATCAGTTCCACTCAGGAAGGATTTGAACCACCTTGTCTAAAATGCCTTGAGCGTGATAACGCTACTTCTGTTGCTGAATGTTCTACTGCTGCTACTGTTGCAATATCTTCAACTTCTGATGTGGTAACTAACCCCTCTGTGGAGGATACCACTACTATTGTTGATGAAAATGCTAGGTTGAAGACATTGCTTGAAACAGGGATGTACAAAAGTCCCAAAGGGCATAAGACACTGTGCGATGTCCTCAAAAAGCAGATTCTGAACCGAAACCCTAGGAAAGAGGGTGTTGGGTTCGAGAGGAAAATGAATGTTGATGGCTCCTACTGGAAGCCTGAGCAGTACCCCAAAACCACATGGGTTGCTACAAAGGGACCTTCAGTGGATCCATCCACCTTATCTGGCTTCACTTGTGCTAACCCTGTTATCATTGATGAATCATTTGATGCAAACTATAAACTGTTTAAGAATCAGAATGGTGAAGTGTTTGCCAGGTATATTGGTACTAACTGCAGGAATGGGCCACCTATGAAGAAGATCTAGGTTCCCAAAAGTTGTCTCGAGAATCTTCCTGTGAATGTCATCATGACACCACCTGGGAAGAAGACAAATCCCAGACCAAAGGCTTCATATGGTCCAAAGGCTTCATACAGACAGATGACTCACCTGAGTCACCCTAATGCCAATGTTTTGCAGGGAAACCATACTCAGACTTATGAATATGAGCGTGTTTCTTCAAACCGCTATGTTCATAAGACTAAGAACTTTTCTGCTTATTCATATGAGTATCATTCATCTCCTGCAAGGCAATTTTCTAGGGCTTCAAAGCCGAAGTTCTCAGATGCTGCACTTAGACTCATTGCTTCTAAGCCACCCCTGAAGATGTGGGTGGTTAAGAAGAATTAACTTTCTTTTGTAGGGAAAGGTCTCCAGCCGGAAATCAAAGGTGTCTGATGCTATTGCTGGGGACCTAAAACATCTTGTAGGGCGCAAGATCAAATGCCCAAATGGTCTCACTATGTATTTTGTTCCTGAATCGTTTGCCAATCATCCTATCAGTCCTAATCTTGATCTGAGCTTTGATAATCCTCTTGCCCATCAAATGTTTATGCTTCACAATACTCTTGGTGAAGCCTATCCCCCTAACTGTACTGTAGGGTATGACACCTCATGCTTCAGAATGGATTATGGACAGCGGATGCACTAATCATATGACTGGTGATCGAAGTCTTCTGATGGACTCAACCTTACGTCCATCTGACAAGAGTCACATCACATTTGCTGACACTGGTAAAAGCAAGGTATTGGGTCTAGGTAGAGTTGCAATCTCAAAGGATCAACACATGGATAAAGTGATGCTTGTTGAATCCCTTGGTTTCAACTTAATGTCTGTCTCAATGCTTTATGACTTGAACATGATTGTGATATTTGGAAAATATCGTTGCCTTGTAGTAATGGAATCTGACAAGTCTCTAGTCTTTGAAGGGTACAGGAAAGATGATCTGTACATGGTAGATTTCTCAGCAGGGCCACAGCTTGCCGTATGCCTTCTTGCAAAAGCTTCAAAGTGCTGGCTCTGGCATCGGAGGCTAGGGCATGCTGGCATGAGGAACTTACACACTCTCGCAAAGAAGAAGCATGTCATAGGCATCGAGGGCGTCAAGTTCAAGAAGGATCACTTGTGTGGTGCCTGCGAAGCTGGAAAGATGACTAGGGCCAAGCATCCCTGGAAGACAATCATGACGACATCTCAACCCTTCGAGCTGCTACACATGGACTTATTTGGCCCTACTCACTACTCCACTCTCACTACTACTGCTTGTCTTTATGGCTTCGTCATTGTTGATGATTACTCAAGATATACGTGGGTGCACATAATTCTCTACAAGACTGAAGTGCAGGATGTCTTCAGACGCTTCGCCAACTGTGCCATGAACAACTATGGCGTCAAGATCAAGCATATCAGAAGTGACAACGGCACTGAGTTCAAGAACACTGGCCTCGACCTTTACTTGGATACATTGGGAATCACTCATGAGTTCTCCGCTCCGTACACACCTCAACAGAATGGCATCGTGGAGCGCAAGAACAGAACCCTCATTGAGATGGCTCGGACGGTGCTTGATGAATACAAGACACCAAGAAAGTTCTGGCCTGAAGCTATTGATACTGCATGCCATGTCATCAACTGTGTTTATCTTCACAAGCTTCTGAAGAAAACATCCTATGAACTCCTCACTGGTAAGAAGCCAAATGTTAGTTACTTCAAAGTATTTGGTGCTAGGTGCTGGATCAAGGATCCACATCACACTTCAAAATTTGCACCGAAAGCACATGAAGGTTTTATGCTTGGTTACGGAAAGGATTCGCACTCCTACAGAGTCTTCAACCTCTTTCACTATAAAGTGGTTGAAACTGTGGATGTGCGGTTCCATGAGACTAACGGCTCGCAAAGAGAGCACCTGCCAAATGTGTTAGATGAAGTTCCACCCAGTGAATCCATCAAGCTAATGGGAACTGGTGAAATCATACCGTCTGAAGCACAGCCTGAAGAGGAACTTATCATTTCTGCACCTAAACAACCTGAAGACAATGCTCAGCCCGAAGACAATCCTACCAATGATGACAATGATCAGCAAGAGCAAAATCTTCGTCCAGTTCATCCTCGTGTTGCAAATGAAGTACAGATTGAGAAGATAATTGATAGCACCAATGCGCCTGGTCCACTCACTCGTTCAAGAGCAACACAACTAGCAAATTTCTGTGGGCACTTTGCTTTCGTCTCAATATCTGAACCCAAGGAAGTTGCTGAAGCCTTCATGGAACCTGAATGGATTCAAGCTATGCAAGAAGAGCTTCAACAGTTCAAGCTGAACAATGTCTGGGAACTTGTCAAGCGTCTTGACCCCCGCAAGCACAACATAATAGGCACAAAATGGGTATATCGCAACAAACAAGATGAGCATGGTCAGGTTGTCAGAAACAAAGCTCGTCTCGTTGCTCAAGGATACACTCAAGTTGAAGTGATTGACTTCGATGAAACATTTGCTCTTGTGGATAGGCTTGAAGCTATTCGCATACTGCTAGCCTATGCTAACCATCACAACATCTTGCTGTATCAAATGGATGTGAAGAGTGCATTTCTCAACGGCAAGATTGAACAAGACGTGTATGTTGCACAACCTCCAAGATTTGAAGATCCAAAACATCCTGATATGGTGTACAAGCTAAACAAGGCACTGTATGGCCTCAAACAAGCCCCTCGCGCTTGGTATGACACGCTCAAAGACTTCCTGAAGAGGAAAGGCTTCAAACCTGGTTCCCTGGATGCCACACTCTTCACGAAGACATATGATGGTGAACTGTTTGTGTGCCAAATATATGTGGATGACATTATCTTCGGCTGCACCAACCAGAAATGCAGTGATGAGTTTGGACACATGATGCAAGAGCAATATCAGATGTCTATGCTGGGTGGGCTGAAGTTCTTCCTTGGTCTTCAAATTCGTCAGCAAAGAAATGGCATCTTCATATCTCAAGAGAAATACCTCAAAGATTGCCTGAAGAAGTTTGGAATGCAAGACTGCAAAGGCTACACGACGCCAATGCCAACCAAGAGTCATCTAGGTCCTGACGCCAATGGTAAAGAGTTCGATCAAAAGGTATACCACTCCATGATTTGTTCTTTACTTTATTTATGTGCATCTAGGCCAGATATTATGCTTAGTGTTTGCATGTGTGCTCGATTCCAAGCGGCACCAAAGGAATCGCATCACTTAGCTGTGAAGCGAATTCTTCGATATTTGGCTTACACCCCAACATTAGGATTATGGTATCCAAAGGGCTCAGAGTTTGATCTAGTTGGATTCTCAGATGCTGATTATGCTGGTGACAAGGTGGATCGCAAGTCTACATCAGGCACATGTCACTTTCTAGGACGATCACTTGTCTGTTGGTCTTCAAAGAAGCAGAACTGTGTATCACTCTCCACTGCTGAATCTGAATACATTGCTGCTGGATCTTGCTGCGCTCAGCTTCTATGGATGAAGCAAACTCTCAAGGACTATGGCATCCATCTGAAACAAGTACCACACTATTGCAACAATGAAAGCGCCATCAAGATTGCCAACAACCCAGTTCAGCACTTGAAGACAAAGCATATTGAAATTCGTCATCACTTTCTCAGAGATCATGTCATGAAGGAAGATATTGATATCATACACGTCAACACTGAAGAGCAACTGGCAGATATCTTCACAAAGCCCTTGGATGAGAAAATGTTTTGCAAGTTACGGTGTGAGCTAAATATCTTGGAATCCTCAAATGTCCTGTGATCAGGCACACATCCTAACACTTATGCATGTTGATGACTTAGATGTGCAACACACGAAGTAAAGTATATCTTCAATCAATGACAACTTACATTCTAAGTGTGAATACATTAACGCGGAATTTGACTTCGGAGCGCCACGATAATTATGCGCCGTGTCTGGGTCTAATACTTCCTATACGGTGGGTAACGCCACCACCAAATTCTTCTGTTTGAAGTGTTTTCTCATGGCGTTACATTTGCTATGTCTTCGCATTTGGTTTGGCTTAAATTTCAACATGTCTTCTTGATTATCTTCACTATGTTGATTTGGCTGTATTATGATATATACATATATTAGTGCTCTGTCCTCTACAACATTCACTTATAGCTATGTCTTCTCGTTTGAATCTTTCGAACTAAGTGAATGTGATCGGACCCTAACCTCTCTATGCTCTCTACCTCAAACACTATCTATCCAAATCATATGCATTCTGTTGAAACTGTCGAATGTCTTCTCTGCGTCCTTGTCAGCAGAAGATACAGAGACAAACATTAAATCTGTTTTAAATGTTCAATTCTTATTGCTTGAAACCCGGAGAAGCCGGAACGACCATCCGATAGACCAGGCGGGCGTGGGAACGTGGGACAACTCCCAATGTGTTGCATGTCCGCCACGTGTCCCTCAGATGTGAACAGCCAGGGGCACCTGCGTAATTGCGCTGTGCCATCCCTTTCCCTATAAATACCCGTCCAATCACGGTCAAAATCCTTCTTCCACCTCTCCACCTCGACAAACCCTAGCGCCACCGCTAGCTCTCGACGACGCCGGCGACGAAGTGCTTAGCTGCCGCGAGCTCTCCGACGCCGTCTTCACGCCGGCCGCGGACATCGTCTTCTCCGCCGCCGCCGTAGGTGTCCTCCGTTGCCAAGTTAGGGCATGGAAGATCGAACTGCTCGGCCTCATCTTCTACTCCGTCTAGCAGTTCATCGTGTGGTAAATTAAAACCCTCTTTTTACCGTCTTTTTGATCCTATAGATTCATCCTTTTTACCAAAAGTGGTTTCTGCCTCCACAAATTTGGATCTATCCTGTCTGCATCTCATATAATGCTAGTATATTCACTTATGCTTCACACATAGTTAGATTCCTCACTTGTACTTATTCTTGGATTCGTACAAATCTGGAACCAACTCTCAACATATAAGTGAATGTCTTCGCGCTATGAGGTCAATGTCTTCTAAACTGATTTATCTTCAAAATCTTCTGAGAATGCATATGACCTCTTCCCCTTCCCTCGCATCTCTAATGCTGTCACAGGTACATGTCCGTGGGAGAATGCCTTGGTTCTCATAGTCTGCATTCATTTGTAGAATTCTTACAGCATCACATCAACTCTCCCGAAGCCAGTTCCTGTCTGACCAGCAGACGGAAGCCTTTGCCAGTGTTGAAGCCATTCAGTCTGAACTTCATGGCAACAGAGAAATCTGCAAGGAAGGGTGGCAGACAGCGCCGTGGGAACACCTCAAGAGATTTGCCTCCTGACCTCTATGAGCTGTACAAGACAGATCCAGAGGAGGACTACAATCAGTGAAAAACACGAATCCAATGGATTCGAAGATATTGGGCAGAACAATGGTACAAGTACAGGTTCGCGACCCAGGAATATGCTGAGAAGAATGCCATCAAGCGACCATGGGGAGACATTTTGTACAAAAATCTTCCACCCAGGTCCAGAGCTGAAGCCATTGAACAAGGCTTCTACCCTTGCATGGTCTATGGACCATAGCCTGCAGATGCCGACCCATATTCATTGCTATGGTGTCGTGACGACAATTTGTTCAAGCGCAACTTCCAATTTGCCAAGAACTCGGCCAAAGAAAACAAGAAGTCGCGGGGATTAGACTTCAATCCAGGCCCCTCTGCTCCTCGTGTCGATGGCACACGCGAAGCTGAACCCAATCTTGTTGGGCCCTTCTACAACCTAGAAGGTCTCATCACTCATGTTATGGTTCAAGGGACAGCCATGGATGAGCATGCAGACAACGCTGATTCTGACGAAGCGCCTGCACCACCGAAGCCAAAGAAGCTGAAGAAACCTAAAGCTTCGAAGCCTTCCCCTGCACCAAAAGCTTCGCGGGTAAAGCCTCTGGCCACTGCTCCTCCTGCACCAAGTGTGTAGTCTGAAGATCTCTCATGCATCTCCAAGTCTGAGAAGAAGAAAAAGAATCCTATGCACACCACTGGTCCAGCTCTGACCCCTGCTGCTGTTCTGAGGAACGAGAATGATGCCATTGATCTGTCAAGTGACGACGATCTTGCTGATGACGCACTTGAGCAGCTGATAAAGAGAAAGCAAGAGGCGGAAATCTTCAATGATTTGCCTCTCTTTGATGTGGAAGTATTGAACAACTTCATTGATGAGTGGTTTGACACCCCCAATCTCAGCTTTGACGATCTGCAACTTCCCATTGGCCTGAGCGTCTCCTTCCATGGCGCCATTGCTCCTGAGCTGGCTCTTGCTCAGAAAATTGTTGAGCTGAAGGATAAGATCGATTATGAAAAGGCTCAGTTCAAGAAGCACATGGCCAAGCTCAGCGTGGCAGATGTCCAGAACTTCAAGGTCATGCTGCATGAGCTCAAGGAAGCGTTTCACAAGAAACATGATGAAGCCAAAGGTTCTCATGAGCGCATGAAGATTCTCGCTGCCAAGTGTGTTCAAGCTTACAATGAAGCTGAGAAGCGCAAGGCACTTGGGCGTCCTGGCATCGACCCTAAGATGGCTGCCAAGCAGAACAAGAAGCCATCTGTGGACCAAACTGAACCATCCAGGCGGGAAGAACCTCGCATTGTCTTCCCAGCCAGTATGACAGGCGTGAAGCCTAAGGTCCCCACAGTGGCTTCAGAGCTTTAGAAGACAAGGGAAGCTGAAGCCAAGGCCAGAAAGCGCAAGACTAAGAACACCACTGATGATGCTCCACCCACCAAGAAGCGCAAGACCAAGAAGAGAGATCGGGCTGCTCCCACAGAGCCCCTTGTAGTCGAGCCGATTTCTGTTGCTCGTCCTGAATCTGCACAACAAGAACGTCGAATAATAGTTCATGAGCCTGCTTCCACAGAGGCTCCTGAAGCTAAAGACATTCCAGCTGTTGACCCCACCGCAGCTGAAGACATTGGTCATCATGACAATGTTGAAGATGATGAAGTCCTTCCTCAGATCGAGCACAACGTGGTACCATCGCCTGTTCTTACGAACAACGAACTCATCAGCATTGGTCGTCCATTGACGCCAATTGCTCAGGATGACTCATGTGCTGATCACCCAGAAGACTCCCCCGTCAAGCAGAAACACCTGTTACTCCCCCAACTCAAGTCACCACTCCGGTGATTGAAGATGAAGACTTTGTGGCCCAACCAACTCCATCTCCACAAGCGTCGCCAGCGTTTCACAGGCTTCGCAAAGGACCAAGGACACAAGTCACTCTGTCAAGTGTTCCAGAAGGAGAAGAGCGCCAATCCATTTCACGCCAAGTCTTTCCTGAAGCCTCTCCAACTATGAACTACCCCGAGACTGAAGCCAATATGGCTGAAGATATTCTGGCTACATCAGCCGATGACCAAGAAGAACCAAGAGAAGAAGAAGCACGTGTTGCTACACCCCCAACCAACCAAGTTGTTCTCGAGGAGAACATGTCTGACCCTCTAGCTACTCAAGTGGAGGTTAACAACATTGAGGCGACCACCAACACCAACACTGAAGCCAATGACGTTGTCATGGCTGAAGCAAATGTGGTGCCTGAAGTCAATGTGGTGCCCGAAGTGATAGCACCTGAAGTCAATGCTGCACCTGATGCCAATCAGCAGCCTGAAGTCACTGCCACAGCCACTGCTCCTGTACCGCCTCCCAGGCCACATACTATTGAGCAAGCATACAACTATGGTCACCTGGTCACTGTCAGATGGCCTATTCTGGTTCCTCCTCCTCCTGCTGGTCCGCAATTTGACTATCACGTCGAGCACAGGCCACAGGTCCAGAAGCCAAAGCCAAGACTGCCCAGGTTTCCAGGTACTGCCACTTCACCAGGGTCCTTCAATGCAAATGGCTTCATTGCGCACAACACTTTCTTTGATAGCGCCAAGAACCCCTATTCCAAGCCAAGGATTTCATCAGATCGGTTCTGGAGCTATCAGCAGCGCAATTATTATTCTTGTGTTCTGTATGATCAAGGGCGCATCTTTCCTCATATGCGTCTTGACTGCGAAGCCATTGCTGGATTGCCATGCCTTGAAGAAGCCCTTGATTGCTTCCGTGATGCTGGCTTGCTAAACTTTGTGACTGATAAGGAGCATTGGAATGAAGAACTTTTGCTTCAATTTTATGCTACCCTCCACATTCGCGGATACAACAGGGATCCGAAGACTTGGGTCCTGGAGTGGATGACAGGCAATGTCCATCATGAAGCCAAAGCTTTTGACATCATTGAGCTAACCGGCCTGCCCACTCCAGGAGAATTATATGAACCTGGTTGTCAGCTTCACCGCAATGCTTTGGAGAGTATCTTCCATAAGCCAGAACCCAACATGAGCCAAATGCTGAGCATGATGAAGCCTCTGCCACATGACGCTGACTACCCAAAGGAGTTCTTTGTCGAAGACCTAGAGTATCTGCCCCGCACTATTTATCATATCATCAGGCGGACTCTATGGCCTGTTAAAGGACATTCTTCAGCAACCAAACTTGAAGGAGCAATGAAGACTTTGGTCTTTTATATCTTCAACGGCATCAGCTTCAATGCTCAAGACTTCTTTATCAGGCAGTTGGCTGCATCAAGCTCTGATCTCTTTGGACTGAAGTTCTACGCTCCATGGGTCATGCGCCTCATCAAGCTACACTCAGCTGTCAACTATCAGCCCTCTGCTCGCAACCATCTGATCTTTCTGCCAGAGGTTGATATGTCAGTTGAAGCCATATACCCAGAGCCTGCCAAGGGGCCTGTTTGTCTTCACAATGCTGATCACCAAAGCTTCACGCAACCCATTGAAGGAGTCCAGGCAGTCACTCGTGTTTATCCTTTGGCTGGCAATACACGCTTACCTCACCATGCTCAAACTGAAGCCACTGAAAGCACTATTGCTCAAAGGCCTCGGAAGCGATCTCGTGTTCTCAATGACCGAGAACTTCTCGTTGCCCTGCATCAGAAACAGGATAAGCATCACTTCTGGCTGACGTATCGACACTGATGAGCCTCTTGGTGGACGTCAATCGCATTCGCAATCTTGCCACCAAGAATGCCTTTGTTACTCATGAAACTTGTCGGAAGTCATGGAAGAGTTTGACATTGCTGAGTGCTGAAGCAGATCTTCAAGACGATGGCTTCACTGAATGACTCAAGTTTGACTCCACTCCTCCACGGAATGCTGTCTTGCGTCAAACTCCGTCTCTTGATGTCTCTGATTATTCCTCCTCCGCTGCAACGGTGAATTCCAGAGTGATCGATGATCAAGATGATGCTACTTCACCACCTCCAACTTCAGCTCGTATCGACACTGCACCAAGTTTGTCTGCACCGCCAAACCCCGACGCCGACCCTGCATCTTCTCCTACTCCTTCTGGGAACGAGTAGAGGCTCTATGTCTTCAAACCTTTTTGGTCCTTACTAACAAAAGGGGGAGAAGCATATGAGTTGATAGTCTTCAAGCGGGTCGATATGGGCGGTTGCTTTACATTTTGCCTAGTGTTTACAACTCTCGCTTTTGATACATTTGGTTCTTTGAGTTGTAACACTTAAACTTGATGGTCGTCTACTACGTTTTCTGGTATTCTGTGATGCGATGATAAATTCCGCATGTGCGATGATAAATTCCGCACTTAGTCATTTTGCAGACGTCCATTTTTCATTATGCATGTCATTATCTTTGTTATATCAAATCATGCATGATGAATTGTCTTCATAAGTTGAAGAGGATCTCCACTGCCATGTGCATTTGCATTCCAAAAGCAAATTACTTATATGCACATCTTCAGGGGGAGCCTTTTGCTACTTATGAAGACAATACCTCCATCCTTTACAATTTCACATACTTTTATTCCCGTTGAAAACTTCAACCAGTTTGTCATCAATCACCAAAAGGGGGAGATTGTAAGTGCATCTAGTGCCACCCCTAGTTGGTTTTGGAGTATTGACGACAAACCTGGTTGAGGGACTAATGTGTTTGTGAGAATTGCAGGATAACACAGGTAGTAGTCCCTCATTGATTCGGTTTACCTACCGGAGATGACCCCTAAAAATGTATGAAGACATTGAAGACAATGGTGGTATGTGAAGATACTCACATTGAAGACTATGACAAGAGAAGGCATTGCGTGAAGACTATGGAGCGCGAAGACTTAGTTGTTTCGTTGTTTCCTTTTCTTCTTTGTTGAGTCGTAGGAACCACCATACTGTTAAGTGGGGTCCCAGTGAACAAAGTCAGAGTGACTGAAGTGATGCTCAACCAAAATCCTATGTCTTCAAGCGAAGACAATGAGAGCAAATCTTATCCAGAGCTGGATGAGTCAGCTTTACTTGTAGACCAAGTAAAGTTGCCGCATGTGTTTGAAATCTAACCGTTGGAACACGTGTCAGTTCCTTAGTGACCCAGGGTCATTTCGGACAAATCAGGTCGGGTTGCCTAGTGGCTATAAATAGCCCACCCCCTACACCATAAATTGGTGGCTGCTTAGAGTTAGTGCACGGCTTTTGTCGTTTGAGAGCAACCCACCTCCGAAGCTTTTGAGAGGGAGAAATCCTTGCGAGGACAAAGCCCAAACACCCAGAGCCAAAGAGTGTTAGGCATCACTGAAGTCTTTCTGTCCGCGTGACCTGAAGACTTGTTACAATTGAGGATTGTGAATCCTCCAGCCGGTTAGGCGTCGCGTTCTGAGCATCCAAGAGTCATTGTGGATCACCGATGAACGAAGTCTGTGAAGGTTAGGAAGTCTACCTTGAAGACTTACCAGAGTGATTAGGCGAGGACTGGGTGTCCTTAGCTCAAGGGGAATAAGGTGAAGACGCGGTCTTCTGAGTTGAATCTCAGCCTCCCTAACCAGATGCACAGTTGTCACAGCAACTGGAACTGGTCCAACAAATCCTTTGTCTTCACCAAGTGACTGGTTCTATCCTCTCCCTCTCTTTACTTATAGTCTGTCTTCGCGAAGTCATTACCTGCTTGCATTACCTGTTTGACTTCACTGTGTGACTTCCATCGTTGATTGTCTTCATACTATCTTCCGTCCTGATCTTTACTACCTAGCTGCTATTAGTCTTCATACTTTCACTTCATTGAATACTTGACTACGGCTTGCCTAGTGTAGTCTACCTTCCGCTGCATATCAATAGGTTCATTTCTTGTGTTTGTCTTTGAAACTCTCATGTTTTGAAGACTTTCATAAAAATCGCCTATTCACCCCCTCTAGCCGATAACTAGCACTTCCAGGAACACTTGATTTGATTTACTCCCTACTTCCCTATAGCTTTCATCCCCACCTTGCTTTCCGTTGGTTCGAATATGAAATCCCCTAGCTCGAAGGAATGTTGGAATGTTCCAGGTCTGTAATCTATGTTCATTTTCATTAGTATTTTGTCATCAAATCCATGAACATAACTTAATTTCTTTTTTTAAGCTCAGTACTTAATTTTGTATTGCTTTAAATACTTCAAAGAGTAGATATTTTTCATAAGTACATTAATTCAGGTACAAAACTTTTTTAGGGGAAAAAAAATTCTTTGATCACATCACTTAATAGCAAAGTGGTTTCACTCTATTTCGAGCAGAAGATAAATACTATGTGCAAAATGTGATCAAAGCATTGATACTGGTCATCACTATAGGACACCATTTTGAATCTCCAAAAAAATTAATCTTTACTCCCCATTCCTAATAATTTGGATGAAATTTGTTGCATCTCTGAAAAAAATGAAGATAAATTGGGCAGGGGTGATTAAAAACTCACAGCAGTATTGTAGAACATAGTGGGTGCGGCTGGGCACGACGGCGGTGATAGTAGAGGGATAAGGAGGGGCGGCTCTCAGTCGGGGGCGCATGCCGTAACTGTCCTGGAGACAGTGGGCAAGTTCGCAGAGCACGTCGACTTATTAGAGCACATGCACAGAACCACCCCGATATCGAGGTTGTGTTCCCATTGCGTGCTGCTGCTCCCGTTAAATGGTTCTAGCAAGTACAGCGGCTCCAGGTGCTCACCGACCACCACCACCACAAGCAATGCCACAATGCCACTCCAACTACCAAGGCAATAGGATCAGACTTGCGAAACACAAAACACTCATCAGCACTTTATCTTCATCATGGATAAAGCCTCTGACTGAATTATATATAAACTGAAATCACATAATGATGACAACGGCCAGCATGACCTTGAGCGCCATAGATCGCACGCAGAAAGATGCAAAAGCCTCAAGATATCTGAAAATATCTGAAGGAGAAAAAACATGACCTGCTTAATAACCTAAAAGATACATCATTGTTGTCTATCATGGGCCTTCAACTTTTGTATTCCTTAGTTGATATTCTCATCCATTTGTGTTTGGTGAGGTATATATAACTATCCAGAAGGTCGTCCACGACGCAAAGAATATCAATAACAGAATTAAGAAAGACAAATGAATAAACCAAGCTTGGGCTACACCACTCACAACATCGTCTAAGATCCTGAACTTGATTCACACATCAATGCCGTAAACTAAAAGGAGACAAAAATGCAGGTAAAGGAAATACATACAACTTAATAAACAGACCACATCAATCTTTATTGATGCTTGGGGAGGATTAGGATCTGTCATCACCAGCGTCGAGGCGGTCGTGATTACTGATTACCTTGGCGAGGTATGGGTCGATGGCCTTATGCGAATCACTCGAAATATATTATGAGAGGAATCCCAGCGTGTAGAGGTGGTGGACACTGTCCCTGCAGCCTGCTCCACACATAATATGTACAATAATTCACCCAGCTAGCCTCCTCGAGCAAATTGACTAATTACCAAGTATTATGGTAGCGGTGTTGAGGCGAGCGTGGATGGAGGAGAAACAATTATCAATATGCCATGCAGTACACCGTACAATTACAGAAAAAAGATAAAAGAGGAGGTGGTCGGCTACCTAGCATGGCATCAGCGATGATGTCTTTCCCGGTGGACAATCGCGGCGATCCCGCGCAAGGGAGGCTGGCGATCTTCGAGGATGAACGGCGACCTTCACAGGAGACGACGCCATGGAGGGTAGCAGGATCGGGGGAGCAAAGAACTGACGAACGGTGAAGACGACGGGCAGCGGCGGATCTCAGCCAAGACCAGCGCCATGCCCCATCGAGCTCCGACTGCAGTCAAAGAGGCCTGCCGAGTCCATATCGGGGCCACCCCAGCTATGATCCGCACGAGCGAACAGCGCCGCCCCGACCTCGCTGCTGCAACACCGGATCTGCCCACCGCACAGCCTCGTTGTAGTGGTCGCACGGCTGGGTGAGGACCCTATCTGTGCCACCCCTCCTTCCTCACTGGAACATGGCGTATGATGCGATTCTGGACAAGGTGGGGGCTTGGTCTTCGGCGGCAGTAGGCGGCCACCTTGAGCCCCTTCCGTCGTGGCCGCACGAGCACAGATCCACGAGACACTTCCTTGACAAGCACGCGCTCGTCGTGGAACCTGGATGATCTGCAGCGGATCTGGCGATGGAGAGAAGGGTGGGGGTGGTGGAGGTGGCCGAGCGGGGGACAGAGGCGGGGAGGAGAGGGCCGGGAGTGCATCGCGTGAAGAGGAGGGAGAGAGCGGTCGGGAGGGGTAGCTCGAGAGATGAGGTGTAGAGACGAAAAAAAATCATACGATGGTGGGATGGTGGGAGGACCGACGAAAAAAACCAGACGAAGATGCAAGGATGAGACGAAAAAAATCGGATAAAATGGAGACTATCATGTCGTATATTAGGAGTAGATATTTTTTAAATCAGTTATTTGTTTCCTAATTAATGTGATTGAGCAATTTTTCTTAAAATCGATTATTTATTTCCTAATTAATATGATTGAGCGATTTAAGAAAAGGTTAATTAATTTAGATTTAATCTTTAAAGATTGATTGTGATTGATTCTTTCACATCAAGACATTACTAATTAATTTACGTCAGCATGGAAAGTTCTGATCCGTTCAATTTTTTTTCATTGTGTGAGAGGGTGATGCGAAAATAAACTAGTGGGGTGGGGGAGGAGACGAAAAAAAACCCAGCGAAAATAAACCATGGAGACTATTCACCAACTCAGATATTAGGAGTAGAGATTCTTCCCCCGGGTATACGTGCATGTCTAGTTGGTAAGGAAAATATCTCCATTGTGTCTGATCTCATTGAAGTTTTCCATTGGTTTCCCTTATGTTCAAATCTCGACAACACAAGAACCCAGATCTATTTCCGTTGCACGGTTTAATTTTCTTTAATGTTGGGATTGCGTGTTCTACTGTTGTTGTTGATGGCGATGTTGCATGCGCGAATTAAATACTCCTACATTTTAGTTTTCGTGCCCGGTGTAATTGTCATGGCGTTGTGGTTGCGAGCCTATGATGCTTTAGTCCCACCAGTCATCCACTCTAGATCTAGAGCTTTGGCGTGCGGTGCTTTGGCCTATCATGATGGTGCGAGCGATGATGGTGGTGTCATGTTTGATGTAGTTTCTAGTCCTCATGTTTTGTTCTTTTTGTGCTCATGAACCTTTTCAATGATAGTTGAATGATTGATAGCAGCTTGAGAACCTATCTTGCAAGGGGCATGTTCTCGATAATAGTATGTCCAACTATCTTAATTTTTGACCTATGGATTGGGGGGGGGGGGTTCAAGGGGCTCTTCAAAAGCTATGAGATTAGTCTACCTAGTGTAACTTTGATCTTTTGCCGGTTTCTCACCATAAGAAGATGCAAAAGAGGGAGATAGAGACGACGAAGTTCAAGTTTGATAACATTCAATATACCACAATGGGTTTCTACATTTTTCTGGTTTGTTTGGGGTCATGCAAATCAAAGAGCCCTAAACAATTCATGCACAAAGAACATTTAATGAAGAAGGCACGTGTAAAATAACCACTATAATCAATGCCTAATTTCTACATTATTGTCATTTATTTTAGAGTCTTAATTAAATAGCCCAATACAATTCGCGCTTGAAGCACACATAGTGCCAGTGGCATATGTAAAATAATCACCTCAGAAGCATGATCCCATCCGATCAATGACGAAGCTAGAAAAAAAGTTTTATGGGGTCATGTATATGAGAGTGGGGTCATCTTCAATGAATGGATAGTAATTAGTACTAAACCAGGATGAGGCCCTTGCTCCAGTCAGATATTCTTTTCACAGACCATTTTAATCTTCAAGCATGGATGTTAGACATTAATTAAAAACAGGGTAAAAACAACACATACCCAGGTCACTTTGACCATGCAATGTCACATATAGAGCTGGCTAACTATCTATATACTCCTTATGGCCATATCACCAATTGATATTCATACATTTAACAATCAAACCCACCTTACCCATTTACCAACATATTTCTATTTTTGCAAGAACTACTAGCATGTTGGCAAATCAATCATACTTTTCTTGCTCTTGTGTCGCAAAATCCTAGCCGTCATGTCTATCCTTGAATTTCCACTTACCTTGAATTTAGAAATCATTCTGTGTAGAACTATACTTCGTTTGTCCACTCTCATTCTTGCCATGCTGCTCCAAAAAAATATGAACCATTAGACTTTAATTCTCCACATCTTAGGCAGGCCCATTTAAAAATTTTAGAACATGGAAGAATTGTGTGTTTCGTATTCATACGGCCTAAAAACACATACCTTCTTTTGTTCACATAATTTAGCCAATGCGAAAGCCAGGTTGTAAACTAAAAGTATATTAACCTTGTATCCTTCTTATCTACAACTCCAACCATGCATAACTCATCACTCGTATGCCACTTTTCTTTCCATTTGTACTCATTCACATGATCCCTTTAACACTTGTATTCCCCACTCCATGTGCCAGGTTATTCTCGTCATGCTAAGCCACAAACATTAAAGCAATTATGTACCTCTTCTAGTTTCCTTTGCATATCCATTTCCCTATTTTCCATAAGAGGAGAAATTTTCAAATGTAAAATCTCAATGGTCAATAAGCAATGGTAATTTGTGCCATATAATAGAATTGTGCCTACTTATGCTATAGTACTACGGAAGGAAACACGTTGAGGGAAGAGCATGAAAGTGTCTCTATAGTTGGAAAGGGACACGTTTGTCCTCTAGAGACGAGTGGTTATTAACACCTCTATGGGTTCTAATATGGTTATTTACATGATGTCTCTCTTCCCAGTGCCAAAATTAAGTAGAAATTATTTGTGTGGCTACTTATTTCTGATAGGTTTAATATACCAAATATGCAGAAGCAGATACAGTTTAATGTTGGTATCAATTATTCTTGCACCCTCAATCTACAAATAATGTTGAGGAGACAATTGAGCACCTCAACATTTCTTGTCATTCAAATCCAGTGGTCTCCGTATGCCTCGCGGATTACTTTGGTACCAAGCTAAAGTGATCTTTGATGGTTGTGACGCCCTCGATTCAATCGTACACTAATCATAAACGCAAATGTGTATGATCAAGATCAAGGACTCACGGGAAGATATCACAACACAACTCTAGACACAAATTAAAATAATACAAGCTTTATATTACAAGCCAGGGGCCTCGAGGGCTTGAATACATAAGCTCGAATACACAAGAGTCAGCGGAAGCAACAATATCTGAGTACAGACATAAGTTAGACAAGTTTGCCTTAAGAAGGCTAGCACAAAAGCAACATCGATCGAAAAGGCAAGGCCTCCTGCCTGGGAGCATCCTAACTACTCCTGGTCGTTGGCGGCCTCCACGTAGTAGTAGGCACCCTCAGTGTAGTAGCAGTCGTCGTCGAAGGTGGCGTCTAGATCCTGGGCTCCACCATCTGGTTGCGACATCCGAGAAGAATGGAAAAGGGGGAAAAGGGGGAGCAAAGCAACCGTGAGTACTCATCCAAAGTACTCGCAAGCAAGGATCTACACTACATATGCATCGGTGTCAAAGAAAAGGGTAGTATCTGTGGACTGTACTGCAGAATGCCAGAATAGAGAGAAGGCCTAGTCCTATCGAAGATTAGCATCTTCAAGCGTCTTGCAGCATCAGAAGAGATAAGAGTAGCATAAAGTAAAGTAGTAGTAGTGTTATCAACCTCGGCTAAAGATCCTTTCTCGACTCCCTGCAAGAAAGCATCCCGGAGCCATACTATCCAGTTATCACCTCAAGTATCCAGTTCTAGTTGTATCGATCGGGATACAACTCCGAGTGTTCGTTGAGGGAGTCCTGGACTAAGGGGTCCTCGGGTGTCCGGCCTGTTAGCCATGGGCCGGACTGATGGGCTGTGAAGATGCGAAGGCCGAAGACTGCACCTGTGTCCGGATGGGACTTTCCTTGGCGTGGAAGGCAAGCTTGGCGACCAAATATGTAGATTCCCTTCTTTGTAACCAACCTTGTGTAACCCTAGATCCTCCCGGTGTCTATATAAACCGGAGGACTTAGTCCGGAGAGGAGAGATTCATTATCATAGTCATACAAGCTAGACCTCTAGGGTTTAGCCATTACGATCGTGGTAGATCATCTCTTGTAACACTCATATTCATTAAGATCAATCAAGCAGGAAGTAGGGTATTACATCCATAGAGAGGGCCTGAACCTGGGTAAACATTGTGTCCCCTGTCTCCTGTTACCATCGACCTTAGACGCACAGTTCGGGACCCCCTACCTGAGAATCGCCGGTTTTGACACCGACATTGGTGCTTTCATTGGGAGTTCCACTATGCCGTCGACGACAGGATCAATGACTCACCTCGTCCTTAAAGACAATATCAACGCCGGAGGAGGACTGGCCCCAGGCCAAACCCTCCGGCTGGGCGGCTTTACCATGATCGCCCGTTCAGCCGTTAAGCCGACGATGACCTCTCGGGCCATCGAAAATCCCCTTCGTATCGACTCCAAACACTCCAAGCAGATGGATCCAGCGGAGTTCTCGTCTTTAAACGAGTTCCTTGATCGCATCGCCGCCCTGGGAATCGCCACAGATTACGATCGGATCGGGCTTAAACCTGACCAAAGAGAAATCAAGTCTCCACCGGTCACCCACCAGATAGCGGTAGTCGAGGAGCAAGACGGCGACTTTGCCCCATACTGAAGACGGACTATGTCCGGATCGCCGACCCTGCAGGGCAGATACCCACCAGCGAAAGGATGTGACTGGCCTTCCGAACATAGAATCGGACAGCGGGCACAAGCAATCAGAAGATACTCCGGAGCCTGGACTGCTAAGTCTGGAAAATCTTCAGTCTCCGGATCATCGATCGGGTCAGGGCCCGGATCCAATTCCACCCACCCACCCAGACATAAGCGCTCTTATGAGCATACAACAGCAGTCTCAGGAAACGGTCCACCACTTCTGGGCCAGATTCCTCCTTGTCAAGGACAAGGTTAAAGATTGTCGCGACGAGGACGCGATATCAGCGTTCTGCAACAATTGCATGAACAAAGGAATCCTCAATGCCATCAATCGCCACCGCATACTACACTTCACTGACTTGGTAACTATTGTACAGAAGTACAGTGCAATGGAAAGCGCCTGGAAAGCTCAGGCAGCTTGCTGGGAGCCATCGGTCCCAACTCAGCCTCTTGTCCAGGCGAAAAGGGTGCATCCCCGTGACATGCCCAGTCCAATAGCCAAGAAATATCAACCCATTACGCGGCACGGAACCGTTCTGGAGGGATGGCTCGATGGCCCATGCAAAATACACACAACACCGGATACCATATCAACCCACAGCCTTAGAGCATGTTGGATACTCCGGCAGGTAGCCAAGAGCGGCGAGGACATCCTTACCAAAAACGACCCAGAGCAACACCCTCCAAAAGACGACGACCCCAGAGTACTGACGGTCTTCGAGACATTCGCTTCAAACAATAAGCGCAAAAGGGCACTCCGCGACCTCGCCGAAGTCTGTCAAATCGCCGCAATAAACCCTTGGAACGACACAACTATAACCTTTAATGCCGGCGACGAACCAAAATACAGGACAGCCCGAGCGCCAGCCGCATTAGTCCTTAGTCCCATTGTGGACGGCTTTCGACTCACCAAGGTCCTCATGGACGGCGGCAGCGGACTAAACCTCATCTATGAGGATACACTCCACAAAATGGAAATAGACAGGAGCTGCATCAAGCAAAGCAGCAGGACCTTCCGAGGAATCATTCCTAGTCGGGAGGCGCGGTGTACGGGAAAAATCACACTTGACGTAATATTCGGCACGCCGGAGAATTATCGGTCCGAAGAAATAACCTTCCAAGTGGCTCCTTTCAGCAGTGGATATCACGCCCTGTTGGGGCGAGATGCTTTTACATGCTTCCAAGCTATACCTCATTATGCGTACATGAAGCTCAAAATGCCCGGGCCCAACGGCATAATCACTCTTGTCAGTGATCCGGACATAACACTCCGCGCCGAAAACAAAACCGCATCCCTAGCCCTTGAGGCATTATCTGAAGCCCTCGCAGCCGAAGAATTAACCGCACTGCGCTCCACGATGGATAGGGACGATGTGATCTTAGACAAACGACCCAAATCCACCTCCTTCAAATCGGCAGAAGAAATAGTCAAGTTCCAGGTGCACCCAACGGATCCCAAGAAGACAGCATCTATTGGAGCACAACTAGACCCAACGGTCGACGCCGTGCTACGCGTTTTCCTTCGTGAAAACTGGGATATATTCGCCTGGCACCCTTCTGGCATGCCTGGAATCCCAAGCAAGCTGGCCGGACATAGCCTCAATATATTAAAGGGATACAAACCAGTCAACAAGCACTGCGGCGCTTTTCTGAACCCAAACGCCAAGATATGGGGGAGGAGTTAGCCAAGCTAATTGAGGCCGGATTCATCAGAGAAATAAAACATCCAGACTGGCTGGCAAACCTGGTGATGGTACCAAAGAAGGACAAATCCTAGCGCCTGTGCGTCGATTTTAAAGACCTCAATAAGGCTTGCCCTAAGGATCCCTTCCCCCTCCCCCGCATTGATTAAATCATTGATGCTACTGCACACTACTAGGAAAACCCTTACCAGTAGCGCTGGTTTTTTTGGCTATTAGTAGCGCGGGCAGGCGCGCTACTGCTACGACGCTACAGCTATTTTTTAGCAGTAGCGCTTGTTTGAACCAGCGCTACTGCTATCTATATCTAGCAGTAGCGCGCCTCTGTCCATTGCTACTGCTAATACTAGTAGCGTGCCCCTACAACCAACGCTACTGGTAAGCAGCACTGCTACTACTCCAATACCCCACGCTACTGCTAGTATTTTCTTTTTTTATGTTGCTGTATTCGTATTTTTACAGGTTTTATACAATTACGACATACACATACACTGAAACTATATGAAAAAGGAATGTCTCATCATCATCATCGAAGTGGTACAACATAGTCTCATCATATCAACATAATCTCAACACAAATGATGTCGATCTCATCATATATCATCTCGAAATAGCGATACAAGTTAATGATCACATGTCTCTTACATTGTCACCGTAGACACATGTTTCATCATCTACCTAAACTATGACATACGAGATAAGAGCGATCACGATGATCAAAAGCGGTATTATGTAGTAGTTTTTGCAGCGGCGCTGGTTCTGAATCCCCTGTTGTGCTATGAATCTCAAGTAACTAGCTTCGGCTTCCGCTCTGCTATCAAACCCTTTCTGGCTTCCACCGGAGAAGCGAGAGACTTGGGCCTGACACTCTGGCCACTCATCATACACACCCGGAACATGCCCTACATACACGGCATACCACTTCCTCGCCATCGTTGATCTATATACCTGTCAGAGATGCGCATATATATATATATATATATATATATATATATATATATATATATATATATATATATATATATATCATGAAGCGGATTCAACGAAACAGTTATGAAATAGAAGCAACATATATAGTAAACATAGTTAACAAATTTCATTATACCGAAAGTAATTAACTAGAGCGCGGCACCATACGTCTAATAGTTTCGTCTTACACTTATACATTCGAAGTTTCGTCGTACAGAAAGTAACAGGTAACTAAACAGACACATTGTTTTTAAGCAGTGCACTCTCCCCATCTGTCCATATCCGGGAGGGTGTCACCAAGCTTAGTGAAAGGCGTCATGTCTTGACGCTGTAGGGCAATGCGGGTTCGGACGTTAGCTCGCGATATTGGGCCGTCGTAGAACATCCCATTCTCTTCGAGGACATCTTTCATGATGATGGACGCAATTTCCTGCTGGGTCCGGTAGAAATCATTTCGAAGTTGATTATCCGGCATGGCTCCAAAGGCTTCGGCCCATCTCTGGATATGGGTATCGGATGAAGATTTCATGCAAAGTGATTGCACATCCCTTCTGTACTCCATCATTAGATGGATGACGTAGAATCCATCATTGTCACTTATTGCCGGTTGCTGGATGCAACAGAAGTTAGTCTTGTGGCGGAAACAAAGCCCGGCCTTATTTGTTTTTTTGCATTGGATGTAGCCACCCCGCATGCTGAAGCCCATCATAGCTCTGTCAGAACATACTTTATGTGTGTGTAATCTTTCTTCTGTATGTTCTTCGACGGGTCCAAATATAGAGCGCGGGAGTAACGCGGGTAAAGAACTATGACAATGGCATGACAGCCCCCGCTGCGCAAATACACGATCAAGTTAGCCTCCATGCGTGGAAAGTAACTATTGAAATGCACGTATGTGTTATAGTGCTATCCGTGGATGACTTACCTGGGATGATAAGGTAGGAGAATCGTTTCTTTGCCCTTATTGCTGACCAAGAATTCCTCGATGTACTTACTCGCATATTGACGGTTGGCGTCGTTGATTGACAAGAAGCCCTCATGCATGTAGTATGGGTCCGCGACCGCAAGACCAGTGACTTGCTCTCTCCTGACGATGTAGTTCATGTGCAGCGCATACAGGCGGACGAACGTAAAATCGAGTGTCCTCATTTGAAACATCTGGAAGATGTACTCAAACCTCAGGAAGAAGATGTCCGCGGGGCATGTGTGGACATACATCTTGCAACTGCTCGGCACATGAACCGTATAAAGTGGGTATCCTGGATCATCCGAGGCGAGGAGGCTTCTCTCTGTCGAAAGCACATGGTCATGGAGTCTCCTGAGATCCCCTGCTATGGCAGCTAGTGCATTCGCCGGTACCATTGACTCTCCCGCGACATGGATTAATGGCGCATGTTTCATCAGTACACAGTCAACCTTGGTCGAAGGCGGCTGGCTGCTTGAACCAACATTGCCAGCTTTATTGGATTTTCTCGCCGCCGGTCTCTTCCTCTGCTTCTTCTTGGTGGGCTCAGGTGCTGGTGGGTCTGTCAGACCCTCCCTGAGCACCACCCCTAGTGTTGTCGGGCTCAACATTGGACGACTCTGGCTAATTAGTTGAGCTTGGGTGGAGCCGGCATCTGGAGGCGTGTCCTTTGGGAATTGCATGAACAAAGACTTCTTGCACTCCCGAGGACGTTCCGACTCTGGTACATGCATCTCATATTCATATGGTTGACTCATTGTTACTTTGTTGTCAAAGGCAGTACTGAAATACTGGTTAGGGTCATCGGCCTCCTCCATGTCATGATCCATATCCTCTTCCATGGGGCAGATGGCATCATCTGCCAGAACGGTTGTCCCTCCTTCCTCATGTCTCTCGATCTCAGCAAGCAGCACAGACAATGGTTGTACTTGTGTAGGTGGTGTTGTGGTCATACCTTCCTGAGGTCCCGTTGGTGTGCTCCCGGGCACCTCGACATGAAGAAGATTTTTTGGCCACAGGATCGGCCAATTTTTGCATTGGCCAAGCTGAGTGGGGGTCTCGTCATCCTCTCCATCGGTTTGTATCGGACGAGGGAAACCCTCGTAGCCCGCTTTCACACTCACCACGGAGACCCTTAAGGCGTTATCAGGCATCTGCCGGCGGTGAAACAATCGATCCTTAGGCTTGACTACAGTACCCTTCCCCACATCCACCAACCCGCCCTTCATGTGGTAAAGGAGGGTGCATGGAGTGGAGTCGGCCTACAAAGACATATACGTGTAGCGTCAGAGATCCAAAAAGAACGGCAACTGAAGATTAATTAATTAGTTGAGTTGATGAAGGTGCGACGCGTATTTATCATGAGGGCGTCGAGCTCAGCCAATGTCGACGGCCCGACATTCAAGCCAGAGACGAAGCTAGGGCTGCTGTGAGAGCTGGGTGCAGGAGCAGGTGCTGGAGGAGGTGTGGGTGCGGTTGCCATAGTAGGTACGGGTATGGGTGCGGTGTTCATTGAGTTGCTCCCGGTGAAGCCGGGCATGGGAAAATCACTTGGTGGTGCGTTTGGATTTTGTTGCACCCATGTGACCACTGTTGGAATCAAGCTTGTAAAGGCAGCCACCATGTCATCTCTATAGGCAGCGATTATCTCAACTTTGGTCTCAGCTTTTGCTTTCTCCATCGCTCGCGCCACCTTCTCGTTGATAGTCACTTGACTGAACTTCTTTCTCTGTCTTTTGGCCTTGGGGTCCTCGTTATAATAGTACTTCCACGTGGCGCCATCCCCGGCGCCATGCACACGTCCATATTGCGGCCGCTGGCCGGGCGGGTGTCCCATCATTATGTTCATGGCCTGGTTGAAAGGAGTGTCCCACTTGTACTTCACCGACGACTGAGTCGACGAGTCGCTTTCGGCCGCAAGCTTGTGTTGCTCTCTCTGCAAAATGGACCGTGAATCATTTATGAATGCGACTAGAATGTAGTAGACTTCATTGATTAGAAGCTAATATGTAAGGTGGTAAAAGGATAATTACCAGTATTCTCATGAATTTCCTAGTCGGCCCATCGGTGAAGAAAATCTTTTTTTTGGGGTCCCAAGAGAATCGGGCCCTGATGAAGTCATGCTCCTGCTAGTCGGTGAACTCAGCCAATGGGTCTGGGATCCCCTGACGTTCACGTTCTATGTCCTCCTTAGCCCACACGGGCCTCTTTCCCGTGTAACCACGACTTCCAAGGCCGTGGTTCCCCTTGTTCTTTGCCTGCAGGTGCTTGCCTCTCTCCGACCTGGCCTTGGCAGCTTCTTCATTGCAAGTCTCCCTGAACTTTTCAAAGTCCTCTATCGTAATTTTCGGATTGTTTGCAACAATCTCGGCGTAGGTTTCATGGTCTACTTCAATCGCCTTTTTCACCCTAGTTTTCCAAGTGCTCAATGCGTTGCTGAACTTCCCTAGGGCTTTGTTGTTGATTTTTTATGGCATCATCATCCCATGGGTCGACATCGTCATTCCGACCGAGGAACATGAATCTTGCATGCAACCTAGTTAGGAGTAGCTTCTTCAAATTTTCATTGTTCCATATTATTGTGGTGTTGATGTTAGCTATATCCCATAGGATGCATGCTAGTTGGTTGCCGTAACACGCTGCCACTTCCCGCGGCTCTATTGGCTCGAACTCACTAGGGTGCACCGCCGTGACCGCCAGTCTTCCAGTGCCGAGCTCATTTGGGCGTCGTGTCCTCTTTTCCTTCTTTCCCTCACTGGCTTGGGAGGTCCCACCTTCCGTGTTGTAGTTAGGAACATCATCAGTGCCAGTCTCAGTGCCGGTGTCGTTGGTGGCATCAGTGTCGGCGCCGGCGCCACCACCGTCGTCATCCGTCATGACAAGGGGGTCCGGACACCCAGCTTGCTGTCTCTCCTGATCCGCCAGAAAGTCGAGGTAGGCGTGTGCTCGACCTAATTGGGACTGAGAACCTCCGGCCTCATCGGTGTCGGTCATGTTTCCTAGGGGCAATGTCGTAGTCATTTAATTATCGAGCTTTATATAATAAAGTGAATAATGAAAAAAAGTGACCTTTTTTTGCCAGAAATGTCGTTTCATTCCCGTCGCGACAAATCTCGAGCACTCGATATGTCCAACTTTCTAGCGCAAGTCATGCCAAAATTCACGGAAAATTTCGGCATGACCTTTGCTAGAAAGTGCACATATAGAGCGCCTGAAATTTGCCGGAATGGAAATGAATCAACATTTCTGGCAAAACATAGGTCACTCGCAGTCGATTTCCCTGCAAATGACAATAAGCACTATGTGTTGAAGTAGCATTTCACTAACAATCACGGAGATGCAGCCCAAAGTGAAGCTTACTGCCCAAAGTTAAAAATCTTCTTTTTTAACTTGAAAAGTGAAGCTTACTGCCCAAAGTGAAGCTTCACTGGCTAATTTTCATTTTCTACAGAACTGCAAAAGTGAAGCTACTGCCCATAGCATATAACAAAAAACATATCAATGAATGAAGCATTGCTGCCAATACAACAACTACTTGTGGCTTAATACAAAAAACAATATTCAGTTTCCACTAATCTTCAGTGGCAGAAAAATGCAAAATTGATCACCGCATATTTTCAGTTCCAAGTTTCAACAGTTTCAGTTTCTGATTTATAAATGAGGCTAAAAATACTCAGCAAATTCTTTTCTAAATTTTTACTCCAAGTGACAGTAACTTCAAGTGAGTCACTAGAGTAACTTCAAGTGGGTAACTCCATTTTCTGAATTTTTACTCCAAGTGACAGTGACTTGCAATGATGCTAGCTAGCTAGAGTGGCATCTACTGCCTTAGTAATTAAGAATGAGCATTGCTTTTTGCAAGCGAAAGAAAGAAACAGAGCATGTATGCATGAGTGAGCAGTTTGCAAAGAGATAGAGGAGAGGAAGGGGGTGGCACACCGCGCGTCAAGGTCAGGCTCGCCGAGGCTGAGGGGGGTAGCGTCAGGGTTGAGGACGTCGGCGTCGTGGTCGGCGTCGCTGGGGCTGAGGGCGTCCTTCTCCTCCTCGCTGAGCACTGTCGATCTGCAGAGACCAAATTTGGTCAGAGAGAGAGAGGGAGAGGGAGAGGGAGAGAGAGAGACCTGCTGGCGGAGAGGATGGCGCCGGTGGTGGGGACTGCATGGGGGAGCGGCGAAACAGGGGGAGGGGCCGGGGGTGCCACAGGGGGAGGGGGAGGGGCGAGCGGCCGATGGCACGGGCGAGAGGCGGCACGAGGGGAGGGGTCAGGTGCGGCGTGCATCGACGACGGCGGGGGCGGGTGCGGCGTCGGTGGTGGCGCGCGTCACAGAGAAAGGGGATCAGATCGAGCGAGAGTGAGAGAGAGGAAAGAGATGTGTGGCTATCTAGGCGACTTAGCTACAACGCGGGGCAGCAAAATGCGCTATAGCTAAGTTAGCTATAGCGCGGGGCAGAAAAATGCGCTATAGCTAAGTTAGCTATAGCGTGGGGCAGCAAAACGCGCTACTGCTTACCTTTTCTTTTATTTTTATTTTTATTTTTATTTTTCTTTCATTTGCACGTTTCTTTTTCTTATCTTTCATTTGCATTTGTACAAAGTTTGTATAGCAGGGGTATATATAGCTCTAGCTAGCTAGGGTTTAATTTGGTCTGTCGTTGGAGCAATACCACTGTTACCCTTCGGATAATAATTAGTATAATATATATTACATCATTTGACCGCTATCGGCGGTATACAAAATAGCTAGACACACACAAAATTTGTGGATTAGTTTGTCAGCTTGGGCGACGACGACGCTTCAGACTGATCTTCTTCCCTCTTTTGTTCGTTGTCGAATAATTGAGCCCATGGTCGTGACTTTTCCTTCTCCAGTGATTACGATCTTTCGTAGGTAATGTAGTCTTCATTCTTCTTTTGACGTATGTTTCATCGTCATCAGCATCATCTTCCCTCATCCGATCACCGTACTGGTCGTAGTCTTCCTCGTTGGTGACTCCATCCATTCCGGCGATGCTCCTTTTGCTTCTCCTCACGACAACACGGCTGGGATTGATCGAATCAGTTATGAAGAAACATTGTGTCACGTGTTTAGCGTGTACCCATGGCTCATTTTTGGCGATGGCGTTGTCAGTACCGCTGTCGGAGTCGGGTATACACATGGTAGTGAAATGTCGGTTTTCTCTCTGTACATTCTTAGCCCATCTGACACGGAACATCGTCGCGCTATGCAATCCAGAGTAGTTAATCTCCCATATCTCTTCGACCCTTCCATAATATCTTTCAATTACATTCCCGGTCATGGCTTCCATCGTCACCCCTGAGTTTTGGTCATCACTGTTTATATCTTTCTCCTCCGTGTAGAACGTGTATCCGTTGATATCGTATGCTTGATAAGTCGCGAGGTTGGTCGAGGGGCCATGTGCTAAGGCGTATATGTGCGTTCCGTTCGGACAACCCTCTTCCGGGGGATTAGCCAGAACTCGATCTTTGAACCAACGCAAGAAAGTGGAATTGTGCTCTCTAATAACTTCAGCGTCCGTCCAGTGCACCCCACGGTCACGGTACTTCTTTGCGATGATCTCTTTGTGCAGTGTCACGAAATCTTCTAGCACATCTAGGTGTTGTAGCACTACTAAGTTTGCCCTGTCAAGGTCATTTTGTCGGCCCGAGCGTAACACATTCACATCCCTATGACCGTTGGTGTGACCTTTGCCTTCAAGCCTTCCACAGTGCTTGTTGACGGGCTGTCGAGGGTTGGGTGCGACATATGCCAAGGGATGGCTTATCATGGTGGGAGCGAGTAGAACGTTGCCGGTGCCCGGAAGCGGGATGGGGCGTAGACACGAACGCTGGCGTACTTTACCCAGGTTCGGGGCTCTCCTAGGAGATAACACTCCTAGTCCTACTCTGCGGGGTCTCCGCATGATCACTAAGGCACTAATGAGTACAATGGTGCTCCTTGAGCTGTATGCTAGAGGTAGGAGAAGGCATGGCTAGCTCTCTCTATGTATGAGTCTAGGTCTAACAGGTTGGGAACCCTTTGCATGGGTGCCCTGGGGGGTTTATATAGGCCTACCCCCAGGGGTACAATGGTAATCCAGCTGGGTGTTGGTCCCGGCTGTCAGTGTCTCTGGTCTCCGGCTTCTCCGCCGGCCGCTGGGGGCCGCCGCCTGGTGGGCCCTGCCGACTGGTCTGGTGCGGAGCCGACAGGCCGCCCCCGCCGCTTGCGGGTCTGGTCGGCAGCTTGTTACTGTAGCCATAAGGCTAATGACGCTTGCTTGATCGGGGGGGGGGGCGTGGCGACAGTCCCGCCGTCTGGTGGGAGATCACTGTAGCCAGTCCGTGCCTCGTCTGGTTAATGGCGCATGGACACCGAGGGAGGAGCGGGCCGCCTGCTAGAAGTCGGCTTCCCTGGGGTCCGACTGGTCGAGCTCCGCCGCACTCCGGCCTCTCGCTGCCCGATGGGGCCCGCCGCCTGCAGGCCGTACCGACAGGCCGTCGTGGGAGTAGGGCTCCGCCTTACAGGGGTGGAGTGGCAACAGTGTCACGCCGTGCGGAGATCTCCGCCTGTACGGTGCACTGTGGCCACGTCGTGCCCTGGATATGGGGGTGATGGGCTATACTGTAGCCACATCCTGTCTTATCTTCTTAATGGAGGCATAGACTTTGAGGGCGCCGCGGGCCGCCTGCTAGGAGCCGACCTCTCTGGAGGCTGCCTACTAGGAGTCGGACCGTCTTGGTGCCGCCTTCTGGTGCTTGGCCGCCTTCTGGCAGCCGGCCGCTCGAGTCAGCCGGTCGCCAGAAGACGGCGCTTCATTCTGGACGCTTGAGGGGCGCAACCGGCCCAATGTCTTGAAATGCTCAGGGGCTCGGGTTAGGCTACCCGTGGCCCATTACTCCGACAGTAGTCCCCGAAGCTGGTGAGGCGTCGCGGCTGATTAGCTAAGAAGCCTCAGCAGTTTCCTTCATCGAGTGCTCTTGCTGAATGCTTTGTCCGTCTCCTGGTGTGCCGTCTGCTGGGAGTCGGCCGTGACCAGGCGGCTTCGTCTGATAATTTGAAACGTCAAGGCGGGAACCTGGTTGCATGCTTGCTAAGCCTCTAGGCCCGCCGCCCGCTGTAAGCACGCCACGTGGCGCCAGCCAGCCGGGCCAGCCTGCCAGCCCACACGCATGATGGGACGCGACAACAGGCAGGGCCTGCCACTACCGTGCCTCGGCGCGCGGGCGGATGCGCCGCGGCCGAGGCAGACAGTTGCGATTCCGTGCGGAGTTACTGCGCGCAGTAACTCGCGCAATAATCGCGGGGTCGTGGGGGCGTGGGCGCAGTTAATCCCACGATCCCACGTCCCGCCCCCTCGGCTTCGCAGCCCAGGGGCTATAAGTAGGGGGAGGAGGGGGAGCGGCGGAGCATGGACGCCCTCCTCTCCCTTTGCCATTTTCGCCCTTCTCTCCCTCTTGCTGCCGCCGCACCTCCACGCTCCGGCGAGGTGCCGCTTCAGCTCGTCGCCGTCGACCCTCTTCGTCCCGGAGCCTCTTGCCCGCCGTAGCCCTTGCCTCCGCCGCCGCACCACGTCTCCGTCAAGCTCGGTCTCCATGGCACGCGAGCAGGGAGGGGATTGGGATGGCTCGGTCGTGATCGACGAGCATCTCGCCTTCCTTCGCGCCACAAGGCGGCTGCCCGGCGCGGGCTTCGTCAAGGTGCGCGTGCCGCCGGAGAAGGAGATTTCGCTGGTGCCGCAAGGAGGCGAGCGGGTTATCTTCTGCTCGCACTTCCTCCGCGGCTTCGGCCTGCTAGCGAGCGGGTTCTTCCGCTCCTTCCTCGATTTCTATCATCTTCAGCCGCATCATCTGACGACCAACACCGTGACCTTGCTATCCGCCTTCGTCACGATGTGCGAGGGCTATCTCGGCATCCTCCCCACCATCGAGTTGTGGGGGGCATTCTTCTACACCAAACTGGGCACTTCCGCCACGGAGAAGGCGGCCCAGTGCGGTGCCTTCGTCGCGGTGCACCGTCCGTTGGTGAAGAACGCCTTCCCCACTATCAAGCTGTCACAGTCGGTCAAACTGTGGCAGAAATCGTATTTCTACGTGGAGAACGTCGACCCGGCCACCGACTTCATCAACTTGCCACCCTACTAAGCCGGCCCTCCGGCCGAGCCTCGGGCCAACTGGGCTACAAGACGAAGCCCATGTCGGGCGACTCCACCGCCGCCGTCAACCGGCTTCGGGTGCTGACCGAGGCGGAAGGCCTCAAGGCGTCCGACCTGCTGGTCGCCTTCGTCGAGCGCCGGGTTCTCCCGCACCAAGGCCAGCCTCATCTGATCTGTCGGATGAGCGGGCACCGTGACCTGAGCCGAATGTGCACGAGGGACATGCCGACTGCCGAAGTCGCCCGTATGGTGAACGAGATCTCTGACCTCAAGCTGTCGAAAGGGTCCTGGAGGTTCGGCAAGCGGCCGTACTCCCGCGACAACCCACCGCCTGCTGTGAGTTTCTCAACTCTTTCCTCTTTAGTACTTATTTTGATCTTGGTCTTGGTCTTGAGCAGTCGGTCCTTTGGACGCATATTTACATGTCTCCGGCGACGGCCACCATCATGGGGCCAGGTGGAAACTACTAGCCGGACCGGGAGGTGAGCGATGTGGACGATCCCGACTTGGGGGCGGCTGCCCTGGAGGACGATGCTATAGGCAGCGGCGACGGAGCAGGCGGCTCCAAAGACAGAGGCGGCCTCGAGACCTGGCCCGACGATAATAATGAAGAGGACGAGTCGCGCCATGCGTGAGGCGCCAGCAAGGCGGACGCGGGCCCCTCCGTAGAGCGGCTGATCGAGGCGTCACGCGCAAGCGTAAACAGGGCGCCGTCTTGCTCGGTAGCGCGCCGAAGAAGACCAAGAACCCGACCGCCGTGACCAGGCAGAAGGAGGCCACTGCGAAGGCGGCCAAGTTCCAGAAACTTCTGAAGGCGCCTCCTATGGTGTCGGCGTAAGTGTCTTTTTCTTGTTCTGTCCTTCTTTGTCGATTCTATCTAAGCTTCCTTGCTTTATTTTTTTCTTGACTCAGGGCCCCGCTCTCTCTTGAGAAGTCGGCCGCTGCCTCTGTCATTGGGTCGGTGGAGACCTCCACCACCACCCGGCGAATCGACCCTACAGCCGACCTCCGGGAGGCGCAGGAATGAAACGCGCGGGAGGTGTGCGAGGAGCAGGAAGCCGCCCGCCTGGAGAAGGCGGAGGCGGACAAGGCAGAGGCCGTCGCGCTGAAGAAGCTGGCGGAGGCTGAGGCTGATGCTGCGGCGAAGAAGTTGGCTGAAGAAGCCGCGTGCCGCCAGGCGCAACTATTCGTCATTCCCCTAAACTCCGCGCCGCCACCACCAGAGTTCGTGGTGCCGACTGGGGGAGCCGGCGATGAGCATCCGGTCATGGAGAGGGAAGGCGGCGATGTCGTCATGCCGGAGGCGGACGTTCCTCCACCACCGCCATCTGGAGGAGCGCAGGACAACCGGCCGGCTGGCCCGCTGGCGCAGCCAGCTGGAGGCGAGATGATGACGGGCCCGGCTCCTGAGGCCCATACACCATCACACCGCCGAGGCGCGAAAGCGGCTTCAGCGCCACGACCGCTGGAAGCCGGCGGCGCGAGCTCGTCAATCCCAGATGCCGAGGTAACCAGCGCCGGGCCCACTGAATGGGCGCGTGGAGGCGGGACGGCCGCCTTAAATCGAGCGGTCCTGGACGTCCAGGCAAAACTCCGAGCTGAGGCCACCGCTCTTCAGTAGTGCAACAGGGCGTTCATGGATTCGGGACCGGCCATTTGGGTATGTTTCTTACTTCTTCGTTCTTGATTCTTGTACTTCTCTGTGGGGGCGCGCTAGTGCACCCACTGGGTGTAGCCCCCGAGTTTCGGGCCGGCTGCTGAGCAGGCGGCTCGGAACTTTAATTGGCAAGCTCCGAGTGCTAACTTCTCTGATATCTTCATTGTAGGATTATCATAACCTTCGCGCGGCCACCTTTAACTCCAATATCCGAGAGTTGGACCAATGGACTGCCGACTTGTCGGAAAGCCGGAGTAAGTCTTCGTTTTCTTTTTCTGCGGGGGCGCGCTAGCGCACCCGCGGGCTGTAGTTCCCGAGATTCGGGCCGACTGCTGAGCAGTTGGGCCGGATCTCCCCGGCGACCGTACTTCTTCTTTGTTGATCGTTGACGTCTTTTTCTTTCTCTACTCTTGCAGAGGCCAATGCCGTCTTGCAGCAGCAACTGGGTGAAGCCAACACAACGTTGCGTGCCAAGGAGACGGAGCGCAGCGAACTGGCCCAAGAGCGTGACCGACTGGCCAAGCAACTGGCGGAGCAGGCGGAGCTTCTCCAGAAGGTCCGGAAGGAGGCGGAGGTGGAAGAGTCCAACCTCCTCGCCGAGTTCGAGACCGAATGCTCCGCCTGAGCCGACAAGGAGGCGTTGCTCCCTGCTCTTCCTGTTTCTCCCTGCTCTTCACACGCGCGCCGCCGCCCCCACCACTCGCCGCTGCCCGGTCGCCCCACCGGCCCCCGCCCCGTCGCCACTGCCGCCCGGCGCCGTCGCCCCACCACCCGGCGCCCCACAGGCCCCCCGCCCCGTCGCCCTACCGTCTCGGCGCCGCCGCGCCCCGGCCCCCCCGCGCCCCACCGCCCCGGGCCCGGCGCCGCCGCCCCAGGCCGCCCCGCCCCCCTCCTCCACCGGCCACGTTCCACCCTGGCCCCCCGCCCTGTCGCCCCCGCCGCCCTACCATCTCGGCGCCGCCGCGCCCCGGTCCCCCGCGCCCCACCGCCCCGGGCCCGGCGCCGCCGCCCCAGGCCGCCCCGCCCCCCTCCTCCACCGGCCACCTCCTCCACCGGCCCTGCCCCAGGTGAGCTCTACCTCCTCTTTTTTTCCTTTTTTTTTCTGTTTTTTAGTTTTAGGTTTATGTTTAGTTTAGATTTAGTTTTAGTTTTAGTTTTAGGTTTAGTTTAGTTTTAGGTTTAGATTTAGTTTTTTCCTTTTTTTTTTTTTCTGTTTTTTTAGTTTTAGGTTTATGTTTAGTTTAGATTTAGTTTTAGTTTTAGATTTAGGTTTAGTTTTAGGTTTAGTTTTAGGTTTAGTTTAGTTTGAGGAAAGAAGAAGAAGAAGAAAAAAAGTGGAGAGGAGGAGAAGAAGAAGAGGAAAAAGGAAAGGAAGAAGAAGAAGAGGAGGAGGAGAAGAAAAAAGAAGAAGAGGAAGAAGAAGAAGAAAAGAGAGGAGAGGAGGAGAAGAAGAAGAGGAAAAAGGAAAGGAGGAAGAAGAAGAAGAAGAAGAAGAAGAAGGAAAAAAAGGAAGAAAAGGAAGAAAAGGAAGAAGAGGAAGAAGAAGAAAAGGAAAAAGAGGAAAAACCCCCGACCCGAGACGGCACCCCGACCCCGACCCGGCACCCCGACACGACACCCCGACCCCTAGACCCCGACCCCGACACCCCGACCCCGACCCCGACCCCGACACCCCGACCCCGAGCCTGACCCGACACCCCGACCCCGACACCGACACGGCACCCCGACCTCGACCCGGCACCCCGACCCGACACCCCGACCCCGAGACCCCAACCCCGAGCCTGACCCGACACCCCGACCCCGACACGGCACCCCGACCCCGACCCGGCACCCCGACCAGACACCCCGACCCCGAGACCCCGACCCCGACCCCGACCCCGAGCCCGACACCCTGACCCCGAGCCTGACCCGACACCCCGACCCCGACACCGACACGGCACCCCGACCCCGACCCGGCACCCCGACCCGACACCCCGACCCCGAGACCCCGACCCCGACCCCGACACGGCACCCCGACACCGACACGACACCCCGACCCCCGACACCTCCCGAAAAGGTGTTCTTTGGCCTTCCAGAGGCCGACGGGGTCATATATTTGTGAATTATTAGTTAGGTCATATATTTTTCGATTTTGTTATGAAAAACATCATATATAATTGTGTTGATCGGGTAGTTTTAAATGTGCAGTTGTTTCATCGCTGCGAGGTTTGGTGTTCGACGACCTCGCCGTGTGTTTGACGAGCTCTGCCCCTTCGTTCATGGGTGAGCACAAATGACATGTCCTCCTCCCCCATTAATTATTTGATCTATTCCGATGAAACTTGATAGCTAGCTATATATATGTTTTGAATCATCAGTATGCGTAACCAATATGTGTCTCCCGTTCGAAAGCGTCATAGTTATAAATATGCATGCATTTGCATATTTATAACCTTGATTCTTTCGAATTGTCGAACGCTATCCATGGACAGCCCGAGTATGTTTAGATTGGGTTCGTTTTCCCATATGCTTTGCTCCGGATCCGACGCATAAATTTCGTTAGTGCCTCCCCTGTTGTTCTCCGGGTACACATCCTCTCTGTTTATTGCAGAGACATGTATCGGGAGAACAGCGGGGAGGTGCTGCCGAAATTTTGCGTAGGATCCGGAGCATAGCATGGGAAAATGAACCCAATCTAAACATACTCGGGTGGGATTAGGACCTATCATTACCTATTAGAGTGTAGGTTGCATGGACGTAAGAAAATTGACAAAGTAGATCAACTGATGAATATATACATGGTGAATTATATATATATTTGTTGTGTGTCTAGTAGCTCTGAAAGTCAAGATGAGTGATCGTGCGTGGATGTACACCGGTCACACTGGTCAGAACAAATGGAGCACTGAATGGTTCACAAAAACCAAGGGGTTTGTGCGAGCCGCATTTGCAAATGGCCAGAGGAAAACCTGGTGCCCCTGTTTACGGTGCGGTAATTGGGAAAAGAGGACAGAGGCTGAAATGGGCAAACACCTGCAGAAGAGTGGTTTTACGCCCGATTATACGGTGTGGACATTTCATGGTGAGTCTGCCCAACGTGACCGAGCTGAGGTGGATCGTCGTCGCACCGACGAGCATGGTACCGAGATGGAAAACATGGTGCAAGACTTCGATGATGCTCGGGATTCGGACGAGGAGATGGAGGAATCTGCAAAGGCCTTCAATGAAATGTTGGAGTCTTCAAAACGTCCGCTCCATGAGCACACTGAGCTTTGTCAGTTGGATGCCATCTCACAAGTAATGGCTCTGAAGGCTCAGTTCAACTTGGGCAGAGAATGCTACGATGCAATGATGACAGTATTTGGACGCTTTCTACCCAAAGGCCATGTAATGCCTGCAAACCTGTACCAGTCGGACAAAATCCTCCATGCACTGAAGATGCCCTATGATAAGATATATGCCTGTGAGAAAGGATGTGTCTTGTTTAGGCTTGACTATGCGGACTTGAACTATTGTCCCATTTGGAAGTCTTCCAGGTATGTTGTGGTAGACAATGGTATGGGTGAGAAGACACAGACCAAAATCCCCATTAGTGTTCTTCGGTATATGCCAATCGTACCAAGACTTCAACGTCTTTTCATGGTCGAAGAGACGGCCAGACAGATGACATGGCACAAAACGGGCAAAAGAACCGAACTAGATGCAGATGGGAATCTGATGATTGTACACACATCGGATGGTGTTGCGTGGAAAAAGTTTGATGAATTACATGGTGACAAAGCGGCAGATCCGAGGCATCCTCGAGTCGGCATCAGCACGGATGGGTTCAGTGTGTTTGGTATGACGGCAGCCCAATACAGTTGTTGGCCCGTATTTGTCTTTCCACTCAATCTCCCCCCCCCGGACAGATTATGCAAAGAAAGAACATTTTCCTGACGTTGATAATTCCAGGGCCCAACTATCCGGGGAAAAATATGAATGTGTACATGTAGCCGCTTAAGGACGAATTGCAAGAAGCCTGGGATAATGGGTTCAAGACATACGACGCCTATAGCAAACGGAACTTCATAATGCGTGTCTGGTACATGTACTCGACGCATGACTTGCCGGCGTATGCGCTATTCGTTGGCTGGTGTGTGCATGGAAGGTTCCCGTGCCCCACATGCAAGGGAGCTCTTGAGTTTCATTGGCTTCAGGCCGGTCGCAAGTTTTCTTGCTTCGACATGCATAGACAGTTCCTGAATCCTCGCCATAAGTTCAGGAAAGACAAGAAGAACTTCATCAGAGGTAGAGTTGTCAAAAACTCTGCACCACCTGCATTGACAGGCCAACAGACCCTGGATCAGTTAAACGCTCTCGAGCCAGATCCAGAGCGTCCAGGGTACTTCAAGGGGTATAATTCTAAGCACGCCTGGACTCACAAAACATGCTTATGGGATCTGCCTTACTTCAAACACCTCCTTTGCCCACACAACATCGACGTGATGCACACTGAGAAGAATATCGCCGAGGCACTTTTTGGTACATTGTTCGGCATAGATGGGAAGTCAAAGGATAATACTTAGGCTAGAGTCGATCTGGAGGCGCTATGTGATAGGCCGTTACAAAACATGAAAGAACCGAAAGGAAAGCAGAACTGGACGAAGCCAAAGGCATGGTTCAATCTTGGAAGGCCAGCTATGAGGGAAATTATCTTGTGGGTGAAAATGCAGTTGATGTTCCCCGATGGGTATGCAGCGAATCTACAGAGGGGAGCCAGTCTTGATAAATTGAAGATATTTGGTCTCAAGAGTCATGATTGGCACATATGGATTGAGCGGGTAATGCCGGTGATGTTGCGTGGCTTCATCCCTGAGGATGAATGGCTAGTACTGGCAGAACTCAGCTATTTCTTCCGTGTTCTTTGTGCGAAAGAACTATCGCCCGACGTGCTAGAAGAAATGGAAGAGTTGGCGCCGGAGTTGATCTGCAAGTTAGAGAAGATCTTTCCACCGGGCTTCTTTAATCCAATGCAACATTTGATTTTGCATCTCCTGACCGAGGCAAGATTGGGGGGGCCCGTGCAAAATCGTTGGTGCTACCCAACTGAGAGGATGCAGAAGACGCTTCGACAAAAATGTAAAAATAAACGTAGAATTGAAGCGTCGATGGCTGAGGCATTCATCACTGAGGAGGCGGCAAACTTCGTGACAGCACACTACGAAGCCAAAAATCGTCATTTGCATAATCCGAAGCCTCGGTACAATGCTGACGACCCTAAAAAGGGTGGATCCAACCTCAGCCTATTCAAAGGGAATCTCGCACCAGCCAGTGTTTCAAATCCAGTATCTTTGGATAACGAACAATGGCGGACCATTTCGTTGTATATCTTCAACAACCTGATAGAAGTGCGGTCGTACATCGAGTAAGTTCTCGGTACATAGTTTTGCAACTTCTATTTCCTTTGAACTGCTCTTATTCTTGGATATTTCATACAGTCGATATGTCGCCTTATTCTCGTATGGAGCGGTGATCCAAAAGGATTCTCGAAGAGTATGAGCTTCTCGCAAAGCAAGGAGGCGGCTATCCCGGTTTCATCTCTTGGTTCAAACAAACGGTAATTTCTATTAGACAATTTCATTTCATTCGCTAATTTGTGCGTAATGCAACAATCCTTTCATATTAAACTTGTAGGCTAATTCAGAGTCTATGGACGCCGAATTGAGACAAGTCGCTAATGGTTTTGACTATAAGGTCCGTTCATTTGACAAATACGACATCAACGGGTATCGCTTTCGTACCTATGGCAAAGAGCTATCTATGGCCGACCGAAAGTCTACAAATTGTTGTGTATCTGCTATCGGCGAAGGAGGTACCGAGTATTATGGGAGAGTTGAAGCAATTTATGAACTTCTATTTTATGGTGAAAACCCACCGAATGTCGTAGTCTTCAAATGTTATTGGTTTCAGCCGAAGGAGACTAGAAGGACTCATGAACATATAGGGCTAGTTGAAATCAACCAAAGCACCCATTTAGATGTTCCTGATGTCTATATTACGGCTCAACAGGCGACCCAAGTATTCTATCTACCGTGGGCCTGCCAAACTAATCCAAATCTGAAAGGTTGGGATGTCGTTTATGAAGTGCCGCCACGTGCAAGACTATCTCCCCCAAAGGAAGAGGATTATGAACCTCACATTAACCCAGACACATATGAAGGAGAATTCTTCCAAGAGACACGTCTTTCCAAAAAGCGTTTCAAGAACCGCTATACTTCACCCCAAAATATTGAAGTAGACAGCGAGAGTGAATCCGACATCACCCCAGAGGAGGAACAAGAAGAGCCGGAACAAGAAGAGGTTACTGCTACGGATGACCTGTCATTGCTTGACCGATTACGTCAAGGTGGCCTTCCACATGTTGATGCCACTGAACCCTATGAGCCCGTCAGTGATTATAGTGATGATGATGATTATGCATTTATTGATGATACTGATCGAGATTATTAGTAGTGTCAGGTATTAAATTTTTTTATGTTGTACTTGATGATGATACACTTAAGTGATACACATATTATTATTCATGTCGGTCTTTTTTTATGTTGTACTAATTTCATTTACTGTTTGTCATGGCAGGTGTTGAAAGATGGTGGGCGCTGGTCGGGAGCGCGCCAAGGCCCCTTCTTCGTCGGCGTGTGGTCTGAGGTCTTCCATTCCAGACGCACCTCTCCGCCGAGCGTTGCTGGACAGTATGGCGACACCGCCGAGCCCTTCTTCGTCGACCGCGGTGCCCAGCAGGGGATGAGGTAGGAAGAGAGGAGGTGGGGCACGTGGTCGCGGGAGAGGAGGTAGGGTGACTGCTACGGCGCCTTCCTCGCCGCCACCCCCAGCTATTTCACCCGAGCACGTGACTGCTAGGGTGGACTCGTCCGAGGAGGAGGCTACACGGACTCCGGTCCACGAGCCTCCGGTCCACGGGTCTTGGGCCCACGAGCCTCGGGTCGACTGGCCTTCGACCCACGAGACCCCGGAGGAGCACACGTCCGGATGGGGTACCTGGCCGGATCAGCCCGAGGAGCCGAGTGGCCATGCTGATGATGGCGGGGAGCCGACTGATATTGAGGAGGAGGGGGGCACCGTGTACCAGCGTGGTGCTACACGGCTCCCGTCCGTGCCGGCGACCCGCGAGCAGAGGTGGTTGATTTTCCCTGATGGGGAGAGGTACGTAAGTGCATTTAATATTTTTGTACCTTCTGCATTCACGTTTCTTCAAATAACTAATGCGTTGGCCTTGTCATGCTGCAGGGGTTGGGACCACCATCATAGTGTCCGCCGGCCCAACTCCGTCCTTGGAGTTCTTTGCCAGCAAAACTTCCCGGGGTTTGTCATGTTGACTGGTGAGGGTCGGCTTCCAGAGCTTGGATTGAGCTGGGAGCACTACGTGGCTGCCCCGGCCCCGCCGGATGAGATTATCGACGGTGTCTTGTGCGACACGAGGGCAGACATGGTGATCAGAAAGTTCTGGGTAATTTCTCCTTTACACATTTAAAAATCTTCAACTAGCTAGTTATTAATTGTACTAATCAATATTGTCTCATTTGATTGCAAACATTCTACAGGTGTGAGGAGGGATACGAGGAGGACGCGGCACATGTTATCGAGAACGTCTGCAAGCGCCTACTACAGAACTTACGGCACGAGGCTCGGGTGTAGGCTGTTCGAGACTACTACGCCTTGCGTGGTATCAAGAAGACCAAGCCGGCGTGCCGCGATAAGTTCCTGAGTAAGGAGCAGTACATGAAGGTAATTCTTAAGGCCTTCTACTTAAGTTCCTTCATTTAGTAATTCTTAGCCGTAGGCTCAAGTTTCTATTTGCTAACTTAGGCGCCTCCGAGATGGTGTGCGGATCGGATGGATTGTTGGGAGGTGTTGGTCAATGAGTGGTGCTCAAAGGAATGGCTAGCCCTCCACAACGAGGCCAAGGACAAACGTGCCCAAATGGAAGGTGTGCCACACCATCAAGGCAGCTCCAATTATATCAGTTCGGGCGGAACTGGGTATGTGGTTTGCTTCATGATTCATGCAATTCATTCATCATGCTAGCTTGAGCCCTTTAATTACTAATTTACATTGTTTCTCTCTTTCAGGCACGCTACAATAAGGTGGATAAGGTGCCAGAGGTGTACGACCTGTATGCCATGGCCCACACTGCCTCTTTCAAGAAAGTCAAGGCTTTCTCTCAGTCTGACCTCGATGATGCAAACAACTTCACCAACATCTCCTCCCACAACAAGCTCGTGAGATATAGAGATGAGGGGAAGGCGAGGAAAGGGGAGGACTTTAACCCGAGCCAGGGTCCCATTGATCCAGAGCTAGTGATGATATCTGGTGGCGGGAGGTCCCATGGCTCCATAGCCATTGGAGATGGCCTTATCCGTTGTCCTAGCACTCTCCCGGAGATCAAGGCGCGCCAGTCGAGCTCCGCTCCTGAGATAAGGCCTCGTGAACGGCCAGTGCAACTCGCCATCAAGGTTAGTGATACGTACTCAGCTATCTCTCTCCATTACATTTTCTGCGCTTCCATCAATGATTACAAATGGTCATGTGAGTGGTGTTGCAGGCTGCTATACAGAGTGAGAGAGATAGAACGGAGAAACTTCTGGCGGAGGCGGCGGAGAGGCAGCAGGAGTTGGAGGAGAGGACAACAAAGATGATGGAGGAGGAGAGGGCACGGAATGACATGCATGCAAGGGCCATGTACGAGCTCCTTGTGGTAAGTTTCTTCTGCAGATTAGGCAAAACATTCATGTAGTGTTTGTCTCATTACTAACTAGTATGACTGAGTCGTCAAAACCAAATGTGCAGTCTGTGTGCGAGAAGACCGGTCAGACTGCTCCGCCGATGCCAGTGATTGCTCCTGGGACCACGGTGAGTTTAATTTGAATGGACATTACTTGCTAGTCTTAACATTTGACTGTCATAATGCTAACGAGACATTGGAAATGATCTTTGGTGCAGCTTAACTCCAGAAATGCATCGCACGATCCTTCTCCAGCTACCGGCACTAGCCAGCCCGCTCCTACACCTCCATGATCACGGTAAGTTTCTCTAGTGTTTTGCTTAACAAATGCATAAAGACCTAGACTTAGCTTTATTTCCTCCAATATGCTTACCATAATGACCTAGAGTTAGCTTCTTTTCCTCCAAAATGACTTAATAAGCTTACTGACCTCATAAACCATCCATTTTACCTAAGTTAGCTCTAAAACGATATGTACTTAGCTAACTTAATAAGCTTACTGACGCGCCCCCGCGAAGAAGAAGACAAAGTAGTTGCCGGGAGATCCGGCCCGATTGCTCAGCAGTCGGCCCGAATCTCGGGGGCTACACCCAGCAGGTGCGCTGACGCGCCCCCGCGAGGAAGAAGACAAAGTAGTTGCCGGGAGATCCGGCCCGACTGCTCAGCAGTCGGTCCGAATCTCGGGGGCTACACCCAGTGGGTGCGCTGGCGCGCCCCCACGGAAGATTGCAAGAAACAAAAACAAAAGAAAGAAAAGGGCGTTGCCAGACGCCTGGCCGCCTGGCCGGCTGTGCCAGGCCGGCTCGGCCGCGTTTTGCTTGCCGCCTGGCCGGTCAGGCCCGACCGGCTGGACCCTCCTCGAGCGCCTAGAGGCTCGAGGGCTACACCCAGCGGGTGCGTTGACGCGCTCCGTTAGCGTCGGCTTTCCTCGACGACCTCCGCCTCGGCTACACGAAAATTAATGTGAGCTCGTCACCCGCATATTTTTTCATCGCGAGAGCACGGATAACCCAGAGCGATGCTCGGGGGCTATCTCCGCATTTTATTACAGTTGCAGCACTGTTCGCCCCGGCGCCAGCCAGAGTTGGCCCGGGGGCTGGCCGCTTGGCCTGAGACGGTTGTTCCCGCAGACGGCTTAGTAGCGTGCGCGGTACCAAAGGCCCACTCTTAGTCACAGACCGCAGAGCGGCTGTCCGGCTAGCAAGAGTGAATGCTGGAGGCCACCCACGCGAAAGACGTCCGGGAAGAAAAACGGTTCGGGCGACCCAGCCGTTTCCTTTACAAGTATCTGCTCGGTCGAATCTGCCCTCAGACTCTGAGTACTGTACACTCCACTCCGCGGCCCACTCTCAGCCACAAACCGCAGAGCGGCTGTCCGGCAAGCGAGAGCACAAGCCAAAGAGCGGAGGGAACACGAAAAAGATTGAAGGGGGCTCGGACGAAACCGAGTCGGCACCCTCTGCATAAAATTTGCAGTGCTAAAAGAAATCATTTGATATATCTGCGTGGACTAACTTTGTCTTTTGCATGATCATTTCCATGAAACACCCGCCAGAAAAACCTCCGCCCAACTTTGCCAAGTTGCCCGGAGGCTTGGGGGCTACTGTCGGAGTAATTGGCCACGGGTATCCTGAAGACGGCGAGACAATAATTCAAGACATCGGTGCTAGCAAAGCCCCTCAGTCCGACTGCCCGGCTGCTCCTGCCGGCTCCCTGTCCGACCGCTCTGCCCGGCCGGCTGCCGGCTGCCGACTGCAGCCTGACCCGACACCGACAAGACCCTGACATGGCGGCCATATCGCGGACGAGACGGCTGTACCTCGATGTCATCATGTATAGTGTCACTTGTCCCCTGGCACTATTTATGAAGTGACCCAGGGGACAAGCATGACACCCCGCCATGCCTTGCCCATGCCACCACATAGCTTACTCTCTAAGCTAGCCATGCCTATATATATGGGCACACACATGCACTCACGCATGAACACCCACGACCATAACCATTCGGCCACAAGAGCATGCATGGTCATCCGGCCACCCGCATATACAAAGTCAGATGCCTATGGCACTGACCAATGATATAGCTCCAGGAGCACTATGTACCAGATATACTCAGACATGCAGGAGTAGGGGTATTATTGAAGGAAATATGCCCTAGAGGCAATAATAAAGTTATTATTTATTTCCTTATATCATGATGAATGTTTATTATTCATGCTAGAATTGTATTAACCGGAAACATAATACATGTGTGAATACATAGACAAACAGAGTGTCACTAGTATGCCTCTACTTGACTAGCTCGTTAATCAAAGATGGTTATGTTTCCTAGCCATAGACATGAGTTGTCATTTGATTAACGGGATCACCTCATTAGGAGAATGACGAGATTGACTTGACCCATTCCGTTAGCTTAGCACTCGATCGTTTAGTATGTTGCTATTGCTTTCTTCATGACTTATACATGTTCCTATGACTATGAGATTATGCAACTCCCGTTTACCGGAGGAACACTTTGTGTGCTACCAAACATCAAAACGTAACTGGGTGATTATGAAGGTGCTCTACAGGTGTCTCCAAAGGTACTTGTTGGGTTGGCGTATTTTGAGATTAGGATTTGTCACTCCGATTGTCGGAGAGGTATCTCTGGGCCCACTCAGTAATACACATCACTTTAAGCCCTGCAAGCATTGTGGCTAATGAGTTAGTTGCGGGATGATGTATTACGGAACGAGTAAAGAGACTTGCCGATAATGAGATTGAACTAGGTATCGAGATACCGACGATCGAATCTCGGGCAAGTAACATACCGATGACAAAGGGAACAACGTATGTTGTTATGCGGTCTGACCGATAAAGATCTTCGTAGAATATGTGGGAACCAATATGAGCATCCAGGTTCCGCTATTGGTTATTGACCGGAGAGGTGTCACGGTCATGTCTACATAGTTCTCGAACCCGTAGGGTCCGCATGCTTAAAGTTACGATGACAGTTTTATTATGAGTTTATATGTTTTGATGTACTGAAGGTTGTTCGGTGTTCCGGATATGATCACGGACATGACGAGGAGTCTCGAAATGGTCGAGACATAAAGATTGATATATTGGACGACTATATTCGGACACCGGAAGTGTTCCAGAGAAGTTTCGAATAAAACCGGAGTGCCGGAGGGGTTACCGGAACCCCCCGGGGGAAGTATTGGGCCTTAGTGGGCCTGAGGAGAGAGAGAGGGCAGCAGCCCAGGAGGTGGCGCGCCCCCTCCCATGGGGAGTCCGAATTGGACTAGGGGAGGGGGGCGCGGCCCCTCTTTCCCTCTCCCTCTCCCTCTCTTTCCTTCCCCATTCTCTCTTCCTAGTTGGACTAGGAAAGGGGAGTCCTACTCCTACTAGGAGGAGGACTCCCCCCTCCTTGGCGCGCCCCAAGGGCTGGCCGGCCTCCCCCCTTGCTCCTTTATATACGGGGGCAGGGGGGCACCTCTGAACACACAATTGATATACGATATTTTAGCCGTGTGCGGTGCCCCCTCCACCATATCACACCTCGATAATATCGTTGCGGAGCTTAGGTGAAGCCCTGCGTCGGTAGAACATCATCATCGTCACCACGCCGTCGTGCTGACGAAACTCTCCCTCAACACTCGGCTGGATCGGAGTTCGAGGGATGTCATCGAGCTGAACGTGTTCTGAACTCAGAGGTGCCGTGGGTCCGGTACTTGATCGGCCGGATCGTGAAGACGTACGACTACATCAACCGCGTTGTGTTAACGCTTCCGCTTTCGGTCTACGAGGGTACATGGACAACACTCTCCCCTCTCGTTGCTATGCATCATCATGATCTTGCGTGTGCGTAGGATTTTTTTTGAAATTACTACGTTCCCCAACAATTATCTCTCCGGAGAGCCCCGAACCTGGGTAAACTAGCGCGCGCTACTCGCATACCCGCTCCCGGGCCTATCAGCAGCAGTCTTACCCTCACACTAAGCCCTTGTGGCATCTGTCGACTCGCAAGCCCCCCGTGAGAATACCACGACAGTCGTTCCGCCGGTTGGGCGCTTCAGTGCGGCAGCCGGCCTCTTGCTGCTCAGCAGCCGCATCAATGAGCCGCTGGACGCGCTCTGTCATGAGGCGATGCTCGTCGCCTTCGAGCTTGTCCAGCTCGTCTGCTGCCGCCTGGGCAGCTCGTATATTCTCCGCGGGCGTGGCATAGACATGGCGATCTACCCCGAACATGCTGGCAATGGCCGCGCCGCACTGCTAGACCGTGCCGATGCAGCTAGGCCCACCAGGAGCCGGCGTGCCACCAACGGCGCGGTCCATCTCGCGCTGGTAAGCCTCCGAAAGGTGTCTCATGCTGGCTAGCTTCTTGGCGCTCTCGACGAGCTGGACGCGGCGTGCTTCCAGCGTCTCGGCGTCGGCGTCTTATGGGATGGGCGCAGTCAGGTCTTGCAACGCCGCCTCGAGCGGGTCTCGAGCACCGTCCCTGCTCGAGCACTCGCCATGGCTGATGACAAGCACCTCTGTGACCGTGCTCCCGCCGCTGTGCTCGCGAGGAAGCGGCTCATCATACACCACCATGTTGGTGGGGAACACGTCAAGCGACGCCCTGTCGGAGTCGACAAGCATCGGGTCGGTGGAACCAACCGACTCCAAGTCCACAGCAGGCTCACTGACGACGTGGAGCTGGTCTAGGAGGCTGACGAGGCGGCCCTCGGGGCCATCTATGCCCGTGTTAGACGCGGTCTCATCGGAGAGGCGAATCTCGCCACCAAGATCGGCAAGGCAGCTCGTCGTGCAGGCGACCTCCGTGCCTCGCAGCGTGTCGGCGCAGACGCTGTCTGGCGTGCCGGGCTGGCTGCGCTCACCAGGAAGGAACAGGGTTCCCGTCCAGAGCAGGTCTCCGGACGACGGTGCACCTCGCCCCATGGTGGGCGCCAAATATCGGGGGTTGGCTGCTACATATGCCAAGGGATGGCTTATCATGGTGGGAGCGAGTAGAACGTCGCCGGTGGATAACACCCCTAGGCCTGCTCTGCGGGGTCTTCGCATGACCACTAAGGCACTAGTGAGTACAATGGTGCTCCTTGAGTTGTATGCTAGAGGTAGGAGAAGGCAGGGCTAGCTCTCTCCTCTCTCTATGTATGAGTCTAGGTCTAACAGGTTGGGAACCCTTTGCATGGGTGCTCTGGGGGTTATATAGGCCTACCCCAGGGGTACAATGGTAATCCAGCCGGGTGTTGGTCCCGGCTATCAGTGTCTCTGGTCGTCGGCTTCTCCGCCGGCTGCTGGGGCCCGCCGCCTGGTGGGCCCTGCCGACTGGTCTGGTGCGGAGCCGATAGGCCGCCCCCGCTGCTTGCGGGTGTGGTCGGCGGCTTGTTACTGTAGCCGTAAGGCTAATGACGCCTGCTTGGTCGGGGGGGGGGGGGCGTGGCTACAGTCCCGCCGTCTGGTGGGAGATCACTATAGCCACTCCGTGTCTTGTCTGGTTAATGGCGCACGGACACCGAGGGAGGAGCGGGCCGCCTGCTAGAAGCCGGCCTCCCTGGGGTCTGACTGGTCGAGCTTCGCCGCCCTCCGGCCTCTCGTTGCCCGATGGAGCCCGTCGCCTGCAGGCCGTACCGACAGGCCGTCGTGGGAGCAGGGCTCCGCCTGACAGGGGTGACGTCAGGGGTGGAGTGGCAACAATGCCGCGCCGTGCGGAGATCTCCGCCTGTATGGTGCACTGTGGCCATGCCGTGCCCTGGATATGGGGGTGATGGGCTATTCTATAGCCACATCCTGTATTATATTCTTAATGGAGGCACAGACTTTGAGGGCGCCGCGGGCCGCCTGCTAGGAGCCGGCCTCTCTGGAGGCCGCCTGCTAGGAGTCGGCCCGTCTTGGTGCCGCCTTTTGGTGCTTGGCCGCCTTCTGGCAGCCGGCCGCTCGAGTCAGCCGGTCGCCAGAAGACGGCGCTTCATTCTGGACGCTTGAGGGGCGCAGCCGGCCCAATGTCTTGAAATGCTCAGGGGCTCGGGTTAGGCTACCCGTGGCCCATTACTCCGACACGGGCAAACCAACAACAGGGTCTCTGGTGCCTACTAGATAACTCTCACAGAAAGAGATGCACTCTTTGGTCTATCCCTGGGCTATGCTTCCATCTGGACGGGACATGTTACGAACGAATCCTTTGATGATGCCATTCATCCTCTCGAACGGCATCATGCTGTGTAGGAATGTCGGCCCTAGGTCGATGATGTCGTCCATGATGTGGACACATAGATGCACCATGACACCAAAGAACGCGGGCGGGAAGTACATCTCTAGCTCATTCAGTATGGCAACAATCTCTTCCTGTAGCCTATGGAGTTTCTTCACACTGATCGACTTTTGAGAGATAGCATCAAAAAAGTGGCATAGGTCAGTAAGCGTCTCACGCACATGTGTGTCCATAATCCCTCTAAGTGCAACTGGGAGTAACTGCATCATCATCACATGACAGTCGTGAGACTTCATCCCACTGAACCTTTTTTTCTTAGTGTCTAGATATCTGCTTATCTTCCCACAGTATCCAGAACTAACCTCCTTCGGATCTAAGGTGAAGCAAGAGGGGGGGGGGCAATATTCTTCTTCCTTCTTGTTTACTTTTTTGCCCCTATCTTCCGTCTCCGTCTCGGTCTCCTCTAACAACCTTTTACCGGGCATTTGGAGATCTTTCCAGATATTCAAAAATTCCAAGTCTTTTCTTGCCTTCGGCCCATCCTTGGTCCTCTCCGGCATGTTCATCAATGTTCCAAGCAAACTCTCAAGGATATTTTTTGTGATATGCATTCGATCAAGGCTATGAGGCGTGTCGAGTACGCGCCAGTATTCCAAGTCCCAGAAAACAGATCTCGTCTTCCATACCTTCAGCAGGGGCTCCGGCGCCTTTTTCTTCTTCTTTCCCGGCGAGGGGCACTCTTCCCAGTTCTTTAATAACTTATATATTTCTACACCGCTACGCTTACGTGGAGGACCTCGATGCTCAGCCTTACCATTGAATAGATCTCCACGCTTTCTCCACGGGTCATCCTTCTCGAGCCATCTCCGATGCCCCATGTAAACGATTTTTGAAGACCCGCCATCTTTCGATAGCTGCAGAGAAGTTGTATCATCCATGCACCTCGTGCATCCGCAATATCTGTGGCACACCTGGTCGGAGAGATAGCCGTAACCGAGATAGTCCTGCACCATCGTGATCAGCGCGGCTCTCATGTAGAAATACTCTCCTTTGCTTGCATCCCATGTCTTGGCCGGCGTTGTCCATAAGGTATGTAGCTCCTCTTTCAGTAACCCGAGATACAAATTTATATCATTTCCCGGTTGTCTCGGACCTTGAATAAGCATAGCCATGTGTATGTATTTTTCCTTCATGCACAACTAGGGGGGAGGTTGTACATCCATACAAACACGGGCCATGTGCTATGATTGGTGTTCTGGTTGCCAAATGGATTCATGCCATCACTACTAGTGCCAAGCACGATGTTCCTTGGATCATTTGCGAAAAAATCAAATTCTCCACTGGCTAGCATCTGCGAGGTGTCTCAGCTTCGGCTCATCTCCGTCATCTGGCTTCACCCTCTTCGCGTGCCAGCGCATAAGCTTTGCTTCCTTAGGATCTACGAAATACCGCTGTAGATGCGGAGTGATCGGAAAGTACCATACAACTTTCTGTGGAGCTTTCTTTCCGGCCTTTTTATATCGTGAAGCATTGCACTTTGGAGAGATGGGTTTTTTCGCGTGCTCGTTCCGATATATGATGCAATCATTGATGCATGTGTGATATCTAATGTGTGGCAGATCAAGAGGGCACACGATTTTCTTTGCCTCCTCGACACTAGTAGGACACAAGCTTCCCGCGGGAAGAACCTTCCTTAGATACTGCAGAAGCTCATCCAGGCTTGTATCTGTCCATTTGTTTTTTGCCTTCGTCTTTAGAAGTTCTAGTGTGAAACTCAAGTGGGTCACCTCGGGATTGCAACAATCATACAAAGGAGTCATCGAGTCTACCTCCAGTTGCGCCAGTTTGGCCTCCTCTCTAGAAGCAGCTTTGTGGCTAGTCATCTTCTTGCCAAGCAGGTGTCGAACATGTGGGTCCCGCATGGCTGAACTTAGTAGCGACGAAGACGGCGGCGTGCCCGCGTCTTCTCCACCTTGAACTGCCTCTTCGCCATCGACATTTCTGAGGCCGTCTTCCTCTTCGGGCACATAATCGGTCATCTCTTCGTCTGGTGGCCCCATGTCCTTATTTCCTGCCCCGTCGACATCCTCATCATCATCTTCTTCACTTATCCACCGAGTATGGCCATGCATGAAACCATGCATGAGCAGGTGCACCTTGAATGTGCCACCCTCAAAGGGGTCGAGCCTGACTATTCCTTTGCATTTTCGACACGGACATAAAACATCCTTTAGTCTTTTTTCATACATGTCGTCCACAGCGGATTGCCAGTATCTTTCCACCATCCTTCCATTGACCTTCATGATCACCTGCGCGCGGAGCAAATATTATAACCACGTATATATGCCTGCATGGATCAAATTCATACAAAAATTTGGCATGACCTTCCCTGAACATAGGACGTATTGAGTTTGCCCGAAATTCCCCGAAACGGAATTGAATCGACATTTCGGCAAAATATAGGCAACTCATGTCCCACATTATTTCATCAAATACACAATGTAGGCGACTCAAATTATGCCACACACAATTCGTTATATATATTCTCATATCGCCCATATATATATAGTTGCGGTCCTATCCACACAAACACCTTTTTTTGCTCACCTATGTGTTGAGAGGGATATCAAGCACCTTTCTTCTTAATTACCTAGTAGCTCTAGATATATATCTCTAACTAGCTAGCTAGCTAGCTAGGGAGAGAGAGAGCTAGGGAGATAGTGGGAGACGAGAGGGAGAGAAGAGGGAAGGCATTAATGGAAGGGGGTGGAGGGCAAAGAAGAGGGGGAGGGAGGGCATTAATGGAGGGGGGTGGTGGTGGAGGGCACAAAGAAGAGGGGGTTGGTGGAGGGCAAAGAAGAGGGGGAGGGAGGGCTCTAATGGAGGGGGGTGGTGGAGGGCAAAGAAGAGGGGGAGGGAGGGCTCTAATGGATGGGTGGTGGAGGGGGAGCATTAATTGAAAGGAACAAGCAATGTGCAAGGAAAGGGGGAGAAAGGAAGGGGGAGAGGAAGAATAAAGGGGAGGAAGGAGGGGAAAGGTGGTAGGTGGCTGGCGACCATAGCAGTAGCGCGGGGAGCCAAAGCACGCTACTGCTATGAGTGCCAACCAAAATATCTACTGGTACGTAAAACTAGCTATAGCGCTTGTACAAAAACAATGCTACTGGTATAAGTTTACCCATAGAAGAAATAGCAGTAGCACGTCTAGGTGCACAGGCGCTACATCTATTTTCTTAACAGTAGCGCTGGTTAGACTACGAACGCTGCTAATATTTTTTGGTCGGGTGGTGTGCTGTGGCAAACTTACCAGTAGCGTGGCCTCTAGAAACCCACGCTGCTACTATGTTGTACCAGTAGCACGCTTTATAACAGACGCTACTGGTAATTATCAGTAGCGTGGGGTCCAGAACACACGCTACTGGTAAACTTCTATGTATAAGCCTTTTCCTAGTAGTGGCAGGACACGACTCACTGTGTTTCCTTGATGCATATTCCGGATACCATCAAATCAAAATGAAGGAGTCCGATCAACTGCAACAACATTTATTACCCCATATGGGCCATTCTGTTTCAACACCATGCCCTTCGGGCTCAAGAACGCTGGCGCCACATACCAACGCATGATTCAAACATGCCTGGAGAAACAGATCAACAAGACAGTTGAAGCTTATGTGGACGACGTCGTCATCAAAACTAGGCACGTCGAAACACTAATAGATGATTTACGTCTCACATTCGACAACCTCCGTGCGTATGACATTAAGCTCAATCCGGAAAAGTGTGTTTTCGGCGTCCCCGCTGGAAAACTGCTGGGCTTCATCGTTTCTAATAGAGGAATTGAAGCAAATCCAGCCAAAATCCGAGCTCTGTCATAGTTGGCTATGCCAATAGGCCTTAAACAAGTCCAAAAACTCGCGGGTTGCGTGGCAGCTATAAGCCGCTTTATCTCCAGATTGGGAGAAAAGGCACTGCCACTCTATCGCCTTCTACGGCGAACCGGTCACTTCGAGTGGATGGACGCGGCAACAGCCGGACTGGAAGAAATAAAAACCCTTCTAGCGAGCAACCCAATCCTGGCCGCGCCAAACGTCGGCGAACCCATGTTATTATACATATCGGCAACACATCAGGTGGTGAGCACCGTGCTCGTGTTGAACGAGAACAGGACGGACACAAATTCCCACTTCAGAAGCTAGTATACTACATATCCACTATCCTTACACCATGAAAATCCCGGTACCCATTATCAAAAGATAGCATACGCGGTCTTCATGGCATCCCGAAATCTACGACACTACTTCCAGGAGTGTTCGATCATGGTGGCTTCCGAAGTACCACTCAACGACATAATAAACAACCGCGATGCCATGGGTCGGATTGCCAAATGGGCCATTGAGCTCCTTCCATTTGATATTACATACAAACCACGTCCAGCTATTAAATCCCAAGTACTGGCTGACTTCGTCGCCGAATGGACAAAGGCCGAACTCCCTAAAGAGTACGACACATATTCCAATTGGGTTATGTATTTCGATGGCTCCAAAATGCTGGCAGGGCTAGGAGCGGGCGTCGTTTTAACGTCCCCTACTGGAGACGTCGTTCAGTATGTACTCCAAATACTATACACAGACTCCAACAACGCAGCCGAATACGAGGCCTTATTGCATTGTCTCCGGATGGCTGTCTCCATGGGCATACAACGCCTAGAGGTGCGCGAGGACTCAAACCTGGCAATATCTCAAATAAATGGAGATTTCAATGCCCAAGATCCAAAGATGGCAGCTTATCGTAATGTCGTCCTAAAAATGTCAGCTCGGTTCGAGGGGCTCGAGTTCCATCACGTGGCCCGAAAAAGTAATCAAGCGGCGGACGTTCTCGCCCGTATTGGCGCCAAGCGCGACCCCGTCCCACCTAATATCTTTCTGGAAAGGCTTTTCAAGCCATCCGTGGTGTGGCAAGGGGAAAGCGGCAACACTAGTCTGAATCCGAATACAACCCCAGATTCCGAACGCACAGATATCATCGGCGGCTCGGCCACCGAAATAACACCGTCGGCCCATCTCATTATGGCAGTCATTGCCCCATGGACCGAACCTTTCCTGGCCTACCTTAATAGGAAAGAACTTCATGAGGATCAGAATGAGGCCCGCCGCATTGTCCGGCGTTCGAAGGCCTACAAGGTTCACGACGGAGAGCTCTATAAGAAAAGCGCTACCGGAGTCCTTCAAAGGTGTATCTCCGAGGAGGAGGGGCCGCAACTCCTGGCTGAGATTCATGCCGGTCTCGGCGGACACCACGCCGTAGCTCGGGCCCTTGTTAGTAAGGCCTTCCGTACATGATTTTATTGGCCAACGGCCCGAGCAGATGCACAGGACCTTGTCCAACGTTGCGTCAGATGCCAACTCTTCGCCAACCAAAGCCATATGCCCCCCATTGCCCTACAAACAATCCCCATCACTTGGCCTTTTGCAGTCTGGGGACTAGACATGGTAGGACCCCTTAAAGGAGGAAGCAATAAGAAAAAATATCTGCTGGTCATGGTGGACAAATTCACCAAGTGGATAGAAGCCAAACCAGTTAAAACGGCCAAAGCCGGACCAGTAATAGACTTTATATCCGGTGTCGTACACTATTATGGTGTTCCACACAGTATCATCGCTGATAACGGCTCGAACTTCACAGCCGAGGAAGTGAAAACCTGGTGCGCTAATCTGGGCATCAAGCTCGATTACGCCTCTGTCTATCATCCACAGACAAACGGGCAAGTCGAAAGAGCCAATGGTCTTATTATGAGCGGCATTAAGCCTAAACTGGCGCGGTCTTTGAAAGAATCAGACAAGCACTGGGTTGAGGAGCTCGACTCTGTACTCTGGGGGCCGTGGACCACACCCAATCGCACTACCGGATACACACCTTTCTTCATGGTGTACGGTGCAGAGGCAGTGCTACCCTGCGACATTATTCATGACTCACCTCGAGTGCGCATGTACGAAGAGAGAGAGGCCGAGCTCGATCGGCAGGACAGCTTAGATGCCCTGGAGGAGGAGCGCGATGTCGCGAAAGCCCGTTCCGCGTTTTGTCAATAGCAGGCTCGCAGGTATCAAAGCAGAGAAGTGCGGGCCAAAACTTATAACGTCGGCGAACTCGTTCTACGCCTGCCGAAGAAGAAAAAGGACAAACTCAAGCCCAAGTGGGAGGGTCCCTTCATCATCGACGAAGTTCTCACCAGAGGGGCGTACCACTTGCGTAATGCGTCAGACAATCGACTAGAGCCGAACCCCTGGAACGCGGCTAGACTCCGAAGATTCTATGCCTAGCGCCGAACTCTTTGTTCGTTTCCTTCCCCCTATTGTTTCCATCATTTTTTCTCTCTTTTCGTCTTTTCTCTTTAGCCTTAAAAGCTTTCGTGCGGTTAGATCGTGCACACCCGACACACACATCTTCAAGTATGTACGTCTATTATACCTGGGGACTTCTTGGACAGAAGCTTGCTATTATTATTTTCCGAGCATCAAGCTCGTCACATAAGAATTTTCTCCCATATGTACCTTTTATTCGCCATTATATGCATCGATATGACTTAAGTTTTGGCCAAGATGGGTTGCCTGGCTCCTGTGCTTATGCCCTACGTTCCCGTTAGTTCGGCTAGGGCATAAAGGGAGCACCTCTGCGATTGTTACTGCCGGGTCATCCAGATGTGTACCTCAGACTGGGTGAAGCCTAAAGCTAGCGTTCTTAAGGGAATATTCGGTCGGTGAACTAAAGGTGTTTTTGCATTCGTTCCATCGTGAACCCCCAGAAGCTATACACATTGTGATTTCTTCATCACAGTCCGGACATGCACATCGATGCATGCACAGCCAGGGAAAGGAACCCTTAACGGAACTGTTCTATCTGGAAGACGTTTCTTACAATTTTAATGTAATATAACATAACTAGCCGGATACAACTTGTTTGTTTAAGCAACTATGACCCCTACGCCTGGTTTTCATGCATACCCCGGTTTATTTTGCCGCTTAGGTATTTGGAAAACACTCCGCACCTTCAGGTCGAGAGGTCGAAGCGAAAAGGTCGGCCATGACAATCGTTTTACAATCAAGCTAGCAGGAAAGTACATAGTCACTTAGGACTTAAAAACTTCCTCCTCTATACCGTCCAACAGGCGGTCTAACTTACATTCCTGTTGGGAATATCTAGCGGCCACCTCTACTTGGTCATATACTAAACTAACGGGAATTTCTTCCCCATTTGACCCTAGCGGTCTGACCCGGGCCATGTGATTTGGATCCAGCTTGGTATACCGTGTTTTTACCTTGGCCCAGGCCTCTCGCGCACCCTCTCGGCAGGCCGATATCTTCCATAGTCGGATACGCCGCCGCGCTCCCTTGAACAACTCTACAAGCTTCTCCATACTCCCTGGACGGGAGGCGGATGGCCATAAGGCCTTGGCTACACTTCGCATTGCCTGCCGAGCTTTCTCGTGCAACTGCGACAACCCTTGCAGAAGATCACTTGATGATCCGGACACCTCCACTTCGGGACGGCCCGTCAACATAACTGCAATCATAGCTATATCAACTACTTTTACCTCCAAACTGTTATAAGGTAAATTCGGCCACATACTGAATATGCCGCCTCGTAGCTTTTTGTTCTCCTTCACGGAGTCGGCTAGCTGGGCTCGCACATCTTTCAGTTCTTCGCCCAGTTTGGTGTTTGAATCCTAGAGTTTGTTTTTCTCCTCTCTGACTCGGGTCAGAACGCGCTCGCCTGCGGCATGTTGTCTCTTCGCCTCTTTTTCGCTCGTTTGAGCGGCCTTCAGTTCCTCTTCCAGTTGGTCCGATGACCCTGTTATGAGACAAGCAACAGTTTCAACACAGCTGGCATATCATTTTTTGTTTCTCGATGGAGGGAAATATTACCAGAGGACGCCTTCTTGAACTTTTCTAGTTCGGTGGTAGCAGCAGTTAGCTGTGTCTGGCACTGCTCCAGCTCTTGGGCTAGCAGGTCGTTCTTCTCTGTAAGAACCTGGTTATACAACGATCCTTAAAACATTTGTCCCAACTGCTTCAAGTCTCGGGGGCTACTGGCACATAGTTATCATATTCGGACAAGGTAAACTTACCTGCACATCTTTCAAATGCTGCTTGGTGGCTCTGTTAAGCCCATCTCGAGCAGCTCGGATGGATGCATCAGCCGAGCTGAAGGCACCGAACGCCTCTTTTGAGAAGCGGGGATTTTCTAAAACGTCCCTTCGGCGCCGGTAATTCATGGCGCTCTCCACTTCCGAATTGGTGACGGACATATTTTCCGAACCCTCGGCAGAAGGACAGTCCGGTGCCACTCCCATATCGGGCCCCGTCTCTTCGGCTGGGATCGAATCTTGGCTATTAGGAGTACGACTGGCCGGGTCCCCGGACACAGTCCGTCGAACCTTTTCCTGATACAAAATGACATAGGAGTCACAGTTGGACACGACTGCTAAAAAGAGCATAGTTTCAAACCCATACCTCTTCAAGGAAGGCCCGACCATATCTCTGTTTGCCTTCCTCTTCGAAGGCCTGCCCGGCGCGGGAGCCGCTCTCTTTGGAGATGCCCCTGGGGCAGCACGACGCACCGAAGGCCTCCCCTTCTGAGCACAGGATGGTGCGGTGGGTGAGGAAGAATGAGAAAAACCCTCTCGGACAAAGTGTCTCCTGATTACTTACATGAGAAGCGGGGAGAAGACCGGGATAGTCGGCGATGATGGCCACCTCTGTGCCTTCATAGCTCGTTTGGTAAAACGTCCCATTCTCAAGCTCCACAAATATATCCGGATCCTCTTCGAATCCGGGATCAAGGTCCCGATTGTGGCCCTCGGGCTGCGGGGCGGGGCTGTGAAGCCCCTTGGAAATCTTTCGCCAGTGCTGTTATAAATGGACGGGTTAATATTCATTGAACGAAGCTCAGGGAGTGGAATGAGTAGAGCAGAAGAGTTGGGGGCTTACCCAGCTAGGAGGATTGTACATGGAATATCCTTCTCTGTGCGTGATGCCCAGGAACTCCTCTTCCTCACCCTTAAACAGTTCAGCCAATATTTTGGCTAGGGCGGCAGGGGTGTCCGGACCTTTCCTGCCACAGTGGGAGGCGTCATCTTCCCCATTGTAGTTCCACATGGGAAGTCCTCTTAATTGGAGTGGCTGGACCCCCCGCTCTATGGAGGTCACCATCACTTCGACTATCGTATATCCGGACTGGGCAAGTGTCCTGATCTTGGTCAGGAGTTGGCGAACTTCCGCACTATCTTCCTCCTCGAGGCTCCGAGGGCGCCAGCTGTGGCGTTTCTTCAGAGGAACACTTGTAAACTCGGGGAGACCCCTCCGGACTGGATCTGGAAGTACGACGTCCTCAATGTAAAACCATTCAGAGGTCCACTCTTCGGAAGCTTTCTTCGGTGTGCCGGATAGGTATCCGGTCTCAGCAATGCGCCATATTTCGGCCCCGCCCACTTCAAATATCGATCCCTCGTGGTTGCACGGGACAAGACAAAATAACCTTCTCCACAAATCAAAATGGGTCTCACAACCCAGGAATAGTTCGCATAAAGCGACATAACCCGCAATGTGCAGGATGGAGGCTGGGGTAAAATTGTGCAGCTGGAGGCCATAATACTCCAGAAGCCCTCGGAGGAATGGGTGAATTGGAAATCCCATGCCCCTTAGCAGATAGGGGACGAAGCACACTTGTTCCCCCGCAGATGGATTGGGGAAATCCTCTGCCTGGGTTTTGCCGTTGAAGGGAGCCAACCCTGCTCGAACAGGGACCAGATCCGCAGGGGGGAGAAATCCCTGCGTTTGCAACTTCGCCAATTGACTGTGGGACATAGAGCCTCCCACTCGCCTTTATCTAGGTCGGAACGGGAGGAGGAGCTGGGAATGCTAGCCATGTTGGGATGGTCTTTCCTGGCAATCTCTGAGAATTTTCTCCGCGTGGTGCCGAATGGATCTGAGACCCAATCTCTTTAAATAGACGGTCTTTCTTGCATGGCCGGGGTGTTATTTGCAAAAAATACCCTGACCGTCCGCATTCGCTCGACACGTGGAAGCTGAAGTCATCGATGCACAGAAGCTGAGGGGTGCAGCATTGAATTAAAAGCCGAATACATTACTTGGAAGTCGTCGGAGGAGGAACCCGCCTTGCAATGCCGAAGACAATCCGCGCGCCGAACACCTCGTCATTGAAGCCTGGTTCGGGGGCTACTGAGGGAGTCCTGGACTAAGGGGTCCTCGGGCGTCCGGCCTGTTAGCCATGGGCCGGACTGATGGGCTGTGAAGATGCGAAGGCCGAAGACTGCACCCGTGTCTGGATGGGACTTTCCTTGGCGTGGAAGGCAATCTTGACGACCAAATATGTAGATTCCCTTCTTTGTAACCGACCTTGTGTAACCCTAGATCCTCCCGGTGTCTATATAAACCGGAGGACTTAGTTCGGAGAGGAGAGATTCATTATCATAGTCATATAAGCTAGACCTCTAGGGTTTAGCCATTACGATCTCGTGGTAGATCAACTCTTGTAACACTCATATTCATCAAGATCAATCAAGCAGGAAGTAGGGTATTACCTCCATAGAGAGGGCCCGAACCTGGGTAAACATTGTGTCCCCTGTCTCCTGTTACCATCGACATTAGACGCACAGTTCGGGACCCCCTACCCGAGATCCGCCGGTTTTGACACCGACATCCGTTACTGTAGGATAGGCTATCGATAGATGTTTTCTTCCCTGCAGGGTGCACTAACTTACCCACCACGCTCGATTAACTCCGTACAGACACACATTCCTGGGTCATGCCCGGCCTTGGCCAAACGATACGCCGCAACCCGACCTAGGCTTAATAGAGAGGTCAGCATGCCGGACTAAACCTATGCCCCCAGGGGTCATGGGCCGTCGCCCCGTGAACTCCTGCACGTTGCGAACGCGGCCGGTGAGCAGACCTAGCTACCTACTTAAAAAGGCAGGTGCTTACGCAGTCCAACCCGACGCGCGCCGCTCAGTCGCTTATGTCTATTAAGCTTCGGCTGATGTATACGACGCAGAACGCCCATACTATGCCCAAGTGATGGTTAGTGCTATCAGGCCAGAGGCCCCTCAGATCAAATATCCAAATCGTAGTGGATTAGGAGCACGCGGTAACGAGCAGAGACTCACGATCGATGTGACCCCGTCGCCCCGTCTCGAGGACTTGCGGCAAGGGCTAAGAATGCCCGGCCACGCCTTGTAAGTATCTCGCGGGCACCTTCTAGGTCAACCCGACTCCACATCACTCGCAATTAAGATCGCACGGGTACCCCTCAGGGCTGACCCATCTTTAGTAACATGGTTCAGTGTAAAGTCATAGTAACCATAGTAATTGTGTGTCTAACACCAGAGGGGAACCCTGAGGTACCACCCACGGTGGTTTCCACTCGATGTAATCATCAAGGTGAACATAAGAGGAACCACCCTCGAGGTTCACACTTGAGGGGTTGCACGACAGAGCCGTATCGAAAGTGGTTAAGGAGGAACCACCCTCGATGACCACGACCAAATAGCTACACTACAAGATTAACATCAGAAGTGCTGATGAGGTGTCTCCCTCGACACTCGATAGTAACTCTGCAGAGTCGTACAACTAGGGGGGGTGATGTGAGGTGCCGAGGCCTGATCTTTGATCCCGTTGATCGGGTCTTCAAACATAAAGCGGGGCAACTGGGACAAGGTGGGGGTCATTGATGGATCACTAACCAACCTATACTAAGCTGTTTAGAATAAGCTGGCAAGGTATGAAAGCAGGTACAAAAGCAGGCTATGCATCAGAATAGGAGCAATCAATTACAGTAGCAAAATCTAATGCAAGCATAAGAGAATAGAATGGGTGATATCAGAATGAGCAAAGGGGGGGCTTGCCTGGAAGCTGTGCTGAAATAGAAGAAGGGTCGTTTTCAACGTAGTGGATCATAGGGGCGGCATTGGTCTCGGGGTCTACCAAAGAGAAGAGAGGGAAGAAACAATAAATATAAGGCAAACAAAGCATCACAAAGCATAACACGGCAATATGCGGTGCTAGAGGTGAACTAACGCGGTACTGCATGTTGAAGACGGAGAGGGAAAACATCCAGAGGGGTTTTCCTGGTGTTAGGCATTTTCTAGACAGATGAAAGAGAGGGGAAAGTTCCATGTTCAGCATGCTAGGGGCATGTGACAGATGAACGGACCGTGCATTTGGATTCGTTGGATTTTTCTGAGCAACTTTCATATATAAAACTTTTTCATCCGACTTACGGATTATTTTCTATGATTTAACAACATTTAAACATATACTGGGCCGTCCAGCCACGCTGGGCCGCACGCGCGCAGCCTCTGGTTGAATCCAGGGCGCGGCAAGGCCGACCGGCCGAAGCAGCGGGCGCGACACCGGCGGCTGACGGTGGGCACGACCACGAGCACGGCGGGGCGAGCGAGTGCAAGAGGGCTGCGAGGGCGCGGTGAGCTGGAGGGGAGGCGGTTGCAGGAGTGCAGGGTGAGGGCCGGCGCGAGGCAAGGCTCAGCGGGCGCGGGCCTGGGCGCGGTCGGGCGCACAGGGGGGCGGCGACGCATAGTGGGGACAGGGTGTGGTGAGGAGCAGTGGCAGCGTCGCGGCGAGGTGAGCGATAGCAGCGGCAGCAGCAACCAGCAGCAACGGTGACAGAAGCAACTAACAGCAGCGGCGGCACCGTAAGCAACAGCAGACAGGCATGGCCGGGGGTTCGCGGCGCGGAAATAGGGTGTGCGGGCGAGGGCAGCAGGAGTACGCCGCAGCAGACGACAGTTAAGCAGCAGCAGCTGACGCACTCACACGTACACGTACGCGCGAGCTCGGATGCGCTCAGGGACGGCAAACGGCGACCGAATCGAGGCGGAGGAGAGGGGGAATCAAAGGGGTTGCTCACTGCGGTGCTCGTGGAGGGCTCGGGGATGCCGGGGCGAGCAGACGGCTGCAGATCGAGCGGCGGGATTGCGGTTGCCGTGGCGGGGAAGACGACCCGATGACGAAGCTAGGCGGCACTTTGGCCTCGATCCACAGGCGAGGACGAAGGAGACGAGGGTGAGGAGGCCCCTGGGTACCTTCTTGTAGCTCGGGGAAGCTCCGGTGCACGTTAACGACGGTGACGCGGTGACGCGAGCTCGGGCGGCTCGTGCGAGGGGAGAGGGAAGAGGAGAGGGGCAAACGAGGGGAGTGGGGCGTTATGGTTAGCAGGGGGATGCAGGGTGGCCTTATCCATCACGGGGAACGACGGGGAGGCGCGGGATGGCCGCCCCGTGGCTGATCCGGCCATGGACGACGCTCGCTGCATCCACGGGGCCTGTGATGAACAGGGAAGAGGGAGATAGGGGGAGTTGGGCTGGGTTGTTGCACTGTGCATCAGGCCCAGGTGCAAGGTAGCTCCTTTTAGCTCTTTTCTATTTTTTATAAAATCTTTTGTTTATTTAACAGAGATAGAAAAATGATTATACAGGGTAACTAAAAGAGCTCGGAAAAATGTGGGACTTACCCTATTAAATAGTTTGCATTTTTAGGCAGTGCCACAAAAAGTTTGGAGGCCAGAGGAATCCATTTGCATTTTCACAAATAAAATAGCACTTTAAAATGCTGAAATTGCATTGTAATAATTGCTACAGTCCATCTTAGTTCTTAGGTGATGTTGTTTTTCTCAACAATTAAATGTTATGGAATTTTTGCTAAATGATGAACTATTTTGCAGCAACTTTGGTGCAACTCCATATCTCACTTGCAAATTGAATTTCATTTCAAAGTGGAAATTCAAATGATATTTGAATCGAAGTTGATCAAGCACTGTTTAGCAAAATGGCCAGCTTTAATCATAGTGGATTACTGTAGCATGACACTGGGGGTGTTACAATGGTAATCTACTTTTTTGAAATTCTTATTACAACAATGTTGGTTCTCTGTAGACGTTCCAACCACCTCGGGAGTGGCCAACATCCATCTTGTTGCCGCAAAAATTCAAGGCGGCGTAGACATCCAATATATATTGACAAAATATCGTCATTCTCAATCGATGGTTTCTTCAAGCTTCCTAATGCGGTGAGTTAAGGCATGATATACTCCGTAATAAATAAATGGGATCTAAGGCAAGTCCATGTTAAATACGGGGGTACCACTTTTGGGTTGGTTTAATGACGAGGAGGCAACACCTTTTCTGGTTTGGAACCTTTGCTAGCAATAAAAAATCACATGTTGGTTTTGTCATAGGTCATAGTTGGGAAATGCATCACCTTAGTTCCTAGTACTTATGCCTTTTCCATATACTGCGTCATAAGCATGAAATAATAGAAAGGTGGTAGGTAACTTGCACCCATTTGTGGTTCTGACATGACATGATTAGAATGCCATTTGTGGCTTCTGACATGACATGCTTAGAACTTAGTAGCCTGGAATAGGATCTATTGGAGCGGCTATATGTTGTTAATTTATAGCATGGGACATACAAATTTTGATGGACTTTAGATGAAGATGGAAATTTCTCCATGAATTCATTGTACCATCGCTTGTGAGTACTGATGCACCTATTAACAGTAAGGTGATCTAGAAGCTTAAGATTCCTTTATAAATGAATATTTTCCGTATAGCATTTATGCAGAAGGTTCATCTTAACAAGGGAAAATCTTGCAAAGAAAACCTGGTGGGGGGGGGGGGTTACACAATGTAGTTTCATGATGAGACAAGTAAGCACATATTCTTTGACTGTAAGTAGACATGGTGTATGGCCTATAATACATGTCACGCATAATTTGTATTCTACCCGGAGCATCCCAAACTTGTTTGGTAATTGGCTATTCGGTGTACATAAAAATACGAGATCTTTTATCTTAGTAGCTGCGACAGCCTTGGTTTGGGCGTTATGGTTATACAAGAATGATGTGGTTTTGACAAATAAAATATATTTTCTTCACTGCCACAGTCATTTACTTGTGTACACATTGGCTCCGTACTTTTTCCTGTACTATAGTGTTTGGAGCACATGGAGCCATTTATGATGGCATGTACTAAGATGGAGAGGGTGACTAAGAAGGTCTTTTCCAGACATGGAAGGTGTTGCCTTCGAATATGTCTTAGATTGCTTGCTATTGTTCTTCTTTCTGCGTCAAATAACATTATGTGTTTTCGTTTCCAAGAATATTATGGCTTAGTACATGTTGTGTGCATCTAGTTCCTTCAAAATCAGAGTGAACATCAAGGGCTAATAAAAAAATTCTTACCAGAAAATAGTATGCCTCACAAAAACATGTTGACAAAAGAGCAAGTGCAACTTACAAGTTATGACCAACTGAACAACGAGATCAAATAGACATATCATGGAAGCGATCCCAAATAACAGTTTCAACGAGAAATAAAAATGGCAGAAATGGACCATGGAAGAGGTCCATAACAACATTTCAACTACTACAATAAAAAATGACTTGGCTCAAAGAGCACCAGCGAGATAGAATGTCTCAACTTATTAAGGCTGGCTTTCCCGCATCTTAGTTATGCCAAACTAAATCAAACTAGACGAGATGCACGTAGCTGGCCATGCAATGTCATTTGAGCTGGCTAACAACATGTATCCACCTTATGGCCTCATCACCAATGGATATTCATACATCTACTGGTCTAACTCACCTTACCCACTCACCAGCATCTTTATAATTTTGCAAATCCTTCTTGCATATTGGCAAACCAATCATATTGTTTTTAATCTTGTGTCATAGAAATCTAGCCCTCATGTCCATCCTTGATTTTTCCATTTACCTTTAGTTTAGAAATCAGCTTCTATGGCCCTGTAACTTCATTTACCTACTATCATTCTTGGCATGCTCCTCCAGAAACATGTAAACCATTGCACTTACCTCCCCACAGTCTAGGCATGCCCATTTGAAATCTGTAAAACATGGAAGAGTTGTGTGTTTAGTATTGAATGCAACGTAAAAACACATACCTTCTTTTGTTCACATTATTTAGCTAATGTGACAACATATATAGATCCCACTTGTAAAATAAAAATATATTAACCTTGTAAACTTGTCACCTATAGCTCCAACCGTAACTCATCACTGGTATGTCACTTTATTTCCTTTTGTACCCATTCACCTTATATCCTTATAACTTGTATTTTGCCACTCCATTTCCATGCCATTCTCATTGAGCTCGTCATGAACATTGAAGCGATCCAAAACCTTTTACAGTCTCCTTTACATATCGATTTACATGTATATTCCATAATAAGAGACACTAACAAATATAATATATCAAAGGTAAATTGAATGGTAATTTGTGCCATTAATAGAAATTTCCTACTTATGGTAGATTGCTAAGGAAACACCTGGAGGAAACAATGAAAAGTGTCTCAATAGTTGTAAAGGGAAGATACTTTCCTCTAGAGAGGATTGGTTCTTATCACCTCTATGAGTTCTAACATGATTATTTACATAATGTCTTTCTTCCAAGAGCCAAAATTGAGTTGGAAGTATTTGTGTGGCTACTTATTTATAAGGGCCATTTGCATTTCTGTCCCTAACTCGAATCACCTAATCAGATATACAAAAGCCTGCTCAAATTTGCCCCTCCGCCGTTAGGTGCCCTTATAGAAAAGCCCTTCTGCGTCATTACCGTCCGGTCAAACAGCTTTGACCGTCCTGAAAAAATAGCAAAAAAAATCTAAAAAATCTAAAATTTTGTGAGATTGAAGATACTCATGTGCCCAAGGTGTGTGCAAATTTTCGTGCTATTTGGATATTCCAAGAGCTCGTGGCGAGGAAAAACAGTTAATCTGCACGCTTGTGAACAGTAAATTTGAAATAAAATAGCAAGAAAATTTTGAAAAATATGATTTTTTTTGGCATCAAAGTGGCTTGGGTGCACAAGGTGCTTGCAAGTTTTTGTGATCAAATGACATGCGAGGAGCTCTAGCAAGAAAAAACAAAATAGTCATTTTTCCCAAGCCAAAATTTGTTTTTTCTCCACAAGCCCCTCCAATGTCCAAACACAACAAAAATTTGCACGCAGCTTGCAGACCCGAGCCTCTTTGATGCCAAAAAATTTCATTTTTTTGAATTTTCCTGCTTTTTTTTGAATTTACTGTTCACAGGCTTACATATTTATTGTTTTTCCTCTAACACGACCTCCTAGAATGTACACACAGCACGAAACTTTGCACGCACCTTGCGAACCTGAGTATCTTTGATCCCACAAATTTTCAGATTTTTTAGATTTTTTTTGCTATTTTTTTCAGGACGGTCAAAGCCCTTTGACCGGCTTTGACTTGCTTTGACCGGACGGTAACGTCACCGAAGGGTATTTCTGTAAGTGCACCTAACGGCGGAGGGGCAAATTTGAGCAGGTTTTGAAATTAGGGGTAAATCTGAGAGTGGGCGCAAATTAGGGGCATAGATGTAAATGTCCCTATTTATAATAGGTTTAATAGACGAAATATGTTGAAGCGGAGACACTTCACTGTTGATATCAATTATTCTTGCATCATATGTACTGCTATTGATGAAGAGACCATTGAGAACCTCATTTCATTTGCCCCTTTAGTATTTTTTGTCGGGAATGCATTCAAATCCAGTGGTCTCTGAATGCTTCGCGGATTGCTACCTACCTTTTGAAAATTTTATTACAATAATCTTGGTTCTCTCTGGACGGGTCGACCTCCTTGGGAGCATCAGTTCTATCCGGTTGACGAAGAATAATGTGGCTTAGTTAGTATCCAATATATAGTGGCTGAAACTATCGTGCTTTTTCGTAAATGGTTGTTTAGGACTCTTACCGAGTATGAGTTATGGCATGATATACTCGGTAATAAATATATGCATTCTAAGGCTCTGTCCCAAGTCCAATGTAAATATGGAGGCTTCCACTTTTGGGTTGGCAACACCTTTTATGGTTCGAACCTTCACTATCAAGGATGACTCGCATGTTAGGTTTTGGCACGACTCATAGTTGGGCAATGCTCCGCCTTGGCATCTAATAGTACCTAGGGATTTTACTGTGTCATAAGCATGTCATAATAGCAGAGGTGTTGGGTAACTTTCTGCTAGATGTGGACTTCAGACGTGACATGTTTAGGACTTGTTTAGTAGCATGGAAGGATCTACTGGAGTGTCTGAATGTTGTTAATTTATACTACCTTCGTCCAAAAATATAAGACATTTGTGCAGTTCAAATTTGAATTGCAAAAACGTTTTGTATTTTGGGACGGAGGTAGTAGCACGAGACATATGAGTTTCTATGGACTTTACATCAAGATGGACTCTTCTTTATGAACTCACTGTACCAGATCTTATAGATATTGATGCACCAATTAACAACATGTTTATTTTTAAGCTTAAGGTTCCTCCAAAGGCTAATGTTTTTCCTATGGTATTTACGTAGAGGGGTCATCTTAACGAGGGAAACTCTAGCAAAGACAAACTGACAAGAGAGTAGAAATGTTGTTTCTACTATCATGATGAGAAAATTAAGCACATATTCTTTGAGCAAGTATGCTCATGTTATATGGCTTATAATACATGTCATGCATAACTTGTATTCGTCCAAAGCATTTAAAACTTGTTTGGTAATTGGCTTTGAGGTATACATAAAATGAGATCTATTATCTTAGTAGGCATGGGGGCCCTAGTCTAGGCGCTAAATTATACATGAACGGTATGGTTTTGACAAATAGAAGATATTTTTCTACATTTGTCAGTTATTAACTTATGCGCATTGGCTCCGCACTTGGCTCGTACCACAATATCTGGAGCACTGGGAGCTCTTTATATATGGTGGCATGTATTAAGTTGGAGCTGACTGCTAAGGAGATCGTTTCCGAACATGGACGATGTTCACTTTGGACCTGTCTTAGATTGCTTTAAACTGTTCTTCTTTTTGTGTCAAACAATGTTATGTTTTTGTTTCCACAATTATTAGCTTTGTATAGATTGTGTGCATCTAGATACATCAAAATTGGAGTGGACTCTTCATACTTGTATCACTCACGTGTTAAGAGTAAATAAAAACTTTATTATCAAAACATAGTATACCTCACAAAACATGTTGACAAAAAGAGTAGACGCAACTTACGAGTTATGACCAACTGAACAAGAGAGATTAAACAAACAGACCATGGAAGAGATCCCATATAATAGTTTCAACGACTAAAATAAAAATGGCGACCATGGAAGAAATCCATAACAACAATATCAACTACTAAAATAAAAATTTCAAGGCTCAAAGAGCACCACCAGGAGACAGAATGTCTCAACTTATTAAGGTTGACTTTCCTGCCTGTTAGCTATGCCAAGCTTAATCAAACTAGATGAGACACACGTAGCTGGCCATGCATTGCATGCTACGGGAAAAGACTTCTCTCCATCCTACCTTACATGGGAGGGAAAAGACTCCAAGATGATTCTTCAGGATCGATGCCGCCCGATTGCCAACCAAACCCCACATCAAAGGGCTTCATCCCACCGGAAGAACCAGCATTGGCACTGGTACCAACGCTGTCGTGCCTATTGGTGCTATAGGCATTATGTACCAGGGCGTCGAGGTCCCTTCCAGATATCACCGTCTCGAGCCAACCCTCATGCAGCGGCGGCACATGATACATCATTGGAGGCCCCATGTGCATGCTTCCAGTGACGTATGGAGTGGGCGATGGCACCTGATTCATCTTCTGAGACCCCATGTCCATGTTTTCGAGGACGTGTGGAGCTAGCGGTGATGCCTGATACGTCGCCGAAGACCCCATGTCCATGTTGTTAGGGACATATGGTGCCTGTGGCTGCAAGACAGGAGGCTTTCCGCTAATTTTTGCGATGCTTTCGCCCATTCTCTTGAGGATCTCCTCCAGCCTGCTACTGACGCTGGTGAGCTCATCGACTTTGAGGTCGGGGAGGTCGCTGCCGAGCATGGCCTTGTGTAGCAGGATCCTGATCTCGGGGTCTCAGACCTTGTTTTCCTTGACCTGGAGCTTGCTGAGGCGCTGGGTGAGGAAGTCTTCCTGGTTCACCACCTTCTTGAACTGCCTCTCTGGCATGTTTTGGTACGGGCCAATAGCTCCCGTGCGACGTTTTTCATGCGAATTGGAAGGAGTGCGACGTTGTTGGAATGAATGGCTGTGATGCGATGTTTTAGAAGCAAACAATAGCTCCAATGCGACATGGCTCTGTTTAACCATGAAATGAAAAACACGAGGGGTTAGCGATTCGAGTTATGACACGCGGGCCCTAGCAGGTACTCGCATGCGGGTGGGACCCACAACTTATCCACGCAAGCATGCCCCGACCCAAGTCAGCCACGAGCCCGAGCCAGCCCACCCGCCACCCCCCCTCCCTCCATTGCTTGCCCTGCCCCTTTCCTTTCCCACCTTCTTCTTCCTCTGCTCCGGCAACGAAGCGCGCCGCCGGCGAGTGATGTCTAGCTCGACTTCAGCCTCCCACCAATCATGGACGCAGTACGGTCCACTGCCGTTGACAAGATGCCCCGATTGCCCGCGCATGGAGCCTCTGAAGCGTTTGACTTGTGTGAGGGAAGAAAATGGCAATCGTGGGCGCGAGTTTGTGAAATGCTTGAGCAAGCCACAGCCGGGGCAGGTTAGATCTGTGTTCTTGACCAATCCTATGGTCTAATTTCTCCCGATTTCTTTCTTTTTTTCCTCGAATTAGGGCGGTCGATCTGGGTGGTGGATCTAGGATTCATGCGCCGCCGGCCCCCTGTTTTTCAGGTTCTGAAGAAATGTGGGCATTTTGAGTGGCTCGATGACTATGTTGAAAGGTTGAAATTGGAGGGATCAACCGGAACCCAAGAGCTCAATTTTGGGGGGCGGCTTGCCGTGGAACAAGCCCCCAATTTGGCGGGGGCGGACAGAGCCGATCCGGTGATGCACAGTGCAGAACTGAAGTGTGAATTGAAGAAAATTGGCAAGCAACTAAAGCATCTGATCGATTTGAAGCAGCAAGCAAATATGATGGCTGGAGCATTTTATGGTTGTGTCATTGCTATGGGTTTATTTTACTTGATGTTCATCAATCGCTAGAATTTGTTAGAGTTTCAGTTAGTGTGTCAACTAGTTTCAGGGGTGCCCAGTAGTTTGAGTTAGCCAGGGATCATTTGTTAGATGAATTTGAATTAGTGTGAAGCAAAACTTTCTTTAATTATTGTAATGATATTCTCAGGGGCCCTATTCAGTGTTCATGCTCTGTTTCCTCTGTTTTTGTTCTTCTGTTAACAGAGTACACACCCAAATTCAGTTTTAGTAAAAAACAAAACTGGGCTGCCGAATAGATGTTGGGCCATGAGAAAATGGGCCCTGAGAAAATAACCATGGCCAAGACCAGCCCACCCGCGTAGGGGCACCAGCCCACCTCTAACTTCGGCAAATAAAATGGGGCCCAATAAAATGTTACTTGTTTTTATTTTGGCCTTTTTCTTGCACTAAATTTTGTGATGGATCATTTTTTGATGCACTAAAACTAAATGTTAATTGTTTTTATGCATGTCTACGGTTCCATGAACTAAATGAGTTGCATGCTTGCATGAAGTGCCCGAAGTAAATTAGTTTGCATTTCCTAGTTGCACCCATGTCCATAGTGGATTTGCATGGGGCTCCTAGTTGCATGTCCATGGTTTGGCCAATATTTTGAAGATGGTGTGTGTGGTGATTGGGGTGTAGCAACCCGGGCCCGTAGCAACCCATAGCAATACACGAATAATAAGCAAGAACAACCCATAGCAATCCACAAATAATAGCACGAAACACACAATATATATAGTAGCATAACGATTATATAGAAGCATAACGATTGCAACCCATAGTTCCACGATAGCCTTACAACTCCATGATAGCCTTACAACTTAAAGTGCTAATAAAACTTAATAATAGTAGCATAACAATTACAACTTAAAAAACTAATACGATAGATCTAAGCTAGATAGATCGGGGGCACCAAACGCGGGTTCTTCTTCGGGTTCTTTTTCTCCTCCTCCTCCAGGCCACCTCGCTCCTCCGGGTGCCGCCCTTCACTCCTCCCCGTTGTTGATGGGGTACGGGAGCATGTGCATAACGCCGTTGTTGGGGAAGATGCCGTTGAAGTCAGTGAAGATATTGTAGGTTGTGAAAGCTATGAACTCACAACCAACCCAATACGCTCGCCCGAGGAGATGGAAAGCATCGAAAGGGTTAGTGAACGTGGCGAGGAGCCCAACCACAACGCCGTTGTGGTTGACCTCCTCAAGATGGTACATCCGAGGAGAGCCGCGGGGGAGGTGGCGGAAGCCAGCCGCAAGGAAGAACTCCGTTAACTCCGTTGCGCCCCTCCACCTCGAGATCGCCCAAACCCTAAGGGTTCTCTCTACATACACTCCGGCCGGGTAGAGCCTTTCCGGCACGGTTGGGGGGAAGCGGTAGGTGGGGCCGTTGTACTGCATGGTGGCGGGGTGGCTCGAGGGCTCGATCGGGTTTGATGGAGAAGAAGGAAGAAGGAGGGCAGAGGAGGCAGAGGATGGGGTGTGGATGAGGAGGGAGAGGAAGACGATAGTGCCCGGCTTAAATGGCCCAAGTGCGACGTGGTTTCACCCCGTAGAATTAATGGGCGGGCGGCGTTTGGTGGCGCCCCATGAAAGTGTGTACACGAGCGTGGGAAACGGGCTGCGATCCTTTTGTGCAACCGGTCGCGGGTCAAGGGGGACGGGCTCACGGACGCGTCTGTGCTGTCATGGGTCAAGGGGACACGCCTGCATGAAGTTCTCTGCGTGTGCCGCCCGTGCATTCATGCCGTAGCCCATTAATTTGCACATCTTGCTAGGGCCTGGCTAGAGGGCAACGTTTGGTCGATGGGACACGTGACAATAATGGACGCCTTCATTTGCCCATCTTGTAACGGGCAGCACGCCGTTTGAACTGGGCATCGATACCCACATCGATACCCCATGCCAGTATTGCGTCCTCAAAGAGGAGCACGCCATGTACAGCACGCAATGCAACGTTGGCTTTTTGGTTGTATTCATCGGGCTGCTGCGTTGTGGCCGGGCGCATGCTTTCATGCGACGATGCATCAATTGTAATGGTAGGCATGCGACAGGTTACTGCGTCGATAGGGGTGGCGGAGCAGGGCTACGTCGAGGGCATGCAACGCACGGGCGCAGTTCTGCGGGTGGGCATGCATGCTGCGGGTAGGCACGGGCACGCATGCAACGATGGAAAGGGCATTGCGTAGGCTTGGTCCATGCACCGCGTCAACTCTTGCCGTTGGATTCAAATGAACGGTCCTGATGCCCCAACGAGAGAGGCTGATCCAAACCCCACTGATTCAACCAATCAGCGCGACTCGTGCGGATCGATGCACACTGTAGCTAACCCTAGCGCCTGATCTCAACCGTCCACGCACAACGATCGACGACCCGGTAGTGTGCGGGGTTTTGAGGGGTTTTGAGAGGGGTTTTGAGGGGTTTTGACTGATTAGGGTTGAGCATAACTAATTCAAAAAAAATTAAAAAAATATAAAACTTGCGCACATAGTCTTATTATGTCGTATAGTAACGAGAAAAAAATATAAATATGGTTTACATACATTTTTACGAAAAATCCTTCACAAAATTGTCATTCCTCGAACAATGTAGTATGGAGTTCAAGGGAGAGAGTAGTGGGCACCTGAGAGTAGGTGGGGTTTTGAAAATGAAAAGTGTGAAAACCTCACCAAAACTTCATTTTGGATTGACTAAGAAAGATCTTAACTTACTTTTCTCATTTTCATGTTTTAAACTTGTTTTATATATAATTTTCTATTAAACCTTGTTTTTTCAAAAAAAAGAAAATAATAGAAAATTAATTCAATAAATAGTGAGACTTTAGATTTACACTATATAGGTAGAATAGATGTGTAGAAAAATTATTTGGCTGGTTTAGACAAGGTGCCAAAAAAACTTGCTTAAATATGAGGCCGTTTATCCTACCTTTGGAGGTCATTTGAGACACACTTTTCATGACTATGAGTTCAACTTACCAAAAGGGCTCGGAATGATCAGCAAGCAAACATATTTCAGTTGAGGTACTTTAGATAGCATTAAAACATCAATACCCCATCCCTAATTCAAATTTGAGTCCAAATTTTAATTTTAATTTTAATTTTATTTGGCTGGTTTAGACAAGGTACCAACAAACAAGTTCGAATAGAAATACGGGGATACATAGTGACTACCAGTACGCACCAAGTTACAAATATTATTACATGCCCCAAATTTTCAAACTGTTCTCTGTTCTACCTCTTCCTACCACGTCGCGTGCCCTTCTTCGCCTTAGCACTTCTTGTTTTTGGTTCTACTACACACACAAGTTCACTGATCATCTTGGTTTTCTTCACTGGTCTTTTCAACACCTCGCCAACACCCTCGTGATCAGTGTCTTCAGTCTCAATGTTGACAGCAGTTTTAGTTTCTTCGGTGTGTACCCCAACATGGGTTTCTTCAGTCTGAACCTCGACACGCTCAGGTTCAGTTTCTTCGGTGTGTACCTCAACATGGGTTTCCTCAGTCTGAACCTCGACACGCTCAGGTTCAGTTTCAACCTCGAGAGCAGTTTCTTCAGTCTGAATGTTGACTGCAGCAAGATTTTCTTCAGTCTGCTCAGGCTCAGGCACACTTCTCTTCTTTCTACCGCCATTGACTCTTGCTTTTTTTGTTGGCCAACACTGTTCAACAACAAGGGGCTGACTTGCTCGCTTCCTCCTGGCCATTGGGAAAATGTTATAGATATAGTAATTGGAAAAAAGCACCAAATCAAAACACAAAAAAATACACAAGAACATACTTTGGCTTATCAGGAGTGTAACGGCATTTGACAGATCCCACTCTGTGCCCAAGTTCCTGGCACAACTTGCATCTGTTTTTGTTACCTTTTTGGGCCCTTTTTGGCTTTCCATCTTCCTTTCCCTTCTTACTACTCCCACCTTTCTCAAACCATGCCTTGAATCTACTCTGTTTAGGCCTGCCAGCCTTTCTTTTCGTCAAGGGAGGACACATGGAAAATTGAATGTCCACTTCAGGCCACTGAGACTGATCTGTAAGTGCTGGAATTGGAGTAGCATATGCAGCTTTGAATCTTGCTACCGAATAATATTCATGCAAATATGGGTGCATGTTTATCTTCGGTTGGGATGCTAAGAAGAGAATGGCATGCTCACATGGTTTACCAGTGTGTTGCCACTCGAGGCAAGTGCAATCATGCAATTCAGTGTTAACAACATGTCTCCTTCCAGTTTTGTTATCTCTAACTTCAGCACCCCAAGGTGAAGATTTTTCAACAAACAAATGTGAAAGACATCTGCTCCTATTGACCACCTGTTGTACCACTGCCGGAAGCTTATCACCTTGCAGACAATCACCTATCCTTCTTCTCAATTCCCACAACCGCATGAACATGATCCTGATTTGGTCAACCATGTCATGCACAGGCAAATCTTTTAACTCCTTCACCTTGTTGTTGAAACTCTCTGCCAAATTGTTGTTGATGTGGTCACACTTGATGGCAGTGTTGAATGCTGACCTGTACCATAACAAAGAATGGTAGGTGTTCAGCCATGGACCAAACTCATCACATGCTGCCATTATCTTATCAAGATGATATTTGTGTGTCTGTCTAGTGTAAGATCTTGCTGCTGGCCACATGCGCCCAAATTCTTCTCCCCTAAATTTTTTGATCAAATTCATCCACAAATGACCGAAGCACTCCCTCTGCTCAGCATGTGGGAAAACATTTTTCACTGAATTTTCAAGCCCCTTACATGCATCTATGTGTATAGCCAAAGGTGACACTGGCCCTAGGCATCTTTTCAACTGGATCATGAACCATGTCCATGAAGCCTCTGTTTCTGACTGAAACAAGCCAACAACAATAGGAAACATCTAGTTGTGTCCATCTAGAGCATTGCATGCTGCCAACTGACCATTCCACTTGCCTGTCAAAAATGATGAGTCTATGCTCAAATATGGACGGCACCCTGCTTTGAACCCATCGATGCAAGGCTTCAAAGCCATAAAAAACTTGGAGGACTTGACTTCACCTTCGGCTGATACCTCTGTATCTATCTCCACAACACTGCCAGGTGACCTCTTTTCCACCTCTGCTTTGAAGTTGTAAAGCATCCTAAATGTATTTGCCCAATCACCATATAAATTTTTCATTGCCCTTTGTTTTGCCTTCCACACTGTGGTATATTTCAGTTTAATGGGGTACATCTTTTCCAAGTCTACTTTGAGTTTCTTGGCAGTAGTGTTTGGTGTTTTGGCTAAAATTGGGGTGATCTTTTCTGCAACCCAAAGTTGTGATGTCATGGTTGATACTCTCTGTGAACTTGTAATACAAGTATGTTGATTGGGGATTTGGTTAACCCTGACAGTACTTCCATCAGGTTGCAGTCTAGCAGATATGTACCACTTGCAAGGCTTCACACTACCATCAAATCCTCTGCACCTCGCATAAAACTTCTTTCTATCAGTCCAAACAGTCTTGGCATCAAACTCATGTTTCACTGCATAAGTCTTGAAACACATCCTAAACTCCTTCATGCTTGGGAACAACTTGCCTACTTCAATGACAGGGTTTTCTTTGTCATACACATGCACCAGCTCATCATCATGTGCATCATCTACTTCATCCGCAGCTTGTTCCATCAACTGTCCATCTACTTCTTCATCAGCATTAGCAGGCAAACTAGATTCTCCCCTCTCCTGCTTATCTCTGTCATCGACTGGAATGCCAAAAAGTTTGGCCATCTCAATGTCAGGCATTGGTGCAATGACCAAATCAGTAGGCTCATCTAATTCAACTACATTCCAATCAACAGTTGCTGCAGTTTTAGTTTCAGTTCCAGTCACCTGTCCCTCTTCGGCTATTACTGTAAGTTCAGTACACATGGGAATCAATGGCCTCTGTGTAGCCCAATCATCATCTACCATCTGCGCAGCCAATTGTGATGGCACATATCCAACCTTCGAAAAAATGTTCAGATCAACGAGCTCAGCAAAAAAATTAGCCCGTTTGCTTGTCCAGCCGTTTTGCCGATCGATTTCTTCAACAATCTGTTCACCATCTTCTATTCTCACATACTCTCCTTTCCAATCATCAAACCGCAACAGTGATACTTCTTGCTCTGGACCCCAAACTATATTCTCCCCAATTTTTTCCACCCATTTCTTCACTGCCGTCTCTCCCATGTTTTGTAGAACTTGTGGATCAATCTCTGTAAACTCAACCTCCCATTTAACAATTGTGTCTCTCTCAATGTTCTGTATGCTACCATCAACTAATTTTGCCTTTGATCGAAAGAAATTGACTATCAATTCGAAGGTCTGAGCGGCAGCATCCCCTCTGTCAGTGGCGGACAGTGTGAGCCCGTGAGAAAGAGCGGGCGCCCGAGAAAGAGCAGACGAGGCTACCCCCTAATTGCATGCAAAATTGGATCGGAGAGAGGCGCATTACCTATTCAAAATTGAATCTGGCGGCTCCATCTCAGTATGCCCACGGACTCCCCTCACAACCTCTTGATTTCGCAAGTGAAAACAGAGGAAACGAGTTGAGATCTATGGGCCCAAGAGAGGAACGGGAGGGCGACTAGGGTTTGAATTCACTCACCATTTTCTTATGATGAAGGCTCCGCTGCCGTTGAGAACGAGGGCTCCGTCGCCGCCACCGAGAACGCAAGATCCGCCGCCACCGGAGAAGAAGGGGGGCAGAGTGGCGGGCCCAGCACGGTCGGGCGGCAGGGCACGGTCAGCTGTTTTGAGGAACAATTAAGTTGGACCCACATGTCCTAACATAAACGGGCGGGCTTGGTTGACGACCAATTTAACCACATTTAACACCCCATGTGGCCCTGGGCTATTTACACGCTCAAATGTGTCGCACCACAGCCATTCGCTCGAACAACGTCGCACTCTTGCCAATTCACCTCAAAAACGTCGCACAGGAGCTATTGGCCCTTTTGGTACCGATTCAGGATATCCACTACCTCGGCATGGGACGGGTACACCTTTGGCGCCGCATTGCCCTTGCCGTATACCAACATGCAGGCCTTGGAGTTGCACATGATAGAAACCTTGCTTGCCTTACTTGCCAGGTTCTTACCACACGTCTCCAAGGTATGGCGCCAGCTCGATTCGTTGTCGATGTACTCGAGGGCAATGTTCTTGCGACCCATTGCCAACGGAGGGATAAAATGAGCAATGGAAATTAGGTTGATGGTTTTGTCAAGGTGGGGAGATCTGATTTACAGTGGAGGATCGACCAAGATGGGGAGGCTATATCGAGAAACTTTTAACTCTACGCTCACAAAATAAGGACGTGCACTATCTTCATAAATGCATCATCAAACCAAGTATTTTGTTTCAATAAAAAGTGCTTATAATGGACCAAGGGAACAAATATCCGTAATAAAGAACTTTGGTTTCTCTCAGGAAGCCCATGCATCTTATCCGGATATGCTTATTTTAGCTATGTATTACCAAATTAATTTTGTTCCAAAGTTAGATGGTTATTCAAAAGTGTACATCGTCCCATTAACCATCTACTATTAATTTGTTACCATGTTAAGAAATAACAATAAATGATGTACACAAATTATCCTATAATGTATGACGAATTGAAAGTACTAAAGTTCTGCGAATTTTTCCAATACGTTAACTGAATGCGGTGTCACAGCCCTATAATAATTGCTTGTAAATAATTGCATTAGTGAGCATCACCATGCATATTTGAATTCAAAGAAATTTGAAAGCCTCAAAATTTAATTAAAGGGCAAAGAACCCCCAAAATTGCATTCAATGTTCCAAAATTCCTTTAAAAATTTGGAGAATTTTGGCGAGAGTTATATATCAAACCAAAATTTAGGAACATTTTTCAGGAACATTTTGGGACATTGAATTTAAATCATTATTTTATTTGAATTTGGATGTATATTCATAATATATAGGATATACTTTCAAATAACCATGTAGTAATTTATGTGCTTTTGGAAAAGTCCATGAAGCACTTACTTGGCGGCCCAGCAGGACAGCCCAGCCCACCAGGGGCTGGACCGTCTTCTTCCCCGCACCAGTAGGCATTGGTGCGCAACCATGTCCCGTGCCACCTCCTGCTTCGCCCCCCATGCCATCCCTTGTGCCCGGAAACAACCACGATCCACTCTCCCTTCTCCCTCGCGCTGGACCTTTCTCCCTCTCCTCCAGCCTTGATCTCGAGCACCACCCGAGACCACCCAACGGCCGTCGTGTTTCGTTTCCGTGGCCACCGACGACGGAACGTCGCAGTGCCATGTCCAAGAGCATCGCCGCTCTCCTCCACATCTCCAAGTTGAAGATGGCGTCCCCACGTGCCCTGAAACCTCGCCATCGAGCCCATTTTCATCGCCATGGCCGACGAATGCCTTCGCTCGATTCACTTCGTTCAAGCTGTCCCCGAGCCCGCTCATCTTCTCTGCCGCACCTCTATGAGCTCCTGCTCTTTCCCCTATGCTCTCCCCGTAGTTCCTGTTTGCTAGCTACCATCCTCGCGAGCCGAGCTCTACCGCCGCCTGAGCTCACCACCGGCACTGCTCCAGCCAGCCCCGTCATATGCTAACACTACCATTGGATGCCCCACGCTACACGTGTTCCAACATGCCTAGCCTCGCGTCGGGCCATGGCCGGAAACGGCTAGCCGACAAACACCGCCGGTTAGCCACTAGCTAATTCCACTGTCAACACTAATTAACCAGCCCCCACAGTCGCTGACAGCCGCCCCCGCCGGACAAACCCCAGTCAACATGGGATTAAACCGGGTGAGCCACAGTGCCACTGACGTGTGGACCCCATGCGTCAGGTTTGACCCTGGTCAACCCAGTTGACTCGCTGACGTAAGGCTAACACAAAGATGATTTCATAATTACTTTTTTTGTTTTTTATTAAATGAAAAATGATTTTATAAATTCTAGAAAATGTTGCAAACTTAAAAAAACCATAGAATTTTAACCGTAACTCCAAATGAAATAATTTATATATGAGAAATTATCAAAAAATATGAAGAATCTGTTTATGCCATGTTCCTGATGTTTGAAAAAGTTAACATCATCAAATAGGATAATTCATGATTATGGAATATATGGAAATTAGTTTTGGAGTTGGAATTTTTTATATGTTTGAATTTCACTTCAATTAATATGACTAACTATTGCATTAGGTCAATTCAGTACCTTAACATGTCATATCATTAATTTGGTTGTGCATTGCATTTAATGTGTTTTTTCCCTTTGTTTGTTGGCGTTGTTCCTTCTCGGTAGAAGACGGTTCTGACGTCGTGATCGTTGACACCGATGAAGAGCTAATAGCTATACTATCCTTAGAAGTGCCAGGCTAGAAAACCCCCTTGGTCATTTCTATACAATCTCACTCTCTCGCTCCTGCTCTCCTTTATTGCATTAGGACAACAATGATTCAACTGTTACCTGTTGCGGTAGTTGAAGCCATTCCTCTGCATGACCTGTCTTTGTCACAGTAAATAGTTAAAACGGTCTAACATGAGTAGGAATTGCTTGAGCCATGTTGTGACTACCCATCCATGTTTGGTTGCTATGCATGCTATTTCTTAGAGTTGTGTCGGGTCTGATTCATTCATGAATGAGTTGGAATGTTGTGATCATGTTCTGATGTTGAGAGCTAACTGTGTGAACACAATTTGGTAAAGGTAGTGATGAGAGGCCATGTAGGAGTACATGGTGGCCTGTCTCATTGAGACTGTCCTTAGGAACTGAGTTCTGTGTATGTGATCCAAGATAGTTACTACCAAACATTGGGCCCTGGAATAATATGACTCCTCTCGAGTTATTAATTGCCTTGATCTCTGTCCAGGAGTTGCAAATAGTTTCTAGTTTTTATAGGTAGTGCTATTTGTCTACCAAGTGAAACCTGGTACAGGTGGGCTTGGGACAGACTAGGCATAGTGGCACGATGTACCAAGCGTAGTTCCATTCGTCGAGGTGGGCCTGGGAACCCTGTGCACATCATTTGGGGCCGTGATGGAAACTCCAGCCGGACTTCCATTGCGGGTCAGTTCTCAAATATGCGATAAACCTGGACTAGAGTCTTGCATGGTTAGTCAGGTTGTGGCGTAATGTAGTAACATAGTACCGCTTTTTCGACTGTCCGGTCGAGAATGAACGGTGAGATCAATGTTAACAGAACTAGGTCTACAGCGTACGGAGAGTACGGTGCTACAGTACTCCACGAAACATGAACCATATGAAGCACAAATAGTGTTAGGCAGGGTGTATGAAGGGTGCACGGGATGGGAGCAAAAGTTCCCTTCTCGACCCACTTTTGGGTGTTTGGCAGAGTGCATCAAGGGTGCATGAGTCCACACTAGTAGGTTAACACAAATACACGAAGAGGAAACAATTATATTGAGATGAGAATGCAACCAAACACACCCACACGCTTTGTGCTACAGTGACTGATCTGCATCGTCTGAGTTTGATCCAACGGTCATGTTGCACCGAGACATGGACATGCCCATGCAGAGGGCGCCTAAACACCACTGAAGTCCCTCTACTTCTCGAGGCGCACGACGTTGGTGATGCAGGGGGCGAAACGGCTGAAAGGCAATGCAATCTACGGGAAGGCGGAGGGGGCCAGCCGAGGAGCGGGGAATCTTTTGGTTTTCACCATGGTAAAACACCAGTCGATGACTTCTCACATCAGGGAGCAGTGGGTTTTACAGGCGGAGTCATCGTGACTAATTGCTGCTGCGCCTGCTCCCATCAATCAAAAAATTAAAAATCCTGCCGCGCCTGCTCCCATCAATAAAAAAATAAAAATCCTGCCGCACTCAAACACCAGAGCAACGCCGCGGTGGATATTTAAATTTACCTGCCGGCAAGTAGATAAAAAAGGGGTGAAAAGACAAATGTGGCGGCGGCCTAGCTAATCGGTCGAACTAGCCCAACTAGCTAGCCACCATGCTTCACTGATATACTCGGTGGGAAAGGTGGTCTTTCGTGATTTGACGACTCATTTACTTGCTTTGGCGAAAACGCGCGATAGGGCGTCCCACGTCAGGAAGAATATATGCGTGCACCACCCGGGAGGACCCCGAAACCGCGCGGTAGGGTGTGCCATGTCTCGGCACGGAGGAAAAATGAGCGCGTAAAAATTTACTTTATCAGACGTAGTACCTATGGTTCGACCTCGGGACCCAGCCAGTCGGTCGAAAACACTCCACTAGCCACACAGCTTCATCATGCTAACGTGGCACGGAGGATAGGTGTGGTTAGCTCCGTCTCGACCATCCACAACGTCTCTTGTTCTAGGCGATTCTTCTATTTTCCAAGCTTTTTTTAGTTGTAATAACACCACGGTAAGCTAGCGTCGCTCTTCGTGTGTGACCGTGCAAAGGTTAGACGATGGAGAGAAGTGGGAGATCGCAGACCTGGGACCCACCAGTAAGTGAGTCAACGGTCATGCACGTGTTGACGAGGCACTCCCTCTACTCTACTCAACATAATACTGTATAAAATCAAGTTATGGGACAAAGCCAACAACCGTTGTTGTTTCAGGCTATCGACTTACGCTTTGTAGTCCAGGTTGCCAGTTCGAATCTCGTCTTTCAGATTTGTTAGTTTTAGGTCCAAATTTGATTAATGACAAGTGGGACCCCCTAGTGTTGTTCCGATATTTCAGTGTAGGATGTTTTTTTGAACAAACACTTTGCGCGGTTAGACAAGTAACGGCACGACTTACACGTATTTTGCAAGTTTACAAAGAAAAATGACAGCGACATAGAATATCACATCCACCCCGTAGCTTAGATGCTATGGTCATACGAGCTTTTACACCGTTGGAAGTGAGGTCCAATGGCTTGGGAGTAGTCTTTGTAATTATGCGCAATTTCCAAACTCTCCAAAGGTTTTTTTTGCAAATAAAACATTCAGGCCTCGTGTGTGCCGGTGCATCTTGGATCCAACGGCTCCCCGTTGCTCATATTAGGTGCTCCCTGCAGCTTAATTACCCGCTACGGTGATATGAGAATCTAGGTCGTATGATCAGTGATCAGACGACACATGCGTAGTACTTGTACTTTCTGCGCAATTCCCAAACTCTCTCAGCCGTATATTGCAAAAACATTCAAACCTCCTACTGTGGGCCGTTAGATCTCCGTGAACTCGTATCACCATAGAATCTACGGTGCGGGAGGACCTCATATTCTCCTGTGCGAGAAAACATAAGGTGCTCTCGCAGCTTGGATGCTATGGTGATACGAGCTTCGAGGTCGTTTGATCTGAGATCCAATGGCATCTGAGCAGTCTTTGTGCTTGCAAGCAGTGGCCGAACTCTTTGGGGGCTTTTCTGCAAAAAACCATTCGAACCACCGAGGAGGTGTTGGGTCACAAATCCAACGGCTCCGAAGAGCTTATATCACCAAAGCATCTAAGGTGTGGTAGCACATGATATTCTTACATACAGGAGAATAGGATATCCTCCTTCATCTTAGATGCTACGGTGATACGAGCTTCGAGGTCGTTGGATATGGGATCCAAGGGCATCTGAGTAGTTTTTGTACAAATTGTGTGCAATTCTCAAACTCATCAAGGTTTCCTATAAAAATATTAAGACATCATGTGATCTGCTATATCTCAGATCTACAAGCTCCAAGCAACTCGTATCGGCATATAGCATCTAAGGTATGGGGGCACATGATATTCTCCCGGGGAGGAGGGGTGGGGGTGCACAACCAATCGGTGGTTGGGAGGGTGGGGATAAATATAATCTAAACAACCCTAAACAGAGCTTCAAAATTTTATCTAAGGTCGAGGGGTTGACCCCCGACAATCATAGCTCTGCTGAATTAAACACAACATTTGCATGTACTGTAGTACCAGACTTAATATTCATGTTTCAGTTTCATGTTCGTTTTAAATATTGAATTGAGGACCATGCATGTCTTACATTTTACTCCCTTCATTCCTAAATATTAGTCTTTTTAGAGATTTCAAATGGACTGGCACATACGGATGTATATAGACAAATGTAGTCGCTTTTTGAAATCTCTAAAAGACTAATATTTAGGAACAGAAGGAGTATTTTTGAATTCGTGTCATACATACATGGTTTCGAAAAATGGATGCACTATACTTATTGGATTGTTGTGTGTGTGTGTGTGGTCATATGCTTGATACATACAAAGTTTTCTCACCTCCATATTGTTCATCTTTTAAATTTGAATTTGCATTGAAAAACTTACTAGGGGTACCATGAAATGTGAAATCTGCATTGAGATCACTATATCACAAACTCACTCTAATTCAACAACTCGTCATAAATCAATTACCACATTGAGATTAGTACTTGCAAGGAAAATACGGGCATTGTAATACACATAGATTCGTTCGGCAATTTAAAAGGTTCCTTTCGTATTCTCGAATGGTAGGACCCAACAGCGTACCACCCAGACCTTGGCTCGTGTTGATCCTAAAAAAACAAATAAACCAGGGCTCGTGTCCTTCTGGTGGCGTGCGTGGTACGCACATTAGGCAACCCCAACTAGTCGAGCCTCCGCGTTTCGAGTCGAAATATCTAGCGGCCAGAATTCCAGCCCTAGGAAATTCCCCTCATGTCCCCGATCCATAATGACTGCCGATGAACAACGGAGGGATGCTTTAGTAACTAGACAACGTTACCTACCGTGCCGAGCACAGTTCAATTCCCTCGGTTGCCGCTCGCCAAGGTCACCCGTCAACTACATTGCCTAGTAGTACTACTACTACTACACCAGGATGAGCACAGAATTGAGCCCATTTGTTCGTGCCTAGTACTTGACTTAATATATCAGGCAATGCACTGGTACGAAGCGATTATCCTTTTGCTCTGGATATATAACTTGTCTGAAGTCTAACTAAGCAAAATGTTTGACCAAATCCTTTCTTAAGAAATACAACAGGACAGATGTATGGCTTGAAAATTTATTGCATGATGCAGGTTATGATATTGTTTCGAATCCTGGATCTTAAATTTTAGAAAATCCAAAAGTGACCATAAATTCTTGAAACTGAGCATAGTCACGTGATATGGCACAAATATTACTTCGTAATTTTTTTCTTCAATTTGAGACAAGCTGCTTATGACAAGTTGCACAAATGAAGAGCCAAGGTATTTTGGAACAAAGACCTGTCACGTTAAGGCGAACGCTTTCACTATTGAAACCGTGGGCATTTACGTGCCGCCACGAGTCCCGCTTCTCATCGGCAGGTGCCGTCCGAGCAAGCGTGTGAGTCGACGGGAGGCATGTGAGCAGACCGCTGTGCAGGCTCACCGGGAGGCGAGCCCTTTGACCAGGCTCCGCCGCCAGCTTCGTCCCAACTGCTCCCACTTTTAATGTCGTCGGCGCTGCAGTTTAAAATCAACCCCGCACTACCCTGTATCGCTACAATCTTCTCTCTTCCTCTCCGATTCTCCTGTCATCTACCTCCAACCAGCCTGACCTAAACGTACGCCATGCCGCATCATGATGGTCTGCCCTTAGTCTTCCAGTTTCCTGAGGAAGACACCCAGCCGGAGTCTCAAGAACATAAGGCGCTTTGGGACGAGCTTGAACTGGCCTTGCGGTAAGACGCCGCGCCTGTCCCCGCTCCCGTTCCGGCTCCCTTCGCCCCGACTGCGCCAGCGCCCATCCTCATGGCTTTGATGGGCTGGGAGCCGCACATTGTCGCCGAGCTTGATGCCACGGGGTTCCACGAGGTCCCCGCCGACTTTCACGCGCCCATGCACCTGCTAGCGCATGCGCCTGCGCGCACGTTGTGCCGGTGCCCGTGCACCTCCCAGCGCATGCGCCTGTGCATGCACTGACGTGCGCACCTACGCCGGTGCCCGTGCACACGAATGTCTCCGCCACGCCGTTGACAGCTCCAGTCCCCGCGTGGGTGCCAGTGCCCCCCTCAGCGGCATGGATGGCCGCCGTCGACCGCTTCCTTGCACCAACGCCAGTCGCCTCCTGTAACGGCCCCAAAATTGGGTTATCAATTTTTGTGCTGTTATTCTCTCCTGGCACTCATTTTCAAAATTTTCTCCTGAGTTTGCTGGATGACCCTGAGAAATTTTTGTCATTTCCAACCTTTCAAAATCCTGCTCATGTCTTTTTCAGTGGGCAAGACCTCATTTGCATCAGCTCAATTCCTCTTAAACCCTAATTCCAAATTTTTGGAATTTGGATATGCCCTTGTGATTACAAAGGAGCCACCATTTTCCTTGTTCTGTTGATCCTCCCAATTGATCCCAGAGATCATCCTATCTTTCTTCACCTTGGATATGCAAAAATATTGCTAAGTCCAATGCAATATTTTTGAATTATGATTTATTCCTTTTCTTGCCTTTCTGAGGAATAAAATCCAAAGGCATATCTAGCCATCTCCTAAATTCATGAGAATTGGTGGAGTTGATGCTTATGCCTAATCCAAGCTCTGGCAAGTATATTGGCCATAATTAAATAAGGAAATTTGTCTTTTCCTATTTAATGCCAATATTGCATTTCTGCCAATTTCCAAAGGAACTACTATTTTTATAGTAGAGAAAATTCCCACATAAATTGTGGAGCTTGTCCTTGCTATATAATCACTAGTTCCATCCTAATATCATGATTCCACAGTTCAAAATTTGGCACATGATCCAATGCAAGTTTCTGCCTTCTCTGAAATTTTGCAAAGGAAGTGCTTTATTGTTAAGTCCAATTGAGCTGCAATTTGGCAGGGTGTTTAACATTGTTAAATAACCCACGGACACCAAAGATGAGCTCAATCCATTCACCCTAGCTCCCTGTGCAATTTTTCAAAGTTTCTAACCAGAACACAAGTTTGTGAAAGAAGTACCTTCATAGTGTTTCCAAATGGGATGAAACTTTCCATCCTCTCAAGTATCTCAAATAATTGTCCTCCACCCAAATTCAGTTCATTTCATTGAACTATGTGAGCACAGGAGCAATTCTTGTTTTCTGTCCAAATTTTCAGTTTGTGAAGCAAGTGTATTTCATCTTGCTCAATTATGGCTGATAATTTTTCCAGGCCTTCTTCTACCCATATAACCTATCTCCACAAGATTGTGGCTCATTTCACTTGACCAATTGCCCTGAGGATTTTTCTGAAGTTTTTTTTGGACAGAAATGATAGCTGTGAAGGAAGTACCATTTTGGTGAGTCCATTTGGTATGAACTTTTTACAGCAAGATGGTATGTTCAAATCATTAGGCTTTGCCAAGTTATAGCCCAATCCATCACTCCTAGTGAGTGTTTCATCATGATTAAGTTTCTGGGTCAGTTTTGGTGGTTGTACAGCAACTATGATAAATAGTTGTCCATTTTACCTCAAAACTCCCAGGACCGTAGTCCTTTCTACCCCAAGCCTCCCGGACATCAAGTTTACCATTTACCCTCTCTAGTTTTATCTCTAGGATGTTGCCAAGTTTGCAACAGCAAACTTGTGCAGCTTGGTTTACTCAGCTCAATTTGTCTCTGCCCGTTTCTTTACCATGGTAATACTCCACTCTGGAAGGACTACGCGGTAGACATGAACTTACATCAGTAAAAACCCAAGAGCACGCCATGCTAGTGGTGACTACGAGGGCAGCCAGCCAAAACGGTGGTCTAGCCACTGTTCTCGTCGGCAGCGCTGCTCCGACCGCCTCTGGCCTCGCCATTAATGTCCAGTAGCCCCCCCTCATCGTCGTCTTCCCCCAGGACCTCTGCCCCCCTTCGTTTTCTTCTCCGGCGAGCCGTACCAACGACAGAGTAGTGCGCGCCCGTGAGCTCGTCGTCTTCCTCGCCTCTGTCCACTTCCTGCTTTCGTCCCCGAGCGCCTCTCGTCTCCGTGGGCCTCTGCTGCTCGTCTTGACCCTCCTCGTCACCTTCCCGTGCGCCTCCGTGACTGCTGCGGCCGGTAGAGCCGTGGACGGACACGATCGGCGGTGCTCGGCTCGGCCACCCCTCGCCCCGGCTATAAAAGGAGCCCGCGACCCCCTCGAGCTGTTCATCAGCAGGTCCCCGCCCCTCTTCTACGCCTCCCCAAGCGCTCATTCTTCCCGGAGCACCTCTCTGTCCCCCTCCCCATCGCCATAGCCGCCGCCTCGGGTCTCGCCCGATTCCGGTGCTCCCGAGCTCCCCCCGCCGTTCCTCCACCACCACTGCATCCCCATGCTCCGGCGAGCCTCCCCGTGGCCTCGGCCTCTCCTCTCCTCCACCGTAGCCCCATTTCACCGACGACCGAACCCCCTCTCCACCGCAGGCCCTGCTGCCCTCTGTTCGGCGCTCGTCGGTGGCAGCGGTTACCCCCATTAGATGCGCCTCTTCCTCCTGAGAAGATCGGTAGGTCGCCCGTCTCCTAGGGTGGCCGGATGCGCCGGCGGTCGCCGTCGGGGCGCGCCTGCTCCCTCGGCCAGGCGAGCACTGCGCGGGAGGAAGAAGGAGACCGACCGGGCGGGCCCCACCTCCATGCGGGCCCCGCAAGTCAGCCACCCAGGGGTTGACCTGGCTTGCTGACCTGGCGTAAGTGGAGACACCTCGGGTCGGATGCGCTTTCGCCTTCGGAAAGCGTACTTCGCCGTGCCTTCTAACAGAAATACGTTTTCGCTTTCTGAAAACGTACTTTTTGTTGCCTACGGTCAGTACTGCGCTTTCCCTTCTCTGAAACGTATTTTCCTTAGTGCGCTTTTTGATTTGACCGACAAGGGCCTGTGTGTGAATATTTAGTTTACAGATTATTCCCTGTCATTCAAACGGCCGTATCTTTGCAACCATAACTCCGATTGAGGTGATTCCAATGCTCCCGTTCTCTGTCCGTCGAGCTCTTTCCGTTGGTATCATTTCCATAATATTGTCACATAGTGAAAATGACCATTTTTCCCTTGCACGTAAACAGCCCCTCCGAGAGAGAACTGTTTCCGGCAAATCTTTCCGCGATCGTTTCGCACTTTTTCTCGGATTATTCCTCGACCCCCAGGCAAGCCAACCTCTTATCATGAGCCCCAAACTTGCATGTTGACTTTGCTTGCACCTTGTGTGTGTGTGTAGTTGCAGTTGTTTTATATCGTTTTGATCGGCAGTTATTTCTTTATGCCTATCTTGCATGCTTGTGTTTTCATGATATCTTTTGCCATGCTAATTAAAATGTTGTTATTGATAATGCCATGTCACTACTCTACTTTATTTGCATGTCATCGTTATACAATGTTATGAGGATTGTAATGCACCGTTGATATGCTATTACTTGGTATTGTCATGTTCTTTATGATATAGCTGTGCACTTGAGTAGTTCAATATTTTGTTCATGCAATCGTATGCTGCATGCTCATTGTTGCATTCATGTTCATGATGATGGAGAAGGAATTAAAATTACTTAATAATAACAAACCTCCTCCGTCATCGATGGGATCGAGTCATAGTGCCACCAAATCGAACTTTTTTAGTGCAGCCACATTTGCCTTTGTGGGAAGGCCCTAATGCGAGCTATTGGCGTGACCTCTCGCCGGTGCCTCCCACTAGGGAAGGTTATGGGCGTGTTTACCCTGATCAGGTAAGCGGACATAACCTTGTGTGCTCGTTTTTGAGATTTTTGGTACGAGTCCCCGAGTGGGAGTGTCCCCGAGTGGGAGTTGACCACGACGGTGGTCGGGGTGTCTTTGGTAGAGACGGGGCCACCCAGGACCAGCCCATTGGGGATTGGGTCGGAGTGGCCGGGAGAGCGTCATGGCAGTAGGTTGGTTTCGTCGTAATGCCGTTGGTCCACCCGAATGGGATGACGAGGCCATGGGTTCCGTGGTGTGGGTACAGTGTGCTACCTCTACATAGTGTATAAAGTCTATCGATAGCAACAGTTCGTAGTAGGTCCCACTATCAGGTCTTGGTCGAAATGGAGGATAAACCTGAAATAATTAAATTGGTAAATAAATATGTGATAACAAGAATATGGTAACTTGAACTATGAGATAGTCATGAGGAGTCACGACGATATCTTGATGATGAGATAAGTGGTTGTGATCGCCGTAAGGATCACGGGCCAAATATTGGTCGTGGTTGTGATCGCCGTAAGGATCATGAGTTGTTCTTGAGAAAGACCACTTTGGTGGCGTGTTTGTGATCCAGAGATGATCACAGTTGATAAGAGAGTCCGAGGGACTTGGTGCACAAGTTTGGTTGCATTGCTGGAATAATATATCATTATTTGCATTTAAAGAACCATGATAGAACAGAAGATGATTGCATAATGTTAACATGCTATGTCTGCATTGGATATTATTGGTAGTTTATTTTCAGCATAGTTTCTTGATGCCATGCTGTGCTTTGATTGACATGTTAAGTTATGCCATGATTGAGATAAAATTCTATGTTTTGTTATTACAATGTTATAATCATGTTCTGATATGCCATGTCATTGCCATGTTAGTAGATGTTATGATTTTGTTCATGCTTAGTTGATTTTTATCATGCCATGTTTAGTAATTGATATGAGATAGGGTGTTGCATGCGCTCGGTTCTTGCTTTGTCTTCTGCTTGTTTGGATGCTATGTATTTGGTTGTCTTGCAAGTACATTCAATATACTGACCTGTCGTGTCATGCCAGTTTTGTAGGTCGTACCCGTATTGCTCGCTTGATCCGTCGTGCTAGGCCCTAATCTTGCCAGTCCTGTGAGTTGTGGAGCCCAGCCAGAGTTGTTATGCTGCCAAACCAAGACTTCCGCCGCCATTTTTATCAGACTTCCGCTGTCATTTAATAGCCTTAGGGCTATGCCAGATAATTGTATTCATCAATGATGTAATCTCATATACATGTATTTGATGAATATTTTTGTACTTGGAATGCTGTATTATGGACCTGTCGTGCATCAGGTGTTATCCTGGCCTGACGTGCGAAGGCCCCCTGCTCCATGCGGATAGGGGTGCCACACCTCCTCCCGCTAGTTGACTCGCTCCGAAGTCCAGAACATTTTGGCCTTCCTTGAAGCTAGGCCAACATCCAGGAGTACGCCAAAAACGGCGCAAGGCGCCGCCGTCGCCGTCGTCAGTGGCCCGACGACACACAGAGCACGATAGAGGAGCCACATCCGACCGCAAGACGCCCCCGCCGCCGCCGCGTAATCTAAATTTGCCATGAAAAATGTTCGGATTGCCATGCTTAAAATCCGAACATTTATCATTTCCATTTATTTTAGATCGATCGTCGTATAATTTAAAGTCGGAGTCAGACTGAAAGAAATCTATAGTTTGGTCGATTGAATGTTCTGCTAGAGTCGTATCAAATTAAATAGAAAACATCATCAAGCCACATGTATTCCTTGTCATCCAACGACCTAGACCGCTTCAATGTCGAGCGCTCAACACGTTTAGCGTGGAGTTAATTTCATGCCAAAAATAGTGCTAATCACATAATAACACGCAAATAATATCCTACTTAATATCCGCATGCACTTAATATACTTCCAAATTAACGTGCATTGCATGTACACACTGATTAGTGCTGCTAGCATGTGAAACTAGTGTCGTAACTTGTGAACGCGTCCAGATATGGTCAACGGCAACATCGCCCGCGAGTTCTTCGTGTTTGCCTGTGCGTCTAAACGCAGAAGGGGAGGAGAGAGAGAGAGCACACATGGAACCCACCAGTAAGTGAAGGGAATAGTACTAAAAATAATATTACATGTTATCCATTAAATAGGCTGTGGTAATATAAAAACATTATGTGAACAAAGGGAGGTACAACAAACATTGCTGTTCTACATGTTGCCTATTGACGTGCGGCTTGAAGGCCCTAGTCGCATGTTCGATCCTCGTCCTTTATTTTTTAATTTGTATATGGGTCCAAATTTGTTTCATGACATGTGGGCCCCTCCGTGTGTAGTTTGTAGCGCTTTAATTTGTGGGTCGAAATTTGTTCCATTCCAAGTGGAGTATCGGTGTGTAGTTTTGTAGCTTATTTATAATAATTATAGAAAACAACAGAGTTTTTTGCAATAATACCATGGTGCGACGTTGAAGGCGAGAAAGGACATGCGAGAGAGCGATGACCGAGCCAGAGGGAAATCAACTAGGGGAGTTGCGGGGGTGGCAACGGTGTTTGGAGTAGTCGTGGGCCGAATGCTACAAAAATATAATCTAAACCGACCGGAATAAATGCCTACACAAATTAATCCAAGGTCGGAGTGCCCCTCACAATGTAATTAGCTCCAGCTTTGCGAGGGATGGAGAGGTAGCAAGGTCAATCGAGAGACATATAGATAGAGAGACAAAGTGAGTGTGGTCCGACATTCATTGAACAGATATATATGCTCTTGAGAGATATTGTCCGATTGAGCTTTTGGCAAGGGTGAGGGCTGTAAGATAGAGCTTGAGAGATGATCCAGTCACAGACGTGTAGATATATTTTGTGCGTGGGAGGAAGCAAGGTCAATCGATCACATAGGGTCGTCGTGCGATCGAAAGAGTGAGACGGGTTGGTGAGAGTGACCTATATAGACAATGTGCATGAGAGAGTATACAATGTGAATAAGTCGAATTGGGCTCAAACATGGTGATATATCGTTTTTTGTCCGAGAAAGAGCGAGGTCAATCGAGACATATAAAGAGAGAGAGAGAGAGAGAGAGAGGGAGAGAGAGAGAGGGAGAGAGAGAGATATTGAGCGAGTGTGGCCCGCCATGAGGTCGAAAGAGTGGGGGCGGCTTGGATGGACTGACCTAGATAGACAATCTGTGTGAGAGAGTATGAGGTGTGTCGATCGAGGCCCGAACAGGGAGATATATCATTTGTGTGTGAAAGAAAATGAGGTTAAACGAGACTCAGATAAAGAGAGCGAGATTGAGCAAGTGTGGCCCGCCGGGTGGAAGAAAGAGTGAGACAGTCTCGAGGGAGTGACCTAGATAGACAACGTGCGTGCGTGTGCACGAGAGGTTGGGGGGCTAGATAGGCAATGCATGTATTTAGCGCGAGAGGGTGAGAGGGAGAGGGAGAGAGAGAGAGCTCGGCATGGGGGTGCAATGGCGGGTGTGTGAGGTAAATACATTTGGTAACAGAGTGGGAAAAGGGGGTTGTGTAGTTGAGAGAGTTAGAGATCGAAACATGGAGAGAAAGAATGAATGTGTGTTGGAAACCGATAGCTTCCTAAGGTGGTTGTCACGGCCGGTTTTCCAATAAAATATTTATTGAGAAACCGATCCCTTTTACGGACCAGTAGAGAAGAATTCCTTCTCACGGGTAGACAATATCTTGATCACAGAAGAAAAATACTAGGAGTACTGAATATAATACAAGGTTGGGCGGAGACTGCTCAACAATTTATTACAAACACGCCAATAATACACAAAGGCGGATAGGGTGGCATAAATACTAACTCACGATAAAAGCGGTGGTGGAAATTTCACAGCGAAGTGGGTGACAGGACTCCTGAATCTAACAGCTCTTCGAGCGTCGGAGTGAGGCTCGAGGAGACTTATTGTGGGTGGCGGAAGCGTATATAATACAAGTGACCAATATCCAGGATCGCACGGGACTGACTGGGATTCCTCTAGGCGTCGGACTCACTATCAAACTCTTCATCCAAGAGATCGCCCTCGTCAATATCTGGCCAAATCAACAAGCCAGGTGAGTACTATGAAAGTACTCGCAAGACAGTTCGGACATAAGATATAACAAATGTAAACATGATGCATATGAACAGATTAACAAGCGCACTCAGACACTGAGATAATAATGCATGGGAACTAAAAGAGAAGTCGGGCGGTAGTCCTGCCGAAGTCCCAAAGTAATACTGAGGGCCAAACGAGTGTCTGAATGACTGCTCGAGAGGAAACAGAAGAAATAACAATGCCGCAGTCGGGCGTCAAGGCGACACCACATAAAGGGCTATAATAGAATATAAATGACAGTGCGTGCCACAGTCGGACGTCTGAGCGACATCACATAAAGGGCTTATATCAAGAGTAAATAACAAGAGTGCCACAGTCGAACGTCTGAGCGACATCACATAAAGGGCTTATATCAAAAGTAAATAACAAGAGTGCCACAGTCGAACGTCTGAGCGACATCACATAAAGGGCTTATATCAAGAGTAAATAACAAGAGTGCCACAGTCGGGCGTCTGAGCGACATCACATAAAGGTCTTATATTTCATAACTTGATATCTCAGTAGCTCAAGAATTTAAATCATTTCAAGGGCATAATCAGGTATGAAATAAACAACAGGGTTAGTCCATCCACGGAATAACGTTCAACCAATTTACCACTCAAACTTGTTCACCGGCGAAAATACCACGAGGATTTGACATAGATATGGATACACTGGTCACGGTCCTTGACCATGGATACGATGACTCGGAAGGATTTGACTCTGCAGAGTTTGTACTTTAACCACAGCCAACGGATTTCAGTAGTCACGGGGACTAGTTCCGTTTATGGTGTTTTGGAAGAAACACATCTAACCAGTACACACCCATTCAACATTCCGAAGCCAGGAATCACCCTCGGCAACGTTCAAGAAAAACCTTGAGACGGGGAGGCTACAACTTCGCGTAGCATGGGATCAAATTTATATACGCGCGCTCTAAGGGGTGCCCCCCTCTCGGTCCCAACCGGAAACACCCATGCCCCCTGACAGGATGACTAGCTTTAATCCAGGGCCATGGAACCCTCATCCCGGCCCCTCTATTTGGTGTGTACACGGAAAGAGGTTAACAACTTACTAAACCGTATCCTTTGCAGAAAACATGTGGTAGCACGAAAGGGAAAGAACGGTAACGTGACTCAGTCCACGTTAACGTCGGAGTTTATCGGATGTCGTCAGGCTGGCATGCTACAACAATACCACCTTACTGCCTTTCATGTCACCACATGACTAGGCCATCTCTAATCAGAGATAACAGTAACTTCGAAACACACGGATAGTTGCCTCACATGCAACGAGATACTCACCGATGCTCATATGCCATGCACAAACCATTCAAGCAAACATGCAAAACACCTATCATATCAAAGGTTCAAACATGCTTGCCTGATTCGGAGAAGTCGGAGTCTAGCTCGGCGAAGTTCGTGGCTCCGTCACCTCTTCCGGAACCTACGGTATAGCGAAAACATACACTAACGTGAAAATCATTGCGTGCATAAAAGTTGTTCCAAATTTTTTCAAATAAATACTATAAAAAACTACATAAAAATATAAGACTGACAGAAAAAGAATCACTCAAAAATCATCTTTTATTAAAAAGTTATAAGGGTTTTAGTCCAGGGACTAATCTGTGATGAAACAGAAAAGATCCAGGGACTTAACTGAGAAAACAGAAAATGGTTCGGAAAGAAACGCGCCAGCCCAAAAGGGAAAACGTATTTGCCCGAAGGCGCCAACAGAAAACGGTTTGAGGGAGAGAAAGAAGAGAGGCTGACGGGGAGGTCCCACATGTCAGGTTTAAAATCTCGCCGGCGCCCGAAGGCTGCGGTGGTCGCCGGCGTCGAACCACGGCGAGTCAGGGAGATCGGAGGGTACCAAGAGGTTCAGCGTGTTCTTCCGCGTCGGTGGGTGGTGGACTTGGTCGTCGGAGAGCACCACGTCGACGGCGACACTTTCTCCGGCGGACGGTGGCTCGGGCGATGGTGGAGAACTCCGGTGGGCGCTGCAAACTCCAAATTGAAGCGCGGGTCAGCAGAGTGGATGCACTAGGAGGATACTGGCAAGAGTTGAGGGGTAGGAGTGCACGCACGGGAGCGAATCGAGCTGGGTCCCGTGGCGGGTCGCGGCGGCCGGAGTTGGGGAAGAAGGCTCCCTCGGGGCTCTTCCAGTGGCTAGGCGTGGTGTTGGAGGTGTGTGGAGGTGGTGTGGGTTCGAGTTTGAGCTCGGGGCCTCTATTTATAGGGGATCCGAGGGGGTGGCCGTAAACGGGAAATCTCCAGCGAGCGATTACGGCGAGGCAGTGGTTGGGCAGGGAGTTTAAGAGGCTAGGTATCAACAGTGAGAGTTACTGGTCCCGTTCCACTACTAAACCTCGGTCGGGCAAGGCGTAATGGCGCCGGTCCTCGACGGGGCGGCCGTACGGGCACGACGGTGGCAGAGAGCGCGCTCTGCGCCTAGCAGATCACGCCGAAGGATGGCAGCACGCACGGGGGAGTGGAAGGCCACGCGGCGGCCTCCGGTGGCTTGGGCGGCGCTGGACGGCGCCGTCTACGCTGCGCCTCTCTCTGGCGGCCGCAAAGCCGCCGCTGCCGTCGCTCACGGGGTGGCGCACCTCCTCCTGCTCGTCACCGACGCCCGCAAGCCTCCAGGCGATCGTGCAGCGCAGAGGATAAGGAGGAGGGGACAGGGAGCAAGGCGCCACCGCGGCACTGGCGAGATCGACAACAAGTTCTGAAGAAAACGACAGTGTTCACTGAAACTGTTTTTCTGAATTTCTGAACATGACATTGACAGTGCTCGACTAAATGATATGGCATGAAGAATTTTTTTTCTGGAGCTGGGACTTGGTGAGGTGACCTCTCAATGCACCCAGAGGCTGCCTGAATTTTCTCAGATTTTTAGGAGAAGGATTCAAATGAATTTCATCAAATTTGGCAGAAGAGGTCCAAACTTGCAGCAAGAATAATTTGAAAATTTTGAACTGGAGACCAGTGGATCTTCATGGATCCTAGTTGAGGGCTCAAAGGACTAGCTAGGGAAGTTGGTTTGGAGGCAAAACTCAAAGCAGAAATGGTAGCTCCTTTGTAAATCTCCAAGAGCTAGAATAGAAGGCAGAAATGATTTTTGATAAGAATTAAATGGAAACAAATACATGGAGAGGTTCAACTTGCTGGATTTGAAGTGTAACTTGGCACAAAGGTGGGGAAAGGCTATTGGGAGAGGATTTCCACTCATGTCATCACAAGAGGGATTTTTGAAAAGGGGAGAAGATCACTCCAAATGCCATAGGGCTATTTAAAAGATTTTCAAAAGAAATTTTCCCAAGTGAAAAACATTTGGTTTTGAGTCCAAATAAGAAGGGAAAATCTCCAAGACCAAAATCAAGTCTTGGGTGAATCCAAAACAAAACACTTGTCATAAAAGAAAATATTTTGAGAGGGAGAGTTCTTTAGAAGAAAAAAAAATTTAAATCACCTCCCTCAAATCAAATAAAAATTTGAAAAAGCCAAATAAAATCTTGGGTGTCACAGTGGTTAGGAGAGGAAGATTGACCGATACAAGAAGTATGTAGCGTGTGTGCGGGGGGGGGGGGCTAAAAACAACATTTGAATGTACGAGACTTAATATCGATGTTTCAATTCGGTGTACATTGTAAGATTTGAACTGAGGACATGCATATGGGTAATTATTTCGAATGCGTGCCATACTAGGTTTCGAAAAGTTGACATTGACTCGATTTGTTGTGCTATTTTGTAGGTCATATGTTTGAATCCATCCAAAAGTTTTCTCACTACCATGGTGTTCATCATATACATATGAATTTGTATTAAAAAAGTAGCGTGGATACAGTGAAATGCCAAATCCACATTAGAATTGGAGATCGCTATGTGACACACACTCTAATTCAAATAACTAATTATGTGACACTCACTCTAATCCACGTTAGCGTGGATACCGTTTCGATTTTTTTCAAATAACTCCTCATTAATTAATTTATAGTATCTCGTTTCGAATGACTAATTATTGCAAGGAAAACACGGGCATGGTAATACATACAGATTCGTTTGCAAATGCAAGAAGATTCATTTGCATTCTCAAATGTAGGTGCACCAGGCAGACCAGGGCCGTGTCGTGGTGGTCGCGTGTGTCGGACGGACGCTTAGCACCCAGCCACCCACCCCCTCCCTCCCTCCCCCTCCCCCCAAAAAAGGACGACGACAAAATAAGTTCGCGCTTCCACATTTTGGATTGAAATATCTGGCGGCCCCAATTCCAGCCCTGCAAAATCTCCCTTCTCCACCATCCCCTTCCACGCCCAGATTGCTCAAATCCCTAATTTGCCGCCAACCCAAGCAAAGTTCGAATCGGCCCTCGTCTCGTCTCTTTCCCCACCTCTGTACCGGACGACGACGACGAAAATGACGGTCGCGCTTCACCACCGCACCGGAGCTACCTCATCTACGCCCCCGTCCACCGCACCTGGTGGTCCACCGACAACGTCGGCCGCTGCAACCGACGTGCCTCACAAACACCGACTTCCACCGCATAAGGTGCGCTTCACCGACGTCGTCTCCCAGCTCACTGGGGCTACTTCACCGAGCACATCGTCGCGCCTCCGCCCCCGAGGCCGCTGCGGCTTCACCAGCGGTCTCGTCCACCGCATCGTAGCGCTCTGTTGCCACTCAAGATCTGCATCCGTGCGCGGCCAGCCAACACCAATGCATCACCCTCAACGGCTCTGAAGTGACCCGCACTCTAGCTAGGTGAGCATGCCCAAACACCGGCCCGAACAGGGTATCCACACATCACTCCCTTGTGCACTGTTCCGACGATGTTTGGATATCCTTTCACTGCTCTCTTAGCTTACACGCCTATCCAACTCTGACTTTAACTCTTATTTATTCTGGAGATATCATCTGAAACAAGCAAATCCATTTTTTAGCGAAGCATGACGGCGCTACGGGATCTGGTACACATCCTGCACACCCGTATAACCTTGTAAGTATCTGTCCTCCGGTACAACAACAAGGTCGATTCCTCTTATTTGATCAACCATTCGCCGTGTCAAAAAGGCAGAGGGGGATGCAAGGAGCACAAGACCTGCACATCCAAGCAAGTGGTAACATGGACTTGTACATGGAACATCCCAAGCGCAAGCAGAGCTGCAGTGAGCCTGTACAATGAGCTAGTGTAAGTCCCTGCATTTCATTTAATTCGTACTAGCATTCGTGTATGATTTGTGTGCAGTGGCGGATCCATGAATTCAAGTTACCAGGGGCGAAAATTTAACTTAAAAAATACGAAGGCACTTGCACTCCGGAAATCAACATAACTTGAGAAATGTGAAGCTACATGCGCTTTGTAAACCAGCTAATGATCCAAAGTACTTCAGATTATAAACACTAAATGATGCAAGCACCAAAAAACAAAAAATGCAACATGGTGTACAAGGACTACAAACATGGTCTGTACCTGCTTGAATTATTCGTTCTCTGGCTGAAAATATCGAAGTGTAATTGCACCTATAACCAGTGCGCAAACTGCATATCAATATATCTATCCTGCACAAGTATGCCAGTAGTTTCAAACAACAGATTAGAAAGTATTTATGCTACGTTGTCATGATACGGGGACTTTCTGGTAGATGGCCTCGACGTTTCCTCAAGCCATGAAAATGCACTATAATTTGCTTGTCATCAATGCCTGCAAATCTCTATGTCTCCCTCAACATAGCAGATCCTCATTAGACACTAAATCCTTCAATGGGAGCTTGCGAAATGCTTGCATTAGATCCCTCATTAGACACTATATGTTCATCACCAGGAGCATGTAAAATGTTTGCATCAAATCCTTCATTAGCAGTCTGTTCATTAGACACTTCAGGCTCAAGAACAACATGAGCTTGGATGTTTGCAGCGGAAACTTGATTTGATACATCAGATTCAGTCAATTCAGTATTGATTGGGGGAGTTATAAAATAAGTAGAAATTGGTTTCATTTTCTCATAGATGCCCTACATACAAGCAGTTTTACAACACCGTCAGGTTTAACTATTGGCCAGAAATTGAAGAGTTGAATTAGATATAATTAGGGATGTGATGTACCTGCTCATTGCGCATGCTACTCTTGCAAGCTACGACTGTCCGTTCGCGCAAGCTCGATGCCATGTCCGTGCTGCCGCCGCTGCCTCCCACACAGGCTACACCCAGGGTTGGATCTTCATCTTCTTGTCCTTCCGTTCGCTTGAAGCCCGGCGACCGCCCTCCAACGAGGGCGCGAGGAAGTGCTGTGCCGGTCTGTCCAGCGGCGGCTAGGTTATGAGCGAACCAGACTGGAGGCTAGAGCGGATGAACTTGGATTTTTCCTTCTGTCGATCGATATGGGAGGCGCTCGTTTGGGCCGCGTGCCTGCTATAGGGCCTGCCTTGCACTTATGTTATTGGCCTATCCAAATTGAAACATTTTTCTTCATTTTTTACATTGCCTGCTCCTGCGTTGGGACGAACAAAACTAGCCTGGGCCAACCTGGACGACTCAAACTAGGTGCACACTTTCGAGCCACCCGAGGCAGCTGCCCATACCAGCCCCTATGGTGGCGTCGCCCCTTTTTGCGTGTATGATTGGGGTAGTGAAAAATATTCCAGTGGCGCTTTTGATTTACCCACAGAATGGTTGAATTGCTTGTTTCTATGAACTGAGTTCTCCAATAATGTGAAGGATGCCAGTCTTTTCATCCTATTGAAGATTGCTTAGATCTCGATATGCCAAAAGTAATCGCATGAAATATACAGTAAAAGCCAGTGTGATGTGTGTGGCTACAACTAGTGTGACTACACGTCCTCATATAACATATCAAGGATGCACCATCTTACCAGATTAACCATTCGACTTACCAATGCAGTGTGGGAAGAAAGAAGTATTGGGACTGCGTATCCAAGCAATTGATGCCATGGACTCCTTCGTACAACCTTGTAAGCGAAAAAGAAGTTGCAGTGTGCCTGTACAAAGAACTAGAATAAGTTCAGTTACCTGCTTCTCGGAATTTTAGTTAGCCACTTATTGCAAAATTGTGCAATTATGTTGCTTGGCTTAATTTAGTTTGCTATTGATTACATAATGCCACAGCCTGTTAATCCTATTATAGACTGCGCCTATCTATGTGTTTGATACTTACTGTTAAGAATTACCTGTTTGCCTGAACTTAAATAGCTACTTGTTTGTTTAACTGCTTTGCTGCTGCAACAACGGGTTACAATGATGTTAATAACTACTTTTCAGCATCCAATTGAAACTCTTAAATTCCTTGTTTGTTTAACTGGTTTGCTGTTATAACTCCCAGTTGAGATGTTTTGCTAACTTCAACTTTTCTGAATCCAATCGGAACTTTAATGGCAAAACAGGTTAGCCCAAGTTCAAAGAGCGAGGTCCCCATGGATGTTGTATCATCCCACAACAGTGGCACCGTCCCAATCGTGCATTATGAATTGCCAACTGCTGACGCTCTAGAGGCTAAACTAGTGGTAGAAAGTTATTCTGCTTCTGCACTTAGAGATGAAGTTGACATGTTGAGGAAGCAAACAGCACAATCACAAGCAGTACTCAAGACAACCATTAAATATTTGGTGGATTTCAAAACAAAGCAAGCTGAGACTGACCACATTGTTAAGGTCCTGAAGGAAAAAAGGAAATTAAATTCCCACTTGGTAAATCATAGGTGAAATGTTCTTTCCATCGTTGAATAACCTTTGTGTTGTTTGTTCATGTAATCAATCAAACCATTTGTTCTAGAGATCATGTAATAATTGTTTTTTGTTTTTTGGTTTGTAATTTTATTTGAGCACAAGTCTGTATTAATTGATAAGACTCGGAGACATTTCATTTTGATTGTTGTGCTAGACCTACAAATATGCCAATCGGGCTGAATGTGCATTCAGCAATAATAGTAGTATAGATGGACCATAAGTGGCACGCATCGGAAAGGGCCAAGATGCTATAGTAGCTTGGCTAAAAAAGGATGCTGTTGTAGCAAAAAAAAGTACAACGGCTTGGCTTATGTATGTTAGTTGATATTATTGATCCATATACTCTTTAAGTGTTTATATGTCTGTTAGTTCTGTACATTGTTGGTTGATTGACTTGGTATTTGAATCTTGATACATCGCTTGTGTATATATCTAAATGGGAGTACACATTATGCTGCGTGTGACATTTGAGTTGGACATGAAGTGTTCCAAATATTCAAATTCACCTTAAACTGGATTCTAGCTTCTGAATTTGAGTATCGGCATTTGTAAACCATATTCATATATGACAATGGAATACATATTTGTCGTCCTTTTGAAGATATATAAAAACACATAGAATGATTTATAAAGATTCGTATAGGAATACAAAATGGATTCGAATTTAGTTGCCAGGGTAAACGTGGATGCTTGTTGTCCCAAAATTCGAAAGAAGCGGCAAAATGTCCACTCCCACGTTGGCTGTCCGAAGCCAAGTGTTTGGGAGATGGAAATTACTGTCTACCCATTACACGGACAATCCATCAGCCCGATTTCCACTGCTCTAAATAGGGGTAGGATAGTAACTTCAATTAGACATGACACAACCGCCTCTGAGCCCATTCCGACACGGTGGGCGCGAAACATGGGTGGCAAAACACATTTGATTCAAGCTCATCCGAAAGACATCTGTTTATCCCTCCATTTCCCCATTCATACACGGGGGGCGGCAAAACAAACTCGACTCGGCCAAAATCGATGTAGGCAAATATTTTCAATAGGGGCAGGTTTGTAACTTCACTCGGACGTGACACAACCGGCCTACCTGTTAGCCCCGTTCATACACCATGGGCGCCAACCACCCTCTCCTCGCCGGAAATCGCTCTGGGCAAATATTGGCGAGATGCGAGTTTACCGTCGTATCTCCAACCGACGAGACGTCGAAATTTTAAACAGGCGCTAAGTTCGTAACTTTCCCATATTTCAGACAGGCGCGTCCCAAAAACATGGTTCCCCATACCTCTCCTCCATTTTCCCATTCATACACCATCCGCGCTAGAACACCATCCCCACACCACCCTCCATCCGCCACCCCATCCATCGCCGCCGTCCTCCACCCCATCCATCGCCGCCGTCCTCCACCACATCCGTCGCCACCGTCCTCCACCATGCCGGAGCGCCTACCAAGACCGCGTCATCCACTGCTAGAGATGGACGTTTCTCATCCACGGCGATGGACCAAGAGCCTTGCATCACGTCCTCTCGCTTCATCGGCGCCGTCGTCCTCTTTGCCGGGGCCGCTCACACGACCTTCTCTTCCACCGCAATGGGACTTATCCCCCGACGCACCCGTCTACCGTCGCAGATCTGCTTCAATGCCACTGATAGCCATCGCACCCCCGATGCCTACACGGCGCCACAAGAGAGGTGGTACTTCATATCTCCTCAACTTTTTGATCTCAACCAGAAAATAGATCTTAACTTGGTTACTCTACTTTCTTTTCAGCTCTTAGAATTTAGTTCTTAGTTCGAAGCAAACAATGGCTGCTAAATATCATTTCTCCAGTTTCCCCCTTTTCTGATCACTATACAATCAGAATACGTTCTTCGTGTCACAATAGCACTGCTCCACCCATCAAGCTAAACAAGCTTTGTTCAAATACGAATATGATATTATTAAAACAGAGTCATTTAATTGGTCAGCTAAATGTTCCTAAATTATTGTCAAAAATGCATGTTCACCGCTCGGGTGTGTATCTCTACAGGGTGCCCACGGTGGGCCGGCCCACCCTGGGATTTTGGGTCGTCCCAGGTCCCGATTCCCCTCTGTTATGCTGCGCGCTTCCGATCTCTACTCGCCCCAGCCGCCTGCCTCGCCGGCGACTTGCCGTCCCCGGACGGCATGACTCTAGGAGGAGACGCCGGACTAACAGGAGGTCAGGAGCCGTCGCCCCAACAGCGTCACCGCTGCCCGGGCGAGCCGCCGTGCCTACCTTCCCAGTCGTCCGTTCAGGGCTCAGGCGTGCAGCACCCACTAAGCCAACCCGATTTATCCTGAGATACGTCCTCAACAGTCAGCAGCCACTCCTCATCACCCATTTTCTAATTGATTCATTACTCATTAGGTAGGACTGTCATTAGGGTTTATTGTGTGCTCAGTGCTACCTGCACTTAATGGTTCAGATGTATTTCGGTAATCTGTAATACCTGCAAAGTTCATAGGGTTTTCAAAATTCCGGCCCTAGGAACAGACACTAGTCATTTTGGATTGTTGGTCATAGTGACATTGACCCAGATTACTACTGCAAGCCAGGCTTGTTGACAATTTTACTTGTCTTTCTTACTCATTCGATATAATATCCAATTATTCACGTCGATTAGTTGCAAACAATAAGTGCTAGACAAACTTCTTGATTCAGATTTTGGACGGTCTCTTACTGCAGTTACAATTCTGCATACTTGTCCTAGTAAGCTCACAAGTAAATGATTGATTCACTACATCTATGCTTGCCTTGTCATATTTGTTGTCAATATTCTTTTAGGGTGGACCACCCTGTTTCTAAATACTGCAACCGTAGACATGAGTGAATAGTATTTCTCTATGTGATCTCTTCCATCATGTGTGGGCAACGAACACTGCATTGTATAGAAAGAAAGTGTCATTTCCAGCTTTTACATAGGCTTCGATCTTTTACATGGAATACAATCTGCCTACTTGCTTTGTGTCGCACTACCAACACTCCACCCATGAAGCTAAACATTATGCCACTCATAATTCCTTAGTTTATTTGTTCAAATACGAATTTCATATGATTCTAATGTTCCTACTTCAGTTTTGAAATGTGTGTCTGCCTGTTATAGAGACATAAGGGGTTTGTATTTCTGTGTGGTCTGGTCAGCACGGTTGGGGGGTGAACTTTGCATACGTAGGGGTTTATAGGGAGACACTCTTCGAGTTGAATCCGCAATGCATTCCATAGATAATCTGACTACTTTTTATGTTTTCATGAATCTCAGATTCTGAACAGCATCATAATGATTATGAGCTTGCGCGCATGAAAAGAATAAAGCAGAACAATGCCATGGCTGTCAAACTTGGCATTAAGGGACTGAAATCAAGTCTGGATGCAATGCAATGCAAACGCTCTCCACCTACAGATTCTTGCTCAGAATATGATCCTAACAGTGATTCTGAGCTAGAGGGAGACCTAAGTCAATGTAGCTCCCTAGTGGAGGAGTCAGAGGAAGATGCCCTATCTTATTCACCCATCAAGGTGCTTGCTCTAACTTTCCAAGGTTATATTGGTCGCACATATCCTGCAACTGATGCGTTGCATTGCTTCTACTTTGTTGAACTACCATTAGCTTAGTTTACACATCGTGTATGTGAATACGCCCTGCCTATCCATTTTCAGTACATATTCCATCTGTTATCATAGCATATTTATCCATTCAAATGTTGTTCTTGTGTATCGGACGTTCAAAAGGAAGAGGGCGATTGCTGATCGTGGAGGAGCACAAGCAAAGTATTTGGAAAAGGTAGTGGCACCTGATAAATCAAATAGCCCATTAGGTGTAGTTGCAATATCACCTGACCCACAAAACACCCCAACTCTAGCAGACTCTAGCCCTACTACACTGGTCATTTCTGATGCCCCAACTCAGCAGACCCCAACTGCAGCAAACATTATGATTATGCCAGTTGACATAGCACCAGATCTACGGTGCATAACCCCCATTCCAGCAAAGAGTACACCAAATCCAGTTGCCAAATCCCTTTTCAAACCAGAGAGAGCCCCAATTGCAGCAAATAGGACCCCTGTTCCATTTCTTCCCAGTTTAGAAGACAAAGCTTATATTGTTGTCAGGAACTTTGTGCGCATCTTTCCTTCATGGAAAGATTATACCGCAGACACAGAACAATTTCCAGTCTTCCTCCGCAACTTACGCGTAAGTAATGTACTGATGTTATTCATGGTCATTACTGCATATGTTTCGGCTGACAGAAGACACAAGATTTCATTCTTTTAAATAGGCAAGCACCAAAATGGATTGTGAAGACGAGCAAGGGTTGGTTGCGCTTTTCAAGCACTCGTTGATGAAGTATCATTCCTACCTGAGGCAAGCGCACTTCGATGGCAAGCCTCTAAACGAAATTTCTGTAAAGTCTCCGGTGCTACATTTATCCGACGGTGACTAGAATAATCTTGTTACACATTGGTCCCGGCTGCAGCGTAAGGTACTATTTATGATATCACATCACAATTTGAACTACATTGCTGCATTTGCCTTAACGTCTCACTTGTAATTAAACTGTTAGCAGAAGAACATTCATTCTCAAGGGACCACAGAATCTCGCAACTATACTGCACACTGCATTGCTCTTGTGAGTACCTCTTGCCCTGTATGACCATACTTACTTTCATAGCTGTTTGATTATGTAGCATCACTGCACATGTTAGCCTCGTTATCGTCCATTTGGTGGATATTATAAGATCCGTAAGAACTCTTACATAAATTTAGAATCAACCCATTGCTTTTGAAGAGGTTTAGCTCTGCAGTCCTCTTGTAAGGACTGAACGTCGTCTATCACTGTACTTACATTAACAGCTACTCCCTCCGTCCCATAATATAAGAACGTTTTGTATAGTACACCGGTGTTCAAAACACTCTTGTATTATGGGAAGAGGGATTGGTTCATTGTGTAGCATTCTGCATCTTATCTCCCTCGCCCACCATTTACTATAAAAGATCAGATCTATATTTAATCTTACCAAAAAGTAGAATACACAGATAATGCCAGTGCAGAAGTGTAGCCCATTTCTCTTGTCAGTACATTTTGTCCTGTAACGCTTGTACTTCCAGGGATTGGTAGTTGATTATGTAGCATCAATCTGCATCTTATCTTCATTATCCTCTATCCCTTCCAGTATTGTCATATCTATAATTACTCTCTACAAAATATAGAGTACAGGCAATGCTTATGAAGAAGATTCTATGCTGAAATTCTTGAGTTATCCTTCCCTTGACATGGAGAAGGGCATTATAAAGCCGATGTTAAATGTTAATGTAAGTCAGTCCTTCTATAGCCTTTATCCACAACTGATGTTTAATTTGCTCATACTCCCTATCGTTTACTGTTGTTTAGTTTGCTGTTTCTACCAAAATGCATGTTCGCAAGAACCGTAAGTTCTATGTTTTACTTGTAAAACCAAATTCCTTATTCATACCATGCACATTACTCAATGCTCCCTATATGTATGCTTGTTTTTGTGGATCTATAATCCAGTGTGTGGTGAAGCAGCCCACGTTTGCACCTTGTCATCTCCTGTTTTATCTTACTGATGTGGCTGATGATATGAACAACATGCCATGCACATCAACCAAAATAGATACAATGATTTTCTTTGCCCTTCATCTATGCTTGTTATGTTGACATGGTAATCCAGTAGTGTGGTGAAGCTCCCCGCATTATGAACAATGCCAAATTATGCTATTGATATTTTGAACTTACTCTTTATTTTCTAATTTGAAATTGGATGGAATTGACAGCACAGTTATCATCTTTGTTTATACACGTGCAAAACCTGTCATCTCTCTGCTTTGTTTCAGGGTGATATGCCTGATGGCATGCACAAGTCTGCTGAAGGCTGTGAGACAAACCCAACATATGTTGCAGCAAAGAAGGAAAAACATCTTGAAGATAGCGAGACAACCCCAAAGTCTTGTCTTGATGTAGTGTTCAAGTTACTTGAGACTAGCATCAGACAAGCTCACAGAATTCATTGTCTGAATCAGTTCGACTTCTTCAGTCCCAAGTTCTAGCAGAAAGGCATTCTGCAACTCAACTTCGACTTGAAGTCCTCTCTCTAAGAAAGATTGCGGAGAACACCAATGAGAACCTCATCGCTAAACAGCTACACCTGGAAGCTATGACCGACATGCTAGGCCGGTCTCACAGCCTTGCTCAGCAGCTTGCGCAGCAGTTCCCGCGCAAGGCTAACCTTCCTTGAACGGTCTTGGAAGTGGTCTCGGTTCGGTATTATTTTGTTACGCTGCAATGGTGCCCATTTTTTGTAATCTACTTCTTCGTTGCGCTTTATGATCACTAGTGGCGAACTTCGATGCCCAGTGGATGTAATATACCATAAATCCTTTATTGTATAGTGTAGGTTTATTCTTAGTTACTATGCCGTAATTTATTTATTATATAGAGTAGGTTTGTTCTTAATTCCTACTCCCTCCGTTCCAAATTACTCGTCGTGGTTTTAGTGCAAATTTAAACTAAAACCATGATGAGCAATTTGCAACGGAGGGAGTACTAGTTACTGCCACCATTCGCTATCTGAAAAAAAATCAGATGTAGTCGACCGGGCCGAAACATTCGCCTCTAACGGGCCTGGTTTTTAGCGGGCTACAATTGGGCCAACCAGCATCTTTCTTGGGCCCGAATGATTGGGGCCTTCACACGTTGCGCGAGGCCCACAACTTACACCGGCCTATATTTTAGTTGGGCCTTTTGTGGACCCAGCGCTTAGTTTGGCCCAGGTAGCGTTGGGCCATTAACAGGCTGAATATTGTACTGGCCTGTTACGGCCCAGATGAAACCATGGGCCTTTAGCAGGCCGAAATGCATGTTGGGCCTCAATTTTCACTAGTCGTCGACGGTCCTTTAGCAGGCTGAAATGTAGACCGGGCCTTTTTGGGCCCAGTTATATCACGGGTAGTTACCTGGCCGAAACATATCTCGGGCCTTAGTTGGCCCACTGATACCATGGGCCTTTAAGAGGCCGAAAGCTTAGTACAGACATCAACGGGCCAAATTATGCGACAGCCCTTTAACAGGCCCAAAGTCACATTGGGCTTAACTGTTGCCACCTTTATCACGGGCCGTTAGTGGGCCCGATGTCCGATCGGACCATATATGGTCCATGGGCAGCACGGGCCATTCCGAGGTCGAAAGTCACACCGGGCTGAAATGGGCCCATGTCTACATCGAGCCTCTAACAGGCCGAAAGTCACTGGGCTGTAATTGGGCCCAAATATTTGGCGAACAATTAACGGGCCAGATCTGCTTCGGGCCGTAAATGGGCCCAAATATTCGGCGAACAATTAACGGGCCAAATCTGGCTTCGTGCCGTAAATGGGCCTTTATTAAGCAGGCCGTTATTGGGCTAGCCCACTAGTACCTGAGTAAGTACTATGGGCCTTTGACTGGGCCAGCCTTTTTAACCTATATGGGCCTCTGTTGGGCCCATCCACGTGTCGACGTATCGTAGGCATGTCTCCTCCAATGGACGGGCGACATCTAGCCCACTAACGAGCTGACAGGTGTTCCCTCCGGCCAATCAGAACTTTACACGTGGAAATTTCCCATTGGTCCCGGCTGTTCTGTTATGGTGGATGCCACGTGTCGGTTACCCTTGACGAAAGCACATCTGTGACACGCGATTTATCGTCATGGAAGTGGACACTTCCGCGATGATAATTTTGGTAATGTCATGGAACACTTCTATGAAAGCACATGTATGACTATCTTGATTCTGTCATAAATTTGTCATGGATGTACATGCATGACAGAAAACGTGACCTACTGTGACAAACACGTATCATCACAGAAGTGTCTTTTTTTGTAGTGGTTGCTTGGTAGTTAATGGGCGATACATTTTATTCTTAGTGTGTTGGTTATTGGATCACCATTTTAAGATTGATCGTGCTACCTAGTCCATATTTCCTGGTGCACTCATCAATCAATGAGTTAGGATTGTGTCAATCCCTTGATCTTTTGATCACATCATGTTGCCCTGAAAAGCAAGATTGTTCTCGAGCTTAGTAGCATATTGGTGGTTCGTGATTTTCCAAATAGCTTCTTGGAAGTATTACCAGGTTGTTCCCTGACCGTTATGTTGAGTACGTGATCAAGTTGGTTTTCCTTTAAACCACCCCTTCTCCAAGAATCTGTGTTGGATACCCCTGAACTAGTTGGTTAAGTGATACTTCTTGAGCTTGCGTTGGTTTTTCCCTTGTAGAGGAAAGGGTGATGCAGCATAGTAGAGATAAGTATTTCCCTCAGTTAAGAACCAAGGTATCAATCTAGTAGGAGAAACACGCAAGTCCCCAATAGATGCACCTACACAAACAATCAAACACTTGCACCCAACGCGATAAAGGGGTTGTCAATCCCTTCACGGTCACTTGCAAAGGTGAGATTTGATAGAGATAGAAAGAACTAAACAAAAGATAAAATATTTTTGGGTTTTTTGGTTTATAGAACTGAAAATAAAAAATTGCAAAATAGTAGATCGGAAACTAATATGATGGAAATAGACCCGAGGGCCATAGGTTTCACTAGAGACTTCTCTCATGAAGGCAAATAATACGGTGGGTGAACAAATTACTGTCGAGCAATTGATAGAAAAGCGCAAAGTTATGACGATGTCCAGGGCAATGATTATGCAATATAGGCATCATGTCCGTTTCAAGTAGACCGACTCCTGCCTACATCTACTACTATTACTCCACACATGGACCACTATCCAGCATACATCTAGAGTATTAAGTTCATAAAGAATGGAGTAACGCCTTAAGTAAGATGACATGATGTAGAGGAATAAACTCAAGCAATATGATGAAAACCCCATCTTTTATCCTCGATGGCAACAATTCAATACGTGTATCGCTACCCCTACTTTGTCACTGGGTGAAATCACGCAAGATTGAACCCAAAGCTAAGCACCTCTCCCATTACAAGAAAAACCAATCTAGTTGGCCAAACCAAACCGATAATTCGAAGAGAAATACAAAGATATCAAATCATGCATATAAGAATTCAGAGAAGATTCAAATAATATTCATAGATAAGCTGATCAAAAATCCACAATTCACCGGATCTCGACAAACACACCGCAAAAGAAGATTACATCGGATAGATCTCCAAGAACATCGAGGAGAACATGGTATTGAGAATCAAATAGAGAGAAGAAGCCATCTATGGACCTATAGGTCTGTGGTAAACTACTCACGCTTCATCAGAAGGGCAATAGAGTTGGTGTAGATGCTCTCCGTGATCGAATCCCCCTCCGGCAGGATGCCCGAAAAGGCCCCAAGATGGAATCTCATGGGAACATAAGGTTGCGGCGGTGGAAAAGTGTTTTCGTGGATGCTTCTCAGGGTTTTGGAATATATGTGAATATATAGGAGGAAGAACTAGGTCAGGGAGTCACCAAGGGGCCCACAAGGTAGGGGGCGCCCCCTAGGGCACACCCTCCACCCTTGCCACCGCCTCGTGGCTCTTCTGACTTGCACTCCAAGTCTCCAGGGTGTCTCCCGGTCCAAGAAAAATCATCGTGAAGTTTTATTCCGTTTGGACTCCGTTTAGTATTCCTTTTCCGCGGAGCTCAAAAACAAGGAAAAAACAGAATTTGGCACTGGGCTCTAGGTTAATATGTTAGTCCCAAAAATAATATAAAATAGCATATTAATGCATATAAACATCCAAAACAGATAATATAAAAGCATGGAACAATAAAAAATTATAGATACGTTGGAGACGTATCATTAAGCTAAATAACAACTTGGAGAGTTGGAAGATAAAAGCTTGCCTGACTTAGTTTGTTTCGAAGGGATATCTTCGTGTTTGTGTGTGTGTGTGTGTGTGTGTGTGTTGAAGAAGATGATATCTTCATTGATTGATTTCCATGATCGGCTATTTGATACATTGTCTTATCCAATCTTTGATTTGAATAAGGCTATCATCAAATCAATCAGTACCAACAAATTTCATAATGTTCTCTTACTCGTGGTTGTTTCCTCGAGCACTGACCATTATATTCATTTGGGCTGACCAAGGCTATCACCTTGTTCACATAATTATGGAATTCCATCTATATGGAAATCTCGATGAATTGTTGTTGAGCTCATCGATAACATCTTTATCTTCTCCATGTTCCATGTTGGACATTAAAGCTAGTGTTGGAAACTTTTGTAAGCATTATCTTCATGTCCCATTCATGAGGTATATGTTTGATGAAAGAAGTGACTTCCTCTGATTTATGTGCATTTTGTGCAAGTTTCCGCTGTGGACTCGAGAAAGCTTGTTTGTGCTTCCTTTGGAATCATCCCAAGTTAGTCATGCATGTATGATGTATTCTATGGTTTGACAGATTAGCTACCTTCATTCCATTTGTATTCCCTAGCACACCAAGCCGCCGACTGATTTGTTCAGGAAAAGAAGTTAAGTGCTAATCCATGGTAGTGCACAAGACTTTGATATCCATGATGATGGTTCCCAGCCAGAACTCAATAGTGTTTTGCGGTAAGACTTTTATGTGGTCACGCTTGTCTTGGGCAGTGTGTTCACGAGTGTCTTGCAAACGATCTCATGTTTTGGAGCTTGCTGCCGTAGTTCATTTCCTGATAATCTCGCAACGTCATCTCGTCGATTTGTGTTGCAAACTTTCTTTTTCAGACATGCTGAGTCCGAAGTATCCTGTCACCAACCAAATCTGAATCTCAGGCAGATATGATGGTTGGAACTTCTCGCAGGAATTATAATATTGGTCTTTCCAAACTGGTAAAGTTGATGTTGTGGCCAACACACCTAGCCGGCACACCTATTATTGTAGCGTCTTGATTCAGCAATATGGACAATCTTCCATGAGAATTTCAAACGGCTTATCCTCGAAGTTATTCCTTATGGATTTTATGTTTCCGAAGTCCGACCTTTACTTGATGTTCTAGAAACCAAATAGTATCCATGGTCGGGTTATGCTAGTACACCAAGGAGAAGATTCGAATCAGAGTGCTAAATGTCTCTCAGTCGATCATCCATATTTTGTTTCCTTGGCATCGCTAAGGTGAAATCTGAGAAAGTGTTTTTTCCTTGTTTTTGAATTTCGTAGAAAAGGGATATCAAACGGAGTCCAAACGAGCTGAAAATTTACGGTGATTTTTTATGGACCAGAAGAAGCCCCCGAAGCAAAAGAGTTGGTCCAGAAGAGTCCCGAGCCAACCATAAGGTTCGAGGGCGTGCCCTACCCCCCCGGGTGCGTCCTCCATCCTTGTCGTTGACTTGTGGACCCCCCTGACTTGTTCTCGACGCCAAAAATTTCTATAAATATAGAAACCCCCAGAAATAAACCCAGATCGGGAGTTCCACCACCGCAAGCCTCTGTAGCCACCAAAAACCAATCGGGACCCTATTCCGGCACCCTGCCGGAGGGGGAAATCATCACCGATGGTCATCTTCATCATCCCGGTGGTCTCCATGACAAGGAGGGAGTAGTTCATCCTCGGGGCTGAGGGTATGTACCAATAGCTATGTGTTTGATCTCTCTCTCTATCTCTCTCTCTCTCTCTCTCGTGTTCTTGATTTGGCACGATCTTGATGTACCACGAGCTTTTCTATTATAGTTGGATCTTATGATGTTTCTCCCCCTCTACCTTCTTGTAATGGATTGAGTTTTCCCTTTGAAGTTATCTTATCGGATTGAGTCTTTAAGGATTTGATAAGACTTGATGTATGTCTTGCATGTGCTTATCTGTGGTGACAATGGGATATTCACGTGATCCACTTGATGTATGTTTTGGTGATCAACTTGCGGGTTCTGTGACCTTGTTAAATTATGCATAGGGGTTGGCACACGTTTTCATCTTGACTCTCCGGTAGAAACTTTGGGGCACTCTTTGAAGTTCTTTGTGTTGGTTTGAATAGATGAATCTGAGATAGTGTGATGCATATCGTATAATCAAACCCACGGATACTTGTGGTGACATTGGAGTATCTAGGTGACATTAGGGTTTTGGTTGATGTGTATCTTAAGGTGTTATTTTAGTACGAACTCTAGGGCTGTTTGTGATACTTATAGGAATAGCCCAATAGATCGATCAGAAAGAATAACTTTGAGGCGGTTTCGTAACCTACAATAATCTCTTCGTTTGTTCTCCACTATTAGTGGCTTTGGAGTGACTCTTTGTTGAATGTTTAGGGATTGGTATATGATCTAATTATGTTATCATTGTTGAGAGAACTTGCACTAGTGAAAGTATGAACCCTAGGCCTTGTTTCCAAGCATTGCAATAACGTTTTCACTCACTTTTACCACTAGTTACCTTGCTGTTTTTATATTTTCAGATTACAAAAACCTATATCTACCATCCATATTACACTTTTATCACCATCTCTTCGCCGAACTAGTGCACCTATACAATTTACCATTGTATTGGGTGTGTTGGGGACACAAGAGACTCTTTGTTATTTGGTTGCACGGTTTTTTGAGAGAGACCCTCTTCATCCTACGCCTCCCACGGATTGATAAACCTTAGGTCATCCACTTGAGGGAAATTTTCTACTATCCTACAAAACTCTGCACTTGGAGGCCCAACAACGTCTACAAGGATAAAGTTGCGTAGTAGAAATCAAGCTCTTTTCTGACGCCGTTGCCAGGGAGGCTAGGTAAGCGGCACTCACACCCCGTCAACTAAGCTTTTTTCTAGCGCCGTTGCCGGGGAGGTTAGTGCTTGAAGGTATATCTTTAGATCTTGCAATCGAATCTTTTAGTTTCTTGTTTTATCACTAGTTTAGTCTATAAAAGAAAACTACAAAAAATGGAATTGAGGTTGCTTCTTATGCTTCATCTTTATAATGTCTTTCGTGAAAATGATGGAAAGGAAAATTGTGCTCAAGTGTTAGAAGAAGTTTATAAAATGTTTGGCACTAAATCTTTGACTGATGAGCATGATTGCAATGTTGTTAGTATGAATTCTTTGAATACCCATGATGCTAATTATATGGAAAGTCACAAGCTTGGGGATGCTATGTTTGATGAGGATGATATTTTTTGCCCCCCAAGTTTTGATGAGCAAATTTACTATGATGATAGCATGCCTCCTATTTATGATGATTATATTGATGAAAGTGGGTTTGAAAGAGTGTTAACTCTAGGTACTAATGATCCCACTATTTTGGAGGGTGTTGAATCTTTTCATAATATTGATAAAAGTGGATTTGGAGAGGTCATGACTTTATTTAGTGATGAATCCACTATTTCGGAAGAGGTTCCAATTGATTATGAGAACAAAGTTGCTATCTATGATGATTATTGTGATGACATGTATGCCATAAAGAATAATGATAACCATGAACCTTGTCATCATGATTTTAATTTTCAATTGGATTATGCCTCACAAGATAGTTATTTTGTTGAGTTTGCTCTCACTACTATGAATGAGAAGAATTTTGCTTATGTAGTGAGTAGTAAAATTTCTATGCTTGTGCATCCTGAGAATAATGCTTTGTGTGATAGTTATATTGTTGAATTCATTCATGATGCTACTGAAAATTACTATGAGAGAGGAACATGTGCTCTTACGTATTGCAATAATATCAAGTTTCCTCTCTATGTGTTGAAATTTTTGAAGTATTGCTTGTTTTACCTTCCTATGCTAGTTGATTCTTGTTCCCATGAATTGTTTGCTCACAAAATCCCTATGCATAGGTAGTGGGTTAGACTTAAATGTGCTTATCATATGCTTCGTGATGCTCTCTTTGTGTTTCAATTCGTATCATTTATGTGAGCATCATTGAAATTATCACGCCTAGCTAAAAAGGCATTAAAGTAAAGCACTTGTTGGGAGACAACCCAATATTTACGCCTACTGTTTTTGAATGTTCACATGATTAAGCTATTGTATTAATCATGTTTTATAGCTTTTGTTTCAATAAAGTGCCAAGTAAAAACTTTGGGATAGTATGGATGATAGTTGACTCAATTCTGTCCAAAAACAGAAACTCTTGTGCCCAGTCACATAATTGTAAAAATCACTGGAGCGTCAAAAAATTCTGATTTTTTTATAGTCTATTGATATACAAATTACCCAGGTTGTCCTAATGTTTCAGAATTTTTGGAGCTAGGGAAGTATGATTCCTCTTGCATTCTTTACAGACTGTTCTGTTTAGACAGATTGCTGTTATGTTTGCATTGTTTGCATATGTTGGATTGTTTAATGATTCTATTCGAGGATAAGACTATTAAATATGCAGAGGCATTTAGTATGCAATGTCAAATAATAATGTTAGTGATTTGCTACAGTAGAGAATGATAAGGTTTATGCGTTGATTTATACTTACTTATCCCATGAGTTCTTGTTGAGTTTTGTGTGGATGAAGTTTTTAAGATTTAGGGGAACCGCGCTTTGAAAGGAATTAAGGAGACACAAAAGCTCAAGCTTGGGGATTCCCAAGGCACCCCTAATTAATATTTCAAGAAGTCTCAAGCATCTAAGCTTGGGGATGCCCTGGTTGGCATCCCACCTTTCTTCTTCAACAATGATCGGCCAGTTTTGGTTGAACCTAAGTTTTTGCTTCTTCACATGATATGTATTATCCTTGCAATGTCATTTTATTTTGTTCTGCTTGCTGTTTGAATAATATCCCAAGATCTGAAATTCTTAAATGTTAGAGAATTTTCACATAGTTACATAATTATTCGACTACTCTTTGATCTTCACTTATATCTTTTGGAGTAGTTTGTCATTTGCTCTAGTGCTTCACTTATATCTTTTTAGAGCACGGTGGTAGTTTTTTTGTGGAGAAATTGTTGAACTCTCATGCTTCACTTATATTATTCTGAGAGTCTTTAAACAGCATGGTAATTTGCTTTGGTTATGAATTTAGTCCTAATATGATAGCCATCCAAGAGGGATATAATAAAAACTTTCATATAAAGTGCATTGAATACTATGAGAAGTTTGATTCCTTATGATTGTTTTGAGATATGAGGATGATGATATTAAAGTCATGCTAGTGAGTAATTGTGGATTGTAGAAATACTTGTGTTAAAGTTTGTGATTCCCGTAGCATGCACGTATGGTGAATCGTTATGTGATGAAGTCGGAGCATGATTTATTTATTTATTGTCTTCCTTATGAGTGGCGGTCGGGGACGAGCGATGGTCTTTTCCTACCAATCTATCCCCCTAGGAGCATGCATGTAGTACTTTGTTTCGATAGCTAATAGTCTTTTGCAATAAGTATGCGAGTTCTTTATGACTAATGTTGAGTCCATGGATTATACGCACTCTCACCCTTCCACCATTGCTAGCCTGTCTAGTACCGCGCAACTTTCGCCGGTACTATACACCCACCATATACCTCCCTCAAAACAGCCACCATACCTACCTATTATGGCATTTCCATAGCCATTCCGAGATATATTGCCATGCACCCTACTCCTGCTTTGTGGTGGATTGGCCTCGAGGTGGGCTGAGGATGAACTAGTACAGTGGAAGAACAACCTCAGGAGGTGTGTTCTTGAGCTGGTGAGGGAGAGGATGGTCTCAATGATCCGATCCCCTTCTATGGTGTTGGCTAAGCCATATTTATAGTGGCCTCTGTCCTCTTCCCCAAAATGATGGCGGGAAGGGATCCCAGAACGGCCAAATTCGAAGGAAGACAACTAGTATATCTTATCTAGACGAAAGGTGGTCTTCGCCTGCAAAGCTTCTAGTCGTGATGTTGTGGTGGGCTCGGCGGTGACCTTCTTCCTGCGGTCCTGGCGGTCCGGGTCTTGTTGCATGGAAATGGAAACCTTTGGTTGATTCCTCGGGACTCCGCGCTTGTGCTTGCCTCTTTAGCACCAAAGAGGAAATGGTTGTACTGCGTCCGCTGGCGCCTGCCTAACCTTGGTCATCATGGCTTGCATCATCCTAACCTTATGAGGTGGAGTCTTGCATAGATATCTCCGCTCCTCATGAGCCAACCTAAGGAGGCCGCTCTTTCTGGAGGTCTTGGCATCGTCCGCCTCGCGAGGGTCTTGTGTTGTTGATGCTGAAGGTGGGCCATACTACGCCGTCGATGGAGCCATGCCGTGGGCCGCTGGCAGGCAAGTCTGGGTACCCCCGTTCCCAGAACGATGACAATATGTGCTTTTGCTCTTTTTCACCTGCTACCAAAAAACCCCCAACGTGGAATAATGCCTCTTTCAAGGAGTAGTATCCAAGTCGGGGCTGCGGTGGCTGCATCTTGTCAGTTCACAGAAGGACACACTTGTGTCTGCAACAAAATTCATAAGAAGGTATTACCAAGAAGTGCTTCAAGTATGGCAGAAGTGACACATCAAGTTATGGTTGTACATTTATGTACATCACATTTTGTTAAGAAAAAAAGGTTAGCACTGCATATGTGTAATACACTTCATATGTACTCAGTATAGAAACACCCTGAAAAAGGATCTACATGGAGACTTAAATTAAACGGCACGGTTGTAGCGGGTTAGCCTCACTCCTCTCTTTGGAACTTCATTCAGGCCAAACATAACTCGCCCAATGAAATCATCCCTAACAAAGTCTTTGTCTTTAACAATGACCTCGATATAGCACGAATGGATGCATTCCTTCGGGAAGGCAAATACCTAGGTACACTCAGTGTTAGTGTTCTTCTCAAAGTGATGGATGGTGCACCTGTAATTTCCAAGCTTAATCTCCACATATGGGTCATAGATCCCAATCACATAGAAACATCTTCTCCAGAAGGTCAAATGTCCTTCTGATCTTGTCACGTGCTACAAGAAAAACCCAAGGTGAGATACTGTCTCTTCAAGGATTAGTCCCCAGGCCATGGTTACAGTGGCTATATCTTGTGAGTTCATAGAAGGTCACACTTGTGTGTGCAACAAAATCCGTGATTAGATATTACCGAAAAGAGCTTCAAGTATAGTAGAAGTGACACATCATTACGACCAACAGAGTAGGATTGGTGATAAAACATGGTAAGTCATGGGGTTATTACTGTGTAATGCTACACCGCTAGATCATAGATGCATTATCCTTTCATCCCTCATTCCAAGCATGATCCAAAATTTTCTTTAGTTGTATCCTAAAAACCTTAATATATCTTGCAAATTCTAGCAACAATAGAGAAATAGGTACTTGCAACAACACATTTAAACTTGAACGAGAAATTTTAGCAAACTAAATAAACAATATACTACATGCTTAAGGATATATACAAAAATAGTTTGTTGTTTAACATCCCGGCTAGCACGGTTTAGTTAGATCCTAGTACTAGAGAAGATAAAAAGTGTACAACTTTGAAAAATCTAAACCAGGCTACGCTAATAGAGATTGTTGTTCACAAAGTAATAACTAACATATTTCACTTCCTAAAAATGGAAGTTCAAATTTCTGACCAGGAACAAGCAATTTTAGAAGTTCACGAAGCAGAGGGCTAAAACATAACTGACGGGGCCCATTACGTTTTACTTAAAGCAAAAAATGCAAAATCAAATTTCGTCTACAAATACATATTTAACAATAAAACGTGGTTGTGAGAAGTTGTTTTAGGTGCTTTCTATTTCCGAAAAACCTCTCAAATTTAAAAATTTATTTATCGACTTTAAGAAAATCGTACGACATGTTCTATAATTTGAAACTTATGAAATTTCAACTTAAAAAAACGGCCCTCTTGAAAATTTCATTTTCTAAATTTGCACTTAAGAAAATTGATTTTTGAAAAAAAGAGGAACTTATGGGAATTCAAAATTTCTGTGGAGCTGAAAAAATGCCATGTCTATAAGGCCTCACCCTAGCCCGATAACGCGGCGCTAGAACACTAGTTATTTTAGCAGACATGCCTGCGTGGGCCCCACCCTTGGCCCGATAACGTGCCAACTACTCAAGCGCACGCGCCTGTGTGGCCCAAATGCGTATCCTGACAACATGACTCCAGCACAACAACTATTTTGGTGCATGTGCCGGCATGAGCTCCATCCCCTGGACTGATAGCTCCAGCTTGCTAGTTGCAACACAAGTGCCTTCTTCGTCCCCACTCCTTGTCCCGACGTCATAGCTCAAGCATGCCAGCTATTGCAGTGCACTCACATATCTGGCCTCACCCTTGACCCGGCAATGTGGCTCTTGCATGCCAGCTTTGGCACCATACGTGTGTGGGTGGTCTCCACCCCTTCCCTTACATCGCGACCCCAACATGGCTCCCAGTGAGCTCTCTGGCACAAACGATGAGAAAAATAATGTCATGGCATCCCCACCTAGTGTTCTCAAGTGTGTCTTGGCTCACTACATGTGTGGTAAACCATGGAAGAGTGAATTCGTTATCAACTTAGGAAGCTTTTTCCTGGCCATCATTTTCCCTCCTCCGTGTGTCCAATTAAATTTTTGACAATGGAGAAAGTATTTGTCACATGAATGACCTATTTTGTCTAATTCTTTCTTTGTGCGCATTCCCTAGTAGTCTGCGCATGAGTACATAGGCAATATCTTTTCATCCCAAAGTTGTATACTTTAGCTTTTAGTAAGGAAATATCATTCATTTGTCCCCTTTATGTTTTATTTTATTTTAGAGAGTTATAAACGTAGTAAGTCATGTACGGAGCTTGGTATTCTCATGTGAGACACACCGCGTTGTGAGAATGATTGTTTGTACACCATGTTCCATTCTTGAAGATGTGCACGGTTGGTATGGAAGATGCCAAATATGTGTCATGTTATGTCCGTCACCCCATGGCACACGCCTTAGAATATGCGACTGAGTCACCATCCACTAGATTAAATCAATATAAAAACTAGCACGCTACAAAATTTAGCTCCGCCCTTCACTAGTACAACGAGCTCCTAAACAAACGGTTTTTAACCCCTTTCCCTGATGACATTTGGAACCGTCGCCAGGTTAGTGTGGGCGATAGGGGGGGTCCTTCCCACACGACGCAGAAACCGTCGGGGATATGCCCGCCTGGCACACACGTTCGGCAAAATGAGGTCGTGTGCGACCGGCGAGCGCTCAAATACGGAAATACGTACATTAGAGCTAAAAAAATTACAATTATACAGCAAAATTGTTTCCGGTCGCAAGTACATCCCACACAGACGGTCCCCGCTAAAGGTTTCCATTCGTCTGTACATCCCACACAGTGGCTCCAAGGAAAACGTTTCCGTTCACAGGTACATCACACACAATTTTTCCCGTTAAATTGCTTGCGTTATTCAATATATCACGCATGGTCCGTGGAAGAAACTGTGTGGCAAAGGTTGTCCATCACACACAGTTTTCATGTGGTAAATGTTTGCGCAAGGTGGCCTAACGCAAACAGTTTTCAAGAGAAAGTCGTGTGTGATTGTTCATTGATCCAACATGGTTTATTCCTAGAAACTGTGTGCGTTGCCTGAAGTCATCGCCCACGGTATATTTTCAACAACCGTTTGCAATAGCAAAACCCAATTAGTAGGTAATTATCCGATTATTCATAATCCATTTATTAATCTAATTGAGAACTCATATTAAGCACACAATATATTTCATTTCATAATTGAAATACATCAGAGTACAACATCATATAGCTTCAGCACTCATCTACCCCATTAGACAACTACACCAGGACCAAGTTTCACATGCAACATCTATAACCTTTCAAAAATAGCATCATCTGGAAATCTGCTGAAGCAGAATGCAAATATTGAGCCTTCATTGATGTTGAAGGTCTTTGTAACTTTAGGCCAGTGCTTGAGGATGATTGACCGTCCATCCTTCGTACTCTTCAGGAACACTTCAATATTGAACCGTGGGTGTTGTATGAATACCTTCCTCGCCTCCTGACCATACAGGTGGTTTGAGAGGTAATCATCAGTGAACTGCTTTGGAAAGGCCTGAAAACAAGGATATGCATAAATATCTTCTCTATATTGGAAATGGGGCAAAGGAATAAAAAAGGCAAGGTATAATAGTTAGTACCATCCTGTAGTGAACTGATGTCTTCTTCATTGTGCAGACAAAGATCTTCTTTTTTTTGTCGCTAATTTCTTTATCCTAACAATCTTTCTGAGTTTCTTGACTTGACTGATATTCATGGACAACTCATTTCCCCATATGCAAAAGGGTCGAACAGTGGGTCAAAACCTCCAACAGCAGGACCTACATGTGCAAGACCAAATGGTTAAAAACCTAAATATTAGAATGGTTCATGCAATTGCACAATAATGTGCTATTAGACAACGGACCATGCACGTGCTAACCTCGATTGTAAACCTCAGTGCTTCCCATTGTTTCCCTACAACACATATAAGGTAGTTAGTCATCAGGTTAAGTAAGGGTTCGCATGCTATCAGTAAAATATGTTGATGAAAAATAATCACATTGCAGATTCATCAGATTAATTGAAGCCACACGGAAAACCCATTTATCCAAACCAAGCATGATTAAGAACTAGGAAATATAGCACTTGTATATGTTTCTCTTGTATTAGTGCAGCCAAATTCGATTTATTCCTCACATGCACAACAATACAAAATTCTACCCACGACAATTGGACATCGCAATGCAGAATTGAACCAAGCAGTTAACTATAGACCACAACAAATGAACCAAACATTAACTGAGCACCACATTGCATAATATAACATACTCCTAATAGAAGATCTAACAGTTAACCAAACAGTTATATACAACAATTGTAGCAATTGTATTTGTTTCTCATGTATTTACTACAGCCAAATTCAATTTATTCCTCACATGGTATACAATAATAGAATGCACCCACAATTTTGTAAAGATAAATTCGATTTATTTCTCACATGGAAGACAATACAAAATTGCAGCCTGAAGAATTGAACATCACATTTGCAGAATAGAACCAAACAGTTAACTGAAGACAACAACTAATTAACAAAACAGTTAATAGTGAGCACCACACTGCACGACATATAGAACATATAGACTAGAGAAACAGATTGCATGGTAAAGTTAGATAACACAATTCACTAGAATTTGTGAAGGAAAGGCAGGAGCAGCACACGCAACGGGTAAACCGAGCATGCTTAACCGGTGTAGCTAGCAAATGGCAAGGTGCTCCTTTAAGATCTGGGGGTCGGCACGAATGGCAGCCATCGCGACCTCATCCGCGTGTGCGGCCGCGATTTGCTTCTCCGCAGGCAAATGCTCCTTGAGGTCCTGGCTATACTGCGTGCACCATGGCTTAGGCCGGCGCTTATTTAGTGGAGGGGTCGGTGATTTGGGTGGAAGGTGTCACGCTCGCGCCGGCGGTAGGGGCATGTGGGATGTGGAAGGAGTAGGAGGATGGGGGTCGGGTGTGGATTACCTGCCTGGATAGGCGAGGCCGAGGAGTGTGAAGGAAGGTCGCCGGCGAGGAGGCGGCGGCGCTACAAGCAAGTTGTGAAGGTTTGAAGTTGGAAAGGAAGGCGGAAAGAGGGGAAATGTGGCTTTTGGTAAGGGGGAGGGGGTGGGGAGGTAGATATTTCCGCGGAAGCCGAAAATTTGGAATCGCTTCAGCCAAAAAACTAGCGCGGAAAGTGTCATCAGACACGGTCCCTTATTGAGAACCGTGTACGATATGTGAACATCACAAACGATTCAGATAGCTTAACCCGTGTGTGTTGAGTTTGAACGTCAAAAATTTTGGTTCGAATTTCCCTGGTTACAGTGGTCATCCACGTCATTGCATAATTTGGGTACACAAAGGAGACTAACTGTGTGCGATCTACTAGATTTATAGTACTATACACCGATGGTGCTCCAAGATATTTTGTGCTGCATCTCACACGGTTGGTGATAATAAACTGTGTGCGATCTACTTGATTTATCGTCTTGATCATTTGAATTACGTAATGGAGTCACAGCTACAAAGTATGGTGTTTGAATTGTTAGAACTTTTATCTGCAGTGAACATGTAACTATAGGTGTGCCGTCAAAAAAATTGGAATTATTCAGGGTTCGTTTGTACATTTTTATACATTAACTGGGTTTTCCAGGCATTTTATGCGCATAATTCAAATTTGAACAACATGCACATGCTCCACTGCATATAAACTTATTGAAAAATCAAATATGTGTCCTTGTTTTTTTTTGAAAATTAATATGTGTCCTTGGTTGCATGCTTAGGTCCCATTCAAGAAATAGGAATGAATTTCAAACACCCTACCACTGTCACTCGGCTGCAAACATTGAGATACCTGGTGTTTAAATTCTAGTAAATCCAAAATTCGTTTGAAATTCATGAAACTTGGCATGCTATCATGTAGCGGCATAAACATGCCGTGGTAAAATTTTTGTCCCATTTGGGGCAGGTTTGGGTATAAGCTTCTCACAAACCAGAGCTTCTCACAACAAGCGTGATGGTTTCGGTAGGGAACGTGCCACCTTTGGGGACGAAACGATATCCGTTGCCTCTTATTGCTTTCAAAAATTTTCGAGTGTCAACATAGAACAACAAGAGTGTTGTGTGCAATTTTGGAATTTTTCGGGGTTCGTTTGGACATTTTTATGCATTAACTGAGTTTTCAATGCATTTATGTGCATAATTAAAATTTGAACTACATGCACATGCTCCAGTGCATATAAATTGGTTGAAAAAATCAAATCTGTGTCATTGGGTGCATGCTTAGGTCCCATGCAAGAAATGGGAATGAATCTCAAACACCAGGGCACCGTTGATTGCCGGCAAAACATTGAGATGCCCAGTTTTTAAACTCTAGTAAATCCAAAACTCGTCTGAAATTCATGAAACTTGGCATGCTATCATGGAGCGGTATCAACATGCCGTCGTACAAATTTTGTCCCATCTGGGGCAGGTTTGGGTATATGCTTCTCACAAACCAGTGCTTCTCACAACAAGCATGATGGTTTTCGGTAGGGAACGTCCCACCTTTGGGGACGAAACGATATCCGTTTCATCTTATTGCTTTCAATTTTTTTCTCGTGTCAACATAGAACAACCGGAGTGTTGTGTGAATTTTTGTGATTTTTCGGGGTTCGTTTGGACATTTTTATGCATTAACTGAGTTTTCAATGCATTTATGTGCATAATTCAAATTTGAGCTACATGCACATACTCCAGTGCATATAAATTGGTTGAAAAATCAAATCTGTGTCCTTGGGTGCATGCTTAGGTCCCATGCAAGAAATGGGAATGAATTTCAAACACCAGGGCACCGTTGATTGCCGGCAAAACATTGAGATGCCTGGGTTTTAAATTCTAGTAAATCCAAAAATCATCTGAAATTCATGAAACTTGGCATGCTTTCATGGAGCAGCATCAACATGCCGTCGTACAAATTTTGTCCCATTTGGGGCAGGTTTGGGTATATGCTTCTCGCAAACCGGAGCTTCTCACAACAATCATGATTGTTTTCGGTAGAAAACGTCCCACTTTTGGGGACGAAACGATATCCATTGCCTCTTATTGCTTTCAATTTTTTTCTCGTGTCAACATAGAACAAGAGGAGTGTTGTGTGAATTTTTATGATTTTTCAGGGTTCGTTTGGACATTTTTATGGATTAACTGAGTTTTCAATGCATTTATGCGCATAATTCAAATTTGAACTACATGCACATGCTCCAGTGCATATAAATTGGTTGAAAAATCAAATCTGTGTCCTTCGGTGCATTCTTAGGTCCCATGCAAGAAATGGGAATGAATTTCAAACACCAGGGCACCATTGATTGCCGGCAAAATATTGAGATGCCTGGTTTTTAATTTCTAGTAAATCCAAAACTCGTCTGATATTCATGAAACTTGGCATGCTATCATGGAGCGGCATCAACATGTCGTGGTACAAATTTTTTCCCATTTGGGGCAGGTTTGGGTATATGCTTCTCACAAACCGGAGCTTCTCACAACAAGCATGATGGTTTTTGGTAGGGAACGTCCCACCTTTGGGGACGAAACGATATCCATTGCCTCTTATTGCTTTCAATTTTTTTCTCATGTCAATATAGAACAACAGGCGTGTTGTTTGAATTTTTGTGATTTTTCGGGGTTCGTTTGGACATTTTTATGCATTAACTGAGTTTTCAATGCATTTATGTGCATAATTCAAATTTGAACTACATGCACATGCTCTAGTGCATATAAATTGGTTGAAAAGTCAAATCTGTGTCCTTGGGTGCATGCTTAGGTCCCATGCAAGAAACGGGAATGAATTTCAAACATTAGGGCACCGTTGATTGCCGGCAAAACATTGAGATGCCTGGTTTTTAAATTCTAGTAAATTCAAAACTCGTCTGAAATTCATGAAACTTGGCATGCTATCATGGCGCGGCATCAACATGCCGTGGTACAAATTTTGTCCCATTTGGGGCAGGTTTGGGTATATGCTTCTCACGAACCGGAGCTTCTCACAACAAGCATGATGGTTTTCGGTAGGGAACGTCCCACCATTGGGGACGAAACGATATCCATTGCCTCTTATTGTTTTCAATTTTTTTTCTCGTGTCAACATAGAACAACATGAGTGTTGTGTAATTTTGTGATTTTTCGGGGTTCGTTTGGACATTTTTATGCATTAACTGAGTTTTCAATGCATTTATGTGCATAATTCAAATTTGAACTACATGCACATGCTCCAGTGCATGTAAATTGGTTGAAAAATCAAAATTGTGTCCTTGGGTGCATGCTTAGGTCCCATTCAAGAAATGGGAATGAATTTCAAACACCAGGGCACCGTTGATTGCCGGCAAAACATTGAGATGCCTGGTTTTTAAATTCTATTAAATCCAAAATTGTGTTAACCATTGACGTGATGCCACGTGTCTTGGTTTTAATGGCTGTAGGAGGTGCCGTGCGGACAGCTGCTTGACCTTGACTGAACGGGAGGCGTGTGAGCGCCGTCCAGTGCGCAGGCTGACCGAGAGGCGTGCAAGCTTCCTCAAGTGTGCAGGCTCACCAGGAAGAGTGCGAGTTGTACGCTGCACAAGCTCACTGGGAAGCGAGCCCTTTGACTTCCATGGCCACCCGCATTGCTTGCATCCTCTCCATTAATGGTGCCCAAGCCACAGTTTAATTCACTTTTTAAATATAAAACACTCATCGCAAACGTTTTAGTTAGAACACCCGTATGCAAACTGACAGCTTCCCCAGGAAGCCAAGAGAAAATGTGCCAAGCAGGATTTCTGCAGCTCTTGATCGCAAACAATTTAGATAGAACACCCGTATGCAAAGTGAGAGCAGCGCAGGATTTGTTCATCCTTCAACGCAAACGGTTGTTTTGGACGACCCGTGTGCTACCACGTACGAACAATTTGGTAAGATTTGCATCTGTCATATTGGGTATGTTGCCATTTGTCAAACTGGAAAGATTTACATTTGTTGATCTAGTAATGTTGCCATTTGTCAATCCTTGTAACACCGTGATTTGTCAAAATATGCACCTAGAAATCATTAGCACTGTGTATTTTTGCAACTAAAATTCAGTAATTAAGCATAGATTTCATTCATAGATTAAGCAGTCGTTCTTAATTTATACAAACAGTTCAACTCGACAGCTGAACCGACCAAACTTCTCCACAATAGTTGCCAACCACGTACTGAAATAGCTAGTTCAACTATATATACTAGCTAATTTTAAGTACGTTGTACAGTTCGACCACACATCTATAGTCAGATGAACTGAACAAAATAGCCCCTAAATACCACTACTACCACGGAGGGGCTTTGTGCTACTTCCGGCAGCCTCTCCTCTGCCGAGCGCGCTCAGTAAGAGGCAGAGGAGGAGGAGGAGCCTACCGACGAGCTTAACAAATGCAATACGGTGCCTGCCGCTGCTGCACGTTCAGCGATGCTCGCCAGCTCGAACGCCCACTGCCGTTCCAGACGATCCCTCTCGAAGCGGTCGGACTGCTTGTAGATCTCCTGATTCCTCGCCTCTGCGTCGGCGTGTGCTGCGGCCACGGCTGCGGTAAGGCTCTTTGTGTGCTCGACGAGGCGCTCGTCCTCCTCCCGCAGGAACTCGATGTAGCGCGCAAGGTCGCTGACGCACGTGCAGGCCTCCACCTCCGCCTCCCTCCTTCGGGCGGCGGTGGCGGAGCGGGTGATGATCCCCGCGGTCGACGATGGGCTGGCGGCCATGGTGGCCGACGATGGGGTGGCGGTCACGACAACCACCTCCCGCCTTCGGGCCGTGGCGGCGGAGCGGGTGATGGCCACGGTGGCCGGCAGTGGGGTGGCGGCCACGACGGCCACCTCCCTCCTTCGGGCCGCGGCGGCAAAGCGGGAGATGGCCCTGGCTTTCGACGGTGGTGTGGATGCAATGGCGGCCAGCAACAGCTGCCGACGGGCAGCGGCGGTGGAGCGTGTGGTGGGTGTTCCGCACACACCCAACAGGGACGCCACGCGCACTACACTACGCCGGGGACTGCGCCGCTGCCGCGGTGAGCCTCCCAGCTGGAGCTGTCCTCTGATGATGGAGGAGTGGCTGAGCGACGTTGAAGGACCGGTGCCCTTGGCGATTGTGGGAGAAGCAGACAAGAAAATGCGACGCAGGACTCGCCAACCATGAGGGTTTTTATAGCAAGCCGACAAGCATTGGGATTTTGGGGGATTTCACCGAGTCGGGCGGGAAGCTTGCGCGGGAACCTGCGAGGTTGCGTGGGAACGGGCTCACCGACGATTCATTGGCGCCACCGTTTGGCCAAAAGAACGCCCCCGCGCGCTGCTCAAGCTTGCGCTGTAAGCCGTCTGCAGCAGCAGGGTGACAGGACGTGCGAGAGGAGGACGAGAGGACACGTACACATACAATTAACAAAAAAACGTTTGTGATTTAATTACCTACTATACCCCCGTCCTGGTTTATAAGTAGGATTTAACTTATAAAATACGAATGCATGTCACCATAGATTATATCGTTGGAGTCGTATTTGAACATAGTTTCCAGCTATACAATTTTTGTAACATGCATTAACACTTTTTTGGTTCAATTTAAGGTTATACACCAGCAAGCGTTTGCCCAGAACACACACGGCTTATTCCATCACAAACAGCTCTGATGGATCAACTGTCTGCCACGTATCGCACACGCAACTCTAATCTGATTCATGCTTGATGTCTCCGACATTGCTCGCATAGTTCATATTATTTTCCACGTATCACTGTGCCGTCCTCTGCTCGCGTCCCTCGGCAAGCTCTGCTCACGGTTAGGCGCCGCAACGCGCTGTGCTCGCCGTTAGGTGCCGCGGCGCGCTCTGTCGCGTCCGTTGGCGCGCTCTGCTCGCGTCCGTCGGCCCGCTTGGCTTGTGGACAGCTTTTCCTTGAGGCGACCGTGGAGCGCTCTGCTCGCGTCCCTCCGCACGCGCTCTGCCAGTGGTTGGCCGTGTGCACGATCACGTCGGGGGCCCCATATGCATGCGGTTGTGCCGCGCGAGTTGCCATGTGATGCAGTTACATGCGACACGATGGAGTTACGCGGTGCAAATTAGAACTGCCATCAGGGCCTCCCGATATTCTTGGCTGTCCGGCCTCCCCTTTAATTCTCGTGGCCATTATAACCTTAGTCTCTTCAAGCTTTCGATCGCGCCCCACAACACAACAAACACACCCACGACGACACATAGAGAGGGGATGTCCGGCGGCGCTCCAATGGAGTTCGGCGAGCATAGAGTGGAGACCCACGCGAGGGAGACGGATCTCTCGGTGGTGTACACCATCGACCCGGCCGTGGTGGACGACTACATCAACAACGTTGAGTAGTTGCTTGCTGGAGACAAGTACAAGGTGGTCGTCATCGACCTCCAGTACACCGCCGGTCATCCCGGCATAGATCAGAAGGTTGCCGTCGCCCAGTTGTGCGTGCGCCATCATGTCCTCATCTACCACTACTGCATGGCCACAGAGCCTTGCGACGTTTCAACAGGTTTGTCAACAGCACTGACTACAAGTTCGCCACGGTGGATACCACCAACGATGTAAAAGCGCTCAGTTTTACGGGCTTGGCCTGCAAGAACCTTGTTGAAATCCGTGACCACTACATGATCTGGGGCAGCACGAAGAAGGACTCCCTGGTCAAACTCGCCTCGGCCATCATCGACCCCTACTACGAAAAGATGAAGCAGGATGCCCAGAGAATAAGTCTCGTATCCTGGCATGGGGCCTGGATGCGGCAATTGGATGAACCTCACCTCAGGTTTGCGGCCAAGAGTGTGTACACATGCTACGAGATGCACAGGCGGATCGTTGACATGCGGAAGTGCCTCGTTACCCAAATTGACGAGCCCGGATCGAGCCACAAGCAGAGCAAGCGTCACAAGAAGTAGATGATGATCAGATGATCGTTTATGCTAGTTAATCATGCATGTAATATATAGTTTGCTTTATTAGTGTGTGTGGAAATGTCATGTGTGTAGTAGCCACCTATGTAATTATGCATGTAATAGTTTACTTTGGTGTGTGCAAATACCATGGTTGTAGTAGCCACCTATGTAAGTGGATGTTTAATTTGGTTATGCAAGCATGTCCTTATAAGTGTGTGTGTGTGTGTATATATATATATATATATATATATATATATATATATATATATGATGTTGTTCTGTATGCAATCCCATCGCACAACACACACGTCTTATTAGCAGCAACCGTCTGTGTTATTATCGGTCTTCACACACATTTCTGATTACAGACATGTTTGCCGCGTATCACACACATCTTGTTAAGTTGAACCGTTTCTGTTCTCATGTCTCAATGCAAACAGTTCATCCGAGTGAACCGCATGCCGTATATCGCACACACCTTGATCTGGCTGACCGTTTCTTTTGTGTTGCCTAATCACAAACAGTTCATCCGAGTGAACTGTATGTTGTGTATTGCACACGCCTTCATCTAGCTTCCCGTTTCTTTTGTTCCTCCTCATCGCAAATAGTTAATTGAACTGAACCATATGCCCTTCATCGCACACGCAACTAAAACCTGAACCGTGTTTGATGCATCCGTCATCGCAAACGTTCTACACAGTTCTGACGGTTTTCATACAGCACAGTTTGCGATTATTGCATTGCACAAAGTTTCTCGAAGGGTCTCTGATCGTAGTGTCGCGTTAGCAGCATCCTGCAGTAGTGCTTCTCCAGATGCTATAAAAGTTATAGCATGCTAATAGTGTGCTATATTAGGAAATAGACTTTTGGACAATTCTTTTAAATATATAACAATTTTAAGGCGTGCATAACTTGAAAGGGTGAAGACTTTGGGAGGAAATAGAATAAGGCCGACACTGCTACTTGGAGATAGGATGAAGAGAGGTTGCTCTAATGTGGTGGTTGACTAGCTGGCACCGTCGACATGGTTGACATCGACTCTTACTTGCTAGATTTGGAGGTGGCTGACCCGTCCATTGGGGATGGGATGAAGAGTAGCCACTGCCACTCACAAACCGCCTCCACAACTGTCTCTCATGATTCATGACTCCGCCAATGCCGGTCAAGAGACACCGCACTGCCCTAGTTCACGAGCAGGTGGAAAACTAGTGAGAAGTTGGCTATGTTTGGTTGTGTGCATTGTTGTATGGGATTTTGTATGTGTTGCATCTCAAAGAGTGAGAGCGACTTGGGCTAATGCGACAATTCCGGATGGGTTGTTGTGTGATACACGCAAAACACGACAACATTATTTTGTTTGGTGTTGAAATAGCGTGTTATATGTGAATAGCGCTCCAGTGAGTAAATTAGCTGACACATAATCTGGACGTTCTACATATGTTGTAGTGTAATTGCAATGCTTGTAGTAAGCCGCTATTTTCCAATCTCTGGTATAATTGCACGATTTATCATATAGTACGGTTAAATTAAATGAATGAATCAAGATCCAATACTTCCAGGTTTGGTATAAGAAATATATCACTAAAAGAATATCAGTGCACAGACAAAATATTTAGCAAATATCCATCATAGGGTTTGCTCAGTTATGTACTTCACATTATGTTATGCAAAAAAAAAGAATAACATTGCATATGTGTAATAAACTTTCATATGTTGTTAGTATAGAAATGCCCTCAAAAAATCTATTTGGGGACTTGAATTAAATGACACGGCTGTAGTGGGTCTACTCGTTCCTCTCTTTATAACATCATTCAGGTCAAACACAACTCACCCAATGAAATCATCTTTAACAATGACTATGATATTGTAGGATTGGATGCGTTCTTTCGGGAAGGAAAATACCTGGTTACCCTCGGGGTTAGTGTCCTCAAAGCGATGGGTGGAGCACTTGTAATATCCAAGATTCATCTACACATATGGGGCACAACTCCCAGTCACATCCTTTGCACGAAGGTCTTTGGCCTAGACAACACGCACATAGAGATACGACATCTTCTCCAAAAGGTCATATGTGCGTGTGCTGTTTTTCACCTGCTACCATAAAGCCCCCAACCTGGAATAATGCCTCTTTCAAGGAGTAGTATCCAGGTCGGGGCTGCGGTGGCTGCATCTTGTCAGTTCATAGAAGGACACACTTGTGCCTGCAACCAAATCCATGACAAGGTATTACCATGAAGAGCTTCAAGTATGGCAGAAGTGACACATAAAGTTATGGTTGTACATTTATGTACATCACATTTTGTAAAGAAAAAAGGTTAACACTACATATGTGTAATAAACTTCATATGTACTCAGTATAGAAACACCCTGAAAAGGGATCTACATGGAGACTTGAATTAAACGGTGCGGTTGTAACGGGTTAGCCTCACTCCTCTCTTTGGAACTTCATTCAGGCCAAACATAAATTGCCCAATGAAATCATCCTTAAACAAGTCTTTGTCTTTAACAATGACCTCGATATAGCAAAAATGGATGCATTCCTTCGGGAAGGCAAACACCTAGGTACACTCAGGGTTAGTGTTCTTCTCAAAGTGATGGATGGTGCACCTTTAATTTCCAAGCTTAATCTCCACATATGTGTTACAGCTCCCAGTCACATACAAACATCTTCTCCAGAAGGTCAAATGTCCTTGTGCTCTTGTCACATGGAACAAGAAAACCCCAAAGCGAGATACTGACTCTTTCAAGGATTAGTCCCCAGGCCATGGTTACGGTGGTTGTATCTTGCGAGTTCATAGAAGGTCACACTTGTGCGTGAAACAAATCCATGAATAGATATTACCGAAAAGAGCTTCAAGTATAGTAGAAGTGACACATCATCTAGACCAACAGAGTAAGATTGATGATAAAACATGGTAAGTCATGGCGTTACTACTTAGTAATGCTACACCGCTAGATCATAGATGCATTATCCTTTAATCCCTCATTCCAAAAAACCTGAAGATATCTTGCAAATTCTAGCAACAATAGCGAAATAGGTACTTGCAACAACACATTTAAACTCGAATGAGAATTTTTTAGCAAACTAAATAAACGCTATACTGCATGCTTAAGGATAGATATGAAACTTGACACATAGAAATAGTTTGTTGTTTTACATCCCGCTTACACTAAATAACTTCACTTTGGCTAGCATAGTTTAGTTAGATCCTATTACTAGAGAAGATAAACAGTATACAACTTTGAAAAATGTAGACCAGGCTATGCTAATAGAGATTGTTGTTCACCAAGTAATAACTAACATATTTCACTTCCTAAAAATGGAAGTTCAAATTTCCAACTAGGAACAAACAATTTTAGAAGTTCATGAAGCAATGGGATAAAACATAACTTATGTGGCCCATTACGTTTTACTTAAAGAAAAAAATTCAAAATCAATTTTTTTGTTTACTGATACATTTTTAACAATAAAAGGTGGTTGTGAGAAGTTGTTTTAGGTGCTTTCTATTTATGAGAACCTCTCAATTTTGGCAATTTTAAAATTTTCTTTATTGACTTCAAGTAAATCTTACGACAGGTTTTATAATTTGAAAGTTATGAGGTTTCAACTTTAAAAAAAGCCGGCCCTCTTGAAAATTTCCATGGAGCTGAAAAAATGCCATGTGTATCAGGCCTCACCCTAGCCCGACAACATGGCGCCAGACCACTAGTTATTTTAACAGACATGCCTCCATGGCCCCACCCTTGGCCCGATAATGTGCCCACTATTCAAGCGCACACGCCTATGTGGCCCAAACGCATAGCCTGATGACATGACTCCAGCACGGCAACTATTCTGGCGCATGTGCCGGCATGAGCTCCATCCCCAGGACTGATAGCTCCAGCTTGCTAGTTGCAACACAAGTGCCTTCTTTCTCTCCACTCCTTGTCCCGACGTCATAGCTCAAGCATGCGAGCTATTCCAGTGCACGCACATATTTGGCCTCACCCTTGACCCGGCAATGCAGGTCTTGCATGCCAGCTTTGGCACCATACGTGTGTGGGTGGTCTCCACCCCTTCCATTACATCAGGACCAACACAGCTCCCAGTGAGCTCTCCGGCACAAACGAGGAGGAAAATAATGTCCTGGTATCCCCACCTAGTGTTCTCAAGTGTGTCTTGGCTCCCTACATGTGTGGTAAACCATGGAAGAGTGACTTCGTTATCTACTTAGGAAGCTTTTTCCTGGCCGTCATTTTCTCTCCTCCGTGTGCTCAAGTTATCTCTCTTTACCTTTCCGTCCAATTAAATTTTTGACAAAGGAGAAAGTATTTGTCACATCAATGACCTATTTTGTCTAATTCTTTCTTTGAGCGCATTCCCTAGTAGTCCGCGCTTGAGTAGATAGGCAATATTTTTTTCATCCCAAAGTTGTATACTCGGCCTTTTAGTAAGGAAATATCATCCATTTGTCCACTTTATGTTTCATTTTATTTTAGAAAGTTAAAAACATAGTAAATCATGTGTGGAGCTTGGTATTCTCATGTGAGACACACCGTGTTGTGAGAATGATTGATTGTACATCACGTTACCATTCTTCAGGATGTGCATGGTTGATATGGAAGAGACTGCACATGCGTCATACTATGTCCGTCACCCCATGGCACATGCCTTAGAAAATGCGAATGAGTCACCGTCCACTAAATTAAATCAATTTAAAAAATAGCATGCTACAAAATTTAGCTCCGCCCTTCTCCAGATGCTATAAAAGTTATAGCATGCTAATAGTGTGCTATATTTGGAAATAGCCTTTTGGATAATTTTTTACAATATATCACAAATTTAAGGCTTGCATAATTTGCAAGGATGAAGACTTTGGGAGGAGATAGATTAAGGCCGACACTGCTACTTGGAGATTGGAGGAAGAGAGGATGCTCTAATGTGGTGGTTGGCTTGCTGGCACCGTCGGCATGGTTGACATCGACTCTTACTTGCTAGAGTTGGAGGCATGGCTGACCCCTTCATTGGAGATGGGATGAAGAGAAGCCACTGCCACTCACAAACCGCCTCTGCAACCGTCTCCCATGAGTCACGACTCGGCCAATGCCGGTCAAGAAATACCGCGCTGCCCTCAGTCACGAGCAGGTGGAAAACTGGTGAGAAGTTGGCTATGTTTGGTTGTATGCATTGTTGTATGGGTTTTTTTGTGTTGCATCTCAAAGAGTGAGAGCGATTTGGGCTAATGCTGCAATGCCTGATGGGCTGTTGTATGATACACGCAAAACACTACAACATTATTTCATTTAGTTTTGAAATAGAGTGTTATATGTGAATAGCGCTGCAGTGAGTAAATTAGCTAAAACATAATTAGGACGTTTTACATATGTTATAGTGACGCAATAGCATTGAAATAGCATGCTTTTTTTCTTTTCCTGTAATTGCAGTGCTTGTTGTAAGACGCCATTTTCCAATATCTTGTATAATTGCACGATTTTTCATATAGTACGGTTAAATTAAATGAATGAATCAAGATCCAAAACTTTCAGGTTTGGTATTAGAAATATATCACTCCAAGAATATCAGAGCACGGACAAAATATTTAGCAAATATCCATGATATGGTTTGTACAATTATGTAGTTCTGATTACGTTAAGCAAAAAAAAGGATAGCATTGCATATGTCTACTACACTTTCATATGTAGTTAGTGTAGAAATGCCCTCAAAAAATCTATTTGTGGACGTGAATTAAATTATACGGCTGTAGTGGGTCTGCCTCGTTCCTCTCTTTGGAACTTCCTTCAGGTCAAACTCAACTCACCCAATGGAATCATCTTTAACAATGACTATGATATAGGAGGATTTGATGCGTTCTTTCGGGAAGGCAAATACCTGGTTACACTCGGGGTTAGTGTTCTCAAAGTGATGGTGGTGCACGTGTAATATGCAAGCTTCATCTACACATATGGGTCACAGCTCCCAGTCACGTCCTTTGCATGGAGGTCTTTGGCCTTGACAACACGCACATAGAGATACGACATCTTCTACAAAAGGTCATATGTGCTTGTGTTCTTTTTCACCTACTACCATGAAACCCCCAATGTGTAATAATGCCTCTTTCAAGGAGTAGTATCCAGGTTGGGGCTGCGGTGGCTGCATCTTGTTAGTTCACAGAAGGACACACTTGTGCCTGCAGCAAAATCCATGACAAGGTATTACCAAGATGAGCTTCAAGTATGGCAGAAGTGACACATCAAGTTATGGTTGTACATTTATCTACATCACATTTTGTAAGAAAAAAGGTTAGCACTACATATGTGTAATACACTTCATATGTAGTCAATATAGAAACACCCTGAAAAAGGATCTACACGGAGACTTAAATTAAACGACGCATTTGTAGCGGGTTAGCCTCACTCCTCTCTTTGGAACTTCATTCAGGCCAAACATAAGTTGCCCAATGAAATCATCCTTAACAAAGTCTTTGTCTTTAACAATGACCTCGATATAGCAGGAATGGATGCATTCCTTCGGGAAGGCAAACACCTAGGTACACTCAGGTTTAGTGTTCTTCTCAGAGTGATGGATGGTGCACCTGTAATTTCCAAGCTTAATCTCCACATATGGGTCACAGCTCCTAGTGACATACAAACATCTTTTCCAGAAGGACAAATGTCCTTGTGCTCTTGGCCATATAATGCGCCAACTATTCAAGCGCATACGCCTGTGTGGCCCAAATGCGTAGCCTAACGACGTGACTCCTGCACGGGAACTATTCTGGCGCATGTGCCGGCATGAGCTCCATCCCTTGGACTAATAGCTCCAGTTTGCTAGTTGCAACACAAGTGCCTTCTTCGTTCCCACTCCTTGTCTCGACGTCGTAGCTCAAGCATGCCAGCTATTGCAGGGCACGCACATATTTGTCCTCACCCTTGACCCGGCAATGCGGCTCTCGCATGCCAGCTTTGGCACCATACGTGTATGGGTGGTCTCCACCCCTGCCCTTACATCGAGACCCTAGCACGGCTCCCAGTGAGCTCTCCGGCACAAACGATGATGAAAAAAATGTCCTGGCATCCCCACCTAGTGTTCTCAAGTGTGTCTTGGCTCACTACATGTGTGGTAAACCATGGAAGAGTGACCTTGTTATCTACTTAGGAAGCTTTTTCTTGGCTGTCATTTTCCCTCCTCCGTGTGCTGAAGTTATCTCTCTATATCTTTCGGTCCCATTAAATTTTTGACAAAGGCAAAAGTATTTGTCACATGAATGACCTATTTTATATAATTATTTCTTTGTGCGCATTCCCTAGTAGTCCACGCATGAGTACATAGACAATATTTTTTCATCCCAAAGTTGTATACTCGTCCTTTTAGTTAGGAAATATCATTCATTTGTCCCCTTTATGTTTCATTTTATTTTAGCAAGTTATAAACATAGTAAATCATGTACGGAGCTTGGTATTCTCATGTGAGACACACTGCGTTGTGCGAATGATTGATTGTATAGCACGTTACCATTCCTCAAGATGTGCATGGTTGATATGGAAGAGACCGCACATGCGTCATGGTATGTCCGTCACCCCATGGCACACGCCTTAGAAAATGCAAATGAGTCACCATCCACTACATTAAATCAGTATAAAACATAGCATGCTACAAGATTTAGCTCCGCCCTTCTCCAGTTACTATAAAAGGTATAGCATGCTATATTTGGAAATAGTCTTTTCTATAAAAAATTTCAATATATCACAAATTTAAGGCTTGCATAATTTGCAAGGAAGAAGACTTTTGGAGGAAATAGAATAAGGCCGACACTGCTACTTGGAGATAGGATGAAGAGAGGTCGCTCTAATGCGGTGGTTTGCTTGCTGGCACCGTTAGCATGGTTGACATCGACTCTTACTTGCTAGAGTTGGAGGCATGGCAAACCCCTCCATTGGAGATGGGATGAAGAGAAGCCACTGCCACTCAAAAACCGCCTCCGTAACCGTCTCTCACGAGTCACGACTCCACCAATGCCGGTCAAGAGACACTGTGCTGCCCTCGGTCACGAGCAGGTGGAAAACTGTTGAGAAGTTGGCTATGTTTGGTTGTATGGGCTTTTGTATGTGTTGCATCTCAAAGAGTGAGAGCGATTTGGGCTAATGCGGAAATACCTGATGGGCTGTTGTGAGATACACGCAAAACACTACAACATTATTTCTTTTAGTGTTGAAATAGCGTCTTATATGTGAATAGCGCTGCAGTGAGTAAATTAGCTAAAACATAATCTGGACGTTCTACATATGTTATAGTGACGCAATAGCATCTAAATAGCATGCATTTTTTTCTTTTCATGTAATTGCAATGCTTGTAGTAAGACGCCATTTTCCAATCTCTGGTATATTTGCACGATTTGTCATATAGTACGGTTAAATTAAATGAATGAATCAAGGTCCAAAACTTTCAGGTTTGGTATAAGAAATATATCACCCCAAGAATATCAGAGGACGGACAAAATATTGAGCAAATATCCATGATAGGGTTTGTACAGTTATGTACTTCACATTATGTTAAGCAAAAAAAGGATAGCATGGCATATGTGTACTACACTGTCATATATAGTTAGTATAGAAATGCCCTCAAAAAATCTATTTGGGGACTTGAATTAAATGACACGGCTGTAGTGGGTCTACCTTGTTCCTCTCTTTCGAACTTCATTCAGGTCAAACACAGCTCACCCAATGAAATCATCTTTAACAATGACTATGATATAGGAGGACTGGATGCATTCTTTTGGGAAGGAAAATACCTGGTTACACTTGGGGTTAGTGTTCTCAAAGTGATGGGTGGTGCACTAGTAATATCCAAGCTTCATCTACACATATGGGTCACAGCTCCCAGTCACATCATTTGCATGGAGGTCTTTGGCCTTGACAACACGCACATAGAGATACGACATCTTCTCCAAAAGTTCATACGTGTTTGTGCTCTTTTTCACCTGCTACAATAAAACCCCCAACATGGAATAATGCCTCTTTCAAGGAGTAGTATCTAGGTCGGGGCTGCGGTGGTTGCATCTTGTCAGTTCACAGAAGGACGCACTTGTGCCTGCAACAAAACCCATGAAAAGGTATTGCCAAGAAGAGCTTCAAGTATGGTAGAAGTGACACATCAAGTTATGGTTGTACATTTATGTACATCACATTTTGTAACGAAAAAGGGTTAGCACTGCATATGTGTAATGACTTCATCTGTAGTTAGTATAGAAACACCCTAAAAAAGGATCTACATGGAGACTTAAATTAAACGGCCCGGTTGGAGCGGGTTAGCCTCACTCCTCTCTTTGGAACTTCATTCAGGCCGAACATAACTCACCCAATGAAATCATACTTAACAAAGTCTTTGTCTTTAATGCTGACCTCGATATAGCAGGAACGGATGCATTCCTTCGGGAAGGAAAACACCTAGGTACACTCAGGGTTAGTGTTCTACTCAAAGTGATGGATGGTGCACCTGTAATTTGCAAGCTTAATCTCCACATATGGGTCACAACTCCCAGTGACATACAAACATCTTTTCCAGAAGGTCAAATGTCCTTGTGCTCTTGTCACGTGCTACTAGAAAACCCCACGGCTACGGTAGCTGCATCTTGCAAGTACATAGAAGTTCACACTTGTGCGTACAACAAAATCCATGAATAGATATTACCGAAAAGAGCTTCAAGTATAGTACAAGTGACACATCATTCCGACCAACAGAACAGGATTGATGATAAAACATGGTAAGTCATTGGGTTATTACTGAGTAATGCTACACCGCTAAATCATAGATGCATTGTCCTTTCATCCCTCATTCCAAGCATGATCCAAAATTGTATTTAGTTGTAGCCTTAAAAACCATAAGATATCTTGCAACAACACATTTAAACTCGAATGAGAAACTTTAGCAAACTAAATAAAATGTATACTGCATGCTTAAGGATAGATACAAAACTTGACAAACAAAAATAGTTTGTTGTTTGACATCCCGGTTACACTAAAGAACTTCACTTTGGCTAGCATAGTTTAGTTATTAGAGCCTAGTACTAGAGAAGATAAAGAGTGTACAACTTTGAAAAATGTAGACCAGGCTACGCTAATAGAGATTGTTGTTCACAAAGTAATAACTAACATATTTCACTTCCTAAAAATGGAAGTTCAAATTTCCAACCAGGAACAAGCAATTTTAGAACTTCACGAAGCAGTGGGATAAACATAACTAATGTGGCCCATTACGTTTTAATTAAAGAAAAAAATTCAAAATTAAATTTTGTCTACTGATACATTTTTAACAATAGAAGGTGGTTGTGAGAGGTTCTTTTAGGTGCTTTCTATTTCGAAGAACCTCCCGATTTTGGCAATTTAAAAAATTTATTTATTTACTTTAAGAAAATCTTACGACAGGTTTTATAATTTGAAACTTATGAAATTTCAACTTTAAAAAAACTGGCCCTCTTGAAAATTTCATTTTCTAATTTTGCACTTATGACAATTCATTTTTGAAAAAAAGATGAACTTATGGGAATTCAAAATTTCCATGGAGCTGAAAAAATGCCATGTCTATCTGGCCTCACCCTAGCCCGACAACGCGGCGCCAAAACACTAGTTATTTTAGCAGACATGCATGCGTGGGCCCCACCCTTGGCCCGATAACGCGCCAATTTTTCAAGCGCAAGCGCCTGTGTGGCCCAAACGCGTAGCCTGACGACATGAATCCAACATGGCCACTATTTTGGCGCATGTGCCGGCATGAGCTCCATCCACTGGACTGATAGCTCCAACATGCTAGTTGCAACACAAGTGCCTTCTTCGTCCCCACTCCTTGACCCGACGTCATAGCTCAAGCATGCCAGCTATTGCAGTGCACTCACATATTTGGCCTCACCCTTGACCCTACAATGCGGATCTTGCATGCCAGCTTTGGCACCATACATGTGTGGGTGGTCTCCACCCCTTCCATTACATCGCGACCCCAACACGGCTCCCAGTGAGCTCTCCGGCACAAACGTTGAGGAAAATAATGTCCTGGTATCCCCACCTAGTGTTCTCAAGTGTGTCTTGGTTCTCTACATGTGTGGTAAACCATGGAAGAGTGACTTTGTTATCTACTTAGGAAGCTTTTTCTTGGCCGTCATTTTCTCTCCTCTGTGTGCTCAAGTTATCTCTCTTTACCTTTCGGTCCAATTAAATTTTTGACAAAGGAGAAAGTATTTGTCACATCAATGACCTATTTTGTCTAATTCTTTCTTTGTGCACATTCCCTAGTAGTCCGCGCTTGAGTAGATAGGCAATATTTTTTCATCCCAAAGTTGTATACTCGGCCTTTCAGTAAGGAAATATCATTCATTTGTCCCCTTTATGTTTCATTTTATTCTAGAGTGTTATAAACATAGTAAATCATGTATGGAGCTTGGTATTCTCATGTGAGACACACCGTGTTGTGTGAATGATTGATTGTACATCACGTTACCATTATTGAAGATGTGCACGGTTTATTTGGAAGAGAATGCACATGAGTCATACTATGTCCACCACCCCATGGCACATGCCTTAGAAAATGCGAATGAGTCACCGTCCACTACATCAAATCAATATAAAAATAGCATGCTACAAAATTTAGCTCCGCCCTTCTCCAGATGCTATAAAAGTTATAGCATGCTAATAGTGTGCTATATTTGGAAATAGCCTTTTGGATAATTTTTTACAATATATCACAAATTTAAGGCTTGCATAATTTGCAAGTATGAAGACTTTTGGAGGAAATAGATTAAGGCTGACACTGCTACTTGGAGATAGGAGGAAGAGAGGATGCTCTAATGTGGTGGTTGGCTTGCTGGCACCGTCGGCCTGGTTGACATCGACTCTTACTTGCTAGAGTTGGAGGCATGGCTGACCCCTTCATTGGAGATGGGATGAAGAGAAGCCACTGCCATTCACAAACCGCCTCCGCAACCGTATGCCATGAGTCACGACTCCGCCAATGTCGGTCAAGAGACACCGCGCTGCCCTCAGTCACGAGCAGGTGGAGAGCTTGTGAGAAGTTGGCTATGTTTGGTTGTATGCGTTGTTGTATGGGCTTTTTTGTGTGTTGCATCTCAAAGAGTGAGAGCGATTTGGGCTAATGCGGCCATGCCTGATGGGATGTTGTATGATACACGCAAAACACTACAACATTGTTTCATTTAGTTTTGAAATAGAGTGTTATATGTGAATAGCGCTGCAGCGAGTAAATTAGCTAAAACATAATCAGGACGTTCTACATATGTTATAGTGACGCAATAGCATCTAAATAGCATGCTTTTTTTCTTTTCCTGTAATTGCAATGCTTGTTGTAAGACGCCATTTTCCAATATCTTGTATAATTGCACGATTTATCATATAGTACGGTTAAATTAAATGAATGAATCAAGATCCAAAACTTTTAGGTTTTGTCGTGGAATTGTCACGGCAGATGTCCTCGAGCTAGGACTTAGTTGTGGAGCCATCACAGCTAGGAAGCTTGAAGGGGTTAATGCGGGACAAGGAACATGAGGGTTTATACTGGTTCGGCCCCTTACGGTGAAGGTAAAAGCCTACGTCCAGTTTGAGGTGGTATTGATTAGGGTTACGATCACCAGGGAACTAAACTGCTATGCCCGGCTCTCGATGAGATTGTTGTCGCCCTTAAACCGCTGCCGGCTCGTCCCTTTATATAGGGAGGCTGACGCCCAGCAGCCCTTAGAGTCCCGGCCGGCTTATAAGAGTATCCGGCTCGGACTCTAAACTATACTTGCCTTACGCTACAAGTTCTACTATAATAATGATTATAACTACGGGCCTTAAGCCATATCCGGGTCGCAGCCCATCTCTTGGCCCATCGTCTTGAAACTTGGCTCCGGGCTTCTGGCAACGACCGTATGAGTAACCCGGCCCCTCCTGGGGGGTGACTCTAAGGTCTATATCCTCAACATTAGGCCCCAGATTGATTTGAGCCGCCTCATGTCAATCTTCAACTCTTCTGACAGAAAAAATCTCCGGCTTATCATTCACGTGAAGGCCATAACCCGGAGTGACGTCATCCTCTGGACTCCGGATAATCCGCCGTGACGTCATTCTCCATTACGTCCGTTTTTTACTCCGCCAGATCCGCAACGGATCCTTGCTTTATTGTCATTCCGAAAATCGAGGCGTCGTGGGGGGGGGGGGAGATAATCACGCCACGGTCTCCTTGAATCTCGCGCCCACTTATGACCTTGCCTTATAAATAGGCCGGCCCAACGGGTCCTTCTCACGCCCTCTTCTTCCTTCTCGCGCCGTCGCTCCTCTGCCCGAGCTCCGCCACTGCCGCCGCCGTCGCGCCCCTGGTCTTCATCAACCCGGCCGCTGCATCACCCTGATCCGGACCAGATACACGGCGGTGACCTCCGCTCTTCTCCAACTCCGGTGAGTCTCCTTTGCCCTGTCAGATAAATCTGCTGTAGGGTTCGTCTGTGTTCTTCGCGTTCATCGCCATTGCCACAAACTTCGGTAGTTTTTGTAGCCACTGTACTTGGTTGATCTTTAACCTTGCATAGAACTAGTGCGGCAGCTCTTTAAGCCTCATTTCAAGTTCGAGTAGATCTCCTTCCACTGTTTAAATGCTTTGTTCGAACTCTAGTATATCCGCTCGTCTGTTTCTAGGTCTAGAAAGTTTTCATTTCACCTGACCATTTTGATCCAACAAAGTTACTGCTATATGTGAAACCTGTTTTACCACACTTAGTAAAAACTGCAACCCTTGAATCTTGGCGGCTTATATCTCCGGTTTAAAGAAAACATGCACCATAGAACTTTCCAGTTTAAAGAGAACTATGCTCTGTAGAATCCTCCGGCTTGACTGTGGTAAAACCGTAGATAACCAACTTACTCTGAATCCCCCTGCGGCTTAAATAACCCACTGTAACTGAGTATATCATTAGTCCCCTTCATAAGCCGCCATCTTAGTTTGAACAATAGATCTCCGGCTTATAATTAACCCGGACACTTTTCTCTTTATCATAGACCACCAACTTTCACCATGCCTCCCAAGGCTCCCATCACTTGCAACTGGATGAAGTCCAACGTCACGGACGAGACCCTGGCCAATTTCGTTAAGTCCGGATATTTACCTAAGAAGAGCCCAGTTTACTGCTTTTCAGAGAACTATTCTACTTAAACCGCCAAAATGAGTGTGCCAACGGGCCAAGTCTAGAGTTAGGCGGCATCTCCATCCAGCGGCGTAGGGACTGTCTGTTCCTTTACGCAGAGCCGCCAAGCCACCCCAAGGACTGGAATATGACTTGGTTCTACTGCCAAGATACGTCCCCGGCTGACGAGAACCCGCTGCCCGGCTTTCGCCCAACCCGTCTAGAGCCGACTCATCCGCTATCGGACAAACTGACTGCAGCGGAACGCCAACCTCTGCTTCCAACTATCAATAAGATCAAGACCCCGCTAGGCAACGGTTTGAACGGAATTGATCTGGTCCGGGTCTGGATCTCATGGCGGGTGATCCCATTGAGCCGCCGCCCCAGCTTAATGTGTGAGTACACCGGGCGAAAGGATGACCCGCAGAGACACAGTCGCAATGATCTTCCAGAAGACATTGCAGAGGAAGAGACCAAGGCTCTTCTAAACGAGAGCTTGGCAGACTGTGGAAGAATCGGGCTAGCCCCCTTCTGCAAGACCAATCTAGCCCCAGCGGTAAGCCGGTGACTTTAACTTTTATCTTCGTCTGCATATAACCTTCAACTGAACCGTTTTAAGAATCAATCATTGTATCTTTCAGGCTGATGATAAATTCTGGCGGGTCAAATATGACCATGAGGCGGCCAAGAAGACCAGGAAGGCGAAGAAAGCCGCCAAGAAAACCGCCCCTCGCAAAAAGGGAAGCAGACCCACTGCTTCGGAGCTATTGCAATTAAGCGACAGCTCCGAGTCAGAGGTAATCCTTAAACCTTTAAATTCTTGCCATATTTGTTGTTTGTTGCTGTCCGCCTTATCAACATTTGCTCATTGACAGGATGACACCGGCGCCAGTAACCCGGTGGTTGAAGAGGTAATGTCACTTTCCTCCGACTCGGAGCCTTTGCCACAGCTGAAAGTCCGAAGAGTAACCCGGAAAGTAAGTTTTTCACATCCATTAGCTCATCAAGACCCTCAATTTCTTTTGAAGCAGCAGGTTCACGAAAGCCGGCGTCACACCCGGGCCCGTAAGGACACCGACCTCTCCGCCGGGTTACCCGACGCAACAAGGAAGCGTCGCACTGAGGTGTTTTCTCAACTGTACCCTTTTCATCCGTTGGCGGGTGTTTTCCGTCAGCCACTCAACTCTTCTGACTCCAATTATCAGGAAACCTCCCCCTCTTCGGGTGACTCCATGCAGTCAAGTCTGCCGGCCTTCAAGACTGCACCCGGGTAATAACAATCTCCTTACATTATCTGTCTGTACTTACTCTTTGTGTGCCTAACACTTTTATCTTTTCAGTGCCCAGGCAAAGCTCACCAAAAGAGCAAAGAAAACCAGATCAGCCGGAGTGCCAGACTTGCCTGACCCGGAGGCGACGGCTCAAGAGCCGCCAGCTACCTCCGCCCCCGAAGCCACCATTCCAATGGACACGGCGCCTGAGGCCCCTGCCCCGACTACCAAGACAATGACCGAAGCGTCGGTTAACCCGGAGGCCTCCAGCTCAACCCCACCAGCAGACGACCCGGACGTGGTAATCACCCGGACGGAATTCGTTGAGCCGGGGAGACCGACCGCGTTGACCAAGTGCTCCGCGAAGGGGGAGTTACTGCAACCCCACCAGGTGAACCTGGACCTCTCCGGCTACGCCAACTTGAGCATTGGAGAGCTCGTCTCTGGCTACATCAGCCAAGTCCACAAGAGCCGGGACGCCGAGGTTGCCATGGTCAACAAGATCCAACAAAAATCAGAGGTACCCTTCTGCCGTCTTCTTACTTTACTGCATAGTTACTTTTGCCATGCTAGCCCCCAAGCCGATGACTTATACTTGAATATGTTGTAGACTTAGGTTCCGGCTTACTCAACTGAGCAGGCAGTACGTAGATAGAGACGTTCAATATGCATTAGCCCCCAAGTGCCAAGTGCCTTTGCTTGGAAAGCGCTTTGGGACTTATATAACAACTGTTAATTAACCCGGAAATACATGCAGGCCGTTGGCAAGAAACTAGAGGCGGACCTTGCGGATCTCAAGAGCCGGCTAAAGATGCAGGAGACGGAGACCCGGAAGGCAAACGCCAAGTTTGTATCCAGCATTGCCACTCAAGAAAAGTTGAAGACCGAGTTTGATGCTGAGAGGAAAGCCTGGGTCGAAGAGAAGGCTGCACTGGTAACCTGGGCGGAACAAGCGGAGAAGGCCCTTACTGAGAAGACCGCTGAGCTCTCCGGCCTAAAGCGCCAGGTTTCCCAAATGGTGCCTGCTATCTTCGGTAAGTCCCCTCACCGGCTTACATCAAGTCTGTATATGTCATGATTCATCCTTGTCACCGGCTTATCTGATCTTGTTAAATAGGTCCCAGAAGTGCCAACCTCAACCAGAGCGTGGTCACCAAGTTAAAGGCCGTGTACACCTTGGTGGAACAACTCTACACCGGGTCACAGCGTACCTTAGCTATGGTGGCCCTATCCAACGAGGTGCCAACTCATCTGGCCGAAGTCCTACGCCGGCTTGCTGTTCTGCCGCAGCGGATCCAGGAGCTACGACGGGCCTCCGCGAGAGCCGGAGCAATTGCCGCGCTGAGCCGGGCCAAAGCATTCCTGCCGGCAGACATCGCCCTGGGTTACCCAAGCCTGAAGGAAGACGGCTCAGCCTTCGACCAGAAGGACTTCGCGGCATGTGTGAAGGCTGTACGCCCGGTGGCCACCCTCATCGGGAACGACACCGACTTAACCAAGTACCAACCGGGTTATGATGCGGAGAATCAGAGGATTCCAACCCCTCGCTATGAAGCCCTCAATCTGATCCCTCCGGCTCGTCAGCACACCTTCGCCTCGGAGATTGACCCGGCCGGGTTAATTGATGAAGAAGCCCAGTTCGAAGCTCTCAGTGGCATCAACTGGAAATCATCGACCTTCGAGGTCTTGGGATCAGCCGGAGGAGAAGATAGAAATGAGCCGGGGACTTCAACTCAGCGGGCATCATAAGTTAGCTGGCGGCTTATCAAACATTGTTCCATCTTTTAGACTTGAAGAATGATTGTAATAGAGTAAATGCAACAGTTATCTCTATCGTGCCATCGTGCACGTTTTGAATGCGAAAGCCCTTTAAATTTGTCTCCTTTATGTTTCTCCGGGTCAGAATCATCCCTTTGTTTTTCTCAACCTTAAAAGATGCCTTTAAGTATCTGCATAGAAAAGGCAAATCACAAGTCTCGAGGCGGCTTACCGCCCTAAGAATCAGGTGTTTGAGATAAATAACCCAGAATACGAATCAACAAAGGACTGGCCCTTAGTTATACTCTAAACATAGCCATAATAACACACTTAACAGCCTGTAAGCATCTTCCAGTTTAAATAACCCGGGTAGTAAGGTTAACACCTTGACTCCGGCTTACCTGTCTTGATGACACCCATGACGTGCAACTAACACTGTAAACCAAAGTTAAACCGGCAAGTGAAACCCAGCCATGCACACCTCAGAGTAAACTTGTGAAAAAAACAGAAGAACTGAGGGGCTTCCGGTTCGAATACGACCAGAGAGCCGGCCCCAAGGGGTTAAGCCAAGATTCGGATACGATCATACAGCCCCCAGTGGGTGTGGCGATGCCAATCAAGAGGGTACCGACAGCTATGTTCTCTTTGGTTCGAATACGACCCATGTTTGAACAGGAAGCCCCCAAGTGATTCTTAAAATTGTTTAACGACGCTGATTCGAATACGATCCACGTCGGTTCTCAGAGGGGTTAAACTATGATTCAAATATGACCAAAGGCAACCTCCCAATGAGCTCGGCACTTTGCCAATCAAATGGGTATCGACAGCTATGTTCTCTTTGGTTCGAATACGACCCATGTTTGAACAGGAAGCCCCCAAGCGACTTTACTCCTCACGGCTAGATTCGAATACAATCATAAGCCGGATCCTCCTTTAAGTCAGTATGTAAAAAAACAACACACGCCTATTTGGAGGAAAAAAGGACAGAGGTCCTGCTTTATTGCTTATCATAATATATATATGTCCGAGATAAATATGTACACCACGAGAGCCGGTAGCTCAAGTGTAGTAAGGCCGGAGCTGAGCTATGTTCCACGGCCGACGGGTCTCCTCCTCAGATTTACGCGAATCTTTATGCTCCCGAATATCAATTAGGTAATATGACCCGTTGTGCAAGTTCTTGCTGACCACAAAGGGCCCTTCCCAAGGTGGGGATAACTTGTGTGCATCTGTTTGATCCTGGATGAGCCGGAGCACAAGGTCGCCTTCCTGGAAGACCCGGGATTTGACCCGGCGCCTATGATAATGGCGCAGGTCTTGTTGGTAAATCGCTGAACGGCCTGCTGCCACATCACGCTGTTCGTCCAACAAATCCAGAGCATCTTGACGCGCCTGTTCATTATCCGTCTCAACATAAGCCGCCACGCGAGGTGAATCGTGACGGATGTCACTGGGGAGGACTGCTTCTGCTCCATAAACCATGAAGAAAGGCGTGAAGCCTGTAGACCTGTTAGGAGTAGTGTTGATACTCCATAAAACGGAGGGTAACTCCTCCACCCAACAACCCGGCGTCCGTTGCAAAGGGACCAAAAGCTGGGGATTGATACCCTTCAGAATTTCCTGGTTAGCTCGCTCCGCTTGACCATTGGATTGAGGATGAGCCACTGAAGAAACATCAAGTCGGATATGCTCTCGTTGACAAAATTCTTCCATGGCGCCTTTGGAGAGATTGGTGCCATTGTCAGTTATAATGCTGTGCGGAAAACCAAAGCGGAAAATCACCTTTTTCATAAATTGAACCGCCGTGGCTGCATCGCACTTGCTAACTGGCTCAGCTTCCACCCACTTTGTGAATTTGTCAACTGCCACCAAGAGGTGGGTCTTCTTATCCTTGGACCGTTTAAAAGGCCCAACCATATCAAGCCCCTAGACCGCAAAGAGCCAAGTGATTGGGATCATCCTCAACTCCTGAGCCGGCACATGAGCCCGTCGTGAGAACCTTTGGCAACCATCACATTTACTGACCAAGTCCTCTGCATCAGCATGAGCCGTCAGCCAATAAAAACCATGACGGAAAGCCTTGGCTACAAGGGATTTTGAGCCGGCATGATGGCCACAATCCCCTTCATGGATCTCCCGCAAGATCTCTTGGCCTTCCTCAGGGGAGATACAACGTTGAAATCCCCTGAAACACTGCGATGATGTAACTCGCCATCGATGACGATCATTGACTTAGCCCGCCGGGTTATTTGCCTGGCCAAAGTTTCATCCTCAGGCAACTCTCCCCGGGTTATATAAGCCAGATACGGCATTGTCCAGTCTGGTATGACATGAAGAGCCGCCACCAGTCGTGCCTCCGGGTCAGGGATAGCCAAGTCCTCCTCCGTAGGCAACCTAACCGAAGGGTTATACAGGACATCCAAGAAAGTGTTAGGCGGCACCGGTTTTCGCTGAGATCCTAGCCGGCTTAAAGCATCAGCCGCCTCGTTCTTCCTGCGATCAATGTGCTCCACTTGGTATCCCTGAAAGTGCCCAGCAATGGCATCAACCTCACGGCGATAAGCCGCCATGAGAGGATCCTTAGAATCCCAGGTGCCTGATACTTGTTGAGCCACCAAGTCTAAGTCACCAAAGCACCTTACACGGCTTAAGCTCATCTCCTTAGCCACCCGAAGACCGTGGAGCAAAGCCTCGTATTCAGCCGCATTGTTAGTGCAAGGAAACATCAACCGTAGCACATAATGGAACTTGTCACCTTTAGGGGAAGCCAATACAACACCAGCCCCCGAGCCCTCCAACTGTCTGGACCCATCGAAGTGGATAGTGCAATAAGTGTTATCCGGCTTTTGCTCAGGCACTTGAGTCTCTTTCCAATCGTTGATGAAATCCACCAAAGCCTGAGATTTAACAGCAGTGCGTGGCACATATTTGAGGCCATGAGGTCCAAGTTCTATAGCCCACTTGGCAATTCTCCCTGTAGCCTCTCTGTTCTGGATAATATCACCAAGAGGGGCAGAACTGACCACAGTGATGGGATGACCCTGAAAATAATGCTTGAGCTTCCGGCTCGCCATGAACACACCATACACGAGCTTCTGCCAATGCGGGTACCGCTGCTTGGACTCAATGAGCACCTCGCTGACATAATAAACCGGCCGCTGAACCGGATGCTCCTTACCCGCCTCCTTGCGCTCCACCACAATAGCCACGCTGACGGCTCGTGCGTTTGCCGCCACATACAGTAGCAAGGGCTCCTTATCAACCCGAGCAGCAAGGACGGGGGGCTCTGCCAGTTGCGTTTTCAAATCCTCAAAAGCGGTATTAGCGGCATCATTCCAGACAAAGTTATCAGTTTTCTTCATCAACTGATATAAGGGCATAGCCTTCTCACCCAAATGGCTTATAAACCGGCTTAAAGCAGCGATGCGACCCGCCAAACGCTGAACGTCATTTATACACGCCGGCTTAGCTAGGGAAGTGATGGCCTTGATCTTCTCCGGGTTAGCCTCAATGCCTCTGTCAGAAACCAAGAAGCCCAATAGTTTGCCTGCAGGAACACCAAAAACACACTTGGCCGGGTTAAGCATCATCTTGTAGACCCGGAGATTATCGAAGGTTTCCCTTAAGTCATCTATCAGGGTTTCCTCCTTGATGGATTTAACCACAATATCGTCCACGTAAGCGTGAACATTGCGCCCAATCTGTTTATGAAGACAATTCTGTACACAACGCTGGTAAGTCGCCTGTGCACACTTGAGTCGAAAGGGCATAGATACATAGCAGAAGGCTCCAAAGGGAGTGATGAACGCCGTCTTCTCCTGGTCCTTAACTGCCATCTTAATCTGATGATACCCAGAATAAGCATCCAAAAAACTTAAACGTGCACAACCTGCCGTAGCATCAATGATTTGATCAATACGGGGGAGGGCAAAAGGATCAGCCGGACACGCCTTGTTCAAATCCGTGTAGTCCACACACATCCGCCAGGTGCCGTTCTTCTTGAGTACGAGCACCGGGTTAGCCAACCATTCTAGGTGAAAAACTTCAATAATAAACCCGGCCGCCAAGAGCCGGGCCACTTCTTCACCAATGGCTTTCCGCCTCTCCTCATTAAACCGTCGAAGGAACTGTCTGACCGGCTTAAATTTTGGATCAACATTGAGAGTATGCTCAGCGAGTTCTCTAGGTACACCTGGCATGTCAGAAGGCTTCCATGCAAAGATGTCCCTATTCTCACGGATGAACTCGATGAGCGCGCTTTCCTATTTTGGATCCAGATTGGCACTGATGCTAAATTGCTGAGATGAATCTCCTGGAACAAAATCAACAAGCTTAGTTTCATCAGCCGACTTAAATTTCATCGCCGGTTCAGTCTCCGTAGTCGGCTTCTTCAGAGAGGTCATGTCCGTTGGGTCAACATTGTCTTTGTAAAACTTCAACTCCTCTGTAGCACAAACAGACTCTGCATAAGATGCATCACCTTCCTCACACTCCAGAGCCACTTTCCGGCTGCCGTGAACCGTAATGGTCCCATTGTGACCTGGCATCTTGAGCTGTAAGTACACATAACACGGCCGCGCCATGAACTTGGCGTAAGCCGGCCGTCCAAATATAGCATGGTATGGACTTCTTATCTTGACCACCTCAAAGGTCAATTTCTCCACCCTGTAGTTGTTCTCATTACCAAAAGCCACTTCCAATTCGATCTTGCCAACTGGATAAGCCGACTTACCAGGTACCACACCATGGAAGATAGTGTTTGACTGGTTGAGGTTCTTATCAACCAACCCCATACGGCGAAAAGTCTCATAATAGAGGATGTTGATGCTACTGCCTCCATCCATGAGTACCTTTGTGAACTTGTAACCTCCCACCTGAGGAGCTACTACTAAGGCCAAGTGGCCCGGGTTATCCACCCGGGGAGGGTGATCCTCCCTACTCCATACTATAGGCTGCTCAGACCACCGCAAGTAGCGTGGAACTGCCGGCTCAACAGCATTCACAGCCCTCTTGTGAAGCTTCTGATCTCGTTTGCACAAACTAGTGGTGAACACATGATACTGTCCACCGCTGAGCTGCTTTGGGTTGGTCTGATAACCCCCTTGCTGCTGTTGATGACCCTGACCAGACTGTTGATTAAAGCCCCCTTGACCGTTCTGAGGACCGGAATTTGAGCCGCCGCCCGGGCCATGAAAGCCGCCGACGCCTGAGCCGCCGCCCGGGCCATTGTAGCTCTTAAAGGCCTTCATGATCACGCAATCCTTCCACAGATGAGTCGCTGGCTTCTCTCTAGAGCCATGCCTTGGACAAGGTTCATTCAACAGCTGCTCCAGCGTTGGACCTGACCCGCCGCCTCGGGGAGGGGGCCTCCCCTTGCGTCGCTGGTTATTACCTTGGGAGTTGGCGTTGGCTACAAACTCTAGGCTGCCATCGGCCTTACGCTTGCCTCCTCCTTGGTTCCCCGGGTTAAACTGAGGACCCTTGCCATTGCCGCTCTTCTTTCCCTTCCCTGTCCTTTCATCGTCTGAAGGGGGATCCTTGGTATCATCGGAATCGGCGTACTTGACAAGAGCCGCCATTAGGGTATCCATATCGATGCAGTCGCGCTTAAGCCGCCCGAGTTTCATCTTAAGGGGCACAAAGCGACAGTTATGTTCCAACATTAAGACTGCAGAGCCGGCATCCATCTTATCTGATGAATGTATGATCTCCTTGACCCGGCGAACCCAATGGGTCGTGGATTCACCCTCCTGCTGCTTACAGTTAGTCAAATCCACAATTGACATAGACTGCCTACAGGTATCTTTGAAGTTTTGAATGAACCGGGCTTTCAACTCAGCCCAAGACCCAATGGAGTTCGGTGGTAGCCCTTTCAACCACGTGCGGGCAGTTCCATCTAACATCATGGTGAAATATTTGGCCATGGCCGCCTCACTGACCTCCAGCAATTCCATAGCCATCTCATAACTCTCAATCCAGGCTGCGGGCTGTAAGTCCGCTGTATAGTTAGGCACCTTCCTAGGGCCCTTGAAGTCCTTAGGTAGACGTTCATTACGGATGGCTGGCACCAAACAAGGGACACCCCCGGCCCTGGTAGAAATACCCACATCAACGGACGTCTCCGGATGAGCCGGGGGGTCTGGTAAGCCGTCAATTGAGGCACCTGCTCCGCCTCTTGCCGCGCTTGGTCTGCTGCATAAAAGGCTCCATTATGAGCCGGGCCATGGCCAGGGGGCGGGTCATGGCGTCGGACATTACTTGAGCCGGTTGCTGAGACCATGTGCCGGCTGTAACTCGGGCTCTGGCCTGGACGAGGGGTTGAGTGGATCATGTCCCGGCTGTAGGAGTACGCCTCTTGCTGTGCCAGTGCCGTCTGCAGGAGTTCTCTGACCCGGCGGGTTTCGATGGCCGCTGGAGAGTCGCCGTCAACGGGGAGAGCCGCCAGTCGTGCTGCCGCAACCACCATGTTCTCCAGCGGGTTATCATAATGACCCGGGGGTATTGGCACATACTGAGGCGGGGCAGGGGGCACCTGGGGAGGCCCCATCACTCGTGGCTGAATAAGGGGTCCAGACCCGGGCGCAATGACCCCTGGCGGGTTACTAGACCCTGCACCCGGCGTGTTGAAGAGATTGCGTGGATCGTAAACCGGTGGGAGTCGAGACTGGGCCTTCTGATGCCTCCTTCTCATGACCTCGTTGGCCGCGTTCTGATCCATCGTGAGTTGGAAGGACTGTGCCTGAATCAGCTGAGTCCGGGCGTCGAGAGCCGCCCGCTCCGCAGCCAGCCTGATCCCTTCCGCTGCAAGATCCTCTTTAGCTTTTATCAAATCCAATTTTAACTGTGCCACCTCCGCGTCATGCTGAGCTTTATTCACCGGGTCAACCGCGGTGGTTAACAGGGCCGTCATCTTGTACGTGAGATCCATCAGCACCTGAGCCGGAGACGGCACCGGGTTTCCCGATTCGGCAGCGGGGTTCTGAACAGGCTGCGCACCAGCCATAAAAACTCCAACCTGACTTGGCGGTTCAAAGGGGTCCGGAATACTGTCGCCGTCGGAACAACCCATGAGCCTGCCATCTAGAAGTTGGTACAACGAGTTTGATTCATCGGTGGCCGACTCGCCGTCAGAGCCGGCGGCCGTCTCATCACCGGATCCAGATCGATCGGAGAGTCCTCCATGAATACACCCCACAAAAGCATGCCTTAAGGCAGGCCGGGCCCGGGCGGGTCACGCAAGTTGAGCCGTCTCGATGAGATCAGCGCAGAGACCCGGCTCGGGGCCCGGCTCACCAATATTGCCAATGAAAACGTGAATTCCGCCAAAGGGGACCCGGTACCCGTACTCAATTGAGCCGGCGTCGGGGCCCCAGTTTGCATCGTCGATGTAGAGCTTGCCGCGACGACTCTTGGTCATCCGGCCCACAGCGTATCCCTTGAGCCCTTCGAAGCTGCCCTTCAAGAACTCAAATCCACCGTGCGCTGGCCCCACGGTGGGCGCCAACTGTCGTGGAATTGTCACGGCAGATGTCCTCGAGCTAGGACTTAGTCGTGGAGCCATCACAACTAGGAAGCTTGAAGGGGTTAATGCGGGACAAGGAACACGAGGGTTTATACTGGTTCGGCCCCTTACGGTGAAGGTAAAAGCCTACGTCCAGTTTGAGGTGGTATTGATTAGGGTTACGATCACCAGGGAGCTAAACTGCTATGCCCGGCTCTCAATGAGATTGTTGTCGCCCTTAAACCGCTGCCGGGTCGTCCCTTTATATAGGGAGGCTGACGCCCAGCAGCCCTTAGAGTCCCGGCCGGCTTATAAGAGTATCCGGCTCGGACTCTAAACTATACTTGCCTTACGCTACAAGTTCTACTATAATAATGATTATAACTACGGGCCTTAAGCCATATCCGGGTCTCAGCCCATCTCTTGGCCCATCGTCTTGAAACTTGGCTCCGGGCTTCTGGCAACGACCGTATGAGTAACCCGGCCCCTCCTGGTGGGTGACTCTAAGGTCTATATCCTCCAAGTATGGCAGAAGTGACACATCAAGTTATGGTTGTACATTTATCTACATCACATTTTGTAAGAAAAAAGGTTAGCACTACATAAGTGTAATACACTTCATATGTAGTCAATGTAGAGACTCCCTGAAAAAGGATCTACATGGAGACTTAAATTAAATGGCGCGATTGTAGCGGGTTAGCCTCACTCCTCTCTTTGGAACTTCATTCAGGCCAAACATAAGTTGCCCAATGAAATCATCCTTAACAAATTCTTTGTCTTTAACAATGACCTCGATATATCAGGAATGGATGCATTCCTCGGGAAGGCAAACACCTAGGTACACACAGGTTTAGTGTTTTTCTCAAAGTGATGGATGGTGCACTTGTAATTTCCAAGCTTAATCTCCACATATGGGTCACAACTCCGAGTGACATACAAACATCTTTTCCGGAAGGTCAAATGTCCTTGTGCTCTTGGCCCGATACGGCGCCAACTATTCAAGCGCACACGCCTGTGTGGCCCAAACGTGTAGCCTAATGACATGACTCCCGCACGGCAATTATTCTTGCGCATGTGCCGGCATGAGCTCCATCCCTTGGACTGATAGCTCCAGTTTGCTAGTTGCAACACAAGTGCCTTCTTCGTCCCCACTCGTTGTGCCGACGTCATAGCTCAAGCATGCCAGCTATTGCAGTGCACGCACATATTTGAACTCACCCTTAACCCGGCAATGCGGCTCTCGCATGCCAGCTTTGGCACCATACGTGTGTGGGTGGTCTCCACCCCTGCCCTTACATCGAGACCCCAACACGGCTTCCAGTGAGCTCTCCAGCACAAACGATGACGAAAAAATGTCCTGGCATCCCCCACCTAGTGTTCTCAAGTGTGTCTTGGCTCACTACATGTGTGGTAAACCATGGAAGAGTGACCTTGTTATCTACTTAGGAAGCTTTTTCCTGGCCGTCATTTTCCCTCCTCCGTGTGCTGAAGTTATCTCTCTTTATGTTTCGGTCCAATTAAATTTTTGAAAAAGGCAAAAGTATTTGTCACATGAATGACCTATTTTGTCCAATTCTTTCTTTGTGCGCATTCCCTAGTAGACCACGCATGTGTACATAGACAATATTTTTTCATCCCAAAGTTGTATACTCGTCCTTTTAGTAAGGAAATATCATTCATTTGTCCCCTTTATGTTTCATTTTATTTTAGTGAGTTATAAACATATTAAATCATGTACGGAGCTTGGTATTCTCATGTGAGACACACTGCATTGTGCGAACGATTGATTGTACAGCACGTTACCATGCCTCAAGATGTGCATGGTTGATATGGAAGAGACCGCACATGCGTCATGCTATGTCAGTCACCCCATGGCACACGCCATAGAAAATGCGAATGAGTCACCATCTACTACATTAAATCAATATAAAACATAGCATGCTACAAGATTTAGCTCTGCCCTTCTCCAGATACTATAAAAGGTATAGCATGCTATATTTGGAAATAGTCTTTTGGATAAAAAATTTCAATATATCACAAATTTAAGGCTTGCATAATTTGCAAGGAAGAAGACTTTTGGAGGAAATAGAATAAGGCCGACACTGCTACTTGGAGATAGGATGAAGAGAGGTTGCTCTAATGTGGCGGTTTGCTTGCTGGCACCGTCAGCATGGTTGACATCGACTCTTACTTGCTAGAGTTGGAGGCATGGCCGACCCCTCCATTGGAGATGGGATGAAGAGAAGCCACTGCCAATCAAAAACCACCTCCATAGCCATCTCTCACGAGTCACGACTCCACCAATGCCGGTCAAGAGACACCGTGCTGCCCTCGGTCACGAGCAGGTGGAAAACTGTTGAGAAGTTGGCTATGTTTGGTTGTATGCATTGTTGTATGGGCTTTTTTATGTGTAGCATCTCAAAGAGTGAGAGCGATTTGGGCTAATGCGGCAATACCTGATGGGCTGTTGTGAGATACACGCAAAACACTACAACATTATTTCGTTTAGTGTTGAAATAGCGTCTTATATGTGAATAGCGTTGCAGTGAGTAAATTAGCTAAAACATAATCTGGACGTTCTACATATGTTATAGTGACGCAATAGCATCTAAATAGCATGTTTTTTTCTTTTCATGTAATTGCAATGCTTGTAGTAAGGCGCCATTTTCTAATCTCTGGTATAATTGCACGATTTGTCATATAGTACGGTTAAATTAAATGAATGAATCAAGATCCCAAACTTTCAGGTTTGGTATAAGAAATATATCACCCCAAGAATATCAGAGCATGGACAAAATATTTAGCAAATATCCATGATAGGGTTTGTACAATTATGTACTTCACATTATGTTAAGCAAAAAAAGGATAGCATGGCATATGTGTACTACACTGTCATATGTAGTTAGTATAGAAATGCCCTCAAAAAATCTACTTGGGGACTTGAATTAAATGACACGGCTGTAGTGGATCTTCCTTGTTCCTCTCTTTGGAACTTTATTCAGGTCAAACACAACTCACCCAATGAAATTATCTTTAACAATGACTATGATATAGGAGGACTGGATGCATTCTTTTGGGAAGGCAAATACCTGGTTACACTTGGGGTTAGTGTTCTCAAAGTGATGGGTGGTGCACTAGTAATATCCAAGCTTCATCTACACATATGTGTCACAGCTCCCAGTCACATCCTTTGCATGGAGGTCTTTGGCCTTGACAACACGCACATAGAGATATGACATCTTCTCCAAAAGTTCATACGTGCTTGTGCTCTTTTTCACCTGCTACTATAAAACCCCCAACGTGGAATAATGCCTCTTTCAAGGAGTAGTATCTAGGTCGGGGCTGCGGTGGTTGCATCTTGTCAGTTCACAGAAGGACACACTTGTGCCTGCAACAAAACCCATGAAAAGGTATTACCAAGAAGAGCTTCAAGTATGGCAGAAGTGACACATCAAGTTATGGTTGTACATTTATGTACATCACATTTTGTCACGAAAAAAGGATAGCACTGCTACTAGAAAATGCGAATGAGTCACCGTCCACTACATTAAATAAATATAAAAAGTAGCACGCTACAAAATTTAGCTCCGCCCTTTTCCAGATGCTATAAAAGTTATAGCATGCTAATAGTGTGCTATTTTTGGAAATAGCCTTTTGGATAAAAAAATAAATATATCACAAATTTAAGGCTTGCATAATTTGCAAGGATGAAGACTTTGGGTGGAAATAGAATAAGGTCGACACTGCTACTTGGAGATAGGATGAAGTGAGGTTGCTCTAATGCGGTGGTTGGCTTGCTGGCACCGTCGGCATGGTTGATATCGAATCTTTTTTTCTAGAGTTCGAAGCATGGTCGACCCCTCCATTGCAGATGGGATGAAGAGAAGCCACTTCCACTCACAAAATGCCTCTACAACCATCTCGCGTGAGTCACGGCTCCGCCAATGCCGGTCAAGAGACAGCGCGCTGCCCTCGGTCACGAGCAGGTGGAAAACTAGTGAGAAGTTGGCTATGTTTGGTTGTATGCATTGTTGTATGGGCTTTTGGATGTGTTGCATCTCAAAGAGTGAGAGCGATTTGGGCTAATGCGGCAATGCCTGATGGGCTGTTGTGTGATACATGCAAAACACTACAACATTATTTCGTTTAGTGTTGAAATAGCGTCTTATATGTGAATAGCGCTGTAGTGAGTAAATTAGCTAAAACATAATCTGGACGTTCTACATATGTTATAGTGACGCTATAGCATTGAAATAGCATGCTTTTTTTCCTTTCGTGTAATTGCAATGCTTGTATTAAGACGCCATTTTCCAATCTCTGGAATAATTTCACGATTTATCATATACTACGGTTAAGTTAAATGAATGAATCAAGATCCCAAACTTTCAGGTTTGGTATAAGAAATATATCACTCCAAGAATAGCAGAACACGGACAAAATATTTAGTAAATACCCATGATAGGGTTTGTACAATTATGTACTTCACATTATGTCAAGCAAAAGAAGTTTAGCATGGCATATGTGTACTACACTTTCATATGTAGTTAGTATAGAAATGCCCTCAAAAAATCTATTTGGGGACTTGAATTAAATGACACGGCTGTAGTGGGTCTGCCTTGATCCTCTCTTTGGAACTTCATTCAAATCTACACAACTCACCCAATGAAATCATCTTTAACAATGACTATGATATATGAGGATTGGATGCGTTCTTTTAAGAAGGCAAATACCTGGTTACACTCGGGGTTAGTGTTCTCAAAGTGATGGCGGTGCATTTGTAATATCCAAGCTTCATCTACACATATGGGTCACAGCTCCCAGTCACATCCTTTGCATGGAGGTCTTTGGCCTTGGCAACACGCACATAGAGATACGACATCTTCTCCAAAATGTCATATGTGCTTGTGATCTTTATCACCTGCTATCATAAAACCCCCAACGTGGAATAATGCCTCTTTCAAGGAGTAGTATCCGGGTTCGGGCTATGGTGGCTGCATCTTGTCAGTTCACAGAAGGACACACTTGTGCCTGCAACAAAATCCATGACAAGGTATTACCAAGAAGAGCTTCAAGTATGGCAGAAGTGACACATCAAGTTATGGTTGTACATTTATGTACATCACATTTTGTAAGAAAAAAGGTTAGCACTACATATGTGTAATACACTTCATATGTAGTCAATATAGAAACACCTTGAAAAAGATCTACACGGAGACTTAAATTAAACGGCGCGGTTGAAGCAGCTCAACTTCACTCCTCTATTTAGAACTTAATTCAGGCCAAACTTAACTGGCCCATGAAATCATCCTTAACAAAGTCTTTGTCTTTAACAATGACCTCAATATAGCAGGAATGGATGCATTCCTTCGGGAAGGTAAACACCTAGGTACACTCAGGGTTAGTGTTCTTCTCAAAGTGATGGATGGTCCACCTGGAATTTCCAAGCTTGATCTCCACATATTGGTCATAGCTCCCAGTGACATACAAACATCTTCTCCATAAGGTTAAATGTCCTTGTGCTCTTGTCTTGTGCTACTAGAAAACCCCAAGGTGAGATACTATCTCTTTCAAGGATTAGTTCCCAGGTCATGGTTACGGTAGCATTATCTTGCGAGTTCATAGAAGGTCACACTTGTGCGTGCAACAAAGTCCATGAATAGATATTACCGAAAAGAGCTTCACGTATAGTACAAGTGATACATCATTACGACCACCAGAATAGGATTGATGATAAAACATGGTAAGTCATGGGTTATTACTGAGTAATGCTGGCCCCCTTGAAAATTTTATTTTCTAAATTTGCACTTGTGAAAATTGATTTTTGAAAAAAAGATGAACTTATGGGAATTGAAAATTTCCGTGGAGCTGAAAAAAATGCCATGTCTATCAGACCTCACCCTAGCCTGACAACGCAGCGCCAAAACACTAACTATTTTAGCAGACATGCCTATGTGGGCCCCTCCCTTGGCCCGATAACGCGCCAACTTTTCAAGCGCGCACGCCTGTGTGGCCCAAACGCGTAGACTGACGACATGATCCTGCACGGCAACTATTTTGGCACATGTGCCGGCATGAGCTCCATCCCCTAGACTGATAGCTCCAGCTTGCTAGTTGCAACACAAGTGCCTTCTTCATCCCCACTCCTTGTCCCGATGCCATAGCTCAAGCATGCCAGCTATTGCAGTGCACTCACATATTTGGCCTCACCCTTGACCAGGCAATGCGGCTCATGCATGCCAGCTTTGGCACCATACGTCTGCGGGTGGTCTCCACCCGTTCCCTTACATCAGACCCCAACACGGCTCCCAGTGAGCTCTCCAGCACAAACGATGAGGAAAATAATGTCCTGGCATCTTTACCTAGTGTTCTCAAGTGTGTCTTAGCTCACTACTTGTGTGGTAAACCATGAAAGGGTGACTTCGTTATCTACTTAGGAAGCTTTTTCTTGGCTGTCATTTTGCAACCTCCGTGTGCCCAAGTGATATCTCTTTACCTTTCGGTCCAATTAAATTTTTGACAAACGAGAAACTATTTGTCACATGAATGACCTATTTTGTCTAATTATTTCTTTGTGTGCATTCCCTAGTAGTCCACGCATGAGTACATAGGCAATAAGTTTTCATCCCAATGTTGTATGCTCGGCCTTTTAGTAAGGAAATATCATTCATTTGTCCCCTTTATGTTTTATTTTATTTTAGAGAGTTATAAACATAGTAAATCATGTATGGAGCTTGGTATTCTCATGTGAGACACACCGCGTTGTGAGAATGATTGATTGTACAACACGTTACTATTTTTGAAGGTGTGCATGGTTGATATGGAAGAGACCGTACATGCGTCATGCTATGTTCGTCACCCCATGGCACACGCCTTAGAAAATGTGAATGAGTCACCGTCCACTACATTAAATCAATATAAAAATAGCACGCTACAAAATTTAGCTCCGCCCTTAACCAGATGCTATAAAAGTAATAGCATGCTAATAGTGTGCTATATTTGGAAATAGCCTTTTGCATAAAAAAATTCAATATATCGCAAATTTAAGGCTTGCATAATTTGCAAGGATGAAGACTTAAGGAGGAAATAGAATAAGGGCGACACTTCTACTTGGAGATAGGATGAAGTGAGGTTAATCTAATGTGGTGGTTGGCTTCCTGGCACCGTCGGCATGCTTGACATCGACTCTTACTTGCACTACAAAAAAATACACTTCCGTGATGATACGTGTTTGTCACAATACGTGCTGTCGTAGAAGTGTTCCATGACATTACCAAAATTATCATCACGGAAGTATCCCTTTCCATGACGATAAATCGCGCGTCACAGAAGTGCTTTCGTCAAGGGTGACCGACACGTGGCATCCACCGTAACGGAACGACGTTAAGCTATCGGGTCGGGTTTTGGATCCGATAACCCGTTAACAGCCCCGACCAATGGGGATTTTCCACGTGTAAAATCATCATTGGCTAGAGGAAACACGTGCCGGCTCATCGTTGGGACAGATGTCATCCACTCACTGGACAGAAGGCGCCTATGATACGTCGACACGTGGCACGGCCCAACAGTGGCCCATTCCTGTGAAAAGGCCGGCCCGTTTAACTTGGTCAAAAGCTGGCGGGCCGGCCCATGTAAAGCCTGTTAACGGCCTATTCGCATATAGCCCATTTATAGCCCGCTAACCCAAGGCCTGTTATGCCCTATCCGAATTAGGCCCAGTAGCGTCATCTGGGCCATCCAATATGATTCCAGCCCGTTTTCACTTCTGGCCCATGTATAGCCCATGACGTCTTTCGGCCCATATGAGGCCCTTTGTAACTCTTGGCCCATTAGCGGCCCATGCTGAAACTGGCCCGTAATGAACAGTGTATTACTTTACACCCATTAACGGCCCGTGGTGAAACTGGCCCGTAATGAACAGTGTATCACTTTATACCCACTAACGGCCCTTTATTCCGTTGGGCCGTTTCCAGCCCAAGTTAACTTTCGGCCTTCTGAGAGCCCATTTATTCTTGGGCTCATTTGCAGCATTCGGTTACTTACGGCCCATTACTGTCATTTTCCGCTTGTGGGCCAAGTTCAGCCCGTCGTTACAGTCGGCCCGTTTGTGGACCGTTAGTCTGTTGGGCCATTTTCATAGCATCACCAAATACGGCCTATTAAAGATGGCCCGTTATGGTCGGCCCATGAACGGACGATTCCAACTCTAGCCCGTTTACGGCAATAATGCGGTCTGTTTGGCCCATGTTTGGCTAATCGATCATACGGCCCGTATAAGGCCCATTGATGATACGGCCCGCAGAAGGCCCATTGTTTCTACGGCCCATAGAAGGCCCATTGTTTCTACGGCCCGTAGAAGGCCCACTATTTCTACGGCCAGTAGGAGGCCCAGTGTCACTACAGTAAATATTAGCCCATGGTTATTGTGGCCTAGTTTTAAAAAATAGGTTATTGCAGTCACTAGCTAACCGCGGAAAAAGAACTGCAATGACTACAAGCAAACAAATAAACAAGACAACAAGGAAATAAATAAGCAAGCAACTAATGCTAGGCTATCACGGCTATTACACATATTACATCCACTGGGCATCAAAGTTCGCCACCAGTGCAAACATAGGGAACAAAGCAGCATATCATATACACTGGTTGTCAAAGTTGGCGACCAGCGCAAATAAACGCCGCAGCAAAAAAAATCCAGAACTGAAACCACTTCAGAAGATCTCAAGAAACAATATCCTGGGTACCCATAATGCTGGCAAGATGCATAGCAAGCTTATTAACTTTCTCTTGTTTGGCGCTTAAATCCTCCAGCGCTTGCTGTTGCACCAGAAAATATGCATCTGAATTCTGCAGGGACTTCCTCAGTCCTTCAGCTTCCTGACTGTAACACCCCAAAAATTTAACCATATTTCGTTTATTAAAATTTTGCCAGGAAATTAAATTTTTATTTTCTGGATTTATCTTTTCAGAACTTTTCTTTTCTTTGATATTGTGAAGTTTTTACCCCAAGTGAAAACCTTCCAAAAATATTATTGGACTTGTATGCCCTCTCAAGAAAACATTTCTTTTATCAGTGGGTTTATTTGCATAATTGTTTTTCCTCAGCTTTATTCTTCTAAAAATGATTTTTCATGAGTTATGGAGCCTCTTTTGCACTGTAACCCTTTCAAATACTTCTTTAAAATTTCAACCAAAATTTGGGGATGTCATGTGATGTTTCCACATCACTTTTATGCAAAAATATCTTTTGGTCATTGGAGATTTTGAGCTCTACACCAAATTTTCAAATCTGGTCCAGTTGGTAATTTTGCACTACAACCTATTTAAATATTTCTTTAAAAATTCTTCCAAGTGTTTGGAGATGTCAGTAGATGCATATAATTCTACTCTATGCAAAACCCAAGAGTGTTCTTTGAAAAATTTGAGCAAATCATCCTCTTTTGCTCTCTGGTCCAGTTTGGCATTTTCTACTGCAACTCTATTTTTGTTTGCTCTGTTGCCCATGATTCTTTTTCCTGCTTATAGTCAACCCTGCAAAAACCTCAAGTCCAGGAGAGTGGGCCCATTGGAGTAATTTTGGTCCATGCAAAAACAACCTTTAGTTTCTGTCCAGATTTGGTTTTATCAAAAACTTGCACTAACAAGCTTTTGTTTTTGACAAACTAACCTTGCCACCCTCTTTATCATCCAAAGAGACTATGATCTGGAGTTTTTGGCCACCCCAAGAGTTGCCTAGATGCCCTTGGCATTCTGTCAAACACCTTGAGTGCATGAACAGAATTGGCATGAGCCCTAGTTTGCATTTTGAACCTACTTGTTTTGCCAAACCAGCATGTCCACTAAGCTCATAGATGACTCTAACCTAGACCTGTTAAACCCCAGCTCCACCCAAGCCTCCTGGCATGCCTTGGCATTTTGCCGAACGCCCGGCGTGCGTGCTCTAGGCGCGGCCAGAGCGCGTGTTTTGCATGTGCGTGCGCCCGAGTCGCCGCGTCCCACCGCTGCCTCCCCGCGCTCGTTCTGGCCACTCCCCTCGCACCGCCTGCACGCCCGACCCCTCCCTCGCCGCAGAGCCGCCCTGGCCCCCTCCTGGCGCCCTACAGCGCTGCCGTCAGGTCGGCCATGGCAGCAAGCGGACGGCCGCAGCAGCCCCTGCCATGGACGGCGCCGCCCGAGCCACAGCCGCTCGCCAGCTCGCCTCTGGAGCAGTCCAAGCTTATCCGCGAGCTCGTCCACTAGCGCCCGTCGTCTCCACGTCGCCCTGCTGCAACAGAACGTCGGTTCGCCGGCGTCCTTATCCACGGCCGCGGGAACCGACCTCGGCCGCCTATAAAAGGAACCCCCGAGCTCCTCCAAACCCCCAGGCAACCACAGGCCATCCCTCTGATGCCCCCATAGCCGGCAATCGATGGGGAGAGGCCGTCTTCCCCATCTCCGGTCAGCTCGGCCGCCGCCTCGCTCCGGTGCCATGCGGCGCGAGCAGAGCCCACCTAGCCCAGCCAGCACCACCCTCCGACCCCCCTCGATCTTGCGGAGCCACCCAGCCTCTCAGCTTCGATCGGGAGCCACCATAGCCCAAGTCCCCAATCCTCCCGAAGCCGCCGTCCGCCGCAGAGCTCGCCGCCGGCGACTCCCTTCACCCCCACGACCCTTTCGACCACCGAGAGGATCGCCCTAGCGCAGTGAACCTATCCCCGCCGTCGGAGCCCCACGAGGAGCCGCCAATCGCCGACGTCGATCGCCGGAACCCCGCCACCGCTCGGACAGAGGAGGAGGGAGGCGCGGGCGACTGGTCAAACCTGACCAGTGGTCCCAAGGGACCCACTATCAGTGACCCACGGGTCGGCCCGCGCGGGTTAAGTGGAGGCGTAAAGCCCGAAGCACGTGTCCCCCTCTCGAAAGCGTATTTCATCCGAAACGTTTTCTTTTCTGTTTTATTTAAAAACAGATTTTGACTAAACTTTGACTAGCTATAACTTTTTAAATATAAGTCCAATTTACTTGATTCTTTTTCTATTGTTTCTCAAATTCTTTCTAGTTTATTTTCATGTTTATTTTAAAATTTTCCAAACAACGTTTTTGTACTGTTTTTAAACTATGCATTAATTTGAATATTTTCAAAAATAGGATTTTGAAGAAGAAGGCAACTTTCAAAAAGTGCACCCCCACTTGCATACACTTGAAGGAAAGCATTCTGAACCCTGGCATAATATTTTTGTGTGTTGTTTGATACGGTTACAACACCACCTTGACATGGAGCATACGTTATTTTTTGTGACGATACAATCATACGCATGAGTGCATAATGAAGATTCTTTGCTGTTAGAAATGGATATGCTTGTGATAGTAATCATCTTCGTATGCTTTGCATGCATACTGGAAGGAAGCCAGGAAAGTCTCTGTCTTGGGTAGACACGATCTTGTCCCTAGTTCCTCGTCGAGACGAGTGTGTCCGGTATGGCATGATGACGTATGATGAGTGGTGATTCTATCTGTTAATTGAAATATATTTGTTATGCTAATCATACAGGGAATACTTGAACCTCCTGAGTCGGCCGTAGATCGAGTCTTGTTCCAGTAACCCCCATACTTGTTTCGTACTACCACTTGTCCCTGCCGCAGGTAGGGTACGGTTCAGTAAGTTGTCAACCCCTTACCTAGCACACACCGTACAGAGAGGCCATGGTGGAAGATACCGGAGGCCTCTCGTAGGCATGCCACCTGGTCCGGGGGCATGGGTGTTTCGGTTGTAGCCGAAGGGGTGGCTCCCCTAGTTTGCGCGCGGTATAAATTTTGTGATCCCATGCTAAGTCGAGGTTGTAGCCTCCCCACTTAGAGTTTCTCTTAACGGGTGTCGTGGGTGATTCCAGACACCGGTAAGTTAGGCTGGTGTGTGCGGTTAGGTGTGTTTTCAACTAAAAGACCGTAGACAGAATTAGTCCCGATGGACTAAAGAAATCCGTTACCCGTGGGTAAAGAGTACACCCTCTGCAGAGATTATACATCTATTCGAATAGCCGTGTCCATGGTTAAGGACTACAGTCTGGGATGGGTCAAGTGTCGGTCTTAGTGTCGGTCTTCGGAGGAAAAAACTGCTAAACCAGAACATTGATTATGACCTGTGACATATGAGGATTATGATTATTATTATTGTGGACTAACCATTTACATTATTTGAATTATTGAGTATCCCTGGGACGGTTCTACCTCCTGGATACTCACTGCGATTATTCTCTTATAAGCCCTTTATGTGGTGTCGCTCAGACGCCCGACTATGGCATGCTTGGTATTTAAATTACTTATAAGCCCTTTATGTGGTGTCGCTCAGACGCCCGACTGTGGCATGTATACTTATAAACCCTTTATGTGGTGTCGCTCAGACGCCCGACTGTGGCATGCTTGTTATTTAAATTACTTATAAGCCCTTTATGTGGTGTCGCTCAGACGCCCGACTGTGGCATGCTTGTTATTTAAATTACTTATAAGCCCTTGATGTGGTGTCGCTCAGACCCCCGACTGTGGCATGCTTCTTATTTAAATTACTTATAAGCCCTTTATGTGGTGTCGCTCAGACGCCCGACTGAGGCATGGTTTATATTATTATCTTTTCGAGGCGTCGCTTCAGACACCCGATCGGTGCATTCTATTTCTGCTCCCTTATTGCATATTCATATGAACAACCTGCTTGCGTGCATCATGGATTTTTATTTCATGGCTGACGTTGTGATCATAGAATATTTCAGAGCATGATCATCATTTGTTATGTTATACCTATGTTCATAATGTTTGCGAGTACATTCAAAAGTACTCACTGGCTTGTCCCTGGCTATTGTCTTGGCCAGATTTCTTGCGTGGAGAGGAGCGTTGCGACGACAGCCCCGGAACCTACGCAATGATGATAGCAGCCTCGCGAAGATAGGAGTTATCCTGGTCAGCTGTTCCTGTGGGAAATGGAGTCCCATGGCGACTAATGAACCACAAACCACTTCCGCCATCAACCACTAGAAACCATTTGTTGTACTCATAGGCCGGAATGGTCTTGTACCACATATTTTGTAATTTTGCTTGGAATTTCTGTATCAAGTTGGTGCCTCATCAGCTAACAGTAATCCTGGGGCTGGTGAGCACAAGGACCATTTCTGGGAAATTGATACCCCAAAAATCCGGTCCTGACAAACTTGGTATCAGAGCCAGGCTGACCATTGGCTAATCCTATCTTAGCCAGGTCAATAAACCTAGGTTAACCAACCCACCAGACCTTAACCAAAACCCCAACCAAGCTTCTCGTGTAAGATAGCCACACAGTGACCCGACACCTTTTGGCAGTCGGTGCCCAACCTATCAGCCTAGCCTATCGATCGCGCGCCAGTGACCGACACCTAAAGTGTCTCATTCGCAAGCGTGCAAAGGAAGACTCCGTCCCTTTTTTTATAAAAAGGGCACGCTACCCTCAACCCAGCACAGCACAACCCCTACCCCAAACCAAGCTATAATGCCTGGACCCATCGTTCACAATGAGACCATAGCAACCAACCTTGGAGGTTTTGTGACCGTGCTAGCAAACCTCACCCGCCGTGCCTTTGCATTAGAAGAGCCCCCAGAATATGTTGTGTACCAAGGACCCATGAGCGGTGAGAGCCGTCAATTCTGGGCCACCGTGCACGTCTACGGTAGGGGTCTATCACCAGAACGCCCCTACAGATTCACCGGAAGGACAACTTCCTTTGAGCCACAAGCCATCCAACTAGCTGCTCAAGAGGCTATAGTTCAACTCCGGCACTTGTCGCCCAGAGTTAATTGTCGCTCATTCTACTACTACCCCAGCCGTGACGAGGATGGTAGGCCACCCCGGGTTGCCAATGGAGATCACGAGACAGATCCTGCATTGTTGCATCTGGTGCGCTATGTAAGTGCACTAGAGGAACTGTTCGATCAAATCACCCTTGATCTGATCGCAGCTCGTGGAGAACTGATTCACCGAGCCCCGGCAAGAAGAGAAGATGAGCCCGACGCCGACAACCCAGTCATGCTGTTCGGACAACAAATCGAGTCCTGGAGGACTGCCCCAGCCATCGACCAAAATGCTTTGGTGTCCCCAGAAGTGCTTCGTCGCCTTTTGGGAACACGCTCCAACGGGATTGTGGCCGACAACCCCCGCGAGGGTCATCATCGCTACCCCGACTCTGCAGCCCCTCAACCCCCTCCAGCTAATCCCGACGGTGAAACCCGTGGAGAAGCCTCGACGTCCACAGGGCATGCCCGCCTAGATATGAACGAAGTAGACTAAGTCGCTCGAGTAGTACCGAGTTTTAGTATGTTCACGCCCTGTAACTGTGTGATCCTGTATCGCCATAATTTAATGCTATTTTCTTGTGCGCCCCTATTTTAAATAGTAGCCATGCATAAGTATGTTGGTGTATGATTGCATTTTTAATTCCGGGCGTAGCTACTAAAAACCAACCCCGGCGACACCCACAGTAATATTTTCAAACCGGCCCTTAGCAAATCTCGAGGATGAGATTTTTCTTAAGGGGGGTAGTGTTGTAACACCCCAAAAATTTAACCATATTTCGTTTATTAAAATTTTGCCAGGAAATTAAATTTTTATTTTCTGGATTTATCTTTTCAGAACTTCTCTTTTCTTTGATATTGTGAAGTTTTTACCCCAAGTGAAAACCTTCCAAAAATATTATTGGACTTGTATACCCTATCAAGAAAACATTTCTTTTATCAGTGGGTTTATTTGCATAATTGTTTTTCCTGAGCTTTATTCGTCTAAAAATGATTTTTCATGAGTTATGGAGCCTCTTTTGCACTGTAACCCTTTCAAATACTTCTTTAAAATTTCAACCAAAATTTGGGGATGTCATGTGATGTTTCCACATCACTTTTATGCAAAAATATCTTTTGGTCCTGGAGATTTTGAGCTCTACACCAAATTTTCAAATCTGGTCTAGTTGGTAATTTTGCACTACAACCTATTTAAATATTTCTTTAAAAATTCTTCCAAGTGTTTGGAGATGTCAGTAGATGCATATAATTCTACTGTATGCAAAAACCCATGAGTGTTCTTTGAAAAATTTGAGCAAATCATCCTCTTTTGCTCTCTGGTCCAGTTTGGCATTTTCTACTGCAACTCTATTTTTGTTTGCTCTGTTTCCCATGATTCTTTTTCCTGCTTATAGTCCACCCTGCAAAACCCTTAAGTCCAGGAGAGTGGGCCCATTGGAGTAATTTTGGTCCATGCAAAGACAGCCTTTAGTTTCTGTCCAGATTTGGTTTTCTCAAAAACTTGCACTAACAAGTTTTTGTTTTTGACAAACTAACCTTGCCACCCTCTTTATCATCCAAAGAGACTATGATCTGGAGTTTTTGGCCACCCCAAGAGTTGCCTAGATGCCCTTGGCATTCTGTCAAACACCTTGAGTGCATGAACAGAATTGGCATGAGCCCTAGTTTGCATCTTGAACCTGCTCGTTTTGCCAAACCAGCATGTCCACTAAGCTCATAGATGACTCTAACATAGACCTGTTAAACCCCAGCTCCACCCAAGCCTCCTGCCTTGCCTTGGCATTTTGCCGAACGCCTGGCGTGCGTGCTCTGGGCGCGGCCAGAGCGCGCGCTTTGCACGTGCATGCGCTCGAGTCGCCGCGTCCCACCGCCGCCTCCCCGCTCTCATTCTGGCCACTCCCCTCGCACAGCCTGCACGCCCGACCCCTCCCTCGCCATAGAGCCGCCCTTGCCCCCTCCTGGCACCCTACAGTGCCGCCGTCAGGTCGGCCATGGTAGCAAGCGGGCGGCCGAAGCAGCCCCTGCCATGGACGACGCCGCCCGAGCCAGAGCCGCTCGCTAGCTCGCCTCTGGAGCAGTCCAAGCTTATCCACGAGCTCGTCCACTAGCGCCCGTCGTCTCCACGTTGCCCTGCTGCAACAGAACGTCGGTTCGCCGGCGTCCTTATCCACGGCCACGGGAACCGACCTCGGCCGCCTATAAAAGGAACCCCCGAGCTCCTCCAAACCCCCAGGCAACCATAGGCCATCCCTCTGATGCCCCCGTAGCCGGCAATCGATGGGGAGAGGCCGTCTTCCCCATCTCCGGTCAGCTCAGCCGCCACCTTGCTCCGGTGCCGTGCGCCGCGAGCAGAGCCCACCTAGCCCAGCCAGCACCACCGTCCGACCCCCCTCGATCTTGCGGAGCCACCCAGCCTCTCAGCTTCGATCGGGAGCCACCATAGCCCAAGTCCCCAATCCTCCCGAAGCCGCCGTCCGCCGCAGAGCTCGCCACCGGCGACTCCCTATACCCCCACGACCCTCTCGACCACCGGGAGGATCGCCCTAGCGCAGTGAACCTATCCCCACCGTCGGAGCCCCACGAGGAGCCGCCAATTGCCGGCGTCGATCGCCGGAACCCCGCCACCGCTCGGACAGAGGAGGAGGGAGGCGCGGGCGACTGGTCAAACCTGACCAGTGGGCCCAAGGGACCCACTGTCAGTGACCCACGGGTCGGCCTGCGCGGGTTAAGTGGAGGCGTAAAGCCCGAAGTACGTGTCCCCCTCTCGAAAGCGTATTTCGTCTGAAACGTTTTCTTTTCTGTTTTATTTTAAAAACAGATTTTGACTAAACTTTGACTGGCTATAACTTTTTAAATATAAGTCCAATTGACTTGATTCTTATTCTGTTGTTTCTCAAATTCTGTCTAGTTTATTTTCATATTTATTTGAAAATTTTCCAAACAACTTTTTTGTACTATTTTTAAACTATGCGTTAATTTGAATATTTTCAAAAATAGGATTTTGAAGAAGAAGGCAACTTTCAAAAAGTGCACCCCCACTTGCATACACTTGAAGGCAAGCATTCTGAACCCTGGCATAATATTTTTGTGTGTTGTTTGATACGGTTACAACAACACCTTGACATGGAGCATTCGTTATTTTATGTGACGATACAATCAGACGCATGAGTGCATAATGAAGATTCTTTGCTGTTAGAAATGGATATGCTTGTGATAGTAATCACCTTCGTATGCTTTGCGTGCATACCGAAAGGAAGCCGGGAAAGTCTCTGTCTTGGGTAGACACGAGCTTGTCCCTAGTTCCTCGTCGAGACGAGTGTGTGCGGTATGGCATGATGAGGTATGATGAGTGGTGATTCTATCTGTTAATTGAAATATATTTGTTATGCTAATCATACAGGGAATACTTGAACCTCCTGAGTCAGCCGTAGATCGAGTCTTGTTCTAGTAACCCCCATACTTGTTTCGTACTACCACTTGTCCCTGCCGCAGGTAGGGTACGGTTCAGTAAGTTGTCAACCCCTTACCTAGCACACACCGTACAGAGAGGCCATGGTGGAAGATACCGGAGGCCTCCGGTAGGCATGCCACCTAGTTCGGGGGCAGGGGTGTTTCGGTTGTAGCCGAAGGGGTAGCTCCCCTAGTTTGCGCGCGGTATAAATTTTGTGATCCCATGCTAAGTCGAGGTTGTAGCCTCCCCACTTAGAGTTTCTCTTAACGGGTGTCGTGGGTCATTCCAGATACCGGTAAGTTAGGCTGGTGTGTGTGGTTAGGTGTGTTTTCAATTAAAAGACCGTAGACGGAATTAGTCCCGGTGGACTAAAGAAATCCGTTACCCGTGGGTAAAGAGTACACCCTCTGCAGAGATTATACATCTATTCGAATAGCCGTGTCCATGGTTAAGGACTATAGTCTGGGATGGGTCAAGTATCGGTCTTCAGAGGAAAAAACTGCTAAACTAGAACATTGATTATGACCTGTGACATATAAGGATTATGATTATTATAATTGTGGACTAACCATTTACATTATTTGAATTATTGAGTATCCCTGGGACGGTTCTACCTCCTGGATACTCACTACGATTATTCTCTTATAAGCCCTTTATGTGGTGTCGCTCAGACGCCCGACTGTGGCATGCTTGGTATTTAAATTACTTATAAGCCCTTTATGTGGTGTCGCTCAGATGCCCGACTGTGGCATGCTTGTTATTTAAATTACTTATAAGCCCTTTATGTGGTGTCGCTCAGACGCCCGACTATGGCATGCTTGTTATTTAAATTACTTATAAGCCCTTTATGTGGTGTCGCTCAGACGCCCGACTGTGGCATGCTTGTTATTTAAATTACTTATAAGCCCTTTATGTGGTGTCGCTCAGACGCCCGACTGTGGCATGCTTGTTATTTAAATTACTTATATGCCCTTTATGTGTTGTCGCTCAGACGCCCGACTGAGGCATGCTTTATATTATTATCTTTTCGAGGCGTCGCTTCAGACACCCAATCGGTGCATTCTATTTCTGCTCCCTTATTGCATATTCATATGAACAACCTGCTTGCGTGCATCATGGATTTTTAGTTCGTGGCTGACGTTGTGATCATAGAATATTTCAGAGCATGATCATCATTTGTTATATTATACCTGTGTTCATAATGTTTGCGAGTACATTCAAAAGTACTCACTGGCTTGTCCCTGGCTATTGTCTTGGCCAGATTTCTTGCGTGGAGAGGAGCGTTGCGACGACAGCCCCGGAACCTACGCAATGATGATAGCAGCCTCGCAAAGATAGGAGTTATCCTGGTCAGTTGTTCATGTGGGAAATGGAGTCCCATGGCCACTAATGAACCACAAACCGCTTCCGCCATCAACCACTAGAAACCATTTGTTGTACTCATAGGCCAGAATGGTCTTGTACCACATATTTTGTAATTTTGCTTGGAATTTCTGTATCAAGTTGGTGCCTCATCAGCTAACAATAATCCTGGGGCTGGTGAGCACAAGGACCATTTTTGGGAAATTGATACCCCGAAAATCCGGTCCTGACACTGTCGGAGCACATCTGATCGATGTCTTTCAACTTGAAGTTGAGACTCAAGAAGACGAACATATTCAGGCAGCGAGTTCGAAGAGCTTGTGCCAGCAGTAGTGGCCAGTAACTCGAACACTACATCAAAACAGGACTTTTGGGTTCCCCCACTGTCGTCAAGATAGTTTTTATCAGCTTTCTTGGAGACCAATAGGGATGTCTCACTATCTTGAACCTTATCTGCATTACTTCCTTTACCATTGGATAACGTGGTACTATTCTCCAATATTTTGTCCGCATTCTAAAAGAGAAACAAGCAGACACATCACATGTTTACCATGTTTTATATGAAACTCATTTTGGTAAATGAGTTCAGTAGTAAAGTGGACAGGATAACAGCATGAAACAAACATATATCTATGTACCATGGTCACTTTATGGTCTATATCATTCTAGTTTTTGTTGCCAAATCAAGATAGAGACACAATTCAAATAATATTTGTTCAAGACAAAGCAGAATAGATAGAATATAAGTGTGGGTAACTATAGAGAAATAACAACACTTGTAATGTGCATGACATGAGAACATAACTGTTTATTCAATTGAAACTGAAATCAACATAGAGCAGGTTACAACAGCAAACCAGTTAAAGAAACAGGTTCAAAACATACCTGTTGCGCCATTGGAATTTCAATTCCATCCTTCAAATTTGAAAATAGTTGGTATGAGTAAATACAGTAATGCAAGAGCAAAGGAGTATGAACCATAGCTACAGAACCTGACCTGAGAACAAATCTTCTTCTCCTGTAAGCGTTGAGTTGGGATTCGGAGTGGTGGTCCTCGTGCTTTGGGCACTGCAGTTCCCTTACTAACTGCTCGTGTTTGGGTGCTCTATGGTGGAGACGGTGTTGTGTCAAATGGAACTGGGTTACTATCTGCCGGGGTTGGGGTTAGAAGGGGTGTAGCTGGTTCTCTGTCCAACTGGGTAGGGGTACAATCTGTGAGAGTCTAGGTTATGTGTGGTGGATCTGGTCCTTGGGCAAGTACAACCATGGTTCTATCTGCATCAACTGGTAGCACTATCTTTTCTGAAGACCGTGTTGTTACTCCCTTAGATGCTGCCATCACGCTCTCCAATTCAAATGGCTAATAAACAAGAAAAGTAATTGAAAGTATAGACATTGTATGATAGACAGGTGCAAAGGATAGTGGGTAGTAAAAGAGGGCATGAAATAATTCATATTTATGTTGTCTAACCAAACAGGATAGCATGACACAATTTCACATATATGATGGCTAACTAAACAGGATAGCATGACACAATTTCACATTATGATGGCTAACTAAAAAAGATGGAAAGACATAGTTCAAAATATGAGACTATGTAAACACGATGACATGACATAACTATATAATGTGTTTATTAAATAGGTTGGCATGCCATAATTCACATACATTCACGGATAGAATGCCATAATTCAAAATATGATGACTGTAAACACTAAACAGGATGAGATGATATAACTATATGATGTCTTTATTAAATGGGTTTCCATGCCATAATTCAGATAGATGATGTGTATGTACTATGTAAACATGATGGCATGATATAATTCAAGTATATGATTTATATAGTAAGCAAGTAAGCAGATGGCAATCCATATATGATGTAAAAACTAAGCAATGCAAGACAACATGCATGACATGGGTAATATAACCCTGCCAAGTTTGAGCATAGACCTCAGGGGGGAAATAGGACTAGTCATCAGTCTCTGAATCCTCCTCTGAGGAGCTCTCTGTAACCAGCAAGATGTCTGCTTCAGCAGGTAGCATTGTCTGCTCTGAATACCTTATTTTCACTCCAGATACTACCATTACCGCTTCAGATGGATGATGCACAGGAAGAGTAGTTGAATATACAAACGTTGTCGACAAATGGAACACTTAATACAAAAAAATGATAGCATGATATAATTCACATACATGATGATTGGCTAAACAACATGGCATTGCATAGTTCACATATATAATGCCTTTGCAACAAGATAGCATTGTATAATTCACATATATAATGTCTTGCAACAAGATGGCAATGCATAATTCACATATATGGTAATTAGACACTGAACAGGTGGCATTCACACAAAGCATGTCTAAACTAATCAAATGACATAGCAATGCGAGACACCATACGCACGATATGAGCAACATAACCCTGCCAAGTTAGAGCATACACCTCGAGGGGGGGGGGAATAGGACTGGTCATCTGTCTCTAAATCCTCCTCTGAGGAGCTATCCATAACCAGCGAGATATGCGCTTCGTCAGATAGCATAGTCTGCTCTGAAGACCTGGTTTTCACTCCAGAATTTTCCATCACCGTGTCAAATGGCTGATGCACACGAAGAGCAGTTGAATGTACTAACATTTTTGACAAATGTAATATGTAACGAAAAAAAGGATGCCCTGATATAATTTACATATAAGATGACTGGCTAAGCAGGATGGCATTGCAAAATTCACATATATGATGCCTGGCTAAACAAGATGGCGTTGCATAATTCACATAAACGATGAATAAACTAAACAGATGGCATTCGCACAAAGGTTGTCTAAACTAAGCAGATGACATATTTGATGTATAAAGTAAGCAATGCAAGACACCATATGCATGATATAACCAACATCAGCATGCCAAGTTAGAGCGAAGACCTCAGGTGGTAAATAGGAGTTGTCTTCTCCTTCTGAATCCCCCTGAGAACAGATATCTTCCTCTCGATTACAATCCGAAATGCGTGGAGGGGGGCTGCCTTTGCGCCTACCATGGAGCGACGTCTTCATGAAATTTTATTGCCACACAAGGCTCGTCTCTTTTGCTCTACATGTTCAGTTCCATTGTTTATAATAACTGTCATGCATAGGAATAAAACATGGTGAGATTACGTAAGGAGTGCATGCAGAAATCCAGAGTGATGGTAGCAACCAATGGATAGACCCAAAACCAATAATAGCAGGCAGATAATGGCTTCAGTTAAAAAATACAGATAATGGCTTCTTTACTGTTTGTTTCCCACCCAACATGAAACTCATAGTAGACACCGGAGATTAACTAGATAGTAGATAGATACTATTGATAGCGGCCCCGATATGTACCCCACAACCATTTAAAAACTCAAGTTTGACCATTAGTTTGGAGCTGACTCAGAGTCTAATCGGTGAACAGGACAGTAGTAGCATGTAATATTAAGCGATGCATAACGTAAGCAGACACGAAAGAGTGCGACCTCTCTTGTGGACCTGTGTAGTCCTCGAGGTCATCTGCTCGGTTGATGATGTTAATGTAGTTTTCATGGCTGCCAGCGGCGGGGAAGAAGATCTGAGGCGGCAAAAGACAATCTGGAGGCCGGATCCCTTCTGTGCTGGACCCTTCTGTCGTTGGAGCAGCTGAGCTGGGGTGGACGACGGCGCAGCAGGGGCGGGACAAACCACGCAAGGTTTTCTTTGACAACTATCTATAAGAGAAGTAATTCTTTCAGGGGTCATTTGAATTGGACGACTCCAACAATGCAGGGATAGGAAATAGACAGGAATAGGATAGGAATGCACGTGCAAAACAGAGAATTTAAAAACACAGGATCTCTGCCAATCTGGGTGTTTGATTCACAACAATTGGAAGATCACAGGATGCAAAGAAGCATGGTGAGATTAAGTCAAACCACAAGAAAATGTACGGTTATAATGCTATTATGCTACTATCTCTTAGTCTTGTGCTTCATGAATAGGAATTTGAAAAGGAGGACAAGTGAAAATTAAAATTCCTACGTTTTTTCTTTCAAGGAGACACTAAAGGAACAAATCTATGTGCTCAGTGGACAATATATATAACATGTAGAGTAAAAAAGAGATGCAACAAGTGTACAACCTCTTTGGCAAAGCCATGTCGATCTCAGCGTGATTGGGTTGGCTGGTGAGGATGCTCCGGCTGAGTTTGCTGTCGGAGGAGGGGAAGAAGATCTTAGGCGTCTGGAGATGGAGCCCAAGGTACTGCTCCGCTGTAATGGTGGGCTTCGTCGTTGGAGCAGCTCCGGTGAGTTGTACGACGCCGAGGCTGAAGCAGGACAAGAGAGACAACGAACAACGTTAACCTGAGTGGAATTCTAATAGCATCTCCAATACATGACGTAAAATACATAACCACAAAGTGCTAGATGTAAAATACATCAGCCGCTCATCTCTGAACTTAACTGTCGAAACTGAACTTAACTGTCGAAATTGAACTTAACTGTCGAAACTGAATTTTGCTGTCGAAACTGAATTTTGCTGTCGAAACTAAACGCACTAGCAAGGTGAGGCTACACGTCAGTCGACTGACTTTTTCATCTCTGGTCAGTCGATTTTGCAACCGTTGGATACAAAATCAAGGGCCTGTGGTTAATCTTCAACCTCCACCCCCTGAGCTGCCAGCCACCACCGGCCAAACAGCAGCCCCCCGCCGCCCCGCCCACCCCGAAAACACTCCCCACCGCCGGTCCGCCGCCGCCCTGGCCATCCCTCTAGGCTCCCCCGTGCCAAGCTTTTTCACCAGCGATCCCCACGCCACCGCCCCGCCAACGCCCCGCCACCGCCGGCGACCACCGCCCCCATCCTGAACCCTAAGATAGATAGTGGGGTACCTCTCCGGCGAGGCCCCCTCCCCGCTGCGGCTGGTTCTTCCTTCACCCCGGCGAGCCCCCCACCCCCTGAAAATCGACTGACGCAAAAGTCGATTCAGTCGACTGAAGTGTAGCTAAATCGGAGCAGCATCGCAAGCAAGAGCAAGAGCGAGAGCAGCAGCGTGAGCAAGAGCAATAGCAAGAGCAAACCAGGCAGGGGACCGAGAGCAAGATCAGAGCAGCAGCGCGAGCGAGAGCTAAAGCAGCAGCAGCTCCTACTGATGTGGACGTCGCCGCCGAGGGAGCGACGCCGTGGAGGAAGTGGCCGGCAACGCCGCCGTGGATGGAGCCGCGCCATGTCGGCTCGGGACCGAGCGCCGGCAGCACCGTGAGATCGAATCAAGAAGAAAATGCGGCGATTAGTGTACAACCTCTTTGGTGGCACCGATTAGGCCGCAGCTTCATCTGAGGAAACGGTGATGATGATGCTCTTCCGGTGGTGCAGGTGAAGACGGCGGTGTGGGAATGGAGGTGGCGTGAAAGAGGAGGGGTATGTCGGGGCAGCTCCTTGGAGGTGGAGGTCGGGGTGGCTGAACCGACGGGACGATGAGATCGACGATGGATCCTCATCCGGTACGGTGGATGAGGGACGTCGAGGTGTTGCTCTGGACGACGTCGTCGGGGAAGAGGCTCCGGCTGGGTGGCGGACGGAGCAGGGTGTGGGGTTTCATCGCGGGTTTTCGCGGCCTCGGTGTACGAATGGGTGGGTGGATGGGATGGCAGTGGGGAACCATGGCTTAGAGACGCGCTTGTCCGAAATGTGGGGTAAGTTACGAAAGTACCCCCACCAATTTGAGGCGGTTCTTTCGATTCAGGGGTACCACGGGCATTTCGCGTGTCGGGATTTCACAGGAAGTGGGAGTTTTCGCGCGCGTTGTAATTTCGGAATAGCAAGGCGCGGGTTGAGATGGAGGGAGTTGTCGGAGCACAACGAGACAAAGATATATCTTAAATATTTCGGGCTAACAAGGCGTGGGTTGAAATTTCCGGACAAGCCTAACGTGTACTGTACCAAATCAATGCGCACTACAAATGTCATTCAAAACTTTGAATTCATGTTATGTTCAATTAAAATATTTTGCTACGTGTATAATGCATGCAACCTACTACTCAAATGAACATTTTAGTGCATTCCAAACGTATATACTACCACTTCAACATGAACTAAATTTGAATTCGTCTCTCTATTTGAATAAGATCTACAGTAATGATTCTTGTGAAGTCAAAGCATTTGAATTCGTTTCTCTGTTTTAATAAGATCTACAATCATCATTATTGTCAAGTTAAACCATCGTTTGTGTATTATCTTCATAGCATACCACATGATTAGTCTCGAGTTACATATGAGCTATGTGTACTATATGAACTCGAACTAGATTTTTTGAACCCACTTAATTTTGATTTCAAATCACATTACATTTCTAGCTCTAGCTAGATCTTCATAATCTAAACCATGTCTCATATGTATAATGCGTTTATCACATTATGTATGGTGCCCCGCCCCCTACGCCTACAAGTATTTAGATGTGAGTTGCAAACACCACACATTACCACAAATTCAAATAAAATGTGAGAATGTTCAATATATAGTATTGTTTAGATTGTTCGATATTTAGTTGTAAGCTGCAAATGCCACACATTATCACAAATTCAAATAAAATGTGAGATTGTTTGATGTATAGTATGGTTTAGATTGTTCGACATTTAGCTGTGAGTTGCAAACGCCATGCATTATCACATTATGGTATAACATGTGCACAACACGTGTATCACCGCTATATTCATGCATGCAATGTTTAAAACACTATGATCTCCTATTCAAATATATGAATCCGCTTTCATATCAAATTATGATCTTTGTTAGTCTCTTACACCCACACAATCCTCTAACCTTTGTAGCTACCACTAACTTTCTCTCGTGCATGCACACGCCCTCCTCGCCCTCCCCCTCCCTCGGCATTCTATCCACCGGGCACATTCATTTTTTTCTTTAGGTCGTTCTAACAGAGTCTCCCCAACTTGTCGGAGTAAATGGCCACGGGTAGCCTAACCGACTCCCCCTGGCTCTTTGAAAAATTATCAGGCCATTCAAGCCTTCAAGCACACAAAGCATAGGGCCGCCTTCCTCCGGCCGGCTATCCCCAGGGCCAACTCCCAGAAGGCGACCCAGTCCCAGAAAACCTCCCCCAAGAAAGATACGAGATAGCCGACTCCAGGAAGCTGGCCCCAAGAGGACCGACTCCCAGAAGCCGGCCGTGAAGAAGGCCGACTCCCAGAAGCCGGCCAAGACTGCACCCACTAAGACTGTACCCACATAACGGTGATAGGATGGGGCGTGGCCGCAGTACAGCCCACTACCCCCGAATCCCGGAACAGGCATGGCCACAGGGCGCCGTACGGGCCAGCCATCCCCCGTCCGGCGTGGCACTGTAGCCATGTTGGCCCCGACGTCACCCACGACATGTGCCAGAACGGCTCGCGGGCGGCGGGCCCCTTTGCCAGGGAGACACCTGGAGACGGCCCGGCCTCCTCTAGTCGGCCAGGGATGTGGCCGGCTCCCAACAGCCGGCTACCTCCCTCCCTCGAAGCATGCGCCCTATTAAGGAGACAAGACAAGGTAAGGCTACAGTGAGTGCTCGCCAAGGCGGCGACACTGTAGCCATGCTTACCTCGACAAAGCCCTCGTCATTAGAGGTGAGGCAACAGTAACCAGCCGCCGACAAAGCCCCCATGCGGTGGGGCCGGCGTGCCGGCCAAGAAGCCGGCAGCCGGCGGGACCCACCAGTCGGCGGGCCCCAATGACCGGCGGAGAAGCCGGCAAGCATAGACACTGATGGCTGGGACCCGCGCCTAGCCGGATTACCATTGTACCCCTGGGGGGTAGGCCTATATAAACCCCCTGGGACACCCATGCAAAGGGTTGGTCTCATAGAATTACACACACCACATAGAGAGAAAAGGAGAGCTAGCCTTGCCCTTCTTCCCCCTCTAACCCGATAGCTCAAGGAGCACTTGTAGCTACTTGCCTTGATCTAGTTATCATGCGGAGACCCCGCATAGCAGGACTAGGGGTGTTATCTCCACGGAGAGCCCCGAACCTGGGTAAGATTCGGCGGCGTGCATGTTTTCGCCTCATCCCGTTTCCAGGCACCGGCGACGTCTTACTGGCTCCCACAATGATAAGCCACCCGTTGGCATATGTCGCACCTACCACCCGACATTTGGCGCCCACCATGGGGCCAGGTGCACCGTCGTCCGGAGACCTGTTTTGGACGGGAACCCTTTTCCTCCCCCGCGAGCGCAGCCAGCCTGCTGCACCCGATGGCGCTTGCCCCGACGCGCTGCAAGGCGTTGACGACGTCTGCGCAGCGAGCTGCCTCGCCGATCTTCTTGGCGAGGCTCGCATCTCCGACGAGCCCGCGTCCGACGCAGGCACGGACTACCCCGAGAGCCGCCTCGTCAGCCTCCTCGACCAACTTCACGTCTCCAGCGAGCCTGCTGTAGACTTGGAGTCGGTCGGCTCCACTGACCCGATGCTTGTCGACTCCGACATGGCATCGCTCGACGCCTACCCCTCCGACGTGGTATTCTTCGACGACCCTCTCCCTCGAGCTGACAGTGGCAGCAGCGCTGTCACTGAAGTGCTGGTCAGCAGCCACGTCGCCAACTCGGGCGAGAACGCCCACGACGCCCTACAAGCGGCGATGCATGACTTATCCGTCCCCATCCCGGCCGACGCCGACGCCGAGACCCTGGAAGCACGCCGCCTCGCCCTCATCGCGGAAGGCTAGAAGATAGCCTCCATGAGACGCCTCACCGAGGCTCACCAGCGCGAAGTTGACCGCGCCGCCTTTGGCACGCCGCCTCATGGCGGGCCGAGCCGGGCCGGCCTCGTAAAGAAGCGCGGCGCGGCCATCGCCAGCATGCTGGGGGCAGACCGCCCCGTCTACGCCACCCCGCTCGAGAATCTGCGAGCCGCTCAAGCGGCCGCTGAAGAGCTAAATGGGCTGGGAGCCGATGAGCTTCCCTACATGACAAGGCGAATCCAGCAGCTGATCGACGCGGCCGCAGAACGGCACGAAGCCGGTGCCCGCGCAGAGAGTCCTCCCCCGCGCCGAGAGCACGCCGCGACATCCCGGTCGCCGACTGCGAGCGGCGCCCGCGCAAGGAAAGACAACGAGCCGGCTGCTAGCCGCAGCCGGACTCAGATCACCATCGAGCACGACGCGGAAGGCCGCCCTCGAGCAGTGGAGTGCCAAGGAAATCCGCCTCCTCCCCCGCCTCGAGGGGAGAGATATCCCACCACGCCGCCTGTCACGCATCCGACTCTTGGTGGCCGACTAGGCCACCACGAAGGAGTCGGCAAGAACGACGCCCGCCACCGGATCGACCGCCTAGCTCGATCCCTGGCGCTAGAAGAAGAAGACGATGTCGGCCCGCCATGCTTTGGCCCCCGCATCTGCGACAAGCCCTTCCCCAAAGGGTTCTCGCTCCCCAGAGACACGCCCAAGTACAACGGCTCTGTGAAGCCGGAAGATTGGCTCATCGACTACTCTACCGCTGTCAGCATAGCGCACGACAACCGGCGCGTAGCCGTGAAATACGTCCCCCTCATGCTGCAAGGCACGGCACGCACCTGGCTCAACAGCCTCAAGCCCTACAGCGTCAACAGCTGGCTGGACTTCACGGAAGTCTTCGTCCGGAACTTCACCAGCACGTACAAGCGGCCTCCCAAGCCCCGCCAGCTCTCCCTGTGCGTCCAAGGGCCCAACGAGTCGACCCGTGACTACCTCACGCGGTGGGCCGAGCTCCGCAACTCCTGCGAGGGGGTGCACGAGGTTCAGGCCATCGAATACTTCATCGCCGGGTGCCGAGAGGGCACCCTCCTCAACCACCGACTCCTCTGCGACGAGCCGGCTACCCTCGACGAGCTGCTGATCATCGCGGACAAGTACGCCACGGCCGACTCCTCGATGAAGACCGAGCTCCGAGTGGATGCCTCTGGGAAGGTGCTCGCTCCGGCTCCCAAGACGCCGGCTGGCGACCCCAATCGGCGCCCCTACCAGAAGGACCACAAGTGCAAGGCCCCTATGCCGCCTTCCACCAGTCGGCAGGTGGCCACAGTCGAAGATGAGCAGACCGAAGAATGGCCCGCTCCCAAGAAGAAGGGCGGCAGGCCGGCTTGGCAGCCGGCCTTCTCCTACGAGCAGACTCTCGATGCCCCCTGCAAGTTCCACAGCGGCGCGAAGCCGTCCAACCACACGACCCGAAAGTGCCACTGGCTCACACGGATCTCCAAGGGCGAGGGGCTGGTGCCGCCTCCAGCCCCCCAGCAGCCGGCTGCTCGACCAGCAGTCGGAGCCATTCAAGATGAGTTCCCTGAAGAGCACGCCGCCTACGTCGTCTTCACGAGCCAGGTTGAAGACAAGCGCAGCCGGTGCCGACAGCATGAAGAGGTCAATGCAGTCACCTCCAGCAACCCCGAGTTCATGCATTGGTCCGAGAAGCCTATCAACTGGAGCCGGGCCGACCACCCAGAGGTGATGCCGTCCCCTGGCTCCTACGCATTAGTATTGGATGTCACCCTCGCAACGGAGAGGCAAGCTGCCCGATTCTCCCGCGTTCTGATTGATGACGGAAGCAGTATCAACATACTGTACCGCGATACCATGGAGAAGCTGAACCTCAAGGCAAAGCAGCTCATGCCCAGCCAGACCGTGTTCCATGGCATCGTACCCGGCCTGTCCTGTTCCCCGATCGGCAAGATCAAGATGGATGTTCTCTTTGGAGACAAGGATCACTTTCGCCGAGAAGCAATCTGGTTCGAGGTAGTAGATATGGAGAGCCCTTACCACGCCTTGCTTGGCCGACCTGCTCTGGCCAAGTTCATGGCTGTGCCCCACTACGCCTACCTGAAGATGAAGATGCCGAGCTCGAACGGGATCATCACTGTAGCCGGCGACTACAAGAAGTCCATCGAGTGCGCCGCAGCCAGCAGTCGGCTGGCCGAGTCCCTTGTAGTGGCAGAAGAGAAGAAGATGCTAGAGCGAGTTGTGGCCATGGCCGGCAAGCAGCCGGCCTTGTCTCCCAACCCCAAGGATTATGATGCGCAGGGCTCCTTCCAGCCGGCCAAGGAGACGAAGAAGATACCTCTGGACCCAGAGAACCCGGAAAGGTTTGCAGTCATTGGTGCAAACCTGGACAGTAAATAGGAAGGCGAGCTCGTCGACTTCCTCCGTGAGAATCGAGACATCTTTGCATGGTCCCCAAAGCACATGTCGGGTGCTCCGAAGGACTTCGCCGAGCACAAATTGCACGTCTGAGCCGACGCGAAGCCGGTCAAGTAGCCCCTCCGCAGACTGTCAGAAGAGAAGCGAAGAATCGTAGGAGAAGAGATAGCCCTGCTCCTCGCCGCCGGCTTTATTATGGAAGTATTTTTCCCAGAGTGGCTTGCCAACCCAGTCTTGGTGTTGAAGAAGAACAACAAATGGCGTATGTGTGTAGACTACACCAGCCTCAACAAGGCCTGCCCCAAAGATCCGTTTGCTTTGCCACGGATTGATCAAGTGATAGACTCCACGGCCGGATGCGAGCTGTTGAGTTTTTTGGATGCCTACTCAGGATACCACCAGATCAAGTTGGACCCAGCAGACCGCCTGAAGACTGCCTTCATCACACCATTCGGAGCTTTCTGTTACCTAACTATGACATTCGGCTTGAGGAATGCCGCTGCCACTTTTCAGCGTTGCATTCAGAAATGCCTCCTCAAGCAACTCGGCAGAAATGCCCACGTCTATGTAGACGATATTGTGGTGAAGACAGAGAAGCGCGGCACCCTGCTAGAGGACCTCAAAGAAACATTTGCCAACTTGCACCGATTCCAGATCAAGCTCAACCCCGAGAAATGTGTGTTCGGAGTACCAGCCGGCCAACTTCTAGGTTTTCTGTTCTCCGAACGCGGCATTGAGTGCAACCCTGTGAAGATCAAGGCCATTGCGAGAATGGAGATTCCCACCAAGTTGCGGGACGTGCAGAAGTTCACTGGGTGCCTGGCGTCCTTAAATCGCTTTATCAGCCGGCTAGGAGAGAAGGCTCTCCCCCTGTACCGACTCATGAAGAAATCCACTCATTTCGAGTGGAATGACCAAGCAGACCAAGCCTTCCATGAGTTGAAGAAGATGCTGACTACTCCACCTGTCCTGGCGGCGCCGACTGAGAAGGAGCCCATGCTCCTTTACATTGCCGCGAATAGCCGAGTGGTCAGTACAGTTTTCGTGGTCCAGCGCCCGGAAGAAGGCCGAGCCCAGCTAGTCCAGAGGCCGGTGTATTATCTAAGCGAAGTACTATCCAGCTCAAAGCAAAACCACCCGCACTACTAGAAGATGTGCTATGGAGTGTACTTCGCCGCCAAGAAGCTGAAGCCCTACTTTCAAGAGCATCCCATCACGGTCGTGTGCACCGCCCCGCTTGCCAAGATCATAGGCAGCCGGGATGCATCCGGCCGGGTGGCTAATTGGGCCATTGCGCTGGCATCTTACACAATCTTCTACTAGCCCCACACCACGATCAAGTCCCAAGAATTGGCCGACTTCATCGTCGATTAGGCCGAGACCCAGTACCTACCGCCGGCTCCCGACTCTACCCATTGGCGGATGCATTTCGACGGGTCCAAGATGCGCACCGGCTTGGGAGCCGGCATCGTCCTCACCTCTCCCAAAGGCGACAAACTCAGATACACGCTCCAAATCCACTTCGTCGCCTCCAACAACGTGGCCGAGTACGAGGCACTCATACACGGGCTCCGGCTACCCATAGAGCTCGGCATACGCCGGATCCTGTGTTATGGCGACTCAGACTTGGTGGTCCAGCAGTCATCTGGCGACTGGGACGCCAAGTATGCAAACATGGCGAGCTATCGATTCCTCGTCCAGCAGATCAGTGGTTACTTCGAAGGGTGTGAGTTCCTTCACATGCCACGGGCCGACAACGACCAAGCAGATGCCTTGGCGCGGATCGGCTCTACCCGACAGGCTATACCGACCGATGTCTCTCTCCAGCGCCTCCTCAAACCGTCCATCAAGCCGTCTCCAGAGTCGGACTCTATCTTCGTACTACCTGTCACCGATGCAGCCGGATCCGACTGGAGGAACCCAGCAGGCGGCTCGGGGACTTCGGCAACCAGCCTGGGGACTGCCGTAGTCGCACCCGGCTCGGGGACTTCAGAACCCGGCCCGGGGACTGCAGCAGTCGGCCTGGGGACTGCAGCGACACAAGAAGCGGTGGCCGACTCCAACTCCCCACCACCCAACCCGCCCACCCGAGTCACAGTGGCCGTACTGACAGTAGAAGAAGTCATAGCTCCATCATGGGCCCAGCCCATCCTCAACTTCCTAGTCAATAGAGAGCTGCCGGCTGATGCGATCTCGGCAAGACTAGTGCAACGTCGAGCCAGAGCATATGCAATAATAAACAGTGAACTTGTCAAGCACAGCGTCACTGGAGTCTTCCAGCGCTGCGTCGAGCCAGAGAAAGGTGTGGCAATCCTCAAGGATATCCATCAAGGCGAATGCGGCCACCACGCAGCCTCAAGATCACTGGTGGCCAAAGCTTTCCGCCACGGTTTCTTTTGGCCGACTGCTTTGGAAGATGCCAAAGAGATAGTCAAAAGCTGCAAAGGATGCCAAGTCTTCAGTTCCAAGCAACACCTACCGGCTTCTGCACTCAAGACCATCCCCCTCACCTGGCCCTTTGCCATCTGGGGGCTGAACATGGTGGGCCCATTCAAGATAGCCAGCGGCGGCCTGACACATCTGCTTGTCGCGGTGGACAAATTTACCAAGTGGATCGAAGCAAAGCCGATCAAGAAGCTGAACGGGCCGACTGTCGTGACGTTCATTGCCGACATCACTACTCGGTACGGCGTGCCGCACAGCATCGTCACCGACAACGGCACAAACTTTGCCAAAGGAGCACTGGCACGTTTCTGCGCGATGCAGGGTATCCGACTGGACTTAGCGTCCGTTGCCCACCCGCAGTCAAACGGCCAGGTGGAGCGAGCAAATGGCCTCATCCTCTCCGGCATCAAGCCCCGACTGGTCATACCACTGGAGCGATCAGCCGGCTGCTGGCTCGATGAGCTGCCGGCTGTCCTCTGGAGTCTGCGTACTACCCCTAACAAGTCAACCAGCTTCACTCCGTTCTTCCTTGTATATGGTGCCGAGGCCGTCATCTCAACCGACATCGAGTTCGACTCACCTCAGGTCACCATGTACACGGAGGCGGAGGCCAAGGAAGCGCGAGATGACGGCGTCGACCTGCTGGAAGAAGGCCGGCTGTTAGCACTTAGCCGGTCCGCCATCTACCAGCAGGGTTTGCGCCGTTACCACAACCGCAAGGTCAAGCCAAGATCTTTCCAAGAGGGCAACCTTGTGCTTCGGCTGATCCAGCAAACAGCCGGCCAGCACAAGCTCTCGGCCCCTTGGGAAGGCCCTTTCGTCATCAGCAAGGCGCTAGGCAATGACTCCTACTACCTGATCGACGCACAAAAACCAAGAGCACGCAAGAGGGATGATTCCGGCAAGGAGTCGGAGCGACCATGGAACGCGAACCTCCTGAGAAGATTTTACAGTTGAAAGCAGTATGTATCATGCTACCTTTTTGTATTAAGTACGAAACAACGGCCCCCCCTGAGGAGCACTCGGGGACTGCCCTCCTTTATCTATGAATGACGAGTGTCATATTCATGAATGTATTATTACATTTGATTTTCTGTCTGGCACCGGGTTCGACTAGTCGGCCCAGGGACTGGCCGCCTTAAGTTATATTAAAGTTCTACCTGAAGTCAGACAAGTAGTGTGCCGGCACCCGAGCCCTCTCTTGTTGAAAGTCGCAGGTCGAAGAACCGACTGTCCGACTAGCAAGAGCCAAGGGCAGAAAGGATGCCCACATGAAAAACGGCTAAGGACTAACGAACTTGTATAACGAAAAGACGGCCTCCAACCACGGTTGCCGGCTGTCAAAACAGCCGGCTGGCTGGCCTCCCAATCACTTCGCTATAATCCAACAAAGCTAGAGTACTTGCCCTCCCAACTGGCCAAGCACTCCTCCAGCCACAGATTGCAGAGCAACTGTCCGACTGGGGAGGCGGCAACCAAGGGAGGGCGGCAAAGGAAACAACACAGGATGAAAAGCAAAGAACAAGGGAAAGCCAAACGCATGCATAATCATATTTTCACATAAGGCCCCCAACAGGCCGGTAATCAATATAGTTCGAATACACCCCAGTGGATGGAATTGTGCAAACCTAACAAAATACTGTTCCAAGAGTGGTAAAACAGGAAAATAGAGGCAACAGACTAGACTAAGGGCGCAGTGTGGGAGCCGGGTTGGTCGGTGGAGACGGCGCCACCGGCTGGAGGAGTGGTCGGCTGGCGGGTCTCGGCTTGATCATCGCCGGCTGCAGGTGGTGCACCCGCGCGTGCCTTGTTGCTGGAGGCACGGTCAAGCTGAGGCTGACTGGCCGCTCCACCATCTGGCCCGGCGTCTTCACCCTCCTCCTCCTCCTCGTCCTCATCGCTGGAGTCGATCTCCTCCGCCGAGTCCTCGCCGTCTGCCAGGTTCAGCCCGAACCACTCCTCCGGCTGGGCAACACCATTGTCGTCCACCTCAGGAGCGAAGCCGCTGGTGTCGGTGTAGTCGGCGATCGCCGAAGCCCGCTGGATGATAGCCAGCCGTGCCGGCTCCAGCTCCGTGTCAGCCTCCTACCGCCAGGTGGCGAGCTGGTCCAGACTCAGCTCAGGATACCAGGCCTTTGCGAACTCCAGCGCCCGCCTGGCGCCGGACCGAGCCGCCGAAGCCTTCCAGGCCTCAAAGCGGCCGACCGCCACCTCTAGCCAGTCGGCAGTCCGACTGGGTGTGCGGGGAATCACTTCACCAGGCCAGAGAGCGGCCAACACCTGCGCCCTAACACGCTGAAGCCGGCGGAGCAGGCGATGAGCCGGCTGGAGGCGGGCCTGGATCCCAAGAGCTGCTCCTCCAGCGACCGGCGAGCGTTTGGTGCGATTTCGGCGCCAGCCTGCCTTTGTGCCTCGCGGTGGGCCTCGACGACCTGATTGGCGGCGGTAGAGTAGCCAGGGAAGTACTCTGCGCAAGGAAGAAAGAGAAAGAAGAGAAAAACACCAAGTCAGAAAACGAGCTAAAACGGCAAGCGGCAAGCAAGGACAAAGAGGAAGGCGGCCTACCGTCAACCAAGTCTTCGATCTTGCCATAGCCGTTGATCAGCATCTGCTTCGCTTCGGCCCAGCTGGCCGCCTCTGTCTCATACTCGGCTTGGAGGGCGGCCTCGCTGTCCCGCACCGCCTTCAGGGCCGCCTTGTGGCTCTCCTCCTGGTCGGCCAGCCTCTTGGCCAGGCGGTCACGCTCCTGTGCCAAGGCGGCAAACTCGGCCTCCTTAGCGCGGAGGGCGGCCTGAGTCCCGCCCAGCTGCTCCCTTAGACCGGTGTTGGCCACTACAGGGATGGCAGAAAAGAAAGAAGCAATAAGGAAGAAGTCGTCAAGGAAGATCCGACCTGACTGCTCAGCAGTCAGCCCAAATCTCGGGGACTACACCCAGTGGGTGCGCTGACGCGCCCCCACATGAGATAAAAGATGAAGCACTTACCCCGGCTCTCAGATAGGTCAACAGTCTTCTGGGTCAGCTCCCGAACCTGGGAGTTGAAGGCAGCCGCGTGGAGGTTGTGGTAGTCCTGCAAGTCAGGCAGAGGAGCGAATGAGAACAAGAATAGAAAAACAAGGCCCGCAAGGAAGTTCCAAGCCGCCTGCTCAGCAGCCGACTCGAAACTCGGGGACTACACCCAGTGGGTGCGCTGACGCGCCCCCACGGAAGAAACCAAGATAAAAAAAAGCAAAGACAAGAAGACTAACCCGAATGGCCGACCGCGTCGCAAGGAACTCGTCATTATATTTCCTCAGCGCCGCAGCCTGGGCTTGAAGCCGGTTCTGGACGTCCTGCGCGGCCACGTTCACCACAGCGGTCCCTCCACCCGGCGTCCACCCCGAGCTGGCGCTGGCCGCCTCCATGTCCTGGGTCGACGAGCTGGAGCCCGCGGCCGTCTGCGGCTCCGATGCAGCCTTCCCCGCGCGCTGGCGCGACGGCGTCTGGACCACCAGATCAGTCCTCGCGGCCGGCTCGCCCCCGGCCGATTGCGCAGGCGGCAAGTTAGGCCGGCCGCCTTGGGTCGCCCCAGTCGGCGGGGCCGGTGCTGCCTCCCTCTCCGTTACGACGACGTCGTCCTCCCTCTCCAGTCCCGGCTGGTCACCGCAGGCTTCTGCTGGCGGGGGCTCTGGGGCCTCAGGCGCCGCGACGCGCAGAGGGGTGACTAGCAAGGCCCCCTCCGCCATCGCCGCGGCCGCAGCCTCCGCTTGGGCCTTGGCCGCTGCATCGGCGCGCGCCTTCGCCGCCTCCTCCTCTTGCGCCACCTTGGCGGCGGTCGCCCTCAACTCCTCCGCCTCCCGCTCCTCCCGCGCCTCCTGCGCATTTCGCTCCGTCGTCGCCTGAAGCTCAGCACGGGGGTGTACGCGGCGAGTGGTGCTCCCAGATCCTCCCGGCGATCCAACGACGGAGGCGGTAGCAACCCGCTCGAGCGACAGTGGAGCCCTAATTTTTTGAGAAAGGACAAGGATTCAGGAACTACCAGAGAAAAGAAGAAAGAATACACGAAGGAGTATACACTAACGCCGACACCGTCTGCGGCTGCTTCACCGCCTTGCGGAGGCGGGCCGCCTTCGCGGCCGCCTCTTCCCGCCTGGTTGCCGCTGCCCCGCCCTTGGGCTTCTTCGGCCGACTGCCGAACAAGCCCGACGCTTCTGCCCGCCGCCCCGAGCAGGCGGCGCGGCGGAGGAACCCGCGCCGTGGCCAGGCGCCGGCTGGCGGCGTGGGACAACTTCCGCCTCGTCGTCATCCGGCCAGTCGTCGAAGCTGACTCCAAGCCCGGAGCCGCCTGCCTCGCCGCCAGCTTGGCCGCAACCCGCCTCGGTGTTGTCATCCATGGCGGCCGCCTCCAAGTCAGGGTCCTCCAGGTCGTGCTCCGTGCGGCCGGGGAGGAATCGGCGCTCCGCCCCCGACCCGCCTGCAGGCCGAAAGAGAGGGCTCTGCCGAGACGTGCCGACTAGTGAGAGTCGGCCAAAAGGAACTCGGCGACAAAATTAAGAGAAGAAAGGGAAAAGGAGAACATACCGTGGGCGGCGGATGTGCCCGGGAATATGGCTCCTTGCCAAACTGCCACTCTGCAAAGAGCTTGCAGTTCGCAAGGTAATTCACCATATGGGCCAGCTCGTCGTGCGGCATCTCCTTGGTGCACATCCGACTCGGATCGAGCTGGCCGCTCATCTGACAGATCAAGTGAGGGCGGCTCTGAAGCGGGAGCACCCGGCGCGCGAGGAAGGCGGCCAGCAAGTCGGGCCCAGTCAGGCCCTCCGACTGGAGCATCACCCGCAGTCGGGCGACGGCCGCGGCTCCAGCCGGCGTCAGCGTCACGGCCCGATAGGACCACTGGGGCCGCCTACCCGCCGGCGGGCCGGCTACATAAGCCGGCAAATTGACGTAGTCGCCTTGCGGGGCGACGTTCTTCACGTAGAAGTATGACTTCTGCCAGAGCTTCACCGACTGGATTAGCGTGATGACGGGGAAGGGGTTGTCGGCTGCCACCCTCCGCATCGCGATGAAGGCGCCGCTCTGAGCCGGCACGCCCTGCATACGCGTGCCCAGCTTGGACTGGAAGAACTCCCCCCAGAGCTCGTGGGTGGGGAGAACGCCAAGATAGCCTTCGCACAAGGTGACGAAGGCGGACAGCAGCACCACCGTGTTCGGGGTGAGGTGGTGCAGCTAGAGTTGATAGAATTCAAGGAAGGAACGGAAGAAAGCACTCGCTGGCAAGCCGATGCCGCGCAAGAAATGCGAGCGGAAGACCACCCGCTCGCCTTCCTCCGGCTCCGGCGTGATCTCCTTCTCAGGCAAGAGACGGACCCACACCTTGTCCGCGCCGGGCAGCCGCCGCGTCATGCGGAGGAACTCGACGTGGTCCACATGGACGTTGGAGCCGTCCCAGTCCCCGCCGTACTGCATGGCGACGTGAGGTCGGCAAGAATGAGCGCGGCAGCGGGGAAAAGAATGGTGGGACGGCGCAGCGGCGAGGCGCTGTTGTGAGGGGAAGCAGGAGGAAGAAGATGGCGGAGAGGAGAGGAGCGTGCGAGCGTCTGCCGCTTCCCCTCCTCCCCCTACTTATAGCCTCATGCGGCGAAGCCGAGGAGGCGAGGCGTGGGGTGGGACGTGGGATTAACTGCACCCACTCCCCTACGTCCCGCGATTACTGCGCCCTAAAGACGTGCGGAAACCGCCGCCGGAAGGCGTAAGAAACGGCTTTGGGCCGCAAAGAATCCGCGCCTGGGCCCAGGCGTAGGAGTGGTGGGCCACTGACCTGCGGCGACGTCTTGTCGCGCGCGTGGGCTGGCAGGCCCTTTTCAGCATAGGGATGCCACGTGGTTCGCAGGCGGTGAGCGGCCGGCCCGCAGCCCGGCGCGCGCGCCAACAGACTCCCGCCCTCCCACTTTAAAATTTTTCGCCAAGACGGCGCGCCCAACCAAAGCCGGCTCCCAGCTGCCGGCTCGTCAAGATAAGAAGCTGCCCGAGCTTCTCGAACTCCACTCAACCTTGAAGCCCAATCAGCTTCGGGGACTACTGTCGGAGTAAATGGCCATGGGTAGCCTAACCGACTCGCCATGGCTCTTTGAAAAATTATCAGGCCATTAAAGCCTTCAAGCATACAAAGCATAGGGCCGCCTTCCTCCGGCCGGCTATCCCCAGGGCCGACTCCCAGAAGGCGACCCAGTCCCAGAAAACCTCCCCCAAGAAACATACGAGATAGCCGACACCAGGAAGCCGGCCCCAAGAGGACCGACTCCCAGAAGCCGGCCAAGACTGCACCCACTAAGACTGTACCCACATAACAGTGATAGGATGGGGCGTGGCCGTAGTACAGCCCACTACCCCCGAATCCCGGAACAGGCATGGCCACAGGGCGCCATACGGGCCAGCCATCCCCAGTCCGGCGCGGCACTGTAGCCATGTTGGCCCCGACGTCACCCATGACATGTGCCAGAACGGCCCGCGGGCAGCGGGCCCCTTTGCCAGGGAGACATCTGGAGACGGCCCGGCCTCCTCTAGTCGGCCAGGGACGTGGCCGGCTCCCAACAGCCGGCTACCTCCCTCCCTCGAAGCATGCGCCCTATTAAGGAGACAAGACAAGGTAAGGCTACAGTGAGAGCTCGCCAAGGCGGCGACACTGTAGCCATGCTTACCTCGACAAAGCCCTCGTCATCAGAGGCGAGGCAACAGTAACCAGCCGCCGACAAAGCCCCCATGCGGTGGGGCCGGCGTGCCGGCCAAGAAGCCGGCAGCCGGCGGGACCCACCAGTCGGCGGGCCCCAATGACCGGCGGAGAAGCCGGCAAGCATAGACACTGATGGCTGGGACCCGCGCCTAGCCGGATTACCATTGTACCCCTGGGGGTAGGCCTATATAAACCCCCCCGGGACACCCATGCAAAGGGTTGGTTTCATAGAATTACACACAGCACATAGGGAGAAAAGGAGAGCTAGCCTTGCCCTTCTTCCCCCTCTAACCCGACAGCTCAAGGAGCACTTGTAGCTACTTGCCTTGATCTAGTGATCATGCGAAGACCCCGCAGAGCAGGACTAGGGGTGTTATCTCCACGGAGAGCCCCAAACCTGGGTAAGATTCGCCGGCGTGCATGTCTTCGCCTCATCCCGTTTCCATTCACCGGCGACATCTTACTAGCTCCCACAATGATAAGCCACCCGTTGGCATATGTCGCACCTACCACCCGACACAACTCCTTTCCGACACACACCGATCGATAAACCTCTCCAGCGATGCCTGCCTACAACATACACACACACACACCTTCAATCTCCTCCTTTATGTGTCCTTGCTTCGTGTCTCTCATACGGTCAGACACACGTGTAAACTCTCGCCCCTCTTTTCATCGATCTCACAACCGCACACTCCTCCCCCTATCTAGCTAGTAGTTGGGCCTCTCACACCACCTCCTAGCTCCATTCTCTCTGTCTATCCGTCTCGCTGGGCCATATTTGCCTCCAACAAATGGACGTACACCGACCGATCTCTCGCTAGACATATAGCTAGCTAGATCTGTATAACTCGTTTTTACCCACACGTCAATCGATCTACCTCATTAGTTGTGTCTCTCCCTTCCTCCGACAAACAACAATTGATCTACCGATCTAGTTAGGTTTGCTTACCAAACACATGGTTCCCCTTCATCATCCATGGATGTGTCCCGACAGATCTATCATGCACAAGCACACACAGAAACACATCCCCACTCTTATTGATAACATTGCAGTTCCACCCTCAGTTTGTCTAGTAGGCCTCTCCCACCATCTTCGAGAAGCAACTCCATCACCTATCCAGCACTCTACCCCTCTCTCTCCCTCTCCCTCCCTCTCTCTCTCTCTCTCTCCTCTCTCTCTTTGTCCCATCATATTTCCCGTCCTTCACTTATGTATGGATGTCGACTGATCTCCCTCAAGACATAGCTGGGTCTCTCCTTCTCAACACATATACGAGTCGTTCTACCTCTATAGTTAGGCCTCTGCATACCCCTCCCCCCACCCCCTCCCCCCCACACACCGATACATCAAGCGCTCTAGTCATGTCTCCCTGCCACACACAAACTTGACATGTGCCCTCTAACGTTCCGGTAGGCCAGTCGCCCTATATCTTTGACTTGCACACACACACAATTTCGATGGCTCTCTTCATCGATCTCGCACCCACCCACTTGATCCTCTCTTCGACTCTATCGATAGCTGTGACCGCTCCATCTCTTCTCGTGGATTGCCCGACCCTCTATGTATGATATGGATAGGCCTCCATTTCACACACATTGCATGCAAAATTTTGTTTGAGATGTCATCAACACATATTCCCACAAATAATTCACGAAATCAACCCCCACCCCAAAACAAAAAACACTCACGAACATGGTTTGTATCTCTCACACACACCCACGTAGGTGGGGGACGTGCACGAAGAGAAGAGGTGCATGCACGGCGCATGTACTCCCGTCTGTTTCCCAACCACACCCGCGCGGGTACACGGTGGAGCTCATTTCTGTACGTAAAAGGCAGCCCACGTGGTAATTTGGCACGTGTACTGGTTGTCCACTTGGTGGAGGGAGGATCGTCTACCACGGGTGAACAAACAAATTGCGACTTGACGTGTTATGTTAAAAAAAGAGGAAAACCATGTGAGGCCTACCTTAAAGGCAAGGCTCTATACACTGGAGTACTTTTGATGTGTCTCGTCAACTTGCAGAACGAGGAGAAGCTTGCTTAGTACGTCGTCTCCCCCGCGCACGGGCACGGTGGCTCGCAGGATGAGGTGAAGCTTGCTCCGCCTTACGCCCGCTCCCTCGCCCATGCGCGCGGTGGCTCGCAGGACGAGGAGAAAAATTTACTACTCCCTCCGTTTACTCCTCGTCCCTACTACCTTGGTTATGGAGATTATATCATATTGTTTGGAATATATATGTCCTTTAGTAGATTTCAATATGAACTACTAGTACATACTCCAAACACTGATGTATATAGACGTATTTTAGAGTGTAGATTCACTCATTTTGCTCCGTATGTAGCACTCTCCCTCACCCCTCGACCCTCGCCCACGTGGTGGACGTGCAGCAATTTATTCGGTCTCATATAGCTAGAATGATATATACTGCACTACCATTATTGCTCGACTTCCCGAAGAGGCGAAGAGCCAATCACAAGGTTAATATTTTGGAGATGCCAAGCGCAAGGTTATAGGAGAACGAGTAGTAGGTGCCGTGTCATTTATAAATATATTTTTTCTTAAGTGGCACGTACGCATTATGATAGGTTCATATGGAGAGAAAAGGAAACTGCTCCACTATATACATAGTCAGGACGGGCCAGCCTACACGGTTGCTTGCTGGGGTTGCTCTCTTCACACTCTCTCGCACAAAACGAATGTGGCCACATCTCTAACATCCCGGCGGATCACGTCCGCTTGGGGAAGGGGTGGATGCTTAGTGTAGATGCGGTGGCCGTCGCCGACGGCGAAAACCCATTGTCGGCACGTCCCGATCAGGGGTCCCCGCCGTTCTCTCTCACAAAGCCGGTGAGGTTGCCTTCGTCCCTTGCTCACTGCCGCAACGTGGGAAGTTGCCGCCTCCCGCCGCCCTCCTCAAGGTTGAGCTACGTCCCTCAGGTACAACTCCCTTTACAGCCGTCTTGTACCACTGCTCCAGCTGCCCACATCACTCCCTGTGGATATTTCTCTACTTATTTGCCCCGCACATACCTCTACTGGCTTCTATGTACTGTATTTGTGATGAGTTTATGTCTCATCTACTAGTCCCAGTAATCTTATTCTAGTCACGCTTCTTCATTTTCTTTGCCACAGGGATGCTCATCTCGATTTTGGTGAAACTGCACAAAATGATCCGATCAAAAGGTTGCAAACTTCATTTATTAGGAAGCTCGAACGTTGCCAGCAAATTGAAGCCTGGTCAGGGTTCACGGTTCAAGGGCTAAGGACTGCATGGATCATTTTTTTCTTTAGTTGCCTCTGTTCCAAAATAAGTGTCAACTTTAGTAGTAATACAACTTTGTACTAAAGTTTGCACAAAGTTGAGACACTTATTTTGGAACGGAGGGAGTACATATTTGCTATGATCTGTCAATCATTGAGATGCAATAGCATGCATGTTAGTCTCCTTTGTATTTGATGAAATGTTGCAATGGGCAACCTTGGACGCAAGATACATGTAACAGAAGCTGGAAGCTTCATAGCATTGTACAAATTTATCTTGCTGATAAATTACAGTACATACTATACTAGTACTTCCTCCGTTCCTAAATATAAGTCTTTGTAGAGATTTCACCATGAACCACATGCGGATGTATATAGATGCATTTTAAGTTTAGATTCATTCATTTTGTTCCGTATGTAGTGGAATCTCTACAAAGACTTATCTACTAGTAATAGCTAGCCCCCACTACTAGGAATTCGCTATCCTCTCCTTGAGCCACATCATCAAAATTGATGTATCCATTAGATGAAGTAAATCAGTCCATAATAGCCGTCTGATCTAGACGTTGAGAGGCTCCGCACTAAGCCACATGCAAGCATGCAGAAATACCGTGGCACATGCATGTGAGTGGGTTTTAAATCACATCAACATGTCTGCATGCAAGCATGCACCGGTAGCATGCATGTAAGTGAGCTTTTATGTCCCATTAACATGTCAAAAAGAAAAATATAATCCCATTATGCAGTAGGAGTTGGCTGATCTTTTTTCCTTACGTGGGATGATCTAAATGATGATGGGAGTTTATTTAGTTTGCCTACCACATTTGTCATGCGGTTATAGAGTTTTTTTTACTTCTATGAAATCGATAATTTTGCGCAGAGAGATATACTGCTGTTCCGCGGCAACGCGCGGGGACTCATCTAGTAATATTTAGGAACGGAGGGAGTACTATGTAAAGAGTTAGGTGTCGCATGGTGATAGTGTGAGGTGGGCCATGTAATCACTGAGCCTGCGTGTTTTCACTGCTCTTGCACGCCTCCGCTGTAAGAATGGAGAAAATTGTAATCTAGTAGTAGTACCTCCTTTCACCGAAAGCGTGGGACATCCAGCAGTCCTACCACCTCAGTAATAAAGACCAATGAGCCGTTAAATCACATAGACCCAGCAGTAAGTTGGATGGACGAAGCAACCATCACTCTTGCGCCAGTGAGAGGTCGCGTCCGCTCTGCCCGGGCATGAATGCGGCGCCGATTCTTTGGAGCAGCGCTGACCGTTTCGGGCGGGAAGCGCGCGCGGGCGATGGAGGGCTTTGGGTGGGCCAGGCTGGTCAAGAGCGGGCGTGGTAGCTGTCCGCATGTCCCTACCGGACATGCCCGGAAACGAGAGGATGCACCGACTCTCGCGGCTAAAATCGTACACTACACAACATCTCTCTGTAGGAGTAGGTCGATCTGTCGCTCTCTCTAACACACACATGCTGTTAAACACACACACACACACACACACACGCACCTTGGTCCCGTTGCACCTTCTAACGTGACTTATTACACCTAGACGGAGGGAGTAGTAAGTATACGAGATATGGTGGCACACTGACTTAAGTCGAATACAAGTGCCCAAAATTTGTGTGTATGTTATAATAAGGATTCACATAAAATAGTACGTGAGCGAACAGAGGGATCAATTGGACAGTGTTCCCGAGTAGTAGCGAGATGTGTGAGGTAAGATACACCGCTGGCGCTTTTAATTTTTCTTATTAATTTGTTTGTTTCACCCTCTGACTGGTGGGACCCAACGTACTACGTGGGGAGAGGTAAGGTGACTAAGGCTGCATTATTTTTGCACCACTGTGGATAATCTTACCACCAAAGCCACATGACACGATTATGATTGAAATCCCAATGACTCCCACACACACAAAAAAACACGGCATGCTTGTCACACGAATGCAAGAATGTATAAAAGGTTATTTGCCTCTCGTTGGACACAACGGGAGCGTTGTGTAGCTGGTTAGCCTGTTCGCTCATCAAACTTGAGGTCTCGCGTTCGATAACTACACTTAAGCATAATTTGTGCCAGGAGGATTCTTTGACTGGTCAAAATGTTTTCTAGGGTTTGCATGGTTCACACTCTCTCTCCAGTATATATATACACGCTGGAGCCTCAGCGCTTGTAGTTGCTCTCTTCACACTCTCTCGCCCTCTCCCGCTGGAGCCTCAGCGCTTGTAGTTGCTCTCTTCACACTCTCTCGCCCTCTCCAGATATAAACAAGACTTCGTTGGCCTCTCTCTCCCCTCACTGCTGCTCAAAGAGCCGGCAGGATCCGTCCGCCGGGAAGGGAAGGAGGCTTAACGCTGTCGCCATCGGCGAGGGACTACCGGCGCAGCTGTTCACTTTCCACCCAGCGGCAGCGCGGGAGCGCCTCCGACCCCTTCTTCTTCGCCGCCGTCCTGTCGCCCACCGAACCACGCCCCAAGAACCTTCAGGTATAATTTACGTACTCCACATGCATTGCTCTAGCTGCATGTATACCATGAATCTAGGACGTGGTTCCAAGAGGAAAGGAGTGGGGGAAAGTAGTGGGAAAAGTTGTATATAGCATGAATCTAGGACGTGGTTCAAAGAGGAAATGAAGGGGGAAAGTTGTATAGCATGAATCTAGGACGTGGTTCAAAGAGGAAAGGAATGGGGGAAAGTAGTGGGGAAAGTTGTATCGCATAAATCTAGGACGTGGTTCAAAGAGGAAAGGAAGGGGCGAAAGTACTAGTTCAAAAAGGAAAGGAAGGGACAAGGCTGTAGAGTTTGAGCAGGACTAGATTTGCTGCGCTCACATAGGGAAAGGTGTCTAAAGATAACAAAACTGGGACCAACACAAATATGCTCCTTGGTTGTTTGCTCTTTGTTGCAACTGACTGTGCATGACCATAGTACATCGGTAGATGCACATGGTGCTGGTGCGTCCACTGTCCTGTGCAACTCATTAGCTGTTGTTAATCTAAGGCCCTGTTTGGTTAAAAACTCTCTAGTCCCTACCTGCTTGGTTCAAAGGACTAAACTGTTGGGGAACGTAGCAGAAATTCAAAATTTTCTACGCATCACCAAGATCAATCTATGGAGTAATCTAGCACCGAGGGGAAGGGGAGTGCATCTACTTACCATTGTAGATCGCTAAGCGGAAGCGTTGCAAGAATGCAGATGAGGTAGTCGTACTCGTTGCGATTCAGATCGTGGCAAAATCCGATCTAAGCACCGAAGAACGGTGCCTCCGCGTTCAACACACGTGCAGCCCGGTGACGTCTCCCATGCCTTGATCCAGCAAGGAGAGAGGGAGAGGTTGGGGAAGACTCCGTCCAGCAGCAGCACGACGGCGTGGTGGTGGTGGAGGAGCGCGGTACTCCAGCAGGGCTTCGCCAAGCACTACGAGAGACGAGGAGGGAGAGAGGTAGGGCTGCGCCAAGAGGGAGAGCAAATCATCATGTGTTGGGCAGCCCCCATACCTCAAGTATATAGAGGGGAAGAGGAGGGGCTGCGCCCCAACCTAGGGTTCCCTCCCTAGGGGTGGCAGCAGCCCCCAGATCCCATCTGGGTGGCGGCCAAGGGGAGAGAGGGGGCGCACCTAGGGTGGGCCTTAGGGCCCATCTGCTCCTAGGGTTTGCCCCCTCTCCTCTTGAGGGCGCCTTGGGCCTTGGTGGGAGGCGCCCCAGCCCACCTAGGGGCTGGTCCCTTCCCACTATTGGCCCACGTAGGCCTCTGGGGCTGGTGGCCCCACCTGGGGGACCCCCGGGACCCTCCCGGTGGCCCCGGTACATTACCGATAGCACCCGAAACTTTTCCGGTTACCAAAACAGGACTTCCCATGCATAAATCTTTACCTTCGGACCATTCCGGAACTCCTCGTGATGTCCGGGATCTCATCCGGGACTCCGAACAACATTCGGTAACCACGTATATCTATTCCTTATAACCCTAGCGTCATCGAACCTTAAGTGTGTAGACCCTACGGGTTCGGGAACCATGCAGACATGACCGAGACGTTCTCCGGCCAATAACCAACAGCAGGATCTGGATACCCATGTTGGCTCCCACATGTTCCACGATGATCTCATCGGATGAACCACGATGTCGGGGATTCAATCAATCCCGTATACAATTCCCTTTGTCAATCGGTATGTTACATGCCCGAGATTCGATCGTCGGTATCCCGATACCTTGTTCAATCTCGTTACCGGCAAGTATCTTTACTCGTTCCGTAACACATCATCCCGTGATCAACTCCTTGGTCACATTGTGCACATTATGATGATGTGCTACCGAGTGGGCCCAGAGATACCTCTCCGTTTACACGGAGTGACAAATCCCAGTCTCGATTCGTGCCAACCCAACAGCACTTTCGGATATACCTGTAGTGCACCTTTATAGCCACCCAGTTACGTTGTGACGTTTGGTACACCCAAAGCATTCCTACGGTATCCGGGTGTTGCACAATCTCATGGTCTAAGGAAATGATACTTGACATTAGAAAAGCTCTTAGCAAACAAACTACACGATCTTGTGCTAGGCTTAGGATTGGGTCTTGTCCATCACATCATTCTCCTAATGATGTGATCTCGTTATCAACGACATCCAATGTCCATGGTCAGGAAACCGTAACCATCTATTGATCAACGAGCTAGTCAACTAGAGGCTTGCTAGGGACATGGTGTTGTCTATGTATCCACACATGTATCTGAGTTTCCTATCAATACAATTTTAGCATGGATAATAAACGATTATCATGAACAAGGAAATATAATAATAACCAATTTATTATTGCCTCTAGGGCATATTTCTAACATAAACATGGACTAGAGGTTGTTAAATGACATGCTAAAAGACCATGTTACCCCTAGTAATGAACTAATAGAGACAAGATGCGATGCGTGGCAGGGGCAACTGTTGGAAAACGTCCCAAAAAGACTCCCTTGGGGTCTTCTTTCTTTAGTCCCAAATGCCCACTTTTAGTCCCTAAAAGTCCCTCCTGTTTGGTTTAGATGGGACTGACACGGAGTTTTTTTAGTCCCTACACCAAAATGTCCCTGTAAACAAACACCCTCTAATAATGCCACTGAAAAATTGATGCAATGCCACAGTTAAAAGCAAATTACATGTTTAACGAATTTTATTGTTAATATAATCTCTATGTTAATATTAATCAATGCCACCGTTTGAGAAATGCTACTATCTTGCTTTCTTTCCCATTTAGATAAGGTAGATGCTTCTTTTTGTTGGCTTCTGTGTCATCCACCGTTATTGACCACTAATTGTTTCCTTTGCACCTCTGTGTAAACAGGGTTATGTACTTCACCTCGTTGCCATTGTGACCTTTTGTTGCACTGCACAAAACACTTTTGTTTTAATAGTGTTTTGTGCAGTTCAACCAAAATGTCACACTGACAACGTTGCTTGATTGCTTGATCTTAGTAGAACTGCACAAGAGGAGATCTTACTTCCTATCCGTTAAGGCGAATTTGCTTCAGATCTTCTTCTTGTGAGTTGTTTGAATCCCGCATCATGAGAGGTCAGTACTAGCCTTCTTTCACATGATTCTGCTGTGTGCTTTCATATGTTGTGCTACTTGTACGATAATGTTGCTTGATTTTAGTGAACTGCACAAATGGAGACAAGACTTCCAATCTGTATGTGCACCGTAATATCCCATTGAGGTAAGATAAGGATATTTCACAACTGCTGGCTTGTATTTTGCCACTTTCATCAGAAAATTAAGTTTAGTACTATACTTGTGCTCCCTAATTGACATGCCAAGTCTTACATTGAAGGCGAAGCTTGTCTGTTATTGAACCAAGTGATGAAGGGGAAGAACAAGCGGAAGAAAAACAAAAATCAACTCCTGGTGCTGTAATGAAGCACTAGAACTGTGATGACACAAGTAATGATATAGTTTTGCTTCTTAATTTATTGCTATGGCTGGAATGAGCAATTGTTTTGCCACTGATTTGATGCCACTCTTAATGTAATATGTAATTATCTCTACTTGTGCAAACAGGGATCTTCTTTGAAGATACCATATATTTTAGTGGAACTGCACAAGAAGATGTTGGAAACATTAAACTAATCGAGGAGTATATAGTAAGGATGGCCACCTCCGTAGATAGCAACAGATGGTTCCGGAGAAGTGCTTCATCTGTATGCTCTATACAATAAGCCTCCTGACAAAGGTTGGTACTCGCCCACTGATTTCATCCATATGATTGAGCTTTGTCATCTCTATTGGTGTTGTGCTACTGTTTAGATACTGTCATGAAAAAGTGGTATTGTCCTTGAGAAGTGCTTCATCTGTGTTGTTTTAAATATTTCCTTTCCTTTTTTTCGAGCAAACAGGGATGCTAGCATTTAGTAGTCGTAGTCCTCTTGTCTTTGCACAACAGGATCATCTTCCTCTGAAGAAGAATATGGAGTACGTGAAGTGACTAGTTCCAATTATGCCAGGATGAAGAAGCCCTGTCTATCTTCTCATCAGAAGGAGCAGTTGAAGGATGGTTACATCACTCGCCACAAGACCAAACTAACTTTAGCTCAGAAGGACTGACAAATCTCCATTTTTTTGCTGTGATGCGCGAGTACAATGTTGTTCTAGGATTCTTTCTGGTGAGTTCCATTTTTCTAAAAGTGTGCTCTACATGGACCATGTATGTGCCTGTTGAAACTGTCAATTCATAGTACAGTTTGCTTTATACTAATCACTTCTTTGTATTTGTGCAAACAGGGGTGCTCAGCTTGATTTCAATGGGAACTGCACAAAATGTTCATGAATACATCGAATCATTCATTTCCACCACAATAAAGGAGGTGCCGATAAGTTCAAGGCGTTGCAACATATAAGGGCGAAATCATACAAGCTACGCGCGAATTTGGTTGATTTTGGTGGAACTACACAAAAAGAACAGCTGGTTTATTTAGCACGAGGTGCCATGTCAATGTCCGAACTGATGGCAAACCCTGCCCATTCCACAATCGTAGGCATTTGATATTTTGGAATGGCACAACCTTGTCAAATTTGCTCATTGATTTTAGCAAGACATGTGTTTGATATTTTCGAATGGGACGCCCTTTGCTGTCAGCAGTGTCGATCAATTTTTTCTTTATTCTTTAGTTGTGAAGTAAATATTGCCTCTGACATGTGAGTCGCTGAGATGCATAATCATCTATTGTTTTGAATGTTCTCTATGAATTGCCAGGCCTGTGTGTTTGATTGCAATGTACAGAAATGCTAAAAAGCTGCTCAAACTCTTTGTACTCCTTCTGTTCCTTTTTACTTCACACATTGTGAAAGTGCATAATTTTTTGTATAAGATTTGTCAAAGTAGAGATACTTTGACTGCAGACAAAACTTGTATGCACGAATAGAAAGGACCAGAGGGAGTACATGTGAAACTGCTGCAAATGAGGTGATCACCCTGGGAATAATGCTAGTACGTATTGTTTTGCATGTTCATCTAATGCCAGTGATACAAGAATTCGAACTAATCGAAATAAATTCATTCATACACGGTCGGATTTCATATAAACATGCCGGATTTCATTACATTTCATACATTCTTCAACTAAAAAGGGGTGCGCTGGAGTTATAATTAATTAACCGAAGCTACCCACCTGTGTCCCGCTGAGCCAAACAGAAGCTTCAGTGATTTAACTGCAGGTGCAGTTGCGTAACTGACATGTGGCCTGTTGGGCCCACGTGTCAGTCAGCCAACTGCACCAGCAGTTAAGTAGAAGCAGTGTTCTTCTCCAGCGCAGCTCTCCGACTCCACGTCGCCGCCAAGAAGCTAACCGGCCGTCAATGGTCAACCCGCCTAGCTTGGCTTACCCGGAGGGTAGCAGCGGTGGCCTTACTTGGACCCGAGCGGCGGCGACCTACCGTGTTCTACTCTTCCTCGTTTTCCGTGTGGCGCGGCCTCGTTGGTAGCGGGGCGGGGCCTCGGCGGAGCCGGCGATGTCCTCTATCTCATTGCCGGCGGGCGGCGCCTCAGCGGAGCGGTGGAAATCCTCCCCCACGTTGCCAGCAGGGTGGTGCCTCGGCTGAGCTGGCGATGTCCTCTGCCTCGTTGTTGGCGGGGCGGCACCTCGGCGGAGCCGGCGGTGTCCTCTGCCTCGTTGTTGGTGCCGCGGGGCCTCGGCGGAGCATGGCCTCGTCGACGCCAACGGAGCGGGGACTCGTCGAAGCCGGCATTGTCCTCTACCTCATCCTCGGTCTCGCCAAATAGCGCCTCGCCCGCTTCATCGCCCTCTTTGCTAGCCTCTTTGTAGGCGGCCGCAGCCTCCGCCACCCGCATGCGGTACCGCCAGCACTCGAGGCGGCCCTTGCGGGCGGAGCGGTATGAGTCGAGCAACGCCTCCTGCTCCGCCCGCTCCGCGGCGATCTGCTCCTCCGCCTGCAGGTGCTCCTAGAGGAGATGGTGGTTGTAGGCGGCATCGGCCTGCGCCTCCCGGAACTGCTCCTCACGCATCTGCCTCACCCTGTCCATATATTGGGCACTGGCCTCGCCGATGGTCATGGTGCAATGCACCGGCGAGGATGGCGCGGAGGAGGGGGTTGGCGCCGGATCGTCGACTACCATGTTCTCCATTGGGACGTCGTCGTCCTCTGGCTGCCTGCCGGCCAGCCGGTCGGCAGCAATGGCTGCCATCTCCTTGTGGTCCATCGTCTGCCCGTCCCGAAGAGCGCTGGAGCACGAGGAAGCCATGGTGGGCAGTAGTGGTGTGGATAGGAGAAAGGGAACGGATGCGGATGACTGCGGATATGGCCGGCGCAGCAGTTTATATAGCAATGGTGGGCGGGCGGAGGGACGGACGTGTGGCGCCGGAGTAGCCGCCTCGGCAACCGTGTATCATTAATGTGGGCGGCAGATGGACGGACGGACGACACTTGTGTCGTTTGAAGGCGGAGCAATCGCCTGCACCGGGAAGCGGGGCGGGCGGCGCTGACTGTTTCGGGCGGAAAGCGCGCGCGGGCGAGGAGATGACTTTACTTGGAGAGGATGACAATGGGGACCCACCAGGTCCATAGCCTCACGTACGCAAGTGCCTCCTTATTATATATATATATATATATGTAACTATAATTTATTTTGCTTCCTCCTAGTTTCCTGACATCACGGTCCGACACCACTGTCAACCTATGTAGTAGTCAATAAATGAGAGAATTGCACAAGAAGCGGCCGACAGCTGGGACCAAGCAGCTCGAGCAGTATTTGTGTTTTTGAGGTGTGAGCACTGCAGAGTTTTTTGATGTTTAGCCCAGATATTAATTTTTCTCCTCTGAACAACAACGAAAACATCGCTACAGGTATTAACTGGGCGGGCTGTGGCCCATCTAGCCCAGGCCAGATATTAATTTTTTTCAAGCTGAAAATGGCTAGCCCAGCTATACTTTTTTTAGGAATACACAGGCAAGGTCAAGTTGTTATTCTCCGCCCCGCTGGGCTGCAAATCTTTCCTAGGAGGGATGCATTAGGCTTAACAAGAAAATGGGCTTTAAGAAATAATAAATGGGATGTAATTATAAAAACTGGGCAGTAACTATAAAAAAATGCACCAAACACGTGATTACTTTACAAAATATTATTTTTGGATATTGAAAATTTTAATTTCATTAATTGTTGCGAGCGCAATGTTTCGTTGGATTTTTACGTAATATAAATTTATATTGAAATTGAATTTAATCTGACTAGAAATTTTGGGATAAAAATATTTCGGATCCCATCAAAATGTGGGAAATTTTATTGAATTCTGTTTTGAACGGTTGGTTGAAATGGGTTGTACTTTTAACAAACTGTAAATGGGCTGTAGTATATTCCAGTAGTATTCAAAAATGGGCTACACATTCTTACAAATCTCAAATGGGCTATAAGTTCTCAGCCACACACTTCTAGCCTTACTAAGTTGACGCGTCCCCTAAAAAAACAGAGTTGATGCGTATGCAAGGCTTTGTCAACTTATAGTCAACACACGGTTCTAGCAGCAGTGGCCGTTGGACGTCCATCCAACGGATGCCGTGCTTCTTCTTCAATTTCGGATATTCTAGCTTCACCTGCCCAAAAAATGATTCCTCCCCCTGACATCTGGGGCGCACCGTTTCGGAAGCTGACCTGTGGGCCTACTAAGTTGACGTACCAAGGGCTTTGTCAACTTAGTCAATATAAACGATTCTAGCTGCAGTGCCGTACGATGTCCATCCAACGGCCGTCATGCTTCTTCAACCTCTGGTCTTCTTGCTCCAGCCGCCCAAAGCAGCGCCGGTCGTGCCGCCTGCTGCTGCCTCCCGTGGCCGGTTGTGCTGCCGCGGAGGCCTTACCGCCCCCTACTACTCCCACCGCTGGCCAGGCCATCCCTCCACTCACCCACACCCCCTGTTATTCTGCGGCGACGGCAGTGCAGCCGAACCAGTGAACCCTCGTACTCCTCTCCGCGTGTGCATCCACTACCGCGTCTTCCCCGGCTCCGGGTCATCCCCTTCCTAGGCCTCGCCGTCGTCCACTGCCCTGGTGCTCTCGGCGCGGCGTGGTTAACGTGGTCAAGGAACGACTTCCATCGGACGTGGACTGTACGTGGAGAGGCTGACAGCTGGGTCCACGGCAGCCGCAAGGAAGTGCCTCCTTATTACGCACAAAATAATTATTCCTCCACCTGACAGCGGGGACCCACCGGACGGGCCACCGTATTTCACGGAAAAAATGATTCGCCCCCTGACAGCTGGGACCCACGAGCTACATCTTCGCACGCAAGGAAGTGCGTCCGAAAGAAAAACGATTCGCCCCCCACTGCTGGGACCCACCAGCTACACCTTCACACGCAAGGAAGTGCGTTCGGGCAAAAAAAACGATTCGCCCCCTGACTCTTGGGACCCAGCAGCTACACCTTCGCACGCAAGGAAGTGCGTCCGGGCAAAAAAAACAAAATGATTCGCCCCCCTGACTACTGGGACCCACTAGCTACATCTTCGCAGGCAAGGAAGTGCCTGACAGTCAGGACCCACCTGGTCGAAGCGTACGTAGCGTTGTCATTCTGGTCGCGAACGTGTACGTACATACTGGTCGATGTAGAGGCGCGCACAAGTCGTAGTAGAGGCACGCACGTGTCTTAGTAGAGGCACGCACGTAGCATGTACACGTACGTACATCGGCCAGGGTGCAAGAAAGAAAATACGGCCACGTATGTGTACATACGGGCAGGGTCTCGGACGTCTACTCGCGCATACGTATGGCCAGGGCTCGTGTACATGGCTGGGTCGGAACGGAGAAACAGCGTCGTCGTCGTGTTCATGGGGAGGCAACGGAATGCGTCGTGTTCATGGGGAGGCAACGGAATGCGTCGTGTTCATGGGGAGGCAACCGAATGCGTCGTGTTCATCAGGAGGCAACGGAATGCGTCGTATTCATCGGGAGGCAACAGAACGCGTGGGAGCCAACCGGCTGGGTCGGAACGGAATGCGTGGTCGTGTTCATCAGGAGGGCTTGGACGCAACAGGCGATGGAAACAAGGCCTGGCGTACCGCAGAACAGAGGAAACAGACCTCCTACATTTGGAACGGGGTCCTGTTGATCGGGAGGGGTGTGGCGTACCGCAAAACTGAGGAAACGGACCTTCTACGGTCGAAACGGTGGTCCTGTTGATCGGGAGGGGTGTGGCATACCGCAAAACGGACGAAAGGGACCTCCTACGGTCGAAACGGGGGTCCTGTTGATCGGGAGGGGTGTGGCGTACCGCAAAACGGACGAAACGGACCTCCTACGGTTGAAATGGGGGTCCTGTTGATCGGGAGGGGTGTGGCGTACCGCAAAACGGACGAAACGGACCTCCTACGGTCGAAACGGGGGTCCTGTTCATCGGGAGGGGAGTGGCGTACCGCAAAACGGGACTCCACGGGATACTGTTCATCTTCACCGTCGACCTCCTCCAGCCTCCACGGGCTATCATCGACCTCCTCCAGCCTCCACGGGCTCCTGTTCATCCAGCCTCCACCGCGCGCTACTCCACCGGCTACTGTTCAACCACCCCTGCACGGGCACCCCTCCACCATCTACTGTTCATCCAGCCCTCCACACCACGGGGTCCTGTTCAACCACCCCTCCACGGGCACCCCTCCACCGTCTACTGTTCATCCGGCCCTCTACCACACCACGGGGTCTTGTTCATCCAGAGGCAACGCCACCGCTCACTATTCATCCACCCCCCCCCCCCCGCAACGCTCACTGTTCATCCAATCGATCGGTTTCTGTTAGCAGCAGTAGCGAAGGAATCACTCGATCGGGTTCAGTTAACAGCCATCGATCGATCGCTCGGGTTCAGTAACACGTAGCCTACAGTGCAGTCGCTCGGGTTCAGTTAGAGCCCAACGCCTCGCTCGGGTTCAATTAGAGCCAACGCCTCGCACACACGCGCGTATGTGTACGAGAGAAACGCGCATCGCTCGGCCCCCGACCTCCCACCATAACCGGGAACTCCCCGAAATTTTCCTCCCCCTCGCTTCTACCACGATTTTTTCCGTCATGGACGGCCCAAAGAATGTCATGAAGCTGCATCTCTGACCCGCCAGGACGAAAAGCCCATTTTCTGTCATGATTTTTTGTCATAGAAGTAGGAGCCCACCACATCTATGATGATACCGGGTTTTGTCACAATTATCGTCATAGAAGTGTCATATGTATGACAGGAAAAAATTTCGTTCAGCCCAAAATGTCACGGATGTGTCTTTTTTTGTAGTGTTGCTAGAATTGGAGGCATGGTCGACCCCGCCATTGGAGATGGGTGACGGTGTCCGGGACTAGGGGGTACTCACCACGTCGTCTCCCGACCTGTGGGTCGGGCCGAGGACCCCCATGGCGGTTCACTATTGGGCCACCTCGGGCAACCCATGCCACATACAAGGAGATTCCACAAAGACTTGGCGCCCAAGGCGAGGACTCCTTTAAACCCTAGGCCTACGGTGCATATATAAACCGAGGCCAGGCTAGTCAATAGACAATCTCATATTCATTATTATCATCTCATGGTAGATACATATATTCTGTACTATACCCATATCAATAAAATCAAAAGCAGGATGTAGGGTATTATCTCTTCGAGAGACCCCGAACCTGGGTAAAACCCTGTGTCCATGTTACCATCGCTCCAAGACGCCTAGCTTAGGACCCCTACTACGAGATACGCCGGATATAGAACCGACATTGGTGCTTTCATTGAGAGCCTGCTGGGTGATCGTGGCAGATCAATGGGATGATCAGGTGATATTTTTTCAGTCAGATATATTCTATATGTTTTCTTTCCTGCAAAATCATTGCTATCTCGTGCTATTTGTTTGCAGTCAGATCGGATCGTAAAAAACTCAGCAGCAGCGGTTGTATCCGTCGTCTAGTGATACATCGGACCCGAACTATCTTTGCGTGCCGTAAAGGATCTAATGAAACACGCTTGTAAACCAGCAGTGTGAACTTGGCAGACTCGCTACATGGGCCAACAAAAAAACGTGATATAAGCGCCGGCTACCCAGCCGAGGAGACCAAGCAGAGTGTACTGCCCATGCAGATCTGTCTCTAGGGTGGGCCAGCCAACAGGAGCTCACATCGGAGGCCGCACAGGGAGATTCAATCCTCCTTAATCCTTATTATTTAATTAAGCTATACTTAATGGCTTGTCCTTCATGATCTACGCGCTCACGTGCTACTACTAGTTGGCTTTAGCTTTGCTGTATTCTAACCCTTGTGTAGACCGTCAAATCCAAAGTGGTCTGGTACTAGTACTACTAGTGCATATATGTGGCCCTTAATGGATTATTGTGTTTAATTACTATTTTTTATATTCCCACACACAAAGATCCAGGTCTGCAATCCGGTCTGCCTAGCTAGTATGAGGCAGTTTAATTTCTTGCCCGCAGTCCAGCGACACCAACCAGGGAGATTTAATTTTGGAAACACTAACGCCCACACGTGTGGGCGTTACCCAACTCGCCCACACGCCTCGATCGTCATCCAGTGCCTTTTGGACGAATCTTGGCACGAAAAGGCTGATTTTATGTGCCACGTAGGACAAGTCGTGTGTGTGGCGTGTAAGGGAGTTCGTCCGCACGCCGGTTTTCTCTCCGAGGTCAATGGTTGCCAGTCGGGGCGTGCGGTGGAACTGCCATCGCGCCCGCACGCCACGCCCGACTGCGGTTGCCGTCTCCCACGTCTCGCCACTTCGCCCCCCCCCTCACGATTCATTTACTCCCCTCCCCATTCATTACTCCCCAAACCTACTATCCAGACCAGTTGCATTCGACTGAGGAGAAACTGAGAGGAGAAGGCGGCGCCGGCGGCTTAAGAGTCGACTACATTCGTGACGATTGGTGGGGTGATACGTCTCCAATGTATCTATAATTTTTGATTGCTCCATGCTATATTATCTTCTGTTTTGGACATTATTGGGCTTTATTACTCACTTTTATATTATTTTTGGGACTAACCTATTAACCGGAGGCCCAGCCCAGAATTGCTGTTTTTTGCCTATTTCAGAGTTTCGCAGAAAAAGAATATCAAATGGAGTCCAAAAGGAATGAAACCTTCGGGAACATGATTTTTGGAACGAACATGATCCAGAGGACTTGCACCCTACGTAAAGAAAGCTACCAGGAAGCCACGAGGTAGGGGGCGCGCCTACCCCCCTGGGCGCGCGGTACGTAGGTATATATAGGAGGAAGGAGTATGTCGGTGGAGCAACATGGGGCCCACGAGGTAGGGGGCGCGCCTACCCCCCTGGGCGCGCCCTCCAGCTTCGTGGGCCCCATGTTGCTCCACCGACATACTCCTTCCTCCTATATATACCTACGTACCCCCAAACGATAAGATACGGTGCCAAAAACCTAATTCCACCGCCGCAACCTTCTGTACCCACGAGATCCCATCTTGGGGCCTGTTCCGGAGCTCCGCCGGAGGGGGCATCGATCACGGAGGGCTTCTACATCAACACCATAGCCTCTCCGATGAAGTGTGAGTAGTTTACCTCAGACCTTCTGGTCCATAGTTCTTAGCTAGATGGATTCTTCTCTCTTTTTGGATCTCAATACAACGTTCTCCCCCTCTCTCGTGGAGATCTATTCAATGTAATCTTCTTTTGTGGTGTGTTTGTTGAGACCGAAGAATTGTGGGTTTATGATCAAGTTTATCTATGAACAATATTTGAATCTTCTTTGAATTCTTTTATGTATGATTGGTTATCTTTGCAAGTCTCTTCGAATTATCAGTTTGGTTTGGCCTACTAGATTGATCTTTCTTGCAATGGGAGAAGTGCTAAGCTTTGGGTTCAATCTTGCGGTGTCCTTTCCCAATGATAGTAGGGGCAGCAAGGCACGTATTGAATTGTTGCCATCGAGGATAACAAGATGGGGTTTTTTATCATATTGCATGAATTTATCCCTCTACATCATGTCATCTTGCTTAAAGCGTTACTCTGTTCTTATGAACTTAATACTCTAGATGCATGCTGGATAGCGGTCGATGTGTGGAGTAATAGTAGTAGATGCAGGCAGGAGTCGGTCTACTTGTCTCGGACGTGATGCCTATATACATGATCATACCTAGACATTTTCATAACTATGCTCAATTCTGTCAATTGCTCAACAGTAATTTGTTCACCCACCGTAAAATACTTATGCTCTTGAGAGAAGCCACTAGTGAAACCTATGGCCCCGGGTCTATTTTCCATCATATTAATCTTTCAACACTTAGTTATTTCCGTTGCTTTTATTTTACTTTGCATCTTTATCATAAAAATACCAAAAATATTATCTTATCATATCTATCAAATCTAACTCTCGTAAGTGACCGTGTAGGGATTGACAACCCCTTATCGCGTTGGTTGCGAGGATTTATTTGTTTGTGTAGGTGCGAGGGACTCGCGCGTAGCCTCCTACCGGATTGATACCTTGGTTCTCAAAAACTGAGGAAATACTTACGCTACTTTGCTGCATCACCCTTTCCTCTTCAAGGGAAAACCAACGCAGTGCTCAAGAGGTAGCAAGAAGGATTTCTGGCACCGTTGCCGGGGAGGTCTACGCAAAAGTCAACATACCAAGAACCCATCACAAACACTTATCTCCCGCATTACATTATTTGCAATTCCCTCTCGTTTTCCTCTCCCCCACTTCACCCTTGCCGTTTTATTCGCCCTTTTTCCGTTCGTCTTTTCGTTTGCCTTGATGTCTTTCTTGGCTCGTTTGCTCGCTTGGTTGAAATAGTTGAGCATTTATTCCTAAACAGAGAAGCTAAGATCTATGGATCCTCATCCGCTTGCTAATCTTTTTAAGAGATCCAATTATGAGGAACCAATTGCTAGTGAGTTTTGTGCACTAGATTATCTTTATGAAGTTTTGCTTGAAATTTGTGAATCTGAAAATTGTGATGAAGAAATTTATGAAGAGATTCACGATAGCTCCTTGAATAAAAAGCATGATTGCAATAATTTTATTATAAATTCTCTTGATGTCAATTGTGCTAATATTATGCAAAACCCAAAGCTTGGGGATGCTAGTTTTTCTATGTCTACTACTTGTTGCAATGATCATGATTGGGGTGATAGTTCTCCTTATAATCTTGAAAATTTATTTTTAAGCCCCATGAGGAATATGAGATGGATAATAGGGACAATTCCATTTGTCCCCCTAACTTGAGCCACCACGTGGCATTTGCCCGTAATTTTCAGGTATGCTCAAAAATACCCCTCTTCCGTCAAGTCACCTTACAGAAATGCCTTGCCGTCCGGTCAAAGGGGTTTGACCGTCTCGTGAATAGTAACATGGGGAACAGTAAATTCGAAAAAAATAGCAAAAAATTAAAAAAATCTGAAATTTTGTGGGATCGAAGATACTTAAGGGCGCAAGGTGTGTGCAAATTTTTGCGTTGTTTGGACATTCCAGGAACTCGTGGAAAAGGAAAAAATTTAAATCTATACGCTGTGAACAGTAAATTAAAAAAATAGCAAGAAATGTTTAAAAAATATGAATTTTATTGGCATCAAAGAGGCTTGGGTGCGCAAGGGGCTTGCAAATTTTTGTGATCAAATGGCATGCGAGGTGCTCTAGCAAAAAAAATAGTGCATTTTTTCAAAGTTTTTTTCTACGCCAAATTTTTTTTCTCCACGAGCTCCTACAGTGTCGAAACGCAAAAACAAATTGCACGCACCTTGCGCACCCCAGCCTCTTTGATGCCAAATTTTTTTGAATTTTCTTGCTATTTTTCTGAATTTACTGCTCACAGCGTACATTTTAAAGTTTTTCGTTTGGCACGAGCTGCTGGAATGTCCAAACTGTGCCAAAATTTGCACGCGCCTTGCTCCCTTGAGTATCTTCGATCCCACAAAATTTCAGATTTTTTTGATTTTTTTTCTATTTTTTTCGAATTTACTGTTCACCATTTACTATTCACCAAACGGTCAAACCCCTTTGACCGGACGGTAACGACACATAAGGGAATTTCTGTAAGGTGACTTGACGGAAGAGGGGTATTTTTTTAGCATACCTGAAAATTAGGGGCAAATGCCAGGTGGTGGCTCAAGTTAGGGGGATAAATGGAATTCTCCCTTGATAATAATGTTTGCAATAATATTGAAAGTGGGTTTGGAAGAGTGTCGACTTTAGATCCCACATATTTGGAGAATGTTCAATCTTATGATATTTTTGATAAAAGTGGGTTTGGAGAGGTCATGACTTTAGTTAATGATAAACCCACTATTTTGGAAGAGTGTCAACTTTGCATGCATGTGGATCATGTTGAGAATATTGTATGTGATAGTTATATTATTGAATTTGATAATGATCCTACATGTAATTATTATGAGAGAGGAAAATATTGTTATAGAAATTTTCATGTTACTAAATTACCTCTCGTTATGTTGAGATTGCTATTGTTCCTTTCTGCTTCCTTGCATATGCTAGTTTTTGCTTGCTATGATAATTTGTTATTCCGTAAGATGCCTATGCATAGGAAGTACGTTAGACTTAGATGTGTTTGTCACGTATTTCATGATGCTCTCTTCGCGCTTCAATTCTTGTCTTTTATGCGAGCATCATTAAAATTATCAATGCCTAGCTAAAAGGCTTTAAAGAAACGGGCTTGTTGGGAGACAACCCAATATATTTCCTTTCTGTCGTTGAATAAATTTTTGATCTAGCCTCTGGTTAGATGTGTTATTATGTTTTAATTAGTGTTTGTGCCAAGTTAAACCTATAGGATCTTCTTGGATGATAGTTATTTGATCTTACAGAAAATTCCAGAAACTTTCCGTTCACGAAAATAATTGTTACAAATCACCAGAACGTGATAAAATATTGATTCCAATTGCTGCTGATCAATAAACAAATTGCCTAGGTATTCCTATTTTGGCTGATTTTTTGGAGTTCCAAAAGTTTGCATTAGTTACAGATTACTACAGACTGTTCTGTTTTTGACAGATTCTGTTTTCGTGTGTTGTTTGCTTATTTTGATGAATCTATGGCTAGTAAAAGAGTTTATAAACCATAGAGAAGTTGGAATACAGTAGTTTTAACACCAATATAAATAAAGAATGAGTTCATTACAGTACCTTGAAGTGGTGTTTTGTTTTCTTTCGCTAACGGAGCTCACGAGATTTTCTGCTAAGTTTTGTGTTGTGAAGTTTTCAAGTTTTGGGTAAAAGATTTGATGGATTATGGAACAAGGAATGGCAAGAGCCTAAGCTTGGGGATGCCCATGGCACCCCCAAGATAATCTAAGGACACCATAAAGCCAAAGCTTGGGGATGCCCCGGAAGGCATCCCCTCTTTCGTCTACTTCCATCGGTAACTTTACTTGGAGCTATATTTTTATTCACCACATGATATGTGTTTTGCTTGGAGCGTCTTGTACGATATGAGTCTTTGTTTGTCAGTTTACCACAATCATCCTTGCTGTACACACCTTTTTAGAGAGACACACATGATTCGGAAATTATTAGAATACTCTATGTGCTTCACTTATATCTTTTGAGCTATATAGTTTTGCTCTAGTGCTTCACTTATATCTTTTAGAGCACGGTGGTGGATTTGTTTTATAGAAACTATTGATCTCTCATGCTTCACTTGTATTATTTTGAGAGCCATAAAATAGCATGGCAATTTGCTTTAATTAATATCATGAGAAATTTGACGCTTGATAATTGTTTTGAGATATAAAGATGGTAATATCATAGTTGTGCTAGTTGAGTAATTGTGGAATTGAAAAATACATGTGTTGGAGTTTGTGATTCCCGTAGCATGCACGTATGGTGAACCGTTATGTAACGAAGTCGGAGCATGAAGTATTTGTTGATTGTCTTCCTTTGTGTGGCGGTCGGGATCGCGCGATGGTTAACTCCTACCAACCCTTCCCCTAGGAGCATGCGTAGTAGTACTTTGCTTCGAGGGCTAATAAATTTTTGCAATAGGTATATGAGTTCTTTATGACTAATGTGAGTCCATGGATTATACGCACACTTATCTTTCCGCAATTTTCTAGCCTCTTCGGTACCGCGCATTGCCCTTTCTCACCTTGAGAGTTGGTGCAAACTTCGCCGGTGCATCCAAACCCCGTGATATGATACGCTCTATCACACATAAACCTCCTTATATCTTCCTCAAAACAGCCAACATACCTACCTATCATGGCATTTCTATAGCCATTCCGAGATATATTACCATGCAACTTTCCACCGTTTCATTTATCGTGACATACTCCATCATTGTCATATTGCTTTGCATGATGATGTAGTTGACATTGTATTTGTGGCAAAGCCACCGTTCATAATTCTTTCATACATGTCGCTCTTGATTCATTGCATATCCCGGTACACCGCCGGAGGCATTCATATAGAGTCATATTTTGTTCTAAGTATTGAGTTGTAATTTATGAGTTGTAAGTAAATAAAAGTGTGATGATCATCATTATTAGAGCATTGTCCCGAGTGAGGAAAGGATGATGGAGACTATGATTCCACCACAAGTCGGGATGAGACTCCGGACTAAATAAAAAAAGAGGCCATAAAAAAAAGAGAAAAGGCCCAAATAAAAAAAGAAAAGAAAAAATGATGAGAGAAAAAGAGAGAAGGGACAATGTTAGTATCCTTTTACCACACTTGTGCTTCAAAGTAGCACCGTGATCCTTATAATAGAGAGTCTCTCATTTTGTCACTTTCATATACTAGTGGGAAATTTCATTATAGAACTTGGCTTGTGTATTCCAATGATGGGCTTCCTCAAATGCCCGAGGTCTTCGTGAGCAAGCAAGTTGGATGCACACCCACTTAGTTTCTTTTTGAGCTTTCATACACTTATAGCTCTAGTGCATCCGTTGCATGGCAATCCCTACTCCTCGCATTAAGATCAATTGATGGGCATCTCCATAACCCGTTGATTAGCCTCGTTGATGTGAGACTTTCTCCTTTTTTGTCTTCCCACATAACCCCTACCATTATACCTTATTCCACCATAGTGCTATATCCATGGCTTGCGCTCATGTATTGCGTAAGAGTTGAAAAGGCTGAAGCGCGTTAAAAGTATGAACCAATTGCTTGGCTAAAACCGGGGTTGTACATGATATGAATATTTTGTGTGGGGAAGATGGAGCATATCCAGACTATATGATTTTGTAGGGATAACTTGCTTTCGCTATGTTATTTTCATAAGACATAATTGCTTAGTTAGTATGCTTGAAATATTATTGTTTTTATGTCAACATTAAACTTTTATCTTGAATCATATCAAATCTGAACATTCATGCCATAATAAGAAGAATTACATTGAAATTATGCCAAGTAGCATTCCACATCAAAAATTCTGTTTTTATCATTTACCTCCTAGAGGACGAGCAGGAATTAAGCTTGGGGATGCTTGATACGTCTCCAACGTACCTATAATTTTTGATTTCTCTATGCTATATTATCTTCTGTTTTGGACATTATTGGGCTTTATTATTCACTTTTATATTATTTTTGGGACTAACCTATTAACCGGAGGCCCAGCCCGGAATTGCTGTTTTTTGCCCATTTCAGAGTTTCGCAGAAAAAGAATATCAAACGGAGTCCAAACGGAATGAAACCTTCGGGAACGTGATTTTCGGAACGAACATGATCCAGAGGACTTGGACCCTACGTCAAGAAAGCTACCAGGAAGCCACGAGGTAGGGGGGCGCGCCTACCCCCCTGGGCGCGCCCTCCACCCTCGTGGGCCCCATGTTGCTCCACCGACGTACTCCTTCCTCCTATATATACCTACGTACCCCCAAACGATCAGATACGGAGCCAAAAACCTAATTCCACCGCCGCAGCCTTCTGTACCCACGAGATCCCATCTTGGGGCCTGTTCCGGAGCTCCGCCGGAGGGGGCATCGATCACAGAGGGCTTCTACATCAACACCATAGCCTCTCCGATGAAGTGTGAGTAGTTTACCTCAGACCTTCGGGTCCATAGTTATTAGCTAGATGGCTTCTTCTCTCTTTTTGGATCTCAATACAACGTTCACCCCCTCTCTCGTGGAGACATTTTCAATGTAATCTTCTTTTGCGGTGTGTTTGTTGAGACCGATAAATTGTGGGTTTATGATCAAGTTTATCTATGAACAATATTTGAATCTTCTCTGAATTCTTTTATGTATGATTGGTTATCTTTGCAAGTCTCTTCGAATTATCAGTTTGGTTTGGCCTACTAGATTGATCTTTCTTGCAATGGGAGAAGTGCTTAGCTTTGGGTTCAATCGTGCGGCGCCCTTCCCAGTGACAGTAGGGGCAGCAAGGCACGTATTGTCTTGTTCCCATCGAGGATAACAAGATGGGTTTTTTTATCATATTGCATGAATTTATCCCTCTACATCATGTCATCTTGCTTAGAGCGTTACTCTTTTCTTATGAACTTAATACTCTAGATGCATGCTGGATAGCGGTCGATGTGTGGAGTAATAGTAGTAGATGCAGGCAGGAGTCGGTCTACTTGTCTCGGACGTGATGCCTATATACATGATCATACCTAGATATTCTCATAACTATGCTCAATTCTGTCAATTGCTCAACAGTAATTTGTTCACCCACCGTAAAATACTTATGCTCTTGAGAGAAGCCACTAGTGAAACCTATGGCCCCGGGTCTATTTTCCATCATATTAATCTTTCAACACTTAGTTATTTCCGTTGCTTTTAGTTTACGTTGTATCTTTATCATAAAAATACCAAAAATATTATCTTATCATATCTATCAGATCTCATTCTCGTAAGTGACCGTGTAGGGATTGACAACCCCTTATCACGTTGGTTGCGAGGATTTATTTGTTTGTGTAGGTGCGAGGGACTCGCGCGTAGCCTCCTACTGGATTGATACCTTGGTTCTCAAAAACTGAGGGAAATACTTACGCTACTTTGCTGCATCACCCTTTCCTCTTCAAGGGAAAACCAACGCAGTGCTCAAGAGGTAGCATGGGGCTCGCCGGCCCGGAGAGTCATCGCCGGAGAGCCGCAGACTGAAGGTAATGCTCCATCCCACGCTCACATTCCTGTATGTGATTTCCGTCCCCTCCCTCTGTCTTCAATTTCCACTCGAGTTTCCTCGAGATTTCGGCAGATTTCGCGGTGCTTCGGCATCCCCGTTGACGGTGGAGTCCCTGCTTGCCGTTAAGGGTGGCATTGCGCAGTTTCATCGCCGCCGCGGTGGCAGTCATGCCGGTATGGCTCGGCCTGTCCGCAGCCACATCCGGGTTTTGCCTTGCGATTGAGCGGGCGATTTTTCTAGATGTTAGTTATGTTTTGCCTCGAAATGCTATGGCCATCAGTGTAGGGAGTTTTTTGTTGTTAAATTTCAGGGTATGATAGTTGCGAATTAACCCTAGATCTAGTTAGGTGCATTCAAAGTGTAGGATAATGGCAGCCATGGCATTTTCAACAACTATCTTCACTGATGGCAACTAATTTCCTGATCAACCGTGTCAGTTGCCAGAACTATGCTTTCCATGTGGCAACTAATTTTGTGAACACACTATGGCTATTGCCATGCCATAGGCAGGATAATGGCAAATTCACTGTATTATAGACTCAGTTTGCGTTTTGCCATGCTGACTTGTGATATCTGAACATATTTCACTGTATTACATGGCAACTCATTTGTTATATGAGGCCAGGGTGTGAATTGCCACATTACATGTTGTGTAGTGGAAGTTGTCTGCCCTTTTTTGAAGTGCCTTGCATTAACATGGCAACTTGAACCTAGTACATTGCTTGTGAATACATGGCAACTCATATTTATATGAGGCCAGGGTGTGAGTTGCCACATTATATGTTTGTGCAGTGGAAGATGTCTGCCATTTTTTGGAGTGCCTTGTGCTAACATGGCAACTTGCACATTTTTAAAGTGCCTTACGATCTGTACATTTTTTTAAGCCAATGTGTTTAGTTGCCACATTTTATGTTGGACAATCCTAGGGGGGTGGGTGTTCCTATGATCTGGCTCATTTGCCACTTTCAATTGAGCCAATATGGCAAGTAGATTCTGCTAGCTGGCAACTGCTTCCTTTAGAAGCTCATACACGTCCAGTTGCCATGCTTCTGCAATTGCTTTTCCATTTTGATTTATTTTTCTGCCTTTTTGTGCATGTTCAACACATGGCAATTACTGCCCTCTTCAGATGCTTAAACTTTGGGGAAACCATTAGAGTTTTCATGTTTTGTTCATTGAAGATATCAGGTGAATATTTACTTTATGCATTTCTTTCTATATCTGTTGGTTGTGTTTTCATTTCACCCTAACGTGTGTTTTGTTCTTACCTTAGCACAATGGCTCGCGGCGACCATCAAGACGATGATGATGACTTTATGGAGTTACCGCAATAGAATCGTGCAATTGGTCGGACAAAAGATGGCGATGAGGTCACTTTCCACCCCCATATGTTTTAATGTCACATTGAGTTTGCAATCTTCCGTTAGGAACTAAATTTTCACGACATTGAAACATGGCAACAAATGATCCTTTTTCTGTTATGCAGAAGAAGAAACGTTATCGCAATAGGGCTTCGCAAGAACACCTGACTGTATTGACCGAGGGATTTACTGACGAGCAGAAGGGAGCTGCTGGTGAGATGGGGATGCAGGATCTGATGGATGTTCGGTGCAAGAACCTAGTGAACCCCGTATGCGACTGGCTCGGTGAGATTTATGATCTTGCCTCCAGGGAATTTGTGATTCCGGGACGTGGAAGGCTGCCTTTGGACGAGGAATCCGTGTTCTGCACTTTGGGTGTGCCCCGTGGAGAAATCAAAGTCCCGTATGAGGTGAATAATAAGATCGAGGAAGCCTTGTTCGCCCGTTTGTTTCCTGGGATGACATCCATGCCGAATACGACCGTGCTGGCAAATTCGCTGGAGGGCATGAAAACCCATGGCGAGGTTTTTAAGATGAAGCTCCTCATGTACCTGATCTCAGCTATTTTTGTGCCTACCACATCTCTTCGCCCAAGCAACAAGTGCTTCCCCATCCTGGTGAATGCTCTCTCTCTACTTCTTTCTTCTTCGATCTTTTGATTCTGATGTCATTTGGAAGCTAGTCACTGCCAGTTTTTTTAAGCTTTCATTTGAATGCTGATGCGCCAACTCTTTGTCCTGAAATTTGTGTTGTGCAGGCGAAGCTGAAAGACGTGAAGAACATGAATTGGTGTAAATTCATTGCGGACTTCCTGCATGATGCATTCTCAAACAAGATGTACCAGAAGGGTTGTCACCTACACTTAATGGTATTTTTTCCCTACTCTTTTGCAAATACTCTTACCACGGTTGGATGTTTTCCCAAATCAACATGTCAGCTGTTGATAAGTGTGAACCGTACAAGATCATGCATGGCAACCCTTTGTTTTCATTGTTTATGTGAATTGTTTACATGTGAAAGTGACTTCTGTTTGATCCTTGGCATCTGTGGTTGCTGCCTACAAGGCAATAGCATTTTTCAACAACACAAAAAAGTGTTCATTTCATACATCCACTCTCTGTTTATACAATCTGCATGGCAACCATGATGTTAAGCTTGTGGGAACTACCAGCATAACAACATGGCAACTGCCAGCACAGCATGATGGCAACTAACACAAATAGATGGCAAATCTTTTCCCTTCATTCCCCTTCAACTTGATGACTGAAGGACTTTACATTAGCTTCTTTTTCAACATAGCATGATGGCAACTGACATATTTTCTTTTTAATTGTGTATACCGGATCATGTACGTTGATCGTCTTGATCTGTCCACCGTTGACTTTACTGGGATAGGATGCCTGAGGGAGTCCTGGATTAGGGGATCCTCGGACAGCCGGACTATATCCTTTGGCCGGACTGTTGGACTATGAAGATACAAGATTGAAGACTTCGTCCCGTGTCCGGATGGGACTCTCCTTGGCGTGGAAGGCAAGCTTGGCGATACGAATATGTAGATCTCCTCCTCTGGTGTCTATATAAACCGGAGGGTTTAGTCCGTAGGACAAGAACAATCATACCATAGGCTAGCTTCTAGGGATTAGCCTGTACGATCTCGTGGTAGATCAACTCTTGTAATACTCATATCATCAAGATCAATCAAGCAGGAAGTAGGGTATTACCTCAATCGAAACGGCCCGAACCTGGGTAAACATCGTGTCCCTCGCCTCCTGTTACCATCCGCCTTAGACGCACAGTTCGGGGCCCCCTACCCGAGATCCGCTGGTTTTGACACCGACATTGGTGCTTTCATTGAGAGTTCCACTGTGCCGTCACCTTAAGGCTTGATGGCTCCTTCGATCATCGGCAACGATGCGATCCAGGGTGAGGTTTTCCTCCCCGGACAGATCTTCGTATTCGGCGGCTTCGCACTGCGGGCCAACTCGCTTGGCCATCTGGAGCAGATCGAGAGCTACGCCCCTGGCCATCAGGTCAGGTTCGGAAACTTGAACTATATTGCCGACATCTGCGGAGACTTGATCTTCGACGGATTCGAACCCATGTCGGGTGCGCCGCACAATCACGACGAGCATGACGTAATTCTGCTGTCGGACAGTGTTCGGGAGATCACACCTGCAACTACTCCGGCCCTCAATCCAGAACAAATTGCGCCATCCTAGGACGGGTGGATAGACCCTACCATGGAGGCCGCACTCTCAGTGGCGATAGGGCCGAATACTGACTTCACCCCTTACGAGAGCCGTGTTGCCGAACCATTGCATTCGTCCCCGGCCACGGGCTCCAAGCCGCCTGCGTCCGTGCCTATCGAATCCGATTGGGCACCGATCATGGAGTTTACCTCCGCGGATATCTTTCAGCACTCGCCTTTTGGCGATGTGCAAAGTTCTTTAAGGTCTCTCTCGTTGTCAGGAGAAACTTGGCCGAACTATGTCCGACTAGAATGGGATGCGGACGACGAAGAAATTCGCTCCCCACCCACCACCCACGTAGTAGCCACTGTCGATGATTTAACCGACATGCTCGACTTCGACTCCGAAGACATCGACGGTATGGACGACGATGCAGGAGACGAACAGGAACCACCGCCCACAGGGCGCTGGACCGCCACCTCATCATATGATATATACATGGTGGATACCCCCAAAGAAGGCGATGGCAATAAGACAGCGGAGGATGACCCCTCCAAGAAGCAACCCAAGCATTGACGTCAGCGGCACCGCTCTAAGTACCGCCATAGCAAAAGTAGTGATACCGGCACAAGAGACAATAACAGTGCGGATAGTGCCGAAGACGACGACAATCCCCTCCAGCCAGATTTAGAGCGGGAGGATGAACAAGCTAGCCCTCCAGAACAGGCAGCAGATGGAGAAACGGAGGATGACAATTACATGCCTCTCTCCGAAGACGAGGTGAGCCTCGGCGACGAAGAACTTATCGTGCCTGAGGATCCCGTCGAGCAGGAGTGCTTCAAGCGCCGGCTTATAGCCATAGCAAACAGCCTGAAGAAAAAGCAACAACAGCTTCGAGCTGATCAAGATCTGCTAGCGGATAGATGGACCGAAGTCCTGGCAGCCGAGGAATACGAACTCGAGCGCCAACCAAGAGTTATCCAAAGCGCATGTTGCTACCTCACCTCGAGGAGGAAGCATTGAAACCTACATGACCAGCGTATGATGCGGCTGATCGGCCACCTCGTGGCCGAGACAGAGAGGCATTTCAGCCCGAAGTCCAGCCCGCACCCCGTCGCCAATCAAACAAAAATACCAAGGCCTGGGGCAATACGCGGGACCTGCGAGACGTATTGGAAAATAAGGCAAAACATGCAAGATCGATCTACGGATCACGGGGGCGCGTGTAACGCCCACGATGCGGCTATATCTCCCACGTGTCGAGGCACGACTTAGAGGCATAACCGCATAGTGGTTTTGTCGCAAGAAGGGTCATCTTCACACAATCCCATGTAATGAACAAGAATGGGATAAAGAGTTGGCTTACAATCGCCACTTCACACAATACATAAATATAATTCATACATCATCCAAAATACACACATATAGACCGACTACAGTCAAAATCCAGAAATAAGACAACCCCAAATGCTAGATCCCCGATCGTCCCAACTGGGCTCCACTACTGATCATTAGGAAAAGACACATAGTAACGACCACGTCCATCATCGAACTCCCACTTGAGATCGATCCCATCATCTGCACTGGCATCGTCGGCACCTGCAACTGTTTTGGTAGAATCTGTGAGTCACGGGGACTCAGCAATCTCACACCCGCGAGATCAAGACTATTTAAGCTTATCGGAAAGGATGGTGTAATGAGGTGGAGCTGCAGCAGGCAATAAGCATATATGGTGGCTAACATACGCAAAAGAGAGCGAGAAGAGAAGCAAAGGAGCGGACGTCATCTAGCAATGACCAAGAAGTGATCCTGAACTCCTACTTACGTCATACATCACTCAGACCGTGTTCACTTCCCGGACTCCGCCGAGAAGAGACCATCACGACTACACACGCAGTTGATGTATTTTAATTGGGTCAAGTGACAAGTTCTCTACAACCGGACATTAACAAATTCCCATCTGCCTCATAACCACGGGCACGGCTTTCGAAAGATAATACCCTGCTGGGGTGTCCCAACTTAGCCCATCATAAGCTCTCACGGTCAACGAAGGATAAACCTTCTTCCGGAAAGACCCGATCAGTCTCGGAATCCCGGTCTACAAGACATTTCGACAATGGTAAAACAAGACTAGCAAAGCCACCCGAATGTGCCGACAAATCCCGATAGGAGCTGCACATATCTCGTTCTCAGGGCACACCGGATTGTCCAAGCTTCCGATAGGCCAGCCCAGAGTTGCCCCTGGTGGCCACCGGCGACTGACAGGTTGGACCAATACTCAGAGGAGCACTGGCCCGGGGGTTTAAATAAAGATGACCCTCGGGCTCTAGAAAACCCGGGGGAAAAAGGCTTAGGTCGCAAATGGTAAAACCAAGGTTGGGCCTTGCTGGAGGAGTTTTATTCAAGGCGAACTGTCAAGGAGGTCCGATAAATCACCCGACCGCGTAAGGAACGCAAACTCAAGGAACATAAGCCCTGTATGACAGAATCTATGGCGGAAAGAGTGGAACAAAACACTAGGCATAAGGCCGAGCCTTCCACCCTTACCAAATATATAGTTGCATTAATTAAATAAGAGATATAGTGATATCCTAACTTATCCATGTTCCGACATGGAACCAACTTCAACTTCACCTGCAAGTAGCAACGCTATAAGAAGGGCTGAGCAAAAGCGGTAACATAGCCAAACAACGGTTTGCTAGGAAAGGATGGTTAGAGGCTGACATGGCAATATGGGAGGCATGATATAGCAAGTGGTAGGTAGCGCGGCATGGCAATAGAGCGAACAACTAGCAAAGCAAAGATAGAAGTGATTTCGAGGGGTGGTCATCTTGCCTGCAAGGTTCTCAGAGTTGTCGAAAGCTTGATCCTCGTAAGCGTACTCAACAGGTTCCTCGTTCACGAACTCGTCTCCCGGCTCTACCCAAGACAAGAACACAAACAAACGGAACCACAATCAATCACGAGAAATGCACAAGCAACATGATGCAAAACATGTATGATATGCAAGATATGGTATGCGGTGCATATGCGTGCTCCGGAAGGAAAATGATGAACAAAGCAGTAACTTGGCAAGCCAAGCATGCCACTGGAAAGATGAGACTATTTCGGTCGAAATCGATATAAAGATCACCGGAAACGGATGCACGGTTTGCAAATGGCAAGCAAAACAAGAATGACACGAATCTGCGATTAACAGCATGATAGCACTTAAAATGCAACAAGCAACAATGCTACAGCACTCCAACATAGCAACAAATCATATGACAGTAATCTACAGGAGATGCTTGACAAAAGATGAACACTGAGCTACGGCTAGTTCACAACATAACAAGCTCAAACAAGCATGGCAAAAGTGCCAAAGATAACAGGTTCCAGACTTGGTGAAATTACTGGACATGGCAGAAAACAGCATCAGGTAGCAATGTTCAGAGCACGAAATCAACATGCTACCGGAACTTAACATGGCAAACAAGGTATTGCAGTATTCTACTAAATTCATATGACAAAAGTCCCTTACTGACCATAAGACAAAAAGGACCATAAGATATGATGGCAACCTCGTAAACATAGCAAATTTCGTTATCAGGTTTCAGACTTGGCAGAAAACAGAGCATGGCAGAAATAATAATATGAAGGCATCTTGGTGAGCTTGATGCACTCACCAAAAGGCAATACATGACAAAATAAGCATACCTACAGAAAGATGGCATATTTATGAAGCTAACCATGGCAATAACAAAAGCATAGCATGCATGGATCAACTACAATAAGCTTGGCAAAATTGCATATCATGTTAAGAATCTGCCAGAAATATTTTATATCAAAAGTAGAGCAAGATTGAGTCATTCTATGGCACTCCATAATTGCAAACAAGGGCAGGAATGAAAAATTACAACAATATCTACAAAACATCCTTACTGAACCTCTCCAAAATATGCATGGATCTCTCTGTAGCATCAAGTTTACATGGCAACAAAATCACCAAGTCCCTGAAATCAGAAACATTACGAGGCCTAGTTTGCATGCCTGTTCTAGTCACCACAGAGATCACAAAAATACATGGCATACACTACTGGAAACATAGCATGGCATACAACAAAACACATGTAGAGGTCATGCCCATAAGATGCACAGATAAAATGATACAAAAATGACAAATCTCCAAGTTCTGTTAAGAACCAGCAGATAACAGCAACTAGCCCTCTTGCAACAGAGATTTGGGCATTAAGATGGCCTCTAATGAACATGGTACAATTGAACAAAATGTAGAGCATCACGAGGTGAACATTTTGACATATTACACGCGCGAAACGGAGCTATATGCAGAGAGTTATGCAATGTTGAATAGGGGCACTTAATGTAAAATTGCAAAGACAGAATATTTTCGGGGGGTGAGGAAGTCAATGTACGGTTACTGTATCGATCTGGATCGAGCTAGGTTCCCGAGCGGCGGCGCTGCCCGCCGGAGAGGAGGCCGGAAAAGCGGGAGGAGGACGCCGGAGGGAGGGGACGAGGCGCCGGCGAGGGCGACCGGAGGAGGAGGCGACGCGCGGCGGCAGGCGGCGTCCCGCGGCGGCGGCGGCGAAGGGAGCCGGCGGCGGCACGCGGGCGAGGCGGCGGTGGCGCGCCGGCGCAGCCTTGGGCGCGGGGCAGGCGTCTCGGGCGGCGGCGGTTCGGGCCCCACGGGCCGGATCTGGGCTCGCGGGCCCGCGGCGGCGCGCGGCGGGAACGGCGGCGGCGGGTACAGGTGGCGCGATGGGATTCTTCCGGGAAGGCGGCGCGGCACGTCCGGCGGCGGAGGATTTTGTCCGGGCGCGAGGTGGAAGAGAGGTAGGGTTTGGACTGCGATTGTTTTTCGGGAGGGTCACATATAAATAGGTAGAGGGAGCTAGGAGAGTCCAAATGAGGTGCGGTTTTCGCCCACACGATCGTGATCGAACGACCCAGAGCATAGAAGAGAGTTTGGTGGGTTTTGGGCTGTTTAGAGAGGGTTTTTTTGCTGCAACACACAAATGGACTTTGCGGATGCCCGGTTAACCGTTGGAGTACCAAACGACCTCCAAATGGAACAAAACTTGACCGGTGGCCTACCGGTGGTATACTAAGGCCACTTGACAAGCGTCGGTCCATTCCAAGAATGTTTGACACCCGCTCACGAAAGAAAACAAGAGGGGTGCACCGGAGGAGATAGGAGCGCCGGATTACAAAACGGACAACGGGGAAAATGCTCGGATGCATGAGACGAACACGTATGCAAATGCAATGCACATGATGACATGATAGGAAATGCAAGACATGAACAAAAGCAAAACGAAAGACAAAACCCGACCATGGAGGGAATATCATAACACATAGCCGAAAATGGCAAGAGTCGGAGTTACAAATATGGCAAGTTACATGCGGGGTGTTACAGCGCGCACCAACGCGGGACGATGATCATCATGCCGGATACACTAAAAGTAAATCCGGCCGGGCCGAATACAGCAGACAAAGACTCATATGAACTGCGTCGTGATATAGCTAGCACAGAGGCGCCGCACACCCCCTATGCTTCACTGATGAAGTAATGGATCACGAATTCCCAAAGGGTTTTAAACCCGTAAATATTGAATCATATGATGGTACAACAGATCCCACGGTATGGATCGAGGATTTCCTCCTCCACATCCACATGGCTCGCGGTGATGATCTGCATGCCATCAAGTACCTCCCACTAAAACTCAAAGGACCAGCTCGCCATTGGCTAAATAGCTTGCCAGCAGACTCCATTGGCAGTTGGGAGGATTTGGAAGACGCATTCCTTGACAACTTCCAGGGTACTTATGTGCGGCCACCAGACGCCGATGACTTGAGCCATATAATTCACCAGCCATATAATTCGGCCAGGAAAGTCTGGACCAAGTTCCTAACTAAGAAAAACCAAATTGTCGACTGTCCGGATGCAGAGGCCTTAGCGGCATTCAAGCATAACATCCGCGACGAATGGCTTGCCCGGCACCTCGGCCAAGAGAAGCCAAAATCCATGGCAGCCCTCACGACACTCATGACCCACTTTTGCGCGGGCGAGGATAGCTGGCTGGCTCACAGCAACAACACATCAAGGAATCCGGGCACTTCAGCTACCAAAGATAATAACGGCAGACCACGTCGTAACAGACATAAGCGCCGCAACAATGGCGATAACGCCGAAGATACGACAGTCAATGCCGGATTCAGTGGCTCTAAATCCGGTCAGCGGAAAAAGCCATTCAAAAGAAGTACTCTGGGCCCGTCCAGTTTGGACCGCATACTCGATCGCTCGTGTCAAATTCACGGAACGCCCGACAAGCCAGCCAATCACACCAATAGAGAATGCTGGGTGTTCAAGCAGGCCGACAAACTGAACGCGGAAAACAAGGACAAGGGGCTGCACAGCGACGACGAGGAGGAGCCCAGGCCGCCGAACACGGGAGGACAGAAGAGGTTCCCCCCACAAGTGAAAATGGTGAACATGATATACGCAACCCACATTCCCAAGAGGGAACGGAAGCGTGCACTAGGGGACGTCTATGTGATGGAGCCAGTCGCCCCAAAGTTCAACCCATGGTCCTCTTGTCTGATCACCTTCGATCGCAGGGACCACCCCACTAGTATCCGACATGGCGGATCTGCCGCATTGGTCCTTGACCCCATCATCGACGGATTTCACCTCACTCGAGTCCTTATGGACGGCGGCAACAGCCTGAACTTGCTCTATCAGGATACAGTGCGCAAAATGGGTATAGACCCCTCGAGGATCAAACCCACTAAAACCACCTTTAAAGGTGTCATCCCAGGTGTAGAGGACCATTGCACGGGCTCAATCACACTGGAAGTGGTCTTCGAATCTCCGGACAACTTCCGAAGCGAGGAGTTAATCTTCGATATCGTCCCGTTCCGCAGTGGCTATCAAGCACTGCTCGGGCGAACCGCATTTGCTAGATTCAATGCGGTACCGCAGCATGCATACCTCAAGCTCAAAATGCCAGGACCGCGTGGGGTTATAACAGTCAATGGAAACACAAAACACTCACTCCACACGGAGGAACACACTGCGGCCCTCGCAGCTGAGGCACAAAGCAGCCTTTTAAGGCAAACCGCCAATTCGACGATAAAGCCCCCGGATACTGTCAAGCGAGTCCGGAATAACCTGCAACAGGATCGCCTGGCACGTTCAAAGCTCGCCTAGCAATTCGGCCCCCATCCTAGTCCCAGTCAAGCGACGAAATCCGTGCCGCGCGTACATTTACGCACTGAAAATACCATGGGCATAGGCGGGGGCACGACCAGGGCATGTCCCACAATGCGGCTCAACCGCCCCAGGGGCTGCATGCCTTTATCATTTTCTCTCTTTCAGGACCTTACTATCTGGAAGCCTTTACGGCAGTATGATTGCTGGACACATTACGGGAAGGAACAACCAAGGAGGCAAGAAGCTAAGACGTACAAGGGAATCCCCAGGTGGTCTCTAATAACAATCGACATACCCGTTTTTTAATACCCATACGTAGCTTGCCCTTGGATAGGACATGTCAAATAGTCCTATTTTTTGCTTATTGCACTACTTGTATCAGTACGCTTTGACGTATTATTTAAATAACAATGCGTAGCATTAGTCTATTATTGCATTATCTTTCCTTTTTCTTGTCTGTTTATTTACGACAACTTGCACCCGTACATTCTGGTACGACCTATACGCCAGGGGCTTTAGTATACCCCATAACACGGCGTGAGAAGTCCGAACAGTTTCGACAGTGCGGCACCCCGAACTTATAGCATTATATGCATCGGCTCCGAATCATGTCTTGGGTCAATAGTTGGGTTTGCCCGGCTCAGATGTTTTGGTACCTTACGTTCCGCAATATCGGCTAAGGTAGCGCTGGGAGAACTACTGCGATTGTGTCCCGGTTCTTTCGGACGAGCACCTCAGTAGAGAAAGCCGAAAACTGACTGTCATGATAAGGCGATAGCTGGTCGCTGTTCGAGAGGTCTCAAGTCCTTAAAGACTTTTTCCGCTTCGGGCGAGGAGTCGGCCTTGCCCGGCTTAGGCGTATATAGCGCCCCAAATTCGGCCTTCCGAATACTAGGGGCTTCGCCAAAATTTAAAATTGTAGACTTCTATGGCTAAGTGAGAGTGATAAAGCCTTATAGTCTGATTGCCTGGTTCGTTGTGCTGAACACCTCCCTTGAAGGACCCAAAATTGGGATAAAGAGTGTTCAGGTTTATCCCGAACACCCCAGTACTAGTTACATGGGGGCAGAAGCCGATGACTGGCCAACCCTTAGATTTCATAAACGGCCGCACAGAAGGTAATATTTTAAATTAACAAGCATTGCATAGGGCAAATGAACTTGTTTCACATTAAAGGATCACATGAGTACGTTCATTCAAATATTACATCTTTAGCACATTCCTCCGCCACAAGGCGGGAACCCTTCAGGACACTGTAATAATACATTTCAGGGTGGCGATGCTCCTTGCCTTCCGGCGGCCCCTCCTTCACCAGCTTTATGGCGTCCAGCTTCGCCCAGTGCACCTTCGCGCGGGCAAAAGCCCTGCGCGTACCCTCGATGCAGACGGACTGCTTTATGACTTCAAGCCGTGGGCAGGCATTCACAAGCCGCCTCACCAGACCAAAGTAGCTGTCAGGCAGGGGATCGCTAGGCCACATCCGGACTATAAGACCCTTCATGGCCTGTTCGGCCGCCTTGTGGAGCTCGACCAGTTGCTTCAGCTAGTCGCTCAAGGGCATTTGGTGTTCGGTCCTAGTATACTGAGACCAGAACAACTTCTCCATCGAGCTCCCCTCCTCAGCCCGGTAAAACTCCACGGCATCCAACACACTGCGGGGAAGATCTGCGAACGCTCCTGGAGAGCTCCAAACTCGGGTAAGTAAAAGGAAAGTTTCCTTCACATGCTTGCTTTGCATAATGAATGCCTTACCCGCTGCTATATTCTTAACCGCCTCACTCTCCTGGAGGGCCTTGTGGGCTTCAGCCTTGGCGTTTTGTGCGCTTTCGAGGGCTTTCGCAAGCTCGGATTCTCGCGTCTAAGAGTCAAGCTCCAAGGACTCGTGTTTTTTGGCGAGAGCCTGGAGCTCTTGCTGCACCTCGCCTACCCGGGCTTCTTGCTTTTCTCGCTCGATGTGCTCCTTGGCCGCTTTGTCTTCGGCCTCGGACAGCGCCTTCTTCAAGGTCACCACTTCGGTCGTGGCCCTGGCAAATTCATGATGATCCTATTATTTTACAACCAAATTTCTTTTTAATATATGGACAGGGTATCGCTTACCTTTGTTCTCTTCGAGCTGCCTCTTGGTAAGGCTGAGCTCTTCCATGGACCGCTCAAGGTCCTGCTTCAGTGGAGCGACCTCCGCAGTACGTGCGGCAGCGGACAGCAGTGAAGCCTGCATATGCACATAGACATATTCTGATTAGACTCCTGAGTCATTATTTGATCCTCTATTCGGCCTTTCTTCGCGAACGCCAAACAGAGCATCAGGGGCTACTGTCTATGCGGTAATATTTTCCCATAATTTGACTACTTACTTGAAAGCTTGTTAAGAGGCTGGCACAAGCTTCAGTTAGTCCGCTTTTGGCGGACTAAACCTTCTCGATCACCGCACTCATGATAGTGCGGTGCTCTTCGTCGATGGATGCGCCGCGAAGCGCTTCCAGCAAGTTGTCCGGTGCCTCTGGATGGACAGAGGCCACTGGCACGGGCGGCTTGCCCCTCTTAACGGGGGGTCGCCTGACAGAGTCTGGAACCACTGGAGGTTCCGGCGCAGTGTTCGGCTGGAGGCCGAATTTGGAGCCCATGGGAGTCTTGCTCCCTTTGCGCCCAGGGTCCGGAACGTCGCCTCGAGGCGCCTCCAGGACTGCCTCCCCTCGGCTCGGTGCCTTTGAGACAACACCTCGACATTGTCCGTAGGGCGAGGGGTGGAGGCGGTCTGAAGTGAATCGCTATTCATATCCGACGGGTCCAAAGAACCATCCGACGAAGATACGTCGATATGGGCTCGGGACGGACTGCATAATCATGTTCGGCGTGATGAGAAGCAATGCAATAAAACATACCATGAATTGCTATGGTATCCGGATACTTACGACTTCGCCAGGGGCTTGTCCCTGGGCAACCACTCGTCGTCGCTGTAGGCGGCCGTCGTGGAGCAGTCCGGAAGGAGGGTCCTTCCCTTCTTGGACCCTTCGGCCTCCCCGGATGGGGCGGCCTTCCTTTTCTTGTCTCCCTCGGCTGGGGGGAGAACTTTCCTCTTCCTCCTCCTCGCTTTCGTGGGAGGAGTGCGCCTCGGAGTTTTCGGACGATGAGTCCGATATAACCTTGCGCCGGAGACCCTTCCGGGTCCCCGTGGCCTTCTTCTTGCCCTTCTTCACCGGCACCTCGTAAGGCACCGGAACCAGCATCTCCGTTAGGAGAGCATCTGCTGGATCCTCAGGCAGGGGGGCTGGGCAATCGATCTGCTCCGCTGTCTCTACCCAGTCATGTTAATGGCATGGAGGCTTAGATCCCGCACATGATTAAACTGGGGAAAATAAACACCCTATGAGATATAAAAAAACTTACCGGATTGGCATGGCGCTTTGCGCTGAGTCCGCGGTCCTCGGTAAGGGGAGGAGGTACCTCGGTGCCCTTAAACATCAGCTTCCAGACGTCCTTGTGCGTCGTGTCGAAGAGCTCTCGCAGCATCTGGTGGTCGGCCAGGTCGAACTCCCACAAATTGAATGCCCGTCGTTGACACGGGAGGATCCGGCGGAAGAGCATGACCTGGACCACGTTGACAAGCTTGATTTTCTTGCTCATCATGTTTCTGATGCATTTCTGGAGTCCGGTCAGCTCCACCGATGAACCCCAGGACAGGCCCTTCTCTTTCCAGGAGGTGAGCTGCGTGGGGATTCCGGATCGGAATTCGGGGGCCGCCACCCAGTTGGTGTCGCGCGGCTCGGTGATGTAGAACCACCCCAATTGCCACCCCTTTATGGTCTCCACATAGGAGCCTTCGAGCCAGGTGACATTGGGCATTTTGCCTACCATGGCGCCTCCGCACTCTGCTTGCTGGCCGACCACCACCTTCGGTTTAACATTGAAGGTCTTCAGCCACAGGCCAAAGTGGGGCTTGATGCGGAGGAAGGCCTCGCACATGACGATAAACGCCGAGATGTTGAGGATGAAATTGGGGGCCAGATCGTGAAAATCCAGCCCGTATTAGAACATGAGCCCGCGGACGAACGGGTGGAGGGGAAATCCCAGTCCGCGAACAAAGTGGGTAAGGAAAACCACCCTCTCATGGGGTTCGGGCGTAGGGATGATCTGCCCCGCATCTGGCAGCCGGTGTGCGATGTCCGCGGCAGAGATCCGGCTCCCCTTAGCTTTGTGATGTTCTCCTCTGTGACGGAGGAGACCATCCACTTGCCTCCTGCTTCGGACATGCTTGGAGTGGTTTGGGGGGGGGGACACGAACTTTGGTGCTGGAGCTCAAGTGCACAAGAATGGATGAGCAAGGAGGAAGAAGGCGTGGGTAAAAAGAGGAATCCTTGTCCCTTTATAGGGGCAGAGGAAACTATACGCCTCCCCACCTGCCTAGTAAAACTCTCTTATTCCCCAAGCACCGTAATTGATGGCGCGGTTGGGTTACCCACATCCGTATTGATGAGAATCCCGTGATAAGCGGACACGATCTCTACTTCGACAAGACGTGCCAAGAAAACCGCCTCGCAATATGTGTAGTAGCTGGTTGAGAAAAATGGTTCGAATAATGACCAGGCCGTGGTATGATGTCATGCTGCCAAGCGTGTCAGCAGATTAGATTTGTGGAAATATTATTCTCTCTACGGTGGTATGTGGAACATGTTTTGCAGAGCCGGACACTATCCTTGTTTTCAAGATCTTCTATGGAGTATTCGGAGGAAGAACCCGCCTTGCAATGTCGAAGACAAATCTGCGCGCCGGACTCATCGTCATTGAAGCCTCGTTCAGGGGCTACTGAGGGAGTCCTGGATTAGGGGGTCCTCGGACATCCGGACTATATCGTTTGGCCGGACTGTTGGACTATGAAGATACAAGATTGAAGACTTCGTCCCGTGTCCGGATGGGACTCTCCTTGGCGTGGAAGGCAAGCTTGGCGATATGGATATGTAGATCTCCTCCCTTGTAATAGACTCTGTGTAACCCTAGCCCCCTCCGGTGTCTATATAAACCGTGTTGGGGAACGTAGCAGAAATTCAAAATTTTCTACGCATCACCAAGATCAATCTATGGAGTAATCTAGCAACGAGGGGAAGGAGAGTGCATCTACATACCATTGTAGATCGCGATGCGGAAGCGTTGCAAGAACGCGGATGAGGGAGTGGTACTCGTACCGATTCAGATCGCGGTTGATTCCGATCTGAGCACCGAAGAACGTTGCCTCCGCGTTCAACACACGTGTAGCCCGGTGACGTCTCCCACGCCTTGATCCAGCAAGGAGAGAGGTAGAGGTTGGGGAAGACTCCATCCAGCAGCAGCACGACGGCGTGGTGGTGATGGAGGAGTGTGGCAGTCCCGCAGGGCTTCGCCAAGCACCGCGGGAGAGGAGGAGGAGGAGGTAGGGCTGCGCAAGGGAGAGGGAAACTCATGTGTTTGCAGCCCCCAATGCCTCAACTATATATAGGGGAGAGGGAGGGGGCTGCGCCCCCTCTAGGGTTTCCACCCCAAGGGGTGCGGCAGCCCCAAACCCATCTAGGGTGGCGGCCAAGTGGGGGGGGAGAGGGTGGCGCACCAGTCATGGGCCTTAAGGGCCCATCTGCCCTAGGGTTTGCCCCCTCTTCTCTCCAGGCGCATGGGCCTTGGTGGGGAGGCGCCCCAGCCCACCTAGGGGCTGGTCCCTTCTCACACTTGGCCCATGTATGCCTCCGGGGCCCTGTGGCCCCTCCCGGTGGACCCCCGGACCCCTCCGGTGGTCCCGGTACACTACCGGTGATGCCCGGAACACTTCCGGTGGCCAAAACCATACTTCCTATATATAAATCTTTACCTCCGGACCATTCCGGAACTCCTCGTGACGTCCGGGATCTCATCCGGGACTCCGAACAACATTCGGTAACCACGTACATACTTTCCCTATAACCCTAGCGTCATCGAACCTTAAGCGTGTAGACCCTACAGGTTCGGGAACCATGCAGACATGACCGAGACGTTCTCCGGTCAATAACCAACAGCGGGATCTGGATACCCATGTTGGCTCCCACATGTTCCACGATGATCTGATCGGATGAACCACGATGTCGGGGATTCAATCAATCCCGTATTCAATTCCCTTTGTCTATCGATATGTTACTTGCCCGAGATTTGATCGTCGGTATCCCTATACCTTGTTCAATTTCGTTACCGGCAAGTCTCTTTACTCGTTCCGTAACTCACATCATCCCGTGATCAACTCCTTGGTCACATTGTGCACATTATGATGATGTCCTACCGAGTGGGCCCAGAGATACCTCTCCGTTTACACGGAGTGACAAATCCCAGTCTCGATTCGTGCCAACCCAACAGACACTTTCAGAGATACCTGTAGTGCACCTTTATAGTCACCCAGTTACGTCGTGACGTTTGGTACACCCAAAGTATTCCTACGGTATCCGGGAGTTGCACAATCTCATGGTCTAAGGAAGTGATACTTGACATTAGAAAAGCTCTGAGCAAACGAACTACACGATCTTGTGCTAGGCTTAGGATTGGGTCTTGTCCATCACATCATTCTCCTAATGATGTGATCCCGTTATCAACGACATCCAATGTCCATGGTCAGGAAACCGTAACCATCTATTGATCAACGAGCTAGTCAACTAGAGGCTTACTAGGGACATGGTGTTGTCTATGTATCCACACATGTATCTGAGTTTCCTATCAATAGAATTCTAGCATGGGTAATAAACGATTATCATGAACAAGGAAATATAATAATAACCAATTTATTATTGCCTCTAGGGCATATTTCTAACAGTCTCCCACTTGCACTAGATTCAATAATCTAGTTCACATCACCATGTGATTAACATTCATAGGTCACATCACCATGTGACCAACATCCAAAGAGTTTACTAGAGTCAACAATCTAGTTCACATCACTATGTGATTAACACTCAATGAGTTCTGGTTTGATCATGTTATGCTTGTGAGAGAGGTTATTAGTCAACGGGTCTGAACCTTTCAGATCCGTGTGTGCTTTACGAATATCTATGTCATCTTTGTGGATGCTACCACGCGCTACTTGGAGCCATTTCAAGTAATTGCACTACTATACGAATCCGGTTTACTACTCAGAGTCATCCGGATTAGTGTCAAAGTTCGCATCGACGTAACCCTTTACGACGAACTCCTTTTCACCTCCATAATCGAGAAAATTCCTTAGTCCACTAGGTACTAAGGATAAGTTCGACCGCTGTCATGTGATCCATTCCCGGATCACTATTGTACCCCTTGACCAACTCATGGCAAGGCACACTTCACGTGCGGTACACAGCATAGCATACTGTAGAGCCTACGTCTAAAGCATAGGGGACGACCTTCGTCCTTTCTCTCTCTTCTGCTGTGGTCAGGTCTTGAGTCTTACTCAATACTCACACCTTGTAACACAGCCAAGAACTCCTTCTTTGCTGATCTATTTTGAACTCTTTCAAAATCATGTCAAGGTGTGCGTTCTTTGAAAGTATCTTCGGGCGTCTTGATCTATCTCTATAGATCTTGATGCCCAATATGTAAGTAGCTTTTATCCAGGTCTTCCTTTGAAAAACTCCTTTCAAACAACCCTTTATGCTTTCCAGAAATTTTACATCATTTCAGATCAACAATATGTCATTCAGATATACTTATCAGAAATGTTGTAGCGCTCCCACTCACTTTATTGTAAATACAAGTTTCTAACAAACTTTGTATAAACCCAAAAACTTTGATCACTCCATCAAAGTGTATATTCTGACTCCGAGATGCTTGCTCTAATCCATGGAAGGATCGCTGAAGCTAGCATACCTTTTAGCATCCTTAGGATCGACAAAAACTTTCTGATTGTATCACATACAACCTTTCCTTACGAAAACTGGTAAGGAAACTTGTTTTGACATCCATCTGCCAGATTTCACAAATACAGCTAATGCTAACATGATTCCGACGGACTTAAGCACCGCTACGGATGAGAAAATCTCATCATAGTCAACTCCTTGAACTTGTGGAAATACTCTTTGCCACAAGTCGAGCTTCATAGACGGTAACATTACCGTCCATGTTTGTCTTCTTCTTAAAGATCCATTTACCTCAACAGCCTTACGACCATCAAGTAGTACTCTCAAAGTCTATACTTTGTTTTCATACATGGATCCTCTCGGATTTTATGGCTTCTAACCATTTTTCGGAATATGGGCCCACCATCGCTTCTCCATAGCTCGTAGGTTCAGTATTGTCCAACAACATGATATCTCAGACAGGATCACGTACCACTCTGAAGTAGCACGCATCCTCGTCGTCCTACGAGGTTTGGTAGTGACTTGATCCGAAGTTTCATGATCACTATCATAAGCTTCCACTTCAATTGGTGTAGGTGCCACAGGAACAACTTCCTGTGCCCTGCTACACACTAGTTGAAGTGACGGTTCAATAACCTTATCAAGTCTCCACCATCCTCCCACTCAATTCTTTCGAGAGAAACTTTTCCTCGAGAAAGGACTCGTTTCTAGAAACAATTACTTTTGCTTCCAGATCTGAAATAGGAGGTATGCCCAACTGTTTTGGGTTTTCTATGAAGATGTATTTATCCGCTTTGGGTTCGAGCTTATCAGCTTGAAACTTTTTCACATAAGCTGCGCAGCCCCAAACTTTTAAGAAACGACAACTTAGGTTTCTCTAAACGGTGTCGTCTCAACGGAATTGCGTGTTGCCCCTTTTAAAGTGAATGCGGTTGTCTCTAATGCCTAACCCATAAACGATAGTGGTAATTCGATAAGAGACATCATGTTATGCACCATATCCAATAGGGTGCAGTTATGATGTTCGGACACACCATCACACTATGGTGTTCCAGGCGGTATTAATTGTGAAATACTTTCCACAATGTCTTAATTGTGTGCCAAACTCGTAACTCAGATACTCATCTCTATGATCATATCACAGACATTTTATCCTCTTGTCACGACGATCTTCAACTTCACTCTGAAATTACTTGAACCTTTCAATAATTCAGACTTGTGTTCCATCAAGTAAATACACTCAGCATCTACTCAAATCATCTGTGAAGTTAGAACTTAATGATATCCACTGCATGCCTCAGCACTCATTGGACTGCACACATCAAAATGTATTACATCCAACAAGTTGCTCTCTTGTTCCATCTTACTGAAAACGAGGCTTTTCAGTCATCTTGCCCATGTGGTATGATTTGCATGTCTCAAGTGATTCAAAATCAAGTGAGTCCAAACGATCCATCTTCATGGAGTTTCTTCATGCATATATACCAATAGACATGGTTCGCATGTCTCAATCTTTTCAAAAACGACTGAGTCCAAAGATCCATCTACATGGAGCCTCTTCATGCGTTCTATACCAATATGACTCAAGTGGCAGTGCCACAAGTATGTGGTACTATCGTTACTATCTTATATCTTTTGGCTGAACATGTGTATCACTACGATCGAGATTCATTTTAGGTGCAAGACCATTGAAGGTATTATTCAAATAAACACAGTAACCATTATTCTCCTTAAATGAATAACCGTATTGCGATAAACATAATCCAATCATGCTCAACGCAAACACCAAATCTTGATGGTAGAGGGAGCATGCGATGCTTGATCACATCAACCTTGGAAACACTTCCAACACATATCGTCATCTCACCTTTAGCTAGTCTCCGTTTATTCCGCAGCTTTTATTTCGAGTTACTAACACTTAGCAACCGAACCGGTATCTAATACCCTGGTGCCGCTAGGAGTACTAGTAAAGTACACATTCATATAATGTATATCCAATATACTTATGTCGACCTTTCCTGCCTTCTTATCTACCAAGTATCTAGGGTAGTACTGCTTCAGTGACCGTTCCTCTCATTACATGTCACATCCCAGTTAGTCCATGCATTAGAGTGTTGCATCATGTCTACATTTCACAGAAACCTGAAATGGGGATGCCAGAAACCCCCAGCACCCCCCCTGGAACAACTAGGGTTTGCTAAAATTCTTTTCAATGAACCTGAAATGCCCTCCATAAATGTTCACCACCTTTGGTCTTGGCTAAAACCTCTGCCAAAAATGGTTTCATATTTTTGGAGGCCATCTTGGATTTTTGCACAAGCCATAAGTATTTGCATTTGGGCATTTTAAATGCTATAAATATTTTCAAATGCCCAAATAATCTTGAAGGTATTTTTAGGCTGTTGGGAATAATCTCAAAGGTGCCCCAGAATATTTTCAGGATTTTTCCAAATGAAATAGTATTTTTACTATTTCAAAACACAGTACAGAAATAAATAAAAAAAGAAAAGAATAGAAGGCAGAGAAACTTACCTGGCAGCCCACCTGGCGGCCCAGCACTGTGCTGGCCCGCGCCAGTCAGCTGCCTGCTCTCGCCAGAGGAGGCAGAGAGGTGACGCCGGCGAGCGCGAGCTCGCCACCGCGCCACCTGCTTGCCGCCCTCGCCGCGGATGAGCTGGCCGACCTCCCTCGACGCGCCCCGAGCCCCTGGACATCGCCATTCTCCCCCATCGCCTCTCCCTCGCCTTCTTCCCACCATGGCCGACGCCGCCGCAGCCACCTCACCGGAGTAGCCGCGCCCACCGTCGACCTCGCGCCGTACCACCGTGTCCTATAGCACCGCCGTCGCCCACTCCTTCGAGCAAGCCGGGCCCCGAGCGCTCGGTTGCCCCGAAGCTCCGCCACCGACCTCGCCTTCGCCGCTCACCGTCGGAGATCCCCTCCGCCGTCGCCACTGCTACAGCTCGTCTCCGACCTCGCCGCCTGCTCCGTCGCTACCGCCGTGAGCATGGCCACCTTCCCATCCTCTCCTCTCTCTCTCTCGAGCTCTATAGCCACCGCACGAAGCTCACCCGTCCGCGCCGCGGCACGAGCTCGTCGCCGACGAGGCTCCGGCCATCCAACGGCCACACCACCGTAGCCATTAGCTTCACCGCAACGCCAGGAACCCGTAGCACCCTCGCACGTTCCTCGCCGTGCTCTCTAGCTACGGTTTCAACCACGCCCGTACCCCGGCAGCTGCACGGCTCGTCGCCGGCGTCGATTCCGGCGACCCCGAGCTCCACTACCACCACCAGTCGATGCGGCTCGCCCCCAGCTACACGTAGGTACTCTCCGCCGTCCTTTTGGTCGCCGGAGGAGGGAACCCGCACTCCACCGCCGCGTCTGGACGTCGCCGGCGGCTAAACGCCGGCGAGTCAGCGTGGTTTGACCACGGGTTGACCCCCCAGGGTCACTGACAAGTGGGGCCCGCCTGCTAAATAAATCTGGGTTAGAGTTAAAACTAACTCTAAATAACTAATTATCTAACAGTGACACTGACACCGGGGACTCACACGTCAGGTTTGACCTGGACGACCCCGTTGACTTGCTGACGTCACACTGACGTTAGGCTGACGCAGTAAAACATTTACTAGAATTATTCTTATATTGGAAATTCCAGAAATTATCACAAACTTCAAAAAATCATAGAAAATAATCTATAGCTCAGAATGAAAAGATTTATATATGAAAAATGATCAGAAAAATCCATTCTATCCATATGTACTGGTTTCATGCATGATTAAGCAAGTTAACCTACTGTTTTATACAGAACAAGATAAAGCATTAATATGGGCCATTTATGAACTTGGAATTTGAATCTTTGATTCAAATTAGTCCAAACCCATCTGGTCTTAGTTGCATTAGCCCAACACATCCATCTTGCCATGTCTCATGCATGCATCATATTGTTGCACTTGCTTGGTGTTGATTGTGCTTCGGTATGCTCATCGTGGTAGGTCCTGCCTCCGAGGATATTCACGAGTATCCAACTGAAGGGCAGTATCCCACCACCACTCCGTCAGGCAAGCAACCCATTGATCATTTCGATACAAACCCATCTTCTCGCTTCTGCTCTCGTTTACTGCATTAAGACAACGCGATTCAAACTGCTGTGTGTTGCGGTAGTTGAACCCACTTTCCTTTGCATGACCTGTCATTGCCACAGTAACTAGATGAAACCCACTAGCATGTGTAGGAGTTGATTGAGCCATGTTGTGTGTTCCTACAATGCTATGCTTGCTATGCTTAGAGTTGTGTCAGGTCTGGCTCATCAGGGTGATGAACTAGAGTGAAAGTGTGTGTGTCGGTAAAGGGAGTAAAGTGTTGAATACGATTTGGTAAAGGTATCGATGGGAGGCCATGTAGGAGTACATGGTGGGTTGTTTCATTGAGACCGTCCCTAAGAACTGAGATCTGTATGCGTGATTTAAGATTCAGCTACTACCACACATTGGGCCCGAAACCAATGGACCCCCTCGGCTTCTTATTCACCCTTGTCCTCTGTCCAGGAGTTGCACGTAGTTTCTGGTGTTTGTAGTAAGCTGGAGGCCGTGGACAGCGCTGACCAAGGGGTGGGCTGTGATGCGGTAGGCTCGTGGCACGGTGTACCGAGTCGCCCGTTTGGTGTCCGGGAACCCTGCACACATCGTTTGGGGCCGTATGTGGAAACCTCGGCCGGACTCCCTGCGGATGGAACCTAAATAGGCGATAAACCTGGACTAGAGACTCGAGTGTTTAGGTAGGCTGTGGCCGACACCCACGTTGGGCTTCCGCTTGAAGGTTGCCGAGTACACGTCGTGTAGCGACGATAAGTGGTGAGAGCGTGTGTGACGAAGTACACCCCTGCAGGGTATGAAACTATTCGAATAGCCGCGTCCGCGGTAAAGGACTACTTGGTCGCTTATGCAGTTCATAGACAAGTAAATGAATACTACTAAAAGCCTCAAGATAAGTGTGAGTACCGGGGATGGCCCTCTCGTTGGATGACGAGGGAGGATCCACGGTGGAGTATTGAGATGGTGATTAGTGGACTCGTGTGCGAAAACTATTTCACAAGTGGTGTATCGTAGGATAGCTTAGCCAAGAGTCAAAGCTGGCTTGCTGCAATAACCCCACTACCTTCTTGAGAATGAACATGTATAGTAGGATCTGTTGTAAGACTTGCTGAGTACCTTTGTACTCATGTTGCTTTAATTACTGTTTTCAGACGACAACACCGCCCCTTCTGACGGGTTCTACGTAGAACTCGACGACGACGAGTGACGCGACACCCAGGTGGTGATCTAGGCTTGTGAAGGGCCTATGTAGATAGACAGGCTTCGTCAAGCCTTCTTTCTTTCTAGTGTCTGTACCCAGACAGTTTGCTTCCGCATGTGCTTGTATGATTGTATGACTTGAGTGTCGGGTCATGTGACCCCTATCTGTATGAACAAGTTATGTAAGGCTCTCCGGAGCCCTTTAAATAAAGTACTTGAGTTGTAGAGTTTTGTTGTGATGCCATGTTGTATTTGCACATATCGAGCATATTGTGTGTATGTTTGAAATGCTTGGTATGTGTGGGATCCGACAATCTAGTTGTTTATCTTTAGCAGCCTCTCTTATGGGGAAATGTAGTCTGGTGCCTCCTTGAGCCATAGTAGTCCGCTACAGCCCGGTTCACCGGAGTCCTGCTAGCCTAGCACTACTGCTCTGGACACCTGACTGGCCGGCATGTGAATCATATCGTTCCTGTGTCTGTCCCTTCGGGGAAATGTCACGCGGTGACATCTGGAGTCCTGCCTAGCCTGCTACAGCCCGGGTTCCCGGAGTCCTGTTAGCCCAGTGCTACAGCCCGGACTCACACGCTGCTGATCGACACGTTCGATGTTGATTCATGTATGCATGTCCCCATACGTTAGTGCCGCTTTGGGTTCACGACTAGCCATGTCGGCCCGGGTTCTGTGTCATATGGATGCTAGCGACATTATCATATACGTGAGCCAAAAGGCGCAAACGGTCCCGGGCCATGGTAAGGCGACACCCGTGGGAGTACCGTGCGTGAGGCCGCAATGTTATATGAGGTGTTACAGGCTAGATCGGTGTGATTTGGAATCGGGGTCCTGACATTACAGAAGCACTTAGTCTCAGGTTTGGGTTCAACCTTGGGATCCTTCACTAGAGCAGCAAATGACTTGCTGTTTCATGAAGTATCCCTTTTGCCCTTGCCCTTCTAGAAACTAGTGGTTTTACTAACCATCAACAATTGATGCTCCTTCTTGATTTCTACTTTCGCGGTGTCAAACATCGCGAGTTGCTCAAGGATCATCATGTCTATCCCTGATATGTTATAGTTCATCACGAAGCTCTACTAGCTTGGTGGCAGTGACTATGGAGAACCATCACTATCTCATCTGGGAGATTAACTCCCACTCAATTCAAGCGATTGTGATACTCAGACAATCTGAGCACATGCTCAACGATTGAGCTTTTCTCCCTTAGTTTGCAGGCTTAAGAAACTTGTCAGAGGTCTCATACCTCTTGACGTGGGTACTAGTCTGAAATCCCAATTTCAGTCTTCGGAACATCTCATATGTTCTGCGACGTTTCAAACAACCGTCTTTGGTGCCACAATTCTAAACCGTTAGCATTACTCACTGAGCTATCACGTAGTCATCAAAACGTGTATGTCAGATGTTTCGCAACATCTACAGACGACGCTGAGGTTCAGCACACCGAGCGGTGCATTAAGGACATAAGCCTTCCGTGCAGCAATGAGGACAATCCTCAGTTTACGGACCCAGTCCGCATAATTGCTACTACCAACTTTCAACTAAATTTTCTCTAGGAACATATCTTAAACAGTAGAACTAAAGCGTATGACATAATTCGCAAAGACCTTTTGACTATGTTCATGATAATGAAGTTCATCTGATTATTGAATGAACTCCCACTCAGATAGACATCCCTCTAGTCATCTAAGTGATACATGATCCGAGTCAAACTAGGCCGTGTCCGATCATCACGTGAGATGGACTAGTCATCATCGGTGAACATCTCCATGTTGATCGTATCTGCTATACGACTCATGTTCGACCTTTCGGTCTCTTGTGTTCCGAGGCCATGTCTGTACATGCTAGGCTCGTCAAGTCAACCTAAGTGTTTTGCATGTGTTCCGAGGCCATGTCTGTACATGCTTTGCTCGTCAACACCCGTTGTATTCGAACGTTAGAATCTATCACACCCCATCATCACGTGGTGCTTCGAAACAACGAACCTTCGCAACGGTGCACAGTTAGGGGGAACACTTCTCTTGAAATTTTATAAGGGATCATCTTACTTACTACCGTCGTTCTAAGCAAATAAGATGCATAACATGATAAACATCACATGCAATCAAATAGTGACATGATATGGCCAATATCATTTTGCTCCTTTGATCTCCATCTTCGGGGCACCATGATCATCTTTGTCACCGGCATGACACCGTGATCTCCATCATGATGATCTCCATCATTGTGTCTTCTTGAAGTTGTCACGCCAACGGTTACTTCTACTTCTATGGCTAACGCGCTTAGCAATAAAGTAAAGTAACTTACATGGCGTTATTCAATGACACGCAGGTCATACAAAAATAAAGACAACTCCTATGGCTCCTGCCGGTTGTCATACTCATCGACATGCAAGTCGTGATTCCTATTACAAGAATATGATCAATCTCATACATCACATATATCATTCATCACATCTTCTGGCCATATCACATCACATAGCACATGCTGCAAAAACAAGTTAGACGTCCTCTAATTGTTGTTTGCAAGTTTTTACGTGGCTTGTATAGGTTTCTAGCAAGAACGTTTCTTACCTACGTAAAACCACAACGTGATATGCCAATTTCTATTTACCCTTCATAAGGACCCTTTTCATCGAATCCGTTCTGACTAAAGTGGGCGAGACAGACACCCGCTAGCCACCTTATGCAACTAGTGCATGTCAGTCGGTGGAACCTGTCTCACGTAAGCGTACGTGTAAGGTCGGTCCGGGCCGCTTCATCCCACAATGCCGCCGAAACAAGATAAGACTAGTAACGGCAAGAAGAATTGGCAACATCTACGCCCACAACTACTTTGTGTTCTACTCGTGCATAGAAACTACGCATAGACCTAGCTCATGATGCCACTGTTGGGGAACGTAGCAGAAATTCAAAATTTTCTACGCATCACCAAGATCAATCTATGGAGTAATCTAGCAACGAGGGGAAGGAGAGTGCATCTACATACCATTGTAGATCGCGATGCGGAAGCGTTGCAAGAACGCGGATGAGGGAGTCGTACTCGTAGCGATTCAGATCGCGGTTGATTCTGATCTGAGCACCGAAGAACGGTGCCTCCGCGTTCAACACACGTGCAGCCCGGTGACGTCTCCCACGCCTTGATCCAGCAAGGAGAGAGGGAGAGGTTGGGGAAGACTCCATCCAGCAGCAGCACGACGGCGTGGTGGTGATGGAGGAGTGTGGCAGTCCCGCAGGGCTTCGCCAAGCACCGCGGGAGAGGATGAGGAGGTAGGGCTGCGCAAGGGAGAGGGAAACTCATGTGTTTGCAGCCCCCAATGCCTCAACTATATATAGGGGAGAGGGAGGGGGCTGCGCCCCCTCTAGGGTTTCCACCCCAAGGGGTGCGGCAGCCCCAAACCCATCTAGTGTGGTGGCCAAGTGGGGGGGAGAGGGAGGCGCACCAGGCATGGGCCTTAAGGGCCCATCTGCCCTAGGGTTTGCCCCCTCTTCTCTCCAGGCGCATGGGCCTTGGTGGGGAGGCGCCCCAGCCCACCTAGGGGCTGGTCCCTTCTCACACTTGGCCCATGTATGCCTCCGGGGCCCTGTGGCCCCTCCCGGTGGACCCCCGGACCCCTCCGGTGGTCCTGGTACACTACCGGTGATGCCCGGAACACTTCCGGTGGCCAAAACCATACTTCCTATATATAAATCTTTACCTCCGGACCATTCCGGAACTCCTCGTGACGTCCGGGATCTCATCCGGGACTCCGAACAACATTCGGTAACCACGTACATACTTTCCCTATAACCCTAGCGTCATCGAACCTTAAGCGTGTAGACCCTACGGGTTCGGGAACCATGCAGACATGACCGAGACGTTCTCCGGTCAATAACCAACAGCGGGATCTGGATACCCATGTTGGCTCCCACATATTCCACGATGATCTCATCGGATGAACCACGATGTCGGGGATTCAATCAATCCCATATTCAATTCCCTTTGTCTATCGATATGTTACTTGCCCGAGATTCGATCGTCGGTATCCCTATACCTTGTTCAATCTCGTTACCGGCAAGTCTCTTTACTCATTCCGTAACTCACATCATTCCGTGATCAACTCCTTGGTCACATTGTGCACATTATGATGATGTCCTACCGAGTGGGCCCAGAGATACCTCTCCGTTTACACGGAGTGACAAATCCCAGTCTCGATTCGTGCCAACCCAACAGACACTTTCGGAGATACCTGTAGTGCACCTTTATAGTCACCCAGTTACGTTGTGACGTTTGGTACACCCAAAGTATTCCTACGCTATCCGGGAGTTGCACAATCTCATGGTCTAAGGAAGTGATACTTGACATTAGAAAAGCTCTGAGAAAACGAACTACACGATCTTGTGCTAGGCTTAGGATTGGGTCTTGGCCATCACATCATTCTCCTAATGATGTGATCCCGTTATCAACGACATCCAATGTCCATGGTTAGGAAACCGTAACCATCTATTGATCAACGAGCTAGTCAACTAGAGGCTTACTAGGGACATGGTGTTGTCTATGTATCCACACATGTATCTGAGTTTCCTATCAATACAATTCTAGAATGGATAATAAACGATTATCATGAACAAGGAAATATAATAATAACCAATTTATTATTGCCTCTAGGGCATATTTCTAACAAACCGGAGGGTTTAGTCCGTAGGACAAGAACAATCATACCATAGGCTAGCTTCTAGGGTTTAGCCTCTACGATCTCGTGGTAGATCAACTCTTGTAATACTCATATCATCAAGATCAATCAAGGAGGAAGTAGGGTATTACCTCCATCGAGAGGGCCCGAACCTGGGTAAACAACGTGTCCCCCGCCTCCTGTTACCATCCGCCTTAGACACACAGTTCGGGACCCCCTACCCGAGATCCGCCGGTTTTGACACCAACAATGCCCGCCGCCTCCACATAAGTTTGTTGGCTCTGCGTGGACGTATGATTCTGTCAAGGCTGTGCTTGCCACAGACAGGATAACTGATATGAAATATGGGAAACTGCAGGTTAGTTCTGCCTCCTTTCTTGCACGGCATTCTTCAATTTCGATGTTGCATAACATATGAAAAAATCCCCGTGTGGCAACCATCTGTGGCTAACAAGAGATAAATACCTTGTTAGCCATGGATGTATGTGCATAGCACCCATTTCTGACGCCACACGGCAACTCCGCCATCCGTGTTGAAACTTCTTATTTCTCCCTCTTTTTTGCACATGAATTGTTAGTCACTGTTCCTTATTTTCTCTCTTACATCTTAGTTGTTTTCGATGATTTCCAGCTGATGGCCAAGCATGCTATAGACTACAGCGTCTTTGGTGGGCCTCAAAACTTTGGCAAGTGGATGGATGTGCATTCAGCTCCATCGTGTCCTACTGAGGTAATCAAGGATGTTTATTTTGTTTTTTGAATTTGTTTTCCTCTTATTTTGATATATCTCTATGGTTGTTTTGGTTTATTTTTTCTTACGCACGTGACTCTAATATGGTTGGTTACTGTTACTTTTTGTTTCGTGCTCAGGCGAGGGCACCTGTTGAGCATCTAGTTGGGCAGTTTGCTTCCAGCATGACCAGCTTGCTTGGGCAGTTGGTTGAGGGTTGGACGACACTTAATGGCTCTGACAGCGACGCGGTTGCGAGGCAGTTCACACCATTTGTTGGAGAACGGACACATCGGCCAACTGGTTGTCGTGGCCGGTACGACTACAACAGCTCCCAGGAGCTCCCTGACACACAAGATGAACTATGGAGATGTTGATCTCGACAAGGACGATGATGGTGACATGGAGAATGTGCAACATGAAAACGACGACGAAGAACATGTTGAAGTTCGTGCAGGTGGTAAGAAGGACAAGGCTGCACCAGATGTCCCCCACCGGAGAAAGTCATTGAACAGACAGTTGCGAGAGACAAGGGGGTGTCGCCCTCAAAGAGGGGCAGGGCTCTAGAGGATGTTGGGCAGGGCTCTGTCGGCAAGAGGTCTAGGACCGATCCCGTAGCTGCTAGGAGGAGGTTCGACATCTATTTCGTGTTTTGTTTGTCTCTCATTTTTAACAGACCTACCCTTTTTTCATTGTTTGCTAAGCGCGGCATGATTTTTGTGTCTCACACTTGGTACCCTTTTTGCCATTTTTTCTACGTGCAGTGAGGCGACAGCTGGTGGACGAGCAGTTACAAAGAAACAAGCACCAACGCCAACCCGTGTTTCTGCCCGATTGAACAAGGGTGCTCCCACTGCTGGTGACACCCCTTCCACTAGGTCGTCTCCTCATACGTCGACGTCCAACACTGAGGATCCTGTCTTGTTGGAAGACTTGAGGAAGACAGTCAAGAAGTAGGTTCTCCCTATTTTTCATTGTCATAGTGCTACTTTTTTTCTTGATGCATTCTAGGTCATATACAACCTTTTTAGTTTATACATTTATGCGACAACTACCCATCTGCTTTTCAATGCAGTTGTCCAGCTTGCCATGGGCTACTGCCATCAGTCCCACATGGCAACTGTTGTTTTCTCATTATCTATTTTTTGCAGCATGGCAACACCTGCTTGTTCTGCATGGCAATTGCTAACTAGTCCACATGGCAATTCTTATTCCACTTATATGGCAACTAGCAGCTTTCCTCTGGCTTCCACCCCCCCACATTGTCTTCTATGCTCATCCATACCTTTTTCTCAAATGGCTGCTCTGGCACATCACACATATTTTTCATTTTTAAGATGGCTACCATGGCAACTATTTTGTTCAAATTTTTACACTCTTCGTGTGCTTTCTTGCAAGGTGAAGAAGACGCCTGACCAAGAAGAACCCTAGAGACCCACTCGAACGCATTCATTCAAAGCTGTCGACAACTGGCAACACAGATGTTCATGAGGCGCCAGTCGACAAAACTGCTGCTGCAAAGTCCACTGTTCCCACTAGCTCTGATGCAAGCGGCCGACCATCTTCGCCGGTTGCAGATGTGCAGGCTACAACAACAGGCATCCGTACATCTAGGGGTGATGAGTCAGTATATGCCAGGACTGCTGAGATATTGCCCATGTTGCTGGCAATGAGGGATGCTGCTGTGACCCATGCCACCCGATCAGCAAGTGTTGATGTGGACGCTCCCGAGATCAACCAAAGCAAGGAAGATTCCCGCTCATCTGATACGGATTCCAAGCGTCTGCTGGTGGCACTTCTGCGTCCACAAAAGAAGGGCTGCGGCGACAGTTCAGAATGAGATGCCATCCACAGGTGAGACTCTTGGCACAACAGCTACAGCTTCTGGTGGTGCAGAGGTTGCTACGGCGACCGTTGCGTAAGCTGGTCTTCCACCTAGGCGGCGTAGCCCCCGCAAGCAATCTGCAGACATACCCAACGCACCAGATGTAGCTAGGACCAGTAGAGATGACTCTGGTTATGTGCCTGCATCCACACTGTTCCCACCACCTGCCAGAAGCAATGTTATGGAGAAAACGGAAGTCCAGAGTACAACTGACGCAGGTGGCAAGCCGGGCACGACTGACGGAGGTGAATGTCCGGATCAGACTGCGTCTTTACCCGCCGTGGAGAACCCCAGCTTAAATCTGTGCACTTCTAAGCTCCCAGTCAACATTGGTGTCCCATACAGCCCAAACAAGAAGATTGGCAAGAAAGGTGCGGTTGATACCGCTGGCAGCACGCCTCGCCCTACTAATAAACCTGATGGTACTGCAGCAGATGTGGCAGAAATGTTTGTTGATCTGTCACCCCTGGATTCTGTGAAGCAACTTGCTCGTGATCCGTCTAGTAGGGAGGAGAGGCACCCAATGGACTTCACCCCACCGAGCTGTAGCCTTGGCATCGATCGCAGTCAAGATGAAACAGTGGTGCAAGATTCTATGCCCGTTGCCTTTGCTTTCCCGGCAGGCATGGCCCCAATGATGGCGCAGCCAATGGCTGATGGCAGGAAGGCTGTGAAGTTTGCAGAGCCGATAGTGCAAGGTACATTTTTTGTGTGTTTATCATTTTTTTCTACATTTTTTTAGTCTAACGTTTGTCACAGGATTTTTTGATTTCTCACTGGTGATGCAAATCTCATTTGATGCACATGGCAACTGGAGTTGCTGCAACATGGCACCTACAGATGTTGCCATGTTGCAATTCCATTCGCCAAGTACATTGCAACTAGAGTTGCTGCAACATGGCAACTTCAGTTCAATGTACTTGGCAACTTCAGTTGTTGCCACATGGCAACTACATTGCAGTACACATGGCAGCTGGAGTTGTCTCCACATGGCAACTCGCTATTTTTGCACCTACATTTCATATTCTGCATCCTTTTTTTCACAATAACTTGTTTGTTCCCAAGTACCCTAACCCACTGTTTGATCCTTGCAGCCACCCCTGAGGAGATTATGCCGTCACTTGATGAAGTTTACCGCAGGATTGAGGAGGCAGCATTGCAGAGGAGGTCCTCACGAGGACAGGGGCAGTCAAGTTCTAACGTGCCTGCTGAGTCAGTATCCGAGGATACCGTTAGAAGTGCCACCCTTGCTTCTGTGAGGCAGCATAGGGTAGTACACGCACCACCCGTCGATGACTATGAGCCCGAAGTCAAGGCCACAAAGGAGCAGAACCATCTGCATGACATTGTCAAGCGTTTTGGAAATGCGAGGTCCAACATCAAGTACTTGAAGGAGCTGAAAGTGTAACGTCCACACCACATAACCCCTCAATTGCTTTTCTCTTATTTTTTTCCTTTTGCTATTCCAGCCATGCTTTGTTTACGTTTTATTTCTATTTTACTTAGTAGACATGATTCTTTCATGTTATATCATTTTCATACAGCTCATGTTCGGACAGAACCAAAATCATAAAATGTGATGCGACGTATGTCAACCTGAGTGATCTTGCCGAGTCTATGTGGCCACTCGGTAAAATGTCGAAGAATGTAGTTGCGTGTGGGATTGACTTCATCAACAGGCATATGGATATTTGTCCCGACAAAACGATCATGCAGTATAGTGTGACCTGCAAAATATGGGATGGTGACTTCCACCATAAAATCCCGAGGAAGCATTTCGCTGCGCATGGTGAATTCAAGCTCACAATGAAGAAATGTGTGAGTGTTCCTTCTTTTTTGCACATTTTCCTCCCATGCTATGTTTTGTCAGTAGCTATGCTTCACATGTGGGCTACACACTGTTTTGTTACAGATGTTTCATGTGGCAACAGCTGCCATGTAAAATAAGTTTGATTGCTTTTTAATGCAACTTATGTGGCAACTTCAATTAAAATACTGGGCAAGTTTGTTCATACATGGATGGCAACTTCTTTTAATTACACATGGCAAATAAACATTCTCTATGGGTGTATTTTTGGACACTTGCTGCTTAGTCATTCATGTACCTCTTAGTGCATCCGGCGATATCTTTACATATCATTTTTCCAACTACATCATTGTTGTTTTTGATGTGAACTCTGCTTTTTCTTTTTTCCTTTATCTTACTTGCAGGTACTGTTCCCCATGTTCCAGGAACTTGCACCACACGACCCACATGACAAGTGTGGTCACCACTACGCGATTTGCCTTGACCTGAAGAACCAACGATTTGAGGTGCTTGATTCAATGCGTTCAGAAGTTGATGCAGACCTTACTACACATGCTGAATTCTTCATCAACAACCTCAAAGAGACATGGAACCGTCACTACAAAAACTCAAGGGTCCAGATCGGTCATTTACCAATCGAGTAAGTCGCGACTACGAAGCAAGGAAACCGGTAATTACTATCTTTTTCCATGTGTCCTCCACACCAATCCTAAACCTTTTTTTCACCTCTGCATTGAAGTTTATTTTTTTTGTTCTCTTTAGTTGACCTGATTCTTTTCTTTATAGGCATGACTGTGGCTTTCACATGTTGGAATACCTTGCAAAGTGGGAAGGCCGACGGGTCCCTGTCGTCACAGCTGCAATGGTCGTTGAGCTCCGCAAAATATACACATTGAACTGGTTGATGAATGAAGATTTCAACACGCGGGCCAACGCACGAGAGTTCATAGAGGAAACTGTCAAGAAAGCCAACAAGAAGTACAAGTGATCACGTGGTGCTCCATACCGCACGCCTACCTTACATTCTGTGGCTGAGGAGTGTAAGGTATCAACTTGTTCTTTTAAAACTATGTCCGTGTACTATGTTATGACTGCATCTCCCCGTAGTCTAGTATATAGTGGTGGCGTGTGAGTGACATTGAATATTTGTAATATATGTGTGGATGTGAACCTACTTAGGTGTGATAGCAGCTACGTTTATGTTTCCGTACTATTATGTGTTTGTTGTTGGTAGTACCAGTTGCGTGTTTGAATGCGTCTATGATGCCTGAAAACATGGCAAATATTGTTGATCAGACACGGTTAGTGAAAGTAATCGTTCTGTTTGTTTGGCTTTTGGGTTTTTTGCATTGCTAACTTTTTCGCTTAACATGGTAGTTCATAAGCAGCCGTTACCTTGCATTTTTTGCACGCGATCATTTCAACTAGTTTTTCATAGTATGCACACAATACAATATGTGTGGAATAAAATGCATTTACTGAAAATGGAAATCTACGCGATGGCAGATTCAATATAAATAACATGGCAGATTCAGTAGACATAACATGGCAGATTTAGTACCACACATGGGGAAATTGTAGTCATTCATTCATGGCATTTTCTTTCAAATTCAGATGCCCATCAACAGTCATTTTTCCCATTTTTTAAAATCTAGAACATCTACCTTACAAAAATGTCACCAACACCCAAGTTACAGTCCTCCAATGTTGCTTACAGATTACCCGTCCCTTTCTTTGTTTTCTTGTGTTTTGCTTGAATCTCCAACGCCGATTTGTATCTCACCTCTTTTGGACGCCCTTTTGTGATGGAACGGGGCGGGTTCCTGACCTGGGTTTGTGTGCTTGCTGTTCCAGACCCTACCTCCGAGTTTTCGGATGGTGGCCCCGTGGACGAAGGCACAGTTGAGGTGCGGGGGAACTTGTGTAAGGCTTCTTCAGCCTTCCTCTTTTTGATCTCATCAAGCTCTCTTTTCAGGGCCTTCCTACGTTTTTCTGCCACCCTCGCTGTCTCATTACTCTTGCATGCTTCATCTATTAGTTCAGCATAGTTCTTGGTCGACACAACGTGCCTCACGGTTTCCATGGTTGCCTCTGGTCTCTCATCATGCATAGCCAAAACTGCATTTGATGTTTGTGGCCCCAACGCGTGTCACGACCGGTTTTTCAATAAAATAATTATTGAGAGACCAATCCCTTTTACGGACCAGCGAGGAAGAATTCCTTCTCACTGGTAGACAATATATTGGTCACAGAAGAAAAATATTAGGAGTACTAAATATAATACAAGGTTGAGCAGAGACTGCCCAACAATTTATTACATGCACGCCTCTAAAACAAGACGGCGGATAGGGTAGCAAACTACTAACTCACGATGATAACGGTGGTGGAAATATCATCGCGAAGTGAGTGATATGATTCCAGAAGACTACAACTCTTCGAGCGTCGGAGTGAGGCTCGAGAAGACTTATTGCGGGTGGCGGAAGCGTATACAATACAAGTGACCAAAATCCGGGATCGCGCAGGACTGACTGGGACTCCTCTAGGCATCGGACGCGCTATCAAACTCTTCATCCAAGAGATCGCCTTCTTCAACATCTGGCCAAATCAACAACCCAGGTGAGTACTATGAAAGTACTCGCAAGACAGTTCGGACATAAGGTATAACAAATGTAAACATGAAGCACATGAACAAGTTAACCAGTGCGATCAGACATAGAGATAATAAATACTGGGTGCCAAGCGAGGGTCTGAATGACGCCTCGAGCGGAAACTGCAGAATAGTAATACTGGTGCCAAACGAGTGTCTGAAAGACTCCTCGAGCAGAAAATGCGGAATAATAATACAGGTGCCAAACGAGTGTCTGAAAGACTCCTCGAGCGGAAAATGCGGAATAATAATACAGGTGCCAAACGAGTGTCTGAAAGACTCCTCGAGCGGAAAATGCGGAATAATAATGCGGGTGCCAAACGAGTGTCTGAAAGACTCCTCGAGAAGAAAATGCAGAATAATAATGCCACAGTCGGGCGTCGAGGCGACACCACATAAAGGGCTTGCAACAGAAAATAAAGACAGTGCATGCCACAGTCGGACGTCTGTGCGACATCACATAAAGGGCTTATATTTAAAGTAAGAAACAAGTACACGCCACAGTCGGACGTCTGCGCGACGTCACATAAAGGGCTTATATCACAGCTCAATAATACAATCGTTCGGGAACATAAATTATCACAAGCATGCGACAAATATAATGTTAGTCCATCCACAGGAATAACAATAAAACTGGATTTACCACTTGAGCTTGTTCACCGGGGACAAGCTTCCACGCGGATAGATAGGGATATAATGTTTTCATTACTTGATCATGGATACGATGATTTGGAAGGAGTTGACTCTGCAGAGTTTGTACTTAACCACAGCCAACGGATTTCAGTAGTCACGGGGAATAGTTCCGTCTACGATGTTTTGGAAGAAACACGTCTAACCAGTACACACCCAATTCAACCATCCGAAGCCAGGGATCACCCACGGCAACATTCAAGAAAAACCTTGAGACGGGGAGGCTACAACCTCGCGTAGCATGGGATCAAATTTCTATACGCGCGCTCTAAGGGGGTGCCCCCCTCTCGGTCCCAACCGGAAACACCCATGCCCCCTGACCGGATGACTGGCTTTAATCCTGGGCCAAGGTACCATCATCCCGGCCTCTCTGTTTGGTGTGTACACGGAAAGAGGTTACCAACTTACTAAACCGCATCCTGGCAATGAGACATGTGGTAGCACGGAAAGGGGAAAGAACGGTAACGTGGCTCCAACCACGTTAACGTCGGAGGAAGTCGGATGACGCAAGGCTGGTATGCTACAACAGTGCCACCTTGCTGCCCTTCATGTCACCACATGATTTGGCCATCTCTCATCAGAGATCATCGCAACTTTGGAACATGCGGGAAAAGAATGATAACGTGGCTCCAACCACGTTAACGTCGGAGAAAGTCGGATGACGCAAGGCTGGTATGCTACAACAGTACCACCTTGCTGCCCTTCATGTCACCACGTGATTAGGCCATATCTCATCAGAGATCATCGCGACTTTGGAACAACCGTGTCGTTGCCTTACAAGCAACGAGGTATTTACCGACACTCATATACCACGCACAAACTCTCATGTGAACATGTAAAACACCTGTCATATCAAATTTTCAAAACATGCTTGCCTGGTTCGGAGAAGTCGGAGTCTAGCTCGGCGAAGTTCGCGGCTCCTTCACCTCTTCCGGAACCTACGGCAATCACGAAACGGGTACTAACGTGAAAACCAACACTTGCACAGAAACCTTTCCAAATAATTTTCAAATAAATCCCATAAAAAACTAGACAAAATTTGAAGATTGTCAGAAAAAGAATCACTCAAAAATTCTATTTTATTAAAAATTATAAAGGTTTCTGTCCAGGGACTTATCTGTAATGAAACAGAAAAGTTCCAGGGTTTTAACTGAGAAAAACAGAAAACGCTTCGGTTGGGAATGCGCAAGCGCAAAGGAGAAAACGTATTTGCCCGAAGGCGCCAACGAAAACGGTTCGAAGGAGAATAGAATAGAGGCTGACAGGCGGGGTCCACCTGTCAGGTTTAAAAAGCTCGCTGGCGCCCGAAGACTGCGGTGGACGCCGGCGTCGAACCACGGCGAGTTAGGAGAAACGGAGGGTACCAAGAGCTTCAGCGTCTTCTTCCGCGTCGGTGGGTGGTGGACTCGTCCAACGGGGAGCACCACGTCGACGGCGACACTATCTCCGGCGGACGGCGGCTCGGGTGAGGATGGGGAACTCCGGTGGAGGGCTGCAAACTACGATTTGAGGCGCGGGTCTGAACGAGGGATGTAAGATGAAGCTATTGGCAAGAGAATGGGGGTGGAGGAGCACACACGGGGGCGAATCGGGCTGGATCCCGTGGCGGGTCGCGGCGGCCGGAGTCGGGGAAGGAGACCTCCTCGGGGCTCTTCCAGTGGCTAGGCTTGCTCTAGGGGGAGTGCAGGGATGGTGGGTGCTCGAGTTGATGCTCGGGGCCTCTATTTATAGGCAGATCGACGGGGTGGCCGTGAACGGAGAATCTCCGGCGAGCGATTACGGCGGAGCAGTGGATTGGCAGGAGGTTTGAGTGGCCAGGCAGCATCAGTGGACGTTACTGGAGTCGTTTCACAGCTAAACGGGGTCGGTCTTGGCGTAATGGCGTCGGTCCACGGTGAGGTGACCGCACGGGCTCAACGGCGGCAGAGAACGCGCTCCGCGCCCTGCGGTTCACGACGAGAGCGGCAGCGCGTTCGGGGGAGTGGAAGGCCACGCGGCGAGCTCCGGTGGTTTGGGCGGCGCCGGGTGGCGTCGTCGACACCGTGTCTCCCGCTGGCGTCCGCAAAGCCGCCGCCGGCGTCGGTCACGGGGCGGCGCACCTTCTGCTGCTCGTCGCCGACGCCCGCAAGGCGCCAGGCGTTCGTGCGGTGCAGGAACAAGAGGGCGGGGACGAGGAGCAAGGCGACGCGATGGTACTGGCGAGATCGACGTCCTTCTCTGAAGAAAACGACAGCAAGCCACTGACTGAATCTCTGAATTTTTCTGAACTTGATACAGACAGTGCACTGCAGGTGTTCGACAGGAGGATTTTGCAATGAGATCAATTTTTCTGGAGCTGTAACTTGGTGAGATGACCACTCAATGCACCCAGAGGCTGCCTGATTTTACTTGGAATTTTTGGGGAAGGTTTTGAATGAATTACACCAAATTTGACAAATCTGGTCCAAACTTGCAGCAGGTGTAGTTTGAAATTTTTTGAACTGAAGACCAGTGGATCTTCATGGTTCTTGATTGAGGGTTCAAAGGACTAGGAGGGGAAAAAGGTTTGGGGGCAAAAATCAAGACAGAAAGTGGAGTTCCTTTGTAAATCTCCAAGTGCTAGAAAAGAAGGCAGAAATTTATTTGAATAGAATATAAATGGAAATAATCACATGGGCAGGTTCAACTTGCTGGATTTGATGCAAATCATGATCCAAAGGTGAGGAAAGGGTTAGGAGAGGGGATTTGCACTAAGGCCATGGCAAGAAGGAATTGTTGAAAGTGGCAAAGGATTTTCCAAAAGCCATAGTGCAAATTTCAAGGAGATTTTCAAAAGTCATTTCCCAAGTGAAAATATTTTGTCTTGAGTCCAAGTGAAAAGCAAGAACCTCCAAGACCAAAGACAGATCTTGGTTGAATCCAAATAAAACTTTTGCCATAAAGAAAAATATTTGAGAGTGAGAGTTCTCTTGAAGAAAAATTTAAATCACTCCCCTCAAGTCAAATAAAATCATTTGAAAAATCCAAATAAAAACTTGGGTGTCACAACACCTACCCCCTTAGGAAAAATCTCGTCCTTGAGATTTCTGCTGACCCTCAAATAGATATGGATACTCTGCTCGAAGGAAATCTTCCCTTTCCCATGTAGCTTCATCCTCAGTGTGGTTGCTCCACTGAACCCTGAAAAATCTTGTCATTTTCTGACGGGTCCTCCGTTCAGACTCTTCTAAAATCTTTACTGGTCTTTCTCTGTAGGTGAGATCTGGTTGCATATCAATGTCCTCATGAGGTACATGTTTTTCTGGGTTGCTCACACATTTTCTTAACTGTGAGACGTGGAACACGTCATGGACGTCTGACAGCTCCTTGGGGAGGTCTAGTTGGTAGGCTACCGTGCCTCTTCGTGCCTTTACACAAAATGGTCCAATGAATCTTGGGGCTAGCTTCCCCTTTATTTTGAACCGTTGCAGACCCCTCATAGGAGATACTCGGAGGTATACGGAATCAACGAGTTCAAAGTTGACCTCACGGTGCTTCTGATCATAGTAGCTCTTTTGGCGGCTCTGTGCTGTCTTGAGTCTGTCCGGGATTTGCTTAACTTTCTCCTCGGCCTCTTTAAGCATGTCTGGGCCGAAGATATGGCTGTCACCTGTTTCTGACCAATTCAGTGGGGTACGACACCTTCGTCCGAACAATGCTTCATAGGGTGCCATTTGCAAGCTGGCTTGGTAACTGTTGTTGTAAGCAAATTCGGCATACGGCAAACTCTCTTCCCAACTGGATCCATAGGTGAGCACACAGGCTCTTAGCATATCCTCTAGGATCCGGTTCACACGTTCCGTCTGTCCATCAGTCTGAGGGTGGTATGCTGTACTGAAGGCTAGTTGCGTGCCCAGAGCTTGTTGTAGGTGATCCCAAAATTTGGAGGCGAATTGTGTGCCTCGGTCTGATATTATAGTCTTTGGGACTCCATGCAAGCAAATACGGGAGAGATAAAGTTTTGCCAGTCTTTGGGTGGAGTAGGTAGTCTTCACGGGAATGAAATGAGCAACCTTGGTTAGTCGGTCTATGATGACCCATATGGCGTCATTCCCACGCTGTGATCGGGGTAGTCCGACGATGAAATCCATTCCTATTTCATCCCATTTCCACTCCGGTATTCTGTTTGGTTGGAGTAGCCCTGCTGGCTTTTGATGCTCGGCCTTGATGCGCTGACACGAATCGCAACAAGCAATGAATGTGGCTATATCTCTTTTCATATCGTGCCACCAAAATCTTTCCTGAATGTCCTTGTACATTTTGGTTCCTCCAGGATGAATCGAGTATGGAGCGGTGTGGCTTTCCGTCAAGATCTGTTGCTTGAGTTCCTCAATGTTAGGCACGCAAAGTCTGTCTCGGTACCATAATGTTCCTTCACTGTCGGTGACGAACTCGGAAGTCTTGCGAAGATTCATTTTATTCTTTATGCCTTCGATGCTGGGATGTCCCTGTTGAGCCTTCTTGATTTGTTCCACCAGGGTGGGTTGTATCTCCAGGTTCGATACGGTGCCCTCAGAGGCTAACATCATGTTGAGCCTAGCGAACTCTCGCTGAAACTCAGGCCTCAAATTTTGCTAACCGTCACTGTCCGGGCTGGGGTTTCGACTAAGGGCATCGGCCACTACATTTGCTTTCCCTGGGTGGTAGTGAATGCCGACGTCATAGTCTTTGACCAGTTCCAACCAGCGTCGTTGGCGTAAATTCAGCTCTGGCTGTGTGAAAATATATTTGAGGCTCTTATGGTCTGTATATATTTCACAGCGATTTCCCAACAGAAAGTGCCTCCACTCCTTGAGTGCATGTATGACTGCTGCTAGCTCCAGGTCATGTGTTGGGTAATTTTCCTCATGTTTTCGCAGCTGCCTGGAGGCATATGCGACAACCTTGCCATCCTGCATTAGTACGCATCCGAGTCCTTTTCGGGATGCGTCACAATACACCTCAAAGCTCTTGTGTATGTCTGGCACAGTTAAGACTGGTGCGGTTGTCAGCTTCTTCTTGAGTTCTTGGAAGCTCTGCTCGCATGCTTCCGTCCATACAAATTTCTTGTCCTTCTTGAGTAACTGTGTTATAGGTTTCGCCACAGTGGAGAACCCTTCAATAAATCTTCTGTAATATCCGGCCATTCCCAGAAAACTCCGCACATCAATAACATTGGCGGGTGGCTTCCAGTCCAGTATGGCCTTGACTTTTTCTGGGTCTACGGCCACGCCTTCTTGGTTCAGTATATGGCCCAAGAAGCCATCTTGTCTTAGCCAAAATTCGCACTTGCTAAATTTGGCGTACAACTGATGTTTCCTCAATTCTCCCAAAACAATTCTAAGGTGCTCAGCATGCTCTTCTGGTGTCCTCGAGTAAACCAGAATGTCGTCAATGAATACCACCACAAATTTGTCCATGAATTTCATGAACACTTTGTTCATGAGGTGGACGAAATATGCGAGGGCGTTCGTTAGTCCAAAAGGCATCACTGTGAACTCGTATAACCCATATCTGGAAGTGAAAGCTGTCTTGGGGATATCTTCCGTCCGTACCTTCAATTGGTGATATCCCGATCTCAAATCAATTTTTGAGAATACCTTGGCCTGTGCGAGCTGGTCAAACAAATCATTTATTCGTGGCATCGGATATTTGTTTTTGATGGTGACCATATTGAGGGCTCGATAGTCTATGCACAGCCTCAGTGTCCCATCTTTCTTTTTGGCGAACAACACAGGCGAACCCCAAGGTGAGGAGCTGGCTCGAATAAATCCTTTGTCCAACAATTCCTTTATCTGCTTCTTCAACTCCACCAATTCTGAGGGTGCCATTCTATAAGGCTTCTTATAGATGGGAGACGTGCCAGGTGCTAGTTCAATGCTGAATTCTATCTCTCGGTCTGGTGGCATGCCTGGCAGTTCTTCCGGGAACACATCAGGAAACTCGCATACCACTGGAACTTTTCTCAATTCTGCAATGTCCATTTTGTTCAGTTTTGGTTTCTGTGATCGTGGCCTTTCTTGAGCGGAAACTCTTATTGTCTTGCCGTGATGGTGAGTGAGAATCACTGTCCGATTGAAGCGGTCAATGAATCCTTTGTTGGTGGTCAACCAGTCCATCCCTAAGATGACATCCAGTCCTTTACTTTCCAACACGATGAGATTCGCGTGGAATTGTAGTCCTTCGAACTCAATGACCACTCCTTGGCAGTAACCTTGAGCGATTTGCTTATTTCCGGGGGACTTGATGATCATAGATTTTTCCAAGGGGAGTATCGGAAAATCATGTTGCGAAACAAAACTCTTCGAAACGAACGAATGGGAAGCTCCAGAATCAAACAAAACCATGGCAGGTACTGTGTTGACAGGGAACGTACCGAGCATGATGTCTGGGGCATTCTGCGCTTCTTCCCTGGTCACATGGATCAGGTGACCCTTCCTGTGGTTGTTGTTGGGGTTGAAATTGTTGCGCTTGGGGGTGGGATTATTTCCACCATTGTTCGGCTTGGGTGCCGAGTCTCTTGGCTTCGGGCACTGTTTAGCATAATGCCCTTGTTGACCACAGGCATAGCAGGTGACCCCTGGACGGTATGTGAACTCCTTATCCCTGGCATGAAATTGTCCGACGGGCCTTGGCTCAGTAGTCGTGGATCTCCTTGTGTCTGTCCTTGGGACCTCAGTCTTGCCTCGGTTGTTGCGGGCAAGAGTCGTCTTGTCCCTCTTCCGCTTACGGATATCTTCCAGACTACGGCGCTCATTCTCCAAGGTGATGGCCTTGTCCACCAGCGTCTTAAAATACGGAAAGGTGTGCACAATCAGTTGGCATCTCAGTGCTGGTGCCAGGCCGTCCAAGAATTTTTCCATCTTCTTGCTTTGTATCATGTGCTCGTCGTAGGCATAACGAGACAGCTGGGTGAACTGACCATTGTACTCTGTCACTGACATGCCTCTTTGCTTCAGGTCATCAAACTCTCTCTTCTTGATCTTTAGGATGCTTCTGGGGATGTGTGCCCCACGGAAGCCTTCATTGAACTCTTCCCAGGTGATGTTGTGTTCCCTGGGATGCATGTGTAGGAAGTTTTCCCACCATGCTGCGGCTGCACCACTAAGGTAGTGTGGTGCATAAAGCACCTTCTCATGATCTGAGCACTGAGCAATAATCAGTTTCCTTTCAATCTCACGAAGCCAATCGTCGGCTTCCAGTGGTCTGTCGGTGTGAGCAAAAGTTGAGGGGCGAGTCTTCTGTAACTCAGATAACTTGGAATGGGGTTGATAGGGTTCACGGTGGTTTCCCATGTTGATGACATGGTTCATCATCTCTTGGTGTTGTTGCTGGCTTTGCTCGAAGAGACGGCATACTTGAGACAGTGCTGCTTCGCTGTCTTGTTGGCTGGACTGACCCTGAGTGAAATTGTTGCTGGTCTGTGTCCCATAAACCTCTTCTGGCTGATTGGGCATGGAGCGAGTCCACGGGCGAGACATTTTTCCAGTCTGGGGTATTATTTGCAAAACCCATGAGAAAAACTGTGTAGCACAAGAAAAATCTCGCAAAGGCAATAATCAAAAGGCTTCAAGGTTTTCAAAGAAACACAAATGATTTTTTATGGAGAAGAAGTGCTTAACATAAATCTTACATGCGAAAAGCAAACACGTGATACAGCACTCAGGATGCGCGTACACATCCTGACAAGTTATTAAAACTAGCGTACTACTCCGGAAGGCAGCAAACACACCAATACAAACTATCATACAGGAATAAACAGCACATCATACAGGCAGACATAACACGCGGCTACTCGGTGCTCTCAGTCGGAGATGGTGAAGATCTCCTTCCCCTTGCCGATGGCAAGGCTCAGCGGTCCAGGAGAGTCAACCTCCACCTCCTCTCTAGCTGGCTCCTAGCGCGTGACGCTGCGCTGCGGTGATGGTGCGGGGGCGACTGGTGGTAGAGCGTGTGCGGCAGGCGGTGCGGCTCTGACTGGAGTAGGAGCGATGACTCGGTCGAACTCCTCAGTGGTAGGCAGACGGCGAGCAGTGGCCAAAACGGCCGGTGCATACGAGGCTGAAGACGAGACGAATGTCAGAGGCGGCGCCGTGTGGAGAAGCTCCTTCCTGCTGGCAGGACCGCCCTGGACTAAGTCCATGCGGGCAGCCACAAGATCATCTACGAGGTTGTCGAAAGACTCCTCCAGAGCCTTGAGATACTCCACAACCATCTCGATGGCTTCATCTCGTTCTCCCCGATGGCAGGCAAACGCATAGTGGCTGGTGTAAGGCACATGGCATGGGAGGTAGCGGTAGCGACGAGTCTTCATCATAGGAAGGATGTCCCGAAGGCGAGCTATCGCCTCACGGGCAGCCATCTGCATGGCATGCCTCTCCGTAGGCATGGCCCTTCCCACAAAACGGAAGTGGCGAGCAGCAGAACGTCCTCCCTTGAACTGCACCACAGCTTGGTGCATAGACACGTCGCCACTGAGCTTGTGCTAGTTGAGTGTGAACTCCGGGCGAGCTGCTGGCCCGATCGCGAGCTTGGTGATGGAGACGAGGAGCTTGACAAACCCCTCGGGCGCGTTGGTGAACACTCGATTCTCACAGCTGCTGCTAGCCATCTACAAAAGTAGGCAAAAATTCTGAGTAGTCATGTCATAAATTTATGATGACCAACAGAAAATAGCTACAATTGCAAAATGCTGAAAAAGCACAAAAGACGCTAATAACCGATTAGCGATCGCACCTAGTGGCTTCCTACAGTCAGCTTGGCTTTGATACCAAGCTTGTCACGACCGGTTTTTCAATAAAATAATTATTGAGAGACCAATCCCTTTTACGGACCAGCGAGGAAGAATTCCTTCTCACTGGTAGACAATATCTTGGTCACAGAAAAAAAATACCAGGAGTACTAAATATAATACAAGGTTGAGCAGAGACTGCCCAACAATTTATTACATGCACGCCGCTAAAACAAGACGGCGGATAGGGTAGCAAACTACTAACTCACGATGATAACGGTGGTCGAAATATCATCGCGAAGCGAGTTATATGATTCCAGAAGACTACAACTCTTCGAGCATCGGAGTGAGGCTCGAGAAGACTTATTGCGGGTGGTGGAAGCGTATACAATACAAGTGACCAAAATCCGGGATCGCGCAGGACTGACTGGGACTCCTCTAGGCATCGGACGCGCTATCAAACTCTTCATCCAAGAGATCGCCTTCATCAACATCTGGCCAAATCAACAAGCCAAGTGAGTACTATGAAAGTACTCGCAAGACAGTTCGGACATAAGGTATAACAAATGTAAACATGAAGCATATGAACAAGTTAACCAGTGCGATCAGACATAGAGATAATAAATACTGGGTGCCAAGTGAGGGTCTGAATGACGCCTCGAGCGGAAACTGCAGAATAGTAATACTGGTGCCAAACGAGTGTCTGAAAGACTCCTCGAGCGGAAAATGCGGAATAATAATACAGGTGCCAAACGAGTGTCTGAAAGACTCCTCGAGCGGAAAATGCGGAATAATAATACAGGTGCCAAACGAGTGTCTGAAAGACTCCTCGAGCGGAAAATGCGGAATAATAATGCGGGTGCCAAACGAGTGTCTGAAAGACTCCTCGAGAGGAAAATGCAGAATAATAATTCCACAGTCGGGCGTCGAGGCGACACCACATAAAGGGCTTGCAACAGAAAATAAAGACAGTGCATGCCACAGTCGGACGCCTGTGCGACATCACATAAAGGGCTTATATTTAAAGTAAGAAACAAGTACACGCCACAGTCGGACGTCTGCGCGACGTCACATAAAGGGCTTATATCACAGCTCAATAATACAATCGTTCGGGAACATAAATTATCACAAGCATGCGACAAATATAAAGTTAGTCCATCCACAGGAATAACAATAAAACTGGATTTACCACTTGAGCTTGTTCACCGGGGACAAGCTTCCACGCGGATAGATAGGGATATAATGTTTTCATTACTTGATCATGGATACGATGATTTGGAAGGAGTTGACTCTGCAGAGTTTGTACTTAACCACGGCCAACGGATTTCAGTAGTCACGGGGACTAGTTCCGTCTACGGTGTTTTGGAAGAAACACGTCTAACCAGTACACACCCAATTCAACCATCCGAAGCCAGGGATCACCCTCGGCAACATTCAAGAAAAACCTTGAGACGGGGAGGCTACAACCTCGCGTAGCATGGGATCAAATTTCTATACACGCGCTCTAAGGGGGTGCCCCCCCTCTCGGTCCCAACCGGAAACACCCATGCCCCCTGACCGGATGACTGGCTTTAATCCTGGGCCAAGGTACCATCATCCCGGCCTCTCTGTTTGGTGTGTACACGGAAAGAGGTTACCAACTTACTAAACCGCATCCTGGCAATGAGACATGTGGTAGCACGGAAAGGGGAAAGAACGGTAACGTGGCTCCAACCACGTTAACGTCGGAGGAAGTCGGATGACGCAAGGCTGGTATGCTACAACAGTGCCACCTTGCTGCCCTTCATGTCACCACATGATTTGGCCATCTCTCATCAGAGATCATCGCAACTTTGGAACATGCGGGAAAAGAACGATAACGTGTCTCCAACCACGTTAACGTCGGAGAAAGTCGGATGACGCAAGGCTGGTATGCTACAACAGTACCACCTTGCTGCCCTTCATGTCACCACGTGATTAGGCCATCTCTCATCAGAGATCATCGCGACTTTGGAACAACCGGGTCGTTGCCTTACAAGCAACGAGGTATTTACCGACACTCATATACCACGCACAAACTCTCACGTGAACATGTAAAACACCTGTCATATCAAATGTTCAAAACATGCTTGCCTGGTTCAGAGAAGTCGGAGTCTAGCTCGACGAAGTTCGCGGCTCCTTCACCTCTTCCGGAACCTACGGCAATCACGAAACGGGTACTAACGTGAAAACCAACACTTGCACAGAAACCTTTCCAAATAATTTTCAAATAAATCCCATAAAAAACTAGACAAAATTTGAAGATTGTCAGAAAAAGAATCACTCAAAAATTCCTTTTTATTAAAAATTATGAAGGTTTCTGTCCAGGGACTTATCTGTAATGAAACAGAAAAGTTCCAGGGTTTTAACTGAGAAAAACAGAAAACGCTTCGGTTGGGAATGCGCAAGCGCAAAGGAGAAAACGTATTTGCCCGAAGGCGCCAACGGAAAATGGTTCGAAGGAGAATAGAATAGAGGCTGACAGGCGGGGTCCACCTGTCAGGTTTAAAAAGCTCGCCGGCGCCCGAAGACTGCGGTGGACGCCGGCGTCGAACCACGGCGAGTTAGGAGAAACGGAGGGTACCAAGAGCTTCAGCGTCTTCTTCCGCGTCGGTGGGTGGTGGACTCGACCAACGGGGAGCACCACGTCGACGGCGACACTATCTCCGGCGGACGGCGGCTCGGGTGAGGATGGGGAACTCCGGTGGAGGACTGCAAACTACGAATTGAGGCGCGGGTCAGAACGAGGGATGCAAGGTGAAGCTACTGGCAAGAGAATGGGGGCGGAGGAGCACACACGGGGGCGAATCGGGCTGGATCCCGTGGCGGGTCGCGGCGGCCGGAGTCGGGGAAGGAGACCTCCTCGGGGCTCTTCCAGTGGCTAGGCTTGCTCTAGGGGGAGTGCAGGGATGGTGGGTGCTCGAGTTGAAGCTCGGGGCCTCTATTTATAGGCAGATCGACGGGGTGGCCGTGAACGGAGAATCTCCGGTGAGCGATTACGGCGGAGCAGTGGATTGGCAGGAGGTTTGAGTGGCCAGGCAGCATCAGTGGAGGTTACTGGAGTCATTTCACAGCTAAACAGGGTCGGTCTTGGCGTAATGGCGTCGGTCCACGGTGAGGTGACCGCACGGGCTCAACGGCGGCAGAGAGCGGGCTCCGCGCCCTGCGGTTCACGACGAGAGAGGCAGCGCGTTCGGGGGAGTGGAAGGCCACGCGGCGAGCTCCGGTGGTTTGGGCGGCGCCGGGTGGCGTCGTCGGCGCCGTGTCTCCTGCTAGCGTCCGCAAAGCCGCCGCCGGCGTCGGTCATGGGGCGGCGCACCTTCTGCTGCTCGTCGCCGACGCCCGCAAGGCGCGAGGCGTTCGTGCGGTGCAGGAACAAGAGGGCGGGGACGAGGAGCAAGGCGACGCGGTGGTACTGGCGAGATTGACGTCCTTCTCTGAAGAAAACGACAGCAAGCCACTGACTGAATCTCTGAATTTTTCTGAACTTGATACAGACAGTGCACTGCAGGTGTTCGACAGGAGGATTTTGCAATGAGATAAATTTTTCTGGAGCTGTAACTTGGTGAGATGACCACTCAATGCACCCAGAGGCTGCCTGATTTTACTTGGAATTTTTGGAGAAGGTTTTGAATGAATTACACCAAATTTGACAAATCTGGTCCAAACTTCCAGCAGGTGTAGTTTGAAAAATTTTGAACTGAAGACCAGTGGATCTTCATGGTTCTCGATTGAGGGTTCAAAGGACTAGGAGGGGAAAAAGGTTTGGGGGCAAAAATCAAGACAGAAAGTGGAGGTCCTTTGTAAATCTCCAAGTGCTAGAAAAGAAGGCAGAAATTTATTTGAATAGAATATAAATGGAAATAATCACATGGGGAGGTTCAACTTGCTGGATTTGATGCAAATCATGATCCAAAGGTGAGGAAAGGGTTAGGAGAGGGGATTTGCACTAAGGCCATGGCAAGAAGGAATTGCTGAAAGTGGCAAAGGATTTTCCAAAAGCCATAGTGCAAATTTCAAGGAGATTTTCAAAAGTCATTTCCCAAGTGAAAATATTTTGTCTTGAGTCCAAGTGAAAAGCAAGAACCTCCAAGACCAAAGACAGATCTTGGTTGAATCCAAATAAAACTTTTGCCATAAAGAAAAATATTTGAGAGTGAGAGTTCTCTTGAAGAAAAATTTAAATCACTCCCCTCAAGTCAAATAAAATCATTTGAAAAATCCAAATAAAAACTTGGGTTTCACAACGCGTCATCAGCATCCCAAGTCCATCGCCGCCGTATGAAATGGCGGGGCAATCGCATGACCGCGTGCATGTCCATTACTTTTAGTATGTGACAGCACACAATCCCGTCCCGTTCGAATTTGCTGCATTGGCAGTAGTATTCGCCTTCATTTATCGAGGCCTTCACAAAGTAGTCCCTTCCTTTGTCTGGGTCTTCAGGTTCTGAATCCGACATGCCCAAGAGAGAACACACCTTAACATATGTTCGTCCACCTGGTAAGCCATGTACATGCTGGCACGCTTTATTTCTTCCTGGAATCTGCATGTTTTGTGGCTTGTTAAACTCTTATATGATGTTTGTAGCACCTTATGTTGTTTGTTTCCACATGGCAACTATATGATATTTTCACATGGCAAATGCATAACATTTAAATTGGCAAATGCAGTTCATAAAACATGGCAAATGCAGTTTTGGGTCACATGTCAACTACATATCATTTTTCACATGGCAACTATAGCTCATTAAACATGGCAACTACAGTTCATTAACATGGCAACTACAGTTGATTTCACATGGCAACTACAGATCATGATTACACTGTACTCAATGGCTAATTTTCAATAGTTTAGCAATTCAAAATAAACTGGCAGCTGCATTGCATTCTATATGGCACCTACTACCTTCATGCTTGTGCAAATATGTAACACCCCGGATGTAACTTTCCATATTTGTAACTCCAACTCTTGCCATTTTCGGCTTTGTGCTATGATATTCTCCTCGTGGTCGGGTTTTGTCTTTCGTTTTGCATTTTGTTCATGTCATGCATTTCATATCATGTCATCATGTGCATTGCATTTGCATACGTGTTCGTCTCATGCATCCGAGCATTTTCCCCGTTGTCCGTTTTGCAATCCGGCGCTCCCATCTCCTCCGGCGCACCCCTCTTGTTTTCTTTCGTGAGCGGGTGTCAAACATTCTCGGAATGGACCGAGGCTTGTCAAGTGGCCTTAGTATACGACCGGTAGGCACCGGTCAAGTTTCGTTCCATTTGGAGGTCGTTTGGTACTCCAACGGTTAACCGGGCATCCGCAATGTCCATTTGTGTGTTGCAGCAAACCCCCCCTCAAAAACAGCCCAAAACCCACCAAACTCTGTTCCATGCTGTAGGTCGTTCGATCACGATCGTGTGAGCGAAAACCGCACCTCATTTGGACTCTCCTAGCTCCCTCTACCTATTTATATGTTACCCTCCCGAAATACATCCGGAGATGAAACCCTAACCCGCTCCTCCCGTCACCGCCGGACGCGTCCGCTCCCGGCCGGACGAACCCGCGCCGCCGCCCTCGCCCAATCACGCCATGACACATCAGCGCCGTACGTCGGACGAACCCGCCGGCCCGCCGAAGCCCGCTGGGGGCCCTCCAGGCCCGCTTCCTCCCGCGCCCGCCTCCTCACCGCGTCGCTCCGCCGCCGCCGGCCGCCGCCGTGCGCCGCGCACCGCGCGAGCCCGCGGTGCCCCGCCGCCGTTCGGCACCGCCGCCCTCGTCGCCCGCGCCTCCTCCGGCCACCCCCTCCGACCACCGGGCCTCCTCCCTCCGTCTCCGACGCGATTCACGGCGAGGCCGAGCCCGAGCCCGAGCGCTCTCTCCCTCAATCTGGATCTGGTCTACAGTAGAGGTTGACTTTTTCCCGAAATCCCCCGAAACTTCTGTCATATGATTTTGATGATACGTGCCCCTGTTCAACTTTGCATAACTCTTTGTTCATAGCTCCGTTTCATGCGTTTAATATATAAAATTGTTCGTCTCAAGATGCTCTACAATTTATTCAATTGCACCATGTTCATTAGAGGCCATCTTGATGCCCAAATCTCTGTTGCAAGAGTGCTAGTTGCTGTTATCTGCTGGTTCCTAGCAGAACTTGGAGATTTGTTATTTTTGTATCTTTTAATCTGTGCATCTTATGAGGATGAGCTCTACATGTGTTTTGTTGTATGCCATGCCATCTTTCCAGTGGTGTATGCCACGTATTTTTGTGATCTCTGTGGAGACTAGCACAAGCATGCAAACTAGGCCCCGTAATGTTTCTGATTTCTCCAAGTCTTTGTCTGCTGTTATTTTGTTGCCATGTAAACTTGATGCTACAGAGATATCCATGCATATTTTGGAGATGTTCAGTAAGTATGTTTTATAGATATAGTTGTAATTGATCCATTACTGCCCTTGTTTGCAATTATGGAGTGCCATAGCATGACTCAATCTTGCTCTACTTTTTCTATAAAATATTTCTGGCAGATTGTTTACGTGTTATTAGGTTTTGCCAAGCTTGTTGTAGTTGATCCATACATGCTATGCTTTTGTTCTAGCCATGGTTAGCTTCATAAACATGCCATCTTGCTGTAGGTATGCTTGTTTTTTCATGAATTGCCTTGTGGTGATCGCATCAAGCTCACCAAGATGCCTTCATATTATTATTTCTGCCATGCTCTGTTTTCTGCTAAGTCTGAAACCTGTTAACGAAACTTGCTATGTTTACAAGGTTGCCATCATATCTCCTGGTCCTTTTTGGATTATCGTCAGTAAGGGACTTTTGTCATATGCTTTTAGTAGAATACTGTCATGCCTTTTTTTGCCATGTTAAGTTCCTGTAGCATGTTGTTTTCGTGCTCTGTTATCTTTTGCACTTTTGCCATGCTTGTTTGAGCTTGATATGTTGTGATTTAGCCGTAGCTCAGTGTTCATCTTTTGTCAAGCATCTCCTATAGATTACTGTCATATGCTTTGTTGCTCTGTTTGAGTGCTGTAGCACTGTTTCTTGTTGCATTTTAAGTGCTATCATGCTGTTAATCGCAGATTCGTGTCATTCCTGTTCTGCTTGCCTTTTGCAAACCGTACATCCGTTTCCGGTGATCTTTATATCGATTTCGACCGAAATCATCTCATCTTTCCAGTGGCATGCTTGGTTTGCCAAGTTACTGCGTTGTTCATTATTTTCCTTCCGGAGCACGCATATGCATCGCATATTATATCTCGCATATCATTCATGTTTTGCATCATGTTGCTTGTGCATTTCTCGTGATTGATTGTGGTTCCATTGCTTGTGTTCTTGTCTTGGGTAGAGCCGGGAGATGAGTTCGTGAACGAGGAACCTGTTGAGCACGCTTACAAGTATGAAGCTTTCGACAACTCTGAGAACCTTGCAGGCAAGATGACCACCACTCGAAATCACTTCTATCTTTGCTTTGCTAGTTGTTCGTTCTACTGCCATGCTGCATTACCTATCACTTGCTATATCATGCCTCCCATACTGCCATGTCAGCCTCTAACCATCCTTTCCTAGCAAACCGTTGTTTGGCTAAGTTACCGCTTTTGCTCAGCCCTTCTTATAGCGTTGCTAGTTGCAGGTGAAGATGAAGTTGGTCCCATGTTGGAACATGGATATGTTGGGATATCACAATATCTCTTATTTAATTAATGCATCTATATATTTGGTTAAGGGTGGAAGGCTCGGCCTTATGCCTGGTGTTTTGTTCCACTCTTGCCGCCCCTAGTTTCTGTCTTACCGGTATTATGTTCCTTGAGTTTGCGTTCCTTACGTGGTCGGGTAATTTATGGGACCCCCTTGACAGTTCGCCTTGAATAAAACTCCTCCAGCAAGGCCCAACCTTGGTTTTACCATTTGCCACCTAAGCCTTTTTCCCCCGGGTTTTCGCGAGCCCGAGGGTCATCTTTATTTTAAACCCCCGGACCAGTGCTCCTTCGAGTGCTGGCCCAAACCGAGCGATGTCCGGCGCCCCCTGGGCAACCAGGGTCTATGCCAACCCGACGTCTGGCTCATCCGTTGTCCCCTGAGAATGAGATATGTGCAGCTCCTATCGGGATTTGTCGGCACATTCGGGGGCTTTGCTGGTCTTGTTTTACCATTGTCGAAATGTCTTGTAAATCGGGATTCCGAGACTGATCGGGTCTTTCCGGGAGAAGGTTTATCCTTCGTTGACCGTGAGAGCTTATGATGGGCTAAGTTGGGACACCCCTGCAGGGTATTATCTTTCGAAAGCCGTGCCCGCGGTTATGAGGCAGATGGGAATTTGTTAATGTCCGGTTGTAGAGAACTTGTCACTTGACCCAATTAAAATACATCAACCGTGTGTGTAGCCGTGATGGTCTCTTCTCGGCGGAGTCCGGGAAGTGAACACGGTTTGAGTTATGAATGACGTAAGTAGGAGTTCAGGATCACTTCTTGGTCATTGCTAGATGACGACCGTTCCGTTGCTTCTCTTCTCGCTCTCTTTTGCGTATGTTAGCCACCATATATGCTTTTGCCTGCTGCAGCTCCACCTCATTACACCATCCTTTCCTATAAGCTTAAGTAGTCTTGATCTCGCGGGTGTGAGATTGCTGAGTCCTCGTGACTCACAGATTCTACCAAAACTGTTGCAGGTGCCGATGATGCCAGTGCAGATGATGGGATCGATCTCAAGTGGGAGTTCGATGAGGAACGTGGTCCATACTATGTGTCTTTTCCTGATGATCAGTAGTGGAGCCCAGTTGGGACGATCGGGGATCTAGCATTTGGGGTTATCTTATTTTCATCTGGATCTTGACCGTAGACGGTCTATGTGTGTATTTTGGATGACGTATGATTATATTTATGTATTGTGTGAAGTGGCGATTGTAAGCCAACTCTTTATCCCATTCTTGTTCATTACATGGTATTGTGTGAAGATGACCCTTCTTCCGATAAAACCACTATGCGGTTATGCCTCTAACTCGTGCCTCGACACGTGGGAGATATAGCCGCATCGTGGGCGTTAGAAGTTGGTAATCAGAGCCATCCCCGACTTAGGAGCCCCCTGCTTGATCGAATCGCTGGCGTTGTTGAGTCTAGAACAAAAATGTTTTGAGTCTTAGGATTATATATATCGGAGAGTAGGATTCTTTTTACTCCTCAGTCCCTTCGTCGCTCTGGTGAGGTCTCCTAACGTAGAAGTTTTGACTATTCTCTCCTCAAATTTCACTAAAAATAATTTTAGGATCACGCGGGTATCTTGGAATCGTTCCGATGGTTTTGTGACGAGAACATTGTTCTTGGTGCCTCCTGACATTTAGGGGTTGTGGCAGTGTCCCGGGGAGTTGAGCTCCGAGGTGTTGTCGTCACAATTTTATCGTTGCAGTTCTGGAATACCTGAGTTTCGCCGACATCGAAATCTCTTTTATGCAGTTGTTGGTGAGATCACCTCGACGCCACCCAGTACTGGGCGGGAGTTCGGGAGTATTGCCATAACTTGTATAACGGATGCTTTTCGAAGGTTGAGGTAAACGATTTCCGAAGGTTTCTTGGTTATATGTTGACGGATGGATACAGCTGGATCTAGGGATTGCTAGTTTGTGTGATATATTTTGTGTCCCCTGTATCCCCAACACCAGATTGCATAACCAGAAAATTTCGGGAGTTTATAAGTGGGAATTCAAGTAGCCTTAGGATATCTTTCCGACAGACGCATGATATGAGATTGGGGTTCGACGTCTAGTGGTCCGCCTGTACACGGTTGGTTTTACAGTGGTCTCGTAGTGTCTTAAAGAGTCCTTGGCTATGCCGACTCGGGGACGCTTCGTATGTCATGTGCACAGCCTTGTACATGATGGTGCTGTACGATCGAGCCCGTGTGGGCCCCACCATGAAAACTTCGGACGGAATCTCTATCATATGTTTGTTCCGGCTTATTCTGCAAGCCAATACTTGTTTTGTTTTGTATTGTGGTATTCGAGTTGCTTCGAAGTCATATGTTGATTCCTTAGCTTTTTGAAGTGGCTTCTCAACTTATGGAAGTGTGATGATTTACTATGGAATTCGTTCGTTCATCTTCGTTCGAATGTTTATTGTGAAGACTATATGTTGCAATTTCTATCCGTTGATTCTACTTGTCTATTTGTCTATCAAGATGATGTCACCCTCTTCAGGATGGCTCCGCCAACGCGTCAGAATCCGGATCGCAATGAAGGGAGTCAAGCGAACCCTCCGCCACCACCTCCGCCTCCAGAGGCATGGCAAGCTATCATGGCAGCCACCAACGCCAATGCTCAGATGATTCTGCAACTCTTGCAAGAACGCACCCAAGGGCAAGGCAATCAAGGCAATCAAGGTCAAGGAAACAATCAGTTTCACTTCGCTACCCTCAACCAGTTTCTCGCAAATCAGCCCAAGTCTTTCAGCTACTGTGCCGAGGCCACGGATGCCGATGATTGGCTCGTGGACATCAACAAGCATTTTGAATGTACAATGTCAGGCCTGAGGACTATGTCAAGTTCGCTTCTTTCTAGCTCAAGGACCAAGCTGCTGATTGGAATCAGCAATACAAAGATTCCAGAGGAGGTCGTGTGATCACTTGGACTGACTTCTGTCGGGACTTCAAAGCACACCACATTCCACAAAGTGTTGTTGAGAGCAAGCGTGAGGAGTTCCGCAATCTCAAGCAAGGCAACATGTCTGTGTATCAATTCAACATCCAGTTTCAGAAACTTGCTCGCTTCGCTAAACAAGACGTTCCTGATGAAAAGAGCATGATCTATCACTTCAGAGGTGGCCTTAGAGAGGATCTGCAGTTAGCTCTCGTTCTTGTTGAGCCTACTCAGTTTGATCAATTCTATAATATGGCACTGAAGCAAGAGGCTGCTCAGCTCAAGTGTGAGGCTTCCAAGAAGAGAGTCAGGGACGCAGTTCAGTCTTCTTCTTCCTCACTTGTGGCAGCTAAGCAACAGAAGTTCCGGTTGCCTCCTCCTCCTCCGTTTCGTCAGTCTTACCAGCAGAAGAACAAAGGTGGCCATGGTTCTTCCAACTCTTCCAACTCTGGCTATCAGAACAAGTCTCAGAATCAAGCTCCAAAGTCCAATGCTCCTTATCATCGTCCACTCTCAGAGGTGACTTGCAACAAGTGTCAGCAGAAAGGTCACTATGCTAACAAGTGCTTCAACCAAAGGCGCCTTCCGCCTCCTCCTCCTGTCAGATCTTCCAGCAATGCAGTGGTCAAGCATAATCCAAAGTCTGCAAAGGTGAACATGATGAATGCAGCTCAAGTGGAGGAATCTACTGATGTGATAATGGGTAATCTTCTTGTTAATGATATTCCTGCAGAAGTTCTTTTTGATACTGGTGCATCGCTTTCTTTCATATCAAGACCATTTGCATTTAAGCATGAGTTGGTTTATAAAGATTTGCCTAGACCGTTATCAGTTGTCTCTCCGGGTAAATTCATGAATGCAAGCTCTATGGTTCCAGATGTTTCCATCAAGATGGGAAACTATAAATTTCTGTCTTCTCCAGTTGTTCTTGGTGACTCGGATATTGATCTTATTCTCGGGATGGACTGGCTTTCTAAGCACAAGGCTCAACTTGATTGTGCTGCCAGGGAAATTCAATTGACAAACTCTTCTGAGGATGTGATTATTTATGCCGCTCGTGATGAAACCATTCGGTTTTTTTCTCTCAATGAGAAGGGCGAATTGAATGCCATCTCTCAAATTCCAGTCGTTTGTGAGTACCAAGATGTCTTTCCAGAAGAGCTTCCGGGTATGCCTCCTCATCAGCCAGTTGAGTTCGTTATCGAACTAGAGCCTGGTACTGAACTCGTTTGCAAGCGTCCATACAAGCTTGGACCCAACGAGCCGAAGGAATTGAAGAAACAGCTCGATGAACAAGAACGTCTGGGTTTGATCAGACCGAGTTCATCTCCATGGGGTTGTGGTGTTCTTTTTGTAAAGAAGAAGGATGGCACGGACCGACTTTGTGTCGACTACCGTCCATTGAACAAGAAGACAATCAAGAACAAGTATCCACTTCCCAACATCAATGAGCTATTCGAGCAACTCAAAGGTGCTAAAGTTTTCTCGAAGCTTGACCTTCGAATGGGTTATCATCAGATTCGCATTCGTGAAGAAGATATTCCCAAGACAGCATTCAGAAGAAGCTTTGGTTCTTATGAATATACTGTCGTGTCTTTCGGCCTTGTAAATGCTCCTCCAGTATTCTCTCGGATGATGAATTTCATCTTTAACCCCTATACCAATGAATTTGTCCTGGTGTATCTCGATGATATCTTGGTCTTCTCCAAGAATAAGAAGGATCATGCCAAACATTTGCGATTGGTGCTCGACAAGCTCAGAGAGTATCAATTCTATGTGAAGTTCTCCAAATGTGAGTTTTGGCTTGATGAAGTTCTTTTCCTTGGTCACATCATCTCTGCCAAGGGCATCGCTATTAACCCCGAGAAGGTGTCCGCAATTGTGAATTGGGAACCTCCTCAGAATGTCAAGCAGCTCCGCAGTTTTCTCGGTCTTGCAAGCTATTGCCGAAGATTCGTTGAGAATTTCTCCAAGATTGCAAAGCCTCTTTCCAACCTCCTCCAGAAGCATGTGAAGTATGTCTGGTCTCCTGAGTGTGACATTGCTTTCAACACTCTCAAAGAGAAACTAGTCACAGCTCATGTTTTAACTCCTCCTGATGAATCCAAGCCATTTGAAGTTTTCTGTGATGCTTCTCTTCAAGGTCTCGGTGCTGTGTTAATGCAAGAGAAGAAAGTTGTGGCCTATACCTCTCGTTAGTTGAAGCCCAATGAGAAGAACTACCCCACTCATGATCTAGAGTTGGCGGAAGTTGTCCATGCATTAATAACATGGAGACATCTCTTGTTGGGAAGACAAGTGGACATATTCACCGATCACAAGAGTCTCAAGTACATCTTCACTCAGCCCAACCTCAACCTCAGGCAAACTCGATGGGTCGAAATGATTCAAGAGTACAATCCGAGTATTGAATATACTCCAGGCAAAGCCAATGTCATTGCAGATGCTTTAAGCAGGAAGGCTTATTGCAACAGCCTAAATCTCAAGCCATTCCAACCGGATCTTTGTGAAGCTTTCCGCAAGCTGAATCTCCAAGTTGTTCCTCAAGGCTTTCTTGCCAACCTCTTAGTCTCTCCTACTTTGGAAGATCAAATTCGTGAGGCACAACTTCTTGATGCCATGGTGAAGAAGGTGAAACGTGGTATCGACAAGGGTCTTTCCAAATACAAGTGCTATCGCATTGATGACAGAGACACTTTATTCTTCGAGGACCGGATTGTGGTTCCTAAAGGTGATCTAAGGAAAGTCATTATGAACGAGGCACACAATTCTCTCCTGTCCATTCATCCTGGAAGTACGAAGATGTACCATGACCTCAAGCAGTCGTATTGGTGGACTCGAATGAAGCGAGAAATTGCTCAATTCGTGAATGAATGTGATGTCTGTCGAAGAGTGAAAGCAGAACACCAACGACCAGCTGGTCTCCTCCAGCCTCTTGCTATCCCAGAATGGAAGTTTGATCCTATCGAAATGAACTTCGTGACTGGATTTCCCAAGTCCAAACGCGGAAACGATGCTATCTTCGTTGTCATCAACAAGCTTTCTAAAGTGGCTCATTCCTTCCAATCAAACAATCCATCACAGCAGCTCAGTTGGCAGAGCTATACACCTCCAAAATTTTCTCCTTGCACGGCATTCCACAATTGATTTCTTCAGATCGTGGAAGCATCTTCACCTCTAAGTTCTGGGACTCCTTCTAGAAGGCCATGGGCACAAACATTCGCTTCAGCACAGCTTTCCATCCTCAAACTAGTGGCCAAGTCGAGCGAGTCAATCAAATTCTTGAAGATATGCTCAGGGCTTGTGTCATTTCCTTTGGCATGAAATGGGAATATTGTCTTCCATATACCGAATTCTCCTACAACAACAGCTTCCAAGCAAGTTCGGGCAAGGCCCCATTCGAGATTCTCTATGGCGAAAAGTGTCGTACTCCTCTCAATTGGTCAGAGACTGGTGAACGCCAACTTCTTGGCAATGACTTAACCAAAGAGGCTGAAGAAATGTGTAAAGTCATCCGTGATAATCTCAAAGCCGCGCAATCGCGCCAGAAGAGTTACTACGATAGTAAGCACCGTGATGTGGCTTTCGAGAACGGAGACCATGTCTACCTCCGCGTCTCTCCAATGAAAGGCACTCGTCGCTTCGGTATCAAAGGGAGCTTGCCCCTAGATACGTGGGTCCTTTCAAGATCATTGGCAAAAGAGGCGACCTCGCCTATCAACTTGAGCTTCCTTCCAACTTCGCGAACATGCACGATGTGTTCCACGTGTCACAGCTCCGCAAGTGCTTCAAGACGCCTGAGCGCACCATCAACTTCGAAGAGATTGACCTTCAAGAAGATATGTCTTATCATGAGCACCCCGTTGCTATTCTTGAAGAAACTGAGCGCAAGACTCGCAACAAGTCAATCAAATTCCTGAAAGTGAAGTGGTCGCATCATTCCAACCGGGAAGCCACCTGGGAACATGAGGACCATCTCCGTTCCAAATATCCGGAGTTCTTTCAGTCCTAGATCTCGGGACGAGATCCTCTTGTAGTGGTGGAGTGTTGTAACACCCCGGATGTAACTTTCCATATTTGTAACTCCAACTCTTGCCATTTTCGGCTTTGTGCTATGATATTCTCCTCGTGGTCGGGTTTTGTCTTTCGTTTTGCATTTTGTTCATGTCATGCATTTCATATCATGTCATCATGTGCATTGCATTTGCATACGTGTTCGTCTCATGCATCCGAGCATTTTCCCCGTTGTCCGTTTTGCAATTCGGCGCTCCCATCTCCTCTGACGCACCCCTCTTGTTTTCTTTCGTGAGCGGGTTTCAAACATTCTCGGAATGGACCGAGGCTTGTCAAGTGGCCTTAGTATACGACCGGTAGGCCACCGGTCAAGTTCCGTTCCATTTGGAGGTCGTTTGGTACTCCAACGGTTAACCGGGCACCCGCAATGTCCATTTGTGTGTTGCAGCAAAACCCCCCTCAAAAACAGCCCAAAACCCACCAAACCCTCTTCCATGTTGTAGGTCGTTCGATCACGATCGTGTGGGCAAAAACCGCACCTCATTTGGACTCTCCTAGCTCCCTCTACCTATTTATATGTGACCCTCCCGAAATACATCCGGAGATGAAACCCTAACCCGCTCCTCCCGTCGCCGCCGGACGCGTCCGCTCCCCGCCGGACGAACCCGCGCCGCCGCCCTCGCCCAATCACGCCACGACACATCAGCGCCGTACGTCGGACGAACCCGCCGGCCCGCCGAAGCCCGCCGCGGGCCCTCCAGGCCCGCTTCCTCCCGCGCCGCCGCTCAGGCCCCGTCGCCCCGCGCCCGCCTCCTCACCGCGTCGCTCCGCCGCCGCCGGCCGCCGTCGTGCGCCGCGCGAGCCCGCGGTGCCCCGCCACCGTTCGGCACCGCCGCCCTCGTCGCCCGCGCCTCCTCCGGCCACCCCCTCCGACCGCCGGGCATCCTCCCTCCGTCTCCGGCGCCATTCACGGCGAGGCCGAGCCCGAGCCCGAGCGCTCTCTCCGGCGCCATTCACGGCGAGGCCGAGCCCGAGCCCGAGCGCGAGTCCATGTTAAGTTCCTGTAGCATGTTGTTTTCGTGCTCTGAACATTGCTACCTGACGCTGTTTCAGACATGTCCAGTAATTTCACCAAGTCTGTGATCCTGTTATCTTTTGCACTTTTGCCATGCTTGTTTGAGCTTGATATGTTATGATCTAGCCGTAGCTCAGTGTTCATCTTTTGTCAAGCATCTCCTGTAGATTACTGTCATGTGCTTTGTTGCTACGTTGGAGTGCTGTAGCATTGTTGCTTGTTGCATTTTAAGTGCTATCATGCTGTTAATCGCAGATTCGTGTCATTCCTGTTTTGCTTGCCTTTTGCAAACCGTACATCCGTTTCCGGTGATTTTATATCGATTTCGACCGAAATCATCTCATCTTTCCAGTCGCATGCTTGGTTTGCCAAGTTACTACCTTGTTCATCATTTTCCTTCCGGAGCACGCATATGCATCGCATATCAGATCTCGCATATCATTCATGTTTTGCATCATGTTGCTTGTGCATTTCTCGTGATTGATTGTGGTTCCGTTGCTTGTGTTCTTGTCTTGGGTAGAGCCGGGAGACGAGTTCGTGAACGAGGAACCTGTTGAGTACGCTTACGAGGATCAAGCTTCCGACCACTCTGAGAACCTTGCAGGCAACATGACCACCCCTCGAAATCACTTCTATCTTTGCTTTGCTACTTGTTCGTTCTATTGCCATGCTGCATTACCTATCACTTGCTATATCATGCCTCCCATATTGCCATGTCAGCCTCTAACTATCCTTTCCTAGCAAACCGTTGTTTGGCTAAGTTACCGCTTTTGCTCAGCCCTTCTTATAGCGTTGCTAGTTGCAGGTGAAGATGAAGTTGGTTCCATGTTGGAACATGGATATGTTGGGATATCACAATATCTCTTATTTAATTAATGCATCTATATATTTGGTTAAGGGTGGAAGGCTCGGCCTTATGCCTGGTGTATTGTTCCACTCTTGCCGCCCCTAGTTTCTGTCTTACCGGTATTATGTTCCTTGAGTTTGCGTTCCTTACGCGGTCGGGTGATTTATGGGACCCCCTTGACAGTTCGCCTTGAATAAAACTCCTCCAGCAAGGCCCAACCTTGGTTTTACCATTTGCCACCTAAGCCTTTTTCCCCCGGTTTTCACGAGCTCATTCGGGGGCTTTGCTGGTCTTGTTTTACCATTGTCGAAATGTCTTGTAAACCGGGATTCCGAGACTGATCGGGTCTTTCCGGGAGAAGGTTTATCCTTCGTTGACCGTGAGAGCTTATGATGGGCTAAGTTGGGACACTCCTGCAGGGTATTATCTTTCGAAAGTCGTGCCCGCGGTTATGAGGCAGATGGGAATTTGTTAATGTCCGGTTGTAGAGAACTTATTACTTGACCCAATTAAAATACATCAACCGTGTGTGTAGCCGTGATGGTCTCTTCTCGGCGGAGTCCGGGAAGTGAACACGGTTTGAGTTATGAATGACGTAAGTAGGAGTTCAGGATCACTTCTTGGTCATTGCTAGATGACGACCGTTCCGTTGCTTCTCTTCTCACTCTCTTTTGCGTATGTTAGCCACCATATATGCTTTTGCCTGCTGCAGCTCCACCTCATTACACCATCCTTTCCTATAAGCTTAAATAGTCTTGATCTCGCGGGTGTGAGATTGCTGAGTCCTCGTGACTCACAGATTCTACCAAAACAGTTGCAGGTGCCAACGTTGCCAGTGCAGATGATGGGATCGATCTCAAGTGGGAGTTCGATGAGGAACGTGGTCGTTACTATGTGTCTTTTCCTGATGATCAGTAGTGGAGCCCAGTTGGGACGATCGGGGATCTAGCATTTGGGGTTATCTTATTTTCATCTGGATCTTGACCGTAGACGGTCTATGTGTGTATTTTGGATGATGTATGATTATATTTATGTATTGTGTCAAGTGGCGATTGTAAGCCAACTCTTTATCCCATTCTTGTTCATTACATGGGATTGTGTGAAGATGACCCTTCTTGCGACAAAACCACTATGCGGTTATGCCTCTAAGTCGTGCCTCGACACGTGGGAGATATAGCCGCATCGTGGGCGTTACAAAATAAGACGGTAACACAATTGAATTACTTGTTAAAAATCTTGTTGGTATATGTCTTGCTCATCTGCCTCTCCATCGGTAAATATGTTAGCAATTTAGGCTGCTTGAGCGTGGTGTTTGCTTCTTGTTGTAGCTCAGATCCCAGTATTTTTTGTTGCAACGCTATGTATTGCTTGGCAAACTGCAGCAATGAGTTGCCAGGCCTCACATACCGCTTCAGAATAGCATTGAACCCCTCGCTGCGCTGTGTACTCTGCAGAAATGGGAAGAAGCAGTACATGAAGTAGGCCGGCACCCAGTACATTCGCTTATCCCACAGGCTAGTAAGCGTCTCGTTGTCTTGGACTTGATATGTTTCAATCGTAGCTGTCCAGCTTCGGTCAAACTCCTCCACCGTCAAGCTGTGGTCCACGCACAACTCGAATGCCTTGTGCAGCTCTGGACGGTCGGCAAAGAATGGTCCTAGCGTCTCCTCAGCCTTCTTAATAATATACCACCTGCAGTGCATGCGCACTGCCAACGGAAAGACCTCCTCTATGCCTGCACGCATGCTAAAATCCTGGTTTGTTATTATGTTCATCGGAGCAAGTCCAGCCATGCACTCCAACAAGGTTTTGAATAGCCAAGTGTACCCATCAGTATCTTCATTCCGAACGAGCCCGCAACCGAACTGCAATGACTGATTCTGGTTATTTATTCCTATGAATGGAGCGCAGGGCATCTTGTACATATTAGTGAGATATGTCGCGTCGAACGAAATGCAATCTCAGAAATGTTTGTAGGCTCTTCTTGCAGCACCACCCAGCCAATACATGTTCCTGACACGGTCCTCATCGTCCAAACTTATCCTGTAGAAGAAATCAGGATCTGCTTTTGCTTTCTCGTCGAAGTAGGCTATCTTGTCTTCTATGTCAGCCAACCTGCTCTCTCTAAGGTACTTTGCCTTTAGGTTTGTGACGTCTGCTGGTATGTAGGGCATGCTACTCAGAGTTCCATTTTTGCTGTGGATCATGGATAGTATCTGTACCATTCTTGATGGACTGACGTTACAATCATGTAGTAGCTTTATGAATTTCTTCTCGAGGGGGCTGAATCCTCTGTGGGCGCTCAGAAATTTTACCAGGTCAAACTTCTTTATGAGTTCATGGTTGTGCTCCTCGAAATATTCAGTGACCACCCACCGTGCTCCATCTACGTTTAGCTTACATCGGACAGGGCATTCCGTCTTGACAATGATACCTCTCCTTCGTTCCGGCACGACAAGCGCAACACCTTTACCCTTCTTGTTCCTTCGTGCCTTGTAGCACCTCATCTCACCTCTGATGTACTTGTTAGTTTTTTTAATTTTCCTATGGTATTCGGTGTTGACCGCAAACCCATGGAACATTGCATATCTTTGGTAGAATTCCTTGGCATCTTCAACGAATCAAATCTCTGCCCAACATATGGTGGCTGAGGTACCATGATTTCTGATTACCCATCTTCTTCATCCCCTTGTGCTTCGTCATCAGTTTCATCATTCACTTCAGTATCGGCAGTTGTTTCATCTGCTTGACTGATGCTTGTGCTGGTGTGCAAAAGTGTGCTTGTCAGTATTGCTGGAACGATTGCCATTTCCGACAGTGCTTCTGCATTGTTTGTGGCAAGATTGTTGACTGGCTGGTGGAATGCTTCTTCCGTGTGCTCAGAGGTTCCTGCAATAGATGTCCCCGCGCCGCTGTTGATCGTAGTTGAAGGTCCTACAAAACAAAAACAGGTGCGTGTGAAAGCATGGCTTCAATGGTAGGTTTATCGCAACGGAATATAGCAACTGCATCTAATTTGGCTTGACATCATTCATAGAGCAAGTCATGGCATCTGCATGTGGCCATGCATGGCAACTGCAGTTTTTTAGTCATGGCAGCTACAGTCCAACAAACATGGCATTAATTTTTGCCAAGGCATGGCAACCAGCATCTTTAGCATCAAACCTTGGATTCTAGGTACGAGCTCACTAGGCAAATGGAATCAATCACGAATGTTGCACACAGGCATACAACAATTGACAAATCCTAAAGCCAATAGATGACTATTTGCACGCGTCCACTTGGTAGGATTTTTTTGTTGTTTTTCTGCCACCACCGTGACAAATCCACTTCCCCCCCCCCCATGCTATTTCCACAAAAGCAAATGCACTACTGTTTTTTGGGTTCACATTTTTTTACCTTGTTGTGCCGCATGTGCTGATAGTATCTGGTTTGTCATTCCAATTTGATGTGCTCTATCTGCAATAGCGTTGGCCTGCAATTGTGAAGCTTGCCATGAGACGTTTGCCGATGTGGTTCCACCATAACAACCTGTGAACATTTAGCAGTTGGGCAATGCATGGCAACTGTAGTTTGTACAACATGGCACATGTAGTGGTCCAACCACGCCACACAGATTTTTTTCACACTTGTCACCCACAGTTGTTTAGACATTGCAATCACATTTGATTATACATGGCAACTACAGTTGTCCATGCATGGCAACTGCAGCTGTCCAGGCATGGCAACTGCAGCTGTCAAGTCACCATGAAAACCCCAATGTCACCTATGTTCCTTCTCCTAATGCACTGTTCACAACTTCACTTCATAGACTCACCTGTGTATGACGTTGATGGCAGGTACATGGTTGCCGCTTGTTGCCACGTGCTGCATGAAGGTCCTACATTTTTCCATATAACTCGTAAGTCTTTGCCATCCTTGCAAGTTTAATTTCATGGCCACACCAGTATGTTTCTTTTTTGTATGCGTTACCTTGATTTGCCACATTGGCTACTTGAAGTTGGTCGCCCGTACATTTGTCAGCGTTCACGCCCTGTGCCTGAACTTGCCATGGTATCCCCTTGTGTGTGGTTGGGTCATAAACCTACGAAAAATGACATTGTAGGACATAAGTAGAATGCCATCTTCCTCGTCATAAACATGGCAACTGTCCTTTTTTATCATGCATCGTACTGATGCTCGCGTACTGATCTAGTAGTGGCAGCAACGGCCGAGCAGAAATGAGTTGATTGTACTCTGCTGCATCCCAAGGGGGCGTTTCCGGCCTTTGAGAAAACCAAGGATCAGTGTCATCTTCAAGATTCATTTTTCCGCTTTTTCTCCCATTGTGTTTTCAGTCACTGCATGAACAAAACCGCATCAATATCCGCAAAATGCATTCTTGTTGTTTGCACATAAAAGATAACACGGCAATCTTATCACATTTCTTGCATAGACAACCAACACATCATGGCAAGTAGGACATGCACATTCATTCTCTTCTCTAAAATCTGGATATGCCAACTATCATTTTGAACCGATGGCAACATCCAACATAATATGATGGCAAGTAACAACATAATATTGTGGCAGCTGATGGCAAAGATAGGTGGCAACTAACATAAGATACAAGTGGCAATTATTTTTCCTCCCTCCCTATGCCGAATTCCTCCTTTCTTCCCCTATTTTTAGTGATTCCTATGCATCCTTCTATAGCAACTACTCACACCAAGCCAACCTAGAAGCTTAGCTCAACTCTAGGATTGAATATGGAAGATCTGGCATATGTTGGTGGGCAAATGTGAATACACAAAAATCCGTGGTGTGTTTGCCATGACAGCGTGGATCTAGTCGCCATCTTCGTGGGCAATCTGCAATTTAAATTTTGTGGATAGAAGAAGGAAGAGAAACAGAAGGAGATCGGAGATCCACCTGTTAGCTCGTCGTCTCGGCAGGGCGGGGTTGGGGGGTGGGTAGCGGTGGGGAGGCGCTAGGGATCTACTCTGGTTGCCATGGCAACTAGAGAAGGAAGGCGATGGAGGTAGGGGATCGAGAGGTAGGAGACGACGGCGGTAGATCGGACTGGGGTTGGAAGGCAGGCCGGGACGAGGGGCGCATTAGGTCGTGCGGGCAGTGCGGTCGATCGCCCGGACGTGTGGGCGATTGTGCCACACACCAGACGTGCGGGCTGTGGCTACCTGCGCCCGGACGCCGTCGTGCGGGCGGGGTCGTCTCCGTGCCACACAGGGCGTGTGACACAACCCCACTAGATGCCACACGTATGGCAGTTATTGGCGTCCTTTAATTTTTCCCTAACAGGGACTTCGCTCCATGGCAGCACACAAACAGGGAGATTTAATTTTTCCCTTTTTAATTCCTCTCTTCGTCAGCCGCTGGCCGTTTCTAGTAATCCTTTTTGAAAAGTGCATAGACTTAGAGTATGTCTAACCTGATTAAATACTTGTTTTGCAAGCATGGTCCCTGTGATATAATCTACAAACACTACATCATGTATTGATAATTGCTAGCAGGCCATCTAGCATTACTTCCGGCAACGATCAAAGTTCGACCGATGTTTCTTTATTTGCTTCGGTCCTCCACGATCATCGCCATCCAGGTTTTATGTTTCTTAGCTATTTGTTTAGCACATGAATTATTATACAGAGAATATTTTCTGTTCTTTTGTGCTGCATTATTTTTGCAAAGAAATTTTTCCGACCCTCGTACATGGCGTCGGTCAGGCCAGTCTCTCGTTGTCACCTCGGCATGTCCACCAATGTCGATATTGACCTCGTGCCTGATAATCAACCTTGACTATGTCACGCCGCCTTCTCGGCAATCCAATGTCGTCGTCCAGCCTGCGCTAATCACGCCAGACCAATCTTAGAGTCACAGGGAGATTTGATTTTTCCTTTCTCTATTATATAATTAAGTTTGGAGGCCCTCTACACTTTGATTAATGGTCTCTCTTTCATGTGTTTCCTAATGCAATTAGCACTACTAGTTGCTGCACGTCCATCAAGATCGGATTGATGCACCAAGCTATCTTACGCGTCTGACATCCACCGCGCCGACCGACACCTCTGCGCAATGAGTTCGGATGATGCTAGGCCGATGTTTTCGTCCCACGCATGCCGACCTACATCAATATATTCGCGCTGCCACTCCGTCTAACCGACCTCGGCGCCCGGGCCAAATTTACCTGATTATTCGCTTTGCATATATTAATTATGCATTATATTTTCTTTCTTTCAATTATTGTTGTTTCTTGCTTGCACTGTTTTGTTGGTGCAGGAAATCAATTTTGACTGCGATATATGGTCACCTTGGTGTGCCGACGTTGTCATCCCACTTTCATCGACCGAATTGTGTCGTCACTTCGGTACACTGCTCGTGCCAACATTAAGTCGATGCTTGATACGCTAACCTGCTTCGTCACGTTAGCGGGGCTGGGGGCTCCACCTCGCCACATCAACGACGTTGCGTTGCCACTTTGGAACGCCGAGCTCTTCGCCCGTCCACCTTAGGGCCAGCTCGGGGGGCTTGGACCTAGTCCGGCCGCAGGCTCGACTGCGTCATCTACACCGAGTACATCAACTAGCTAAGTCGCTTTCATGCTTGATTTTTTAATGTTTAATTTTTGTTCGGTTCGACCAAGCATTATATTTGTATCAAGCAAAAAAGTTGTTTGTTAAAAACTTAGTTTTTTTAAAACACTTCTTTTTCCCATGTTATTTGGGGGCTCTTAAATTTACATGAGCCGTTTTATAATAAGTGTTTTCTTCCTGGTCATTGCAAAATCTTTTTCTATCACTCCTTTTTTCGACGCGAGTGTGTGGTCAATAGCCGGGGAGCCTAGTTTCTCTCTCACTCAGGCAAAGCGTATTCGCTCCCTGGTCATCGAAACCCCATCAATTCCATCACAACTAGACGTAGGATTTTACCTTCATCGTAAGGGGCCGAACTAGTATAAAACTCTCTTGCGTCCCTTGTCCGCTTTAACCCCTTTAAGCTAACCCGTAGCGATGGCTCCACGACTAAGTCCTTTCTGTAGGACATCTGCCATGACAAAACCATGACAGTTGGTGCCCACCGTGGGGCTATCGCACGATAGTTCGAAGTTCTTGGAGGCCAACTTCGAAGGACTCAAGGGTTACGCTGTGGGCCGGATGACCAAGAGTCGTCGCGGCAAGCTCTACATCGACGATGCAGGCTGGGACCCCGAGGCCGGCTCAATCGAGTACGGCTACCGGGCCCCCTTTGGTGGCATACACGTTTTCATTGGCAAGATCGGCGAACCGGGCCCTGAGCCGGACATCTGCACCGACCTCGTCGAAACGGCTCAGCGTCCGAGGTCTGTCCGGGTCAAGCCTGTCATGAAGCGTGCCTTCGTGGGAGTTATCCATGGAGGGGAATCTGAGGATAGATCGAAATCTGGTGGTCAGACCGTCCTTTATTCCGGCGACGAGTCATCGACCGGAGAGACCGAGATGTTATATCAGTTACAAGATGGCCGGATTGGGGGCTGTTCCGATGGCGACAGTATTCCGGACCCCTTGGATCTGCCAAACCGGGTTGCGATCTTCATGGCCGGCACGCAACCGGCGCTCCACTCTTCGACCGCAGCGGCCGGGGCAGGAGGCCCTGTGCGACCGCCAGCTCAGGTTCTATCTGATTTGTTTGATGCGTTGGCAACGCTGATGGCGGAGGTTAACCCGGCGGATCAGGATGCACACAATGCGGAAATCGCGGAATTGAAAGATCAGATCACCCAGGCCAAAGCCGACTTAGCAGCTGAGGATACCAGGATGGCCGCGGAGCGAGCCGCTTTGGATGCACAAGCTTACCAGATTATGCTGGATCAGAGTGCGTCGAACGAAGTCCTGAAGAGGAGGCATCGATCTCGCTTGCCGCCGGTTTATGACGGTAGAAATCTTTTTAACACCCCAAGAGCGGGGACCAGTAATCCGCCGGTGGTAAACCGGGCGGAGGCACCGGGGGCAGGGGCGCCGGTTCAGCCACGTTTGGTGGATCCGCCTCGTCAGAACAACATTGTGGCACCGCATGTCCCCATGCCACCGGGTCATTATTCTAACCCGATGGACAACATTGTCGCTGCTGCTTCACGGCTGGCGGCCATCCCGATCGAAGGCGATTCTCCAGCGGCGGTCGAGACGCGTCGGGTTAAGGAGCTTCTTCAGACAACCTTGGTTCAACAGGAGGCTTATTCATATAGTCGCGATCGGATTCATTCCACTCCTAGTCCAAGCCGGAGTTACAGCAGGCGTATGGATGAACCGGCAGTGTCAAGCAATGCACGGAACCGTGATCCGCCCCGTGGCAATAACCCGGCGGGTGGTGCTGGTGATGCTCAGGAGGTGGTGGACCGGGCTCGGGCACGCAAAGAAGCCGAGTTAGCGGCGCAGCATGAAGCCCGTCAGCTTATTCCGGTTCGTCCAACCACATCAGTGGAACTAGGAGTTACCTCTAGTTCTTTGGGAGTGCCATGTCTTGTCCCAGCATTGCGCAATGTGCGCCTGCCCAAGGATTTCAAGGGCCCGCTCAAGGTGCTAAATTACACCGCCGATTTATCCCCTGAAACGTAGGTCGAAAGTTATGAGATGGCCATGGAGATGTTGGATGTGGATGATGCGGCATGTGCGAAATACTTCACCATGATGCTAGAAGGGACATCCCACACTTGGTTAAAGAGCTTACCGGCTAATTCTATCAGGTCATGGGCCGAGTTGAGAGCCCGATTTATTCAGAATTTCAAGGATACATGCAAGCAGCCCATGTCAATTGTGGACTTAGCTGCCTGTGTCCAGGAGGAAGGAGAGTCAACAACCCACTGGGTGCGCCGGGTTTCGGAGATTTTGCATTTATCAGATCGCATCAACGCTGACACCGCAGTTTTAACATTGGAAGGCAATTGCCGGTTTGAACCCCTGAAGTTGAAGTTGGGATGGCTCAAACGTCATTGTAATGACATGGGAACCCTCATGGCTGCACTGGGGAAGTATGCCGACTCTGATAGCACCAAGGATCCCGAGTCTGACAATGATAAGACAGGGAAGGGAAAGAAGAGCGGCAACACCAAGGGGCAGCACCACAACCCGGCGGGTCATGGAAACGGCGGCAAGCGTAAGGTGGACCATGGTTTAGACTTTGTGGCTAATACTAATACACACGACAAGGGCCAGCGGCGTAAGGGTAAACCACCCCAGCGCGGTGGAAGGCCAAATCCTAATCCGGACCGTTTGTCTTATCTATTGAACCAGCCCTGTCCAAAGCATGGGACGAAGGAGGAACCGTCCACGCACCTCTGGAAAGATTGTTACATCATGCAAGACTTCAAAAATTCTGATTCTTTCCCGTATGATCATGGACCAGGAGGCGGTTCGGGCCCCGGGTCTCATGGGCCGGGTTATGGTGGAGGAAATTCCGGTTCAGGCTTCCACGGTAATCAGGGTGGACATAACAATCAAAGTAATCAGGGTAATCAAGGTGGCTATAATCATCAGGGCAATCAGCAGCAGCAGCAGTCGGGTTACCAGAGCAACCCGAAGCAGTTGAATAGTGGATAGTATCATGTCTTCACCACTAGCTTGGACAAGCGCGATTAGAAGCTTCATAAAAGGGTGGTGAATCCCGTTGAACCGGCGGTTCCCCGTTATTTGCGCTGGTCCGAGCAGCCGATTGTGTGGAATAGAGAAGATCATCCACCCCGGGTTGACAATCCGGGTCATCTGGCTCTGGTGGTGGCACCTCAGGTGGGAGGTTATAAGTTCACTAAGGTACTCGTGGATGGAGGGGGTAGGATCAATATCCTTTATGATGAAACCCTCCGTCGCATGGGGTTAACAGATAAAAATCTTAAACCGTCCAATACGGTGTTCCATGGTGTAGTGCCTGGTAAGTCGGCATATCCTGTTGGTAAGATAGCTCTGGAGGTGGCTTTTGGAGATGAGCATGACTCGAGATCAGAAACCTTGACCTTTGAAGTGGTGAAAATCAGCATCCCGTATCATGCCCTATTTGGACGGCCAACTTATGCTAAGTTTATGGCACGGCCTTGTTATGTCTATATGCAGCTCAAGATGCCAGGTCACAAGGGAACTATAACCGTGCATGGGAGCCGGAAGATTGCTCTAGAATGTGAAGAAGGTGATGCGGCTTATGCTGAGTCGGTTTGTGCAACAGAAGAGTTGAAGTTTTACAAGGACAATGTTGATCCGGCAGATATGACTTCGTTGAAGAAACCAACTACAGAGCATGATCCGACCCTGAAGTTTAAATCAGCTGATGAGACTAAGCTTGTTGACTTCGTGCCTGGCGATTCGTCCAAGCAGTTTAGCATCAACGCTAACTTGGATCCGAAATAGGAAAGCACACTCATCGAGTTCATCCGTGAGAATCGAGACATCTTTGCATGGAAGCCTTCCGACATGCCATGTGTACCGAGAGAACTCGCTGAGCACACCCTCAATGTTGATCCCAAGTATAAACCGGTCAAGCAGTTTCTCCGCCGGTTCAATGAAGAAAGACGCAAAGCTATTGGAGAAGAAGTAGCCAGGCTCTTGGCGGCTGGATTTGTCATTGAAGTATTCCATCCTGAGTGGTTGGCTAATCCGGTGCTAGTCCTCAAGAAGAATGGCACTTGGCGTATGTGTGTGGACTACACAGATCTCAACAAAGCTTGTCCAGCAGATCGTTTTGCCCTTCCCCGTATTGATCAAATTATTGATGCTACGGCGGGTTGTGAGCGTTTAAGCTTTTTAGATGCATACACTATTTATCGTCAGATCAAAATGGCAGTTAAGGACCAGGAGAAGACAGCCTTCATAACTCCCTTTGGAGCCTTCTGCTATGTGTCCATGCCCTTTGGGCTCAAGAGTGCCCAGGCGACTTATCAACGGTGTGTGCAGAATTGTCTGCATAAACAGATCGGCCGCAATGTTCACGCCTATGTGGATGATATTGTGGTAAAATCAAGGAAGAAGTAGACATTGATTGATGACTTGAAGGAAACTTTTGATAACCTAAGGGTTTATAAAATGATGCTTAATCCGGCCAAGTGTGTCTTTGGTGTACCTGCAGGCAAGCTCTTGGGCTTTTTGGTGTCTAACAGGGGCATTGAAGCTAATACGGAAAAGATCAAGGCCATCACCTCCTTGGCTAAACCAAAATGTATCAATGATGTTCAACGCCTGGCAGGCCGGATTGCCGCGTTGAGCCGGTTTGTCAGTCGCCTTGGCGAGAAGGCCATCCCTTTATATCAGATGCTGAAGAAAACGGATAACTTCGTCTGGAGTGACGCCGCTAATGAAGCATTTGAGGACTTAAAGCGGCGGCTGGCTAATCCGCCGATTCTCGCTGCTCCAGTGGACAAAGAACCATTGTTGCTATATGTGGCAACTAATGCTCGGGCTGTTAGTGTGGCTATTGTGGTGGAACGCAAGGAAGCAGGAAAGGAATATCCGGTTCAGCGGCCGGTTTACTATATCAGTGAGGTACTTATTGAGTCCAAGCAGAGGTACCCGCATTGGCAAAAATTGGTGTATGGGGTTTTCATGGCAAGCCGGAAGCTTAAGCAGTATTTCCAAGGTCATCCCATCACGGTGGTCAGCTCTGCTCCTTTGGGGGATATAATCCAGAACAGGGAGGGAACTGGTCGGATTGCTAAGTGGGCTATCGAGCTCGGGCCTCACGGGTTGAAATACATACCCCGAACGGCGATCAAATCTCAGGCACTTGTGGATTTCATCAATGATTGGACAGAATTACAAATGCCAGAGGAGAAGCCGGATCACACTTCTTGGACTATTCATTTTGATGGGTCCAGGCAATTGGAGGGCTCGGGGGCTGGAGTCGTATTAACTTCCCCACGAGGTGATAAGTTTTTTTATGTTCTTTGTTTAATGTTCCCTTGCACTAACAATGTAGCTGAATATGAGGCTTTACTCCATGGTCTTCGGATGGCTAAGGAGATGAACCTCAGCCGAGTTAAGTGCTTCGGTGACTCGGATCTGGTGGCTCAACAAGTGTCCGGCACATGGGATTCCAAGGACCCACTAATGGCAGCATATCGTCGTGAGGTGGATATTGTTGCAGGTCACTTTAAAGGTTATCTGGTGGATCATGTGGACCGGCGGAAGGATGAAGCGGCGGACGCTTTAAGCCGCCTGGGTTCCCAACGTAAACCGGTTCCACCTAATGTCTTCCTGGATGTTTTGCATAATCCGTTCGTCAAGCTCCCTGGTGAAGAGGATTTGGCTGTTCCTGATCTGGAGGCTCAGTTGGTGGCGGCTCTCCATGTTATCCTGGATTGGACGGTTCCATATCTGGCGTATATGAACCGGGGCGAGTTACCAGAGGATGAAACCTTGGCCAGGCAGATAACCCGACGGTCCAAGTCCATGACTATTATCAATGGAGAGTTACATCATTTCAGTGTCACAGGGGCGTTTCAACGCTGTGTGTCTCCTGAGGAAGGCCGTGAAAGATTTGCGTGAGATCCACGAAGGAGATTGTGGTCACCACGCCGGTTCAAAATCTTTGGTGTCCAAGGCGTTTCGTCATGGTTTCTATTGGTTGACAGCTCATGCTGATGCCGAGGACTTGGTCAAAAGATGTGATGGCTGTCAGAAATTCTCAAGGCACGCTTATGTACCGGCTCAAGAATTGAGGATGATTCCAATCACCTGGCCGTTTGCAACTTGGGGGCTGGATATGGTTGGGCCTTTCAAGAGGTCCAAGGACAAGAAGACCCACCTTTTGGTGGCGGTTGATAAGTTCACGAAGTGGGTGGAGGCAGAGCCAGTTAGTAAGTATGACGCAGCCACGGCGGTTCAATTCATCAAAAAGGTGATCTTCCGGTTTAGCTTTCCACACAACATTATAACAGACAATGGTACAAATCTGTCAAAGGGTGCCATGAAGGAGTTCTGTCAACGTGAGCACATCCGGCTTGACGTGTCATCGGTGGCTCACCCCCAGTCCAATGGTCAAGCAGAGAGGGCCAATCAAGAGATCTTGAGAGGCATCAAACCCTGGCTTATGGTTCCTTTGCAACGGACGCCGGGTTGTTGGGTTGAGGAGCTACCTTCAGTGTTATGGAGCATCAATACCACACCCAACAGATCGACAGGATACACACCGTTCTTCATGGTTTATGGAGCGGAAGCGGTTCTTCCTAGTGACATTCGTCATGACTCACGTCGTGTAGAGGCATACGTTGAAGTTGACAATGAGAAAGCATGACAGGAAGCTCTTGACCTGTTAGATGAGGAGCGTGACATGGCGGCAGCCCGTTCGGTGATTTATCAGCAAGATCTGCATCGTTATCATAGCCGCCGGGTTAGAACCAGAACCTTTCAGGAAGGAGATTTGGTGCTTCGACTCATCCAGGATCAGACGGATATGCACAAGCTATCCCCCCTTGGGAAGGACCTTTTGTGGTCAGCAAGAATCTGCACAAAGGGTCATACTACCTAATCGATGTTCGAGAGCGCAAAGACTCACGTAAATCGGAGGAGACCAACCGGCCGTGGAATATTGCTCATCTCTGGCCCTACTATTCTTGAGCTACAGGCTCTGCTTATGTACATATTATGACATTGTATATATTATGATCAATATAATAAACCGGAACCTCAGCTAATGCGGGGTATCAATTGTTTTCTTAGATCATGTGTGGTTACATGGAGCTTACAAAGCGGCGTCCGATTTACCCCTTGATTTAGCTTCTCAAAGCTTGATATTAGATCACTTGGGGGCTTGGTCGAACCCGAACCATAGCTACACCTCTTGATCGGCGCAATGCCACAGCATCACTTGGGGGCTTGGTCGAACCCGAATCATAGCTACACCTCTTGATCGGCGTAATGCCACAGCACCACTTGGGGGCTTGGTTGTATCCGAACCATAGCTACACCTCTTGATCGGCGCAATGCCACAACGTCACTTGGGGGCTGGGTCGAACCCGAACCGTAGCTACACCTCTTGATCGGCGTAATGCCACAGCATCACTTGGGGGCTTGGTCGAACCCGAACCATAGCTACACCTCTTGGTCAAATTTGGGGCCTGGCAGCCCGTGAAAAGCCTCGACTACAACGGTTTTTATTTGCCTTTTGCTGAGTTTTCTTTGTTTTAATAAGATTTGTGACATTTTTAAACCAGTGTTTATCAGCCCGGTTAGGCTATCAACTACAAGTTGACAGTATACAATCAAATTATAATTCGGAAACTATCAGCCCGGTCTGGTTTTGACTCAAAATCACCAGCATGGAATAAACTGGAGTTTATCACAGCCCGGAACGATTTTCTGATAAACCGGCAGCATATAACAAGAGTTATTTCTACTCCGGATTAGGGTTATTACCCTCATTACAAAGTTGGTCAGCTAACACTATGCCTAAAGGTCACAGGTACCATATATTTCCATATTTGGTTATCTTTTACCTTGGTTATAAACCTTGGTCATTTAAATATTTGGGTATCATGACCCGCCCGGTGGTAAACCGCCAGGGTGCTTTAAGCTTCTTATCTGCAGGAACAACTTGAATAAATAGCTATGGATTATGAACATCATGTCTTAAGCATGGCGGATTAACACGCATCAGTTGCAAAAAAATATGCGCGAAGGCATAACAGACCAAGTGTTTTAACTAGCCTATTACAAGGCATTTCAGTGCCCAAAGGGATAATTGTTTCTCAATAAGTATTACAGCACGTGGAAGACTAAACCGGCCCCCGGATTATGATTGCTTATCAGCTTGACCCGACGGCTGCGGATCATCTTGCACCGGTTCATCTTCGTCCCTACCCAGCGGCTGGAAGTCAACAGTTGTCCAGTCGATCCCAGTTAAAGCTTGGAACACAGCTTCGTCGCTTATAAGGGTGGACGGTTCAATATCAGGGGCATAAGTGTGCTTACGGATTGGAGGGATCAAGTTTTGAACCTCAGGAGTTGGTGCAGCAACCCGCTTGTTATTGGTATCATAACTCGCCTGGTAAAATGAAAGATTAGCCTCTTTAGCAAGTTGACAAGCCAGTGGACGTACTTCCCGATTTATGGCGCGGAGATCTTCAGTGCAAAATTCTGATCCCTCTTCTTTTAAGCTTGGGTAGCCTCTAGCCACGTCCATCGGATCAAGATCAGGCACCCATGCTTTTGCCCGGGTCAGTGTGGTCAGAGCGCCAGCCGTTGCAGCAGACCTCTTTAGCTCTTCTACTCGGGCAGGCAGCATAGATAGCCTGTCTAAGGTATCCTTGATTAACGTCGGGGGCGGCTTATTGTGAGAAGCGGGGCAGATAATTCGTTGTGCGCCAGTATACAGTTGTTCTATCAGTGTGTAGGCAGCCTTCAGCTTCTTCTGAACATCAGAGCCCAGATGACTAATGCGAGTTCCTGCATCATTGCAAACATCAGCAAACCGGCAACACATGGGAAGATATGTTGAAAGTATAAAGTAAGGATGCTTACCAAACACAGCAGCAGTCATGGCATGTATCTGCCGCTTTACACCACTCAGCTCGTCTACCACCGGTTTGAGAGCTGCTTCAGCGTCTTCAGCTCTTTTCCGCAAAGCGGATTTCTCTGTGTTCCAATCCGCCCGCTCCTTGGCGAAGCTCTCCTTTAGCTTTTCCATAGCGGCTAAGGCGCTCGTTAGCTCATCTTTTTCTTTGGAAGTTTCGGCCTGTTGGGACTTGATGTTCTCTTGCAGATCAGCGGTTTGGCTTTCCTTCTTGCTCAGTTCAGCCTATAAAGAGATAGATACATAATGAGTTGACAGTACATATTTGAAGTACCAAGCACATAACAAGTTATGCCCTTGATACTTGGGAGCTAATGCATATTTGCTCCTTATCAGAAATTTCTACAAGTCCCGAGCACAATACAAGTATTAATCTTGGCACTTGGGGGCTAATATGTGTTTGCTCAACAACTATTGGTATGGGAATTCTTATACAGTCCCGGTTCATCTTTATAAAGTTAAACCAGCCCTTGGGGGCTATATCGGTGAAAGAGCAGTATCGGAAATTTTAAGGAACCGGTTCATCATAAAGAAGTAATCTGGTCCCTAGAGGCTAAATATGCAAAGTCAAGTTATGACAAAGTCCCGGTTTAGATTGGTATCATAAACCATCACTTGGGGGCTACTAGGAGTTGATAAACTCCAATTGGACAAAAGAGAAAAATAGTAGTTACCTCATATCGCTCGTTCATCAGGTTTACCAAACTAGCTTCATAGTCACGGCTGGTATATAGACGGTTCAAGAAGCCAGAGTGAATGTCTTGAGCATTGAGATGGGCGTAGCTTGATAAATCGGCATTCCATTTGCCTTTGCCGATAGCAGAGAGCTCGTCCTTGGCCGTATGCTTTGACAAAGTGACAGGGTTGCCAGGAGTGGTGTGGCCAGTGCCAGTAATCATAATGTCATCATCTTGATCATCAGCAGCCTTCGCTGGAGTTGGCGGTTTGTCAGTATCCTTAACCGGACTGGCCGGTTTGTCATCAGTTCGGACAGGGCTGGTTGGCCGGTTTGCATGGCTTGTAGTGTCAACTTGCACTTGTTCGGCAAGGAAGTCATGGTCTTGAGGCGGCGGGTCGTTAAGCATGTCGTCAGCGTCGGTTTCTTCCAGATCTGGAGTTGTTTCCGGTTCAGCAGCTACATTATCATCAGCTGGTTTGCTTAACCGAGCCTTCTTGCTGGGTCTTGGCTTGGCGCTAAGAAAAGATAGACATGAGGATCAGTACAGTATGTAAAGATAACACATCAAGAATAAAGACACGTGCATAGCTCACCCGGGAACTGTTTTGAGGGGTGGAAGCTCCGTGGCCGATGACTCGCCAAAGGATGAGTGAGAAGTACCCTGATAATTTGAATCAGACGGGTTAAGAGGCTGGCGGAAACAACCTGCTTTTGGGCATGAAGTATGAATGGGATAAGAGACCTCCGATCATCGTTTCCGAACTGGACTGTTCGGTAAACCGGCGGAGGTAACTACCTGGCCACTGTGCCGGGTTGTACGGCGAGCTTCGTGCTGCTGCGTCTTCAAAAGAATGTTTGGGTCCAAGTAAGCAAGAGGGTGAGAACATTTTAATTTCGGGTTTGCTTGATGGATTTTTTATGTTGGCAGAGGATCTGAATCGGAGGAAAGAATGGTTACCTCTATGTCCTCAGCATGACTGCCTTCAGCGTCGTCCTGATAATAATCATTGTCAATGAGATGTATGAAAAATGAACCAAGAGAGTCAAGTTCTACCTCTGGTCCCGGGTTACCCACATCGTCATCAGCTGGTGGATTGGAGGATGCAGTGGTCCTTCTCTTGGCAGGTTTTTTAACAACCTTGGTCTTTGGACGAACTGGCTTGACCGGTTTATCTTGCGGCTTCGCCGGTTTGTCTTGGGATGGTTTCTTGTTCCAGAATGGATCATCACCCTTTCAGAAAATAATCACAATTTCAGAGAATATTTGGACAGAAGCAACTTCAGATAGAAAGATTATATGATTCTTACAGCTGGTGGTTTGTTGAAGGTGCAGAAAGGGAGTAGTCCGGTTTGGGCACAGACAGCCTCCGGTTCGTTCAGTATCTCTTTTACAGCCTCAGTGACTTCTGCATCTGTAAGCTGAATGTCAATGTGCCGCTGAGCATCCTTCAAACTCCCCGTATACTCACACATCAAACCGGAGCGCCGACTTACGGGCAGAATACTCCAGCTTATCCAGCAACGAACAAGATCAACTCCTGTCAAACCGTTCGCCATGAAGGCTCTAAGCTTTGATAATTGTGGAGCATAGTTGGCCCTTTCTCTTGCCGTCAACCTCTGAGGAAAAGGATGTGTGTTGCTAAGGCGTTCAGGCCGGTAACCCGGCAGGGGTTTTTCATCAGATGGGGATGTATCCATGCAGTAAAACCAGGTCTGGTTCCACTCTTTGGGGTGACTGTGGAGTTTGGGATGGGGGAAGGTGACTTCCTTCCTTTTCTGAACCGCCATTCCGCCCAGTTCTGTATTGGGTCCATCTGAGAACTCTGTGCGATGGTTTAAGTGAAAGAAATCCCTAAACAGTTCGACTGAAGGTTCCTCTTTCAGATAAACCTCACAAAATACTTGGAAGTGGCAGATGTTGGTTAATTGGGACCGATGTCTTGAGGGCACAGTTGGAAACTAGCCAGTACATCCCGGAAATTTTTTGAACCGGGAGGGCTAAAACCTCGTCCGAGATGATCAGCGAACACGACTACCTCTCCATCCTTGGGTGTAGGAGGATTTTCCGGGCCAGGGACCCTCCAGTGGATGACATCTTTTTTAGCTAAAGTGCCCGTTTTAACAAGATTGTTTAATTGCTCTTCGGTTACTCGAGAGGGAGCCCAATTGCATTCATAGACTTGCTTGGCCATGGCAATGGAAATCTGGAACATGATTATTGCTGATTTAAGATTTACAGTGGACAACTACACAGCAGTATAAGGATACAAGCATATTGATAAACTGGAATTGGTTATTTGTAAACCGGAGTCTGGCAATGGAAACAGTACAATGATGAAAGCATTAGCGGTTCAACAGGGGACTAATGGTATCTACTGGGTCATCATTTTGTATATGAAGTTAAACCGCCCAATCTGGTATTAAAGATGTATAAGTGAAGGGAAAAACAGGTTTCACAAGTTGGCATTATAATTTTGGATCTACCGCATGTCAGAAAATGAAAATATATTCAGACCTAAATATTGGTACAGAAGCAGTTGATGAAGGTTCAGATGGGATTTTCTACTTAAACGAGATGCATGGATGGAAAAGAAGGGCTACGGCTATCGCCGTACAGGATAAATATCAAGGTTTGAATCAAAGAGCTATTGCACACCGACGAACACCGATGAACACTGAAACCCTAATTACAGATCTATGGCAGAAGGAAAGAAGGCTTACTGATGCTGATGGAAGAGCAGAGATGCGCCGCGATTCTCTGGTGCGTTCAGGGTGATGCACCGGCCGGTGTTGAGGCAGAAGCAAAGGTCGACGATGGTGGCGGAGCTCCAAAGGTCGGGCAGTGCAAGGAAGAGGACGAGGTGAAGAGATACGGGGGGAAAATGGAAAGACCCCCTAGCCCTATTTATAAGGGTAGAAAGATAAGCGTCAGACGCGAAAATCAAGGAGCCTAAATTTTGGATATGAGGCGGAGCTGTCGCCTCGATTGTCGGAGGCTCGTTAGTGACAGGTGACGTCACGGCGGTTTACCATGATCCTAGAAGATGATGTCACGGCGGTTTACAAGATTGTGTGAAGATGTTGAAGAAGAAATTTTATTAAGTATTGAGGATTGACATGAACCAGTTCAAATCAATCTGGGGCCTAATGTTGGGGATATTACCACTGGGCGTAAACTGACCAGGATAGGCCGGGTTAACCCCATAAGTAGTTAATCTGTATCTGAAGTCCATAAAGACAGACGGTGACGCTTCATGAAGGCCCAGGGCCCAAAGCCGGTTTAAGGCCTGTAGACATAAACCGACATTGACATGTAACTTGTGTTGTAAGATAGAAGTAGCAGAGACCGAGCCGGACACGACTATGAGCCGGCCTCAAGATTTTGTAAACCGGCGGGCGTCAACCCATGTATATAAGGGGACGACCCGGCGGCGGTTCAGGGACAACAGAACCCAACTCGAGACTCAGGCAAAGCGTATTCGCTCCCTGGTCATCGAAACCCCATCAATTCCATCACAACTAGACGTAGGCTTTTACCTTCATCATAAGGGGCCGAACTAGTATAAAACTCTCTTGCGTCCCTTGTCCGCTTTAACCCCTTTAAGCTAACCCGTAGCGATGGCTCCACGACTAAGTCCTTTCTCTAGGACATCTGCCGTGACAAAACCATGACAATGCCTATGGCACTTTTAAATTATTTGTGTGTTTCTAGCATAAGTCTCACAGTGCAACGCCGGACACCTTTAGAGATTCGGCAAAAACATTCTCGGATATTGCTATATATGCATCGGTTTCGAATTGTGTCTTCGGTCAATAGTTGGGTTGCCCGGCTCCTGTGCTTGCCTCCTACATTCCACTTTGTCCGGCAAGCTGTGCAAAGGGAGAACCACTGCGATTGTGCTTCCAGCTCGCATAGTTAAGCACCTTAGTGGAGAAAGCCGAAAACTGACTGTCACAATAAGAGTAAACTGGTCAGCGATCCAATGACCGTGTTAAATTATAAGATCGATGGAGGTCACCCCGTGTTAAGCAACGGGCCGTTCATAATATTGGCCGAAGTGTTAATGGCTTAACCTCGGCTGTCGCCAAACATTAACCGGGGGCTAATATTTGGCCTCCATAAAGACCGCATATCTAATTGCCTCGTTTCCACTAACACAACCGCCTTCAGGCACCGAGACATCGGCTAAGGGTTGTTTGTTATTGCGGAGACAACCTGCGTAGCATCTACAAGGGGGTGGAAGCCGACGATGGGCCACTTTCAACTGATAAACGGTCGCAACGGAGTCAAAATAAATATATCATCGGCATTTGTATTTAATATACAATGGCTGCCTTTTGTAATCATCATTATAAAGCCATACATATGCATCATTTGACTTAAGATTTTGGCCAAGCTAGGTTGCCTGGCTCCTGTGCTTACCCCTACGTTACCGATTGCTCGGCTAAGCGTTAAAGGGAGCACCTCTGTGATTGTTACTACCGGGTCATCCGAGTTAGTACCTCAGACTGGGTGAAGCCGAAAGCTAGCGATCTTAAAGGATATAATTGGTCGGCAATGATGGAAGTGAAAATTTGGGTTCGCTAAAGACCACATAGTTCGGGAACTTCCCCAAACTAAATCGTCAATATTTTGCTCCACATTGATCGGAGCTGAGGTTTCATGATCATGCTTAGCATGACAACCCAAAGAAAGGAACCGATAGCGGGACTATTTTCTTTGGAAGACATTTCTTATGTTAGACAGTAATATAACATATCTCTCTGCGTACCTTTGTTTATTAAACCGTATGGCCGGATTCCTTGTTTGTCGTAAATCTTTGCCCTCATAAAGGCTTTATAAAGTAGGACAAACACTCCTCGGCTACTGGCCGAGGAGGTGGAAGCCGATGGTTGGTCAACAAAGTTTTGCACAATGCGGATCCGAGCATTAATGATGTAGAGTACTTGGATACATAGAATCATTACACATAATTTGTGATTTTACTCTGGATATCGATCCTTAATTCGGCCACCCGTGCCCGCATTAAGGCTCGGGGGCTACTGGGCTTCAGGCTTATCATTTACTAATATTAAAGGGGCACATCAATCCCCAGATCTGGCGTTGCCACCCGACCAGTGTCTCGGGGGCTACTACATTGCCTATTCAATGCAGAAAATTCAAAGTGCTCAGTGTTCAACTCGACTGAACTATGGGCAAATGCGTCTTTGGACAACAATAGGTACCAACTGGGACTTATCCAGCATCAAGCTAATATATTACGGCGGCTTCTCAAAACCCTCTCTCAAGGGCCCGTCCGCCGATCATTATCTTCTCTAATGTGCATCTCGGATTTTAAGCCGACACACACCTTGAGGGCTACTAGCTATATATCTTGTCAGTAAATAAATTGCATCGATCGGAAATAAAATCCGTAAACAATCAGCCCGAGCCCGAGGTGGTGCATCACCTCGGAAGAAGTCTGGCATAAAGCTCGGCTGCGAGCGGCTGGCTCCATAGAGAACTTTTCAGTGTTAAGCTCGGATAACCTCCTTGAAATTTTTTTTAAGCCAAGGTGATTGCTACCTCTTGAGCACTGCGTTGGTTTTCCCTTGAAGAGGAAAGGGTGATGCAACAAAGTAGCGTAAGTATTTCCCTCAGTTTTTGAGAACCAAGGTATCAATCCAGTAGGAGGCTACGCGCCAGTCCCTCGCACCTACACAAAACAAATAAATCCTCACAACCAACGCGATAAGGGGTTGTCAATCCCTTCACGGTCACTTACGAGAGTGAGATCTGATAGATATGATAGGATAATATTTTTGGTATTTTTATGATAAAGATGCAAAGTAAAATAAAAGCAAACTAAAAAGCAAAGGAAATAACTAAGTGTTGGAAGATTAATATGATGAAGATAGACCCGGGGGCCATAGGTTTCATTAGTGGGTTCTCTCAAGAGCATAAGTATTTTACGGTGGGTGAACAAATTACTGTTGATCAATTGACAGAATTGAGCATAGTTATGAGAATATCTAGGTATGATCATGTATATAGGCATCACGTCCAAGACAAGTAGACAGACTGCTGCCTGCATCTACTACTATTACTCCACACATCGACCGCTATCCAGCATGCATCTAGAGTATTAAGTTCATAAGAACAGAGTAACGCCTTAAGCAAGATGACATGATGTAGAGGGATAAATTCATGCAATATGATAATAACCCCATCTTGTTATCCTCGATGGCAACAATACAATCCGTGCCTTGCTGCCCCAACTGTCACTGGGAAAGGACACCGCAAGATTGAACCCAAAGCTAAGCACTTCTCCCATTGCAAGAAAGATCAATCTAGTAGGCCAAACCAAACTGATAATTCGAAGAGACTTGCAAAGATAACCAATCATACATAAAAGAGTTCAAAGAAGATTCAAATATTGTTCATAGATAAACTTGATCATAAACCCACAATTCATCGGTCTCAACAAACACACCGCAAAAAGAAGATCACATCGAATAGATCTCCACGACAGAGGGGGAGAACATTGTATTGACATCCAAAAAGACAAAAGAAGCCATCTAGCAAATAACTATGGACCCGAAGGTCTGAGGTAAACTACTCACACTTCATCGGAGGGGCTATGGTGTTGATGTAGAAGCCCTCCGTGATCGATGCCCCCTCCGGCGAAGCTCCGGAACAGGCCCCAAGATGGGATCTCGTGGGTACAGAAGGTTGCGGCGGTGGAATTAGGTTTTTGGCTCCGTTCCTGATCGTTTGGGGGTAGGTAGGTATATATAGGAGGAAGAAGTACGTCGGTGGAGCAACAGGGGGGCTACGAGGGTGGAGGGCGCGCCTGCGGGGGGGGGGGGGGGGGGGGGGGGGGGGGTAGGCGCGCCCCCTACCTCATGGCTTCCCTGTTGGTTGCTTGACGTAGGGTCCAAGTCTCATGGATCTTGTTCGTTCCAAAAATCACGGTCCCGAAGGTTTCATTCCGTTTGGACTCCGTTTGATATTCTTTTTCTGCGAAACTCTGAAATAGGCAAAAAACAGCAATTCTGGGCTGGGCCTCCGGTTAATAGGTTAGTCCCAAAAATAATATAAAAGTGAATAATAAAGCCCAATAATGTCCAAAACAGTAGATAATATAGCATGGAGCAATCAAAAATTATAGATACGTTGGAGACGTATCAAGCATCCCCAAGCTTAATTCCTGCTCGTCCTCGAGTAGGTAGATGATAAAAAAAGTTTTTTTGATGCGGAGTGCTACTAGGCATAATTTCAATGTAATTCTTCTTAATTGTGGTATGAATATTTAGATCTGAAAGATTCAAGATAAAAGTTCATATTGACATAAAAATAATAATACTTCAAGCATACTAACTAAGCAATTATGTCCTCTCCAAATAACATGGCCAAAGAAAGTTCATCCCAACAAAATCATATAGTTTAGTCATGCTCCATTTTCATCACACAAGAATGCTCTCATCATGCAAAACCCCGATGACAAGCCAAGCAATTTTTTCGTACTTTAGTAATCTCAAACTTATAAACCTTCACGCAATACATGAGCGTGAGCCATGGACATAGCACTATGGGTGGAATAGAGTATAATGATGGGGGTTATGTGGAGAAGACAAAAAAGGAGAAAGTCTCACATCAACGAGGCTAATCAATGAGCTATGGAGATGCCCATCGATTGATGTTAATGCAAGGAGTAGGGATTGCCATGCAACGGATGCACTAGAGCTATAAATGTATGAAAGCTCAACAAAAGAAACTAAGTGGGTGTGCATCCAACTTGCTTGCTCACGAAGACCTAGGGCATTTGAGGAGGCCCATTGTTGGAATATAGAAGCCAAGTTCTATAATGAAAAATTCCCACTAGTATATGAAAGTGACAAAACAAGAGACTCTCTATCATGGAGATTATGGTGCTACTTTGAAGCACAAGTGTGGTAAGAGGATAGTAACATTGTCCCTTCTCTCTTTTTCTCTCATTTTTTTGGGCCTTCTCTTTTTTTTATGGCCTTTCTCTCTCTTTTTTTATTGCTCACTTGGGACAATGCTCTAGAAAATGATGATCATCACACTTCTATTTGTTTAAAACTCAATGATTACAACTCGATACTAGAACAAAGTATGACTCTATATGAATGCCTCCGGTGGTGTACCGCGATATGCACTGAACCAAGAGTGACATGTATGAAAGAATTATGAACGGTGGCTTTGCCACAAATACTATGTCAACTACATGATCATGCTAAGCGATATGACAATGATGAACGTGTCATGATAAACGGAATGGTGGAAAGTTGCATGGCAATATATCTCGGAATGGGTATGGAAATGCCATAATAGGTAGGCATGGTGGCTGTTTTGAGGAAGATATAGGGAGGTCTATGTGTGAAAGAGTGTATCATATCACGGGGTTTGGATGCACCGGTGAAGTTTGCACCAACTCTCAATGTGGGAAAGGGCAATGCACGGTACCGAAGAGGCTAGGAATGATGGAAGGGTGAGAGTGCGTATAATCCATGGACTCAACATTAGTCATAAAGAACTCACATAATTATTACAAAAATCTACAAGTCATCAAAAACCAAGCACTACGCGCATGCTCCTAGGGGGATAGATTGGTAGGAAAAGACCATCACTCGTCCCCGACCGCCACTCATAAGGAGGACAATCAAAGAACACCTCATGTTTCAAATTTGTTACATAACGTTTACCATACGTGCATGCTACGGGACTTGCAAACTTCAACACAAGTATTTCTCAAATTCACAACTACTCAACTAGCACGACTTTGATATTATTACCTCCATATCTCAAAACAATCATCAAGTATCAAACTTCTCTTAGTATTCAAAACACTCATAAGAGAGTTTTTACTAATCTTGAATACCTAGCATATTAGGATTATTTAACCAAATTACCATGCTATTTCAGACTGTCAAAATAATCTAAGTGAAGCATGAGAGATCAATAGTTTCTATAAAACAAGTCCACCACCGTGCTCTAAAAGATATAAGTGAAGTACTAGAGCAAAACTATATAACTCAAAAGATATAAGTGAAGCACATAGAGTATTCTAATAATTTCTGAATCATGTGTGTCTCTCTCAAAAGGTGTGTACAGCAAGGATGATTGTGGTAAACTAAAAACAAAGACTCAAATCATACAAGACGCTCCAAGCAAAACACATATCATGTGGTGAATAAAAATATAGCTCCAAGTAAAGTTACCGATGGAAGAAGACGAAAGCGGGGATGCCTTCCGGGGCATCCCCAAGCTTTGGATTTTTGGTGTCCTTAGATTATCTTGGGGGTTCCATGGGCATCCCCAAGCTTAGTCTCTTGCCACTCCTTGTTCCATAATCCATCAAATCTTTCACCCAAAACTTGAAAACTTCACAACACAAAAATCAACAGAAAATCTCGTAAGCTCCGTTAGCGAAAGAAAACAAAAGACCACTTCAAGGTACTGTAATGAACTCATTATTTATTTATATTGGTGTTAAAACTACTGTATTACAACTTCTCTATGGTTTATAAACTATTTTACTAGCCATAGATTCATCAAAATAAGCAAACAACACACGAAAAACAGAATCTGTCAAAAACAGAACAGTCTGTAGTAATCTGTAACTAACGCAAACTTCTGGAAGTCCAAAACATCAGCCAAAATTGGAAGACCTAGAAAATTTGTTTATTGATCAGAAGCAATTGGAATCAATATTTTATCACGTTCTGGTGATTTTTAACAATTATTTTCGTGAACAGAAAGTTTCTGGAAATTTCTGCAAGATCAAATAACTATCATCCAAGAAGATCCTATAGGTTTAACTTGGCACGAACACTAATTAAAACATAAAAACACATCTAACCAGAGGCTAGAACAAATATTTATTCCTAAACAGAAGCAAAAAGCAAAAAAACTAAAAATAAAATTGGGTTGCCTCCCAACAAGCGCTATCGTTTAACGCCCCTAGCTAGGCATAAAAGCAAGGATAGATCTAGGTATTGCCATCTTTGGTAGGCAATCCTTTAATAAGACATCTATCATCCTTAGGAATTTCTTTCTTTTTAGTAATTATAAAACTTTTAGGAACAAGATCGAAAAAATCATTTGTAGCAAATGGTTCCTTAAAGATAGCAAAAAGATTGGGGTGAATACTTATAGATTTAAGATCCGCAATTTCCTTACTAGAGGATTCACCCTTATTTTTAGGAACATACATAAGCTTGGCAATTTTAGTTGGAGGACTTGGAGTACTTTTTACGGAAGAAAAAGCGGTTCCCAAGTTGGTAATAATACCCTCAAGTTTATCGATTCTAGTGGAACCTTGATTTATTCTTTCATTACCTATGGGTTCCTTCTCCTTAATATTTTTCAAAGTAACTCCCACCTTAGATCCATATTGGGTAATTTGGTTGTGGATCTTTTTATCCAGATTTTCAATTAACTATACGGTAGCAACTTTATTTTCAATAATTTCAAGTCTTTGCATTACATGCTCCAAAGTTAACATAGTTCCATTAACCAAAAGAGGTGGTGAGCCAAATAAATCTATCAGAGCATTATAAGAGTCAAAAGTATGGCTACCCAAGAAATTCCCTCCGGTAATGGTATCAAGAATATATCTATACCAAGGATTAGCACCTACATAAAAATTGCGGAGAAGAACAGAAGTAGATTGCTTCATGGTAGATTTATTTTGCGCATTGCAAATTCTATACCAAGCGTCTTTCAAATTTTCTCCATCCCTTTGTTTAAAATTGAGAACTTGATTTTCGGGAGACAACGGAGAGGATAAAGGACTAGCCATAATAACAAGCAAACGGAAAAGAGGCGAACGAAAAAGAGAGGGCGAACAAAACGGCATGGGTGAAGTGGGGGAGAGGAAAACGAGAGGCAAATGGCAAATAATGTAATGCGAGAGATAAGGGATTGTGATGGGTACTTGGTTTGTTGACTTTTTGCATAGACCTCCCCGGCAACGGCGCCAGAAATCCTTCTTGCTACCTCTTGAGCACTGCGTTGGTTTTCCATTGAAGAGGAAAGGGTGATGCAGCAAAGTAGCGTAAGTATTTCCCTTAGTTTTTGAGAACCAAGGTATCAATCCAGTAGGAGGCTACGCGCCAGTCCCTCGCACCTACACAAAACAAATAAATCCTCGCAACCAACACGATAAGGGGTTGTCAATCCCTTCACGGTCACTTACGAGAGTGAGATCTGATAGATCTGATAGGATAATATTTTTGTTATTTTTATGATAAAGATGCAAAGTAAAATAAAAGCAAAGTAAAAAGCAAAGGAAATAACTAAGTGTTGGAAGATTAATATGATGAAGATAGACCCGGGGGCCCTAGGTTTCATTAGTGGCTTCTCTCAAGAGCATAAGTATTTTACGTTGGGTGAACAAATTACTGTTGAGCAATTGACAGAATTGAGCATAGTTATGAGAATATCTAGGTATGATCATGTATATAGGCATCACGTCCAAGACAAGTAGACAGACTCCTGCCTGCATCTACTACTATTACTCGACACATCGACCGCTATCCAGCATGCATCCAGAGTATTAAGTTCATAAGAGCAGAGTAATGCCTTAAGCAAGATGACATGATGTAGAGGGATAAATTCATGCAATATGATAAAAACCCCATCTTGTTATCCTCGATGGCAACAATACAATACGTGCCTTGCTGCCCCTACTGTCACTGGGAAAGGACACCGCAAGATTGAACCCAAAGCTAAGCACTTCTCCCATTGCAAGAAAGATCAATCTAGTAGGCCAAACCAATCTGATAATTCGAAGAGACTTGCAAAGATAACCAATCATACATAAAAGAATTCAGAGAAGATTCAAATATTGTTCATAGATAAACTTGATCATAAACCCACAATTCATCGGTCTCAACAAACACACCGCAAAAAGAAGATTACATCGAATAGATCTCCACGAGAGAGGGGGAGAACATTGTATTGAGATCCAAAAAGAGAGAAGAAGCCATCTAGCTAATAACTATGGACCCGAAGGTCTGAGGTAAACTACTCACACTTCATCGGAGGGGCTATGGTGTTGATGTAGAAGCCCTCCGTGATCAATGCCCCCTCCGGCGAAGCTCTGGAACGGGCACCAAGATGGGATCTCGTGGGTACAGAAGGTTGCGGCGGTGGAATTAGGTTTTTGGCTCCATTCCTGATCGTTTGGGGGTACGTAGGTATATATAGGAGGAAGAAGTACGTTGGTGGACCAACAAGGGGCCCACGAGGGTGGAGCAACAGGGGGCCCACGAGAGTGGAGGGCGCGCCTGGGGAGGTAGGCACGCCCCCCGACCTCGTGGCTTCCCTGTTGGTTCCTTGACGTAGGGTCCAAGTCTCCTGGATCTTGTTCGTTCCAAAAATCACGTTCCCGAAGGTTTCGTTCCGTTTGGACTCCGTTTGATATTCTTTTTCTGCGAAACTCTGAAATAGGCAAAAAACAGCAATTCTGGGCTGGGCCTCCGGTTAATAGGTTAGTCCCAAAAATAATATAAAAGTGAATAATAAAGCCCAATAATGTCCAAAACAGTAGATAATATAGCATGGAGCAATCAAAACTTATAGATACATTGGAGACGTATCAGTGATCTATGACACCTCGGATATAGTCCGGTGTTGGAGCTTGGATACAATCCGGTGTTGGAGCTCGGATACAGTCCGGCATTGGTGCTCGGCTGCAAAAGATACCTCGAATGCGGACCGACGTTGGGGCTCGGATGCAAGAGGACACCACCGCACGGGAACAACTTCAAACCAGAGGTGTGGCGTAAAAAATAAACAAGGCATTGATAAAGGCCGAGAACTTAAAGGGGCTCCTCGGATACCCGACATGTAAACTCTTCGGATTCACTTCGGCGATCCTCAAGATCGAAGATGAGAAGATTAGAACCAGTTTTTCAAGACCGACGACCGAATATGAAGAACAGTTCAAAAGAATCGAGGAGCATCCCCAACTTGAAGACCGGTTCAGGGGGCTACTGATGGTGTCCAGGACTAGGGGTACTCACCACGTCGTCTCCCGGCCTGTGGGTCGGGCCGAGGACCCCCATGGCGCTTCACTATTGGGCCACTTCGGGCAGCCCATGCCGCATACAAGGAGATTCCACAAAGACTTGGCGCCCAATACGAGGACTCCTCTAAACCATACGCCTACGATGCATATATAAACCGAGGCCAGGCTAGTCAATAGACAATCTCATATTCATTATTATCATCTCATGGTAGATACATGTACTTTGTACTACACCCATATCAATACAATCAAAAGCAGGATGTAGGGTATTATCTCTTCGAGAGAGCCTGAACCTGGGTAAAACCTTGTGTCCATGTTACCTGTTACCATCGCTCCAAGACGCCTAGCTTAGGACCCCTACTACGAGATACGCCGAATATAGAACCGACAATGGGATGAATAGAAGCCACTTCCACTCACAAACCGCCTCCGCAACCATCTCGCATGAGTCCTGACTCTGCCAATGCCTGTGAAGAGACACCACGCTGCTCTCGGTCACGAGCAGGTGGAAAACTAGTGAGAAGTTGGCTATGTTTGGTTGTATGCATTGCTGTATGGGCTTTTGTATGTGTTGCATCTCAAAGAGTGAGAGCAATTTGGGCTAATGCGGCAATGCCTGATGGGTTTTTATATGATACACGCAAAACACTACAACATTATTTCGTTTAGTGTTGAAATAGCGTGTTATATGTGAATAGCGCCGCAGGGAGTAAACTAGCTGAAACATAATGTAGACGTTCTACATATGTTATAGTGACGCTATAGCATTGAAATAACATGCTTTTTTCGTGTAATTGCAATGCTTGTAGTAAGCCGCTAATACGTCTCCAACGTATCTATAATTTTTGATTGTTCCGTGCTGTTATATTATCATTTCTTGGAAGTTTTACAATCATTTTATAGTCATTTTATATCATTATTATGTACTAACCTGTTGACATAGTGCCAAGTGGCAGTTGCTATTTCCTGCATGTTTTTATATCGCAGGAAATCAATACCAAACGGAGTCCAAACGCAGCGAAACTTTTTGTGGATTTTTTTGGACTAGAAGACATCCAGTGGGCCAAAGAAGTATCGAAGAGGGAACCCGAGGTGAGCACAAGACACCAGGGCATGCCTAGGCCAGGCGTGCCCCGGTGGGTTGTGCCCACCTCGGTGGCCTCCCGCACCGCCTCTTTGCTCTATAAATACCCCAATATTCCAGAAACCCTAGGGGAGTCGACGAAAATCAATTCCAGCCGCCGCAAGTTCCAAATTCACCAGATCCAATCTAGACACTATCACGGAGGGGTTCATCATGTCCATTGGTGCCTCTCCGATGATGCGTGAGTAGTTCATTGTAGACCGACGGGTCTGTAGTTAGTAGCTAGATGGCTTCTTCTCTCGCTCTTTTGATCCTCAATACAATGGTCTCTTGGAGATCCATATGATGTAACTCTTTTTGCGGTGTGTTTGTTGGGATCCGATGAACTTTGAGTTTATGACCAGATCTATCTTTTTATCCATGAAAGTTATTTGAGTCTTCTTTGATCTCTTATATGCATGATTGCTTATGGCCTCGTATTTCTTCTCCGATATCTGGGTTTTGTTTGGCCAACTTGATCTATTTATCTTGCAATGGGAAGAGGTGTTTTGTGATGGGTTCGATCTTACGGTGCTTAATACCAGTGACAGAAGGGGAACCGACAAGTATGTAGCGTCGCTATTAAGGATAACAAGATGGGGTCTATTTCTACATAAATAGATCTTGTCTACATCATGTCATCGTTTTATTGCATTACTCCATTTCTCCAGGAACTTAATACACTAGATGCATGTTGGATAGCGGTTGATGTGTGGAGTAATAGTAGTAGATGCAGGCAGGAGTGGGTCTACTAATCTTGGACGTGATGCCTATATAATGATCATTGCCTGGATATCGTCATGATTATTTGAAGTTTTATCAATTGCCCAGCAGTAATTCATTTACCCACCGTTTGCTATTTCCTTGCGAGAAGTCACTAGTGAAATCTACGGCCCCGGGTCTCTTCTTTATTATATTTGCCTTTGCGGTCTATTTTTATTTTTCTTATTTTCATATCTATATTTCCAAAAACCCAAAAATACCTTGCTGCAATTTATTCTTATTTATTTTATCTCGCGTTCCCGCAAGATCTATTTATCCAATCTATCATTTTTTTATCCCGTCTACTTGCCAATTTCTGGCGCAGTTGCCCGAAAGGGATTGGCACCCACTTTAATACGCCGGGTTGCGATTATTTATTATTTGTGTGCAGGTGCCGTTCACGTAGTGTTGCGTGGTTATCCTACTGGTTCGATAACATTGGTCTCATCCCTGAGGGAAATACCTACCGTTGTTGTGTTGCATCATCCCTTAGTCTTTGGGGAAATACCGGCGTAATTCTAGCAGACATCAGCCGCCATTTTCCAATCTCTAGTATAATTGCACAATTTATCATATAGTATGGTTAAATTAAATGAATGAATCAAGATCCAAAACTTTCAGGTTTGGTATAGGAAATATATCACTCCAAGAATATGAAAGCACGGACAAAATATTTAGCAAATATCCATGATAGGGTTTGTACAATTATGTACTTCACATTATGTTAAGCAAAAAAAGGATAGCATTGCATATGTGTAATACAATTTCATATGTAGTTATTATAGAAATGCCCTCAAAAAATCTACTTGGGGACTTGAATTAAATGACACGGCTGTAGTGGGTCTGCCTCGTTCCTCTCTTTGGAACTTCATTCAGGTCAAACACAACTCACCCAACGAAATTATCTTTAACAACGACTATGATATAGCAGGATTGGATGCATTCTTTCGGGAAGGCAAATACCTGGTTACACTCAGGGTTAGTGCACTCAACGTGATGGGTGGTGCTCTTGTAATATCCAAGCTTATTCTACACATACGGGTCACAGCTCCCAGTCACATCCTTTTCACGGAGGTCTTTCGCCTTGACAACACGCACATAGAGATACGACATCTTCTCGAAAAGGTCATATGTGCTTTTGCTCTTTTTCACCTGCTACCATAAAACCCCCAACGTGGAATAATGCCTCTTTCAGGGAGTATTATCCAGGTCGGGCCTGCAGTGGCTGCATCTTGTCAGTTCACAGAAGGACACACTTGTGCCTGCAACAAAATCCATGACAAGGTATTACCAAGAAGAGCTTCAAGTATAGCAAAAGTGACACATCAAGTTATGGTTGTACATTTATGTACATCACATTTTGTAAAGAAAAAAGGTTAGCACTGCATATGTGTAATACACTTCATATGTAGTCAGTATAGAAACAACCCGAAAAAGGATCTACATGGAGACTTAAATTAAATGGCGCGGTTATAGCGGATTAGCCTCACTCCTCTCTTTGGAACTTCATTCAGGCCAAACATAACTCGCCCAATGAAATCATCCTTAACAAGGTCTTTGTCTTTAATTTCCAAGCTTAATTTCCACATATGGGTCACAGCTCCCAGTCGCATACAAACATCTTCTCCAAAAGGTCAAATTTCCTTGTGCTCTTGTCACGTGCTACTAGAAAACCCCAAGGTGAGATATTGTCGCTTTTAAGGATTAGTCCCCAGGCCATGGTTACGGTGGCTGTATCTTGCGAGTTCATAGAAGGTCACACTTGTGTGTGGAACAAAATCCATGAATATATTACCGAAAAGAGCTTCAAGTATAGTAGAAGTGACACATCATTACGAGCAACAGAGTAGGATTGATGATTAAACATGGTAAGTCATGGGGTTATTACTGAGTAATGCTACACCGCTAGATCATAGATGCATTGTCCTTTCATCCCTCCTTCCAAGCATGATCCAAAATTGTATTTAGTTGTAGCCTGAAAAACCTTAAGATATCTTGCAAATTCTAGCAACAATAGAGAAATAGGTACTTGCAACAACACATTTAAACTCGAATGAGAAATTTTTCGCAAACTAAATAAACTGTGTACTACATGCTTAAGGATAGATACAAAACTTGACACACAAAAATAGTTTGTTGTTTGACATCCCGATGACACTAAAGAACTTCACTTTAGCTAGCATGGTTTAGTTAGATCCTAGTACTAGAGAAGATAAAATGTGTACAACTTTGAAAAATGTAGACCAGGCTATGCTAATAGAGATTGTTGTTCACAAAGTAATAACTAACATATTTCACTTCCTAAAAATGGAAGTTCAAATTTCCAACCAGGAACAAGCAATTTTAGAAGTTCTCGAAGCAGAGGGATTAAACATAACTGACGTGGCCCATTACGTTTAATTAAAGAAAAAATTCAAAATCAAAATTTGTCTACTGATACATTTTTAACAATAAAAGGTGGTTGTGAGAGGTTGTTTTAGGTGCTTTCTATTTCGGAGAACCTCTCAATTTTGGCAATTTTATAAATTCCTTTATTGACTTTAAGAAAATCTTACGATAGGTTTTATATTTTGAAACTTATGAAATTTCAACTGTAAAAAAAAATGGCCCCCTTGAAAATTTCATTTCTAAATTTGCACTTACGAAAATTGATTTTTGAAAAAAGATGAACTTATGGGAATTCAAAATTTCCATGGAGCTCAAAAAATGCCATGTCTATCAGGCCTCACCCTAGCCCGACAACGCGCGCCAAAACACTAGTTATTTTAGTAGACATGCCTGCATGGGCCTCACCCTTGGCCTGATAACGCGCCAACTATTCAAGCACACGCTCTTGTGTGGCCAAACGCGTAGCCTGACTACATGACTCCAGCACGACAACTATTCTCGCGCATGTGCCGGCATGAGCTCCATCCCCTAGACTGATAGCTCCAGCTGGCTAGTTGCAACACAAGTGCCTTCTTCGTCCCCACTCCTTGTCCCGACGTCATAGCTCAAGCATGCCAGCTATTGCAGTGCACGCACATATTTGGCCTCACCCTTGACCCGGCAATGCGGTTCTTGCATGCCAGCTTTGGGACCATACGTGTGTGGGTGATCTCCACCCCTTCCCTTACATCGCGACCCCAACACGGCTCCCAATGAGCTCTCCGGCACAAACGATGAGGAAAATAATGTTCTAGGATCCCCACCTAGTGTTCTGAAGTGTGTCTTGGATCACTACATGTGTGGTATACCATGGAAGAGTGACTTCGTTATCTACTTAGGAAGCTTTTTCATGGCCGTCATTTTCCCTCCTCAGTGTGCTCAAGTTATCTCTCTTTACCTTTCGGTCCAATTAAATTTTTGACAAAGGCAAAAGTATTTGTCACATGAATGACCTATTTTGTTTAATTCTTTCTTTGTGCGCATTCCCTAGTAGTCCACGCATGAGTACATAGGCAATATTTTTTGTCCCCAAGATGGATACTCGGCATTTTAGTAAGTAAATATCATTCATTTATCCCCTTTACATTTCATTTTATTTTAGAGAGTTATAAACATAGTAAATCATGCAAGGAGCTTGGTATTCTCATATGAGACACACCGCATTGTGAGAATGATTGATTGTACAACACGTTACCATTCTTGAAGATGTGCATGGTTGATATGGAAGACGCCGCACATGAGTCATGCTATGTCCGTCACCCCATGGCACACGCCTTAAAAAATGTGAATGAGTCACCGTCCACTACATTAAAACAATATAAAAAATACCACGCTACAAAATTTAGCTCCGCCCTTCTCCAGATGCTATAAAAGTTATAGCATCCTAATAGTGTGCTATATTTGGAAATAGCCTTTTGGACAATTTTTTTCAATATAACACAAATTTAAGGCCTGCATAATTTGCAAGGATGAAGACTTCTGGAGGAAATAGATTAAGGCTGACACTCCTACTTGGAGATAGGATGAAGAGAGGTTACTCTAATGTGGTGGTTGGCTTGCTAGCATCTTCGGCATGGTTGACATCGACTCTTACTTGCTAGAGTTGGAGGCATGGCCGACCCCTCCATTGGAGATGGGATGAAGAGAAGCCACTGCCACTCACAAACCGTCTCCGCAACCGTCTCTCATGAGTCACGACTCCGCCAATGCCGGACAAGAGACACCGCGCTGCCCTCGGTCACGAGCAGGCGGAAAACTGGTGAGAAGTTGGCTATGTTTGGTTGTATGCATTATTGTATGGGCTTTTGTATGTGTTGCATATCAAAGAGTGAGAGGGATTTGGGCTAATGCGGCAATGCCTGATGGGCTGTTATGTGATAGACGCAAAACACTACAACATTATTTAATTTAGTGTTGAAATAGTGTGTTATATGTGAATAGCGCTGCAGTGAGTAAATTAGCTAAAACATAATCCGGACGTTCTACATATGTTATAGGGACGCTATAGCATTGAAATAGCATGCTTGTTTTTTTATTTTCGTGTAATTGCAATGCTTGTGGTAAGACGCCATTTTCCAATCTCTGGTATTATTGCATGATTTATCATATAGTACGGTTAAATTAAATGAATGAATCAAGATCCAAAACTTTCAGGTTTGGGATAAGAAATATATCACTCAAAGAATATCAGAGCACGGACAAAATATTTAGCAAATATCCATGATAGGGTTTGTACAATTATGTACTTCACATTATGTTAAGCAAAAAAAAAAGGATAGCATTGCATATGTGTAATAGACTTTCATATGTAGTTAGTATAGAAATGCCCTGAAAAATTCTATTTGGGGACTTGAATTAAATGACACTGCTGTAGTGGGTCTACCTTGTTCCTCTCTTTGGAACTTCATTCAGGTCAAACACAACTCACCCAATGAAATCATCTTTAACAATGACTATGATATAGCAGGATTGGATGCGTTCTTTCAGGAAGGCAAATACCTGGTTACACTCGTGGTTGGTGTTCTCAAAGTGATGGGTGGTGCACTTGTAATATCCAAACTTAATCTACACATATGGGTCACAGCTCCCAGTCACATCCTTTGCACGGAGGTCTTTGGCCTTGACAACACGCACACAGAGATACGACATCTTCTCCAAAAGGTCATATGTGCTTGTGCTCTTTTTCACCTGCTACCATAAAACCCCCAACATGGAATAATGCCTCTTTCAAGGAGTAGTATCCAGGTCGGGACTACGGTGGCTGCATCTTGTCAGTTCACAGAAGGACATACTTGTGCCTGGAACAAAATCCATGACAAGGTATTACCAAGAAGAGCTTCAAGTATGGCAGAAGTGACACATCAAGTTATGGTTGTACATTTATGTACATCACATTTTGTAAAGAAAAAAGTTTAGCAATGCATATGTGTAATACACTTCATATGTAGTCAGTATAGAAACACCCTGAAAAAGGATCTACATGGAGACTTAAATTAAACGGCGTGGTTGTAGCGGGTTAGCCTCACTCCTCTCTTTGGAACTTCATTCAAGCCAAACATAACTCGCCCAATGAAATCATCCTTAACAAAGTCTTTGTCTTTAACAATGACCTCGATATAGCAGGAATGGATGCATTCCTTCGGGAAGGCAAACACCTAGGTACACTCAGGGTTAGTGTTCTTCTCAAAGTGATGGATGGTGCACCTGTAATTTCCAAGCTTAATCTCCACATATGGGTCACAGCTCCCAGTCACATACAAACATCTTCTGCAGAAGGTCAAACACTTCTGGAATCAGGATCTTTGCTGTCAGCCAGCTCTTTGCCATGAGCTCAAATAAAGCTGATGGCAAAGAAAGAGCGGACGGCAAAGATTGTGTTTGCCGTCAGCCTGCTCTTTGCCATCTACTACCTGACGGCATAGAATCTTTGCAGTCTGCTAGCAGACGGCAAAGATGGTGGGTGGCGGACTGTAATGATGACCTAACGGCTAGTTTCTTTGCCGTCTGCTAGCGGACAGCAAAGATTCTTTGCCCTCAGCCAGCGGACGGCAAAGAAACTGGCCGTTTTAACGGTCGTTTCCCCCCGGCCCACCCCCTAAGTGTCGGCGCCCTCACCTCACCTCACCCGTTCCTCCCCCTCTCTCTCTCTCTCTCTCTCCCAGCACTCACCTCACCCGCGGCGCCGCCCCCACCCCGACCCCCCGCCGCCCCGGCGCCGCCCCTCCACGTCATTGCCTCCTCCTCGCCTCGCCCGCCGCCTCCTTGCCCCGCGTGTTGCCGCCCGAGGCCTCTGCCTCGCCTCGCTGACGCCGTCGCCGAACGCGGCCACCTCATCGCGTTGTCGCCTTCCCATCGTTGACCACCGCCGCCCCAAGCTCCGGTCCCTCCGACGCCGCACCAAACCCCGACGCCGTCATCGTCGACCCCCCGGCCCGGCCCCTCCCCCGAGAAGGACGCCCAACCCCCTCTGCCTCTGACCCCGACCCCGACCGTCCCCAACACCGAGGTGCGCCACCCCTCCCTCTTCCCTCCCTCTTCTCTCTCTCTCTGTTTAGGTTTAGGTTTAGGTTTACTTTCCAGGATGGATAAATTACTTGAAAGGGAATTTATCGCAGCAGTGTGCGTTAGAGCTTAGCTAAAGTTATTGTTGTAGATGCAGCTATTATAACACCCTGATGGTGAGACCACATTGCGATAAATTCTCAACTATTATGTGCTCCAATAAAATCAGCCGTCATAACAAAGGCTACAAAAGTACATATAAATTGTGTTACCACTTATTACCACAAGGTTTGGTTACATTGTTTTTATCTGCGTGGCATATCTATCAATTACTAAATCATAATCTTGACATAGTGATACATCTGATTATCTGAGCAACACCATTCTTCATAGGAGTTGTTTTCCATTTGCTGCACAACACTGCAATACCAACAATAAGTATAGGCGTGCCAACCCAAACAGCCCTTTGTTTGATGCGCTTACATGCTTCTTTCTCATTTCGGAGCGCCTCATTTGACTTCTGAAGCTGACCATTTAGCCTACAATTTTCAACTACAACACTATCCAGTTCCCGTTTGCACTCCCTAGCTTTTTCCTCAGCATTCTTCTCCTCCTCTATCATCCTTGATAGGGCTTCACAGATGTCATTATCCATCTAAAAATTGCCAACATTCATATAAAGACATTAGGTCTAGGGTTTGTTTTTGGTACTTTAGTTTAGGTACCAGAGTGCTGGACAACACTGTTTTTACCTGAGCCTCCAATATAGGTTGGGCCTTCCAGGGCATTTTCTCTACAATATCTTGTTTTCCGGCGTTGTGTGGGTGGTCTCACTTCCATACCCACGCCTTCTTAGGATTATATGATAGCCAAAGGCCCTGGCGCGCAGCTCTCACTTCCTCCTTCCACGGGACATGTAGTTAGTCATATTTTAAGTAGAATTACAATACAAAATATACAATTACAATTTAATTGGCCACCCGTGGCATTAGATAGCCTGCAAGTTTGGCAATGGAGGTGTTATATAACACTTGTCTTAATTAAATACAAGTTCGAGTTTTGAGGGGGCAAATTTCGTACTTGCCCAAGTTCAAATAGATCGTCATATAATTTGGAATACCATGCGAAGCCCCTCTTCAGCTTTTGCTCCTACCGAATGTAGACACCAACCATTATCAATCTTACCATAACCATGCAAAATGCAATCTTACCCAAGAGAAACTCGATGTCTGCTTGCTATTGGCATCAAGTTTTTTTTTCTGTCGATCACTTCAATTAAAATTGCTTGTAATTTAGTGCAATGGCAATAAATCTTGTGCTCAGCTCTAGTATGTCAACCTAGAGCCACCTAAAATATGCTCTGTTTTTTAGATTACTATGCTCTGTTTTTTAGATTACTATGCTCTGTTTTTCAACATTTTCTGTTTTCTTTCATGTCTAAAAAATCCCTAGTTTTGAAGGGTTCCAATTTCCATTGCCAACTAACCTATGAAATTAATTAAGTGTTGTTGATGTTGTTGAGCACAAGTGCATTGCTTTTTTCTCAGTTTTCTTTCATCTCTAAAAACGTGGCTCTGTTCCAACTATTGCCAACTAACCAACCAAATTAATTAATTGTAGTTGATTATCTTATGTTGCTTATCAGAGATGGGGGCAGGCCGCCACCGCAGGCTACACTCTACCACACCAGAGTACGACTTGGAAGGTTTTGAGTTCTTCATGATCATACTTGAGAATTCCTCCAAGAAGCAGGTATATAAAAGGAGAGATCTCCCCTTCACCCATCTCTTTATCATAACTCTGTTGTTTGCTACATCACTCCTTGACCCACGTTGCAGACGCTGCCTGACACTTTTATGGAGATGTTGCACGGCCATCGGCCAAAGAATGTGAAGCTGCGATAGGTCGGAAGCGGGCTTCGCAGGCTTTGGAACGTGGAGGTGGTGATCAGGAATGACCACATGTACTTGTGTCATGGCTGGGAGCAGTTCGTCCGTGCCTACGACCTGAGGCACGGGTACTTCCTTGTCTTCAGGTACAACGGCGACGCCATGCTCACCATGAAAGTGTTCAACACGACTATGTGCCGCATGCGCTACCAGGATGACGACGATGCCAGTATGCTCTGCCTCTTCTTCCTCTCCATTTGGCTTTGTCTCACACTGATTGTTAAAAACACTTTGTTGCATTTGGTCAGGCAATCGAAGCAGCGGCAGTGACTCTGGTTACAGAAAAAGCAGCAGCGAGTCTGGCTACAGTGAAAGCAGCAGCGAGGATGATCCAGAATGATGATCCGGAATGGAATGGAGTGCGAAAGCAGCAGCGAGGCAGGCCGATATCTTCCATAATCGGATACGCCACCGTGCTCCCTTGAACAGCTCTACAAGCTCCTCCATACTTCCTGGAGGGGAGGCGGATGGCCACAAGGCCTTGGGAATGCTCCGCATGGCCAGCCGAGCATGCTTGTGCACTTGCGACAGTCTTTACAGCAGATCACTCGCTGATCCGGACACTTCCTCTTCAGGACGGCCCGTTAATATACCTGCAATCATAACTATATCAGTTCCACCTATCTTCGAACTACTTTAAAAATAGTTCAGATACATATTGAATATGCCACCCCGCAGCTTCTTGTTCTCCTTCACGGAGTCGGCCAGCTGGGCTCGCACATCTTTCAGCTCCTCGCCTAGCTGGGTCTTGCAGTCCTGGAGCTGGTTTCTCTCAATAATGGCCTGCTTCAGCACACGATCGCCCGTAGCTTGTAGCCTTTTGGCTTCCTGCTCATTCGCTTGCACGACTTCCAAAGCTTCCATGAGTCCCTCTGACCAACAAGCCCATAGCAGAAGCTTCTGCTAACCCGGAGGCCTCCAGCTCGGCTCAACCAGCAGATGACCCGGATGTGGTAATCACCCGGACGGAATATGTTGAGCCGGGGAGACCTACTGCGCTGGCCAAGTGCTCCGCTAAGGAGGAGTTGTTAGGGCGCCACCGGGCCAATCTGGACCTCACCGATTATGCCCATCTGAGCATCGGAGAGATCATCTCCGGCTATGTCAGCCAGGTGCACAAGAGGCGGGACCTAGAGATTGCCATGGTGAACCAGATTCAGCAAAAGTCTGAGGTATCATTCTTCTGTCTTCTTACTTACTGCATAGTTACCTTTACCATGCTAGCCCCCAAGTCGATGACTTATGATTGAATATGTTGTAGACTTAAGTTCCGGCTTAATTCCATAAACCGATAATTTGTAGATAGGAACGTTCAATATGCATTAGCCCCCAAGTGCCAAGTGTCTTTGCTTGGAAAGTGCTTGGGACTTTTAAGATTGCATAGTAATTGTTCAACTTATGACCCGGAAATTATGCAGGCTGCTGGCAAGAAATTTGAAGCTGACATCTCTGATCTCAAGACCCGTCTGAAGACGCAAGAGACTGAGACCCGGAAAGCAAATGCCAAATTTGTGTCCAGTATTGCTGCGCAAGAAAAGCTGAAGACAGACTTTGATGCGGAACGGAGAGCCTGGGCCGAAGAGAAGGCCGCTCTGGTGAACCAGGCTGAACAGGCGGAAAAGGCTCTCTCAGAGAAGACCGCCGAACTCTCCGGCTTAAAGCGCCAAGTGTCCCAGATGGTTGCCGCAATCTTCGGTAAGTCATTTCACCGGCTTTCATCAAATGTAAAATCTTTACATCTCATAACTTATCCTTGTCGGCGGCTTATCTTATTCCGTTAAACAGGTCCCAAAAGCGCGAACCTCAACCAAAGTGTGGTCACCAAGTTGGAAGCCGTGTATACCCTGGTGGAGCAACTCTACACCGGGTCACAGCGTGCTTTGGCTGTGGTGGCCCTATCCAATGAGGTGCCGACTCACCTGGCGGAAGTCCTTCGCCGGCTCGCCGTTCTTCCTCAACGTATCCAAGAACTGCGACGGGCCTCTGCAAGAGCCGGAGCTATCGCCGCGCTGAGCCGGGCCAAGGCGTTCCTTCCAGAGTTAGACCCGGCGGACATCGCCCTCGGCTATCCAAGTTTGAAGGCAGATGGCACATCCTTCGACCAAAGGGACTTTGCCGCCTGCGTGAAGATCGTGCACCCGGTGGCCACCCTCATTGGAAACGACACAGATCTGACCAAGTACCAGCCGGGTTACAATGCGGAAAATCAGAGGATCCCCACCCCGCGCTATGAAGCCGTCAGCTTAATACCGCCAGCTCGTCAGCACACCTTCGCCCCGGAGATTGACCCGGCCGGGTTAATTGACGAGGAAGCTCAATTCAAAGCTCTGAGCGGCATCGACTGGAAGTCATCAACTTTCCAGGTCTCGGGAACAGCCGGAGGATAAGAGAGGGATGAGCCGGAGACGTCAACCCAGCAAGCATCTTAAGTCTGCAGGCGGCTTATAAAACAATGCTCCACCCTTTTGGACTCGATGAGTCTTGTAATAGAGTAGGATCAATACTTTAAATTTGCCGTGCAATCGTGCACGCGTTGAATGCTGAAGTCCATTGAAGTTGTCTCCTCTATATTTCTCCAGGTCATAATCAATTATTCATTTTCCTTAAGCTCAAAATAATTGCCCTTAACTATCCTGCATAGAAGGACAAATCACAAGTCTCTAGGCGGCTTACCGCACTGAGAAGCATAGTTTTAAACATATAACCCGGAATATGAATCAAAAAGGACTGGTCCTCAGTTATGTCCTTGATATAACCGTAACAACACACTTACCAGCCTGCAAGCACACTTCCGGCTTAGATAACCCGGGCAATAAGATTGGTACCTCAATTCCGGTTTACCAGTCTTAATGACGCCGGTTGTATTCGATTAGCCCTGTAAATCAAAGTTAAGCCGGCAAAGTGAAACCCGGCCGTACACACTTTGAAATAATCAGAAGAAACTCGCTATAAATCAGAAAAACTTAGGGGCTTCCAGTTCGAATACGACCAGAGACCCGTCCCAAAGGGGTTATGCTAGGATTCGAATACGATCATATAGCCCCCAATGGGTGTGGCGATGCCAATCAAAAGGGTATCGACAGCTATGTTCTCTTTGGTTCGAATACGACCCATGTTTGAACAGGAAGCCCCCAAGTGATTTTAAGAATTGTTTAACGATGCTGATTCGAATACGATCCACGTCGGTTCCCAAAGGGATTAAACTATGATTCAAATATGATCAAAGAAAACTCCCCAATGAGCTCAGCACTTTGCCAATCAAATGGGTATCGACAGCTATGTTCTCTTTGGTTCGAATACGACCTATGTTTGAACAGGAAGCCCCCAAGTGACCTTATTACCTACGGCTAGATTCGAATACGATCATAAGCCGGATCCTCCTTCAAGTTATCATGTTAATCTTGCAATGAAAACAACACGTGCACATTTGGAGGAGAAAAAAGGACAGAGGTCCTGCTCTATTGCTTATCATAATATATACATGGCTTAGAGAGATATGTACATTATGAGAGCCGGTGGTTCAAGTGTAGTAAGGCCGAAGCTGAGCTATGTTCCACGGCTGACGGGTCTCTTCCTCTGACTTACGTGAATCTTTGTGCTCCCGAATGTCAATGAGGTAATATGACCCGTTGTGCAAGTTCTTGCTGACCACAAAGGGCCCTTCCCAAGGTGGAGATAACTTGTGCGCATCAGTTTGATCTTGGATGAGCCGGAGCATGAGATCGCCTTCCTGGAAGACCCGGGATTTAACCCGGCGACTATGATAACGGCGCAGGTCTTGTTGGTAAATCGCTGAGCGAGCTGCTGCCACATCACGCTGTTCGTCCAACAAGTCAAGAGCATCTTGGCGCGCCTGTTCATTGTCCGTCTCAACATAAGCCGCCACTCGAGGCGAGTCATGATGGATGTCACTGGGGAGGACTGCTTCTGCCCCATAAACCATGAAGAAAGGCGTGAAACCTGTAGACCTGTTAGGAGTAGTGTTGATGCTCCATAACACGGAGGGCAACTCCTCCACCCAACAACCCGGCGTCCGTTGCAAAGGGACCAACAGCCGGGGCTTGATACCCTTCAGAATCTCCTGATTAGCTCTCTCAGCTTGACCATTAGATTGAGGATGAGCCACTGAGGAAACATCAAGTCGGATATGCTCTCGTTGACAAAACTCTTCCATGGCGCCTTTGGATAGATTGGTGCCATTGTCAGTTATAATGCTGTGTGGAAAGCCAAAGCGAAAGATCACCTTTTTCATAAACTGAACTGCCGTGGCTGCATCACACTTGCTAACTGGCTCTGCTTCTACCCACTTGGTAAATTTGTCAACTGCCACCAAGAGGTGGGTCTTCTTATCCTTGGATCTTTTAAAAGGCCCAACCATATCAAGCCCCCAGACCGCAAAGGGCCAAGTAATTGGGATCATCCTCAGCTCCTGAGCCGGCACATGAGCCCGTCGTGAGAACCTTTGGCAACCATCACATTTACTGACCAAGTCCTCCGCATCAGCATGAGCCGTCAGCCAATAAAAACCATGGCGAAAAGCCTTGGCCACAAGAGACTTTGAGCCGGCGTGATGGCCACAATCCCCTTCATGAATCTCACGCAAGATCTCTTGACCTCCCTCAGGGGAGACACAACGCTGAAATGCTCCTGTAACACTGCGGTGATGCAACTCGCCATTGATAACAATCATTGACTTAGCCCGCCGGGTTATTTGTCTGGCCAAAGTTTCATCCTCAGGCAACTCTCCCCGGGTCATGTAAGCCAAATAAGGTACTGTCCAGTCCGGTATGACGTGGAGAGCCGCCACCAGTCGTGCCTCCGGGTCAGGGACAGCCAAGTCTTCCTCTGTAGGCAACTTAACAGAAGGGTTATACAGGACGTCCAGGAAAGTATTAGGCAGCACCGGTTTTTGCTGAGAGCCCAGCCGGCTTAAAGCATCAGCCGCCTCGTTCTTCCTGCGATCGATGTGCTCTACTTGGTAACCCTAAAAGTGCCCAGCAATGGCATCAACTTCGCGGCGATAAGCCGCCATGAGAGGGTCCTTAGAGTCCCACTTGCCTGATACTTGTTGAGCCACCAAGTCTGAGTCGCCGAAACACCTTACCCGGCTCAAGCTCATCTCCTTAGCCATCCGAAGACCATGGAGCAAGGCCTCGTACTCAGCTGCATTGTTGGTACAAGGAAACATCAATTGTAGCACATAATGGAACTTATCACCCCTAGGGGAAGCCAATACGACTCAAGCCCCCGAGCCCTCCAACTGCCTGGACCCATCAAAGTGAATAGTCCAATATGTGTTATCCGGCTTTTGCTCGGGCACTTGTGACTCTGTCCAATCATTGATGAAATCCACCAAGGCCTGAGATTTAACAGCAGTGCGTGGCACGTATTTGAGACCATGAGGTCCGAGCTCGATGGCCCACTTAGCCACTCTCCCTGTGGCCTCTCTGTTTTGAATGATATCACCAAGAGGGGCAGAACTGACCACAGTGATGGGATGACCCTGGAAATAATGCTTAAGCTTCCGGCTTGCCATGAACACACCATAAAACAAGCTTCTGCCAATGTGGATACCGCTGTTTGGACTCGATGAGCACTTCGCTGACATAATAAACCGGCCGCTGAACCGGATGCTCCTTACCCTCTTCCTTGCGCTCCACCACCACAGCCACACTGACGGCTCGTGTGTTCGCCGCCACATACAGTAATAAGGGCTCCTTATCAACCGGAGCAGCAAGGACTGGGGGCTCTGCCAACTTCTTCTTCAAATCCTCAAAAGCGGTATTAGCTGCATCATTCCAGACAAAGTTATCAGTTTTCTTCATCAACTGATATAATGGCATGGCCTTCTCACCCAGACGGCTTATAAACCGGCTTAAAGCAGCGATGCGACCCGCCAAGCGTTGAACGTCATTTATACACGCCGGCTTAGCCAGGGAGGTGATGGCCTTGATCTTCTCCGGGTTAGCTTCAATGCCTCTGTCAGAAACCAAGAAACCCAAGAGTTTGCCTGCAGGAACACCAAAAACACACTTGGCCGGGTTAAGCATCATCTTGTAAACCCGGAGATTATCAAAGGTTTCTCTCAAATCATCTATCAGGGTTTCCTCCTTTATGGACTTAACCACAATATCGTCCACATAAGCATGAACATTGTGCCCAATCTGGTTATGAAGACAGTTCTGCACGCAACGCTGATAAGTCGCCTGTGCACACTTGAGTCCAAAGGGCATGGACACATAGCAGAAGGCTCCAAAGGGAGTGACGAACGCCGTCTTCTCCTGGTCCTTAACTGCCATTTTAATCTGATGATATTCGGAATAAGCATCCAAGAAACTTAAGCGCGCACAACCTGCCGTAGCATCAATAATTTGATCAATACGGGGAAGGGCAAAAGGATCAGCCGGACACGCCTTGTTTAAGTCCGTGTAGTCCACACACATCCGCCAAGTGCCGTTCTTCTTGATTACAAGCACCGGGTTAGCTAACCATTCTGGGTGAAAGACTTCAACAATAAACCCGGCCGCCAAGAGCCGGGCCACCTCTTCACCATTAGCTTTCCGCATCTCCTCATTAAACCGCCGAAGGAACTGCCTGACCGGCTTAAATTTTGGATCAACATTGAGAGTGTGCTCAGCGAGTTCTCTAGGTACACCTGGCATGTCAGACGGCTTCCATGCAAAAATGTCCCTATTCTCACGGATGAACTCGATGAGCGCGCTTTCCTATTTTGGATCCAGATTGGCACTGATGCTAAACTGCTGAGATGAATCTCCTGGAACGAAATCAACAAGTTTAGTCTCATCAGCCGACTTAAATTTCATTGCTGGCTCATGCTCCGTAGTAGGCTTTTTCAGAGAGGTCATATCTGTTGGGTCAACGTTGTCTTTATAAAACCTCAACTCCTCTGTTGCACAAACAGATTCTGCATAAGCTGCATCGCCTTCCTCACACTCCAGGGCCACCTTCCGGCTTCCATGAACCGTAATGGTCCCATTATGACCCGGCATCTTGAGCTGTAAATACACGTAACACGGCCGTGCCATGAACTTGGCGTAAGCCGGCCGCCCAAATATGGCATGGTACGGACTTCTTATCTTGACCACCTCAAAGGTCAATTTTTCCACCCTGTAGTTGTGCTCATCTCCAAAGGCCACTTCCAACTCGATCTTGCCGACTGGATAAGCCGACTTACCAGGTACCACACCGTGGAAAATAGTGTTCGACTGGCTGAGGTTCTTATCAATCAACCCCATACGACGGAACGTCTCATAATAGAGGATGTTGATGCTGCTGCCTCCATCCATGAGCACCTTAGTGAACTTATATCCTCCCACCTAAGGAGCCACCACCAAGGCCAAGTGACCCGGATTATCCACCCGGGGAGGGTGATCCTCCCTACTCCACACTATAGGTTGCTCAGACCATCGTAAATAACGTGGAACCGCCGGCTCAACAGCATTCACTGCCCTCTTATGAAGCTTCTGATCTCGCTTACACAGACTGGTGGTAAACACATGGTACTGTCCACCGCTAAGCTGCTTTGGATTGGTCTGATAACCCCCCTGCTGCTGCTGATGACCCTGGCCAGACTGTTGATTAAAGCCCCCTTGACCGTTCTGAGGATTAGAATTTGAGCCGCCGCCCGGGCCATGAAAGCCGCCGGCGCCTGAGCCGCCGCCCGGGCCATTGTAATTCTTAAAGGCCTTCATGATTGCACAATCCTTCCATAGATGGGTAGCTGGCTTCTCTCTAGAGCCATGCCTTGGACAAGGCTCATTCAACAGCTGCTCCAGCGTCGGGCCTGACCCGCCGGCTCGGGGAGGGGGCCTCCCCTTGCGTCGCTGGTTATTACCCTGTGAGCTGGCGTTGGCTACGAACTCTAGGCTGCCATCATCCTTGCGCTTGCCACCTCCTTGGTTCCCCGGGTTATGCTGAGGACCCTTGCCATTGCCGTTCTTCTTTCCCTTCCCTGTCCTTTCATCATCTGAAGCGGGGTCCTTGGTACCATCAGAATCGGCGTACTTGACAAGAGCCGCCATTAGTGTACCCATGTCATTGCAGTCGCGCTTAAGCCGCCCGAGTTTCATCTTCAGGGGCACAAAACGACAATTCTGTTCCAACATTAAGACTGCAGAGCCGGCATCCATCTTATCAGAGGAATGTATTATCTCCTTAACCCGGCGAACCCAATGTGTCGTAGACTCACCCTCCTGCTGCTTGCAGTTAGTCAAATCCACAATTGACATAGACTGCCTACAGGTATCCTTGAAGTTTTGGATGAACCGGGCCTTCAGCTCAGCCCAAGACCCAATGGAATTCGGTGGTAGCCCTTTCAACCAAGTGCGGGTAGTCCCATCCAACATCATGGTGAAGTATTTGGCCATTGCCGCTTCACTGACCTCCAGCAGTTCCATGGCCATCTCGTAACTCTCGATCCAGGCTGCGGGTTGTAAGTCGGCCGTGTAATTAGGCACCTTCCTAGGGCCTTTGAAGTCCTTGGGTAGACGTTCATTGCGGATAGCTGGTACTAAACAAGGGACACCTCCAGTCCTGGTAGGGATACCCACGTCGATGGACGTCGTCGGATAAGCCGGGGGAGTCTGGTAAGCCGTCAACTGAGGCACTTGCTCCGCCTCTTGCCGCGCTCTGTCTTGGTCTGCTGCGTGAAAGGCTCCGTTATGAGCCGGGCCATGGCCAAGGGGCGGGTCATGGCGTCGGACGTTACTTGAGCCGGTCGCTGAGACCATGTGTCTGCTGTAACTCGGGCTCCGGCCTGGACGAGGAGTCGAGTGGATCCTGTCCCGGCTGTAGGAGTACGCCTCTTGTTGCGCCAGTGCTGTCTGAAGGAGTTCCCTGACTCGGCGGGTTTCAATAGCCATCGGAGAGTCGCCGTCAATTGGGCGAGCCGCCAGCCGCGCTGCCGGGGCGACCATGTTCTCCAGCGGGTTAGCATAATGACCCGGAGGTATTGGTACGTACTGAGGCGGGGCAGGGGGCACCTGGGGAGGCCCCATCACTTGTGGCTGAATAGGGGTCCCAGACCCGGGCACCATGACCCCTGGCGGGTTACTAGACCCTGCACCTGGCGTGTTGAAGAGGTTTCGTGGATCGTAAACCGGAGGGAGCCGTGATTGGGCCTTTTGATGCCTCCTTCTCATGACCTCATTGGATGCGTTTTGATCCATCGTGAGCCGGAAGGACTGCGCCTGAATCAAATGGGTTTGGGCGTCAAGAGCCGCCCTCTCCACAGCCATCCTGATCCCTTCCGCTGCCAGATCCTCCTTAGCTTTCACTAGATCTAATTTTAACTGCGCCACCTCCGCATCATGCTGAGCTTGATCCGCCGGGTCAACCGCAGCGGTCAACAGGGCCGTCATCTTATCCGTGAGATCCATCAGCACCTGAGCCGGCGAAGGCACCGGGTTTCCCGCTCCAGTAGCAAGGTTCTAAACAGGCTGCGCACCGGCCATGAAGACTCCAACCTGACTTGGCGGCTCAAACGGGTCCGGAATACTGTCACCATCGGAACAACCCATGAGCCGGCCATCTTGAAGTTGATACAACGAGTTTGACTCATCTGTGGACGACTCGCCGTCAGAGCCGGCTCACCAATCTTACCAATGAAAACATGAATTCCGCCGAAGGGGACCCGGTACCCGTACTCAATTGAGCCGGCGTCGGGGCCCCAGTTTGCATCGTCGATGTAGAGCTTGCCGCGACGACTCTTGGTCATCCGGCCCACAGCGTATCCCTTGAGCCCTTCGAAGCTGCCCTTCAAGAACTCAAATCCACCGTGCGCTGGCCCCACGGTGGGCGCCAACTGTCGTGGAATTGTCACGGCAGATGTCCTCAAGCTAGGACTTAGTCGTGGAGCCATCGCCGCTAGGAAGCTTGAAGGGGTTAATGGGACAAGGAACACGAGGGTTTATACTGGTTCGGCCCCTTACAGTGAAGGTAAAAACCTACGTCCAGTTGAGGTGGTATTGATTGGGGTTTCGATGACCAGGGAGCTTAACTGCTATGCCTGGCTCTCGATGAGATCTTTCTTGCCCTTAAACCGCTGCCGGGTCGTCCCTTTATATAGGGAGGCTGACGCCCAGCAGCTCTCAGAGTCCCGGCCGGCTCATAAGAGTGTCCGGCTCGGACTCTCAACTATTCTTGCCTTACACTACAAGTTCCACCATAATAATGTTTGTAACTACGGGCTTTAAGCCATATCCGGGTCTTAAGCCCATCTTTGGCCCACCATCTTCAAGTTTGGCGCCGGGCTTCTGGCAGTGACCATTATGAGTAACCCGGCCCCTCCTGGAGGGTGACTCTAAGGTCTATATCCTCAACAAATTGCGTCATGGTATAGGCAGGACGGTTAGCATTCAAGGCATATAATTATATTTTCTCGTTGGAGGGGAATATTACCAGGTGACGCCTTCTTGGACTTTTTCAGTTCGGCGGTAGCAGCATTTAGCTGCGTCCGACATCGTTCCAGCTCTTGGGATAGCAGGTTCTTCTTCTCTGTAAGAACCTGGTCATACAACGGTCCTTAAATCAGTTGTACCAACTGCTTTCAGTCCCGGGAGCTACTGGCATATGGCTATCCTATTCGGACAAAAGAAAACTTACCTGCACATCTGTTAAATACTGCTTCGTGGCTCTACTAAGCCTGTTTCGAGCAGTTCGGATATACGCACCAGCTGAGTTGAAGGCATTGAATGCCTCTTCCGAGAACTCAGGGTCTCGTAAAACAGCCCTGCAGCGCCGATGATTCATGGCGCTCTCCACTTCCGAGTTGGTAATGGACATATTCTCCGAACCCTCGGCCGAAGGACAGTCCGGCACTGTTCCTACGTCGGCTCCCGCCTCTCCAACAGGGTCTAAATCCCGGGCGCTGGGAGTACGGCTGGCCGGACCCTCGGACTTAGTCCGGTGAACCTTTTTCCTGATATCAAACAAACGTACGAGTTACAGTTGGATGTGACTACTAAAGTATACCTTCAAATCCTTACCTCTTTGACGAGGGACCGGTCCTGCCTTCACCGACCTTCCTTTTAGAAGCCTTGCTCGGCGCCGGAGCCACTCTCTTTGAAGCCGCTCCCGAAGTAGCGTGACGCGCCAAACGCCTCCCCTGTGGAGCACTAGATAGTGCGATGGGTGAGGCAGTGCGAGGAAGCTCTTTCGAGTCAGATTTTTTCTTGACGACTTACGTGGGAAGCAGGAAGAAGACCAGGGTAATCAGCGATAATTGCCACTTCCGTGCCATCGTAGCTCGCTTGGTAAAACACCCCTTCCGCGAGTACCACGAATATATCCGGATCTTCTTCGAACCCAGGATCCAGCTCCCGGTTGTGGTTCTCAGGCTGTGGCGCGGGGCTCTGAAACCCCTCGGTGATTTTTCGCCAATGCTGTTATAAGCGGATTAGAAATTTATCAAAGGTAATCCGGGAAGCGGAATGAGTAAAGCAGAAGGATTGGGGCTTACCCAACTGGGAGGATTATACATAGAATATCCATCTCTGCGATTGATGCAAAGAAATTCCTCTTCCTCCCCTTTGAACAGCTCGGCCAGTATTTTGGCCAGAGCGGCGGGGGTGCCCGGACCTTTCCGACCGCAGCGGGAGGCGTCATCCTCCCCGTTGTATTGCCACATTGGGAGCCCTCTATATTGAAGCGGTTGAACCCCTCGCGCTATGGAGGTCGCCATTACCTCAACCATTGTTAATCCGGACTGGGCGAGCATCTTTTTCTCGCCCATGAGTTGACGAACCTCCACACTGTCATCCTCCTCAAGGCTCCGGGGGCACCAACTATGGCGTTTCCTTAGCGGAACGCTTGCAAATTCATGGAGACTCTTTCGAACTGGGTCGGGAAGCGCAACGTCCTCGATGTAGAACCATTCGGAAGGCCATTCTTTAGATGCCTTCCTTGGTGTGCCGGATAGGTATCCGGAATCGGCGATGCGCCACACTTCGGCTCCGCCCACTTCAAATATTGTCCCCTCATGGTTACGCGGGACAAGACAGAACAATTTTCCCCACAGTTCAAAATGGGCTTCAACACCCAGAAATAGCTCGCATAAAGCAACATAACCTGCGATGTGCAGGATAGAGGCGGGAGTGAAGTTGTGCAGCTGGAGGACATAATATTCCAGAAGCCCTCGGAGGAACGGATGGATTGGAAATCCGATGCCTCTTATCAGATAGGGGACGAAGCACACTCGCTCCCCCCGGATAGATTGGGGGAGTCCTCCGCCTGGGTCACACCATTGAAGGAAGCCAGCCCTGCTCGAACATGGACCAGATCCGCGGGAGGAAGAAATCCCTGCGTTTGCAACTTTGCTAACTGACTGTGAGACACAGAGCACTTCTCCCACTCGCTTTTCTTTGGGATGGAATGGGAGGAGGAGCTGGGAATGTTAGCCATGTTGGAATGGTTTCTCCTAGCAGTCTCCGGGGATCTTCTCGATGTGGTGTCGCATGGATCTAAGATCCAATATCTTTAATAAGCGCGCTCCCTTGCATGGACGGGGTGTTATTTGCAAAAATACCCTGACTTTCCGCATTTGCTCGACACGTGGAAGACGAAGTTATTAGCGTGCAGAAGCCGAGGGGAACAATATTGAGTCAGCGGTCGAATGCATTACTTGGAGAGGGGAACCCACCTTGCAATGTCGAAGACAATCCGAACGCCGAACACCTCGTCATTGAAGCCTGGTTCGGGGGCTACTGAGAGAGTCCTGGACTAAGGGGTCCTCGGGCGTCCGGCCTGTTATCCGTGGGCTGGACTGATGGGCTGTGAAGACATGAAGACTGAAGATTGAACCCTTGTCCGGATTTGATGCTACTTGGCGTGGAAGGCAAGCTTGGCAACCGACTATGTAGATTCACTCTGATGTAACCGACCCCATGTAACCCTAGATCTCTCCGGTGCTCATATAAACCAGAGAGATAGTCCAGATAGAGGGACTCATTACCATATTCACATAGCCTAGACTTCTAGGGTTTTAGCCATTACGATCTCATGGTAGATCAACTCTTGTAACACTCATATTCATCAAGATCAATCAAGCAGGAAGTAGGGTATTACCTCCATAGAGAGGGCCCGAACCTGGGTAAACATCGTGTCCCCCGTATCCTGTTACCATCGATCCTAGACGCACTGTTCGGGACCCCCTACCCGAGATCCGCCGGTTTTGACACCGACAGGAGCAGAGTGGGGATGAGGAGGTGCAGCCTATTCTGTCTGACGATGACATCGCGATGGTGGTGGCTGACGATGGCCAAGCGATGGTGGTGGCTAGAGGATGACCTAGCGATGGTGTTGCCTGAAGATGGCCTCGCGATGGTGATGGTGCCTGACAATGACCTCGCGATGGTGGTGGCGCCGGCGATCCCACAGCCGGGTGACATGACCATGCCAATTGTGGTAGAAGAGTACATCCAACCGCCTCGTCGCTCTAAGCGCATCAGGATGATGACGGAGAAGGAGAAGAAGGAGGAGTGAACTATGTCAGGTATGTCAGATCTCCAAAATGATCTATACTTAACTTTGTTTCCTCCGAAATGACCTAAGTTAGCTCCAATATGCTAAGTTATCTCTAATATGCTTAGTTACCTAGGTTTGCTCAATAAAGACCTATACTTAGCTAACTTCTGTCAAAAATGGCATAATATGCTTAGTTAACTCAAAAATGGCATAATTAGTTAAGTTAGCTCCAAAATGACCCATTTTACCTAGGTTAGCTCCAATATGATCCATTTTACCTAGGTTAGCTCCAAAATGACCAAGTTTAATTAGGTTAGCTCCAATATGTTCCATTCTAGGTTAGCTCCAAAATGATCCATTTTACCTACGTTAGCTCAAAAATGGCATAATTACTTGTGTTAGCACAAAAATGACCTATACTTACCTTATTTTCTTCCAAATTGACATAATAAGCTTAGTTAGCTAAAAATGGCATAATTACCTATGTAAGCTCTAAAATGACACAAATAAGGAATAAGAAGAAGTAAAACAAGGAAGAGGAGAAAAAGAAAGAATAGAAGAAGAAAGAAAAGAAAAAGAAAGAATAAAAGAAGAAGAATGAGAAGGAAAAGGGTAAAAACCTTCTTCTTCTTATTATTATGATTCTAGTCTTCTTCTTCTTCTAGTCTTCTTCTTCTTCTCCAAAATGACCTAAGTTAGCTCTAAGTTAGCTCTAATACACTTAGTTACCTAGGTTAGCTCAATAATGACCTATACTTAGCTGCTTTATATCAAAAATTGCATAATATGCTTAGTTCACTCCAAAATGGCATAATTAGCTAGGTTAGCTCCATTTTACGTAAGTATGCTTACTTATTCTTCTTCTTCTTCATTTTCTTCTTCTTCTTCTTCTAGTCTTCTTCTTCTAACTTTCTTGTTTCCCATTTTGCAGATTTCATTTACTTCACGGAAGCTTGCATGGATGGAGTGCTTCTTTTCCCTTTCTGCTTTTCTTTTGTATCGATGAACAATGTGGAACTTTTTATATGGATGGATGGATAGGTGTTGGATGAACAATGTGAAACTGTTGTAATATGTATGGATGGAACTATGTGTTGGTTATGTATGTATGATGAAACTTCTGTGTTGGATATGTCATATGTCTGCTGTGAAATTTGTGTGTTGAAACTTGTGTGTTGAAATTGAATGAATTTAAGTAAAAACAGAAAGAAAAAAAATAGGGGCTATACAGGCTCTTTGCAGTCAGTTGGCAGACAGCAAAGAGTTTTTCCATCAGCCAGCAGACGGCAAAGCTGCCACGTGGCAGCTACCTGTGCAACCTGGGGGCTGGCCTATTTGGTTACTTTGCCGTCCTCTGGCAGACGACAGAGGTGCAATGGTCTTTGTCGTGAGCCAGCGGACGGCAAAGCATGCCGTTAACCACCTAACGGCCATAAGCTGCCACGTGTGCCGTCCAGGTCCTTTGTCGTCTGCTGGCGAACGCCAAAGACCATTTCATCTTTGCCTTCTGCCAGAGGACGGCAAAGTAACCAAATAGGCCAGCCCCCAGGTTGCACAGGTAGCTGCCACGTGGCCTATTCAGCCGGAACTATTGTCGTCTGCTGACGGACGGCAAAGGCCTTTGCCGTCCGCCAGGCATGCCTTTGTCGTCAGCCATGGCTAATGGCAAAGTGCCTGATTCCTGTAGTGAAATGTCCTTGTGCTCTTGTCACATGCTACTAGAAAACCCCAACGTGAGACACTATCTCTTTCAAGGATTAGTCCCCAGGCCATGGTTATGGTGGCTGTATCTTGCGAGTTCATAGAAGGTCACACTTGTGCGTGCAACAAAATCCATGAATAGATATTACTGAAAAGAGCTTCAAGTATAGTAGAAGTGAAACATCATTACGACCAACAGAGTAGGATTGCTGATAAAACATGGTAAGTCATGGGGTTATTACTGAGTAATGCTACACCGCTAGATCGTAGATGCATTGTCCTTTCATCCCTCATTCCAAGCATGACCCAAAATTGTATTTAGTTGTCGCCTGAAAAACCTTAAGATATCTTGCAAATTCTAGCAACAATAGAGAAATAGGTACTTGCAACAACACATTTAAACTCGAAGGAGAAATTTTCCGCCAACTAAATAAATTGTGTACTACATGCTTAAGGATAGATACAAAACTTGACACACAAAAATAGTTTGTTGTTTGACATCCCGATGACACTAAAGAACTTCACTTTAGCTAGCATGGTTTAGTTAGATCCTAGTACTAGAGAAGATAAAATGTGTACAACTTTGAAAAATGTAGACCAGGCTATGCTAATAGAGATTGTTGTTCACAAAGTAATAACTAACATATTTCACTTCCTAAAAATGGAAGTTCAAATTTCCAACCAGGAACAAGCAATTTTAGAAGTTCTCGAAGCAGAGGGATTAAACATAACAGACGTGGCCCATTACGTTTAATTAAAGAAAAAATTCAAAATCAAAATTTGTCTACTGATACATTTTTAACAATAAAAGGTGGTTGTGAGAGGTTGTTTTAGGTGATTTCTATTTTGAAGAACCTCTCAATTTTGGCAATTTTAAAAAATTCTTTATTAACTTTAAGAAAATCTTATGATAGGTTTTATAATTTCAAACTTATGAAATTTCAACTTTAAAACAAAGCGGCCCTCTTGAAAATTTCATTTTCTAAATTTGCACTTACGAAAATTGATTTTTGAAAAAAAGATGAACTTATGGGAATTCAAAATTTCCGTGGAGCTGAAAAAAATGCCATGTCTATGAGGCCTCACCCTAGCCCGACAACGCGGTGCCAGAACACTAGTTATTTTAGCAGACATGCCTGCATGGGCACCCACATTGGCCCGATAACACGCCAACTATTCAAGCGCACGCGCCTGTGTGGCCCAAACGCGTAGCCTGACGACATGACTCCAGCACACCAACTATTTTGGCGCATGTGTCGGCATGAGCTCCATCCCCCGGACTGATAGCTCCAGCTTACTAGTTGCAACACAAGTGCCTTTTTCATCCGCACTCCTTGTCCCGACGTCATAGCTCAAGCATGCCAGCTATTGCAGTGCACACACATATTTGGCCTCACCCTTGACCTAGCTGAAAGCTGAATAAAACTGTTGCTTGTTGATGATTCGGTGTGGCATACAAGAGTATATAAGAGGGTACAAACCGACTTGGGGTAGGGGTACAAAACTGACTTGGACTAGAAGTCGTATACCATAATGACTACTCTAACATCCCCCCGCAGTATCAATGGCAGGCTCGACGACGTTGAGACTGAAACAGATATCTTGAAACGGCTTAGTAGGCAGTGCCTTGGTGAAAATGTCAGCAAACTGAGCCGTAGAGGGAACATGAAGCACCCGAACCTGACCAAGAGCAACCTTTTCACGAACAAAATGAATATCAATCTCAATATGCTTTGTGCGTCAGTGTTGAACTGAATTGCTGGTCATGTAGACTGCTGATATGTTGTCACAGTAGACAATAGTGGCCTGCTCAATAGGCATGTGTAGCTCGGAGAGTAACTGCCGAATCCAGATTGTATCTGCAACGGCATGTGCTACAGCGCGATACTCAGCCTCGGCCGACGAACGTGAGACTGTAACCTGTCTTTTCGAAGACCAAGAAATCAAATTGTTACCAAGAAAAACACAAAAAACCGGAAGTGGACCTTCGAGTGTCAGGACAACCAGCCCAGTCTGCATCAGAGTATGCGGTAAGCGAGTTTGGAGAAGAATTATTGAGGTGGAGACCATGATTGAGAGTTCCTTTTAAATACCGAAGAATGCGTTTAACATGATTATAGTGAGGAACCCGGGGATCATGCATATAGAGACATGCTTGTTGAACAGCAAAAGAGATTTCAGGACGAGTAATGGTGAGATATTGGAGAGCACCTGTTAGGCTACGATAGAGAGTAGGATCGGAAAAGGGTTCACCGGTAGCCGAAAGTTTAAAACTAGTATCGACAGGAGTGCGAGATGATTGACAGTCAGGCATACCAGCACGATTAAGAAGATCAAGAATATACTGGCGTTGGGAAAGAAAAAGGCTGGAGGAATCTCGAACAACAGAAATGCCTAAGAAATGATGAAGGAGTCCTAGGTCAGTCATAGAAAATTCAGATCTAAGAAGAGAGACAATATGATCTAAGAACTTTTGAGAGGAGGCGGTAAGAATGATATCATCTACATAGAGAAGTAAATAGGCAGTGTCAGAAGTTTGATGATACACAAAAAGAGAGATGTCGGAGAGAGATGGAGTGAAGCCTATTGTTTGAATGAAGGAGGAGAAGCGTTGAAACCAAGCTCGTGGGGCCTGTTTAAGACCGTAGAGAGATTTCTGAAGAAGACATACATGAGTTGGAAAGGATGGATTTTCAAAACCCAGAGGTTGCTGGCTGTAGACAGTTTCTTGAAGGGAACCATGGAGGAAAGCATTTTTAACATCAAGTTGGTGAATGGGCCATGAAGAGGAGACAGCAACACTAAGAACGGTGCGAATGGTGCTAGGTTTAACAACAGGAGAGAAGGTTTCTTCGTAATCAATTCCTTGTTGCTGAGAAAAGCCACGACAAACCCACCTGGCTTTATATCGTGAGAGGCTCCCATCGGAGTGGAACTTTTGGCGAAAAATCCATTTGCCAGAAACAATATTTGTATTGGGAGGACGAGGAACAAGTTGCCAGGTGTTGTTTTGAAGTAAAGCATTATATTCTTCTTGCATGGCAGCGGCCCAATTTGGATCAAGTAGAGCAGTTTTGTAATTATTTGGAAGAGAAGTGAGAGATACGGAGGTATGAAGGTTTAGGCGGTCTTGGGGTTGATGAAATCCTGATTTGGCCCTAGTACGCATGCGATGATCATTAATCGGGGCTGCTGTAGGAATAGCACGAGGGGGTAAGGTGGGTACTGGTGAGTCCGGCGCAGCGGAAGAGTCGGACGAAGGAGTAGGACTGGGTGGTGGAGTTGGAGTAGGGGCCGCGGGTGTTGGGGAGGGAGCAGGGGTCGGGGGTGTTGGGGACGTCTCGGGTGGGGTGAGTGTATGGTTGGGATTGGCTATGGTGGGTGTTAATGGTGGTGGTGATAAGTTGTGTTCGGCGGGTAGGGGAGTATATAGTTGGAAAGGACGGGGAGAGGGGGTGTTTGCGGAGCTAGGGGTGTTGGATGGTGTAGTAGTGCGTTGTGAGAAAGGAAAAATGTGCTCAGCAAACGTGACATGACGAGAGACATGAACATGTCCGGTGTGAAGGTCGAGACAGCGATAGCCTTTGTGCTCGTCAGAGAAGCCGAGAAAAGCACATGGGATAGAGCGTGGTGACAATTTATTTGCAGAAGTGGCGTAGGCATTGGGAAAACAGAGACAGCCGAAAACACGAACCGCGGAGTAGTCGGGGTGGGAAAGAAAGAGCGAATAATAGGGAGTAGTGTTGGGTTTAGTTTTAGAAGGTCGAATATTTAGAAGGAAGGTGGCCATGTGTAGGGCTTCAGCCCAAAACTTGGGAGGCATAGATGATTGAATGAGGAGAGTGCGAACTATATCATTGAGGGTGCGAAGAGAGCGTTCTGCTTTACCATTTTGAAGGGAGGTGTAGGGACATGAGAACCTAAGCAGGATGCCATGTTGTAAGAAGAAAGTACGATTTTTAATGTTATCAAACTCGCGACCATTGTCACATTGGATAAAGCGAATTGGGAGGAAGAAGTGAACAGACACATAGCGTTGAAAATTAAGGAAAAGAGAATGGACCTCGGATTTGTTGCGTAGAGGAAAAGTCCAGACAAAGTGGGTGAAATCATCTAGGATAACAAGGTAGTATTTAAAACCCGAAACACTTGCAATGGGAGAGGTCCATAAATCACAATGTATTAATTCAAAGGGATAAGTGCTACAAGAACTAGAGGAACTAAAGGGAAGACGCACATGTTTGCCTAATTGACAAGACTCGCAAAACACAGAATTATGAGAGTCCCTATTACATGGTATGGTAAATTCACTAACATAGAAGCTAAGACGGCGGGGTTGGGATGGCCCAAGCGACGATGCCAGAGATCGACGGAGGCCAGCATGGATGTTGGAGGGGTGGCGGCAGGAACTCCATTAAGAGAATAAAGATCACCGAAGCTATTGAAGCGAGCGATCTCGGCCTTGGTCAGGTAATCCTTCACAGATAAACCAAAAGGGTCAAATTCAGCCGAAACTAGATTGTCGCAAGTAAATTGGCGAACAGAGATAAGATTTTTAATGAGGGCGGGTGCAACTAGAACATCGCGAAGTAAAAGAGGTTTGGTGGAAGAGGGAAGTTGAGCCTGACCAACACAATATATAGGAATAGATGATCCATCTCCAAGGATAATGGAAGGGAAAGGAGATTTAGTGCAAGAAGATAACCAATTACTAGATGCAGACATATGACTAGAGGCCCCTGAATCAAAGATCCAATCCGTACCTGAGTTTCCTTGTGTAGCAAAGTTATTCATGGCCTGGAGAAAGGCAGCTTGATCCCGGCTCGGCGTCACAGGTGAGGGTGGCGTCGGAAGCAGTGTCGGCGGATACGATGGTGAAGGCAGTAGGGCCGGCTGGGGAGTGTAGTAGGCATTGGCCGGCTGTGGTGGGGGTGGCGTCAGGAGCAGGGCCGGCTGTGGTGTGTAGTAGGCGCCGCCGTCGGTGCTGTAATGACCATAAGGAGCATACGTCGGGGCGGCGTGATAGGCATTGGCCGGCTGTCGGGGGTTGAGAACCCCGGGAGCACCAGTAGGCGGTCGAAGGCCGGGTTGCCAAGCACCTGAGTATGCCGGCGGAGCACCGAGGGTGGACGGAGCGGACCAGGGCATGGGCCATGCTTGAACAAGCCCCGTCCAAGGATCATGAGGAGGCCGCCATGCAACCGCGGATGGAGCACTGGTGGGTGGTGCAGGACTCGGTGCTGGTGATGTCGTAGGCGGAACCGAACGAGTCGACGGCGGCCTGTAGATAGGGTTTTTGCCGCGGTAGTTCGGACTAGGACGCCAGCCTGGTGGCGGTTGAACAGATGACGATGCGGACGGCCCGGCGGCAGGAGCCGGCCTGGAAGGCGGCGCTGGTGTAGACGACAGAGGAGGATGAGCCGCAGCATGAAAGACCTTGGGGCGAGAGTCCTTGCGAGCTTGTGTTTCCGCCGCGAGTTGTAGCAAGGAACGAACTTCAGCGAAGGTAGGAGGGGGCCGTATCATCGGTATGAACGAGGCTTGCTTGTCAAAGTCTTCGCTGAGGCCGATGACGACGATATTGATTAGCTGTGAGTCGCTAACTGTATCGCCGAGTTCGCGGAGCTCATCACCAATGGTCTTAACGCGCTGGCAGAACAGGTTCACCGGGGCGTCTCCTTGCACCATATTGCGAAGCTCGGTGTGGAGAGCGTTTTTCCGAGCGTCGGTGTTGCTTTGGAAGAGCTGACGGAGGGAGTGCCAGATGTTGGCAGCGGTGGCGCCGTCGTGATCGAGCATGTTGAAGATCTCGGTGGTGATGCGGGTGTAGAACCACTGGACGATCGCGAGATCGTCTTTCAACCATTGCGGATCGTCGGGGCGGGGAAGACAGTTGGCGGTGACATGCGAGCGCAGGTTGCAGCGGCCGAGGTGGAGATCGAAGAGATGTCTCCAATGGTAGTAGTTGTGGGCAGCGAGATCAAGAACTATGGGGATGTAGGGGCTGACGTCGGAGATTGTGTTAGCAAGAGATATTGGTGCGGCGAGGATGGGTGCAGGGTAGTTTTGTGGAGCTATGGTGAGGGCCGAGAGAGAAGCGGCTGCGGCAGCCTTGGCGATGAGTGCGGCCCAGCGCTCGAAGTAGTCGGGCGGCGGCGGCGGCGGTGGCGTTGGCGGAGCCATACCCTAAACCCTAGGACCGGTATCTGATACCATGAAAGCTGAATAAAACTGTTGCTTGTTGATGATTTGGTGCGGCATACAAGAGTATATAAGAGGGTACAAACCGACTTGGGGTAGGGGTACAAAACTGACTTGGACTAGAAGTCTTATACCATAATGACTACTCTAACACTAGCAATGCGGCTCTTGCATGCCAGCTTTGGCACCATACGTGTGTGGGTGGTCTCCACCCCTTCCCTTACATCGCGACCCACGGCTCCCAATGAGCTCTCTGGAAAAACAATGAGGAAAATAATGTCCTGGCATCCCCACCTAGTGTTCTCAAGTGTGTCTTGGCTCACTACATGTGTGGTAAACCATGGAAGAGTGACTTTGTTATCTACTTAGGAAGCTTTTTCCTGGCCGTCATTTTCCCTCCTTCGTGTGCTCAAGTTACCTCTCTTTACCTTTCGGTCCAATTACATTTTTTACAAAGGAGAAAGTATTTGTCACATGAATGACCTATTTTCTCTAATTCTTTCTTTGTGCGCATTCCCTAGTAGTCCGCGCATGAGTACATAGGCAATATTTTTTCATCCCAAAGTTGTATACTCGGCCTTTTAGTAAGGAAATATCATTCATTTATCCCCTTTATGTTTTATTTTATTTTAGAGAGTTATAAACATAGTAAATTGTGTACGGAGTTTGGTATTCTCATGTGAGACACACCGCATTGTGAGAATGATTAGTTGTAGAGCATGTTACCATTCTTGAAGATGTGAATGGTTGATATGGAAGAGACCAGACATGTGTCATGCTATGTCTGTCACCCCATGTCACACGCGTTAGAAAATGCGAATGAGTCACCGTCCACTACATTAAATAAATATAAAAAATAGCACGTTACAAAATTTAGCTCCGCCCTTCTCCAGATGCTATAAAAGTTATAGCATGCTAATAGTGTGCTCTATTTGGAAATAGCCTTTTGGATAAAAAAATTCAATATATCACAAATTTAAGGCTTGCATAATTTGCAAGGATGAAGACTTTGGGAGGAAATAGAATAAGGCCGAGACTGCTACTTGGAGGTAGGATGAGGAATGGTTGCTCTAATGTGGTGGTTGGCCTGCTAGCACCGTCGGCATGGTTGACATTGACTCTTACTTGCTAGAGTTGGAGGCATGGCCGACGAGATGGGATGAAGAGAAGCCACTGCCACTCACAAACCGCCTCCGCAACCGTCACTCACGAGTCACGACTCTGCCAATGCCGGTCAAGAGACACCGCGCTGCCCTCGGTCACGAGCAGGAGGAAAACTAGTGAGAAGTTGGCTATGTATGGTTGTATGCATTGCTATGGGCTTTTGTATGTGTTGCATCTCAAAAAGTGAGAGCGATTTGGGCTAATGCAGCAATGTCTGATGGGCTGTTGTGTGATACATGCAAAACACTACAACATTATTACGTTTAGTGTTGAAATAGCGTGTTATACGTGAATAGCGCTGCAGTGAGTAAATTAGCTAAAACATAGTCTGGACGGTCTACATATGTTATAGTGACGCTATAGCATTGAAATAGCATGCTTTTTTGCTTTTCGTGTAATTGCAATGCTTGTAGTAATCTGCCATTTTCCAATCTCTGGTATAATTGCATGATTTATCATATAGTATGGTTAAATTAAATGAATGAATCAAGATCCAAAATTTTCAGGTTTGGTATAAGAAATATATCACTCCAAGAATATCAGAGCACGGACAAAATAGTGAGCAAATATCCATGATAGGGTTTGTACAATTACGTACTTCACATTATGTTAAGCAAAAAAAGGATATCATTGCTTATGTGTAATACACTTTCATATGTAGTTAGTATAGAAATTCCCTCAAAAAATCTATTTGGGGACTTGAATTAAATGACACGGTTGTCGTGTGTCTGCCTCATTCCTCTCTTTGGAACTTCATTCAGGTCAAACACAACTCACCCAATGAAATCATCATTAACAATGACTATGATATAGCAGGATTGGTTGCGTTCTTTCGGGAAGGCAAATACCTGGTTACACTCGGGGTTAGTGTTCTCAAAGTGATGGGTCGTGCACTTATATTATCCAAGCTTAATCTACAAATATGGGTCAGAGCTCCCAGTCACATCCTTTGCATGGAGGTCTTTGGCCTTGACAACACGCACATAGAGATACGACATCTTCTCCAAAAGGTCATATGTGCTTGTGCTCTTTTTCACCTGCTACCATAAAACCCCCAACGTGGAATAATGCCTCTTTGAAGGAGTAGTATCCTGGTCGGGGCTGTGGTGGCTGCATCTTGTCAGTTCATAGAAGGACACACTTGTGCCTACAACAAAATCCATGGCTAGGTATTACCCAGAAGAGCTTCAAGTATGGTAGAAGTGACACATCAAGTTATGGTTGTACATTTATGTACTTCACATTTTTTGTAAAGGCAAAAAGGATTAGCACTGAATATGGGTAATACAGTTCATATGTAGTCAGTATAGAAACACCCTGAAAAAGAATCTACATGGAGACTTGAATTAAACGGTGTGGGTTTAACGGGTTTGCCTTGCTCCTCTCTTTGGAACTTCATTGAGGTCAAACATAACTCGCCCAATAAATCATCCTTAACAATGTCTTTGTCTTTAACAATGACCTTGATGTAGCAGGATTGGATGCATTCCTTCGGGAAGGCAAATACCTGGGTACACTCAGGGTTAGTGTTCTTCTCAAAGTGATGGGTGGTGCACATGTAATTTCCAAGCTTAATCTCCACATGTGGGTCACAGCTCCCAGTCACACACTTTTGCATGGAGGTCTTGGGCCTTATTACATGCACATACATACTTCTTCTCCAGAAGGTCAAATCTCCTTGTCCTCTTGTCACCTGCTACTAGAAAAATCGGAAGGTGAGATAATGTATCTTTCAAGGAGTAGTCCCAACGCCATGGTTACGGTGGCTGCATCTTGCCAGTTCATAGAAGGACACACTTGTGCGTGCAACATAATCCATGAATAAATATTACCAAGAAGAGCTTCATGTATGATAGAAGTGACACATCATTACGACCCACAGAGTAAGATTGATGAAAAAACATGGTAAGTCATGGATTATTACTCAGTACTGCTTTGCCGATAGATCATAGATGCGTTATCCTTTCGTCCCTCATTCCAAGCATGATCCTAAATTGTATTTACTTGTAGCCTAAAAATCTTAAGACATCTTGCAGATTCTAGCAACAATAGAGAAATAGGTACGTGCAATAACACATCTAAACTCGAATAAGAAATTTTGACAAAACTAAACGAACTATATAATGCATGCTTAAGGATAGATACAAAACTTGACACACAAAAATACTTTGTTTTTCGACATCCCAGTCAGACTAAAGAACTTCACTTCAGCTAGCATAGTTTAGTAAAATCCTAGTACTAGAGAAGATAAAAAAGTCTACAACTTCGAAAAATTTAGACCAGGCTACACTAATAGAGACTGTTGTTCACAAAATACTAGCTAACATATTTCACTTCCTACAAATGGAAGTTCAAATTTACAACCAGGAACAAACCATTTTAAAAGTTCATGAAGCAGAGGGGTAAAACTTAACTACCGTGGCCCATTACGTTTTCATTAAACAAAAAATTCATAATCAAAGTTTGTCTACTTATACATTTTTGACAATAAAAGGTGGTTGTGAGAGGTTGTTTTAGGCGCTTTTTATTTCGGAGAAGTTCTCAATTTTGGCAATTTTGAAAATTATTTTATTGACTTTAAGAAAAATCTTACGACAAGTTTTATAATTTGAAATTAATGAAATTTCAACTTTAAAAAAATTGAACCTTGTTCGCACACGAACACGTCACCATGTACCCTCGACGCCGGGGGTGATGCACCGCAGCTCACGTTGAAGGAGACCCGCCGGAAGCGCGCTACGCAAGACAATCCGGCGGGCGCTTTTGGAGACCCGAAACCCCACATGCCCGGGAGGGACCCCGTCAGGGCGCGCGGCGGCTATGGGCTGCGCTAGGTCGACCTGATCGCCCCTAGGGCCTCGAGGTTCACCGCCCTGCAACAAGAAGAACGAACGAAGAACGAGGAAAAAGAAGAACAAGAGGGAGAGATAAAAGTAAAGATAAAAAGTGATAGATGATTTGTTCGATTGTGTGTTGTTCAATCGGCCGTCACCCCTTAGATATATAAGAGGCGGCTGGACATCCCGTGCAAGGAAAAGGTTTGGATTCACGTCCAAAACCCTAGTCAAATTCGGATTGGTTTTGTCTGAACTTTCCAAAACTCTTCGGTTTAAACTGGCTGCACCTTGCGGGTCTTTTTTGTGGTGGTAAATGATCTCGGATGGAAACGAGCCCAAAAGCAATCTTGACCGTTTCGACGAGACGAAGAACTTTCATGTTGAACGTTTTTTCATCAGAGGTCATCTTGAGGGTGTTTTCGGCTGTTTTCCGAAGTCTGCGGCAGAAAATTCCAAAACCCGGACAAACATCCCGGGAGTGTTCGGCCATCCTCGGAGAAATCCAAAACCCGGATGATCATTCCCGGAGTGTCCGGCCACCTTGATGCAGCCACGCATTTTCGGTTGTAACTTTTGCATACGAACTCCGATAGAGACGTTTCTTATATGAAAATCGATCGTTTCGACGAGACGAAGACAATCCGTGTAGATCACTTTTCCATACGAGGCAGTCTTGTGGGTGTCGTCAGCCGAATAGTGTTCTGAATACAAAATCTCGGTATTTCGAACACAACTTCGGCCTTTGAGATGAGATCGGACGGTGATGGCCCAAACTTTAAAGATGTTCATATCAACAATACGGAACTCTTTCATGTAGATCACTTCTCCATTTGACGCCATCTTAAATAAGTTCTTGACCGTGCCAAAATCTGGTGTCAACACATGCCCCCCTGTTTTTCGGCAAAGCTTGTGTGCCGAAAAATAACTTGCACGAAGTTTGTTCTAAGCGCGATGTCAACACTCCATCGGCCATTTGTACGTGCTTAGGACGATAGGTATATATCAACCATTTAGATTAGCAACAAAGTGAAGCTAATTGAACATATGATGATTTGGTAATACCCTTTCATGATGTAAGAAATTACATTGCATCCATGGATTAAAATAAGCCCACTTAGGGTAACCAATCATACCTGATAAAGAATTCTATGGCATATGCATCAACGACATAATTGAAGAATATGGATAATGTGTGGACAGAAGATGTTGAAACCTTCGGCTTGGTCCTTCATAGTTTTCACTCTTTTCCTTCTTCATCTTTGCCGCACTTCGTGTAATGAATGCTTTCACATAATTTTTATTTTGAGTACATCCTTTAGGAACCCATGCCATGTTCATTTCTTCAAGTTCTTGTGCACTAAGTTTTTGTAATTTCTTCTTTTGCCAATATGATAAGTCGAGTGAGCGCCCCGGCTGTGATTTTATTTGAACTAATGTAAAGTCTTGTTTTACCTTGTGCACTTTCAACTTCTTTTCTTCAGATTTGGCACTTTGATTCTCGACAAATGATTGCTTCATCTCATTGCCTTTAGTAGCCAATGTTAACACTTTAATTGGCTCTTTATCCTTTAAGATCAAATCTGAATTGGCACTCTAATTCTTTCTTTGTGCGCATTCCCTAGTAGTCCGCGCATGAGTACATAGGCAATATTTTTTCATCCCAAAGTTGTATAATCGGACTTTTAGTAAGAAAATATCATTCATTTGTCCCCTTTATGTTTTATTTTATTTTAGAGCGTTATAAACATGGTAACTCACGTGCGGAGCTTGGTCTTCTCATGTGAAACGCTCCGTGTTGTGTGAATGATTGATGGTACAACACATTACCATTCTTGAAGATGTGCCGGGTTGACATGGACCATCCATGCCACATGCTATGTCCATCACCCCATTGCACATGCCTTGCAAAATGTCAATGAGTCACTGTCCACTAAGGGAGTCCTGGATTATGGGGTCCTCGGGCGTCCGGGCTATGTAACATGGACCGGACTGATGGGCCGTGAAGATACAAGATAGAAGGCTTTCCCCCGTGTCCGGATGGGACTCTCCTTTGCGTGGATGGCAAGCCTAGCGTCCGGATGTATAATTTCCTTTCTCTGTAAACCGACTATGTACAACTGCAGGCCCCTCCAGTGTCTATATAAACTGGAGGGTTTATTCTGTAGAGGCTAAGACAAATCACATAGGCTAGACATCTAGGGTTTAGTCATTACGATCTCGAGGTAGATCAACTCTTATAACCCCTATACTCATCAAATATAATCAAGCAGGATGTAGGGTTTTACCTCCATTAAGAGGGTCCGAACCTGGGTAAACATCGTGTCCCCCTTGTCTCCTGTTACCCTCGATCCTCAGACGCACAGTTCGGGACCCCCTACCCGAGATCGACCGGTTTTGACACCGACATTGGTGCTTTCATTGAGAGTTCCACTGTGCCATCAATGGTGGGATCGATGGCTCGCCTTGTCACTAACGACAACATCACCTCTCGATAGACCCTAGCTCCGGGACAGCTCCTCCAGCTCGGCGGTTTCGCCATGGGCACCCGTACGGCCTTTAAGCCAAGGGCAGCCCTCGAAATCGCTAAACATCGTCTTCGTGTCGGCCTCGAACACCCTGAAAAGATGGATCCATCAGATGTGTCATCTTTAAACAAACTACTTGATCGCATTGCCGCCCTAGGAGTAGCAACAGACTACGATCGGATTGGGCTTAAACCCGATCAGAGGGAAATCCGGTCCCCGCCGATCACTCATATGGTAGCGGTTGTGGAGGAACATGCCGATGATAATTCTCCCTCTAAGTTGAGAACAAGCCATGTTCGGATTTCCGAGTCGCACGAGCCGGATACCCATCTTCGGGAAGAGACCTCATGTCCTCCGAACATAGAACCGAGTGTTGAGCCCGAAGACTGCCAGGACGCTCCGGACCTTGGACCGGTGACTTCGCAAATTCTTCAAATTCCGGATGCAATGATGGGTCAGGATTCGGATTTTAGTCCGCCCACCCACCACATGCAATATTCCCCAAACAACTCAGGTCATCCAGACTTATGCGACCTACTGTACATGCGGCATCAACCTGAGGAAACAGTCCATCACTTTTGGTCTAGGTTCCTCCTTGTCAAAAACAAGATCAAGGACTGCCGTGACAATGACGCGGTTTCGATATTTAGCCGCAATTGCACGGATTAGGGAATCCTTAACGCCCTCAACCGCCGCCGCATATCACACTTTTCGGATCTGGCACACATCGTACAGAAGTACAGTGCAATGGAAAGCACCTGGAAGGCACAAACAGCCCGGTGGGAACCTCCGGCCTTCAAGCAGCCCACCGAACATACAAAAAGGATGCACCCCTATGGGGCACCTGATCATCATCCCACGGACAAAAAAGTGAAGCCCTTTACGGGACACAGAACGGTCCTCGACGACCTGCTCGATAAACTGTGTCAGATACACACAACGCCGAACACCAAACCAACACATAGCCTTCGGGCATGTTGGGTACTCCGGCAGGTGGCTAAGAGCGGTGAGATCAACCTCACCAGCATTCCTCCAGAGAGGCACTCCTCGAAAAATGCCGATCTCAATGTTTTTACGGTCTTCGAGACCTTTTCTTCCAACAACCACCGCAAGAGGGCACTGCGTGACCTTGCCGAAGTCAATCAGGTAGCCGCAGTAAACCCTTGGAATGACATGGTGATAACTTTCACCGCCGATGATGAGCCAAGGGCTAGGTCAGTCCGGGCACCAGCCGCTTTGGTCATAAACCCAATAGTAGACGGCTTTTACTCATGGACGGTGGCAGTGGATTAAACCTCATCTACTAAGATACACTCCAAAAAATGCAGATGGACAAAAGTCGCATTGAGTAAAGCGGCACCACTTTCTGAGGCATCATCCCCAGTCGAGAAGCAATAAGCTCGGGGAGAAACAAACTCGACGTCGTATTCGGCACGCTAGAAAACTATAGGTCCGAAGAGTTGCTCTTTGCTACGTCTCCAACGTATCTATAATTTTTTATTGTTCCATGCTATATTATATTCTGTTTTGGATGATAAACGGGCTTTATTATACACTTTTATATTATTTTTGGGACTAACCTATTAACCGGAGGGCCAGCCTGAATTGCTGTTTTTTTGCCTATTTCAGTGTTTCGCAGAAAAAGAATATCAAACAGAGTCCAAACGGAATGACACCTTCGGGAACATGATTTTCGGAACAAACGTGATCCAGAGGACTTGGGCCCTATGTCAAGAAAGTAACCAGGAGAGCACGAGGCAGGGGGGCGCGCCTACCCCCCTGGGCGCGCCCTCCACCCTCGTGGGGCCCACGTTGCTCCACTGACGTACTTCTTCCTCCTATATATACCTACGTACCCCAAACTATCAGATACGGAGCCAAAACCCTAATTCCACCGCCGCAACCTTCTGTACCCGTGAGATCCCATCTTGGGGCCTTTTCCGGCGCTCCGCCGGAGGGGGCATTGATCACGGAGGGCTTCTACATCAACACCATAGCCTCTCCGATGATGTGTGAGTAGTTTACCTCAGACCTTCGGGTCCATAGTTATTAGCTAGATGGCTTCTTCTCTCTTTTTGGATCTCAATACAATGTTCTCCCCCTCTCTTGTGGAGATCTATTCGATGTAACCTTCTTTTGCGGTGTGTTCGTTGAGACCGATGAATTGTGGGTTTATGATCAAGTTTATCTATGAACAATTTTTGAATCTCCTCTGAATTCTTTTATGTATGATTGGTTATCTTTGCAAGTCTCTTCGAATTATCAGTTTGGTTTGGCCTACTAGATTGATCTTTCTTGCAATGGGAGAAGTGCTTAGCTTTGGGTTCAATCTTGCGGTGTCCTTTCCCAGTGACAGCAGGGGCAGCAAGGCACGTATTGTATTGTTGCCATCGAGGATAACAAGATGGGGTTTATTTTATATTACATGATTTTATCCCTCTACATCATGTCATCTTACTTAAAGCATTACTCTGTTCTTATGCACTTAATACTCTAGATGCATGCTGGATAGCGGTCGATGTGTGGAGTAATAGTAGTAGATGCGGGCAGGAGTCGGTCTACTTGTCGCGGACGTGATGCCTATATACATGATCATACCTAGATATTCTCATAACTATGCTCAATTCTATCAATTGCTCAATAGTAATTTGTTCACCCACCGTAATACTTATGATCTCGAGAGAAGCCACTAGTGAAACCTATGGCCCCCGGGTCTATTTTCCATCATATTAATCTTCCAACACTTCATTATTTTTATTGCCTTTTATTTTACTTTGCATCTTTATCATAAAAATACCAAAAATATTATCTTATCATATCTATCAGATCTCACTCTCGTAAGTGACCGTTGAGGGATTGACAACCCCTTTATCGCGTGGTTGCGAGGTTCTTATTTGTTTGTGTAAGTGTGAGGGACTCGTGCATGATCTCCTACTGGATTGATACCTTGGTTCTCAAAAACTGAGGGAAATACTTACTCTACTTTGCTGCATCACCCTTTCCTCTTCATGAGAAAACCAACGCAGTGCTCAAGAGGTAGCAAGAAGGATTTCTGGCGCCGTTGCCGGGGAGATTCGCGCCAAGTCAAGTCAAGTCAAGACATACCAAGTACCCATCACAAACTCTTATCCCTCGCATTATATTATTTGCCATTTGCCTCTTGTTTTCCTCTCCCCCACTTCACCCTTGCCATTTTATTCGCCCTCTCTTTTCTGTTTGCCTCTTTTTCGCTTGCTTCTCGTTTGCTCGTGTGTTGGATTTCTTGCTTGTCACGATGGCTCAAGATAATACTAAATTATGTGACTTTACCAATACCAACAACAATGATTTTCTTAGCACTCCGATTGCTCCTCTTACCGATGTTGAATCTTGTGAAATTAATGCTACTTTGTTGAATCTTGTCATGAAAGATCAATTTGCCGGCCTTCCTAGTGAAGATGCCGCTACCCATCTAAATAGCTTCGTTGATTTGTGTGATATGCAAAAGAAGAAAGATGTGGACAATGATATTGTTAAATTGAAGCTATTTCCTTTTTCGCTTAGAGATCGTGCTAAAGTTTGGTTTTTGTCTTTGCCTAAAAATAGTATTGATTCATGGAATAAGTGCAAAGATGCTTTTATCTCAAAGTATTTTCCTCCCGCTAAAATCATCTCTCTTAGAAACAATATTATGAATTTTAAGCAACTTGATCATGAACATGTTGCACAAGCTTGGGAGAGGATGAAATTAATGATACGTAATTGCCCTACACATGGTTTGAATCTTTGGATGATTATACAAAAATTGTATGCCGGATTGAATTTTGCTTCTAGAAATCTTTTAGATTTGGCCGCAGGAGGCACTTTTATGGAAATCACTTTAGGAGAAGCTACTAAACTCCTAGATAATATTATGGTTAATTATTCTCAATGGCACACCGAAAGATCTACTAATAAAAAAGTGCATGCGATAGAAGAAATTAATGTTTTGAGTGGAAAGATGGATGAACTTACGAAATTATTTGCTACGAAAAGTATTTCTTCTGATCTTAATGATATGCCTTTGTCTACTTTGATTGAGAATAATAATTAATCTATGGATGTGAATTTTGTTGGTAGGAATAATTTTGGTAACAACGCGTATAGAGGAAACTTTAATCCTAGGTCGTTCCCTAGTAATTCCGCTAATAATTATGGTAATTCCTACAACAATTCTTATGGAAATTTTAAGAAGATGCCCTCTGAATTTGAGACTAGTGTTAAGGACTTTATGAATTCACAAAATAATTTCAATGCTTTGCTTGAAGAAAAATTGCTTAAAGTTGATGAATTGGCTAGGAACGTTGATAGAATTTCTCTTGATGTTGATTCTTTGAAACTTAGATGTATTCCACCTAAGCATGATATCAATGAGTGTCTCAAAGCCATGAGAATTTCCATTGATGAGTGCAAAGAAAGAACCGCTAGGATGCGTGCTAAGAAAGATTGCTTTGTGAAAGCGTGTTCTTCTAGTTTCTATGAAAATAAAGATGAAGATCTAAAATTTATTGATGTGTCCCCTATTAAATCTTTGTTTTGCAATATGAATCTTGATAATGATGGGACTGAATATGAGCCACCTTTACCTAGAAGGCGTTCCAAAAAATCGGAGTCTTTAGATCTTGATGCAAAAATTGGTAAAAGTGGGACTGAAGAGATCAAAACTCTAGACATTAATGAACCCACTATTTTGGATTTCAAGGAATTTAATTATGATAATTGCTCTTTGATAGATTGTATTTCCTTGTTGCAATCCGTGCTAAATTCTCCTCATGCTTATAGCCAAAATAAAGCTTTTACTAAACATATCGTTGATGCTTTGATGCAATCTTATGAAGAAACTTGAGTTGGAAGTTTCTATCCCTAGAAAACTTTATGATGAGTGGGAACCTACGATTAAAATTAAAATTAAAGACCATGAATTCTATGCATTGTGTGATTTGGGTGCTAGTGTTTTCATGATTCCAAAAACTTTATGCGATTTGCTAGGGTTCCGTGATCTTGATGATTGCTCTTTAAACTTGCACCTTGCGGATTCCACCATTAAAAAACCTATGGGAAGAATTAATGATGTTCTTATTGTTGCAAATAGGAATTATGTGCTCGTAGATTTTATTGTTCTTGATATAGATTGCAATCCTTCTTGTCCTATTACTCTTGGTAGACCTTTCCTTAGAACGATTGGTGCAATTATTGATGTGAAGGAAGGGAATATTAGATTCCAATTTCCATTAAGTAAAGGCATAGAACACTTCCCTAGAAAGAAAATTAAATTACCATATGAATCTATTATGAGAGCCACTTATGGATTGACTACCAAAGATGGCAATACCTAGATCTGTCCTTGCTTTTATGCCTAGCTAGGGGCGTTAAACGATAGCGCTTGTTGGGAGGCAACCCAATTTTATTTTAGTTTTTGCTTTTTGCTTCTGTTTAGGAATAAATATTTGATCTAGCCTCTGGTTAGATTTGTTTTCATGTTTTAATTAGTGTTTGTGCCAAGTTAAACCTATAGAATCTTCTTGGATGATAGTTATTTGATCTTGCTGAAAATTCCAGAAACTTTCTGTTTACGAAAACAATTGTTACAAATCACCAGAACGTGATAAAATATTGATTCTAATTGCCGCTGATCAATAAACAAATTGTCTAGGTCTTCCTATTTTGGCTGAAGTTTTTGAGTTCCAGAAGTTTGCGTTAGTTACAGATTACTACAGACTGTTCTGTTTTTGACAGATTCTGTTTTTCGTGTGTTGTTTGCTTATTTTGATGAATCTATGGCTAATAAAATAGTTTATAAACCATAGAGTAGTTGGAATACAGTAGGTTTAACACCAATACAAATAAATAATGAGTTCATTACAGTACCATGAAGTGGTGTTTTGTTTTCTTTCGCTAACGGAGCTCACGAGATTTTCTGTTAAGTTTTGTGTCGTGAAAAAGTTTTGGTTAAAAGATTTGATGGATTGTGGAACAAGGAGTGGCAAGAGCCTAAGCTTGGGGATGCCCATGGCACCCCAAGATAATCTAAGGACACCAAAAAGCCAAATCTTGGGGATGCTCCGGAAGGCATCCCCTCTTTCGTCTACTTCCATCGGTAACTTTACATGGAGCTATATTTTATTCACCACATGATATGTGTTTTGCTTGGAGCGTCTTGTATGATTTGAGTCTTTTCTTTTTAGTTTACCACAATCATCCTTGTTGTACACACCTTTTGAGAGAGACACACATGATTCGGAATTTATTAGAATACTCTATGTGCTTCACTTATACTTTTTGAGCTATGTATTTCACTTATATCTTTTAGAGCACGGTGGCGAATTTGTCTTATAGAAACTATTGTTCTCTCATGATTCACTTATATTATTTTGAGAGTCCTACAAAACAGCATGGTAATTTGCTTAAATTGAAATTTTAGTCCTAAAAGTAATAGGCATCCAAGATTAGTAAAAAAATTCTTATGAGTGTGTTGAATACTATGAGAAGTTTGATGCTTGATAATTGTTTTGAGATATAAAGATGGTGATATTAGAGTCATGCTAGTTGAGTAGTTGTGGATTTGAGGAATACTTGTGTTAAAGTTTGTGATTCCCGTAGCATGCACGTATGGTGAACCGTTATGTGATGAAGTCGGAGCATGACTTATTTATTGATTGTCTTACTTATGAGTGGCGGTCGGGGACGAGCGATGGTCTTTTCCTACCAATCTATCCCCCTAGGAGCATGCGCGTAATACTTTGCTTTGATAACTTGTAGATTTTTGCAATAAGTATATGAGTTATTTATGACTAATGTTGAGTCCATGGATTATACGCACTCTCTTCCTTCCACCATTGCTAGCCTCTCTAATACCGCGCACTTTTCGCCGGTATCATACACCCACCATATACCTTCCTCAAAACAGCCACCATACCTACCTATCATGGCATTTCCATAGCCATTCCGAGATATATTGCCATGCAACTTACCACCGTTCCGTTTACTACGACACGTTTCATCATTGTCATATTGCTTTGCATGATCATGTAGTTGACATCGTATTTGTGGCAAAGCCACCGTTCATAATTCTTTCATACATGTCACTCTTGATTCATTGCATATCCCGGTACTCCGCCGGAGGCATCACATAGAGTCATATTGTTGTTCTAAGTATTGAGTTGTAATTCTTGAGTTGTAAAGAAAATAAAAGTGTGATGATCATCATTATTAGAGCATTGTCCCAAGTGAGGAAATGATGATGGAGACTATGATTCCCCCACAAGTCGGGATGAGACTCCGGACGAAAAAAAAGGAGAAAGGCCATAAAAAAGAGAAGGCCCAAAAATGAGAGAAAAAGAGAAAAGGGGGGCAATGCTACTATCCTTTTACCACACTTGTGCTTCAAAGTAGCACCATGATCTTCATGATAGAGAGTCTCCTATGATATCACTTTCATATACTAGTGGGAATTTTTCATTATAGAACTTGGCTTGTATATTCCACTGATGGGCTTCCTCAAAATGCCCTAGGTCTTCATGAGCAAGCGAGTTGGATGCACACCCACTTAGTTTCTTTTGTTGAGCTTTCATATATTTATAGCTCTAGTGCATCCGTTGCATGGCAATCCCTACTCACTCACATTGATATCTATTGATGGGCATCTCCATAGCCCATTGATACGCCTAGTTGATGTGAGACTACCTTCTCCTTTTTGTCTTCTCCACAACCACCATTCTATTCCACATATAGTGCTATGTCCATGGTCACGCTCATGTATTGCGTGAAGATTGAAAAAGTTTGAGAATACCAAAAGTATGAAACAATTGCTTGGCTTGTCATCGGGGTTGTGCATGATTAAATATTTTGTGTGGTGAAGATAGAGCATAGCAAGACTATATGATTTTGTAGGGATAACTTTCTTCGGCCATGTTATTTTTAGAAGACATAATTGCTTGGTTAGTATGCTCGAAGTATTATTATTTTTATGTCAATATTAAACTTTTATCTTGAATCTTTTAGATCTAAATATTCATACCACAATTAAGAGAATTACATTGCAAATTATGCTAAGTAAGCATTCCACATCAAAAATTCTGTTTTTGTCATTTACCTACTCGAGGACGAGCAGGAATTAAGCTTGGGGATGCTTGATACGTCTCCAGCGTATCTATAATTTTTTATTGTTCCATGCTATATTATATTCTGTTTTGGATGATAAACAGGCTTTATTATACACTTCTATATTATTTTTGGGACTAACCTATTAACCGGAGGCCCAGCCCGAATTGCTGTTTTTTTTCCTATTTCAGTGTATCGCAGAAAAAGAATATCAAACGGAGTCCAAATGGAATGAAACCTTCGGGAACGTGATTTTCGGAACAAACGTGATCCAGAGGACTTGAACCCTACATCAAGAAAGCAACCAGGAGAGCACGAGGCAGGGGGCACGCCTACCCCCTGGGCGCGCCCTCCACCCTCGTGGGGCCCTCATTGCTCCACCGACGTACTTCTTCCTCCTATATATACCTACGTACCCCCAAACTATCAGATACGGAGCCAAAAACCTAATTCCACCGCCGCAACCTTCTGTACCCGTGAGATCCCATCTTGGGGCCTTTTCCGGCGCTCCGCCGGTGGGGGCATTGATCACGGAGGGCTTCTACATCAACACCATAGCCTCTCCAATGATGTGTGAGTAGTTTACCTCAGACCTTCGGGTCCATAGTTATTAGCTAGATGGATTCTTCTCTCTTTTTGGATCTCAATACAATGTTCTCCCCCTCTCTTGTGGAGATCTATTCGATGTAACCTTCTTTTGCGGTGTATTCGTTGAGACCGATGAATTGTGGGGTTATGATCAAGTTTATCTATGAACAATATTTGAATCTCCTCTGAATTCTTTTATGTATGATTGGTTATCTTTGCAAGTCTCTTTGAATTATCAGTTTAGTTTGGCCTACTAGATTGATCTTTCTTGCAATGGGAGAAGTGCTTAGCTTTGGGTTCAATCTTGTGGTGTCCTTTCCCAGTGACAACAGGGGCATCAAGGCACGTATTGTATTGTTGCCATCGAGGATAACAAGATGGGGTTTATTTCATATTGCATGAGTTTATCCCTCTACATCATGTCATCTTACTTAAAGCATTACTCTGTTCTTATGAACTTAATACTCTAGATGCATGCTGGATAGCGGTCTGTGTGTGGAGTAATAGTAGTAGATGCAGAATCGTTTCGGTCTACTTGTCGCGGACGTGATGCCTATATGCATGATCATACCTAGATATTCTCATAACTATGCTCAATTCTATCAATTGCTCAATAGTAATTTGTTCACCCACCGTAATACTTATGCTCTCAAGAGAAGCCACTAGTGAAACCTATGGCCCCCGGGTCTATTTTCCATCATATTAATCTTCCAACACTTAGTTATTTTTATTGCCTTTTATTTTACTTTGCATCTTTATCATAAAAATACCGAAAATATTATCTTATCATATCTATCAGATCTCACTCTCGTAAGTGACCGTTGAGGGATTGACAACCTCTTTATCGTGTTGGTTGCGAGGTTCTTATTTGTTTGTGTAGGTGTGAGGGACTCATGCGTGATCTCCTACTGGATTGATACCTTGGTTCTCAAAAACTGAGGGAAATACTTACGCTACTTTGCTGCATCACCCTTTCCTCTTCAAGGGAAACCAACGCAGTGCTCAAGAGGTAGCATGTAACATCCCAAATTTTCAATTTGGAATGTTATACATTAGATCATCATTGCATACACTACTGGAATCAGCTAATTTGGCATCTGCCAACTCTTTGCCGTCTGCTAGCTGACGGCAAAGAAGCTCTTTGCCATCAGCTACCCAAAAGCAGACGGCAAAGAAATGGCAGACGACAAAACAGGTCTTTGCCATCTGCGAGCTCTTTGCCGTCCGCTGGCAGACGGCAAAGAGAGAGGTGGCCCCCACCCCCCGCCCGTTTGGAAAAAACTTAACGCCCCACTTCTTTGCCGTTTGCTAGCAGAGGACAAAGAGACAAAAAGGCGGACGGCAAAGATTGGCGGACGGCAAAGAGGAGAGTACCTAACGGCCCGTACCCCCCCCCCCCCCGCCCGTTACTCTCTGTTCTCTCCCTCTCTCTCCTCCCCGACGCGCCCCGCCACCACATCCCACCCCACCGCCGCCGCCGCCCGCCGTCGCCCCGCCACCCGCCGCCCCGTCGCCCCCTCCGCCCCCCCACCCGCCGCCCGGCGCCGCCCCGTCGCCCCTCCGCCCCGTCGCCCCCCCACCCCTCCGCCCCGTCGCCCCCTTCGCCCCGTCGCACCCCCACCCCTCCGCCCGGCCAGCGCCACCCCGCCGCCCCTCCGTCGGCCAGCGCCCCTCCGTCGGCGAGCAACCCCACCGCCCGGCGCCCCTGGGCCCTGCCAGCATGCCAGAGGCCTCCCACCCCTGTCGCAGGTGAGCCCCACCCCTCTTCTCCTTTTTTTCTGTTTTTTCTGTTTTTTAGTTTAGATTACTTTTAGTTTAGTTTTAGATTTAGTTTAGTTTAGATTACTTTTAGTTTGGTTTTATATTTAGTTTAGTTTAGATTACTTTTAGTTTGGTCTTAGGTTTAGTTTAGTTTTAGGTTTATGTTTAGTAATGAAAAAAACTAAGAATAATTAGAAGAAGAGGAGGAGAAGAAGAATAGCTAGGTTTAGGTGTGGTTTTTTCCTGTTTTGTTTTCGGTTACTTAGTGCTAGGTTTAAGAAGAGGAAAAAGGAGAAGAAGAAGAAGAGGAGGAGGAGGAGGAGAAGAAAGAAGAACAAGAAGAAGAAGAAGAAGAAGAAGAAGAAGAAAGAGGAGAGGAGGAGGAGGAGAAAGCTAGAGGAGAGGAGGAGAAGAAGAAGACCACCGACACCCCGACCCCGACCACCGACACCCCGACCCCGACCACCGACACCCCGACACCTGACACCCCGACCACCGACACCCCGACCTCGACGACCGACACCCCCACCCCGACGCGACACCCTGACACGACACCCCGACCCCGACACGACACCCCGACACGACACCCCGGCACGACACCCCGACACGACACGACACCCCAACACGACACGACACCCTGACACCGACACCCTGACACCACACCCACCCTTACCCCGACACCGACACGGCACCCCGACCCCGACCCGGCACCCCGACCCGACACCCCGACCCCGAGACCCCGACCCCGAGCCTGACCCGACACCCCGACCCCGACACCGACACGGCACCCCGACCCCGACCCGGCACCCCGACCCGACACCCCGACCCCGAGACCCCGATCCCGACCCCGACACCCCAACCCCGAGCCTGACCCGACACCCCGACCCCAACACCGACACGGCACCCCGACCCCGACCCGGCACCCCGACCCGAGACCCCGACCCCGACCCCGACACGGCACCCCGACACCGACATGATACCCCGACCCCCGACACCTCCCGAAAAGGTGTTCTTTGGCCTTCCAGAGGCCGACGGGGTCATATATTTGTGAATTATTAGTTAGGTCATATATTTTTCGATTTTGTTATGAAAAACATCATATATAATTTTGTTGATCGGGTAGTTTTAAATGTGCAGTTGTTTCATCGCTGCGAGGTTTGGTGTTCGACGACCTCGTCGTGCGTTTGACAAGCTCTGCCCCTTCGTTCGTGGGTGAGCACAAATGACATGTCCTCCTCCCCCATTAATTATTTGATCTATTCCGATGAAACTTGATAGCTAGCTATATATGTGTCTTGAATCATCTGTATGCGTAACCAATATGTGTCTCCCGTTCAAAGCGTCATAGTTATAAATATGCATGCATTTGCATATTTATAACCTTGATTCTTTCGAATTGTCCAACGCTATCCATGGACAGCCCGAGTATGTTTAGATTGGGTTCGTTTTCCCATATGCTTTGCTCCGGATCCGACGCATAAATTTCGTCAGTGCCTATCCTGTTGTTCTCCGGGTACACATCCTCTCTGTTTATTGCAGAGACGTGTATCAGGAGAACAGCGGGGAGGCGCTGCTGAAATTTTGCGTAGGATCCGGAGCATAGCATGGGAAAATGAACCCAATCTAAACATACTCGGGTGGGATTAGGACCTATCATTACCTATTAGAGTGTAGGTTGCATGGACGTAATAAAATTGACAAAGTAGATCAACTGATGAATATATACATGGTGAATTATATATATATATATATATATATTTGTTGTGTGTCTAGTAGCTCTGAATGTCAAGATGAGTGATCGTGCGTGGATGTACACCGGTCACACTGGTCAGAACAAATGGAGCACTAAATGGTTCACAAAAACCAAGGGGTTTGTGCGAGCCGCATTTGCAAATGGCCAGAGGAAAACCTGGTGCCCCTGTTTACGGTGCGGCAATTGGGAAAAGAGGACAGAGGCTGAAATGGGCAAACACCTGCAGAAGAGTGGTTTTACGCCCGATTATACGGTGTGGACATTTCATGGTGAGTCTGCCCAATGTGACCGAGCTGAGGTGGATCGTCGTCGCACCGGCGAGCATGGTACCGGGATGGAAAACATGGTGCAAGACTTCGATGATGCTCGGGATTCGGACGAGGAGATGGAGGAATCTGCAAAGGCCTTCAATGAAATGTCGGAGTCTTCAAAACGTCCGCTCCATGAGCACACTGAGCTTTGTCAGTTGGATGCCATCTCACAAGTAATGGCTCTGAAGGCTCAGTTCAACTTGGGCAGAGAATGCTACGATGCAATGATGACAGTATTTGGACGCCTTCTACCCAAAGGCCATTTTATGCCTGCAAACCCTACCAGTCGGACAAAATCCTCCGTGCACTGAAGATGCCCTATGATAAGATACATGCCTGTGAGAAAGGATGTGTCTTTTTTAGGCTTGACTATGCGGACTTGAACTATTGTCCCATTTGCAAGTCTTCCAAGTATGTTGTGGTAGACAACGGTATTGGTGAGAAGACACAGACCAAAATCCCCGTTAGTGTTCTTCGGTATATGCCAATCGTACCAAGACTTCAACGTCTATTCATGGTCGAAGAGACAGCTAGACAGATGACATGGCACAAAACGGGCAAAAGAACCGAACTAGATGCAGATGAGAATCTGATGATTGTACACACATCGGATGGTGTTGCGTGGAAAAAGTTTGATGAATTACATGGTGACAAAGCGGCAGATCCGAGGCATCCTCGAGTCGGCATCAGCACGGATGGGTTCAGTGTGTTTGGTATGACGGCAGCCCAATACAGTTGTTGGCCCGTATTTGTCTTTCCACTCAATCTCCCCCCCCGGACAGATTATGCAAAGAAAGAACATTTTCCTGACGTTGATAATTCCAGGGCCCAACTATCCGGGGGGGAAATATGAATGTGTACATGCAGCCGCTTAAGGACGAATTGCAAGAAGCCTGGGATAATGGGTTCAAGACATATGACGCCTATAGCAAACGGAACTTCATAATGCGTGTCTGGTACATGTGCTCGACGCATGACTTGCCGGCGTATGCGCTATTCGTTGGCTGGTGTGTGCATGGAAGGTTCCCGTGCCCCACATGCAAGGGAGCTCTTGAGTTTCGTTGGCTTCAGGCCGGTCACAAGTTTTCTTGCTTCGACATGCATAGACAGTTCCTGAATCCTCGCCATAAGTTCAGGAAAGACAAGAAGAACTTCATCAGAGGTAGAGTTGTCAAAAACTCTGCACCACCTGCATTGACAGGCCAACAGACCCTGGATCAGTTAAACGCTCTCGAGCCAGATCCAGAGCGTCCAGGGTACTTCAAGGGGTATAATCCTAAGCACGCCTGGACTCACAAAACATGCTTATGGGATCTGCCTTACTTCAAAGACCTCCTTTGCCCACACAACATCGACGTGATGCACACTGAGAAGAATATCGCCGAGGCACTTTTTGGTACATTGTTCGGCATAGATGGGAAGTCAAAGGATAATACTAAGGCTAGAGTCGATCTGGAGGCGTTATGTGATAGGCTGTTACAAAACATGAAAGAACCGAAAGGAAAGCAGAACTGGACGAAGCCAAAGGCATGGTTCAATCTTGGAAGGCCAGCTATGAGGGAAATTATCTTGTGGGTGAAAATGCAGTTGATGTTCCCCGATGGGTATGCAGCGAATCTACAGAGGGGAGCCAGTCTTGATAAATTGAAGATATTTGGTCTCAAGAGTCATGATTGGCACATATGGATTGAGCGGGTAATGCCGGTGATGTTGCGTGGCTTCATCCCTGAGGATGAATGGCTAGTACTGGCAGAACTCAGCTATTTCTTCCGTGTTCTTTGTGCGAAAGAACTATCGCCTGGCGTGCTAGAAGAAATCGAAGAGTTGGCGCCGGAGTTGATCTGCAAGTTAGAGAAGATCTTTCCACCGGGCTTCTTTAATCCAATGCAACATTTGATTTTGCATCTCCCGACCGAGGCAAGATTGGGGGGGCCCATGCAAAATCGTTGGTGCTGCCCAACTGAGAGGATGCAGAAGACGCTTCGACAAAAATGTAAAAATAAACGTAGAATTGAAGCATCGATGGCTGAGGCATTCATCACTGAGGAGGCGGCAAACTTCGTGACAACACACTACGAAGCCAAAAATCGTCATTTGCATAATCCGAAGCCTCGGTACAATGCTGACGACCCTAAAAAGGGTGGATCCAACCTCAGCCTATTCAAAGGGAATCTCGCACCAGCCAATGTTTCAAATCCAGTATCTTTGGATAACGAACAATGGCGGACCATTTCGTTGTATATCTTCAACAACCTGATAGAAGTGCGGCCGTACATCGAGTAAGTTCTCGGTACATAGTTTCGCAACTTCTATTTCCTTTGAACTGCTCTTATTCCTAGATATTTCATACAGTCGATACGTCGCCTTATTCTCGTATGGAGCGGTGATCCAAAAGGATTCTGTCGAAGAGTATGAGCTTCTCGCAAAGCAAGGAGGCGGCTATCCCGGTTTCATCTCTTGGTTCAAACAAACGGTAATTTCTATTAGACAATTTCATTTCATTCACTAATTTGTGTGTAATGCAACAATCCTTTCATATTAAACTTGTAGGCTAATTCAGAGTCTATGGACGCCGAATTGAGACAAGTCGCTAATGGTTTTGACTATAAGGTCCGTTCATTTGAAAAATACGACATCAACGGGTATCGCTTTCGTACCTATGGCAAAGAGCTATCTATGGCCGACCGAAAGTCTACAAATTGTTGTGTATCTGCTATCGGCGAAGGAGGTACCGAGTATTATGGGAGAGTTGAAGCAATTTATGAACCTCTATTCTATGGTGAAAACCCACCGAATGTCGTAGTCTTCAAATGTTATTGGTTTCAGCCGAAGGAGACTAGAAGGACTCATGAACATATAGGGCTAGTTGAAATCAACCAAAGCACCCATTTAGATGTTCCTGATGTCTATATTACGGCTCAACAGGCGACCCAAGTATTCTATCTACCGTGGGCCTGCCAAACTAATCCAAATCTGAAAGGTTGGGATGTCGTTTATGAAGTGCCGCCACGTGCTAGACTATCTCCCCCAAAGGAAGAGGATTATGAACCTCACATTAACCCAGACACATATGAAGGAGAATTCTTCCAAGAGACACGTCTTTCCAAAAAGCGTTTCAAGAACCGCTATACTTCACCCCAAAACATTGAAGTAGACAGCAATAGTGAATCCGACATCACCCCAGAGGAGGAACAAGAAGAGCCGGAACAAGAAGAGGTTACTGCTGCGGATGACCTGTCATTGCTTGACCGATTACGTCAAGGTGGCCTTCCACATGTTGATGCCACTGAACCCTATGAGCCCGTCATTGATTATAGTGATGATGATGATTATGCATTTATTGATGATACTGATCGAGATTATTAGTAGTGTCAGGTATTAAATTTTTTATGTTGTACTTGATGATGATACACTTAAGTGATACACATATTATTATTCATGTCGGTCTTTTTTTATGTTGTACTAATTTCGTTTACTGTTTGTCATGGCAGGTGTTGAAAGATGGTGGGCGCTGGTCGGGAGCGCGCCAAGGCCCCTTCTGCGTCGGCGCGTGGTCTGAGGTCTTCCATTCCAGACGCACCTCTCCGCCGAGCGTTGCTGGACAGTATGGCCACACCGCCGGGCCGTTCTTCGTCGACCGCGGTGCCCAGCAGGGGACGAGGTAGGAAGAGAGGAGGTGGGGCACGTGGTCGCGGGAGAGGAGGTAGGGTGACTGCTACGGCGCCTTCCTCGCCGCCACCCCCAGCTGTTTCACCCGAGCACGTGACTGCTAGGGTGGACTCGTCCGAGGAGGAGGCTACACGGCCTCCGGTCCACGGGTCTTGGGCCCACGAGCCTCGGGTCGACTGGCCTTTGGCCCACGAGAGTTCGGCCCACGAGACCCCGGAGGAGCACACGTTCGGATGGGGTACCTGGCCGGATCAGACCGAGGAGCCGAGTGGCCATGCTGATGATGGCGGGGAGCCGACTGATATTGAGGAGGAGGGGGCACCGTCTACCAGCGTGGTGCTACTCGGCTCCCGTCCGTGTCGGCGACCCGCGAGCAGAGGTGGTTGATTTTCCCTGATGGGGAGAGGTACGTAAGTGCATTTAATATTTTTGTACCTTCTGCATTCACGTTTCTTCAAATAACTAATGCGTTTGCCTTGTCATGTTGCAGGGGTTGGGACCACCATCATAGTGTCCGCCGGCCCAACTCCGTCCTTGGAGTTCTTTGCCGGCAAAACTTCCCGGGGTTTGTCACGTTGCCTGGTGAGGGTCGGCTTCCAGAGCTTGGATTGAGCTAGGAGCACTACGTGGCTGCCCCGGCCCCGCCGGATGAGATTATCGACGGTGTCGTGTGCGACACGAGGGCAGACATGGTGATCAGAAAGTTCTGGGTAATTTCTCCTTTACACATTTAAAAATCTTCAACTAGCTAGTTATTAATTGTACTAATCAATATTGTCTCATTTGATTGCAGACATTCTACAGGTGTGAGGAGGGATACGAGGAGGACGCGGCACATGTTATCGAGAATGTCTGCAAGCGCCTACTACAGAACTTACGGCACGAGGCTCGGGTGCAGGCTGTTCGAGACTACTACGCCTTGCGTGGTATCAAGAATACCAAGCCGGCGTGCCGCGATAAGTTCCTGAGTAAGGAGCAGTACATGAAGGTAATTCTTAAGGCCTTCTACTTAAGTTCCTTCATTTAGTAATTCTTAGCCGTAGCGCTCAAGTTTCTATTTGCTAACTTAGGCGCCTCCGAGATGGTGTGCGGATCGGATGGATTGTTGGGAGGTGTTGGTCAATGAGTGGTGCTCAAAAGAATGGCTAGCCCTCCACAACGAGGCCAAGGACAAACGTGCCCAAATGGAAGGTGTGCCACACCATCAAGGCAGCTCCAACTTATATCAGTTCGGGCGCAACTGGGTATGTGGTTTGCTTCATGATTCATGCAATTCATTCATCATGCTAGCTTGAGCCCTTTAATTACTAATTTACATCGTTTCTCTCTTTCAGGCACGCCACAATAAGGTGGATAAGGTGCCAGAGGTGTACGACCTGTATGCCATGGCCCACACTGCCTCTTTCAAGAAAGTCAAGGCTTTCTCTCAGTCTGACCTCGATGATGCAAACAACTTCACCAACATCTCCTCCCACAACAAGCTCGTGAGATATAGAGATGAGGGGAAGGCGAGGAAAGGGGAGGACTTTAACCCGAGCTAGGGTCCCATTGATCCAGAGCTGGTGATGATATCTGGTGGCGGGAGGTCCCATGGCTCCATAGCCATTGGAGATGGACTTATCCGTTGTCCTAGCACTCTCCCGGAGATCAAGGCGCGCCAGTCGAGCTCCGCTCCTGAGATAAGGCCTCGTGAACGGCCAATGCAACTCGCCATCAAGGTTAGTGATACGTACTCAGTTATCTTTCTCCATTACATTGTGTGCGCTTCCATCAATGATTACAAATGGTCATGTGAGTGGTGTTGCAGGCTGCTATACAGAGTGAGACAGATAGAACGGAGAAACTTCTGGCGGAGGCGGCGGAGAGGCAGCGGGAGTTGGAGGAGAGGACAACAAAGATGATGGAGGAGGAGAGGGCACGGAATGACATGCAGGCAAGGGCCATGTACGAGCTCCTTGTGGTAAGTTTCTTCTGCAGATTAGCCAAAACATTCATGTAGTGTTTGTCTCATTACTAACTAGTATGACTGAGTCGTCAAAACCAAATGTGCAGTCTGTGTGCGAGAAGACCGGTCAGACCGCTCCGCCGATGCCAGTGATTGCTCCTGGGACCACGGTGAGTTTAATTTGAATGGACATTACTTGCTAGTCTTAACATTTGAGTGTCATCATGCTAACAAGACATTGGAAATGATCTTTGGTGCAGCGTAACTCCAGACAAGCATCGCACGATCCTTCTCCAGCTACCGACACGAGCCAGCCCGCTCCTACACCTCCTGGATCTTGGTAAGTTTATCTAGTGTTTTGCTTAACACATGCATAAAGACCTAGACTTAGCTTTATTTCCTCCAATGCTTACCATAATGACCTAGACTTAGCTTCTTCTCCTCCAAAATGACTTAATAAGCTTACTGTCCTCCAAAACCATCCATTTTACCTAAGTTAGCTCTAAAATGATCTGTACTTAGCTTACTTATGTCAAAAATTGCATAATTAGCTTAGTTAGCTCATAAACGATCCATTTTACCTAAGTTAGCTCTAAAATGACCCATTTTACCTAGGTTAGCTTATAAATGATCCAGTTCATCCAAGTTAGCTCAAAAATGACCCATTTTACCTAGATTAGCTCCTAAATGATCCATTTTACCTTCGTTAGCTTTAAAAAGATCCATTTCACCTAGGTTAACTCCAAAATGACCCATCTTACCTAGGTTATCTCATAAACGATCCATTTCAACTAATTTAGCTCATAAACGATCCATTTCACCAAGTTAGCTAAAAAACGATTCATTTCACCTAAATTGGCTCTTAAATGATCCATTTCACCTAAGTTAGCTCAAAAAGATCCATTTCAACTAAATTAGCTCATAAATGATCCATTTCACCTAAGTTAGCTCAAAAACGATCCATTTCAACTAAGTTAGCTCATAAATGATCCATTTCACCTAAGTTAGCTAAAAAACGATCCATTTCACCTTTGTTACCTCAAAAACGATCCATTTGACCTTAGTTAGCTCATAAACGACCCATTTCAACTAAGTTAGCTCATAAATGATCCATTTCACCTTAGCTAGCTCATAAACGACCCATTTCAACTTAGTTAGCTCATATATGATCTATTTCATGTAAGTTAGCTCATAAATGACATACTCTTCTTGTTCTAGTCTTCTTCTTGTTCTACTCTTCTTGTTCTAGTCTTCTTCTTGTTCTACACTTCTTGTTTAGTCACCTATTTCTAACTTTCTTATTTTGCCATTTTGCAGATTTCATTCACTTCATGGAAGCTACTCTTCTTGTTCCAGTCTTCTTGTTTATGTATGGATGGAACTTGTTTATGTATTCTTGTTTATGTATGGATGGAACTTGTTTATGTATGAATTGATGGATGGAACTTGCTTATGTAATATGTATCGATGGAAGTTCCTTATGTAATATGTATGGATTGAACTTGCTTATGTATCAATGTATGGAACTTATGTGCTGGATATATGTGATATGAATGCCTGTGAAATATATCTATATATGTCATATATATTTGCTGTGAAAATTGTTGGATTTAATAAAAAAAGAAAAAAGAGCCAATATGCAGGCTCTTTGCCATCTGCCACCGACGGCAACGGGCTCTTTGCCGTCCGCCGCGGACGGCAAAGAGGCCACGTGGCATCCAGCTGTGCTTTCTGGGAGCTGACCCATTTGGTCAGTTTGCCTACAGTGGCAGACGGCAAAGAGTAAACAATTTTGCCGTCAGCGGCGGACGGCAAAGGCCTGCCATGTAGTGACGTGTAGATGACATCATAAGGCGGATGGCAAAGAGTAAACAATTTTGCCGTCAGCGGCGGACGGCAAAGGCCTGCCATGTAGTGACGTGTAGATGACATCATAAGGCGGACGGCAAACACACTAGAAAGTTTGCCGTCAGCGGCGGACGGCAAAGGCCTGCCGTTAGCCACTTAACGGACTGACAGCGCAATTATTGCCGTCCGCTCTCTTTGCCGTCAGCCGCCAGGAAGCAGACGGCAAATTAGCTGTTTACCGTAGCCTACTTTGCCGGAGCCTTTTGCCGTCCGCGGCTGACGGCAAAGGCCTTTGCCGTCCGCCGTTCATGCCTTTGCCGTCCGCGGACGGCAAAATAGCTGATTCCTGTAGTGATAACATATTTTATTGCATTTTGGCAAATCCTCGATAAATCCTAAGCAACTCAAGGACCCTCGGAGAGAGTTGGGGATTTTCCCGATTTTTCATATTTGATTTTTATCAAATAATAAAACGAGGATTTTTGGTTTTAATTATTTTCTCTCTGAAAAATATTTCATATTAAAATAAATGAGAGGAGAAAATATGACTTCTCCAAAATAATTGAAATATTGGAGGAAAAATATTAAAATCAAATATTGGATTTTATTCGGATTTTATTTGCAATTTTAATTGCATTAAAAATGCACGTTTTCAAAACTGCATTTTTGGGCCAAGAAAATGTTCACCTTGTTCTAATTATTTTAATTAGACGGGGAAAATTTGTTTTAACATTTTTGGATTTTTATTTATTTTTTTTAGATTCGGCGAATATTTAAAAAAAACCGCGCCCGACCGGGCCGAGGCCCAGCCGAGCCAGGCTGGCCCACCTTCCTCGTCTCCCTCCCGAGCACGCCGCCGCGCCGCCCGAGTCCCGCTCGGAGACGCCGCACGCCGCCGCCTTGCCCCCTCCTCCACGCCACCCCCTCCCCCTCCTTATATACCCCCCGCCACCCCTCCTCACCCCCGCCGCCCCCGACCCGCACCAGCCGCCGCCCACAGGAGCGCCCGCGCCGCCGCCGCTCGCGCCGCCGCCCCGCAGCCGTGCGCCGCCGCCCACCGCCTCCCGCCGTCACCCCGCCGTCGCCCGAGCCTCGCCCGAGCCCCGCCGCCCCGCCGGAGCCCCGCCGGAGCTGCCCGCCGAGGTAGCCGAAGCCGCCGCCGTCGAGTCCGGTTTTTTTTCAAAAAACCGATTCGGTTTAATTTTTTTTCTAAACCCTAGTTTTTTTTCTCAAATCGGTTTATTTATTTTGGTTTTATCATTTAGTGAACGTTCACCGACCCGTTCGTTTTAACGAACGTGTTCGTCGGATTGTCGCTGTTAACGAACGTTCGTTCGTTTAACTGTTCGTCAGTTTTTCTTTTTCGTCGGAATTTTCCGAGATTTTTCCAGATGGCGATTTCTGATCAGATCTTCGTTTTCGTTTGACTTTTCCCTCGTTTATCGGAATCAGGCGATTCAAGCGCCTAGAGTTTCGTCTCGAAATTCTCTTTCCGTTTAACCTACTCAAACAAGTTTTTGCTACTGCAAAATTTGACCTAGATCCAGATTAGTAAACGAAGCTTGTTTCTTTCGCCATTTGATTTTCGTTGTTTCGTTCGATTTGATTTTTTTTTGCAAACCGGAGTTCTTAAGTTGAACTTTCTGGTTGGATCTTTTATTCGAGTTTTACCAGTGCATTAGATGAGTACTTATTGTTTGCTTGTTTGTTTGCGATAGAGTACCCGGAGTGCGCCGCTTGTTACTTCGAATCTCTAGGTTACGTGGATCATCAGCAAGGCAAGTAACACTTTGATCATACTTTTCCACACCCTGTTTTTATTGCATTAGATCAATCCTCATACATTGCATGGTTAGGATCTAATTAAACTATGGGTATTGGGAAGTAGTTGAGGTAGTACCTATTACTTGTTTTATTTATCAAACCCTTGGGAGTTACTTCTACGTTTGCTTATATTGCCATGCTATGCTCGTAGACGTGGATTGGGTTTGAGAGATATTCATGACAGATGTGAGATTGTTAATTAATGGTTTACTTAAGGTGGCAACTAAAACTCACATCTGGGTGGATTGAGGCACCTGGATAACCCAGTGCTGCCTGTATTTTTGGATATCCCGGAGTACCCGTGTGATCATCCTATGGACCGCCACCGAGGCTCAAAGGGATCATGAGATTATTCATGCTAGAAACTTCCGTGTGCAGCCACAAGCTATTATGGGCTCTAGCATAGTTGATTAAGTGGTGTGAGCTCTTGAAGAGGTAGACTAGCAGATGTAGGGGATGTAGGTGGTACGGTCTACCCAGAGTAGAGAGTTAACGCTTCTGAAAGACAGTGTGTCGGTCATCCGTTTCTCAAACATCATGCAGTGCGAGAATCAAGCGGAGGCGATCGAGTCTTGTGGGGAAAAGTGCACAAACCTTTGCAGAGTGTACAAACTAATCATGGTTAGCCGTGTCCCCGGTTATGGACAACTTGAGTATCTAGTACTTGGATTATCATGTGAATCTCATCACCATTTTACTTTAATTAATTTTGTTGGGTTAATGATGATACTTAATTGGGATTGAGTTGGAGGTACCTTCTCAATGTTTCACAACCACCATGATAGTTAAATAAAATTTATTCCTTTGCAGTAGGGAAAAATTGGCTTTTCGCAAAACTGTAACCATAGAGCTTTCCACCAGCCATATATGCATGTAGTCTAGCCTTATTTATGTTCATTATTCTCCATGTGTTACATTGCCAGCATATTCCATGTGCTGACCCGTTTTTGGGCTGCAACATTTCATGTTGCAGACTTTTCAGACGACGAGTAAGGTGCCTTAGGTCGTGGTCTTATACTCAGTGATGCCGTTGGAGTTGATGGACTCACTTATCTTCGAAGCCTTCCGCTGTTATCGTATTTAGATGGCCTTAAGCCATATTTATCATACTTATTCTCTTTGAGATATTCGTTGTAATAAGTGTGTGATTGCTACTCTGTTATAGATCCTCCATTTGTACTGTGTGTGTCAGCATTACTGATCCAGGGATGACACTGGTGCACAGCAGCACAGACTGTTTGAGGTCTGGTCGCTACAAAGGTGGTATCAGAGCCCACGCTGACTGTAGGACACGACCACTAAGCTTAAGCCCTAGAACACTTCTCTCTTCTCATTTCTGACTCCTCTCCACTTTCTACTCTTTTAGGAATGGCGGATGCAAGGAGCAAGTTCATGCAACCAGATGAAGATACGCCTTTTGGAAGACACTTGAAGGAAGTCACTAAGTACTTGAACATAGGTATACCAAGCATCACCGGAACCTACAACGCCACATTACCTGAAGAGGAGAGCTGGAAGATTCAAGTTCAGGTTCCAGGAAGGACGTTTGCGCCAGTCACTGAGCCTATAAAATTGGCTTTTGAAGCACCAACCTGGAGTTTAGGGAAGAGCATGGCAGCCCACATCGCTATGGGACGCATTGGAGAAGTCTACCACAGGCAGCTTAAAGATACTATTTATCAGATTTGTGGACGCCGAGACGAGCAATGGGAGATGATCACCACCAAGAAGGATGGATCAATTGCAGCTTTCATCCAGGAGCAAAACCAACACATTCGTCGCCAGGAGAACCAGATGTGCTCAGACAAGATAGATCTGAAGAAGGCATTGACGAAGATCAAGGAGCTGGAGGAGGAACTCAAGGCTACACGCGAGGATTATTTGGAGGAAATCGTCGCGCTAGTAGGGAAGAATGACGACCTGATGAGATGATCAAAGCGTTTGGGTTTACACAGACTTATGGAGAAGCCTGTGTTTACAAGAAAGTGAGTGGGAGCTCTGTAGCATTTCTCTTATTATATGTGGATGACATATTATTGATGGGAAATGATATAGAATTCTTGGAAAGTATAAAGGCCTATTTGAATAAGTGTTTTTCAATGAAGGACCTTGGAGAAGCTGCTTATATATTAGGCATCAAGATCTATAGAGATAGATCAAGACGCCTCATTGGTCTTTCATAGAGTACATACCTTGACAAGATATTGAAGAAGTTCAATATGGATTAGTCCAAGAAGGGGTTCTTGCCTGTATTGCAAGGTGTGCAGTTGAGCACGGCTCAATGCCCGACCACGGCAGAAGATAGAGAAAAGATGAGTGTCATCCCCTATGCCTCGGCCATAGGGTCTATTATGTATGCCATGCTGTGTACCAGACCTGATGTAAACCTTGCCATAAGTTTGGTAGGAAGGTACCAAAGTAATCCCGGCATGGAACACTGGACAGCGGTCAAGAATATCCTGAAGTACCTGAAGAGGACTAAGGATATGTTTCTCGTTTATGGAGGTGACGAAGAGCTCGTCGTAAAGGGTTATGTCGACGCTAGCTTCGACACAGATCTGGATGACTCGAAGTCGCAGACCGGATACGTGTATATTTTGAATAGAGGAGCAGTAAGCTGGTGCAGTTGCAAGCAAAGCGTCGTGGCGGGATCTACATGTGAAGCGGAGTACATGGCAGCCTCGGAGGCAGCACAGGAAGCAGTCTGGATGAAGGAGTTCATTACCGACCTAGGGGTCATTCCCAATGCGTCGGGCCCGATGACTCTCTTCTGTGACAACACTGGAGCTATTGCCCTTGCGAAGGAGCCCAGGTTTCACAGGAAGACCAGGCATATCAAGCGTCGCTTCAACTCCATTCGTGAAAGTGTTAAAAATGGAGACATAGATATTTGTAAAGTACATACAGACCTGAATGTAGCAGATCCGTTGACTAAACCTCTCCCTAGAGCAAAACATGATCAACACCAGGACGCAATGGGTGTTCGATTCATCACAATGTAACTAGATTATTGACTCTAGTGCAAGTGGGAGACTGTTGGAAATATGCCATAGAGGCAATAATAAATGGTTATTATTATATTTCTTTGTTCATGATAATTGTCTATTGTTCATGCTATAATTGTGTTAACCGGAAATCGTAATACATGTGTGAACACATAGACCACAACGTGTCCCTAGTAAGCCTCTAGTTGACTAGCTCGTTGATCAACAGATAGTCATGGTTTCCTGACTATGGACATTGGATGTCATTGATAATGGGATCACATCATTAGGAGAATGATGTGATGGACAAGACCCAATCCTAAGCATAGCTCAAAGATCGTGTAGTTCGTTTGCTAGAGCTTTTCCAATGTCAAGTATCTTCTCCTTAGACCATGAGGTTGTGCAGCTCCCGGATACCGTAGGAGTACTTTGGGTGTGCCAAACGTCACAACGTAACTGGGTGACTATAAAGGTACACTACGGGTATCTCCGAAAGTGTCTGTTGGGTTGGCACGGATCGAGACTGGGATTTGTCACTCCGTATGACGGAGAGGTATCTCTGGGCCCACTCGGTAATGCATCATCATAATGAGCTCAATGTGACTAAGGAGTTAGTCACGGGATCATGCATTGCGGTACGAGTAAAGAGACTTGCCGGTAACGAGATTGAACAAGGTATTGGGATACCGGCGATCGAATCTCGGGCAAGTAACATACCGATTGACAAAGGGAATTGTATACGGGATTGATTGAATCCTCGACGTCGTGGTTCATCCGATGAGATCATCGTGGAACATGTGGGAGCCAACATGGGTATCCAGATCCTGCTGTTGGTTATTGACCGGAGAGGCGTCTTGGTCATGTCTGCATGTCTCCCGAACCCGTAGGGTCTACACACTTAAGGTTCGGTGACGCTAGGGTTGTAGAGATATGAGTATGCGGAAACCCGAAAGTTGTTTGGATTCCCGGATGAGATCCCGGACGTCTCGAGGAGTTTCGGAATGGTCCGGAGGTGAAGAATTATATATAGGAAGTCAAGTTTCGGCCACCGGGAAAGTTTCGGGGGTTATCGGTATTGTACCGGGACCACCGGAAGGGTCCCGGGGGTCCATCGGGTGGGGCCACCTATCCCGGAGGGCCCCATGGGCTGAAGTGGGAAGGGAACCAGCCCTTAGTGGGCTGGGGCTCCCTAGGGTGGGGGGCGCCCCACTTGCCTTGGGGGGCAAGTCTCCGCCCTGGCCGCCGCCCCCCATGTAGATGGGTTCCAGGCCGGCGCCCCCCCTCCCAGGGGGCCTATATAAAGGCGGGGAGGGAGGGCAGCAATACCACAGCCTTTGGCGCCTCCCTCCTCCCCTGCAACACCTCTCCCTCACGCAGAAGCTTGGCGAAGCCCTGCGAGATCCCGCTACATCCACCACCACGCCGTCGTGCTGCTGGATCTCCATCAACCTCTCTTTCCCCCTTGCTGGATCAAGAAGGAGGAGACGTCGCTGCTCCATACGTGTGTTGAACGCGGAGGTGTCGTCCGTTCGGCACTCGGTCATCGGTGATTTGGATCACGGCGAGTACGACTCCATCAACCCCGTTCATTGGAACGCTTCCGCTCGCGATCTACAAGGGTATGTAGATGCACTCCTTTCCCCTCGTTGCTAGTATACTCCATAGATGGATCTTGGTGATGCATAGAAAATTTTAAATTCTGCTACGATCCCCAACAGATTTCAGTAAGTTAGCACGTTATGCACCAGATGACGTTGCTACAGATGCAACCAAGCAGGAGAAGTTCCTCGAAGGATTGAATGATGAGCTGAGCATGCAGCTTATGGTAGCAATATTCAACAACTACCAGGAGTTGGTAGATAGAGCACTTATGATTGAAGGGAAGCATCAGTAGATTGAGAACCGTAATAGGAAGTATGGACAAGGGAAGTATAATTCTGGAGCTCAGCAGAAGCCACGTTTTGCCCCGAAACCGGGAGGACAGTTTCAGCATACCCATGGAGGAGGTAGTTCGCACAACCATAATGGCTCCAAGAATGGTAATGGGAATGGAGGAAGCAACGGACAGAACCGCACCAACCCTTCAACCCCAGCCAAGAGGGATCTAAGTCACATTACTTGTTTCAAGTGCCAGAAGACTGGACATTATGCAACTGATTGTCCTGAAGCCCAGAATGGAAATGGCAATGGAAGCTCTGGGAAGAAGCCGAACCCTTTCAACAAAGTACATGTGAACCATGTGAGCATGGAAGAGGTTGAAGCACAGCCTGATGCAGTAATAGGTAAGTTTATGGTTAAGTCATTTACTGCACTCGTTCTTTTTGATACTGGTGCATCGCATTCATACATATCAAGGGGATTTGTGGATAAGTATAAACTGCCAACCCAAGCCCTTAGGTCACCCATGTTAGTAACCTCGCCAGGAGCAGAGTATATGGCTAGTTTATGGTGTGAACGATTACCATTAAGGATTGGTAACTACCTGTTTCCCTCAGACCTAATAATATTGGAATCACAAGGATTGGATGTGATATTAGGCATGGATTGGTTATCAAAGTATGAAGGGAACATTGAGTGCGCCAGTAAGTCGATTTTGCTTACCACCCCAGAAGGAAGAAGGATTAAGTATGTATCCCGGCATGTGCCGAAGAGGACTCAAGTGAATTCCTTATCAGGAGTTGTACAGGAGGAAGTACCAGTGGTGAAGGATTACCTGGATGTATTTCCAGAACAGTTTCCAGGCATGCCACCGGATAGAGACATTGAGTTCTTGATTGAACTTTTGCCAGGCACAGGGCCAATATCTAAGAGACCGTACAGGATGCCCGCAAAAGATTTGGAGGAAATTAAGAAGCAGATTAAGGAGTTATTGGATAAAGGCTATATTCGCCCAAGTTCGTCACCTTGGGGATCACCAGTACTTCTTGTGAGAAGAAAGATGGATCGTTGAGGATGGTTGTTGATTACCGTGGATTGAATGAAGTGACCATCAAAAACAAGTACCCACTGCCGATGATCAATGATTTGTTTGACTGCCTACAAGGAGCTAAAGTATTTTCCAAGATCGATCTACGATCAGGATACCATCAGTTAAAGATTCGAGAGCAGGATATACCTAAGACGGCTTTTACCACCAGATATGGGCTATATGAGTATACCGTTATGTCATTTGGTCTGACTAACACACCTGCCTATTTCATGAACCTGATGAACAAAGTGTTTATGAAGTTTTTGGATAAGTTCGTCGTGGTGTTCATTGAATATATTTTGGTCTACTCCAAGAATGAAGAAGAGCATAAGGAGCATTTGCGTTTGGTACTTGAGAAGCTCAGAGAACATCAGTTATACGCCAAGTTCAGCAAATGTGAATTTTGGCTGAAGGAAGTTGGATTCCTCGGACATGTTATATCCGGAGAAGGAATAGCAGTAGACCCCGCCAAAGTTGACACGGTAACAAGTTGGGAATCACCCACGTCAGTTGGAGAGATCCGGAGTTTTCTTGGACTTGCAGGATACTACCGGAGGTTTATTGAGAATTTCTCAAAGATTGCAAAACCCATGACTGAGCTATTGAAGAAGGACACCAAGTTCAATTGGACTGAGGAATGTGAAGCTAGTTTCCAAGAGTGGAAGAAACGATTGGTTACATCACCAGTGTTGATTCTGCCAGATCAACGCAAGGATTATGAAGTTTATTGCGACGCTTCTCGTCGAGGACTTGGAGCAGTGCTTATGCAGGAAGGAAGAGTTGTGTCATATGCTTCACGACAACTTAAACCCCATGAGAAGAATTATGCCACGCATGATTTGGAATTAGCAGCTGTAGTGCATGCGTTGAAGACATGGAGACATTTTCTCATCGGAAACCATTGTGAGGTGTACACGGATCACAAGAGTTTGAAGTACATTTTCACGCGGAAGGAGTTAAATCTCAGGCAGAGGAGATGGTTGGAGCTTATTAAGGACTATGATATGAGATTGCATTATCACCCAGGGAAGGCTAACGTAGTAGCAGACGCGTTGAGCCGCAAGAGCCATGTCAACACACTCATGACAGGAGAGTTACCCCGGGAGTTAGCCGAGGATCTTCGCGAGCTATGTTTGGAGATAGTTCCAAGAGGCTATTTAGCAACGTTGGAGATTCAGTCTACCTTGATGGAAAAGATCAGAGAAGCTCAGAAGACAGACAAGGAGATTGACGAGATAAAGGAAAAGTTGAGCAAAGGAAAAGCCAAGGGATTTCGTGAGGATGAGCACGATACCTTATGGTTTGAGGATCGCGTTTATCTGCCCAATGATCCGGAGATCAGGAAGTTGATTTTGCAAGAGGCCCATGATTCACCGTACTCGATTCACCCAGGAAATACCAAGATGTATTTGGATTTGAAGAATACTTTCTGGTGGACCGGAATGAAGAAGGATATTGCGGAGTATGTAGCAGTTTGTGATGTATGTCAGAGAGTGAAGGCAGAACATCAGAAGCCAGCGGGATTGCTACAACCATTGCCGATACCCAAATGGAAGTGGGATAAACTAGGCATGGATTTTATCACGGGATTGCCCAGGACTCGTTCAGGCTATGACTCAATATGGGTTGTAGTCGACCGTTTGACGAAAGTAGCTCATTTCATCCCAGTGAAGACCACTTACACCAGTGCTAAGTTGGCAAAGATATACATGACCAGAATCGTATGTTTGCATGGAGTTCCGAGGACCATTGTATCAGATAGAGGAACCCAGTTTACCTCGAAGTTTTGGAATCGGTTACATGAGACTTTGGGAACTAGGCTAGAATTCAGTACAGCCTTTCACCCACAGACAGATGGACAGACCGAGAGAGTCAATCAGATTTTGGAAGACATGTTAAGAGCTTGTGCGCTAGATTATGGATCTAGTTGGGACGACAATTTGCCATATGCAGAATTTTCTTACAATAACAGTTATCAAACCAGTTTGAAGATGGCCCCTTTCGAAGCTTTGTACGGAAGGAGGTGTAGAACACCATTGTTATGGGACGAAGTTGGAGACCGTCAGTTGTTTGGACCAGATTTGATTAAGGAGTCTGAACAGAAAGTGAGGTTGATTCGCGATAGGCTCAAGGTAGCCCAGTCCAGACAGAAGAGTTATGCGGATTCAAAACGTAAGGAGACAGTTCACGAAGTCGGAGACAGAGTTTATCTTCGAGTATCACCACTTCAAGGAGTAAAGCGCTTTGGAGTTAAGGGAAAGTTGGCGCCTCGTTTTGTAGGACCATACAGAGTTTTGGAACATATGGGAGAAGTTGCCTACAAGCTGGAATTGCCTGAAGGATTGTCAGGAGTTCATGATGTATTTCACGTTTCCGAGTTGAAGAAGTGCCACGCAGAGATGGCTGAGATACCACTGAGAGATACAGTGCCACTGGAAGCGATTCAACTGGAAAGTGATTTGACCTATGAGGAGAAGCCAGTTAAGATTCTTGAGTATGCCAGCCGAGTCACCCGCAGTAAGGTTATCAAGTTTTGCAAAGTCTAGTGGAGTCACCATACGGAAGATGAAGCCACCTGGGAGCGAGAGGAAGATCTACGGAAGAACCACTCTCACCTATTTTCTAGCCAACCCGAATCTCGAGGGCGAGATTCATCTTAAGGGGGTAGGTTTGTAACATCCCAAATTTTCAATTTGGAATGTTATACATTAGATCATCATTGCATAGCATATTTTATTGCATTTTGGCAAATCCTCGATAAATCCTAAGCAACTCAAGGACCCTCGGAGAGAGTTGGGGATTTTCCCGATCTTTCATATTTGATTTTTATCAAATAATAAAACGAGGATTTTTGGTTTTAATTATTTTCTCTCCGAAAAATATTTCATATTAAAATAAATGAGAGGAGAAAATATGACTTCTCCAAAATAATTGAAATATTGGAGGAAAAATATTAAAATCAAATATTGTATTTTATTCGGATTTTATTTGCAATTTTAATTGCATTAAAAAAATGCACGTTTTCAAAACTGCATTTTTGGGCCAAGAAAATGTTCACCTTGTTCTAATTATTCTAATTAGACGGGGAAATTTTGTTTTAACATTTTTGGATTTTTATTTATTTTTTCTGTGATTTTTTTTAGATTCGGCGAATATTTAAAAAAAACGCGCCCGACCGGGCCGAGGCCCAGCTGAGCCAGGCCGGCCCACCTTCCTCGTCTCCCTCCCGAGCACGCCGCCGCGCCGCCCGAGTCCCACTCGGAGACGCCGCCCGCCGCCGCCTTGCCCCCTCCTCCACGCCACCCCCTCCACCTCCTTATATACCCCCTCCCCGCCACCCCTCCTCACCCCCGCCGCCCCCGACCCGCACCCGCCGCCACCCGCAGGAGCGCCCGCGCCGCCGCCGCTCGCGCCGCCGCCCCGCAGCCGTGCGCCGTCACCCCGCCGCCGCCCGAGCCTCGCCCGAGCCCCGCCGGAGCTGCCCGCCGAGGTAGCCGAAGCCGCCGCTGCCGAGTCCGGTTTTAAAAAAAAGATTTCGTTTTTTTTTTCTAAACCCTAGTTTTTTTCTCAGATCGGTTTATTGTTTTCGATTTTATTATTTAGTGAACGTTCACCGACCCGTTCGTTTTAACGAACGTGTTCGTCGGGTTGTCGCTGTTAACGAACGTTCGTTCGTTTAACTGTTCGTTAGTTTTTCTTTTTCGTCGGAATTTTCCGAGATTATTCCAGATCGCGATTTCCGATCAGATCTTCGTTTTCGTTTAACTTTTCGCTCGTTTATCGGAATCAGGCGATTCAAGCGTCTAGAGTTTCGTCTCAAAATTCTCTTTCCGTTTAACCTACTCAAACAAGTTTTTGCTACTGTAAAATTTGACCTAGATCCAGATTAGTAAACGAAGCTTGTTTCTTTCGCCATTTGATTTTCGTTGTTTCGTTCGATTTGATTTTTTTTTTTGCAAACCGGAGTTCTTAAGTTGAACTTTCTGGTTGGATCTTTTATTCGAGTTTTACCTGTGCATTAGATGAGTACTTATTGTTTGCTTTTTTGTTTGAGATAGATTACCCGGAGTGCGCCGCTTGTTACTTTGAATCTCTAGGTTACGCGGATCATCAGCAAGGCAAGTAACACTTTGATCATACTTTTCCATACCCAGTTTTTATTGCATTAGATCAATCCTCATACATTGCATGGTTAGGATCTACTTAAACTGTGGGTATTGGGAAGTAGTTGAGGTAGTACCTATTACCTGTTTTATTTATCAAACCCTTGGGAGTTACTTCTACGTTTGCTTATATTGCCATGCTATGCTCGTAGACGTGGATTGGGTTTGAGAGATATTCATGACAGATGTGAGATTGTTAATTAATGGTTTACTTAAGGTGGCAACTAAAACTCACATCTTGGTGGATTGAGGCACCTGGAGAACCCAGTGCTGCCTGTATTTTTGGATATCCCGGAGTACCCGTGTGATCATCCTATGGACCGCCACCGAGGCTCAAAGGGATCATGAGATTATTCATGCTAGAAACTTCCGTGTGCAGCCACAAGCTATTATGGGCTCTAGCATAGTTGATTAAGTTGTGTGAGCTCTTGAAGAGGTAGACTAGCAGATGTAGGGGATGTAGGTGGTACGGTCTACCTAGAGTAGAGAGTTAACGCTTCTGAAAGACTGTGTCTCGGTCATCCGTTTCTCAAACATCACGCAGTGCGAGAATCAAGCGGAGGCGATCGAGTCTTGTGGGGAAAAGTGCACAAACCTCTGCAGAGTGTACAAACTAATCATGGTTAGCCGTGTCCCCGGTTATGGACAACTTGAGTATCTAGTACTTGGATTATCATGTGAATCTCATCACCATGTTACTTTAATTAATTTTGTTGGGTTAATGATGATACTTAATTGGGATTGAATTGGAGGTACCTTCTCAATGTTTCACAACCACCATGATAGTTAAATAAAATTTATTCCTTTGCAGTAGGGAAAAATTGGCTTTTTGCAAAACTGTAACCATAGAGCTTTCCACCAGCCATATATGCATGTAGTCTAGCCTTATTTATGTTCATTATTCTCAATGTGTTACATTTCCAGCATATTCCATGTGCTGACCCGTTTTCGGGCTGCAACGTTTCATGTTGCAGACTTTTCAGACGACGAGTAAGGTGCCTTAGGTCGTGGTCTTATACTCAGTGATGCCGTTGGAGTTGATGGACTCACTTATCTTCGAAGCCTTCCGCTGTTATCGTATTTAGATGGCCTTAAGCCATATTTATCATACTTATTCTCTTTGAGATATTCGTTGTAATAAGTGCGTGATTGCTACTCTGTTATAAATCCTCCATTTGTACTGTGCGTGTCAGCATTACTGATCCAGGGATGACACTGGTGCACGGCAGCACAGACTGTTCGAGGTCTGGTCGCTACATAGCACTCTTCCATGTGGCACCTTTCCACACTGGATATCACGCCCTGTTAGGGCGAGAAGCATTCATCCGCTTTCAAGCTATACCTCATTACGGGTACATGAAGCTCAAAATGCCAGGGCCCAATGGAGTTATCACTATCACCAGTGATCCGGACATAGCACTCCGCACCGAAAACAAAACCGCATCCCTAGCCCTCGAGGCTTTATCTGAGGCCCTCGCGGCCGAGCAACTGACCACTCTGCGCTCTATAGTGGACAGGGACGACGTAATCCTCGACAAGAGCCCAAATCCACTTCTTTCAAACCAGTAGACGAAATAGTTAAATTTCAAGTGCACCCGACGGATCCTAACAAAACAGCCTCCATCGGAGCACAGCTAGATCCGGCGGTCGACGTTGCTTTGCGAGCATTCTTGCGCGAAAACTGGGACATCTTCACTTGGCATCCTTCGGATATGCCAGGAATCCCGCGCAGACTGTCCGAACATAGCCTCAACATAATAAAGGGGTTCAAACTAGTCAAGTAAACACTGCGACAATTCTTCGAACCCAAACGACAAGCCATGGGGAGGAGCTAGCCAAGCTACTTGAAGCCGGGTTCATTAGAGAAATCAAACACCCGAATTGGCTGGCAAACCTAGTCATGGAACCAAAGAAGGACAAATCCTGGCGCCTTTGTGTCGATTTCAAGGACATCAAAAAGGCTTGCCCTAAGGACCCCTTCCCACTACCTCGCATTGACCAAATCATTGACGCAACCGGAGGACACGACTCATTGTATTTCCTCGACGCATACTCTGGATATCATCAAATCAAGATGAAGGAGTCCGACCAAGCTGCAACAACATTCATTACCCCCTATGGGCCTTTCTGCTTCAACACTATGCCTTTTGGGCTCAAAAACGCTGGTGCCACTTACCAACGCATGATTCAAACATGTCTAGAAAAGCAAACTGGCAAGACGGTGGAAGCCTACGTAGACGATGTTGTCATCAAGACTAAACATGTCGAATCATTGGTGGATGTGCTGGAAAACATAGTATTCCAAAAATTTCCTACGATCATGCAAGATCTATCTAGGAGAAGCATAGCAACGGGCAGGGAGAGTGTGTCAACGTAACCTCGTAGTCCGAAAGCAGAAGCGTTTAGTAACGCGGTTGATGTAGTCGAACGTCTTCACGATCCAACCGATCCAAGTACCGAACGTACGGCACCTCCGTGATCAGCACGATGACCTCCCACGAGCTCTTGATCCAGCAGATGATCGAGGGAGAGTTCCGTCAGCATGATGGCGTGGTGACGGTGTTGTTGATGTGATCCGCGCAGGGCTTCGCCTAAGCACCACGACTATATAATCTGAGGTGTAATCTGTGGAGGGGGGCACCGCACACGGTTAAGAGAAACTTGTGTGTTCTAGGTGCCCCCTCTCCCCATATATATATTGGCTGGAGGGGCGAAGAGGCAGCCTTAGGGCGCCCCCAAGTAGGTCAAATCCTACTTGGGGTGCAAGCCCAATTCGGCCCCCTCCCCTTCCTTATTTTAGCATATGGGAAGGAAAGAGAAGGGGGAAGAGAAGGAAAGGGTGGAGGGCGAACCCTCCTCCTTCCTTTCTTCTTCCCCTTCCTTTCCTCCTACTCCTATTCGGCCTAGGAGAGGCGGACCAGCCCACCAGGGCTGGTCTGTCCCTCACTTGGGCCAATAGGCCCATAACTTTGCCGGCGGGTGCAAGGAACCCCTTCCAGTGACCCGATATCACCCGGAACACTTCCGGTATCCAAATATCATCGTCCTATATATGAATCTTTATCTCTCGACCATTTCGAGACTCCTCGTCATGTCCGTGATCTCATCCGGGACTCCAAATAAACTTCGGTCACCAAAAACACATAACTCATAATATAAATCGTCATCGAAAGTTAAGCGTGCGGACCCTACGGGTTCGAGAACTATGTAGACATGACCGAGACACATCTCCGGTCAATAACCAATAGCGGAACATGGATGCTCATATTGGCTCCTACATATTCTACGGAAGATCTTTATCGGTCAAACTGCATAACAACATATTCCCTTTGTCATCGGTATGTTACTTGCCCGAGATTCGATCGTCGATATCATCATACCAAGTACATTCTCGTTACCGGCAAGTCTCTTTACTCGTTCCGTAATGCATCATCCCGTAACTAACTCATTAGTCACATTGCTTGCAAGGCTTATAGTGATGTGCATTATCGAGAGGTCCCAGAGATATACCTCCGATATACGGAGTGACAAATCCTAATCTTGATCTATGCCAACCCAACAGACACCTTGGGAGACACCTGTAGAGCATCTTTATAATCACCCAGCTATGTTGTGACATTTGATAGCACACAAGGTGTTCCTCCGGTATTCGGGAGTTGCATAATCTCATAGTCAGAGGAACATGTATAAGTCATGAAGAAAGCAATAGCAATAAAACTAAACAATCATTATGCTAAGCTAACGGATGGGTCTTGTCCATTACATCATTCTCCTAATGATGTGATCCCCGTTCATCAAATGACAACACATGTCTATGGTCAGAAAACTTAACCATCTTTGATTAATGAGCTAGTCAAGTAGAGGCATACTAGGGACACTCTGTTTTGTCTATGTATTCACACATGTACTAAGTTTCCGGTTAATACAATTCTAGCATGAATAATAAAAATTTATCATGATATAAGGAAATATAAATAACAACTTTATTATTGCCTCTAGGGCATATTTCCTTCAGTCTCCCACTTGCACTAGAGTCAATAATCTAGTTCACATCGTCATGTGATTTAACACCAATAGTTCACATCTTTATGTGATTAGTTCACATCTCCATGTGACTAACACCCAAAGGGTTTACTAGAGTCAATAATCTAGTTCACATCGCTATGTGATTAACACCCAAATAGTACTAAGGTGTGATCATGTTTTGCTTGTGAGAGAAGTTTAGTCAACGGATCTGCCATATTCAGATCCGTATGTATTTTGCAAATTTCTATGTCTACAATGCTCTGCATGGAGCTACTCTAGCTAATTGCCCCCACTTTCAATATGTATCCAGATTGAGGCTCAGAGTCATCTAGATCGGTGTTAAAGCTTGCATCGACATAACTCTTTACGATGAACTCTTTATCACCTCCATAACCGAGAAATATTTCCTTATTCTACTAAGGATAATGTTGACCGTTGTCAAGTGATCCACTCCTGGATCACTATTGTACCCTCTTGCTAAACTCATGGTGAGGTACACAATAGCTCTGGTACACAGCATGGCATACTGTACAGAACCTATGACTGAGGCATAGGGAATGACTTTCATTCTCTTTCTATTTTCTGTCGTGGTCGGGTTTTGAGTCTTACTCAACTTCACACCTTGCAACACAGGCAAGAACTCCTTCTTTGACTATTCCATTTTGAACTACTTCAAAATCTTGTCAAGGTATGTACTCATTGAAAAATCTTATCAAGCGTCTTGATCTATCTCTATAGATCTTGATGCTCAATGTGTAAGCAGCTTCACCGAGGTCTTTCTTTGAAAAACTCCTTTCAAACACTCCTTTATGCTTTCCAGAAAATTCTACATCATTTCTGATCAACAATATGTCACTCACATATACTTATCAGAAAGGTTGTACTGCTCCACTCACTTTCTTGTAAATACAGGCTTCACCGCAAGTCTGTATAAAACTATATGCTTTGATCAACTCATCAAAGCGTATATTCCAACTCCGAGATGCTTGTACCAGTCCATAGATGGATCCCTGGAGCATGTACATTTTGTTAGCACCTTTAGGATTGACAAAACCTTCTGGTTCCATCATATACAACTCTTCTTTAAGAAATCCATTAAGGAATGCAGTTTTTGACTTCCATTTGCTAGATTTCATAAAACGGCAATTGCTAACATGATTCGGACAGACTTAAGCATCGATGCAAGTGAGAAAATCTCATTGTAGTCAACACCTTGAACTTGTCAAAAACCTTTTGCGACAATTCAAGCTTTGTAGATAGTAACACTACTATCAGCATCCGTCTTCCTCTTGGAGATCCATTTATTCTCAATGGCTTGTTGATCATCGAGCAAGTCAACCAAAGTCCATACTTTGTTCTCATACATGGATCCCATCTCAGATTTCATGGCCTCAAGCTATTTTGCGGAATCTGGGCTCATCATTGCTTCCTCATAGTTTGTACGTTCGTCATGGTCTAGTAACATGACTTCCAAAATAGGATTACCGTACCACTCTGGTGCAGACCGTACTTCGGTTGACCTACGAAGTTTGGTAGTAACTTGATCTGAAGTTTCATGATCATCATCATTAGCTTCCTTATTAATTGGTGTAGGAATCACTGGAACTGATTTCTATGATGAACTAGTTTCCAATTCGGGAGAAGGTACAACTACCTTATCAAGTTCTACTTTCCTCCCACTCACTTCTTTCGAGAGAAACTCCTTCTCTAGAAAGGATCCATTCTTAGCAACAAAGATCTTGCCTTTGGATCTGTGATAGAAGGTGTACCCAACAGTTTCTTTTTGGTATCCTATGAAGGCGCACTTCTCTGATTTGGGTTCAAGCTTATCAGGTTGAAGCTTTTTCACATAAGCATCACAGCCCCAAATTTTTAAGAAACGAGGGCTTAGGTTTCTTGCTAAACCATAGTTCATATGGTGTTGTCTCAACGGATTTAGATGGTGCCCTATTTAACATGAATGCACTTGTCTCTAATGCATAACCCCAAAATGATAGTGGTAAATCGGTAAGAGACATCATAGATCGCACCATATCCAATAAAGTACAGTTACGACGTTTGGACACACCATTATGCTGTGGTGTTCCAGTTGGCGTGAGTTGTGAAACTATTCCACATTGTTTACAATGAAGACCAAACTCATAACTCAAATATTCACCTCCACGATCAGTTCGTAGAAACTTTATTTTCTTGTTACGATGATTTTCCACTTCACTCTGAAATTCTTTGAACTTTTCAAATGTTTCAGACTTATGTTTATTAAGTAGATATACCCATATCTGCTCGAATCATCTATGAAGGTCAGAAAATAACGATACCTGCCACGAGCCTCAACACTCATCGGACCGCATACATCAGTATGTATTATTTCCAATAAGTTAGTTGCTCGCTCCATTGTTCTGGAGAACGGAGTCTTAGTCATCTTGTCGATGAGGCATGGTTCGCAAGCATCAAGTGATTCATAATCAAGTGATTCCAAAAGTCCATCAGCATGGAGTTTCTTCATGCGCTTTACACCAATATGACCTAAACGGCAGTGCCACAAATAAATTGCACTATCATTATTAACTATGCATCTTTTGGCTTCAATATTATGAATATGTGTATCACTACGATCGAGATTCAATAAACCATTCACCTTGGGTGTATGACCATATAAGGATTTATTCATGTAAACAGAATAACCAATTATTCTTTGACTTAAATGAATAACCGTATTGCAATAAACATGATCCAATAATTTTATGCTCAACGCAAACACCAAATAACATTTATCTTAGGTTGAACACTAATCCCGAAGGTAAAGGGAGTGTGCGATGGTGATCTTATCAACCTTGGAATCACTTTCAACATATATCGTCACCTCGCCCTCAACTAGTCTCTATTCATTTTGTAACTCCTGTTTCAAGTTACCAATCATAGCAACTGAACAAGTATCAAATACCCAAGGGCTACTATGAACACTAGTAAAGTACACATCAATAACATGTATATCATATATATACTTTTGTTCACTTTGCCATCCTTCTTATCCGGCAAGTATTTGGGGCAGTTCCGCTTGCAGTGACCATTTCCTTTGCAGTAGAAGCACTCAGCTTCAGGCTTGGGTCTAGCTTTGGGCTTCTTCATGGGGGTGGCAACTTGTTTGCCATTCTTCTTGAAGTTCCCTTTCTTTCCCTTGCCCTTTTACTTGAAACTAGTGGTCTTGCCAATGATCAACATTTGATAGTTTTCTTGATTTCTACCTTCGCCGATTTCAGCATCACAAAGAGCTCGGGAATCGTTTTCGTCATCCCTTGCATATTATAGTTCATCACGAAGTTCTAGTAACTTGGTGACAGTGACTAGAGAACTCTGTCAATCGCTATCTTATCTGGAAGATTAACTCCCACTTGATTCAAGAGATTGTAGTACTCAGACATTCTGAGCACATGCTCACTAGTTGAGCTATTCTCCTCCATCTTATAGGAAAAAATACTTGTCAGAGGTCTCATACCTCTTGACTCGGGCATGAGTCTGAAATACCAATTTCAGCTCTTGGAACATCTTACTCCGTGGCGTTCAAAACGTTTTTGAAGTCCCGGTTCTAAGCCGTAAAGCATGGTGCACTAAACTATCAAGTAGTCATCATACCGAGCTTGCCAAATGTTCATAACATCTACATTTGCTCCTGCATTGGGTCTGTCACCTACTGGTGCATCAAGGACATAATTCTTCTGTGCAACAATGAGGATAATCCTCATATCCCAAACCAAGTCCGCATCATTGCTACTATCATCTTTCAACTTATTTTTCTCTAGGAACGTATCAAAAATAAATGGGGAACTACATCACGAGCTATTGATCTACAACATAATTTGCAAATACTATCAGGACTAAGTTCATGATAAATTAAAGTTCAATTTAATCATATTACTTAAGAACTCCCACTTAGATAGACATCCCTCTAGTCATCTAAATGATCACGTGATCAATATCAACTAAACCATGTCCGATCATCACGTGAGATGGAGTAGTTTTCAATGGTGAACATCATATGTTGATCATATCTACTATATGATTCACGTTCGACCTTTCGGTCTCAGTGTTCCGAGGCCATATCTGCATATGCTAGGCTCGTCAAGTTTAACCCGAGTATTCTGCGTGTGCAAAATTGGCTTGCACCCGCTGTATGTGAACGTAGAGCTTATCACAGCCGATCATCACGTGGTGTCTCGGCACGACGAACTGTAGCAATGGTGCATACTTAGGGAGAACACTTGTACCTTGAAATTTAGTGAGGGGTCATCTTATAATGCTACCGCCGTACTAAGAAAAATAAGATGCATATCACACGCAATCAAAATAAGTGATATGATATGGCCATCATCATCTTGTGCCTTTGATCTCCATCTCCAAAGCACCGTCATGATCACCATCGTCACCGGCTTGACACCTTGATCTCCGTCGTAGCATCGTTGTTGTCTCGCCAACTATTGCTTCTACGACTATAGCTACCGCTTAGTGATAAAGTAAAGCAATTACATGGTGATTGCATTTCATACAATAATGCGACAACCATATGGCTCCTGCCAGTTGCCGATAACTGTTACAAAACATGATCATCTCATACAACAATTTATATCTCATCACGTCTTGACCATATCACATCACAACATGCGCTGCAAAAACAAGTTAGATGTCCTCTACTTTGTTGTTGCAAGTTTTACGTGGCTGCTACGGGCTTCTAGCAAGAACTGTTCTTACCTACGCATCAAAACCACAATGATTATTCTTCAAGTGTGCTGCTTTAACCTTCAACAAGGACCGGGCGTAGTCAAATTCGATTCAACTAAAGTTGGAGAAACAGACACCCGCTAGCCACCTGTGTGCGAAGCACGTCGGTAGAACCAGTCTCATGAACGCGGTCATGTAATGTCTGTGTGGGCCGCTTCATCCAACAATACCGCCGAATCAAAGTAACACGTTGTTGATAAGCAGTATGACTATTATCGCCCACAACTCATTGTGTTCTACTCGTGTAACATCTACGCATAGACCTGGCTCAGATGCCACTGTTGGGGAACGTAGTATTTCAAAAAAAATCCTACGACCACGCAAGATCTATCTAGGAGAAGCATAGCAACGAGCGGGGAGAGTGTGTCCATGTACCCTCGTAGACCGAAAGCGGAAGCGCTTAGTAACACGGTTGATGTAGTCGAACGTCTTCACGATCCAACCGATCCAAGTACCGAACGTACAGCACCTCCGTGTTCAGCACACGTTCAGCACGATGACGTCCCATGAGCTCTTGATCTAGCAGATGCTTGAGGGAAAGTTCCGTCAGCACGACGGCATGGTGATGGTGTTGTTGATGTGATCCGTGCAGGGCTTCGCCTAAGCACCACGACTATATAATCTGTGGAGGGGGGCACCGCACACGGTTAAGAGAAACTTGTGTGTTCTAGGTGCCCCCTCTCCCCCCACATATATATATATATATATATATATATATATATATATATATATATATATATATATATATATATATCCCAAGTAGGCCGAATCCTACTTGGGGTGCAAGCCCAATTCGGCCCCCCTCCCCTTCCTTATTTCAGCATAGGGGAAGGAAAGAGAACGAAAGGGTGGAGGCCGAACCCTCCTCCTTCCTTCCTTCTTCCCCTTCCTTTCCTCCTACTCCTATTCGGCCTAGGAGGGGCGCACTAGCCCACCAGGGGCTGATCTGTCCCTCACTTGGGCCAATAGGCCCATAACTTTGCCGCGGAGTGCAAGGAACCCCTTCCGGTGACCCGATATCACCCGGAACACTTCCGGTATCCAAATATCATCGTCCTATATATGAATCTTTATCTCTCGACCATTTCGAGACTCCTCGTCATGTCCGTGATCTCATCCGGGACTCCAAACAAACTTCGGTCACCAAAAACACATAACTCATAATACAAATCGTCATCGAACGTTAAGCGTGCGGACCCTACGGGTTCGAGAACTATGTAGACATGACCGAGACACATCTCCGGTCAATAACCAATAGAGGAACCTGGATGCTCATATTGGCTCCTACATATTCTACTGAAGATCTTTATCGGTCAAACTGCATAACAACATACTTAATTCCCTTTGTCATCGGTATGTTACTTGCCCGAGATTCGATCGTCGATATCATCATACCAAGTACAATCTCGTTACCGGCAAGTCTCTTTACTCATTCCGTAATGCATCATTGCTTGCAAGGCTTATAGTGATGTGCATTATAGAGAGGTCCCAGAGATACCTCTCCGATATATGGAGTGACAAATCCTAATCTTGATCTATGCCAACCCAACAAACACCTTGGGAGACACCTGTAGAGCATCTTTATAATCACCTAGTTACGTTGTGACATTTGATAGCACACAAGGTGTTCCTCCAGTATTCGGGAGTTGCATAATCTCATAGTCAGAGGAACATGTATAAGTCATGAAGAAAGCAATAGCAATAAAACTAAACGATCATTATGCTAAGCTAACGGATGGGTCTTGTCCATTACATCATTCTCCTAATGATGTGATCCCGTTCATCAAATGACAACACATGTCCATGGTCAGGAAACTTAACCATCTTTGATTAACGAGCTAGTCAAGTAGAGGCATACTAGGGACACTGTTTTGTCTATGTATTCACACATGTACTAAGTTTCCGGTTAATACAATTCTAGCATGAATAATAAACATTTATCATGATATAAGGAAATATTAATAACGACTTTATTATTGCCTCTAGGGCATATTTCCTTTTGGATGATCTACAACTCACATTTGACAACCTCCGGACATACGATATCTGACTCAATCCGGAAAAATGTGTCTTCGACGCCCCAGCTGGAAAACTGCTCGTGTTCATCGTGTCCAATAGAGGAATTGAAGCAAACCCAGCAAAAATCCGAGCCTTGTCACAATTGGCAACGCCAACAGACTTAAAGCAAGTCCAAAAACTAGCGGGGTGTGTGGCAGCATTGAGCCGCTTCATCTCCAGACTAGGAGAAAAGGCACTGCCACTTTGTCGCCTGCTCCATCGTACCGACCACTTTGAGTGGAGGGACGCGGCAACAGCTAGATTGGAAGAAATAAAAACCTTGTTAGCAAGCAACCCAATCCTTGCCTCACCAAACATCGGCGAGCCTATGCTGCTCTACATATCCGCAACTTACCAGGTGGTGAGCGTTCTGCTCGTCGTCGAACGAGAGGAAGAGGGACTCAAATTCCCACTCCAAAAACTAGTATACTATGTATGGGTGGTCCTTACACCATGCAAATACTGATACCCGCACTATCAAAAGATAGCCTATGCGGTCTTCATGGCATCTCGGAAGCTGCAGCACTACTTTCAAGAGTGCTCGATCACGGTGGCTTCAGAAGTTCCACTCAACGACATCATAAACAATCGAGACGCCACCGGCCGCATCGCCAAATGGGCTATCAAACTCTTACAATTTGAAATAACATACAAACCACACCGAGCTATTAAATCTCAGGTGTTGGCTGACTTCGTCGCGGAATGAACAGAAGTCGAGCTCCCTAAAGAGTACATCACATACTCCAACTGGGTGATGTACTTCGACGACTCTAAAATGTTAGCCGAATTGGGGGCTGGTGTCACCCTAACATCCCCTACAGGGGACATAGTCCGTTATGTATTACAAATCATGTATGCGGACTCCACTAACATGGCCAAATATGAAGCACTACTGCATGGACTTCGGATGGCCGTTTCTATGGGCATACAATGCCTTGAGGTGTGTGGCGATTCGAACCTCACGATATCTCAAATAAATGGAGAATTCGATGCAAAAGATCCAAAGATGGCGGCCTACCACAACGTCGTACTCAAAATATCAGCACGGTTTGAGGGGCTTGAATTTCACCATGTGGCTTGAGACAGTAATCAGGCAGCAGACATCCTTGCTCGAATGGGCGCAAAACATGACCCCATCCCACCTAACACCTTTGTGGAAAGGCTTTTCAAGCCATCCATGGTATGGCAGGACGAGAGCGGAAATACCAGTCCGGCGCCGATCACACCCCTAGAGGCCGAACACGATTCCGATATCATCGGGGGCTCGGGCACTGAACCAACGCCTTCCGCCCATGTAATCATGGCGATTATTGCTCCATGGACCAAACCCTTCTTAGCCTACCTTAATCGGCAGGAGCTCCCTGATGACCAGAACGAGGCCCGTCGCATAGTTCGACGCTCCAAAGCCAACAAAGTTCATGAAGGAGAGCTCTACAAGAAGAGCAATACCGGAGTCCTTCAAAGATGTATCTCCGAAGAGGACGGGCGGCAGCTCTTGGCCAAAATACACGCTGGCCTCGGTGGCCATCATGCCGTAGCTCGGGCTCTTGTAAGAAAAGCCTTCCGTACAGGCTTCTTCTGGCCCACGGCCTGAGTAGATGCTAAGGCCCTTGTACAGTGTTGTGTCGGATGCCAACTCTTTTCCAATCAAAGCCATATGCCGACCACTTCCCTAAGAACTATCCCCATTACCTGGCCTTTTGTGGTATGGGGGCTAGGTTGTAGGGGAATGCAATAATTTCAAAAAAAATCGTATGCACACGCAAGATCCATCTAGGTGATGCATAGAAACGAGCGGGGGGAGTGTGTCCACGTACCCTCGTAGACCGAAAGCAGAAGCGTTTAGTAACGCGGTTGATGTAGTCGAACGTCTTCACGATCCAACCGATCCAAGTACCAAACGCACGGCACCTCCGCGATCGGCGCACGTTCAGCTCGGTGACGTCCCTCGTACTTTTGATCCAGCTGAGGCCGAGGGAGAGTTTCGTCAGCACGACGGCATGGTGACAGTGATGATGAAGTTACCGACGCAAGGCTTCGCCTAAGCACTACAACGATATGACCGAGGTGGAAATCTGTGGAGGGGGGCACCGCACACGGCGAAGACAACTGTCAACTTGTGTGTCTATGGGGTGCCCCCTCCCCCGTATATAAAGTAGTGGAGGAGGGGAGGGCCGGCCCTCATAGGGCGCGCCCAAGGGGGGAGTCCCACTCCTAGTAGGAGTAGGTTTTCCCCCTTCCCTTGTTGGAGTAGGAGAAGAAGGAAGAGGGAGAGAGAGGGAAGCAAAGGGGGGCCCGACCCCCCACCCAATTCGGATTGGGCTTGGGGGGCGCCCTCCACCTGGCCGCGTCCTCCTCTCTCCCACTAAGGCCCAATAAGGCCCATTGACTCCCCCGGGGGTTCCGGTAACCCCCCGGTACTCCGGTAAATGCCCGAACTCATCTGGAACCCTTCCGGTGTCCAAACATAGCCTTCCAATATATCGATCTTTATGTCTCGACCATTTCAAGACTCCTCGTCATGTCTGTGATCACATTCGGGACTCCAAACTACCTTCGGTACATCAAAATACATAAACTCATAATACCGATCATCATCGAACGTTAAGCGTGCGGACCCTATGGGTTTGAGAACTATCTAGACATGACCGAGACTCACTTCCGATCAATAACCAATACCGGAACCTGGATGCTCATATTGGTTCCTACATATCCTACGAAGATCTTTATCGGTCAAACCGCATAACAACATACGTTGTTCCCTTTGTCATCGGTATGTTACTTGCCTGAGATTCAGTCGTCGGTATCTCAATACCTACTTCAATCTCGTTACCGGCAAGTCTCTTTACTCGTTCCGTAATGCATCATCCCGTAACTAACTCATTAGTCACATTGCTTGCAAGGTTTATAGTGATGTGCATTACCGAGAGGGCCCAGAGATACCTGTCCAACAATCGGAGTGACAAATCCTAATCTCGATCTATGCCAACTCAACAAACACCATCGGAGACACCTGTAGAGCATCTTTATAATCACCCAGTTATGTTGTGACGTTTGATAGCACACTAAGTGTTCCTCCGCTATTCGGAGTTGCATAATCTCATATGTTGGGGAACGTAGTAATTTCAAAATTTTCCTACGCACACGCAAGATCATGGTGATGCATAGGAACGAGAGGGGAGAGTGTTGTCCACGTACCCTCGTAGACCGATAGCGGAAGCGTTATCACAACGCGGTTGATGTAGTCGTACGTCTTCACGATCCGACCGATCAAGTACCGAACGTACGGCACCTCCGAGTTCTACACACGTTCAGCTCGATGACGTCCCTCGAACTCCGATCCAGTCGAGTGTTGAGGGAGAGTTTCGTCAGCACGACGGCGTGGTGACGATGATGATGTTCCACCGACGCAGGGCTTCGCCTAAGCTCCGCAACGGTATTATCGAGGTGTAATATGGTGGAGGGGGGCACCGCACACGGCTAAGAGATCTCAAGGATCAATTGTTGTGTCTCTGGGGTGCCCCCTTGCCCCCGTATATAAAGGAGCAAGAGAGGAGGAGGCCGGCCCTAGGAGGGGGCGCACCAAGTGTGGAGTCCTACTAGGACTCCCTAGTCCTAGTAGGATTCCACCTCCCATATGGAATAGGAAAAGAGGAAGGGAAAAAGAGAAGGAAGGAAGGGGGCGCCCCCCTTCCCTAGTCCAATTCGGACCAGACCAAGGGGAGGGGTGCGGCCACCCTTGAGGCCCTTTTCCTTCTTTCCCGTATGGCCCAATAAGGCCCAATACGTATTCCCGTAACTCTCCGGTACTCCGAAAAATATCCGAATCACTCGGAACCTTTCCGAAGTCCGAATATAGTCGTCCAATATATCGATCTTTACGTCTTGACCATTTCGAGACTCCTCGTCATGTCCCCGATCTCATCCGGCACTCCGAAGTCCTTCGGTACATCAACATACATAAACTCATAATGAAACTGTCATCGTAACTTTAAGCGTGCGGACCCTACGGGTTCGAGAACTATGTAGACATGACCGAGACACGTCTCCGGTCAATAACCAATAGCGGGACCTGGATGCCCATATTGGCTCCCACATATTCTACGAAGATCTTGATCGGTCAGACCGCATAACAACATACGTTGTTCCCTTTGTCACTGGTATGTTACTTGCCCGAGATTTGATCGTCGGTATCTCGATACCTAGTTCAATCTCGTTAGCGGCAAGTCTCTTTACTCGTTCCGTAACACATCATCCCGCAACTAACTCATTAGTCACAATGCTTGCAAGGCTTATAGTGATGTGCATTACCAAGTGGGCCCAGAGATACCTCTCCGACAATTGGAGTGACAAATCCTAATCTCGAAATACGCCAACCCAACAAGTACCTTTGGAGACACCTGTAGAGCACCTTTATAATCACCCATTTACGTTGTGACGTTTGGTAGCACACAAAGTGTTCCTCCGGTAAACGGGAGTTGCATAATCTCATAGTCATAGGAACATGTATAAGTCATGAAGAAAGCAATAGCAACATACTAAACGATCGAGTGCTAAGCTAACGGAATGGGTCAAGTCAATCACGTCATTCTCCTAATGAGGTGATCCCGTTAATCAAATGACAACTTATGTCTATGTCTAGGAAACATAACCATCTTTGATTAACGAGCTAGTCAAGTAGAGGCATACTAGTGACACTCTGTTTGTCTATGTATTCACACATGTATTATGTTTCCGGTTAATACAATTCTAGCATGAATAATAAACATTTATCATGATATAAGGAAATATATAATACTTTTATTATTGCCGCTAGGGCATATTTCCTTCAGTCTCCCACTTGCACTAGAGTCAATAATCTAGTTCACATCGCCATGTGATTTAACATCAATAGTTCACATCACCATGTGATTAACACCCATAGTTCACATCGTCATGTGATCAACACCCAAAGGGTTTACTAGAGACAGTAATCTAGTTCACATCGCTATGTTATTAACACCCAAAGAGTACTAAGTTGTGATCATGTTTTGCTTGTGAGATAATTTTAGTCAACGGGTCTGTCACATTCAGATCCGTAAGTATTTTGTAAATTTCTATGTCTACAATGCTCTGCACGGAGCTACTCTGGCTAATTGCTCCCACTTTCAATATGTATCTAGACCGAGACTTAGAGTCATCTAGATTAGTGTCAAAACATGCATCGACGTAACCCTTTACGACGAACCTTTTGTCACTTCCATAATCGAGAAACATATTCTTATTCCACTAAGGATAATTTTGACCATTGTCCAGTGATCTACTCCTAGATCACTATTGTACTCCCTTGCCAAAATCAGTGTAGGGTATACAATAAATCTGGTACACAGCATGGCATACTTTATAGTACCTATGGCCAAGGCATAGGAAATGACTTTCATTCTCTTTCTATCTTCTGCCGTGGTCGGGCTTTGAGTCTTACTCAATTTCACACCTTGTAACACAGGCAAGAACTCTTTCTTTGACTGTTCTATTTTGAACTACTTCAAAATCTTGTTAAGGTATGTACTCATTGAAAAAAACTTATCAAGCGTCTTGATCTATCTTTATAGATCTTGATGCTTCAATATGTAAGCAGCTTCACCGAGGCTTTCTTTGAAAAACTCCTTTCAAACACTCCTTTATGCTTTGCAGAATAATTCTACATTATTTCCGATCAACAATATGTCATTCACATATACTTATCTGAAATGCTGTAGTGCTCCCACTCACTTTCTTGTAAATACAGGCTTTACCGCAAGTCTGTATAAAACTATATCCTTTGATCAACTTATCAAAGCGTATATTCCAACTCCGAGATGCTTGCACCAGTCCATAGATGGATCGCTGGAGCTTGCATATTTTGTTAGCACTTTTAGGATTGACAAAACCTCCTGGTTGCATCATATACAACTCTTCTTTAATAAATCATTAAGGAATGTAGTTTTGTTTATCCATTGCCAGATTTCATAAAATGCGGCAATTGCTAACATGATTCAGACAGACTTAAGCATAGATACGAGTGAGAAACTCTCTCATCGTAGTCAACACCTTGAACTTGTCGAAAACCTTTCGCAACAAGTCGAGCTTTATAGACAGTAACATTACCATCACCGTCAGTCTTCTTCTTGAAGATCCATTTATTTTCAATGGCTTGCCGATCATTGGGCAAGTCAACCAAAGTCAATACTTTGTTCTCATACATGGATCTCATCTCAGATTTCATGGCCTCAAGCCATTTCCCGGAATCTGGGCTCATCATCGCTTCCTAATAGTTCGTAGGTTCGTCATGGTCAAAGAACATGACCTCCAGAACAGGATTACCGTACCACTCTGGTGTGGATCTCACTCTGGTTTACCTACGAGGTTTGGTAGTAACTTGATCTGAAGTTACATGATCATCATCATTAACTTCCTCACTAATTGGTGTAGGAGTCACAGGAACAGATTTCTGTGATGAACTACTTCCAATAAGGGAGCAGGTACAGTTGCCTCATCAAGTTCTACTTTCCTCCCACTCACTTCTTTCGAGAGAAACTCCTTCTCTGGAAAGGATCCATTTTTTAGCAACGACTGTCTTGCCTTCGGATCTGTGATAGAAGGTGTACCCAACTGTCTCCTTTGGGTATCCTATGAAGACACATTTCTCCGATCTGGGTTTGAGCTTATCAGGATGAAACTTTTTCACATAAGCATCGCAACCCCAAAATTTTAAGAAACGACAACTTTGGTTTCTTGCTAAACCTCAGTTCATAAGGCGTCGTCTCAACGGATTTTGATGGTGCCCTATTTAACGTGAATGCAGCTGTCTCTAATGCATAACCCCAAAACGATAGTGGTAGATCGGTAAGATACATCATATATCGCACCATATCTAATAAAGTACGATTACGATGTTCGGACACACCATTACACCGTGGTGTTCCAGGTGGCGTGAGTAGTGAAACTATTTCACATTGTTTTAACTGAAGGCCAAACTCGTAACTCAAATACTCTTCTCTACGATCAGATCGTAGAAACTTTATTTTTCTTGTTACGATGATTTTCCACTTCACTCTGAAATTATATGAACTTTTCAAATGTTTCAGACTTTTGTTTCATTAAGTAGATATACCCATATCTGCTCAAATCATCTGTGAAGGTCAGAAAATAATGATACCTGCTACGAGCCTCAATATTCATCAGACCATATACATTTGTATGTATGATTTCCAACAAATCTGCTGCTCTCTCCATAGTTCCGGAGAACGGCGTTTTAGTCATCTTGCCCATGAGGCACGGTTCGCAAGCATCAAGTGATTCCAAAATCCCATTAGTATGGAGTTTCTTCATGCGCTTTACACCAATATGACCTAAACGGCAGTGTCACAAATAATTTGCACTACCATTATTAACTTTGCATCTTTTGGCTTCAATATTATGATTATGTGTATCACTACGATCGAGATCCAACAAACCATTTTTGTTGGTGTGTATGACCATAGAAGGTTTTTATTCATGTAAACAGAACAACAATTGTTCTCTAACTTAAATGAATAACCGTATTGCAATAAACATGATCAAATCATATTCATGCTCAACGCAAACACCAAATAACACATATTTAGTTTCAACACTAATCCCGAAAGTATAGGGAGTGTGCGATGATGATCATATCAATCTTGGAACTACTTCCAACACACATCGTCACCTCTCCTTTTACTAGTCTCTGTTTATTCTGCAACTCCCGTTTCGAGTTACTACTCTTAGCAACTGAACCAGTATCAAATACCGAGGGGTTGCTATAAACACTAGTAAAGTACACATCAATAACATGTATATCCAATATACCTTTGTTCACTTTGCCATCCTTCTTATCCACCAAATAGTTGGGGTAGTTCCGCTTCCAGTGACCAGTCCCTTTGAAGTAGAAGCACTTAGTCTCAGGCTTACCAGACTTAGGCTTCTTCACTTGATCAGCAACTTGCTTGCCGTTCTTCTTGAAGTTCTCCTTCTTCCCTTTGCCCTTTTCTTGAAACTAGTGGTCACGTCAACCATCAACACTTGATGTTTTTCTTGATTTCTACCTTCGTCGATTTCAGCATCACGAAGAGCTCCGGAATTACTTTCGTCATCCCTTGCATACTATAGTTCATCACGAAGTTCTACTAACTTTGGTGATGGTGACTAGAGAATTCTGTCAATCACTATTTTATCTGGAAGATTAACTCCCACTTGATTCAAGCGATTGTAGTACCCAGACAATCTGAGCACATGCTCACTAGTTGAGCGATTCTCCTCCATCTTTTAGCTATAGAACTTGTTGGAGACTTTATATCTCTCAACTCGGGTACTTGCTTGAAATATTAACTTCAACTCCTGGAACATCTCATATGGTCCATGACGTTCAGAACGTCTTTGAAGTCCCGATTCTAAGCCGTTAAGCATGGTGCACTAAACTATCAAGTAGTCATCATATTGAGCTAGCCAAACGTTCATAACGTCTGCATTTGCTCCTGCAATAGGTCTGTCACCTAGCGGTGCATCAAGGACATAATTTTTTTGTGCAGCAATGAGGATAATCCTCAAATCACGGATCCAATCCGCATCTTTGCTACTAACATCTTTCAACATAATTTTTCTCTAGGAACATATCAAAAATAAACACATGGAAGCAACAACGCGAGCTATTGATCTACGACATAATTTGCAAAATACTATCAGGACAAAGTTCATGATAAATTTAAGTTCAATTAATCATATTACTTAAGAACTCCCACTTAGATAGACATCCCTCTAATCCTCTAAGTGATCACGTGATCCATATCAACTAAACCATGTCCGATCATCACGTGAGATGGAGTAGTTTCAATGGTGAACATCACTATGTTGATCATATCTACTATATGATTCACGCTCGACCTTTCGGTCTCCGTGTTCCGAGGCCATATCTGTTATATGCTAGGCTCGTCAAGTTTAACCTGAGTATTCCGCGTGTGCAACTGTTTTGCACCCGTTGTATTTGAACGTAGAGCCTATCACACCCGATCATCACGTGGTGTCTCAGCACGAAGAACTTTTGCAACGGTGCATACTCAGGGAGAACACTTATACTTTGATAATTTAGTGAAGGATCATCTTATAATGGTACCGTCAAACAAAGCAAGATAAGATACATAAAGGTTTAACATCACATGCAATCAATATAAGTGATATGATATGGCCATCATCATCTTGTGCTTGTGATCTCCATCTCCGAAGCACCGTGCTTGTGATCTCCATCTCCGAAGCACCGTCATGATCACCATCGTCACCGGTGCGACACCTTGATCTCCATCGTAGCATCGTTGTCGTCTCGCCAACTTATTGCTTTTACGACTATCGCTACCGCTTAGTGATAAAGTAAAACTATTACATGGCGATTGCATCTCATACAATAAAGCGACAACCATATGGCTCCTGCCAGTTGCCGATAACTCGGTTACAAAACATGATCATCTCATACAACACATTATAGCACATCATGTCTTGACCATATCACATCACAACATGCCCTGCAAAAACAAGTTAGACGTCCTCTACTTTGTTGTTGCATATTTTACGTGGCTGCTACGGGCTTAGCAAGAACCGTTCTTACCTACGCATCAAAACCACAACGATAGTTTGTCAAGTTGGTGTTGTTTTAACCATCGCAAGGACCGGGCGTAGCCACACTCGGTTCAACTAAAGTGAGAGAGACAGACACCCGCCGGTCACCTTTAAGCAACGAGTACTCGCAACGGTGAAACCAGTCTCGCGTAAGCGTACGCGTAATGTCGGTCCGGGCCGCTTCATCTCACAATACCGCTGAACCAAAGTATGACATGCTGGTAAGCAGTATGACTTATATCGCCCACAACTCACTTGTGTTCTACTCGTGCATAGCATCAACGCATAAAACCAGGCTCGGATGCCACTGTTGGGGAACGTAGTAATTTCAAAATTTTCCTACGCACACGCAAGATCATGGTGATGCATAGCAACGAGAGGGGAGAGTCTTGTCCACGTACCCTCGTAGACCGATAGCGGAAGCGTTATCACAACACGGTTGATGTAGTCGTACGTCTTCACGATCCGACCGATCAAGTACCGAACGTACGGCACCTCCGAGTTCTACACACGTTCAGCTCGATGACGTCCCTCGAACACCGATCCAGCCGAGTGTTGAGGGAGAGTTTCGTCAGCACGACGGCGTGGTGACGATGATGATGTTCCACCGACGCAGGGCTTCGCCTAAGCTCCGCAACGGTATTATCGAGGTGTAATATGGTGGAGGGGGGCACCGCACACGGCTAAGAGATCTCAAGGATCAATTGTTGTGTCTCTGGGGTGCCCCCTTGCCCCCGTATATAAAGGAGCAAGGGAGGAGTAGGCCGGCCCTAGGAGGGGGCGCCCCAAGTGTGGAGTCCTACTAGGACTCCCTAGTCCTAGTAGGATTCCACCTCCCATATGGAATAGGAAAAGAGGAAGGGAAAAAGAGAAGGAAGGAAGGGGGCGCCCCCCTTCCCTAGTCCAATTCGGACCAGACCAAGGGGAGGGGTGCGGCCACCCTTGAGGCCCTTTTCCTTCTTTCCCGTATGGCCCAATAAGGCCCAATACGTATTCCCGTAACTCTCCGGTACTCCGAAAAATACCCGAATCACTCGGAACCTTTCCGAAGTCCGAATATAGTCGTCCAATATATCGATCTTTACGTCTCGACCATTTCGAGACTCCTCGTCATGTCCCCGATCTCATCCGGCACTCCGAGCTCCTTCGGCACATCAACATACATAAACTCATAATGAAACTGTCATCGTAACTTTAAGCGTGCGGACCCTACGGGTTCGAGAACTATGTAGACATGGCCGAGACACGTCTCCGGTCAATAACCAATAGCGGGACCTGGATGCCCATATTGGCTCCCACATATTCTACGAAGATCTTTATCGGTCAGACCGCATAACAACATACGTTGTTCCCTTTGTCACCGGTATGTTACTTGCCCGAGATTTGATCGTCGGTATCTCGATACCTAGTTCAATCTCGTTAGCGGCAAGTCTCTTTACTCGTTCCATAACACATCATCCCGCAACTAACTCATTAGTCACAATGCTTGCAAGGCTTATAGTGATGTGCATTACCGAGTGGGCCCAGAGATACCTCTCCGACAATTGGAGTGACAAATCATAATCTCGAAATACACCAACCCAACAAGTACCTTTGGAGATACCTGTAGAGCACCTTTATAATCACCCATTTACGTTGTGACGTTTGGTAGCACACAAAGTGCTCCTCCGGTAAACGGGAGTTGCATAATCTCATAGTCATAGGAACATGTATAAGTCATGAAGAAAGCAATAGCAACATACTAAACGATCGAGTGCTAAGCTAACGGAATGGGTCAAGTCAATCACGTCATTCTCCTAATGAGGTGATCCCGTTAATCAAATGACAACTTATGTCTATGGCTAGGAAACATAACCATCTTTGATTAACGAGCTAGTCAAGTAGAGGCATACTAGTGACACTCTGTTTGTCTATGTATTCACACATGTATTATGTTTCCGGTTAATACAATTCTAGCATGAATAATAAACATTTATCATGATATAAGGAAATATATAATACTTTTATTATTGTCTCTAGGGCATATTTCCTTCATCATAGTCATAGGAACATGGATAAGTTATGAAGAAAGCATTAGAATAAACTAAACGATCATAGTGCTAACTAACGGATGGGTCAAGTCAATCACATTATTCTCTAATGATGTGATCCCGTTCATTGAATGACAACTCTTGTCTATGGCTAGGAAACTTAACCATCTTTGATTAACGAGCTAGTCAAGTAGAGGCATACTAGTGACACTTTGTTTGTCTATGTATTCACACATGTACTAAGTTTCCGGTTAATACAATTCTAGCATGAATAATAAACATTTATCATGATATAAGGAAATATAAATAACAACTTTATTATTGCCTCTAGGGCATATTTCCTTCAGTCTCCCACTTGCACTAGAGTCAATAATCTAGATTACATTGTAATGATTCTAACACCCATGGAGTCTTGGTGCTGATCATGTTTTGCTCGTGAGAGACGCATAGTCAATGGGTCTGCAACATTCAGATCCGTATGTATCTTGCAAATCTCTATGTCTCCCTCCTTGACTTGGTCGCCGATGGAATTGAAGCGTCTATTGATGTGCTTGGTTCTCTTGTGAAATCTGGATTCCTTTGCCAAGGCAATTGCACCAGTATTGTCACAAAATATTTTCATTGGACCCGATGCACTAGTTATGAAACCTAGATCGGATATGAACTCCTTCATCCAAACTCCTTCATTTGTTACTTTCGAAACAGCTATGTACTCCGCTTCACACGTAGATCCCGCCATGACGCTCTGTTTGGAACGACACCAACTGATAGCTCCAGCATTCAATAAAAATACGTATCCGGTTTGTGACTTAGAGTCATCCGGATCAGTATCAAAGCTTGCATCAACGTAACTGTTTACGACGAGCTCTCTTTCACCTCCATAAACGAGAAACATATCCTTAGTCCTTTTTTAGGTATTTCAGGATGTTCTTGACCGCTGTCCAGTGATCCACTCCTGAATTACTTTGGTACCTCCCTGCTAAACTAATAGCAAGGCACACATCTGGTCTGGTACACAGCATTGCATACATGATAGAACCTATGGCTAAGCATAGGGAATGACCTTCATTTTCTCTCTATCTTATGCAGTGGTCGGGCATTGAGTCTGACTCAACTTCACACCTTGTAACATAGGCAAGAACCCTTTCTTTGATTGATCCATTTTGAACTTCTTCAAAACTTTATCAAGGTACGTGCTTTGTGAAAGTCCAATTAAGAGTCTTGATCTATCTCTATAGATCTTGATGCCTAATATATAAGCAGCTTCACCGAGGTCTTTCATTGAAAAATTCTTATTCAAGTATCCCTTTATGCTATTCAGAAATTCAGTATCATTTCCGATCAACAATATGTCATCCACATATAATATCAGAAATGCTACAGAGCTCCCACTCACTTTCTTGTAAATACAGGCTTCTCCAAAAGTTTGTATAAAACCATATGCTTTGATCACACTATCAAAGCGTATATTCCAGCTCCGAGAGGCTTGCACCAGTCCATAAACGGATCGCTGGAGCTTTCACACCTTGTTAGCACCTTTTGGATCGACAAAATATTCTGGTTGCATCATATACAACTCTTCTTTAAGATATTCATTAAGGAATGCAGTTTTGACATCCATTTGCAAAATTTCATAATCATAAAATGCGGCAATTGCTAACATGATTCGGACGGACTTAAGCATCGCTACGGGTGAGAAGGTCTCATTGTAGTCAACTCCTTGAACTTGTCGAAAACCTTTCGCAACAAGTCGAGCTTTGTAGACAGTAATATTACCGTCAGCGTCAGTCTCCTTCTTGAAGATCCATTTATTCTCTATGGCTTGCCGATCATCGGGCAAGTCAACCAAAGTCCACACTTTGTTCTCATACATGGATCCCATCTCAGATTTCATGGCTTCAAGCCATTTTGCGGAATCTGGGCTCATCATCGCTTCCTCATAGTTCGTAGATTCGTCATGGTCAAGTAACATGACCTCCAGAACTGGATTACCGTACCACTCTGGTGCGGATCTTACTCTGGTTGACCTACGAGGTTCGGTAGTAACTTGATCAGAAGTTTCATGATCATCATCATTAACTTCCTCACTTACTGGTGTAGGAATCACTGGAACTGATTTCTGTGATGAACTACTTTCCAATAAGGGAGCAGGTACAATTACCTCATCAAGTTCTACTTTCCTCCCACTCACTTCTTTCGAGAGAAATTCTTTCTCTAGAAAGGATCCATTCTTAGCAACGAATATCTTGCCTTCTTCGGATCTATGATAGAAGGTGTACCCAACAGTCTCCTTTGGGTACCCTATGAAGACACATTTCTCCGATTTGGGTTCGAGCTTATCAGGTTGAAGCTTTTTCACATAAGAATCGCAGCCCAAACTTTAAGAAACGACAACTTGGGTTTCTTGCCAAACCACAGTTCATATGGTGTCGTCTCAATGGATTTAGATGGTGCCCTATTTAACGTGAATGTAGCCGTCTCTAAAGCATAACCCCAAACCGATAGTGGTAAATCAGTAAGAGACATCATAGATCGCACCATATCTAATAAAGTACGATTACGACGTTCGGACACACCATTACGCTGTGGTGTTCCGGGTGGCGTGAGTTGCGAAACTATTCTGCATTGTTTCAAATGAAGACCAAACTCGTAACTCAAATATTCTCCTCCACAATCAGATCGTAGAAACTTTATTTTCTTGTTACGATCATTTTCCACTTCACTCTAAAATTATTTGAACTTTTCTAATGTTTCAGACTTATGTTTCATCAAGTAGATATACCCATATCTGCTCAAATCATCTGTGAAGGTCAGAAAATAACGATACCCGCCGCGAGCATCAACACTCATCGGACCGCATACATCAGTATGTATTATTTCCAACCAGTCTGTTGCTCGCTCCATTGTTCTGGAGAACGGAGTCTTAGTCATCTTGCCCATGAGGCATGGTTTGTGAGCATCAAGTGATTCCAAAAGCCCATCAGCATGGAGTTTCTTCATGCGCTTTACACCAATATGACCTAAACGGCAGTGCCACAAATAAGTTGCACTATCATTATTAAACTTATATCTTTTGGCTTCAATACTATGAATATGTGTATCACTACTATCAAGATTTAGTAAAAATAGACCACTCATCAAGGGTGCATGACCATAAAAGATATTGCCAATATAAATAGAACAACCATTATTCTCTGATTTAAATGAATAACCGTCTCGCATCAAACAAGATCCAGATATAATGTTCGTGCTTAATGCTGGGACCAAATAACAATTATTTAGGTCTAAAACTAATCCCGAAGGTAGATGTAGAGGTAGCGTGCCGTCGACGATCACATCGACTTTGGAACCATTTCCCACGCGCATCGTCACCTCGTCCTTAGCCAATCTTTGCTTAATCCGTAGCCCCTGTTTCGAGTTGCAAATATTAGCAACAGAACCAGTATCAAATACCCAGGCGCTACTGCGAGCATTAGTAAGGTACACATCAATAACATGTATATCAAATATAACTTTCACTTTGCCATCCTTCTTCTCCGCCAAATACTTGGGGCATTTCCGCTTCCAGTGACCAGTCCCTTTGCAGTAGAAGCACTCAGTCTCAGGCTTAGGTCCAGACTTGGGCTTCTTCACTTGAGCAGCAACTTGCTTGCCATTCTTCTTGAAGTTCCCCTTCTTCCCTTTACCCTTTTTCTTGAAACTAGTGGTCTTGTTGACCATCAACACTTGATGCTCCTTCTTGATTTCTACCTCCGCAGCCTTTAGCATTGCGAAGAGCTCGGGAATCGTCTTATGCATCCCCTGCATATTATAGTTCATCACGAAGCTCTTGTAGGTTGGTGGCAGTGATTGAAGAACTCTGTCAATGACACTATCAACTGGATGATTAACTCCCAGCTGAGTCAAGTGATTGTGGTACCCAGACATTCTTAGTATATGCTCACTGACAGAACTATTCTCCTCCATTTTTCAGCTGTAGGACTTATTGGAGACTTCATATCTCTCAATCCGGGCATTTGCTTGAAATATTAACTTCAACTCCTGGAACATCTCATATGCTCCATGACGTTCAAAACGTCATTGAAGTCCCGGTTCTAAGCCGTAAAGCATGGCACACTAAACTATCGAGTAGTCACCAGCTTTGCTCTGCCAGACGTTCATAACATCTGGCATTGCTCCTGCAGCAGGTTTGGCACCTAGCGGTGCTTCCAGGACGTAATTCTTTTGTGCAGCGATGAGGATAATCCTCAAGTTACGGACCCAGACCGTGTAACTGCTACCATCATCTTTCAACATAGCTTTCTCTAGGTACGCATTAAAATTCAACGGAACAATAGCAAGGGCCATTTCTCTACAACAACATAGACATGCAAAATACTATCAGGTACTAAGTTCATGATAAATTAAAGTTCAATTAATCATATTACTTAAGAACTCCCACTTAGACAGACATCCCTCTAATCATCTAAGTGATCACGTGATCCATATCAACTAAACCATGTCCGATCATCACATGAGATGGAGTAGTTTTCAATGGTGAACATCACTATGTTGATCATATCTACTATATGATTCACGCTCGACCTTTCGGTGTTAGTGTTCCGAGGCCATATATGCATATGCTAGGCTCGTCAAGTTTAACCCGAATATTCTGTGTGTGCAAAACTGGCTTGCACCCATTGTATGTGAACGTAGAGCTTATCACACTCGATCACCACGTGGTGTCTCGGCATGACGAACTGTAGCAACGGTGCATACTCAGAGAGAATACTTATACCTTGAAATTTAGTGAGAGATCATCTTATAAAGTTACTGCCTTACTAAGCAAAATAAGATGCATAAAGGATAAACATCACATGCAATCAATATAAGTGATATGATATGGCCATCATCATCTTGTGCCTTTGATATCCATCTCCAAAGCAACGTCATGATCACCATCGTCACCGGCTTGACACCTTGATCTCCATCGAAGCATCGTTGTCATCTCGCCAACTATTGCTTCTACGACTATCGCTACCGCTTAGTGATAAAGTAAAGCAATTACAAGGCGATTGCATTTCATACAATAATGCGACAACCATATGGCTCCTGCCAGTTGCCGATAACTTTGTTACAAAACATGATCATCTCATACAACAATTTATATAATCACGTCTTGACCATATCACATCACAACATGCATGCAAAAACAAGTTAGACGTCCTCTACTTTGTTGTTGCAAGTTTTACGTGGCTGCTACGGGCTTAGCTACAACCGTTCTTACCTACGCATCAAAACCACAATGATTTTTCGTCAAGTTTGTTGTTTTAACCTTCAACAAGGACCGGGCGTAGTCACACTTGATTCAACTAATGTTGGAGAAACAGACACTCGCTAGCCACCTGTGTGCGAAGCACGTCGGTAGAACCAGTCTTGGGTAAGCGTACGCGTAATGTCGGTCTGAGCCGCTTCATCCAACAATACCGCTGAATCAATGTATGACATGCTGGTAAGCAGTATGACTATTATCGCCCACAACACTTTGTATTTTACTCGTGCATATAACATCTACGCATAGACCTGGCTCGGATACCACTGTAGGGGAACACACTAATTTAAAAAAAAATCCTACGCACGCGCAAGATCCATCTAGGTGATGCATAGCAACGAGCGGGGAGAGTGTGTCCACATACCCTCGTAGACCGAAAGCGGAAGCATTTAGTAACGCGGTTGATGTAGTCGAACGTCTTCACGATCCAACCGATCCAAGTACCGAACGCATGGCACCTCTGCTATCTACACACGTTCAGCTCGGTGACGTCCCTCGTACTCTTGATCCAGCTGAGGCCGAGGGAGAGTTTAGTCAGCACGACGGCATGGTGACGGTGATGATGAAGTTACCGACGCAGGGCTTCGCCTAAGCACTACAACGATATGACCGAGGTGGAAATCTGTGGAGGGGGGCACCGCACATGGCTAAGACAACTGTCAACTTGTGTGTCTATGGGCTGCCCCCTCCCCCGTATATAAAGGAGTGGAGGAGGGGAGGGCCGGCCCTCATAGGGCGCGCCCAAGGGGGGAGTCCTACTCCCAGTAGGAGTAGGTTTCCCCCTTCCCTTGTTGGAGTAGGAGAAGAAGGAAGAGGGAGAGAGAGGGAAGGAAAGGGGGGGCCGGCCCCCCACCCAATTCGGATTGGGCTTGGGGGGGCGCCCTCCACCTGGCCGCCTCCTCCTCTCTCCCACTAAGGCCCAATAAGGCCCATTGACTCCCCGGGCAGTTCAGGTAACCCCCTGGTACTCCCGTAAAGCCCGAACTCATCCGGAACCCTTCCGGTGTCCAAACATAGCCTTGCAATATATCGATCTTTGTGTCTCGACCATTTCGAGACTCCTCTTCATGTCCGTGATCACATCCGGGACTGCGAACTACCTTCGGTACATCAAAACACATAAACTCATAATACCGATCGTCATCGAACGTTAAGCGTGCGGACCCTACGGGTTCGAGAACTATGTAGACATGACCAAGACTCACTTCCGGTCAATAACCAATAGCGGAACCTGGATGCTCATATTGGTTCTCACATATTCTACAAAGATCTTTATTGGTCAAACCGCATAACAACATACGTTGTTCCCTTTGTCATCGGTATGTTACTTGCCCGAGATTCGATCGTCGGTATCTCAATACCTAGTTCAATCTCGTTACCGGCAAGTCTCTTTACTCGTTTCGTAATGCATCATCCCGTAACTAACTCATTATTCACATTGCTTGCAAGGTTTATAGTGATGTGCATTACCGAGATGGCCCAGAGGTACCTCTCCGACAATCAGAGTGACAAATCCTAATCTCGATCTATGCCAACTCAACAAACACCATCGGAGACACCTGTAGAGCATCTTTATAATCACCCAGTTACGTTGTGACGTTTGATATCACACTAAGTGTTCCTCCGGTATTCGGGAGTTGCATAATCTCATAGTCATAGGAACATGTATATGTTATGAAGAAAGCATTAGCAATAAACTAAACGATCGTAGTGCTAAGCTAACGGATGGGTCAAGTCAATCACATCATTCTCTAATGATGTGATCCCGTTCATCAAATGACAACTCTTGTCTATGGCTAGGAAACTTAACCATCTTTGATTAACGAGCTAGTCAAGTAGAGGCATACTAGTGACACTCTGTTTGTCTATGTATTCACACATGTACTAAGTTTCCGGTTAATACAATTCTAGCATGAGTAATAAACATTTATCATGATATAAGGAAATAGAAATAACAACTTTATTATTGCCTCTAGGGCATATTTCTTCATAGATATGGTCGGACCCCTTAAAGGGGGAATCCATAAGAAGAAATACCTACTGGTCACGGTGGATAAATTCACTAAATGGGTAGAGGCCAAACCAGTAAAAACAGCTGAACCCGGACCAATGATAGATTTCATATCCGGCGTCGTACACCGTTATGGTATCCCGCATAACATTATCACTGACAACGGTTCTAATTTCACAGCCGATGAGGTAAAAAATTGGTGTGCTAACCTGGGCATCAAGCTCGACTTCGCCTCCGTATATCATCCTCAAACAAACGGTCAAGTTGAGCGGGCCAACGGCCTGATAATGAGCGGCATCAAACCCAGACTAGTGCGATCCCTAAAGGAGTCGGATAACACTGGGTCGAGGAACTCGATTCCGTACTCTGGGGGCTGCAGACCACGCCCAACTGCACGACTAGATATACACCATTCTTCATGGTGTACGGCGCAGAGGTTGTCTTACCCTACGACATTATTCATGATTCACCTCCAGTGCGCATGTATGAAGAGAGAGAAGCCGAGCTCGATCGGCAGGACGATTTAGATGGCCCGGAGGAGGAGCGCGATGTCGCCAAAGCCCGTTCCGCATTCTATCAACAACAAGCTTGAAGATACCAAAGCAGAGAAGTGCGGGCAAAGACTTATAACGCTGGTGAGCTCGTTTTATGCCTCCCAGAGAAGAAAAAGGACAAACTTAAACCAAAATGGGAAGGTCCCTTCATTATAGATGAAGTTCTCACTGGAGGAGCCTACCGCCTTCACAATGCATCGGATAATCGCTTAGAGCCGAACCCTTGGAATGATGCCCGGCTCCGAAGATTCTACGCATAAGTCCGGCTATGCTCCTTATTCATTCTTTTGTCTCCTTTTCAATTGTTTTCCTTCCCTTTCTCATTTTTATAAGTTTCCCATGGCATGTTCGGATAAGCCGAACACTTGAGGAGTGCACATCCTTCAATGTACACACCCCACCATGACTGGGGGCTTCTGTAAGTAGAAGCTTATTATTATACCAAGCCTAGAGCTCAAAACAAAAAGTGTCGTTTGCGGATATCTATCCTTTTTGCCATTATATGCACCTTTATGACTTAAGTTTTGGCCAAGCTGGGTTGCCTTGGTCATGTGCTTATGCTCTACGTTCCCGATTGTTCGGCTAGGGCATAAAGGGAGCACCTCTGCGACTGTTACAACCGGGTTATCCGGACATGTACCTCAGACGGGTGAAGCCGAAAGCTAGCGTTCTTAAGGGAATAATTGGTCGGCACTAAAACGACAGATCGTTGTCGTATTGCAACCAATTCAAGCACTGCGAGACAATTTTCTGTACTACGAACCGCATGCCCCGGCATGTGTAATCATAAAATGCCGACCCAAGGAAAGGAACCCTTAACGGAACTGTTTTCTCTGGAAGATATTTCTTACATACGTAACATAACATACATCCCGAACTCGAATTTTTTGTCTGTTCGAGCACAATGACTGGGTTGCCTGGTTTCCAAATAGATACTCCTTTTTTGTCTTAAGTATCTGGAAACACTCCACCATTTTGGTTCGAAGGTTAAAGCCGAAAGCCTGTGATGACAAAATCATTTCACATGTTCGGTTCTAACCAAAGGTTGATCATAAATACAAATTGATATATTCAGCCAAAAACCTACTCCTTCTCTAGGCCGTCTATAAGGTTGTCTAGTCTATAGTCTTCCGGCGAATATTTCGCAGCGGTCATTACTTGATCATAGACCAGATTTAAAGGAATTTCCTTCCCGTCAGGTCCCTGTGGTCTTACTCGGGCCATATGATTTGGGTCCAGCTTTGTGAAGCGCGTCTTCACCATGGCCTAGGCTTCTCGTGCGCCTTCACGGCAGGCTGACGTCTTCCATAGCTCGAATCGGCGTCGGGCACCTTTGAACAAGTTTGCTAGACCCTCCATACTTTCTGGAGGGGTGTCAGATGGCCATAATGCCTTCGCCATACTCCTCATGGCTTTCCGGGCCCGAGCGTGCGCAGCGGACAACTCCTTTAGCACGTCGCCTTGAAATCCGGACACTTCCTCTTCCGGCCGACCAGTTAACAGACCTGCCGCAACAAGTTCATGGTATTCCGCATTATGGATTGGACATGAAGTACCTACGATGGTTCTAAACATGAGGGGAAGACATACCAAACATTCCGCCCTTTCAGCTTTTCATTTTCCTTCCGAGCGGCTGATAGCTAAGCCTTCAAGCTCTCTATCTCTTCGGACTGTTTGTCCTTTTCCTCTTCAAGCTTTTTCTCCCTCGACGCGCCCTTTGCAGTCTCTTTCAAAACCGCTAGTTTGGCGGTAACTGCACTCAGTTGCGTCTGGTTTGTGTTCAGTTCCTGAGCCAGCATAGTGTTCTTTTCTTGCAGAACCTGCACAAATTATGGATCCTTAAATCGGTTTTACTTCACTATTTCAAGTCTCTGGAGCTACTGGCATATGACCATGCAAAATTGTGTCAAATTTTACCTGTATTTTCTTTGAGAACAGCTGAATAACTCCGGCAAGGCCGTCTCGAGCGGCTCGGATATATGCATCTGTCGAACTCAATGCGTTGAATTCTTGTTCGGACAAGACCGGAGCACGCATCGCTTCTTTCAAACGATGGTGATTCATCACGCTCTCACTTCGGAATTCGTGAGCGACACGTCATCCGAATCCTCTTGAGGAGGCGGAATGGGCGCGGCATTGGCTTGCGTCCTAGTTGACGAGTCCGGCACCGGATTAGTGGACATTTGGCTAATTGGGCATTTTCCCACCGTTTGCTACTCCTCCTAAAAATAAAAGACAAAAGGGGGAGACTCTTAACAATCTAGACTCATGCCTAGGCATGCATTAAGTATACATACCTCTTGGAAGACTGTGAGGTCTCCGCAGTACTCCCGGTCCCTTTTCGTTCTGAACGATGACCTTGCGTGGGGACCTTCCTCGAGATACGGTCCCTGTAGCGCCGATCCTATTAAAATCCAGATCAGTACAACAGAAACGGATAAAAATGAGGGTCTCTTCTTAAAGAAGCCTCGGGATACTCACAATGCAGAATGGGTAAAGGCGATGGTAGTCGGCAATGATGGCCACTTCTGAACAGTCAAGGCTCGCCTGATAGAATACCCCATCGTCGAATTCTATATATATCCAGATCCTCGCAAAAGCCAGGATCTTCATCACGATTATAATCCTCCGGTTGGGGAGCAGGACAGTAGACGTCCTCGGTCATCCTCCTCCATGACTATTTGGTGGCAACAAAGAGAACATTCAGTCAGTGTCTGCAATGCAGTGAAATAAGCAAAGAACGACCGAGATCTTACCCATTCGATAGGGGTGTACATGGAATAGGCCTCCCGACAGTTTAACCAGAGAAAATCTTCTTTTATGCCCTTGTATAGATCGGCCAAAATTGAAGCCAGTTCGGCTGGGGTATCCGGACCCTGCCGCCTGTAACGGGATGCGTCGTCCTCTGCGTTGTAACACCATAAAGGAGTTACTCTGGATTGAAGAGGCTGCACACACCTCTTTATTGCGATCACCATGACTTCAACTATTGAGAGTTTGGAATGGGCCAGCAGCTTGACCTTGCTGACCAACCTCTGTATCTCCGCACTGTCCTCTTCTTTGGGACTTCGGGGACGCCAGTAGAGGCGCTTCTTTAGAGGAGCGCTGGAAAATTTAGGAAGACCGCGCCTGACTGGATCCGGCAGCGGAACGTCATCCATATAGAACCACTCCGAGGACCACTGTGGGTATACTTCTTTGGGAGTTCCTACGGGGTATCCGGATCCGGCAATACACCATACTTCGGCGCCGCCAACCTCACATATGGAACCTCCTCGGTGGCGGGGAACGAGACAGAAGAACTTTCTCCATAATTCAAAATGGTCCTCAATGCCCAAAAATAGCTCGCAGAGGGCAACAAAGCCTGATATGTGCAAAATCGAACCTGGGGTGAGGTTGTGTAGTTGGATGCCGTAAAATTCCAATAGCCCCCTGAGAAAGGGATGGATTGGAAATCCTAGGCCCCGCAACAAGAATGGGACGAGGCACACCCTCTCCTCCTTATTGGGGTTGGGGAAATTCTCAGCCATTGCGTCGTTGCCTACTGAATACAATCCCGCTCGAACGGAGACTAGATCCGCGAGGGGGAGGTAGCCTTGCGTTTGGAGCCGGCTTAACTGAAGATGAGGCACGGAGCAACTCTGCCAATCACCCTCTTGAGGGCCATGCAGGCGCGAAAAAGAGCCTGGGGCGCTCGTCATGATGGAAGGCTTTGCTCGTGGCTAAACTTGGCGATTTTCCTTCTACGCGATGTGAGATGCCATTTAGAGATCTATATCTCCTTATATAGATGCCTTCGAAGCGTGGCGAAGGACTTATTTGCAAAAAAGCATGGACCATTCATATTCACTCAGCGCGCGGAAATCGAAGCATCGGTAGGGGGAATCGTAAAGGGCATCAAGATTATCACCAGATTGTCATCGGCCCGGATTATAGTGAAGAACCCGCCTTGCAAAGCCGAAGACATGAGCCGAATACTACGTCGTCATTGAAGGCAAGTTCTGGGGCTACTGAGGGAGTCATGGATTATGAGGTCCTCGGGCGTCCGGGCTATGTAACATGGGCCGAACTGATGGGCCGTGAAGATACAAGATAGAGGCTTTCCCCCGTGTCCGGATGGGACTCTCCTTTGCGTGGATGGCAAGCCTAGCATTCGGATGTATAATTTCTTTCTCTGTAAACCGACTCTGTACAAGCCCAGGCCCCTCCGTGTCTATATAAACTGGAGGGTTTAATCTGTAGAGGCTAAGACAAATCATATAGGCTAGACATCTAGGGTTTAGTCATTACGATCTCGAGGTAGATCAACTCTTGTAACCCCTATACTCATCAAATATAATCAAGCAGGACGTAGGGTTTTACCTCCATTAAGAGGGCCCGAACCTGGGTAAACATCGTGTCCCCCTTGTCTCCTGTTACCCTCGATCCTCAGACGCACAGTTCGGGACCCCTACCTGAGATCGGCGGTTTTGACACCGACATCCACTACATTAAATCAATGTAAAAAATAGCATGGTACAAAATTTAGCGCCGCCCTTCTCCAGATGCTATAAAAGTTATAGCATGCTAATAGTGTGCTATATTTGAAAATAGCTTTTTGGATATTTTTTTAATATAACACCAAATTTAAGGCTTGCATAATTTGCAAGGATGGATACTTTGGGAGGAAATAGAATAAGACCGACGCTGCTACTTGGAGATAGGATGAAGAGAGGTTGCTTTAATGTGGCGGTCGACTTGCTGGCACCGTTGGCATGGTTGACATGGACTCTTAATTGCTAGAGTTGGAGGCATGGCCGACCCCTCCATTGGATATGGGATGAAGAGAAGCCACTGCCACTCATGAACCGCCTCTACAACTATCTCTCATGAGTCACAACTCCACCATTACCGGTCAAGAAACACCGCTTCCGCCCTCGGTCACGAGCTGGTGGAAAACTGGTGAGTAGTTGGATCTGTTAGGTTGTATGCATTGTTGTATGGGCTTTTGTATGTGTTGCATCTAAGAGAGTGAGAGCGAGTTGGGCTAATGCGGCAATGCCTGATGGGCTGTTGTGTGATACACAGAAAACACTACAAACGTTATCTTGTTTAGTGTTGAAATAGCTGTTATACGTGAATAGCGCTGCTGTGAAGAAATTGGCTAAAATGTAATCTGGACCTTCTAGATATGCTATAGAGTTGAAATTGCATGCTCTTTTTTTCATTTCGTGTAATTGCAATGCTAGTAGTAAGCTGCCATTTTTCAATCTCTGGTATAACTGCATGATATATCATATAGTACGGTTAAATTTAATGAATGAATCAAGATCCAAAACTTCCAAGTTTTGTATAAGAAATGTATCACTCCGAGAATATCAGAGCACGGACAAAATATTTAGCAAATATCCATGATAGGGTTGTACAATTATGTACTACTTCACATTATGTAAAGCAAAAAAGGATAAACTTTGTGTTTTCTTTGTCCTTTCTTTTTCAGGATATAAAAGCCCGTGTTCTCACACCAACAGGCTAGACACATCGTGGAATTCAGCTAGGCACGCATATATACTACAGTGACAGAAAGCAAAAGAAGTCCAAGACGAAAGTCCACGGTAAGAGAAGGCAGCACGCCGCACGCGGTAGTTGATGCACAACAAAAACAGTAGCCGCCACGAAACCAGAAAGCGTGACCAGATTTTTTTTCATAAAACTTCATCCAACCCCGACCCCAATCCGTATTTAACTCCGAAACCCCTCCACTCTCTCGCCCACCCCGAATCCGTCGCCATGAACTCGCTCCAATCCTTCCTCGCCGTCGCGCCCGTCAAGCCGGCCGCGGCCGCCGCGAGGCTCCCGTCGTCCCGGCGGGCGCGCGTCTCCGCCTGCCTCGCGACCCCGGCGCCCGCGCCGACCACCCCCGCGGCGGCGGCGTCGGCGCGGCGGGAGCTGTCCGCGGCGAGCCGGGCCGTCATGGCGGACGAGGCCAAGTACATCGTCGGCACCTACAAGCGCGCCCAGGTCGTCTTCGTGGCGGGGCGCGGCTGCAAGCTCTACGACATCGACGAGCGCGAGTACCTCGACATGGCCGCCGGCATCGCCGTCAACGCCCTCGGCCACGGCGACCCCGACGTGGACGCCGCCGCCGCGGACCAGCGTGGACGCCTGGTCCACGCCAGCAACGTCGGCTACACCGTGCCCCAGGTACGCCTCCCCTGCTCCTCACCAACCCCAACCCCAACCCAAACCCATTCCACAATGTCGGCAACGTGTTCGACGCTTTGCTTGCCCGGTCCATCTCCCCACACGGTCTCTCCTTCTCACCTGACTTCCATTGCTCGAACGCGCAGGTGGAGCTCGCCAAGCGGCTCGTGGAGGCCTCCTTTGCTGACCGCGCCTTCTTTGCCAACTCCGGCACTGAGGCCAATGAGGCGGCCATCAAATTCGCCAGGAAGTACCAGAGGGTCGCGCACCCCAACGGTGACGCGCCTACGGAGTTCATGTCCTTCACCAACTGCTTCCATGGCCGGACCATTGGCTCGCTCGCGCTGACCAGCAAGGTGCAGTACAGGGAGCCCTTTGAACCCGTCATGCCCGGCTCAACATTTGTCGAGTATGGCAATTTGGAGGAGGCCAAGAAGGTGATACAGTCGGGGAAGATTGCTGCTGTGTTTGTCGAGCCCGTGCAGGGTGAGGGTGGGATTCACAGTGCCACCAAGGAGTTCTTGCAGGGACTGCGGGATGCTTGTGATGAGGCAGGGGCTCTCTTGGTCTTCGATGAGGTATGATTCAGCTTGCCTTCACTAATACTTATCTCTGTTGTCGATCACATAGAAGTAATTGGTGGCAACTACACAATTTCTGAATTTCTAGTATAGGGAGAGAAAAGTATTCTCTGTTCTGGAGATTCATCAGTGGTTCGACAGGGAATGTATTCCCTATTGCTTCCTAATTCTGGGAGACTGGGACAACTTTCTGATCATTGTCCCCATGAAGGGATCTTCCATGAGATCCTGCATTTTCATATTTGAAATAACCAAAATGCAAATACGCAATTCAACAGTAGGGATTTAGGATTGCACTGTGAAGTTCAACTTCTGTCAATTTGAAAAGTGGAGACATCTAATCTACTGTCTGAAACGCAGGTGCAATGTGGTCTGGGGCGCACAGGTTACCTCTGGGCTCATGAGGTTTATGGTGTAGTACCTGACATAATGACCTTGGCGAAGCCACTGGCAAATGGCCTTCCCATTGGTGTGGCCTTGGTCACGGAAAAGGTTGCTGCAGCCATAAACTATGGTGACCATGGAACCACATTCGGCGGAGGCCCTTTTGTGTGCCATGCTGCATTAGCCACATTGGACAAGATCCAGAAACCTGGCTTTCTAGCAGAGGTGACCAAGAAAGGAGAATATTTCAAGCAGCTGCTCAAAACTAAGCTGAGTGGAAACCCTCATGTCAAAGAGATCCGGGGGGCCGGTCTCATTGTTGGCATCGAGCTCGACGTACCGGCTGGGCCTTTGGTCGATGCATGCTTGAATGCTGGTGTCTTTTTGCTGACGGCCGGGAAAGGCAATGTGGTGAGGCTTGTGCCTGCGCTCATCGTGTCGGAGAAGGAGCTGGAGCAAGCTGCAGAGGTGATAAGGGAATGTCTACCTGCTCTTGAAGCCTCTACCTCTTAGTGTAAACAAGATCTCTTAAGATCTACATGTTGAAGTTTCTTTCAAAATTTGGAAGGGAATAAAATGTCATGTTGGACTATTGTGATGTTGAAGTTCTTTTCAAAGTTTGGAAGGAAACAATGCCTGTGTTGTTGTCGGTATAAGTCTTTTATTGGCTAAGTTATATCTGCCTAAATTACAAGGACGGCATTGACATTGCACATCTCTTGACTGAAAACAGGAACATCAGTTATGCAGAAGCCTAGCAAGAACTCCGACGATGGGCGCGACAGTGTAGGTCGATGGCTCGCCTTGCTGGTAATTTCCCCGAGAATCGTCGTAATGGTCGTTGTTGTCAGGCCCTCCGACGATGGCGCCGTCGATCACATTCAAGTTAGGCGCAGACCTGTGGAAGTACTGGGCTCCCTTGCCGCAGGAGATCTTCCCTGGGTTGTTCCTGATGGATGGCAGCGACGCGCCGCGGTGGTGCGGCTGCAACGGGTACCTCTTTCCAACCCCAACCATGTAGCTCATCTTCATTGGGTTCTTGCCAAGGATGTAGTCCACCTGTGACCGCGCGAACGAGACGAGCTGCGCCGGCGGCAGCCTCACGCCGCCGCACTGCAGGGAAGCCCTCGCCGCCGCCAGGTGGTCGGCGTGCGTGACGAGGACGAACATTGCCGTCGTGACGTCCTGCAGGTTAGACCAGGGCTGCAGGTAGAGCATGCCGCCCGGGGTGAGCCGCCCGCTGCGGCCGTCACCGTGCTGAACGACGTTGCAGAGGAAGCTCTCCACGTTGCTCCTCATCTCGGCGTGGCGGCCGTTGTTGGGCAGCTTCCCTTGGAGGATGAGCTGCAGTATGGCCGGTATAGTCATCAGTTCCTGAAGATAAAAGTTGATGTCTCTTCATCAGACCAATACTAGGATCATCTGGTACATTTACCTTGGCGACCAGTGCCTGGGCTCCGACGAACTTGTCGTCCCAGGATAACGACTGCCGCACCCCGCCGAGGTTGTTGGCGCCGGCGATATAGGCCTTGTACTCCTGGTGGCCGGTGGCGATGTAGAGCCATACAGCTGCCCACAGCAGCTCGTCCTGTTCCGAACAAGTTTCAGTGTTTGCTTTACAATAACAATAATGCTATTTTTCTGTTCATTATTGTGACATCAATTAGTGATGTGCTACCTCGTCGCCGCTGCTACTGTAGAAACTTCTGGCCGATGGAATGCTGTTCTGGTAGAGGCCACGGTGGTTCTTGGCGAACTGAAACAACTGCAGAAGCAAGTGACTCAAGAAATTAGCTGATACAGTTTCGTCTGTCTGTGTGCACATATACAAGTCCACCTTCAGTTTTCTAGCAATGATTAATTTCACATCCATTTTTAGCCAATATATGACCACGACTCTATGAAATGGTTTGCTAAGTAAATTCCCTCACATTATTTTCAAATTGATTGTTGCCATAGAAACCGTCCAATTTGTGATGTGCATGCATATAATTGCACAATTAAAAGGGCAAATTAATATGTGCGCCGCTCTATTTTTTTATCTACACCAATGGTTTTTTGACCATCCATTGTGTAATCTGTGTGCTGTGCATGCAATGCAATGTGCATACGTGTGCCAAAACTCAAAACATGCACCGGTCTCTCGCATGTAAGCAAGTAAAAATACGCACCTGTTTCGCGTGCTTCAGAAGCGTCGACGCATACCGGGGGTCGCCGTGCGGCCCCGTGAACGCGACGGAGGCCGCGGCCAGCGCCGCCGCCGTCTCCGCGGCAACGTCGGAGCCCGGGTGGATGGCGGTCACCATGTAGGCCCTCCGGGGCGTGTCCATGTCCTCCGGCCGCTCCCAGCAAGCGTGGTCTGAGTGGCCGTCGCCGACGTTCACGTAGAGCACATCGGGGCGGGCATGCGCCTTGGCCAGGTAGTCGGCGCCCCACCGCACTGCCTGGAGCGCGTGGCCCAGCTCCCCCGCCGCGGCCAGCCGGCCCCGATGCTCCACCACGCTCCACGAGAGCATGGTCACCGTGAACGCCATGGGGAACCCGAACTTGACGTTGTCGCCGGAGTCGTAGTAGCCGCCGGTGAGATCCACCTGCACGTCGATCGATCAAGCATGTCAGCATCACGCACGAACCAAACATGTACAACGTACCACACATGCATGCATCGCCGACGTGCTTACCCCGTGGTCGGCGCCGTCCTTGAGGGCCGAGTTGCCGCGCCACTGGACGCGGTGGGTCGGCGGCAGCCTGCCGGAGCGCTGCGCCTCGAAGTAGAGCAGCGACTTGGTGAGCGCGGCGGCATAGTCCCGCTGGGCGGCTCCGCACGCCGTAGTTGCCAAAAACCCTACCACGGCGGCTACGAGCAGCACCCTAGCGCTACCCACCATCTTCGTCGTCCTCGGCGTTAACTAGCTAGCTAGTTTCTTTCCAATTAGGTCCTACCGTTGTATTGTATTGTACTACCGCGTTGTGCGTGCAATGGAGTGATCAGCGAGTATGCTATGCTCCACCCATCGACGGGACGAGTGTATTTATAGGAGATGGGGTGAGGAACAAGGTTTCAATCCACTATGAATTGGTGAAACAAATCCGATCCATCAGAAATGCACGCATTGATATCCTAGAGTAATTACGCGCCATGCATGAACGAGTATTCATTTGTTTTGACGATGTGAGGAGATTTTGCGACCTTCAGAAACCGGGTGTCAAATGTAAACATATCCACCCCGTATCTGAACTTATTTGGCGGAATTAACTTCATTGGAGAAGGTCGATATTTCCTACAGCCAGTTCATATATTTTCCGGACACGTTGCAGATCATGCATTTATCGGTGCACATGGATCTCTTTTGGGAATAAAAGGACTATATTGATTACTCTGGGATTTTTATACTATCTTTGGAGATCGAAGAGTTAACATGCAAGATGGATAATGAAATGCACTGCGTGCGTAACTTGATCTTCTCGAGTGAGAGAAGGGATGGATATCTGGGAATCAATGACCGAGCTCTTTAGCTTCTTGCACAATATGAGATGGGGTTTTACTACTCCAATAGCCAGATTGGAGTAGTTGTTGGGCCTCATAGAAGGGGTTTGCTACAACTGGCAACTTTTCTGTTAGTTTTCGAAAACAAGATATAAATCAATGAGACAAGACCCTGAGCTTCCATCAAACAAGAAACACTGCAATACAATTAAGAAGCCTATTTAGAGCATGAGCAATGTGAGGGCCGTCTAAGAAGAAAATATTTACAATTCTTGCCTTTTTTTGAGAGAGAATGACATTCTTGCCATTATTCGGTGCTCACTCTTCTCTTTTGCTCTTTTATCATGATTTCGTCCTGTCAAAGCCGTTTGACCATTAGTGCGATGTTGGATTGACTGTTCTGCCCCTGCGAGCCCACTCATTGATGTGTGGGACCTAGACCTAGCTCGATCACATTGGCCACTGCCATGTGAGACCCAACACATCTATCCTTTTCAAATGGCAGATGACATAATTGAACTCAACACATAGTATTAAACAACAGCTCGTAGTTCTAATGACATACCACAAAATTGAACTCAACACTTAACTTAATCATATACCAGTTCATAGTTAATATGAGTCAATCGATTTGAACCTTCAAATCCAAAACACAACCATAAATAGTTTGAAGTACACATAAATAAACTTCACTAATTAAACATCGTCGAAACAGGAGGGAGGCTCCAAAGCCACCTAGTCGTCATCCCGAGAGCCAGATGAGGCCTCCTACCACTTAGTCCACCTTATAAAAGGAGATGACGTTGTTGCCGTCGCAAAAGTTGCTACCACCCAAAACTTTGGCCTTTGAGCATAGAGGTGATTTTCTTATTATCAGTCCCGACAGTATCCGGTATGCCACTTGCACGTGCGGGCACTATTGGAACACGCGGTACGCTACGCTAGCGCCAAATAAAATTTTCTACCGCGTACCCAAGATCATGCTGCTGGAAATAGATTATGAGATTGGGTTTACCACTAGACGCGCAGTCATCGCAGCGGAAGTAGAGTTGGTGATGCGTGTAGTCGATCTCTCGGCCCGTCTCCTCCTCACGTTGCCGATCCCGTGAACAGCGAAGACCCACGAACGGCGATCTCCCGTGAACGGCATCTCATGGTTCCCTCGAATGGTTCATCCAAGCACCGCAGATGCGATGCCTCCAAGGTATCCACACGTACGGGGGACAGCGTCGAGCGGCGGACTGCTAGGTCCGTTCGCGCGGCATGGGCGTGGGGAGTGGCGGTGGCTAACCAGGGTTCGAGAGGATTAACCCTAAGTGGTGCGCACACTCCCCTTTATATAGACCTCCGAGGTGGGCTCAACACTTGAGCCCACTAGAAGTCCACATCCATTTTCCACTCTGATCCAATCCGAATGGGCTGCAGCCCCTTAAGTGTGTGACCCTATAGGTTCACGTACACATGGACATGACCAGAGTCGATAGTTGGTAGCGGCTCCTAGCAGAACGTGCCAACTCCCATGTGTACGTAAAGTCGTTTGATGAACCTCGACAATGTGTCATATGAAACATTCCTTTTTCCTTACGATATTTGTTGTCGAGCTCAAGGCGAGTACTTGTCACCCTTGTGATAGCTCGACCTCTCTTCTCGAAACCGTGATACAGATTCCCGAACCGGGTTAACACTTAACCCAAGTTGCATGGCCATGCTTTCCGAATCTGATCACTCGAGAGGGCCCAGAGAATATCTCTCCAAATAGGAGGGGCAAATCCCATCTTGGTCAACCATGTCTCGCGGCATGTCTCACGAATCACCCGAAAGCTACCTTGATAACTACCCAGTTACGGAGTAGCATTTGATAGACCCTAAGTGATCCGATCCTCATCCCGAGAACATGTGAGGACCTCGGGTCTAGGACATGGTCATAGACATTGTACTTGAGACTAACAGATGACTATATCTCACTGCGTCTCAAAGTGGGTCTGTCCGACTCGGTGATCTCCATCCCCGAGTCCATATTATCGGTTTAGCATCTCCATGCACATTACTTGTGAAACATAGTCATCAACCGAGTCGTATACTAGTCAAGGATATGTGTCCGCATAACCTTATCAACTAGGGACCATTAGAACAATCATCATACAATACATAGTTCCACAAACAAGTCACATACTTATTGATACATATCATTGATGATGTTCAAGGATAATACAAAAGACTCATGAATACATATGGAAATATCATCATCACATGATTGCCTCTAGGGCATATCTCCAACAGGCTCAAGATAGTATAAGAATATTGATGACCTCGATATTAGAGCATCTCTAACGGATGATGTATAATAGGGCACCCAAAGAAAGTTTTAGGGCACCAGATTTTGTGTGTGTATCAGATGATTTAAAATAGGCCACCAGACATTTTCTGCCATAGCAGATGATGTAAAATAAGGCACATGGTCATTACATATTAGGACATTTCGAAATACCAAATGTTCTAACTTCAACATAATAACACTACGAAAGTACTACGATAAACTTAGTACTATGCACGCACTAGTCATCACCATCATCCCCGTCGTCGACATGGTTCCAAAGCTCCATGAACGACTCAATCTCTCTATCCACCTCAAACTCTTCTTCGTCGTCAGACTCAAGCATGATCACAGAGGGGCTTGCCTCTTCCTCCTCGTTGATCACTGAGAGGCCAGTCTCGTCTTCCTTCTTGACCGCCTTCTAGCATCGCATGTCCTGCTCCTCAGCCCAGCGGTGCGGCACGACATCCTCATCTCAATGGTGGCGGTGGAGCGGTGTCCGATGTTGAAAGGATCGATATAGTTGACTAGAGGGGGGGGGGTGAAAAGGCAACTAACAATTTTTAGCTCTTCTTTACCAAATTAAACTTTGCATCAAAGTAGGTTGTCTAGATATGCAACTAGGTGAGCAACCTATATGATGCAACAACAACAAGCACAAGAGCAAGCAAGGGAAATAACACAATATATCTTGCACAAGTGAAGGTGAGAGATAACCAAGAGTGGAGCCGGTGGAGACGAGGGTGTGTTACCGAAGTTCCATCCCTTTGAGAGGAAGTACGTCTCCGTTGGAGCGGTGTGGAGGCACAATGCTCCCCAAGAAGCCACTAGGGCCACCGTATTCTCCTCACGCCCTCACACAATGCGAGATGCCGTGATTCCACTATTGGTGCCCTTGGAGGCGGCGGCCGAACCTTTACAAACAAGGTTGGGGCAATCTCCACAACTTAATTGGAGGCTCCCAACGACACCACGAAGCTTCGCCACAATGGAATATGGCTCCGCGGTGACCTCAACCGTCTAGGGTGCTCAAACACCCAAGAGTAACAAGATCCGCAAGGGATTAGTGGGGGGAATCAATTTTCTCTTGGTGGAAGTGTAGATCAGGGCCTTCTCAACCAATCCCTAGAAAATCAACAAGTTTGATTGGCTAGGGAGAGAGATCGGGCGAAAATGGAGCTTTGAGCAACAATGGAGCTTGGAAGGGAAGAGGTCAACCCTAGGAGGAAGAAGACCCCCCTTTATATAGGGGAGCAAAAATCCAACCGTTTTCTGCCCAGCCCGCAGCTAAGTGGTACTACCGCCCCTAGGAGCGGTACTACCGCTTAGGCGGTACAACTTCGCACAGGGCTAAGACTATACAGAGTGTATCCACGGTAGTGCCGCTGGAGCGGTACTACCGCTGACCCGAGCGGTACTACTGCTTTGGGTATTAGTCCTGGAGATGCAGCGGTAGTAGAGGGTGCCAGGGGTGGCAGTACCGTGCCAAGCGGTACTACCGTCCTAGTGCTACTCTACTACCACTGGTGCGTGTCGGTCCTAAACAAACGGATTTTAACCCCTTTCCGCGATGGCATTTGAAACCGTCGCCAAGTGAGTGTGGGCGATAGGGGGTCCTTCCCACACGACCCAGAAACCGTCGGGGATAGGGAGCCTTGATGCATATAGTTGTCCCTATATAACCGTTTGCAATAACTCGAATATCCCAAACGCTTGATCCTTGCTACTCGTTTGTGCTTGCATTGCCATCGTAGTCGGAGTTTTGTGGTTCTGCCTAAAACCAGGCAGATTCCAGGCATGGGAGTTTTCCAGGCAGATTCTAGGCACGGGAGTTTTACGATGCCTGGCACATCACAAACAGTTCATGATTATAAACCGTGTATGATGGGTAGACAATCACACACATTTAGTTTTCCCGCACCGTATGTGATAGCGTCTGACATCACACACGCTTTGCAAACGGCAACTATGTGCATGCTTGCACACGTTTCCTCTCTATGAACCGTCTCGGATTATGGTGTATATCGCAAACGTCTGTGTTTTAACAACCGTGTGTGTCGTAATGACCAGCACAACGTAATTTCTCCCTAATTTAATTGCTGCTATTTAAAATTGTACCTAATTTAAACTTGAAAGTAGGCTATAGCTTTATTCATATCCATCAGGTTCAAACAACCAATGCATTATTTGATTCACAGGTACATATGTTTAAGAATTACATAAGCACCAAATAAAGAATGATGTACCAGGGTTTTATACTTGTATTATTACAGATGGTAAAGAAAGAGGCGACAAACATTCCAGTTGCTGAACAAAGTGAAGCGGAATGGCCCTATTGTGCTCTCCTGGATGCAGAAGGCATGCAGGACTCTAGTCCAACCCCTTGTGGTGGTCGGCCGCCAATCATGTAGTTTGAGAGGTAATCTTGAGTAAACTGCTTCAGAATGCACTGCAAAAGGAAAAAATTCAGATATTATCTTGTAACACAACTCATTACGGGCAGTAAAAACAAGGCTACAGGGTTGTTACTTACCATCCTGCAGTTCACTGTTGTCTTGCATAAAGTGTAAATAAATAGTTCGATTGACATCTTTTGACCCATTTTAATAACAATCTTTATCAGTTTCCTCACTTGATGCTGGTTCATGAATATCTCATTGCCCCATACGCAGAAAGGGTAGAAGTGTGGATCTTTGGCAATGATATATGTACCTAAAAGCACCAAGTTAATATTAGAAGCTAAACAACAATTGAAAAATGATGTAGTACAACACTCCATCCATCCCATTATATAAGTTTTTATTACATGTATATCTAGACATCATCAGAACATTAAGGTAACACTCTTCCTTGTTGCTATGTAGCCTAGGATTGCATATTTAGTCATTCAGTACAATGCATGTTGCTAAACAACGATTGAAAAACGAAAAGGCATGTTAACTGCAATATCCTTAACATTAACCAAATATCGTAATTCATAGTGGTATTGTTGAAACTGTTATTGATGAAATTGAACTGCACGACAAATAGTTGCACATATAGAGCATCACATTGTGAAGAACTGAAATAAACAAGTCATAAGGACATCTCTAGGCGATCCTTAAAAAGTTAAAGGACTAAAACCCTTAGTGGATATATATATATATATATATATATATATATATATATATATATATATATACTCCAGCAACTTTTGGCCTTCTCTAGTTGATCCCCTAAACTTAAGGTTGTAAACTTCAATTTGATCAAGTTCAAAGCAGGTTCAATCGAAAGTAGCATGCATTCAAACATAAACATAGATAGTTTTGCATAACCGAACATAAAATATAAATTTAAACTAAGCTAAACTACTTTCGGTCGAAGTAGAGGTCGAGCCAATCCTTCCTCGTCATGTACGGTGTGCCGCGAGCCGGGTCCGGGCCAGTACCATCGTCGAGGTCATTGGGGAAGGCACTCCTCCACTCATCGACGTCGATCTCCTTGTCCTCGGAGCCCACCTCGACGCCCTCCGCGCTGCCGTCCCCGCCGCCTTCGACCTCGTCATCAGAAGAGAGCGCGATAACCTCGCCGCCCTCCGCGCCGCCGTCCTCGCCGTCGTCGACCTCGTCATCGGAGGAGAGCGCGATAACCTCGCCGCCCTCCGTGCCGGCAAAGATCGCCCGCTCCGCCCCTACGAGCTCCGGGTGCTGCCGGAGGAGCTCTTGCATGTAGGCCTCGGCGGCGGCCTCGGCCTCGAGGCGCTCCCACGCCTCGCGGTCCTCCCGCGCCATAGCCGAGCTCACCACCCTGGCTCCGGCGGAACGAGGTGGACCGGACGTGTGCCGAAGGGGGAATTGAGCCTAGCCGCCGCGCCGTGGTAGCGGACCTGCCAGCGGTCGTACTCCATGGCCGCGAGCTCAGCCGTGTGGAAGCTACCGAGCCACCGGCGGGTGTGGGTCTCTCGATCTGTAATCTCGGCGATCCATGTCCCCTACCGCCGCTGCCGGACCCCGAGGTAGGACTTCGTCGGCTGCCGGGTCCGAGGAAGCACGGGGAAGTCCTCGAACCGGCGTAGGGGCGTGGCGGCGGGCGGATCGGGGGACCTACGACGGCGGATCAGGCCCGCGGAGGACGACGGGACACCTCGGCGGCCACCTCGCCGGCGTCGGGCGAAAAGGCCGCAATAAACCTCTTTTTGGCCATTGGCTCCTCGAGCTCCCCTACACACAGGCAGTGGTTGAGGATGGAGGCGCCGGTGATGGCGGCGACCTACCAATGGTTTCGACGGTTGTGTGTGTCTGTGTGAGCGGAGGTTTTGGGGTGTGTCTGTGGAGGGGGGGGGGCAAGGTTGTGTTTGAGGAAATACTGCGGCAACTAAAAATTTTACTAGGTAGGAGTAACAAGGCGGTGCTACTGAAAATTTGGATCAAGGGCGAGCAGATATTTTTGAGATTGCGAGGGATGCAGAGGCGGGAGTAAACTGCCGGGGCTACTGAAAATTTGAATCAAGCGACTGAAGCAGAGCGGGAGTAACAGACATCACACACGGTCTACACATACTAATCGTGTGCTATAAAACATTAAAACCTTCCAGGCGGTAGATATTTTCGAGATTGCGAGGGATGCAGAGGCGGGAGGTTTTGGGAAGTGAGCTAGTGTGCTTGACACGCCGGCTGTGGACTGTAGCCGACGCACCTTCTCGTGTAAGCCACAGGCGTACTATACACCGAGGTGCTCCAAGATATTTTGTTCTACATCTCACACGGTTGGTGATAATAAACTGTGTGGGATCTACTTGATTTGAAGTACAAAATGGGGTCACAGTGGAAATGGGCGCTGTTTGAATTGCTAGACATTTTATCTGCAGTGAACATGCAACTATATGTGTGTCGTAAAAGAATTGGAATTATTCAGGGTTCGTTTGGACAATTTATACATTAAACTGGTTTTCTAGCCATTTCACGCGCACAATTCAAAATTAAACTACATGCACATGCTCCGGTGCATAAAAATTGGTTAAAAAATCAAATCTGTGTCCTTTAGTGCACGCTTGGGTCCCATGCAAGAAATGGGAATGAATTTTTTGGGGTTCGTTTGGCCTTTTTTATACATTAACTGGGTTTTCTAGGCATTTTATGTGCATAATTCAAATTTGAACTACAAGCACATGCTCCAATGCACCAAAGTTGGTTGAAAAATCACATGTGTGTCCTTGCGTGAATTTCTGGGTCCCATGCAAGAGATGAGAATGAATTTCAAACACCAGGGTACTGTTGATTGCCGGCAAAACGTTGAGATACCTGGTTTTTAAATTCTAGTAAATCCAAAACTCGTCTGAAATTCATGAAACTTGGCATGCTATCATGGAGCGGCATCAACATGCCGTGGTGAAAATTTTGTCCCATTTGGGTCAGGTTTGGGTATAAGCTTCTCACAAACCAGAGCTTCTCACAACAAGCATGATGGTTTCGATAGGGAACGTACGTCCCACCTTTGGGGACGAAACGATATCCATTACCTCTTATTGCTTTTAAAAAAATTCTCGTGTCAACATAGAACAACAGGAGTGTTGTGTCAATTTTTGGGTTTTTTCGAGGTTTGTTTGGACATTTTTATGCATTAACTGAGTTTTCAATGCATTTTATGTGCATAAATCAAATTTGAACTACATGCACAAGCTCCAGTGCATATAAATTGGTTGAAAAATCACATGTGTGTCCTTGGGTGCATGCTTAGGTCCCATGCAAGAGACGGGAATGAATTTCAAACACCAGGGCACTATTGATTGCCAGCAAAACGTTGAGATGCCTGGTTTTTAAATTCTATTAAATCCAAAACTCGTCTGAAATTCATGAAACTTGGCATGCTATCATGGAGCGGCATCAACATGCCGTTGTAAAAAATTTGTCCCATTTGGGGCAGGTTCGGGTATAAGCTTCTCACAAACCAGAGCTTCTCACAACAAGCATGATGGTTTCGATAGGGAACGTCCCACCTTTGGGGACGAAACAATATCCATTGCCTCTTATTGCTTTCAAAAAATTTCTAGTGTCAACATAGAACAACAGGAGTGTTGTGTCAATTTTTGTGATTTTTCGGCGTTCGTTTGGACATTTTTATGCATTAACTGGGTTTTCTAGGCATTTTATGTGCATAATTCAAATTTGAACTACAAGCACATGCTCCAATTAATGCACTAAAGTTAATTGAAAAATCTAATATGTGTCCTTGGATGAATTTCTAGGTCCCATGCAAGAGATGAGAATGAAATTCAAACACGAGGGCACTGTTGATTGCCGGCAAAACGTTGAGATGCCTGGTTTTTAAATTCTAGTAAATCCAAAACTCGTCTGAAATTCATGAAACTTGGCATGCTATCATGGAGCGGGGCATCAACATGCCGTGTTAAAAAAATTGTCCCATTCGGGGTAGGTTCGGTATATGTTTCTCACAAACCAGAGCTTCTTACAATAAGCGTGATGGTTTCGGTAGGGAATGTCCCACCTTTGGGAACGAAACGATATCCATTGCCTCGTATTGCTTTCAAAAAAATTCTCGTGTCAAGATAGAACAACAGGAGTGTTGTGTCAATTTTTGGGATTTTCCGGGGTTCGTTTGGACATTTTTATGCATTAACTGAGTTTTCAATGCATTTATGTGCATAATTCAAATTTGAACTACATGCACATGCTCCAATGCATATAAATTAGTTGAAAAATGAAATCTGTGTCCTTGGGTGCATGCTTAGGTCCCATGCAAGAAATGGGAATGAATTTCAAACACCAGGGCACCGTTGATTGCCGGCAAAACATTGAGATGCTTGGTTTTTAAATTCTAGTAAATCCAAAACTCGTCTGAAATTCATGAAACTTGGCATGCTATCATGGAATGGCACCCGACATGCTGTGGCATTTTTCGTGTCCATTTTGAGAGAAGGCGCACTCGAATAATGACAACCAACAAAGGTATTCTGAAAAAATAGCTGCCACTTTAATATCTCAAACGTTTGTAGAATTCAAACGGTGTGCGTTCTGTTAACCATTCACATGACGCCACGTGTCTTTGTTTTAATGGCTGTAGGAGGTGCCGTGCGGACAGCTTCTTGACATTGACTGAACGGGAGGCATGCGAGCGCAGTCCGGTGCGCAGGCTGACCAAGAGGCGTGCAAGCTGTCCTCCAATGCGCAGGCTCACCGGGAAGCGTGTGAGCTGTACGCTGTGCAGGCTCACTAGGAAGCGAGCCCTTTGACTTCCATGGCCACCCGCCTTCCTCTCCATTAATGGCGCCCGAGCCGCAGTTTAATATGGGCGGCCTTACTGTTCGCCTCCCATTCCCCTCCCTCCCGCAGACCTCCACCATCGCCATGGCGCAGAACGATCATCTGCCACTAGTCTTCAAGTTTGGTGAAGTCGACTCCGAGCCGGAGGAGATAGAAAATAAGGAGGAATGGGGCCTCATGGACATGGCCCAAAACGAGCTGGCCGCGGCGGTTGCTGCCCCCGCTCCCGTCCCAGCTCCCATCCCCGCGCCCGCGCCAGCGACCATCCCCGAAGCATTGATGGGCTGGTCGCCAAGCACTATCGCAGAGCTGGAAGCCGCGGGCATCAGCAAGGTCTCCACGGACCCACGCGAGCTCATGTACATCCCAGCGCCAGTGCCCATGCCCGTGCCCGTGCGCGCCCCTCCACCCACCGTGGCGCCGACCCCCGTGCGTTTGGCTGCGCCCGACGCGCCCGTGCCCGTGCGCGCGCCCCCCTCAGCGGCATGGGACGCTGCTGTCGACCGCTACCTCTCAGCGGTGCCAGCTGCCGTCCTCCCGCGCCCCGCCCGTCGATCGCGCGACGACATGATGTTTGATTTACAAGTGAAGAACATTTTGTCCTGCCTTGAAGACTTCAACAACGGCGTCCCGGAGGACGACAACGACAACGACGGCGCGGCACGCCGCCTCCACCGCCGTCGGAAATAGTTTTTTGGGGTTTAATACTGTTCTCAAATTCTCGATCATATGCATATAAATTCGCAGTGTGACTGAATGAAAGATATGGTTTGAACGAACTTGCGTTTTTCTCTCTTAATGTATAGACTTATCAAACGATTTTCTTTTGAAAAAATGTCAATGGTTTTTAAATATAAAACACTCATCGCAAACGTTTTAGTTAGAACACCCGGATGCAAACCGACAGCTTCCCCAGGAAGCCAAGGGAAAATGTGCCGAGCAGGATTTCTGCATCCTTCAACGCAAACGGTTGTTTTGCATGACTCGTGTGCAACCACGTACAAACAATTGGGTAAGATTTGCATATTTGTCATTTTGGGTGTGTTGCCATTTGTCAAACTAGAAAGATTGACATTTGTTTATCTAGTAACATTGCCATTTGTGAACCTTGTAACACTGCGATTTGTCAAAATATGCAGCTAAAAATCACTAGCACTATCTAATTTTTTGCAACTAAAATCACTAGCACTGTTCATAAGTGATAAAAACAGAATTTTTGATGTGGAATGCTACCTATCATGTCATATCATATTATTTTCTTTATAGCATGGACATTTGCGCTTTTAGTTGTTGAAAGCAGCAGTCTAGTTTTGACATGATAATTTAGATACTCAAGCATATCAACAAGCAACCATGTCTTTCAAAATATCAATGCTAAAATAAGTTATCCCTAGCCCACCATGCTCAAACATTGATCCATTCATGAAACACACTCGAATATTAGCTACACCCAATACTTAAGTATGCTCATATTGCCTCCTAGTTGGTGCTTTTTATAAGAGAAGATGGAGACTCAAATTCAAAAATAAAAATTGCATAAAGTGAAAGAAAGGCCCTTCGTAGAGGGAAGTAGGGATTTGTAGAGGTGCCAGAGCTCAAAGCGAAAAACTTAGAGATAAAAACATTTTGGGAGGTGTATCCATCCCACCAACAAAAACGACTTAGAGTTCCCAACACTCTCCATGCTAGATATATCATAGGCGGTTCTCGAACAGAAAATAAAGTTTATTCCTTTTTCCACCATACTTTCAACTTCCATTGCTAGTCGTATCCACGGGTGCCCTCCATACCAACACTTTCCAAGGAATTTATGTTTTGACAACATAAACTAAATTCAATTTTTTTTGCATTTAGAGACTGGGCATCCCTAATACCTTTGCCTTACTCTCGTGCAATGACAAGTCAATAAACACTCATCTTGAGAATAACACATCTAGCATGGAAAATATTAGCCACCCTTCACCGCTCCGCGAGCGAAACAAACACACAAAAGAGAAGTTTATTTTGAAAATTAGAGATGGCACATGCAAATTTGCTTAGAAAGGTAAAAGAATACATCATATAGGTAGATATAGTGGATTCATGTGGCAAAACTGGTTTAAGGGTTTTGGATGCACAAGTAGAGATCATACTTAGTGCAAAGTGAAGGCTAGCAAAAGATTGGGAAGCGACCAACCAAGAAACGGATAATCTCATAAGAAAGCATTAAGCATAAATAACACCGAATAATGCACCACAAGTAGGATATAATTTCCTTGCATGACTATTGACTTTCGTACTTGCATAGGGAATCACAAACCTTAACACCAATATTCTTACTAAAGCATAATTACTCACCCACATAACTCACATATCACATCATCATATCTCAAAACTATTACTAAGAATCAAGTTTGTTTTGTCCAATGATCTTCATGAAAGTTTTTAAGATATCCTTCTTGGATATCTATCACTTTGGGACTAATTTTCTTATGTTGCTTTTCATAAGGTCAAACAAATATAAGTGAAGATCATGAGCATAATCCTTTTTTGTTCTCTCAAACTAAGTGAAGCAAGAGAGAATTTCTTGAAAATTTTACTAACTCTCAAATAAATCTAAGTGAAGCAAGAGAGCATTTCTTGAAAAACACTAAGCACACCTTGCTCAAAAAGATATAAGTGAAGCACTAGAGCAAGTCCATTGCTCATAAAAATTTAAGTGAAGCATAGAGAGAAATTGTAGCAAGTCATGAAATAATTTTGGCTCTCTCAAATTGGTGTGTCCAGCAAGGATTGATGACTTAAAACACAAAATAAAACAAGCAAAGACTCATATCATACAAGACGCTCCAAGCAAAACACATATCATGTGACGAATAAAAATATAGTTTCGAGTAAAATACCGATGGTCGTTAGAAGAAAGAGGGGATGCCACTCGGGGGCATCCTCAAGCTTAATTGGTTGCTCATTTTTGGATAATAGCTTGGGATGCCGGGGTATCCCCAAGCTCAGGCTCTTATATCCTTCCTTCATTCATCGTAAGATAACCCAAAACTTGAAAACTTCAATCACACAAAACTCAATAAAACCTCCCTGAGATCCGTTAGTGTAAGAAAGTAAACCACTACTATAAGTACTGTATCAAACCAATACATATTTTTTTTTGTATTATATCTACTGTATTCCAACTTTTCTATGGCTAAAACATATCAAATAAAACCATAGAGCCATCAAAATAAGCACACAACACAAAGAAAACAGAATCTGTCAAAACAGAACAGTCTGTAGCAATCTGACTTAGACGAAAACTTCTGGAACTCCCAAAAATTCTTAAAAAGCAGGACGACCTGAGCAATTTGTATATTAATCTTCTTCAAAAAGAATCAAGGCAAAATCAATTTCTGATAAAAAATTAGAATTATTTTCGTGAGCGCAAAATTTCTGTCTTTTTCAGCAAGATCAAACAACTATCACCCAAGAAGATCCTGTCGGTTCTAGTTGGCACAAACACTAACTAAAACACAAAAAACACAATCATAACAGTAGCATAATTGTGCTAACACTCAAGAACAAAAAGCAAAAAGCAAAAATGAAATTTATTCATTGGGTTGCCTCCCAACAAGCGATATAGTTTTACGCCCTTAACTAGGCATAAAGCAAGGATCTAAGTATTGTCATCTTTGTCTAACTCTGCAATCAAACACAAAGGATCCTTCAAAGATTTAGCATAAAGATCTTCGATAACAATACTCCTAGGGATAAATTGAAAGATTTCATTCTTGCAAAAAGGATCTCTTCTCACTTCAACAAAGTCCGGGTGAACACTAATCATCTTAAGGTCTCCATCATTATTATTACTAGAAGTTGCACCCTTGTTCTTGGATCTACCCCTCCTTAAGAGAGTTTTCTCGATAGTTTTAGCGGAATCAAAAGCCGTGCTTAAATTACTAAAGATTTCTTCTAATTTATCAATCCGAGACGGACTTTCTTCTATTCTTTCATGGATTAAGGTACCCTTATCTTTTAACAACTTAAAAATATCTCTCGCTTTTGACAAAATATTAGTGGCAAAGTTATGCAACTTTTTATCTATAATTTCCATATGATCTTCGGTGAGCATTTTCTTCTCAATAGCATCTAGTCTTTCCATAACATGCTCAAGAGTCAAAGATGTTTCATTAATCATGAGGGGTGGTGATCCCACTAAATTTTCCATAGCCTTAAAAGCATCAAGAGGGGGGAACATCAAGAAATTTCCACTGGTAATCGTATCAAGGATGAATCTATACCAAGTGTTGATGCCAACATAAAAACAATGAAGAAGAACAACGGTAGATTGCTTACGGATGGATCTATGATGAGCATTGCAAATTCTATACCAAGCATCTTTTAAATTTTCTCCTCCCCTTTGTTTAAAGTTGAGAACCTCGTTCTCGGGAGTGCAAGCGATAAAGGAAGAACTATACATAATAACGGCAAACAAGGTTGCACACAAAAACAGATCCGGCAAGAAAACAGAGAAAGAAAGAGAGAGGCGAATAAAACGGCAAATTTTTGTGAAGTGGGGGAGAGGAAAACGAGAGGCAAATGGAAAATAATGTAAATTGCGCGGAGATGAGATTTGTGATTAGGAACATGGTGTATGTTGAAGATCCTCCCCGGCAACGGCGCCAGAAATTCCTTTCGATGTCGCTTGAAGCTACGTCGGTATTTCCCCAAAGAGGAAAGGATGATGCAGCACAGCGGCGGTAGGTATTTCCCTCAGATATGAAACCAAGGTTATCAAACTAGTAGGAGAAGCAAGCAACACAACGTAAACAGCCCCTGCACACAGATAACAAATCCTCGCAACCCGACGTGTTAAAGGGGTTGTCAATCTCTTTCGTGGTACGGAGCCTCAAGTGGCAAATGGACGTGAGATAAATTTGTAGTAAATTGATAGATCAAACGCCAAATAAAATAAATAAAGAAAAATTGCAGCAAGGTATTTTTGTATTTTTGGTTTAATAGATCTGAAAATAAATGAAAGGAAAAAGTAGATCGCAAAGGCAAATATATGAGAAAGAAGACCCGGGGGCAGTAGGTTTCACCAGTGGCTTCTCTCAAGAAAAATAGCAAACAGTGGGTGAACAAATTACTGTTGGGCAATTTATAGAACTTCAAATAATTATGACGATATCTAGGCAATGATCATTACATAGGCATCACATCCAAGATTAGTACACCGACTCCTGCCTGCATCTACTACTATTACTCCACACATCGATCGCTATCCAGCATGCATCTAGTGTATTAAGTTCATGGAGAAATGGAGTAATGCAATAAGAACGATGACATGATGTAGAAAAGACCAATCTATGTAGAGATAGACCCCATCATTTTATCCTTAGTAGCAACGATACATACGTGTTGTTTCCCTTTCTGTCACTGGGATCAAGCACCGTAAGATCGAACCCACTACCGGGCACCTCTTCCCATTGCAAGATAAAGAGATCAAGTTGGCCAAACAAAACCCTAATATCGGAGAAGAAATACGAGCCTATAAGCAATCATGCATATAAGAGATCAAAGAAACTCAAATAACTTTCATGGATATAAAAAGATATAATTGATCATCAACTCGAAGTTCATCAGATCCCAACAAACACACCGCAAAAAGAGTTACATCATATGGATCTCCAAGAGACCATTGTATTGAGAATCCAATGAGAGAGAGGAAGCCATCTAGCTACTGACTACGGACCTGAGGGTCTACAAAGAACTACGCACGCATCATCGGAGAGGCACCAATGGAGGTGGTGAACCCCATCTGAGATGGTGTCTAGATTGGATCTGGTGGTTCTGGACTCTGTGGCGGCTGGATGAATATTTTGTCACTTGTTCTACGATTTCTGGAATATTGGGGTATTTATAGAGCAAAGAGGCGGTCCCGGGGGCACCCGAGGTGGGCACAGCCCACCAGGGCGCGCCCGGGCCTCCTGGCGCACCCTGGTGGTTTGTGCCTGCCTCGGGGCACCCCCCAGGCGCAGCCAGGGCCCGTTGTATTGTTGGAAATATGCCCTAGAGGCAATAATAAAACGGTTATTATCATATTTCCTTGTTCATGATAATTGTCTATTATTCATGCTATAATTGTGTTATACGGAAATCATAATACATGGGCGAATACATAGACCACAACATGTCCCTAGTGAGCCTCTAGTTGACTAGCTCGTTGATCAACGGATAGTCATGGTTTCCTGACTATGGACATTGGATGTCATTGATAACGGGATCACATCATTAGGAGAATGATGTGATGGACAAGACGCAATCCTAAGCATAGCACAAAGATCGTGTAGTTCGTTTGCTAGAGCTTTTTCAATGTCAAGTATCATTTCCTTAGACCATGAGATCGTGCAACTCCCGGATGCCGTAGGAGTGCTTTGGGTGTGCCAAACGTCACAACGTAACCGGGTGACTATAAAGGTGCACTACGGGTATCTCCGAAAGTGTCTGTTGGGTTGGCACGGATCGAGACTGGGATTTGTCACTCTGTATGATGGAGAGGTATCTCTGGGCCCACTCGGTAATGCATCATCATAATGAGCTCAATGTGACTAAGGAGTTAGTCACAGGATCATGCATTACGGTACGAGTAAAGTGACTTGCCGGTAACGAGATTGAACAAGGTATTGGGATACCGACGATCGAATCTCGGGCAAGTAACGTACCGATTGACAAAGGGAATTGTATACGGGATTGATTGAATCCTCGACATCATGGTTCATCCGATGAGATCATCGTGGAACATGTGGGAGCCAACATGGGTATCCAGATCCCGCTGTTGGTTATTGACCGGAGAGGCGTCTCGGTCATGTCTGCATGTCTCCCGAACCCGTAGGGTCTACACACTTAAGGTTCGGTGATGCTAGGGTTGTAGAGATATTAGTATGCGGAAACCCGAAAGTTGTTCGGAGTCCCGGATGAGATCCTGGACGTCACGAGGAGTTCCGGAATGGTCCGGAGGTGAAGAATTATATATAGGAAGTCCAGTTTTGGCCACCGGGAAAGTTTCGGGGGTTATCGGTATTGTATCGGGACCACCGGAAGGGTCCCGGGGGTCCACCGGGTGGGGCCACCTATCCCGGAGGGCCCCATGGGCTGAAGTGGGAAGGGAACCAGCCCCTGGTAGGCTGGTGCGCCCCCCATGGGCCTCCCCCTGGGCCTAGGGTTGGAAACCCTAGGGGTGGGGGGCGCCCCACCTGACTTGGGGGGGGGGGGTTCCCCCCCTTGGCCGCCGCGCCCCCTGTAGATGGGATCCCAGGGGCCGGCGCCCCCCAGGGGGCCTATATAAAGGGGGGAGGGAGGGCTGCTGTACCCTAGCCCCTGGCGCCTCCCTCTCCCTCCCGTGACACCTCTCTCTCCCGCTCGCGCTTGGCGAAGCCCTGCCGGGATCCCCGCTACTTCCACCACCACGCCGTCGTGCTGCTGGATCTCCATCAACCTCTCCTTCCCCCTTGCTGGATCAAGAAGGAGGAGAGGTCACTGCTTCATACGTGTGTTGAACGCGGAGGTGCCGTCCGTTCGGCACTCGGTCATCGGTGATTTGGATCACGACGAGTACGACTCCATCAACCCCGTTCACTTGAACGCTTCTGCTCGCGATCTACAAGGGTATGTAGATGCACTCCTTTCCCCTCGTTGCTAGTAAACTCCATAGATGGATTTTGGTGATGCGTAGAAAATTTTAAAATTCTGCAACGATACCCAACAGTGGCATCATGAGCCAGGCCTATGCATAGTTACTATGCACGAGTAGAACACAAAGCAGTTGTGGGTGTAGATGTTGTCAATTTTTCTTGCCACTACTAGTCTTATCTTGTTTCGGCGGTATTGTGGGATGAAGCGGCCCGGACCGACCTTACACGTACGCTTACGTGAGACAGGTTCCACCGATTGACATGCACTAGTTGCATAAGGTGGCTAGCGGGTGTCTGTCTCTCCCACTTTAGTCGGAACGGATTCGATGAAAAGGGTCCTTATGAAGGGTAAATAGAAATTGGCATATCACGTTGTGGTTTTACGTAGGTAAGAAACGTTCTTGCTAGAAACCTATAGAAGCCACGTAAAAACTTGCAACAACAATTAGAGGACGTCTAACTTGTTTTTGCAGCATGTACCTTGTGATGTGATATGGCCAGAAGATGTGATGAATGATATATGTGATGTATGAGATTGATCATATTCTTGTAATAGGAATCACGACTTGCATGTCGATGAGTATGACAACTGGCAGGAGCCATAGGAGTTGTCTTTATTTTTTGTATGATCTGCGTGTCATTGAATAACAACATGTAAATTACTTTACTTTATTGCTAAACACGTTAGCCATAGAAGTAGAAGTAATCGTTGGCGTGACAACTTCATGAAGACAGAATGATGGAGATCATGATGATGGAGATCATGGTGTCATGCCGGTGACGAAGATGATCATGGCGCCCCGAAGATGGAGATCAAAGGAGCAGAATGATATTGGCCATATCATGTCACTATTTGATTACATGTGATGTTTATCATGTTTTGCATCTTATTTGCTTAGAACGACGGTAGTAAGTAAGATGACCCCTTATAATAATTTCTAGAAAGTGTTCCCCCTAACTGTGCACCGTTGCGAAGGTTCGTTGTTTCGAAGCACCACGTGATGATCGGGTGTGATAGATTCTAACGTTCGCATGCAACGGGTGTTGACGAGCCTAGCATGTACAGACATGGCCTCGGAACACACGCAATACACTTAGGTTGACTTGACGAGCCTAGCATGTACAGACATGGCCTCGGAACACGGAAGACCAAAAGGTCGAGCATGAGTCGTATAGAAGATACGATCAACATGGAGATGTTCACCGATCTTGACTAGTCCGTCTCACGTGATGATCGGACACGGCCTAGTTAACTCGGATCATGTTTCACTTAGATGACTAGAGGGATGTCTATCTGAGTGGGAGTTCATTGAATAATTTGATTAGATGAACTTAATTATCATGAACTTAGTCTAAAATCTTTACAATATGTCTTGTAGATCAAATGGCCCACATTGCCCTCAACTTCAACGCGTTCCTAGAGAAAACCAAGCTGAAAGATGATGGCAGCAACTATACGGACTGGGTCCGGAACCTGAGGATCATCCTCATAGCTGCCAAGAAAGATTATGTCCTAGAAGCACCGCTAGGTGAAGCACCCATCCCAGAGAACCAAGACGTTATGAACGCTTGGCAATCACGTGCTGATGATTACTCCCTCATTCAGTGCGGCATGCTTTACAGCTTAGAACCGGGGCTCCAAAAGCGTTTTGAGAAACATGGAGCATATGAGATGTTCGAAGAGCTGAAAATGGTTTTCCAAGCTCATGCCCGGGTCGAGAGATATGAAGTCTCCGACAAGTTCTTCAGTTGTAAAATGGAGGAAAATAGTTCTGTCAGTGAGCACATACTCAGAATGTCTGGGTTACACAACCGCTTGTCTCAGCTGGGAGTTAATCTCCCGGATGACGCGGTCATTGACAGAATCCTTCAGTCGCTTCCACCAAGCTACAAGAGCTTTGTGATGAACTTCAATATGCAGGGGATGGAAAAGACCATTCCTGAGGTATATTCAATGCTGAAATCAGCGGAGGTGGAGATCAAAAAGGAACATCAAGTGTTGATGGTGAATAAAACCACTAAGTTCAAGAAAGGCAAGGGCAAGAAGAACTTCAAGAAGGACGGCAAGGGAGTTGCCGCGCCCGGTAAGCCAGTTGCCGGGAAGAAGTCAAAGAATGGACCCAAGCCTGAGACTGAGTGCTTTTATTGCAAGGGAAGTGGTCACTTGAAGCGGAACTTCCCCAAATACTTAGCGGACAAGAAGGCCGACAACACCAAAGGTATATGTGATATACATGTAATTGATGTGTACCTTACCAGTACTCGTAGTAGCTCCTGGGTATTTGATACCGGTGCGGTTGCTCATATTTGTAACTCAAAACAGGAGCTGCGGAATAAGCAGAGACTGGCGAAGGACGAGGTGACGATGTGCGTCCGGAATGGTTCCAAGGTCGATGTGATCGCCGTCGGCACACTACCTTTGCATTTACCTACGGGATTAGTTTTAAACCTCAATAATTGTTATTTAGTGCCAGCTTTGAGCATGAACATTGTATCTGGATCTCATTTAATTCGAGATGGCTACTCATTTAAATCCGAGAATAATGGTCTTTCTATTTATATGAGAGATATGTTTTATGGTCATGCCCCGCTGGTCAATGATTTATTCTTGATGAATCTCGAACGTGATGTTACACATATTCATAGTGTGAATACCAAAAGATGTAAAGTTGATAACGATAGTCCCACATACTTGTGGCACTGCCGCCTTGGTCACATTGGTGTCAAACGCATGAAGAAGCTCCATGCAGATGGAATTTTGGAGTCTCTTGATTACGAATCATTTGACATGTGCGAACCATGCCTCATGGGTAAGATGACCAAGACTCCGTTCTCCGGAACAATGGAGCGAGCAACCAACTTATTGGAAATCATACATACTGATGTGTGCGGTCCAATGAGTGTTGAGGCTCGCGGTGGCTATCGTTATGTTCTCACTCTCACTGATGATTTAAGTAGATATGGGTATGTCTACCTAATGAAACACAAGTCTGAAACCTTTGAAAAGTTCAAGGAATTTCAGAGTGAGGTTGAGAATCAACGTGACAGAAAAATAAAGTTCCTGCGATCAGATCGTGGAGGGGAATATTTAAGTCACGAATTTGGCACACACTTAAGGAAATGTGGAATCGTTTCACAACTCACGCCTCCTGGAACACCTCAGCGAAATGGTGTGTCCGAACGTCGTAATCGCACTCTATTGGATATGGTGCGATCTATGATGTCTCTTACCGATCTACCGCTCTCATTTTGGGGCTATGCTTTAGAGACTGCCGCATTCACTTTAAATAGGGCTCCGTCGAAATCCGTTGAGACGACACCGTATGAATTGTGGTTTGGGAAGAAACCTAAGCTGTCGTTTCTAAAAGTTTGGGGATGCGATGCTTATGTAAAGAAACTTCAACCTGAAAAGCTCGAACCCAAGTCGGAGAAATGCGTCTTCATAGGATACCCTAAGGAAACCATTGGGTATACCTTCTACCTCAGATCCGAAGGCAAGATCTTTGTTGCCAAGAACGGGTCCTTTCTGGAGAAAGAGTTTCTCTCGAAAGAAATAAGTGGGAGGAAAGTGGAACTTGATGAGGTGATAGTCACCCCTTCCGAACCGGAAAGTAGCGCAGCGCGGGAAGATGTTCCTGTGGTACCTACACCGACTTGGGAGGAAGTTAATGATGATGATCATGAAGCTTCGGATCAAGTTACTGCTGAACTTCGTAGGTCCACAAGGACACATTCCGCACCAGAGTGGTACGGCAGCCCTGTCCTGGAAATCATGTTGTTAGACAATGGTGGACCTTCGAACTATGAAGAAGCGATGGCGGGCCCGGATTCCGACAAATGGCTAGAAGCCATGAAATCCGAGATAGGATCCATGTATGAAAACGAAGTATGGACTTTGACTGACTTGCCCGATGATCGGCAAGCCATAGAAAATAAATGGATCTTTAAGAAGAAGACAGACGCGGATGGTAATGTGACCATCTATAAGGCTCGACTTGTCGCTAAGGGTTATCGACAAGTTCAAGGGGTTGACTACGATGAGACTTTCTCACCCGTAGCGAAGCTGAAGTCCGTCCGAATCATGTTAGCAATTGCCGCATTCTATGATTATGAGATATGGCAAATGGACGTCAAAACGGCATTCCTTAACGGCTTTCTTAAGGAAGAATTGTATATGATGCAGCCGGAAGGTTTTGTCGATCCTAAGAATGCTAACAAGGTATGCAAGCTCCAGCGCTCCATCTATGGGCTGGTGCAAGCATCTCGGAGTTGGAACATTCGTTTTGATGAGATGATCAAAGCATTTGGGTTTACACAGACTTATGGAGAAGCCTGTGTTTACAAGAAAGTGAGTGGGAGCTCTGTAGCATTTCTCTTATTATATGTGGATGACATACTATTGATGGGAAATGATATAGAATTCTTGGAAAGTATAAAGGCCTACTTGAATAAGTGTTTTTCAATGAAGGACCTTGGAGAAGCTGCTTATATATTAGGCATCAAGATCTATAGAGATAGATCAAGACGCCTCATTGGTCTTTCACAGAGTACGTACCTTGACAAGATATTGAAGAAGTTCAATATGGATCAGTCCAAGAAGGGGTTCTTGCCTGTATTGCAAGGTGTGCAATTGAGCACAGCTCAATGCCCGACCACGGCAGAAGATAGAGAAAAGATGAGTGTCATCCCCTATGCCTCGGCTATAGGGTCTATTATGTATGCCATGCTGTGTACCAGACCTGATGTAAACCTTGCCGTAAGTTTGGTAGGAAGGTACCAAAGTAATCCCGGCATGGAACACTGGACAGCGGTCAAGAATATCCTGAAGTACCTGAAGAGGACTAAGGATATGTTTCTCGTATATGGAGGTGACGAAGAGCTCGTCATAAAGGGTTACGTCGACGCTAGCTTCGACACAGATCTGGATGACTCGAAGTCACAAACCGGATACGTGTATATTTTGAATGGAGGGGCAGTAAGCTGGTGCAGTTGCAAGCAAAGCGTCGTGGCGGGATCTACATGTGAAGCGGAGTACATGGCAGCCTCAGAGGCAGCGCAAGAAACAATCTGGATGAAGGAGTTCATTACCGACCTAGGGGTGATTCCCAATGCGTCGGGCCCGATGACTCTCTTCTGTGACAACACTGGAGCTATTGCCCTTGCCAAGGAGCCCAGGTTTCACAGGAAGACCAGGCATATCAAGCGTCACTTCAACTCCATTCGTGAAAGTGTTCAGAATGGAGACATAGATATTTGTAAAGTACATACGGACCTGAATGTAGCAGATCCGTTGACTAAACCTCTCCCTAGAGCAAAACATGATCAACACCAGAACTCTATGGGTGTTCGATTCATCACAATGTAACTAGATTATTGACTCTAGTGCAAGTGGGAGACTGTTGGAAATATGCCCTAGAGGTAATAATAAAATGGTTATTATCATATTTCCTTGTTCATGATAATTGTCTATTATTCATGCTATAATTGTGTTACCCGGAAATCGTAATACATGTGTGAATACATAGACCACAACATGTCCCTAGTGAGCCTCTAGTTGACTAGCTCGTTGATCAACGGATAGTCATGGTTTCCTGACTATGGACATTGGATGTCATTGATAACGGGATCACATCATTAGGAGAATGATGTGATGGACAAGACCCAATCCTAAGCATAGCACAAAGATCGTGTAGTTCGTTTGCTAGAGCTTTTTCAATGTCAAGTATCATTTCCTTAGACCATGAGATCGTGCAACTCCCGGATGCCGTAGGAGTGCTTTGGGTGTGCCAAACGTCACAACGTAACTGGGTGACTATAAAGGTGCACTACGGGTATCTCCGAAAGTGTCTGTTGGGTTGGCACGGATCGAGACTGGGATTTGTCACTCCGTATGACGGAGAGGTATCTCTGGGACCACTCGGTAATGCATCATCATAATGAGCTCAATGTGACTAAGGAGTTAGTCATGGGATCATGCATTACAGTACGAGTAAAGTGACTTGCCGGTAACGAGATTGAACAAGGTATTGGGATACCGACGATCGAATCTCGGGCAAGTAACGTACCGATTGACAAAGGGAATTGTATACGAGATTGATTGAATCCTCGACATCGTGGTTCATCCGATGAGATCATCGTGGAACATGTGGGAGCCAACATGGGTATCCAGATCCCGCTGTTGGTTATTGACCGGAGAGGCGTCTCGGTCATGTCTGCATGTCTCCCGAACCCGTAGGGTCTACACACTTAAGGTTCGGTGACGCTAGGGTTGTTGAGATATTAGTATGCGGAAACCCGAAAGTTGTTTGGAGTCCCGGATGAGATCCCGGACATCATGAGGAGTTCCGGAATGGTCCGGAGGTGAAGAATTATATATAGGAAGTCCAGTTTCGGCCACCGGGAAAGTTTCGAGGGTTATCGGTATTGTATCGGGACCACCGGAAGGGTCCCGGGGGTCCACCGGGTGGGGCCACCTATCCCAGAGGGCCCCATGGACTGAAGTGGGAAGGGAACCAGCCCCTGGTGGGCTGGTGCGCCCCCCATGGGCCTCCCCCTGTGCCTAGGGTTGGAAACCCTGGGGGTGGGGGCGCCCCACCTGACTTGGGGGGGAAGTTTCCCCCCCTTGGCCGCCGCCCCCCTGTAGATGGGATCCCAGGGGCCGGCGCCCCCCAGGGGGTCTATATAAATGGGGGGGGGGAGGGAGGGCTGCTGTACCCTAGCCCCTGGCGCCTCCCTCTCCCTCCCGTGACACCTCTCTCTCCCGCTTGCGCTTGGCGAAGCCCTGCCGGGATCCCTGCTACTTCCACCACCACGCCGTCGTGCTGCTAGATCTCCATCAACCTCTCCTTCCCCCTTGCTGGACCAAGAAGGAGGAGACGTTGCAGCTCCGTACGTGTGTTGAACGCGGAGGTGCCGTCCGTTCGGCACTCGGTCATCGGTGATTTGGATCACGACGAGTACGACTCCATCAACCCCGTTCACTTGAACGCTTCCGCTCGCGATCTACAAGGGTATAGATGCACTCCTTTCCCCTCGTTGCTAGTAAACTCCATAGATGGATTTTGGTGATGCGTAGAAAATTTTAAAATTCTGCAACGATCCCCAACATGTATTGCTTTTGGCCCATAAAAATTCTCCGTAAAGTTTCGGGGCATTTGGACTCCGTCTGATATTGATTTTCTGCGATGTAAAAAACATGGAAACAACAACAACTGGCACTTGGCACTATGTCAATAGGTTATTACCAAAAAATGATATAAAATGACTATAAATGATTGTAAAACATCCAAGATTGATAATATAATAGCATGGAACAATCGAAAATTATAGATACGTTGGAGACGTATCAGCATCCCCAAGCTTAACTCCTACTCGTGCTCGAGTAGGTAAGTGATAAAAACAGAATTTTTTATGTGGAATGCTACCTATCATGTCATATCATATTCTTTTCTTTATAGCATGGACAGTTGGACTTTTAGTTGTTCAAAGCAATAGTCTAGTTTTGACATGATAATTTAGATACTCAAGCATATCAACAAGCAACCATGTCTTTCAAAATATTAACGCTAAAATAAGTTATCCCTAGCCCATCATGCTCAAACATTGATCCATTCATGAAACACACGCGAATATTAGCTACACCCAATACTTAAGTACGATCATATTGCCTCCTAGTTGGTGCTTTCTATAAGAGAAGATGGAGACTCAAATTCAAAAATAAAAATTGCATAAAGTAAAAGAAAGGCCCTTCGCAGAGGGAAGATGGGATTTGTAGAGGTGCTAGAGCTCAAAGCGAAAAACATAGAGATAAAACCATTTTGGGAGGTATATCCATCCCACCAACGAAAACGACTTAGAGTTCCCAACACTTTCCATGCTAGATATATCATAGGCAGTTCCGAAACAGAAAATAAAGTTTATTCCTTTTTCCACCATACTTTCACTTTCCATGGCTAGCCGTATCCACGGGTGCCCTCCATACCAACACTTTTCCAAGGAATTTATTATTTGAAAACATAAAGTAAATTCATTTTTTTGCATTTCGGGAATGGGCATCCCTCATACCTTTACCTTACTCTCGTGCAATGACAAGTGAATAAACACTCATCTTGAGACTAACACATCTAGCAAGGAAAATATTAGCCACCCTTCACCGCTCCATGAGCGAAACAAACACACAAAAGAGAAGTTTATTTTGAAAATTAGAGATGGCACATGCAAATTTTATTAGAAAGGAAAAAGAATACCGCATATAGGTAGATATAGTGGACTCATGTGGCAAAACTGGATTAAGGGTTTTGGATGCACAAGTAGAGATCATACTTAGTGCAAAGTGAAGGCTAGCAAAAGATTGGGAAACGACCAACCAAGAAACGTATAATCTCATAAGAAAGCATTAAGCATAAATAACACCGAATAATGCACCACAAGTAGGATATAATTTCATTGCATGACTATTGACTTTCGTACTTGCATAGGGAATCACAAACCTTAACACCAATATTCTTACAAAGCATAATTACTCACCAACATAACTCAAATATCACATCATCATATCTCAAAACTATTACTAAGATTCAAGTTTATTTTGTCCAATGATCTTCATGAAAGTTTTTACTATATCCTTCTTGGATATCTATCTCTTTGGGACTAATTTTATTGTGTTGCTTTTCATAAGCTCAAACAAATATAAGTGAAGATCATGAGCGTAATCCTTTTTTCATTCTCTCAAATTAAGTGAAGCAAGAGAGAATTCTTGAAAATTTTACTAACTCTCAAATAAATCTAAGTGAAGCAAGAGAGAATTTCTTCAAAAAAACTAAGCACACCGTGCTCCAAAAGATATAAGTGAAGCACTAGAGCAAGTCCATTGCTCATAAAAATTTAAGTGAAGCATAGGGAGCAATTCTAGCAAGTCATGACGTAATTTTGGCTCCCTCAAATAGGTGTGTCCAGAAAGGATTGATGACTTAAGACACAAAATAAAACAAGCAAAGACTCATATCATACAAGACGCTCCAAGCAAAACACATATCATGTGACGAATAAAAATATAGTTTCGAGTAAAATACCGATGGTTGTTAGAAGAAAGAGGGGATGCCACTCGGGGGCATCCCCAAGCTTAGTTGGTTGCTCATTTTTGGATAATAGCTTGGGATGCAGGGGCATCCCCAAGCTTAGACTCTTATATCCTTCCTTCATCCATCGTAAGATAACCCAAAACTTGAAAACTTCAATCACACAAAACTCAACAAAACCTCTCTGAGATCCGTTAGTGTAAGAAAGTAAAACACTACTATAAGTACTGTATCAAACCAACTCATATTTTGTTTTTGTATTATATCTACTTTATTCCAACTTTTCTTTGGAAAAAACTCATCAAAGAAAACCATAGAGCCATCAAAATAAGCACACAACACAAAGAAAACAGAATCTGTCAAAACAGAATAGTCTATAGCAATCTGACTTAGACGAAAACTTCTGGAACTCCCAAAAATTCTAAAAAATAGGACGACCTGAGCAATTTGTATATTAATCTTCTGCAAAAAGATACAAGGCAAAAGCACTTTCTGATAAAAAAATTTAATTTATTTTTGTGATCGCAAAGTTTCTGTCTTTTTCAGCAAGATCAAACAACTATCACCCAAGAAGATCCTATCGGTTCTACTTGGCACAAACACTAATTAAAACACAAAAAACACAATCATAACAGTAGCATAATTGTGCTAACACTCAAGAACAGAAAGCAAAAGGCGAAAATGAAATTTATTCATTGGGTTGCCTCCCAACAGACGCTATAGTTTTACGCCCTTAGCTAGGCATAAAGCAAGGATCTAAGTATTGTCATCTTTGTCCAACTCTTCATTCAAACACTTAGGATCCTTCAAAGATTTAGCATAAAGATATTCAATAACAATACTCCTAGGGATAAATTGAAAGATTTCATTCTTGCAAATAGGATCTCTTATGACTTCAACAAAGTCCGGGTGAACACTAATCATCTTAAGGTATCCATCATTATTATTACTAGAAGTTGCACCCTTGTTCTTGGATCTACCCCTCCTTACGGGAGTTTTCTTGATAGTTTATTGGAAGCAAAAGCCGTGCTTAAATTACTACAGATTTCTTCTAATTTATCAATCCAGGACGGACTTTCTTCTATTCTTTCATGGATTAAGGTACCCTTCTCATTTAACAACTTAAAAATATATCCCGCTTTTGACACAATATTAGTGGCAAAATTATGCAACTTTTTGTCTATAATTTCCATATGATCTTCGGTGAGCATTTTCTTCTCAATAGCATCTAGTCTTTCCACAACATGCTCAAGAGTCAAAGTTGTTTTATTAATCATGAGGGGTGGTGATCCCACTAAATTTCCCATAGCCTTAAAAGCATCAAGAGGGGGGCACATCATGAAATTTCCACTTGTAATCGTATCAAGGACGAATCTATACCAAGTGGTGATGCCAACATAAAAACAGCAAAGAAGAACAACGGTAGATTGCTTACGGATGGATCTATTATGAGCATTGCAAATTCTATACCAAAAATCTTTTAAACGGCAATTTTTGTGAAGTGGGGGAGAGGAAAATGAGAGGCAAATGGCAAATAATGTAAATTGCGAGGAGATGAGATTTGTGATTAGCAACCTAGTATATGTTGAAGATTCTCCCCGGCAACGGCGCCCGAAATTCCTTTTGATGTCGCTTGAAGCTACGTCGGTATTTCCCCAAAGAGGGAGGGATGATGCAGCACAGCGGCGGTAGGTATTTCCCTCGGATATGAAACCAAGGTTATCGAACCAGTAGGAGAACCAAGCAACACAACGTAAACAACCCCTACACTCAGATAACAAATCCTTGCAACCCGACGTGTTAAAGGGGTTGTCAATCCCTTTCGGGGTACGGCGCCTCAAGTAGCAAACGAGATAAATTTGAAGTAAATTGATAGATCGAACGCCAAATAAAATAAATAAAGAAAAATTGCAGCAAGGTATTTTTGTATTTTTGGTTTAATAGATCTGAAAATAAATGCAAGGAAAAAGTAGATCGCAAAGGCAAATATATGAGAAAGAAGACCCGGGGGCCGTAGGTTTCACTAGTTGCTTCTCTCGAGAAAAATAGCAAACGGTGGGTGAACAAATTACTGTTGGGAAATTGATAGAACTTCAAATAATTATCACGATATCCAGGCAATGATCATTACATAGGCATCACGTCCAAGATTAGTAGACCGACTCCTGCCTGCATCTACTACTATTACTCCACACATCGACCGTTATCCAGGATGCATCTCGTGTATTAAGTTCGTGGAGAAACGGAGTAATGCAATAAGAACGATGACATGATGTAGACAAGATCTATCTATGTAGAGATAGATCCCATTGTTTTATCCTTAGTAGCAACAATACATACGTGTCGTTTCCCTTTCTGTCACTGGGATCAAGCACCGCAAGATCGAACCCACTACCGGGCACCTCTTCCCATTGCAAGATAAATAGATCAAGTTGGCCAAACAAAACCCAAATATCGGAGAAGAAATACAAGGCTATAAGAAATCATGCATATAAGAGATCAAAGAAACTCAAATAACTTTCATGGATATAAAAAGATATAACTGATCATAAACTCAAAGTTCATCAGATCCCAACAAACACACCGCAAAAAGAGTTACATCATATGGATCTCCAAGAGACCATTGTATTGAGAATCCAGCAAGAGAGAGAGGAAGAATCTAGCTACTAACTACGGACCCGAAGGTCTACAAAGAACTACTCACGCATCATCAGAGAGGCACAATTGGAGGTGGTGAACCCCATCCGAGATGGTGTCTAGATTTGATCTTGTGGTTCTGGACTCTGCAGCGGATGGATGAATATTTCGTCGCTTGTTCTAGGGTTTTGGAATATTGGGGTATTTATAGAGCAAAGAGGCGGTCCGGAGGGCACCCGAGGTGGGCACAACCCACCAGGGCGCGCCTGGGCCTCCTGGCGCGCCCCCTGGTGGGTTGTGCCTCCCTCAGGGCACCCCCAGGTGCAGCCAGGGCCCGTTGTGTTCCTTCTAGCCCATAAATATTCTTCGGAAAGTTTCAGGGCATTTGGACTCCGTCTGATATTGATTTTCTGCGACGTAAAAAACATGGAAAAAACAGCAACTGGCACTTGGCACTATGTCAATAGGTTAGTACCAAAAAATGATATAAAATGACTATAAATGATTGTAAAACATCCAAGATTGATAATATAACAGGATGGAACAATAAAAAATTATAGATACGTTGGAGACGTATCAAAGAACAAGAAAGATTCTTCTTCTAGTAGTAACAATAATCATGTTAAATCCAACATTGTTGCTTCTAGTAGTTCTCTTGATTATACTAATGATTCTCTTAGCCAAGTTACACTTGAGCAAGAAAATAGCTTATTAAAAGGAATTATAGAGAAAGGTGTTTACAAGAGCCTTGCCGGAAGTAAGCAATTTGAGGAAATTGTACGCAAGCAAGGAAGGCACCGGAAGAATCAAGGTGTTGGTTTTGAAGGAAAGTTCAATGCCAACGGAGTTGAGTGGGAAGAAGATCAATACCCCAAGACGAAGTTTATTCCTCAACAAGAGAAGTATGATCCCACTTCTTTCCAAGGGACACAAGCTCAAGATGATCTTCCACCACAAGACCACAAGCAAAAGGGCAAGGATAAGCTTCAAGAGGAGATTGATGCATTTGAAGAGGCTCCCAAGGCCTTGGTCAAGTGGGTTCCCAAGACTACATCAAGTTCTACTTCATCACGTACGACTACAACACCTAGGATTCCCATCAAGATGATGTGGATCCCGAAGAAGAACTAGAGAGTTCTTGAAGGTGACTCCGCCAACATACTTCACTCATATCATCTTGGCGAGGACAAGTGCAAACAACTTCCACATCTTGCACTAGTTCAAGGAGTCACAAACCCTCTTGTTGGTAAGACAAGGGACAAGGTAACCTAATGCTTTCATGGATATCATCTTGTGTGAACTTCACTCTATGTCTATGGAAATCTTTGTTTGTTCCTTGAGGGACTAACCCGTGTAGGTATTGAAAGAGCAGCTCACTCCAATGGCTCCAAATGATCTACATCAACATTGAGCATCCACATCTTCAACATCTACATGAAGTCATCATCGACAAAACCCAAGGTTAATTCATCCTTCTTACGGGGCACATCACATCTAGGGGGAGCTTTACTCTAAATATTGAGCTAAAGCAACTCTAATGGTGTGAACACAACAATGCTTTATGTAAAAGTGGTAACCCCACTTGTGCTTAAACGATGAGTATGACCTATGATCAAATGTTCTCATTTGACTCCTAAGTCAATATACTCATATATAGATGACCTAATCATCGCCAATTGCTTGGTAGATGCTAGAGTGTTTGTGCATGCTTTGTCACATATTTCATTTGCCATTTTATTGTGTGAGCATGTTGATTTCATATTTTACTCATTCGAGGACATCCATTTGTTGCTTTGATTGTTTGGCTCTTTTTGTTTTGCCAAATGGATGGACTAGAATGCCTAAGAACTTCCTCTAGCTATCAATGATTTTCTTGTCTCAAACTCTATTCATGCTACATCACAAAGTTTGATCAAGTCAGATTCAAACACTCTGTGTGAGGAGCACTCAGAGTCCCCAATTTGTCATAGACTTAAACTTCCAAAACTTCTCTGTGCATTTCGGTCTGACCGATTCATCCTTTTCGGTCCGACCGAGTTCACTGAGTTGATCTAGGTTTTCAATCTCGGTGCAACCTATTGGAACTTTTCGGTCACACCGAGTTGCAGTAACCGCTTGCGATTCTGCATCTCGGTGCGACCGATTTGTTCCACTCGGTCACACCGACAGGGTCAGGATATATATACCGTCGGGTCGAATTTTGGAAACTTCTCCAAAACTCCTCAGCACGCGCGTGTCCTGCTCTGCCGCCTCGGGTTTCCGGATCGTCCTCTCACCGCCTGCGACCTCCAGCCACTGGTCTCCATCGCCGTCAACGGAATTCAACCCCGCCGTTGCCGCTGTAGCGAACTCACCGCCGAACTAGGGTATGAGTTTGAAACTTTGTTCTGTTCCTTACTCCGATTCTTAGCACAAAGCAAATGCCATGTTCTTTACCACGTTTGAGATCATCCTGTCCAGCAAGAACATCCCTTAGATTAGAATTGATTCGAAAATTTACGGTTAGGTTTCCGCCGAGCTCATCTCGGACCGACTGAGTTGAGGAAATCAGTCTCACCGATTTGGCCTAGGCCATTCACTTGCACTTTTCGATCTGACCGAAAGTTGCAAATCGGTGTGACCGAGTTCAACTCTCTGTGAAACTAGCAATCTTGGAGTCACCGAACTGTGTCTCGGTCTGACCGATTTCAGTAGTTTAGACTCCAAAAGTTGCTTCGGTGTCACCGAGTTTAACAAATCGGTAGCTCCGAAATGCTTTCTGTGGAAAACTAAAACTAAGTTTTGACTCATTTGTTTTGCAAAAACTCTGCACTTTGTGATGCTCATCCACTCTGCCTCATCTATATCTGTTCACAGGGTCAGCGGTCAGTTTGCTTTGCCAGTATGTCTGATCAGAGTGATAGCCAAAACAAATCAGAAGAGCAGATGAACCTGAGTGAGGGCACTAGTTCCTCTAGCAGCTATGATGAGGGCAGCGGGAGTACTCCAAGCAATTTGCCCAAGGCAGATACAAGGAAAAGGAAGAAGATAAACTCAGACTCAAAGGATGAGGATTGTATGGCTGTTGAGGAAGAAGTGAGCTCCAAGAGAAGGGTTGTTAAGAAGGAGTTTGGCTCAGCTGCATCCACCAAGCCTGGCATGCACAAGAAGGCACCTGCCAAGAGAGTTCCTATGTCTAAGGCCAGAGCCTCTACTCATGAAACTTCCAAATCAACTGGTGGAGAGGCTGCTGGTGAGGGAAAGAAGAAAAAGGAAAGAAAGAGAGGAAGATGGTGTAAGAAGGTAGATCCCATGGCAGAATTTGAGAGACTCTCATCTGATGAAGATGAAGAAGAGGAACAAGATGATGCACCAGCATCAAAGACTCAAAAGCTGATGGGGGATGCCATCAAGTTTGGGGCTTCCCCTTCAAAGCCCAAGACTGCCCCAAAGCTTCAGCTCCAGCTCCAAAGACTTCAAAGCCCAAGAGGAGCACAAGGAATATTCCAGCTGCTGAAAAGAACAAGGCCCCAGTGCCTGAGATTGATGAAGAAGAAGATGCTCAAGCCCAAGTGCTTAGGAAACTCAAACCCAAGATTCCAGATCATGATGACAGCCATCCAGTGGCAGAAGACATGAACATCAGGAAGGATGCTGGTCTCAGACTTTGGAGACAATCTGATCCATCTGCTGTGAGGAGAAGAACTATTGTGGATTACAGGTTCCACACCAAGGAGCAGCAGGACTTCTATGAAACCATCTTGCTTGATAAGAAGCCCACTGTTTTTTATATGAAGTGGGCAGATTGGAAATACATTGATGAGAATGAAGATCATTTTCCAGGAGTGCATGAGAGCTTTTGGCTATGTGGAGTGGACAAGTTTGTGGGTCAGAAGCTGACCAAGTGGAACAATGAATTCAACATGCAATTCTACTCCACAACACACTTCTATCCTGATAGTAGAATTGTTTGGATGTCTGAGGGTACAAGGTACCAATCAACAGTTGATGAGTGGGCCAAATTGATCAATGCCCCTGAAGAGCATGAGGATGACTTGGATGTCTATGCCAAGAAGAAGAAAGACCACAACTCAATGGCCAACATGTACAAAGAAATTCCAGACAAAGCCTTGGAAACTCATAAGCTAGGGTCTGTTCATTATCTGTTATCTGGTTTGGCCACAATCAACAAAATCCTTAGGCATACCTTATTGCCCAAATCTGGAGATCACAAGATGATCAGAGGTCATTCTATCAACTTGCTGCAATTGTTTGATGTGCCCCAAAAGTTCAAAGTCATGAGCCTGATTGTGCAAACAATCAAGAGGACAGCTGCAGATCAGAAGAGATCATGTGGGTATGCTCCACAAATTCAAATGCTCATTAACTCAAAGATGGGCACAGGCAGCTACTTGTTAGATAAGGAGCATCTACCCTTGAGACTAGATTTTGAGGACAACACTGTTTTCATGACTGAAGAAGATCCCACATCTGTGTAGGCACAAGAAAAGAGAAAGAAAGCTAAGGCTGAAAAAGCTGCAAAGATGCCAAGTGTTGAAGAGGCATCTCAAGTATTTCTCAAGACCAAAGAAGATCAACTTGCATATCTGATTCAAGCAACCTTGAGGATAGAGAAGGGCTTGGCCACCCTGACTCAGAACCAAGAGAGCTTGGAAATGATCATTGAAACTAAGTTCTATGATCTTGATCTAAAAGTGATAGAGATGCAGACAGCAGTTGAGCAGCTCCAGGAAGAAGCTGAGGAGAGGAAAGGGCAGGCTACCACAGATGCCTTTCAGAGAGTGCCAAGAGGTCAGAGATCTACTGCAGTGCCCATGGCTAACACAAGAGCAACTACTTCAGCACCTGCAGCCACAGCATCAGTAGCACCTCCAGTTGCCACCCCACCTGCTCCAACAACTTCAACAGATGCATTCGTCCTTGGAGTCCTCTCAACACAACCTCCCAAAGATCAAGCCTAGAGAGACGCATAGCACTATGCATTTTCAAACTTTTTGGAAACTTGTTGCGAAAGGGGGAGAAATGTATAGATCAACAGGCTTTGAGAGAGTGTGTTTTTGCTCTACTTCTTTTGTCTCTCTTGCTATTTGGTTGATACTTTTGTGTGCTTGCTTGATACTCTATGTTTATGTGTGTGAGATACTTGTATGATCATGTGTTTGATCATATCCTACATTAATGCTTGTACTTGAATGATGTTATCTTTTATATCTCTTGTATGATCATTCACTTTGCCTTGGTGATGAGTGCATGTTTTTACTCTCTATCATTTTGAGCACTCCACCAAGATGTATGTGACATGGAAGAGTAACCCATGATCCTAATGGATTGTGCCTTTGCATTCAAAAGCAAATTTTTAATAGTGCACAAATCCCCTTTGACCTTCTTAGTAGAAAGAGTGGGGTCAATTTTCCCAATTTCAAAACCACGGTCTTGTAACAACTCGGTAAGGTGCTCATACCATGCACGTGGGGCTTGTTTAAGGCCATAGAGTGCCTTATCGAGTTGGTACACATGATTGGGGAACTCAGGATCCTCAAACCCCGGGGGTTGTTTGACATACACCAACTCATTAGTAGGACCATTAAGAAAAACACTCTTCACATCCATTTGTTGCAACTTGAAGTTATGATGAGAAGCATAAGCAATCAACAAACGAATAGATTCAAGGCGAGCAACGGGAGCAAAGGTTTCACCGTAGTCGATACCCTCGACTTGGGAGTAGCCTTGTTCTACCAAATGAGCCTTGTTGCGAACAATAATTCCATGATCATCTTGCTTGCTCTTGAATATCCACTTGGTTCCAATGACATTATGGTTTCCCGATGGCCTTGGCACCAATTTCCGCACCTTGTTGTGCTCAAAGTTGTTGATTTCTTCATGCATGGCATTAAGCCAATCTGGATCCTCGAGCGCCTCATAGACCTTTTGGGGTTCAACACAAGAAACAAATTGAAAATGCAACTATCCCTGGGTGCTTTTGGTAATTCCTAACAACATATAGCTCATTGAACTAATGCTCTTTCAAGATGATCATTTCAGAAAGTTCAATGATTGGCATGGCATGGACTAGGAATGTGGACCCCTCAAAATGCTAAGGACACACATTGGCTCAAGCTCAAGACTCTACATTTTCATTTTAGTGATCCAAGATCACATTGAGTCCATAGGAAAAGCCAATACTATTAAAAGGGGATGAAGTGTTGCTTAATGGCTTGCTTGCTCAAAATGCTTAGTGATATGCTCCAAAAGCCCTCAACCACTTTCTCATATCCACATATGTCCCAAACCAAAAGTCAAACTCGGCCCCACCGACTTGATCTATCCGGCGCCACCGAGTTCACTTGACATAGCCATAGCCAAAAACCCTAGTCAGTTAGGTCTCACCGATAGGGATCTCGGTCTCACCGAGATGGGATTGCAAACTCCCTGTTTCACTTCTTAACGTTTCGGTCTAACCGAGATGAGCGATCAGTCCCACTGAGTTCGCAATGCAAACTCTCTGTTTCCCTTTCATAACGTTTCGGTCTCATCGAAATGAGCGATTCGGTCCCACCGAGTTTGCCTGACTAACTCTCTATTTGCCTATTACAGAAATCGGTCTTACCGAGTTTATGTGATTGGTCTCACCAAGATTACGTTATGCCCTAACCCTAATGAAATCGGTCCCACCGAGTTGACATGTCAGTCCCACCGAAAAGCCTAACGTTCACATTTTGAACTGGATCGGTCTAACCGAGTTTCATGATTCGGTCCCACCGAGTTTGGTAAATTGTGTGTAACGGTTAGATTTTGTGTGCAGGCTATATATACCCCTCCACCCACTCTTCATTCGTGGAGAGAGACATCAGAACGTGCCTACACTTCCAGCATACATTTTCTGAGAGAGAACCACCTACTCATGTGTTGAGACCAAGATATTCCATTCCAACCACAAGAATCTTGATCTCCAGCCTTCCCAAGTTGCTTTCCACTCAAATCATCTTTCCACCAAATCCAAATCTGTGAGAGAGAGTTGAGTGTTGGGGAGACTATCATTTGAAGCACAAGAGCAAGGAGTTCATCATCAACACACCATCCATTACCTTTTGGAGAGTGCTGTATCCTAGGCTGGTTAGGTGTCACTTGGGAGCCTCTGAAAAGATTGGGGAGTTGAACCAAGGAGTTTGTACGGGCAAGGAGATCGCCTACTTCGTGAAGATCTACCCTAGTGAGGCAAGTCCTTCGCAGGCGATGGCCATGGTGGGATAGACAAGGTTGCTTTCGTGGACCCTTCATGGGTGGAGCCCTTCGTGGACTCGCGCAGCCGTTACCCTTCGTGGGTTGAAGTCTCCATCAACGTGGATGTACGATAGCACCACCTATCGGAACCACGGACAAAATCTCCACGTCTACATTGCGTTTGCTCCCTCCAAACTCCTCCCTTTACCTTCATATGCAAATGTTTTACATTCCGCTACTATACTCTTAGACTTGCATGTGTAGGTTGATTGCTTGACTTGTGCTAAGTTGCTAAAATCTGCCAAGACTTAAAATTGGCAAAATGATAGATTTTTATTTGGTCAAGTTGTCTAATGACCCCCCTCTAGACATACTTTCGATCCTACACAAATGCGTGATGTTGACAATAGTTTGCTAATTATCTACGAGTGCTTACCCCCTTTCTTAAGCTTCCAAGCACATTGATCATGAGATGATCTTTGCTAGTGAGCTTGGATGTGATACGTCTCCAATGTATCTATAATTTATGACGTATTCATGCTATTATATTATCCATCTTGGATGTTTTATGGGCTTTACTATGCACTTTTATATTATTTTTGGGACTAACCTATTGACCCAGAGCCCAGTGCCAGTTCCTATTTTTTTCCCTTGTTTCAGTGTTTCGAAGAAAAGGAATATCAAACGGAGTCGAAACGGAATAAAACCTTCTGGAGAAGTTATTTTTGGGAAGAAAGCAACCCGGGAGACTTGGAGTGCACGTCAGGAAAGAAACAAGGGAGGCACGAGGCAGGGGGGCGCGCCCACCCCCTGGGCGCGCCCTCCACCCTCCTGGGCCCCTCGTGGCTCCCCTGACGTATTTCTTCCGCCTATATATATCCATATACCCTAAAACGATCGGGGAACAGAATAGATCGGGAGTTCCGCCGCCACAAGCCTCTGTAGCCACCAAAAACCAATCGGGACCCTGTTCCGGCACCCTGCCGGAGGGGGGATCCCTCACCGGTGGCCATCTTCATCATCCCAGCGCTCTCCATGACGAGGATGGAGTAGTTCACCCTCGGAGCTGAGGGTATGTACCAGTAGCTATGTGTTTGATCTCTCTCTCTCTCTCGTGTTCTTGATTTGGCACGATCTTGATGTATCGCGAGCTTTGCTATTATAGTTGGATCTTATGTTGCTTCTCCCCCTCTACTCTCTCTTGTAATGGATTGAGTTTTCCCTTTGAGGTTATCTTATCGGATTGAGTCTTTAAAGATTTGAGAACACTTGATGTATGTCTTGCCATGCGTATCTGTGGTGACAATGGAATATCACGTGATTCACTTGATGTATGTTTTGGTGATCAACTTGCGGGTTCCGCCCATGAACTTATGCATAGGGGTTGGCACACGTTTTTGTCCTGATTCTCCGGTAGAAACTTTGGGGCACTCTTTGAGGTTCTATGTGTTGGTTGAATAGATGAATCTGAGATTGTGTGATGCATATCGTAGAATCATACCCACGGATACTTGAGGTGACAATGGAGTATCTAGGTGACATTAGGGTTTTGGTTGATTTGTGTCTTAAGGTGTTGTTCTAGTACGAACTCTAGGGCTGTTTGTGACACTTATAGGAATAGCCCAACGGATTGATTGGAAAGAATAACTTTGAGGTGGTTTCGTACCCTACCATAATCTCTTCGTTTGTTCTCCGCTATTAGTGACTTTGGAGTGACTCTTTGTTGCATGTTGAGGGATAGTTATATGATCCAATTATGTTATTATTGTTGAGAGAACTTGGACTAGTGAAAGTATGAACCCTAGGCCTTGTTTCCTAGCATTGCAATACCGTTTGTGCTCACTTTTATCATTAGTTACCTTGCTGTTTTTATATTTTCAGATTACAAAAACCTATATCTGCCGTCCATATTGCACTTGTATCACCATCTCTTCGCCGAACTAGTGCACCTATACAATTTACCATTGTATTGGGTGTGTTGGGGACACAAGAGACTCTTTGTTATTTGGTTGCAGGGTTGTTTGAGAGAGACCATCTTCATCCTACGCCTCCCACGGATTGATAAACCTTAGGTCATCCACTTGAGGGAGATTTGCTACTGTCCTACAAACCTCTGCACTTGGAGGCCCAACAACGGCTACAAGAAGAAGGTTGCGTAGTAGACATCAAGCAGTTTCTGGCGCCGTTGCCGGGGAGGTGAGTGCTTGAAGGTATATCTTTAGATCTTGCAATCAAATCTTTTTAGTTTCTTGTTTTATCACTAGTTTCGTCTATAAAAGAAAACTACAAAAAATGGAATTGAGTTTGTATCATACGCTTCATCTTTTTAATATCTTTCGTGAGTATGATGGAAAGGAAAATTGTGCCAAAGTGTTAGAAGAAGAATGCATTAAAATGTTTGGCACTAAATCTTTGAATGATGAGCATGATTGCAATGTTGTTAGTATGAACTCCTTGAATATCCATGGTACTAATGATGATTGCACTAGTTATGATGAAAATTTCTTCTATAAACATGTCAATTTTTGTGGAGTGCATTGGGTTTGCAAGTACACACCGGATAGGGAAGATAGATATTGCAAGAGGCATAAGCATTTAGAAACTAAATTGTTGCAAGAAAGGCTAGATGATTGTGCTGAAAATTTAAAATTTTTTGGCCGTACTTGTGAACTTTGCAATGAAAGTGATCATTTAGCTATCCGATGCAAATTGTTTCAAGATCTAATCGTGTCCAAAAATTATGATGAGTTAATTTCCCTTGCACATTATAATGAAATTAGCTTGCTTATGGGTTGCGAAGAAATGAAACACATAACTAACTATGTTCCAGAATTTGCCCGTTACAAACTTCTTGGTTTTGATCTAGAGGAAATTTATATGTATTGTGCGGTGAATTGCATTGAAAATCCTTATATTGCCAATTACATAAAGAAAAGAAAACAAATAGAAGATGAAGAGAATGCTAACGAAAGGGAAGAGACTTCCCAATATTCTCCTATTATTTCTTATGATGAATCAGGTAACGAGGAGGAGCCTTCTATTCAACCAATCTCATTAATAAGGAGCTCCAAAAAGAGGATTGAACCCACACATGAGGTGAAGAAGAAGAAAAGAAAAAGGAAGAGAGGTAAAAAGATATCTCTCCCAAATAATGTTGCTCCTATTATTGTTGTGCCTCATGAAAATGAATCAAAAATAATTGTGGAAGATGATGCACTTGATGATGATCTCGTTATGCCTATTGCTTGTTGTGATGATTATGATTGGCAAGATAATGATACTTCTTATGATCTTGAAAATCTTTTTGGCACTTGCTTGAATGAATATTATAATTGCTATACTATTGGTGCTATCCATGCTATTAATGATGAGAGTGATTATGCTTATGATATGAAAAGGCCCAAGCTTGGGGATGCTATGTTTGATGAAGATGATGTTTTTGAGAATATATTTGCTGCAATTAATGTTTGTCCCAAGCTTGGGGATGCTATGTTTAATAATGATGATATTTTTAGCCTCCCAAGTCTTGATATGCAAAGTTGTTATGATGATAGCATGCCTGCTACTTATGATGATTATTGTGATGAAACTTATGCTATAAAAAGTAGTGATGATTATATTTATAAAACTTGTCATGATTATGATTACCCTTTTTCTGAACATTATTCTTTTAATGTGGAAACAATTTATAGTATTCAAGTCTCTTATGATACTCCCACTAATCCGAATGAGAAGAATTTTGCTTGTGTGGAGAGTAGTAAATTTTCTATGCTTGTAGGTCATGAAGAGAATGCTTTACATGCTGGTTATATTGTTAAATTCATCCATGATGCTACTGAAAATTATTATGAGGGAGGAATATATGCTTGTAGGAATTGCAATAATATCAAGTTTCCTCTCTATGTGCTTAAAATCTTGAAGTTATGCTTGTTTTACCTTCCTATGCTAGTTGATTATTGTTCTCATAGATTGTTTGCTCACAAAATCCCTATGCATAGGAAGTGGGTTAGACTTAAATGTGCTAGTCATATTCTTCATGATGCTCTCTTTATGTTTCAATTCTTATCTTTTATGTGAGCATGATTGAAATCATCATGCCTAGCTAGGGGCGTTAAACGATAGCGCTTGTTGGGAGGCAACCCAATTTTATTTTAGTTCTTTGCTTTTTGGTTCTGTTTAGGAATAAATAATCCATCTAGCTTCTGGTTAGATGTGTTTTCATGCTTTAATTAGTGTTTGTGCCAATTAGAACCTTTGGGAAGACTTGGGTGAAGTCTTTATGATCATGCTGTAAAAAAACATAAACTTTAGCGCTCACGAGATTTGCTTCAACTTTTTACTGGAGAGTGATATTTAGTTGATTCTTTTTGCATGATCACTAGACAAATTCCTCAGGTCCACCAATTTATTGTAGAATTTTTGGAGTTCCAAAAGTTTGCGTTAGTTATAGATTACTACAGACTGTTCTGTTTTTGACAGATCCTGTTTTGCGTGTGTTGTTTGCTTATTTTGATGAATCTATGGCTAGTAAAATAGTTTATAAACCATAGAGAAGTTGGAATACAGTAGGTTTAACATCAATATAAATAAAGAATGAGTTCATTACAGTACCTTGAAGTGGTGTTTTGTTTTCTTTCGCTAACGGAGCTCACGAGATTTTCTGTTAAGTTTTGTGTTGTGAAGTTTTAAAGTTTTGGGTAGAGATTCGATGGACTATGGAATAAGGAGTGGAAAGAGCCTAAGCTTGGGGATGCCCAAGGCACCCCAAGGTAATATTCAAGGACAACCAAGAGCCTAAGCTTGGGGATGCCCCGGAAGGCATCCCCTCTTTTATCTTCGTTCATCGGTAACTTTACTTGGAGCTATATTTTTATTCACCACATGATATATGTTTTGCTTGGAGCGTCTTGTATGATTTGAGTCTTTGCTTTTTAGTTTACCACAATCATACTTTCTGTACACACCTTTTGAGAGAGACACACATGATTCAGAAATTATTAGAATACTCTATGTGCTTCACTTATATCTTTTGAGCTATATAGTTTTGCTCTAGTGCTTCACTTATATCTTTTAGAGCACGGTGGTGGATTTGTTTTATAGAAACTATTGATCTCTCATGCTTCACTTATATTATTTTGAGAGTCTTAAAATAGCATGGCAATTTGCTTTAATTAATATCATGAGAAAATTTGATGCTTGATAATTGTTTTGAGATATAAATGTGGTAATATCATAGTTGTGCTAGTTGAGTAATTGTGGAATTGAAAAATACATGTGTTGGAGTTTGTGATTACCGTAGCATGCACGTATGGTGAGCCGTTATGTGATGAAGTCAGAGCATGATTTATTTATTGATTGTCCTCCTTATGAATGGCGGTCGGGGACGAGCGATGGTCTTTTCCTACCAATCTATCCCCCTAGGAGCATGCGTGTAGTACTTTGTTTCAATAACTAATAGATTTTTGCAATAAGTATGTGAGTTCTTTATGACTAATGTTGAGTCCATGGATTATACGCACTCTCACCCTTCACCCATTGCTAGCCTCTCTAATACCGCGCACCTTTCGCCGATATCATACACCCACCATATATCTTCCTCAAAACAGCCACCATACCTACCTACCATGGCATTTCCATAGTCATTTCGAGATATATTGCCATGCAACTTTCCACCGTTCCATTTATCATGACATGCTCCATCATTGTCATATTGCTTTGCATGATCATGTAGTTGACATTGTATTTGTGGCAAAGCCACCGTTCATAATTCTTTCATACATGTCGCTCTTGATTCATTGCATATCCCGGTACACCGCCGGAGGCATTCATATAGAGTCATATTTTGTTCTAAGTATTGAGTTGTAATTCTTGAGTTGTAAGTAAATAAAAGTGTGATGATCATCATTATTAGAGCATTGTCGCAAGTGAGGAAAGGATGATGGAGACTATGATTCCCCCACAAGTCAGGATGAGACTCCGGACGAAAAATAAAAAAAAGAAAAAAAAGAAAAAAAAGAGGCCATAAAAAAAGAGAAAGGGCCAAATAAAAAAATTATTTTTTTTTTAAAAAAAATGAGAGAAAAAGAGAGAAGGGACAATGCTACTATCCTTATACCACACTTGTGCTTCAAAGTAGCACCGTGATCTTCATAATAGAGAGTCTCTCATTTTGTCACTTTCATATACTAGTGGGAAATTTCATTATAGAACTTGGCTTGTATATTCCAATGATGGGCTTCCTCAAATGCCCGAGGTCTTCGTGAGCAAGCAAGTTGGATGCACACCCACTTAGTTTCTTTTCGAGCTTTCATACACTTATAGCTCTAGTGCATCCGTTGCATGGCAATCCCTACTCCTCGCATTAACATCAATTGATGGGCATCTCCATAGCCCGTTGATTAGCGTCGTTGATGTGTGACCTTCTCCCTTTTTTGTCTTCCCCATAACCCCTACCATTATACCTTATTCCACCATAGTGCTATATCCATGGCTTGCGCTCATGTATTGCGTAAGAATTGAAAAGGCTGAAGCGCGTTAAAAGTATGAACCAATTGCTTGGCCAAAACCGGGGTCGTACATGATATGAATATTTTGTGTGGGGAAGATGGAGCATAGCCAGACTATATGATTTTGTAGGGGTAACTTGCTTTGGCTATGTTATTTTGATAAGACATAATTGCTTAGTTAGTATGCTTGAAGTATTATTGTTTTTATGCCAACATTAAACTTTTATCTTGAATCATATCAATCTGAACATTCATGCCACAATGAGAAGAATCACATTGAAATTATGCCAAGTAGCACTCCGCATCAAAAATTCTGTTTTTATCATTTACCTTCTCGAGGAAGAGCAGGAATTAAGCTTGGGGATGCTGATACGTCTCCAACGTATCCATAATTTATGAAGTATTCATGCTATTATATTATCCATCTTGGATGTTTTATGGGCTTTACTATGCACTTTTATATTATTTTTGGGACTAACCTATTGACCCAGAGCCCAGTGACAGTTCCTGTTTTCTTCCCTTGTTCCAGTGTTTCAAAGAAAAGGAATATCAAATGGAGTCGAAACGGAATGAAACCTTCTGGAGAAGTTATTTTTGCAAAGAAAGCAACTCGGGAGACTTGGAGTGCACGTCAGGAAAGAAACAAGGGAGGCACGAGGCAGGGGGCGCGCCCACCCCCCGGGCGGGCCCTCCACCCTCGTGGGCCCCTCGTGGCTCCCCTGACGTATTTCTTCCGCCTATATATATCCATATACCCTAAAATGATCGGGGAACAGAATAGATCGGGAGTTCCGCCGCCGCAAGCCTCTATAGCCACCAAAAACCAATCGGGACCCTGTTCCGGCACCCTGCCGGAGGGGGGATCCCTCTCCGGTTTCCATCTTCATCATCCCGGTGCTCTCCATGATGAGGAGGGAGTAGTTCACCCTCGGGGCTGAGGGTATGTACCAGTAGCTATGTGTTTGACCTCTCTCTCTCTCTTGTGTTCTTGGTTTTGCACGATCTTGATGTATCGCAAGCTTTGCTATTATAGTTGGATCTTATGTTGCTTCTCCCCCTCTACTCTCTCTTGTAATGGATTGAGCTTTCCCTTTGAGGTTATCTTATCGGATTGAGTCTTTAAAGATTTGAGAACACTTGATGTATGTCTTGCCGTGCGTATCTGTGGTGACAATGGGATATCACGTGATTCACTTGATGTATGTTTTGGTGATCAACTTGTGGGTTCCGCCCATGAACTTATGCATAGGGGTTGGCACACATTTTCGTCTTGATTCTTCGGTAGAAACTTTGGGGCACTCTTTGAGGTTCTATGTGTTGGTTGAATAGATGAATCTGAGATTGTGTGATGCATACGTATAATCATACCCACGGATACTTCAGGTGACATTGGAGTATCTAGGTGACATTAGGGTTTTGGTTGATTTGTGTCTTAAGGTGTTATTTTAGTATGAACTCTAGGGCTGTTTGTGACACTTATAGGAATAGCCCAACGGATTGATTGGAAAGAATAACTTTGAGGTGGTTTCGTACCCTACAATAATCTCTTCGTTTGTTCTCTGCTATTAGTGACTTTGGAGTGACTCTTTGTTGCATGTTGAGGGATAGTTATATGATCCAATTATGTTATTATTGTTGAGAGAACTTGCACTAGTGAAAGTAGGAACCCTAGGCCTTGTTTCCTAGCATTGCAATACCGTTTGTGCTCACTTTTATCATTAGTTACCTTGCTGTTTTTATATTTTCAGATTACAAAAACCTATATCTACCGTCCATATTGCACTTGTATCACCATCTCTTTGCCAAACTAGTGCACCTATACAATTTACCATTGTATTGGGTGTGTTGGGGACACAAGAGACCCTTTGTTATTTGTTGCAGGGTTGTTTGAGAGAGACCATCTTCATCCTACGCCTCCCATGGATTGATAAACCTAAGGTCATCCACTTGAGGGAGATTTGCTACTGTCCTACAAACCTCTGCACTTGGAGGCCCAACAACGTCTACAAGAAGAAGGTTGCGTAGTAGACATCAGGATGCAATCTTGGCGGCACGACGCTCCAATTCCTCCTCAGGAGAGAGTTGAGGAGAGGTAACTTGATCATCTTGAGCGTCGTCTTGAGCTTGTTCTTGATCTTGAGCTTACTCTTGATCTTGAACTTGCTCGGTGGTGAGAACTTGACCTTGGGCATCACTTGGTGGATCACCACCAACTTGAGATTGATCTTGCCCTTGATCTTGCTCATTTGGTAGAGGGCCTTCACTTTGTTCTTCAGAAGCGTGTGGGTCTTGGGGTTTGTGATGGTTCCACTTGAGTGATACATTGTCCTTCTCCTTCGGCCACAAGGGGTTCCTCAATGGGTAGGATATGACCAACACCCATTCTTCTTATGGCTTGAGGAGGAATTTCATCACCTACATCACAAGTACCACTTTGCTCCACTTGGGAGCCGTTATTCTCATCAAACTCCATGTTACACGTCTCCTCAATGAGTGTGGTGGACTTGTTGAGGACACCGTAAGCATGAGAGTTGGTAGCATAACCAAAAAATATGCCCTCATGAGCTCTAGCCTCAAATTTAGACAAACGAACACCTTTCTTGAGAATGAAACATTTACACCCAAACACCCGAAAGTACTTGAGGTTGGGCTTGTTACCCGAGAGTATCTCATATGGAGTCTTGTCCAAGCCTTTGCGGAGGTAGAGCCGATTGGATGCATGACACGCGGTGTTGATGGCTTCGGCCCAAAAGTTGTATGGAGACTTGAACTCTGCCATCATGGTCCTTGCCGCATCCATCAATGTCTGGTTCTTCCTTTCCGCTACACCATTTTTTTGAGGGGTGTAAGGTGCGGAATATTGATGCTTGATCCCCTCATCACTAATAAACTCATCCAAGGTGTAGTTCTTGAACTCAGTGCCGTTGTCACTTCTTATCGTCAAGATCTTTGCATTGTGTTGACGTTGAGCTTCATTTGCAAAGTCGATGAAGGGTTTGTTGGGTCTCACTCTTCCTCTTAAAGAAATATACCCAAGTGTATCTTGAATAATCATCCACAATCACCAAGCAATACTTTATACCCCCAAGACTATCAAAGGATGGAAGTCCAAAGAGATCCAAGTGAAGAGCTCCAAGGGCCTCTTCGAGTAGATGATAGTAGTGGGAGGGTAAGCCTTCTCATGTAGCTTTCCTTCGATACAGGCACTTCAAGCACGATCTTTGGCAAAACTAAAATTTGTTAGTCCACGGACATGGTCCCCCTTGAGAAGACTTTGCAAAGATCTCATATTGACATGGGCTAAACGGCGATGCCAAAGCCATCCCACGTCAGCTTTAGCCATTAGGCATGTCGCGGTCTTATTGGGTCGCTCCGAAAAGTTAATCACATAAAGACCATTCTCGACATGCCCAACAAAGGATACTTTAAGAGTCTTGCTCCACAAGAGGGCCATGGTATCAATATCAAAGAAAGTGGCAAAGCCCATGAGTGCAAGTTGACGAACGGAAAGTAAACTGTATGCAAGGGACTCAACAAGCATGAATTTGTCGACCGTGAGATCATGATAAATGACAACCTTGCCAAGACCCAATACCTTAGAAGACGAGGCGTCACCCCACTCGAATTGGTGGGCATAGATGAAATCTTGTGCACATCCACCACCAAGTCCTTGCTTCCGATCATATGATTTGTGGCTCCACTGTCGAGCAACCATGATCCCCCACCGGAAGCAAACACCTCAAGAGATCAATGCTTGGTTTTAGGTACCCATTTTGCAATGGGTCCTTTGATGTTAGTAACAAGGGTCTTAGGAAACCAAATAGACCATTCAATGTACTCATAAGGAGAACCAAATTTTTTAGCATAAACATGCACATCACTAGCACGGCATAACACATAAGAAGGTTAAAGTCGCCGGCTTTGTTGGAAGGGGTGGCATTGCCCTTCTTGACACCACCACCCTTCACATTGTTCTTCTTCTCCTTAGGAGCACCCTCTACCTCCTTCACAAAAGTTTGCTTGAGAGGAGGAGGTCGTTTGGCCTTGTCATTCTTCTTCTTGTTCTTGGACTTGGGTGCAATCCCAATTCCCTCCTTGCCCACAACTTCCTTTTGATTGCTCAAAAGGTCGTTGAGGTTCTTCTCCCCTTGTATGCAAGACACAAGGCCTTTCTCAAGTTGCTCCTTCAACTTTGCATTCTCCTCCACAAGATGCACATGCTCACAACACGGGTTAGTAGCATTTGCATTATCAATTAAAACCATATGAGGAAATGTGGCTTTCTCCTTGGTTAGCTTCACTTGGAGTTGATAATGAGACTCTTTGAGGCTAGCATGAGCACCCTTCAAGGCCTTGTGAGCCTTGTCAAGTATATCAAACTCCTCCTTGAGTCTAGCAAGATCAACCCCAAGTTTGGCCTTCTCGGAATTGAGCACACGAGATACAACAAGAGCATGATCAAGATCTTTCTTTAATTTAGCATGATCACCGTTGTGTGACTCCTCCAGAGCCAAACGATGGCCACGCTCTTCCTCAAGAGCATTAGAGAGATCCGATATCTCATCGGCATAGTCACGACTATGCCCCTCCATCTTAGAGATGGTGTCTTCGTGAGAGTCGATCATGTCATTGGCTTCACCAAGTTGTTCCAAGAGAGCAACAAGTTGCTTCTTGGATTTACCCTTGAGCTTACTCATAAAAGACTCAAATTCATTTTCTTCCTCATTAGACTCCTCACTTTCATCAATGCAGTCCGTCAAAGAGGGTTTAGTAGTGATGGTGGTTTTGATGTTGGGGGTTACCTTGTTGGTGGCTTTGGCCATGAGGCACTTGGCGGTGATGTTCTCGTTGGGTGAGTCGAAGAGGGACACCTGTGGAGTTGTTGCAATGGCAACGGAGGCCATGGCAACTGTCTCACCATCTTCATCATCGTCATCATCCTCATTGTACTCTTCTTGTGCCACCAACCCCTTGGGAGGAGTCTTCTTGGTGAAGTTGTTCTTGTTGGGGAAGGACTTGGCCTTGTCTTTTCGGATGAGCTTGCCACCTTGTTTTCCCTCTTCTCATATGGGCACTCTGCAACAAAGTGGCTCACATTGCCACAATTATAGCATGTCCTCACACATTGCTTGCCCTTGGCACCACTTGAGTTGTTCTTGTTGAAGTTGGGCCTTGAGTTCTTCTTGCTCCAAAATTGCCTTGAAGCGAGAGCCATGTGCTCATGATAAGCATATTTTGTATCTTCGGGGTTACTCTCCTCTTCTTCCTCTTCATCATCTTCTTCCAGACTAGCCTTGGCCTTCAAGGCAAGGTTGGGCTTCTTTGCTCGCTGAGAATGCAGCACCGCATTGTCGGCGGTTTTGTCCAAGATCCTCATTGCCACAAACTCATCCAACACTTCACGTGAGGTCAAGGTGTGGAAGTCCGGCCTTTGACTGATGACAGAGGACATGGCCTTATGGTAAGGCATCATGGCCTTGAGAAACTTGTGCTTGATCCAATTGTCATCTGTATCCTTGCTCCCATGATCTCGGAGTGAGACCGCGAGAGTGGTTAATCTCCGGTAAAGTTCACAAGGTTCTTCATCTTCATTCATTGCAAACTCATCGGCTTCGTCTTGCACCACTTCATATTTGGAGCATTGAATGCTTGCGCTTCCTTTGTAAATGGAAACAACATGTTGCCATGCTTCCTTGGCCACGGTGAAAGGTCGGAGATGCGCAATATCTTCGGATGGAATTGCATCTTGGATGATGAGGAGAGCGGACTCGTTGAATTGATTATCCATGGCTTCTCTAGGGGTGAAGTTGCTTGGGTCATGCGGGTAGAAACCTTGCTCAATAATTCCCCAAAGATTAGTATTACTATGATTTGAATGACGTTTAAAGCGATAGACCCAAGAGGAAAAATCCTCATTTTTCACAAACTTAGGAGGAGGACGAACATGATTCAAATGAGTGGAGGGGACCGGTCCTCCATAAGTAAGTGGAGGTTCAACATGGGCAAAGATGCCATTTCCACTTCTACCACTAGATAAAGGAACTTTGTCACTAGTAGCTTCCCCCTTGACGGAGTTAGCATCCGTCACCTTGTTAGCGGGATCACCCACTTTCATTGGATAATTTAAGATCTTCTAGAAACTTGTTGAACATGCCTTCAACCTCGGTCGTCATGGAGGTTTTCAATGTGTCAAAAGCCGCATTGAAATCCTCACGAGAGACCGAGGATCCCCCATCAGCCGTAGACGAGGATGGAATCACACCGGGGTGCTCCTCCCCACCATCTACGGTGTCAACCATACTCTTCAGATGGCAAAGTCCTTAATAAAGAGACGAGGCCCTGATACCAATTGAAAGGATCAATATAGTTGACTAGAGGGGGGGTGAAAAGGCAACTAACAATTTTTAGCTTTTTTTACCAAATTAAACTTTCCATCAAAGTAGGTTGTCTAGATATGCAACTAGGTGAGCAACCTATATGATGCAACAACAACAAGCACAAGAGCAAGCAAGGGAAACAACAGAATATATCTTGTACAAGTAAAGGTGAGAGATAACCAAGAGTGGAGCCGGTGGAGATGAGGGTGTGTTACCGAGGTTCCTTCCCTTTGAGAGGAAGTATGTCTCCGTTAGAGCGGTGTGGAGGCACAATGCTCCCCAAGAAGCCACTAGGGCCACTGTATTCTCCTCACGCCCTCACACAATGCGAGATGCCGTGATTCCACTATCTGTTCCCTTGGAGGCGGCGACCGAACCTTTACAAACAAGGTTGGGTGTGACAGCATGGATTTTTCCTTCTCTCTTTTTCCAGACTTGCCTTCTCTCTGTTTCCGGACTTGGTTTTTGCCTTGCTTTGATTTGGGTTTTGGAATCATTTGAAATGGACTTGTGACTTGGGCATATCCTTGAATTTCACCCAAGTGACCTATCTACTGCTCATTCAACAATATTTCTCTGATAAATCCCCAAAATAATCAAATGAATATTTGTCATAAAAGAAAAATATTCAATTTCCTCTCTGAAACTCTATTCAGAAACTTGTGCTCCAAAGCAACCCTCATTTTTATTGCTCCCAAAAATCTGAGATAAATCCTGAATATTCTTTGGACCTCGTCACACCTTCCCAAGCAAAAATATTGCATGATTTTTTGTAATATTTTTGCTATAGAAAATCATTTCTCTTCTGGCCCAAAATTCCAGTTTGTACAGCAAGTACATTTTTCCTTGATCTTTTGGCCTTGATCTTTCTTGAGCTTGATTACCCTCCTAAGAAAACCTAAACCCCAGGAGATTAGCCCTAATGGCCTTCTAGAAGATTGCTTAACTTGGCGACCAAGTTTCTGGTCAGAAACTTGCTAGCTTAATTGAGTCAAGTCTGGTCGGCCTGGCTATGAGCTATCAACTTTCCTAGACTAAACATTGCGTGGACTAGAGCGTAGACACGGTTTGGAAGCGTTTGGGCGTTGTCTTGACCATGCCAGCGTGGTGACCGCGTGAAGACACGGTGCCTGACAGCGTCTCGATGAGCTCTGGATGGCGCCTTCCTCTCTGTTCAGCACGTGCTCGATCCAGGGCTCGCCGACGCCTGCCGCGCCGCACCTACAGCCCCGACCCATCGCCCTTGACCTCTCCCTGGTGCTCGCCGACGCCGGAGACGCCGCAGCAAGCACAGGCACGTCGCGGCCAAAAGCCACAGTGCGTGCGTGCCCTTGTCCGCTTCTTCCATTGCCTCTTGTGCTCGTCCACGAGTGTGGGCAGCTCCTGCGTTGACAATGCATGCTTGCCCCCTCGCAGTGGAGCTTTTCATTGCCATTCGCCGCGCATCCAGGGAGCTCTGGCGGCGACACATCCCCCCTCGCTCCGGCTATTTATAGCGCCCCCCTCCTCGATTCCTAGCCACGCACCACTCCTCACCACCTCCACGAACACGTAGACGGGCCACAGCTCGGTCGGGCAGGCCTCTGGCCGTCGCCCCGACCAGAGAACTCCGGCGACCTCCGCAGCAAGGCCACCGCTCTCCGGTGCCTCTCGAGCTCAAGCAGCTGCTCGAGCGGGGCATTGGGGGTCTGTTGGTGCTGCCTGGACGCCGCCGAGCCCTCGGAGCCGCCCCTAGCCGTCGTCTTCAACCACTCCAGCGAACCCCGTCCGCCACCGAGGCTTGCGAGCTTGACCGCGAGCATCTCCGTCCACCCATGGCCAAGCCACGGGTACGGGCAGGTGCGCCACGAGCCCATCTTCAATCCTATCCCTCTAGCCTAGCCCCAAACCCCCTCGTCGCCGGCGTGAGCTCCGGCGAAGCGCCGCCCCTCTCTGATCTCGCTCTCCCCCTCTCTCTCCTGACGTGCGGGACCCACCCGTCAACCTCACCACTCACGTCCGAAGCAGTACGAGTGGAGGCGCCTTTTCTGTTTACGCCTTCGACATCACCCCCCCCGCCAGGATTTCTGTTTAATTCAAATTTATTCAGAAATTTGACTAAACTTTGACCAGCCACCATTTCTAAACCATAACTCCAAATGATTTGATTCTTTTTGCATTGTCTTTGTTTCAGAAAGCTCTAGCAGCACACAAAAAGGTGGATTTTTCCTTGCTGTCTAGAATTTCTGGTAAATTTCAGAATGGTTTTTGATAATTGTTTTTGTGGTTTTAATTCTTTTCAGAAGGAGAAGCTTGTCTTGAAGCAAACCAAGAGGGGTGTGATCCTCCTCTACACTAAGGCAAGCCACACCAGCATTTGGATGGTATTATTTCAATATCTATGATTTTCTACTTGAATATGAGTTTTTATTTGCATTTAAAATTATATATATATATATGTTATTGATTGCTAGTTAGTTTTCCATGCTGGATATGCTTGTTATAGTTACTGGTTAAATGCATGAACTTGTTTGGTCAAGTAGAATAAGATTTTTTGCACTAGTTATATTGCTATGGTAAATACTGATAGTTCTTTTATGAAGTGATATTTTCACTTAAATGATGAACTAATAAAAATATTGCTTGATAATAAAAATGAGTTATAACCAGAGAAGTTTTGATCTTGAGTAGTGGAAGATAATTATGTTGATAAGATTGATCCATGTCTATGAGTTGTTTGCGTTGCATGTCGATTAGTTGCATGGTTATGGCATAGTATCATTGTTATTTTATAAAAAAAATTTGTCAAAGTTAAACTTGATTAAGTTCAACTTGAATATGATGTTGATCACATCATGGTGCCACTGAATCGGGTTTTTATTCAGCGTGACCACATTTACCTTGTGGGAAGGTCTTGATTTGGTCCTTTGTTGTGCCTCTCACCGGTGCCTCCCGCGAGCGAAGGTTATGGGCGTGCATACCCTGGCCCGGTAAGCAGACATAACCTTGTGTGCTCGTTTTTGTTTTTATGGTACCTTGTCCCCGTTTGGGACCGTTTTGCCATGACGGTGGCCGTTGGTGTCATTGGTAGACACGGGGCCACCCAAGACCTAGCCCTGAGAGGGAGTTGGTCGGAGTCGCCGGGAGAGTTCCATGACAAAGGGAGGGTTTCATCGGAATGCTTTGGTCCACCCGAATGGGAGTGCGAGGCCAGGGTTCCGTAGTGTGGGTAAAGTGTGCGTTCCGTAGTGTGGGTAAAGTGTGCTACCTCTACAGAGTATATTTAACGTCCTCGGTTATGGGCATAGCTCGGAAGTATGTCACACCATGGATCAACCTTTATAATTAATCTTACAAACTAAAATGATTGTTGTAATGCATTGTGTTTCGTGTGATTCATGAACTCATGAGTTGTTCATGAGTGGTTGGTTTTCAGTTCTGACTCAGGTATGGTCACCGTTTAGTTACGAGGTAACCGTCTAGTAAGCGAGTCCGTGAGACTTGGTGCTCATATTGGTTTCCTTTGCATCTATAGAAGTTCCTGCATTGCATTAATTTGATTAATTGTCATGATATTGTCTGTCATCGTGCTTATGTTTTTTGTGAGCTTGCAAGTACATTCACTATACTGACCTGGCGTGTCATGCCAGCTTTCAGGAAAGTCGGTTCGCATCGGAGCGCATCTTGCGTCAAGGCCGTGTCCATGTCGGTGTCCCTGTGCTATGGAGTTCCTGATGCGGAGCATCCCAAGGTCATCCCCATGGACCTACCATCAACCCACCAAGTGCCTAGTGGACCCATGACTCGAGCACGTGCAAGAGCTCTCGAAACTGAGGTGACATCTCTCCTCTCACAATCCCACTTCGATGAACATGATACATGGATACTACCTCATACAGAGACATTGCGTATACTCAGGTATCAAGGAGTTAGCCATGGAGACGCTAAGGAGAAAGGAGAATCCGAAGAGGAAGATGGACATGAAGAGGGAGAAGAAGAAGGGCAAAGTCAGAAGAAGCCCGGACGATCCGGACCGCCGTCCGGACAATCCGGCCCCGGCCGGATGATCCGGACCCCGGCCCGGATGATCCGGACCCCGGCCCGGACGATCCGGCTACCTCGCCCAAGGACACCCGAAGCTTCACCCTGAAGCCGGATCATTCGGACCCAACCCCGGATCATCCGGCCACACCCGGACGTCCGGACCAGGACCCGGACATCCGGACCTCCCGCGGCGCCCACGACCCGGCCGGATCATCCGGACGCCGACCCGGATCATCCGGACTCCCGAAGTCCGGATCACCCGGACCAACATCCGGATCATCCGGACAGTGCCTGCATGCATGATGTTGGGCCAAGGCCCATGTACCCCTTCGCCCCCCAAACTCTATATATATGACTCCTCCACCTCTTTCTACGGTTAGCATTGGTTTAGCTCATATGTGAGGATAGCTTTTGCTCATCCATACGGATCATCTCCTCGAGAGAGACCGCGGCCCCTCTACGGAGAAGATCCCCTTGGATTCAAGACCCCCTCTCGGGTGGCCCCCATCAAGACCTACTCTAGGAGAAGAACCGGTTACCCTTAGTATCGTCCGTTGTTGACTTTGGATCGTGTATCCGCACTTGTGTTTCAAGGATCTAGCATATGTGTGACTATATCTTGTTGGTTTAGTGATTTCTCTTGTGTTTTCCCTCGTTTCCCCCTCGTGTTCTTAGACGGGATCCGCTCCTTTCGTGAAAGATCGGCCGTTTAGGGTCTCACCCTACATCATCTTGGTATCATGAGCAACGTTGATCATGATTTCGGAGCCTCCCCTCTTCGTTTTCTAGCTTGATTTTGTTGTTTTTCGCCCTAATCCAAAATACCCACAAAATAGCCCCAAAATTGTTTTCTTGTGATTTATGAGTTTTGATGAAGTTTTGTTGGTTTTGATCCATGAATTTTTTGTGTTGCAAGTGGATCTTACCTTTCCCCACCATCCGCACCTCGCAATCCATCCAAAATCCGCGAAATCGTCGAATTTGACCCCGTTTTCGAGTTCATCCCGAACCATCCCCGAGCGCAGTTGACCCGCCCGGATCATCCGGCTTCCCACCCGGATCATCCATATCTGCCCGGATCATCCGGCTTCCCACCCAGATCATCCATATCTGCCCGGATCATCCATATCTGCCCGGATCATCCGGCTTCCCACCTGGATCATCCGGATCATCCGGATCCTGGCCCGGATCATCCGGCTACCTCTGCCAAAACTGCATTTTCTGCAGTCTTTCCCCACCGCAACCTACGCCTCCACATACCCCCCTTCGACCACCACCACCTACCTTCCGCAAACCCAAACTATCACACCACCGGACCGCTACCAACTCCGACACTTTTTGCCACATTTGGTTTTGAGAATTTGAGTTGTGGCTCACCGTTTCCTAACGTGTTTCGGCTACTTAGGGACGGTTCGACATCAACATCACCACAGCTCATCTTCGCCAAGGACTACTACAAACGACTACACCATTGTGGTATCAACCTCACCTTGGTATCATCTTGGTATAGTGATACCATCATACTCTCTTGCATTTGCATTGATAACCCCATAGCCTTACTTTCGCGTCACTTACCCATCAAGACTAGCCTTTGAGTATTGCCGGCAACGTGACTTGTGCACGTTAGTGATCATACTTCCCATAGCATACATACAATATCATCGTGTTGCATATCTTGGTATCATCTCTTGTGTCACAAAGTTGTCATCGCATACACAATTGCTATCTTGGTTCGTGAAGCATTGCATGAGAAAAGAGCTCAAACAACAAAGAGCCAAACAAGCTTTTAAGCAAAAGGGAAATATAAGCAAAGAGCTTATAAGAAAGAACCATAGCATCATCCAACATTAAGATTGTCATACTTGATCATCTCGGATCATATCATCGGAACATCATACATAGAGCATACTTGGGATAGAAGTCGTTGCATTTTTGCTTAGTAGGTTGTGCACAAGTTCGTATCCGCCTATTGTGCAATCGTGCTAGCGTCTCTCTAGTGTTGTGCAACATGAGCATTTTCGTGGTTTCCACATTTTGTCTCACCCTTGGTTGCACACTCCCATTTATCTATTTGCGTGTGTGTTTCCGTGTACCATATCTTCCTATTGGTCTACTTGTTGCATTTACAACTTGTGAATCTTTTCCAACATTATTGAATCTTTCTTACTATCACATCAAAAACTTTTGTGCCACCATCCTAACCAAGCTCCACCATAAGCTTTTACTTGTGTAGGTGTGAGAAACCGACAAGAATTGGTACCAATTGTGCTATTTCCTTGTTACACATTGAGTGATCATTGATCCATTTTCAACATCGGTCAAGGTACATTTGGTATAAGTTCTTCTCTTTCTCCCACTCACATATTTGCTTGAATTGATGGATAGGCCAAGTTCCTCTACCAACCAACTCGCCATTGAGTAAGACGACGACCCGAACAACTACGTCACCAAGCTACACCTATTTGGAACAAAACAAGCCTTGCATCATGAGCAACTAGCAATGAACGACCGCATCGACAACCTCGCCACCGACTTGCGACTCTCCGAGCAACATACAAGAGACTACTTCGACAACAAGCTCGACGAACACAAGCACGAGAATGACGCAAGAATGGACAAGATTCGTGCCTTCTTGTTTAACCGCTCTTCTACCACTTCGTCCTACTCACGAAGGAGCCGCTCAAGTCGACACTCCGACGACACCATCTCCAGTTCAAGTACACCGACATCGAATACTCTTCGCCATGCCGCGCGTCAAGATCGTCAAGCCAACCGCAATCCTCTACACGACACCAACTCTCAAGAGCATCGACATCGTCAAAACCAAGCTACATTTGCGCAAGCACAAGAGCGGCAACGTCAACGCCAACGAGAACAAGAGGAACGAGCGCGCCAACACCAAGATGCACAAGATGCCGAGGTACAACAACAAGAACAACAACTCCATGAAGCTCAAGCACTTGAGGCGCAACGTGCCCTCCGAGATTCAAGTCACGCCATAGCCACGCGCAACCGGCAAGCTCGTGAGCAACAAGAAGCACTTCGCGATGAAGTTCAAGAAAGGATTTTTCAAGCTCATGTGCATCGTCAAGTTCCTCGTCAAGATCGACAAGCGCCTCCTCAAGTTCGACAAGAGCATCAAGTTCATCGAGAGCATGAAGACAATGGAAATCTTCCAAGACAAGAGCAACATGAGGTTGACAACCCTCCTCGCCAAGAGCAACATGAGTTTGTCAATCCTCAACGACATGGGCATCATCATCCTCGACCCCAACACAATGAAGAGCAACGATACGGCAAGCTAAAGTTCACCATGCCCAAGTTCACCGGAAGCAATGACCCCGAAGAGTACATCTCCTGGGCATTGAAGGTTGACAAAATCTTCCGCTTGCACAACAACGAAGAAGAGAAGAAGATCGCAATGGCATCCCTTGAATTCCAAGACTACGTCCACATTTGGTGGGAACAAGTCATTGAGCGCCGAGAGGCAAGAGGTGAACCACCCATCACTACTTGGGCGCAAATGAAGGATGTCATGAGAGCACGATTCGTTCCAAACTACTACAACCGCGACCTCTTCAAGAAACTCCAACTCCTCAAACAAGGAACCAAGAGCGTTGAAGAGTACTACAAGGAAATGGAGATTCCCATGATACGAGCCAATGTCACGGAAGATGTTGAGAAAACTATGGCACATTTCTGGAATGGACTCAATCACCCTATCAAGAAGATTGCCGACTTCCAACCATACTCGAACCTCATCGAGCTAGTGCATCAAGCTACCAAAGCGGAACGGCAAGTACAAGACGACTTCAAATATGCCAAGTTCTCATCCAAGTCCTACGGCTTCTCCAACACCCAAGCTTCAACGACTCCAACAACTTCTACCTCAACCAAGCCATCTACAAGCAACGACGACAAGTCAAGTTACAAGAAAACTTCGACAACCTCAAGTCGTCCTCCTACTTCAAGCAACTTCAAGCCGAGAGCTTCATCATCATCTACCCCAACCGATGAGACCATCAAGACAAGTTCCTTCAAATGCTTCACATGCAGCGGCCGAGGCCACAAGTCCTTTGAGTGCACCAACAAGCGCACCATGATCCTCAACGACGACGGAACCTATGACTCAATGAGTGAAGGAGAATTGGAAGCCCTTGAGCAAGTGGCCATGCACGGCCAAGTGAACAACGAAGACGAAGATGATCAAGTCTTTTGTGACGAAGATTCGAGCCCCGCTCTCGTTGTCTCCAAGGTCTTGACACTTCAACATCAACAAGAAGAAGACCAAAGATGCCATATCTTCCACACCAAGGCCGACATAAATGGAAGGTCCGTCAAGGTCATCATCGATGGAGGGAGTTGCCATAACCTTGCAAGTGAAGAACTATGCTCCAAGCTTCAATTGGTCAAGATGAAGCACCCGCACCCATACATGGTTCAATGGCTAAGCAACACCGGCACCATCCAAGTCGAGCATAGAGTACAAGTTTCTTTCAAGATTGGAGCTTACGAAGAAACTTTGGAGTGTGATGTCATCCCGATGACCGTGTGCCACCTCCTTTTTGGACGGCCATGGCAATATGACCGAGGTGTCATCCACAATGGGCGTACAAACCAATATAGCTTCAAGATGAAAGGAAGGGAATATGTTGTAACACCCTGCATGTAACTTGCCTTATTTGTAACTCCGACTCTTGCCATTTTCGGCTATGTGTTATGATATTCCCACCGTGGTCGGGTTTTGTCTTTCGTTTTGCATTTTGTCATGTCATGCATTTTCATATCATGTCATCATGTGCATTGCATTTGCATACGTGTTCGTCTCATGCATCCGAACATTTTCCCCGTTGTCCGTTTTGCAATCCGGCGCTCCTATCTCCTCCGGCGCATCCCTCTTGTTTTCTTTCGTGAGCGGGTGTCAAATTTTCTCGGAATGGACCGAGGCTTGTCAAGTGGCCTTATTATACCACCCGGAGACCACCGGTCAAGTTTCGTTCCAGTTGGAGGTCGTTTGGTACTCCAACGGTTAACCGGGCATCCGTAAAGTCCATTTGAGTGTCCAGCAAAACCCCCTCTAAAACCAGCCCAAAACCCACCAAACTCTCTTCGATGCTCTAGGTCGTTCGATCACGATCGTGTGGGCGAAAACCGCACCTCATTTGGAGTCTCCTAGCTCCCTCTACCTATATATACTCATCTCTCCCGAAATACAAACGCAGACGAACCCTAGCCCTCTTCCACCTCGCGCCCGGACAATTTTCCCCGCCGCCGGACGTGTCCGCCGCCTCCGCCCGACGAATCGGGGGCCGCCACCTGTCCCGCCGCCGCTCCAGCGCCGCCGGCCCGCGCGGCCCACGGGGCCCGGCCGCCCTCGCGCCCGCGCCCTCCCGTCCGCCGGCCCCGGCCACCCGCGCCGCCGCCGCCGCGCCGGGGTGCGCCGCCGCCGCCGCCCGCGGGCACCCGCCGCCCGCCACCGCCATCCGCCGCCGCGACCATCCTCTGTCGCCGGCGCGCCGTGCCCTGCCGCCGTTCGCCGCGCCCCGTCCCTCCGGCCTCCTCCTTCCCCTCGCCGCACCTCCTCCTTGGCCCCGCCGACGGCAGCCTCCAGCGCCGGCCGAAGCCCCGCCGAGCTCCTCAGATCTCAATCCCGTTTGACCAGAGGTTGACCCCGAGCCCCCTCAAATTTTCCTAAGTCCTCAGTATTTTTGCATATGTGCCCCTGTTCATCAGTGTATAACTCCTTACATGTAGCTCCGTTTCACGCGTGTAATACGTCAAATTGTTCGCCTCGTGATGCTCTACATTTCGTTCTATTGCACCATGTTCATTAGATGTCATCTTGATGCCCAAATCTCTGTTGCAAGAGGGCTAGTTGCTGTTATCCTCTGGTTCTTAGCAGAACTTGGAGATTTGTCATTTTTGTATCATTTAATCTGTGCATCTTATGGGCACGAGCTCTACATGTGTTTTGTTTCATCCCATGCCATCTTTCCAAGGGTGTATGCCATGTATTTTTGTGATCTCTGTGGTGACTAGCACAAGCATGCAAAGTAGGCCCCGTAATATTTCCGATTTCAGGAACTTAGTGATTTCTCTAAGTCCTTGTCTGCTGTTATTTTGTTGCCATGTAAACTTGATGCTACAGAGAGATCCATGCATATTTTGGAGATGTTCAGTAAGGATGTTTTGTAGCTCTTGTTGTAATTCATCCATTCCTGCCCTTGTTTGCAATTATTGAGTGCCAGAGCATGACTCAATCTTGCTCTACTTTTGATATAAAATATTTCTGGCAGATTCTTAACATGATATGCAATTTTGCCAAGCTTATTGTAGTTGATCCATACATGCTATGCTCTTGTTCTTGCCATGGATATCTTCATAAACATGCCATCTTGCTGTAGGTATGCTAGTTTTGTCATGCATTGCTTTGTGGTGAGTGCATCAAGCTCACAAAGAGGCCTACATATTATTATTTCTGCCATGCTCTGTTTTCTGCTGTCTGAAACCTGATAACGGAACTTGCTATGTTTACATGCTTGCCATCATATCTTCTGGTCCTTTTTGGCTTATGGTCAGTAAGGGACTTTTGTCATATGAATTTAGTAGAATACTGTGATGCCTTGTTTTGCTATGTTAAGTCTGTGATCCTGTTATCTTTTGCACTTTTGCCATGCTTGTTTGAGCTTGATATGTTGTGAACTAGCAGTAGCTCAGTGTTCATCTTTTGTCAAGCATCTCCTGTAGATTACTGTCATGTGCTTTGTTGCTATGTTGGAGTGCTGTAGCATTGTTGCTTGTTGCATTTTAAGTGATGTCATGCTGTTAATCGAAGATTCGTGTCATTTTTGTTTTGCTTGCCATTTGCAAACCGTGCATCCGTTTCTGGTGATCTTTATATCGATTTCGACCGAAATCATCTCATCTTTCCAGTGGCATGCTTGGTTTGTCAAGTTACTGCCTTGTTCATCATTTTCCTTCCGGAGCACGCATATGCATCGCATATCATATCTTGCATATCATACATGTTTTGCATCATGTTGCTTGTGCATTTCTCGTGGTTGATTGTGGTTCCGTTTGTTTGTGTTCTTGTCTTGGGTAGAGCCAGGAGACGAGTTCGTGAACGAGGAACCTGTTGAGTACGGTTACGAGGATCAAGCTTTCGACAACTCTGAGAACCTTGCAGGCAAGATGACCACCCCTCGAAATCACTTCTATCTTTGCTATGCTAGTTGTTCGTTCTATTGCCATGCTGTGCTACCTATCACTTGCTATATCATGTTTCCCATATTGCCATGTCAGCCCCTAACCATCCTTTCCGAGCAAACCGTTGTTTGGCTAAGTTACCGCTTTTGCTCAGCCCTTCTTATAGCGTTGCTAGTTGCACGTGAAGTTGAAGTTTGTTCCATGTTGGAACATGGATATGTTGGGATATCACAATATCTCTTATTTAATTAATGCATCTATATATATTTGGTAAAGGGTGGAAGGCTCGGCCTTATGCCTGGTGTTTTGTTCCACTCTTGCCGCCCTAGTTTCTGTTATACCGGTATTATGTTCCTTGAGTTTGCGTTCCTTACGCGGTCGGGTGATTTATGGGACCCCCTTGACAGTTCGCCTTGAATAAAACTCCTCCAGCAAGGCCCAACCTTGGTTTTACCATTTGCCCCCTAAGCCTTTTTCCCCCGGGTTTTCTAGAGCCCGAGGGTCATCTTTATTTTAAACCCCTGGGCCAGTGTTCCTCTGAGTGCTGGTCCAAACTAGAGCCCTTTGCAGCGCCACCTTGGGGAAACTCGAGGATTGGTTTTAGTTGTACGGACTGCTCATCCGGTGTGCCCTGAGAATGAGATATGTGCAGCTCCTATCGGGATTTGTCGGCACATTCAGGCGGCTTTGCTGGTTTTGTTTTACCATTGTCGAAATGTCTTGTAGACCGGGATTCCGAGACTGATCGGGTCTTTCCGGGAGAAGGTTTATCCTTCGTTGACCGTGAGAGCTTATGATGGGCTAAGTTGGGACACCCCTGCAGGGTATTATCTTTCGAAAGTCGTGCCCACGGTTATGAGGCAGATGGGAATTTGTTAATGTCCGGTTGTAGAGAACTTGTCACTTGACCCAATTAAAATACATCAACTGCGTGTGTAGCCATGATGGTCTCTTCTCGGCGGAGTCCGGGAAGTGAACACGGTCTGTGTTATGTATGACGTAAGTAGGAGTTCAGGATCACTTCTTGGTCATTGCTAGATGACGACCGTTCCGTTGCTTCTCTTCTCGCTCTCTTTTGCGTATGTTAGCCACCATATATGCTTATTGCCGCTGCAGCTCCACCTCATTAGACCATCCTTTCCTATAAGCTTAAATAGTCTTGATCTCGCGGGTGTGAGATTGCTGAGTCCTCATGACTCACAGATTCTACCAAAACAGTTGCAGGTGCCGACGATGCCAGTGCAGATGATGGGGTCGATCTCAAGTGGGAGTTCGACGAGGAACGTGGTCGTTACTATGTGTCTTTTCCTGATGATCAGTAGTGGAGCCCAGTTGGGACGATCGGGGATCTAGCATTTGGGGTTGTCTTATTTTCATTTGGATCTTGACCGTAGTCGGTCTATGTTTGTATTTTGGATGATGTATGGATTATATTTATGTATTGTGTGAAGTGGCGATTGTAAGCCAACTCTTTATCCCATTCTTGTTCATTGCATGGGATTGTGTGAAGATGACCCTTCTTGCGACAAAACCACTATGCGGTTATGCCTCTAAGTCGTGCCTCGACACGTGGGAGATATAGCCGCATCGTGGGCGTTACATATGTGCTACGACCATGTCTCCAAGCCAAGTCATCGCGGACAAGCAAGCAACCCATCGTGGAGAGAATAGTGAGAGAGCGAACCACCAAAAAGAAAGTGAGCGCGACAAGCCCAAATTGAATACCTCCACGATGAGCGACAATAAAAACTTAGTTCTATTTGCCACCAAACGTGAGCAGAGAGAAGTGTGTGAGAACCCATCAAGTGTTATGCACTATGTCCTTTTGTGCAAGGACGAGGCACCAAAAGCTAACACCTCTCACGATCTACCTTTAGTGTTATCTTATTTATTGCAGGAATTCCAAGATGTTTTTCCAGACGAGCTACCTCCGGGTCTACCTCCACTACGAGGCATTGAGCACCGCATCGACCTCATCCCCGGAGCGCCACTTCCAAACAAGGCTCCCTACCGAGTCAACCCCGAAGAAACCAAAGAAATACAAAGGCAAGTAAAGCATCTCGTAGACCATGGACATGTGCGCGAAAGCTTGAGTCCTTGTGCCATACCGGTCATCCTTGTGCCAAAAAGAGATGGTAGTTTTCGCATGTGTTCTGATTGTAGACCCATCAATGCTATCATCGTTCGCTATAGGTACCCCATTCCACGCCTTGACGATATGCTAGATGAACTTGGTGGTGCCACTATCTTTTCCAAAATTGATCTTAAAAGTGGTTACTATCAAATACGCATACAAGAGGGTGGTGAATGGAAAACCGCTTTCAAAACAAAGTTTGGTTTGTATGAGTGGTTAGTCATGCCTATGGGTTTATCGGAAGCACCCGGTACTTTCATGTGTCTTATGCATTATGTGTTTCGACCTTATATTGGTGAATTTGTTGTTGTCTACTTCGATGATATCCTTGTTTTTAGCAAATCTCTCAAAGAGCATGTCACCCACCTTCGTACCGTTCTACAAACTCTTCGAAAAGAGCAACTTTATGCTAATATGGAAAAATGCCTTTTTGGTGTTGATAAGCTTGTTTTCTTGGGTTTTGTAGTATCTTCTAAGGGTGTTCATGTTGATGAAGCTAAGATCAATGCTATTAAAACTTGGCCCCAACCAACAAATTTGTAACAAGTGCGTAGTTTTCTTGGTTTAGCCGGTTTCTACCGTAGATTTGTGAAGGATTTTAGCACAATTGCTTCACCTTTATATGCTTTGAGCAAGAAGAATGCACCCTTTGTTTGGGGACCATCTCAAGATAGCGCATTCACTGAGCTTAAGAATTTGCTTACTCATGCTCCCGTGCTTGCATTACCCAACTTTGACAAACCTTTTGAAATTCATTGCGATGCTAGTGGTAATGGCATAGGAGGTGTGTTAATGCAAGAGAAGCGCCCCATAGCATATTTTAGTGAGAAACTTTCCGGAGCGCAACTCAATTACCCCATCTATGAAAAAGAGCTATATGCTTTAGTGTGAGTTTTGCGTGAATGGGAACATTACCTCCGCCCTCATGAATTCATCATCCATACCGATCATTTAACACTTAAATATCTTAAGGGTCAAACTAAGTTGAACAAGAGTCATGCTAAGTGGAGCGAATTTATTGTCTTTTCCTTATGTCATCAAGTATATTAAAGGTAAGGAAAATGTTGTGGCGGATGCGCTTTCCCGTATATGCATGCTTTTTGCTCAACTTGAATTGAATATCATTGGTTTTGAGCACATAAAAGACTTGTATGAGCATGATCCTACTTTTGCCATTCCTTATGCCAAATGTTTGACGCATACATCTTGGGAACGCTATTACATCAAAGATGGTTATCTTATGAGAGCTAACAAACTTTGCATAACCAAGTCTTCTATTCGTTTGTTGCTTTTGCAAGAATCTCATGGAGGAGAACTAATGGGACATTTTGGATGCGACAAGACCCTTGCTACGCTCTCCAAGAACTACTTTTGGCCTAAGATGTTCCGCGACGTCAACCGCTTCACCAATCGATGCTCTACATGTCGCAAAGCTAAGTCTAAAGCTCAATCTCATGGACTATATATGCGTCTTCCATTTCTGTATCAACCATGGGAAGATATTAGCATGGATTTTGTGCTTGGTTTGCCTAGAACTAGAAATGGCAAGGATTCCGTTTTTGTTGTTGTGGATCGATTCTCCAAAATGGCTCATTTCATTCCTTGCAACAAGATAGATGATGCTTCACATGTTGCCAATCTCTTTTGTAGGGAAATATTGCATCTACATGGAGTACCAAAGACGATTGTCTCGGACCGCGACGTCAAGTTCTTGATTTACTTTTGGAAGACCTTATGTGCCAAGCTCGCAATGAAGCTACTATTCTCCACGACATATCATCCATAAACTGACGGCCAAACGGAGGTGACGAACCGTACGCTCTCCACTCTACTATGTGTGTTGATAAAGAAGAACATCAAGGAGTGGGAGGAGTGCCTACCTATTGCCGAGTACGCCTACAACCGTGCAAGACACAAGACTACCGGCAAGTCTCCCTTCGAGGTCGTCTACGGTTTCAACCCGTTGTCCCCATTGGACATTCTACCTCTACCACTCCAAGAGCGCACAAACATGGACGCGAGTGACCGAGTCAACCACCTCAAGAAGATGCATGAAGATACAAGGCACAACATCGAGCGCCAAGTACAATGACTCGCGACCAAGCTCAACGTCAACAAGCAACCCATGATATTCAACATTGGAGATCTTGTGTGGCTACACCGTCGCAAGGACCGCTTTCCCAACGAATGCAAGTCTAAACTTCTACCACGAGCCGATGGACCCTTCAAGGTGCTTGCACGCTACAACAACAATGCATACAAGATCGACATTCCACGTGACAAGTAGTCCGTGAGCAACATCTTCAACGTCAAAGACCTCTATCGGTACCATGGTGATGAGGATTTTGATCCGAGGTTGGATCTTCCCCAAGGGAGGGGAGATGATGCGGAGCATCCCAAGGTCATCCCCATGGACCTACCAACAACCCACCAAGTGCCTAGTGGACCCATGAATCGAGCACGTGCAAGAGCTCTCGAAAGCGAGGTGACCTCTCCTCTCACAGTTCCACTTCGATGAACATGAGACATGGCTACTACCTCAAACGGAGACATTGTGTATACTCAGGTATCACGGAGTTAGCCATGGAGACGCTAAGGAGCAAGGAGAATCCGAAGAGGAAGATGGAAATGAAAACAGAGAAGAAGAAGGGCAAAGTCAGTAGAAGCCCGGACGATCCGGACCGCCGTGCGGACGATCCGGCCCCAGCGCAGATGATCCGGACCCCGGCCCGGACAATCCGGCTACCTCGCCCAAGGACACCCGAAGCTTCACCCTAAAGCCGGATCATCCGGACCCAGCCCCAGATCATCCGGCCACACCCGAACGTCCGGACCAGGACCCGGACATCCGGACCTCCCGCGGCGCCCGGAACCCGGCCGGATCATCCGGGCGCCGACCCGGATCATCCGGACTCCTAAAGGCCGGATCATCCGGACTAACATCCGGATCATCCGGACAGTGCCTGCGTGCATGATGTTGGGCCGAGCCCCATGTACCCCTTCGCCCCCCAAACTCTATATATATGACTCCTCCACCTCTTTCTAGGGTTAGCATTGGTTTAGCTCATATGTGAGGATAGCTTTTGCTCATCCATACGGATCATCTCCTCGAGAGAGACCGCGGCCCCTCTACGGAGAATATCCCCTTGGATTCAAGACCCCCTCTCGGGTGGCCCCCATCAAGACCTACTCTAGAAGAAGAACTGGTTACCCTTTGTATCGTCCGTTGTTGACTTTGGATCATGTATCCGCACTTGTATTTCGAGGATCTAGCATATGTGTGACTATATCTTGTTGGTTTAGTGATTTCTCTTGTGTTTTCCCTCGTTCCCCCCTCGTGTTCTTCGTGTTCTTAGACGGGATCCGCTCCTTTCGTGAAAGATCGACCGTTTAGGGTCTCACCCTACATCAGTTCCACTTCATCGTTCTTCCGCTGCCGCGTAGTTCGTGTTATTGAGGCCCTCGCCATGTTCGTTAAATAATGTACATACTGCTCAGCAGCACCGTGTGTGCCGCTTGGCCTCGTATCTCGATGTAATATCAGACTTATGTAATCCACTAGCATCAATAAAGCGGTTGTTTCTGTACCATGTTGTTGTGTATTGCCAGAAGACTAGATCTCTGGGCTGGCAATGCAAGGTAAATCGGTTGCTCTATGAAGCTTTGTATGTCCGGAAATGCCATACTCCATTGAACTGGTCAAGAGGTTTCAGACCCGTGGAAAATTGGCACCCAGATACATCGGTCCGTTTCCAGTCATGGCTAGAGTTGGAACAGTTGCATATCAGTTGGAATAGCCGCCGGAACTGTCAGAAGTACACAATGTGTTTCATATCTCGCAGCTGAGAAGATGCATCTCGCCACCGGAGAAAAGGACTGATATGGCAGAGATAGAATTGGCTAAGGATTTGACTTATGAGGAAAAGCCAATCAGAATATTGGATCAGACAGAAAGGGTCACTCGCAGCAAAGAAATAAGATTTTACAAGGTTCAGTGGGAGCATCACACCGAAGAGGAAGCAACCTGGGAAATAGAGGAATTTTTAAGGACTGCATACCAAGAATTGTTTTCCCAATCAACCGAATCTGGAGGACGAGATTCATCCTAAGTGGGGGAGGTTTGTGACAGCCTGGATTTTGCCTTCTCTCTTTTTCCGGACTTGCCTTCTCTCTGTTTCCGGACTTGGTTTTTGCCTTGCTTTGATTTGGGTTTTGGAATCATTTCAAATGGACTTGGCACTTGGGCATATCCTTGACTTTCACCCAAGTGACCTATCTACTCCTCATTCAACAATATTTCTCTGATAAATCCCCAAAATAATCAAATGAATATTTTTCATAGAAGAAAAATATTCAATTTCCTCTCTGAAACTCTATTCAGAAACTTGTGCTCCAAAGCAACCCTCATTTTTATTGCTCCCAAAAATCTGGTGCGCCACGAGCCCAGCTTCAATCGCATCCCTCTAGCCTAGCCCCAAACCCCCTCGTCGCCGGCGTGAGCTCTGGCGAAGCGCCGCCCCTCTCCGATCTCGCTCTCCCCCTCTCTTTCCTGACGTGCAGGACCCACCCGTCAGTCTCACCACTCGCCTCCGAAGCGGTACGAGTGGAGGCGCCTATTCTGTTTACGCCTTCGACGTCACCCCCCCCCCCAGGATTTCTGTTTATTTCAAATTTATTCAGAAATTTGACTAAACTTTGACCAGCCACCATTTCTAAACCATAAGTCCAAATGATTTGATTCTTTTGCATTGTCTTTGTTTCAGAAAGCTCTAGCAGCACACAAAAAGGTGAATTTTTCCTTGCTGTCTAGAATTTCTGGTAAATTTCAGAATGGTTTTTGATAATTGTTTTTGTGGTTTTAAATTCTTTTCAGAAGGAGAAGCTTGTCTTGAAGCAAACCAAGAGGGGTGTGATCCTCCTCTACACTAAGGCAAGCCACACCAGCATTTGGATGGTGTTATTTCAATATCTATGATTTTCTACTTGAATATGAATTTTTATTTGCATTTAAAATTTGATATATATATATATATATATTATTGATTCCTAGTTAGTTTTCCATGCTTTTTATGCTTGTTTTAGTTACTGGTTAAATGCATGAACTTGTTTGGTCAAGTAGAATAAGATTTTGCACTAGTTATATTGCTATGGTAAATAATGATAGTTCTTTTATGAAGTGATATTTTCATTTAAATGATGAACTAATAAAAATATTGCTTGATAATAAAAATGAGTTATAACCAGAGAAGTTTTGATCTTGAGTAGTGCAAGATAATTATGTTGATAAGATTGATCCATGTCTATGAGTTGTTTGTGTTGCATGTCGATTAGTTGCATGGTTATGGCATAGTACATTGTTATTTTATAAAAAGTTTTTGTCAAAGTTCAACTTGAATATGATGTTGATCACATCATGGTGCCACTGAATTGGGTTTTTATTCAGTGCAACCACATTTCCCTTGTGGGAAGGTCTTGATTCCGTCCTTTGTTGTGCCTCTCATCGGTGCCTCCCGCGAGGGAAGGTTATGGGCGTGCATACCCTGGCCCGGTAAGCAGACATAACCTTGTGTGCTCGTTTTTGTTTTTATGGTACATTGTCCCTGTTTGGGACCGTTTTGCCACGACGGTGGCCGTTGGTGTCTTTGGTAGACACGGGGCCACTCAAGACCTAGCCCTGAGAGGGAGTTTGTCGGAGTGGCCGGGAGAGTGCCATGACAAAGGGAGGGTTTCGTCGGAATGCTTTGGTCCACCCGAATGGGAGTGCGAGGCCAGGGTTCCATAGTGTGGGTGAAGTGTGCTACCTCTGCAGAGTGTATTTAATCTATCGATAGCCGCGTCCTTGGTTATGGGCATAACTCGGAAGTAAGTCACACCATGGATCAACTTTTATAATTAATCTTGCAAACTAAAATGATTGTTGTGATGCATTCATGAACTCGTGAGTTGTTCATGAGTGGTTGGTTTTCAGTTGTGACTCAGGTATGGTCACCGTTTGGTTACGAGGTAACCGTCTGGTAAGCGAGTCCGTGAGACTCGGTGCTCGTATTGGTTTCCTTTGCATCTGTAGTAGTTCCTGCATTGCATTAATTTGATTAGTTGTCATGATATTGTCTGTCATCATGCTTATGTTTGTTGTGAGCTTGCAAGTACATTCAATGTACTGACCTGGCGTGTCATGCCATCTTTCAGGCAAGTCAGTTCGCATCGGAGCGCACCTCGCGTCTAGGCCGTGTCCACGTCGGTGTCCCTGTGCTATGGAGTTCCACTTCGTCGTTCTTCCGCTGCCGCGTAGTTTGTGTTATCGAGGCTCTCGCCATGTTCATTAAATAATGTACATACTGTTCAGCAGCACCGTGTGTGCCGCTTGGCCTCTTATCTTGATGTAATATCAGACTTATGTAATCCGCCAGCATCAATAAAGCGGTTGTTTCTGTACCATGTTGTTGTGTATTGCCAGAAGACTAGATCTCTGGGCTGGCAATGCAAGGTAAACCGGTTGCTCTAAGCCGGGGTGCCACATTGGGGCAATCTCCACAACTTAATTGGAGGCTCCCAACGACACCATGAAGCTTCACCACAATGGAATATGGCTCCGCGATGACCTCAACCGTCTAGGGTGCTCAAAAACCCAAGAGTAACAAGATCCGCAAGGGATTAGTGGGGGGAATCAAATTTCTCTTGGTGGAAGTGTAGATCGGGGCCTTCTCAACCAATCCCTAGAAAATCAACAAGTTTGATTGGCTAGGGAGAGAGATGGGGCGAAAATGGAGCTTTGAGCAACAATGGAGCTTTGAAGGGAAGAGGTTAACCCTAGGAGGAAGAAGACCCCCCTTTATATAGGGGAGCAAACATCCAACCGTTTTCTACCCAGCCCGCAACTAAGCGGTACTACCGCACCTAGGAGTGGTACTACCGCTTAGGCGGTACAACTCCGCACAGGACTAAGACTACACAAAGTGTATCTACGGTAGTGCCGCTGGTGCGGTACTACCGCTGACCCAAGCGGTACTACCGCTTTGGGTCTTAGTCCTGGAGATGCAGCGGTAGTAGAAGGTGCCAGGGGCGGTAGTACCGTGCCAAGTGGTACTGCCGTCCTAGTGCCGCTCTACTACCGCTTGTGGCAAAATGGGAACAGAACCTTGCATGTAAGAAAACCCCGCAAGCGGTAGTGGGGACGGTAGTACGGGATGTAGTACCGCCTGAGTAGTACTACCGCAGTACTACCGCCCTACTACTGTGAATTACAAACAGACAACCGAAAGTTGCACGCTCGGGGAAACCCTAAGCGTTACTACCACGGAAGTACCAGCGGTACTACCGCATAAGCGGTACTACCGTAGGCACAGGCGGTACTACCGCTGGCAAGATTCTGAAAACACTATAGAAAACATAGGAAATGCTCTGGAGATGGGAAGGAGGCTGTGGGTGCGTATGGGGCCGTGTACGTGTTGATTCCACCCATACCTTTCCGAAGCAGACCACCTCTTAATAGTACGGTTTTCCTACGACTCAAATCCACTGAAAAAGAAACGTAGAAAAACTGTCGTCTTCGAAAGGCTCTGAGGGGCGTCGAATCGTCCAGTGCCTAGCCATGAGATATCTGAAATGCTCAATGCACACAATTAGTCCGCAAATGCATTGTCATCAATCACCAAAACCACTTAGGGAGAAATATGCCCTTACAGATGTCATGGGAACGATTCTGACAGTAAGAAGTAGGGTACGAACAAGGGCTGATCCTAGCTAGAGTGCTAGTGTAACAGAAGTGTTTTACGAGTTCGGACCCCTCTCGGAGGAGGTAACAACCCTACGTCTCGAGCTTTGGGAGTGGTGTCTTCTTCTTGTATTTGGTGATTATATACCATGGATGCCAACCCTTGTCTTAATGCTATAGGCAGCTTATGTAGAGTGTGCCGTCTCTTGGGCTAGCTAGGATTTGATGATTGAGGTCATTACAGGCATTACTCTTAGTAACTGATGCATTGAATACTGATAAGTCATGAAGACATGCGCCTCTTGCTGCTTGAGAGACCAAGCTGTCCGTGTGGCTTCCTTTGTCTGAATCCTCATGGGGTAGCCGAATGGCTTGATGCATCCGGGTGGATGAATGTCATACGAGTGAAATGGATCTTGGTTACCACCTGTATGGATTGGTATCCCGGGGATTTCGGTGTCTGGTGTTGTGGGTCCTACATTCGGTCTAGATGTACTCTTTATGACCCTACCTGTAGTGGGAAATGGCAACCCCAACATTAGCCACCGAATTGGTTGAGATTTTGTAGAACGAGTGTACTAAAACTTGATTCGGCCCATGTACACTCGGGATGCCAAAGGAATTTGAAGGATCCTGAGAATGTCTACTGGATTAAAAATTGATTTGATCAACTCTTCATCCCATGTTCCCACGTTTGGATCAATTAGATCACTTACACTTGTCAACAGTGTATGACCATGGGGTGTAATGATCTTCCTATCTCGGCTAGAAGGGATCCAATGATCACTCCATATATTAACCTCCTCTCCTGATCCAATTCTTCGAATATAGCCTCTTTGAAATACTTCTAGTCCCTTCATAATGCTTTGCCATGTAAATGATGAGCCATTCTTTAAACTTTCTTGCAGAAGGCTACTATTTGGGAAATATTTTTCCTCTAGTATCTTTGCACACAATGACTCAGGATTTGCACACAATAGACATGTTGCTGCGGGAATTGGTTACAATATATTATGATGAGATTTGATTCATTGAAACATGAATATTTGATTTGTAATATGAGAAGTAAAACTAAAAAAATAAATAGGATTGATTTTATTTAATTATTGAGGTTACATGTGTACATGTCTATTTGGTTATATAGGATATGGTGGTGGACCACACATTGCAGCGGTATTCTTAGCTGACATTAAGGGTCTTATTGGATTATCAATGCTTGATTGCTAGAGATGTTATTTTAGTTATCTAAGAGTGTCAACTATGACATAGTGCACTTCAATAAAAATAGGTTTGAGGAATAGCGTCTCATCATATTTGCAGGTTGCAAGTAGATATTATAAAGCTGGAAACTAAAAAACAATATGCGCCCCGACATTTTTTTCCCGTCGAATTGCTTGATGTCACTGCATGACCCAGGCAAAATGCAGCTTAGATACCTTAAATCATAGCCTTGCTAAACTATGACAAAGCCAAGCCTGAGTATGAAAGTTTGGCTATTCATATTTTTGAGAATAAGCTGCGAGCTGTAGCACAATCCGGTAGATAGCTGCTGGTAAAGCCCGTTTAAATTTCATCTTTACAACTAACACATGATGAGAGCTATGAAACAGAACAGTGGATATAAATGTCGAATGTAGTGTCATAGATGAAACTTTGCTTGCACATAGGGCCCACCCAGTTACATCAATCAGAATAAGGCAAAGTAAACACATCCCTGATGCATGTTCACAAAATCGTGCAGTTTTCATTTATCCCTATAGTTCCCATGATCATCAGAGATAATCAAAATAAATAGTGATGTGACTGATTACAACTTTCCTACTGCAAAACACTCTATGTCATGGCTTCCTCTTGTGGTTCTACTGCAAATTCTTTCCTCCAGACTAAAGTTGAAGTTATCATAATTGTAACTGAGGAGGGTGTACTGATAATTTATCCTTCAGCGTAGGTATACTCCACGGGAAAATGAAGGGATTAGCGTAAGCTCCTTTGGACGCACAAAACTTAAAAATTTATTTTGAAGCAGGGGTAGATAGCACAGCAAAATGGACTCTCTATAGAATATTCTTGAAAAGAACAGACTAATTCATGCAAACTGATAAAAGTATTTTTCACGTGGCAATGATTATGACCGTCAAGGGGGTAGTCTTGGTTGCCTTTGCTAAACTTATTTAATTTTGTGCTTCAGACATTCTTCCCTCTTTAATTTGTTAAACATATTGACATACATTGTAACGTAGCACATGTAGCGCCGGCTATGTTGTTAGGATCGATCTCTATCTTCCTGTAACTGTAGCCTTATCTCTCCCTCTCTTTGCTTGGTTCACAACACTTAAGCCAATCTTCACATGGTATACAGAGCCTCCATCTTCCTATACATCTAGCCTCCATCGTTTTCCATCCACGAGCTCGCCATGTCCTCTTCCACCAGCACTCCTCTGGCCGGCCTCAATGGTCAGGTTAGAGAGAAGCTCACCCGGACGAACTACGTCCTCTGGCGTGTGCAGGTCACGCCAGAGCTGATCGGGGCTGGTGTCTTCGGCTATGCCGAAGGAACGATCAAAGAACCAGAGAAGTTCGTCGTCACCAAGGACAAAGACGGCAAGGAATCAGCCTCGCCCAACCCTCTTCATCAAGTCTGGGTGCGGGAAGATCAGCAGGTATTGGCATATTTGCTGGTTAATCTTTCCAGAGAAGTTCTTGTCGAGGTGACCAACATCCACAGGGCGCACGAGCTCTGGGCTGCGGTGGTGAACATGTTTTCGTCCCAGTCCAGATCGCGCGTGAACGACATCCGTGTCACCCTCTCCAACGCAGAGAAGGGCACGCAGACGGTGGGCGCCTACTTCACCTATATGCGTGGCCTCGCCCACAAGTTAGCAGCTGCTGGCAAGCCTCTAGATGAGGATGAGCAGATCTCCTACATCATCGCTGGGCTGGGTATGAAGTACTAGCCACTGGCGTCGGCCCTCGACGCCCGCACCGAACCCGTCACTCTCGATGATCTGTTCGCTCAGATGAGCAACTTCGATCAGCGTGTGGCGATGTTCCAAGGCAGCAACAGCAGCGGCATCAAGTCCTCCGCCAACGCCGCTGTTCGTGGTGGCCGTGGTGGCTTCCGACATCGTCGTCTGCCGCGCGGCAAGAGCAAAGGCAATGGCGGCGGTAACTACAGGAACATCAACGATGGCGGTGCTCCTCGCACCGGTGTTGGCGGACGGCCCTCCTCCAACAACAACAAGGGCCGCCGTTCCTCCTCCAAGAATCGTCCCAGTGCCGTCCGCTGTCAGATATGTGGGAAGCTGGGCCACTCCACCAAAGACTACTGGTACAGGTTCGAGGAAGATGAAGGTGACTCCTCCCAGGACGAAAAAGTTGATGGTGTTGCCGAAGCCTCATACGGTGTAGATACAAACTGGTACGTGGATAGTGGTGCTACAAACCACATCACCGGTGAGTTGGAGAAAGTAACTATGCGGGAGAAGTATCGCGGTCAAGACCAGATTCACACCGCCAGTGGAGCAGGTATGAGGATCAAACATGTTGGTCATTCAGTTGTTAAAGCCCCATACCGTCCAATTCATCTCACAAAAATACTACATGTCCCTAGTGCATCTAAAAATCTTATTTCCGTCCATCGTATTGCTATTGACAATCATGTGTTCCTCGAGTTTCACCCCTTTTTCTTTTTGATCAAGGATCAGGCAACGAAGAAGGTTCTCTACCGAGGTAGATGCGTTCGAGGGCTTTACCCGTTGATTCCGGAGTTTAGAAGATTCAATAAGCAAGCATATGGTGTCACCAAACTCTCAACGACGAGGTGGCACGATAGACTAGGGCATGCATCTTTTTCTTTAGTTGAACGATTGCTTAGGAAGAATAAGCTCCCATATGTTGGAGAGCGTGATATTGAATCCATTTGTGATTCTTGTCAAAGAGCTAAAAGTCATCAGCTACCCTATCCAATTTCTACTAGTATTTCTACCAAACCTTTGCAACTCATTTTTTCTGATGTGTGGGGGCCTGCCCCTAGTTCAGTTGGTAGGCATATATACTATGTTAGTTTTATCGATGACTATAGCAAGTACTCCTGGATCTATCTTCTTAAGAAACGATCCAATGTTTTTCAAGTGTTTCAAAACTTCCAAGCTCTCGTTGAATGAAAGTTTGATAGCAAAATTGTTGCTTTCCAATCTGATTAGGGAGGGGAGTACGAAAAATTAAACTCCTTTTTCCAAACTCTCGGTGTCTCTCACCAAGTGTCATGTCCTAATGCCCATCAACAAATGGGTCTGCTGAACGCAAACACCAACACATTGTTGAGGTTGGCCTTCCCCTTTTAGCTGGTGCATCCATGCCCCTTAAATTTTGGGACGAAGCCTTTCTAGCCGTCGTTCACATCATCAACATGTTGCCTAGTAAAGTCATCAACAATGAAACTCCAGTTGAAAGACTCCTCCATACCAAACCAGACTATACATCACTTCGTGTCTTTGGTTGTGCAAGCTGGCCAAATCTTAGGCCATACAATCAGCGCAAACTTATGTTTCGATCAACACAATGTGTTTTCCTAGGCTATAGTCCTCAACACAAGGGTGTCAAATGCCTAGATGTTCCCACTGGACGCGTCTATATATCTCGTGACGTTGTTTTTGATGAAACCAAATTTCCTTTCGCTGATCTACACCCCAATGCCGGTGCACTACTTCGCAAAGAAATCCTTCTTCTACCTCCAAGTCTAGTCGACAATCATGGGGAACAAAACTGTAATGATCACATGACTAATCCTCCTAATACCTTGGCTGAATTGTGTGATGATGCAGACCAGAACAGTGAAGGCGATGCAGCAAACAGACTTGAAAATGATGAAGAAACTTCCCAAACAGGGCGATATTTTATGTGCAGGGACTCAGGGGACAAATCTAAATCGGGATCGCCTCCCCGTCAGGACGACAGGCTATCCCCTTCGAGATCCACCCCTTCTGCACGCGTGCGGGCCGCGGGTTCTAGCGATCTGCCCGACAGCGACCGCGCCAGCCGCTCCAGCCCGGCCACGCGGCGCGCCTCCACCGACCCAGAGTCTTCCTCCGACCCGCACCAATCACCGGCCGCCGCGTGGCGGTCTCCAAGTCGCTTCCCCGACTCTGTCCGCTGCTATGCACGTTGACTGCACCAACCGACCGGCACGGGATCCTGTGAGCCGATCGACGCAGGCACTGCGGCTCTGACGCCCCCCCCCCCCGGTCCGGACTCTGGCGCAGCCCCGTCTGTGCCTCAGGATGCAGCCACGCCCGGATCTTCTATGCTGCAACACGTTGCTTCAACACGCTCGTCAGCCGCAGACAATCCTGATTCATAGGCGCCTGCTCCATCATCCGCCTCGGGATCACCCGGGGGGACTGCTGCTGATTCTCTAGGATCCTCTGCGACTGTTGCTGCTACAGCGCCTGCTACACCACCTTGGACACGTCTTCAGAGAGGGGTAACTCAACCTGTTAATTATAAGAAAATTATCAAGTTTGGTCTGGCATGTTCCACAGGTGAACCACAGTCTTTGCACGAGGCACTTGGTGACACACGTTGGAAACAAGCTATGGATGAAGAATACAAGGCACTTATAAAAAACAACACCTGGCACTTAGTTCCCCCACAACAAAGTAAAAATCTTATTGACTGTAAGTGGGTTTTCAGGATCGAAAAAAGGTCTGATGGAACTATTGATCGCTACAAAGCCCGACTTGTTGCAAAAGGCTTCAAGCAACGTTATGGTTTAGATTACGAGGACACCTTCAGTCCTGTTGTCAAAGTTGCAACTATATGCTTGGTTCTGTCTATTGCCGTATCCAGGGGATGGACTCTCAGGCAATTAGATGTTCAGAACGCGTTTCTGCATGGTGTTCTGGAAGAGGAAGTATATATGAAGCAACCTCCTTGGTTTGAAAACAAGAACACTCCCTTTCATGTGTGCAAGCTCGACAAAGCATTATATGGGCTCAAGCAAGCTCCCAGGGCCTGGTACTCATGACTCAGTCAGAAAGTGTAGTCACTTGGTTTTATTCCATCCAATTCCGATACATCTTTGTTCATCTACAATAAGTCAAACACAGCTATATTTGTGCTTATCTATGTTGATGACATTATTGTTACGAGCTCATCTGATGATGCAGTGACACGGTTGCTAAAGGACTTGGGTGCGGAATTTGCACTCAAAGACCTAGGAGATCTGCACTTCTTCCTAGGTATTGAAGTCAAGAAACTTGGAGATGGACTTCATCTCTCTCAGGAGAAATATGCCAATGATCTTGTAAAAAGAGTTGGACTACAAGGATGTAAGCCATCACCAACCCCTTTGTCTAGTACAGAAAAATTGTCTCTTGCAGAAGGAGAACTCTTGAATCAGGAAGATAGCACCTACAGAAGTCTAGTAGGTGCACTTCAGTACTTGACAATTACCAGGACATATATTTCCTTTGTTGTTAACAAAGTTTGCCAGTTTCTTCATGCACCCACCACAAGTCATTGGACTGCTGCAAAGCGTATAGTCAGATATGTGAAAGCCACTCTGAATGTTGGTCTTAGCTTTAAGAAGTCTTCATCTACCCTTGTTAGTGCCTTCTCAGATTCTGATTGGGCAGGAGATATTGATGATAGACGCTCAACTGGTGGCTTTGCGATAATTTTTGGACCTAATCTCATATCTTGGTGTGCAAAGAAGCAGGCTACTGTCTCAAGATCAAGCACAGAAGCAGAATACAAGGCATTAGCAGATGCTACAGCTGAGATAATCTGGGTAGAGTCCATACTCAAGGAACTTGGTATAAGACAGAGTCAAACTCCTTGTCTTTGGTGTGACAACCTTAGTGCCACGTATTTGGCTGCTAATCCTGTTTTTCATGCAAGAACAAAACATATTGAGATAGATTTCCATTTTGTTCGAGAAAGAGTTGCTAACAAAAGATTGGAGATCCGTTTTGTTCATTCCAGAGATCAAGTTGCAGATTGATTCACCAAGGCTTTATCAACAAGGAGTTTTGAAGAATTCAAGCGTAATCTCAACTTGACCAAGTTGTGATTAAGGGAGCGTGTTGTTAGAATAAATCCGAGGCATACCGTCGATCATCCGAGAACCAAGCAATCACACGAGCACGACACCGAGATTTGTTAACGAGGTTCACCGATATGGCTACATCCCCGGGGCATGACTACGGGCGCTCCTCCCCGTGACACCGTCACAATACCGCACCCGGTCACCCTGGACACCGGCACATGCCGCCCGCTTCCCCTGCGTTCCGGTGCTATTATGTTGGCATAGGTTACATCGTGTGTCTACCCTCGCTATATAAGAGAGGCCTAGGATACAAGTGTCCTACTAGGACACAACTCCACATCCTATGTAAACACAATACAACTACAAGTCCAACTGTAACCTACCTTGTACACAATATTCGACACAACTCTAACAAACTCCACCTTGATGAATATTCTCCACCACCTTGAGTTCGTCAATGCGTCAAACTTCCATGTACATTGGACCATAGCTTATCCCATGAGTACCGCTGCTACTCCAAAGACTCCATGTGACTCCACCTGCAACTTATAGTCCCTTCTTTTCTTGACCACAGTCAACACTCGAGCAAAATTAAGTTTCTTGTTACTCTAGTTTGTGCTCCCAACTTCCAGAGTATCAGTCCTGTTGGGAATCATAGCATAATTTAAAATTTTCCTACGCTCACCAAGATGCATCTATGGAGTGTACTAGCAACAAGGGGAAAGGAGTGCATATACATACCCTTGTAGATCACGAGCGGAAGCGTTCCAATGAACGTGGATGACGGAGTCGTACTCGCCGTGATCCAAATCACCGATGACCGAGTGCCGAACGGACGGCACCTCCGCGTTCAACACACGTACGGTGCAGCGACGTCTCCTCCTTCTTGATCCAGCAAGGGGGAAGGAGAGGTTGATGGAGATCCAGCAGCACGACGGCGTGGCGGTGGATGTAGCGGGTCTCCGGCAGGGCTTCGCCGAGCTTCTACGAGAGAGAGAGAGGTGTTGCAGGGGAGGAGGGAGGCGCCCAAGGCTGTAGTGTGCTGCCCTCGCTCCCCCCCTTTATATAGGCCCCTGGGGGGGGCGCCGGCCCGGGGAGATCAGATCCAAGGGGGGGGCGCCGGCCAAGTGGGGGGGAAGGGGTGCCTTGCCCCCCAAGGCAAGGGGGAACTCCCCCCCCCTAGGGTTCCCAACCCTAGGCGCATGGGGGGAGGCCCAAGGGGGGCGCCCCAACCCACTAGGGGCTGGTTCCCTTCCACTTTCAGCCCACGGGGCCCTCCGGGACAGGTGGCCCCACCCGGTGGACCCCCGGGACCCTTCCGGTGGTCCCGATACAATACCGATAACCCCCGAAACTTTCCCGGTGGCCGAAACTGGACTTCCTATATATAATTCTTCACCTCCGGACCATTCCGGAACCTCTCGTGACGTCCGGGATCTCATCCGGGACTCCGAACAACTTTTGGGTTTCCGCATACATATATCTCTACAACCCTAGCGTCACCGGACCTTAAGTGTGTAGACCCTACGGGTTCGGGAGGCATGCAGACATGACCGAGACGCCTCTCCGGTCAATAACCAACAGCGGGATCTGGATACCCATGTTGGCTCCCACATGTTCCACGATGATCTCATCGGATGAACCACGGTGTCGAGGATTCAATCAATCCCGTATACAATTCCCTTTGTCAATCGGTATGTTACTTGCCCGAGATTCGATCGTCGGTATCCCAATACCTTGTTCAATCTCGTTACCGGCAAGTCTCTTTACTCGTACCGCAATGCATGATCCCGTGACTAACGCCTTAGTCACATTGAGCTCATTATGATGATGCATTACCGAGTGGGCCCAGAGATACCTCTCCGTCATACGGAGTGACAAATCCCAGTCTTGATCCGTGCCAACCCAACAGACACTTTCGGAGATACCCGTAGTGCACCTTTATAGTCACCCAGTTACGTTGTGACGTTTGGCACACCCAAAGCACTCCTACGGTATCCGGGAGTTGCACGATCTCATGGTCTAAGGAAAAGATACTTGACATTGGAAAAGCTCTAGCAAACGAAACTAGACGATCTTTTATGCCATGCTTAGGATTGGGTCTTGTCCATCACATCATTCTCCTAATGATGTGATCCCATTATCAATGACATCCAATGTCCATAGTCAGGAAACCATGACTATCTGTTGATCAACGAGCTAGTCAACTAGAGGCTTACTAGGGACAGGTTGTGGTCTATGTATTCACACATGTATTACGATTTCCGGACAATACAATTATAGCATGAATAATAGACAATTACCATGAACAAAGAAATATAATAATAACCATTTATTATTGCCTCTAGGGCATATTTCCAACAGTCTCCCACTTGCACTAGAGTCAATAATCTAGTTACATTGTGATGAATCGAACACCCATTGCGTCCTGGTGTTGATCATGTTTTGCCCAGGGGAGAGGTTTAGTCAACGGATCTGCTACATTCAGGTCCGTATGTACTTTACAAATATCTATGTCTCCATTTTGAACACTTTCACGAATGGAGTTGAAGCGACGCTTGATATGCCTGGTCTTCCTGTGAAACCTGGGCTCCTTCGCAAGGGCAATAGCTCCAGTGTTGTCACAGAAGAGAGTCATCGGGCCCGACGCATTGGGAATCACCCCTAGGTCGGTAATGAACTCCTTCATCCAGACTGCTTCCTGTGCTGCCTCCGAGGCTGCCATGTACTCCGCTTCACATGTAGATCCCGCCACGACGCTTTGCTTGCAACTGCGCCAGCTTACTGCTCCTCCATTCAAAATATACACGTATCCGGTCTGTGACTTCGAGTCATCCAGATCTGTGTCGAAGCTAGCGTCGACGTAACCCTTTACGACGAGCTCTTCGTCACCTCCATAAACGAGAAACATATCCTTAGTCCTCTTCAGGTACTTCAGGATATTCTTGACCGCTGTCCAGTGTTCCATGCCGGGATTACTGTCACGACCGGTTTTTCAATAAAATAATTATTGAGAGACCAATCCCTTTTATGGACCAGTAAGGAAGAATTCCTTCTCACTGGTAGACAATATCTTGGTCACAGAAGAAAAATACCAGGAGTACTGAATATAATACAAGGTTGAGCGGAGACTGCCCAACAATTTATTACAAGCACGCCGCTAAAACAAGACGGCGGATAGGGTGGCATACTACTAACTCACGAAAATGACGGTGGTGGAAATATCACTGCGAAGCGAGTGATATGACTCCTGAAGACTACAGCTCTTCGAGCGTCGGAGTGAGGCTCGAGGAGACTTATTGCGGGTGGCGGAAGCGTATATAATACAAGTGACCAATATCCGGGATCGCGCAGGACTGACTGGGACTCCTCTAGGCGTCGGACGCGCAATCAAACTCTTCATCCAAGAGATCGCCCTCGTCAACATCTGGCCAAATCAACAAGCCAGGTGAGTACTATGAAAGTACTCGCAAGACAGTTCGGACATAAGATATAACAAATGTAAACATGAAGCTTATGAACAATTTATCCAGTGCGATCAGACATAGAGATAATAAATACTGGGTGCCAAGCGAGGGTCTGAATGACGCCTCGAGCGGAAACTGCAGAATAGTAATGCTGGTGCCAAACGAGGGTCTGAATGACTCCTCGAGAGGAAAACTGCGAGAATAATAATGCTGGTGCCAAACGAGGGTCTGAATGACTCCTCGAGATGAAAACTGCGAGAATAATATAATGCCACAGTCGGACGTCTGAGCGACATCACATAAAGGGCTTATATTTAATGTAAGAAACAAAAACACGCCACAGTCGGACGTCTGCGCGACGTCACATAAAGGGCTTATATTTAATGTAAGAAACAAAAACACGCCACAGTCGGACGTCTGCGCGACGTCACATAAAGGGCTTATATTGAAGCTCAATAATACAATAGTCCGGGAACATAAATTATCACAAGTACGAGACAAATACAAAGTTAGTCCATCCACAGGAATAATAATTTAACTGGATTTACCACTTGAGCTTGTTCACCGGGGACATGTTTCTCACGCGGATAGATATGGATATACTAATCTCACTACTTGATCATGGATACGATGATTTGGAAGGAATTGACTCTGCAGAGTCTGTACTTAACCACAGCCAACGGATTTCAGTAGTCACGGGGACTAGTTCCGTCTACGGTGTTTTGGAAGAAACACGTCTAACCAGTACACACCCAATTCAACCTTCCGAAGCCAGGGATCACCCTCGGCAACGATCAAGAAAAACCTTGAGACGGGGAGGCTACAACCTCGCGTAGCATGGGATCAAATTTCTATATGCGCGCTCTAAGGGGGTGCCCCCCCTCTCGGTCCCAACCGGAAACACCCATGCCCCCTGACCGGATGACTGGCTTTAATCCTGGGCCAAGGTACCATCATCCCGGCCTCTCTGTTTGGTGTGTACACGGAAAGAGGTTACCAACTTACTAAACCGCATGCTGGCAAATGAAACATGTGGTAGCACGGAAGGGGGAAAGGACGATAACGTGACTCCGTCCGCGTTAACGTCGGAGAAAGTCGGATGACGCAAGGCTGGTATGCTACAACAGTACCACCTTACTGCCCTTCATGTCACCACATGATTAGGCCATCTCTCATCAGAGATCATCGCAACTTTGGGACATGCAGGGAGAAGAACGATAACGTGACTCCGTCCATGTTAACGTCGGAGAAAGTCGGATGACACAAGGCTGGTATGCTACAACAGTACCACATTGCTGCCTTTCATGTCACCACATGATTAGGCCATCTCTCATCAGAGATCATCGCGACTTTGGAACATGCGGGTAGTTGCCTTACAAGCAACGAGGTATTTACCGACACTCATATGCCACGCACAAAACTTTCAAGCAAACATGCAAACACCTGTCATATCAAATGTTCAAAACATGCTTGCCTGGTTCGGAGAAGTCGTTGTCTAGCTCGGCGAAGTTCGCGGCTCCGTCACCTCTTCCGGAACCTACGGCAATCACGAAAACGGGTACTAACGTGAAAATCAACGCGCGCACAGAAACTTCTCCAAATATTTTTCAAATAAATCCCATAAAAAACTAGACAAAATTTGAAGATTGTCAGAAAAAGAATCACTCCAAAATCCCTTTTTATTAAAAAGTTATACAGGTTTCTGTCCAGGGACTTATCTGTAATGAAACAGAAAAGTTCCAGGGTTTAAACTGAGAAACCGGAAAACGCTTCGGAAAGAAATGCGCTAGCTAAAGGAAGAAAACGTATTTTGCCCGAAGGCGCCAACAGAAACCGGTTCGCGAAAGAATAGAACAGAGGCTGACATGCGGGGTCCACATGTCAAGTTTGAAAAGCTCGCCGGCGCCCGAAGACTGCGGTGGACGCCGGCGTCGAACCACGGCGAGTTAGGAGGATCGGAGGGTACCAAGAGCTTCAGCGTCTTCTTCCGCGTCGGTGGGTGGTGGACTCGACCAACAGGGAGCACCACGTCGACGGCGACACTATCTCCGGCGGACGGCGGCTCGGGTGATGATGGGGAACTCCGGTGGAGGGCTGCAAACTTTGAATTCAAGCGCGGGTCAGAAGGAGAGGTGCATAGTGAAGCTACTGGCAAGAGAAGGGAGGCGGAGGTGCACACACGGGGGCGAATCGAGCTGGATCCCATGGCGGGTCGCGGCGGCCGGAGTCGAGGAAGGAGACCTCCTCGGGGCTCTTCCAGTGGCTAGGCGTGCTCTAGGTGGAGTGCAGGGATGGTGGGTGCTCGAGTTGAAGCTCGGGGCTCTATTTATAGGCGGATCGACGGGGTGGCCGTGAACGGAGAATCTCCGGCGAGCGATTACGGCGAGGCAGTGGATTGGCAGGAGGTTTGAGTGGCCAGGCAGTATCAGTGGAGGTTACTGGTGTCATTCCACAGCTAAACGGAGTTGGTCTTGGCGTAATGGCGTCGGTCCACGGTGAGATGGCCGCACGGGCTCGACGGCGGCAGAGAGCGCGCTCCGCGCCCTGCGGTTCACGACGAGAGCGGCAGCGTGTTCGGGGGAGTGGAAGGCCACGCGGCGAGCTCCGGTGGCTTGGGCGGCGCTGGGTGGCGCCGTCAGCGCCGTGCCTCCCGCTGGCGGCCGCAAAGCCGCCGCTGGCGTCGGTCACGGGGCGGCGCACCTTCTGCTGCTCGTCGCCGACGTCCGCAAGGTGCCAGGCATTCGTGCGGTGCAGGAACAAGGGGGAGGGGACGAGGAGCAAGGCGACACAGTGGCACTGGCGAGATCGACAACCATCTCTGAAGAAAACGACAGTAAGCCACTGAACTGTTCTCTGAACTTTCTGAACCTGATTTTGACAATGCACTGCAGGTGTTCGACAGAAAGATTTGGCTATGAGATAAATTTTTCTGGGGCTGTAACTTGGTGAAGTGACCACTCAATGCACCCAGAGGCTGCCTGATTTTACTTGGAATTTTTGGAAAAGGATTTGAATGAATTTCACCAAATTTGACAAATCTGGTCCAAACTTGCAGCAAGTGTAGTTTGAAAAATTTGAACAGAAGGCCAGTGGATCTTCATGGATCTTGGTTGAGGGTTCAAAGGACTAGGAGGGGAAAAAGGTTTGGGGGCAAAAATCAAGACATAAATTGGAGTTCCTTTGTAAAACCAATGGCTAGAATAGAAGACAGAAATTTATTTGAATGAGATTTAAATGGAAAATGAACATAGGGGAGGTTCAACTTGCTGGATTAGATGCCAAACATGATCCAAAGATGAGGGAAGGGTTAGGAGAGAGGATTTGCACTAAGGCCATGGCAAGAAGGAATTGTTGAAAGTGGGAAAGGATTATTCCAAAAGCCATAGTGCAAATTTCAAAGAGATTATCAAAAGGCATTTTCCCAAGTGAAAAGTATTTTGTCTTGAGTCCAAATGAAAAGCAAGAACCTCCAAGACCAAAGACAGTTCTTGGGTGAATCCAAATAAAACTTTTGCCATAAAAAAAATTTGAAAGGGAGAGTTCTTTTGAAGAAAAACTTAAATCACCTCCCTCAAGTCAAATAAGAATCTTTTGAAAAATCCAATTAAAAACATGGGTGTCACAACACCTACCCCCTTAGGAAAAATCTCTTCCTCGAGATTTCTGCTGATCCTCAATTAGATATGGATACTCCGCTCGGAGAAAATCTTCCCTTTCCCATGTAGCTTCATCCTCAGTGTGGTTGCTCCACTGAACTCTGAAAAACTTTGTCGTTTTCTGACGGGTCCTCCGTTCAGACTCTTCCAATATTTTTACTGGCCTCTCTCTGTAGGTGAGATCTGGTTGCATATCAATGTTCTCATGAGGTACATGCTTATCCGGGTTACTCACACATTTCCTCAACTGTGAGACGTGAAATACGTCATGGACGTCTGACAGTTCCTTGGGTAGGTCTAGTTGGTAGGCCACCGTGCCTCTTCGTGCCTTTACACAAAATGGCCCAATAAATCTTGGGGCTAGCTTCCCCTTAATTTTGAACCGTTGTAGACCCCTCATAGGAGATACTCGGAGGTATACGGAATCACCGGGTTCAAAGCTGACCTCATGATGCTTCTGATCATAGTAGCTCTTTTGTCGGCTCTGTGCTGTCTTGAGTCTGTCCCTGATTTGTTTAACTTTCTCCTCGGCCTCTTTAAGCATGTCTGGGCCGAAGATACGGCTGTCACCTGTTTCTAACCAATTCAGTGGGGTACGACACCTTCGTCCGTACAATGCTTCAAAGGGTGCCATTTGCAGGCTGGCTTGGTAACTGTTGTTGTAAGCAAATTCGGCATACGGCAAACTCTCTTCCCAACTAGAGCCATAGGTGAGCACACAGGCTCTTAGCATATCCTCTAGGATTTGATTTACACGTTCCGTTTGTCCATCAGTCTGAGGGTGGTATGCTGTACTGAAAGCTAGTTGCGTGCCCAGGGCTTGTTGTAGGTGATCCCAAAATTTGGAGACGAATTGGGTGCCTCTGTCTGATATTATAGTCTTTGGGACTCCGTGCAAGCAAACTATATGGGAGAGATAAAGTTTGGCTAGTCTTTGTGTGGAGTAGGTAGTCTTCACGGGAATGAAATGAGCAACCTTGGTTAGTCGGTCTGCGATGACCCATATGGCGTCATTCCCGCGTTGTGATCGGGGTAATCCGACAATGAAGTCCATTCCTATTTCATCCCATTTCCACTCCGGTATCCTGTTTGGCTGGAGTAGCCCTGCTGGCTTTTGATGCTCGGCCTTGATGCGCTGACATGAATCGCAACAAGCAATAAATGTGGCTATATCTCTTTTCATACCGTGCCACCAAAATCTTTCCTGAATGTCCTTGTACATTTTGGTTCCTCCAGGATGGATCGAGTATGGAGCGGTGTGGCTTTCGGTTAAGATTTGTTGCTTGAGTTCCTCAATGTTAGGTACGCAAAGTCTGTCTCCGTACCATAGTGTCCCTTCACTGTCTGTGACGAACTTTGAAGCCTTACCAAGGTTCTTTTTCTTCTTTATGCCTTCGATGCTGGGATGTCCCTGTTGAGCCTTCTTAATTTGTTCCACCAGGGCGGGTTGTATCTCCAGATTTGATACGGTGCCCTCGGAGACTAACATCATGTTGAGCCTAGTGAACTCTTGTTGAAACTCAGACCTCAAGTTTTGCGGACCGTCATTGTCCGGGCTGGGGTTTCGACTAAGGGCATTGGCCACTACATTTGCCTTCCCTGGATGGTAGTGAATGCCGACATCATAGTCCTTGACCAATTCCAACCAGCGTCGTTGGCGTAAATTTAGCTCTGGCTGGGTGAAGATATATTTGAGGCTCTTATGGTCCGTGTATATTTCACAGCGATTCCCCAATAGAAAGTGCCTCCACTCCTTGAGTGCATGTATAACTACTGCTAGCTCCAAGTCATGTGTTGGGTAATTTTCCTCATGTTTTTGCAGCTGCCGTGAGGCATATGCGACTACTTTGCCATCCTGCATTAGTACACATCCGAGACCTTTTCGGGATGCGTCACAATACACTTCAAAACTCTTGTGAATGTCTGGCACAGTTAATACCGGTGCGGTTGTCAGCTTCTTCTTTAGTTCTTGGAACCTCTGCTCGCATGCTTCCGTCCATACAAATTTCTTGTCCTTCTTGAGCAACTGTGTCATAGGTTTTGCCACAGTGGAGAATCCTTCAATAAATCTTCTGTAATATCCGGCCATTCCTAGGAAACTCCGCACATCAGTAACGTTGGCGGGTGGCTTCCAGTCAAGTATGGCTTTGACTTTTTCAGGGTCTACGGCCACACCTTCTTGGTTCAGTATATGGCCTAAGAAATCAACTTGTCTTAGCCAAAATTCGCACTTGCTAAATTTGGCGTACAACTGATGTTTCCTCAATTCTCCCAAAACAATTCTGAGGTGCTCAGCATGCTCTTCTAGTGTCCTTGAGTAAACCAGAATATCGTCAATGAATACCACAACAAATTTGTCCATGAATTTCATGAATACTTTGTTCATGAGGTGGACGAAATATGCGGGGGCGTTTGTTAGTCCAAAAGGCATCACTGTAAACTCGTATAACCCATATCTGGAAGTGAACGCTGTCTTGGGGATATCTTCTATCCGTACTTTCAATTGGTGGTATCCCGATCTTAAATCAATCTTTGAGAATACCTTGGCTTGTGCGAGCTGGTCAAACAAATCATTTATCCATGGCATCGGATATTTGTTTTTGATGGTGACCATATTGAGGGCTCGATAGTCTATACATAGTCTCAGTGTCCCATCCTTTTTCTTTGTGAACAACACGGGCAAACCCCAAGGTGAGGAGCTGGCTCGAATAAATCCTTTGTCCAATAATTCTTTTATCTGCTCCTTCAACTCCACCAATTCTGAGGGTGCCATTCTATAAGGCTTCTTATAGATGGGAGCGGTGCCAGGTGCTAGTTCGATGCTGAATTCTATCTCTCGGTCTGGTGGCATGCCTGGTAGTTCTTCAGGGAACACATCAGGAAATTTGCATACCACTGGAACCTTTCTCAGTTCTGCAATGTCCATTTTGTTCAGTTTTGGTTGCTGTGATCGTGACCTTTCTTGAGCAGAAACTCTTATTGTCTTGCCGTGATGGTGAGTGAGAATCACTGTCCGATTGAAACAGTCGATGAATCCTTTGTTGGTGGTCAACCAGTCCATCCCTAAAATGACATCCAGTCCCTTACTCTCCAACACGATGAGTTCGCGAGGAATTGTAGTCCTTCGAACTCAATGACCACTCCTCGGCAGTAACCCTGAGCGATTTGCTTATTTCCGAGGGACTTGATGATCATAGATTTTTCCAAGGGAAGTATCGGAAAACCATGTTGCAAAACAAAACTCTTCGAAACGAACGAATGGGAAGCTCCAGAATCAAACAAAACCGTGGCAGGTACTGTGTTGACAGGGAGCGTACCGAGCACGATGTCTGGGGCATTCTGCGCCTCTTCCCTGGTCACATGGTTCAGGTGACCCTTCCTGTGGTTGTTGTTGGGGTTGAAATTGTTGCGCTTGGGGGCTGGATTGTTTCCACCATTGCTTGGCTTGGGTGCCGAGTTCTTTGGCTTTGGGTACTGTTTAGCATAGTGCCCTTCTTGACCACAAGCATAGCAGGTGACCCCTGGACGGTATGTGTACTCCTTGTCCCTGGCATGAAACTGTCCGACGGGCCTTGGTTCAGTAGTCGTGGATCTCCTTGTGTCTGTCCGTGGAACCTCAGTCCTGCTTCGGTGGTTGCGAGCAAGAGTCGTCTTGTCCCTCTTTCGTTTACGGATATCTTCCAGACTACGGCGCTCATTCTCCAAGGTAATGGCCTTGTCCACCAGAGTCTTAAAATCCGGAAAGGTGTGTACAATCAGTTGGCATCTTAGTGCTGGTGCCAGGCCGTCCAGGAATTTTTCCATCTTCTTCTTTTCTGTCATGTGCTCGTCGTAGGCATAACGAGACAGCTGGGTAAACTGACCATTGTATTCTGTTACTGACATGCCTCTCTGCTTCAGGTCATCAAACTCCCTCTTCTTGATCTTTAGGATGCTCCTCGGGATGTGTGCCCCACGGAAGCCTTCCTTGAACTCTTCCCAGGTGATGTTGTGTTCGCGGGGGTGCATGTGTAGGAAATATTCCCACCATGCTGCAGCTGCTCCAGTAAGGTAGTGTGGTGCATAAAACACCTTCTCATGATCTGAACACTGAGCAATGATCAGCTTCCTTTCAATGTCACGAAGCCAATCATCGGCTTCCAGCGGCCTATCGGTGTGAGCAAAAGTTGAGGGGCGAGTCTTCTGTAACTGAGATAACTTGGAATGTGGTTGATAGGGCTCACGGTGGTTTCCCATATTGATGACATGGTTCATCATCTCTTGGTGCTGTTGCTGGCTTTGCTCGAAGAGACGGCATACTTGAGACAGGGCTGCTTCGCTGTCTTGTTGACTGGACTGACCCTGAGTGAAATTGTTGCTAGTCTGTGTCCCGTAAACCTCTTCTGGCTGATTGGTCATGGAGCGAGTCCACGGGCGAGACATATTTCCGGTCTGGGGTATTATTGTGCAAAACCCATGAGAAAAACTGTGTAGCACAAGGAAAATTTTGCAAAGGCAACAATTTAAAAGATCTCAAGGTTTTCAAGGAAAAATAAAAGCGGTTTCGCATGGGGAAAAGTCTGCTTAACACAAATCTTACACGCGGAACACAAACACATGATACAGCACTCAGGATGTGCGTACACATTCCTGACATGTTATTTAGACTAGCGTACTATTCCGGCAGGCAGCAAACACACCAATACAAACTAGCGTACAGATAAAATAGCACATCATACAAGCAGACATAACGCGCGGTTACTCGGCGCTCTCAGTCGGAGATGGTGAAGATTTCCTTTCCCTTGCCGATGGCAAGACTCAGCGGTCCAGGAGAATCAACCTCCACCTCCTCTCTAGCTGGCTCCTGGCACGTGACGCTGCGCTGCGGTGATGGTGCGGGAGCGACGGGCGGCAGAGCGGGTGCGGCAGGCGGTGCGGCTCTGACTGGAGTAGGAGCGATGACTCGGTCGAACTCCTCAGTGGTAGGCAGACGGCGAGCAGTGGCCAAAACGGCCGGTGCATACGAGGCTGAAGACGAGACGAATGTCAGAGGCGGCGCCGTGTGGAGAAGCTCCTTCCTGCTGGCAGGACCGCCTCGGACTAAGTCCATGCGGGCAGCCACAAGATCGTCTACGAGGTTGTCGAAAGACTCCTCTAGAGCCTTGAGATACTCCACAACCATCTCGATGGCTTCATCTCGCTCTCCCCGATGGCAGGTGAATGCATAGTGACTGGTGTATGGCACATGGCATGGGAGGTAGCGGTAGCGACGAGTCTTCATCATAGGAAGGATGTCCCGAAGGCGAGCTATCGCCTCACGGGCAGCCATCTGCATGGCATGCCTCTCCGTAGGCATGGCCCTTCCCACAAAACGGAAGTGGCGAGCAGCAGAACGTCCTCCCTTGAATTGCACCACAGCTTGGTGCATAGACACGTCGTCACTGAGCTTGTGCTGATAGAGTGTGAACTCCGGGCGAGCTGCTGGCCCGATCGCGAGCTTGGTGATGGAGACGAGGAGCTTGACAAACCCCTCGGGTACGTTCGTGAACACTCGATTCTCACAGCTGTTGCCAGCCATCTACAAAAGTAGGCAAAAATTCTGAGTAGTCATGTCATAAATTTATGATGACCAACAGAAAATAGCTACAATTGCAAAATGCTGAAAAAGCGCAAAAGACGCTAATAACCAATTAGCGATCGCACCTAGTGGCTTCCTACAGTCAGCCTGGCTCTGATACCAAGCTTGTCACGACCGGTTTTTCAATAAAATAATTATTGAGAGACCAATCCCTTTTACAGACCAGTAAAGAAGAATTCCTTCTCACTGGTAGACAATATCTTGGTCACAGAAGAAAAATACCAGGAGTACTGAATATAATACAAGGTTGAGCGGAGACTGCCCAACAATTTATTACAAGCACGCCGCTAAAACAAGACGGCGGATAGGGTGGCATACTACTAACTCATGAAAATGACGGTGGTGGAAATATCACTGCGAAGCGAGTGATATGACTCCTGAAGACTACAGCTCTTCGAGCGTCGGAGTGAGGCTCGAGGAGACTTATTGCGGGTGGCGGAAGCGTATATAATACAAGTGACCAATATCCGGGATCGCGCAGGACTGACTGGGACTCCTCCAGGCGTCGGACGCGCTATCAAACTCTTCATCCAAGAGATCGCCCTCGTCAACATCTGGCCAAATCAACAAGCCAGGTGAGTACTATGAAAGTACTCGCAAGACAGTTCGGACATAAGATATAACAAATGTAAACATGAAGCATATGAACAATTTATCCAGTGCGATCAGACATAGAGATAATAAATACTGGGTGCCAAGCGAGGGTCTGAATGACGCCTCGAGCGGAAACTGCAGAATAGTAATGCTGGTGCCAAACGAGGGTCTGAATGACTCCTCGAGAGGAAAACTACGAGAATAATAATGCTGGTGCCATACGAGGGTCTGAATGACTCCTCGAGAGGAAAACTGCGAGAATAATAATAATGCCACAGTCGGACGTCTGAGCGACATCACATAAAGGGCTTATATTTAATGTAAGAAACAAAAACACGCCACAGTCGGACGTCTGCGCGACGTCACATAAAGGGCTTATATTTAATGTAAGAAACAAAAACACGCCACAGTCGGACGTCTGCGCGACGTCACATAAAGGGCTTATATTGAAGCTCAATAATACAATAGTCCGGGAACATAAATTATCACAAGTACGAGACAAATACAAAGTTAGTCCATCCACAGGAATAATAATTTAACTGGATTTACCACTTGAGCTTGTTCACCGAGGACATGTTTCTCACGCGGATAGATATGGATACGATGATTTGGAAGGAATTGACTCTGCAGAGTTTGTACTTAACCACAGCCAACGGATTTCAGTAGTCACGGGGACTAGTTCCGTCTACGGTGTTTTGGAAGAAACACGCCTAACCAGTACACACCAAATTCAACCTTCCGAAGCCAGGGATCACCCTCGGCAACGATCAAGAAAAACCTTGAGACGGGGAGGCTACAACCTCGCGTAGCATGGGATCAAATTTCTATACACGCGCTCTAAGGGGGTGCCCCCCCTCTCGGTCCCGACCGGAAACACCCATGCCCCCTGACCGGATGACTGGCTTTAATCCTAGGCCAAGGTACCATCATCCCGGCCTCTCTGTTTGGTGTGTACACGGAAAGAGGTTACCAACTTACTAAACCGCATCCTGGCAAATGAAACATGTGGTAGCACGGAAGGGGGAAAGGACGATAACGTGACTCCGTCCGCGTTAACGTCGGAGAAAGTCGGATGACGCAAGGCTGGTATGCTACAAAAGTACCCCCTTACTGCCCTTCATGTCACCACATGATTAGGCCATCTCTCATCAGAGATCATCGCGACTTTGGAACATGCGGGTAGTTGCCTTACAAGCAATGAGGTATTTACCGACACTCATATGCCACGCACAAAACATTCAAGCAAACATGCAAACACCTGTCATATCAAATGTTCAAAACATGCTTGCCTGGTTCGGAGAAGTCGGAGTCTAGCTCGGCGAAGTTCGCGGCTCCGTCACCTCTTCCGGAACCTACGGCAATCACGAAAACGGGTACTAACGTGAAAATCAACGCGCGCACAGAAACTTCTCCAAATATTTTTCAAATAAATCCCATAAAAACTAGACAAAATTTGAAGATTGTCAGAAAAAGAATCACTCAAAAATCCCTTTTTATTAAAAAGTTATAAAGGTTTCTGTCCAGGGACTTATCTGTAATGAAACAGAAAAGTTCCAGGGTTTAAACTGAGAAACCGGAAAACGCTTCGGAAAGAAATGCGCTAGCTAAAGGAAGAAAACGTATTTTGCCCGAAGGCGCCAACAGAAAACGGTTCGCGAAAGAATAGAACAGAGGCTGACATGCGGGGTCCACAGTCAGGTTTGAAAAGCTCGCCGGCGCCCGAAGACTGCGGTGGACGCCGGCGTCGAACCACGGCGAGTTAGGAGGATCGGAGGGTACCAAGAGCTTCAGCGTCTTCTTCCGCGTTGGTGGGTGGTGGACTCGACCAACGGGGAGCACCACGTCGACGGCGACACTATCTCCGGCGGACGGCGGCTCGGGTGATGATGGGGAACTCCGGTGGAGGGCTGCAAACTTCGAATTGAAGCGCGGGTCAGAAGGAGAGGTGCATAGTGAAGCTACTGGCAAGAGAAGGGAGGCGGAGGTGCACACACGGGGGCGAATCAAGCTGGATCCCGTGGCGGGTCGCGGCGGCCGGAGTCGAGGAAGGAGACCTCCTCGGGGCTCTTCCAGTGGCTAGGCGTGCTCTAGGTGGAGTGCAGGGATGGTGGGTGCTCGAGTTGAAGCTCGGGGCCTCTATTTATAGGCGGATCGACGGGGTGGCCGTGAACGGAGAATCTCCGGCGAGCGATTACGGCGATGCAGTGGATTGGCAGGAGGTTTGAGTGGCCAGGCAGTATCAGTGGAGGTTGCTGGTGTCATTCCACAGCTAAACGGAGTTGGTCTTGGCGTAATGGCGTCGGTCCACGGTGAGATGGCCGCACGGGCTCGACGGCGGCAGAGAGCGCGCTCCGCGCCCTGCGGTTCACGACGAGAGCGGCAGCGCGTTCGGGGGAGTGGAGAGAGGATTTGCACTAAGGCCATGGCAAGAAGGAATTGTTGAAAGTGGGAAAGGATTATTCCAAAAGCCATAGTGCAAATTTCAAAGAGATTATCAAAAGGCATTTGCCCAAGTGAAAAGTATTTTGTCTTGAGTCCAAATGAAAAGCAAGAACCTCCAAGACCAAAGACAGTTCTTGGGTGAATCCAAATAAAACTTTTGCCATAAAAAAAATTTGAAAGGGAGAGTTCTTTTGAAGAAAAACTTAAATCACCTCCCTCAAGTCAAATAAGAATCTTTTGAAAAATCCAATTAAAAACATGGGTGTCACAATTACTTTGGTATCTTCCTACCAAACTTACGGCAAGGTTTACATCAGGTCTGGTACACAGCATGGCATACATAATAGACCCTATGGCCGAGGCATAGGGGATGACACTCATCTTTTCTATATCTTCTGCCGTGGTCGGACATTGAGCCGTGCTCAACTGCACACCTTGCAATACAGGCAAGAACCCCTTCTTGGACTGATCCATACTGAACTTCTTCAATATCTTGTCAAGGTATGTACTCTGTGAAAGACCAATGAGGCGTCTTGATCTATCTCGATAGATCTTGATGCCTAATATATAAGCAGCTTCTCCAAGGTCCTTCATTGAAAAACACTTATTCAAATAGGCCTTTATACTTTCCAAGAATTCTATATCATTTCCCATCAATAGTATGTCATCCACATATAATATGAGAAATGCTACAGAGCTCCCACTCACTTTCTTGAAAACACAGGCTTCTCCATAAGTCTGTGTAAACCCAAACGCTTTGATCATCTCATCAAAGCGAATGTTCCAACTCCGAGATGCTTGCACCAGCCCATAGATTGAGCGCTGGAGCTTGCATACTTTGTTAGCATTCTTAGGATCGACAAAACCTTCCGGCTGCATCATATACAACTCTTCCTTAAGGAAGCCGTTAAGGAATGCCGTTTTGACGTCCATCTGCCATATCTCATAATCATAGTATGCGGCAATTGCTAACATGATTCGGACGGACTTCAGCTTCGCTACGGGTGAGAAAGTCTCATCGTAGTCAACCCCTTGAACTTGTCGATAACCCTTAGCGACAAGTCGAGCTTTGTAGATGGTCACATTACCATCTGCGTCCGTCTTCTTCTTAAAGATCCATTTGTTTTCTATGGCTCACCGCTCATCGGGCAAGTCAGTCAAAGTCCATACTTTGTTTTCATACATGGATTCTATCTCGGATTTCATGGCTTCTAGCCATTTGTCGGAATCCGGGCCCGCCACCGCTTCTTCATAGTTCGAAGGTTCACTGTTGTCTAACAACATGATTTCCAGGACAGGGTTGCCGTACCACTCTGGTGCGGAACGTGTCCTTGTGGACCTACGAAGTTCAGTAACTTGATCCGAAGCTTCATGATCATCATCATTAACTTCCTCCCCAGTCGGTGTAGGCACCACAGGAACATTTTCCCGCGCTGCGTTACTTTCCGGTTCGGAAGGGGTGACTATCACCTCATCAAGTTCCACTTTCCTCCCACTCAATTCTTTCGAGAGAAACTCCTTCTCTAGAAAGGACCCGTTCTTTGCAACGAAGATCTTGCCTTCGGATCTGAGGTAGAAGGTATACCCAATGGTTTCCTTAGGGTATCCTATGAAGACGCATTTTCCCGATTTGGGTTCGAGCTTTTCAGGTTGAAGTTTCTTGACATAAGCATCGCATCCCCAAACTTTTAGAAACGACAGCTTAGGTTTCTTCCCAAACCATAATTCATACGGTGTCGTCTCAACGGATTTCGACGGAGCCCTATTTAAAGTGAATGCGGCAGTCTCTAAAGCATAGCCCCAAAATGAGAGCGATAAATCGGTAAGAGACATCATAGATCGCACCATATCCAATAGAGTGCGATTACGACGTTCGGACACACCATTTCTCTGAGGTGTTCCAGGCGGCGTGAGTTGTGAAACTATTCCACATTTCCTTAAGTGTGCACCAAACTCGTGACTTAAATATTCTCCACCACGATCTGATCGTAAGAATTTTATTCTCCTGTCACGTTGATTCTCAACTTCACTCTGAAATTCCTTGAACTTTTCAAAGGTTTCAGACTTGTGTTTCATTAGGTAGACATACCCATATCTACTTAAATCATCAGTGAGAGTGAGAACATAACGATATCCTCTGCGAGCCTCAACACTCATTGGACCACACACATCGGTATGTATGATTTCCAATAAGTTGGTTGCTCGCTCCATTGTTCCGGAGAACGGAGTCTTGGTCATCTTACCCATGAGGCATGGTTCGCACGTGTCAAATGATTCGTAATCAAGAGACTCCAAAAGTCCATCTGCATGGAGCTTCTTCATGCGCTTCACACCAATGTGACCAAGGCGGCAGTGCCACAAGTATGTCGGACTATCTTTATCAACTTTACATCTTTTGGTATTCACACTATGAACATGTGTAACATCACGTTCGAGATTCATCAAGAATAAACCATTGGCCAGCGGGGCATGACCATAAAACATATCTCTCAAATAAATAGAACAACCATTATTCTCGGATTTAAATGAGTAGCCATCTCGAATTAAACGAGATCTAGATACAATGTTCATGCTCAAAGCTCGTACTAAATAACAATTATTGAGGTTTAAAACTAATCCCGTGGGTAGATGCAGAGGTAGTGTGCCGACGGCGATCACATCGACCTTGGAACCATTCCCGACGCGCATCGCCACCTCGTCCTTTGCCAGTCTCCGTTTATTCCGTAGTTCCTGTTTTGAGTTACAAATATGAGCAACCGCACCGGTATCAAATACCCAGGAGCTACTACGAGTACTGGTAAGGTACACATCAATTACATGTATATCTCGTATGCTTCATGTTTCTCAAAACGCTTTTGGAGACCCGGTTCTAAGCTGTAAAGCATGCCACACTGAACGAGGGAGTAATCATCAGCACGTGATTGCCAAGCGTTCATAACGTCTTGGTTCTATGGGATTGGTGCATCACCTAGCGGTGCTTCTAAGACATAATCTTTCTTGGCTACTATGAGGATGAGCCTCAGGTTCCGGACCCAGTCCATATAGTTGCTGCCATCATCTTTCAATAGGAACGCGTTGAAATTGAGGACAACGTTGGCCATTTGATCTATAATACATAGTGTAAAGATTTTAGACTAAGTTCATGATAATTAAGTTCATATAATCAAATTATTTAATGAACTCCCACTCAGATAGACATGCCTCTCGTCATCTAAGTGAAACATGATCCGAGTTTAACTAGGCCGTGTCCGATCGTCACGTGAGACGGACTAGTCAAGATCGGTGAACATCTCCATGTTGATTGTATCTTCTATACGACTCATGCTCGACCTTTTGGTCCTCCGTGTTCCGAGGCCATGTCTGTACATGCTAGGCTAGTCAAATCAACCTAAGTGTATTGCGTGTGTTCCGAGGCCATGTCTGTACATGCTAGGCTCGTCAACACCCGTTGTATTCGAACGTTAGAATCTATCACACCCGATCATCACGTGGTGCTTCGAAACAACGAACCTTCGCAACGGTGCACAGTTAGGGTGAACACTTTCTTGAAATTATTATAAGGGATCATCCTACTTGCTACCGTCGTTCTAAGCAAATAAGATGCAAAAACATGATAAACATCACATGCAATCAAATAGTGACATGATATGGCCAATATCATCAAGCTCCTTTGATCTCCATCTTCAGGGCACCATGATCATCTTTGTCACCGGCATGACACCATGATCTCCATCATCATGATCTCCATCATTGTGTCTTCATGAAGTCGTCACGCCAACAATTACTTCTACTTCTATGGCTAACGCGTTTAGCAACAAAGTAAAGTAATTTACATGGCGTTATTCAATGACACGCAGGTCATGCAAAATAATAAAGACAACTCCTATGGCTCCTGCCGGTTGTCATACTCATCGACATGCAAGTCGTGATTCCTATTACAAGAATATGATCAATCTCATACATCACATATATCATTCATCACATCTTCTGGCCATATCACATCACATAGCACTTGCTGCAAAAACAAGTTAGACGTCCTCTAATTGTTGTTGCAAGTTTTTACGTGGTTTGTAGGTTTCTAGCAAGAACGTTTCTTACCTACATATGACCACAACGTGATTTGCCAATTTCTATTTACCCTTCATAAGGACCCTTTTCATCGAATCCATTCCGACTAAAGTAGGAGAGACAGACACCCGCTAGCCACCTTATGCAACTTGTGCATGTCATTCGGTGGAACCTGTCTCACGTAAGTGTACGTGTAAGGTCGGTCCGGGCCGCTTCATCCTACAATGCCGCCGAAACAAGAAAAGACTATTAGCGGCAAGAAGAATTGGCAAACTCAACGCCCACAACTTCTTTGTGTTCTACTCGTGCATAGTAACTACGCATAGACCTGGCTCATGATGCCACTGTTGGGAATCGTAGCATAATTTAAAATTTTCCTACGCTCACCAAGATGCATCTATGGAGTGTACTAGCAACAAGGGGAAAGGAGTGCATCTACATACCCTTGTAGATCGCGAGCGGAAGCGTTCCAATGAACGTGGATGACGGAGTCGTACTCGCCGTGATCCAAATCACCGATGACCGAGTGCCGAACGGACGGCACCTCCGCGTTCAACACACGTACTGTGCAGCGATGTCTCCTCCTTCTTGATCCAGCAAGGGGGAAGGAGAGGTTGATGGAGATCCAGCAGCACGACGGCGTGGTGGTGGATGTAGCGGGTCTTCGGCAGGGCTTCGCCAAGCTTCTGCGAGAGAGAGAGAGAGGTGTAGCAGGGGAGGAGGGAGGCGCCCAAGGCTGTAGTGTGCTGCCCTCCCTCCCCCCCCCCCTTTATATAGGCCCCTGGGGGGGCGCCGGCCCAGGGAGATGGGATCTCCAAGGGGGGGCGGCGGCCAAAGGGGGGGAAGGGGTGCCTTGCCCCCCAAGGCAAGGGGGAAGCTCCCCCCCCCAGGGTTCCCAACCCTAGGCGCATGGGGGGAGGCCCAAGGGGGGCGCCCCAGCCCACTAAGGGCTAGTTCCCTTCCACTTTCAGCCCACGGGGCCCTCCAGGATAGGTGGCCCCACACGGTGGACCCCCGGGACCCTTCCGGTGGTCCGGTACAATACCGGTAACCCCCGAAACTTTCCCGGTGGCCGAAACTGGACTTCCTATATATAATTCTTCACCTCCGGACCATTCCGGAACCTCTCGTGACGTCCGGGATCTCATCCGGGACTCCGAACAACTTTCGGATTTCCGCATACATATATCTCTACAACCCTAGCGTCACCGAACCTTAAGTGTGTAGACCCTACGGGTTCGGGAGACATGCAGACATGACCGAGACGCCTCTCCGGTCAATAACCAACAGCGGGATCTGGATACCCATGTTGGCTCCCACATGTTCCACGATGATCTCATCGGATGAACCACGGTGTCGAGGATTCAATCAATCCGTATGCAATTCCCTTTGTCAAACAGTATGTTACTTGCCCGAGATTCAATCATCGGTATCCCAATACCTTGTTCAATCTCGTTACCGGCAAGTCTCTTTACTCGTACCGCAATGCATGATCCCGTGACTAATGCCTTAGTCACATTGAGCTCATTATGATGATGCATTACCGAGTGGGCCCAGAGATACCTCTCCGTCACACGGAGTGACAAATCCCAGTCTCGATCCGTGCCAACCCAACAGACACTTTCGGAGATACCCGTAGTGCACCTTTATAGTCACCCAGTTACGTTGTGACGTTTGGCACACCCAAAGCACTCCTACGGTATCCGGGAGTTGCACGATCTCATGGTCTAAGGAAAAGATACTTGACATTGGAAAAGCTCTAGCAAACGAAACTACACGATCTTTTATGCCATGCTTAGGATTGGGTCTTGTCCATCACATCATTCTCCTAATGATGTGATCCCGTTATCAATGACATCCAATGTCCATAGTCAGGAAACCATGACTATCTGTTGATCAACGAGCTAGTCAACTAGAGGCCTACTAGGGACACGTTGTGGTCTATGTATTCACACATGTATTACGATTTCCGGACAATACAATTATAGCATGAATAATAGACTATTATCATGAACAAAGAAATATAATAATAATCATTTATTATTGCCTCTAGGGCATATTTCCAACAAGTCCAACGCCATCACACACTGATCACTGACCTGCGTGAAAGTGAACAACTCACATATTGGGTGTCACACATAATAGTTACCTGAACTCAACATCACCGCTCCTTTCTTGACCACCTGTCTGAAACTTGAAGGAATTTCACCGTTGCTTGTAGTCATCCCGAGTCAAATTCGTAGTTATCTCACCACATGTATGACCACCAGAGCCCTGGCCCGTCTTCATGTCCCGTGCGCGCCGCACGCCTCGCCGCTATTACCGCGTCGAGCCTCCGCTATCCTGGTCGAGTCTTAAGGGTTGCGAACCCACACCACTCAACCCCACTGCAGAGTACCATCGATCATCGCCGACCGGTGACGAGTTTCACGCTTCCATCAGACCACTGGGCTCCAGTCCGAACTACATGTCACTCGCTTTTTCCCGCTGAATAGGCTCAATCAGCACTGAGTGAAGTCCCCCAGACTCCAGCTCCACCTTCAACATGACTCCATGGTAGATGATCAGTCCACCCTTGCGCCCCATCGACATCAAGCTCCGTGTGTACATCACCTTGAATCAACCCCGCGCCATGGTCTTGTCGAAGTCACACAAGCCTCAGGCTTGTGCCACGTGTTTCCACGCCCCAGAAGTCGGTCACCGTCGGCATCACGCTCCTATGTCGGCGCCGCCGATCCCACACCGTCTTCTGTATCAACCGACTTGCGTCGATCCCGTCAGACCATCTAGGCCAACCCAGCCGAACTTGTCCGACTGCAACGACACGCTCAAGGCTCCCAAATCGTCTTTCACGAATTTCCATCCATCACATGATAATTCCAACTCAGCTGACATGACTTCCCACAACACCCTCAAGCATCCATGTTGTGCCAACAAATCTTTCACCCTGTCTTCCATAACCCAAGGTTTTCAGTTTCGTCGAACTTCTCCCACCTCAAACCTGGTACCCGTTGACGCCATAGTTCTTTATACAGCAAACCCTATGAAAAATTATCTGAGCTTTCCACGCGATGCCCCAAATACACAAACAGAATCAGACTCTCCGGTCCTTTGCGTACTACTAGCAATTCCAACCAAAAAATCCTTCCGGTCTTCACGTGTTCTGCTCCTGTCTTGGCTCAACTCTGATGCTAGCGCTGCCTTTGCCAAAGCTTTGCAACGGATGCACAACACACGATGGATTTCCTTCTTCGCCAGTTGATTTGCCTGCCTCTCTTCCGTGTCATACGTGGAGACTCGGTCTCTTTTTTTCTCAAAACAAATCTCACTCAGCACGTTGCCTTTCTTGCTTCCAATTGCACACGTATCGCTAAAATTTGCACGCCGCGACCGATCGAGTCTACGCTCATCCATCTTTGCACGCGTCCTTCCGCCGTTGGGCTGCCTGCTCGCGTCCCTGCTGGACCGCACCTGCTTGGCCCAGCTGCCTTGCCGCGCTGCCGTAGGCCACGTCCCGACCTCGCCGACTCCGAGTACCTATCCACTCGGGTTGTTCGACCGCGCCGTTTCTTCAGATCTCGCCGACGATTAATTCTTCCACGTTACCTTCGCCTCTAGATCAACTGAAACGGCCTCGTAACCTAGCTCATGATACCACTTGTTAGAATAAATCCGAGGCATACCGTCGATCATCCGAGAATCAAGTAATCACACGAGCACGACACCGAGATTTGTTAACAAGGTTCACCGATATGGCTACATCCCCGGGGCCTGATTACGGGCGCTCCTTCCCGTGACACCGTCACAATACCGCACCCGGTCGCCCTGGACACCGGCACATGCCGCCGGCTTCCCCTGCGTTCCGGTGCTATTATGTTGGCATAGGTTACATCGTGTGTCTACCCTCGATATATCGCTATATAAGAGAGGCCTAGGATACAAGTGTCCTACTAGGACACGACTCCACATCCTATGTAAACACAATACAACTACAAGTCCAACTGTAACCTACCTTGTACACAATATTCGACACAACTCTAACAGGTGTTAAACATATTGTAACGTGACATACATTGTAACATAGTTAGGATCGATCTCTATGGTCCTATAACCGTAGCCTTATCTCTCCCTCTCTTTGCTTGGTTCACAAGTTGTAATCCCAACCAATTGTATACGCTATCCAGGAGGTGCGCCCCTACTATATAACACGCAGCGCGTCCCTCCAATGAGGTAAGATGCTTAAGCCAATCTTCACATAATTAACAAACTATTGGGAGATCGACAAATAATAGATGCTAAGAGACCGACCAGTGGACTGCTCCTAGAAGTATAGATCCAAACTTCTCTGAACAAAATCCAATGCATTGATATGTATAAAATACAGCAGAACTGATCCAATCCTAAAATGTGATGGTTAATTGGTTACTAATTCTAGATCAAGTTGAACTTTAGATTCGATAATAAAAAATAATTAGGGAAAGAGTCATGCATTACCCGTTGAGCCTGCACACGAGAACATTGACGCCAATGATAGGGAGCAGTAGTTTGCACACTACAATCAAATTCCATGCGCTTAGGGTGGCACTACAGATGTTGAGAAGACAAAAGAGACAATAAGGAGAGTAGTTTGTTACATGCGAGCATATCCCAACTGCACTGCCTCTTCTTCGTCTCCCACCTCACACCATGCCGACCGGCTCGCCGGGCTCCAGGCTAGAGGAAAAGCAGGAGGGCTATTCGGCGGGCGGCAGCAAGATCTTGGTGGCTCGCAACAATGCTAGGTGGCGGGCAGCCGCAGGCGGGAGAAGCCCATGCGGACGGTTGGTGTTGCTCGGCCAAGCGAAGCCCATGCGGGAGCCAGCAGCACACTATGGGCATGTGATGGTTCCGTCCAGGCACGATGCGGTGGAGCAACATCCAACCCCATTTTGGCATCGATGTCGCTCGCGCTGGAGCGAGTAGGTGGAAAGATGAGATGCGTTGGGAAGTGAGAGACCACGATGCACCTGGGCTCTTCGTCGAGTTATAAACGGGATGCGCCATCCGTTACGAATAGGAAGCAATGGGTTGCTTCAGTGACCAGGGCTGCAACGCATCAAGTACATGAATGAATCGTAAGGAAACGACGTATGGATTCAGTGGCCAGGATGGTAACGTACTATGAATAACTGAATCCTGTGGAAACGACGGGTCACTCCGGTGAACAGGATCCTTGTGTATTAAGGAAAACTTTAAGTCCCACGATTTGTTAATGAAATTGTGTGTGCGCCAGCTGTAAAAATAGAGATGATGTGCCTGCAAATGGAATCTGTTTTTGCTTAGGTGGCATGGTTGATGATGTGGACAGCTCGCATGTTGAGATAAATCAAGTAGTGGGGGTGAATTTCTTAAGTATATAGGATTCTCCAACACTGTTTCGCCAACATTGCAAATTAAAAGAATAAAGATCTCTAAATCCCATTCCTCCCTCACTTTTTGGATAACAAAGTTTCCACCAAGCATACCAATGCATCTTTTTGTGTTCCTCGTCATCTCCCCACCAGAATTGGGCAATAATATCAGTTATCTCCTTACATATGCCTTTAGGAATGCAAAACACAAACATAGCAAAAACAGGAATAGCTTGAGCCACAACTTTAAGTAGAATCTCCTTACCCCTTGTAGACGATTGTTTTTCCATCCATCCTTGGATTCGTTGTCTAATTCTGTCACAAAAGTGTCTGAAGCAATCACTCCTATCTGCCCCAACTAATGTACGTAATCCCAAATGTTTATTAGAAAGTGCCTCAGTATCAATATTTAACTCTTAAAAAATTTCAGATCTCGTGAGGACACTTGTATTAGGACTGAAGTAAATGCTTGATTTTGCCAAACTCACCATCTGACCCGAACTCTAGCAGTAGGTATCTAGAACTTGTTGTAAGGAAATTACATTTAAAACATTTGCTTTCATGAGAATCAAAGAATCGCCAGGAAATAAAAGGTGTGATACAGACGGTGCATTTCTACACACTATAACCCCCTCTATGCCACCGGCTTCTTTTTCAAACTGCAATAAACTAGACAATCCCTCTGCGCAAAGGAGGAATAGATATGGGGACAAAGGTTCCCCTTGCCTAATCCCCCTGCCATGGGTAAATATATCAGTCTCATGTGAATTGAATCTTACTTTATGCCGCACTTATTCAACGCAAGCCATCATCATCTCAATCCATTGTTCATGGAATCCAAGCTTCTGCATCATGTTTCTCAGAAATATCCATTCAACCCGATCATAAGCTTTATGCATATCCAGTTTAACCACACACAAACCTGCTTAGCCAGATCTTTTATTTTTAATCTTATGCACGCATTCATAAGCAATAAGAATATTATCCGATATGAGTCTCCCTGGGACGAAAGCACTCTGGGTTGGGGAGACTATTTCAGGGAGAATGCTTTTTAATCTTAGTGAATGCATTTTTTATATGATTTTGAACAGGACATTGCATAAACTAATGGGTTTGAATTGTGTTACCGGTTATGGAGTGTCAATCTTTGGGATCATAACAATGCATGTATCATTCCACTCCGCTGGTATTTGCTGAGAATTGATTGCTAAAAGGACTTCATTAGTGATCTCATCTCGCAAGATGTGCCAATATTTTTTAAAGAAAACCACATGAAGGCCATCCGGACCCGGCGGTTTTAAATCACCAATACTGAAAACTGCTTTACGTACATCCTCTGCTATGAATGGAGATAACAAAAAATCTTTCATTTGCGACGTTACTTTTGTATTCACTTTCTCTAACAGTACCAGATCTGTTTGTTGGACTTCAGATGTGAAAAGGTTAGTAAAATAATTTTGAATATGAGGAGACAAGGCAGCTGTACCTTCCAACTCATTCCCACCATCAACTTTCAGTTTTTTAATAAAATTCTTCTTCCTCCTAGCAGATGCATCAGCGTGAAAAAATTCCAGTCTCCTTTTTTTAACCAGTTGGTCGTTGATCTTTGCTGCCATTGGATCTCCTCCAGTTCTAACAGATATCCAATTAACTCTGCCAATTCTTTTTTCACTGCACCATTTTCATCATTAATTTATAGGTCCAGACATAGCTCTCTCAAGATCTCTCTGGGCTTTTCGAAGTCGTTTTTTTTTTTGTTTCTTCACAACCCTTTGGTCCCAATCATGGAATTGACTATGCATCCGTGTAAGCTTTTCATATACTGAATTTGCTGTCAGGTCGGCCGAAACCATTGTCCATGCATCTAATACAGTGTCAGAACCATCTAGCTTCGAATCTTTTTACATGCACTTCACTCCCAGCCTGTTGCGAAGCACTCAAGTACTCCGTCTCAACCAAGAGGGGGCGGTGATCAGAATGATTGTACTGTAGATTTTCAAGCGCAGCATGAGGGAACAACATAGACCATGAATTATTTACTAGCCCACGGTCATGACAAGTGAAGCAATCGCCTACAAACCCAAGATCTTTCAGATTGCAGTCATCTTTTTCGGACTCGAATGCATGCATATTGTTGTGGGCGTGGGTTCCCCATCTCTTTCTCATGTAAAAACTGAATCTCATTCAAATCACCTATTAGCAACCATGGCAAACTGTTACTTCGGTGTATTTGCCTCATCGGTTCCATGTTTTGTACTTATTCTCCCAACAGAATTCGCCATACATACCAGTCAATCTCCACTGTTGATTTTGTCCATCCTCTACTCTGACATCAATAAACATTGGGTCCAAATCAAGCCTATGAACGTTGATATCCTTTTTCCAGTACAGTGCCAATCCACCCTTCCTACCATCACTCTCACAAACTAGTTTATGATCCATCTTAAGCCGTTTCCGTAAACATTCTGCCGGATAACTCTTGAGGTACGTCTTCAACAAAAACAGCACATCGGGGTTACATTTACGTTGGACATCCAACAATGCTTGAATTGCCAGGGCGTTCCTAAGTCCCCGACAATTCCACGGTAGCAGTTTCATTGCGTCCAAAACAATCCAGAACAGACTCAATTCTCCGTCAAGATCAAAGGCACATCCACGTACTAAACAGACCACAAAACCAACTACTCCAGCAACAAAACTCCACGACACTAAGACTCTGAATGTCCCTGGAGCGAAACACTAGACGACTAGGTGAGCCGACTAGGACAACGGATCCATGCCCAGACCTGAACTGTTAGAGTTAAGCACGACTCGGTTAGCTTGTCCGGCACGGATAGGATACAGTAACCGTGTAGGTATAGGTTTAGTAGCTAGGTTTGCTACTATATATACTTACGTGTACCCCTTGTAAGCAATCACAACGAACCAGATCAATACAAGAGAAAAGAAAAGCCCAGGAGCGACACGCCCCTGTAGCTATCACCAAAAGATGTTTCCTCTGTCCAGTTTGTTTCGTACGCAAGTGTTTCGCCGACCACGTCGAAGTTCATCGAGAGATCAGCCGATCCTAGCGTTAGTGAAAGCCCAGGTTCAAGTACGTATGTTACGTGCATGCTGGTCTACTATTCATCAATCAAGCTGATTGTTTGACTGTCTAGCTAGCTTGCACATAGTGCTCCTGGGAGTTTTGGTCTAGCGATCAAAAGCCAACAGTTGGTATCTAGAGTCTCGACGATCTACGATGACGGACAGCGACGCTGAGTCGGTCAAGTCCGGTAACGGCGGTTCCAAGGGGAACAAGTCCGGCAACGGCGGTTCCAAGGCGAACAAGAACAGCGACAAGGTGAAGAAGGGCGGCAAGTCAGCGACTAGTGGTGGAGGAACGGGCGGCGCCAACGTACTGGCGCATCGCAACATCCCCATCCAGTACCCGATGCTCACCGGCGCCAACTACGACGTGTGGGCGGTGAAGATGAAGATTATTCTCCGAACCCTTCGAGTGTGGGAGGCCATCACGGACGACGACGTCGACCAGGAGTGCGATGAAGGTGCCATGGCCGCCATAGCCCAGTCTGTGCCGGATTCCGTGCTGATGACATTGGCGGAGTTCGAGACAGCAAGAGAGGCGTGGAACGCACTCAAAGAGATGAGGATTGGAGAAGATCACGTCACGAAGGCTCGGGCACAAGTGCTGAAGCGCCAATTTCACAAGTTGCGGATGGAGGAAACTGAATCGGTGAACGACTATGCCATGCGTCTGACTACTTTGGTGGGAGAGATCCGCGCGCTTGGTGCAAAGCTCGAGGAGTCCGAGATTGTGGAGAAGTTTTTCAGTTCGGTGACTGATAAATTCACATACATCATCGGCACGCTTGAGCAGCTTTACGACATTGATGACATTACCATAATGGAGGCGATCGGACGCTTGCGGACGTGGGGAGAGAATGCTCGTGGTTGTCGGGGCAAAGGAGGAGGTAATGACCAACTCATCGCGCGCAGATTGGGAGTCCCCAAGTAGCAAAGGGAGGCGCAACATTGGCGAAGGCTCAAGCAACGCGATGCGCGGCGGACAAACCGAAGAAGGCCAAGGAAAAGGCAAGCCACACGGTCGTGGTAAGGCGGACCGATCTAAAGAGCGGAAGCCACGGAACTTGGATATGTCCGAGGTCAAGTGCTATAACTGCAACGAGATGGGTCACTTTGCGAAGGATTGTCTGGAGCCTAACAAGCGGGAGATCGAAGCAAATTTGGCGAAGCAGGAAGACGAATGTCCAGGTCTTCTGATGGCCGAAGTTTGTGATCTCGTCTAAACTATGGTTGTGAAACCAAGCCGGAAGGTGCTACTTCATGAGAAGAAAGTAATACCGAAGTTATTCGGAAACCAGAACGTGTCGTGGTATCTAGACACAGGTGCCAATAACCACATGACGGGGTGCAAGGAGAAGTTTCTCGAGCTAGAATATGATGTTCAAGGCTCGGTCAAGTTCGGTGATGGTTCAAATGTGGAGATTTGCGGGCAAGGTTCTGTCCTCTTCGAGGGTCTCACAGGAGAACATCGCATACTCACCGGAGTGTACTACATCCCACGGCTTCGCAACAACATCATCTCTGTCGGGAAACTTGACGAGAATGGATGCAAGGTGGATATTGAGAACGGAGTGATGACGATCTTCGACAACCTCCGAAACGTGCTAGCCCGTGTGAATCGCACGCGGAACAGGCTCTATATCTTCAACCTTGATCAATCACAACCGGAGTGTTGGCTCGTCAAGAGTGATGATGATTCGTGGTTATGGCATGCTAGATTTGGACACGTTAACTTCTACGCCTTGAAGAAGATGTCGAAGATGGAGATGGTATCTGGGATGCCGTTTATTGACCATGTTGACTGAGTATGTGATGGGTGCTTGGTCGGAAAATAGCACCGCAGGCCGTTCCCTGCTCAGTCTACCTATCGTGCAAGTGATGCACTCGAGCTGCTCCATGGTGATCTATGTGGCCCTATCACCCCAGCAACTCACGGAGGAAAGAAGTATTTCTTCCTAGTGGTAGATGACTACTCGAGATATATGTGGGTCGTTCTCCTACGATCTAAAGATGAGGCGTTTGAAGCATTTAAGAAGCTGAAGGCTGCAACGGAGATGGAACACAAGCTGAAGGTTCGTGCTCTACGGACAGATCGCGGCGGAGAGTTTACGTCGAACGAGTTCAACAACTGCTGCGAGAAGATTGGCATAAAGAGGTTCCTCACGGCACCTTCTATGCCGCAGCAGAACGGGGTTGTTGAAAGACGCAATCGAACCGTCGTTGACATGGCAAGGAGCTTACTCAAGAGCAAGAATCTGCCGGGGACTTTTTGGGAGAAGTTGTCTCGACAGCGGTCTATCTTCTCAACCGGGCTCCAATGAAGGCAGTGATCGACAAGACTCCGTATGAAGCAATTTACGGACCGAAGCCGAATGTGTCTCATCTACGGATATTTGGGTGCGTGGCGCATGTGAAGACGGCGGAGCCGCATCTATCAAAGCTTGCCGATCGTAGCACCAAGATGGTGTTCATCGGATACGAGAGGAGTTCCGGCACCAAGGCATACCGCTTCTACGATCCACGAACCAAGCATCTACGGATTTCACGCGACGTCGTGTTTGAAGAAAACCAAGCGTGGAATTGGAGCGCAGCAGCCAACGATGCTCCAAACGGTAACATATTCACAGTTGAATTTCCAACTGATGATGATGCAGGGGAGGACGTCCAGGTGGTTGGCAAGACGCCCAACCAAGGTGACCGCAACGGTAGTGATCACCATGGTGCCGCCACCGACGACGATGCGCATGGGTCGCAAGGTGATAGCGACGACGACGCGCATGACACGGGTAAAGATCTCGGCAACGACATCGACAACGAGGCGCATAGTGATGATGACAATCAAGATGATGGTCACGATAACGACGACTACGCCGACAACGAGGACGCCAACGATCCGGCATCTACCACGCCCGAGACTCAACGATCTTCCTCAAGTGCATCGACGCCGACACAATTTGTGTCGCCTCCTTCGCAAGCCACAACGGATTCTTCTAGGCCTCGTCGCTACAAGACCCTCAAGAAAGTCTACAAGTACGCAAAGCCAGTTACGCTCGAGTACTCCGATTTGTGTTTACTCGGAGTTGAGGAGCCGGCTAACTTCGTAGAGGCGAGCAAAAGTTCAAGTTGGATGCACGCCATGGATGAGGAGATGAAGGCGATCAAGAGCAATGGTACGTGGACTTTGGTAACCCGACCTCCTAACCAAAAGGCCATAGGTTTGAAGTGGGTTTACAAGTTACAGAAGGACACGAAGGGTGCCATTGTGAAGGACAAGGCAAGACTCGTTGCAAAGGGTTACGTACAACGTCAAGGAGTTGACTATGAGGAGGTGTTTGCACCGGTTGCTCGAATCGAGACGGTGAGAGTGCTCCTAGCTTTGGCAGCACAAGAGGATTGGAAGGTTCATCATATGGATGTGAAATCCGCTTTCCGCAACGGCGACCTCAAAGAAGAAGTGTACGTGGAACAACCCCTCGGCTACGAGAAGAAAGGAGAAGAAGCGAAAGTTTATAAGCTCAAGAAGGCACTTTACGGGTTGAAGCAAGCGCCAAGAGCTTGGGACTCAATGTTAGACCGGAGTTTGGTCTCGCACGAGTTTATAAGAGGTCCCCTCGAGGTTCTGAAAGACAGTCTATCAAGCACCGAAGAACAGATGAAGTTTGAAGATGCGACCAACGAGGAGTGTTGCCGTCAAGGGATGAGCTAATGGCAGTAAATTCAATCCCTGAAACGCTACGAAGAACGGCGAAAGCAATGCTGGCGATAATGCCTATGAGTAGCAGCAGTCGAGTTTGGGATCTAGGTCATAATAAGAATGTCATTCTTAAGGGGGTGAATGTTAGAGTTAAGCACGACTCGGTTAGCTTGTCCGGCACGGATAGGATACAGTAACCGTGTAGGTATAGGTTTAGTAGCTAGGTTTGCTACTATATATACTTACGTGTACCCCTTGTAAACAATCACAACGAACCAGATCAATACAAGAGAAAAGAAAAGCCCAGGAGCGACACGCCCCTGTAGCTATCATCAAAAGATTTTTCCTGTGTCCAGTTTGTTTCGTACGCAAGTGTTTCGCCGACCACGTCGAAGTTCATCGAGAGATCAACCGATCCTAGCGTTAGTGAAAGCCCAGGTTCAAGTACGTATGTTACGTGCATGCTGGTCTACTGTTCATCAATCAAGCTGATTGTTTCACTGTCTAGCTAACTTGCACATAGTGCTCCTGGGAATTTTGGTCTAGCGATCAAAAGCCAACATGAACCAACGCTCATGGAAGGCCTGGAGAAAAAACAGCCGATCTTACAAGCAAGATCGCTGGAGATGATTACGAACCTCGTACTGCCATGCGGAGAGGTCGGAGAAAGCTACGACGTCGCCGCCGCCGCCGCTGTGAACAAGACCTAGATCGGCTTTAGAGTCGCCACGACGAGAGTTTCCTGACATCGGGGATAGTTGACTGCAACGAAAAACTTGGTGGCACTCATTCATCTCCCGTGGGAGATTGACTAGAGATTTGAGTGTGGATGTGCCATGGGAACCCGAGTAGCGGTGCTGGCCTGTGGTCTGACTCTTCGGAAAGATGGCACTCATTATTCTGGAGGAATGCTGGCACAGGCTCACTGCAAGTCCAACTTTATGAAATTTACGCCTTAGAGCCTAGAAGAAGGACCAATTAGATCCGTGGAGGAGCGTCGATCCCATCCTATAGCAATCCTGAAGATGACTTTAGGCAAAATTTTGAGCATCTGTCCTAGTGGACGTCGATGTTTTATAGAATCTTCGTCGGGCGGAGTATGTATCTTCGGAAAGATATCTCTGATCATTGGATCAACGGATTGATAATCAACAAAATTTGCACATCTAAAATTCCGCGCGCACGTCTCTACGAAATCACCGTGAACATGGGGAGGTGGGCCGTGGCGCCTCGATTTCCGCCCCAGACGTCGGCATCCGTCCCACCTTTGTATCGTGGAATTCCCAGGCACCGTTGGATCACTAAATCAACGGCGGCGGACTACCCCAACGGATTTACCCAGGGGTATAAATTGGAAAGCTTCCAGGGTGTGGCTAATGCAGCATGGCGCACAAAAGTGCCTCCGTCGAATGTGGGACCATCCTCTGCCTGGATTTCTAGCAGAGGTGACCAAGAAAGGAGAATATTTCAAGGAGCTGCTCCAAACTAAGGCGTCAAAAAAAAAAGCTGAGTGGAAACCCTCATGTCAAAGAGATCCGGGGGGTCGGTCTCACCGTTGGCATCGAGCTCGACGTGCCGGCTGGGCCTTTGGTCGATGCATGCTTGAATGCTGGTGTCTTTTTGCTGACAGCCGGGAAAGGCAATGTGGTGAGGCTTGTGCCTGCGCTCATCGTGTCGGAGAAGGAGCTGGAGCAAGCTGCAGAGGTGATAAGGGAATGTCTACCTGCTCTTGAAGCCTCTACCTCTTAGTGTAAACAAGATCTCTTACCAATATGATGAGATCTACTACATGTTGAAGTTTCTTTCAAAATTTGGAAGGGAATAAAATGTCATGTTGAACTATTGTGATGTTGAAGTCTTTTTCGAAGTTTGGATGGAAACAATTTCTGTGTTGTTGTCGGTATGAAATATTTTATTGACTAAGTTATATCTGCCTAAATTACAAGGACGGCATTGACATTGCACATCTCTTGACTGAAAACAATAACATCAGTTATGCAGAAGCCTCGCAAGCACTCCGACGATGGGCGCAACGGTGTAGGTTGATGGCTCTCCTTGCTGGTAATTCCCCCGAGAATCGTCGTAGTGGTCGTTGTTGTCGGGCCCTCCGACGATGGCGCCGTCGATCACATTCAAGTTGGGCGCAGACCTGTGGAAGTACTCGGATCCCTTGCCGTAGGAGATCTTCCTCGGGTTGTTCCTGATGGACGGCAGTGACGCGCCGCGGTGGTGCGGCTGCGATGGGTACCTCTTTCCGACCCCAACCATGTAGCTCATCTTCATTGGGTTCTTGCCAAGGATGTAGTCCACCTGTGACCGTGCGAACGAGACGAGCTGCGCCGGCGGCAGCCTCACGCCGCCGCACTGCAGGGAAGCCCTCGCCGCCGCCAGGTGGTCGGCGTGCGTGACGAGGACGAACATCGCCGTCGTGACGTCCTGCAGGTTGGACCAAGGCTGCAGGTAGAGCATGCCGCCCGGGGGGAGCCGCCCGCTGCGGCCGTCACCGTGCTGAACGACGTTGCAGAGGAAGCTCTCCACGTTGCTTCTCATCTCGGCGTGGCGGCCGTTGTTCGGCAGCTTCCCTTGGAGGATGAGCTGCAGTATGGCCGGTATAGTCATCAGTTACTGAAGCTAACAGTTGCTGTCGATTCATCAGACCTACTAGGATCATCTGGTACATTTACCTTGGCGACCAGTGCCTGGGCTCCGACGAACTTGTCGTCCCAGGACAACGACTGCCGCCCACAGCAGCTCGTCCTGTTCCAAACAAGTTTCAGTATTTGCTTTACAATACTGCTATTTTTTATTCATTATGTGACATTAATTAGTGATGTGCTTCCTACCTCGTCGCTGCTGCTGCTGTAGAAACCTCTGGTCGATGGAATGCTGTTATGGTAGAGGCCACGGTGGTTCCTGGCGAACTGAAACAACTGCAGAAGCAACAAGTGACTCAAGAAATTAGCTGATTAATTTGACATACATTTTTAGCAATGATTAATTTGACATCCATTTTTAGCCACTATATGAGCACGACTCTATGAAATGGTTTGCTAAATAAATTCCCTCACGTTATTTTCAAATTGATTGTAGTCACAGAAACCGTCCAATTTGTGCTGTGCATGCATATAATTGCGCAATTAAAAGGGCAAATTAACATGTGCAGCGCTCTATTAATTTGTGCTGTGCATACGTGTGCCAAAACTCAAAACACGTAAAAATGTATGTAAAAATGCGCACCTGTTTCTCTGTGCAAGTAAAAATGCGCACCTGTTTCGCGTGCTTCAGAAGCGTCGACGCGTACCGGGGGTCGCCGCGCGGCCCCGTGAACGCGACGGAGGCCGCGGCCAGCGCCGCCGCCGTCTCCGCGGCGACGTCGGAGCCCGTGTGGGTGGCGTTCACCATGTAGGACCTCCGGGGCGTGTCCATGTCCTCGGGCCGCTCCCAGCACGCGTGGTCGGAGTTGCCGTCGCCGACGTTCACGTAGAGCACATCGGGGCGGGCGTGCGCCTTGACCAGGTAGTCGGCGCCCCAACGCACCGCCTGGAGCGCGTGGCCCAGCTCCCCCGCCGCGGCCAGCCGGGCCCGGTGCTCCACCACGCTCCACGACAGCATGGTCACCGTGAACGGCATGGGAAACCCGAACTTGACGTTGTCGCCGGAGTCGTAGTAGCCGCCCGTGAGATCCACCTGCACAACGATCGATCAAACATGTCAGCACCATGCACGAACCAAACACGTACAACGTACCACACATGCATGCATCGCCGACGTGCTTACCCCGTGGTCGGCGCCGTCCTTGAGGGCCGAGTTGCCGAGCCACTGGACGCGCTGGGTCGGCGGCAGCCTGCCGGAGCGCTGCGCCTCGAAGTAGAGCAGCGACTTGGTGAGCGCGGTGGCGTAGTCCCGCTGGGCGGCTTGGCACGCCGTGGTTGCCAAAAACCATACCACGGCGGCAACGAGCAGCACCCTAGCCCTTGCCACCATCTTCGTCGTCCTCGGTTAACTAGCTAGTTTCTCTACAACAAAAACTACTAGCTAGTTTCTTGTTAGGTCCTATCGTCGTATTGTACCACTGCCTTATGTGTGCAGTAGAGTGATCAGCGAGTATGCTCCTCCCGTCGACGGGACGTATTTATAGGCGCAAGAAAGGAGATGGGGTGAGAGGAACAAGGTTTCAATCCACTATGAATCGGTGAAAGAAATGCAAGCATTGATATCCTAGAATGATTACGCGCCATACATGCACGAGTATTGATTTGTTTTGACTATGTGCGGAGATTTTGCGACCTTCAGAAACCGGGTGCCAAATGTAAACATATCCACCCCGTATCTGAACTTATTTGGCGGAATTAACTTCACTGGAGAAGGTCGATATTTCCTACAGCCAGTTCATATATTTTTCGGACACGTTGCAGATCATGCCTTTATCGGTGCATATGGATCTCTTTTGGTAATAAAAGGACTATATTGATTACTCTAAGATTTTTATACTATCTTTGGAGATCGAAGAGTTAACATACAAGATGGTTAATGAAAAACGTCACACTGCGCTGTGCCTACGTGAGTTGATCTTCTCGAGTGAGAGAACGGATGGATATGTGGGAATCAATGGCCGGGCTCTTTAGCTTCTTGCACAATATGAGATGGGATTTTTACTACTCCAATAGCCAATAGATTAGCAGTAGTTTCTGGGCCTCATAGAAGGGGTTTGCTTCAATTGGCAACTTTTATGTTAGTTTGAGAAAACAAGATATCAATCCATGAGATAACACCTAAGCTCCCAAATGCAGAGGCCGGGGGTCATCCTTCTTTTCTAAAAAAAACAAGCAACCAATACAATTAAAAAGCCAATTTAGAACATGAACAATGTGAGGGACGTCTAAGAAGAAAATAATTACTCTTTACAATAGATCTGATCCTCTTCGCATAAAAAAGAGGCCTATTTAGAACATGAGCAATGTGAGGACCGTCTATGAAGAAAATAATAACATTCTTGCCTTTTTCCTTTTTTTGAGAGAGAATGACATTCTTGCTATTGTCCGTTCTCACTCTTCTCTTTTGCTCTTTTATCATGATTTTGTCCTGTCAAAGCGGTTTGACCATTAGTGCGACGTTGGATTGACAGTTCTGCCCTTGCGAGCCCACTCACTGATGCGTGGGACCCAGATCTAGCTCTATCACACTGGCCACTGCCATGTGGGACCCAATACATCTATCCTTTTCAAATGGCATATCACATAATTGAACTTAACACAGTATTAAACAACTCATAGTTCCAGTGACATACCACAAAATTGAACTCAACATTTAACTAAATCATATACAAGTTCATAGTTAATACGAGTCAATCCATTTGAACCTTCAAATCCAAAATACAACCCTAAATAGTTTGAAGTACACATAATGAAACTTCACTAATTAAACATGGCCGAAAACAGGAGGGAGGCTCCAAAGCCACCTAGTCGTCATCCCGGGAGCCGGATGAGGCCTCCTACCATCTAGTCCACCTCATAAAAGGAGATGACGTTGTTGCCCTCCCAACAGTTGCTACCACCCAAAACTTTGGCCTTTGAGCATAGAGATGCTTTTTTTATTATCAGTCCCGACAGTCTCCGGCATACCACTTGCACGTGGGGGCTCAAGGTAGTATAAGAATATTGATGACCCCGACATTAGAGCATCGCTAATAGATGATGTATAATAGGGCACCCAAAGAAAGTTTTAGGGCACCAGATTTTGTGTGTGTATCAGATGATTTAAAATAGGCCACCAGACATTTTCTGCCATAGCAGATGATGTAAAATAGGGCACATGGTCGTTGCATATTAGGACATATCAAAATACCAAATGTTCTAACTTAAACATAATAACACTATGAAAGTACTACGATAAACTCAGTACTACACACATACTACTCATCACCATCATCCCCGTCGTCGACATGGTTCCAAAGCTCTTCTTCATTTTCCATAGCTCGCTGAAAAGTTGTGGTTTTACATTAGTAGTACCAGAACAGAAGATATTAAGGAGGCAGCAAAACCAAACAAAATAGCTTTGGTCTATATACAGAACTTATTCTGGTGAACCCATGTAAAATAATAGTTGTATTTTATTGCAAAGTACATAATAAAACCAGGTTCCAAACATATGACCATGTACCATCGCTAATGTATTGTCTATTTCTTCACATTGTATTGAGGGCTAAGGATAAAGAGACGAAGTTTATAATACGGTAAGCATAGTATGACATAATTCATATCACAAAACAACTGAGAACAGACAAACAGGCAACTGTAACGTTGTGTGGGCAAGTCCAGCACGGAACTAGATTACAGGTCAAGATCAAAGGAACATCACTCCTCTTTTTTAAACCTTGTAAGGTGCAATGATACGCTAAGACAATTGTGTATAAAATTGAAAAGAGTAATAGACATTGGCTGCAAACCATGCAGTTCAAGGCACAAGTCAGCGTAAGTACTAGTTAAAAGGCATGAGGATTAAGGACTTACAACGGCGGCTTTGACTGGTGTAGTCATACCCTTCTTCTTGCTGGTGTGACAGTCCTTGAAGATTTCTACAGCATTTGGTTCAGGTACTTTTTGGTCCTTGCGGGCTTTCCTCTGCATTTGGAACAAGTCAATATAGATCTGATAATATGGTACAGCGAAAAGAGTGAAACAGCAGCTAATTACAAGAGCCTCGCAGTGTGCAATATAGCTACGAGATCCTGTCGTCTGTTGGAATTTCACTTTCGTACGGTTGGCCTTGTTCTTTGAATAGTTCACCTACAAGAAGATAGATTTGTGTGGCACATGCATAAATAGGACTTCAACATGTGATCTGATGACATATATATAATGTACCTGATACTTCGGATCGGACCAGTGTTTAATGAGGCCTCTCCAGTCTTCATCAGATATATTTTCCACTGGAGATGTTTGGGCAAGTTCACTGTTAGCCTTGCCTTCAAAGTGAGTTTTCCTCAAGTTATACTGATACTGTCGCAGAGCAGACTTGAAAACATGGGTGCAAGCTTGTTTGGTTGCATCATCTTGGCTATCCAACTTGAACCTCATCTGTTGAAAATTATGGGAGTCTCATTATCAGCAACCTAGAAAGTATTGGACAGAGCAAGACGATATTACTAGTTTCCATACATAACCATACTTACAGATAAATGGTCGAGGAACGTGTTGACCTGGGTTTCGTCTTTGTCATTCCTGTACTGAATCCATGTTGAGAGGATACGTACATGACACCTAACAACAACCGCTGCCTCTGATACTAACTTGGCTGACTCTGTAGCATCACGTGGCCTTTTTAAACCTGCCTCAAAACGGATCTCCATTCTTCCTCCTCTAGATTTAGTTAACCTATCGAGCATTATCCCTGATGTTTGTTCCTCTTGCGCCTAGGTGCTAGTCCAACAACAAACATAGGAAGGGTTAGTGTACATCAAACTGTGAGACTACATATAAAGAAGCATGCAACTGGAACTTGACTCCAGCAACTACCTTCTTGCTGTTGAAGCTCACAAAGTTCATCTGATCTTGCCAACTCATCTTGTGTCAAGAGTGCTTCAGAAGTAGTGTCAGGTGGCCAGGGAGCTTGGGAACGTGCTGCTAGCTGAGTTGACGAACGAGTAAATCATGCAGCTGGTGGTACTGTGGAAGGTGTTGCAACAACTAGGGTCGTCTCTGCTTGTTTGGTGGCAGCTATTTGTTTCTGTTTGGCTTGTTCTGCAGCTCGTGTAGCATGGGATACCCTGTCGGTACAATTTTCCGCTTGACTTTGACCTTCTATCGCACCATCAGTACCAGCAGAATCTGCAGGATTGTTCCGCTTCCCTTTCCCTGTCGTTCTGTCTTGCTTCCTCTTTCTCTGTGCCATGTTAAGTCAAGCCGACAAGAAAAATGAATAACAATTTAGTTCTTCAGAACAAATGTACTTTGATGTAAGAACATGGTGTGATAGACAAATACTGTATGTTCTAGAAACAGGAACACGTGTCTTAGTCACAAGTATAATGTGTAAAGTAAGCAGATCCAATTCAACAAAATTAGAAGCAATACAAGCTAGACATCATACATAACATGCAACCACATATAACAGTGCCAAGTTAGAGGGAGCACCTATGATGGTGCCACTAGGGGAGACGTGCTCATCACCAACACAACTACGTTGAGTGTCTATACATGTGTTGTCTTGGAAATCATCTTGGGGGGATGGAGGAGTAGAATCTGTAGAGGCCCTCCATTTGGAAGGAGCACCTTCATCCGCTGCCTTGCTAACTTCCTTCCGCTTTATTGATTTTGAATTGTCAAGTAAAAACGATAAGAAAAAGCAATAAAATTCACTCTTCAGAACTCATTCGTGCATGATACTGACAATCACTACTTTGATGTAAGGCAAACACATGATTCCAGGATGGAATAATACGAAAAACAGGACGGCATGGCATATTCACAACTGTTTGTGTAAACTAAGCAGAAACTATTTCACCAAATAAGAAGCAATGCAAGCTAGACACTGTTGGGAATCGTAGCATAATTTTAAAATTTTCCTACGTTCACCAAGATGCATCTATGGAGTATACTAGCAACGAAGGGAAGGGAGTACATCTACATACCCTTGTAGATCGCGAGCGGAAGCGTTCCAATGAACGTGGATGACGGAGTCGTACTCGCCGTGATCCAAATCACCGATGACCGAGTGCCGAACGGACGGCACCTCCGCGTTCAACACACGTACGGTGCAGCGACGTCTCCTCCTTCTTGATCCAGCAAGGGGGAAGGAGAGGTTGATGGAGATCCAGCAGCACGACGGCGTGGTGGTGGAAGTAGCGGGTCTCGTGCAGGGCTTCGCCGAGCTTCTACGAGAGAGAGAGAGGTGTTGCAGGGGAGGAGGGAGGCGCCCAAGGCTGTTGTGTGCTGCCCTCCCTCCCCCCCCTTTATATAGGCCCCCTGGGGGGGCGCCGGCCCTGGAGATCAGATCCAAGGGGGGGGGGGGGGCGGCGGCCAAGTGGGGGGGAAGGGGTGCCTTGCCCCCCAAGGCAAGGGGGAACTCCCCCCTAGGGTTCCCAGCCCTAGGCGCATGGGGGGAGGCCCAAGGGGGGCGCCCCAGCCCACTAGGGGCTGGTTCCCTTCCACTTTCAGCCCACGGGGCCCTCCGGGACAGGTGGCCCCACCCGGTGGACCCCCGGGACCCTTCCGGTGGTCCCGGTACAATACCGATAACCCCCGAAACTTTCCCGGTGGCCGAAACTGGACTTCCTATATACAATTCTTCACCTCCGGACCATTCCAGAACCTCTCGTGACGCCCGGGATCTCATCCGGGACTCCGAACAACTTTCGGGTTTCCGCATACATATATCTCTACAACCCTAGCGTCACCGGACCTTAAGTGTGTAGACCCTACGGGTTCGGGAGGCATGCAAACATGACCGAGACGCCTCTCCGGTCAATAACCAACAGCGGGATCTGGATACCCATGTTGGCTCCCACATGTTCCACGATGATCTCATCGGATGAACCACGGTGTCGAGGATTCAATCAATCCCGTATACAATTCCCTTTGTCAATCGGTATGTTACTTGCCCGAGATTCGATCGTCGGTATCCCAATACCTTGTTCAATCTCGTTACCGGCAAGTCTCTTTACTCGTACCGCAATGCATGATCCCGTGACTAACGCCTTAGTCACATTGAGCTCATTATGATGATGCATTACCGAGTGGGCCCAGAGATACCTCTCCGTCATACGGAGTGACAAATCCCAGTCTCGATCCGTGCCAACCCAACAGACACTTTCGGAGATACCCGTAGTGCACCTTTATAGTCACCCAGTTACGTTGTGACGTTTGGCACACCCAAAGCACTCCTACGGTATCCGGGAGTTGCACGATCTCATGGTCTAAGGAAAAGATACTTGACATTGGAAAAGCTCTAGCAAACGAAACTAGACGATCTTTTATGCCATGCTTAGGATTGGGTCTTGTCCATCACATCATTCTCCTAATGATGTGATCCCGTTATCAATGACATCCAATGTCCATAGTCAGGAAACCATGACTATCTGTTGATCAACGAGCTAGTCAACTAGAGGCTTACTAGGGACAGGTTGTGGTCTATGTATTCACACATGTATTACGATTTCCGGACAATACAATTATAGCATGAATAATAGACAATTACCATGAACAAAGAAATATAATAATAACCATTTATTATTGCCTCTAGGGCATATTTCCAACAGTCTCCCACTTGCACTAGAGTCAATAATCTAGTTACATTGTGATGAATCGAACACCCATTGCGTCCTGGTGTTGATCATGTTCTGCTCTAGGGAGAGGTTTAGTCAACGGATCTGCTACATTCAGGTCCGTATGTACTTTACAAATATCTATGTCTCCATTTTGAACACTTTCACGAATGGAGTTGAAGCGACGCTTGATATGCCTGGTCTTCCTGTGAAACCTGGGCTCCTTCGCAAGGGCAATAGCTCCAGTGTTGTCACAGAAGAGAGTCATTGGGCCCGACGCATTGGGAATCACCCCTAGGTCGGTAATGAACTCCTTCATCCAGACTGCTTCCTGTGCTGCCTCTGAGGCTGCCATGTACTCCGCTTCACATGTAGATCCCGCCACGACGCTTTGCTTGCAACTGCACCAGCTTACTGCTCCTCTATTCAAAATATACACGTATCCGGTCTGTGACTTCGAGTCATCCAGATCTGTGTCGAAGCTAGCATCGACGTAACCCTTTACGACGAGCTCTTCGTCACCTCCATAAACGAGAAACATATCCTTAGTCCTCTTCAGGTACTTCAGGATATTCTTGACCGCTGTCCAGTGTTCCTTGCCGGGATTACTTTGGTACCTTCCTACCAAACTTACGGCAAGGTTTACATCAGGTCTGGTACACAGCATGGCATACATAATAGACCCTATGGCCGAGGCATAGGGGATGACACTCATCTGTTCTATATCTTCTGCCGTGGTCGGGCATTGAGCCGTGCTCAATTGCACACCTTGCAATACAGGCAAGAACCCCTTCTTGGACTGATCCATACTGAACTTCTTCAATATCTTGTCAAGGTATGTACTTTGTGAAAGACCAATGAGGCGTCTTGATCTATCTCTATAGATTTTGATGCCTAATATATAAGCAGCTTCTCCAAGGTCCTTCATTGAAAAACACTTATTCAAATAGGCCTTTATACTTTCCAAGAATTCTATATCATTTCCCATCAATAGTATGTCATCCACATATAATATGAGAAATGCTACAGAGCTCCCACTCACTTTCTTGTAAACACAGGCTTCTCCATAAGTCTGTGTAAACCCAAACGCTTTGATCATCTCATCAAAGCGAATGTTCCAACTCCGAGATGCTTGCACCAGCCCATAAATTGAGCGTTGGAGCTTGCATACTTTGTTAGCATTCTTAGGATCGACAAAACCTTCCGGCTGCATCATATACAACTCTTCCTTAAGGAAGCCGTTAAGGAATGCCGTTTTGACGTCCATCTGCCATATCTCATAATCATAGTATGCGGCAATTGCTAACATGATTCGGACGGACTTCAGCTTCGCTACGGGTGAGAAAGTCTCATCGTAGTCAACCCCTTGAACTTGTCGATAACCCTTAGCGACAAGTCGAGCTTTGTAGATGGTCACATTACCATCTGCGTCCGTCTTCTTCTTAAAGATCCATTTGTTTTCTATGGCTCGCCTCTCATCGGGCAAGTCAGTCAAAGTCCATACTTTGTTCTCATACATGGATTCTATCTCGGATTTCATGGCTTCTAGCCATTTGTCTGAATCCGGGCCCGCCATCGCTTCTTCATAGTTCGAAGGTTCACCGTTGTCTAACAACATGATTTCCAGGACAGGGTTGCCGTACCACTCTGGTGCGGAACGTGTCCTTGTGGACCTACGAAGTTCAGTAACTTGATCTGAAGCTTCATGATCATCATCATTAACTTCCTCCCCAGTCGGTGTAGGCACCACAGGAACATTTTCCCGTGCTGCGCTACTTTCCGGTTCGGAAGGGGTGACTATCACCTCATCAAGTTCCACTTTCCTCCCACTCAATTCTTTCGAGAGAAACTCCCTCTCTAGAAAGGACCCGTTCTTGGCAACGAAGATCTTGCCTTCGGATCTGAGGTAGAAGGTATACCCAATAGTTTCCTTAGGGTATCCTATGAAGACGCATTTTTCCGATTTGGGTTCGAGCTTTTCAGGTTGAAGTTTCTTGACATAAGCATCGCATCCCCAAACTTTTAGAAACGACAGCTTAGGTTTCTTCCCAAACCATAATTCATACGGTGTCGTCTCAACGGATTTCGACGGAGCCCTATTTAAAGTGAATGCGGCAGTCTCTAAAGCATAACCCCAAAATGAGAGCGGTAAGTCGGTAAGAGACATCATAGATCGCACCATATCCAATAGAGTGCGATTACGACGTTCGGACACACCATTTCTCTGAGGTGTTCCAGGCGGCGTGAGTTGTGAAACTATTCCACATTTCCTTAAGTGTGTACCAAATTCGTGACTTAAATATTCTCCACCACGATCTGATCGTAAGAATTTTATTTTCCTGTCACGTTGATTCTCAACTTCACTCTGAAATTCCTTGAACTTTTCAAAGGTTTCAGACTTGTGTTTCATTAGGTAGACATACCCATATCTACTTAAATCATCAGTGAGAGTGAGAACATAACGATATCCTCCGCGAGCCTCAACACTCATTGGACCACACACATCGGTATGTATGATTTCCAATAAGTTGGTTGCTCGCTCCATTGTTCCGGAGAACGGAGTCTTGGTCATCTTACCCATGAGGCATGGTTCGCACGTGTCAAATGATTCGTAATCAAGAGACTCCAAAAGTCCATCTGCATGGAGCTTCTTCATGCGCTTGACACCAATGTGACCAAGGCGGCAGTGCCACAAGTATGTGGGACTATCGTTATCAACCTTACATCTTTTGGTATTCACACTATGAACATGTGTAACATCACGTTCGAGATTCATCAAAAATAAACCATTGACCAGCGGGGCATGACCATAAAACATTTCTCTCAAATAAATAGAACAACCATTATTCTCGGATTTAAATGAGTAGCCATCTCGAATTAAACGAGATCCAGATACAATGTTCATGCTCAAAGCTGGCAGTAAATAACAATTATTGAGGTTTAAAACTAATCCCGTAGGGAGATGCAGAGGTAGCGTGCCGACGGCGATCACATCGACCTTGGAACCATTCCCGACGCGCATCGTCACCTCGTCCTTCACCAGTCTCCGTTTATTCCGTAGTTCCTGTTTTGAGTTACAAATATGAGCAACCGCACCGGTATCAAATACCCAGGAGCTACTACGAGTACTGGTAAGGTACACATCAATTACTAGTATATCACATATACCTTGGGTGTTGCTGGCCTTCTTCTTGTCCGCTAAATATTTGGGGCAGTTCCTCTTCCAGTGACCACTTCCCTTGCAATAAAAGCACTCAGTCTCGGGCTTGGGTCCGTTCTTTGACTTCTTCCCGGTAACTGGCTTACCGGGCGCGGCAACTCCCTTGCCGTCCTTCTTGAAGTTCTTCTTACCCTTGCCCTTCTTGAACTTAGTGGTTTTATTCACCATCAACACTTGATGTTCTTTTCTGATCTCTACCTCAGCTGATTTTAGCATTGAATATACCTCGGGAATGGTCTTTTCCATCCCCTGCATATTGTAGTTCATCACAAAGCTCTTGTAGCTTGGTGGAAGCGACTGGAGGATTCTGTCAATGACCGCGTCATCCGGGAGATTAACTCCCAGCTGAGACAAGCGGTTGTGCAACCCAGACATTCTGAGTATGTGCTCACTAACAGAACTGTTCTCCTCCATTTTACAGCTGAAGAACTTGTCGGAGACATCATATCTCTCGACCCGGGCATGAGCTTGAAAAACCAGTTTCAGCTCCTCGAACATCTCATATGCTCCATGTTTCTCAAAACGCTTTTGGAGACCCAGTTCTAAGCTGTAAAGCATGCCGCACTGAACGAGGGAGTAATCATCAGCACGCTGCTGCCAAGCGTTCCTAACGTCTTGGTTCTCAGGGATTGGTGCTTCACCTGGCGGTGCTTCTAAGACATAATCTTTCTTGGCTGCTATGAGGATGATCCTCAGGTTCTTGACCCAGTCTGTATAGTTGCTGCCATCATCTTTCAGCTTGGTTTTCTCTAGGAACGCGTTGAAATTGAGGACAACATGGGCCATTTGATCTACAATACATAGTGTAAAGATTTAGACTAAGTTCATGATAATTAAGTTCATATAATCAAATTATTTAACGAACTCCCACTCAGATAGACATCCCTCTAGTCATCTAAGTGAAACATGATCCGAATTCGACTAGGCCGTGTCCGATCATCACGTGAGACGGACTAGTCAAGATCGGTGAACATCTCCATGTTGATCGTATCTTCTATACGACTCATGCTCGACCTTTCGGTCCTCCGTGTTCCGAGGCCATGTCTGTACATGCTAGGCTCGTCAAGTGAACCTAAGTGTATTGCGTGTGTTCCGAGGCCATGTCTGTACATGCTAGGCTCGTCAACACCCGTTGTATTCGAACGTTAGAATCTATCACACCTGATCATCACGTGGTGCTTCGAAACAACAAACCTTCGCAACGGTGCACAGTTAGGGTGAACAATTTCTTGAAATTATTATAAGGGATCATCCTACTTGCTACCGTCGTTCTAAGCAAATAAGATGCAAAAACATGATAAACATCACATGCAATCAAATAGTGACATGATATGGCCAATATCATCATGCTCCTTTGATCTCCATCTTCGGGGCACCATGATCATCTTTGTCACCGGCATGACACCATGATCTCCATCATCATGATCTCCATCATTGTGTCTTCATGAAGTCGTCACGCCAACGATTACTTCTACTTCTATGGCTAACGCTTTTAGCAATAAAGTAAAGTAATTTACATGGCGTTTATTTAATGACACGCAGGTCATACAAAATAATAAAGACAACTCCTATGGCTCCTGCCGGTTGTCATACTCATCGACATGCAAGTCGTGATTCCTATTACAAGAATATGATCAATCTCATACATCACATATATCATTCATCACATCTTCTGGCCATATCACATCACATAGCACTTGCTGCAAAAACAAGTTAGACGTCCTCTAATTGTTGTTGCAAGTTTTTACGTGGTTTGTAGGTTTCTAGCAAGAACGTTTCTTACCTACGTATGACCACAACGTGATTTGCCAATTTCTATTTACCCTTCATAAGGACCCTTTTCATCGAATCCGTTCCGACTAAAGTAGGAGAGACAGACACCCGCTAGCCACCTTATGCCACTTGTGCATGTCAGTCGGTGGAACCAGTCTCACGTAAGCGTACGTGTAAGGTCGGTCCGGGCCGCTTCATCCTACAATGCCGCCGAAACAAGAAACGACTAGTAGCGGCAAGAAGAATTGGCAAACTCAACGCCCACAACTGCTTTGTGTTCTACTCGTGCATAGTAACTACGCATAGGCCTGGCTCATGATGCCACTGTTGGGAATCGTAGCATAATTTTAAAATTTTCCTACGTTCACCAAGATGCATCTATGGAGTATACTAGCAACGAAGGGAAGGGAGTACATCTACATACCCTTGTAGATCGCGAGCGGAAGCGTTCCAATGAACGTGGATGACGGAGTCGTACTCGCCGTGATCCAAATCACCGATGACCGAGTGCCGAACGGACGGCACCTCCGCGTTCAACACACGTACGGTGCAGCGATGTCTCCTCCTTCTTGATCCAGCAAGGGGGAAGGAGAGGTTGATGGAGATCCAGCAGCACGACGGCGTGGTGGTGGATGTAGCGGGTCTCGTGCAGGGCTTCGCCGAGCTTCTACGAGAGAGAGAGAGGTGTTGCAGGGGAGGAGGGAGGCGCCCAAGGCTGTTGTGTGCTGCCCTTCCCCCCCCCCTTTATATAGGCCCCCTGGGGGGGCGCCGGCCCTGGAGATCAGATCCAAGGGGGGGGGGGGCGGCCAAGTGGGGGGGAAGGGGTGCCTTGCCCCCCAAGGCAAGGGGGAACTCCCCCTAGGGTTCCCAACCCTAGGCGCATGGGGGAGGCCCAAGGGGGGCGCCCCAGCCCACTAGGGGCTGGTTCCCTTCCACTTTCAGCCCACGGGGGCCTCCGGGACAGGTGGCCCCACCCGGTGGACCCCCGGGACCCTTCCGGTGGTCCCGGTACAATACCGATAACCCCCGAAACTTTCCCGGTGGCCGAAACTGGACTTCCTATATATAATTCTTCACCTCCGGACCATTCCGGAACCTCTCGTGACGTCCGGGATCTCATCCGGGACTCCGAAAAACTTTCGGGTTTCCGCATACATATATCTCTACAACCCTAGCGTCACCGGACCTTAAGTGTGTAGACCCTACGGGTTCGGGAGGCATGCAGACATGACCGAGACGCCTCTCCGGTCAATAACCAACAGCGGGATCGTGATAGCCATGTTGGATCCCACATGTTCCACGATGATCTCATCGGATGAACCACGGTGTCGAGGATTCAATCAATCCCGTATACAATTCCCTTTGTCAATCGGTATGTTACTTGCCCGAGATTCGATCGTCGGTATCCCAATACCTTGTTCAATCTCGTTACCGGCAAGTCTCTTTACTCGTACCGCAATGCATGATCCCGTGACTAACGCCTTAGTCACATTGAGCTCATTATGATGATGCATTACCGAGTGGGCCCAGAGATACCTCTCCGTCATACGGAGTGACAAATCCCAGTCTCGATCCGTGCCAACCCAACAGACACTTTCGGAGATACCCGTAGTGCACCTTTATAGTCACCCAATTACGTTGTGACGTTTGGCACACCCAAAGCACTCCTACGGTATCCGGGAGTTGCACGATCTCATGGTCTAAGGAAAAGATACTTGACATTGGAAAAGCTCTAGCAAACGAAACTAGACGATCTTTTATGCCATGCTTAGGATTGGGTCTTGTCCATCACATCATTCTCCTAATGATGTGATCCCGTTATCAATGACATCCAATGTCCATAGTCAGGAAACCATGACTATCTGTTGATCAACGAGCTAGTCAACTAGAGGCTTACTAGGGACAGGTTGTGGTCTATGTATTCACACATGTATTACGATTTCCGGACAATACAATTATAGCATGAATAATAGACAATTACCATGAACAAAGAAATATAATAATAACCATTTATTATTGCCTCTAGGGCATATTTCCAACAGTCTCCCACTTGCACTAGAGTCAATAATCTAGTTACATTGTGATGAATCGAACACCCATTGCGTCCTGGTGTTGATCATGTTCTGCTCTAGGGAGAGGTTTAGTCAACGGATCTGCTACATTCAGGTCCGTATGTACTTTACAAATATCTATGTCTCCATTTTGAACACTTTCACGAATGGAGTTGAAGCGACGCTTGATATGCCTGGTCTTCCTGTGAAACCTGGGCTCCTTCGCAAGGGCAATAGCTCCAGTGTTGTCACAGAAGAGAGTCATTGGGCCTGACGCATTGGGAATCACCCCTAGGTCGGTAATGAACTCCTTCATCCAGACTGCTTCCTGTGCTGCCTCTGAGGCTGCCATGTACTCCGCTTCACATGTAGATCCCGCCACGACGCTTTGCTTGCAACTGCACCAGCTTACTGCTCCTCTATTCAAAATATACACGTATCCGGTCTGTGACTTCGAGTCATCCAGATATGTGTCGAAGCTAGCATCGACGTAACCCTTTACGACGAGCTCTTCGTCACCTCCATAAACGAGAAACATATCCTTAGTCCTCTTCAGGTACTTCAGGATATTCTTGACCGCTGTCCAGTGTTCCTTGCCGGGATTACTTTGGTACCTTCCTACCAAACTTACGGCAAGGTTTACATCAGGTCTGGTACACAGCATGGCATACATAATAGACCCTATGGCCGAGGCATAGGGGATGACACTCATCTGTTCTATATCTTCTGCCGTGGTCGGGCATTGAGCCGTGCTCAATTGCACACCTTGCAATACAGGCAAGAACCCCTTCTTGGACTGATCCATGCTGAACTTCTTCAATATCTTGTCAAGGTATGTACTCTGTGAAAGACCAATGAGGCGTCTTGATCTATCTCTATAGATTTTGATGCCTAATATATAAGCAGCTTCTCCAAGGTCCTTCATTGAAAAACACTTATTCAAATAGGCCTTTATACCTTCCAAGAATTCTATATCATTTCCCATCAATAGTATGTCATCCACATATAATATGAGAAATGCTACAGCGCTCCCACTCACTTTCTTGTAAACACAGGCTTCTCCATAAGTCTGTGTAAACCCAAACGCTTTGATCATCTCATCAAAGCGAATGTTCCAACTCCGAGATGCTTGCACCAGCCCATAAATTGAGCGTTGGAGCTTGCATACTTTGTTAGCATTCTTAGGATCGACAAAACCTTCCGGCTGCATCATATACAACTCTTCCTTAAGGAAGCCGTTAAGGAATGCCGTTTTGACGTCCATCTGCCATATCTCATAATCATAGTATGCGGCAATTGCTAACATGATTCGGACGGACTTCAGCTTCGCTACGGGTGAGAAAGTCTCATCGTAGTCAACCCCTTGAACTTGTCGATAACCCTTAGCGACAAGTCGAGCTTTGTAGATGGTCACATTACCATCTGCGTCCGTCTTCTTCTTAAAGATCCATTTGTTTTCTATGGCTCGCCGCTCATCGGGCAAGTCAGTCAAAGTCCATACTTTGTTCTCATACATGGATTCTATCTCGGATTTCATGGCTTCTAGCCATTTGTCTGAATCCGGGCCCGCCATCGCTTCTTCATAGTTCGAAGGTTCACCGTTGTCTAACAACATGATTTCCAGGACAGGGTTGCCGTACCACTCTGGTGCGGAACGTGTCCTTGTGGACCTACGAAGTTCAGTAACTTGATCTGAAGCTTCATGATCATCATCATTAACTTCCTCCCCAGTCGGTGTAGGCACCACAGGAACATTTTCCCGTGCTGCGCTATTTTCCGGTTCGGAAGGGGTGACTATCACCTCATCAAGTTCCACTTTCCTCCCACTCAATTCTTTCGAGAGAAACTCCCTCTCTAGAAAGGACCCGTTCTTGGCAACGAAGATCTTGCCTTCGGATCTGAGGTAGAAGGTATACCCAATAGTTCTTGGCAACGAAGATCTTGCCTTCGGATCTGAGGTAGAAAGGCATGTCATATTCAAAGGTATAATGTGTAAGCTAAGCAGATGCAATTTAACCAAATTGGAAGCAATACAAGCTAGACATCCGGCTGGAGTGGTGAGCATGATCATCTAGGACCTGAGAGCCTGGTGGGAGGCGGGCTGCTTCATCACCATCGCGGCTTTTTAGTTGGCTTCCAGGTGATGCCTCTCTTTGCTGGGCTTGTCACTGGCTCGGCCAGTGCCCTGACTAGCTATTTGTCTTCTGGTGCTCACGTGATGGTGGTTCATGTAAAAAATATCTTTCCTTATCTTAATAAAGACCGACTTCGGCCTTTCGAATACAAGCTAGACACCATATGGAACATGCAACCACATATGACACCGCGAAGTTAAAGCAAGCACCTGGGATGGTGGTTCATTGCGCGCGAGGTCATTAACTCCAGAGCTACGTTTACCGTCTCCATCTGCTGACATTGCACCCATTATAAGGCTGAAACGTGTCTGGCCTATCCACGTACGACGCTGGAGCGACTTCTCTCTTTTCTTTTTTGCTTATCTCATAGCAGCAGAGTCTGAAATACCCTTGCATAAAAACACAATAGTGAGAGTATGGGTGAAGTGTGTGCAGAACTAGTGCACTGTAAAAGTAGCAGATAGCAGGTGGCTGAAAAATAAATGATAGGAGACATATGATAGCTCTACAACATTGCATGGCAAACAAAATTAGATTCTACTCCATATGATTTTGTAATATATGAGCACAGGAAATGCAGGTACTCCTCCAGCACACCACCACATGTGGTCATGTCAAGATAACAGTCGACTGAAAATAAATAGGTGAGTCGATTTTTTAATGAACCGTCCGATCTATAAGGAACGGGCACATGGCCTTCGTCTACCTCCCGCCAGTCACTGTTGACGATCTTTCTCGAACCGCTAGCGACCACCGGCCCAGACCCCTACCTCCGCCGCCCTGCCCTCCCCTCGACCTCACACCACCGCCGTGCTCGGCAGCGCCCCCAGGCCATCCCTTTAATTCCGGCCGACCTCCAGATCGGGGGCCAGTAGCTCTAGGCCCCACATGCCCCTAAGATAAACACCGAGGCACTACTTCCCCGGCGTAATAGGCGGACTAGAGCCTGTTACGCCGGGGAATGCTTCCGTTAATTGGGAATCAACTGACCAGGAATTGAAATTCAGGGGGCGACGGTTGGGAGGGCGGACGAAGGACGCCGGGGTTTCGCGGCTGGTGGAGAGGTAGTTTTTGCGCCCACAGAGTACGAATGGGGAATCGGACGGGTGGGCAGGGGGGGAGGGGGAGAACCATGTTTCGGTTTGGGACGCGCTTGTTTTTGGCTTTTTTTGAACAGAAGATGGGACGCGCTTGTTTGAAATTTGGGGGAAGTACAAACTTTGCCCCCCTCTTAAATTTCGGAACTACTGCGGGTCGGGGGTAGGATGGTAATCCCAGGTGTCCCAAATAGTGGACGGGAGCGATTTCGGCCGCACGCATGTGTGCTTAGGCGGCCATTGTGTATGAATGTTTTTCGGAGGCGGTTGCGTGGCGTCTAGATGAAGCTACAAACCTACTCCGGTTTAGACCTTTGGACGTCGGGCCGGTAGGTTTCACGGGTCGGAGTTATTAGAAAAGTAATTTCCTTGTACTACCAAACATTGGTCTCACGTGGTTTCGGGCGAGTAGAGGCTCTTTTGGCGCTTCGTTCGAAATTTTGAAACACAAGCATTCACGTTTAGAGTACTCTTGAACTTTGAGGATTGACCTAAATAGACAACGTTAAATTTGACCTTGTATGTTTGAAAACCTTATTAAATTATCCGCTTCTTTTTGAAATTTTGACACTTGAAAATCCTATAACTATGATTATTTTGGAATGGATGAGCTAAATTAGAATCTATTTTGTACACGACTACATATGCTATTATGTACAAAATCAGAGCAAAGATTGGTGCCCCCATAATTTAGGTATGATTTACAAATGCCATGATATCAAATTCAAAGAATTGAATGGACTTCTTGTTGAATTCGATTTTTTAAAACCACCTTAAGTTGAGTTCAAATGTATGCTAGTTCATAGGTAGCTATTTATAATGTTCATTGTGTAACTTTCGTATGTATAATGTGCTTTACACACACAACATGAACTTTACTCACGTTTATATTCAATTGCTAAAGCGATGCATTGTCTGGAGTTCAAAATACTAACTATGTGGATCAATTGTGTCGAATAATAACATAGACATGCTCAAATTCGATAGAATCTAGATGTCTGATGGATCAATGACCGTTCCTTACGTGAATTGCAAATATCATGATCCCATCCTAATATTTGGATACAATTTATATCTTTAATCAATGTGTACAACAGTCTTGTACGTGTAGTTTCAGTCTCCATCGGTGGTTTCTCACACATGCTCACACTCTCTCTCCCGAGGTGTCTTTCGCGCACACATGCTCTCGATATAACCCTCCCTCCCTCTCGTAACCATTTACGACTGTTTTCACTAACCTTTATCACAAGCACTCTTCCTCTCGCAAGCATACACACGCACAATCCCCATCGACCCTTTCTATATACATAGACCTACCTACGTGTCTCATGTACGCACATTATCTTTAGGCATGTCTCTCACGCATTGTCTCACACCTCTCTTCCTAATCGACGAGTATGATTCTAGTAGAGCATTCTGTAGGATGCCCCTTAAAGTTAGGTTGGATGAATAGTAATACCAGAGATAAAGGAGTTACCTTAGTCCGAGAACCTAGGGTTACAAATCCTAGCCGGCTTTGCCAGTGGACATAGAGTCCTTCACAATTATGCTATCGTTGTCTTGTACGACTAGTCACCCATGGGTCTCCCTAAATGCGTCACGGGCCGACCAATGTGGCGCAGGACGGAACCAAACGAAGGGCCTCACCTCAACCCACCGGACCTCACGCGGTGACACACCCTCTGCCCCCATGTCTCGTTATCTTCTCACACCCACACATACTGCTACCTCTTGAGCACTGCGTTGGTTTTTCCCTTGAAGAGGAAAGGGTGATGCAGTAAAGTAGCGTAAGTATTTCCCTCAGTTTTTGAGAACCAAGGTATCAATCCAGTAGGAGACCACGCTCAAGTTCTGCGCACCTACACAAACAAATAAGAACCTCGCAACCAACGCGATAAAGGGGTTGTCAATCCCTTCACGGTCACTTATGAGAGTGAGATCTGATAGATATGATAAGATAATATTTTTGGTATTTTTATGATAAAGAGAAATAAAGATGCAAACTAAAATAAAAGGCAATGGAAATAGCTAAGTGCTGGATGATTAATATGATGGAAAATAGACCCGGGGGCCATAGGTTTCACTAGTGGCTTCTTTCAAGAGCATAAGTATTTACGGTGGGTGAACAAATTACTGTCGAGCAATTGATAGAATTGAGCATAGTTATGCGAATATCTAGGTATGATCATGTATATAGGCATCACGTCCGTGACAAGTAGACCGACTCCTGCCTGCATCTACTACTATCACTCCACACATCGACCGCTATCCAGCATGCATCTAGAGTATTAAGTTCTTAAGAACGGAGTAACGCTTTAAGCAAGATGACATGATGTAGAGGGATAAACTCATGCAATATGATATAAACCCCATATTGTTATCCTCGATGGCAACAATACAATACGTGCCTTGCTGCCCCTGTTGTCACTAGGAAAGGACACCGCAAGATTGAACCCAAAGCTAAGCACTTCTCTCATTGCAAGAAAGATCAATCTAGTAGGCCAAACCAAACTGATAATTCGAAGAGACCTGCAAAGATAACCAATCATACATAAAAGAATCCAGAGAAGATTCAAATATTGTTCATATATAATCTTGATCATAAACCCACAATTCATCGGTCCCGACAAAGACACCGCAAAAGAAGATTACATCGAATAGATCTCCAAGAGAATCGAGGAGAACTTTGAATTGAGATCCAAAGAGAGAGAAGAAGCCATCTAGCTAATAACTATGGACCCGAAGGTCTGAGGTAAACTACTCACACATCATCGGAGAGGCTATGGTGTTGATGTAGAAGCCCTCCATGATCAATGCCCCCTCCACCAGGACGCCGGAAAAGGCCCCAAGATGGGATCTCATGGGTACAGAAGGTTGCGGTGGTGGAATTAGGTTTTCGTGGATGCCTCTGATGGTTTGGGGGTACGTAGGTATATATAGAAGGAAGAAGTACGTCAGTGGAGAAATGTGGGCCCCATGAGGGTGGAGGGCGCGCCTGGGAGGGTAGGCGCGCCCCTGCCTCGTGCTCTCCTCGTTGATTAGTTTACATGGACTCCAAGTCCTCTGGATCAAGTTTGTTCCGAAAATCACGGTCCCGAAGGTTTCATTCCGTTTGGACTCCGTTTGATATTCTTTTTCTGCGAAACTCTGAAATAGGAAAAAAATAGCAATTTGGGCTGGGCCTCCGGTTAATAGGTTAGTCCCAAAAATAATATAAAAGAGTATAATAAAGCCCATTAAACATCGAAAACAGAATATAATATAGCATGGAACAATAAAAAATTATAGATACGTTGGAGACGTATCAAGCATCCCCAAGCTTAATTCCTGCTCGTCCTCGAGTAGGTAAATGATAAAAACAGAATTTTTTATGTGTAATCCTACTTGGCATAATTTTCAATGTAATTCTCTTAATTGTGGTATGAATGTTCAGATCCGAAAGATTCAAGACAAAAGTTTAATACTAACATAAAAATAATAATACTTCAAGCATACTAACTAAGCAATTATGTCTTCTCAAAATAACATGACCAAAGAAAGTTATCCCTACAAAATCATATAGTCTGGCTATGCTCTATCTTCATCACACAAAGTATTTAATCATGCACAACCCCGATGACAAGCCAGGCAATTGTTTCATACTTTTGGTGTTCTCAAACTTTTCAATCTTCACGCAATACATGAGCGTGAGCCATGGACATAGCACTATATGTGGAATAGAATGGTGGTTGTGGAGAAGACAAAAAGGGAGAAGATAGTCTCACATCAACTAGGCGTATCAATGGGCTATGGAGATGCCCATCAATAGATATCAATGTGAGTGAGTAGGGATTGCCATGCAACGGATGCACTAGATCTATAAGTATATGAAAGCTCAACAAAAGAAACTAAGTGGGTGTGCATCCAACTAGCTTGCTAACGAAGACCTAGGGCATTTTGAGGAAGCCCATCATTGGAATATACAAGCCAAGTTCTATAATGAAAATTTCCCACTAGTAAATGAAAGTGACAACATAAGAGACTCTCTATCATGAAGATCATGGTGCTACTTTGAAGCACAAGTGTGGTAAAAGGATAGTAGCATTGTCCCTTCTCTCTTTTTCTCTCATTTTTTTTCTTTGGCATTTTCTCCTTTTTATGGCCTTTCTCCTTTTTTTTATTTAGTCCGGAGTCTCATCCCGACTTATGGGGGAATCATCGTCTCCATCATCCTTTCCTCACTTGGGACAATGCTCTAATAATGATGATCATCACACTTTTATTTTCTTTACAACTCAAGAATTACAACTCAATACTTAGAACAAAATATGACTCTATGTGGATGCCTCCGGCGGTGTACCGGGATATGCAATGAATCAAGAATGACATGTATGAAAGAATTATGAATGGCGGCTTTGCCACAAATACGATGTCAGCTACATGATCATGCAAAGCAATATGACAATGATGAAGCGTGTCATAGTAAACGGAACGGTGGTAAGTTGCATGGCAATATATCTCGGAATGGCTATGGAAATGCCATGATAGGTAGGTACGGTGGCTGTTTTGAGGAAGGTATATGGTGGGTTTATGATACCGGCGAAAAGTGCGCGGTATTAGAGAGGCTAGCAATGGTGGAAGGATGAGAGTGCGTATAATCCATGGACTCAACATTAGTCATAAAGAACTCATATACTTGTTGCAAAAATCTACAAGTTATCAAAGCAAAGTATTACCCGCATGCTCCTAGGGGGATAGATTGGTAGGAAAATACCATCGCTCGTCCCCGACCACCACTCATAAGGAAGACAATCAATAAATAAATCATGCTCTGACTTCATCACATAACGGTTCACCATACGTGCATGCTACGGGAATCACAAACTTTGTCACAAGTATTTCTCAAATTCACAACTACTCAACTAGCATGACTCTAATATTACCATCTTCATATCTCAAAACAATTATCAAGTATCAAACTTCTCATAGTATTCAACACACCCATAAGATTTTTTTTTCTAATCTTGGATGCCTATCATATTTAAAGCAAATTACCACGCTGTTTTGTAGGACTCTCAAAATAATATACGTGAAGCATGAGAGAACAATAGTTTCTATAAAACAAATCCACCACCGTGCTCTAAAAGATATAAGTGAAGCACTAGAGCAAAAACTATATAGCTCAAAAGATATAAGTGAAGCACATAGAGTATTCTAATAAATTCCGAATCAAGTGTGTCTCTCTCAAAAGGTGTGTACAGAAAGGATGATTGTGGCAAACTAACAAATAAAGACTCAAATCATACAAGACGCTCGAAGCAAAACACATATCATGTGGTGAATAAAAATATAGCTCCAAGTAAATTTACCGATGGATGAGGACGAAAGAGGGGATGCCTTCCGGGGCATCCCCAAGCTTTGGCTTTTTGGTGTCCTTAGATTATCTTGGGGTGCCATGGGAATCCCCAAGCTTAGGCTCTTGCCACTCTTTGTTCCATACTCCATCAAATCTTTACCCAAAACTTGAAAACTTCACAACACAAAACTTAACAGAAAATCTCGTGAGCTCCGTTAGCGAAAGAAAACAAAACACCACTTCAAGGTACTGTAATGAACTCATTCTATATTTATATTGTTTTTAAACCTACGGTATTCCAACTTCTCTATGGTTTATAAGCTCTTTTACTAGCCATAGATTCATCAAAATAAGCAAACAACACACAAAAAACAGAATCTGTCAAAAACAAAACAGTCTGTAGCAACCTGTAACTAACGCAAACTTCCGGAACTCTAAACATTCAGAAAAAATAGGACGACCTAAATAATTTGTTTATTGGTCTTCTGCAATTGGAATCAATATTATATCACGTTCTGGTAATTTTTAACAATTGTTTTCGTGAACAGAAAGTTTCTGGAATTTTCAGCAAGATCAAATAACTATTATCCAAGAAGTTCCTATAGGTTTAACTTGGCACAAACACTAATTAAAACATAAAAACAAATCTAACCAGAGGCTAGATCAAATATTTATTCCTAAACAGAAGCAAAAAGCAAAAAAACTAAAAATAAAATTGGGTTGCCTCCCAACAAGCGCTATTGTTTAACGCCCCTAGCTAGGCATAAAAGCGAAGATAGATCTAGGTATTGCCATCTTTGGTTTTTGGGAAGAAAAGAGCAAACTTGTTATCTATGGAATTAATCTTTCTATTTTGATAAAGCACGTGGCTATTAATGGTAGAAGAAAGATTAAGCACGTTACGGAAATTTGCATCTAAGCTAGCTTTTATCTCTTTGATAGATTCGTTTTGGTACGAGAGCAAAAGAGATGTAGATTCAACTTTCTCATTCATGGGGTGCCCAAATATGGTATTCATCTTTTCATAAGTATCTACGGCATCCCCTTCAAGAAAACCTTCTTCAAATATAGAATCTAAGACATGCTTAAACAAAGAAGGTAGGGCAACATAAAAGCTCTTCAAGTAAATTTCAATTTGGTATTGGGGCACATAGTTAGCCCGGATCCTTAACAGTCTATCCCAAGCATCTTTCAAAGATTCATCGAGTAAATAACGAAAAATTCCGGAATCATCTTCATCAAAATTATTAAGACTCTCATTGATAACTCCGGCAGGTTTTTCCATAGCGTCATTATTTATGAGTTTAGATAGAATAGAAGGATCGTCCAAAGCACTAAAACTCGGGAGAGAAACCCCAACCCTTTTTGATTCCGACATGGCGAAAGGAAGGCGAGCGGAAAAGAGAGGGCGAATAAACGGCAAGGGTGAAGTGGGGGAGAGGAAAACGAGAGGCAAATGCCAAATAATGTAATGCGAGGGATAAGAGTTTGTGATGGGTACTTGGTATGTCTTGACTTGACTTGACTTGGCGCGAATCTCCCCGGCAATGGCGCCAGAAATCCTTCTTGCTACCTCTTGAGCACTGCGTTGGTTTTTCCCTTGAAGAGGAAAGGGTGATGCAGTAAAGTAGCGTAAGTATTTCCCTCAGTTTTTGGGAACCAAGGTATCAATCCAGTAGGAGACCACGCTCAAGTCCCGCGCCCCTACACAAACAAATAAGAACCTCGCAACCAACGTGATAAATGGGTTGTCAATCCCTTCACGGTCACTTACGAGAGTGAGATCTGATAGATATGATAAGACAATATTTTTGGTATTTTTATGATAAAGAGAAATAAAGATGCAAACTAAAATAAAAGGCAATGGAAATAGCTAAGTGTTGGAAGATTAATATGATGGAAAATAGACCCGAGGGCCATAAGTTTCACTAGTAGCTACTCTTAAGAGCATAAGTATTTACGGTGGGTGAACAAATTACTGTCGAGCAATTGAGAGAATTGAGCATAGTTATGAGAATATCTAGGTATGATCATGTATATAGGCATCACGTCCGTGACAAGTAGACTGACTCCTGCCTGCATCTACTACTATCACTCCACACATCGACCGCTATCCAGCATGCATCTAGAGTATTAAGTTCATAAGAACGGAGTAACACTTTAAGCAAGATGACATGATGTAGAGGGAGAAACTCATGCAATATGATATAAACCCCATCTTGTTATCCTCAATGGCAACAAGACAATACGTGCCTTGCTGCCCCTGTTGTCACTGGGAAAGGACACCGCAAGATTGAACCCAAAGCTAAGCACTTCTCCCATTGCAAGAAAGATCAATCTAGTAGGCCAAACCAAACTGATAATTCGAAGAGACTTGCAAAGATAACCAGTCACACATAAAAGAATTCAGAGAAGATTCAAATATTGTTCATAGATAATCTTGATCATAAACCCACAATTCATCGGTCCCGACAAACACACCGCGAAATAAGATTACATCGAATAGATCTCCAAGAGCATCGAGGAGAACTTTGTATTGACATCCAAAAAGGGAGAAGAAGCCATCTAGCTAATAACTATGGACCCGAAGGTCTGAGGTAAACTACTCACACATCATCGAAGAGACTATGGTGTTGATGTAGAAGCCCTCCGTGATCAATGCCCCCTCCGGCAGGACGCCGGAAAAGGGCCCAAGATGGGATCTCATGGGTACAGAAGGTTGCGGCGGTGGAATTAGGTTTTCGTGGATGCCTCTAATGGTTTGGGGGTACGTAAGTATATATAGGAGGAAGAAGTACGTCGATCGAGCAGCGTGGGCCCCACGAGGGTGGAGGGCACGCCTATGCCTCGTGCTCTCCTTGTTGATTACTTTACGTGGACTCCAAGTCCTCTGGATCACGTTTGTTCCGAAAATCACGTTCCCGAAGGTTTCATTCCGTTTGGACTCCGTTCGATATTTTTTTCTGCGAAACTCTAAAATAGGCAAAAAAAACAGCAATTTGGGCTGGGCCTCCGGTTACTAGGTTAGTCCCAAAAATAATATAAAAGTGTATAATAAAGCCCATTAAACATCCAAAAGAGAATATAATATAGCATGGAACAATAAAAAATTATAGATACGTTGGAGACGTATCACATACCAACACAAACACCACACACAAAAAATATATTCTCCTGGTGCCTCTATCCACTCCCCCCTTGCATATACACACTCAAGGGAATCTCTCGCCATGACGTCATATTCGTCTCTCTCTCCCTAGACCACTCTCATTTCTCGTGCTATCTCTCCCACGCCCCCCCCCCCCTGTCGGCCCCTCTATCCATGCCTCTCTCGAATACGTAATACACACACATACCTTTCTAGGCCGTGCCAAATGCATCAACTACACATTCACACATGTTACATCACGTACCCCATTGATCTAAAAATCCCTCTCTTCACGTTTATTTCGCATACAACATTCCTTATGAATAAAGTGTGGCCAAATTTTTCTTTAGAATTTCTACATATATACAACATTACAAAGTTATATGGAGGAGTATGAACGCTTGCATTGCATGGTGCCCACAATGATATTTATTCCGCACTATGAATTTGTATATTTTTATACTATATATAAAGTTAGTCATAATAAAGAGAAACGAAGAGCATCTCTCTCTCCATCGCATACCCCCCTCTACGCCCCTTTCACGTACGCACACAAACTATCTCCAGGTCCTCCAAAAGTAAGCCCCCAGCACATTCACGCATGTTTCATCTTTCTCTCGCGATATATATAGTGACGATCATTGTATTTGAAGCGAAAGCACGATACGTACATTGGACTTCAGAATCCACTCATTCCGGTCACCATTTACGTTTTGTGGTTATTATACAGTCACGGGCTCACCGTACAACTCTGTATTTGCTCAAGACACGACTAGTTGACCAATTAAACGCTCCACGTGGCACCTCTAGTGTTGCATCATGTTATCTCACAACCATCGGGCCCACCTGCCGGCTTGTATCTACTCTACATCTACACTCTTATAAAATACTAGCAAGATGCCCATGCGTTGCACGGAACATCAAGATGCATTTGTATGAGTAGTTTATCTTGTGGGAGAAAAGGGTGAACAAGGGAAGGCCTTATTTGCAAGTGTGGAGAGGGGTGTGGGTATCTTTTTGCAAAATTGCCATAGTTTCCTTCCTATCCGTCAGATATAGATCGGACGGCCTATATTGCAGGATGGCAGGCACACGATCATCACCGACTATGATTTTTATAAGAGTAGGGATAAAATACACTCTTATAAAAACAGAGTTGGTGATGATGGTGTGCCTGCCATCCTGCAATATAGGCCGTCCGATTTATATCTGACGGATAAGAAAGAAACTATGACAATTTTGCCTAAGATGTACCCACACACCTCTCCACATTTGCAAATAAGGCCTTCCCTCATTCATCCTTTTCTCTCACAAGATAAACTAGTCATACAAATGCATCTTGATGTTACGTGCAACGCACGGGCATCTTGCTAGTAAGAATGAAAACAAACGACAAAAATATATATGACGGTGGCTCGAAGTCATGACCGCGGGCACAGCCGACAAGGTGGCCTTGTATTGGTATGCTGAGTCGTCTGTTTAAACACACAGGAGCTGGTTTGGTGATTATACACACACGCACGCATGCACACGAACTGCATGCACGCAACACTCACACGAACACATGCACCCACGCACGCACGCAACACTCACACATACACACGCAGCCACACACGCACGCAACACTCACACGCACACATGCACGCATGCATGCCCACACCAGTACACCACACGACCAACACACACTCTCACGCTCAAGTGCTCAACCTACACGTGCGCACACATCAGGCCCTGACAGACACATACACAACTAGGTGGTTCCCGCACACGGGGTGGAGTCTTGTCGCGCCCGCGTAAATTTGTGTTTATCTGACCTTTTCCCTATGCGAACTGACAGGTGGGACCCACAAGGAACGTGGTCAATTTAACTAGTCAACATGGTGCCACGCAGACTATTTGGCCGGTCAACAGAGTGCAATCCGATGCTGAACCGTGAGCAAGTGACCGTATAATCACCGCAAAACGTATATAGTGACCGTAATCAGCTTATTCTGAAGTTCGGTGAACGTATTACGCTTTTCTCTCTGTAGGCCCTCCAAAACTACATCTCTACACGTTCTCGCATGTTACATCTAACAACTATGCAATACAGCACTACTACTACACTCTAACACAATAAATCATATGTGTTTTAGTTCTACTAGATATCATATTGTTTCTTAATTATTCAGTTTGCATACATTAAAATTGCCTTTGAAATGTATGGCCAGTATCATATACTGCGCAGGAAAAATCCCGCCCTTTCCTGTTTAATCGGGTTTGTATCGATGGATCATGCGAAACAGCAAAACTATAGTACTATATACAGTACAAGTGGCAGTTCACTGGGCCGTCGTGTCGTGTACTCCTCCGTCGTAAGAGTGGAGCGCTCGCTTTCACAAATCTTCTAGTCCCTTTCACCGACATGTGGGGCATCAAGCTACCGGGTCCACGTGCCATACCAGAATACAGTGCAGAGCAGCCGAGGTGAAGCACCCAGTCATGGCGCCGGCGTAGTAATGAGCAATGAGGCGTCAAATCACAAACCTGCACCTTTACCGCAGTTAAGTTGGAGGGACGAAGTAATACTGCTAAAAAAAGAAGTTGGAGGGACGAAGCAACCATCATTTCACTCGTTACTGAATCCGCTTCTCCCTCATCTTCTTCAAGTTAACCACGTGTTGCTTCTGTCGTTGTTCCGCCTCATGTGGGAAGCGGATCGGCTTGGTAAAGCACTGACATGTGGGACCGCATGTTAGCAAACCACTAGGACAACATCCTCTAAAAATAAGAAACCTCCCCCGCCATCCGCGGGGCAAAATCACCCCCTTTTACTAATATTGATTCTATAATTTTTTAGATCAATATAATTGAGATTTGTATAGATAGCACACAGGAGCAAAACCAAGTGGTACGGTTAAGGGCATCCACAATGTGTAGCCAAATGTGAAAATAGCTTTTGGCATCGTGGGAACCATTGTGGACGGTGTTGCCAAAGCCAAAAGGATGGAACCGAAGCTCCCTGATTGATTGATTGAAGGAAAAGAAAAATGCAACGTCTCTCCTCTTTCTCCCGTGCTTGGACGCATGTAAAGTATAGAGGACAGAGTCTACTCCCCTGCCCCTTCTATCACAAACCACAAAGCAGTGAGGCGTCAAATCACAAAGCACGGACGAAGCAGCCATCATTTCACTCCTCGCTGACTCCGCTTCTCCATCGTCTTCTTCGAGAAACCATCTCACCGCACTAAGCTGGACGGACGACACTATTGTGTACGAGTAGTACTAGTACATTTACGCGTCCTTTGGTTCAACGGACTTCCTGGATGCAAATAAGGCAGTTGTCTCGGCTTGCAGGCGGCACTTGCGAACGACTTACCGTGGTCTCCCTCAATGGTGTTCTCCGTCGAACGCACTTCGCCAAACCACAATGTTCGAGATATCGTCGACATCACCGCAATGGGGAAGGAAGTCAAATATAGTAACTACCTCCATTTTTTGCACACAAGGCCAGTATATCAAAATTACAATTTGCAAAAGGCCACTAACACTAATCGAGGCAAAATTGATGGGGTTTGCCTCGTACTAGCAACCAAGGACATTAATATCCCCTACATGCATGCGGAAGTGAGAAGGTTGGTTTGCATGGCGCTGCATTAATTAAGTGATGAGGAGTGAGATGGTTAGTTCTTTGGGCTTTGAAGAAAAAATACGCATTAATTGACATGTGAAACGAGGATTTGTATCGATTAATCCCGCGAAGGAAAACCCCGCCTTTCTTTTTTAACACTAGTACTAGTACTACGTACTTATCCTGTTTGGGTCTAGGCCTTGCATCGCCATACTTCGCCACACATTTTTTCCAAGCTTGCCTAAAGTTTTCAAAATGAAAATGAGGTACACTTGCGCAGGGCTGTCGCGGTCGCACCGCCCCCTCACACGGTCGCTCCTGCACGCCGCAGTCGCACCGCACCCTCACATGCACAGTCGCTCCTGCACGCCACAAACCCAACCAAGGGAACGCACCCTCACTAATACGTGCTGTCGCATGTGAACAAACCAAACTCAGCCATTCTACCGCTGTGGAGTTGAGCCTCTGCCTCCCGGTCCTCCTTTAGTATCGCCAGGTTGAACCGCTGGTCCGCCTGCAGCATGGGGGACTCGGACGCAAGCACGAAGTCGACGTCCATCGTCTCATACCCATCGGGGGCCTTCTGCGCTGCGTTCTCCGCCATGAACATTGGATCGGCTTCCTCCTCCTCGTAGCTTGGCTCCAGAGAACTCGGGGATTGGCCCGCTACAAAGCGAGCTTGGGAAAGGAGGTCTCTGGCGCCGACCGCCGCCGTGATTTCTGCACGGCGCTCCGGCGTCAGCATCTTGTAGTACGTGATATTGCGGCGCACCATGGCTTTCCGGCGAACTAGGGGACGCTTGATGCGGGCTAGGGGATCGAAAGGTGGGGGAAGGGGCTGGAGATTAGGTGTGGTTTTAGGGCAGTGGCTTGCGTAGGCCGGGCAGCGAAGGTTCTGGTGTGAATAGTGGTTCCGGTGACGACCGGTCAATCGGTTTTGACTGTACATCGCTCTTGTCGCCTTCGCGTTGCATCCCGGCACGCTGGACCCTCCATGCCACTCACCGAATGGAACGCACTTCGTCTTGCATTTTCGCTCGCTTGTGGGACCGCAGTTGAGAGCAAACCGACGTCCCTCCCCCTCCCCCGCCCGCGTCATTTTATGCGGAGTAACTGACATGCGGGGCCTAGCAAGCATTGGGTCCGCCAGTAAGTGACCGAAAGGGAGGGTAAGGCAGGAATACGTATGTGAAAGGAGCTTCCAATGATATAATTTTCACATTATACATCTCATGTACTATTAATTTTGTCAATAGTCAAATGCGGTTTTGAAAAACGCATTAGAGCATGGTTAATAATATAGCCAGTCGATGGCTATAAGGAACTGCCATGTCATCTATGGCCGTCATCTATTACTAGCAAAAAGGCCTGTGCGTTGCAATGGGAGAAAAAATAAATCATAATCTTCGATGGCCACGACCATATTTTGTTGCATCATCAGAGATACACTATGACTCTAAGTTTTGTGAAATCCTGAATAATTTCTAAAAGCATGAACATTAAACTTGTGCACATATTTGAAATCATGAACACTTATACAAAATTTTGAACATTTTCGAAAATCAAGAACTTTTTATGAATTCATGAACATTTTATAATATTCTCAAATATTTTATATAAACTATGAACATTTTTTAAACAATTTTCTTGAATCGGAGAACATTTCTAGAACCGACGAACATTTTTATGGAAATTGGTGGAACAATTTTTAAAATTCACGAACATTTTCCATTTAACAAACATTTTTTGATTTAATAAACATTTTTTATTTAACAAACTGTTTCTAAAATGCATGACCATTTTTTGAATGAGCAAACATTTTATGAATGAATAAACTATTTTCTATGTCATGAACAGTTTTAGAATTTTTAGAATATTTTTTCATTCATGAACATTTTTTTAATAGTTGTTTTTTTTAAAATTTCATTAACTTTTTTAAGAAAATAACTTCTTTAAAAATCCTGAATATTTTTTTTCCTGAACATTTGTTTTCAAAATTTCAAATATTTTTTGAATAAGCCAACATTTTTTTACAAAATCGCAAATACGTTTTTGAACCCACAATATTTTTTGATTTATTAAGCATTTCATTTAAAAATTCTCAATTTTTGAGTAAGTCCCAAATTATTTAAAGTACAAAAATTAAAATGAATAATAAAAACTAAAAAGAAAAAGATAATTTTAATAACAGGCCGGCCGGACATGGGCCGGCCGAAACGGGCACGCTAGATCTTCTACCAGCGCACAGAGCACGGTATAGGAGTTCCCTACTGCATGGGCCGGCCCAGGCGGGTGATTCCGCTGTGTGAAACATTTTGTATCAGTTATAGGTGGCATTAGTGGGTAATATTTTGCAATGTTGGGGGCAATTTCCATGACGTACCGCCAGATGCAATAGCCCTTTTATTATGACTAACACAAATGCCCGTGTGTTGCAATGAGAGAAATTGTTACCTATCTCACCCCTCGAGTTATTTTCGTCCGTCCTCATCTCCTCGTCCATGTCTGTTATTAACATCTCCTAAGCCCCACTGTCCTCCTTCCTTCCTTTAGTGGACCATCATGTATACCCCAGGAAGTGAGCTTCTTCGCCTTAATTAATGCAGCCTTCCGTTGGAATATGATGTTTCATCGTGTATGTTGCCTGCTCAGACAGGATAACCAATAACCAGAAACAGATGGATTGTTTTGCAAAAGAATTTTTGGACCCATAAAAAGCGGGATTTGCGCTTGTGATAATTCTCGAGCAAGCGAAGCTGAAAACGAAAAGAGAGCACATAGTTGTGTGTGGTCATTGCATGCATAAGATGGTGTGGAGATAGAGATTGAGAGTATGTAATCCTAACGCAATTAATAGTGCGGTGCATAGTTTCCATTTTAATAGTAGATGGATGCACGTTTTAGCAAGTTCCTTGTTGTAAAAGGCAGCCATCTATGTACAACGTGCAATGCAAGTATGCATGCATTTAATCCCTTTCTTAATTATCCCATATAGGACTCACCTTTATTATGCAGCGCGCATGCAGCGTGTATTAGGAATCTCTCTTAATTTCCCCGTTTAATTTCCCATCATATTTTCCTTAATTATCCCACAATAATACTGATTCCTTTTTGCCCCATTCGAGTAGAATCTCTCTTAATTTCCCCGTTTAACATATTTCTTAGGAATCCTTTTACTGATTCCTTTTTGTCCCATTTGATTGCCTATAATATTTCTGCCGTACACAATCCTTTCTTTCCTTTTTTTTGAGAATCGTCACTTCCTTCCTTTTTGGACACCGACTCCTCATCCACCGATCACCAGTTTCCGAGCCGGCTTACGAAGGTGATTGATGATAGGTAATTTGAACACGTATATGTATATAAATTAATGGTTGTGCTTTAAAAGGGCGAGATTGTACTATTTGATAATAATACGAGCCGCTCCCAATTGACATACGATGGCCTAGTTCAGTTGGCTGGTTCCATTGTATGGGATGGAAGGTTGTGAGTTCGATTACTCATGCAGCCATGTGTATTTTTCCTTCTTTTTTCCTTCTTGCGTTGCACTGAGGCTGGGCCGTTCTCGCGTTGCACTGAAGCTGGGCCAGCGCCGCAGCCTGCAGGCCCAAGTCGGTAGGAACACGGCCTTTTTTTCCTTCTTGCGTTGCACTGAAGCTGGGCCGTTCTCGCGTTACACTGAAGCTGGCCCAACGACGCAGCCTGCAGGCCCAAGTCGGTAGGAACGCAGCCAACGTGGTGATTTTCATGTATGGGCAGCTGTAGAGATTAGTACCACCTCGCGTAAAGAAAATTTAATGTGGGCAAGGTGGACGGACCAAAACGGACGAAATTATGGTGATAAGAATCAATAGCCATTTTATTAGTAGGTATAGATATAGATATAGATATAGATATGCACTCATATAGTAATGTGGGCTATAAGGTTGGCTATTTCCCGCAAAAAAAATTATAATGTTGGCTATTGTATTAGTACTTTTTTACATCTCTTCTTCATCTCTTTCTTCATATTTATTGTACGTATTTAACTAGGAATGCGTATATAGCTAGGCTCTTGCATGAGAGCTCACTCCCCTTACTTTTTCACATCTCTCTCCTCTACATAGGCCCTATATAAATGGAAGGAGGGAGTACAACTATGAGCACTGCATACTCTAGTACAGATGTTGTCAGTACTCCACTAGTACTATTGGACAGGGAGCTTAAAAAAAGTTACTATTGGACTGGCTATATGTAGCGAAATCCTAGTAGGAAGAGCATGCGCGAGAACAAGCACATTCACGTGGTTGAAAACAAATTGGAAACCATCTCGAGTACAAATCTAGGAGTACATACGAATCTAACAATATTGATTGGGCGTTGTTGAATGTTGATACTTTTTTTTATCAAAGTAGAGATACTTCGACTACACATAAAACTTATATGTAAACTAGAAAGGATAGGAGGGAGTATATTGTACGTTCAAAAACGAAACGAACATTGAATACCCTTTATATATGATTTGCGGATGCTATGATAACCGGTTCAAAATTTTGAATCCGCCTTAGGTATCACACATGCCCCCACTCGTTCTCTCTCGATTTCATCTCGGGGTCCGGAGATCGATTGAAAGAGGACTAGGGTGGGTACAATACGTTCGTTTCGCTTATGAACGTACAATATACTCCCTCTGATCCACACAGACCCCCCTCCCCCTCCCCCCCGCGGGTCATTTCTATCATAGAAACAGACCAAACCTTTATCTCCTTGCACGACACGCAATTGATCTCTGAACATCAATCGATCTCGTCAACATGTGTCATGGCATGCATGAACCAAATGGGATGCCAAAACTAAGACGCGAAGTGACACGTAGTGGAGGCAAAGTGAAACTTCAAACGAACCGTTTGTTTGTATGCATGTCGGACAAATTACAAATAAACATCGGAAATACAAGCATGGTCTAGGCCCACATGCGAATGATACTCGGCAGAATGTTCAAATGAGGCATGCGGACGATGGACTCGACCGGAGGGCGACATGATCGATGGAGAAGAGGGTTGGAGATGAATGAGAAATAAGTAAACGCCACATGATTATACTTGACCGACTCAAATAAACAATAATTTGTCTCGCTTGGCCTACATAGTGAAAGGCCTAATGCGCAACGTGGAGCATTGACGCTCGAATATGGCCGGGAAAACAGGGAAACTGACATGTGGGGCACACCTGTCGGGACGACGTAGCGCAAACTAGTCCAATGGAGGAGCTGGCCCACGACCTCCTCGCCACCGACAACCGTTCATGTGGGTCGTGGGGGCCAACAACGTGGCGGAGCTCCAGCACCGCCTCTGGACACGACGACCGCGGTGAGCGAAACGCTCATCGTCGCTAGACACGGTCGGTTTCAGTGTGCCGAGGGTGGCGTTAGTGCTGTGGCACGACCAACAGCTAGTATGTTTGGTTTGTGCCCAAGGTTGCCCCATCAAAGCACTGGGTAGCCAAAATTTTGGTTGAGGTTTTGGTTTCCCATGATTTGGCCGACATCGGCAAGAAAAATGAACTAGAGTTGGCTAGAGTTCATTGGCATGCCAAAAAAATGGCAACCATCCATTTTTGGGTCATGACCAAAACCTAAAAAAAAATGGCAACCACCCAAACAAAGACCAATCTTTGGGTCATGACCCAAATTTTGGTAAGGTGCACTTTGGCCACAATCCAAACACACCCCAACACCCGACTCGTCGAGGATGCACGGGGCGCCGGGACGCGTCCGCGGAGTGGTGTAGCGCGGCCAACTGCATCCTCAGGACCTGAGACCATGCCGGGTTGTCTTGCTTTTTCAATGACATGCGTCGATCGCAAATGAGCAAAGGGCATCTCCAACGTTTCCACGACCGCAGCTGACTACCCTGGCACACCAAAAACCCTCATCCCTTGCGCCGTCGCGCGGTGCGTTCCCAGCCGGCGCCAGCTGCCCGCATTCATGCCGTCCGTCCGTATGCCGTCGTTAAGAGGCCCAGTGCCCGAGGAACCAACTCCGGTGACGTAATGACGCACCAGGACGCTTGGCCTCACCGGAATGCGCTACTTAAAGCGGCAACGCCCAGCTAACCTCCACACCATAGCGCATCGTCCTCCTACCTGGCACCACATCCGCCATGACCGCAAGCGCGAACGCTCTGCGGGAGAGCTTGTCTTCGGGGATGGAGCTCGAGGTGGCCGCCCTCGCTCAAGTCACCGCACAAGCGGTGGCCACGTTGGCGGCCGACGACGGGAGCACCGTCAGCCACGCGTCCTACTTGCTGCTGTCCGACGTCCGGCACCGCCGAGGTCGGGGACTCCTCCGAGGATGAGTAGGGCATGGGAGGCGGCAGGGCATGGTGTGCCAACTGGCCGGTCCGTCTCCCGTGTTCTACTTTTCCTCGCCGGAGACCGCACCTTCACTTCACGGGTCTTGAACCCCGCCCCCGTACATGGAGGTCACAGATGGAGGACATCGGTCGCCGCCGTAGAATAGGTTTAGGGTCGGGTTTCTTTTATTTTCTATCATATAAAAGGTCGAAATGTAATGAAAATCTGCCGTGTTTGCATTAATCTCGGCGGGTGTATATGAACTTTCACAATAATATAGTATATTGTAGGAGTACTAGCAAGATGACCGTGCGTTGCACAGAAGATCAAGATCTTGTGGGAGAAAAGGATGAATGAGGGAAGGCCTTATCTGCAAATGCACATTCACGCATTTCACATTTTTCTATATCTACGGGAACCTACGAAAGGGTCAACGCAAACTTCCTCTCTCTCTCCTCCCCTGATTTTCATGGTGGTGGGCCCCTCCCTCCCCCCAATCTACAATCAACAGCTCACACGTTTCATATTATGTTAATTACGTAACTAGGACTACGTAGGTGTAGCATTACTCGTCCTAAAAAACCCAACTAAGCCAACCTCCCAGCATATCGCGCGGGAAAAGACCCGGCCGCGCCGTTTTAGTCGGGATTATCGGATTACTAGTAGTAGTATCGATGGATCGCGCGAAGCAACAAGTATTTTTTTGAGGGGGCGAAGCACCTAGTTTAAAAGGAAAAAAGGCGGTACACTCACAACACCCCTGTCGCGGTCGCATTGCACCCCACACACGTTCGGTCCTGCACAGGCTCACGCAAACGGAACGCGCTTCGGCTTGCCTCTTCACTAACACGTGGGACTGCACTTGGAGAAACCGACCATGCGCCAAACTCCCCCGGCCCACCGCGCGAAAATCCTCCCCCCCACCCAAAAATTCCCCCAAATCCTACATTCAACCGCCCTTCGGCCAACTAGCCAATAATATTCCCCAAAACCCCCTCCACTCCGTTCGCTCCGCCAAAGCCGCCCTCCCCACCACGCCGATACGTCGGTGCCGCGGTTCGTCGAGGGGACGCACGGCGATCCTCTCGCTCCCACAGTACGCTCTCGTAGACTGCCGTCCTCTAGCCGCGCCGCCACCGCTGGCGACGTTCTTGTAGAGGCGCACGACGGTCAGCGCCGCCACCGCTGGCGATGTTCGTGCGGAGACGCACGACGGCCAGCTTCTCCCACGGTACGCGCATTCTAGACTGAGGCCCCGTGCATGTCGGTGTAGCGCTGAATGTTAGCTGATAGACGCTGTTAATCTCACTGTTTGCCGAAGTAGTTTACAGTCAATATGCTCTGCTTAAGAAGCTTCCTTGCCCTGTTCTGCACTCAATCTGATTAGCTGAGATGGCATGCCAAGGCCAATTAGTTGCTAAAATATCATGCCATATATTTATTGTGACGTAGATTGCCATGGTCTAGTAGCCAATCTGTTAGATGAAATAGCTCTACACCGTTTTATACTCGATCTTTATTGCTGCGATGGAATTCGATAGTTTGATGGCTCTCGGCCTCATTGACTGCTGAAACAGCCTTCCATAATTTAGCACTCAAATCTGTTTGCTGAATTAGCTTTACATATATTTCGTTACTTAGATCTGCTCGTCCAAATATCTTGCCATAGCTTTAGACATCGACCTAGGTATTTTTTTTATGGACTTCATAAAAAAGCATATATGTTTTTCCTGTAATATCTAGTAGAAGAACTAATTTGTATGTCCAACAGATGGACAGGACTTGGATAACTTCTGCTCAAAGATTCTCCGCTGCATATGTCGAGGGTGTTGAAAACTTCATGAACTTTATCAGAGCTGAGTACGGTGGTCCGAAATCAGATGTGCTATGCCCGTGTAGCAGTTGTATGAATTCAGTTACAAGACCCCAGTCAACTGTGCAAAATCATCTACACTTGTATGGGATGTCGGTCACATATACTAGGTGGGTTCATCATGGTGAAGCTGTGAACGTCAATGTTATTGACTCCGTGGAAGCAGCAGATCACCATCTTGATCAGCCTGATGCTCAGGTGGAAGAGGAGGAGGAGGTGGTGGTGGCGGAGCCAGTGAGTTTGACCAACATTGAAACAATGCTACGAAATGCTCGTGCATTCCGTGAACTTTCACCTACAGAAGAAAAACGGTGGGCCCGCATGTTGGAACAATGCAACGTTGCTGTCACCCCAGGAAATAAGATGTCAGTATTCTCAGCTATGGTCACCTTTCTTCAGGTGAAGACATCTGAGCGGATGACCAACAAATCATTCGATGCGATGTTGGCTGCTTTCCGCAAATCTTTCCCAGATGCGTCTGAGCTGCCACACACCTACAGTAAAATGAAGAATTTCCTTCGTGGAGTTGGAATTGGATATCATATGATCCATGTTTGTAAGAATAATTGTGTTCTGTTCCGGAAGGATTATGCCAACTTAAGTGAATGCCCGAAATGCAAATCATCCAGATGGAAAGATGGCGATGTTGTGAAGAGGATTCCTCATAATGTTCTGAGACATTTTCCAATTACACCAAGATTGCAGAGGTTGTTTCATGATGCTGAAACAAGAGAGGATGTATTGTGGCATTCTAGGAACCAGGATTTCAGAGATCCGAATGTAATGAGCCATCCATCACATGGTAGTGAGTGGAAAAGCTTCAATCAGAAGCACGAAAAGTTTGCTGCTGACCCGAGAAACATTAGACTTGGCTTAGCTTCAGATGGATTTAACCCATTTGGCCACCAGAGCGCCACATATAGCATGTGGCCAATGCTTGTTATCCCTTACAACATGCCTCCAAATGTCTACACCAAAGAATCAAACTACATGATGGCCTTGCTCATCCCAGGTCCAAAAAGTCCTAGAAAGGATTTTGATTTGTTCATGGAGCCTCTTGTGGAGGAACTTCAACAACTATGGAGGGGTGTTCTCACTCGAGACCTATATAGCAGCCCACCAGCTGATTTCTTTCTGCGTGCTGTTATAATTTGGTGCATCCATGATTATCCGGCTTTGGGCACTATGTCAGGGCGAACGACACATGGTTACAATGCATGTGTTCGCTCTGACAGGAATCCGCTGTCATATGCAATACTTAGCAAGATCTGTTACATTGGACACCGTCGTTTCCTTGCCAAGGACAAGCCGCATCCTTGAAAATACCAAAGACATGTGTTCAATGCAAAGCATGAAAACCGTGATGCGCCAAAGAGGCTCACCGCCGATGAGTTGCAAGTGGAATTAGAGAAGGTCAGGCATATTACACCAGGAAACCATCCAGATAATGGTAGCGGGAAAAGGAAGCGTGGCAGGGCAGAAGAGAGATTATTATTTCCACTTTGTGGGACTTGGAGTATTGGAAAGATTTGGATCTGCGGCATAATCTTGATGTGATGCACATCGAGAAAAATATATGTGATAACATTATCGACACACTTCTTAATATTGAAGGCAAGATGAAAGATACCTTAAAATCTAGGATTGATTTGACACACCTGGGTATCAGAAAGGATTTGCAAGTGCAAGATGAAGGTAAACCACGGGATATGGCACCAGCTGTGTACGTCTTGGACAAGGTAAAAAGAAAAGAATTCTGCAAGGTCCTGTCACGTGTGAGATTCCCACATGGATTTGCTTCCAACTCTGAAAGGAGAGTCAGTGCAGACGGAGACAAGGTACAAGGGTTGAAAACTCATGACTGCCACGTCCTACTTCAAAGGGTTTTACCTGTTATCCTTAGAGGATTGGGCCGCCCTGACTTATACAGAACAGTTGCAGAGTTGGGACAATTCTTCAGGGAACTCTGCAGTAGAAATATCAGGATAGATGCTTTGGAGCGTCTTAGAGACAAGATACCAACTATCCTATGAAACCTTGAGAAGATATATCCTCCAGCCTTCTTTGATGTGATGGTGCATTTGGCTGTTCATCTACCTGATGAGGCACTACTTAGAGGTCAAGTACAGTATGGCTGGATGTACCCTATTGAAAGGCGGCTAGGCACTTTCAAGGGCTATGTTAGGAACAGAGCTAGACCCGAGGGTTCCATTGCAGAGGCCTACATTGCTACAGAAGCGTTGACATTCTGCTCAAAATACATTGAAACAGCTGATCAGCTTAGCAAAGACGTGGATGAAGACAATCCCGAGCTCAATGTTTTCGATTATTCTGTTCGAGTTACAGGGAAGAGTCGACAAGAGGACAAACCTAAAGATTTGGACAAAATGGTTTGGTATGTGTTGAATAACTGTCCTGAGATAGTACCTTATATCAAGTAAGTGCTAAGTACTGCAGCTTATACATCGTAATCTACTAAAGTTGCAGCACATTCTTATATATTTATATGTTTGACGCGATCACTATGTTGTGCAGCATCTACAAGGAGTTACTGCCGCAAAATCCAAGAAACATTGACAAACTGGTTATGACAGGATTTGCGAAATGGTTCAAGAGCCATGTAAGCTTTTGAATTGCACTATCAGTTTTTTTAATATATTGAGTACATAAGATGATCAGCTTGTCTATTTTCTAACCATAGGTTAAGAAGATGCGGGATGATGGGCAGGCAGTTGATGATGCCCTTTACTCACTAGCAATGGGTCCTGATACTCGGGTAAGACATTATGAATCTTGCGTTATTGGAGATGTGCGCTACAACACCCTTGCACGAGACGAAGGCAGGAAGACACAAAACAGTGCCATCATGAGCACAGATACGTATGACAAAGAGACAACTGAAATGTATGCTAACATAACAAACATTGTTCAGTTGCAGTATATCTCCAGTTTCAAGGATCATCGGTGTGTGGTTCTGTTGTGCTGTCGTTGGTATAACCTATTTTCCAGGATCGCAAAACCCAGAGCTGATGATTATCTCAAATCCATCAATGTCAAGGCGGCATACCTAACCAACGAGCCTTTTATTTTGGCAAATCAAGCAACACAGATATTTTTTCTTGGAAGACACATTTGCACGTAGCGATGACTGGAGTGTAGTGCAAAGGTTTGAGCAGAGGAATTCGTTTAATGAAGTTGCACAACAAGATGATGCTTACACTGCTCCTGATGTACAAGATAACACAAATGTTCCTAATATCTTTGAGAACCATCAGGTCAATGACGCCGGCGAAAAGATTGCCTATCGTGCTGTGGACATACAACAGTTGATCAAGAAGAAGCCAACGTTCAAGGACGTTGAGGACGAAGAAGAAGATGGCACCGCGGGGAATTACGATTCAGACTGATACACATGGCGAAGATGTTGACGCTACTGCTGCGGATGATGATTACATTGCTTTTGTCGTATTTTCCTGTCAGAAGACGTTTTTTTATCTACTATGTGAAATTATGTTTGCTATGACAACTGAAACCTGATGAACATGTTGTTTAGTATTTTCATGTGAGAACATCACTTGTTATGTATGCTGATTTGTGTTTGGTGATTGTATGACGACTAAAACATAATGACATTGTTGATTTAGTTGTACTCATATTTGGCTGTGAAACTTGAATTTGATGACATAGTTTGCTGTTGGACTGCAATTTGCTCGACGTCTTCGAATGAGAACAAAGCTGACCCAACAGGTCCTCTGCTAATTTATTTATTTATTACCAAAAGGGCCTCTGCTATTTATTTATTTATGAGCAAAAGGGGATACCCCCTGATTTCCGTTAATAGAAATCATTAGATGTTCACAACACTACGCCCAACCTGCTACTGAGGTTTCATTCACTACTAGTTTCAGCAAAGTGCTCATGTCATAGCCACTGAATACATCACGAGTGCTACATACACTGCAAATAAAGAGACAATCATCCTATAGAGCACATCGATTTTGCCCATTATCTTCACAAGATCTTTCATCTCCTCATTGCTGTCAAGGCCGTTCAGCAGCTGTGGCTTGGCCTTGATCAGAGGAACTGCATCTTTAACCTTCTGCTCTGCATCTTCCTCTTCTGCCATTCCTTCAGTTACTCGTCCAACACCCCAACCTGCTAGTATTGGGATTCCTCAGCTAACCAAATAATCAGCGTAGTTGCACTCCCCCACATCAGCAACTTCCCAGAAATACAAATCACACGAATCTTCCCTTTTCTACACGAATCAAATTGGAAGATCATCAACCAAACTATTAAAAAAATCAGCAACTGAAAGCAGCAGAACAACACTTAAACATATTATTACCCCATGATTCGGGCATTTGTAGAAGACTCGGCCAGGGTTGAGGATTGTGGTTGAGACACGATGGATGACTCTGCGTGATTTCCAGCAGTGGCACCACACCAACGGCAGCGGGTTGCGATGAGCAACCGACTGCGGTGCGCATGCCAGCGGGGGTGTGATGAGACCCACAGGCGATGGTATGGGTGGCGACTTGGCGCATATTTGGTTGTTGCCTACTCAAGAGCAGGTGGACGAGCAGCCAGCGGACATGGTTGCTGCGGCCAGAACTTCTGATGCTAGGCATAGTAAGTAGAGAAGAGGAGAAGCGAACGTTGGATATGTCAGTTTCATTACTTGCAGAGTAGCATAGCACCATATATAGTCATAGTATAGGTTTGGATTCGAACCAGCTACAGGAGCACGTCTCTCTTTTTTCTAAAACTCAGCAACGTCTCTTTACTGGTACACTAGCTTGTTCTGTACGCCTTCTCAAGTCTTTGATTCCTCCACCTGACATCTGGAACCCACCGGAAGGGCCTCCGTATTTCGCCAAAAAAACGTGCCCCCTGCTGACAGGTCAGACCCACCAGCTATCTTCGCACGCAAGGAAGTGCCTCCTTATTACGCACAAAAAAATGAATACTCCCCCTACCAGCTGGAACCCAGCATCGTGGGAGGCTGACTTGTGGGCCTACCAAGTTGACAGGGACGGAGGGCTTTGTCAACTTAGTCAATATGAACGATTCTAGCTCCAGTTACCGTACAATGTTCATCCAACGGCAGTAGTGCTTCTTCAACCTCTGGTCTTCTTGCTCCAGCCGCCCAAACTAGCACCGGTCGTGCCGCGTGCTCCTGCCTCCCATGGCCGGCTATGGTGCCGCGGAGGCCTCAGCGCCCCTACTACTCCCACCGCTCGCCAGGCCATCCCTCTACTCACCCACACCCCCTGTTATTCTGCGGCGACGGCAGCCTCACACCGCAGCCGAACCAGTGAACCCTCGTACTCCTCTCCGCGTCGGCATCCACAGCCGCGTCTTCCCCGGCTCCGCGTCGTCCCCTTCCTAGGCCTCGCCGCCGTCCACCGCCTTGGTGCTCTCGGCGCAGCGTGGTCAATGTGGTCAATGACCGACTTCTATCGGAAGAGTACAGTACGTGGAGAGGCTGACAGCTGGGTCCACGGCCGCGGCTGGGTCCACGGCCACAGCCCAGTTTTTTTGTGGTTTGCCAAGTAAGTCACTTTGTCAGGCCTGTTGGGCTGCAGATCTTTCAAGACGAGGAGAGCTTCATTCGGCTGGCCGAGAAAATGGCCTATCAGTAATGAGAAATGGGCTGTACATTTTTAAAACACATCAAACCGACAATTAGTTTCAAATTTCTTTTTTTCATTGCGAGATTTTAAATTGCATTGATTTTTATGCGTGGACAATTTGTTGGATTTTATATTGATATACATTTATTTTTTAAATCAGTTTGAATGTGACTCGAAATTTCAGGATTAAAAACAGTTCGGACCGCACCGAAATATGCAAAATTCCGTATAATTTTTTAACTATGGCCACAATATGGGCTGTAATGCTAACAAGAAGAATATGGGCTCCAAAAAAACCTTAAGAATTAGCAAATGGGCTATAAATTATTAGAAATAATGGCAGATGGGTTGTATGATGTTTCCACAGATTTGAGGCTTTCCTAAAAAAAGGTTGATGCACAAGCAGTGACTGTTGGATGTCCATCCAACGGCCGTCGTGCTTCTTCAATCTCTGCTCTTCTGCTCCAGCCGCTCAAACAAGCACCGGTGGGACTGCCTGCTCTCTCCTCCCCGTGGCCGGTTGTGCTGCTGTGCAGGCCTCACCGCCCCACCGTACTACCATCGCTGGCCTAGCCATCCCTCTACTCACCCACACCTGCTGGTATTCTCCGGCGATGGCAGACGAACCAGTAAACCCTCGTATAGTCGTACTCCCCTCCGCGTGGGAAACAACTGCCGAGTCTTCCCTGCCTCCGTGTCGTTCCCTTCCTAGGCCTCGCCGTCGTCCACCGCCCTGGTGCTCTCGGCGCGGCCTGGTCAACATGGTCAACGACCGACATGCATCTGAAGTGGACTGTACGTGGAGAGGCTGACAGCTGGGTCCACGGCCGCACGCAAGGAAATGCCTCCTTATTACGCGCAAAATAATGATTCCTCCACCTCACATCTGGGACCCACCGAAAGGGCCTCTGTATTTTGCGAAAAAACGTTACCGCCACTGACAGCTTAGACCCACCAGCTATATCTTCGCACGCAAGGAAGTGCCTCCTTATTACGCACAAAAAAATGAATACTCCCCCTGCTAGCTGGGACCTAGTATAGTGGCAGGCTGACTTGTGGGCCTACTAAGTTGACGGGGACGGAGGGCTTTTTCAACTTAGTCAATATGCACGATTCTAGCTTCAGTGACCGTACGATGTCCATCCAACGGCCGTAGTGCTTCTTCAACCTCTGGTCTTCTTGCTCCAGCCACCCAAACTAGCGCCGGTCGTGCCTCGTGCTCCTGCCTCCCATGGCCGGCTGCGATGCGGCGGAGGCCTCACCGCCCCCTACTACTCCCACCGCTCGCCAGGCCATCCCTCTACTCACCCACACCCCTGTTATTTTGCGGCGACGGCAACCTCACACCGCAGCGAACCAGTGAACCCTTGTACTCCTCTCCGCGTGGGCATCCACTGCCGCGTCTTCCTCGGCTCCGCGTCGTCCCCTTCCTAGGCCTCGCCGTCGTCCACCTGAAGGAAATATGCCCTAGAGGCAATAATAAAGTTTTTATTTATTTCCTTATATCATGATAAATGTTTATTATTAATGCTAGAATTGTATTAACCGGGAACATAATACTTGTGTGAATACATAGACAAACAGAGTGTCACTAGTATGCCTCTACTTGACTAGCTCGTTGATCAAAGATGGTTATGTTTCCTAGCCATAGACATGAGTTGTCATTTGATTAACGGGATCACATCATTTGGAGAATGATGTGATTGACTTGACCCATTCCGTTAGCTTAGCACTCGATCGTTTAGTATGTTGCTATTGCTTTCTTCATGACTTATAAATGTTCCTATGACTATGAGATTATGCAACTCCCGTTTACTGGAGGAACACTTTGTGTGCTACTAAATGTCACAACGTAACTGGGTGATTATAAAGGTGCTCTATAGGTGTCTCCAAAGGTACTTGTTGGGTTGGCGTATTTCGAGATTAGGATTTGTCACTCCGATTGTCGAAGAGGTATCTCTGGGCCCTCTCGGTAATGCACATCACTTAAGCCTTGCAAGCATTGCAACTAATGAGTTAGTTGTGGGATGATGTATTATAGAACGAGTAAGGAGACTTTCCGGTAACGAGATTGAACTAGCTATTGAGATACCGACGATCGAATCTCGGGCAAGTAACATACCGATGACAAAGGGAACAACGTATGTTGTTATGCGGTCTGACCGATAAAGATCTTCGTAGAATATGTGGGAGCCAATATGAGCATCCAGGTTTTGCTATTGGTTATTGACCAGAGACGTGTCTCGGTAATGTCTACATAGTTCTCGAACCCGTAGGGTCCGCACGCTTAACGTTTCGATGACACTTATATTATAAGTTTATATGTTTTGATGTACCGAAGGTTGTTCAGAGTCCCGGATGTGATCACGGACATGACGAGGAGTCCCGAAATGGTCGAGACATGAAGATTGATATATTGTATGACTATATTCGGACACCGGAATGGTTCCGGGGGTTATCGGATATATACCGGAGTACCGGGGGGTTACCGGAACCCCCCCGGAGGCTATTGGGCCTCATGGGCCCAATTGGTGGAAGAGGAGAGGCGGCCAAGGGGCAGCCGCGCCCCCCTCCCCCCAAGTCCGAATTGGACAAGGAGGGGGGGCGACACCCCCCCTTTCCTTTCCCCCTCTCTCCTTCCCTCTCCTCTCCTAGTCCAACAAGGAAGGGAGGGAGTCCTACTCCCGGTGGGAGTAGGACTCCTCCTGGCACGCCTCCTCCTGGCCGGCCGCACCTCCCCCTTGCTCCTTTATATACGGGGGCAGGGGGGCACCCTAGACACAACAATTGATCATTTGATCTTTTAGCCGTGTGCGGTGCCCCCTCCACCATAGTCCACCTCGATAATACTGTAGCGGTGCTTAGGCAAAGCCCTGCGTCGGTAGAACATCATCATTGTCACCACGCCATCGTGCTGATGAAACTCTACCTCAACACTCGGCTGGATCGGAGTTCGAGGGACGTCATCGGGCTGAACATGTGCTGAACTCGGAGGTGCTGTGCGTTCGGTACTTGATCAGTCGGATCGTGAAGACGTACGACTACATCAACCGCTTTGTGCTAACGCTTCCGCTTTCGGTCTACGAGGGTACATGGACAACACTCTCCCCCCTCGTTGCTATGCATCACCATGATCTCGCGTGTGCGTAGGTATTTTTTTTGAAATTACTACGTTCCCCAACAGTGGCATCCGAGCCTAGTTTTATGTGTTGATGTTATATGCACGAGTAGAACACAAGTGAGTTGTGGGCGATATAAGTCATACTACTTACCAGCATGTCATACTTTGGTTTGGCGGTATTGTCGGATGAAGCGGCTCGGACCGACATTACGCGTACGCTTACGCGAGACTGGTTCTACCGACGTGCTTGGCACGCAGGTGGCTGGCGGGTGTCAGTTTCTCCAACTTTAGTTGAACCAAGTGTGGCTACGCCCGGTCCTTGCGAAGGTTAAAACAACACCAACTTGACAAACTATCGTTGTGGTTTTGATGCGTAGGTAAGAACGGTTCTTGCTAAGCCCGTAGTAGCCACGTAAAATTTGCAACAACAAAGTGGAGGACGTCTAACTTGTTTTTGCGGGGCATGTTGTGATGTGATATGGTCAATACATGATGCTAAATTCTATTGTATGAGATGATCATGTTTTGTAACTGAGTTATCGACAACTGGCATTAGCCATATGGTTGTCGCTTTATTGTATGCAATGCAATCGCCCTGTAATGCTTTACTTTATCACTAAGCGGTAGCGATAGTCGTAGAAGCATAAGACTGGCGAGACGACAACGATGCTACGATGAAGATCAAGGTGTCGCGCCGGTGACAATGGTGATCATGACGGTGCTTCGGAGATGGAGATCACAAGCACAAGATGATGATGGCCATATCATATCACTTATATTGATTGCATGTGTTGTTTATCTTTTATGCATCTTATCTTGCTTTGATTGACGGTAGCATTATAAGATGATCCCTCACTAAATTATCAAAGTATAAGTGTTCTCCCTGAGTATGCACCATTGCGGAAGTTCTTCGTGCTGAGACACCACGTGATGATCGGGTGTGATAGGCTCTACGTTCAAATACAACGGGTGCAAAACATTTGCACACGCGGAATACTCAGGTTAAGCTTGACGAGCCTAGCATATAACAGATATGGCCTCGGAACACGGAGACCGAAAGGTCGAGCGTGAATCATATAGTAGATATGATCAACATAGTGATGTTCACCGTTGAAACTACTCTATCTCACGTGATATCGGAAATGGTTTAGTTGATATGGATCACGTGATCACTTAGAGGATTAGAGGGATGTCTATCTAAGTGGGAGTTCTTAAGTAATATGATTAATTGAACTAAAATTTATCATGAACTTAGTGCCTGATAGTATCTTGCTTGTCTATGTTGATTGTAGATAGATGGCCCGTGCTGTTGTTCCGTTGAATTTTAATGTGTTCCTTGAGAAAGCAAAGTTGAAAGATGATGGTAGCAATTACACGGACTGGGTCCGTAACTTGAGGATTATCCTCATTGCTGCACAGAAGAATTACGTCCTAGAAGCACCGCTGGGTGCCAGGCCTGTTGCTGATGCAACTGACGACGTTAAGAACGTCTGGGAGAGCAAAGCCGATGACTACTCGATAGTTCAATGTGCCATGCTTTACGGCTTAGAACCGGGACTTCAACGACGTTTTGAACGTCATGGGCCACCAAGCTACAAGAGCTTCATGATGAACTATAACATGCAAGGGATGGATAAGACGATTCCCGAGCTCTTCGCAATGCTAAAGGCTGCGGAGGTAGAAATAAAAAAGGAGGATCAAGTATTCATGGTCAATAAGACCACAAGTTTCAAGAAAAAGGGCAAAGGGAAGAAGAATGGGAACTTCAAGAAGAACAGCAAGCAAGTTGCTGTTCACGAGAAGAAACCCAAGTCTGGACCTAAGCCTGAGACTGAGTGCTTCTACTGCAAGCAGACTGGTCACTGGAAGCGGAACTGCCCCAAGTATTTGGCGGATAAGAAGGATGGCAAGGTGAACAAAGGTATATGTGATATACATGTTATTGATGTGTACCTTACTAAAGCTCGAAGTAGCACCTGGGTATTTGATACTGGTTCTGTTGCTAATATTTGCAACTCGAAACAGGGGCTACGGATTAAGCGAAGATTGGCTAAGGACGACGTGATGATGCGCGTGGGAAATGGTTCCAAAGTCGATGTGATCGCGGTCGGCACGCTACCTCTACATCTACCTTTGGGATTAGTTTTAGACCTAAATAATTGTTATTTGGTGCCAGCGTTAAGCATGAACATTATATCTGGATCTTGTTTGATGCGAAACGGTTATTCATTTAACTCAGAGAATAATGGTTGTTCTATTTATATGAGTAATATCGTTTATGGTCATGCACCCTTGAAGAGTGCTCTATTTTTGTTGAATCTCGATAGTAGTGATACACATATTCATAATATTGAAGCCAAAAGATGCAGAGTTGATAATGATAGTGCAACTTATTTGTGGCACTGCCGTTTAGGTCATATTGGTGTAAAGCGCATGAAGAAACTCCATACTGATGGACTTTTGGAACCACTTGATTATGAATCACTTGGTACTTGCGAACCGTGCCTCATGGGCAAGATGACTAAAACGCCGTTCTCCGAAACTATGGAGAGAGCAACAGACTTGTTGGAAATCATACATACATATGTATGTCGTCCGATGAATGTTGAGGCTCGTGGCGGATATCGTTATTTTCTCACCTTCACAGATGATTTAAGCAGATATGGGAATATCTACTTAATGAAACATAAGTTTGAAACATTTGAAAAGTTCAAAGAATTTCAGAGTGAAGTTGAAAATCATCGTAACAAGAAAATAAAGCTTCTACGATCTGATCGTGGAGGAGAATATTTGAGTTATGAGTTTGGTCTTCATTTGAAACAATGCGGAATAGTTTCGCAACTCACGCCACCCGGAACACCACAGCGTAATGGTGTGTCTGAACGTCGTAATCGTATTCTACTAGATATGGTGCGATCTATGATGTCTCTTACTGATTTACCGCTATCGTTTTGGGGTTATGCTTTAGAGATGGCCGCATTCACGTTAAATAGGGCACCATCAAAATCCGTTGAGACGACGCCTTATGAACTGTGGTTTGGCAAGAAACCAAAGTTGTCATCTCTTAAAGTTTGGGGCTGTGATGCTTATGTGAAAAAACTTCAACCTGATAAGCTCGAACCCAAATCGGAGAAATGTGTCTTCATAGGATACCCAAAGGAGACTGTTGGGTACACCTTCTATCACAGATCCGAAGGCAAGACTTTTGTTGCTAAATTCGGAATCTTTCTGGAGAAGGAGTTTCTCTCGAAAGAAGTGAGTGGGAGGAAAGTAGAACTTGATGAGGTAATTGTACCTGCTCCCTTATTGGAAAGTAGTTCATCGCAAAAACCGGTTTTTGCGATGCCTACACCAATTAGGGAGGAAGTTAATGATGATGATCATGGAACTTTAGATCAAGTTGTTACTGAACCTCGTAGGTCAACCAGAGTAAGATCCGCACCAGAGTGGTACGGTAATACTGTTCTGGAGGTTATGTTACTAGACCATGACAAACCTACGAACTATGAAGAAGCGACGGTGAGCCCAGATTCCGCAAAATGGCTTGAGGCCATGAAATCTGAGATGGGATCCATGTATGAGAACAAAGTGTGGACTTTGGTTGACTTGCCCGATGATCGGCAAGCCATTGAGAATAAATGGATCTTTAAGAAGAAGACTGACGCTGACGGTAATGTTACTGTCAATAAATCTCGACTTGTTGCAAAAGGTTTTCGACAAGTTCAAGGGATTGACTACGATGAGACCTTCTCACCCGTAGCGATGCTTAAGTCTGTCCGAATCATGTTAGCAATTGCCGCATTTTATGATTATGAAATTTGGCAAATGGATGTCAAAACTGCATTCCTGAATGGATTTCTGGAAGAAGAGTTATATATGATGCAACCGGAAGGTTTTGTCGATCCAAAGGGAGCTAACAAAGTGTGCAAGCTCCAGCGATCCATTTATGGACTAGTGCAAGCCTCTCGGAGTTGGAATAAACGCTTTGATAGTCTGATCAAAGCATTTGGTTTTGTACAGACTTTTGGAGAAGCCTGTATTTACAAGAAAGTGAGTGGGAGCTCTGTAGCATTTTTAATATTATATGTGGATGACATATTGCTGATTGGAAATGATATAGAATTTCTGAATAGCATAAAGGGATACTTGAATAAGAGTTTTTCAATGAAAGACCTCGGTGAAGCTGCGTATATATTGGGCATCAAGATCTATAGAGATAGATCAAGACGCTTAATTGGACTTTCACAAAGCACATACCTTGACAAAGTTTTGAAGAAGTTCAAAATGGATCAAGCAAAAGAAAGGGTTCTTGCCTATGTTACAAGGTGTGAAGTTGAGTAAGACTCAATGCCCGACCACTGCAGAAGATAGAGAGAATATGAAAGATGTTCCCTATGCTTCAGCCATAGGCTCTATCATGTATGCAATGCTGTGTACTAGATCTGATGTGTGCCTTGCTATAAGTTTAACAGGGAGGTACCAAAGTAATCCAGGAGTGGATCACAGGACAGCGGTCAAGAACATCCTGAAATACCTTAAAAGGACTAAGGATATGTTTCTCATTTATGGAGGTGACAAAGAGCTCATCGTAAATGGTTACGTTGATGCAAGCTTTGACACTGATCCAGACGATTCTAAATCGCAAACGGATACGTGTTTACATTGAACGGTGGAGCTGTCAGTTGGTGCAGTTCTAAACAAAGCGTCATGGCGGGATCTACATGTGAAGCGGAGTACATAGCTGCTTCGGAAGCAGCAAATGAAGGAGTCTGGATGAAGGAGTTCATATCCGATCTAGGTGTCATACCTAGTGCATCGGGTCCAATGAAAATCTTTTGTGACAATACTGGTGCAATTGCCTTGGCGAAGGAATCCAGATTTCACAAGAGAACCAAGCACATCAAGAGACGCTTCAATTCCATCCGGTATTTAGTCCAGGTGGGAGACATAGAAATTTGCAAGATACATACGGATGTGAATGTTGCAGACCCGTTGACTAAGCCTCTTCCACGAGCAAAACATGATCAGCACCAAGGCTCCATGGGTGTTAGAATCATTACTGCGTAATCTAGATTATTGACTCTAGTGCAAGTGGGAGACTGAAGGAAATATGCCCTAGAGGCAATAATAAAGTTATTATTTATTTCCTTATATCATGATAAATGTTTATTATTCATGCTAGAATTGTATTAACCGGAAACATAATACTTGTGTGAATACATAGACAAACAGAGTGTCACTAGTATGCCTCTACTTGACTTGTTCGTTGATCAAAGATGGTTATGTTTCCTAGCCATAGACATGAGTTGTCATTTGATTAACGGGATCATATCATTAGGAGAATGATGTGATTGACTTGACCCATTCCGTTAGCTTAGCACTCGATCGTTTAGTATGTTGCTGTTGCTTTCTTCATGACTTATACATGTTCCTATGACTATGAGATTATGCAACTCCCGTTTACCGGAGGAACACTTTGTGTGCTACCAAACATCACAACGTAACTGGGTGATTATAAAGGTGCTCTACAGGTGTCTCCAAAGGTACTTGTTGGGTTGGCGTATTTCGAGATTAGGATTTGTCACTCCGATTGTCGAAGAGGTATCTCTGGGCCCTCTCGGTAATGCACATCACTTAAGCCTTGCAAGCATTGCAACTAATGAGTTAGTTGTGGGATGATGTATTACGGAACGAGTAAAGAGACTTGCCAGTAACGAGATTGAACTAGGTATTGAGATACCGACGATCGAATCTCGGGCAAGTAACATACCGATGACAAAGGGAACAATGTATGTTGTTATGCGGTCTGACCGATAAAGATCTTCGTAGAATATATGGGAGCCAATATGAGCATCCAGGTTCCGCTATTGGTTATTGACCGGAGACGTGTCTCTGTCATGTCTACATAGTTCTCGAACCCGTAGGGTCCGCACGCTTAACATTTCAATGACAGTTATATTATGAGTTTATATGTTTTGATGTACTGAAGGTTGTTCGGGGTCCCGGATGTGATCACGGACATGACGAGGAGTCTCGAAATGGTCGAGACATGAAGATTGATATATTGGATGACTATATTCGGACACCGGAATGGTTCCGGGGGTTATCGGATATATACCGGAGTACCGGGGGGTTACCGGAACCCCCCGGAGGCTATTGGGCCTCATGGGCCCAATTGGTGGAAGAGGAGAGGCGGCCAAGGGGCAGCCGCGCGCCCCTCCCTCCCAAGTCCGAATTGGACAAGGAGGGGGGCGGTGCCCCCCCTTTCCTTTCCCCCTCTCTCCTAGTCCAACAAAGAAGGGAGGGAGTCCTACTCCCGGTGGGAGTAGGACTCCTCCTGGCGCGCCTCCTCCTGGCCGGCCGCACCTCCCCCCTTGCTCCTTTATATACGGGGGCAGGGGGGCACCCTAGACACAACAATTGACCGTTTGATCTTTTAGCCGTGTGCGGTGCCCCCCTCCACCATAGTCCACCTCGATAATACTGTAGCGGTGCTTAGGCGAAGCCCTGCGTCGGTAGAACATCATCATCATCACCATGCCGTCATGCTGATGAAACTCTCCCTCAACACTCGGCTGGATCAGAGTTCGAGGGACGTCATCGGGCTGAACGTGTGCTGAACTCGGAGGTGCCGTGCGTTCGGTACTTGATCGGTCGGATCGTGAAGACGTACGACTACATCAACCGCGTTGTGCTAACGCTTTCGCTTTCGGTCTACGCGGGTACGTGGACAACACTCTCCCCTCTCGTTGCTATGCATCACCATGATCTTGCGTGTGCGTAGGATTTTTTTTGAAATTACTACGTTCCCCAACACCACCGCCCTGGTGCTCTCGGTGCGGCGTGGTCAACGTGGTCAAGGAACGACTTCTATCGAAAGAGTACTGTACATGGAGAGGCTGACAGCTGGGTCCACGGCAGCCGCAAGGAAGTGCCTCCTTATTACGTGGAAAATAATTATTCCTCCACCTGACAGCAGGGACCCACCGGACGGGCCACCGTATTTGGCGAAAAAACGTTTCCCCCCTGACTGCTGGGACCCACCGGACGGGCCAACGTATTTCGCGAAAAAAACGTTCCCCCCGCTGTCAGCTCGGACCCACCGGAGGTGCCTTCTTATTACGCACAAAAAAATGAATACCCCCCTGCTAGTTGGGACACACCTTGGTGGGAGGCTGACTTGTGGGCCTACTAAGTTGACGGGGACGGAGTGCTTTGTCAAATTAGTCAATATGAATGATTCTAGCTCCAGTGACCGTACGATGTCCATCCAGCGGCTGTAGTGCTTCTTCAACCTCTGGTCTTCTTGCTCCAGCCACCCAAAGCAGCGCTGGCCGTGCCGCATGCTCCTGCCTCCCATGGCCGGCTGTGCTGCCGCGGAGGCCTCACCGCCCCTACTATTCCCACCGCTGGCCAGGCCTTGCAGCGACGGCAGCCTCACACCGCAGCCGAACCAGTGAACCCTCGTACTCCTCTCCGCGCGGGCTTCCACTGCCGCATCTTCCTCGGCTCCGCATCGTCCCCTTCCTAGGCCTCGCTATCGTCCACCGCCCTGGTGCTCTCGGCGCGGCGTGGTCAACGTGGTCAAGGAACGGCTTCCATCGGACGTGGACTGCACATGGAGAGGCTGACAGCTGGGTCCACGGCCACAGCAAGGAAGTGCCTCCTTATTACGCGCAAAATAATTATTCCTCCACCTGACAGCGGGGACCCACCGGATGGGCCACCGTATTTCGCAAAAAAAAAGTTTCCTCCTGACTGCTGGGACCCACCAGCTACATCTTCACACGCAAGGAAGTGCGTCCGGGCAAAAAAAAAACAATTCGCCCCTTGACTACTGGGACCCACCATCTACATCTTCGCACGCAAGGAAGTGCCTGACAGTCGGGACCCACCTGGTCGAAGCGTACGTAGCGTTGTCATTCTGGTCGCGAGCGTGTACGTACATACTGGTCGATGTAGAGGCGCACACATGTCGTAGTAGAGGCGTGCACGTAGCATGTACACGTACGTACAACGGCCACTGTGCAAGAAAGAAAATACGGCCACGTACGTACATACGGGTAGGGTCTCGAATGCCTACTCGCGCATACGTATGGCCAGGGCTCGTGTACATGGCTGGGTCGGAACGGAGAAACTGCGTCGTCGTCGTGTTCATGGGGAGCCAACCGGCTGGGTCGGAACGGAATGCGTCATCGTGTTCATCGGGAAGGCTTGGACGGAACAGCCGATGGAAACGAGGCCTGGCTTACCGCAGAACGGAGGAAACGGCCTTGTGTTCGACCGACCACGGTGGAAACAGGATCCTGTTCATCGGGAGGGGTCTGGCGTACCGCAAAACGGAGGAAACGGACCTCCTACAGTCGAAACAGGGGTCCTGTTGATCGGGAGGGGTGTGGCGTACCGCAAAACGGAGGAAACAGAATTGTGTTGGAGCGCTACGGTCGAAACGGGGGTCCTGTTCATCGGGAGTGGTGTGGCGTACCGCAAAACGGGACTCCACGGGATACTGTTCATCTCCACCGTCGACCTCCTCGAGCCCCCACGGGCTACTGTTCATCCACCGTCGACCTCCTCCAGCCTCCACCTGCGACTATTCATCCACGGGCTCCTGTTCATCCAGCCTCCACCGCGCGCTACTCCACCGGCTACTGTTCAACCAGCCCTCTCCACAGGCTCCTGTTGAACCACCCCTCCACGGGCTACTGTTCATCCAGCCCTCTGAAGGAAATATGCCCGAGAGGCAATAATAAAGTTATTATTTATTTCCTTATATCATGATAAATGTTTATTATTCATGCTAGAATTGTATTAACCGGAAACGTAATACTTGTGTGAATACATAGACAAACAAAGTGTCACTAGTATGCCTCTACTTGACTAGCTCATTGATCAAAGATGGTTATGTTTCTTAGCCATTGACATGAGTTGTCATTTGATTAACGGGATCACATCATTAGGAGAATGATGTGATTGACTTGACCCATTCCGTTAGCTTAGCACCCGATCGTTTAGTATTCTTCTATTGCTTTCTTCATGACTTATACATGTTCCTATAACTATGAGATTATGCAACTCCCGTTTACCGGAGGAACACTTTGTGTGCTACCAAACTTCACAATGTAACTGGGTGATTATAAAGGTGCTCTACAGGTGTCTCCAAAGGTACTTGTTGGGTTGGCGTATTTCGGGATTAGGATTTGTCACTCCGATTGTCGGAGAGGTATCTCTGGGCCCACTCAATAATGCACATCACTATAAGCATTGCAACTAATGAGTTAGTTGCGGAATGATGTATTACAGAACGAGTAAAGAGACTTGCCGGTAACGAGATTGAACTAGGTATTGAGATACCGACGATCGAATCTCGGGCAAGTAACATACCGATGACAAAGGGAACAACGTATGTAGTTATGCGGTTTGACCGATAAAGATCTTCGTAGAATATGTGCGAGCCAATATGAGCATCCAGGTTCCGCTATTGGTTATTGACCGGAGATGTGTCTCGGTCATGTCTACATAGTTCTCGAACCCGTAGGTTCCGCACGCTTAAAGTTCGATGACGGTTATATTATGAGTTTATGTGTTTTGATGTACCGAAGCTTGTTCGGAGTCCCGGATGTGATCACGGACATGACGAGGAGTCTCGAAATAATCGAGACGTAAAGATCGATATATTGGACGACTATGTTTGGACACCGGAAAGGTTCCGGAAGGTTTCGGACATTTATCGGAGTACCGGGGGTTACCGGAAATCCCCCCGGAACTAATGGGCCTTGTTGGGCCCTAGTGGAGAGAGAGAGAGAGGGGCCGGCCAGGGCAAGAGGCGCGCCCCCTCCCCTTGAGTCCGAATAGGACAAGGAAGGGGGGGCACCCCCCTTGCCTTTCCCCTCTCCCACTCCTTCCTTCCCCCTCCTTCTTGGACTAGGAAAGGGAGAGGCAAACCTACTTGGAGTAGGTTTCCCCCTCCTAGGGCGCGCCACCCCCTTGGCCGGCCCTCTCCTCCCCCCTTTATATACGGAGGAAGGGGGCACCCCATAGACACAACAATTGATCTCTTGATCTCTTAGCCATGTGCAGTGCCCCCCTCCACCATAATCCACCTCGATAATATCGTAGCGGTGCTTAGGCGAAGCCCTACGTTGGTAGAACATCATCATCGTCCCCACGCCGTCGTGCTGACCGAACTCTCCCTCAAAGCTCGGCTGGATCGTAGTTCGAGGGACGTCATCGAGCTGAACGTGTGCTAAACTCGGAGGTGCCGTGCGTTCGGTACTTGATCGGTCGGATCGTGAAGACCTACGACTACATCAACCGCGTTGTGCTAACGCTTCCGTTTTCAGTCTACGAGGGTACGTGGACAACACTCTCCCCTCTCGTTGCTATGCATCACCATGATCCTGTGTGTGCATAGGATTTTTTTTGAAATAACTACGTTCCCCAACAGTGGCATCCGAGCCAGGTTTTATGCGTAGATGTTATATGCACGAGTAGAACACAAGTGAGTTGTGGGCGATACAAGTCATACTGCTTACCAGCATGTCATACTTTGGTTCGGCGGTATTGTTGGATGAAGCGGCCCGGACCGACATTACGCGTACACTTACGCGAGACTGGTTTTACCGCTGTGCTATGCACACAGGTGACTAGCGGGTGTCAGTTTCTCCAACTTTAGTTGAACCGACTGTGGCTACGCCCGGTCCTTGTGAAGGTTAAAATAGCACCAACTTGACAAACTATCGTTGTGGTTTTGATGCGTAGGTAAGAACGGTTCTTGCTCAGCCCGTAGCAGCCACGTAAAACTTGCAACAACAAAGTAGAGGACGTCTAACTTGTTTTTGCTGGGCATGTTGTGATGTGATATGTTCAAGGCATGATGCTATATTTTATTGTATGAGATGATCATGTTTTGTAACCGAGTTATCGGCAACTGGCAGGAGCCATATGGTTGTTGCTTTATTGTATGCAATGCAAATGCCCTGTAATGCTTTACTTTATCACTAAGCGGTAGCGATAATCGTAGAAGCATAAGTTGGCGAGACGACAACGATGCTGTGATGGAGATCAAGGGTCGCGCCGGTGACGATGGTGATCATGACGGTGCTTCGAAGACGGAGATCACAAGCACAAGATGATGATGGCCATATCAGATCACTTATATTGATTGCATGTGATGTTTATCTTTTATGCATCTTATCTTGTTTTGAATGATGGTAGCATTATAAGATGACCTCTCACTAAACTATCAAGGTATAAGTGTTCTCCCTGAGTATGCACCGTTGCGAAAGTTCTTCGTGCTAAGACACCACATGATGATCGGGTGTGATAGGCTCTACGTTCAAATACAACGGGTGCAAAACAGTTGCACACGCGGAATAGTCAGGTTAAACTTGACGAGCCTAGCATATAAAAGATATGGCCTCGGAACACTGAGACCGAAAGGTCGAGCGTGAATCATATAGTAGATATGATCAACATAGTGATGTTCACCATTGAAACTACTCCATCTCACGTGATGACCGGACATGGTTTAGTTGATATGGATGACGTGATCGCTTAGAAGATTAGAGGGATGTCTATATCAGTGGGAGTTCTTAAGTAATATGATTAATTGAACTTAAATTTATCATGAACTTAGTACCTGATAGTATCTTGCTTGTCTATGTTGTTGTAGACAGATGGCCCGTGCTGTTGTTCCGTTGATTTTTAATGCGTTCCTTGAGAAAGCAAAGTTGAAAGATGATGGTAGCAATTACACGGACTGGGTCCGTAACTTGAGGATTATCCTCATTGCCGCATAGAAGAATTACGTCCTGGAAGCACCGCTAGGTGCCAAACCTACTGCAGGAGCAACTCCAGATGCTATGAACGTCTGGCAGAGCAAAGCTGATGACTACTCGATAGTTCAATGTGCCATGCTTTATGGCTTAGAACCGGGACTTCAATGACGTTTTGAACGCCATGGAGCATATATATGAGATGTTCCAAGAGTTGAAGTTAATATTTCAAGCAAATGCCCAGATTGAGAGATATGAAGTCTCCAATAAGTTCTACAGCTGTAAGATGGAGGAGAATAGTTCTGTCAGTGAGCATATACTCAGAATGTCTGGGTATAACAATCACTTGATTCAACTGGGAGTTAATCTTCCGGATGATAGCGTCATTGACAGAATTCTTCAATCACTGCCACCAAGATACAAGAGCTTCGTGATGAACTATAACATGCAAGGGATGGATAAGACGATTCCCGAGCTCTTCACAATGCTAAAAGTTGCAGAGGTAGAAATCAAGAAGGAGCATCAAGTGTTGATGGTCAACAAGACCACTAGTTTCAAGAAAAAGGGCAAAGGGAAGAAGAAGGGGAACTTCAAGAAGAATAGAAAACAAGTTGCTGCTCAGGAGAAGAAACCCAAGTCTGGACCTAAGCCTGAGACTGAGTGCTTCTACTGCAAACAGACTGGTCACTGGAACCCGAACTGCCCCAAGTATTTTGCGGATAAGAAGGATGGCAAGGTGAACAAAGGTATATGTGATATACATGTTATTGATGTGTACCTTACTAAAGCTCGCAGTAGCACCTGGGTATTTGATATTGGTTCTGTTGCTAATATTTGCAACTCGAAACAGGGGCTATGCATTAAGCGAAGATTGGCTAAGGACGAGGTGACGATGCGCGTGGGAAATGGTTCCAAAGTCGATGTGATCGCGGTCGGCACGCTACCTCTACATCTACCTTCGGGATTAGTTTTAGACCTAAATAATTGTTATTTGGTGCCAGCGTTAAGCATGACCATTATATCTGGATCTTGTTTGATGCGAGACGGTACTTGCGAACCGTGCCTCATGGGCAAGATGACTAAAACGCCGTTCTCCGGAACTATGGAGCAAGCAACAGATTTGTTGGAAATCATACATACAGATGTATCTGGTCCAATGAATGTTGAGGCTCGCGGTGGGTATCATTATTTTCTCACCTTCACAGATGATTTAAGCAGATATGGGTATATCTACTTAATGAAACATAAGTCTGAAACATTTGAAAAGTTCAAAGAATTTCAGAGTGAAGCTGAAAATCATCATAACAAGAAAATAAAGTTTCTACGATCTGATCGTGGAGGAGAATATTTGAGTTACGAGTTTGGTCTTCATTTGAAACAATGCGGAATAGTTTCACAACTCACGCCACCCGGAACACCAGAGCGAAATGGTGTGTCCGAACGCCGTAATCGTACTTTACTAGATATGGTGCGATCTATGAAGTCTCGTACTGATTTACCGCTATCGTTTTGGGGTTATGCTCTAGAGACAACTGCATTCACATTAAATAGGGCACCATCTAAATCCGTTGAGACGACGCCTTCTGAACTATGGTTTGGCAAGAAACCAAAGTTGTCGTTTCTTAAAGTTTGGGGATGAGATGCTTATGTGAAAAAACTTCAACCTGATAAGCTCGAACCCAAATCGGAAAAATGTGTCTTCATAGGATACCCAAAAGAGACTGTTGGGTACACCTTCTATCACAGATCCGAAGGCAAGACTTTTGTTGCTAAATTTGGAATCTTTCTAGAGAAGGAGTTTCTCTCGAAATAAGTGAGTGGGAGGAAAGTATAACTTGATGAGGTAACTGTACCTGCTCCCTCATTGGAAAGTAGTTCATCACAGAAACTGGTTCCTGTGACACCTACACTAATTAGTGAGGAAGTTAATGATGATGATCATGAAACTTCAGATCGAGTTGTTACCGAACCTCGTAGATCGACCAGAGTAAGATCCGCACCAGAGTGGTACGGTAATCCTGTTCTGGAGGTTATGTTACTAGACCATGACGAACCTATGAACTATGAAGAAGCAATGGTGAGCCCAGATTCCACAAAATGGCTTGAGGCCATGAAATCTGAGATGGGATCCATGTATGAGAACAGAGTGTGGACTTTGGTTGACTTGCCCGATGATCGGCAAGCCATTGAGAATGAATGGATCTTCAAGAAGAAGACTGACGCTGACGGTAATGTTACTGTCTACAAAGCTCGACTTGTTGTGAAAGGTTTTCGAGAAATTCAAGGGATTGACTACCACGAGAATTTCTCACCCCTAGCGATGCTTAAGTCTGTCCGAATCATGTTAGCAATTGCCGCATTTTATGATTATGAAATTTGGCAAATGGATGTAAAAACTGCATTCCTGAATGTTTTCTGGAAGAAGAGTTGTATATGATGCAACCGGAAGGTTTTGTCGATCCAAAGGGAGCTAACAAAGTGTGCAAGCTCCAGCGTTCCATTTATGGACTGGTGCAAGCCTCTCGGAGTTGGAATAAACGCTTTGATAGTGTGATCAAAGCATTTGGTTTTATACAGACTTTTGGAGAAGCATGTATTTACAAGAAAGTGAGTGAGAGCTCTATAGCATTTCTGATATTATATGTGGATGACATATTGCTGATTGGAAATAATATAGAACTTCTGGATAGCATAAAGGGATACTTGAATAAGAGTTTTTCAATGAAGGACCTTGGTGAAGCTGCTTACATATTGGGCATCAAGATCTATAGAGATAGATCAAGACGCTTAATTGGACTTTCACAAAGCACATACCTTGACAAAGTTTTGAAAAAGTTCAAAATGGATCAAGCAAAGAAAGGGTTCTTGCTTGTGTTACAAGGTGTGAAGTTGAGTAAGACTCAATGCCCGACCACTTCAGCCATAGGCTCTATCATGTATGCAATGTTGTGTACCAGACCTGATGTGTGCCTTGCTATAAGTTTAGCAGGGAGGTACCAAAGTAATCCAGGAGTGGATCACTGGACAGCGGTCAAGAACATCCTGAAATACCTGAAAAGGACAAAGGATATGTTTCTCGTTTATGGAGGTGACAAAGAGCTAGTCCTAAATGGTTACGTCGATGCAAGCTTTGACACCGATCCGGACGATTCTAAATCGCAAACCGGATACGTGTTTACATTGAACGGTGGAGCTGTTAGTTGGTGCAGTTCGAAACAAAGCGTTGTGGCGGGATCTACGTGTGAAGCGGAGTACATAGCTGCTTCAGAAGCAGCAAATGAAGGAGTCTGGATGAAGGAGTTCATATCCGATCTTGGTTTCATACCTAGTGCATCGGGTCCAATGAAAATCTTTTGTGACAATACTGGTGCAATTGCCTTGGCAAAGGAATCCAGATTTCACAAGAGAACCAAGCACATCAAGAGACGCTTCAACTCCATCCGGGATCTAGTCCAGGTGGGAGACATAGAAATTTGCAAGATACATATGGATCTGAATGTTGCAGACCGGTTGACTAAGCCTCTTCCACGAGCAAAACATGATCAGCACCAAGGCTCCATGGGTGTTAGAATCATTACTATGTAATCTAGATTATTGACTCTAGTGCAAGTGGGAGACTGAAGGAAATATGCCCTAGGGGCAATAATAAAGTTATTATTTATTTCCTTATATCATGATAAATGTTTATTATTCATACTAGAATTGTATTAACTGGAAACGTAATACTTGTGTGAATACATAGGCAAACAAAGTGTCACTAGTATGCCTCTACTTGACTAACTCGTTGATCAAAGATGGTTATGTTTCCTAGCCATTGACATGAGTTGTCATTTGATTAACGGGATCACATCATTAGGAGAATGATGTGATTGACTTGACCCATTCCGTTAACTTAGCACCCGATCGTTTAGTATTCTTCTATTGCTTTCTTCATGACTTATACATGTTCCTATGACTATGAGATTATGCAACTCCCGTTTACCGGAGGAACACTTTGTGTGCTACCAAATGTTACAACATAACTGGGTGATTATAAAGGTGTTCTACAGGTGTCTCCAAAGGTACTTGTTGGGTTGGCGTATTTCGAGATTAGGATTTGTCACTCCGATTGTCGGAGAGGTATCTCTGGGCCAACTCGGTAATGCCCATCACTATAAGCATTGCAACTAATGAGTTAGTTGTGGAATGATGTATTACAGAATGAGTAAAGAGACTTGCCGGTAACGAGATTGAATTAGGTATTGAGATACCGACGAGCGAATCTCGGGCAAGTAATGTACCGATGACAAAGGGAACAACGTATGTTGTTATGCGGTTTGACCGATAAAGATCTTCGTAGAATATGTGCGAGCCAATATGAGCATCCAAGTTCCGCTATTGGTTATTGACCGGAGACGTGTCTTGGTCATGTCTACATAGTTCTCGAACTCGTAGGGTCCGCACGCTTAAAGTTCGATGACGGTTATATTATGAGTTTATGTCTTTTGATGTACCGAAGGTTGTTCGGAGACCCGGATGTGATCACGGACATGACGAGGAGTCTCGAAATGGTCGAGACGTAAAGATCGATATATTGGACGACTATGTTTGGACACCGGAAAGGTTCCGGATGGTTTCAGACATTTATCGGAGTACTGGGGGTTACCGGAACCCCCCGGGAACTAATGGGCCTTGTTGGGCACCAGTGGAGAGAGAGAGGGGCCGGCCAGGGCAAGAGGCGCGCCCCCGCCCCTTGAGTCTGAATAGGACAAGGAAGGTAGGGGGCGGTGCCCCCCTTGCCTTTCCCCTCTCCCACTCCTTCCTTCCCCCTCCTTCTTGGACTAGGAAAGGGAGAGGCAAACCTACTTGGAGTAGGTTTCCCCCTCCTAGGGCGCGCCACCCCCTTGGCCGGCCCTCTCCTCCTCCCCCCCTTTATATACCGAGGAAGGGGGCACCCCATAGACACAACAATTGATCTCTTGATCTCTTAGCCGTGTGCGGTGCCCCCCTCCACCATAATCCACCTCGATAATATCGTAGTGGTGCTTAGGCGAAGCCCTGCGTCGGTAGAACATCATCATCGTCACCACGCCGTCGTGCTGACGGAACTCTCCCTCAAAGCTCGGCAGGATCGGAGTTCGAGGGACGTCATCGAGCTGAACGTGTGCTGAACTCGGAGGTGCCGTGCGTTCGGTACTTGATCGGTCGGATCGTGAAGACGTACGACTACATCAACCGCGTTGTGCTAACGCTTCCGTTTTCGGTCTACGAGGGTACGTGGACAACACTCTCCCCTCTCGTTGCTATGCATCACCATGATCCTGTGTGTGCGTAGGAATTTTTTCGAAATTACTACGTTCCCCAACACCCTCCACCGTCTACAGTTCATCCTGCCCTCCACGCGGTGGTCCTGTTCATCCTGCCCTCCACGGGGTCCTGTTCATCCAGCCCCAACCGGGTCGATTGATCGGGGTCCTGTTCATCCAGAGGCAACACCATGGGGTCCTGTTCATCCACCCCCACCGGGAACTGTTCATCCAAACCCCCCAGCAACGCTCACTGTTCATCCAGAGGCAGCATCGATCGACTTCAGTTAGCAGCAGTAGGGAAGGAATCGCTCGATCGGGTTCAGTTAACAGCCATCGATCGATCGCTCGGGTTCATTAACGCATAGCCTGCAGTGCAATCGCTCGGGTTCAGTTAGAGCCCAACGCCTCGCTCGGGTTCAGTTAGAGCCCAACGCCTCGCACCCCACGCGCGTGCGTGTACGAGAGAAACGCGCATCGCTCGGCCCCGACCACCCACCCTAACTGGGAACACCCCGATATTTTCCTCGCCCTCGCTTGTACCACGGTTTTTTCCATCATGGACGGCCCAAAGAATGTCATGCAGCTGCGTCTCCGGCCCGCCCAGGATGAAAAGCCCATTTTCTGTCATGATTTTTTGTCATAGAAGTAGGACCCCACCACATCTATGATGATACCGGGTTTTGTCACAGTTATCGTCATAGAAGTGTCATAAGTATGACAGAATTTTTTTTCGTTTGGCCCAAAATGTCACGGATGTGTATTTTTTTTGTAGTGCACCACCGTGGTGAGCCTCTTGTTCTTATCTTCTTTCTGACAGAAAAAAAATTCTTACTTTACATAGATACTTGTCTAATTTTCTTACTTTTGACACACATAATTATATATAATGCACGCAGATGAACCGGCAATGGATGTACAGTGACAGACACACCTCTGAGTACATTAAGGGCGTGCATGATTTTCTCGAAGTGGATGAGGCAAACAAGCAGAATGGTTTTATGTGTTGTCCATGCCCTAAATGTGGGAATACGAAGTCTTACTCTGACCGGAAAATCCTTCACACCCACCTGCTTTACAAGGGTTTCATGCCACACTATAATGTTTGGACGAGGCATGGAGAAATAGGGGTTATGATGGAAGATGGCGAAGAAGCAGAGGACGATGACAACTATGTGCCCCCTGAATACGGTGATGCTGCAACGGGGGAAGCTGCTGAAGATCAAGAGGAACCAGACGATGTGCCCGATGATGCTGCAACGGGGGAAGCTGCTGAAGATCAAGAGGAACCAGACGATGTGCCCGATGATGACGATCTCCGCCGGGTCATTGTCGATGCAAGGACGCAATACGAAAGTCAAAAGGAGAAGCTGAAGTTCGATCACATGTTAGAGGATCACAAAAAAGGGTTGTACCCCAATTGCGAAGATGGCAACACAAAGCTCGGTACCGTACTGGAATTGCTGCAGTGGAAGGCAGAGAATGTTGTGCCTGACAAAGGATTTGAGAAGCTACTGAAAATATTGAAGAAGAAGCTTCCAAAGGATAACGAATTGCCCGACAGTACGTACGCAACAAACAAGGTCGTATGCCCTCTAGGATCGGAGGTGCAGAAGATACATGCATGCCCTAATTACTGCATCCTCTACCGTGGTGCGTACAAGGATTTGAACGCATGCCTGATATGCGGTGCATTGCGGTATAAGATCAGATGAGATGACCCTGGTGATGTTGATGGCGAGCCCCGCAGGAAGAGGGTTCCTGCGAAGGTGATGTGGTATGTTCCTATAATACCACGGTTGAAACTACTGTTCAGAAATCAAAGAGCATGCCAAGTTGATGCGATGGCACAGTGAGGACCGTAAGAAAGACGGGAAGTTGAGATCACCCGCTGACGGGTCACAGTGGAGAAAAATCGAGAGACAGCACTGGGCTGAGTTTGCAGGTGACCCAAGGAACGTATGGTTTGGTTTAAGCGCGGATGGCATTACTCCTTTCGGGGAGCAGAGCAGCAATCACAGCACCTGGCCCGTGACTCTATGTATGTATAACCATCCTGCTTGGATGTGCATGAAGCGGATGTTCATAATGATGCCAGTTCTCATCCAAGGCCCTAAGCAACCCGGCAACAACATTGATGTGTACCTAAGGCCATTAGTTGAAGAACTTTTACAGCTGTGGCATGGAAATGGTGTACGTGTGTGGGATGAGCACAAACAGGAGGAATTTAACCTGCACGCGTTGCTGTTTGTAACCATCAACGATTGGCCCGCTCTCAGTAACCTTTCAGGACAGACAAACAAGGGATACCACGCATGCACGCACTGTTTAGCTGACACCGAAAGTATATACCTGGACAAGTGCAGGAATAATGTCTACCTGGGCCATCATCGATTTCTTTCGACCAACCATCAATGTCGAAAGAAAGGCAAGCATTTCAAAGGCGAGGCAGATCACCGGAAGAAGCCCGCCATGCGTACCGGTGATCACGTACCTTCTATGGTCAATGATTTACACGTAATCTTTGGAAAGGGTCCCGGCGGACTAGCTGTTCCGAATGACGCTAAGGGACGCACACCCATGTGGAAGAAGAAATCTATATTTTGGGACCTACCCTACTGGAAATACCTAGAGGTCCGCTCTTCGATCGATGTGATGCACGTGATGAAGAACCTTTGCGTGAACCTGCTAGGCTTCTTGGGCGTGTATGGGAAGCAAAAGATACAGCTGACGCATGGGAGGACCTGCAACGTTTGCACGAAAAAGACGGCATGCCTCCAATGCAGTATGAAGGTCCTGCTAGCTACGCTCTTACCAAAGAAGAGAAGTAAATCTTCTTTGAATGCCTGCTTAGTATGAAGGTCCCGACTGGCTTCTCGTCGAATATAAAGGGAATAATAAATATGCCAGAGAAAAAGTTCCAGAACCTAAAGTCTCACGACTGCCACGTGATTATGATGCAACTTCTTCCGGTTGCATTGAGGGGGCTTCTACCGGAAAACGTCCGATTAGCCATTGTGAAGCTATGTGCATTCCTCAATGCAATCTCTCAGAAGGTGACCGATCCAGAAATCATACCAAGGCTAAGGAGTGGTGTGGCGCAATGTCTTGTCAGTTTCGAGCTGGTGTTCCCACCATCCTTCTTCAATATAATGACACACGTCCTAGTTCATCTAGTTGACGAGATTCTGGGCCCCGTATTTCTACACAATATGTACCCCTTTGAGAGGTTCATGGGAGTCCTAAAGAAATATGTCCGTAACCGCGCTAGGCCAGAAGGAAGCATCTCCATGGGCCATCAAATAGAGGTTGTCATTGGGTTTTGTGTTGACTTCATTCCTGGCCTTAAGAAGATAGGTCTCCCTAAATCGCGGTATGAGGGGAGACTGACTGGAAAAGGCACGCTTGGAGGGGACTCAATAATATGCAGGGACGAGTATTCTTGGTCTCAAGCACACTACACAGTTCTACAGAACTCTACCTTGGTGACCCCGTATGTCGATGAACACAAGAACAGTCTGCGCTGCAAACACCCGGAGCAGTGCGATAACTGGATTACATGTGAACACATCAGGACTTCCAGCAGTTGGTTGGAAACACGTCTCAGAGGTGACAACACTGTTTGTGATGAGCTGTACTCGTTGTCCAGGGGACCATCTTTGACTGTATTGACTTACAAAGGATACGAGATAAATGGGAATACATTTTACACGATCGCCCAAGATCAAAAGAGCACCAACCAAAACGGCGGTGTCCGCTTTGATGCAGCAACCAAGAGGGGAAAGGACACATATTATGGTTACATAGTGGACATATGGGAACTTGACTACGGACATGATTTTAAGGTCCCTTTGTTTAAGTGCAAATTGGTCAATCTGTCAGGAGGCGGGGTACAGGTAGACCCACAGTACGGAATGACAACAGTGGATCTAAACAATCTTGGGTACACTGACGAACTGTTCGTCCTAGCCAATGATGTGGCACAGGTTATCTATGTGAAGGACATGTCTACTAAACCGAGAAAAAGAAAAGATAAGGAAGCGAATACATCATACGATGAGCCAAAGCGCCACATAATTCTTTCAGGAAAAAGGGACATCATGGGAGTGGAGGGCAAGACAGACATGTCTGAAGATGATGAAAAGTTTCATGAAATTCCTCCCTTCAAAGTCAATTCTGACCCAAGCATCCTTATAAACGATGAAGATTATCCATGGTTACGGCGCAATAAGCAAAGGACACAAGCAAAGAAAAAGTGAAGACTTTCTCTCCACAACTATTATGATGATAACATGCCAACTTTCAGCCTTTTCGTAGTTCATTTGAAATGCCTGTTGTAACAAACGAGTTTCCGTATGAAACCCTGATATCTCGAAACAGATTGTCCTTTTTGTACACGAAGTGCATCCAGTTTTTGCCGTAACCCTCTCAACTTTCTTGCACATGCTATGTGGATGAAATGATGATACCATGCCAACTTTCAATCTTTTCAGAGTTCATTTGAAATGCTTTTCAAATTCAGGCTCTTATAGCTCAAAATAATCAGTAAATGCATGAAAAATAACAAATGAAGTCAGAAAGGGATGAAAATTGATGACGTGGCTTTGAATGGTGCATTTTGAACACACAAAAAGTCAGGAGTTCAAATAAGTTTTAAAAAAAGAAATCCCTTTGTAACAGATGAGTTTCCGTATGAAATCCTGATACTTCGAAAGAGATTGTCCGTTTTGTACACGAAGTGCATCCAGTTTTTGCCGTAATCCTCTCAACTTTCTTGCACATGCTATGTGGATGAAATGATGATACCATGCCAACTTTCAACCTTTTCAGAGTTCATTTGAAATGCTTTTCAATTTCAGGCTCTTATAGCTCAAAATAATCAGTAAATGCATGAAAAATAACAAATAATGTCAGAAAGCGATGAAAATTGATGATGTAAGTAGAAATCAAATAAAATAAAATAAAATATATAAGTAGAAAAAAATAAAATAAAATAAAATAAACTTTAATAACATAAATAAAATTTATGGACCTAAAATTACCGAAGTATTTTCTTTTCAAAACATTATAAGCAAAAAGAATTTTCCTGAAATAAATAAAATAGCAACAGTAAGTATTTTTTTGTAAGTAGAAACAAAATAAAATAAATAAAGCAAAAAAGAAAAGAAAAAACTGGGAAAGAATAAAAAAATGCCACGTACTGGGCCACCACGGCCTGAATACGACTAGAAACCCATCCATGGGCCATGATTCAGGCCCGCAGAAGGCCCAGCAAGCCCACAAGCATAGCAGTGCGAGATTAGGCCCAGAGGCCTGCAGTTCGGAGGAGTTCAACGGAGATGGCGGGGCAGGGGCTTATAAACAGGTCCTGCCGCTCCTCGGCTAGCGAGGTGGGACTAAACATCCCACCGCACCACGGCTTTGGCACGCGCAGGACATTGGTCCCGGTTGGTACCACGAACCGGGACCAATGACCCCTTTGGTCCCGGTTCGGGGCACCAACCGGAACCAATTCCCCCCCCCCCCCTTTAGTCCCGGTTGGTGCCACCAACCAGGACCAAAGGCCTCTGTGATAACCCACAAGTATAGGGGATCAATTGTAGCCTCTTTCGATAAGTAAGAGTGTCGAACCCAACGAGGAGCTAAAGGTAGAACAAATATTCCCTAAAGTTCCATCGACCACCGATACAACTCTATGCACGCTTAACGTTCGCTTTACCTAGAACAAGTATGAAACTAGAAGTACTTTGTAGGTGTTTTTGGATAGGTTTGCAAGATAATAAAGAGCACGTAAATAAAAAGTAGGGGCTGTTTAGATAAAGAAGCAATAGAGTTAGTATAGCGAGTGTGGAAAAGTGGTGGTTGGAGTTGCGAAATTACCCCTAAGCAATTGACTACTTTACTAGACCGATAGCAAGTTTTATGTGGGAGAGGCCACTTCTAGCATGTCGTCCCTGACTTGGAATTCTATGCACTTATGATTGGAACTATTAGCAAGCATCCGCAACTACTAAAGTTCATTAAGGTAAAACCCAACCATAGCATTAAGATATATTGGTCCCCCTTCAATCCCGTATGCATCAATTTCTATGCTAGGTTGAAGCTTCTGTCACTCTTTCCCTCCAATACATAGTCCTATCAACATACAACTAACCCTACGATGTGATCCACGCATGCGCTCATATGATCGGCACTAAAGGACAGCAACATAACCACAAGCAAATTAAACCAATCATAGAAATTCATCAATTACCGATAGGACAACGAAAATCTACTCAGACATCATAGGATGGCAACACATCATTGGATAATAATATGAAGCATAAAGCACCATGTTAAAGTAGAGGGTACATCGGGTTGCGCGAGAGTGGGCCGCTGTAGATAGATGGGGGAAGGTGATGAAGATGTTGGTGAAGATGAAGGAGGTGTTGGTGTAGATTGCGGTGATGATGATGGCCCCGGCCGTGTTCCAGCGCCACCGGGAGAGAGGGGGAGAGAGCCCCCTCCTTCTTCTTCTTACTTGACCTTCTCCCTAGATGGGAGAAGGGTTTCCCCTCTGGTCCTTGTTCTCCATGGCATGGGAGGGGCGAGAGCCCCTCCGATATTGGATCTGTCTCTATGTCTCTCTGTGTTTCTGCCTTCTGGGTTCTATCCTTTCACCGTTTCTTTTATAACCGGAGACCGTAACTCCGATTGGGCTGAATTTTGGACATGATCTCTATCCGGAAATTAGCTTTCTTGCAGCGAAAGAAGGGCTCCAACCACCTTACGGGGTGTCCACGAGGGTCAGGGGCGCGCCCCTACCTCGTGGCCCCCTCGGGCCTCGTATCGCGTTGATTCTTCTTCCCAAAAATCACATATATTCCAAAAAAAATCTTTGTCAGTTTTTATCCTGTTTGGACTCCGTTTGATATGGATTTTCTGTGAAACAAAAAACATGCAACAAACAGGAACAAGCACTGGGCACTGGATCAATATGTTAGTCCCAAAAATAGTATAAAAAGTTGCCAAAAGTATATGAAAGTTGTATAATATTGGCATGGAACAATCAAAAATTATAGATACGACGGAGACGTATCAGCATCCCCAAGCATAATTCCTGCTCGTCCTCGAGTAGGTAAATGATAAAAAGGATAAGTTTCTTTGATGTGGAATGCTACCTATCATAATTTTGATCTCATAATCTAATCATGGCATGAATATTAAGACACGAGTGATTCAAAGCAATAGTCTATCATTTGACATTAAGACAATAATACTTCAAGCATACTAATAAAGCAATCATGTCTTTTCAAAATAACATGGCCAAAGAAAGTTATCCCTACAAAATCATATAGTCTGGCTATGCTCCATCATCACCACACAAAGCATTCAAATCATGCACAACCCCGATGACAAGCCGAGCAATTGGTTCATACTTTTTAATGTGCTTCAGCCTTTTCAACCCTCACGCAATACATGAGCGCAAGCCATGGACATAGCACTATGGGTGGAATAGAATATGATGATGGAGGTTGTGTGGAGAAGACAAAAAAGGAGAAAGTCTCACATCGACGCGGCTAATCAATGGGCTATGGAGATGCCCATCAATTGATGTCAATGTGAGGAGTAGGGATTGCCATGCAACAGATGCACTAGAGCTATAAGTATATGAAAGCTCAAACTGAAACTAAGTGGGTGTGCATCCAACTTGCTTGCTCATGAAGACCTAGGGCATTTGAGGAAGCCCATCGTTGGAATATACAAGCCAAGTTCTATAATGAAAATCCCACTAGTATATGAAAGTGATAACTCAAGAGACTCTCTATATGAAGAACATGGTGCTACTATGAAGCACAAGTGTTGTAAAAGGATAGTAACATTGCCCCTTTTTCTCTTTTTTTGGCGGGCTTCTTTGGCCCCCTTTTTTATTTAGGCTTCTTTGGCCTCTCTCTTTTTTTTCTTGGGGCAATGCTCTAAGAATGATGATCATCACACTTTTATTTACTTACAACTCAATATTACAACTCGATACTAGAACAAAAATATGACTCTATATGAATGCCTCCGGCGATGTACCGGGATGTGCAATGATCTACCGTAGCAATGACATAAAAAACGGACAAGCCATGAAAACATCATGCTAGCTATCTTACGATCATGCAAAGCAATATGACAATAAATGCTCGAGTCATGTATATGATGATGATGGAAGTTGCATGGCAATATATCTCGGAATGGCTATGGAAATGCCATGATAGGTAGGTATCGTGGCTGTTTTGAGGAAGATATAATGAGGCTTATGTGTGATAGAGCGTATCATATCACGGGGTTTGGATGTACCGGTGAAGTTTGCACCAACTCTCGAGGTGAGAAAGGGCAATGCACGGTACCGAAGAGGCTAGTAATGATGGAAGGGTGAGAGTGCGTATAATCCATGGACTCACATTAGTCATAAAGAACTCATATACTTATTGCAAAAGTTTATTAGCCCTCGAAGCAAAGTACTACTACGCATGCCCCTAGGGGGATAGATTGGTAGGAAAAGACCATCGCTCGTCCCCGACCGCCACTCATAAGGAAGAAAATCAATAAATACCTCATGCTCTAACTTTGTTACATAACGGTTCACCATACGTGCATGATACGGGAATCACAAACTTCAACACAAGTATTTCTACAATCCACAACTACCCACTAGCATGACTCTAATATCACCATCTTTATATCGCAACTATTGCAAGGAATCAAACATATCATATTCAGTGATCTACAAGTTTTATGTAGGATTTTATGACTAACCATGTGAATGACCGATTCCTGTCAACTCCCTAAATAGATATAAGTGAAGCAAGAGAGTTTAATTCTTTCTACAAAAGATATGCCCACGCTCTAACAAATATAAGTGAAGCAAAAGAGCATTCTACAAATGGCGGTTTTCTATGTGAAGAGAAACAGGCAATCCAAACTTCAAATGATATAAGCGAAGCACATGAAGCATTCTATAAAGCCATACTCAAAAGATATAAGTGAAGTGCAAAGAGAATTCTATAAGTCAACCAAGGACTATCACATACCAGCATGGTGCATAAAAGAAAAGTGAAAACTAATTGCAAAAGACGCTCCAAGATTTGCACATATCGCATGAACGAAACGAATCCGAAAACATACCGATACTTGTTGAAGAAAGATGGGATGCCTTCCGGGGCATCCCCAAGCTTAGATGCTTGAGTCTCCATGAATATTTATTTGGGGTGCCTTGGGCATCCCCAAGCTTGAGCTCTTGCCTCTCCTTCTTCTCCTCACATCGAGACATCCTCAATCTTCGAACACTTCATCCACACAAAACTCAACAGAAAGCTCGGTAAGATCCGTTAGTATAATAAAGCAAATCACTACTCTAAGTACTGTTCCAAACCAATTCATATTTTGTTTTTGCATTGTATCTACTGTAATATAACTTTTCCATGGCTTAATCCACTGATAGAATTGATAGTTTCATCAAAACAAGCAAACTATGCATCAAAAATAGAATCTGTCTAAAACAGAACAGTGTGTAATAATCTGAACATTCACCATACCTTTGGTACTCCAAAAATTCTACCAAAATTATGAAAAATAAACAATTTGTATAGAAAGACAGTGCAAAAAGTTCTAGAACCATTTGACGTTCCAGTAAAAAAATGTAAAATCGCGCACTACAGCCAAAGTTTCTGTCCTGCACCGCACAAACCAACAAGCATTGTAAACATCCTAAAGGCAAACCTTGGCACATTATTTTTATTATACAATGGAATTGTACAAGGGGATAATTATTTTTGTTGAAAAGTTTCTGTAATCAAGATTCACAAAGTTTCCGTGAGCATGAACAAAGTTCAAGGAGCTCCCCCACTTCAACCATGCTCTTGTCTCTCTCACTTTCACTTTCCTTTTTGAAAAAGTTTTGGGTTCCCCTCTTTATTTTTTTTGTTTTTAAACTAAATGAAAGAACTCAACAGAAATAAATGACTCTCTAAAACTTCCGGGTTGTCTCCCTGGCAGCGCTTTCTTTAAAGCCATTAAGCTAGGCATATAATGCTCAAGTAATGGATCCACCCGGATCCCAAGGTATATCAAAGCCAATTTTAATTAACAATGATTTGTAATTTAGTGGTGGGCACAAAGTAACATATATCATGTAATGTCGAAGTTTAATTCTCCTCCTATGCATCGGCATGTCATAAAAGAACAATTCATGCACACAAAGTAAAGGCCAATGCATAGTATAAACAGTTTCTTGCAATTTTATCGTGTTGGAAACATAGAGAGGTGGAGATATAGTTCCTCTCTCATAATAATTGCAAGTAGGAGCAGAAAGCACATGCATATTATATTCATCAAATTCATCATGTGCAACGGTAAAAGGCAACCCATCAATATAATCCTTAATAAGTGCAAACTTCTCCGATATAGTGTAGTCGGGAGAATTCAAAAAGATAATAGGACTATCATGCATGGGTGCAATAGCAACAATTTCATGTTTAACATAAGGAACTATAGCAAGTTCATCTCCATAAGCATAATTCATATTGGCATCTTGGCCACAGGCATAGCAAGCATCAAGTTCATCAAAAAGGGATATTTCAAACGAATTAAAGGGATCATAGCAATTATCATAGCAATCATCCTTCGGTAAGCACGAAGGGAAATTAAAAAATGAATGAGTTGAAGAGTTACTCTCACTAGAAGGTGGGCACGGGTGATCAATCCGCTCTTCCTCCTTTTGTTCTTCGCTCTCCTCCTCATCTTTTTCATCCAATGAGCTCATAATGTCATTAATTTCTTCTTCCATAGACTCCTGCAAAATATTAGTCTCTTCTTGGATAGCGGGGGAGTCCTCAATATAAGGTTTAACATAGGCTTAGAAGCATAATTATCATAGAAATATTCAAGTATGGCAAAATTTTCAGATTTGTAAAGAGTAGCATCATACTTTTCAATCAAAGAAGCAATTTCATAAGCACCCTTAAAAGCAACAAATTCTTCAATTTGTTGAACATCATAGCAATAATAAACACCCTTAGCATACGAAGATACGATTCCATTATCACTAAACTCACATTGGTAGGGAAGGTGTTTCTTAGGGTTTTCAGAACAAAAAGTCACATCATATATTTCACATAAATTCCAAGCATAGCATTGCAAACGATGAATCTGATCCAGTAAAATTTTCCCTTTTTGAGATAAGCGGTGTCGCACAAAACAAGCATGCTCATCTAAAGATTTGCCCTCAACTAAGCTAGTTGGGGTTTCAGCACGACCACAAAGGGATCAAAGATGATCCAAGTAAAAGGCTTCAGGAGTGTGATAAATTTTGAGTGGTTCTTCAAGCATTGGTTCAGTAGGTACAACTAATTTTTTTTGGCATTTTGCGTTTCCTACCCATAACTAAAGACAGAAAACAACTAAGAACAACAATTAAAAATTACTTAGTGATAAAGCAAACAAGCACACACACGAGAATATTCACCCCACGCTATGACTCCCCGGCAATGGCGCCAGAAAAAGGTCTTGGTAACCCACAAGTATAGGGGATCAATTGTAGCCTCTTTTGATAAGTAAGAGTGTCGAACCCAACGAGGAGCTAAAGGTAGAACAAATATTCCCTCAAGTTCTATCGACCACCGATACAACTCTACGAACGCTTAACGTTCGCTTTACCTAGAACAAGCATGAAACTAGAAGTACTTTGTAGGTGTTTTTGGATAGGTTTGCAAGATAATAAAGAGCACGTAAATAAAAAGTAGGGGCTGTTTAGATAAAGAAGCAATAAAGTTAGTATAGCGAGTGTGGAAAAGTGGTGGTAGGAGTTGCGAAATTGCCCCTAAGCAATTGACTACTTTACTAGACCGATAGCAAGTTTTATGTGGGAGAGGCCACTTCTAGCATGTCATCCCTGACTTGGAATTCTATGCACTTATGATTGGAACTATTAGCATGCATCCGCAACTACTAACATTCATTAAGGTAAAACCCAACCATAGCATTAAGATATATTGGTCCCCCTTCAATCCCGTATGCATCAATTTCTATGCTAGGTTGAAGCTTCTGTCACTCTTGCCCTCCAATACATAGTCCTATCAACATACAACTAACCATACGGTGTGATCCACGCGCGCGCTCATATGATGGGCACCAAAGGACAGCAACATAACCACAAGCAAATTAAACCAATCATAGCAATTCATCAATTACCGATAGGACAACGAAAATCTACTCAGACATCATAGGATGGCAACACATCATTGGATAATAATATGAAGCATAAAGCACCATGTTCAAGTAGAGGGTACAGCGGGTTGCGGGAGAGTGGACCGTTGTAGATAGATGGGGGAAGGTGATGAAGATGTTGGTGAAGATGACGGAGGTGTTGGTTTAGATTGCGGTGACGATGATGGCCCCGGCGGTGTTCCGGCGCCACCGGGAGAGAGGGGGAGAGAGCCCCCCTCCTTCTTCTTCTTCTTCCTTGACCTTCTCCCTAGATGGGAGAAGGGTTTCCCCTCTGGTCCTTGGTCTCCATGGCATGGAGGGGAGAGAGCCCCTCCGAGATTGGATCTGTCTCTCTCTGTTTCTGCCTTCTGGATTCTACCCTTTCACGGTTTCTTTTATAACCGGAGATCCGTAACTCCGATTAGCTTTCTTGCGGCGAAAGAAGGGCTCCAACCGCCTTACGGGGTGTCCACGAGGGTCAGGGGCGCGCCCCTTGCCTCGTGGCCCCCTCGGGCATCGTATCGCGTTGATTCTTCTTCCCAAAAATCACATATATTCCAAAAAAAATCTCCGTCAGTTTTTATCCCGTTTGGACTCCGTTTGATATGGATTTTCTATGAAACAAAAAACATGCAACAAACAGGAACTGGCACTGAGCACTGGATCAATATGTTAGTCCCAAAAATAGTATAAAAAGTTGCCAAAAGTATATGAAAGTTGTATAATATTGGCATGGAATAATCAAAAATTATAGATACGACGGAGACGTATCACTCTGCTTCACGCCCTTTGGGCTGCTGAAAATAGACCTTTGGTCCCGGTTGGTGGCACCAACCGGGACTAAAGGTGGCGTTGGTCCCGGTTGGTGCGACGAACCGGGACCTAAGCCTTTCCTATATAAGAAACACTTGGCGAAAATTTAGAATTTTCATCGCCAGTTGCCCCCCACGACACCGACCTCCTCGACGCCGCCAGGCTACCCCACCGCCGTCGCCCGTGCCCCCGAGCCCACGCCGACGCCGTCCGCCGCCCCTGAGCCCACGTCGACGCCGTCCACCGCCCACGCCGTCGCCCTCCGCCGCCCCCGAGCGCGCCCGGCCGCGCCCCTGCGCCACGACCCGCGCCCACCGTCACCATCGTCGCCGGCCACGCCCCTGCCCCGGCTCGCGCCCCCCACCGTGGCTGTCGCCAACGCCCTTGCCGCCCCCGCCGTCGCCCTCGCCGGCCGCCCCCGATGTGAGCCCCTGCTGCCACGACTCTGTTCATTGCATTTTTTTCATATAATGTGTGTTATTTTTTTGTTCATTGCATTTTTTCCATATATATAATGTATATATGTATGTGGTAGCTATATGATGAATGGATGTGGCTATGTATGTATGAATATAATGTTCATAGCATTTTTTGTTTATATATCTTTTTTTCATATATGTATTAATTTTTTATTTAGGTTGTTAGTAGATGACGATTTTAGGTTCGTGCATTTTAGGTTAGTGTAGAGGAAAAAGTAAAATTAGTAGTTGAACTAGTTGATTTAATAAAACTACTTTATTTTATTTATAATAAGTGCTTAGTAGTATTGGGGCCATGTCCGGGACTGGGCTCAGCCGGGCTGGTATTGGGAGGTGCTACCTTCCGGGGGGCGTAGGTTGGTGAGGAGCCAGCCCGTCGTTGACCCGATCCTTGTTTGGTGGCGGTCGCGTGGGCCAGTGACGGTGCCGAGGCTTCCGGACATCGCGGAGGTGCTACGTCACCGTGTCAGCGAGGAGGACGAGCACGTCCATCGCTACATGGTTGCGTTGGAGGGTAGGTTCGACAATACCTGGCAGGTTCTTCAGGGATCTCACTGGAGCTATGATCCTGTGACAGTTCCTTCTCTTTGGGTGTCCACCGCCCGCGCCGATACCCGTCGGGCGCTACGGTTCTAGCTGTATTAGTGATGCTATATGTATGATAGTATTCAAGGTATATTAGTGATAATATTCGACGATGTACGGACGCAGGAGATGATGTAGTTTTGCTTATAATTGAATGCATGCTAATTTGAATACTACTTTATTTTACGATTTGGTTTTGCTTATTGAATGCTCAAATTGGAAAAGTACTCCTACTTTGAATGCTAAAATTGCAGAGCACTATGCAAGGCGTATGCATTTGACTAGTTGCAAGCTTATAGGGTTTTTGTTTTTGCAGAAATCTAGGAGCCCCTCCATCATCCCCGCTGTCGTCCCCGTCCACCGACCCCCCTCCGACCTCGAGGTGAGACCAGCCAAATCTCCATGTCAATATGAGTCCTATATATATGAGAGGACGATATGTCCTTTTTTAGAAAGATAATTAAACGATATTTTGGGTTGACTTTAAGTTTGTCGAGTCTCCACCATATATGAGAGGACGAAGAATCCCGACTGTTGTCGTGGGGGTAGCTTCTCCTTCATTCCCGTGTGCTAGACAATTTGGTGTAATGCACTCGGGAACGAAAGGAGGAGCTACCATCACCGACGGTCGCAATGTCAGAGAGGAATCAGTGAGGGAGAGTCTCCACCATATATATATATGAGAGTACGAAGAATCCCAACTGTTGTCGTGGGGGTAGCTTCTCCTTCATTCCCGTGTGCTACACAACTTGGTGTAATGCACTTGGGGATGAAAGGAGGAGCTACCATCACCGACGGTCGAATATGTACACCACATGAGCTGAGTGTTTTCAAGAAAAGACTCGACAGACCGATAGTCAACCCGTGTTGAATAATAATGATCTAATTTAGGTTTTTTAGTACATATATTTAATTGTAGAAGTTTAATATTTGAATTATGAACATAGGAAATGTCGTACTCGGACGACGAAAGTCTTCCGGGGGAGTGCGACTGGTGCCACGACGACCGAGGTCTGTGCGACAGGCCTCACCTGGACGAAGGTCGGCGCTTCAACATTAAGCTGGAGGAGACCTTTGATGTTGAAACGGTACGCAACGATGACAAGTGTTATTTTTTCGTAATTAAGCACGACTTCAACTATTTCAACGTGTAATTTTCATCTTTTACAATTCGACTAGCTTATCCCATGCCATGCAAGACGCTATGTCTTGGAGAGGATGGGTTTTGAAGACCATGAAAATATGGAAACAAAGAAAATTCACCTAAGGACCCATCATGATATGGATTTTGAAGTAAATCTGTATAATTCTGAGAGCGTAACCCATTTTGGTTGCAAAAATTGGGAAGCATTTTGCAAGATGTATGATTTTGATGAGGGTATGCTTGTCACCATGGATCTTGGTGATCCTGACATCGACCAAGACAATATGGACATTTGGGTCCTTGTTGATACGCCTCCAATTCTACCGCTATGTGAGTTTCTCAAACATAGTTATTAACTAAGTTATATTGTTCATTTCAAAATAGTTGACAGCTTATTTCCATTGACAGCTTATTTTGATTGTTCGAACAATGTGCGGAACATGGTAGACAGAACCTACTACACCGATGGCTCTGAGTTAACTTATAAGGAGAAAAATCATCTGGTCGCATTTTGTACTGATCTTGAGAATTACAATATCTATTGTAAAACTCCTCCACATTATGGTCAATACGTGCCACTAGTGCACGTGTTGAACTATGGTAACATCCATGGAGATGCCATGGTAAGATTTTTTAGTATTACGACATCCGTGCATCTTTTGCATAAATTCTTTTAAAACTTAACTACATTGCTAACTACGAAGTTATTACTATATGTTTTTCAACAGGAAATCCCGAATGATTGCGTGCCTCATCTGATGTATCAGAGTGGTCGCCTTGATGTTTTGAACATACGTCCAGGTCATCCTACGAATCTCAACTGTCCATACCGGATTTCTAAAAGAAGTGGAGACATGAAAATCAAGGAATGGAAAAAATGTATGGACAGTCGTAAGGAGGTTCTTGGAAGCAAAAGGGAGCGAAGCGCAAGAATTGGAGACAGGATGATCTCCATTCTCCATAATGGAGAGTCAGGGTCTATATTGTTTTATGTTATTTTACCTTAAAGAGGGTATTTAGGTCCTACCTAATACTAATGATCATGTGCCTAGAACAATTAAGTAGGGTTGGTTCGATGACTATGAGGATGATGATCGTATGACTTGTTATTAATAATGAGTAGAAGTTGTATGATGATGATTAGTAGGACTTATTATTATGATGATGCATGATGCGGGCATGAAGAGTTATTATATATCAGTGGGTGAAATGAACATGGATTGGATTGAAGTGAAGGCAACATGCATGCGGTGCATGTCGAAAGTAGTACTAATCCAAACTTGATCAAGTTAGGATTAGTATTACTTTCGACATGCACCACATGTTGCCTTCAGTTTAATCTAAGCCATGTTTAGGCATAGCAGTAGCGTTGGTAAACCAAGCACGGAAATAAGAGAGGACACTTCTCTCTGTTAGCTAGCTAACACACCCTAAATTACCCCCTAAACCACCCCCTTTCAAAACAAACAAAAACCTCAGCTCCTGCCAGCTGCTGACGCGTGGATGCCTATTGGTCCCTGTTGGTGCCACCAACCGGGACTAAAGGCCCTCCTGCCTGGGCTCGCTGCACCGTCCACGTGGAGGCCCATCTGTCCCGGTTCGTGTAAGAACCGGGACTAAAGGCCTAGGGCATTAGTAACGACCCTTTAGTCCCGGTTCAAAAACCTGGACAAAATGGGCCTTACGAACCGGGACAATAGCCCCTTTTTCTACTAGTGTAAGAAACAAAGTGCTATGTTGTTCAAAGTGGATTCTGAAAAAGCATATGATAAAATCAAGTGGCCTTTTGTGCATAAAATTCTAAAACTCAAAAACTTCCCGAACAGGTGGTGTGATTGGATTACGCACACCATGAGAGGGGGTCAGGTGGGAGTTAAAGTCAATGACAGTGTGAGCCCTTTTTTTAAAACTCATAAAGGGCTTAGGCAAGGAGACTCTTTATCTCCTCTGCTTTTTGACTTAACTGTTGACGCTTTAGCCATCATTTTGGACAAAGCTAGAACAGAAGGGTATATAAAAGGAGTGCTTACTGATTTCCATGAAAATGGTGTGAATATGTTACAATATGCAGATGATACCATATTCCTATTACAAGATGATGAGGAATCTGCTAGAAATCTTAAATTCATCTTGACTGCTTTTGAACAGATGTCAGGACTGACAATTAATTTCCAGAAAAGTGAAATTTATCTGTTTGGGGAAGATAAAAACAAAAGTGAAAAATACCAAGAAATGTTTACATGTGCTTTGGGGGGATGCCTCTGAAATATCTTGGATTACCTATTTCTCATAAAAGAATTAGAAGTAACATGTGGAAAAATATGACTGAGAAAATTGAGAAAAGATGCCTCTGAAATTGCTTAATATAGCTGGCAGAGTTACTCTAGTGCAGTCTTGTCTTACAAATATTCCTATTTATATGATGTCCTTCTTTCTTCTTCCTGCTGGAGTGAAAAAAGTGGACTTCTATAGAGCCAGGATGTTCCAGCGGGCTGAAGAAGATAAAAAGAAATACCACTTAGTTAAATGTAAGACTTGCTGTCTACCAAAACAGCAAGGGGTATTGGGGGTAACGAACTCGGAATTATTCAATATTGCTTTACTTGCTGAATGTTTGTGGAAACTAGAAGATGAGGAGGGATTATGGAACATATCATTAGAGGAAAATACATCAAAGGCAAATGTCTGTCTAGAGTGGACCACAAGAATGGAGCCTCCTAATTCTGGTCTAGTCTCATCAAAATTAAAAAATACTTCTACCCACATATAAAAAAGAAACTAGGAGATGGAAAAAACACTAGGTTCTGGGAAGACTGGTGGGTGGGAGACAAACCTTTGAAAGATGCTTATTCTTCACTATATTTTATTAGTAATGATCATGGCATCTCTGTTAGAGAAGCCATTGATAAAGGATGGGGGCACTTTTATTTTTAGAAGATCTCTGTTTGGTGATACTGGTCTTATATGGAAGAGTCTAAGAGAAAGATGTCAAGAGGTTCTCATGTATGGAGGGAGGGATAGACCTATGTGGATGCTTACTGCAGATAAAAAATTTGCTGTTAAATCCTTATACCTTCATCTTATCAAGACTGATGTGGGTTTTCCACAGAAATTCTTATGGAAAACAAAGGTGCCAGCAAAAATTAAATTTTTCCTGTGGTTGTTGAATAAAAAAAAGTATTCTGACAAGAGACAATTTATTGAAAAGGGGGTGGAAGAGTGATAAACATTGTGTTTTCTGTGGGAAAGATGGGACTATTGATCATCTATTCTTCTCCTATTCGGTTGCTAGACTAGTATGGAATTTAGTTGGGAGTGCTTTTGATCTAAAACAAATTCCGGCCAATTTAAAAGATTGTTTTGGTAGTTGGCTTAGTAGATTTCAGAAAAATGATAAGAGGCTAGTTCTGACTGGCACTTCAGCCCTACTTTGGGCGATCTGGATTTGCCAAAATGATATTATCTTAGATAGAAAAAAGATTAATGACCCAATGTGCATCGTTAAAATGATGTGCAGCTGGATTACTGACTGGGTTATTTTGCAGAAAATGGACCCAGAGGAAAAAATGTTATGCTGAGAGCAAGACTCATAGAGCAGGTGGCAAGTGAAATTTACAGGGCTGCTCAAGGAGGGCGCTTTGGTGTGAAGAGTCTGGAGCAGTGATGGTGGTGAATGACGATGGAGGACGCCTGGTTCCACCTAGTCGTTGGTTTATGTGTTAGATGGCTGTCTTTTGGATGTAATAGCTTAAGATGTAATGCTTCCTGTCAAAAACTGTGGCCGCTGTTAGATCGTAGCTTTATGTTTGTGTTGGAGCTCGGTCCTTAAAATGCACTCGTTATGCTGGTTTCTTTAATGGAAATCGAAGGGGAAACCCTCTTTCGCTCAAAAAAAAAACTTCAAGCAGCTGCTCAAAACTAAGCTGAGTGAAAACCCTCATGTCAAAGAGATCCGGGGGGCCGGTCTCATCATTGGCATCGAGCTCGACGTACCAGCTGGTCCTTTAGTCGATGCATGCTTGGATGCTGGTGTCTTTTTGCTGACGTCCGGGAAAGGCAATGTGGTGAGGCTTATGCCTGCGCTCATCGTGTGGGAGAAGGATCTGAAGCAAGCTGCAGAGGTGATAAGGGAATGTCTACCTGCTCTTGAAGCCTCTACCCCTGGTGATAAGGGAATAAAATGTCAAGTTGGACTATTGTGATGTTGAAGTTCTTTTCAAAGTTTGGAAGGAAACAATTCCTGTGTTGTTGTCGGTATAAGTCTTTTACAAGGATGGCATGGACATTGCACATCTCTTGACTGAAAACAGGAACATCAGTTATGCAGAAGCCTAGCAAGAACTCCGACGATGGGCGCGACAGTGTAGGTCGATGGCTCGCCTTGCTGGTAATTTCCCCGAGAATCGTCGTAATGGTCGTTGTAGTCAGGCCCTCCGACGATGGCACCGTCGAGCACATTCAAGTTGGGCGCAGACCTGTGGAAGTAGTCGGCTCCCTTGCCGCAGGAGATCTTCCCCGGGTTGTTCTTGGTGGATGGCAGCGAGGCGCCGCGGTGGTGCGGCTGCAACGGGTACCGCTTTCCAACCCCAACCATGTAGCTCATCTTCATGGGGTTCTTGCCAAGGATGTAGTCAACCTGTGACCGTGCGAACGAGACGAGCTGCGCCGGCGGCAGCCTCACGCCGCCGCACTGCAGGGAAGCCCTCGCCGCCGCCAGTTGGTCGGCGTGCGTGACGAGGACGAACATCGCCGTCGTGACGTCCTGCAGGTTAGACCAGGGCTGCAGGTAGAGCATGCCGCCCGGGGTTAGCCGCCCGCTGCGGCCGTCGCCGTGCTGAAGGACGTTGCAGAGGAAGCTCTCCACGTTGCTCCTCATCTCGGCGTGGCCGCCGTTGTTGGGCAGCTTCCCTTGGAGGATGAGCTGCAACATGGCCGGCACACTCATCAGTTACTGAAACTAAAAGTTGCCGTCGGCCAGACCTACTAGGATCATCATGGTACACTTACCTTGGCGACCAGTGCCTGGGCTCCGACGAACTTGTCATCCCAACCCAAGGACTGCGGCACCCCGCCGACGTTGTTGGCGCCGGCGATGTAGGCCTTGTACTCCTGGTGGCCGGTGGCGATGTAGAGCCAGACAGCTGCCCACAGCAGCTCGTCCTGTTCCAAACAAGTTTCAGTATTTTGCTTTACAATTATGCTATGTTTCTGTTCATTATTATGACATTAATTAGTGATGTGCTTCCTACCTCGTCGCCGCTGCTACTGTAGAAACTTCTGGCCGATGGAATGCTGTTCTGGTAGAGGCCACGGTGGTTCTTGGCGAACTGAAACAACTGCAGAAGCAAGTGACTCAAGAAATTAGCTGATACAGTTTCGTCTGTCTGTGTGCACAAATACAAGTCCACCTTCAGTTTCCTAGCAATAATTAATTCATTTGACATTCATTTTTTGCCACTATATGACCACAGAAGCCGTCCAATTTGTGTTGTGCATGCATATAATGGCCCAATTTAAAGGGCAAATTAATATGTGCGCCGCTCTATTTTCTTACATAGTGCGGCCATCCATGGTGTAATTACACCATGATTACCTACTGTTTTTTGACCATCCATTGTATAATCTCTCTGCATGTAAGTAATGCGCACCTGTTTCGCGTGCTTCAGAAGCGTCGACGCGTACCGGGGGTCGCCGCGCGGCCCCGTGAACGCGACGGAGGCCGCGGCCAGCGCCGCCGCCGTCTCGGCGGCGACGTCGGAGCCCGGGTGGGTGGTGTTCACCATGTAGGACCTCCGAGGCGTGTCCATGTCCTCCGGCCGCTCCCAGCACGCGTGGTCGGAGTCGCCGTCGCCGACATTCACGTAGAGCACATCGGGGCGGGCGTGTGCCTTGGCCAGGTAGTCGGCGCCCCACCGCACCGCCTGGAGCGCGTGGCCCAGCTCCCCCGCCGCGGCCAGCCGGCTCCGGTGCTCCACCACGCTCCACGACAGCATCGTCACCGTGAACGCCATCGGGAACCCGAATTTGACGTTGTCGCCGGAGTCGTAGTAGCCGCCCGTGAGATCCACCTGCACGTCGATCGATCAAGCATGTCAGCATGCACGAACCAAACATGTACAACGTACCACACATGCATGCATCGCCGACGTGCTTACCCCGTGGTCGGCGCCGTCCTTGAGGGCCGAGTTGCCGCGCCACTGGACGCGCTGGGTCGGCGGCAGCCTGCCGGAGCGCTGCGCCTCGAAGTAGAGCAGCGACTTGGTGAGCGCGGCGGCGTAGTCCCGCTGGGCGGCTCCGCACGCCATGGTTGCCAAAAACCCTACCACGGCGGCTACGAGCAGCACCCTAGCGCTACTCACCATCTTCGTCGTCCTCGGCGTTAACTAGCTAGTAGTTTCTTTCCACTTAGGTCCTACCGTTGTATTGTATTGTACCACCGCGTTGTGTGTGCAGTGGAGTGATCAGCGAGTATGCTATGCTCCTCCCGTCGATGGGACGACTGTATTTATAGGCGCAAGTAAGGAGATGGGCGAGGAACAAGCTAGGTTTCAATCCACTATGAATTGGTGAAACAAATCCGACCCATCAGAAATGCACGCATTGATATCCTAGAAGAAAAGGACTATGGATATCTGGGAATCAATGACTGAGCTCTTTATCTTATTGCACAATATGACATGGGTAGAAGGGGTTTGCTACAATTGGCAACTTTTATGTTAGTTTGAGAAAACACGAGATTAATCCATGAGATAACACCCTAAGCTTCCATCAAACAAGCAACACTACAATACAATTAAGAAGCCTATTTAGAACATGAGCAATGTGAGGGCTGTCTAAGAAGAAAATAATTACATTATTGCATTTTTTTGAGAATGACATTCTTGCCATTAATCGGTGCTCATCCTTCTCTTTTGCCCTTAATTTTCGTGTGTGCCCTTATGCTCTTGCTCTTGTCATGATTTCGTCCTGTCGAAACCGTTTGACCGTTAATGCGACGTTAGATTGACCGTTCTGCCCCTACGATACCACTCGCTGATGCGTGGGACCCAGACATAGCTCGATCACATTGGCCAATGCCATGTGGGACCCAACACATCTATCCTTTTCAAATGGCATATCACATAATTGAACTTAACACGGTATTAAGCAACAACTCATAGTACAAATGACATACCACAAAATTGAACTCAACACTTCACTTAATTATATACCAGTTCATAGTTAATACGAGTCAATCGAATTGAACCTTCATATCCAAAATACAACCCTAAATAGTTTGAACTACACATAATTAAACTTCACTAACTAAACATCGCCGAAACAGGAGGGAGGCTCCAAAGCCACCTAGTTGTCATCCCGGGAACCAGATGAGGCCGCCTACCACCTCGTCCACCTTATAAAAGGAGATGACGCTGTCGCCCTCCGAACAATTGCCACCACCCAAAACTGTGGCCTCTCAGCGTTGAGATGTTTTTCTTTCTTATTAGTCATGATAATCTCGGTATGCCACTGGCACGTGGGGGCTCAAGGTAGTATAAGAATATTGATTCCCCTGGTATTAGAGCATCTCCAACAGATGATGTATAATAGGGCACCCAATGATAGTTTTAGGGCACCAGATTTTGTGTGTGTACCAGATGATTTAAAATAGGGCACCAAACATTTCTGCCATAGCAAATGATGTAAAATAGGGCATATAGTCATTGCATATTAGGATATTTCAAAATACCAAATGTTCTAACTTAAACACAAGTTCAAATTAAACATGATAACACTACAAAAGTACTACGATAGACTCAGTACTATCCACACACTATTCATCACCATCATCTCCATCGCCGCATGGTTCCAAAGCTCCATGAACGACTCAATCTCTCTATCGACCTCGAACTCTTCTTCGTCGTCGTCGGACTCAAGCATGATCACAGAGGGGCTTGCCTCGTCCTCCCCCTTGATCACTGAGAGGCCAGTTCTTTAATTTTTCGGACACGTTTCAGAATGCATTTATCGATGCATATGGATCTCTTTTGCAAATAAAAGGACTATATTGATTACTCTAAGATTTTTATACTATCTTTGGAGATCGAAGAGTTAACATAAAAGATGGATAATGAAAAACGTCTCACTGCACTACGCCTGCGTGACGTGATCTTCTCGAGTGAGATATCGGATGGATACGTCGGAATCAATGGCTGAGCTCTTTAGCTTCTTGCACAATATGGGATGGGTTTTTACTACTCCAATAACCAATAGATTAGTAGTAGTTTCTGGGCCTCATAGAAGGGGTTTGCTTCAATTGGCAACTTTTCTATTAGTTTGAGAAAACAAGATATCAATCCATGAGATAACACCCTAAGCTTTCATCAAAGAAGCAACACTGCAATACAATTAAAACGCCTATTTAGAACATGAGCAATGTGAGGGCCGTCTAAGAAGAAAATAATTACTCTTTATAATAGATCTGGTCCTTTTCGAAAAAAGAAGCCTATTTAGAACATGACCAATGTGAGGGCCGTCTAAGAAGAAAATATTTACATTCTTGCCTTTTTTTAGAGAATGACTCCGTCCTCTCAAAGCCGTTTGACCATTAGTGCGACGTTGGATTGACAGTTCTGCCTCTGCGAGCCCACTCACTGATGTGTGGGACCTAGACCTAGCTCGATCACAATGGCCACTGCCATGTGGGACCCAACACATCTATCCTTTTCGAATGGAATATCACATAATTGAACTTAACACGGTACTAAACAACAACTCATAGTTCCAATGACATACCACAAAATCGAACTCAACGCTTAACTTAATCATATACTAGTTCATAGTTAATACAAGTCAATTGATTTGAATCTTCAAATCCAGAATACAACCCTAAATAGGTTGGAGTACACATAATTAAACTTTACTAATTAAACATCGCCGAATCAACAGTGAGGCTCCAAAGCCACCTAGTCGTCATCCCTTGAGCCGGATGAGGCCTCCTACTGCCTAGTCCACCTTATAAAAGGAGATGACGTTGTTGCCCTCCCAACAGTTGCTACCACCCAAAACTTTGGCCTTTGAGCATAGAGATGTTTTTTTACCGGTCCCGACAGTCTCCGATATGCCACTTGCATGTGGGGGCTCAAGGTTGTTCGAGTTCGCCCTCAGGATCGATCACATCAAATCAGGAACATACACAACAGAAAAACGGATAGCCAAGTATATGTCTCGTACCCTAAAATTTCCTCTTTAGTTTTTTCCTTTTCTCTTCGTTGTTACAGATCTCACGCAACGCTGCATATATATACGCATAGCCAGGACTAACTATCCTACTCGAAGCTGACTCACCCAAGTCAACATGTACCAAAACTAGCACACAGAACCGACTCAACCGAAACTATTCCAACTATATGATGCACCGCGCGTTGCTGCGGAAATTTATTACATATTTTTCGAGTAACATGCTAGTCAATATGATGATAATAGTTGGATATAATATTATAATACCTCAACACTGCTGCAGGAATTTGTATGAATTAATTGTACCAAGAATGACGTTAGGATGTACTGGAAATTTCCTAAAGATCCCACGTGTGTGGCAATGACTGCGACCAAAGAATCGGCGACAATATGCATGTTTAGCATCTGCAGCAACCAGCAGAAGGCATAATAAAGTAGAACAAAGTATATCATAGAAAAGAAAGATAAAGGGCATAAATATGATTTCTTCTTTCAAACTCCAAGAAGCTATTACTCAGTTTCATACATGTAACTAAGAAAACAGTAGTAAAAATGAAAATTGGTTGTCAACTTTTCTCAAGAACATCTTCTCAGATCTAAATGCTAGTAGAAGGATCGACAAAAGCTTACGATTACGGATAAATGTCAAATTTGGTGCTTGCAAAGATTATCTGAATTATTCCTTTGACGGTTGAGTTAGTGAACATCATGTTAAGAGGTATAGGTCTGATTGATACCAAGAACGTGATGCTCAAATGCGTTGTAGATAAATCAAATAGATATCATGCATACTGCGGGACTAAATATTTTAGGTGGCTTCAAGAACCTAACTAACCCTGTTAAGTTGCATATGCCTACAGTAGTTCTTAGCAGCTGCACTGGGGCTGGTCAAGGGGACTGGTCGAATAGCATGACCCTATGAAGAACTTTCTGGGATATCCATTTTGTGCATTCTTACGAACATAGGGCCTCAATAAAAATATTTATTAGAAACCTGTTATCAACTAATGGAATAATGGTCATTTTGTTTCGTCCGGCGTGCTAATCAAACTTAACACTGTTGTAACGAACTGGCTTATACAATCGATCTTTTTTTGGAAATGGAGGCGTACCCCCGACCTCTGCATCATAATGATGCATGCAGCCATCTTATTAAAAAGTCTCAATGTATCATAAAGTCATAAAGGTATTACAGCTCGCAAGCGGAGCAAAACAAATAAAAGAAGTACATGCTCAAAATCACAACCAGTAAGGCAAAATAAAGGATAAGCTCCCTAGACTCCTATCCTATTATGCGACCGCCATCCGAACCGGTTCAATATAGCCCGTGCTACCATCTCCCACTGGTTGCACCCAGTAACCAAAGGCTCCCTGGAGTCCATAGGAGTGAGTAAGGACTACGTACGGATCCATGCGGTAGCTCTGAAGATAACCTGCAAGAAAGTTAAATTGTGTTGTCTGATAAAAATCAAATCATTCCTACAATTCCATATAGCCCACAGAAGCGCACATATTCCAATCCGAATACGAGCACGTTCCAAACAACGATTCAATGTCAACTGGAGGAGTAATGTTGAAGGCTATATGAATGGTTCTCCAAAGTAATTTGGCGAGTGGGCATTCAAGGAATAGGTGTCGTATTGTTTCATCATGATCACAAAAACAACAACGTGAACTACCTACCCATCGCCTCTTGATTAAGTTGTCCTTGGTGAGTATTACTTGCTTCTGGACAAACCACATAAAAAATTTAATACGGAAAGGCACCTTAATCTTCCAAATATGCAACGATCTTGAGATTGGGCCAGAATTAATCAAATCCATATAAAAAGATTTCACCGTAAAAAACCCCATTCTTAGCTAGCGTCCATTGCGTCGAATCCGGCTGGTCAGAAAGTTGAACATCTATCAATCTCCGAACCAAGTGCAACCAGGCATTCCATCGCTCACCAACTAACGTATGTCTGAACTGAATATTCAAGGGGATCGTTTGGAACACCGTGCCTACGTAATCCTCCTTGCGTTGCACAATGTTATAAAGGGTGGGATATTGTACGGTCAGGGGTGACTCTCCTAACCACGTATCCTCCCAAAATCTTGTTGACATCCCATTGCCAACCAAGAATTTGACCCTACGAAAGAACAAATCATTCGTTCTCATAAGCCCTTTCCAGAATGGCGAGTCACTTGTGAAAGTGCAACTATCCCTGGGTGGTTTTGGTAATTATTAACAACATATAGCTCATTGAGCTAATGCTATTTCAAGATAAATATTTCAGGAGAGCTCAATGATTGGCATGGCATGGATTAGGAATGTGGACCCCTCAAAATGCTAAGGACACATATTGGCTCAAGCTCAAGACTCTATATTTTATTTTTAGTGATCCAAGATCACATTGAGTCTATAGGAAAAGCCAATACTATTAAAAGGGGATGAGGTGTTGCTTAATGGGTTACTTGCTCAAAATGCTTAATGATATGCTCCAAAACCCTCAACCACTTTCTCATATCACATATGTCCCAAACCAAAAGTCAAACTCGGCCCCACCGAAACATTCTATCCGGCGCCACCAAGTTCTCTTGACATAACCACTGCCACAAACCCTAGTCAGTTCAGTCTCACCGATAGGGATCTCGGTCTCACCGAGATGGGGTTGCAAACTCTCTGTTTCCCTTCATAACGTTTCGGTCCAACCAAGATGAGCGATCGGTCCCACCGAGTTCGAAATGCAAACTCTCTGTTTCCCCTTCGTAACGTTTCGGTCTCACCGAGATGAGCAAATCAGTCCCACCGAGTTTGCCTGGCCAAATCTCTGGTTAGCTTATTACCAAAATCGGTCCTACCGAGTTTGTGTAATCGGTCTCATCGAGATTACATTATGCCCTAACCCTAATGAAATCGGTCCCATCGAGTTGACTTGTCGGTCCCACCAAATATCCTAACGTTCACATTTTGAACTAAATCGGTCTGACCGAGTTTCATTATTCGGTCCCACCGAGTTTGGCGATTTGTGTGTAACGGTTAGATTTTCTGTGGAGGCTATATATACCACTTCACCCACTCTTCATTCGTGGAGAGAGCCATCAGAACATGCCTACACTTTCAGCATACATTTTTTGAGAGAGAACCACCTACTCATGTGTTGAGGTCAAGATATTTCATTCCAACCACATAAATCTTGATCTCTAGCCTTCTCCAAGTTGCTTTCCACTTAAATCATCTTTCCACAAAATCCAAATCTAAGAGAGAGAGAGTTGAGTGTTGGGGAGACAATCATTTGAAGCACAAGAGCAAGGAGTTCATCATCAACACACCATCTATTACCTTTTGGAGAGTGGTGTCTCCTAGATTAGTTAGGTGTCACTTGGGAGCCTCCGTCAAGATTGTGGAGTTGAACCAAGGAGTTTGTACGGGCAAGGAGATCGCCTACTTCGTAAAGATCTACCCTAGTGAGGCAAGTCCTTCGTGGGCGATGGTCATGGTGGGATAGACAAGGTTGCTTCTTCGTGGACCCTTCATTGGTGGAGCCCTCCGTGGACTCGCGCAACCGTTACCCTTCGTGGGTTGAAGTCTCCATCAACGTGGATGTACGATAGCACCACCTATCGGAACCACGCCAAAAATCTCCGTGTCTACATTGCGTTTGCTCCCTCCAAACTCCTCCCTTTACCTTCATGTGCAATGTTTTACATTCCGCTGCTATACTCTTAGACTTGCATGTGTAGGTTGATTGCTTGACTAGTGCTAAGTTGCTAAAATCTGCCAATACTTAAAATTGGGAAAAGGCTAGATTTTTATTTGGCCAAGTGGTCTAATTACCCCCCTCTAGACATACTTTCGATCCTACAAGTTGGTCTCATGGTAACCTGGGCTACCGTTTTCGACTGCAAATATTTATTGCGCAAAATCTGTGCCCCCATGCCTTCCGGCTCTGTCTCCAACCTGTAGAGCCATTTGCTCATAAGGCATTTATTCTTGATTTCTAAGTTCTCAATACCCAGACCGCCCTAGTCTTTTGGCCGACAAAGGATGTCCCATCGCGTTAGTCGGTATTTCCTTTTGGCCTCATCTGACTGCCTGAAGAAAGGAGACCTGAAGAAATCAAGTCGCTTCCGTACCCCTTCCGGAATTTCGAAGAAATATAGTAGGGACATCGGCATACTGGTCAGTACCGAATTAATCAGCACTAGCCGACCTCCATAAGACATATTAAGTATGGGGAAAAAATGCCAACACACAGTAGGTGTGTCTCATGACAGAAACATCGACCCATCTCTGAACATGCTCAAGGAAGCCAAGACAAACATATTCAATAGGCCAAGTGCATGATATAGTAAAGAAGCAACAGACTAGAGGAAGTGTGAGAATGGAGAGATCAGGAACATGGTACGTGTTGCAGCCGAACTATGTTACAATTTTGTGACCTTCAGAAATGCACGCATTGATATCCTAGAATAATTACGCGCCATGCATGTACGGGTGTTGATTTGTTTTGACGATGTGTGGAGATTTTGTGACCTTCAGAAACCGGGTGCCAAATGTAAACGTATCATCCCCGTATCTGAACTTATTTGGCTGAATTAACTTCATTGGAGAAGGTTGATATTTCCTATAGCCCAGTTTATATATTTTTCGGACACGTTGCAGATCATGCATTTATCGGGAATAAAAGGACTATATTGAATACTCTGAGATTTTTATACTATGTTTGGAGATCGAAGAGTTAACATACAAGATGGATAATGAAAAAGGTCACACTGCACTACGTGCATGACTTGATCTTGTCAAGTGAGAGAAGGGATGGATATCTGGGAATATATCTGGGAATCAATGACAGAGCTATTTAGCTTCTTTTTTTGCGGGGGAGCTATTTAGCTTCTTGCACAATATGAGATGGGCTTTTACTACTCCAATAGCCAATAGATTAGTAGTAGTTGTTGGCCTCATAGAAGGGGTTTCCTACAACTGTCAACTTTTCTGTTAGTTTTTGAAAACAAGATATAAATCAATGAGATAACACCCTAAGCTTTCATCAAACAAGAATCACTGCAATACAATTAAAAAGCCTATTTAGAACATGAGCAATGTGAGGGCCGTCTAAGAAGACAATATTTACATACTTGCCTTTTTTTGGGAGAGAATGACATTCTTGCCATTAGTTGGTGCTCACTCTTCCCTTTTGCTCTTTTATCATGATTTCATCCTGTCAAAGCCGTTTGACCATTAGTGCGATGTTGGATTGACCGTTCTGCCCCTGCGAGCCCACTCATTGATGTGTGGGACCCAGACCTAGCTCGATCACATTGGCCACTGCCATGTGAGACCCAACACATCTATCCTTTTCAAATGGCATATCACATAATTGAACTCAACACATAGTATTAAACAACAACAACTCATAGTTCCAATGAGATACCACAAAATTGAACCCAACACTTAACTTAATCATATACCAGTTCATAGTTAATATGAGTCAATCGATTTGAACCTTCAAATCCAAAATACAACCCTAAATAGTTTGAAGTACACATAAATAAACTTCACTAATTAAACATCGCTGAAGCAGGAGGGACGCTGCAAAGCCACCTGATCGTCATCCCGAGAGCAAGATGAGGCCTCCTACCGCCTAGTCCACCTTATAAAAGGAGATGACACTGCTGCCGTCGCAAAAGTTGCTACCACCCAAAACTTTGGCCTTTGAGCATAGAGGTGTATTTCTTATTATCAGTCCCGATAGTATCCAGTATGCCACTAACACGTGGGGGCTCAAGGTAGTATAAGAATATTGATGACCTTGATATTAGAGCATCTCCGACGGTTGATGTATAATAGAGCACCCAAAGAAAGTTTTAGGGCAAACCGTTTTTTTCTATGTATCAGATGATTTAAAATAGGCCACCAGACATTTTCCGCCATAGCAGATGATGTAAAATAGGGCACATGGTCATTGCATATTAGGAAATTTTGAAATACCAAATGTTCTAACTTAAAGACGAGTTCAAAATTAGACATAATAACACTACGAAAGTACTACGATAAACTCAGTACTACGCACGCACTACTCATCACCGTCATCCCCGTCGTCGACATGGTTCCAAAGCTCTATGATCGACTCAATCTCTCTATCCACCTCAAACTCTTCTTCTTCGTCCTCAAGCATGATCACAGAGGGGCTTGCCTCTTCCTCCTCCTTGATCACCGAGAGGCTAGTCTTGTCCTCCTTATTGATCGCCTTCTAGCATTGCGCGTCCTGCTTCTCAGCCCAGCGGTGCGTCACAACATCCTCAGCTCAATGGCGGCGGTGGAGCGGTGTCCGATGTCATGGGAACGATTCTGACAGTCAGAAGTAGGGTACAAACAAGGGCTGATCCTAGCTACGACGCAAGTGTAACACAAGGGTTTTATGAGTTTGGGCCCCTCTCGGAGGAGGTAACAACACTACGTCTCGAGCTCTGGGGGTTGTGTTTTCTTCTTGTATCTGGTGATTATATACCATGGATGCCAACCCTTGTCTTAATGCTACGGGGAGCTTATGTAGAGTGTGCCACCCCTTGGGCTAGCTACGTTACGGAGGGATTTGATGATTGAAGTCATTATAGGCATTACTCTTAGTAACTGATGCATTGAATACTAATAACTCATGAAGACATGCGCCTCTTGATGCTTCAGAGACCAAGCTGTCTGTCTGTCTTCCTTTGTCCGAATCCTCATGGACTAGCCGAGTGTCTTGACGCATCCAATGTTGGGGAACGTAGTATTTCAAAAATTTTACCTACGATCACGCAAGATCTATCTATGTGATGCATAGCAACGAGCAGGAGAGTGTGTCCACATACCCTCGTAGACCGAAAGCGGAAGCGTTAAGTAACGCGGTTAATGTAGTCGAACGTCTTCGCGATCCAACCGATCAAGTACCGAACGCACGGCACCTCCGCAATCTGCACACGTTCAGCTCGGTGACATCTCTCGAACTCTTGATCCAGCTGAGGCCGAGGGAGAGTTTCGTCAGCACAACGGCATGATGACGGTGATGATGAAGTTACCGACTCAGGGCTTTGCCTAAGCACTACAACGATATGACCGAGGTGGAAATCTGTGGAGGGGGGCACCGCACACGGCTAAAACAATTGTTGACTTGTGTGTTCTTGGGTGCCCCTGCCCCCGTATATAAAGGAGCAAGGGGGAGGCCGGCCGACCCTCATAGGGCGCGCCCCAAGTAGGATTCCTACTAGGAATCCTATTCCTAGTAGGTTTCCAACAAGGGAAGAAAGGGGGAAGGAAGGAGAGGGAGAGAGGGAGAGGGAAAGAGGGGGGCGCCGTCCCCTCCTAGTCTAATTCGGACTCCTCAAAGGGGGGGGGGCAGCCAGCCCTAGGGCCCCTCTCCTCTCTCTCTCACAAGGACCATGTTGGCCCATTAGTTCCCCCGGGGGTTCCGATAACCCCTCGACACTCCGATATTTATCCGGTGTCCGAAAAACATCGTCCAATATATCAATCTTTATGTCTCGACTATTTCGAGACTCCTCGTCACGTCCGTGATCACATCCGGGACTCCGAACAACGTTCGGTACATCAAAACACATAAACTCATAATACCGATCGTCATCGAACGTTAAGCGTGCAGACCCTACGGGTTCGAGAACTATGTAGACATGACCGAGACTCATCTCCAGTCAATAACCAATAGTGGAACCTAGATGTTCATATTGGCTCCCACATATTCTACGAAGATCTTTATCGGTCAAACCGCATAACAACATACGTTGTTCCCTTTATCATCGGTATGTTACTTGCCCGAGATTCGATCGTCGGTATCTCAATACCTAGTTCAATCTCGTTACCGGTAAGTCTCTTTACTCGTACCATGATGCATCATCCCGTAACTAACTCATTAGTCAGATTGCTTGCAAGGCTTATAGTGATGTGCATTACCGAGAGGGCCCAGAGATACCTCTCCGACAATCAGAGTGACAAATCCGAATCTCGATCTATGCCAACTCAACAAACACCATCGTAGACACCAGTAGAGCATCTTTATAATCACCCAGTTACATTGTGACGTTTGATAGCACACTAAGTGTTCCTCCGGTATTCGGGAGTTGCATAATCTCATAATCATAGGAACATGTATAAGTTATGAAGAAAGAAATAGCAACAAACTAAACGATCATTGTGCTAAGCTAACGGATGGGTCTTGTCAATCACATCATTCTCTAATGATGTGATCCCATTAATCAAATGACAACTCATGTCTATGGCTAGGAAACTTAACCATCTTTGATTAACGAGCTAGTCAAGTAGAGGCATACTAGTGACACTCTCTTTGTATATGTATTCACACATGTACTAAGTTTCCGATTAATACAATTCTAACATGAATAATAAACATTTATCATGATATAAGGAAATATAAATAACAACTTTATTATTGCCTCTAGGGCATATTTCCTTCAGTCTCCCACTTGCACTAGAGTCAATAATCTAGATTACACAGTAATGATTATAACACCCATGGAGTCTTGCTGTTGATCATCTTTTGCTCGTGAGAGAGGCTTAGTCAACGGGTCTGCAACATTCAGATCCGTATGTATCTTGCAAATCTCTATGTCTCCCTCCTTGACTTGATCTCGGATGGAATAAAGCGTCTCTTGATGTGCTTGGTTCTCTTGTGAAATCTGGATTCCTTTGCCAAGGAAATTGCACCAGTATTGTCAAAAAAGATTTTCATTGGACCCGATGCACTAGGTATGACACCTAGATCGGATATGAACTCCTTCATCTAGACTCCTTCATTTGCTGCTTCCGAAGCAGCTATGTACTCCGCTTCACACGTGATCCCGCCATGACGCTTTGCTTAGAACTGCACCAACTGACAGCTCCACCGTTCAATATAAATACGTATCTGGTTTGTGACTTAGAGTCAGCCGGATCAGTGTCAAAGCTTGCATCGACGTAACCATTTATGACGAGCTCTTTGTCACCTCCATAAACGAGAAAGATATCCTTAGTCCTTTTAGGTATTTCAGGATGTTCTTGACCGCTGTCCAGTGATCCACTCCTGGATTACTTTGGTACCTCCCTGCTAAACTGATAGCAAGGCACACATCAGGTCTGGTACACAGCATTGCATACATGATAGAACCTATGGCTGAAGCATAGGGAATGACTTTCATTTTCTCTCTATCTTCTGCAGTGGTTGGGCATTGAGTCTGACTCAACTTCACACCTTGTAACACAGGCAAGAACCCTTTCTTTGCTTGATCCATTTTGAACTTCTTCAAAACTTTATCAAGGTATGTGCTTTGTGAAAGTCCAATTAAGCGTCTTGATCTATCTCTATAGATCTTGATGCCCAATATATAAGCAGCTTCACCAAGGTCTTTCATTGAAAAACTCTTGTTCAAGTATCCTTTTATGCTATCCAGAAATTCTATACCATTTCCAATCAACAATATGTCATCCACATATAATATTAGAAATGGTATAGAGCTCCCACTCACTTTCTTGTAAATACAGGCTTCTCCAAAAGTCTGTATAAAACCATATGCTTTGATCACACTATCAAAACATTTATTCCAACTCCGAGATGCTTGCACCAGTCCATAAATGGATCGCTGGAGCTTACACACTTTGTTAGCATCCTTTGGATTGATAAAACCTTCTGGTTGCATCATATACAACTCTTCTTCTAGAAATCCATTCAGGAATGCAATTTTACATCCATTTGCCAAATTTCATAATTATAAAATGCAGCAATTTCTAACATGATTCGGACGGACTTAAACATTGCTACGGGTGAGAAGGTCTCATCGTAGTCAACTCCTTGAACTTGTCGAAAAACTTTCACAACAAGTCAAACTTTGTAGACAGTAACATTACCGTCAGCGTCAGTCTTCTTCTTGAAGATCCATTTATTCTCTATGGCTTGACGATCATTGGGCAAGTCAACCAAAGTCCACACTTTGTTCTCATACATGGATCCTATCTCAGATTTCATGGCCTCAAGCCATTTCGTGGAATCTGTGCTCATCATCGCTTCCTCATAGTTCATAGGTTCGTCATGGTCAAGTAACATGACCTCCAGAACAGGATTACCATACCACTCTGGTGCGGATCTTACTCTGATTGACCTACGAGTTTTGGTAGTAACTTGATGTGAAGTTACATGATCATCATCATTAGCTTCCTCACTAATTGGTGTAGGAGTCACAGGAACTGATTTCTGTGATGAACTACTTTCCAATAAGGGAGCAGGCACAATTACCTCATCAAGTTCTACTTTCCTCCCACTCACTTCTTTCGAGAGAAATTCCTTCTCTAGAAAGGATCCATTCTTAGCAACGAATGTCTTGCCCTCGGATCTGTGAAAGAAGGTGTACCCAACAGTCTCCTTTGGGTATCCTATGAAGACACATTTCTCCGATTTGGATTCGAGCTTATCAGGTTGAAGCTTTTTCACATAAGCATCGCAGCCCCAAACTTTAAGAAACGACCACTTGGGTTTCTTGCCAAACCACAGTTCATAAGGTGTCGTCTCAATGGATTTAGATGGTGCCCTATTTAACTTGAATGCAGCCGTCTCTAAAGCATAACCCCAAAACGATAGCGGTAAATCAGTAAGAGACATCATAGATCGCACCATATCTAATAAAGTGCGGTTACGACGTTTGGACACACCATTACGCTGTGGTGTTTTGGGTGGCGTGAGTTGCGAAACTATTCCGCATTGTTTCAAATGAAGTCCAAACCCGTAACTCAAATATTCTCCTCCACGATCAGATTGTAGAAACTTTATTTTCTTGTTATGATGATTTTCCACTTCACTCTGAAATTCTTTGAACTTTCAAATGTTTCAGACTTATGTTTCATCAAGTAGATATACCCATATCTGCTCAAATCATCTGTGAAGGTCAGAAAATAATGATAAACGCCGCGAGCCTCAATATTCATTGGGCCGCATACATCAGTATGTATTATTTCCAATAAATCTGTTGCTCGCTCCATTGTTCCGGAGAACGGAGTTTTAGTCATCTTGCCCATGAGGCATGGTTCGCAAGTACCAAGTGATTCATAATCACGTGATTCCAAAGAGTCCATCAGTATGGAGTTTCTTCATGCGCTTTACAACAATATGACCCAAACGGCAGTGCCACAAATAAGTTGCACTATCATTATCAACTCTGCATCTTTTGGCTTCAATATTATGAATATGTGTATCACTACTATCGAGATTCAACAAAAATAGACCACTCTTCAAGGGTGCATGACCATAAAAGATTTTACTCATATAAATAGAACAACCGTTATTCTCAGATTTAAATGAATAACCATCTCGAATCAAACAAGATCCAGATATAATGTTCATGCTTAACGCTGGCACCAAATAACAATTATTCAGGTCTAAAACTAATCCCGAAGGTAGATGTAGAGGCAGCGTGCCGACAGCGATCACACCGACTTTGGAACCATTTCCCACGCGCATCGTCACCTCATCCTTAGCCAATCTTCGCTTAATCCGTAGTCCCTGTTTCGAGTTGCAAATATTAGCAACAGAACCAGTATCAAATACCCAGGCACTACTACGAGCATTAGTAAGGTACACATCAATAACATATATATCACATATACCTTTGTTCACTTTGCCATCCTTCTTATCCGCCAAATACTTGGGGCAGTTTCGCTTCCAGTGACCAGTCCCTTTGCAGTAGAAGCACTCAGTCTCAGGCTTAGGTCCAGACTTGTGCTTCTTCACTTGAGCAGCAACTTGCTTGCCATTCTTCTTGAAGTTCCCCTTCTTCCCTTTAACCTTCTTCTTGAAACTGGTGGTCTTGTTGACCATCAACAATTGATGCTCCTTGATTTCTACCTCCGCATCCTTTAGCATTGCGAAGAGCTCAGGAATTGTCTTATCCATCCCTTGCATATTATAGTTCATCACGAAGCTTCTGTAGCTTGGTGGCAGTGATTGAAGAACTCTGTCAATGACACTATCAACTGGAAGATTAACTCCCAGCTGAGTCAAGTGATTATGATACCCAGACATTTTGAGTATATGTTCACTAACAGAACTATTCTCCTCCATTTTATAGCTGTAGAACTTATTGGAGACTTCATATCTCTCAATCCGGGCATTTGCTTGAAATATTAACTTCAACTCCTGGAACATCTCATATGCTCCATGACGTTCAAAACGTCGTTGAAGTCCCTGTTCTAAGCCGTAAAGCATGGCACACTGAACTATCGAGTAGTCATCAGCTTTGCTCTGCCATGCGTTCACAACGTCTGGTGTTGCTCCTGCAGCGGGTCTTTCACCTAGCGGTGCTTCCAGGACGTAATTCTTCTGTGCAGCAATGAGAATAATCCTCAAGTTACGGACCCAGTCCGTGTAGTTGCTACCATCATCTTTCAACTTGGCTTTCTCTAGGAACGCATTAAAATTCAAAGGAACAATAGCACGGGCCATTGATCTACAACAACATAGACATGCAAAATACTATCAGGTACTAAGTTCATGATAAATTAAAGTTCAATTAATCATATTACTTAAGAAATCCCACTTAGATAGACATCTCTCTAATCATCTAAGTGATCACGTGATCCAAATCAACTAAACCATGCCCGATCATCACGTGAGATGGAGTAGTTTTCAATGGTGAACATCACTATGTTGATCATATCTACTATATGATTCACGCTCGACCTTTCAGTCTCAGTGTTCCAAGGCCATATCTGCATATGCTAGGCTCGTCAAGTTTAACCCGAGTATTCTGCACTTGCAAAACTGGCTTGCACCTGTTGTATGTGAACGTAGAGCTTATCACACCCGATCATCACGTGGTGTCTCGGCATGACGAACTGTAGCAATGGTGCATACTCAGGGAGAACACTTATACCTTGAAATTTAGTGAGAGATCATCTTATAATGCTACCGTCGAACGAAGCAAAATAAGATGCACAAAGGATAAACATCACATGCAATCAATATAAGTGATATGATATGGCCATCATCATCTTGTGCCTTTGATCTCCATCTCCAAAGCACCGTCATGATCACCATCGTCACCGGCTTGACACCTTGATCTCCATCGAAGCATCGTTGTCGTCTCGCCAACTATTGCTATCACGACTATCGCTACTGCTTAGTGATAAAGTAAAGCAATTACATGGCGATTGCATTGCATACAATAAAGCGACAACCATATGGCTCCTGCCAGTTGCCGATAACTCTGTTACAAAACATGATCATCTCATAAAACAATTTATATCATCATGTCTTGACCATATCACATCACAACATGCCCTGCAAAAACAAGTTAGACGTCCTCTATTTTGTTGTTTGCAAGTTTTACGTGGCTTCTACGGGCTTAGCAAGAACTGTTCTTACCTACATATCAAAACCACAACGATTTTTCGTCAAGTGTGTTGTTTTAACCTTCAACAAGGACTGGGCGTAGTCACACTCGATTCAACTAAAGTTGGAGAAACAGACACCCACTAGCCACCTGGGTGCGAAGCACGTCGGTAGAACCAGTCTCGCGTAAGCGTACGCGTAATGTCAGTCTAAGCCGCTTCATCCAACAATACCGCCGAATCAAAGTATGACATGCTGGTAAGCAGTATGACTATTATCGCCCACAACTCTTTGTGTTCTACTCGTGCATATAACACCTATGCATAGACCTGGCTCGGATGCCACTGTTGGGGAACGCAGTATTTCAAAAAATTTACCTATGATCACGCAAGATCTATCTATGTGATGCATAGCAACGAGCGGGAGAGTGTGTCCACATACCCTCGTAGACCGAAAGCGGAAGCGTTAAGTAACGCGGTTGATGTAGTCGAACGTCTTCGCGATCCAACCGATCAAGTACCGAACGCACGACACCTCCGGGATCTGCACACGTTCAGCTCGGTGACGTCCCTCGAACTCTTGATCCAGCTGACGCCGAGGGAGAGTTTCGTCAGCAGGACGGCGTGATGATGGTGATGATGAAGTTACCGACGCAGGGCTTCGCCTAAGCACTACAACGATATGACCGAGGTGAAAATCTGTGGAGGGGGGCACCGCACATGGCTAAAACAACTGTTGACTTGTGTGTTCTAGGGTGCCCCTGCCCCCGTATATAAAGGAGTAAGGGGGAGGCCGGGCGGCCCTCATAGGGCGCGCCCCAAGTAGGATTCCAACTAGGAATCCTATTCCTAGTAGGTTTCCAAAAAGGGAAGAGAGGGGGAAGGAAGGAGAGAGGGAGAGGGAAAGAGGGGGGCGCCGCCCCCTCCTATTCCAATTTGGACTCCTCAAGGGGGGGTGCGGCCATCCCTAGGGCCCCTATCCTCTCTCTCTCACAAGGCCCATGTTGGCCCATTAGTTCCCCCGGGGGTTCCGATAACCCCCCGGCACTCCGATATTTATCCGGTGACCCCCGGAAATAATCCGGTGTCCGAATAACATCGTCCAATATATCAATCTTTATGTCTCGACCATTTCGAGTCTCCTCTTCATGTCCGTGATCACATCCGGGACTCCGAGCAACCTTCGGTATATCAAAACACATAAACTCATAATACAGATCGTCATCAAACGTTAAGCGTGCGGACCCTACAGGTTCGAGAACTATGTAGACATGATCGAGACTCATCTCCGGTCAATAACCAATAGCGGAACCTGGATGTTCATATTGGCTCCCACATATTCTATGAATATCTTTAGCGGTCAAACCGCATAACAACATACGTTGTTCTCTTTATCATCGGCATGTTACTTGCCCGAGATTTGATCGTCGGTATCTCAATACCTATTTCAATCTCGTTACCGGCAAGTCTCTTTACTCGTTCCGTAATGAATCTTCCCGTAACTAACTCATTAGTCACATTGCTTGCAAGACTTATAGTGATGTGCATTACCCAGAGGGCCCAGAGATCCCTCTCCGACAGTCGGGTGACAAATCGTAATCTCGATCTATGCCAACTCAACAAACACCATCGGAGACACCTGTAGAGCATCTTTATAATCACCCAGTTACGTTGTGACGTTTGGTAGCACACTAAGTGTTCCTCCGGTATTCGGGAGTTGCATAATCTCATAGTCATAGGAACATGTATAAGTTATGAAGAAAGCAATAGCAACAAACTAAACGATCATCGTGCTAAGCTAACGGATGGGTCTTGTCAATCACATCATTCTCTAATGATGTGATCCCATTAATCAAATGACAACTCATGTCTATGGCTAGGAAACTTAACCATCTTTGATTAACGAGCTAGTCAAGTAGAGGCATACTAGTGACTCTGTTTGTCTATGTATTCACACATGTACTAAGTTTCCGGTTAATACAATTCTAGCATGAATAACAAACATTTATCATGATATAAGGAAATATAAATAACAACTTTATTATTGCCTCTACGGCGTATTTCCTTCATCCGGGTGGATGAATGTCTTCCGAGTGGATGAATGTCATCCGAGCGAAATGAATCTTGATTACCACCCGTCTGGATTGGTATCCCAGGGATTTCGGTGTCTAGTGTTGTGGGCCCTAAATTCGTCCTAGATGTACTCTTTATGACCCTACTTGTAGTGGGAAATGGCAACCCCAACATTAGCCACAGAGTTCGTTGAGATTTTGTAGAACGAGTGTACTAAAAACTTGATTCGGCCCGAGTACTGCAGAGGCACTCGGCGCCTGTCGTCAAGCTTTAGTTAACCATTTGAACAAAACTCCAACGGATTCTAGACCCAGTGCTTCTCGACTGATCGGGGATATTTTTTTTGGGGAAGGTCATCATGGCTAGATTTATTGATCATCAAATAAAGATACATCGTCTATGAGTTTGTTAACTAGACAACCCGGAGGATCATCCAACCATGAGCTAGAGAATTTATTACAATAACTAAACTTAGCTAGCACATGCTCCGGTTGATTTGCCGATCTATTACAATGCTTAAACTTGACCTTCCCAATTGTTGCACCAGCATCAATGCACTCCACAAAAATAGCTGCTACCGCGTCCCACCATCTTGTCTGTCCATTACAAAATTTTATGACATCTCTCATGTCTGACTCAGCCTCAACCCGGTGGAATCCCATATTATTGAGTTAATTGCACGTTGGTACCACACTTGCGCACCTACTCACGAATCAGTACCACTAGTCATTTTCTTCGCCATGCAGTACCAACTCTAAGCCTAAGTGTTGCAAAATGGTCTGACAGCCACATAAGCGCGTATTGACGGTTTATCTGACCGCTGGGACCCGTGCGTCAGGGCTGACGTGGCATGCTCTTTTACAAAAACAACCCTTACGTGTTGTAAGTTTAATCACTCAAAGCTCCCCACTTCCCCTGTGCCATGCCGCCTCGACCTTGCCGGCCTCCCCTCGCCGGCTCGCCGAAGCCCAGTCGCTGGCTCACAGGAGCAGCCGCTGGCTCGCCAGAGCACCGGTGCCCCTCTCCCTTCTCCTTCATTTCCACTCCTCTTTGCTAGCTCGTCAGGGCGGTGGTGGTCTTTGACGCTGGTGGGATGCGCGGGTTGGTGATGGTGGCCGTGTGGGCGTCGCCCAGATCTGGTGTTAGGCAACGGGGGTTGAGGGCGGCGCGGCGGCGTGGTCGCCGATGGCTGAACGGGAAACGGCCGCTGGATCAACCCCCACCGCTGTGTTCCTCGTCAGATCCGCTCGAGGTAGACGAGCCAGAATCGCGTGGGCTGCAGGACGGCCCAATCGTGGCCCAGTGAGGCAAGCACATTGTTTTTTCTGCGGGGAGTGAGGCCAGCACATATAGACCTAAAAAGAATAATTCTTTTCATTTTTTTGCAATTATATGTTAGTACTATTTAGTGACAAGCACCACGCACGGCAAGATTTTATGTGGGTTAGTATTATTTACTGCCAAGCATGAACTTTTTTCTGAAATTTATGTGGATTAAAAGATCAAATGTAAGAAAATTTTATGTGACTTCACTCAGGACCACACGCATGGACAACTATTATGCATCATCAATATATTTTTGAAATACACAATTAAACAAATTATATGCCCAACTTACAGTTACTGCATATATTTTTTGTATTTTTTTAATGCATAGTTACTCAAAAAAAATGATAACATGTATTAAAAATTATTGTGTAATCGTAATAAATTTTATATTGCATGACCCACATTTTAGAAAATACATTTACAATTTTTAAATACGTGTTCAACATTTCCCAAAAGTGTTCTGAACATTTTTTTCTTCAAATGCACAAACACTTTATTTACCTTTCAGAGTAATTTTAATTTTTTTTAACGTCAACCCAAAAAACAAAGCAGAGACCAGCAGGTTTATTCTTCAGAGCTTGGGTATTCTTCAGACATTGTATACTATAAAATGTTCAACATATATACGATGAACTTTTTAATATATTATGCAATGAACATATTTTCAATTATACGACGCGACAAACATTTTTTTAATGTCATATATTATATTTTTAGTATCGTATAAAAATCGGAACGGCTAGGAGTTTAAGGCGTATACGCGTACTAGTTGATGCGTAGGATGCGCAAGCAAGCGCTGCAAACGACTAGGCGCGGGATCGATTTCCGTCGGACGGCCGCGCGATTTTCTACTTCGTAAAAAAACGAATGGCCCAAATTATAAAAACATCTACGCGTGCTTGTTGACGCAAAAGGAGAAACAGCGCAGCGGCAGCGAGCCACCCAGTAGAGCAGCACGTCGCTGGTTCGAATCCCTGCGGCACCCGCGCGTGTGTCTATTTTTGAAAAAAGTTTTTTTGTGGCAACACCTTTTTTAACAAACAGAGGATATATGCGTGATTAAATAAAAAGTAAGGGTTGTTTTTGTAAAAGAGCATGCCACGTCAGCCCTGACGCACGGGTCCCAGCGATCAGATACACTGACAATACGCGCTTATGCGGCTGTCAGACCGTTTTGCAACACTTAGGCTTAGAGTTGGTACTGCATGGCGAAAAAAATGACTAGTGGTACTGATTCGTGAGTAGGTGCGCAAGTGTGGTATCAACGTGCAATTAACTCCATATTATTAGCAAAAACTAGACCATCTCTCATTGCTAGAGCTTCAAGGGTAACCACATCTGCTGCAATGGGAATAAACTTACATTGGGACACCAAAAAAGTTCCTTTTCCATCTCTCAAAACAGCAACAGTTGCTCCAACGCCCTCATCGGTATAATATGGCGCATCTACATTCCACTTGATGAACTTTGGCTCTGGCTTTACACCAACACGGCACATAATTTGCTATCTTCTTGGCACAAGATTTCTAGAAATTATTAGCAATAGCCAGGACTAACATGGACCATCTTGCTGGTGGGGGACATGGATCATTGTGAGTAATTCAGCGGCGCATCCACCATAGGTACCCACAGCCGACAGCAATAATTTGTTTGAGGCTAAATCAGGCATTAGTTGATAAGGTGATTCCGGCTGTAGCAGAAAATGCTCAAGGATCACTGAACCGAAACGGTCCAGTGTGAGACCCATAAATAGATATAATATCACTTATTCCCAACCTCCGCCATAGTTGGTGTGCGTGGGAACATTGGGAAAACAAAGATGCCTGGTATCTTCACTATGCTGATGGCAAATGGGACAAGCTCCTGTTGACCCAACATGACAGTTAGCAAGGATACCTTTTAAAGGGATAATTCCATGGAGTAGGCGCCAATAGAAAATTGAAACTTTACGCACAAGTTTGCATAGCACACTCCATACTGCGGGCGAGTTTGAACTTCCTGGGGTCGTTGTAGTGTTTGCATGCCGTCTATAAGTATGTAACCACTGAATATGGTACGCTGATCTGACTGTAGAAAGACCTTTCTTTTCCCGGTGCCAAGCTATGAAATCATCGAACGCATTGTGGTTTAAAGGAATTTGAAGGATCCTCCAAATGTCTACTGGATTAAAAATTCATTTGATCAACTCCTCATCCCATGTTCCCACGTTTGAATCAATTAGATCACTTACACTTGTCAACAGTTTATGACCACGGGGTGTAATGATCTTCCTATCTGGGCTAGAAGGGATCCATGGATCACTCCAGATATTAACCTCCTCTCCTGATCCAATTCTCCATATATAGCCTCTTTCAAATACTTCTAGTCCCTTCATAATGCTTTGCCATGTAAATGATGAGCCATTCTTCAAAGTTGCTTGCAGAAGGCTACTATTTGGGAAATATTTTGCCTTCAATATCTTTGCACATAATGACTCTGGATTTGTAATAATTCTCCGACACAGTTTCGCCAACATTGCCAAGTTAAAAGAATAAAGATCTCTAAATCCCATTCCTCCCTCACTTTTTGGATAACAAAGTTTCCACCAAGCATACCAATGCATCTTTTTGTGTTCCTCATCATCTCCCCACCAGAACTGGGCAATAATATCAGTTATCTCCTTACATATGCCTTTAGGAATGCAAAACACAGACATAGCAAAAATAGGAATAGATTGGGACATAGCTTTAAGTAGAATCTCCTTACCCCCTGTAGACAATTGTTTTTCCATCCATCCTTGGATTCGCTGTCTAATTCTGTCACAAAAGTGTCTGGAGCAATCACTCCTGTCAGCCCCAACTAATGCAAGTAATCGCAAATATTTATCAGAAAGTGCCTCAGTATCAATACTTAACTCTTGACAAATTTCAGATCTTGTGAGGACACTTGTATTAGGACTGAAGTAAATGCTTGATTTTGCCGAACTCGCCATCTGACCCAAACTCTGGCAGTAGGTATCTAGAACTTGCTGTAAGGAAGCTGCATTTAAAACATCTGCTTTCATGAGAATCAAAGAATTGTCAACGAATAAAAGGTATGATACTAACGGTGCATTTCTACACACTCTAATCATCTCTATGCCACCAGCTTCTTCTTCAAACTGCAATAAACTAGACAATCCCTCTACGCAAAGGAGGAATAGATATGGGGACAAAGGGTCCCCTTGCCTAATCCCCCTAGTAGGGGTAAATATATCAGTCTCATGTGAATTGATTCTTACTTTATACCGCACTGATTCAACACAAGCCATCATCATCTCAATCCATTGTTCATGGAATCCAAGCTTCTGCATCATGTTTCTCAGAAATATCCATTCAACCCGGCCATAAACTTTATGCATATCCAGTTTAACTGCACACAAACCTGCTTGGCCAGATCTTTTATATTTAATCTTATGCATGCATTCATAAGCAATAAGAATATTATCCGATATGAGTCTCCCTGGGAAGAAAGCGCTCTGGGTTGGGGAGATTATTTCAGGGAGAATGCTTTAACAAAAAAGGGTTTCCCCCGCTTTGTATTACAAAGCAACCAACACTGCTTACATAGCAATGCTCGGGCGAGAAGCACAACAAGCCCAAAAGAAAAGAGAAAAAACAAAGAAGAAGAAGAAAGAAATGCCAACAACGGCAGCTCGACAAAGCGCGGGTGACCCGCCACCGCTGCGCCCTCCGAAATCGACCCACCACAGACCAAGGCTCCAATCCGCCGCGTACCAAGCAGCATCTCTAACAAGGGATGCGATGTTGACGACGCTGCTGCCCGGACTTGTCCTAGGGTTTCCCATGGCACGCGGAAGGGAGAGGGGGATGGATACCTCGGACACTGTCGTGGAATTGTCACGGTAGATGTCCTTAGTGTCAGGACTTAGTCGCGAGGCCAACGCATCTATGTGGTAGCTTGAGAGGGGTTGAGCGGAATCGAGAGACGCAACACAAGACAAGGATTTAGACAGCTTCGGGCCCCGGGAAACATCATCCGGTAATATCCCTACATGCTGTTTGTGGCTAGATCTCATTATGATCATGAGGGAGTCGCCGGCTTGGCCGGCTCTTTGTGTCTAGCCCTAAAAATTGTTTCTTGTTTCTTGTCCCTCTTTGGGGTGCCCTGTCCCTCCTTATATAAGTTAGAGGGGCGGGTTACATGTGGAGTCCTAGTAGGACTAGGACTAGTCTATCTTCTCTTACAAGTTAATTACAAGTCCGGGTCTTGCTTCCTCGTAAAGGTAATATTCGTCATCCCTTTCTTCTTAAGCCGGCCCATCATAAACGTGAGCCGGCCTTCTGGGCCTTGGGCCTTGTCTTCTATCTGACCCATCGTCGGGGCCATCCATGAGTCGTCTGGTTCATGAGCTGTCTGACCAATGAGCCGCCAGACCCATGAGTCGCTAGTCCTCCGCCGGGTCATCAGCGAGATGCCAAGTCCGGCCGGGTCATACTTCCGGTCGGGTCATACCGCGGGGTATATCCCCGACATTAGCCCCCACTTTAATTTGGATTTATCCATGTTAAACTAATCTGCAATATAAACACAAGAACAAATTTGACAGGTTGTGCTCCGGGTTAAATATTCTTGTAAGCCGGCACCTGATCATCTTTAAATCCTTATCATTTCTTTCTTAATACATGCCCATGAACTCATAGCAAATCTCCTTTAGTAGATATGTTCAAACTTTGTGAATGCAAAAAATCCAGATACTTCTTTTGAGAAATCCGGGTCAATAGGCCAGCTTCACAGTCAATTTGCTGGCATTGGTCTCTTGTAGAGAAATATTGTAAGAAACAATCCACTTGAATCGGTTTCCAAAGCACCGGCTTTAAAAGATATTGGTCTTGAAATACTCATCTGACTTTCAGCCGGCTTGAAGAGGTAAAAAATTGCCAGTTTATCATAACCAAAATTGTCGGTTTGTAAATATTGATAGCACCGGGTCATAACTGTTACTGACGCCAGGTCATAATTATTTGGTGACACCGGATCATGATTGTTGCAAACACCGGGTCAACTTGATCTTCTCCAAACTGAGAATTTTGAAGATTTTCCCCCTTATATATATCACTTGTAGCCCCCAAGTGCCGGGTTGTCATGCTTGCAGCAACCTGGGACTTGTAATTGCCTTATGCTCATGAAAACTTCAACCAGTGTAGCCCCCAAGGGCCGGGTCATTATGCAATAATGAGCAGGGACTTTGTAGATATAACCATGTAAACTTGAACAACAACGTGTAGCCCCCAAGGGCCGGCTTAGTAAGATAATACTAAGCTGGGACTTTGTATATAATTTATTGATAATAACATCATATAATATAATCTCCACCATGGGGCTTGAACCCACGTCCACAAGGTTAAGAGATTTGTACTCTACCAACTGAGTAGTGGACCGTTCAATATAATGGATTAATGCTTGTGTACCTTGAATTTTTGACAGGACCAATTGGTAGCCCCCAAGGGCCGGCTCATTTAGAATGTGATGAGTCGGGTCTTCAATAAGTTGAGCAAAAAATGACTTTGCATTAGCCCCCAAGTGCCATGGTACATGCTGGCAGTAACATGGGACTTGCATATTCGATGTAATATCAATTTGAATAATGTAGCCCCCAAGTGCCGGGTCGTAAGCCTGCAGCGACTCGGGACTATTCCTTCCATTGTAGAATAAATCATATCCATTGATAAAATAATAGCCATTGCGCCAAAGCGACTTTGAATACCTCATATGTTGATAAGTAAATCCGGAGTTTAAATACCCGGCGGCTCTTGGCCGATGGCAATTTAATACGCCTCCATTGTAAGCCGGAATTTGTACAACCCGGCGGCTTATAGCCTTTGAGAAAATCAAGAATTGATAACCCTTTTGAGACACCAATTTCCATCTATGATGATGGGCTTGAATTTAATCATTTATGTAAGTCATAGCTCTGTAAATCCTGCAGAGTTTAAACAACATATGCCCTGGCGACTTAACGTCAAAAACCAGGGCGGGTAACCACCCAAATGTAGTCTTATCCTGCACGCAAGTAGATCACAAGAACCCTTGGCGGTTTACCGCAGGGCGGGTCATAATATCTCACATATAACCACTGTGGTATTGAATTTGTACTGCCGGTTTACATGACCTGTGCAGTAAGGGTGATAACTCAATCTTTAGAAGCCAATACCTCCAAATATATGATGATTGTCACATGCTGGCGACTTATCGTCCAAAGCCAAGCCGGGTTTAAACAAAACCACACTTATACTTAGCTATGATAAAAAAACTTCAAGTAAAATCCAAAAAATTGTTTGCAAAAAGAGACTTCAAATATTTTGAGGCTTCTGATTTGAATACGATCACAAAACCGTCCCAAAGGGGTTAAGCTAAGATTCTAATACGATCATATAGCCCCCAGTGGCTTTGGCGTTGCCGATCAAGAGGGTACCGACAGCTATGTTCTCTTTGGTTCGAATACGACCTATGTTTGAACAGGAAGCCCCCAAATGACCTTGAGAGTTGTTTAACGACGCTGATTCGAATACGATCCACGTCGGTTCCCAAAGGGGGTTGAGCTATGGTTCAAATATGACCAAGAAACTCCCCAATGAGCTCGGCAGTGTGCCGATCAAAAGGGTATCGACAGCTATGTTCTCTTTGGTTCGAATACGACCTATGTTTGAACAGGAAGCCCCCTAGTGATCATGAGAATATTTAACGACTCTGATTCGAATACGATCAGGGTCACACCAAAAGGGTTAAGCTAAATTCGAATACGATCAGCTCCCAATGGTCCTTAAAGTAGGGTACCTATGTTTGAGTTGTGCTTTATAACAGACTCTTTGGCCCCTTTAATTTTCCCTGAGAACTCGAACTTTGCGAGAGATAAATTCTTTTTGAACCGGAAATTCTTAAACCAGATATTGAGAGTTTCAAAGTTTTGTGATAGACAAATTTACCTTGAACCGGATTTTGAACCGGATTTGAGAGCTTCAAAGCTTTGTGGCAGATAAATTTCTCTGAACCGGATTTTAAACCGGATATTAAGAGCTTCAATGCCTTGTGGGAGATGTCAAGTCTCTTGAGCCGGATTTAGACCGGACTCCTTCTTTTTAAGCCAGAAATTTTCTGACGGCCTTTAAAGTTTTTACCAATATGGCGGTAGCCTCCAGGACCGGGTTAGTTTTCCCTCCAATGACCCGGAGTTCTTGAATGCATTGAAACCGACCAATGCTGCCGAGTCATATCATTGTAGCCCCCGAGTCTCCAGACGACTCGAGGAGTTGGCTTGAGATTCTCCATATTGACCATAGCATAATGTGTATATCATTGGTGTTGATAACGCGATGTGAATCCACAGAAGGTTGAGGTGACTGCGGCGTGTTATAAATGATCCCGTATGAGCCGTGTCAGCAACTCGGCCAATGGTTCCTTCCAACTGGACGTTTTGAAGTTAACCAAACTGTAGTGGCGGCGACTTGTGCGCATGCCCATTGAGCCGTCCAATGCCGACGGCGGCTGATAACACATGACAATTTTCCTCCAAGCTGTTGGAAGAAACCGGGCTTCCCAAGCAGTGACTTGCTCATATTCAATAATCCGCTCATGCAGACAGGTGCAGTCCTGGTGTGTCGATGTAGACCCGGCCGCAATAGACAGATGGAAAAGACGACCGCTGCGTCAGAGGTAGCTCAAACAGATGAACCGGCTGCGACGCTGTAAACCGGTGCGAGCGAGTCAACCATGTTTGTTTTGACGTAGTGAACAAATGTCCTGCATCAACAATAGTGCAGACCAAGGCAAAGATAAGCTGCTCTTTGACAAAAATACTATGTGTTAAGAACAAACTTGGATGAATATCACCTGATTCGCCCGGGCAACAAATGAGCCGGCCATGGCACTGTAAGCCGGTGCGGGCGGGTGAGTCGGCCGTATGTTGATGTCAACCGGACCGTGATACGCGTGTCCGTGAATGGCATAAAAATTGTCCTGTGTAAAAATATTACAGGACAGAGTAATTGTCCTTTGACAAAAAAAATAAGTGTTAATAAGATAAATTTAGATGGATATCACCTGATGTTTGTGAACGGCAGATGATCTGCATGCACTGTAGGAATTAACTGAGATATATGGGTCACCAGTATTTCCTCCCCTTTTTGTGTGTGAGCTGATAATGGCTCTTGACCTCTTTGTGAGAAGCAGCACTAGTAGACAAAGACGAAGTAGTAGTTGTCCCTTTTTTTAGCTCCACGTATCCTGTACGCAGTGTACATGCATGCCAGTACTTTTTCCTTGCTCTTCACGTGGACCATCTTTGCTGGTCTTGAAACCACCTTTCCAACCCGCAACAACTTCTTACAGCGATGGGATAAAGCAGACCGACAAAGCGCGAGGCAGTAGCCGGTTTTGAGAGAAAACTGGGTTGGCTGCGGGCGGCTCACAGCCGAACATAGGGCAGTGGAAGCACCCGGTGGCTCAGCAGCACAGGGCAGGCTTCCTTTGCCCATGTGGACCCGAGGCGGCGCTGCAGCCAGGGCGGCTCCGAAGCGACGGGGCCGGAGCGTAACCGGGGTGACTTGAAGCGCCGAGATCCAGTGACAGCGTGGTCAACTCGGAGCAGCGCGATGCGGGTGCTCGTGGAGACTCAGGTGCGGCGGCTCAGGCCCGGCCAGGAGATGTGTGATGGTTCGAGCGGCCCAAAGCGGCAGCTTGGCGCGCCGGCGGGTCTGCAACAGAAGCAGCTAGGCAGGTCAACAAGGCGGCCCGGGGTGCGGCCGGCTCGACGTGTGACGACGGCGGCTGACGGGGCAGGGCTCGCAGGCAAGGCAACAGGTGGCTCGCAGGCGAGGCAGCCCGCTCGACAGCGGTGGCTCGAAACCGGCATCCAGGGTCGGACACCGGTGGAGGTGACAACAGCCCGAAACTGAGTTCATGTCTAGATTTGTTTCCGGGTCGTGGGCTGCTTCCGATTGGTTCTGTTCCATCCTTCACCCGGATGTGCGTTGATGAATCTCCTCGGGATTTGAAACGGATACCCAGCACTTTGCAAAACAGCTGCCATCTCGAAGGATTGATCCTACCGCATAATTAGGTGAACAGTACATAAAAAAAGGATTAACGATCACCTCGAAATTCTGTTGATATGTGTGTCTTGATAGATCGCAGAAAAGCGACTACAGACGTGGCCCTTTTCCTCTCAATTGTTCCTTTGCTTTGCTGTTGTGCATGCGGTAGGGCATCTTCTGGGCTTCAGCGGATTTCGTCGCCGGATAAACACTGGTGGCCGGTCGACGTTGAAGCTACTTGTTGACTCTGATCCGGTTTAGTGCTGTCGCTGAAACTTTTTCAATCTCGACTGATGAATCTAGAATCTTCTTCATCCAGAAAGTTGCGAATTTCTCGATCCTTGAGAGAAAATCCCTTCAAGAACTCATCACCATCGTGCGCAGGCCCCACGGTGGGCGCCAACTGTCGTGGAATTGTCACGGTAGATGTCCTTAGTGTCAGGGCTTAGTCGCGAGGCCAACGCATCTATGTGGTAGCTTGAGAGGGGTTGAGCGGAATCGAGAGACGCAACACAAGACAAGGATTTAGACAGCTTCGGGCCCCGGGAAACATCATCCGGTAATATCCCTACATGCTGTTTGTGGCTAGGTCTCATTATGATCATGAGGGAGTCGCCGGCTTGGCCGGCTGTTTGTGTCTAGCCCTAAAAATTGTTTCTTGTTTCTTGTCCCTCTTTGGGGTGCCCTGCCCCTCCTTATATAAGTTAGAGGGGCGGGTTACATGTGGAGTCCTAGTAGGACTAGGACTAGTCTATCTTCTCTTACAAGTTAATTACAAGTCCGGGTCTTGCTTCCTCGTAAAGGAAATATTCGTCATCCCTTTCTTCTTAAGCCGGCCCATCATAAACGTGAGCCGGCCTTCTGGGCCTTGGGCCTTGTCTTCTATCTGACCCGTCGTCGGGGCCATCCATGAGTCGTCTGGTTCATGAGCTGTCTGACCAATGAGCCGCCAGACCCATGAGTCGCTAGTCCTCCCCCGGGTCATCAGCGAGATGCCAAGTCCGGCCGGGTCATACTTCCGGCCGGGTCATACCGCGGGGTATATCCCCGACAGACACCCTCCAGGAAGGGATGGTGGCAACCGCAGGTGTCATCGCATCGGAGCAGCACCAGAGCCACGCGGGAGGGAACTACCTCCACCGCCGTCATGCGGGAGGCCTGAGTCTCCGGCACCGTCGTGGTCGCCGTCCGGACGCAGCAGGGCATACCAGGCCACCCCTGGCCCGGCCAAGCCCAAATCGGGCCCGTAAAGCCCCGCCGGCCACGCTGGAGTAGGGAGGCACCAGCACCGCCAGCATCCACCCACCCATCGCCGCTCCCCAGCCTCCCGGAAGCCACGCCGACGACCCTCCCCACTGCCGTCCCCCAGATGGGACCCGGAGGGCCCAGATCAGGGCCGAGTGGGTGCCGCCAGATTGCGCTGCCCCGCTGCCAACGGCAACACCGTCGCCCAGTAGATCACCCGCCACCACGCCGGAGAGCCCCGTCGCTGCGTCGGACCGCCACCGCCTAGGAGCACCCTGCGGTGCTGCACCGCCCCGCGTCAGTGTGACCCGAGAGGGGAAAGGCCCGTGGCCGCCGCCGCCAGTGCCGCCCGGGCCAGGCCTGACGCTGAACGCCAGCGACGGCGGCAAAGGGGAGGGGAGGGGGAGGGCTCGGAGAGTAGGCGCTGGGGGCGCGACCGGTCGCCCGCGGGGGCGGTGTGGTCGCAAGAGCAGAGGGAGATTCGTTTCCCAAGACGAACGTTCGGGAGAATGCTTTTTAATCTCAGTGAAAACATTTTTTATATGATTTTGTACATGACATTGCATAAACTAATGGGTCTGGATTGCGTTACCAGTTTTGGAGTGTCAATCTTTGGGATCATAATAATGCATGCATCATTCCACTCTGCTGGTATTTGCTTAGAATTGATTGCTAAAAGGACTTCATTAGTGATCTCATCTCCCAAGATGTGCCAATATCTTTTAAAGAATACCGCATGAAGGCCATCCGGACCCGGCGCTTTTAAATCACCAATAGTGAAAACTGCTTGACGTTTTTTTTGAGAAAAGGAGAATGACCCCCGCCCTCTGCATCTGGGCGATGCATACGGCCACTTTATTAATTATTCTCACAAGACCTTACAAAATCAATACAACAGTAAGACTAAAGCCGCCGTCTAAGCAACAAACTGTCGCTACACCTATCCAGTTGATGAAGGCGCGCAGATAGCCTGGGCCTAATACCAAACAGACATCACAACCAAGCCTAACATCTAAGACCTGAGACCCCAACCTAGCCACTTGCCGGGTCTGGGGCACACACTGGTCCGGCGTGCTCTCAGAGGCCGCCGCCAACTGCCACCGCTCCATCTTCAGAACTGTGTTGATGCATCAACCATGCTTGATCCATCTATCGTCGACGCCACCACGGCGCCCAACGGCTCCTCCTCCCTGCGCGCAAACAGCTGAACACGTCGCGGTCGCCACTGATACATCTCAGCGCCATGCTGCCAAGTATCACTAGCCGACACAGCTTGAAGTCCTTGGAGGATCTATCGTGCGTAGCACCTGCCGACCAGGCATGATCAAGCGTAGCACCTGTCGGTCAGGCATGACTTGACATCTCCACCGAAGCTCCGTGCAAGACGAAGCCACTCCACCTCCTGCCTCTGACTTCCAGCGCTGCTCCACAAACGATGCTCCCAAGAGAGAAACGACACCGCAGTGCCACCATCGTCCGATCTGGAACACCAGATCCTAGGGTTTCCCCCGGAGCAGCACGAGTAGGTCGACAGTAATTACACGACGATGCCTTCATCAAGGTAACGGCGTAGAACGCCATCGCCTGCTGTCGGCTCGGTTTTCACCGGCAACAATGTCTCCTCAACTTGAAGCCGGGACTAGATGATGGATCTCGAGATCCGATCAACAAGCTTCTGACCGGCCACCGCCGACGAAGAATATGTCCACCACCACTGGCTACACCGGCCAGAACAGATCTGCTATGGGTGCCGCCAAGCAGTCCACCAGGCCCTCGACGCCGCCGCCGATCTAAAGCCAGATGACATGCCGCCGAAGACCGCATCGCGCCGCCGCCCGATCCAGGCCAGCCGCCCGTGGCCCAAGGCAGGGCCGACCACCGCCGTCGTCGAAGCCAACGCCGTCGCTTCTAGATCGGCCGCACCTCCACGCATGTTGGGGTCCCGCCACCCCTAAGACGCGGGAGGGAGGAAGAGCCCCCGCCACCACCGTTGGCCTTCGGGCGCAAGCCGGCGGCGTCCTCCGGCGGCGGTGGGAGGAGGGGAGGAGGATGGGCTAGGCCCCGGTGGCGGCTAGGGTTGGGGAGCCCAAGTCGCCCGAGCGGGGGGCGACCCGAGCCTCTGCCAACACGTATGTCCCGTATTCTCAAACCCCACCTCTAAAACTGCTTGACGTACATCCTCTGCCGTGAATGGAGATAACAGGAAATTGTTCATTTGCGATGTTACTTTTGTATTCACTTTCTCTAACAGTACCAGATCTGTTTGTTGGACTTCAGAAGTGAAAAGGTTAGTAAAATAAATTTGAATATGAGGAGACAAGGCAGATGTACCTTCCAACTCATTCCCACCATCAACTTTCAGTTTTTTTAGTAAAATTCCTCTTCCTCCTAGTAGACGCATAAGCATGAAAAAATTCCGGTCTCCTTTTTTTAACCGGTTTGTCGTTGATCTTTGCTGCCATTGGATCTCCTCCAGTTCAAACAGATATTCAGTTAACTCTGCCAATTCTTTTTTCTCTGCGTCATTTTCATCACTTATAGGTCCAGACATAGCTCCCTCCCGCCGCACCAGAAACGAGGTGCGGCGCCTTGCTCACCTCGCAAGATCCATCCGCCCCACCCCCCCTCCTTCGCTTCCCATTTCGTTTGCAGCGGCGGTGATGAGCGAGCAGCGCATGGAGAAGAGGCCGATGGAGGCCCAGGACCTGGATGGGGCGCGGCGGCGGGAGAGAGACCTGCGGGAGAAGGCGTCGCAGGAGATGCGCGCGAGGAAAAGTGGTAGATCCGACCGCTTTCAAGAGCAAGTGGGGCGCGAGGGGGATTGGGGTCCTCCTCCCCCCTGGTGGATCCAGCAGCAGGAGAGAAAGAAGAAGAAGAAGAAGGAGATGGCGTGGTGGCGGGAGCTGGAGCGGAAGCCAATGGATCACCCTAACTGTGGTGGTGGCCACGGGGATCCACTGGCCAAGAGGCCCAGGGCGGCTTCCGCCCCCTGACGGTGCCGCTCCTCCCTGGATCGAAGGGTACGGCGGACGAACCCATCCCAGTGGAGGATGTGTCGAAGGCCCCGGAGGTGGAATGCTTCAAGTGCGGGAGACTTGGCCATTTCCAGTCGCAGTGTAAGTTCAAGCCCTTGTGTGTGTTGTGCAAGGAGGAGGGACATGCGTCTGTGCACTGCCCGACGAGGGGTCGGCAGCCTTGTTTGCAGATCATGGGTAGCGCTATTTCTGGGGAAGGCTTCTTTTGTCTGCAATTCGAAGAGGAGGAGGAATCCGAGGGTCCACGGCAGCTCTCTGTTGGCAACGCCGCCATCCTCTCGGCTGAGCCAGGACGTCTGAGCCTGCGGATTCTTGTTCAGGAGCTCAACCACATGGTCACGGGGGATTGGGACTGGCAAGTCACCCAAGTAGGAGAGGACGATTTCATGGTGGTGTTCCCTTCAGCAGATCTCCTGCATATGGCCCGAACTAGTGGCAAGCTTTTCCTTTCTATCAACGATATCATTGCTAGGGTGCATGATGTGGAGCAAGAGGTGATCCCCCCGATGGTGATGCCAGAAGCTTGGGTGCGGCTCTACGGGATCCCTGAGAAACACCGCAAGATTGAGCGAATCAAGGAGGCTTTTAAGATGCTGGGACGTCCGATCGTGGTCGACGAGCTTTCCCTCATAAAGTTGGGGCCTGTGAGGATGAAACTGGCTTGCAAGTCGCCGGCTAAACTGAACGGCACGGTCGAGGTGTGGTTTAACCAAGAAGGGTACCAGATCAAGGTGGAGGTGGAGCGGATGCCGCGGAGGCTGGGGGACGGAAGTGGTGCGTCTGGGGCGGGCCCATCTGCCCCCCTTCCACAAAGCCAGCATGGTGCGGGCGGGCAGCCCAATCTCAAGCCCGGGACAGCCGCGGTGATTCACTCCAAGCAAGTTGCTAAGGGTGCGGCAACGGGCAACTCTGCGGCTGGGGGGCACCAGCAGGTGGCGCCGGGCGCGGGTGCGGCCCCGGCTGGCCAAGATGTGGAGATGGGCGAGCTGCAAGAGGAACCCGAAGAGAGCATTCCAGACACTTCCATTGACACGGAGACTTGGGAAAAGTTGGGTGTGATAGCTACTCAAGACACTGCTGTTAGTTCCCCCCCCCCCTCGCCCGCTCCCTGGATCAGTCCTTCGACCAGTACGGCTCCAACTTGCCTCAAATCAAGCATGTGCCCTTGACGCTGGTGTCGAAGGAGTCAGACCCTTTGACTGCCTCTCCAGCGCGCGTAGGGGGCTCGGGGTCAGGATGCGAGGCAACTGACCTTACCCCGGCCTCGGGCAAGCGGATGTCGAGCGGCTCCGGGCAGCAGGGCAAGAAGACAGTAGGGAGGAAACCAGGGAACAAGACAGTGGCCAAGGAGGCGGCGGGTGCGATCGATGCGCTGGGAGGAGAGCTTGGAGCGGCTCTGGAGGCGCCAGGGCCGGCGACCAAGGCCAAGCGTTCGAGGGCGACTCCGGTGGCGACCCGGGCTCCTAGCGTGCGCGCCAAGGCCAAGCTCGGGGACTTGTCCTCGTTGGAAAGCGCCAAGCTCCGTGCGGCTGACAAGAACATGGACGTGACAGGTAACCCTTCCCCCTCTTACAAGATCTTAAATGCCTTTTCTGACGTCCATCTAGCTGAGATTCTTCACGATAGTGGCGTTGCACTAGATTCCTCGCCTTTGGATATCATTCCCTTAGTTCGCGCGCGTGAAGATGCTCAGGCCGCTCTTGCGGCTGCTGCCGCCCGTTGTGCGGTTGTGCAGCCCGCGGACGGTCTGGCCATGATACCAGTAGGGGCTGGTGCAGTAGTTTTGCCCACCGAGGAAGACGAGGCCGGGGTGGCCTCGGACTTGCCTTCTTCCAGCCGAGCGCCGGCAAGGAAGCGTGTGGCCAAGGCGGTGAGCTCCCGTGGAGTTCGCCTGCGTAATAGGGTTATCTGATGAGATACATCTTCTGGAACATTCGCGGATGCGGCCATGGGGGGCGGCGTACGCAGCTCAGAGAGTTTATGTCTAACGAACACATAGATTTTGTTGCGCTCCAAGAGACTATTAAGGCTGATTTCTCGTTTAGAGATTTAGTGGCGTATGATCCTTTACAGCGTTTTGATTGGTTTTGGACCCCTTCCATGGGGCACTCTGGAGGTCAGCTGATGGGTTGTAATAGAGATATCTGTGATGTTATTGCGTGGGAGCCGGGTTTATTCTATATTGCAGTTACTGTCCGTCACCGGGTATCCATGGCTACTTGGGTGATTGTCAGTGTCTACGGGCCGGCGGACCACGCGAGGTCTGCAGATTTCTTGGGGGAAATCACAACCTTGGTCGGGGCCAAGCGAGCGGCCAACTTGCCCATCGTGGTGGGCGGGGACTTTAACTTGATCCGCTCGGGGGCGGACAAGAGCAATAGCAACATTGACTGGGCTAGGGTGTCCCTTTTCAACAATGCTATTGCGGCCGCGGCTCTTAGGGAAATTGCGCGGACAGGTGCAAGGTACACTTGGACTAACAAACAGCGAGTTCCAGTGCGATGTGTTCTAGACCGTGTTTTTTGTTCAAGCGATTGGGAGGCCCTGTTCCCCCTCTGTACCTTAATGGCCGAGACGCGCATTGGTTCAGATCATGTCCCTTTAATTCTGTCGTCAGGGGAGGACAGTAGGCGTCGCAGCCGTAGATTTTTCTTTGAGACGGCGTGGTTCGAACACGAGGGCTTCTGTCAGTTGGTCACGACTCGTTGGGCCTTGATTGGAGACCAGGTGGGGTGTCAAAGAGGACCAGTAGAGTTCTGGTCCACTGCGGCTGCGGATTTGCGGGCTTTCCTCAGGGGATGGGGGGCCAACCACGACAGCGAGTCTAAAACGGAAAGGGAACGCATCGTGGCAGAAATCGCGAGTTTAGACGCGCAGGCGGATGGCAGACCTTTCTCTGGCGACGAATGGGAGCACCGATACTCTCTGGAAAACCAGGTCTTGGCTATCCTTAGAGCAGAGGAGGAGTACTGGCGACGTAGGGGCGGCGTCAAGTGGGTCGTGAAAGGTGACGCCAACACTGGCTACTTCCACGCGTACGCCAACGGCCGTAAACGCAAGAGTACCATCCTAAGACTACAGTCGGAGCATGGGACTCTGGTGTCCCAGTCTGAAATCGTTAAGCACATCTTCGATTTCTTTGTCAAGTTGTTGGGAACAGCCGAACAGAAAGGCTTAAGTCTTAGGGAAGACTTATGGGGTCCGGAGGAGAGGGTGTCCCAACAGGAAAACGACGCACTCATGCTGTCCTTTACGCCACAAGAGATTGACCTAGCGCTTGCGGGCATGAAGAACGACACGGCTCCAGGCCCGGATGGCTGGCCGGTAGAGTTCTTCAAAAAGTTTTGGCCTTTCCTTAGAGATCTCTTCCAAGCTGTTATTAATGGCTTCGCCCTAGGTACGGTTGACCTCTCGAGACTTAATTATGGGGCGATTTGTTTGATTCCCAAGGTCAAAGGGGCGGACACAATCAAGTTGTTCCGTCCGATCACGCTCCTAAATGTTCCCTTCAAGTTATGTGCCAAAGCCTTTGCCTCTAGGTTAGCGCCGGTTGCCCAACGAGTTATCCATAAGAGCCAGACCGCTTTCCTTAAGGGTAGAAACATTCTTGAAGGGCCTATTGCGCTCATGGAGATAATCCATGAGTTAAAACGTACTCGTGGACAGGGCGTTATCCTCAAGCTCGATTTTGAAAAAGCGTACGACCGCGTAAACTGGGAGTTCGTGCGGGAAGTCCTCCTCAAAAAGGGATTTAAGGCGGGTTTCGTACACCGGATCATGCATCTGATCTCAAGTGGCAACACCTCGGTAATTGTCAATGGCGAAATGGGGAAGTTTTTCCGTAATAGGAAAGGGTTAAGACAGGGCGATCCCATCTCCCCACTTGTCTTTAATTTTGTGGCAGACGCTTTGGCAGCTATGCTGTCCAAGGCCAGCGAGGCTGGTCATGTTAAGGGACTCGTTCCACACCTCATCCCGGGTGGTGTGACCCATCTACAATATGCAGACGATACCTTGCTTTTGTTTAAGCCCGACGATCATAGTATCGCCTCGATTAAGCTTTTGTTATTAGCCTTTGAGATCCTGTCCGGACTCAAAATTAATTTTCTTAAAAGTGAGGTCATCACCATGGGGATGGACGACCATCAAAGTCGGCGTGCCGCAAATCTACTTAATTGTAAGCTTGGGAGCTTTCCAATAAAGTATCTGGGGCTTCCTATATCTCATCGCAAACTTTTGATTTTAGAGTGGGAGCCGCTGTATGGGAAGGTGGCCAATAGGGTTAGCCCGTGGCGTGGGCGTTTTTTGGCTTCTGCGGCTAGGCTCATTTTAACTAACTCGAGCCTCTCTTCTCTGCCCCTATTCACTATGGGGATGTTCTTATTAGCTGATGGCGTGCACGCTAAGCTAGATACACCGCGATCCCGGTTCTTTTGGGAAGGAACTGGTATCAAGCGGAAATATCACCTGGTAAAGTGGGCGGCTGTCTGTAGGCCAAAAAATTTCGGAGGTTTGGGGATCCTAAACTCCAAACTTATGAACGTAGCCCTTCTGTCCAAATGGTGGTGGCGGCTTGCCCAAAACGAGACGAGTCTCTGGGCTCAGCTGCTAAAGGCTAAGTACTTCCCAAATGGGAATCCTTTCAGTGCCCCGGCCAACGGCTCCGTGTTTTGGAAAGGGATCCAAGCGGTCCGACCAGCGTTTGCTATCGGGGCCAAATTCCAGATTCAAAATGGACAATCCACTCGCTTTTGGCTGGATCATTGGCTGGGAGCCTCTCCCCTTTGGCAAAGTCACCCAAATCTTTTCCGGATCGCCACTGACACCAACATCTTAGTGGGAGAGGCAGCCCGTACTGACCCTCCAGCGATCCATTTTATGAGGGCCCTTTCCAATGCCGAACGGGAGGCATGGGACGACCTAGTGCATCAAATTGGTGACAACCGTATAGGGCCGGGCGAAGATTTGGTCGAATGGAGCTTGACAGCGTCCCGAAAATTCTCGGTTAAATCTTTATACAACAAGCTTACTGAAGGGACAGGGCTAGACATAGCTAGGGGGCTATGGAAGGCAGGCCTGCCCTTGAACATTAAAATCTTCATGTGGCAAATGCTCAGGAATAGGCTGCCCACGTCGGATAATGTGGCAAAACGTAACGGTCCGGCTGACGGTACCTGCACTGTGTGCGGTCTAGGTGAAGATGCTAATCACGTCTTTTTTAGCTGTCACCTAGCCAGGTTCGCGTGGAGTGCAGTTAGGGAAGCCTTCCACTCGAACTGGAACCCAGCCTCGGGGAACGACTTGATTGCCATCCTTAAAACCACGAGAGGGACTAGTAGTATAATCGCTTGGCGTTGCGTAGGGGCGCTACTGTGGGCCATTTGGACGACGCGCAATAAAATTACGATTGAGAAAAAATATCCTAATCACCCTGCAGATGTGATCTTCAAATGTCACCTTTTCTTACAGACTTGGACTCCGCTGGGAAGGAGCGCGATGCTGAGCGCATGTCGGAGGCCATGGCGCGCATCAAGACTATCCAGGTGATGGCTAGACAAGACACGACGACTCGATGATGCTTTTGGTGCCTTCGGTGGATGTTTCATGTTAGATAGGTCTTCTGCGTTGGATGATTTGTATGGTGTAATGTTGCCTTCGCGTGGAACCTCTGTGCTGTTTTCCGTCGTCCTCTTGGACTGAACCTGGTTTCTGCTTTCTGGGTTGTACCTTGCTGAACTGGTGCCTGAGGGCTTTATTAATTTAAAGTCGGACGTGTCTAGCGTCTTCGTTCCAAAAAAATAGCTCCCTCAAGATCTCCCGGGGCTTTCCGAAGTCGTTTTTTTGTTTTCTTCAAAACCCTTTGGTCCCAATCATAGAATTGACTATGCATCCATGTAAGCTTTTCATATACTGAATTTGCCGTCGGGGCGGCCGGAACCTTTGTCCATGCATCTAATACAGTGTCATCAAATGACTTCCTAGAACCATCTAGCTTCGAACCTTTTTACATGCACTTCACTCCCAGCCTGTTGCGAAGCACTCAAGTACTCCGTATCAACCAAGAGGGGGCGGTGATCAGAATGATTGTACTATAGATTTTCAAGCGCAGCATGAGGGAATAACATAGACCATGAATTATTTACTAGCCCACGGTCAAGCCTTTCACGGATTCTACCTCTTTGCCAAGTGAAGCAATTGCCTACAAACCCAAGATCTTTCAGATTGCAGTCATCTATTGTGGACTGGAATCAATGAAAAAAATAGCGCGCTACAGCAAAATAGCGGCTACCTTAAAATATGCTATTAGCGAGATGTTGTACACTGATATATTTAGCGAGGCAATTCTCACAACGCTATAGCGTGCTATTAGCGACGCTATAGCGCGCTATTTTTTCAATGCCTGGAATGCATGCATATATTGTTGTGGGCGTGGGTCCCCCCTCTTTCTCATGTAAAAACTGAATCTCATTCAAATTACCTATTAGCAACATGGGAAACTGTTACTTCGGTGTATTTGCCTCATTCGGTTCCATGTTTTGTACTTATTCTCCCAACGGAATTCGCCATACATACCAGTCAATCTCCACTCTTGATTTTGTCCATCCTCTAACTCTGACATCAATAAACATTGGGTCCAAATCAAGCTTATGAACGCTGATATCCTTTTTTCCAGTACAGTGCCAACCCACCGTTCCTACCATCACTCTCACAAACTAGTTTATGATCCATCTTAAGCCGTTTCCGTGAACATTCTGCCGGATAACTTTTGAGGTGCGTCTCCGACAAAAAAAGCACATCGGGGTTACATGTACGCACTAGTAGAAAACAGGGCATAGGTCACAGGGCAGTTTTCACATTAGCCCCGGTTCAGTCACGAACCGGGACCCATGGGGGCATTCGTCCCGGTTCGTGAGCCCAGGGGGGCGGCCGGGGCCTCGTGGGCATTGGTCCCGGTTCGTATGGAACCATTTGTCCCGGTTCGAGCCACGAACCGGGACTAATGGTCCTCGCTCCTGGCCCACAACCATTTGTCCCGGTTCTTGGCATGAACCGGGACAGAAGGCCCGGATTTAGTACCGTTTCATGCCACGAACCGGGACCAATGAGGTGCCTATATATACCCCTCGCTCGCGAGCAGAGCACTCCAGTGCTCTGTTTTTCTCTGGCCGGCGAGGGGAGGGCTTTGTGGTGCTCTAGCTCACCTCCTATGCACATGAGGTGTTCGATGAAATGCCCGAGCCACACTAGTTAAGCTTTGTCCTCTCGAAGCTCGACCTCAAAGCTCCATTTTCCTCGAGATTTGTCTAGGTTTAGCGGCCCGTCACGTCTCATTCCTGTCTTCACCGCCGTCGACCGCCCGCGCCGATCTCGTCGCCGGCAACACCGTGGTGAGCCTCTTGTTCTTATCTTCTTTTTGAAAGAAAAAATTCTTACTTTAGATAGATACTTGTCTAATTTTCTTACTATTTTATTCCTTCTTATTACATAGTGCGATGGTTTTGGTATCCGCCCCCGTCGGCCCTCGTCCTGTCTATGATTCGGATGTGGTATATATTATATTTTTATAACTATTTGATTCATTTATTGTTTATGACAAATATACCGACCAGCGTGACATAGATTTTATTTATCTAGGAGGTGGTTGAACCGAAAATTCTAACCGACCCTATTGTCGAGAGGTTAAATTTAGTTGAAGAAGAAAACAATTACTTGAAGGAAAAAATAAAAAAATTGAGGAGGAGAAGATGATATTGGAGTTGCATGTTGCGGATGTCGTCGATGATCACAAGATCAAGATGGATGCAATGCGCTTGAAGATTAGAAAGATTAGAAAATATGGCATTCATACCGAGGCTTGGTATCATTATGCCGTTGGATCAATTGTTACCTTGGTTGCGATTATGATCGCATTTGTTTTTGCATTGAAATGTTTTACATAGTTTGAAAGGGCGGAAGAGACCCGCCGCCGCTGCGGCTGCTCCAGCGCGTCGTAGTCCTTCTCCTCCGCCTCGTAAGCAAGGAAAGAAGACAGCCGCAGCTGCTCCGTCTGCTCTGCCGGTGTCTAGCAGTACAGCTGCCAGAGGCGGGAGGCAATACAGATTCGGTCCTTCTCTGAAGACTCCAGAGAAGTTACCATATGAGAGGACCGAGGAGGAGAACGTGAAGATCGTGCGAGCCAAAGTGAAGAACTTCTTTGAAGGGGATAAAGCAAAGAAACATCCACCTCCGGAGGAGAAGGTAGATCCGGTGAAAGCAAAGCGCACTCTAGCTGCCCTGACAAAACCACCAAAGTCTCTGCCAAAAGGCAACTATGAGTGCGTTCTTGCAAAGGCATATGCCGAAGCGGAGCGGTCGGGAAGTACTGTTAGTGATAAAAGGATGAAAGAACGACGAGCTGGGAAAAAAATTGCCCAGCTCGGCGAACAAGAGAACCAATCGTGCCCCCTGCTCAAGGTGTCAAAAGGCATCGTCTCTAATGATCCGGGTATGGTGCCCGGTTATACCAATCTTGGAGATTACCTACCCGACGATGTACATTATGAAATCATGGAGGTGGACGAACACAAATACCATTACGGGAAGCCTCTCGTCAAAGATGTCAAATCTCTAAGCACGATGATGCGAAGACTACATGATTGGTACATGAAAACCTGCAGAGAGTCTGATGGGATGAGTACTTTAACGCTGAGAGTTAAACCGGAGCATGACCTCGTTGGAATTGAACTGCTGAAGGTTCCATTTGAGGATTTCTTCTAGTTTTACAATCTAAAGTCCCTCGATAAAACAATGATCACTTGCTACTGTCTGTAAGTAGTACTACTTCTGTCATTAAGTCTCTCTATATAGGCCAGCTCTTTCATTGCATGTATTTATACTTATCCTCACTATATTATGCAGATTGAAGATCGCCGAATTGAAGAAAAGATAAATCGGTGATATTGGGTTCATTAACACAAATCTCATAGATGATTATCAGGTCAAATTTCATGCCAAAGATACCGAGGCCAACTTGCTACGATCGTTGGTAATAAATCAAAACAAAGATATAATACTCTTTCCTTACAACTTCAAGTGAGTGTTACTGTCTTCTGCATATTCGGTTTCCCTTTATTAGTCCAGGTTATGGTAATGTAATTGATGACTTATGCATGCATGCGCAGCTTCCACTATATTCTCCTAGAGATTAAGCTTGAGCTGGGAGTAGTAACCGTTTTAGACTCGAGACGAAAAGATCCCCAGGACTATGCGAACATGACTCAAATGCTCCAGAAGTAAGTTAAATCGATCATTATCCACCATATCAGCAACTTTGTTCATTTCCTGATATCAAGTAATTGTTTTCTTTGTCTGGCAGGGTTTGGAGAAAATTCACCTCAAAAGCCCCGGGACTGCCGAACCAGCTGCAATTTAGACACCCGAAAGTAAGTACTATAGTAGCATGTTCCGCGCATCTCCTAGTGATTCAAGCGCTAGTTTGATCAATACCATTTAGCATGCTTGCTTATCAGTTTGATTGACCTCTATTTCTTGTAAAGTGGTTGTGGCAGCAACCCAGGAATAATTACTGTGGATACTACATTTGCGAGTCCATCCGCTACCATACCTGTGAGCGGGGCTACACTGAAGAACAATATGAAGTGCGTAAGCAATAATATTCACAATTTTATTTTATTACCATCATTTGTGTTGAGTTTCATTTATTCATATATATATATATATATATATATATATATATATATATATATGTATTGACCCCCTTCTTCAAATTAGATTTTTCGGAAGCGGGATCAACTCCTAGCACCAGATCGTATGCGAGGAATTCAAGAGGAATTGGCGGCATTCTTCCTTGACCACGTGATCGCTGAAAACGGAGAATACTATGTGGACCCTGTGTTCCTACAATATAATTAGGAGATTGTATTGTAAGAGATAATTATTGTATATATGTAGCCGGTAGTGTCGGATAGATATACGAGAACTTGTTGTTCGACCAATATCTCGGAGAAGAAGAGGTGGTCGGTATCACTTCTCTCTGTATGCATATATATATGTTCATGACGATCTTCTGTTTCCTTCATTTGATTACTAGCTAGCGTGTCTACTCCTCTCCATACGTATATAGTACGTAGCGTCGACAAAGCACGGAGATAAGAGAGGACACTTCTCTCTATTAATTAGCTAGCTAACACAATATATGAAACACCTAAATTAACCCCCCAAAACCCCTAAACCACCCCCTTTCAAAAAAAAAAAACAAAAACCTCAGCTCCTGCCAGGTGCTGACGCATGGATGCCTATTGGTCCCGGTTGGTGGCACCAACCGGGACCAAAGGCCCTCCTGCCGGGCTCCCCGCACCGGCCACATGGACGGCCTTTAGTCCCGGTTCGTGTAAGAACCGGGACTAAAGGGCTAGGGCATTAGTAACGACCCTTTAGTCCCGTTTCCAGAACCGGGACTAAAGGCCCTTATGAACCGGGGTAAAAGCCCCTTTTCCTACTAGTGACGCTGGACATCCAGCAATGCTCGAATTGCCGGGCGTTTCTAAGTCCCCGACAATTCCACGCTAGCAGTTTCATTGCGTCCAAAACAATCGAACAGACTCAATTCTCCGTCAAGATCAAAGGCACATCCACATACTAAACAGACCACAAAACCAACTACTCCAGCAACAAAACTCCACAACACTAAGACTCTGAATGTCCCCGGAGCGAAACACTAGACGACTAGGTGAAGCCGACTAGGACAACCGATCCATGCCCAGACCTGAACCAGCATTCATGGAAGGACTAGAGAAAAAACAGCCGATCTCGCGAGCAAGATGGCTGGAGATGATTACGAACCCCGTACCGCCATGCGGAGAGGTCAGAGAAAGCTGCGACGTCGCCCCAGCCGCTGAAGTGGCGGCCGACGGCCGCCGCGAACAAGACCTAGATCAGCTTTAGAGTCGCCGCGTACGAGAGTTTCCTGACTGATCGGGGAATAGTTGACTGCGAGAAAAAACTTGGTGGCACTCATTCATCTCCCGAGGGAGACTGACTAGAGATTCGAGTGTGGGTGTGCCATGGGAACCCGAGTAGCGATGCTGGCATGTCGTCTGACTCTTCGGAAAGATGCCACTCATTATTCTGAAGGAATGCCGGCACGGGCTGACTGCAAGTCCTAGTTTATGAAATTTACGCCTTAGAGCCTAGAAGAAGGACCGAGTAGATTCGCGGAGGAGCGTCGATCTCATCCTATAACAGTCTTGAAGATGAATTTAGGCAAAATTTCGAGCATCTGTCCCAGTGGACGTCGATGTTTTAAACATCTTCGGCAGACCGAGTATGTATCTTTGGAAAGATATCTCTGGTGGTGGGATCAATAGATTGATCATCAACAAAATTTGTGCATCTGAAATTTCGCGCGAACATCTCTACAAAATCACCGCGAACATGGGGAGGTGGGCAGTGGTGCCTCAATTTCCGCCCCACACGTCGGCATCTGTCCCACCTCTGTATCGCGGAATTCCCAGGCACCGTTGGATTACTAAATCAATGGCGGCGGACTGCCCCAATGGATTTAGCCAGGACTAGGGGATTCCCACGCTTGAAAGTTGGCCTGAGCAAGGCTAGGGGATTGGCGACACGCCACCTCGACCTTGGTAGACTTGGTGGAGACCTTCTTCACCCTCTTGGTGGCTGGCGCTGGGTTGGAGGTCGCCGCCCATTGGTCCGCGGCGCGCCGGCGGGTGTGCTGGTCTGGGTCCGGTGCAGGGGCCTGTGGTCCTGCCGCAAGCCACTCATCTTTAGGGGCCGCTGCCGCGCCCTCCTCCCTCTCCTCCTCCTCTCCCTCCTGGAGCTCCGGTGCTGCCGTTGCCAGAGCGTCCATCCCGACAAAGTTAACCCCGTCAGGTTCTTCCCCAGCGGATCCTTCTGTGGCTTGCACCTCGCTACCGCCCTGGGAAGAACTTCCATTCCTAGCTTTCCCTTTGCCCTTCCCGGCCTTCACGGCCTTCTCCATCTCCATGAGGCGGGCAGCCTTGTCCTCCTCGACCCTCTTCAGAATATACGCCACCTCCACAGCGGAGGTGCGCTTGTACATTTCACCCTCAGTCCTGGTGGCCCTCTCCACCAGGGCGCTTGATCACTGAAGCTCTTCGTCAGGGGAAGGGAGCTTCCAAGTGCTAAATACTCCCTCGGCGTTGTAGTCCAGCATCCACTTCAGTATCTGATCCCGGGCAGAGTTGATGTTTAGGGGGATGACAGTTGCCGGGAGTTTGAACAACTCAAAGCGGCCAAACAGTTGGTCGCACAGCCAGCCATGGCCATAAACTGATAAATTGTTGGCCAGCCGTGGCCATAAACTGATAAATTGTTGGCCAGCCCCGGCAGCAACCTCATCCTGTCTGCCACGTCTCCATACAACCACGCAGGCCTATCCCTTTCTTGTAGCAGCGAGATGCGGCGGAGAAGGAAATCTGCCCCCACATGCTCAATGGTTAACCCGGCAGCCTCCAGGCGAGTGATCCTATTGATTGCCGGGCGCAGCCTATCCTCAGTGAGCCCTTTCAAGCTCCTATCCTTGCCGAGCTCGATGCACTCCTGTCGTGCTTCACGGAACTCGGGGGCTTCTTTGTCCTAGATCAAGCATCAATCCCCTCTCCATTCATCCCACCTCTCGCGTTGGTACCCCGAGAGATAATCCCAATTAATCCTCTTCGACCGTGTCATCCAACTGATGATTCCGGAGCGGTTGACTTTGCTCTCGACCCTCGAAACAAAATAGTGCCGGAATAGATCCACATAGGGCATCACTCCGATGAAGTTCTCGCACAAATGCGCAAAGATGGCCATAGTCGCCATTGCATTTGGCATGAAATCAAGGAGATGGAACCCATAGAAGTTTATGATTGCCTCGAAGAACCCAGAGAAGGGGGTACAGAGGCCGCAGATGAAGTAAGCGGCAAAGAAACGATAGAATCGGGGGGATCCACCTCACCCGCATCATAGACTACGGGCGCGCTGTGCCCTTTCTCAATAGTCCGCCCCACAAATACCCGTACTTTGCCGGAAGAACGGGGCCGCTCAACGTCGACAGAACAAAGACGACGACCTCAGCCACTTCTTGTTCAGCTCCGCCGACTTCTTGCTTCCCTCGGCGGCAGCCTCCTTCGTCGCGGCCATCGGCTTCCTATTGTCCATGGGTTTCTTACCCATTCTTGCGGCAGCGCGGGGAGGGAAGGGATTCGTTGGGGCGGGTGGCGGCGGAGGGAGCAGCGAGATGAGGTACTATCGGTTGGCTCGCGGAGGAAGAAGATGGAGGAGCGAGGCGAGAGACAGGTGAATCCTGCCGCTTCGATTTTCCCCACTCTTAAGAGGGGGGAGCAGGGCAGAGGCGCGATGCTTCAGAAAGTTACCATTTTTACCATAACTGCAACAGCGCCACGACCCCACGACGCCCAGTAATTGCGTGAAGTGGACGTTGGATTGACTGGTCGCCATGGCGAAACGACGCCCACAACCCTTTCCTGTCACGTGTCCGCACATTGTTTGGGTCCTAACCCAACGTGCCATGCGACACGTATGGCCAAGTCCCGGGGCTTATGTCGGGGAAAATATACATGGGTATGCATTTCCCCTGACTCGTGCATGGACAGGCCAAACCCAAGTCGGAGATTGAAGGACAAGAAGTTTGAGGAACCAACATGCAGTTCAGAAGAACCAAGATCAAGCTAGAGGAGCAATATATCGGAAGAGAAGGGCCTTCCTTGCTAGGCAAGCGAGCCTGGCAAGGGGCGAGGCCACCACCAGAAGCAGACAACCAAAGCACCCCGGCAGGGCCTGCCGGGACTCACGGAAGCAAAACCACCCCACCAACCACTCAAGCACGACCCACGTTGTCAATCAGTGCGGTGTCAAGCCGCAAGGTGATTAAGTGGCAGCCATTCGCCACATGGCGGCCATTTCCTACAGAAGAAACCCACAGATGACACCCATCCTGCGACGTGTCAAGAGAACAGGCGCGGGGCTGGCAAGATAGCCCGGCAAGCCTTGCTAGGCAACCAGTGATGTGACACTAAGCGATGCATTTAATGCACCCTGTCAGCTGCAGAGTTAGGTATGATAGAACTGTTTTACTATCATATCAGTAGATAATGACCACTTTGCCATTGTGGTGACCCCTTGATCTATAAAAGGAGGCCCATGGCACTCGTAGGAAGGGTTGGAAAGTTGAAAAACCCACACCCCCATACGCGCGTAGTCGCTGCTGCCCTACGGCGACCCTTGCCGGGCAAGTGTACTACGTTGCACCATCCCCATTCCACCATCAATTCACTAAAGCAGGAGTAGAGTTTTACGCCTCGCGGCGGCCCGAACCTAGGTAAATTGCTTGTGTGCTCTCAGTCGTGCTGCCGTGTGCTGGTCTGTTCTTTGTGCAACGCAATGTCCCCCTGCCGAACCAGCAAGGGGCCTCCTGGTCCCATAGGTGGCCGCGGATATCCCATGACAAGGAGATATCAAGACGTGTTGCCCAGAAGACAAACAAGTGGAACGTGCAAATCCCAAGAGTTGCGACGGTTGTTCCTTCCACCACTATGCCTACTATGACTACAACATCCATTGTTGTGAGCACTACATCACCTCCACAACGTGACCTGTCACCACCTAGAGTGCCTACATCATCTGAGTTGACCATAAGAGGTAATGACAAAGGTATTAATCTTCCACGCCCACATGAGTATGATGAATGCCTTGTCAATTTAAATGCACCATGTGATGAACTACACACTACTTTAATCACACGGCCTATTTTAGAGGAATATGTTCCTGACTTGACTTCGCCATCTGATCAAATGAATGCAATAACATCAATTTTGAGTGCACCCACTGAATTAGTTGTTGATGCGAAAGAACCAAGTGAATTAGGGAATAACTCCAATTTTGATCAAATACGTTTGAAAATAATTGTGCCAATGTTTAATCATTTTGATATGACCTCCAATCTTGGTGATTATTATGTGTCGAATAACTTGTTGCATGTTTGCTTATTTAAGCATGTTGTAGCATGTAATTTTGAAACAATTAATGTTTATTCACCAATGTTGGGATGGTTTAATGATAAGCATTTTCCATCTTGTGATATGAATAAGTGCTTCACTTATATGTGTGCTAACTGAGTTGCAATATTTTCATGCCTTTGACTTCTTGTTATAATATATTGGCTTTATATTTCACGACTTTTGAAGGGTGCTCATGTGTAACTGTGTCACATGTGCCACAATTGAGATCGGTAAAAATGGATGACATATACGTATACAACGTGTACGCCTTGTCTGTTTTGTTAACCATGTTTCAGATTAAGCAACGCCGATGACGACTTTGTTTTCAAGAATGGAAGGATGATGAGGACATGGCTACCATAGTTACACCCACAACCCCTGCTCCTATACCTATTGGACCAATTACTAGAGCTCACGCATGCCAGTTAAATTATCAGGTACTTTCATTTCTTGGTAATGTTTCTAATGTTCATGAGAATGTGATGCTGCCTAACATGGATACATTGGTGTTGATTACAGTTGAAGGGCCTAGCATGGACAAGAAGGTTGAACATTGGAGCATGATCAAGCATAGAGATGAAGGCACACGCGAAGGGAACAAGAACGGAGTTTCCAGTGAAGATTTTTGCACTTTGAAGCCACCATGATGACATACAAGAAGATGGACCAAATATACAAGATGCCCGTTCACAAAATTTTCGTCCATAGCTTATTATAGGTGTTGTGCCACCTTATTTTTGCGCTAGGCCCATGTAATTTCGAAAGAACTCTTATTAGGCTGTTTTTAGAGTCTGTATTTTAGGGGACACGACTCAGGAGTTTTTTTAGTCCCACCTTGCCAAGGGTGGACGAAATTCCCTCTCTTTTCCCCTATAAATACAGCCCTTAAGGCATCGTTTAGACTTGGTTTTATTTAGTTAAAAGTTAGTCATCGTTGCAACTTCGTGTACTTCATGTGTGTCCAACGACCAGACAAAGACCGCTTTTAGACCCCCACTTTTATCAACACTTCAGATTTATATTCGCAATATTCAGATTGCCTTATCATATTCTTGCTTGTTCTTCAATTGCTTGCAGGAATAGACCTTCATGATCAGGTTGATCGTGTTCCGGCGTGGTCAATATCCTCTCGGAGTTGGTTTAGCGATCGCTAAGGTGCAACGTTGTGCATGTTTGTAGTCAGATCGTGAAAGTCGTCCCCACCAAATCGACAGTTATAATCTCATCGAAAGATCGAGACACCCTCGCCTTTGTCACGTTGACCACGCCGGGCCGATAACACCAACGTGGTGGACGACGGCGAGACCCAGGAAGGGAGTGACCCAGAGGCGACGAAGCCACAAGTGGAGGGATGTGGTTCTGTAGAGGGATGGCCTGGCCAGGGGTGGGAGCAGTAGGGGGCGGTGAGGCCCGCATGGCAGCATAGCCGGCCACGGGAGGTGGGAGCAGGCAGTCCCGCCGGTGCTGGATTTTGCGGCTGGAGCAAGAAGACCAGAGATTGAAGAAGCACGACGGCCGTTGGATTGACATCCAATGACCACTTCTGCTAGAATCGTTTGTTGATGTATATAATAAGTAAAAAAAAGCTTGCATACATGTCAACTTAATAGGCCCATAAGTCAGCCCATTTCCTATTTTTTGATAATTTACAGCTCATTTGCAACTTCTTATGCAATTTATTGCACTCCGTTTTCTTTTTGTTGCCCACGGCCGGGGTTAAAATTTTAAAGGAAATTTTGCATATTTTGGTGGGGTCCAAACTATTTTTAATACTGAAATGTCGAGCCAGATTTAAAGTAATTGGAAGATATATTTAAATTAGGTTAAGGCCCAATAAATTGGAATATGAAAATGCAAAAAAAATCAGAAATTTGGAAGTAATTGCCAATTTGCCGTGTGTTTTTTTATATTTACTGCCCATTTCATATTACTTTTAAGATTTGCACTCGTCTTGAACGACTTGCAGCCTAGCAGGGCGGAGAAAAATAAGTAGGCCTGGGTTGGGTATGCCTGGATCGGGTATTCTTCAGAAAAAATAAACTGGGCTAGCCGTTGTCACAAAGAAAAAATATCTGGGCTGGTCATGTGATGAACATAAAATAGAAGCCTGGGCTACATGGGCCACAACCCAGTTGAAACCCTGCTCCGTCTCAACAATAACCAAAAAAATATTGCTCGAGCAGCTACGTCCCAGGTGTCAGCCACTCTTGTGTTGTTCTCTTGTCTATATATTGACTATACGCTGACAATGTCGTGGGTCCCAGATGTCAGCAACCCACTAGGAGGAAGCATTTTATTTTTTTATACGCTTACATTGGAGTATATAAAAAATGAGGAACTTGCTTGTGTACGGCCATGGACATGGTGGGTCCCTACTGTCATCCTCTCAACGTACAGTTCTCTCCCGATTCCTCTTGTTTGTTGACCATGTTGACAACGCGAGAGGCTGGCGCCACGGTGAGTGAACCAAAGCGAGCGGAGGACGATGGCGAGGCCTCGAGCAAGAACAAACAGGAGGTTGGGAAGATGTGGTGGTGAAGTCGCGGGTGAAGGGGAGTACAAGGGTTGACTGGTTCGGGTGCGGGGTGGGGCTAACGTCGGGGTAAATGATTTAGGAGAAGGTGGGGCGGCGATGCATGCACTGAGGTGGGAGCAGGCGGCCCCATCGACGCTGGTTTGGTTTTGGCTGCTGGAGGAAGACAAGACTGAAGAAACACGACAGACTGTAAAAGCAGCAGCAGTACTTAACATCCTTAACTGAAACCAACAGGGGCACTTAACAACCATAGCTGAAAGCAGTATGAGTACTTATACAGGTTCAACTGTACAAAGCACGCCTCGAACTGTGCTACTTTGCCTATAGTTAACCAAGGGTGATGCCACCAAGCCCCAGGACAAGGCCCAGGCGCCACCCCGCGCATCCACAACCTTCTAAAAGCGGCTTCATCTCGCAATGTGGTCAATAAACAGGATATTTGCTTGAGAGCCATGGAAAAGCAAGAGCATAACCTTTTGTCGTATTCTCCAAGATGGACGGTCCTTCATTATTTGAGACCACCCATGAATAAGTATCTTTTCACCTCCAAGGGAAATGGAGTAGGTTGACATAAAAATCATGTTGTGACCAAGCGCAAGTCTGACCCGACCATGGTCAGGCATCTCTATAGGAACAATAAAACTGGGCAGTTTCTGTTTCAAGAAGATCACAGCTGTCAAACTGTGTATAAGAAAGAGTTTATGAACAACATATATAGAAGAAAACAACTCATACCATAAGTTTCTTGACACAGTTGGACCTGTTCAACGTGTGCACCAGTGGCACACATATGCCACGTGGCCTTCCACCATTGAAACACCCCACAAGGACCTCAAGACGATCAATAAAGTGTATGAACTGGTGGATGTCGTCCCAGTCAACTTCAGCGCGATCAGTAACGGTCGAGTTCTTATCAAATAACAAACGTGTAGTGTCCTAAACTTTGTAATAACCTACATGTGCCACCAATTATAAGAAATATTAGTTAGAAGTAGCATCTTCGTGAGAGAAGGGTATCACAAATGATTGCTACTTCTATAGTCAAATTGTGATTAGTTAGATAAAATAGGTGGATTAAGAAGTAATCGAGGCAACATGCAAGAACCAGATACAAAACTAACATGGATGAACTACTGGAACGACGTTGGGGTGGAAGGTCAGAGTGAAGATGACATCAGGTTCTGCTATTTACATCAACATTCATGTGCCAACTTTCAGTCTGTAACACTTGAGAAAGTTTATCCAAGTTCGGCCATAAAAAAGCAGTGATCTTCTTGGTTCATGAACCCAACTACGAACTTATATCCATGGCGTGTCTTCAGTGTGACCATTAAATTGGTGTATTCAGTTATGGCAAGGGCGACCATCTTGAGTACATGTGTTCTGGCAGAGCAAGGGATGCACTGCAGGAAAAATAATATGAGAACACAATTTGTTCGCTATCCAAATCTAGACATAATTTCCTCTTTCACGTCAATGTTGACCATGGTACTAGTACCTTTTATCCAAATATTGAAATCCAAATTTCTAAATAAGTCGACATGATGTTCAAAAACTCCAACCCTCCCTGATAGAAAAGAGGATTGTAGGAACATACTGTGCGCGTTTTAAAATCCTGTGTTAGGATGAGAAGGAACAAGTGTGGTGTCTCGCCAAGGGCGTGGAAACCTGTAGGGTCCTTGAACTTTGGGCACTGCAAATGAAACACACTAGATTCAGTTGGAAGAAAAATGCATCAAGGGCGACGACTGCCATCCTAGGATTGCTGACAACCAAAGGACTAGGATTTATCAGGGATGGATGAAGAATTCGTACCTGGTTCTCCATGAGAAAACCCTAAGCAATCACTAAGAGGAGGTTTTGTCTGAACAAGCAGACGAGGGAGAAGGGGATTCAGGCCCAGTGAAATATTGCTGCTTCATCCGTGCAGCTTACTGCTTCTGCTGGAAAGGTGGGGGGTTTTGTGATTTGACGGCTCATTGGGCATTACTGCGGCGCTACAACCGGGGTGAGTCTACCGTGCTGTTGTGCACTCTAATTTGGTGCATGGCAAGTGGACCCCATTGCCGGATGCCCACATATCAGCGAAAGGAAGTACAAAGGCAGGAGTAACTAGGTACAAATAAATATATTTTTGATAGAGAGATACTCCCTCTTTAAAGAAATTTAAAAATCCTTTATATCACAACTTTATACATAAGAAAAACCAAGGGGGATATATACAACATAATATGGGGATTAGATGAGAATAAAATACTCAGATAGGCTAACGGGTCTGGACTTTGGGCCACAGGCCGGTGGGCCCACATGTTTGGGGGCCCATGTGTTCTAACTCAACACATTTCATCCGGTAAATATTGCAAGCCATCTGTACGGCTCTGGTTTTAGATGCTGCCGCAAGGCGAATACAGGAAATTAAATAAAGCACGACAACTGTTAGAATGAAATCGAATGACAGTTCCTAACCAGCAATCAGAGTTGCAATTCTTTCAGGATATCCTATGTGATAAATAATATTGTCGTACTACTTATGCACACAGGACACTTGTTTCACCATGCCATACTATTACATCAAAAGCTCTCGGAGGATAGATCAGTTCGGCAGTTGCGTGCCGCTACTAAAGAATTTGAAAGTTGAATAGGACCAGCTCTCCTTGCCGAGAAAGTTCCATTTTCACATCATCCCCAACCACAATATTTGATAGAGTTTTGAACCTTTACCATCCTTAAAAATCAATCATCATGCGACCATCCTTTGTACTTATGGTATATTGCGCAGGTTCATTCACACAAAGGCTACGCATGGTAAGAGAAACTTGGCCACGGTCGCCCGGATTATTGAACGACTCCCTCATTGCTCTAGGAATTCTCTGTTTGCAAACAAGAAGGCATACACAAACAGTTAGATCAACACAGTGAATCATGTGAAACAACATGGAAAGAAAAAAGAACAAAGCACTTGGGCTGCTCATACGTCTCCAACGTATCTATAATTTTTGATTGTTATATGCTGTTATATTATCATTCTTGGATGTATTATAACCATTTAATAGTCATTTTATATCACTTTTTGCTACTAACCTATTGACATAGTGCCAAGTGCCGGTTGCCGTTTTCTGTATGTTTTTTACATCGTAGGAAATCAATACCAAACGGAGTCCAAACGCAGCAAAACTTTTTGTGGATTTTTTGGACCAGAAGACATCCAGTGGGCCGGAGAAGCACCTAGGGGGGTGCTCCGAGGGGAGCACAACCCACCAGGGCGCGAGCCGCGCCTAGGTGGGTTGTGCCCACCTCGGGTGCCCCCCGAACCACCTCTTTGCTCTATAAATACTTGATTATTCCAGAAACTCTAGGGGAGTCGACGAAAATCAATTCCAGCCGCCGCAAGTTCCAGAACCACCAGATCCAATCTAGACACCATCACAGAGGTGTTCATCATATCCATTGCTGCCTCTCCGATGATGCGTGAGTAGTTCTTTGTAGACCTACGGGTCCGTAGTTAATACTTAGGTGGCTTCCTCTCTCTCTTTTGATTCTCAATACAATGGTCTCTTGGAGATCCATATGATGTAACTTTTTTTGCGGTGTGTTTGTTGGGATCCGATGAACTTTGAGTTTATGATCAGATCTATCTTTTTGTCCATGAAAGTTATTTCAGTCTTATTTGATCTCTTCTATGCATGATTGCTTATAGCCTCGTATTTCTTCTCCGATATTTGGGTTTTTTTTGCCTACTTGATCTATTTATCTTGCAATGGGAAGAGGTGCTTTGTAATGGGTTCGATCTTACGGTGCTTGATCCTAGTGACAGAAAGGGAACCGACACATATGTATCGTTGCTATTAAGGATAACAAGATGGGGTCTATTTCTACATAAATAGATCTTGTCTACATCATGTTATCATTCTTTTTGCATTACTCCGTTTCTCCATGAACTTAATACACTAGATGCATGCAGGATAGCGGTTGATGTGTGGAGTAGTAGTAGTAGATGCAGGCAGGAGTCGGTCTACTAATCTTGGACGTGATGCCTATATAATGATCATTGCCTGGATATTGTCATGATTATTTGAAGTTCTATCAATTGCCCAACAGTAATTTGTCCACCCACCGTTTCCTATTTTTCTCGAGAGAAGCCACTAGTGAAACCTACGGCCCCCGGGTCTCTTCTTTATTATATTTGCCTTTGCGATCTATTTTTATTTGCTTTTATTTTCAGATCTATTAAACCAAAAAGACAAAATACCTTGCTGCAATTTATTTATTTGGCATTTGATCTATCAATTTATTACAACTTTCTCATGTCCGTTTGCCAATTTCGGGCGCCGTTACCGAAAGGGATCGACAACCCCTTTAACACGTCAGGTTGCGAGTATTTGTTATTTGTGTGCAGGTGCTATTTACATAGTGTTGCTTGGTACTCCTACTGGTTCGATAACCTTGGTCTCATCACTGAGGGAAATACCTACCGTTGCTGTGCTGCATCATCCCTTCCTCTTTGGGGAAATACCGACGTAGTTCTAGCAGGCATCAAAAGGAATTTATGGCGGCGTTGCTGGGGAGACATCATCAACATCTACCAGGTTCCTAATCAAAAATCTCATCTCCTCGCAATTTACATAATTTGCCATTTGCCTCTCGTTTTCCTCTCCCCCACTTCACAAAAATTTGCCATTTTATTCGCCCTCTTTTTCGTTCGCCGTTTTCTTGCCGGATATGTTTTTGAGTGCAAATCTTGTTGCATAGTCACAATGACTCAAGAGAACACCAAGTTGTGTGATTTCTCAAATACCAACAACAATGATTTTATTGGCACTCTAATTTCTCCTCTCAAAACTAGTGCGGAGTCTTGTGATATTAATACTGCTTTGCTGAATCTTGTTATGAAAGATTAATTTTCCGGTACTCCTAATGAGGATGTCGCATCCCATCTTAACACATTCGTGGAATTATGCGATATGCAAAAGAAAAAATATGTGGACAACGATGTTGTTAAGATGAAATTATTCCTGTTTTCTTTACGAGATCAAGCAAAAGTTTGGTTTTCTTCTTTGCCTCGCAATAGTATCGATTCTTGGAATAAGTGCAAAGATGCTTTTATTACTAAGTATTTTCCGCCCGTGAAAATTATTTCCCTTAGAACCCAGATCATTAATTTCAAGCAACTTGAACATGAGCATGTTGCACAATCTTGGGAAAGGATGAAAATGACGCTAAGGAATTGCCTAACTCATGGATTAAATCTTTGGATGATCATACAAAAAATTTATGCGGGGTTGAATTTTGTTTCTCGTAATTTTTTAGATTCTGCCGTGGGTGGTACTTTTATGGAAATTACTTTGGGTGAAGCCACCAAATTGCTTGATAATATCATGGCAAATTATTCACAAATGGCACACCGAAAGAGCTCCTATTAGTAAAAAAGTTAATTCGGCTGAAGAAATTTCTTCTTTGAGTGAAAAAGTTGATGCTCTTATGAAATTGGTTGCTAGTAAAACTGCTCCTATTGATTTTAATGATGTGCCTTTGTCTACTTTGATTGAGCAAAATAGCGATGCCGTAGATGTGAATTCTATCTCTCGAAACAATTTCAATAACAATGCTTATAGAGGTAACTTTAATCCTAGGCCTTTTCCTAGTAATTCCTCTAATAATTATGGTAATTCCTATGATAATCCTTCTTATAATAATAATAGGAACACATATGATCTTGAGAATAATATTAAAGAATTTATCAATACTTAAAAGGTTTTCAATGCTACAATGGAAGAAAAGTTGAATAAGATTGATGACTTGTCTAGAATGTTGATAGAATTTCTCATGATGTGGAAAATCTCAAGATGAAAATTTTTGTGCCTAAGGTAGAGGAATCCATTAAAGCTCTTTATGTTTCTATGGATGAAAGTAAGAAAAGAACCGCTATGCTTAGAGCTAGAAGAGAATTTTTAGAAAAAGCGTTTTCTAGTGATTGCTTTCATAAAAGTGATGAAGATCTTAAAAGGATTGGTGTTTCTTCTATTGATTCCTTGTTTAGTAAAATTAATATTGATGATAAAGGGACTGGAGAAGAGTCAACTTTAGCTACAAGGCGTCTCGATAATTCGGAGGGTGAAAATCTTGTTGAGAAAATTGATAAAAGTGGGTTTGAAGAGGTCAAGACTTTAACTAGTGATGTGCCCACTCTTTTGGATTACAAAGACTTTAATTATGGTAGTTGCTCTTTGATTGATTGTATTGCTTTTTTGCCATTAATGATAAATTCACCCCATGCTTATGAACAAAATAAAGCTTTTACTAAACATATTGTTGATATGATGAAAGCTTTAGAAGAAAAGTTGGAATTAGAAGTTTAAATTCCTAGAAAATTACATGATGAATGAGAACCTACTATCAAAATCAAGATTAAAAATTATGAGTGTTTTGCTTTATGTGACTTGGGTGTTAGTGTTTCAACAATTCCGAAATCTTTATGTGATGTGCTTGGTCTTACTGATATTGAAGAATGCTCTTTAAATTTGCACGTGGCAGATTCTACTATTAAAAAGCCTATGGGAAGAATTGATGATGTTCTTATTCTTGCAAATAGGAATTATGTGCCCATAGATTATATTGTTCTGGATATTGATTGCAATCCGTCTTTTCTAATTACTAGTATGATGCCCGTGCGTTGCAACGAGAGAAAAAAATCCCGCATCCGTGAATTTTTGTCTGTAAAAACTACAATATCATGAATTATCATCTCAAACCACACATTCGTTGTATTTGCTAAGGAAATTAAAAATCAATCAAAAAATAACTACATGTTGAGAGAATCATTTGATATAAATTAGTGCTACAAAAGATGTTGAGCACATGGGCCATGTGGTAATAGTGTTGCTGAGATATTTGGAAAAACATAAACTCAATGCAGAGTAAACTTGATTGTTGTATATAATAATTAAACCTTATATCAAACTGCATTAAACAACCTAAAAGATGTGTTCCTAGAATTCCAATCCTTTCATTGGTCATAGATATAACCGAGCACAAAAATATTAACTGATTACTTTTAATCTGGGTTGTATAGATTGAATATGAACAAATGATCGAAGCTATTAAAAATATCTCAGTTAGTATGTCACAAAGTAAACAAATCCTATTCAAAGATATAAAGCATATAACAAAAGGCTTTAAGCATCATGCATCACAATATACACCTCTTGCATGAAAGCACAAAACTTACATAGTGCTACTTTGCAACGCACAAACCTAGTTACTCCCCATTAACACTTAAGTTTGAAACATGATATATGTAGGGTGTAGCAGGGTAAGCATTATCACAACTGGAGCTGGAAAAAGGGAGCATAAAAAGAGACTCTTTGCACTAAACAAAAGATGCACACCATACCTTTCTTTTTCAGACCTCATATAGCAACATGTCTAATATCCGAAAATATTACAAATACAATCAACTCTACAATAAGAATTGTCGAATTCACCGTAGAACATATCACTAATTTAGTGCCTAGCTGCAAACCGAAGAATCGAACGGTCATGATAACTTAAAAACTAAAACCAAGAAAAAATAACATATCACTAATTGATTAGATGGCTATTGAGAAGTAAGGCATTTAAAAGTTAAAAAACCATTAGTGTCGACGATTGTTAAGTGGTACTCCCTCTGTCCCAAAATCTTGATTGGCAGCTCGGTTCCTCCGCTGGCAGGAACAGCGTCCAGCGTAGAGATCTCGCGCTGCTCCTTCGAGCATGGTCAACCATGCAGTCTGTTCATGGTAATGGTGACTGGAAGAAAAAGAAGAACGCTGGTGCCGTGTTGTTTTCAGAAGCTGACAACAGTGCGCCATGCTCGTCGCCGTCCATCGAAGCAACAGCAGGCGTCAAGTTTGCGGCACGTCGTGGCGGACGGGAGGTGGTACTGCACATCAGTGCCTATGTGGCCAGGACGCGGGGCGAAGTACCTAGAGAAGCGGCGTCGGGGCCAAGAGCCGCCTCGATCCAAGGAGCTGGGAGGATCGGCTGTAGCCGCGCGTGGTGGTGCCGTGTCTCAGTCTGGAACTCTGGATGTGCTTGCCGAGTGCACTGCCACCGCGTGTGACACGTTGTGCCTCTGGTATGGATGTGCTTGCCAAGTGCACTGACTTCTTGTGCCATGCCGTAGCTGGTGGACTCGCCGCGCCATTACATGATGTGCCCCGTTGTGGTCATAGGCAGCGGTCGACCGGTCCTATAGCCGCTGGTGAAGCCAAGTTCGCGCCTTGGCGTGTGCATGTGCTAAGGCATTGTTCCTCAGTTAAGATGTGTGCTTTCCTGCTTTAGGCTAGCTTTACACGTTCCTGTTGCAGCTTGTGTCTACATGGTTAAGTTGCTAACTCGAATCATCCGGCGGTTGAGCGGAGGAGCTGAGAAGGCTGACGGGGCGGCGGCGGGCAGAGGAGCTCCCATGGAGAAAGGGCTGACAACTGCTAGGCGGAAGAGCTCCGGTGATGGAAGAGGAAGACGGCCGGCGGCCGGGCAGAGGAGCTCCGGTGATGGAAGATGATGACGGCCAGCGGCTGGGTGGAGGCGTCCCGCCGGGGAGGCGTGCTTATACAGGCGGTCGCACGGGGTGAAGATGATGAGGGTGACGGTGACCTCAATACCACAGGGCAGGGCTGGCTCAAACGCCTTACAATTTGGGAACGCACCTGTTGGTTCCCTCGATCCGCTGGCTTTGCCATCTCCCGTCGACTCCTTCATCCACCACTGATGTCTACCGACCAACGACCTACAAATCACGTGCGCACTGAGGCCCCGGGCAATCGTCCTTCTTGAAGGTGGACTCCTGGTGCGTGACTGCGGCCGTAGGGTGCCGAGGCAGCCACCGGGAGATTGCTGAGGGGAGGAGGTCCCAGCGGCATCGATCCCCACCCTCAGGAACGAAACCCTCCAAGACCCGTCAAGCGGTTCCTTCTTTCCCCGTGGCTTAGCATGGTTCTCAAGAAATTCGAGCGATTCTTATAAGCTAGCGAAGAGAAGGGAAAGAACCGAACCGAGATGCATGCTCGAGCAATTTTTGGCTCAGGCTTGGCCCAATTAGGGACGCACGGAAAACGTAAATAAAGAGAGAAATCTGAGTCGTCGATCTTTATGTTAACACAAAATTAACGGATATAAGACGATGACTTATGGAGAACTATGAAAGCTTCTGTCCTTTAATATTAGGTAAAGATTCTTGGTAGACCGTTTTTACGTAGTATTGGTGCCGTGATTGATATGAAAGAATGCAATATTAAATTCCACTTTCCACTAAGGAAGGGTATGGAATACTTCCCAAGAACAAGAATTAGGCCACCATATGAATCAATCATTAGGGCATCTTATGGCTCTAGAAACAAAGATGACAATACTTAGATCCTTGCTTTATGCCTAGCTAGGGGCATAAAACGATAGCGCTTGTTGGGAGGCAACCCAATGAATAAAATTTATTTTGCCTTTTGCTTTCTGTTCTTTAGAGTTTGCACAATTATGCTACTATTATGGTTGTGTTTTTTGTGTTTTATTTAGTGTTTGTACCAAGCAAAGCCTTTAGGATCATGTTGGGTGATAGTAGATTTTGCTCTTGCTGAAAAACAGAAACTTTTGCACTCACAAAAATAATTCTCATTTTTAACAGAAGAGTGATTTTAATTTGATTCTTTTGGCAGAAGATCTATATACAAATTTTTCACATGGTCCTAAGTTTTCAGAATTTGTGGAGTTAAGAAGTATTCGAAATATCAAGAATGCTACATATTGTTCTGTTTTTTACAGGTTCTGTTTTCTTTGCGTTGTGTGCTTGTTTCGATGAGTCTATGGTTTTCTTTGATGAGTTTTTGCCATAGAAAAGTTGGAATATAGTAGATATAATGCAATAATAAAATATGATATGGTTTGCTACAATACTTATAGTAGTGATTTGTTTTCTTATACTAACGGATCTCATGAAGGTTTTATTGAGTTTTGTGTGATTGAAGTTTTCAAGTTTTAGGTGATGTTACAATAGATGAAGGAATAAGGAGTAAGAAGAGCCTAAGCTTGGGGATGCCCATGGCATCCCAAGCTATTATCAAAAGATAAGCAAGCAACTAAGCTTGGGGATGCCCCGAGTGGCATCCTCTCTTTCTTCTAACGACCATCGATATTTTACTCGAAGCTATATTTTTATTCGTCACATACTTTGAGTTTTGCTTGGAGCGTCTTGTATGATTTTAGTCTTTGCTTGTTTTGCTTTTTGTTTTGAGTCATGAATCCTTGCTGGACACACTTGTTTGAGAGAGCTAAAATTATGTCATGACTTGTTAGAATTGCTCTCTATGCTTCACTTAAATCATTATGAGCTATGGAATTGCTCTAGTGCTTCACTTATATCTTTTTAAGCAAGGTGTGCTTTAGAATTCTTGAAGAAATGGTCTCGTGCTTCACTTGAGTTTATTTAAGAGTTAGTAAAAAATTTAAGAAATTCTCTCTTGCTTCACTTAAATTAATTTGAGAGAAAGAAATATGATGCTCATGATCTTCACTTATATTTGTTTGAGCTTATCAAAAGCAACACATGAAAATTAGTCCCAAAGTGATAGATATCCAAGAAGGATATAACAAAAACTTTCATGAAGATCATTCGACAAAATAAGCTTGATTCCTTGTAATATTTTTGAGATATGATGATGTGATATGTGAGTCATGTTGGTGAGTAATTATGCTTTAGTAAGAATATTGGTGTTAAGGTTTGTGATTCCCTATGCAAGCATGAAAGTCAATAGTTGTGCAATGAAATTACATCCTCCTTGTGGTGCATTATTCGGTGTTAATTATGCTTAATGTTCGCTTATGAGATTATTCGTTTCTTGGTTGGTCACTTCTCAATCTTTTGCTAGCCTTCATTTTGCACTAAGTATGATCTCTACTTGTGCATCCAAAACCCTTTAAACCAGTTTTGCCATATGAGAACACTATATCTACCTATATGCGGTATTCTTTTGTCATTCTAAGCAAATTTGTATGTGCCATAGTGTTTATTCACTTGTCATTTGCACGAGAGTAAGGCAAAGGTATTAGGGATGCCCAGTCCCGAAATGAAAAAAGAATTTACTTTATGTTGTCAAATAATAAATTCCTTGGAAAGTGTTGGTATGGAGGGCACCCGTGGATACAGTTAGCCATGGAAAATGATAGTATGGTGGAAAAAGGAATGAACTTTATTTTCTGTTTGGGAACCGCCTATGATATATCTAGCATGAAAAGTGTTGGGAACTCTAAGTCATTTTCGTTGGTGGGAAAAGCATTCCTCCCAAAATGTTTTTATCTCTAGTTTTTTCACTTTGAGCTCTAGCACCTCTACAAATCCCTACTTCCCTCCGCGAAAGGCCTTTCTTTTACTTTATGCAATTTTTATTTTTAATTTGAGTCTCCATATTCTCTTATAAAGCACCAACTAGGGGGCACTATGATCGTACTTGAGCATTGGGTGTAGTTAATATGCGAGTGTGTTTCATGAATGGATGAATGATTGAGCATGATGGGCTATGGATAGCTTATTTTAGCGTTGATATTTTGAAAGACATGGTTGCTTGTTGATATGCTTGAGTATTTAAGTTATCATATCAAAACTGGACTATTGCTTTGAACCATATAAAAGTCCAAATGTTCATGCTATAAAGAAAAGAATATGAGATGACATGTTAGGCAGCATTCCACATCAAAAATTCTGTTTTTATCATTTACCTACTCGAGGACGAGCATGAATTAAGCTTGGGGATGCTGATACATCTCCAACGTATCTACAATTTTTGATTGTTCCATGCTGTTATATTATCGTTCTTGGATGTTTTATAATCATTTTATAGTCATTTTTTGGTACTAGCCTATTGACATAGTGCCAAGTGCCAGTTGCTGTTTTTTTCATATTTTTTACATCGCAGGAAATCAATACCAAACGGAGTCCAAACGTAGTGAAACTTTTTGTGCATTTTTTTGGACCAGAAGACATCAAGTGGGCCGGAGAAGCACCTGGGGGGGTGCTCCGAGTGGAGCACAACCCACCAGGGCACGCTTGGAGGCCCAGGCGCGCCCAGGTGGGTTGTGCCCACCTCGGGCGCCCCCTAACCGCCTCTTTGCTCTATAAATACCCCAATATTCCAGAAACCCTAGGGGAGTTGACGAAAATCAATTCCAGCCGTCGCAAGGTCTAGAACCACCAGATCCATTTTAGACACCATCACAGAGGGGTTCATCATGTCCATTGGTGCCTCTCCGATGATGCGTGAGTATTTCTTTGTAGACCTACAGGTCCGTAGCTAGTAGCTAGATGGCTTCCTCTCTCTCTTTTGATTCTCAATACAATGGTCTCTTGGAGATCCATATGATGTAACACTTTTTGCGGTGTGTTTGTTGGGATCCGGTCAACTTAGAGTTTATGACCATGTCTATCTTTTTTATCCATGAAAGTTATTTGAGTCTTATTTGATCTCTTATATGCATGATTTCTTATAGCCTTGTATTTCTTCTCTGATATTTGGGTTTTGTTTGGCCAACTTGATCTATTTATCTTGCAATGGGAAGAGGTTCTTTGTAATGGGTTCGATCTTACGGTGCTTGATCCCAGTGACAGAAAGGGAATAGACACATATGTATTGTTGCTATTAAGGATAACAAGATGGGGTCTATTTCTACATAAATAGATCTTGTCTACATCATGTCATCGTTCTTGTTGCATTACTCCGTTTCTCCATGAACTTAATACACTAGATGCATGCTGGATAGCGGTCGAAGTGTGGAGTAATAGTAGTAGGTATAGGCAGGAGTCGGTCTACTAATCTTGGACGTGATGCCTATATAATGATCATTGCCTGGATATCGTCATGATTATTTGAAGTTCTATCAATTGCCCAACAGTAATTTGTCCACCCACCGTTTCCTATTTTTCTCGAGAGAAGCCACCAGTGAAACCTACGGCCCCCGGGTCTCTTCTTTGTTATATTTGCATTTGCGATCTATTTTTATTTTCTTTTATTTTCAGATCTATTAAACCAAAAATACAAAATAGCTTGCTGCAATTTATTTTATTTGGCATTAGATCTATCAATTTATTACAACTTTCTCATGTCCGTTTGCGAATTTCTGGCGCCGTTCTCGGAAGGGATCAACAACCCCTTTAACACATCAGGTTGCGAGTATTTGTTATTTTGTGCAGGTGCTATTTACGTAGTGTTGCTTGGTTCTCCTACTGGTTCGATAACCTTGGTCTCATCACTGAGGGAAATACCTACCGTTGATGTGCTGCATCATCCCTTCCTCTTTGGGGAAATACCGACGTAGTTCTAGCAGGCATCAAAAGGAAGTTCTGGCGCCATTGCCGGGGGGACATCATCAACATCTGCCAGGTTCCTAATCGCAAATCTCATCTCCTCGCAATTACATTATTTGCCATTTGCCTCTCGTTTTCCTCTCCCCCACTTCACAAAAAATTGCCGTTTTATTCGCCCTCTTTTTCATTCGCTGGTTTCTTGCCGGATATGTGTTTGAGTTCAAATCTTGTTGCATAGTCACAATGACTCAAGAGAACTGGTGCCCGTGCCAGTGCGACTGGTAGTGCCGCCGCTGCTACTAGAAATGGTGCTCCTTGTGGAGTTGGTGTCGGTGTCGGAGCTGGTGCCCATGTCGATGCCTGATCCTCCAGTAGATCAGCATGATCCGCAGACGCGGTCGATGCCCAATCCTTCTGTGGATCAGACTGAGCTGCTGCCACTATCAGTGCTAGAGCCAGTGCCATCGGAGCAGGTGCCGGTGCTCGATCTGATGTTGAAGGTGGTACCGATGTGTGAGACAGCAGCGATCGTCTCTGGCTTGCTATGATTTCATACTTCAGCTTTCTAACTTCGCTAGGCCCCATGACCTGGATCCAGTCTTTTTCTTCACTTCTTTTAAAAGCGAGAAGGACTAATTGTGGCGTGTTCGTTAAAACAAACTATAGTTCATCATAGGGCTTCCGATTGTACTCTGACAACAGACTGATCCAATTGTGTCCAGTAATATATGTGATGGATAGTGCCTTCGTTACTGACACATCATAAGAAGTGAAACCTGCTAAAATAACCATCATAGAGCAAACAAAATGTCTTATTATGTAACGAATGGGACATGGTAGAACCTACATCACAAAATTGCAGCAAAAGTAAGAAAACATGGCAGTAAATCAATAAGATTTACTTGATGTGACATGAGTGAATCCTTACTAGGATATCACTATGTTCAAGTTCTAAATTGGAGGTTGATCTTCTAATTACGGGTGGCATGCAGGGCCCCCACTTACTCCCACAAGAAGGACAGTCCAAAGGTCGTGACAACTTGTATGGAGCGAACATCCATGGGACCGGAAATCCTGGTGGGTGCGATAAACCCTACAGTGCATACATATATTGGAGTGTAACCATAATTGATAAACCATCCTCACAAAAAATATGATCTAAATACTTCAAAATATACATGCTGAATTGAGTGGACAAACATTAACAAAGACTGTTCTCAGGATTCACCACAGAACAAAAGCGGCAGTACTAAACAATACAAGGTTCTCACACACAAATCAAGTACTAAATAATATTACTTACTACAGACAAGCAAAGTTGCACTAATTAAACCCTGCAGACTATTTCTTGCCACTTACCTACGGGATGTACCCCACATATCTGACTATGCCATGGACTTCATGAGTTATGTCTACCAGCACCTTCGCCATCTCGTCAACCTTGGAGAACCTAACAGAGTGGTCTTTCCACTCATAAACAGGACAATGAAGACAGGCCGCATCAGTTTTGTCAAGAAGCTTTACAAGAACCACACCCATTGTAATCAAAGGCATATCTAGGAAATTTTTGTGGTGAAGTACAACCTCAAGAACACGTATGGAAATAATGCTACAGGAAAACACTTGTTCACGACACGCGGCGACAAGAACACAACAGCTAGATAGTTTAGTAGTAAAACACATCCTCAGGTCTTCCAGTTCACACGGCAGGACTTTGAGAACTTCATATCCACCGCGGACCTGGTTCTACTTCAAACAAAAACCAAATATTTTAGTACTACCTCCGTTCAGAAATATAAGATGATTTCCGATAATTTACTCCATATAATACTACATATACGCACAGAAATGTGTGAACGAATACACTAGAGCATGTCTACATGAGATACACAAAAAAGTTACAACATCTTATATTTGTGAACAGAGGGATTACTTGCAATATCCATAACACAAGTTACTGAGGCTACTATACTCTCTTTCAAGGCATGAGAGCTAAAATCTTGCATTTCCTACAACTAGCATTGATGTTCATAAAGTAGTTGAAAGTAATCTATAAGAAATCAGTTTTATGTGAAAAAATCATATGTATGTCAACCTCTCGCATGTTTTGCTCAAAAGAGCCATTTAGAACCGTCATTTGGCACACAAAAATCACATGCAAGATCACCCAGAAAGTTGTACTACAAGTACTAGTACTGCGTGTACATTACACAAAACCTCGTATATTAGCAAGCACTCTGCAAGTTAGATGAAAAAACATGATCAAGATCAGAAAGAAGATATATTACCTGGACTAGCTTAACGAGGGATCCTGGAGAGGGGGGCTTGGATAGGGTGATGGCCTTGAGCTTGTCTGCAGTACGTAGTCTCGGCGGGATGCTTGCGCTTCTTTGTACCCTGAGCCTCGATGGTTTTGGCCAGAGCCAAAGACATCACTTTGGCCAGTGCTCTAGGGTCCATCAAGAAACTGTCAAATAGAAATAAAAGAAAAGAAACCATAATCACAAACCAAAAAGAAGAACAGAGAGGGAGTTAGGATCGGTCGCGGGGTTGCAAGACCGGGCCTTGGCCATAAGCAACACCATTGATGCGCTCACCTTTCCTTGTTTCGGAGAGAAGAACAATCGCAGAAGCGCGTTGGGGTTTTCTTGAAGAAATGAGGAACAAGATGAGGAAGAAGCGAGTTGGGGTTTTCTTCAAGAGAGGAAGATGAGAGAGAAGAGTGAAATGATGGTTTCTTCCTCCGTCCAACTTACTGCTAGAAAGGTGGGGGTTTTGTGATTTGACGGCTCATTGGGCATTATTGCGGCACTTCGACCAGTGTTGATAGAGGCGGAGGTGTCCCGATGTTTCGATGAGAAGGTGATTATTATTTTGGAGGAGTAGACTTTGACGATCCGACTACGAACGTGTGAGGACGTCGCGCCTTAGCAATCGCTAAACTAACTCCGAGAGGTTATTGACCACGCTGGAGCATGATCAACCAGACCACTAAGGTCTATTTCCTGCAAGGAAACAAAGAACAAGCAAGAAACCAAGATTGCAATCTGGATATTGTGAATATAAGATTAAAGGTTTATTGATCAAGGTGGGGTTCTGGGACGTCTTCGTTTGGTCGTTGAACAAAAATGAAGTACGCGACGTTGCAGCTATGGTGAACTTTAATCTAAACAAAACCCAAAGTCTAAATGGTGCCCTAAGGGCTGTATATATGGAGGAAGAGGGGGGAATATCGTGGCCCTTGGGGAGGGGGTCCAAAACCAACCCTAACTCTTGTTTCCCCGCACATATGGACTCTAAAAACAACCTATACTCAAGCATTTCAAAATTACATGGGCCTGGCCTAATAAAAAGGTGACGCGGCACCTATAATAGCTTCTGGACAAAATTTATGAAGTGACATCTTGTATATTTTGTCCAAGGCTTCATGCACTGATTATGGTGGCTCCAAAGTACTGAAATCATCACTTGTAACTCTGTTCTTCTTACCCTTGCGCATGCCATCATCTCCATGCTTGATCTTGCTCCAATGTTCATCCTTCTAGTACAAGCTAGGCCCTTCATTTGTAAGCAAGACAAATGTATGCAATATAGGCAGCATCATATTCTCATGAACATTAGAATCATTACCAAGAAACGAAAGTACCTGGTAATTTAATTGGCATGCGCGAGCTCTAGTAATTGGTCCAGTATGTATAGCAACAGGGGCTGTGGGTGTAACAATGGTATTGATGTCCTCATCATCCTCCCCTTGAAATGAAGTCGTCCTCGACAAAAGCTCATCTTCATCACCCGAATAAGGCTTCAAATCTGCAATGTTAAGAGTGGGACTAACCCCAAAATCTGCAGGCAGCTCAAGTTTATATGCATTATCATTTATTTTCTCTAACACCTTAAAAGGACGATTAACACGTGGCATTAGCTTTGATTTGCGCAAATCAGGAAATCTATCCTTACGCAAATGTAACTAAACAAGATCTCGAGGTGCAAACACAACATGTTTTCTACCCTTATCTCCATCAAGTTTATATTTAGCATTCGTACGCTCAACGTTCTCCTTAGTTAAGTCATGCATTTTTAAGATCAATTCAGCACGTTGTTTAGCATCAAAATTAACCTTCTCCGAAGATTGAAGAGGTAACAAATCAATAGGTGCACGAGGTAGAAAACCATACACAATCTCAAAAGGGCACATCTTAGTAGTAGAATGCAGCGCACGACTATAAGCAAATTCAATATGAGTCCAGCATTCTTCTAAAATATTCTTGTTATTCTTCAAAATAGCCCTAAGCATAGTAGACAAAGTTTTATTGACTACTTCAGTTTGTCCATCATTTTGGGGGTGACAAGTAGTACTAAAAAGTGGTTTAGTCCCCAACTTAGCCCATAAACATCTCCAGAAGTGGCTAAGAAATTTTGTATCGCGATCAGAAACAATGGTATTTGGCACACCATGCAAGCAAATAATTCCACGGAAGAACAAATCAACAACATTAGCAGCATCATCGCTTTTATGACATGGTATAAAGTATGCCATTTTCAAAAATCTATCCACGACAACAAATATGCTATCCCTCCCTTTCTTTGTTTGAGGTAAACCTAAAACAAAGTCCATAAATATATCCTCCCATCGAACACTGGGTACAGGCAAAGGCATATATAAACCATGAGGACTGAGTCGTGACTTAGCTTTTTGACATGTAGTGCAGCGAGCAACAAAATGCTCAACATCCTGTCTCATCTTTGGCCAAAATAAATGTGTATCTAGTATGTCCTCCGTCTTCTTCACGCCAAAGTGTCCCATTAATCCTCCTCCATGTGCCTCCTGCAACAACAAAAGACAAACGGAGCTAGCTGGGATGCATAACTTGTTAGCACGGGACACAAATCCATCATTGAGGATGAACTTGTTCCATGTTCTTCCTTCTTTACAATTCTGCAATACATCTTTAAAATCAGCGTCATGCACATATTGATCTTTGATGGTCTTCAAACCAAATAGTTTAAAGTCAAGTTGTGAAAGCATAGTATAACGACGAGACAATGCATCAACAATAACATTTTCTTTACCCTTCTTGTGCATAATGACATACGGGAAAGTCTCAATGAATTCAACCCATTTAGCATGTCTACGGTTCAGTTTTGCTTGACTTTTAATGTGTTTCAAAGATTCATGATCAGAATGTATAACAAATTCTTTGGGCCATAAATAATGTTGCCATGTTTCTAAGGTCTGAAGAAGAGCATATAATTCTTTATCATAAGAAGAATAGTTCACACTAGGCCCACTCATTTTTTCTGAAAAGTATGCAACAGGTTTGCCATCTTGTGATGACACACCTCCTAATCCAATTCCACTAGCATCACATTCAAGCTCAAAAGTCTTATTCGAATCAAGAAGTTGGAGTAAAGGAGCATGTGTCAATTTATCTTTCAATACCGTGAAGGCTTCTTCCTGTGCGGTACCCCAAACAAAAGGCACATGCTTCTTTCTAAGCTCATTGAGAGGTGCAGCAATGGTGCTGAAATCTCTCACAAAACGCCTATAGAAACCAGCGAGTCCAAGAAAACTCCTCACTTGTGTGGCCGTTTTGGGCTGCGGCCAACTCTCAATAGCTTCAATCTTGGCTTTATCAACTTCAATTCCCTGTGGAGTAACAACATAGCCAAGAAAAGATACTGGGTCGGTGCAAAAGGTGCACTTCCCAAGGTTACCAAACAAACGTGCATCACGTAGAGCAATAAAAACAACACGTAAATGTTCCAAATGTTCTTCCAAAGATCTGCTATAAATCAGCATATCATCAAAATAGACTACCACAAATCGTCCAATCAAAGCATGTAAACCTTCGTTCATTAATTTCATAAAAGTACTAGGTGCATTAGTTAACCCAAAAGGCATGACTGACCACTCATATAATCCAAACATAGTTTTAAATGCTGTTTTCCATTCATCTCCCAATTTCATACGAATTTGATGGTATCCGCTACATAAATCAACTTTGGAGAATATTGTAGAGCCACTCAATTCATCAAGCATATCATCTAGCCTAGGAATAGGATGACAATAACGAATAGTAATATTATTAGTGCCTCTACAATCAACACACATATGTGATGTACCATACTTTTTTTGGCACTAGTATAATAGGAAAAACAAAAGGACTAAGAGATTCGCGTATATAACCTTTGTCGAGCAGTTCCTATACTTGGCGCATAATCTCCTTCGTCTCCTCAGGATTGGTACGGTATTGCGCATGGTAGGCAGCGAAGCACCGGGAATTAAGTCAATCTGATGCTCAAACCCTCGAATAGGCGGTAATCCAGGTGGCACGTCTCGTGGAAAGACATCAGCGAACTCCTGCAAAATGTTAGTGACAGCAGGAGGAAAAGAGGGAGGCATGTCCTCGAATGAAAATAATGCCTCTTTGCACACAAAAGCATAGCAAACAGATTTGCAGAAATCTAGATCATCAATATCAGATTTGGTGACAAGTAAGCATCCAGTTTTCAATTTAATTTTAGAAGCAACACTAGATGATGGTTTATTATTAGGCTTCATTTGTTGCTCAAATTCTTTTGCCACAATATGATTTTCACTCTTATTTTGCTCCTGTTTTGCTTTACTAGCTCTATTAATATCATCTTTCAAAATGGAATCACGAGACATAGGAAGCAAAGTCATATGTTTATCCTTATGAACAAGAGTATACTGATTGTTTCTACCATGATGTACAGAATTTTTATCGAATTGCCATGGTCTAACAAGTTATAAGGAACATGCTTGCATGGGTACCACGTCACAATCAACATAATCAGCATATGTAGCGATACTAAAATGCATATGAATAGTATGTGTTACCTTAACCTTGCCGCTGTTCTTGAACCATTGGATGTAGTAAGGATGCAGATGGGGTCTTGTGGTGAGAGACAACTTCTCCACCATCTCCATACTAGCCAATTTGTTGTAACTCCCTCCATCAATGATGACGCGAACAGAACGTTCCTTCACAACTCCCTTTGTATAGAACAAATTATGCCTCTGATTTTGCTCAGCTTGTGTTACATGCACACTCAAAACACGTTGAGAAACTAAACTCTCATAGCTGTCAGCATGTTCAGCAGCCATGTATTGCGTCTCATGTTCAGAATCATCATCATCCCGTTCTTCACTTGCAATAAGAGCCAAAGTTTCTTCATCATAGTCACTAGCGGACTCATACCCACCATCCCTAGTAACAATCATCATACGCGGAGATGGACATTTGCTCGCATAGTGACCTCCACCCTTGCAACGACGTTATATAACCTCATGTGTTTGCCCTGTTGATGCCATGGATTAAGAAGAGCTCTGTGCGGGACCAGAAGGTGTGCTCCTGGCAGATGGTGGTGGTGGTGCCTGTTATCTTATATCTCGGTTGCAATTGGCGGTTGAAGTCAGTGGTGCTGCAGTAGGACGTGTGGAAGTAGAGGATGTACGTGGTGCCCATGATGAAGGTCGACCTGCAGAAAAATTAGTTCGCGCCAATGCCTGTCGATCCTGCACTTCACGTTCAGCTTTGCAAGGAAGATGGAATAAACAAGTGATATTATTATACTCTAGAATGGTCTGAATCTCTATATTTAATCCACCCATAAAACATGCAAGCATACCTTCATTATCCTCAACAATACCACATCTAATCATGTCAGTTTGTAATTCCTGATAATATTTTTCTACAGATTTTTTTCCTTGTCATAAACGCTGCAATTTTTTAAGTAATTCACGTTGATAATATGGTGGAACCCAACGAGTACGCATAGCAGTTTTCAAAGCATCCCAAGTAGCTAGAATATGATATAATCTACAATGTTTAGTCCACCATACACATGCAAAGCTAGTGAAAGCACAAACAACAACAGCAACACGTCTCTCCTCGGGGTATTGTAAACATGTAAAATGTTGTTCAGTTTCTAACTTCCAAGTAAGATATATATCAGGAACATATCTACCCTCAATTGGTGGAATATTCAATTTCAGTTTAGGAAGATGGTCATGGTCTCGTAGCTGAGGTGGTGGTGCAGCAGCCCTTGCATTGCGATTATATGCATGAGGTCGACCTGGTGGTGGTGGTGGTGGTTGCACGTAGTTCTGATTTTGATCAACCTCATCCTCGTAATAGTCCTCCTCCACTACAGTAGCAGCAGGAGCTGCAGAAGCATCAACAACAGTAGTAGGGGCACCTAAAGTTTGTCCTGGTTTAAGAGGAACACGCTGCGCTCGCGCTGCTGGATCGCAGAGTGGTGGTTGTTGATGTTTTTTGACCATGGTAGTTGTTGATGTTGTTGTAATGATGTAGCAAATGCGGGTGGTGGTTGTGGTAGACACACGAGTACTTCATCGAACTTGGCATCCAACTTGGTGTCAATTGTCTTCTCAATGTCATCAATCCTCTCCAGTGCCTTTCCAAAGCTGGCCATCACCTCTTCCACCTGTTGACCCAACATTTGCTGAAATTTAGCATGAAGCTCCTTCTTCGTCGTGTTCTCCCTGTCAATCTAAGCGGCTTGTGGTCCTGCCATGGTTAGCAACAATAGAAAACAAACAAGAATACGATCCTACAGACTACTAGAAAGTGGTGGTGGTGGGGTGTCACAAATCCGTCAAGCAAATCTCAAATTCTTACCAGTTCTTACCCAGCAGCAGGTGGTGATCGACAACCGTTGTAGTCAAAACTCTCAAAGCTTGGATAGAGCGATTGCCAGGTGGTGTCAAATGCACGATGTAGATGTATGTGGAGCTGGGAAGGCTTATGATATGGTAGCAAAAATGTCAGCAATAATCAATTCAGAGATGGAAATTTGAATAAACGCTCAATGACGGTACTGTGCTGGTCCTAGGCTAGACAGTGGTAGAGACGCGAGCCTAGAACACTAACAAAATCACGGCGCTGCACGGAAACATGGGAAAAGCACACTCTGATTTTTTCCGCTCTTTCTGCGTTTTTTTGCGCTCCTTTATTTTTCCAAAAATCACTATAATGACGAGTGTCTCAAAACTCTTCCCAAGTCAAAATAATAGGATAGGCACGAATTGTTTTTGACTATTTTTTTGGAAATCAGGGCAGCGACGACCAAAAAGTGCGATAAAATATTAGTATGATGGCATGTGTCTCAAAGGACTCAGAAAAGCCTAAAATAGTATAGGGAAAAAATAGTTTCACCAGCCGAAATTTTGGCCTAAAAACTGCCCGGGGTTCTCAAGACTCTTTTTTTGAAAGCTACTCACGCAAGGAAACACGAATCGGAAAATAGATGGATCTCAAAAACAAACCTAATATGAATAGAACTCAGATTGGTGGTGGTATATGGACTCGGAGCGGTGGTGGTATATGGACTATATGGACTCGGAGTGGTGGTGGTCCGAAACCAACGCTAACTCTTGTTTCCCCACACGTACGGACTCTAAAACAGCCTATACTAAAGCATTTCGAATTTACATGGGCCTGGCCCAACAATAAGGTGACGCAGCACCTATAATAGCTTATGGACGAAATTTATGAAGTGACATCTTGTATATTTCGTACAAGGCTTCATGCACTAATTATGGTGGCTTCAAAGTCCTGAAATCGTCACTTGTAACTCTGTTATTGTTACCCTTGCGCATGGCATCATCTCCATGCTTGATCTTGCTCCAATGTTCATCCTTCTTGTCCAAGCTAGGCCCTTCATTTGTAAGCAAGACAAATGTATCCAATTTAAGCAGCATCATATTCTCATGAACATTAGAATCATTACCAAGAAACGAAAGTACCTGATAATTTAATTGGCGTGCGCGAGCTCTGGTAATTGGTCCAGTATGTATAGCAGCAGGGGCTGTGGGTCTAACAACGGTATTAATGTCCTCATCGGGTGTAGTCTACCATGCAGTTGTGCACTCTAGTACGGATTAATTTAGTGCATGGCAAGTGGACCTTGATGCTGGTTGTCCGACACATTGGCGAAAGTGAGTAGCAAGGTTCCCGACGACCGTCGAGGAGGATCTGGGCGGTAGAGCGTGTCCACGCTTTCTGAAAAAATGATTATAGCAAGCGTTTCCACTTTTACGACGGAGGAGTGTGAAACACAGGAGCCACTTGAACTTACACAGTACTCCTACTACTAGGCATGTGCAGTGGTTCATACGTCAATACTATAACCTTGTTGCTAGTGTAGTAAGATATGACGATAAAAAATGATGTTGTGCGCATGTGAATTATGAACAGTAATGTAACTTGCCCCCTTTTTGACTGTTGGGTCGAGAATGAATGGTGAGATCAATGTTAATAGAACTAGGCCTACAATGCACAGAGAGTATGGTGCTATAGTAATCCATGGAACATGAACCATGAATCTGTGTTAGGTAGGGTGTATGAAGGTGCATGGGAGCAAAAGTTCCCTTCTCGACCCACTTTTGGGTGTTTGGCAGAGTGCATGAAGGGTACATGAGTCCACACTAGGTTAAAACAAATACACCAGGAGCATGCAGAGCATGCATGAAGAGGGGTGCTGAGATGAGCATGCGTTCGAACAACTATGTTGAGATGAGAATGCAACCAAACACACCCACACGCTTTGTGCTACAATGACTGATCTGCGCTGTCTGAGTTTGATACAATGGTCATGTTGCACCGAGACATGCCCATGCATAGGATGCCTAAACACCGCCGATGTCCCTCTGCTTCTCGAGGCGCACGACGATGGTGATGCAGGGTGCCACCGCCCGCAGAGGCCGTTCCCGATTGATGGGAGCCAGCTCGTCAAAGACGATGTCCAATGGCGTGAATGGATATCAGTGACGAAGCCGTGAGAGGATTCACTCGGCAACGGCGACGGCCGCCCGCAACCCCTCCTTGTCCAGCTCCACGCGCACCACTGTGCGGAGACGACTCAGCTCCTCGAGGACATAGGTGAAGAAGGAGACCAGTTCAGGAAGCCGCAGCTTGTTGAAGTCGATGGGGTGGTCGAACGGGTTTAGCCCGACGACATGCATGGTCGCGCTGGCATGACGGTAGGCATCGTCACATGGTCACGCAGCCGCAACACGTGTGTGGCAACATGGTCCAGCAAGTGGTTGAGGCGATCCTAGAGCTCGTCACGATCGGTCCGCTCGCGCTCCAGACAGCTTGCCTGGCCGCCTATCGTATCTCCCGCTTTCTGCAGCAACGCCGCTGACGCCTTGAGCATCTTTGTGGTGGACGCTTGCCGCTTTTCAAGCTCCATGAACTCCCGCACATAAAAGAGGAGCATGGCACTCCTCTCCTCCTTGAGCTCATAGAGCTCCACGTCCTTGGCCCTGAGATCCGTATCCTTGGCATGGAGCTCCTGTGTGAGGCGCCTCGCCTCAGACTCCATGATCTAGTGCGCCGCCATGGAACCAGGTAGAACCAATGAGGAGAGGAAGCAAAGGGGGTGAAACGGCTGAAAGACATTGCAATCTACGGGAAGGCAGAGCGAGGGAGCCAGCCGAGGAGCGGGGTGAATCTTTTGGTTTTCACCGTGGGAAAATACTAGTCGACGAATTTTCAAATCAGCGAGCACCACCCGGGGTCATCATGACTAATTGCTGTCATGCCTGCTCCCATCAATCAAAAAAATAAAAATCCTGCCGCGCCTGCCGCACCCAAAGACCAGAGCACCACAACGATGGATATTAAAATTTACCTACCGGAAAGGAGATAAAAAAGGGGCAAATAACCAAATGTGGCAGGGGCCTAGATAATCGGCTGCACTAGCCTAACTATGGTGCTACGACCGAGGAGGACCCAGAAAACGCGCGGTAGGGCGTCCCATGTCTCGACAAGGAAGAAAATATGTGTGCACCACCCGGGAGGACCTAGAAACCGCACAGTAGGGTATGCCACGTCTTGGCACGAAGGAAAAATGTGCGTGTAAAAATATACTGTACTACCTATGGTTCGACCTAGGGCCCAGCCAGTCGGTCGAAAGCACCCCACTAGCCCCACAACTTCATCATGCTAACGTGGCACAGAGGATAGGTGTGGTTAGCACCGTCTCGACCAGCCACAACGTCTCTTGTTCTAGGCGATTCATCTATTTTCAACCATTTTTTAATTATAATAACACCACGACAAGCTCATGCTGCTCTTCGTGTGTGCATGTGTGTCGAAAGGTTGTACTGGATGGAGAGGAGAGAGAGACCGCAGACATGGGACCCACCAGTAAGTGATTTAACATTCATGCATGTGTTGACGAGCCACTCCCTCTACTCTACTCAACGTAATACTGTATAAAATCAAGTTATGCGTCAAAGCCAACAACCATTGCTGTTTCCGGCTATCGACATACGCTTTGTAGTCCAGCTCACCGGTTCGAATCTCGTCCTTCACATTTGTTGGTTTTAGGTCCAAATTTGATCAATGACAAGTGGGACCCTCCGTGTGTTGTTCTGATATTTCAGTGTAGGATGGTTTTTTCTGCACAAACACTTTGTGGGTTAGACAAGTTACGACACCAGTTACGTGTATTTTGTAAGTTCAGGAACAGAAATGACAACAACATAGAATATCACATGCTCCCCGCAGCTTAGATGCTATGGTGATACGAGATTTTACGTCGCTGGATCTGAGATCCATGATATTCCATAAAGGAGATCTTGTGTGTCTACACCTTCGCAAGGAACGCTTCCCCAACAAACGCAAGTCCAAGCTTCTTCCTTGAGCCGATGGGCCCTTCAAGGTGATAGAGCGCTACAACAACAACGCCTACAAGATCGACATCCCATGCGACAAGTACTCCGTGAGCGATATATTCAATGTCAAGGATCTCTCTAACTACCATGGTGATGAGGTTTTTTATCCGAGGTCGGATCTTTCCCAAGGCGAGGGGGAGGGGAGATGATGCGGAGCATCCTACGATCATCCCCATGGACCTACCTTTGTCTCCTACGACGCCACGTGGACCAACGACAAGAGCTCGAGCAAGGGCTATCGAAACTAAGGTGAACTCGTTCCTCTCCGAACTACCGATTACTACATGTGAGACATGGCTACTACCTCAAGCGGATACTCTATGTGTGATCAGGTACTTGGAGGAAAGCCACGGAGCAACTACATCAAACACACAAGACGAGGAGGAAACCAAGTACAAGGACCAAGAGAAAGTGCTGCCAGAAGTTCGACAACCACCGGACGACCGGACTTTACCGGACGTCTGATGCCGGAAGCACCAGCCCGCCAGCCAAGTCCCAGCATGCGATCGCTACAGCGGCCAGACAACCGACATGGACCGGACGTTCGACACATCCCAGCGACCGGACGACCGAGCCCCTCCGGACGTCTTGTGTCACATCACAGAACAGAAATTAACGGAATTCCGAAGACTCCGGATGATCGACAGCCCACGGACATCCGGACCCTCGTGAGCCACCGCACGTCCGAGACCTACCGGACGACCGACGCCTGTCTGCGCATAGTGTATTTCATGAGGACATCAATACCATTGTTACACCCACAGCCCCTGCTGCTATACACACTGGACCAATTACTAGAGCTCGCGCATGCCAATTGAATTACCAGGTACTTTCATTTCTTGGTAACGATTCTAATGTACATGAGAATATGATGCTGCCTAAATTGGATACATTTGCTTTGCTTACAAATGAAGGGCCTAGCTTGGACAAGAAAGATGAACCTTGGAGAAACTTCAAGCATGGAGTGATGTCATGCGCAAGGGGAACAAGAACGGAATTACAAGTGATGATTCCAGGACTTTGAAGCCACCTTAATGAGTGCATGAAGCCTTGGACAAAATATACAAGATGCCACTTCATAATTTTTGTCGAGAGGCTATTCTAGGTGCTGCGTCACCTTATTTTTGGGCCAGGCCCATGTAATTTCGAAATACTTGATTATATGTTGTTTTTAGAGTCTGTACGTGTGGGGAAACAAGAGTTAGGGTTGGTTTCGGACCCCTCCTCCAAGGGCCACTAAATTCCCCCCTCTTTCCTCCATATATACAGCCCTTAGGGCATCGTTTAGACTTTGTGTTTTGTTTAGATTAAAATTTCGCCATAGCTGCAACTTCGCATACTTCGTTTGTGTTGAATGACTAGACCAAGACGTCATAGAACCCCACCTTGAACAATAAAGCTTTCATCTTATATTCACAATATCCCGCTTGCAATCTTAGTTTCTTGCTTGTTCTTCATTTTCTTCCAGGAAATAGACCTTCGTGGTCAGGTTGATCGTGCTCCGGCATGGTCAATAACCTCTCGGAGTTGGTTTAGCGATTGCTAAGGCGCGACGTCCTCGCACGTTCGTAGTTGGATCGTCAAAGTCGACTTCCACCAAAGTGATATCCATCATCTCATCGAAAGACGGGACACCTTTGCCTCTATCAAGTGGTATCAGATTTCCAGGTTGCTCGGTTAGATTTTACAGTTTTTCGTAGTTTAGATCGAGTCTGTTATTCATACCTAAAGTCCACGAAAAAGCCACAAAAAATTTAGGGTTAGGTAATCATATTTGAACCAATCTGACCCTTTGCATGATCTTTTTAGGGTTTTTGCTTTGTTGAATTTGCGGTTGCATCGTCGTGTCTAGTTGCTGGTCTTAGCGTCTAGTCTTTTAGAGTTTCGAGTTCTGGTCATAAGTTGTCACGCCGCCGCTGCACCATCATCATCGCCCCTGCCATCTACCACCACCGCTTATCCGCCACCGATCCGTATCCATATACAATCACCAATCTGTATCCATATTCCACCACCAATCCGTATCCATATACCACCACCGCTACCATATACCACCACCGCTGCCATATCTTACCATCATATATCCATCACCAATCCGAGTTCTTTTTATATTAGGTTTGTTTTCGAGATCCATCCATTTTCCGATTCATGTTTCCTTGCCTGAGTAGGTTTCAGAAAAAAAAGTCTGGAGACCCCCAGGCAGTTTTTAGGCCAAAATTTTGGCAGTCGAAACCATTTTTCCCTATCCTGTTTTTAGGCTTTTCCGAGTCTCTTGAGACACTCGTCATCATAGTGAATTTTTTGTCGCACAGTTTCGTCGTCGCTGCCCTGATTTCAAAAAAAATGTCAAAAAAATTTCGTGCCTATCCTGTTATTTTGACTTGGGAAGAGTTTTGGGACACTCGCCATATACTGATTTTTTGCAAAAAAAAAAGGGAGCAAAAAAAAGAAGGGCAAAAAAAGAGCAATTTTTTTTCAAAGTGTGCTTTTCCCTTGTTTACGTGTCGCGCCGTGATTTTGTTAGTGTTCTAGGCTCGCGTCTCTAGCACTGTCTAGCCTAGGACCAGCACAGTACTGTCGTTGAGCGTTTATTCAACTTTGCATCTCTGAATTGATTATTGCTTACATTTTTTGCTACCATATCATAAGCCATGCCAGCTCCACATACATCTATGTTGTGTGTTTGACTCTCCCTGGTAATCGCTCTATACAAGCCTTGAGAATTTTGACTACAATGGTTGCCGATCACCACCTGCTGCTGGGTAAGAACTGGTAAGAATTTGAGATTTGCTTGACGGATTTGTGACACCCCACCACTTCCACTTTCTAGCAGTCTGTAGGATCATATTCTTGTGTGTTTTTATTGCTGCTAACCATGGCAAGATCACAAGCCAACGAGACTGATTGGGAGAACATGACGAACAAAGAGTTACATGATAAGTTTTAGCAAATGATGAGTGGACAGGTGGAAGATATGCTAAACAGATTTGAAGAGGCCATGGAGAAGATAGATGGCATCGAGAAGGCGTTCAAAACAAAGCTCGATAACAAGTTTAATGAATTGCTCGCGCATCTTCCACAACCACCGCCCGCTGCACCTGTCGCACCTCTACAACAACAACAACAACAACAACAATAACAACAACAACAACAACAACAACACCTTCCAAATCAAGTGGGACGAGCACAGCACGTTCCCCATGAGCCTGGTCAAACTTCTGGTGCCACTGTACCTACTGTTACTGGTTCTGTAGCTCCTGCTGCTACTGCAGAGGTGGAGGAAAATTACGAGGATGAGGTTGATCAAAATCAAAACTATGTGCAACCACCACCACCACGTCGTCCTCATGCATATCATCACAACGGTAGGGCTGCACCACCACCTGAGGTACGAGATCATGACCATCTTCCTAAATTAAAATTGATTATTCCACCATTTGATGGTAGATATGTTCCTGATATATATCTTACTTGGGAGTTAGAAACTGAACAATGTTTTACATGTTTACAATATCCTGAGGAGAGACGTGTTCCTGCTGTTGTTTGTGCTTTCACTAGTTTTGCATGTGTTTGGTGGTCCGAACATTGTCGATTATACCCTATTCCAGCTACTTGGGCTGCTTTGAAAACTGCTATGGGTACTCGTTGGGTTCCACCATATTATCAATGTGAATTACTTCAAAAACTACAACGTTTAAGACAAGGAATTTTTTTTGTAGAAGAATATTATCATGAATTACAAACTGGCATGATTAGATGTGGTATTGTTGAGGATAATGAAGCTATGCTTGCATGTTTTATGGGTGGATTAAAGAAAGAGATTCAGACCATTCTAGAGTATAAGGAATATAATAATATCACTCGTTTATTCCATCTTGCTTGCAAAGCTGAACGTGAAGTGCAGGATCGACATGCATTGGCGCGAACTAACTTTTCTGCAGGCACCTCATGCATCCTCTACTTCCACACGTTCTGCTGCACCAGCACCTCTGTCAGCTGCCACCTCCAACCATGATACAAGAAAGCAGGCACAACCACCACTACCTGCCAAGAGCACACCTTCTGGACCTACACAGAGCACTTCTTCATCCATGGCATCAATAGGGCAAACACATGATATTATTTGTCGTTGTTGCAAGGGTGGAGGTCATTATGCGAGAGAATGCCCATCTAAGCATGTGATGATTGTTACTAAGGATGGTGGGTATGAGTCCGCTAGTGACTATGATGAGGAGACTTTGGCTCTTATTACAAGTGAAGAACACAGTGGAGATGATTCTCATTATGAGACGTAATACATGGCTGCGGAAGATGCTGACAGGTATGAATGTTTAGTTGCTCAACATGTTTTGAGTCTGCGGGGTACACAAGCTGAGCAAAATCAGAGGCATAATTTGTTCCATACAAAGGGAGTTGTGAACGAATGTTCTGTTCATGTCATCATAGATGGAGGGAGCTGCAACAACTTGGCTAGCATGGAGATGGTGGAGAAGCTATCTCTCACCACAAGACCACATCCACATCCTTACTACATCCGATGGTTCAACAACAGCGGCAAGGTTAAGGTAACACGTACTGTTCGTGTGCATTTTAGTATCTCTACTTATGCTGATTATGTTGACTGTGATGTGGTACCTATGCAAGCATGTTCCTTATTACTTGGTAGGCCATGGCAATTTGATAAAAATTCTGTACATGATGGAAGAAACAATCAGTATACTCTTGTTCATAAGGATAAAAATATTACTTTGCTTCCTATGACTCCTGATTCCATTTTGAAAGATGATATTAATAGAGCTAATAAAGCAAAACAGGAGAAAAATAAGAGTGAAAATCAGATTGTGGCAAAAGAATTTGAGCAACAAATGAAACCTAATAATAAACCATCTAGTGTTGCTTCTGAAATTAAATTGAAAAGTGCGTGTTTACTTGCCACAAAATCTGATATTGATGAGCTAGATATTAGCAAATCTGTTTGCTATGCTTTTGTGTGCAAAGATGCATTATTTTCATTCGAGGACGTGCCTTCCTCTTTGCCTCCTGCGGTCACTAACATTTTGCAGGAGTTCACTAACGTCTTTCCACAAGACGTGCCACCGGGATTACCACCTATTCGAGGGATTGAGTATTAAATTGACTTAATTCCCGGTGCATGGCTACCCAACCGTGCACCATACCGTACAAATCTGGAGGAGACGAAGGAGATTATGCGTCAAGTCCAAGAACTACTCGACAAAGGTTATATACGTGAATCCCTTAGTCCCTGTGTTGTTCGTATTATTCTAGTGCCGAGAAAGGATGGTACATCGTGTATGTTGGGGATATGACTATTGGGTTAACCCGCCCAGGAGGGACCGGGTTATACCAACGGCGGTTCGTGTTACGAAGCCCATGAAGGAATCGAAGATGGCGGTTCATGAGGATGATTTATGAAGAGCCCAAGGCCCAAAGGCGGCTTAAGGCCCATAGGTGTAAACCGCCATATATGCATGACTTGTATTGTAAGGCAAGTGTAATTAGTCACTGGGCCGGACACGTTTATGAGCCGGCCGGGACTCTGTAAGCCGCAGGGCGTCAACCTGTGTATATAAAGGGATGTCCCGGCAGTGGTTTAGGGCAAGAGACAACAGATCGAAAGCTAGGTCAAGCGTATTCGCTCCCAAGTAATTGAGACATAAGCAATACCACCTCAAACTGGATTAGGCCTTTACCTTCACCGCAAGGGGCCGAACCAGTATAAACTCATTTGTCCTTTGTCCCGTTTAACCCCTTTAAGCTAACCTAGTGCGATGGCTCCACGACTAAGTGCTCACACTAGGACATCTACCGTGACAATCCCACGACAGTTGGCGCCCACCATGGGGCCAGCGCACGGTGGTTTCGAGTTCTTACAGGGCAACTTTGAAGGGATCAAAGGATACGCTGTGGGCCGGATGACCAAGAGTCGTTGCGGCAAGATCTACATCGACAACGCGGGCTGGGGCCCCGAGGCTGGCTCAATTGAGTACGGGTACCGGGTCCCCTTCGGCGGAATTCACGTCTTCATCGGCAAGATTGGCGAACCGGGCCCTGAGCCGGACACTTGCACCGACATCATCGAGATGGCTCAGCGTGCACGACCCGCCTGGGTTCAACCCGCCGTGAAGCGCGCCTTCGTTCGATTCATCCATGGGGAGAATTTGAGGACGGATCCATGTCTGGCGGTGAGACGGCCATCTATTCTGATGGTGAGTTGTCCACGGGCGAGACTATGTCATTGTATCAACTGCAAGACGGCAGACTTGGGGGCTGTTCCGATGGCGACAGTATTCCGGACCCCTATGAGCCACTGAACCGGGTCGCGCTTTTCATGGCCGGTACGCAGTCAGTGCAGAATTCTTCGACTGCAGGGGCAATGGTTTTCAGGTCAGCAACGGCGACGGCGGCCGGGGCAGGAGGTCCTGTGCGCCCACCGACTCAGGTCTTGTCCGACTTATTGGACACTTTGACAACATTGTTGACAGCAGAGGTTAACCCGGCTAATCAAACTCAGCATAACGCAGAAGTTGCAAAGCTGCGGGATGAGATAGCTCAGGCCAAGGAAGATTTGGCGGCTGAGGACGCAAGGATGAGTGCGGAGCGAGCTGCTCTGGATGCTCATGCACAACGGATCCAGGCTGATTCCTTCCGGCTCTCGTTGGATCAGAACGCTTCGAATGAAGTCTTGAGGAGAAGGCACCGAAGTCGCCTGCCTCCGGTTTACGAGGCAAGGAACCTCTTCAACACACCTGGTGCAGGGACCAGTGACCCGCCAGGGGTAAACCGGGCAGTAGCCGCGCCTGGGACTAGAGTGCCGGCTCAACCACGCACGACGGACCCGCCTCATCAGAATAATATCCCACCACAACATGTGCCAACGCCATTGGGTCATTATTCTAACCCTTTGGATAACATGATTGATGCGGCGTTGCGATTGGCGGCTCTCCCAGTTGAAGGAGAGTCTCCGGCTGCGGTTGAAATGCGGAGGGCTAGAGAGCTTCTTCAGACAGCATTGGTGCAGCAGGAGGCTTATTCTTACAGTCGTGAGAGGATCCATTCGACCCCTCGCCCAAGCCGGAGTTATAGCAGACACATGGACTCCCCGGCGGTGTCAAGCAGTGTGCAGCATTGTAACCCGCCCCGTGGACATGACCCGGCGCGTGGTGGTAATACTCAGACCCCGATGGATCAGGATAGAGCACGTCGGGAGGCTGAGCTGGCGGCTCAGTACGCGGCTCATCAACCATCTCCGGCTTATCCAACGACTTCGGTGGAGTGATGACCCACAAGTATAGGGGATCTATCGTAGTCCTTTCTATAAGTAAGAGTGTCGAACCAATGAGGAGCAGAAGGAAATGACAAGCGGTTTTCAGTAAGGTATTCTTTGCAAGCACTGAAATTATCGGTAATAGATACTTTTGTGATAAGGTAATTTGTAACGGGTAACAAGTAATAAAAGTAAACAAGGTGCAGCAAGGTGGCCCAATCCTTTTTGTAGCAAAGGACAAGCCTGGACAAACTCTTATATTAAGGAAAACGCTCCCGAGGACACATGGGAATTATCATCAAGCTAGTTTTCACGACGCTCCTATGATTCGCGTTCATTACTTTGATAATTTGATATGTGGGCACACCGGTGCTTGGGTACTGCCCTTCCTTGGACAAGCATCCCACTTATGATTAACCCCTATTGCAAGCATCCGCAACTACAAAAGAAGTATTAAGGTAAACCTAACCATAGCATGAAACATATGGATCCAAATCAGCCCCTTACGAAGCAACGCATAAACTAGGGTTTAAGCTTCTTTCACTCCAGCAACCCATCATCTACTTATTACTTCACAATGCCTTCCCCTAGGCCCAAATAATGGTGAAGTGTCATCTAGTCGACGTTCACATAACACAACTAGAGGAAGACAACATACATCTCATCAAAATATCGAACGAATACCAAACTCACATGAATACTTATAGCAAGACTTCTCCTATGTCCTCAGGAACAAACGTAACTACTCACAAATCAGAGGGGTATTAATATGCATAAAGGATCTGAACATATGATCGTCCACCAAATAAACCAACTAGCATCAACTACAAGGAGTAATCAACACTACTAGCAACCCACAGGTACCAATCTGAGGTTTTGAGACAAAGATTGGATACAAGCGATGAACTAGGGTTTGAGATGAGATGGTGCTGGTGAAGATGTTGATGGAGATTGACCCCCTCCCACTGAGAGGATCGATGGTGATGACGATGATGATGATTTCCCCTCCCGGAGGGATGTTTCCCCGGCAGAACAGCTCCGCCAGAGCCCTAGATTGGTTTCGCCAGATTCCGCCTCGAGGCGGTGGCGCTTCGTCTCGAAAGCTTCCTCCTTATTTTTTCTGGGACGAAAGACTTCATATAGCAGAAGATGGGCACCGGAGGCCTGCCAGGGGGCCCAGGAGATAGGGGGGCGCACCCAGTGGGGTAGGGCGCGCCCCCGACCCTCGTGGCCAGGGTGTGGGCCCCCTCTGGTTTATTCTTTCGCCAATATTTTTTATATATTCCAAAACATGCCTGCGTGAAGTTTCAGGACTTTTGGAGTTGTGCAGAATAGGTCTCTAATATTTGCTCTTTTTCCAGCCCAGAATTCCAGCTGCCGGCATTCTCCCTCTTCCTGTAAACCTTGTAAAATAAGAGAGAATAGGCATATGTATTGTGACATAATGTGTAATAACAGCCCATTGTCGGCGTTCTGGGAACGGGGGTCCCCAGACTTGCCTGCCTGCGGCCCGCGGCGTACGACCCATCTTCATGAACAAGGCATCCAAGACCCTCGCGAGGGGCCAAGCCTCGCGAGGTGGACGAAGTAAGGCCTCCTCAGGAGTGGCCTAGTCAGGCAGGCTCACGAGGAGCGGAGATATCAAGGCGGGGCGAACCTCACGAGGCTCTCGTGACGTGAGCCATGACGATCGACACCAGGCGGGCGCCCGGCGGGCGCCAGCGCGCGCAGCGTCCTTGTTTCCTCTTTGGTGCTAAGGAACCAAGCGCAGGCGAGGAGTCCCGAGGCATTAGGCAAAGGTTGTTATATCGGTGCAATGAGACCAAGACCAGGAGGACGGCAAGACGGAGGTGATCGTGGAGCCCAAGACGGCGTCACCACCAGAGCTTTTTGCAGGCGAAGACCACTTTTGTCAAGATAGCTTGTACTAGCTGTCCCCCTTCAAATTTGCCCGCCGTAGTTGGCTCCCTTCCCGCTCAATATGTGGGAAGAGGACCAGGTCCTATATAAGTAGAGCTAGCCACCACAGTAGGGGGGATGGAGCAGTTCATCCAGCTCTCACCCGCTAAGACACCAAGCACAAGAACACCTCAACCTCAGGAGGCTGTTCTTCCCTCTGTACTATTCATCATCAGCCCAAGAGGCAATCCACCACCACCACACTGGAGTAGGGTATTACACCACAACGGTGGCCCGAACCAGTATAAATCTCATGTCTTTCTGTGTTGCGAGTTCGTCGAGTTCGTCCGCGAGATCTTAGCGAGCTAGGGCGTAGATCGGTAGGAGGGAAAGACTTCGCGCGCACCCCAGTGTTCGAACCTTAAGGGTTTGCCGGAACCCCACATCCGAAATTTGGCGCGCCAGGTAGAGGTGCGCCGTAGCTTCCCTCTAGTCGATCAGTCGATCCGTCGCTCCGTCGTCTCCATGGCGGACGCTCGCCGAGCTCGAGCTGAGCGCCGGGCTGTCCTCACCGCCCGCGTTGCTCAGACAACTCCTGTCGGCGGGCCACCTCGTCGCTCTCCATCTCCCGCCGCCAACGCTGCCACCGGCCCGGCGGGGAACGAGCAGCAAGCGTCCTCGATGCATCCTTCAGTGCGGCAGGACGGCCGCACCGCCACTCCATCACTGACCCCGCCCGGTTCTTCGTCTCACGCACGCCGCGCTCCCATGGAGGCGCAGGCCGCACTCCTCGCCCCAAACGAACTCCTGCGCTACTGCCCAGTCGACGACCTCTACGAGGAGTGGCTCGGCCGCGTCGCCGAGCTCGTCCGTGCCGCAGGGGGCTCCCCGGCGCCGTCCCTCTCTCTGCCCCACCCTTAGCCAGCCACGGGCGACGAGGCTCATGGCGCGCCTCCACCACCTCTGACCCAAGACGGTGCCTTGGCACCAAGGCGCGCGGACCCGCGTCGTGATCCGCCATGCCCGGCGCCCGCGCGCGAAGAGAGAAGCTGCCAAGAAATCCCGCGGCCGCGAGAAGCTGCACCCGCGCTTCCCGCGCCGCCTCGTCAAGACCGCGCACTTCCCGCAGCGGCGCCGCACAGACCTCATCAAGACCAAGCTCCACCTCCGAAGCGGGCCCCAGCAACCACGGCTGGCTGCCGCGCCTTCACCCCCGAGCTACGTAGCATCGCCTGGCCAGGCAAGTTCAAGCCAGATCTGCCTCCTCGGTACGACGGCACCGCCGACCCCGCGGAGTTCCTGCAGCTCTACGAGCTGAGCATTGAAGCGGCCAACGGCGATGAGAAAGTCATGGCGAACTGGTTTCCGATGGCTCTCAAGGATGGAGCCCGCTCCTTGCTCCTGAACCTACAGCACGGCTCGATCTCCTCTTGGGACGAGATGCGCGACCGCTTCGTCGCCAACTTCCAGGGCACTCGCGACCGCTCGCCAGTCGCAGGTGACCTGCGCCGCATCAAGCAACAACCAGGAGAGACCCTCCAGAAGTACATCCAGCGCTTCAACAACACTCGCCTCAAGATCCCCAAGGTCACGGATGAGGGCATCATCTCTGCGTTCTCCGACGGCGTCCGTGACGTCAAGATGAAGGAAGAGCTCGCTATCCACGAGGAGCTCTGCACATCTCAGGAGCTATTCAACCTGGCGACCAAGTGCGCAAGAGCTGAGGAGGGGCGCCTCTCCCTCCTCGAGCCGCCAGCTGTGGGAGCGGAGGAGAAGAAAGCCAAGGCCAAGGACGTGAAGCGCAAGGAAGCGGCAGTGCTCGCAGCGGACCCCGACACCAAGCGGGGTAGAGATCAGCCCGAGTCATCCAAGAATAGCCGATCGTTCTGCGCCTTCCACAACCTGTACACTCACAACACCAGTGACTGTCAAGAGCTCAGAGCCATACGGGAAGGACGCTTCGGTCGACGCCCCGAGCGCAGTGACAGGGGCTACGGCCGTGGAGGAGGACATGGGGGCGGACGCTGCGACGACCGTGGCCCACGCCAGGAGTGGCGCGACAGGCCTCGTGAGGACCGTTGGCAGGACCATCCTCGCGAGGGGGCCTGGAGGGACCAGCCTCGTGAGGATCGCCCCCAAAGCAACGCCGGTCTTCCCCCACTGCCGCCACCGAGAAGGAGTGATGACCACCATCAGGACGAGGGGGCTGGGGTCTTCCAGGAGCCGCATGCAATCGCCTGCATCTTGGGCGCCACCCAGGCCCCAGCCTCTCAGCGCATCTTCAAACAGTTCGCTCGCGAGGTGAACGCGGTGCTCCCCAAGCTCGAGGCCACGCGCCCGCTCAAGTAGTCCCAATGCGCCATCACTTTCAACTCGGTAGATCAGCTCATGTGCGTGGCCACCGCCGGCGCCCTGCCGATGTTGTGTTCCCCAGTCATCAACAATGTGCAGGTTACCAAGACCCTCATCGACGGCGGCGCAGGGCTCAACGTCCTGTCCATCGACATGTTCGACAACCTCCAAGTGCCGTATGAGCAGCTCCAGCCTACCAAGCCTTTCTCAGGGGTGACCGACGGTTCCACCACACCGATAGGGCATGTCTGCCTGCCTGTCACCTTCGGAGAGCGCAAGAACTGCCGCACCGAGCTCATCGACTTCGACATCGTGCACATCCGCCTGCCGTACAATACCATCCTCGGGTATCTGGCCCTGGCAAGTTCATGGCAGTCACCCATCACGGTTACAACGTCCTCAAGATGCCAGGAAGCGGACGAATCATCACAGTCCCATGTGAAGAGAGAGACGCGGTGTGCTCCCTCGAGCGCGCCTTCCAAGCTGCAGCAATCAATGATCCCGACAGCAGAAGAGAGGGCCCTTCGGAGGCCATCCCCAAGAAGAAGCAGTTGCGCCGCGCAGGACCTCTAGAGAATGGCGTCGCGGCAGGAGCCTCATCAGGATCAGCGTCCATCCGAGGGGCGCCTCCCTCCATCGCATAGGAAGGCGCGCCCAGCACCCTCCTCGGGCAGGGCTCGGGGGCTCTACTCTGGAGGGCCTCAGACCTTGCCAACCTCACGAGGGAGGCGCTTGGGCACCACTTGGAGGCGTGCTTCGCAACACGTGTCCCTCAGGAGAGCACATGGCAAGGAGTGCCTACCACTTAGGAGTTCATCACCAAGGCCACTCAGGAGTTGCAAGACGCAAGAGCCATGTGTGGCAACGGCCGCTCACGAGGCGCAGCTCCCCATCCAGGCGAGGATGTTGGGCTGCGTGTCTGCATCAATGTCCCAGGGCTCAACAGGGCCACATCTCAGGAGCGCTTCTGGCCTTCGCGTGTGGGCCGCTGCGAGGGCCCGCCACACAGCTACGTTCGCATGCCCTTCGGCTTGCCGAGCGTGGCGTCAGCCTATCAGTGCAACATGCAGCGTGTCCTGGCGGCTCAGGAGGCTAGGTACCATGCCGTCCTGGAAGAGATGGAGATGGTCTTCAGGGAACCTCCCGAGCCCCCAGAGCCTCCCGAGGCGCAGGGCCCCGGTGGCTCATGAAGAGTCATTCCCTTCGACGCACGCCTTCAGCTGCACCAACTCTACTTCGTCTAAAGAACCAGGTAACATCTTCCAAGCTCGTTTAGCTGGGAGCGCCCCTCGGGCTGCATCATTCCCAGGCCACATGGGTCCGTCCCTGTGGCATGTATCCCTTTTTCTTAAGTCTTTAGCTTACCTTGCTGGGGGCGCCCCTTGGGCTGCATCATCCCCAAGCCCCTCGGGCCGGACCTAGTGGCATGTATCTTCCTGCATTTACCCAAGTTGATCTGCTTTCCATGCTTAACCTGCCTACGGCTATCGCCTGCTCGACCATCGCCTCCCACGGGGCCTTCTCACAGGCACGGCGCTGGTGCATGGGTTCGTACCTGCCACATTGACAAATCTGAGCGAGCGACCTCTGGCTCGCGGCACGCCCCGCGCACGTCACCTCACCAGGCCCTCAGTGCCTTCACTTCATCCAAAGCAGCCAGCGGCGGGCTGGCAGCTATAACGGCAAACCATGTTCTTCTTGTGCCTGTTCACAGGGATCCCGTGGGGAGGATAGCAGGCGGCACTGCGAGTCTCCTTTTCTCCCGTGTAATTCGTTTGCGCGTTAAGGGGGGGTCCTGAGCATCGCGGCTCAGGAGCTCTTACTGGCTCTCCAGCCCTCACCCCCTGGCCTTGACCACGGCATCGCGACCTGGCATACAAGCAGCGGCTGAGCTGGCTCAAGGGCCGGGACCTGAGGGCGTAGAGCACTAAGGAGAGCACAGGAGAAGGGAAACTTGTATGGGCCGGCCTAGCTATGCCGCACAAGTTGGCTCGCAGCCCTAGCGCAGCGTCAGGAATCGCCACGAAGTCAACAAGATAAGTCCTGCTCTCGGATCAGCTAAATGTTTGGGCCTAATGGTCACTCACACCTTGCCGCAACCTCGTTGCAGCCACGTCAATTCCCTTTCTTGCCTTACCATGGCCGCTTGGGCGCTAAGGAGGACCTCCTGAGCATCGCGCCTCAGGGGCTCTTACTGGACCTCGGGCCGCACACCTCCTGGCCTTGACCACGGCATGTGACCTGGCATACCAGCGACGGCTGTAGCCTGCCTGGGGACCAGGACCCGTCAGCGTAGAGCAACAAGCTATCGCGAGGAAAGAAAAGGGGGACTGAGCCTTAACGGGACATGCGTTCACCAAATTTTCATAACAGGGAAGATAAGCACAAAAGACATTACAGACCCTTACATGCCTCCACGGGGCACTTCATGACTCTTCGCAGGGAACAAAAGCTAAAACTAAGGGGGATCCTATCTACACCCACCCGTGGCGGACGCCATCATCAACAGTGGGCCACGGGAGGCCGGCACCAACCCCATCCAGATCAGCGGCGGCGACGGCCGGACACCGCAGCTCTGCTCCGAGCGCGGCGAGAGCTCGGGTGCACGTAGCTGTCATCGCTCATCTCCGGAGTCTCATAGAGCTCAGGAGAGCTGCTGGACTCCCAAGGGCTGCTGCTGCTGGAGTGGCCGTGAGCGGAACGCGCGTCAGCCTCACGCTCCTCTCCGGAGCAGCACTCCAGGCGGCGGCCCTCCGCATCGAAGACCTTGAAGAAGAGCGTGAAGGCGCCGTCGTACTCAAAGTGGATCGCGAGGGCACCCCTCGCATGGCAGACCCGCGCGATCTCGCCCCAGCCGCGAGTCATGAAGATCTTGTCGGTGGGGACCGCTTCGATCTCCGCTCCGGTCGCGGGAGCGCTGTAGTCGGCGTGCTGCATCCAGAGCTCGAGAGGCCCCCTCGGCGGGATCACGTCGGAGAAGGACCGCGAGAAGCAGATCCAAGAGCTTGGAGGCATCGGCGCCCACAGCACCAGCTCGCACGAGGTGTCCGCCGCGTGGATTCCAGGGGCGACGGCGCGTGTCACCGTGGCGCGGCAACCCCAGGCGCAGCATGTGCGACGCTGCTCGTCGCTCCGTCCTCCTGATCCCTCGGCTCGGGCATACAAGGTTAGCGGATACCCTGGAGGAGGACGCTCGCACCAAGGCCTCGTCACCACCTGCATCACCGCTTCATCACGGCGGTGGACCGACCTCTTCTTCAGCGGAAGTGGCCCCGGGTCATCCCGGGGGGCCTTCCCATTTTCTTCAGCAGAGAACCTTCTGATAGGCGCCACTATTGTCAATAGGGGAGCAGGGAGAAAAGAGCAAGCAAGCAAGGAAGAGATGGGCGACGGGGGCATCGCCCCCCTCCCCATTTATAGCGAAAGAAGGCCAACCGGCGCCTTCCACGATCGCTGGTGATGATGGTTTTCCTTGGATGTCGCATGTACTTGTCACGTCGTGCAGTTGCCGAGGCAGTGTGGGGAAGCGGAGACGCCCACGTCCAATCAACCGCCATGCGTCAACCGAGACCGCAGGCTTTTGGGGCCCGCGGTGCTCCGTACTTGACCCTTGGCTTCACCCCGAAGCCAAGTCCGAGCGCACCTTGGGCCCGGGGGCTACTGTCGGCGTTCTGGGAACGGGGGTCCCAAGACTTTCCTGCCTACGGCGTGGCTAAGCCAGCAGGCCGTACGGCCCATCTTCATCAACAAGGCATCCAAGACCCTCGCGAGGGGCCAAGCCTCGCGAGGTGGACGAAGTAAGGCCTCCTCAGGAGTGGCCTAGTCAGGCAGGCTCACGAGGAGCGGAGATATCAAGGCGGGGCGAACCTCACGAGGCTCTCGTGACGTGAGCCATGACGATCGACACCAGGCGGGCGCCAGCGCGCGTAGTGTCCTTGTTTCCTCTTTGGTGCTAAGGAAGAAAGCGCATGCAAGGAGTCCCGAGGCATCAGGCAAAGGTTGCTATATCGGTGCAAGGAGACCAAGACCAGGAGGACGGCAAGACGGAGGTCATCGTGGAGCCCAAGACGGCGTCACCACCAGAGCTTTTTGCAGGTGAAGACCACTTTTGTCAGGATAGCTTGTACTAGCTGTCCCCCTTCAAATTTGCCCGCCGTTGTTGGCTCCCTTCCCGCTCAATATTTGGGAAGAGGACTAGGGCCTATATAAGTAGAGCTAGCCACCACAGTAGGGGGGATGGAGCAGTTCATCCAGCTGTCACCCGCTAAGACACCAAGCACAAGAACACCTCACCCTTAGGAGGCTGGTCTTCCCTCTGTACTGTTCATCATCAGCCCAAGAGGCAATCCACCACCACCACACTGGAGTAGGGTATTACACCACAACCGTGGCCCAAACCAGTATAAATCTCGTGTCTTTCTCTGTTGCGAGTTCGTCGAGTTCGTCCGCGAGATCTTAGCGAGCTAGGGCGTAGATCGGTAGGAGGGAAAGACTTCGCGCGCACCATAGTGTTCGAACCTTAAGGGTGTGTCGGAACCCCACATCCGACACCCATAATGTAATAAATATCGATATAAAAGCATGATGCAAAATGGACGTATCAACTCCCCCAAGCATAGACCTCGCTTGTCCTCAAGTGGAAGCCGATAACGAAAAATATGTCCACATGTTTAGAGATAGAGGTGTCGATAAAATAAAATACGAACATGAGGGCATCATGATCATTCTTAAAACAGCAACATATATATATATATATATATATATATATATATATATTGTCATATGATTTCTTATACTAAAGTAACAATCTATTCACAATGTAAAGTATGAATCAGAAACTTCATTGAAAACTAACAAACTATAATCTCGGTCATTGAAGCAATTGCAATTTATCATAACGTGGGAAAGAGTCAATATAAGAGCTTTTCAGTAAGTCCACATACTCAACTATCATTTAGTCTTTCACAATTGCTAACACTCACGCAATACTTATGGTATGGAGTTTTAATCTGACATAGAGAAAGATAGGGGCTTATAGTGTTGCCTCCCAACCATTTACCTCAAGGGTAATGTCAGCAAATAATAGTTCTACATCCAATTGGATATATATATATCAGGATCTTTCCAACACAATGTGCTTGCCAAAGGATAAAATGTAAAAAGGAAAAGGTGAAGATCACCGCGGCTCTTGCATAAGGTATAAGACAAGAATAAAAGATAGGCCCTTCGCAGAGGGAATCAGAGGTTGTCATGTGTTTTTGTGGTTCGATGCACAAAATCTTAATGCGAAAGAACGTCACTTTATATTGCCACTTGTGATATGGACCTTTATTATGCAGTCTGTCGCTTTTATTTCTTCCACATCACAAGATCGTATAAAGCTTATTTTCTCCACACTAATAAATCATACATATTTAGAGAGCAATTTTTATTGCATGCAACAATGAAAACTTACTTGAAGGATCTTACTCAATTCATAGGTAGGTATGGTGGACTCTCATGGCAAAACTGGGTTTAAGGATATTTGGAAGCACAAGTAGTATCTCTACTTGGTACAGAGAATTTGGCTAGCATGAGGGGGAAAGGCAAGCTCAACATGTTGGATGATCCATGACAATATAATTTATTTCGGATATAAGAAAACATAACCCATTACGTTGTCTTCCTTGTCCAACATCAAATTTTTAGCATGTAATATTTTAATGAGTGCTCACAATCATAAAAGATGTCCAAGATAGTATATTTATGTAGCGACCCGACCTCAAACGGTCAAGTCTCTGTGCTTCAGTGTCATCCATGGATCGGTAATGCTGACACAGACAGTACTCGAAGGATTTATAACAGAGTGGCAATCACACACTTATTACATCGAATATCTCAGAAGAGAACTTATTGCAATAAATATGGCTTAAGGCCATCTAATACGGTAACAGTGGAAGGCTTGGAAGATAAAGTGAGTCCATCAACTCCAACGACATAGCTGAGCTGCACGACAACGACCTAGCGAACCATACTCCTCGTCTGAAAAGTCTGCAACATAATACGTTGCATCCCGAAAACGGGTCAGCACATGGAATATGCTGACAATGTAACACAGTAGAGCAATGAACAGATAAATGCTATCACTACATGCATATATGGCTGGTGGAGGCTCTATGGTTATAAGGTTTTTGTGAAAAGCTAATTTTTTCCTACAACAAAGGAATCAATATTATTTGACTATCATGGTAGTGGAAACATTGAGAATGGTACCCCCATCTCAATCCCAATTAAAGTAATCATTAACAACCCAACATATTAATTTAGAGTGATGAGATACGATAGGATAATCCAAGTACTAGATACTCAAGATGTCCATAACCGGGGACACGGCTAACCATGATTAGATTGTACACTCTGCAGAGGTTTGCACACTTTTCCCCACAAGACTCGATATCCTCCGTTGGATTTCTCGCACTACATGGTGTTTGAGAAATGGATGACCGAGACATAGTCTTTCAGAAGCATTAACTCTAACCCCGGGTAGACAGTACCAACCTACATCCCTCTACATCTGCTAGCCTAACATTGGAAGAGGTCATGCAACTTACTCAAACTATGCTAGAGCCCATAATAGCTTGTGGTTGCACATGGAAGTTTCTAGCATGAATAATCTCACGATCCCTTTGAGCCTGGGTGGCGGACCGTAGGATGATCACACGGATGCCCCGGGATCTCCTAGGACAACACTGGATTCCCCAGGTGCCCAAACAAGCAATCCACCCAGATGTGTATTAAAGTAGCCACCTTAAGTTGAACCATTAATTAACAACTCACATCTGTCATGGATACACTCAAACCCAGTCCACGTCTACGAGCATAGCATGGCAATATAAGCATAACGTAGAATTAACTCCCAAGGGTTTGATAATAAAAAAGGTAATACGTTCTACCTCATTAACTACTTCCCAACCCACATCTTAATCACATCCTAATCATGCAGTGTTTGAGGATTGGAACTAATGCATAAAAACTGGGTATGAAAAGAGTATGATCAATGTGTTACTTGCCTTGCTGACGATCCACAAAACCTAGAGACTCGTAGTAGCACGATTCGCACTCTGGCAATTCTATCGCAAGGCAAACAATAGCATACATAAGCAATCAAGCAAAGATGCATGGGTAAAACTCAAATAAGAAGATCTAACCAGGAAGTTCAACTTAAGAACTCCGGCTTGCAAAAAGAATCAAATCAAACGGAGCAACGAAACTCAAACTGCGAAAGAAACAAGATCTGTTTACTAATCTGGACTAAAGTCAAATTTTACAGTATCAAAATCTTGTTCAAGTTAGTTAAGCATAAAGAGGGCTTCGAGACGAAGATCTAGGCGCTTGAATCGCCTGATTCCGATAAACGAGCGAAAAGATAAACTAAAATGAAAATCGGATCAGAAATCGCGGTCGAAAATAATCGCGAAAAACCCGAGAAAAAGAAAAACTGAAGAACAGGCTAACGAACGAACGTTCGCTGTCTGCGACTAACGGGCGAAAACCGTTCATTAAAACGAACGTACGGACGTACGTCCGCTAACTAAACTAAACCGAGAAAACCGACGAACCGATCTAAAAAACGAACTAGGGTTTATAAAAAAACCGAATGGTTTTAAAAGAAAAACGGCAGCGGCTACCTCGAGTCCGGCGGGATTCCGGCGAGGCGGCGGCGGGCTCCGGCGAGGCGGCATGGATTTCCCCACGAAGGAGACTTCCGTTGGGTCTTGGTTTGGGTATGCGGGAGGGATGTGCACCACTGCCCAATATTTCGAGGTGGATGGGGTGATCCTCGATTTGAGCAACTCGTACTGGGGTGGATGGGTGGCACTCATGGTACCGCAGGTAAAGTCCCACAATAATTTAACGAAACTACCCGGGGTTGCGTCTGGAGTTCTCAGATAAATACTGGGGGTCGGCATGGCAAAGAAATGGCTGTGAGAGTTGTGCACAAGGTGAGGGGTACTCGGCAAATTCACGAGGTGGCCTTTTATATAGCATTGGGGCTGGGTTATCCACCGGTGTGAAGGGTAACTGGTTGTCGATCCTGTTCTCGGGTCAAAGCCACAGATATACATATCACATAAATGTGACGCATTACTGTGGGTGTCGTCGGGGTTGGTCTTGGTAGCTGCGCCCGGAATTAAAAAATGCAATTGTACGCCAACGTACATATGCATAGCTACTACTCCAAAAATAGGGACGCACAAGCAGACAGCATAATATAAACGCGATACAAATCACACCATTACAAGCGGAGGTAAACAAAGGCTTGATACTACTCAAGAGGCTTAGTCTACTTCGTTAATGTCTAAGTGGGCTGGCCTGGCGGATGCCGAGGTTTCTCCACGGGTTTCACCGTCGGGATTTGCTGGTTGAGGTTGAGGGGCTGCAGGGTCGGGGTAGTGGCTATGACCATCGCGGGGGTTGTTGGCCACAATCCCGTTGGAACGGGTTCCCAAAAGGTGACGAAGCACTTCTGGGGACACCAAAACACTCTGGTTGATGGCTGGGGCAGACCTCAAGGGATCGATCGGGTGTCCGAACAATACGACTGGGTTGTCGGCGTCGGGCTCCACTTCTCCTCTCGCCGGGGCTCGGCGAACCAGTTCTCCACGAGCTGCGATCAGATCAAGGGTGACCTGATCGAACAGTTGCTCTAGTGCGCTTACATAGCGCACCAGATGCAATAGTGCAGGATCTGTCTCGTGATCTCCGTTGGCAACCTGGGGCGGCCTACCATACCCGTCATGACTGGGGTAGTAGTAGAACGAGCGACAGTTAACTCTAGGCGACAAGTGCCGGAGTTGAACTATAGCTTCTCGAGCTGCCAGTTGGATGGCTTGTGGCTCAAAGGAAGTTGTCCTTCCAGTGAACCTGTAGGGGCGTTCTGGCGATAGACCCCTACCATAGATGTGCACAGTGGCCCAGTACTGACGGCTCTCACCGTACATGGGTCCTTGGTACACAACATATTCAGGGGGCTCTTCTAACGCATAGGCACGGCGGGTGAGGTTTGCGAGCACGGTCACAAATCCTCCAAGGTTGGTTGCTGTGGTCTCATTGTGAACAATGGGGCCAGGCATCGTGGCTTGGTTTTGGGAAAGGGGGCTGTGTTGTGCGGTGTTGAGGCTAGCGTGCCCTTTTTATAGGAAAAGGGGACGGAGTCTTCCTTCGCACGCTTGCGAATGAGATGTGTTAGGCGTCGGTCACTGGCGTGTGATCGACGGGCTAGGCTGATAGGTTGGGCACCGTCCGCCGAAAGGCGTCGGGTCACTGTGGGGCTATCTTACGCGAGAAGCTCGGCCGGGGTTAGGTTAAGGTCTGGTGGTTTGGTTAACCTAGGTTTATTGACCTGGCTAAGATAGGATTAGCCAATGGTCAGCCTGGCTCTGATACCAAGTCTGTCACGACCGGATTTTTGGGATATTTGTTTCCCAGAAAAACGGCCTTTGTGCTCACCAGCCCCAGGATTACTGTTAGCTGATGAGGCACCAACTTGATACAAGAATTCCAAGCAAAGTACAAAATATGTAGTACAAGACCATTGTGGCCTAGGAGTACAACACTTGGTTTCTAGTGGTTGATGGCGGAAGCGGTTTGTGGTTCATCTGCGTCTATGGGACTCCATTTCCCACAAGAACAGCTGACCAGGATAACTCCTATCTTCGCGAGGCTGCTATCACCTTTACAGGGGTTCCAGGGCTGTCGTCGCAATGCTATCTCCGTGCGCGAAATCTGGCCAAGACAATAGCCAGGGACAAGCTAGTGAGTACGTTTGAATGTACTCGCAAACATTAAGAACACGGGTATAATATAATAAGAGATAATCATGCTCCGAAAATATTTTATGATCATAACGTCTGTCACGAATTAAACGAAACTCTGTGATGCACGCATGCAGGTAAAATATGAACATGCAATACGGGAGTAGAAATAGAATGCGCTGGTTGAGTGTCTGAAATGACTCCTCGAAAGGGTGCAAATAAATTAACAATGCCGCAGTCGGGCGTCTGAGCGACACCACATAAAGGGCTTATAAAGAATAATTAAATAACAAGCAAGCCGCAGTCGGGCGTCTAAGCGACGCCACATAAAGGGCTTATAAGGAAAAATTAAATAACAAGCATGCCGCAGTCGGGCGTCTGAGCGACACCACAGAGAGGGCTTATAAAGAATAATTAAATAACAAGCATGCCGCAGTCGGGGGTCTGAGCGACACCACATAAAGGGCTTATAAGGAAAAATTAAATAACAAGCATGCCGCAGTCGGGCGTCTGAGCGACACCACAGAGAGGGCTTATAAAGAATAATTAAATAACAAACATGCCACGGTCGGGTGTCTGAGCGACACCTGAGAGAGGGCTTATAAAAGAATAATCACAGTGAATATCCAGGAGGTAGAACCGTCCCAGGGATACTCAATAATTCAAATAAAGTAACTGGTTAGTCCACAATAACAATAATCAAAATCCTCATGTATCATAGGTCATAAATAAAATCTAGTCTAGCCGTTTCTCCATCCGATGACCGCCGCTAGATTCTAGTTTAGCCGTTTCTCCATCCGAATACCATTACTATGGCCCAGTTTATCCGTTTCTCCATCCGAAAACCGTCACTAGACCCATCTCAGACTGAAGCCCTTACTCATGAACATGGCTATTCAAATAGATATGACCTCTGTAGAGGGTGTACTCTTTTCCCACGAGTAACGGATTTATTTAGTCCATCGGGACTAATTCCGCCTACGGCCTTTTAATTGAAAACACGCCTGACCTGCACACACCAGCTTAACTTACTGGTGTCTGGAATCACCCACAACACCTGTCAAGCCAAACTCTAAGTGGGGAGGCTACAACCTCGACGTAGCATGGGATCAAATTTATATACGCGCGCTCTAAGGGGTGCCCCCCTCTCGGTCCCAACCGGAAACACCCATGCCCCCGGACCAGGTGGCATGCCTACCGGAGGCCTCCGGTATCTTCCACCATGGCCTCTCTGTACGGTGTGTGCCTTGGTAAGGGGTTGGCAACTTACTGAACCATACCCTACCCGCGGCAGGGACCAGTGGTAGTACAAAACAAGTAGTGGAAGTTACTAATCAAGACTCGACCTACGGCCAACTCAGGAGGTCCATGTATTCTCCGAATGATCAGCATAACCAATACATTTCCATTAACAGATAAACTCATCAGTCATCAAGCCTCACCATGCCATACCGGACATACTCGTCTCAACGAGGAACTAGGGACAAGCTCGTGTCTACCCAAGACCACGACTTTCCTGGCTTCCTTCCGGTATGCAAGAGAAGCTCACGAGGATGATCACTAACACCAGCATATCCATTACTATCAGCAAAACATCTCCAATATGCACTCATGTGTGTGACTTTATCGTTACATAAAAATAACGTATGCTCCGAGTCAAAAAAAAGGTGTTGTAACTGTATCAAAACACCTCACGAAAATATTATGCCAGATTTCAGAATGCTTGCCTTCAAGAGTATGCAAAGGGTGCACTTTTTGAAAGCTTTCTTCTCTCTCCATTTCCTATTTTGAAAAATATTCAAATAACAAATATTTCAAACACAGTGCAAAAAGTTGTCCCAAATATTTTTGAAATAAATCTTAAAATAAACTAGATGAAATTTGAGAGAGGTAGGAAAAAGAATCAACTCATTTGGAGTTTTATTTTAAAAGATATAGCCAGTCAAAGTTTGGTCAAATCTTTGTTTTTAAATAAAACCAGAAAAAGGAAAACGTTTCGGGGGAGAATACGCTTTCGAAACATAGGAGACGTACTCCGGGGTTTTACGCGGCCACTTAAGCCAGCGTGGGTGGCGCGAGGGTCACTGAGAGTGGGTCCAGAGGGCCCACTGGTCAGGTTTGACCATTCTTCCCTCTCCCTCCTCTTCTCTGCCCGAACGGGAGCGGGACTCCGGCGATCGCCGGCGACGAACGGCGGCTCCTCGAGGGCACCTGAGGGCAGGGATGGACCCGCCAGACCGGGGCGGTCCTCTCGGTGGTCGTCGGGTCGACGGTGGTGGGAGGAGTCACCGGCGGCGAGCTCCGCGGCGGAGGGGGCTACGGGAGTGAAGTGGGTTTTGGGCTCCGGTGGTTTTCGATCGAGGCTGAGGCGCTGGGCAGCTCCGCAAGGACAAGGGGAAGCGGTTGGTGGCGCTGGATGGGCGGGGGAGTGGCTGGTTGCGACGAATGGCACCGGACGGCAGCGGCGGCCGAACCGGCCGGAGTTGGGGAAGATGGCCTCTTTCGGTCAATCCACTGCTAGGGAAGCTCTAGGGGGAAGGCCTGAGGTCGCCTGAGTGCTTGAACGAGTTCGGGGATCCCTTAAATAGGCGCTCGAGGCTGATCCCGCGGCGGCCGTGGATAAGAACGCCGGCGACAGCCATGCTGTAGCTGCAGGGCGACGTGGCGGCGACGAGCGCGTGTCGACGAGCTTCAGGATAAGCTCGAGCTGTTCACAGGGGCAGCTGGCGCGCTTGTGTGGTTTGGGCGGCGCCGTCCATTGCAGAGGCTCACTGCCGACGCCGGCGTGCCGCCAAAAGCTCTGCCAGCGGCGCTGTAGGGCGCCAGGGGTGGCGTGGAGAGTGGGCGAGAGTAGTGCGCAGTTCTGTAGGCGTGCCAGGGCCATGTGCGGGACACGGCGGGGACGGCAGTGCGGCGCGGCGGCTCGGTGCGCGCGCGTGCAAAACGTGCGCTCTGGGCGCGCCCAGAGCACGCACGGGACATGCTCGACGAAATGCCAGGGCAGCCTAGAGTGCGAGGGTGAGTCTGGCAATTAACAGGACTAGGATAGAGATAGCTAGGAGTTTAGTGGACAAGGTTGCTGGGTCAGTGGAACAAGATCATAGTGCAAACTAGGAAACATGCCCAAAACTGACTGTGCACACCAAGTGTTCGACAGAATGCCAAGTGCATTTAGGCAACTCTTGGAGTGGCCAAAATCTCCAGATCAGGGTCTCTCTAGTTGTAGGAGATGATGGCAAGATCATTTGGGCAAAACCAGAAACTTGCCAGTGCAAGTCTTGCAAAACTCCAGTGTTGGACAGAAGGAAAATGGTCTCATTGCATGCACTTAAAATCCTCCAATGGGTCCACTCTCCTGGACTTAAGGGTTTTGCAGGGAGGGCTACAAGCAGGAAAAAGCTCAGGGGCACTGGAGCAAAATAAACTAGGGTTGCAGTACAAAACACCAAACTGGACCAGAATGAAAAAGAGGTTGATTCACTCAAATTTTTCAAAGAACAACACTGGGTTTTTGCATGAAGTTGAATTATATGCATCTACTGACATCTCCAAACACTTGGAAGAATTTTAAAGAAATATTTAAATAGGTTGTAGTGCAAAGGTACCTACTGGACCAGATTTGAAAAGTTGATGTGGAGTTCAAAAATCTCCAATAACCAGAAGATATTTTCGCATAAAAGTGATGTGGAAACATCACATGACATCCCCAAATTTTGGTGAAATTTTTAAAAGAATTTATCAAATGGTTGCAGTGCAACAGAGACTCCAAATTCATGAAAAATTATTTTAAAAGAATAAAGCTCAGAGAAAACAATCTTGCAATTAAATCCACTGATAAAGGATTGTTTTATAGAGAGAGCATGCAAGTCCAATAATACCTTAGGAAAGTTTTCCACTTGAGGTAAAAATCCACAATATCAAAAGGGGTAAATCTTGACAAATGGAAAGTTTAAATTCCTGGCAAAATTTTAATTTATAAAACAAGGTCAAAATTTTGGGGTGTCACAGGGGAGGGGCGTGCGGCCCTGCCCTGGCCTCCTCTCCTCTCTTCCACCTAGGCCCACTAAGGCCCATTAAGTTACCGGGGGGTTCCGGTAACCTCCCGGTACTCCGGAAAAATCCCGATTTCACCCGGAACACTTCCGATGTCCAAATATAGGCTTCCAATATATCAATCTTTATGTCTCGACCATTTCGAGACTCCTCGTCATGTCCGTGATCACATCCGGGACTCCGAACAACCTTCGGTACATCAAAATATATAAACTCATAATATAACTGTCATCGTAATGTTAAGCGTGCGGACCCTACGGGTTCGAGAACTATGTAGACATGACCGAGACACCTCTCCGGTCAATAACCAATAGCGGAACCTGGATGCTCATATTGGTTCCCACATATTCTACGAAGATCTTTATCGGTCAGACCGCATAACAACATACGTTGTTCCCTTTGTCATCGATATGTTACTTGCCCGAGATTCGATCGTCGGTATCTCGATACCTAGTTCAATCTCGTTACCGGCAAGTCTCTTTACTCGTTCCATAATACATCATCCCGCAACTAACTCATTAGTCACAATGCTTGCAAGGCTTATAGTGATGTGTATTATCCGGACTAATTCATGCACACAAAGGCAGAGGAGCGGTGGGGCCGAGAGGCATGAGGCGCACGTCGGGGGGATGAGGATCCCCTGACGTGAACAATCCTATCATTCTGTCACTGACATGTGGGACCCCCAAGCGTGGGTCCCACCTGTCAGCGAAGGAAAGGCAGGGTAAGGCAGTGATAACCACGTCAGAGGATCCATGTCCACGTCGGGGGACGTCGTGCCGTGGGTTGGAGCGGCGCGTGGGAATCGCGTGTGGGTGTGGTAGTGGTAGAAACAAGAAACGTGATGGTCACCGTGGTTCAACTTCCTTGGACAAGCTATCATGTTTAATGACATATGTATATCAAAACTAGATTGTTTATATTTCAAGCACGTGAACAAGTATTATTCTACTACTTTGGATCCATTGCAACGCACGGGCCAGCACATTGGTAGTAGTAGTGTCTATCTCTATCTCTAGAGGCCTTCCCTCATTCATCCTTTTCTCTCACAAGATAAACTACTCATACAAATGCATCTTGATGTTCCATGGAACGCACGAGGATGTTTCCTTGGGGGTCTCTCCAGCGCGGCATGGCCATATAATTGCAAGTTGACGCCCCTTGAGATGCCGACGTTGAGGGGCACTCGGATTTCCTCCGATGAGCAGGTAAGATGAGTTTGATCACGTAGTAAATGCATTCTAAAGACTACTTATGTGTCCATTTCCTATTCTCCCCCTGCCCACTGTTTCACAGGTTAGGCTCGGTGCGAGTGGAGATTGGCTTGCATATGTACGGGAGGGTACCAACATCAATTTGCACAACATTTACAACGGTGACACCGTTCCCGTATAACCTTTTCCAACATTGGGATCAGCCATGCAACGGGCCACCGCATGAATTGGTATGATGGAACCACGGTGAGATTGAATAAGATAGCACGAACCTTGCACATGGCGGTCAAAGGTGGACCATGTTCTCTGCGGCCGATTTGTTGCCATACGAGTACGAAGACGCTGTGCTCCTTTCTAACCGCATCTTCGCGGTGACAAACCAGGGGACTTGTTTCATATGGGACACATCCTACGATATACTCCCTCTCTCCCAGTTTATTTGTTTTGAATCTTTTCGTTTTATAAGTTTCAAATTCAAATTTAGAGCTCCCCATCACATGTTGAGATTACAATGTCCATTAAATCGTTGCGTGCATGTATAGTAAAGAAACAAATCTCGAGTTTGGCACGAGTTCGTGCAGCGGTAGCACCACAAGGCCTGGCGCATGAGTTACATTTCCCTCTCAGGGCCCTCGGGACTGAGCTTCAGCGCCTTACTACACCTACCTTCACTACAAAAAAAATACACTTCCGTGATGATACGTGTTCGTCACAGTAGGTCGCGTTTTTTGTCATGCATGTACATCCATGACAAATTTATGACAGAATCAAGATAGTCATACCTGTGCTGTCGTAGAAGTGTTCCATGACATTACCAAAATTATCATCACGGAAGTGTCCACTTCCATGACGATAAATCGCGCGTCACAGAGAAGTGCTTTCGTCAAGGGTGACCGACACGTGGCATCCACCGTAACGGAACGCCGTTAAGCTATCGGGTCGGGTTTTGGATCCGATAACCCGTTAACAGCCCCGACCAATGGGAAATTTCCACGTGTAAAATTCTTATTGGCTGGACGAAACACGTGTCAGCTCGTCAGTGGGTCAGATAGGCGCCTATGATATGTCGACACGTGCCACGGCCCACCACTGGCCCATTTAGCTTACAAAGCCGGCCCGTTTGACTTGGTCGAAAGTTAACGGGCTGGCCCATGAAAAGCCTGTTAACGGTCTCTTCGCAAATAGCCCATTTTACGGCCCGTTAACTCACGGCCCGTTAGGCACTAAAGGAAATCGGCCCAACAATGTCATGTGGGCCGTCGAATATAACACCAGCCCATTTCACTTTCGGCCCATGTATGGCCGACGACGTCTTTCGGCCCATATGAGGCCTTCGTATCTTTCGGCCCTTTACAGGCCCACGGTGACTCTAGCCCATAATGAACAGTAATTTTATTTGTACCCGTTAACGGCCCGTGATTTACATGGGCCATTTCCAGCCCGTGTTAGCTTTCGGCCTATTGACGGCCCATACGTTCTTGGGCTCCTTTTCGGCCCTCGATTACTTCCGGCCCGTTACTGGCCTGTTCCCCTAATGGGCCAAATTCGGCCCATGGCAAGAGTCGGCCCGTTACTGGCATGTTCCCCAAATGGGCCAAATTCGGCCCATGGCAAGAGTCGGCCCGTTACTGGCCTGTTACCCTAATGGGCCAAATTCAACCCATGGCAAGAGTCGGCCCGTTTCTGGCCAGCCCGTCCTATATTCTGGCCCATTAACGACCCGTTATGCCTGTGACAGAATTAAGCTTTTGCAGTCCTACGGCTTGTTAACGGCCCGTTACCGTGCTGGGCCGATACCAATTACGCCCGATTACGGCCCATGTAGACCCATTTATCCGACGGCCCGAGGCCCACCGATTACAGGCCCATTTATCGATGGCCCGAGGCCCACCGATTACAGGCCCATTTATCGACGGCCCGTAGGAGACCCATGGATCCTACGGCCCGTATATGGCCCATGGGTAGTTGCGGCCACTAGCAAACCAGGGAAAAAGAAGACTAGGAAATAAATAAGGCCGAAACTAACGCTAGGCTATTAAGGCGATTGCACAGATTACATCCACTCGGCATCAAAGATCGCCACCAGTGCAAATATAGGGAACACCCTACACTATACAAAAATGGCTTGCTGTTTTCTTCAGTCGGTGGCTGCACGTTAAGAATAAATTTTGTATCGCACCAAAACAAATTACAACTATATAACAAAAGGAAGGTTGGCATAAAACTTAACAGTCTAGCAGATAAATGCACCACCAGAAGTTCAGAAGCTCGGTTCATTTGACCTGACTGTTACGTTTTCATGTTGTATTGTCCGATGGAGCACCATAACCCTCACCTTCATTTCTCCTAGGCTCCTGAACAACATAGCAAATGTCTGATAGTCTGGTTTCAAAACCATGCATATCTTGACGACATTGAGCAATGTTTCTCCTTGTTTCACAAAGGGCCTCTGTTAGGGAATGGACTTGTGTCTGGAGCGCAGATACAACATTGCTTTGAGCTTGCATATCTTGATCATGAGGCAGTTTGGACGATATTGCCTTAACAACCAACCCAGTATTACGCAGGAACGTGCTTTTGGCACTGTTAGTGGACAGGTACTGACCCACTGCAGCAAGAGCTGACATTGCGGTTATAGTTGCCTCGCCACCTTCAGAAGGTGGCGGTTCCACCATTTTTTCCATAGCTCGCTGAAAAGTTGAGGTTTTACATTACTAGTACCAGAACAGAAGATATTAAGGAGGCAGCAAAACCAAACAAAATAGCTTTGGTCTATATACAGAACTTATTCTGGTGAACCCATGTAAAATATTAGTTGTATTTTATTGCAAAGTACGTAATAAAACCAGGTTCCAAACATATGACCATGTACCATCGCTAATGTATTGTCTATTTCTTCACATTGTATTGAGGGCTAAGGATAAAGAGACGAAGTTTATAATACGGTAAGCATAGTATGACATCATTCATATCACAAAACAACTGAGAACAGACAAACACGCAATTGTAACGTTGTGTGGGCAAGTCCAGCACGGAACTAGATTACGGGTCAAGATCAAAGGAACATCACTCCTCCCTTTTAAACCTTGTAAGGTGCAATGATACGCTAAGACAATTGTGTATAAATTGAAAAGAGTAATAGACATTGGCTGCAAACCATGCAGTTCAAGGCACAAGTCAGAGTAAGTAGTAGTTAAAAGGCATGAGGATTAAGGACTTACAACAGCGGCTTTGACTGGTGTAGTCATGCCCTTCTTCTTGCTGGTGTGATAGTCCTTGAAGATTTCCACAGCATTTGGTTCAGGTACTTTTTGGTCCTTGCGGGCTTTCCTCTGCATTTCGAACAAGTCAATATAGATCTGATAATATGGTACAGTGAAAAGAGTGAAACAGCAGCTAATTACAAGAGCCTCGCAGTGTGCAATATAGCTACGAGATCCTGTCGTCTGTTGGAATTTCACTTTCGTACGGTTGGCCTTGTTCTTTGAACAGTTCACCTACAAGAAGATAGATTTGTGTGGCACATGCGTCAATAGGACTTAAACATGTGATCTGATCACATATATATAATGTACCTGATACTTCGGATCAGACCAGTGTTTAACAAGGCCCCTCCAGTCTTCATCCGATATATTTTCCACTGGAGATGTTTGGGAAAGTTCACTGTTAGCCTTGCCTTCAAAGTGAGTTTTCCTCAAGTTATACCGATACTGTCGCAGAGCAGACTTGAAAACATGGGTGCAAGCTTGTTTCGTTGCATCATCTTGGCTATCCAGCTTGAACCTCATCTGTTGAAAATTATGGGAGTCTCGTTATCAGCAACCTAGAAAGCATGGGACAGAGCAAGACGATATTACTAGTTTCCATACATAACCATACTTATAGATAAATGGTCGAGGAAGGTGTTGAACTGGGTTTCGTCTTTGTCATTCCTGTACTGAATCCATGTTGGGAGGATACGTACATGACACCTAACGGCAACCGCTGCCTCTGATACTAACTTGGCTGACTCTGTAGCATCACGTGGCCTTTTTAAACCTGCCTCAAAACAGATCTCCATTCTTCCTCCTCTAGATTTAGTTAACCTATCGAGCATTATCCCTGATGTTTGTTTCCTCTTGCGCCTAGGTGCTAGTCCAACAACGAACATAGGAAGTGTTAGTGTACATCAAACTGTGAGACTACATATAAAGAAGCATGCAACTATAACTTGACTCCAGCAACTACCTTCTTGCTGTTGAAGCTCACAAGGTTCATCTGATATTGCCAACTCGTCTTGTGTCAAGAGTGCTTGGGAAGTAGTGTCAGGTGGCAAGGGAGCTTGGGAATGTGCTGCTAGCTCAGTTAACTCACGAGTAACTCGTGCAGCTGGTAGTACTGTGGTAGGTGTTGCAAGAACTAGGGTTGTCTCTGCTTGTTTGGTGGCAGCTTTTTGTTTCTGTTTGGCTTTTTTTGCAGCTTGTGTAGCATGGGATGCCCTGTTTGTAGAATTTTCCGCTGGACTTTGACCTTCTATTGCACCATCAGTACTAGCAGAATCTGCAGGATTCATCCGCTTCTCATTCCCTGCCATTCTGTGTTTCTTCCTCTTTCTCTGTGCCATGTTAAGTCAAGCTGACAAGAAAAATGAATAACAATTTAGTTCTTCAGAACAAATTGATGCGTGATGCAGACGAACTGAACTTTGATGTTAGACAACCACATGATAGGAGGATGTAATATGTACGAAAAATAGGACGGAAGAGATAACCAAACTATGATGTGTAAACTAAGCAGAAGACATTTCACCAAATTAGAAGCAATGCAATGGAAGGTAGACACCATATGAAAGATGCTACAAATATCGCTCTGCCAAGTTAACAGTGACTCATCATAAATGGCGTTTAAACAAATGTGAAGTAGTACAAGAAATAAATCATATGCAAGATGCAAACAACATCACACTACCATGTTAGAGGTCTCTCGTCATTAGTGCCATTACATATTAACAGCATTGCATATTCACAGCTTATGATGTGTAAACTAAGGAGAAGGCATTTCAACATAGAAGCAATGAAAGCTAGACACCATATGAAAGATGCAACGAATATCACTCTACCAAGTTAAAACTATCTAGTCATAAGTGCCATTCAACAAATTAGTAGTACAAGCTAGAAAAGAATGCGAGATGTAACCTATATCACACTTTGAAGTCAAACGTGTCTTATGATAAGTGATTGTTGCAGGTTACACAACAGTAGTAATTTGATGTAAGAACATGGTGTGATAGACATATATTGTATGCTCTAGAAACAGGAACACGTGTCTTATTCAAGTATAATGTGTAAAGTAAGCAGATGGAATTCAACAAAATTAGAAGCAATACAAGCTAGACATCACACATAACATGCAACCACATATAACAGTGCCAAGTTAGAGGGAGCACCAGTGATGCTGCACTAGGGGAGACGTGCTCATCATAAACACAGCTTTGTTGAGTGTCTATGCATGTGTTGTCTTGGAAATCATCTTGGGGGTGTGGAGGAGTAGAAACTGTAGAGGCCCTCCGTTTGGAAGGAGCACCTTTATCCGCTGCCTTGCTAACTTCCTTCCGCTTTATTGATTTTGAATTGTCAAGTAAAACCGACAAGAAAAAGCAATAAAATTCTCTCTTCAGAACTCATTCATGCATGATACTGACAATCACTACTTTGATTTAAGGCAAACACATGATACCAGGATGGAATATGTACGAAAAACAGGACGACATGGCATGTTCACAACTGTTTGTGTAAACTAAGCAGAAACCATTCCAGCAAATAAGAAGCAATGCAAGCTAGACACCACATGAAAGATGCAACCAATATGACTCTGCCAAGTTAAAAGCGTCCCATCATAAATGGAATTTCAACAAATTAGAAGCAGCGCATGCTATAAATCATATGAAACATGCAACTAATATCGCACTGCATATACTAAAGGTGTCTCGTCATATTGATTGATGCGGGATACAAAAAAACAATAGTTTTATGTAAGGACATGCTTAATAGACAGATGTACTATGTACTAAATACAGGAAGGCATGTCACATTAACAGGTATAATGTCACATTTACAGGAGTATAAGCTAAGAAGACTAGCACATGCAGTTTAACCAGATTGGAAGAATTACAATCTAGACACCATATGCAACATGCAGCAACATATCACGCTGCCAAGTTAGAGCAAGCACCTGCGATGCTAGTGTAGGGGAAATGTTGTAATCAACTACAGAGCTACGTTCACTATCTTCATCTAGCATTTCTGTTTCTTGAGAATCATGTCGGGAGGCTGACGCTGCATTCTTTAAATGAGGAGTAGTCCCCTTGCCTGCCTGCCTCGTCATAAGTGATTGATGAGGGATACACAAGAACATTAGTTTGATGTAAGAACATGGTTAATACACAGATGTACTAGTATGTACCAAAAACAGAAAGGCATGTCATATTCAAAGGTATAATGTGTAAGCTAAGCATATGCAATTTAACCAAATTGGAAGCAATACAAGCTAGACATCCGGCTGGAGTGGTGAACATGATCATCTAGGACCTGAGAGCCTGGTGGGAGGCGGGCTGCTTCGCCGCCATCGCGGCTTTTTAGTTGGCTTCCAGGTGATGCCTGTCTTTGCTGGGCTTGTCACTGGCTCGGCTAGTGCCCTGACTAGCTATTTGTCTTCTGGTGCTCACGGGATGGTGGTTCATGTAAAAAATATCTTTCCTTATCTTAATAAAGACCGACTTCGGCCTTTCGAATACAAGCTAGACACCATATGGAACATGCAACCACATATGACACCGCGAAGTTAAAGCAAGCACCTGGGATGGTGGTTCATTGCGAGCGAGGTCATCAACTCCAGAGCAACATTTACCGTCTCCATCTGCTGACACTGCACCCTTTAAAGCGTTGTAACGTGCCGTGCCTAGCCGCGTAGAAAGCTGGCACGACTTGTCTCTTTTCTTTTTTGCTTCCCTTTCGGCAGACTCTGGAATACCCTTGCATAAAAACACAATAGTGAGAGTATGGATGAAGTGTGTGCAGAACTAGTGCACTGTAAAAGTAGCAGATAGCAGGTGGCTGAAAAATAAATGACAGGAGACATATGATAGCTCTACAACATTGCATGGGAAACAAAATTAGATTCTACTCCGTATGATTTTGTAATATATGAGCACAGGAAATGCAGGTACTCCTCCAGCACACCACCACATGTGGTCATATCTAAGATAACAGTCGACTGAAAATAAATAGGTCAGTCGATTTTTTAATGAACCGTCCGATCTATAAGGAACGGGCAGATGGCCTTCGTCTACCTCCCGCCAGTCACTGTTGACGATCTTTCTCGAACCGCCAGCGACCACCGGCCCAGACCCGTGCCTCCGCCGCCCCGCCCTCCCATCGACCTCACACCACCGCCGTGCTTGGCAGCGCCCCCAAGCCATCCCTTTAATCCCGGCCGACCTCCAGATCGGGCGCCAGTAGCTCTAGGCCGCAGACGCCCCTAAGATAAACACCAAGGCGCTGCTTCCCCGGCGTAATAGTCGTACTAGCGCCTGTTACGCCGGGGAATGCTTCCGTTAATTGGGAATCAACTGGCCAGAAATTGAAATTCAGGGGGGCGACGGACCTCTAGCTAAGGTGAAATAGTATATGAGGAGAAACCTTGTGCATCGCGAGTTACTAGGAACATCTAGTATCAAGAAGAAGCGGTCAACTAGTGTCTTCTGTGGGGTGAATACCGTGCAAGCAGAGACGTAAGATTTGCACGAATAAGGGAAGAGGAGTACCTTCTTCGGTTGCCGGTGTGGTCACCTCCACATGTCGCGGCGATCTTCTTCTTTTTACCAGGGAAACCGATGTTCTGGAGGGTGCAGGCTTGGACGAACCCATGGCCAAATTGTTGACTGTGTTGCCGTGGCCGTATGTCAGCGGAGGGGAAGCAGATCCGAGGCGGCGAAGGACGGCGTAGCAGGAACAGCTCCGGTACGGTGGAGGGTGGCGAAGTTGGAGCGGCAGCGGTGAGGCGCAGGATGGAGTGGTTGAACTGGCTCGGGTACGGACGGCTCGGCCTCGGCTTCAACTACTAGCCGTGGAGGGCATTGCGGTTGAGGTTGCGGTGGACGACGACGTCGGGGTATCGGCTCCGGCGTGATGGAGGAGGGCGGCGGTTGATGGGTGGGATGGGGTGGCGGACGGAGGACGCCGGGGTTTCGCGGCTGGTGGAGAGGTAGTTTTGGCGCCCACGGAGTACGAATGGGGAATCGGACGGGTGGGGGAACCATGTTTCGGTCTGGGACGCGCTTGTTTTTGGCTTTTTTGAACAGAAGATGGGACGCGCTTGTTTGAAATTTGGGGAAAGTACAAACTTTGCCCCCCTCTTAAATTTCAGACCTACTGTGGGTCGGGGGTAGGATGGTAATCCCAGGTGTCCCAAATAGTGGGCGGGAGCGATTTCGGCCGCGCGCATGTGTGCTTAGGCGGCCATTGTGTATGAATGTTTTTCGGAGGCGGTTGCGTGGCATCTAGATGAAGCGACAAACCTACCCCGGTTTAGACCTTTGGACGTCGGGCCGGTAGGTTTCACAGGTCGGAGTTATTAGAAAAGTAATTTCCTTGTACTACCAAACATTGGTCTCACGCGGTTTCGGGCGAGTAGAGGCTCTTTTGGCGCTTCGTTCGAAATTTTGAAACACAAGCATTCACGTTTAGAGTACTCTTGAACTATGAGGATTGACCTAAATAGACAACGTTATATTTGACCTTGTATGTTTGAAAACCTCATTAAATTATCCGCTTCCTTTTGAAATTTTGACACTTGAAAATCCTATAACTACGATTATTTTGGAATGGAGGAGCTAAATTTGAATCTATTTTGTACACGACTACATATGCTATTATGTACAAAATCAGAGCAAAGATTGGTACCCCCATAGTTTAGGTATGGTTTACAAATGCCATGATATCAAATTCAAATAATTGAATGGACTTCATGTTGAATTCGATTTTTAAACCACCTTAGGTTGAATTCAAATGTATGCTAGTTCATAGGTAGCTATTTATAAATGTCCATTGTGTAACTTTCGTATGTATAATGTGCTTTACACACACAACATGAACTATACTCACGTTTATATTCAATTGCTAAAGCGATGCATTGTCTGGAGTTCAAAATACTAACTATGTGGATCAATTGTGTCGAATAATAACATAGACATGCTCAAATTCGATAGAATCTAGATGTCTGATGGATCAATGACCGCTCCTTACGCGAATTGCAAATATCATGATCCCATCCTAATATTTGGATACAATTTATATCTTTAATCAATGTGTAGAGCAGTCTTTTACATGTAGTTTCACTCTCCATCGGTGGTCTCTCACACATGCTCACACACTCTCTCCCGAGGTGTCTTTCTCGCACACATGCTCTAGATATAACCCTCGCTCCCTCTCGTAACCATTTACAACTGTTTTCACTAACCTTTATCACAAGCACTCTTCCTCTCGCAAACATACACACGCACAATCCTCATCGACCCTTTCTATATACATGGACCTGCCTACGTGTCTCATGTACGCACATTATCTTTACGCCTGTCTCTCACGCATTATCTCACACCTCTCTTCCTAATCGACGAGTATGATTCTAGCAGAGCATTTTGTAGGATGCCCCTTAAAGTTAGGTTGGATGAATAGTAATATCAGAGGTAAAGGGGTTACCTTAGTCCAAGAACCTAGGGTTACAAATCCTAGCCGGCTTTGTCGGTGGACACAAAGTCCTTCACAATTCTACTATCTTTGTCTTGTACGACTAGTCATCCATGGGTCTTCCTAAATGTGTCATGGGCCGACCAATGTGGCGCAGGACGGAACCGAACGAAGGGCCTCACCTCGACCCACCGGACCTCACGCGGTGACACACCCTCTGCCCCCACGTCTCATTATCTTCTCACACCCACACATACCAACACAAACACCACACACACAGAAAATTTCTCCCGGTGCCTCTATTCCCTCCCCCCTTGCATATACACACTCAAGGGAATGGAATCTCTTGTCGTGACGTCATATTCGTCTCTCTCTCTCTAGACCACTCTCATTTCTCATGCTATCTCTCCCACGCCCCCCCCCCCGTCGGCCCCTCTATCCATGCCTCTCTCGAATACGTAATACACACACATACCTCTCTAGGCCCCGCCAAATGCATCAACTACACATTCACACATGTTACATCACGTACCCCATTGATCTAAAAAGCCCTCTCTTCACGTTTATTTCGCATACAACATTCCTTTTGAATAAAGTGTGGCCAAAAAATTATTTTACAGTTTCTACATATATACAACATTACAAAGTTATATGGAGGAGTACGAACGCTAATTTGCATTGCATGGTGCCCACAATGATATTTATTCCGCACAGTGAATTTGTATATTTTTATACTATATACAAAGTTAGTCATAATAAAGAGAAACGAAGAGCATCTCTCTCTCCATCGCATACCCCCCCCTGTACGCCCCTTTCACGTATGCACACAACACTATCTCCAGGTCCTCTAAAAGTAAGCCCCCAGAAAATTCACGTGTGTTTCACCTTTCTCTCGCGATATATGCAATGATGATCATTGTATTTGAAGCGAAAGCATGATACATACATTGGACTTCATAATCCACTCATTACGGTCACCGTTTACGTTTACTGGTTATTATACAGTCACGGGCTCACCGTACAACTTTGTATTTGCTCATGACATGACTAGTTGACCAGTTAAACACTCCACGTGGCACCTCTAGTGTTGCATCACATTATCTCACTAACATCGTGCCCACCTGTCGACTTGTATCTACTCTACATCTACACTATTATAAAATACATAAAATACACTCTTATAAAAAAACAGAGTTGGTGATGATGGTGTGCCTGCCATCCTGCAATATAGGCCATCCGATTTATATCTGACGGATAGGAAAGAAACTATGGCAATTTTGCAAAAAGGTACCCACATACCTCTCCACATTTGCAAATAAGGCCTTCCCTCGTTCATCCTTTTATCTCATAAGATAAACAAGTCATACAAATGCATCTTGATGTTACGTGCAACGCACGGGCATCTTGCTTGTAAGAATGAAAACAAACGACAAAAAAATATTTTGATGGTGGTTCGAAGTCATGACCGCGGGCACAGCGGACAAGGTGGCCTTGTATTGGTATGTTGAGCCATCTGTTTTAACACACATGAGCTGGTGTGGTGATTATACACACACGCACGCATGCACACGAACTCCATCCACGCAACACTCACACAAACACATGCACCCACGCACGCACGCAACACTCACACGTACACACGCAGCCACGCACGCACGCAACACTCACACGCACACACGCACGCATGCATGCACACACCAGTACACCACACGACAAACACACACTCTCACACTCAAGTGCTCAACCTACACGTGCATGCGCACACATCAGGCCCTGACAGACACATACACAACCAAGTGATTCCCGCGCACGGGTTGGAGCCTTGTCGCGCCTGCGTAAATTTGTGTTTAATCTGACCTTTTCCCTATGCGAACTAACAGGTGGGACCCACAAGGAACGTGGTCAATTTAACTAGTCAACATGGCGCCACGCAGACTATTTGGCCGGTCAACAGAGTGCAATCCGATGCTGAACTGTGAGCAAGTGACCGGATAATCACCGCAAAACGTATATAGTGATCGTAATCAGCTTATTCTGAAGTTCGGTGACTGTATTACGCTTTTCTCTCTGTAGGCCCTCCAAAACTACATCTCTACACGTTCTCGCATGTTACATCTAACAACTATGCAATACAGCACTACTACAACACTCTAACACAATAAATCATATGTGTTTTTAGTTTTACTAGATATCATATTGTTACTTATAATTATTCAGTTTGCATACATTAAAATTGCCTTTGAAATGTATGGCCAGTATCATCTACCGCGCAGGAAAAATCCCGCCCTTTCCTGTTTAATCGGGTTTGTATCGATGGATCGTGCGAAACAGCAAAACTATAGTACTATACAGTACAAGTGACAGTTCACTGGGCCGTCGTGTCGTCTACTCCTCCGTCGTAAGAGTGGAGCGCCCGCTTTCATAAATCTTCTAGTCCCTTTCGCCGACATGTGGGACATCAAGCTACCGGGTCCACGTGCCATACCGGAATACAGTGCAGAGTAGCCGGGGTGAAGCACCCCAGCCATGGCGCCGGCGTAGTAATGAGCAATGAGGCGTCAAATCACAAAGATGCACCTTTCCCGCAGTTAAGTTGGAGGGACGAAGTAATAATGCTAAAAAAGAAGTTGGAGGGACGAAGCAACCATCATTTCACTCGTCGCTGAATCCGCTTCTCCCTCATCTTCTTCAACTTAACCACGTGTTGTTTCTGCCATTGTTCTGCCTCATGTGGGATGCGGATCAGCTTGGTAAAGCACTGACACATGGGACCGCATGTTAGCAAACCGCCAGGACAACGTCCTCCGAAAATAAGAAACCTCCCCCGCCATCCGCGCAGCAAAATCACCTCCTTTTTACTAATCTTTGATTCTATAATTTTTTAGATCAATATAATTGAGATTTGTATAGATAGCACACAGGAGCAAAACCAAGTGGTACGGTTAAGGGCATCCACAATGTGTAGCCAAATGTGAAAATAGCTTTTGGCATCGTGGGAACCATTGTGGACGGTGTTGCCAAAGCCAAAAGATGGAACCGAAGCTCCCTGATTGATTGATTGAAGGAATAGAAAAATGCAACGTCTCTCCTCTTTCTCCCATGCTTGGACGCATGTAGTACAGTATAGAGCACAGAGTCTACTCCCCTGTCCCTTCTATCACAAATCACAAATCAGTGAGGCGTCAAATCACAAAGCACGGACGAAGCAACTATCATTTCACTCTTCGCTGAATCCGCTTCTCCATCGTCTTCTTCGAGAAACCATCTCACCGCACTAGTACTCCTAGTAGTAGTACTACTAAAGGACTTCCTGGATGCAAATAAGGCGGTTGTCTCGGCTTGCAGGCGGCACTTGCGAACGACTTACCGTGGTCTCCCTCAATGGTGTTCTCCGTCGAACGCACTTCGCCAAACCACAAAAAAAAAGTCGTCGACGTCACCGCAATGGGCAAGGAATTCAAATATAGTTACTACCTCCATTTTTTTTGTACACAAGGCCAGTATATCAAAATTACAATTTGCAAAGGGCCACTAACACTAATCGAGGCAAAATTGATGGGGTTAGCAACCAAGGACATTAATATCCCCTGCATGCATACGGAAGTGAGAAGGTTCGTTTGCATGGCGCTGCATTAATCAAGCGATGAGGAGTGAGATGGTTAGCTCTTTGGTCTTTCGAGAAAAAAATACGCATTAATTGACACGTGAAACGAGGATTTGTATCAATTAAATCCCGCGAAGGAAAACCCCGCCTTTCTTTTTTAACACTAGTACTCCTAGTACGTACGTACTTATCCTGTTTGGGTCTAGGCCTTGCATTGCCAAACTTTGCCACACATTTTTGCCAAGCTTGCCTAAAGTTTTCAAAATGAGAAGGAGGTACACTTGCGCACGGCTGTCGCGGTCGCACCGCACCCTCACACGGCCGCTCCTACACGCCGCGGTCGCACCGCACCCTCACACAGTCGCTCCTGCACGCCGCAAACCCAACCGAGGGAATGCACCCTCACTGACACGTGCTGTCGCATGTGAACAAACCAAACTTAGCCATCCTATCGCAAACACATAATTTTCGTTCATAGAGTTTTTTTATCCAACCGCATGTTGGGGAGTATCCGTGCGGCCCGTGCGGTCGTTTGTTGGGGAAGAAGAAGAGGTGAGGAAGAAGGAAAGAAGGGTTAGGAGACGTAGGATATTCATCCAACTGCCTGAAATGGTAGACTGACCCAAGTCAGGCGACTTGCATAACAAATAGTATGTTTTTACACAGCAAAAGATCCATAAAAACAACAACATAAAGAAAAACTATCACTGCTCGCGGAAAGAGACGGCCTCGTCGTCTTTGGCTGCCGGCGCGAACCAGCCGTCGCTGCCGACGTGTGTCTCCGCACCGTGGTTGTCCTCGGCCTCCAGCTACTCGTTCAAGCGGAGCGTGCGGGCGCTCTGCACGGACGAGAGCACAGCCCGGTTCAAGTCGAGGACGTCTGGTTCCGCCTGCAGGAGGGCCTCGATGGCAGCGGCATCCGCGCGCTCCGCGTCGAGTCGAGCCTCCGCCGCCCGGTTCAAGTCCAGGACTTCCGGTTCCGCTCTGCATCGAGTCGAGCCTCTGCCGCCCGGTTCATGTCCAGGACGTCCGGTTCCGCCTGCAGGAGGGCCTCGATGGCAGCGGCATCCGCGCGCTCCGCCTCAAGTTGAGCCTCCGCCGCCCGGTTCACATCCACGACATCCGGTTCCACCTGCAGGAGAGCCTCGATGGCAGTGGCATGCGCGCGCTCCACGTCGAGTTGAGCCTCTGCCTCCCGGCCCTCCTTTAGTATTGCCATGTTGAACCGCTGGTCCGCCTGCACCATGGGGGACTCGGACGTCGGCACGAAGTCGACGTCCATCGTCTCATACCCATCGGGGGTCTTCTGTGCCGCGACCTCCGCAGTGAACATTGGATCGGCTTCCTCCTCCTCATAGCTTGGCTCTAGAGAACTCGGGGATTGGCCCGCCGCAAAGCGATCTTGGGAACGAAGGTCTGTGGTGCCGACCACCGCCGCGATTTCTACGCGGCGCTCCGGCATCAGCATCTTGTAGTAAGTGATCTTGCGGCGCACCATGGCTTTCCGGTGAACTAGGGGACGCTTGATGCGGGCTAGGGGATCGAAAGGTGGGGGAATGGGCTGGAGATTTGGTGTGGTTTTAGGGCAGTGGCTGCCGTAGGCCGAGCAGCGAAGGTTCTGGTGTGAATAGTGGTTCCGGTGACGACCAGTCAATCGATTTTGACTGTACATCGCTCTTGTCGCGTTCGTGTTGCAGCCCGGCACGCTGGACCCTCCATGTCGCTCACCGAATGGAATGCGCTTCGTCTTGCGTTTTCGCTCGCTTGTGGGACCGTAGTTGAGAGCAAACCGACGTCCGTCCCCCTCCCCCGCCCGCGTCATTTATTATACCACCACTCACTCCGTTTTATGCGGATTAAATAAAAACAGAGGGAGTATACTACGGATGAGGATCCCCTGACGTGGCCGAACCCATTGAGTAACTGACATGCGGGGCCTAGCAAGCATGGGGTCCGCCAGTAAGTGACCGAAAGGGAGAGTAAGGCAGGGATACCTACGTCAGAGGATCCACTTCCACTATACTACTTTGACCAAATGTTAGAGTAATAATATATGACATGCAACTTACACAAATGTTAGAGTAATAATATATGACATGCAACTTACACAAAGCATACAGGTTCTAATGCGTTTTTCGAGGCTAACTTTAACCAAATGTTAGAGTAATAATATATGACATGCAACGTACACAAAGCATATGGTCAATTTCGTATGTGAAAGGAGTTTCCAATGATATAATTTTCACATTATACATCTCATGTACTCCCTCCGTCTAGGTGTGTAAGTCATCTTACGAAAACCAAATAATCCCAAAACACGTAGGCACGGTGCATTAACTTCTACCTCGTTTCTTGTTTCTTGACATATGAACCAATAAGAGATGAGGGTGTGCATGCTTTTAATGACCTGAGACTATCAAACATGACATGCAGTGGTTAGTTCATTGCATGCAATACTATTAATTAGCAAATAAACATTAATGTCTCTCGTTTTCCCCTCCTCCTTGGTCACGGTGCACAGCCTAAGATGACTTACTCACCTATGTGAAAGGAGTACTATTAATCTTGTCAATAGTCAAATTGGAAACCATCTCGAGTACAAATCTAGGAGTACGTACAAATCTAACAATATTGATTGGGCGTTGTTGAAAGCTGATACCTTTTTTATCATAGTAGAGATACTTTGAATACACATAAAACTTATATGTAAAGTAGAAAGGATAGGAGGGAGTATATTGTACGTTAAAAAACGAAACGAACATTGAATACCCTTTATATATGATTTGCGGATGCTATGATCACCGGTTCAAAATTTTGAATCCGCCTTAGGTATCACGTGCCCCCACTCGTTCCCTCTCGATTTTATCTCGGGGTACGGAGATCTATTGAAAGAGGACTAGGGTGGGCACATGCAAATGATACTCGGCGGAATGTTCAAATGAGGCATGCGGGAGGATGGACTCGACTGGAGGGCGACATGATCGATGGAGAAGAGGGTTGGAGAGGAATGAGAAATAAGCAAACGCCACATGATTACACTTGAACGGCTCAAATAAACAATAAGTTGTCTCGCTTGGCCTACATAGTGAAAGGCCTAATGCGCAACGCGGAGCACTGACGCTCGAATATGGCCGGGAAAACAGGGAAACCGACATGTGGGGCACACCCGTCGGGATGACGTAGCGCAGACTAGTCCAACGGAGGAGCTGGCCCACGACCTCCTCGCCACCGACAACCGTTCATGTGGGTCGTTGGGGCCAACAACGGGGCGCAGCTCCAGCACCGCCTCTGGACACGGCGACCGCGGTGAGCGACACGCTCATATCATCGATAGACACAGTCGGTTTCAGTGTGCCGAGGGTGGCGTCAGTGCTGTGGCACGACCAACGGTATGTTTGGTTTGTGCCCAAGGTTGCCCCATCAAAGCATTGGGTAGCCAAAATTTTGGTTGAGGTATTGGTTGCCCATGATTTGGCCGACATTGGAAAGAAAAATGAACTAGAGTTGGCTAGAGTTCATTGGCATGCCAAAGAAATGGCAACCATCCAAACAAAGACCAATCTTTGGGTCATGACCAAAATTTTGGTAAGGTGCACTTTGGCCACAATCCAAACACACCCCAACACCCGGCTCGTCGAGGATGCACGGGGCGCCGCGACGCGTCCGCGGAGTAGTGTAGCACGGCCAACTGCATCCTCTGGACCTGAGACCATGCCGGGTCGTCTTGCTTTTTCAATGACATGCGGGGATCGCATTTGAGCAAAGGGCATCTCCAACGTTGCCACGACGCAGCTGACTACCCTGGCACACCAAAGCCCTCGTCCCTCGCGCCGTCGTGCGGTGCGTTCCCAGCCGGCGCCAGCTACCTGCATTCATGCCGTCCATTCGTATGTCGTCGTTAAGAGGCTCGGTGCCCGAGGAACCAACTCCGGCAACTTAATGACGCACCCGGACGCTTGGCCTCACCGGAATGCGCTACTTAAAGCGGCAACGCCCAGCTAACCTCCACACCATAGCGCATCGTCCTCCTACCTGGCACCACATCCACCATGACCGCAAGTGCGAACACTCTGCAGGAGAGCTTGTCTTCGGGGATGAAGCTCGAGGTCGCTGCCCTCGCTCAAGTCGCCTCTCGCGACGCAATAGCAGCGTAGCCGGACGCGGACGCGACCGCACAAGCGGTGGCCACGCTAGCGGCCAACGACAAGAGCACCGTCAGCCACGCGTCCTACTTGCCGCCATCCAACGTCCGGCACCGCCGAGGTCGGGGACTCCTCCGAGGATGAGTAGGGCATGGGAGGCGGCAGGGCATGGTGTGCCAACTGGCCGGTCCGTATCCCGTGTTCTACTCTTCCTCGCCGGAGACCGCACCTTCACTTCACGGGTCTTGAACCCCGCCCCCGTACATAGAGATCGCAGATGGAGGACGTCAGTCGCCGCCGTAGAATAGGTTTAGGGTCGGGTTTATTTTATTTTTCTGTCCTATAAAAGTTCGAAATGTAATGAAAATCTGCCGTGTTTGCATTAATCTCGGCCGGTGTATATGAACTTTCACAATAATATACATATTGTAGGAGTACTAGCAAGACGCCCGTGCGTTGCATGGAAGATCAAGATCTTGTGGGGGGAAAGGATGAACGAGGGAAAGCCTTATCTGCAAATGTGGAGAGGAGTGCGGGTAAATTGTCATAGTTTCCTTCCTATCCGTTAGATATAGATCGGACGGCCTATATTGCAGGATGACGGGCACACCATCATCACCAACTCTGCTTTTTATTGAACCGAGACAAATCTAAAAAACCCAACTGAGCCAACCTCCCAGCATATCGCGCGGGAAAAGACCCGGCCGCGCCGTTTTAGTCGGGATTACCGGATTACTAGTAGTAGTATCGATGGATCGCGCGAAGCAACATTTTTTTTGAGGAGGCGAAGCACCTAGTTTAAAAGGAAAAAAGGCGGTACACTCACAGCACTCCTGTCGCGGTCGCATTGCACCCCACACACGTTCGGTCCTGCACACGGCTCACGCAAACGGAACGCGCTTCGGCTTGCCTCTTCACTGACACGTGGGACAGCACTTGGAGAAACCGACCATGCGCCAAACTCCCCCCGCCCACCGCGCGAAAATCCTCTCCCCCCCCCACACACACACACAAAAAAATTCCCCCCAAATTCGATTCAACCGCCCTTCGGCCAAATATTCCCCAAACCCCCGTCCCCCCTCCACTCCATTCGCTCCGCCAAAGCCGCCCTCCCCGCCGTGCCGATACGTCGGCGCCGCGGTTCGTCGAGGGGACGCAATGCGATCCTCTCGCTCCCACTGTACGCTCTCGTAGACTGCCGTCCTCTAGCCGCGCCGCCACCGCTAGCTACGTTCTTGTGGAGGCGCGCGGCGGTCAGCGCCGCCACCGCTGGCGACGTTCGTGTGGAGACGCACGGCGGTCAGCTTCTCCCATGGTACGCACATTCTAGACTGAGGCCCCGTTCATGTCGGTGTAGCGCTGAATGTTAGCTGATAGACGCTGTTAATCTCACTGTTTGCCGAAGTAGTTTACTGTCAATATGCTCTGCTTAAGAAGCTTCCTTGCCCTGTTCTGCACTCAATCTGCTTAGCTGAGATGGCATGCCAAGGCTGATTAGTTGCTAAAATATCCTGCCATATATTTATTGTGACGTAGATTGCCATGGTCTAGTAGCCAATCTGTTAGGTGAAATAGCTCTACACCGTTTTATACTCGATCTTTGTTGTTGCGATGGCCTTCGATAGTTCGATGGCTGTGTGCTCGGCCTCATTGACTGCTGAAACAGCCTGCCATAATTTAGCACTCAAATCTGTTTGCTGAATTAGCTTTACATATATTTCGTTACTTAGATCTGCTCGTCCAAATATCTTGCCATAGCTTTAGACATCGACCTAGGTATTTTTTTTCTGGACTTCATAAAAAAGCATATATGTTTTTCCTGTAATATCTAGTAGAAGAACTAATTTGTATGTCTAACAGATGGACAGGACTTGGATAACTTCTGCTCAAAGATTCTCCGCTGCATATGTCGAGGGGGTTGAAAACTTCATGAACTTTATCAGAGCTGAGTACGGTGGTCCGAAATCAGATGTGTTGTGCCCGTGTAGCAATTGTATGAATTCAGTTACAAGACCCCAGTCAACTGTGCAAAATCATCTACACTTGTATGGGATGTCGGTCACATATACTAGGTGGGTTCATCATGGTGAAGCTGTGAACGTCAATGTTATTGACTGCGTGGAAGCAGCAGATCACCATCTTGATCAGCCTGATGCTCAGGTGGAAGAGGAGGAGGAGGTGGTGGTGGCGGAGCCAGTGAGTTTGACCAACATTGAAACAATGCTACGAAATGCTCGTGCATTCCGTGAACTTTCACCTGCAGAAGAAAAACGGTGGGCCCGCATGTTGGAACAATGCAACGTTGCTGTCACCCCAGGAAATAAGCTGTTAGTATTCTCAGCTATGGTCACCTTTCTTCAGGTGAAGACATCTGAGCGGATGACCAACAAATCATTCGATGCGATGTTGGCTGCTTTCCGCAAATCTTTCCCAGATGCGTCTGAGCTGCCACACACCTACAGTAAAATGAAGAATTTCCTTCGTGGAGTTGGAATTGGATATGATATGATCCATGTTTGTAAGAATAATTGTGTTCTGTTCCGGAAGGATTATGCCAACTTAAGTGAATGCCCGAAATGCAAATCATCAAGATGGAAAGATGGCGATGCTGTGAAGAGGGTTCCTCATAATGTTCTGAGACATTTTCCAATTACACCAAGATTGCAGAGGTTGTTTCATGATGCTGAAACAAGAGAGGATGTACTGTGGCATTCTAGGAACCAGGAGTACAGAGATCAGAATGTAATGAGCCATCCATCTCATGGTAGTGAGTGGAAAAGCTTCAATGATAAACACAAAGAGTTTGCTGCTGACCCGAGAAACATTAGACTTGGCTTAGCTTCAGATGGATTTAACCCATTTGGCCACCAGAGCGCCACATATAGCATTTGGCCAGTGCTTGTTATCCCTTACAACATGCCTCCAAATGTCTGCACCAAAGAATCAAACTACATGATGGCCTTGCTCATCCCATGTCCAAAAAGTCCTGGAAAGGATTTTGATTTGTTCATGGAGCCCCTTGTGGAGGAACTTCAACAGCTATGGAAGGGTGTTCTCACTCGAGACCTATATAGCAGCCCACCAGCTGATTTCTTTCTGTTTGCTGTTGTAATTTGGTGCATCCATGATTATTCGGCTTTGGGCACTATGTCAGGGCGAACGACACATGGTTACAATGCATGTGTTCGCTGTGACAAGAATCCGCTGTCATACGCAATACTTAGCAAGATCTGTTACATTGGACACCGTCGTTTCCTTGCCAAGGACAAGCCGCATCCTAGAAAATACCGAAGACATGTGTTCAATGCAAAGCATGAAAACCGTGATGCGCCAAAGAGGCTCACCGCCGATGAGTTGCAAGTGGAATTAGAGAAGGTCAGGCATATTACACCAGGAAACCATCCTGGTAATGGTAGCAGGAAAAGGAAGCGTGGCACGGTAGAAGAGAGATTATTGTTTACCCGCAGGTCCACTTTGTGGGACTTGGAGTATTGGAAAGATTTGGATCTGCGGCATAATCTTGATGTGATGCACATCGAGAAAAATATATGTGACAGCATTATCGGCACACTTCTTAACATTGAAGGCAATACGAAAGATACCTTAAAATCTAGGATTGATTTGACACACCTAGGTATCAGAAAGGATTTGCAGGTGCAAGATGAAGGTAAACCACGGGATATGGCACCAGCTGTGTACGTCTTGGACAAGGTAAAAAGAAAAGAATTCTGCGAGGTCCTGTCACGTGTGAGATTCCCACATGGATTTGCTTCCAACCCTGAAAGGAGAGTCAGTGCAGATGGAAACAAGGTACAAGGGTTGAAAACTCATGACTGCCACGTCCTACTTCAAAGGGTTTTACCTGTTATCCTTAGAGGATTGGGCCGCCCTAACTTATACAGAGCAGTTGCAGAGTTGGGACAATTCTTCAGGGAACTCTGCAGTAGAAATATCAGGATAGATGCTTTGGGGCGTCTTAGAGACAAGATACCAACTATCCTATGCGACCTTGAGAAGATATATCCTCCAGCCTTCTTTGATGTGATGGTGCATTTGGCTGTTCATCTACTTGATGAGGCACTACTTAGAGGTCCAGTACAATATGGCTGGATGTACCCTATTGAAAGGCGGCTAGGCACTTTCAAGGGCTATGTTAGGAACAGAGCTAGACCCGAGGGTTCCATTGCAGAGGCCTACATTGCTACAGAAGCGTTGACATTCTGCTCAAAATACATTGAAACAGCTGATCAGCTTAGCCAAGAGGTGGGTGAAGACAATCCCGGGCTCAATGTTTTTGATTATTCTGTTCGAGTTACAGGGAAGAGTCGACAAGAGGACAAACCTAAAGATTTGGACAAAATGGTTTGGTATGTGTTGAATAACTGTCCTGAGATACTACCTTATATCAAGTAAGTGTAGTACTGCAGCTTATACATCGTAATCTACTAAACTTGCAGCACATTCTTGTATATTTAGATGTTTGACGCGATCACTATGTTGTGCAGCATCTACAAAGAGGAGTTACTGCCGCAAAATCCAAGAAACATTGACAAACTGGTTATGGCAGGATTTGCGAAATGGTTCAAGAACCATGTAAGCTTTTGAAGTGCACTGTCAGTTTTTTAATATATTGAGTACATAAGATGATCAGCTTGTCTATTTTCTAACCATAGGTTAAGAAGAAGCGGGAGGATGGGCAGGCAGTTGATGATGCCCTTTACTCACTAGCAATGGGTCCTGATACTCGGGTAAGACATTATGAATCTTGTGTTGTTGGAGATGTGCGCTACAACACCCTTGCACGAGACGAAGGCAGGAAGACACAAAACAGTGCCATCATGAGCACGGATACGTATGACAAAGAGACAACTGAAATGTATGCTAACATAACAGACATTGTTCAGTTGTAGTATATCTCCAGTTTCGAGGATCATCGGTGTGTGGTTCTGTTGTGCTGTCGTTGGTATAACCTGTTTTCCAGGATCGCAAAACCCAGAGCTGATGATTATTTCAAATCCATCAATGTCAAGGCAGCGTACCAGACCAACGAGCCTTTTATTTTGGCAAATCAAGCAACACAGATATTTTTCTTGGAAGACACATTTGCACGTAGCGATGAATGGAGAGTATTGCAAAGGTTTGAGCAGAGGAATTCGTTTAATGAAGTTGCACACAAGATGATGCTTACACTGCTCCTGATGTACAAGATAACACAGATGTTCCTAATATCTTTTAGAACCATCACGTCAATGACGCCGGCGAAAAGATTGCCTGTCGTGCTGTGGACATACAAGAGTTGATCAAGAAGAAGCCAACGTTCGAGGACGTTGAGGACGAAGAAGAAGATGACACCGTGGGGAATTATGATTCAGACTGATACACATGGCAAAGATGTTGACGCTGCTGCTACGGATGATGATTACATTGCTTTTGTCGTATTTGCCTGTCAGAAGACGTTTTTTTATCTACTATGTGAAATTGTGTTTGCTATGACAACTGAAACCTGATGAACATGTTGTTTAGTATTTTGTTGTGAGAACATCACTTGTTATGTATGCTGATTTGTGTTTGGTGATTGTATGACAACTAAAACATGATGACATTGTTGTTTAGTTGTACTCATATTTGGCTGTGAAACTTGAATTTCATGACATAGTTTGCTGTTGGACTGCAATTTGCTCGACATCTTCGAATGAGAATAAAGCTGACCCGACAGGGCCTCTGCTATTTATTTATTTATATGAGCAAAAGGGGATACCCCCTGATTTCCGTTAATAGAAATCATTAGATGTTCACAACACTACGCCCAGCCTGCTACACAGGTTTCATTCATTACTAGTTTCAGCAAAGTGCTCATGTCGTAGCCACTGAATACATCACGAGTGCTACATACACTTCAAATAAAGAGACAATCATCCTACAGAGCACATCGATTTTGCCCATTATCTTCACAAGCTCTTTCATCTCCTCATTGCTGTTAAGGCCGTTCAGCAGCTGTTGCTTGGCCATGATCAGCGGAACTGCATCTTTAACCTTCTGCTCTGCATCTTCCTCTTCTGTCGTTCCTTCAGTTACTTGTCCAACACCCCAACCTGCTGGTATTGGGATTCCTCGGCTAACCAAATAATCAGCGTAGTTGCATTCCCCCAAATCAGCAACTTCCCAGAAATACAAATCACACGAATCTTCCCTTTTCTGCACGAATCAAATTGGAAGATCATCAACCAACCTATTAAAAAAAATCAACAACTAAAAGCAGCAGAACAACACTTAAACATATTATTACCCCATGATTCGGGCATTTGTAGAAGACTCGGCCAGGGTTGCGGATTGTGGTTGAGACGCGACGGATGACTCTGCGTGATTTGCAGCAGTGGCACCACACCAACGGCAGCGGGTTGCGATGAGCAATCGGCTGCGGTGCGCGTGTCAGCGGGGGTGTGATGAGACCCACAGGAGATGGTACGGGTGGCGACTTGGCGCATATCTGGTCGTTGCCTGCTGAAGAGCAGGTGGACGAGCAGCCAGCGGACATGGTTGCTGCGGCCAGAGCTTCTGATGCTAGGCAGAGTAAGTAGAGAAGAGGAGAACCGAACGTTGGATATGTAAGTTTCATTACTTGCAGAGTAGCATAGCACCATATATAGTCATAGTCTAGGTTTGGATTCGAACCAGCTACAGGAGCACGTCTTTCTTTTTTCTAAAACTCGGCAACGTCTCTTTACTGGTACACTAGCTTGTTCTGTACGCCTTCCCAAGTCTTTGATTTTCTTTCCCTTTTTTGCAAGGAAGGAAGGAGGACAAAATTGAGAGTTCCTCGGACTCGAACCCAAGACCTCTCGGTTGAAAGCCAAGGGTGCTAGTCACTTATGTGGCGAACGTTCCCTATGAGGAGGACGGCAGACGAACGCATTTTCCTCGCAGTTTTCTTCCTATATATAAAAAAGTATGCTACTTGGTGTCCGCTTAGTCAAAAAACGATTGTGCCAACCTTGACTGTTCGATTGACATTCAACGTCTGTCGCGTTTCTTCAGTCTCTTCTTCCTCGAGCCGCCAAAGCCTAACCAGCGCCGGCGGGACCGCCTGCTCCCGTCTCCCACGGCTGGTTGTGATCTTCCCCGGCTCCTGTTCGTTCCCGTCCGAGGCCTCACCATCGTCCTCCACCTTGGTTCGCTCGCCGCGGCGCCGCCCTCCGGTGTTGTCAACATGGTCAACAACCGACAGGAATAAGGAGATGACTGTACATGGTGAGGATGACAGTAGGGACCCAGCAGCGCGCGCAGTAATTTTGTTTTTCCGGGACGGAGAAGGGTATCAACTGGGTTGTGCGGGACCCGTGGCCCGTCTAGCCCAGGCTTTTATTTCATATGTTTAGCACATGACCAGCCCAGTTTGTTTTTTTCCTTTCTGAAAAATGGCTAGCCAGCTATTTTGTTTTTTGCAGAATAACCAACATAGGCCTACTTGCTTTTCTACGCCCTGCTGGGCCGGAAATCTTTCAAGACGAGGAGGGATGCATTTTGCCCAGAAAATGGGCTATAAGTAATAAGAAATGGGCTATAAGTAATAATAAATGGACTATAAGTAATAAGAAATGGGCTATAAGTAATAATAAATGGGCTGTAAAATGAAAAAAATACAGCAAACAGGCAATTAGTTCCCAAATACTGTTTTCTTTCGGATTTTGATATTTTAAATTTCATTGTTTTTGTGCGGGTAAAATTTCATTGAATTTAAATTAAGGTATATTTAGATTTAAAATTAATTTGAATCTGGCTAGAAATTTCGGGCTGTATGCTGTTTGGGACATATTTGGAGGCTGACTTGTGGGTCTACTAGGTTGACGTGTACTTTGGCTTTGTCAACTTAGTCCACAAACGATTCTAGCAGCAGTGACCGTTGGATGTTAATCCAACGGCCGTGCTGCTTCTTCAATATCTGATCTTCTTGCTCCAGCCGCCCAAACTAGCTCCGGTGGGACTGCCTGCTCCCGCCTCCCGTGGCCGGCTGTGCTGCCGCACAGGCCGCACCGCCCCACCCTACTTCATTGCTGGCCAGGCCATTCCTCTACTCACCCACACCTCCTGTTATTTTCCGGCGACGGTAGCCGGACCAGTAAACCCTCGTACTCCCCACCGCGTGGGCAACCATTGCCGAGTCTTCCCCAGCCACGTACGTACAGTGGCCAGTGTGCAAGAAAGAAAATACGGCCACGTACGTACATACAGGTGGGGTCTCGAATGCCTACTCGTGCATACGTACAGCCAGGGCTCATGTACATGGCTGGGTCGAAACGGAGAAACAATGTTGTCGTCGTGTTCATGGGGAGGCAACGAAATGCGTCGTGTTCATAGGGAGGCAATGGAACGCGTGGGAGCCAACCGGCTTGAACGGAACAGCCGATGGAAACAAGGCCTGGCGTACCGCAGAACGGAGGAAACGGCCTTGTGTCCGACCGGCCACGTTCGAAACGGGATCCTGTTCATCGGGAGGGGTCTGGCATACCGCAAAATGGAGGAAGCGGACTTGTGTTGGACCTCCTACGGTCGAAACGGGGTCCTGTTGATCGGGAGGGGTGTGGCGTACCGCAAAACGGAGGAAATGTACTTGTGTTGGAGCGCTACGGTCGAAACGGGGGTCCCTGTTCATCGGGAGGGGTGTGGCGTACCGCAAAACGGGACTCCACGGGATAATGTTCATCTCCACTGTCAACCTCCTCCAGCCTCCACGGGCTACTGTTCATCCATCGTCGACCTCCTCCAGCCTCCACCTGCGACTGTTCATCCACGGGCTCCTGTTCATCCAGCCTCAACCGATACTCCGTCGGCTACTGTTCAACCACCCCTCTCCACGGGCTCCTGTTCAACCACCCCTCCACGGGCTACTGTTCATCCAGCCCTCCACCATCTACTATTCATCCAGCCCTCACGGGGTCGTCCTGTTCATCCAGCCCTCCACGGGGTCCTGTTCATCCAGCCCCAACCGGCTCGATCGATCGGGGTCCTGTTCATCCGGAGGCAACACCACGGGGTCCTGTTCATCCACCCCCACTGGGAACTGTTCATCCAAACCCCCCAGCAACGCTCACTGTTCATCCAGAGGCAGCATCGATCGGCTTCAGTTAGCAGCAGTAGCGAACGAATTGCTCGATCGGGTTCAGTTAACAGCCATCGATCGATCGCTCGGGTTCAGTAACGCGTAGCCTGCAGTGCAATCGCTCGGGTTCAGGAGGCGAACGCCTCGCTCGGGTTTAGTTAGAGCCCAACGCCTCGCACCCACGCGCGTGTGTGTACGAGAGAAATGCGCAAACCTCTGTGCATCGCTCGGCCCCGACCACCCACCGTAACCGGGAACACCCCGATAATTTCCTCGCCCTCGTTTCTACCACGGTTTTTTCCGTCATGGACGACCCAAAGAATGTCATGCAGCTGCGTCTTTGGCCCGCCCAGACGAATAGCTCATTTTCTATCATGATTTTTTGTCATAGAAGTAGGAGCCCACCACATCTATGATGATACTGGGTTTTGTCACAATTATCGTCATAGAAGTGTCATAAGTATGATAGAAAAAAATTCGTTCGGTCCAAAATGTCACAGATGTGTCTTTTTTTTGTAGTGATCGATCCTCTCATCAAGGGAGGGTCAATCTCCATCAACGTCTTCACCAACACCATCTCCTCTCAAACCCTAGTTCATCTCTTGTATTCGATCTTGGTTCCAAAACCTCAGATTGGTACCTGTGGGTTGCTAGTAGTGTTGATTACTCCTTGTAGTTGATGCTAGTTGGTTTATTTGGTGGACGATCATATGTTCACATCCTTAATGATATTCAATACCCCTCTAATCTTGAACATGAATATGCTTTGTGAGTAGTTACATTGGTTCCTGAGGACATGGGAGAAGTCTTGTTATAAGTAATCATGTGAATTTGGTATTCGTTCGATATTTTGATGAGATGTATGTTGTCTTTCCTCAAGTGGTGTTATGTGAACGTCGACTACATGACACTTCATCATTGTTTGGGCCTAGGGGAAGGCATTGGGGAGTAATAAGTAGATGATGGGTTGCTAGAGTGACAGAAGCTTAAACCCTAGTTTATGTGTTGCTTCGTAAGGGGCTGATTTGGATCCATATGTCTCATGCTATGGTTAGACTTGTCTTAATTCTTCTTTCGTAGTTGCGGATGCTTGCGAGAGTGGTTAATCATAAGTGGGAGGCTTGTCCAAGTAAGGGCAGTACCGAAGCACCGGTCCACCCAAATATCAAATTATCAAAGTATCGAACGCGAATCATATGGGCATGATGAAAACTAACTTGACAACAATTCCCATGTGTCCTCGGGAGCGCTTTGCATTATGTAAGAGTTCGTCCAGGCTTGTCCTTTGCTACAAAAAGGATTGGGACACCTTGTTGCACCTTGTTTACTTTTATTACTTGTTACCCGTTACGAATTATCTTATAACAAAACTATCTGTTACCGATAATTTCAGTGCTTGCAGAGAATACCTTGCTGAAAACCACTTATCATTTCCTTCTGCTCCTCGTTGGGTTCGACACTCTTACTTATCAAAAGGACTACGATAGATCCCCTATACTTGTGGGTCATCAATCGCAAACAACACTTGAGCTAGTCTTAGAGGAAAGACTAGGAATCATGATTTACCAGGATCATAGTAGTTATATCATAGAATATAAACTCTTAATTATAAACATGGAAATAAATAATACAATATTATTGCCTCTAGCTCATATTTCCAAGGGTAATGTGTTGAAGATTCCTCACAAACACATTTTTTGCTACATGATTAAGCTAGTGCCAAATTCGATTATATGTTCTTCGATGCCATATGGCATAACTCATTTTTTGGACATAATTTCAGTGTCCTCAGGAGCCAACCGAGACCACACAACTGCAAATACTACAGACAACTTAATCTCGATATGTCCGTCTCTCTAGTACTTGACTACTCTAAAAGTATTCAAGGCAAATCTTAACACAATAACACAGATCCTAACATCGATGGATGAGCAACTGATGCCCGATGATGACATGAGGGCGATGAGTACAAAGATGGCTTCATTCCTCGCCAAATACGTTATCCATGATAATCATTATGGATCCAGGATATCAAACATTTCCTAGTTAATTTTGTGGTTCAATGTCTACGATAGTGCCTTTGCTAGGTGTGATGTCCTTCGGACATGGCAATGTACGTTCAAAATTTGACTCTATGTTCATGTGGGTTGTAAAACCACAACACATCATGATGGTGTGTACTGCACACTATTTGACTCCATATATATGTTCATTATTTGACTATAGGTTCATGTGTGATGATGGTGTACTGCACTTGCTTTTTGCAAACAACCTATTTGGTCAAATGCACGGGGATAATAATTTAAAATGCAGAAATGATTTCAAGCAATCACACACTATTTGAAATAACCAACCGTGTGTGATAATAAAAAGGAGCACACGTGTATGACACGTCAATCATGCGCGATCTCGGAAACAAAGCACATAGGTACGGGATGAAAAACCGTATGAGCCGGCAGACATATCACACAGTCGGCAATAGTAAAACGTGTGCAACCAAATACGAACGCATACCATGAAGCTTTGCATGTCTATGGCGAACAAATATCCCACACAATTTTATCTAGGAAACTGTGTTTGATCACTTGAACCATCCCCAATGATTTTTCAGAGGCTAATGTTTGCGATGAACATTCTATCACATACATTTCATAATACATAGTTGTTTGTGATTCATGAATTATCACACATAGTTAGTCTTCCATAATTATGTGTGTTCCACTAACCAATGCCACACGATGGGATTATAACGATCGTGGTTAATGTCCTGGTCCAGCGCACACGATTTCCCTTATCGTCAGCGATCGACCCCCCCCCCCCATCGCCAACCTACTCGAGCACATGGCTCTGGAAAGTGTCTGCCATTAGGTGTAAAAACCATGTGAATAGCGGTCGGGTATATTACTGTTAACGAGCCGGAACTGCCGATGGGCCACAACGATGTCGAATGGACAATGGGTCGGTGATGGGCCGAACTGATACCCTTCTTATGGGTTGTGGCTCTAAATGGGCCATGTGCAAGGAGGCCATTAGTGAGCCAACCTATTTAACTAAACATGCCACTGTTGGGCCTTGACACGTGCTGCCTTTTCATTGGCATGTATCGTCCATTGGATGGGCGAGACCTATCGCAACACAGAGCTGACGTGTGGTTCAATTGCCGAATGAGAATTGGACACATGGAAAATCGTCATTTGTCGGGGTTGATAGCTTAATGACGACTTGTTATGGTGGATGCCACGTGTCGGTTATCCTTGATGAGAACACTTCCATGACGTGCCATTTATCATCACGGAAGTGTTCATATATGGATTATTGTCATGTAACACTTCCGCGATAGCACATATATGACTATCTTGATTTTATCATAAAATCGTCATGGATATATATACATGACAGAAAAATGTGACCTACTGTGACAAACGCGTATCATCATAGATGTGTTCTTTGTAGTGGAAGGAGCATCGCTACAAACGGTAGAACCTCCATATCCGCACCACAAGCTATTCACAAACCCTAGTTGCCGCCATTTCCCATCTCATCTCAATAGCCACCATCAGCTTCACCACCGCAGCAATCCACCTCCAAGTTAGCCATACTTGTAATCGTGTATCACATCCAACGACCATTGTAAGACATATTATCAATAAAAGCTTTCATCTTGATGTTTTCTTCATGCGAACTGATCGCCATGTGCGAGTAATTTGGTAAGGTAATGAGTTGAGGCATAGCCTTGCAACCCTATGTGTTTGTAAGAGGGATTAGTGTAATGACTTTGAATGAACGTCATGAATGTGTGAAATAAAACCGCATCGTAGTTGTCTCTTGTCTCTATCACATTCTTCAACCCTGCACATACCCAGGATCACGGAGTTCAAGCCATGAGGAGGTTAGGAGCAGGGTGGAAGTCGAGCGTTGTTTCTGAACACTAGTGACAAAAAGGTTTAATGTGGTAGTGTGAAGCCAATCCTTGGGGATACATGACTTGTAGTCATTAAACGTTCGATGCTTTTGTCTAATTTATCTTAATTACCGAGGTAACCCCACACGATGGATAAGGCTTACGATTGAACATCCGACTCTTGATGCTGGGCGCATTCCAGTCAAGATGTAATTTGGACACATCCCCCGCTTTGAGTCCTTGTAAGCACATCTTAATGAGTGTCTTCCAAAGAACAAATTAAGATCACAATGATCCCAGTCACAAAGATATGTTTGTAAGAATCAAGTCCTCATACCAATACATATTTTTATTATAAGTGTTTTTGGTAGCAACTATGATAATGACCTGGTCCAAAAACGGGAATTTAATACTTTAGCAAAAGCTTAGTAGAAACCCTTATTGTGAGTACATGTCCTCTTGTGGGATCGATAAGTCAGGGTCACACCTTGGGGAAAAGAGGTTGGGAACCCTGCTACTATTACCGGATCACCAAAGGGACTCATTAGACATGCAACCCATTTGTTTTTTTGTGTGAGAATTTATGGCTCATTTGTTGGGCGGGCGAAAAATAAGACTTAAAGTTATTTCTAGACCCAAATCAATACCTCCTCTCGAAAGATTTTGGAGTTGTGCTGGCCAATAAAATAATGTTGGACTGGATTGTGCTTTATATTCGAAAAGGTAAAGTTGGGTTGGGTATTTTACTCAGAAAAACAAAAGCTGGGCTGGGTACGTTCCATGAAAAAAACTTGTTCGATCTAAATGAAAAAATTAGTAGTCGGTCAGTCCCAAATGCCAGTATCGAAGAAGATCAGAGATTGAAGAAGCATGTCACTCATTGGATGTCGATCCAACGATTACTGCTGCCAGAATCACTTGTTCACTAAGTTGACAAAGCGTTGCGTAAGCTTCAGCCTAGTGGGTCTCATATGTCAACTTTCAAATCTATGATGGCCATACATCACATTTGCTACTCCATCCATTCCTAAATATTTGTCTTTCTAGAGATTTCAAATGGACTACCACATACAGGTGTATATAGACATATTTTAGAGTGTAGATTCACTCATTTTGCTCTGTATGTAGTCACTTGTTAAAATCTCTAGAAAGACGAATATTTAGGAACGAAGGGAGTATTATTTTAGAATATTGTAACGCCCACGATGCGGCTATATCTCCCACGTGTCGGAGCACGACTTAGAGGCATAACCGCATAGTAGGCATGTCGCAAGAGGGGTAATCTTTACACATCCCATGTACTGAATAAGAAAGGGATAAAGAGTTGGCTTACAATCGCCACTTCACACAATACATAAATAAAGCATTAAATCAACCAGAATACAATCAAGGTCCGACTACGGAACCAAATAAAGAAAGACAACCCCTAATGCTAGATCCCCGATCGCCCCGACTGGGCTCCACTACTGATCAACTGGAAACGAAACAACACAACGAACACGATCTTCATCGAGCTCCCATCTGAGCTGGGTTGCGTCACCTGTACTGGTATCATCGGCACCTGCAACTGTTTGGAAGTATCTGTGAGCCACGAGGAGTCAGCAATCTCACACCCGCGAGATCAAGACTATTTAAGCTTAAAGGTAGGACAGGGTAGTGAGGTGGAGCTGCAGCAAGCACTAGCATATATGGTGGCTAACTTACGCAAATGAGAGCAAGAAGAGAAGCAAAGCACGGTCGTGAACTAGAAGTGATCAAGAAGTGATCCTGAAGCTACTTACGCACAACCATAACACAAGAACCGTGTTCACTTCCCGGACTCCGTCGAGAAGAGACCATCACGGCTACACACGCGGTTGATGCATTTTAATTAAGTCAAGTGTCAAGTTCTCTACAACCGGACATTAAAAAATTCCCATCTGCCACATAACCGCGGGCACAGCTCTCGAAAGTTTATACCCTGCAGGGGTGTCCCAACTTAGCCCATCACAAGCTCTCATGGTCAACGAAGGATATTCCTTCTCCCGGGAAGACCCGATCAGTCTCGGAATCCCGGTTACAAGACATTTCGACAATGGTAAAACAAGACCAGCAAGACCACCCGACTGTGCCGACAAATCCCGATAGGAGCTGCACATATCTCGTTCTCAGGGCACACCGGATGAGACATCCTACGAGTAAAACCAAGCCTCAAGTTTCCCCGAGGTGGCCCCGCAGTCTACTCGGTTCGAACCAGCACTCAGAGGAGCACTGGCCCGGGGGGGGCTAAAATAAAGATGACCCTTGAGTCTGCAGAACCCAAGGGAAAAAGGCTTAGGTGGCAAATGTTAAAACCAAGGTTGGGCCTTACTGGAGGAGTTTTATTCAAAGCGAACTATCAAGGGGGTCCCATAAATCACCCAACCGCGTAAGGAACGTAAAATCAAGGAACATAACACCAGTATGACGGAAACTAGGGCGACAAGAGTGGAACAAAACACTAGGCATAAGGCCGAGCCTTCCACCCTTTACCATGTATATAGATGCATTAATTAAATAAGAGATATTGTGATATCCCAAAATATCCATGTTCCAACATGGAACCAACTTCATCTTCACCTGCAACTAGCAACGCTATAAAAGGGGCTAAGTAAAAGCGATAACTTAGCCAAACAACGGTTTGCTAGAAAAGGATGGTTAGAGGCTTGACATGGCAATATGGGAGGCATGATATAGCAAGTGGTAGGTATCGCGGCATAGGAAAAGAGCGAGCAACTAGCAAGCAAAGATAGAAGTGATTTCGAGGGTATGGTCATCTTGCCTGAGATCCCGCAAGGAAGAAGAATGAGTCCATGAAGAAGACAAACGGACGTAGTCGAACGAATCCTCACAACTCCGGAACAAAACCGAAGCTAACGAGAGAAGCAACCCGAAAACAAACAAACAACATGGTAAACCAACAAGCACAAACATGGCATGATGCACAACCAAGTATGATGCATGTCCGGTTTAAATAGCATGGCATGGCAATATGCACAAACAAAACTACAAGTTAAATGGAGCACAATATGCAACGAGTTGCATATTAACGGAACACCACATCAATTATTTAGTTCTCTCTCGTTTATGTACCCAACAATATTAAATGTGGTTAAGCATGGCAAGAGGTGAATCATAAGTAAACTAACTATTTAGGCAAGTTAAATGAGACCGAAAATAACAAACAACAATTCCGGAAAATCCCCATATGCATATAGCAATTTAAAGCAAACAACAATTTTAAATGTTGTTAACGTGATGCGGATGACATATGCAAGTTTATGCAATTTAAAGAAAATATTGACTTGAGCATGTTATGGAGCATTTGTCACCGTGGTGGAAGAAAGGGGTGTCACGGCAACGAATCCGAAAATGATGCCACGACAACATATCGGTTCCGGTAACTCATGGAGATACCGGTGCAAAAGTGAGTGTGGCGGGAGCATGTCAAGCAAGGATGGTGGGGTGTTCCCGGTTACCGGGTTCCCATGCGCCGATGGCAAGGCAACGAGTGACAATTCGGACACGGTGCAAACGGTGCATCTCATACAACACATGCATTCGGTTCACGGCGGTCGTCGTCGCGGCGGGTCATCGTCTCGGCGGTTATACCTTCGAAGCGTGCGTTTAGGAGCGGGTCAAGTTCAACGAAGGAAGTAGTGGTACACGGGCCGTAGTGGAAGTAGTCGTTCTTGCGGCGGTAGTGGAAGTAGTAGTTCACGGACGTCGTGGAAGTAGTCGTTCACGGCGACGATAGAGGTACTCGCGATCTTGGCGACGGTAGTGGTACATCTCGTAGTGGAACTTGTTGCATCCACGGTATTCGGGCGTAGTTGTACAAGCGCGACATCGGACTTGTCGAACCCGAACTCTTCGGACTCTTCGGGGGTGGGGTGTGTGTGTGTGTGTGTGTGTGTGTGTGTGTGTGTGTGTGTGTGTGTGGGGGGGGGGGGGGGGGGGGCGTCGTGGTACTTGGCGAATCCCAGAGATGGCGGAAGACGAACTTGGCACCCACGGTCTTGACGATCCAAAACGAAGGAACACCAGGGCCTCGGGTGGGCAGCAGCAAGGAGGCGATGGTGGAGGTCAGCGGCAGGAAGCAGGCATGGGGCTCATCTGGTTCTCGGCCGGGTCCAGGCCGGTGGGACTCCATGGGGCGGCGGCCATGGTGTTCCTGATAGACGGGTGAGGCAGCGCGGACTTCGGGAGGAGTACGGGCGCGCGAGGAGGCATTGCCTCGCGGCTGTGGACGCGAGCGAGGAGGATGCTCACGGGGAACTCCGGCGAGGAAGGAGAGGGCCCGCTGGACGAGGGGTCGCCGGACCTGGCGATTTCCGGCAACGGTGATCTCCGGGGCTGATGCAGGGGACTCGGGCAGGGGGGTGAAGAAGACGACGCGATGGCGACTCCGATGGCCGGCTGGTGAGGCCACGACCATGGCGCGGAGGAGGCGCGCGGCTGCACTTGTAGGGAAGCGACGTGACGGAGGCGATGGGACGACGCGAGGCAGGGGCGCCGGAGTTGGGTGCTCGAGGAGCTGCGCTGCGGGATCGGGATCCCTCTCCTGTGCGTGGGCGGCGGCGCGGGATGAGGAGAGGGAGACGAGCGAGAGGAGGGGGATCGAGCGTCGGGCACGAGGGGATCGAGCAGAGCTCTCCCTCGATGCGTGCGTGTGTGGGTGGCGGCGGAGGGGAACGAGAGGAGCGGCTAGGGTTAGGAGGCTAAGGTGGGCCGGGGGGATGGATGGGCCGACCTGGGCTGCAGGAGGCCGGCTGGGCTTGCTCCTCTCTCCCCTTTATTTTCCCATTATAGAGAAAAAGAAAGAAAAGGGAAGAAAAGAAAAGGTTAGAGAAAGAGTTTGGGCACGGGGATAATTTCCCCGGACTCACAAAAATGAGCTTAATCCAAGAAAATAGGAATGGGCATGGATGCAAGGTTTAGAATCTAACACATTTGAATTTAATTCAAATGGGTGAATAGGGAGTGAGGGTTTGGAAGGCCCAAAATGTTGAGAAATTAGGAAGAGCCTCGATAAATGAGATAAGAGTTGTTGGCAAAGTTTGAGGCAAGGAATATTTTGCAAGTGTGTTATGGTTAATTCCACATTGACGGAACATTTTATAATAGCTCCCTAATAATATTGGGGGATATATGTTATAAAGAGAAATCACCATGTGCATTTCCCTCGGTTTAAATGGACCGAAGATCCATGCAATTTATTTGATTGAGTTTTTTTTTTAAAAAGGTGCAAGATGACATGATGCTATGCACATGATGCAAAGATGAATGCAACGAACAAAACAAATCACACGACGAATCTCAGAATCCATGGAAGGCATCTGAAGAGCCGGTCTTGGGGCGTCACAAATATATAGCCTAGTTGCTAGTTTTTTGGATTTATTACAACATATTCACTACTCTCTTTGTAACAAAATGCAAGAAATTTTTAACAATTACTCCCTTCGTTTCAAAATAGATGACTCAACTTTGTATTAATTCTAGTATAAATTACTAAGTTGAGTCATCTATTTTGGAACGAAAGGAGTATAAATGAACCAAAAGAGTCATATAATTTTGTTAGAGAGGTTGTATTGTTTAGGATTTATAGTCCATTTGCTGGGCGTGCCAACCTTAAGACCAAAAGTTTATTCAAGACCCAAAACCATTACTCTTCTTGTTCAAAGATATGCAACCCAGCTGGCGAAGAAAACAAAGTAAGCCTTGACTTGGTATTCTTAAAAAAAATAGAGTTGGGCTAAACTTTTACAAAAGGAAAAAAATTCTAGACTGATTATTTTGTAATCTAAAAATCAAAGCTTGAGTTAGATGACTGACTCCTTGTTAATAGTAGAATTTTTTAGGGGTTTTATTAATAGTAGAGCTTTTTTTAAGTATCAATAGTATTTTGTTTTGAGAAACGAGTTTTTTTAGGGGTTTTTGAGAAACGAGTAACTATCAATAGTAGAGCTCTTTTTTGACAAATACCTGTAAGTTTATTAATACTCATAACAATTAAAGGTACACCGATCTGGACCTAATATTCAAGAAAATACAAAGTAACTTATTTGACTAAGAATTACAATGTGATCTTTTGTAAACACTTTCAATCTCTACTCGAGGAAATATTCCAAAAAATTTGGTAAAAATTACGTGAAGCTGGCTGCTACGGCGCAGGCCCAGGCCCAGGAAGGAAGACAAATCGAATCCAGACTCCCCGCACGCCGCTGTCTCTACAAAAGGAAATCGCTTGCCATCCTGGTAACCCTAAGGGCATCTACAATGCAGGCGCTAACGCCAGGCGCCAGGGTCAGGATCCTGGCCGTTTCCTCCTAATCCCGTTCAAATCCCGAAATTTCGTTAGCATCGATGCCATAAGAGTCGTCCGGCGCTAAACGAGCTGCCCATTTTATTTTTTGCGCATGGCGCCCGTACGCTCGCTCCCAGCGTTGCATGCCTGGACTCCAAGCGAGGCGCTAGGAGAAAAATCCTTTTTTATTCCTAATCAAGCGCCTGATTAGGCGTCTAGCATTGAACATGCCCTAATTCCCAAATCCTCACCGCCACCCCCCTCCCACCACACCCCAGGTAACCCTAGTTCCCAAATCCTTCTTGGATCCAGCCAGCCATGGCGGGATCTTTGATGATGTCCGGCTCCTTCGACCCCCCTGCCGCCGATCCCGCCGGCGCCAACCCCTCCCGCTACCCCTTCTGGGTTCTCCTCGACAGCACAACCTACTTCGCCAACCGCGACAACGCCACCACCGTGAAGGGCACGACGAGCGCGGGCCACGAATTCAAGGTGACCTTCTGCCTCGCTGACCCGCCTGCCGTCTCTTACTTCTGCGTCCACTTTACCGGAGTCAGCATACAAGAGCTTTGCACCACGGAGCCCCGCGTCGTCTCCTCCACCTATGACCTCGCCCTCCTCTGCTTCCCCATCAGAACCGCCCTCGAGTACTTTGTCTACAAGGCTGCATCCACGGCAAGAGCATCATCCAAAGGGTCCCTCCTTCTCCAGCATACAAGCACCAGTGGCTCTTGGCAGTCGTGCCACGCGAGGGCGACAATTTCTTGGTCGCTGATCTTTCCCCGGGTGGGGACCTTGGGCACTACAACCTGCATATCTTCTCATCGGAGACGAAAGAGTGGAGCACAAAACACCTACAGCTGCAGGCGCCCTCTGATGTCCTGTCACGGGACCTGCCAAGCCAAACCGACAAGGTGATCTCTCTCGGAGCAAACACTGTTGGATGGGTCGATCTCTGGCGCGGCATCGTTGTGTGTGATGTGCTCCAGAAGGATCCTGTTCTCCGATTCCTCCCGCTGCCCAAGGCTGATTTCGACCTGCACCGGGAAAGTCCAGCACGGCAAGTGCGGGACGTCATTGGCTTCCCTGATGGTTTCATCAACTTCGTGGAGATCGAACAGTGTGTCAGATGGTTCACCGTTGTCAGAAAGAGGACTTCGAAGACGACCCATGTTTTTGACGTTGCAGATACCATCTCTGATGCGGAGCTCCTCAGCAATGATGGTATGGACACAGAAGACGAACCTTTTCATGCACCGGCTGGCTGGAAGATACGGACAATGTTTAGGAGCATTTATTGGCACTTATGGCAGAAGAGTCGCACTGTCCATGTTGACCACATATCACCGTGCCCACCTGAATCCTCTAAGCTGACGCATCATCTATGGAATGATAGAGACATGAAATGGACATTGGGAAACCTGAAGACTGCAGGGTTCCCGACCTTGAGTGTTTACGGTGGTAATACTGTCTACCTCGTGTCTAAGGTGGAGTCTCAGGATGAAGACACATTGCTTGTTGGTGTTGATATTGGAAAGAGGAAGCTGGAAGTCATCGAACAATATTGTTGCGGCAGATCCATTTCTTTCAATCCCTATCCGCTTGGCGTTGTTCAAATTGTAGGGGGGCGGGAAGTCATTGAACCATATTGTGGTGGGAGATCCACTGCTTTCAATCCTATTTCCTGCGCATTCTCCGAATATCTGAATACCACTCCAAGTCCAAGGCATGTTTTCTGTTTTGCTCTGTTTTCTATTCTATTAACTTCCATGCAAACTCATTGTATTTCCCCCAGTTCTCAACTTATTTTGCCCCATGCACCTGACATTTTGCCTCTTATTTTGCTTAAGGCCACGTGATGATGAAGTTGCAGCAGTATCTGCTCACAGCGGTGCGCTGGGCAATATTGTTCCAAAATATGTGGTAGGCTTGCTGTAATCATCTTGCTGCTATTATAGATGTGTCCATTTTGCCATCTCCTTCAATAAGATGTATGTAAACCCTTCTACAGCAAACCCAGCAAAACACGTCGAATGGGGATGACTCTAGCAAGTATCAACCGCCAACCACACTCCAGCCATCCAGTTTGACACAAACTGGGCAGCCCTTGTCATCTTCAACTTCAACTCAATTAGGTAAAAACATCGTGAACGCTTATAATATGGTTCTTTTATCCTAGTTCTTGTTGACTCAAGATATTTAACTCTAAAATGTTAGAAATTATTGAAAATTAACATTTGATATCATGATTTAAGAAAAAATGTGTGAAAGACTTGGGTCACCATGCTGCCTTTCTTGCTGTATAGGGAAGCAAATGTCGGTTTAGTTTCATGTTCTTGCATGTCTATGTGAGGTTTTGTATTTAACGGAACTGAAATGGATAATTAATTAATCATTATTTGTAATTCAGCCACCATATTAAAGTTGCTACCCTGTTAACAAGTGAAACCGTTGCATGAGCTAAAGAAACATCTTTTAGGCCTCCCAGAATTTCATTCAACTTGTAAGTTTTGTGTTAGCGTTTCTCCCAAAAGGGAAAAATATATCTTTAATTGGAGAATACAACCTCGCAATTGCAAATTAGCGAGTGTAGTAAAGTTGAGGGCAAAACCTAGCTGTGGTCAATGAGTAGGCATACTAGCTGATGTTTTTAAAATTGAACTTGTGAAGAGATTATATGGGGTGACTGATGATGGGAATCTTGGTTTCTTGGCGTGAGTGACCTGGTGTTGTGTGATATATTGCACTCTTTGAGTATTCCCTGGTTTGTGGTCGATATTTTGGCCCCTCTGTATTTTGTATTAACAGGCGACTTTTGGGAGCCGTGCTTGTTTGCTTTAACTAGTTGATTGTTTGGAAATGTTTGTTGGGTGCTTGAGTTTCAGAATTCATAGGCTGCACTGCAATAAATTTGTAAAAATGTTTCCAACAATTTTGCTGGAATTGTTTATGTTCAGCTTTCCTCTCTTGATGAAAGCACTGCATGCATTAAATAACATGATTTTATTTTATTTATATATGTTATAATACAACTTACTCCTGTTGTTTATGCCTGTTGGATGGATCCAGACGACTTCCGAAGGATGCCCTATCAATGTGTCGCGTGCCATTGCGACCTCCCTCCTGACCAGTACCCAAGGAGGAGGCGTTTGCACCGTGAATGACTTCGACGGCTGTCCTCGACCATGGCCAACAGCACCACAGGAAGCCATTTTCATCTCTTGCATATCGCGGGCAGGTGGAATATCGTGGTTGATGTCATGGAATGTCAACAAAGTGCATGCTCTTGCATCTTTTGATGCTGTGCAGCCATGTCCACATACTGCTGCCACCCTCTGTTAACATATCATGGATGATGCTTTAAAACATTTGAATATATATATATATATATATATATATATATATATATATATATATATATATGGTGCTATGGACCTTATTTGCCTTGCTGATGTTTGGTTGCTCCTCCGCGATGTCTGCTTTTTGGAAGAGTTCTGATCTTAACGTTGTTAGACCAGCCAATCAGCCATTGATCGCAGTGCACGTAACAGTCCCTGCTACTTCCCTGCTACTTCGTTGCGACCACCTAGACCTGTTAGCTTTGTTCAGTTACGGATTAAAAGGCACGTTGTTGATACATGTCTTTTTTATCCTACCCGATTTTATCTGGTTACCTCATCAATTCAAACGATTCGTTTCTGCTTGTCTTGTGCAACCGCCTAAAGCACCGGCGATTGAAGCTAGGTACGACAACATCCAAACACACGGCGCTTCTCCCTTGGTCACGCCGGCTATGTTCTAGCACACCCAGCCGGAACCGGCGGAACAAGATGCGGTGAGCACGATCATATAACAAGATGTGGTGAGCGACGGCTCAGATACGGTCCGTGGTGGCGAGGGAAACACGGTTGGCTGTCGGCTCTATGATGCAGAGGCTGTGCAGCTGACGGTGACTGGCGCACCCCTTCCTAGTTCTAATCGTTTGATTATTTTTTCACATGCATTTAAAATACTCATACTTAGATGACTCATTGTGTCAAAGGCCGAAAAAGCCAATTAGGGCAACTCCAACGGGCCAACCCAAACGGACAGCAATTTTGTCTGCTTTTTGTCCGTTTGGGTCGGTCAGGCGGACAGGGATGTCCGCTTTCGTGTTTGGGTCGGAGCGTGTGCTCAACGCTGGCTCGACCCATTTTGACGGCGCTAGAAAAAAAAGAACGCATGCATATTTAAAAAAAACAACATTAATTAAACATTAAAGCCGGCCAGGCCGGCGAGAGTCCACGCATCCACATTTGCATTTAAAGAAAAATAAAAACAACCTAAACTACGAGGCGGCGCGCTGCCTTAGGCGGCGTCGTTGTCGTCGTCTTCGGGGTCCGTAAGGTCGATGAGCGTCAGCGCCGGGCCGGCCCAGGGGAACACCGTGTTCCAGAGCGCGTTCATGCCGGGCACGGGCAGTGCCGGCGCGGGGGCTGTGTGGCCGCCTATGCAGCCGCGGCCTGGCGCGCCTCCTCCTCGGCCTCGCGCTGCTCCTTCTCGAGGTCGCGCTCGAGCATCTCGAGGTACTCGCCATCGCGGCACTCCTCGGCCACCCGGATCTGGCGCCAGTGCTCGAGGTACGCCGCCTCCTGCGCCGGCGTTGCCCCCACCCAGACCGGCGGCGCGCGGACCCACTCGCGCACTACTCCTATCGAGGAGTAGTGCTCGATGGGGGACGGCTCTGGCTCGGGCTTGACGCGGCGTCGGGGAGGGGACGGCGAGGCCACCGGTGGCAGCACGCAGTTGCCCGCCGCGAAGAGGGCAATGGCCTGCGCCATTACCGCCTCGTACCGAGCCTCCTCTTCCTCCGTGGCCTCCGCCCTGCGCCGCTCGTCCTCCTCGCTCTCCCGGTAAACGGCCGCAAGGGCCGCCTGGTCCTCCTCGCGGACGATGAGCAGGGGCGGTGGCACGGTGCGGTCGACCTCGCGGACGCCACGTCGCCTCGCCTCCTTGTGCTCGAAGGCGAACCAGCGCTCCTAGTTGGGCGAGTCGGCGGCGTAGGCGGCCTCGCGACGTTGCTCCGGCGTCAGCAGCGCCCATCGGCGCCGCACCTCCTCTGCGTGGGCCCTAGCCGACCGCGGCGCCGCCGGCACTGGGATCCTATCCGGATCCAGAGGCCAGTCGTGCGGCAGGGTGGCGTCGGGGTACGGGAGAGGCACGCGGTGCTGCCAGTGCCACTCCGCCTGGTGCACTGGCACGTTCATGCGCTGCCTCTGTCGGTGAGGCGCCGACGCCGGCGGAGGCAGGGGCCTTGCCTTTGGCCTTGGTGCTGCTGGTGCCGGAGAAGAGCCACATCTCTCTGTGGTGGTGGTGGCTAGGGTTTGCCGGCGACGGGGGAGCAAAGCTTGCTCGATGTGGACGGCGAGTTTGGATGAGGACAACCCCGCCGCACGGTCGTCTTAAAAAAGGACGACCGCCGTTGCTGACGCGTGTGCCCGTGGTCATAAATTAAGCTGACCGTGTGGGCAGCGGGTAGTTGGACGGCTGGCAGGTGGGGACACGAAGGATAGCGAGAAGGCTCGCGTGGCGTCCGTTCGGCATCCGTGCCGGCGCATTTGGGGCGCAAATGCGTCGGTGCGGACGCGAAGCGGAGGTGATTTGGGTTTGAGTCGGCGCGTTGGGCTGCCACTTTTGTACGTGCCGACCCAAACGGATGCAAGCGGACGAAATGGGTCGGCCCTTTGGAGTTGCTCTTAGAACCAAGTATTATGTTGGTATTGTAGGGCATATGTGGATCCAAAGAGAGAAACATAAGATTAGTTACACTTAGTAAGAAGTAATCCACATAGAAATACCATGCCAAATTTAAAATAAAAAAGTGCAAAGCATAGCTAGAGGAAAGCAGAGTAGCTGCCTATGACGAGTGAATTGCAAAAAACCATGACATTGAAGGCTTGGTTTGCAGGAACCACAAGTCTACGTAATTGTGCTTAAAAGCACTAATTTTTTATTTATTTTTTGCAAAAAACACCAGTCGATCGATTGGGTCGTTTTAAGTCATAATATGACATGGGCCCAGTTTTTGTCGACGTGTCTGCACTGTTGCTCCGTCTGAGCCGTCAGACGGCGTTAGACGCCGTGCCCCGCACCGGTTCGAGCCGCTCGGGTCACCCCCCCGAATCCCGTCCCATCCGGTCCGGTCCTCTCCATCTCTTTTCCTCCCCGCACTCTCTCCTCTCATACATGGCGACGGCTAGCGGCGGCGGGTTTGCCGGCGTCGGAGACGATAGGCCACCGGAGGCAGATCTCTACGGGAGCTCAAACCCCAGCGGCCCTTTGGATACGAGCAGCCCCAGTTGCAGCCCCGGCCCCGAGCACTCGCTCAAATTTTCGGCGGCTAGATCTTGGGCCAGGGCCGTGAAGGACAATCCGATGGAAAGCCACTGGTTTTCCTCATCATTTGGCGGCGTTTGGTAAGTTTCCCCTCTCAGTTTCTTACCATTGTTGACCTATAGATCGATTCTAGGGTTAGGGTTAGTCTTCTTCGAATTGGTGTTGATTCTAGGGTTTGGTATGTGCTGTTAAGTTGATTTGTTTGCACTGTTAAACCTAGCTGGCTAGCAGAAGAACTAGATGTATGTGTTGTTAAGTTGAATTGGTGTTGATGTTAATTACAGTTCATTTGTAGGCAAATATGCAGTGTAAATTAGAGTAATTATGAAGTGTAAAATGTTGTAGCTCTGTTATAGTAATTATGCAGTGAAAATGGCAGTAGCTCTATTATATTAATTTTGCAATGTTGATTATGAAGTGTAAAATGTAGTGCTCTGTTATAGTAATTTTGTGCTCTGTTAATGAAATTTGTTGTACTTTCTTTGTGTCTAGTTTGGAGGATGAGGTTTGGGAAGTTAGAATGCACTTCCATAACAGAGACAACTTGGAGAGATCAATTTCCCTTTCAGACATAACATACTGTAATTTGGTAGCTCTAATAGAGATAGAGGGATATGGGCTGAATGATTACATGTATTTTGTGAGGGAGCCTGGTGTGGGGATTACAGGATTGGATGAAATTTGTGATGATGACAAGGTTGATGAAATGCTTGACCATATTGCTAATAAAGATCAGAAGCTAGTGAACTTGACCGTGATTAGGGCCACTGATCCAAGACCTTCAGATTTGAATTCAGGATTTGTGTATGAGGAGCAGGTTCCTTTGAGTCAATTAGGAGAGAAACCTATTTATGAAGTCAATCCTTCTGGTGTTCTCTTCAGATAACCATCAAAATGCAATAAACAGAGGCAGCCAGAGCCACTACGTTTCTACTCCACACAACAGAGCACAAACCATGGTATTGATGAAGGAAATGTGGTAGATCATGATGAATTGGAGACATTAATGGAGGTGAAGAGGAGAACAAAGATTACAAAATTTAGGAAACACAAGAAGTCAGCTGAGCATGTTAAAAAGATTAAGCAAAGACTACCAGTTCTTTTAACTGAAGATGATTCTGATCTGGATGTAGATGAGAATTTTCTTAAGAGGCTTAATGAGACGAGGAAGCAGAGAGAGGATCCACTCCTTCATTTGATGGAGACACTGATGTGGATGAAGTGTATGAGACAGATGAGGAAGAGGGGCATGTTGAGGAAGAGGAAGAAGAGCAGGTGGAGCAGCAAGAGGAGCCTAAAAACAAGAAGAAAGCTAGAAAAGGGCCAACCAGTAGGTCACGCTCTAGCTTGGAGCAAAGATTGAGGATGTTTGGATACCATCATCAGATGAGGAGAAAGATCCATGTGATTTGAAGCAGGAATATGATGATGGAGCAGAGGAACCACCTTTTGTTCTGCCCAATGGAAGGAAGAGCAGATCAGTGAGATCTTTGCCAAGGAACTGGTACAATGAGGAGAGAGAGAACCCAGAGGAATAGTTTTGTAAAAAACTTTGTTTCCTTAATGTGTACCAGTTTAGGAGAGCACTTCAGACATTTCATATAAGTCAGAATAGGAATTATGAGTTCCACAGAAACTGCAATGACATCATCATAGTTGTGTACAAGAATGTAAAATGCCCTTTCTGTTAGGAACGTAGTATTTTCAAAAATTTCCTACGCACACGCAAGATCATGGTGATGCTAGCAACGAGCGGGGAGAGTGAGTTCACGTACCCTCGTAGACCGAAAGCGGAAGCGTTAGCACAACACGGTTGATGTAGTCGTATGTCTTCACAATCCGACCGATCCAAGTACCGAACGTACGGCACCTCCGAGTTCAGCACACGTTTAGCTCGATGACATCCCGCGAACTCTGATCCAGCAGAGCTTCACGGGAGAGTTTCATCAGCACGACAACATGGTGACGGTGATGATGTTGCTACCGACGTAGGGCTTCGCCTAAGCACCGCTACGATATGACCGAGGTGGAATATGGTGGAGGGGGGCACCGCACACGGCTAGAATAGAGCAATAGATCAACTTGTGTGTCTTGGGGTGCCCCCCTACCCCCGTATATAAAGGAGCTAGGGGGAGGCGGCCGGCCAAGGAGGAGGGCGCGCCAAGGGGGGAGTCCTACTCCCACCAGGAGTAGGACTCCTCCTTTCCTAGTAGGAGTAGGCGAGAAGGAAGGGGAAGAAAGAAGGGAAGGAAGGAGGGGGTGTCGGTGTCAAAACCGGCGGATCTCGGGTAGGGGGTCCCGAACTGTGCGTCTAAGGCTAATGGTAACAGGAGACTGGGGACATGATGTTTACCCAGGTTCGGGCCCTCTCGATGGAGGTAATACCCTACTTCCTGCTTGATTGATCTTGATGATATGAGTATTAGAAGAGTTGATCTACCACGAGATCGTAGAGGCTAAACCCTAGGAGCTAGCCTATGATTATGATTGTTGTTGTCCTACGGACTAAACCCTCCGGTTTATATAGACACCGGAGGGGGCTAGGGTTACACAGAGTCGGTTACAGAGAAGGAGATCTAACATCCGAATCGCCAAGCTTGCCTTCCACGCAAAGGAGAGTCCCATCCGGACACGGGACGAAGTCTTCAATCTTGTATCTTCATAGTCCAACAGACCGGCCAAAGTATATAGTCCGGCTATCCGGATACCCCCTAATCCAGGACTCCCTCAGTAGCCCCTGAACCAGGCTTCAATGACGATGAGTCCGGCGTGCAGATTGTCTTCGACATTGCAAGGCGGGTTCCATCTCCGAATCCAGAGTACTTGTCATAGCAAACAGTGTCCGACTTCCCATTATTGTTGTACTCCTCGGCTTTTGTGCTTCAATAATGGCTATCTCCACGCGTCGAGCGAATACGAGGAGCCGGGGCATTTTTACATTTGCCACCCTGACCCTGTAAGCGAACTGTCTATTTGAAGAGACGGGGATCCTCAGATCCAAATCTCACCATCTTCCCCCAAGCAAGCATTCAACAGAGCGCGTCCGGAAAACCATTCCATCATGGCCGGTCGCCGCAGCTCCTCCTCTTGCTCCCGTAGCTCTACGCCGGGTGATTGGAAAAAGTGTTCAGTCCCCCATAGCCGTTTAGTAGAGTTGCAAACCCAAGGGTTTCTTCCACCTGCATACATGGTCCCCGTCCGAGCCGGACTAGCCACCTATAATGGCGGGGAGCAAGCGAAGAACTTTCCTAACCCATCTCGGGGGGAGCGTTTATGCCTTGTCCCATATTGATGACCCACAAGTATAGGGGATCTATCGTAGTCCTTTCGATAAGTAAGAGTGTCGAACCCAACGAGGAGCAGAAGGAAATGATAAGCGGTTTTCAGCAAGGTATTCTCTGCAAGTACTGAAATAAGTGGTAACAGATAGTTTTGTGATAAGATAAATTGTAACGAGCAACAAGTAACAAGAGTAAATAAAGTGCAGCAAGGTGGCCCAATCCTTTTTGTAGCAAAGGACAAGCCTGGACAAACTCTTATAATAGGAAAAGCGCTCCCGAGGACACATGGAAATATCGTCAAGCTAGTTTTCATCACGTTCATATGATTCGCGTTCGGTACTTTGATAATTTGATATGTAGGTGGACCGGTGCTTGGGTGCTGTTCTTACATGAACAAGCATACCACTTATGATTAACCTCTATTGCAAGCATCCGCAACTACAACAAAAGTATTAAGGTAAACCTAACCATAGCATGAAACATATGGATCCAAATCAGCCCCTTACGAAGCAACGCATAAACTAGGGTTTAAGCTTCTGTCACTCTAGCAACCCATCATCTACTTATTACTTCCCAGTGCCTTCCTCTAGACCCAAATAATGGTGAAGTGTTATGTAGTCGACGTTCACATAACACCACTAGAGGCTAGACAACATACATCTCATCAAAATATCGAACGAATACCAAATTCACATGACTACTAATAGCAAGACTTCTCCCTTGTCCTTAGGAACAAACGTAACTACTCACAAAGCATATTCATGTTCATAATCAGAGGGGTAATAATATGCATAAAGGATTTGAACATATGATCTTCCACCAAATAAACCAATTAGCATCAACTACAAGGAGTAATCAACACTACTAGCAACCTACTAGCACCAATCCCGGACTTGGAGACAAGAATTGGATACAAGAGATGAACTAGGGTTTGGAGATGAGATGGTGCTGGTGAAGATGTTGATGGAGATTGCCCTCTCCCGATGAGAGGAGCGTTGGTGATGACGATGGCGATGATTTCCCCCTCCCGGAGGGAAGTGTCCCCGGCAGAACAGCTCTGCCAGAGCCCTAGATTGGTTCCGCCAAGGTTCCGCCTCGTGGCGGCGGAGTCTCGTCCCGAAAGGTTGCTTCCTCTTTTTTTCTTGACGAAAGACTTCATATAGGAGAAGATGGGCGTCGAAGAGCCACCAGGGGGCCCACGAGGTAGGGGGCGCGCCCTAGGGGGGGGGAGCCCCCCACCCTCGTGAGCAGGGTGTGGGCCCCCTGGCCTTCATCTTTGGCGACGATTTTTCTTTATTTATTTTAAGATATTCCGTGGAGTTTCAGGACTTTTGGAGTTGCGCAGAATAGGTCTCCAATATTTGCTCCTTTTCTAGCCCAGAATTCCAGCTGCCGGCATTCTCCCTCTTCATGTAAACCTTGTAAAATAAAAGAGAATAGCCATAAGTATTGTAACATAACGTGAAATAACAGCCCATAATGCGATAAATATCGATATAAAAGCATGATGCAAAATGGACATATCAACTCACCCAAGCTTAGACCTCGCTTGTCCTCAAGCGAAAAGCCGATAACAATAAATATGTCCTCATGTTTAGAGGTAGAGGCGTCGATAAAAATAAAATACGGACATGAAGGCATCATGATTGTTCTCATAACAGCAACACATATAGATTTTGTCATATGATTACTTATGTTCAAGTGATGATCTTTTCACAATGCAAAAGTATGAATCAGAAACCTTATTGAGCACCAACAAACTATAACCTCGGTCATTGAAGCAATTGCAATTTATCATAACATCGGAAAGAGTCTATGTCAGAGCTTAAAAGCAAGTCCACATACTCAACTATCATTTAGTCCTTCATAATTGCTAACACTCACGCAATACTTGTGGTTACGGAGTTTTAATCGGACACATAGAAAGATAGGGGCTTATAGTTTTGCCCCACAACCTTTTACCTCAAGGGTAATGTCAACAATAATAATTCATGCTCCCCTACATCCAATTAGATATATATATATATATATATATATATATATATATATATATATATATATATATATATATATATCATGTTCTTTCCAACATGCTGGGCTTGCCAAAGGATAAAATGAAAAAGGAAAGGTGAAGATCACCGTGACTCTTGCATAAGGTAGAGGATAATAATAAAAGATAGGCCCTTCGCAGAGGGAAGCAGAGGTTGCCATGCGCTTTTATGGTTGGATGCACAAAATCTCAATGCGAAAGAACGTCACTTTATATTGCCCCTTGTGATATGAACCTTTATTATGCAGTCCGTCGCTTTTATTACTTCCACATCACAAGATCGTATAAAGCTTATTTCTCCCACACCAATCAATCATACATGTTTAGAGCAATTTTTATTGCTTTGCACCGATGACAACTTACTTGAAGGATCTTACTCAATCCATAGGTAGATATGGTGGACTCTCATGGCAAAACTAGTTTAAGGGTTTTTGGAAGAACAAGTAGTATCTCTACTTGGTGCTGAGAATTTGGCTAGCATGAGGGGGAAAGGCAAGCTCAACATGTTAGAGGATCCATGACAACATACTTTATCTCAGATATAAGAAAACATAACTCATCACGTTGTCTTCCTTGTCCAACATCAACTCTTTAGCATGTTATATTTTAATGAGTGCTCCCAATCATAAAATTGTCAATGATAATATATCTATATGTGAAACCTCTCTTTCCTTTTACTTCCTATTAATTGCAACGATGACCAAAGCTATGTTTGCCAACTCCCAACAACTTTTAATCATCATACTCTTACTATGTGAAGTCATTACTCTCAATAAGATCAATATGAACTCTTTGTTTCTTTTTATTCTTTTTCTTCTTTCTTTTCTTTTATTCACCCAAGATCATGGCAAAATAATCAAGCCCTTGACTCAACACTAAACTTTATTATATATATAGCTCACGGACTCGATTACATAGAGAGATCATAAAGCAAAACTCAAAACTAGATCATGCCATGACTTTATTCTACTAAATCAAGATACTACTAAAAGGATCGAACTAAGAAAAAGGTAAAGATAGGAGTTGTGATGGTGATACGATACCGGGGCACCTCCCCCAAGCTTGGCAGTTGCCAAGGGGAGTGCCCATACCCATGTGATTATGTCTCCTTCTTTGTTGTTGGTGTGATATTCTTGGCAATGATTCCTCTCAGGATACGGTTCTCCTCCTCGAGCTTATTGACTTGCTACTTGAGGTCCATTATTTCCTTACGAAGCTTCCCTGTAACGACTAAAGCCCCTTGCACCCAAGGGTGTTGCATAGCTGTGGGAGAACAAGTGACACTCCTCTTCATATTTTCATAAGAAAGAAATTTAACATTGGAAGGGATAACCGAGTTTGGAATAGCTGAGCTCTGTAGTTCCCCCATCGTGAACCCAGCTCGGATGCGAGAGGTGACTTCTTGATCCTCCATGGCATCTACCCTCATCAAGTCGGCCTCCATCTCTTTCTCCGTTGCTGGCCCAAAGTGGTCAGCGTCGCTGTTTGCCCTTGGTTCTGGTGCCGGATTAGATACCCGGCTCTCCCCGACTGACTCTTGAGAAGACATCTTGTTCTAATCTGCAGCAGCAACAACTCGAAACAAAACAGAGGAGATTTGCATGATACGGGAGTCAAAACCTTTGGGAGGTTATATAATGAATTTTTACCGACCAAAATATGTATCATGCAAGAAAACGGGGTCCGGAAGGCACACGAGATGCTCACGAGGTAGGGGGGGCGCGCCCAGGGGGTAGGGCACACCCTCCACCCTCGTGGAGCCCTCGTGTCCTTCCCGGACTGCCACTTATTTTTTATTTTTCTAAATATTCCAAAACGGAGAAATATTGTCTTAAAAGTTGTTTTGGAGTCGGTTTACTTACCGTACCACATACCTATTCCTTTTCGGAGTCTGAAACGGTCTGGAAAGTGTCCCTTATGTATTCCTCCGGGGTTACGGTTTCAATAATATTGGTTTCAACATTTATGGGATTACCTGAAATATAATGTTTGATCCTTTGACCGTTTACCACCTTCGGATTTGTGCCTTTGAAGTTGTTGATTTTTATGGCACCGGAACGATAGACCTCCTCGATAACGTAGGGACCTTCCCATTTAGAGAGAAGTTTTCCTGCAAAAAATCTTAAACGAGAGTTGTATAGCAATACATAATCACCTACATTAAACTCACGCTTTGTATCCTTTTTTCATGCCATCTTTTAACCTTTTCTTTAAACAACTTAGCATTTTCATAAGCTTGGGTTCTCCATTCATCAAGTGAGCTAATATCAAATAACCTTTTCTCACCGGCAAGTTTGAAATCGTAGTTGAGCTCTTTAATAGCCCAATATGCCTTATGTTCTAGTTCGAGAGGTAAGTGGCATGCTTTTCCATAAACCATTTTATACGGAGACATACCGATAGGATTCTTATATGCAGTTCTATATGCCCATAATGCATCATCAAGTTTCTTGGACCAATTCTTTCTAGACCTATTGACAGTCTTTTGCAAAATTAATTTGAGCTCTCTATTGCTCTATTCTACTTGACCACTAGACTGCGGGTGATAAGGAGATGCAATTCTATGATTAACGTCATATTTAGCAAGCATTTTACGGAAAGCACCATGAATAAAGTGTGAACCACCATCAGTCATTAAATATCTAGGGACTCCAAACCTTGGAAAAATAACTTCCTTAAGCATTTTAATAGAAGTGTTATGATCAGCACTACTAGTTGGAATAGCTTCTACCCACTTGGTAACGTAATCAACAGCAACCAAAATATGTGTATATCCATTAGAGGCAGGAAAAGGTCCCATATAATCAAAGCCCCAAACATCAAATGGTTCAATAACAAGTGAATAATTCATAGGCATTTCTTGACGTCTACTAATATTACCAATTCTTTGACATTCATCGCAAGACAAAACAAACTTACGGGCATCTTTGAAGAGAGTGGGCCAATAAAAACCGGATTGCAATACCTTATGTGCAGTTCTATCTCCAGCGTGGTGTCCTCCATAAGATTCGGAGTGACACTTGCGTAGGATTTGTTCCTGTTCATGCTCAGGCACACAACGTCTAATAACACCATCTACTCCTTTATAAAGATGTGGGTCATCCCAAAAGTAATGTCGCAAATCATAGAAAAACTTTTTCTTTTGTTGGTATGTGAAGCTAGGTGGTATAAATTTAGCAACAATATAATTAGCATAATCAGCATACCATGGAGTGCTACGAGAAGTGCTTATGACATTTAATTGTTCATCAGGAAAGCTCTCATCAATAGGTAGTGGGTCATCAAGAACATTCTCTAACCTAGACAAGTTATCTGCAACGGGGTTCTCAGCTCCTTTTCTATCAACAATATGCAAATCAAATTCTTGCAGCAAGAGAACCCATCTAATAAGTCTAGGTTTTGCATCTTTCTTTTCCATAAGATATTTAATAGCAGCATGATCAGTGTGAATAGTTACTTTAGAATCAACAATATAGGGTCTGAATTTATCACAAGCAAATACAACTGCTAAAAGTTCCTTTTCGGTAGTAGCATAATTTCTTTGAGCATTGTCTAGAGTCTTACTAGCATAATGGATAACATTTAATTTCTTATCAACTCTTTGCCCTAGAACAGCACCTACAGCATAATCACTAGCATCACACATAATTTCAAAGGGTAAATTCCAATCAGGTGGCTGAACAACAGGTGCAGAGACTAATGCTTTCTTAAGTATTTCAAATGCTTCTACACAATCATCATCAAAGACAAATGGTACATCTTTTTGTAATAAATTAGTCAGAGGCCGAGAAATTTTTGAGAAGTCCTTAATGAACCTCCTATAAAATCCGGCGTGACCAAGGAAACTTCTTATACCTTTGATGTCCTTGGGACATGGCATCTTTTCAATAGCATCAACCTTGGCTTTATCAACTTCAATACCTCTTTCAGAAACTTTGTGCCCCAAGACAATACCTTCATTAACCATAAAGTGGCACTTTTCCCAATTCAAGACAAGATTAGTTTCTTCACATCTCTGCAAAACTCGATCAAGATTGCTCAAGCAATCATCAAAAGAGGAACCATAGACGGAAAAATCGTCCATGAAAACCTCACAATTTTTTTCACAAAAATCAGAGAATATAGCCATCATGCATCTTTGAAAGGTAGCAGGTGCATTACATAAACCAAAAGGCATACGTCTATAAGCAAAAGTACCAAAAGGGCAAGTAAAAGTAGTCTTTGATTGATCTTTAGCCGACACAGGTATTTGAGAGAAACCAGAATAACCATCTAGAAAGCAATAATGTGTATGTTTGCATAATCTTTCTAGCATTTGATCAATAAAAGGTAAGGGGTAATGATCTTTCTTAGTAGCTTTATTTAATTTGCGGAAATCAATTACCATCCTATAACCTGTGATAATTCTTTGCGGGATCAATTCATCTTTATCATTAGGGACAACAGTAATACCTCCCTCCTTAGGGACACAATGGACATGACTTACCCACTGACTATCAGCAACGGGATAAATTATACCTGCCTCCAGAAGCTTGAGTATTTCTTTTCTTACCACTTCTTTCATTTTAGGATTCAAACATCGTTGAGGATCACGAACTGGTTTGGCATCCGCTTCCAAATTTATTTTATGTTGACATAGAGTGGGACTGATGCCCTTAAGATCATCAAGAGTATATCCAATAGCGGCACGGTGCTTCTTCAACATTTTCAATAATCTTTCTTCTTCATGCTCTGAAAGGTTAGCACTAATAATAATAGGATATATTTTCTTTTCATCAAGATAAGCATATTTAAGATTATCAGGCAACGGTTTAAGCTCAAACACGGGATCACCCTTGGGTGGAGGAGGATCCCCTAGGATTTCAACAGGCAAATTGTGTTTCATAATAGGTTCCTGTTTAAAGAATATTTCATCTATTTCCCTTCTCTCATTCATAAACATATCATTTTCATGGTCTAGCAAATATTGTTCTAAAGGATCACTAGGAGGTACGGCAATAGAAGCAAGACCGATAATATCATCCTTACTAGGCAATTCTTCCTCACGATGTTGTTTACTAAATTTAGAGAAATTAAACTCATGAACCATATCATCCAAGCCAATAGTAACAACATTCTTTTCGCAATCTATCCTAGCATTAACAGTGTTCAAAAAGGGTCTACCAAATATAATGGGACAAAAGCTATCTTGTGGAGAACTGAGAACAAGAAAATCAGCAGGATATTTAGTTTTCCCACACAAGACTTCAACATCTCTAACAATTCCCACTGGTGATATAGTATCCCTATTGGCAAGTTTAATTGTGACATCAATACCTTCTAATTCAGCAGGTGCAATTTCATGCTTAATTTCCTCGTACAAAGAGTGCGGTATAACACTAGCACTAGCACCCATATCACATAAGCCATGATAACAATGATCTTCTATTTTGACAGAAATAACAGGCACGCCTACCATAGGTCTATGTTTATCTTTAGCACAAGGTTTAGCAATTCTAGCAGTTTCACCATTGAACTGAATAACATGCCCATCAATATTGTCAGACAAGAGATCTTTAACAACAGCAATATTAGGTTCTACTTTAACTTGATCAGGAGGTATATAAGTTCTAATATTGCTTTTACGAACAACAGTTGAAGTTTTAGCATGATCCTTTATTCTAACAGGGAAGGGTGGTTTCTCAACATAAGAAGTGGGAACAATAGGATCATTATAAGTGACAGTCTTTTCTTCAACTTTAATAGGTGCAGCTACTTTTACTTCTATGGGAGGATGATATTTAAACCACTTCTCCTTGGGGAGATCAACATAAGTAGCAAAAGATTCACAGAAAGAAGCTACTATCTCAGAGTCAAGTCCATATTTAGTGCTAAACTTACGGAAAATATCGGTATCCATAAAAGATTTAACACAATCAAACTTAGGTGTCATACCTGACTCCTTACCTTCGTCGAGATCCCAATCTTCAGAGTTGCGTTTAATTCTATCCAATAAATCCCATCTGAATTCAATAGTCTTCATCATAAAAGAGCCAGCACAAGAAGTATCGAGCATGGTGCGATTGTTATCAGAAAGCCGAGCATAATTTTTTTGAAGAATTGTCACTCTTGAGAGCTCATGATTGGGGCATGAATATAACATTGATTTAAGCCTCCCCCAAGCTTGAGCGATGCTTTCTCCTTTGCGAGGCCAAAAATTATATATATAATTGCGATCACGATGAACAAGATGCATAGGGTAATACTTTTGATGAAATTCCAATTTCAATCTTTTATAGTTCCATGATCTCGTATCATCACATAGCCTATACCATGTCAATGCGTCTCCCTTCAAAGATAAAGGGAAGACCTTCTTCTTAGCAACTTCATCGGGTATACCTGCAAGCTTAAATAATCCACAAACTTCATCCACATATATTAAGTGCTCATCAGGATGCTTTGTTCCATCTCCTATAAAAGGATTAGCTAGCACTTTTTCCATCATACCCGAAGGAAATTCAAAAGGAGTTTCATTTTCAATAGGTTCAGTAGGTTGAGGAGCAACTCTTTGCTCTACTGGACGGGGTGAAGATACCCCGAACAAGCCCCTCAGAGAATTACTTTCCATAGTAACAAGTGACAGCAAATTTCAGCACACTATATAAAATTTTTCCTTACCAAATTCCACCTACCAAAGGCGCTACACTCCCCGGCAACGGCGCCATAAAAGAATCTTGATGACCCACAAGTATAGGGGATCTATCGTAGTCCTTTCGATAAGTAAGAGTGTCGAACCCAACGAGGAGCAGAAGGAAATGATAATCAGTTTTCAGCAAGGTATTCTCTGCAAGTACTGAAATAAGTGGTAACAGATAGTTTTGTGATAAGATAAATTGTAACGAGCAACAAGTAACAAGAGTAAATAAAGTGCAGCAAGGTGGCCCAATCCTTTTTGTAGCAAAGGACAAGCTTGGACAAACTCTTATAATAGGAAAAGCGCTCCCGGGGACACATGGGAATATCGTCAAGCTAGTTTTCATCACGTTCATATGATTCGCGTTCGGTACTTTGATAATTTGATATGTGGGTGGACCGGTGCTTGGGTGCTGTTCTTACTTGAACAAGCATCCAACTTATGTGGGTGGACCGAAGACTGTCAATATCGCATTGTTATTTCCGGCGGGATGTTGCTTTGTTGTATGGTTTATGAGGAGATCCTCGCCGCTCTTTGCTACCTGCCGGAGTATCCAACATGCTCTAAGGCTATGTGTTGGCGTGGTATCCGGTGTGCTGTGAATTTTGCATGGCCCATTGAGCCATTCCTCCAATACAGTTCCACGCCTTGCAGCGGGCATTGGTTTTTTGGTAATTGAATCGGGTAACTTCCGAGAGTTTGCCCTTTTAGTTCGGACGAAGGGTTTAGTGAGAGCCGGATTATCCGAGAAGTTTGTTTGGGTTTTCCAGGCGCTTTCCAGCGCGCAGTACTTCTGCACTATGGTCGCTAAGTCAGCAAAGTGTACTATGTCACGGCGACTTATAGCGTTGAGGATCCCTTTGTCCGTGCAATTTTTGCAAAAGAGGGACATTGCGTCTTCCTCGCGACAGTCCTTGACCTTGTTTATCACAAGGAGGAATCTAGCCCAGTAATGATGTACTGTCTCTTGGGGCTCTTGTCTGATATGTGAAAGATTGAATAAATCTGGGTGGGTGGGCGGATTTAAGTCCGAATCCTGACCCAGTCTGAGACCCAGAGGCAGAGAAGCTTCCAAGCTTGGCGGCTCGGGCTCCAGGATGTTGCCTAATTTTTCCGGCCCGCCGCCCGATTCTTAATTTGGGGTTTGGGTCATGTCCTCCTGCGGGCGGGTATCCGGCTCAGAGAGATCGGAAATCCGGACATAGTTCATCCTCAAAATAGAGGGAGAATTCGTACGATGCTCTTCCACTACCGCTATCTCGTGGTGACCGGCGGAGAGTAAATCTCCCTTTGGTCGGGTTTGAGCCCGATCCGGTCATAGTCCGTAGTGACGCCTAGAGCGGCGATGCGATCCAAGAGCTCATTAAGGGAGGAGAGCTCCATTGGATTCATCTGTTCGGCAAGTTCCGAATCGACTTGGAGGCTGTTTTTGATGACCTGAGAGGTCATCGTCGGCGCGACAACCGATCGGGCGGTCATGATGAAGCCGCCCAGCCGGAGAGTTTGGCCTAGAGCCAGGGCTCCCCAAGGGGTGATGTTATCCTTGACAACGAGACGAGCCATCAAGCCTTATCACGACGACACAGTGGAACTCTCAATGAAAGCACCAATGTCGGTGTCAAAACCAGCGGATCTCGGGTAGGGGGTCCCGAACTGTGCGTCTAAGGCTAATGGTAACAGGAGACTGGGGACACAATGTTTACCCAGGTTCGGGCCCTCTCGATGGAGGTAATACCCTACTTCCTGCTTGATTGATCTTGATGATATGAGTATTAGAAGAGTTGATCTACCACGAGATCGTAGAGGCTAAACCCTAGGAGCTAGCCTATGATTATGATTGTTGTTGTCCTACGGACTAAACCCTCCGGTTTATATAGACACCGGAGGGGGCTAGGGTTACACAGAGTCGGTTACAGAGAAGGAGATCTAACATCCGAATCGCCAAGCTTGCCTTCCACGCAAAGGAGAGTCCCATCCGGACACGGGACGAAGTCTTCAATCTTGTATCTTCATAGTCCAACAGTCCGGCCAAAGTATATAGTCCGGCTGTCCGGATACCCACTAATCCAGGATTCCCTCAGGGGGCGCAGCCCCTCCCCCTAGCCCAATTCAGACTAGGCCTTGGGGGGGGACTGCCCTAGGCAGCCCCTCTCTCTTTCCCGTATGGCCCAATAAGGCCCAATACTTCTCCCTGGCGAATTCCCGTAACCCTCCGGTACTCCAAAAAATACCTGAATCACTCGGAACCTTTCTGATGTACGAATATAGTCGTCCAATATATCGATCTTTATGTCTCGACCATTTCGAGACTCCTCGTCATGTCCCCGATTTCATCCGGGACTCCGAACTACCTTCGGTACATCAAAACACATAACTCATAATATAAATCGTCACAGAACGTTAAGCGTGCGGACCCTACGGGTTCGAGAAGTATGTAGACATGACCGAGACTCATCTTCGTGAAGGAAATATGCCCTAGAGGCAATAATAAAGTTATTATTTATTTCCTTATTTCATGATAAATGTTTATTATTCATGCTAGAATTGTATTAACCGGGAACATGATACATGTGTGAATACATAGACAAACAGAGTGTCACTAGTATGCCTCTACTTGACTAGCTCGTTGATCAAAGATGGTTATGTTTCCTAACAATAGACATGAGTTGTCATTTGATTAACGGGATCACATCATTAGGAGAATGATGTGATTGACTTGACCCATTCCGTTAGCTTAGCGCTTGATCGTTTAGTATGATGCTATTGCTTTCTTCATGACTTATATATGTTCCTATGACTATGAGATTATGCAACTCCCGTTTACCGGAGGAACACTTTGTGTGCTACCAAATGTCACAACGTAACTGGGTGATTATAAAGGTGCTCTATAGGTGTCTCCGAAGGTACATGTTGGGTTGGCGTATTTCGAGATTAGGATTTGTCACTCCGATTGTCGGAGAGGTATCTCTGGGCCTTCTCGGTAATGCACATCACTTAAGCCTTGCAAGCAATGCAACTAATGAGTTAGTTGCAAGATGATGTATTACGGAACGAGTAAAGAGACTTGCCGGTAACGAGATTGAACTAGGTATTGAGATACCGACGATCGAATCTCGGGCAAGTAACATACCGATGACAAAGGGAGCAACGTATGTTGTTATGCGGTCTGACCGATAAAGATCTTCGTAGAATATGTAGGAGCCAATATGAGCATCCAGGTTCCGCTATTGGTTATTGACCGGAAACGTGTCTCGGTCATGTCTACATTGTTCTCGAACCCGTAGGGTCCGCACGCTTAACGTTATGATGACAGTTTCATTATGAGTTTATATGTTTTGATGTACCGAAGGTTGTTCGGAGTCCCGGATGTGATCACGGACATGACGAGGAGTCTCGAAATGGTCGATACATGAAGATTGATATATTGGACGACTATATTCGGACACCGGAAGTGTTCCGGGTGATTTCGGAGAAAACCGGAGTGCCGGAGGGTTACCGGAACCCCCCCCCCCCGGGAGAAGTAATGGGCCTTATGGGCCTTAGTGGAGAGAGAGAGGGGCGGCCAGGGTGGGCCGCGCGCCCCCTCCCCCTTTGGTCCGAATTGGACTAGGAGAGGGGGGCGGCGCCCCCCTTTCCTTCTCCCTCTCCCCCTTCCTTTCCCCCTCCTAGTAGGAGTAGGAAAGAGGGGAGTCCTACTCCTACTAGGAGGAGGACTCCTCCTCCTGGCGCGCCCTGCAAGGGCCGGCCGGCCTCCCCCCTTGCTCCTTTATATACGGGGGTAGGGGGGCACCTCTAGAGACAACAATTGATCGTTTGATCTTTTAGCCGTGTGCGGTGCCCCCCTCCACCATAGTCCACCTCGATAATACTGTAGCGGTGCTTAGGAGAAGCCCTGCATCGGTAGAACATCAACATCGTCACCACGCCGTCGTGCTGACGAAACTCTCCCTCAACACTCGGCTGGATCGGAGTTCGAGGGACGTCATCGAGCTGAACGTGTGCTGAACTCGGAGGTGTCGTGCGTTCGGTGCTTGATCGGTCGGGCCGTGAAGACGTACGACTACATCAACCGCGTTCTTATAACGCTTCCGCTTTTGGTCTACGAGGGTACGTGGACAACACTCTCCCCTCTCGTTGCTATGCATCACCATGATCTTGTGTGTGCGTAGGAATTTTTTTGAAATTACTACGTTCCCCAACAGTGGCATCCGAGCCTAGGTTTTATGTGTTGATGTTATATGCACGAGTAGAACACAAGTGAGTTGTGGGCGATATAAGTCATACTGCTTACCAGCATGTCATACTTTGGTTCGGCGGTATTGTTGGATGAAGCGGCCCGGACCGACATTATGCGTACGCTTACGCGAGACTAGTTTTACCGCCGTGCTATGCACACAGGTGACTAGCGGGTGTCAGTTTCTCCAACTTTAGTTGAACCGAGTGTGGCTACGCCCGGTCCTTGCGAAGGTTAAAACATCACCAACTTGACAAACTATCGTTGTGGTTTTGATGCGTAGGTAAGAACTGTTCTTGCTAAGCCCGTAGCAGCCACGTAAAACTTGCAACAACAAAGTAGAGGACGTCTAACTTGTTTTTGCAGGGCATGTTGCGATGTGATATGGTCAAGACGTGATGAGATATAAGTTGTTGTATGAGATGACCATGTTTTGTTGAAGTTATCGGCAACTGGCAAAAGCCTTATGGTTGTCTCTTTATTGCATAAGATGGAAGCGCCAAATAATTGCTTCACTTTATCGCTATGCGATAGCAATAGTTGCAAGAGCAATAGTTGGCGAGACGACCATGTGACGACACATTGATATACATCAAGATGATGGAGATCATGGTGTCATGCCGGTAACGATAGAGATCATGACGGTACTTTGGAGATGAAGATCAAAGGCGCAAGATGATCATGGCCATATCATGTCACATATTTTGATTGCATGTGATGTTTATCTTTTATACATCTTATCTTGCTTTGATTGACGGTAGCATTATAAGATGATCTCTCACTAAATTTCAAGATAAAAGTGTTCTCCCTGAGTATGCACCGTTGCCAAAGTTCGTCGTGCCCAGACACCACGTGATGATCGGGTGTGATAAGCTCTACGTCCATCTACAACGGGTGCAAGCCAGTTTTGCACACGCAGAATACTCAGGTTAAACTTGACGAGCCTAGCATATGCAGATATGGCCTCGGAACACTGAGACCGAAAGGTCGAGCGTGAATCATATAGTAGATATGATCAACATAGTGATGTTCACCATTGAAAAGTACTCCATTTCACGTGATGATCGGTTATGGTTTAGTTGATTTGGATCACGTGATCACTTAGAGGATTAGAGGGATGTCTATCTAAGTGGGAGTTCTTAAGTAATATGATTAAATTGAACTTAAATTTATCATGAACTTAGTCCTGATAGTATTTTGCAAATTATGTTGTAGATCAATAGCTCGCGTTGTTGCTTCCCTGTGTTTATTTTGATATGTTCCTAGAGAAAACTAAGTTGAAAGATGTTAGTAGCAATGATGCGGATTGGATCCGTGATCTGAGGTTTATCCTTATTGCTGCACAGAAGAATTATGTCCTTGATGCACCGCTAGGTGACAGACCTATTGCAGGAGCAGATGCAGACGTTATGAACGTTTGGCTAGCTCAATGTGATGACTACTTGATAGTTTAGTGCACCATGCTTAACAGCTTAGAATCGGGACTTCAAAGACGTTTTGAACGTCATGGACCATATGAGATGTTTCAGGAGTTGAAGTTAATATTTCAAGCAAATACCTGAGTTGAGAGATATGAAGTCTCCAACAATTTCTATAGCTAAAATATGGAGGAGAATAGCTCAAGCAGTGAGCATGTGCTCAGATTGTCTGGGTACTACAATCGCTTGAATCAAGTGGGAGTTAATCTTTCAGATAAAATAGTGATTGACAGAATTCTCTAGTCACCATCACCAAGTTAGTAGAACTTCGTGATGAACTATAATATGCAAGGGATGACGAAAGTAATTCCCAAGCTCTTCGTGATGCTGAAATCGACGAAGGTAGAAATCAAGAAAAACATCAAGTGTTGCTGGTTAACAAGACCACTAGTTTCAAGAAAAGGGAAAAGGGAAGAAGGGGAACTTCAAGAAGAACGGCAAGCAAGTTGCTGCTCAAGTGAAGAAGCCCAAGTCTGGTCCTAAGCCTGAGACTAAGTGCTTCTAATGCAAAGGGACTGGTCACGGGAAGTGGAACTGCCCCAAGTATTTGGCGGATAAGAAGGATGGAAAAGTGAACAAAGGTATATTGGATATACATGTTATTGATGTGTACTTTACTAGTGTTTATAGCAACCCCTCGATACTTGATACTGGTTCAGTTGCTAAGAGTAGTAACTCGAAACGGGAGTTGCAGAATAAACAGAAACTAGTAAAAGGCGAGGTGACGATGTGTGTTGGAAGTAGTTCCAAGATTGATATGATCATCATCGCACACTCCCTATACTTTCGGGATTAGTGTTGAAACTAAATAAGTGTTATTTGGTGTTTGCATTGAGCATGAATATGATTTGATCATGTTTATTGCAATACGGTTGTTCATTTAAGTTAGAGAACAATTGTTGTTCTGTTTACATGAATAAAACCTTCTATGGTCATACACACCAACGAAAATGGTTTGTTGGATCTCGATCGTAGTGATACACATATTCATAATTTTGAAGCCAAAAGATGCAAAGTTAATAATGATAGTGCAACTTATTTGTGGCACTGCCGTTTGAGTCATATTGGTGTAAAGCGCATGAAGAAACTCCATGCTGATGGGATTTTGGAATCACTTGATTATGAATCACTTGATGCTTGCGAACCATGTCTCTTGGGCAAGATGACTAAAACGCCGTTCTTCGGAACAATGGAGCAAGCAACAGATTTGTTGGAAATCGTACATACTGATGTATGTGGTCCGATGAATATTAAGGCTTGCAGCGGGTATCATTATTTTCTGACCTTCACAAATGATTTGAGCAGATATGGGTATATCTACTTAATGAAATAGAAGTCTGAAACAATTGAAAAGTTCATATAATTTCAGAGTGAAGTGGAAAATCATCGTAACAAGAAAATAAAGTTTCTATGATCTGATCGTGGAGAAGAGTATTTGAGTTACGAGTTTGGTCTTCAGTTAAAACAATGTGAAATAGTTTCACTACTCACGCCACCTGGAACACCACAGCATAATGGTGTGTCCGAACGTCATAACCGTACTTTATTGGATATAGTGCAATCTATGATGTTTCTTACCGATTTACCACTATCGTTTTGGGGTCAGGCATTAGAGACAACTGCATTCACGTTAAAAAGGGGCACCATCTAAGTCCGTTGAGACGACACAATATGAACTATGGTTTGGCAAGAAACCAAAGTTGTCGTTTCTTAAAGTTTGGGGTTGCGATGCTTATAAGAAAAAGTTTCATCAGGATAAGCTTAAACCCAAATCGGAGAAATGTGTCTTCATAGGATACCCAAAGGAGACAGTTGGGTACACCTTCTATCACAGATCCGAAGGCAAGACATTCATTGCTGAGAATGGCTACTTTCTAGAGAAGGAGTTTCTCTCGAAAGAAGTGAGTGGGAGGAAAGTAGAACTTGATAAGGTAATTGTACCTACTCCCTTATTGGAAAGTAGTTCATCACAGAAATCTGTTCCTGTGACTACTACACCAATTAGTGAGGAAGCTAATGATGATGATCATGTAACTTCAGATCAAGTTACTACCGAATCTCGTAGGTAAACCAGAGTGAGATCCGCACCAGAGTGGTATGATAATCCTGTTCTGGAAGTCATGCTACTTGACCATGACGAACCTACGAACTATGAGGAAGCGATGATGAGCCCAGATTCCGCAAAATGGCTTGAGGCCATGAAATCTGAGATGGGATCCATGTATGAGAACAAAGTATGGACTTTGGTTGACTTGCCCGACGATCGGCAAGCCATTGAGATTAAATGGATCTTCAAGAGGAAGACAGACGCTGATAGTAGTGTTACTATCTACAAAGCTAGAATTGTCGCAAAAGGTTTTCGAAAAGTTCAAGGTGTTGACTACGATGAGAGTTTCTCACTCGTATCTATGCTTAAGTCTGTCCAAATCATGTTAGCAATTGCCGCATTTTATGAAATCTGGCAAATGGATAAACAAAACTGCATTCCTTAATGGATTTATTAAAGAAGAGTTGTATATGATGCAACCAGAAGGTTTTGTCAATCCTAAAGGTGCTAACAAAATATGCAAGCTCCAACGATCCATCTATGGACTGGTGCAAGCATCACGGAGTTGGAATATACGCTTTGATGAGTTGATCAAAGCATATAGTTTTATACAGACTTGCGGTGAAGCCTGTATTTACAAGAAAGTGAGTGGGAGCACTACAACATTTCTGATAAGTATATGTGAATGACATATTGTTGATCGGAAATAATGTAGAATTATTCTGCAAAGCATAAAGGAGTGTTTGAAAGGAGTTTTTCAAAGAAAGACCTCGGTGAAGCTGCTTACATATTGAGCATCAAGATCTATAGAGATAGATCAAGACGCTTGATAAGTTTTTTCAATGAGTACATACCTTGACAAGATTTTGAAGTAGTTCAACATGGAACAGTCAAAGAAAGAGTTCTTGCCTGTGTTACAAGGTGTGAAATTGAGTAAGACTCAAAACCCGACCACGACAGAAGATAGAAAGAGAATGAAGGTCATTCCCTATGCCTTGGCCATAGGTTCTATAAAGTATGCCATGCTGTGTACCAGATGTATTGTATACCCTACACTGATTTTGGCAAGGGAGTACAATAGTGATCTAGGAGTAGATCACTGGACAGCGGTCAAAATTATCCTTAGTGGAATAAGGATATGTTTCTCGATTATGGAAGTGACAAAAGGTTCGTCGTAAAGGGTTACATTGATGCAAACTTTGACACCGATATGGATGACTCTAAGTCTCGATCCAGATACATATTGAAAAGTGGGAGCAATTAGCTAGAGTAGCTCCTTGCAGAGCATTGTTGACATAGATATTTGCAAAATACTTACGGATCTGAATATGACAGACCCGTTGACTAAAATTGTCTCACAAGCAAAACATGATCACACCTTAGTACTCTTTGGGTGTTAATCACATAGCAATGTGAACTAGATTACTGACTCTAGTAAACCCTTTGGGTGTTGATCACATATCGATGTGAACTATGGGTGTTAATCACATGGTGATGTGAACTATTGCTGTTAAATCACATGGCGATGTGAACTAGATTATTGACTCTAGTGCAAGTGGGAGACTGAAGGAAATATGCCCTAGAGGCAATAATAAAGTTATTATTTATTTCCTTATTTCATGATAAATGTTTATTATTAATGCTAGAATTGTATTAACCGGGAACATGATACATGTGTGAATACATAGACAAACAAAGTGTCACTAGTATGCCTCTACTTGACTAGCTCGTTGATCAAAGATGGTTATGTTTCCTAACCATAGACATGAGTTGTCATTTGATTAACGGGATCACATCATTAGGAGAATGATGTGATTGACTTGACCCATTCCGTTAGCTTAGCGCTTCATCATTTAGTATGATGCTATTGCTTTCTTCATGACTTATACATGTTCCTATGACTATGGGATTATGCAACTCCCGTTTACCGGAGGAACACTTTGTGTGCTACCAAACGTCACAACGTAACTGGGTGATTATAAAGGTGCTCTACAGGTGTCTCCGAAGGTACATGTTGGGTTGGCGTATTTTGAGATTAGGATTTGTCACTCCGATTGTCGGAGAGGTATCTCTGGGCCCTCTCGGTAATGCACATCACTTAAGACTTGCAAGCAATGCAACTAATGAGTTAGTTGCAAGATGATGCATTACGGAATGAGTAAAGAGACTTGCCGGTAACAAGATTGAACTAGGTATTGAGATACCGACGATCGAATCTCGGGCAAGTAACATACCGATGACAAAGGGAACAACGTATGTTGTTATGCTGTCTGACCGATAAAGATCTTCGTAGAATATGTAGGAGCCAATATGAGCATCCAGGTTCCGCTATTGGTTATTGACCGAAAACGTGTCTCGGTCATGTCTACATTGTTCTCGAACCCGTAGGGTCCGCACGCTTAACGTTACGATGACAGTTTCATTATGAGTTTATATGTTTTGATGTACCGAAGGTTGTTCGGAGTCCCGGATGTGATCACGGACATGACGAGGAGTCTCGAAATGGTCGAGACATAAAGATTGATATATTGGACGACTATATTCGGACACCGGAAGTGTTCCGGGTGATTTCGGAGAAAACCGGAGTGCCGGAGGCTTACCGGAACCCCCGCGGGAGAAGTAATGGGCCTTATGGGCCTTAGTGGAGAGAGAGGGGCGGCCAGGGTGGGCCGCGTGCCCCCCTCTGGTCCGAATTGGACTAGGAGAGGGGGGGCGGCGCCCCCCTTTCCTTCTCCCCTTCCTTTCCCCCTCCTAGTAGGAGTAGGAAAGAGGGGAGTCCTACTCCTACTAGGAGGAGGACTCCTCCTCCTGGCGCGCCCTGCATGGGCCGGCCGGCCTCCCCCTTGCTCCTTTATAGACGGGGGCAGGGGGCACCTCTAGAGACAACAATTGATCGTTTGATCTTTTAGCCGTGTGCGGTGCCCCCCTCCACCATAGTACACCTCGATAATACTGTAGCGGTGCTTAGGCGAAGCCCTGCATCGGTAGAACATCAACATCGTCACCACGCCATCATGCTGACGAAACTCTCCCTCAACAGTCGGCTGGATCAGAGTTCGAGGGACGTCATCGGGCTGAACATGTGCTGAACTCGGAGGTGCCGTGCGTTCGGTGCTTGATCGGTCGGGCCGTGAAGACGTACGACTACATCAACCGCGTTGTTATAACACTTCCGCTTTCGGTCTACGAGGGTACGTGGACAACACTCTACCCTCTCGTTGCTATGCATCACCATGATCTTGTGTGTGCGTAGGAATTTTTTTGAAATTACTACGTTCCCCAACACTTCGGTCAATAACCAATAGCGGAACCTGGATGCTCATATTGGCTCCTAAATATTCTATGAAGATCTTTAACTGTCAAACCGCATAACAACATATGTTGTTCCCTTTGTCATCGGTATGTTACTTGCCCGAGATTCGATCGTCGGTATCTCAATACCTACTTCAATCTCGTTACTGGCAAGTCTCTTTACTCGTTTCGTAATGCATCATCCTGCAACTAACTCATTAGTCACATTGCTTGCAAGGCTTATAATGATGTACATTACTGAGAGGGCCTAGAGATACCTCTCCGACAATCGGAGTGAAAAATCCTAATCTCGAAATACGCCAACTCAACAAGTACCTTCGGAGACACCTGTAGAGCACCTTTATAATCACCCAGTTATGTTGTGACGTTTGGTAGCACACAAAGTGTTCCTCTGGTAAACGGGAGTTGCATAATCTCATAGTCATAGGAACATGTATAAGTCATGATGAAAACAATAGCAACATACTAAACGATCAAGTGCTAAGCTAACAGAATGGGTCAAGTCAATCACATCATTCTCCTAATGATGTGATCTCGTTAATCAAATGACAACTCATGTCTATGGCTAGGAAACTTAACCATCTTTGATTCAACGAGCTAGTCAAGTAGAGGCATACTAGTGACACTCTATTTGTCTATGTATTCACACATGTACTAAGTTTCCAGTTAATACAATTCTAGCATGAATAATAAACATTAACCATGAAATAAGGAAATAAATAATAACTTTATTATTGCCTCTAGGGTATATTTCCTTCACTTTCTTCATTGCAGCTTCTGTTCTTGCAAATGAAACTACTTTATGCATTAGGAAGGCTCATTTTGTCCACACATGCCCAGCAGTAGGAGAGAACACCAAGGTCACTGCAAAATGGGTTGCACACCACTGTTAGGAAATGATGAGAATTGATATTGGCACACCAGTGACCAGAATTATGCAGAATTTGAAGAAGAACTATGGAGTAGAGATCTCCACCCATATGGCCTATAGGGCTAGGAAGGAAGCATTGAAGGTTGTCAAAGGAGATCAGAGAGGACAATACATCCGAATCAGAGATTATTTGTAGGCCATGTTGGATACAAACCCAGGCTCTAGATGTGTTGTGACAACTAAGTATCTGCTAGAGCACCCAAGCAAAAACCCAAGGTTCCATGGCCTGTTTTTTTGTCTTAGTGCTTGCAAAGAAGGGTTTTTGAATGGATGCAGGCCATTCATAGGTACATTGTGTTTTCAAACTTCTGAATTGTTTATGTGCTCACATTATATACACTATCTTCTCACAATTGTCACTTTGCAGGGGTAGATGGGTGTTTTATCAAGCTATCAATAGGTCAACAGATCCTTGCTGCAACAGGAAGGGATGGCAACAATAATATATACCCTATAGCATTTGGAGTTGTTGAGAAAGAGGACACAAACAGCTGGACCTGGTTCTTAACATAGCTCAAAGATGCACTTGGTGGAGAAAGTGGGAAGTTTGGATATTATAGCATCATATCTGATAGGCAGAAGGTAAACTTCTCTTCTCCTATTTCTAAATTAGTTATTTTGTTTCCTAGGATCCTTGCTTAGCTCTATTTCATATTGTTTCAGACAGGGGCTTTTAAATGCAATAAACCATATTTTTCCCAATTGTCCACAAAGATTCGTCCTTAGACATATATATCAGAATTTCCAAACTGCTGGTTTTAGAGGTGATGAATTAAATAAACACATGGATGCAGCTAGCTACTCATATACTAAGAATGAGCACCTTGTTTCAATGAATGATTTGGAAAGAGAGTGTAAGGCTGCTTGGGCATGGCTTCATAAAATACTAGTTCACACTTGGGCTAGACATGCAATGGATTTTAACTGCAAAACTGACCTGGTTGTGAACAACATCAGTGAGGTGTTTAATAAAGTGATATTAGATGTCCGAGGTAAGCCAATAAAGACCATGATAGAAGGAATTAGGACAAAATTGATGGTCAAATTTAACACTAATAGAACTAAGACAGAGACAACAAAGAGATTTGCCCAACATATGCTGAAATGTTAGAGGAGACAAAATACAACTCAAGGTGGTGCCAAAGTTTGATGGCTGGTCCTAACATTTACCAAGTTGCTAGTGGAGATAACACCTACTCAGTAAACTTGCTAGACAGAACATGTGGATGTAGGAAATGGGATATGGCTGCTATGCCCTGCCATCATGCAGTTTCTGCAATAGTGAAAGCTAAGTTGCAGCCTGAGGACTTTGTGAGTGATTTCTTCAAGAAGGAAATGTATAAAAAAGTATTTGGACATATCATATTTCCTGTACCTGGTACAAATCTATGGCCAAAGACAAGAACTCGGGATATAGAACCTCCAGTATTCAAAGACAAGGATGGGAAGCAACAAACAAAGAGGAGAAAAAACCAATTTGAGAAGCCAGCACCAAGAGATACATCTAGGATGGCATCTATTACTTGCAGCAACTTCAAACTTGTAGGGCATAGATACAATGTTTGCTCCAAGCCCCTCAAGCCAGCTCTTGCTATGAGAATAAACCAGCATCAGGTTAGTTAGAGTAGCACCTCAATTCTCTTTATTTTGTCTCCATTACTCACAATCCTTTTTCAAATGCAGCCAAACAGGTCACAGGCTTCTGCTTCAACAACAAATGCATCTATAGCTACTGCACCACCAAGGAAGAGGCCATCTTCATCTACAGCTGCTGCACCACCAAGGAAGAGGCCATCTCCATCAACAACTGCTCCTACAAGGAGGAAAGCTACACCTGCTACCACTACACCTGCTCCTCCTCCAAGGGGGTCTCCTAGGAAGAAAGCTACCACTGCTGGTACAAACTCTACCTCTGCTGCAGGCCACAGGTCAACTTTTCAAGCTCCAAGATAGAGTGGAAGAAAAAAGACTCTTTCATACAAGTTGAAAGAGTACTTCTATTCTTCTGGTAACTAGATGCCTTTGTCTTTGTTGGCTTGTGATGCCTTTGTGTTGGCTATGAGAACCTATGATACCTTTGTTGGCTTTGAACTATATGATGCCTTTGTTGGCTTTCAGAACCTATGATGCCTATGTTGGCTTTGAACTAGATGCTGCCTTTGTTGGCTTTGAACTAGATGATGCCTTTGTTGGCTTTGAACCTATGATGCCTTTGTTGGCTGTGAGAACCTATGTTAAATGTATTGGATGTTTATGTTAAATGTTTCCTTGGATGGATGTGAGAACCTGGCAATGTTGGTTGTCTTGGATGTTTATGTTAAATGTTACCTTTGGATGGATGTGAGAACCTGACAATGTTGGCTGTCTTGGATGTTTATGTTAAATGTTGCCTTGGGTGGAGTGATTCTAGGGTCTCTCGGCATCGACAAAAGCACCCAAGTGATTCTAGGGTCTCTAGGCATCAACAAAACCACCCAAATGATTCTAGGGTCTCTCGGCATCGACAAAAACACCCTATTGATTCTAGGGTCTCTCGGCATCGACAAAACCACTCAAGTGATTCTAGGATCTATCGACATCGACAAAACAACCCCAGTGATTCCAGGGTCTCTCGGCATCGACAAAACTACCCAATTGATTCTAGGGTCTCTCGGCACCGACAAAACTACCCAAGTGATTCTAGGGTCTCTCGGCATCGACAAAACAACCCAAGTGACTCCAGGTCTCTCGGCGTCGACAAAACCACCCAATTGATTCTAGGGTCTCTCGACATTGATAAAACCACTCAAGTGATTCTAGGGTCTATCAACATCGACAAAACCACCAAAAGCATTAGATTTAGCATAATTTGGAAGATCCATACATAACCATAACTAATAAGTACCATATTACACGATAGTGCTTAATGCTAAATAGGTACATTACATAACCACAATTCAGATATTACTAGACCATTCATCTAATAGTACTCATTACATAACCATAATGATAGTACTCATCATCCCATAACCATGCTGGTGGTACTAATAAGTAGCATATTACATTATACTGCTGATTTATCTAAGATGGCCTTGATCCCATTCAGCTTCACCTTGGTCTGCTCCACAACCTTCTCAAGCTCATTAATGTGGGCCTGCAACTTTATCTTCTCTCCAGCAAGCTTCAACTTCATGTTCCTAATGACATTGGCTTGAGCAACTGTCAGGTTCTTGACCATGTCATACTTCTCCCACAGCTTGCTCTCATCAGGTTTCTTCTGCATCTGAGCCCTCTGCTCCTAGGTATCCAAAAGGACGTTCACATCTTCAACCAACCTCTCATAACTTGCATGCAGCTTGATCTTCTGTTGTGTTAGATTGTGGACAACAAATGAGCTTGTCATATTGTCCTCAATATTGCTCCTCTTGCACTCTTCATACTTATTCCACAACTTGGTCAATGCATTCTCCATTGTAGCTGGCCAATATGGATCAACCCATTCAACTAGCCCACCGTTTCTTCCCTCCTGTAATATTAGTGTTAAACAAAAGGATATGAGCTATATGACACAATGAGTTAAACAATTACAGTGCTCACTAATCCACATGCTATAAAGTAACAAGTCTCAATCAGTGCTCCCAACCCTATGCACATACTGACATATAAACAATGACCTCACTAACCCACCACTATCACAGAAAATACAAAACTAATTAACAACCTAACTAACAGGCCAGATCTGCTGACAACACTGTGCACATGGTCACATATAAATAATGACCTCACTGAGCAAGTAAGCATTGAGAGCACATATTTAAACAACCTAACTAACACACCAGATCTGCTAACTATAAAATCAGTACTAAACAATTACCAAATTAGCACAAATTTGGCACATACCTTCACAGCACAAGCAAGGAACCTCCTGCCAGTATGGATGCCCTGGAAAGCAACATGCCTCTCTCTGGCAGGCCATGTTCATTGCACAAAACGTCAGTTTCAGTGCCCTCGAAAGCGGAGTCAACCGTGGTAGCAGGGTCTGCAGGTGCAAAGGAAAGCCAACCATTTGTAACAAAACTTCAGATCAAGCTCAACAGAAAAATCATCAAATCCAAACCCTAACCCTAGCTCAAGCTCGAACAACTCACCTTGATGCACTACAAGAAATATGTCAACTAGTGACCTTCTGTCAGTGACCCTGGAAGAATTGGTCATAGATCTATGACCATTTGAGACCAATTGGTCAAAAGCTATTCGGGGGGCTCCAAACCCTAAACCATTGCGACCATTTTGGTCAGAAAGGTCGTAATTTCCTTACACGAAATGGTCATAAAGCAAATAGTGCTGGTCCGCTGCCTTATTTCTAGTTGTTAACGACCAATATAGATGGTCATAGCCTTGTACATTGTGGTGGGTTGTGATGACTAGGCGCCATCTCATCAGTTTTTCCTATGTGTCATGTCCATGTGTCAATTTTTGCCCTAGGTTGTGAAGCAACCTATATTTCTGTTATTCCAAAAATTCCCAAAAAATTCTCATAAATTGTTTGGATCATATCTTCATCAAATATGTCAAAAACCTTCCTTGCCTAGTTCAAAAATAACTCAACAATATTCATTTTCCTATTCTGTTCAGAGTAGCACTTTGTGAAGGAAGTGTTATTTATATATTCTTGATTTCCCTAAAAAATGTGAAGACATTCTTCTTAGTATATGATCATCCTCAGCAAAACTCACGCCCATTGGCCATGTGCATTTCCCGTACCGCTAATCAAACACTTGGCCGCTAATTCATGTTTGAGCATAGTTCGATCTCCTCATGAGAATATTATGTTGTAATTTTCTTCCTAGCACCTACCTGGGGAGTGCCCAACCCACTAGACATGCCTAGGCCGCCCAGAACGCATGGCAACGCCACAGTCACGCGGTGACCACGCGGCGGGCATGCGAGCTTATGCGCTCTAGAGTTGGGGCCCTCGGCCACCGTCCAAACCTCGATGTCTCGCCATCAAACCATGTATTTCTGATTAAATAGATACTTATTTACCTAGAAATGATTTTTAGAAAAAATAAAGAGCAAACTATGAGGCAGCTGCAGTTCAAATTTGACCTGCTTCCTTCTAAATCGGCGGGAATTTGTCTTTTTCACCAGAGGTGGATCAAAACTTTTGACACCCAACCATTTTGTCAATTGTGCATGAAATATGGCCTAGTATTTTAGAAAATTGATTTGGTCCAATTTTGCAAGAAATATATGGTAGGTCCTTCACAAAAAAAGTCATTTCAAGCACTCGGAAAATGGAAAATGAATTTTCCGTGCAAAGAAAATGAAAACTCCCTTAGGAAACATTCTTTGGAATTCCAAGATGCACCCTTGTTGCACAATATGAGATCATTTTAACAAACTATGCCATGAATGTGGCCATAAGATTGATCATTTGGCTTGAAAGCCATGAATCTTCACACATGATAGCTCATTTTTGAGAACACTTTTTTAAAAATAATTTCCATATTACAAGTTTATTATTTTTCCTGGAAACTTGGTCACATATAATGACACAATGCGAAGGTTTTCTAATTTTTTTAATTTTGTTTGAATTTTTTATGCATGTTTCAAAATAGGGTCAAAACGGCGGGCTTGGCCGTTCCTAGCTAGTGGTTGAATCTTGGAAAACTTTTGATGTTTCTCTGATTAAATAGGTACTTATGTAACTAGAAATGATTTTTGGAAAAAATAAATAGCAAACTATGAGGCAATTGCAATTCAAATTTGACCCGCTTCCTGCTGAATCGGCGGGAATTTGTCTTTTTCACCAGAGGTGGATCAAAATTTTTGACACCCAACCATTTTGTTAATTGTGCATTAAGTATGGCCTAGTATTTTAGAAAATTGATTTGGTCCAATTTTGCAACAAACATATGGTAGGTCCTTCACAAAAAAAAAAACTTATTTCGAGCACTCGGAAAATGGAAAATGAATTTTCCGTGCAAAGAAAATGAAAACTCCCTTAGGCAACATTGTTTGGAATTCCAATATGCACCCTTGTGCACAATATGAGGTCATTTGAACAAAGTATGCTATGAATGTGGCCATAAGATTGATCATTTGGCTTGAAAGCCCTGAATCTTCACGCATGATAGCTCATTTCTGAGAACACTTTTTTAAAATAATTGCCGTATTACAAGTTTATTATTTTTCCTAGAAACTTGGTCACATATAATGACACAATGCGAAGGTTTTCCAATTTTTTGTTTTTTTTTGAATTTTTTATGTCCGTTTCAAAATGCGGTCAAAACGGCGGCTTGACCGTTCCTAGCTAGTGGTTGAATCTTGGAAAAAATTTGATGTTTCTCTGATTAAATAGATACTTATGTACCTAGAAATGATTTTTGGAAAAAAATAAAGAGCAAACTATGAGGCAGCTGCAGTTCAAATTTGACCCGCTTCCACCTGAATCGGTGGAAATTTGTCCTTTTCACCAGAGGTGGATCAAAACTTCTGACACCCAACAATTTGGTAAATTGTGGTTTAAATATGTCCTAGTATTTTAGAAAATTGATTTGGTACAATTTTGCAACAATTATTTGGTAGGCCCTTCACAAAAAACTCATTTTGGGCACTCGAAAAATGGAAAATGAAATTTCTGTGCAAAGAAGAAGAAAACTTCCTTAGTCAACATTGTTTGCCATTCCAATATGCACCCTTGTGCACAATATTAGATCATTTAAACAAACTATGACATTAATGTGGCCATAAGATTGAGCATTTGGGTTGAAAGCCATGAATCTTCACACATGATAGTTCATTTTTTAGAACACTTTTTAAAAATAAATAGCAAACTATGAGGGAGCTGTAGTTCAAATTTGACCCACTTCCTGTTGAATCAGCGGAAATTTGTCTTTTTCACCAGAGGTGGATCAAAACTTCTGACACCCAACAATTTGGTAAATTGTGGTTTAAATATGTCCTATATTTTAGAAAATTGATTTGGTACAATTTTTCAACAATTATTTGGTAGGCCCTTCACAAAAAAACTCATTTTGGGCACTCGAATAACACTACAAAAAAAGACACATCCGTGACATTTTGGGCCGAACGAAATTCTTTTCATCCATACATATGACACTTCTATGATGATAATTGTGACAAAACCCGGTATCATCATAGATGTGGTGGGCTCCTACTTCTATGACAAAAAATCATGACAGAAAATGGGCTTTTCGGCCTGGGCGGGCCGGAGACACAGCTGCATGACATTCTTTGGGCCGTCCATGACGGAAAAAACCGTGGTAGAAGCGAGGGGGAGGAAAATTTCGGGGAGTTCTCGGTTACGGTGGGAGGTCGGGGTCGTTGGCCACATTGACCAGGCCGCGCTGAGAGCACCAGGGCGGTGGACGACGGCGAGGCCTAGGAAGGGAACGACACGGAGGCAGGGAAGACTCGGCAGTTGTTTCCCACGCGGAGGGGAGTATGACTGTACGAGGGTTTACTGGTCCGTGTGCCGTCACCGGAGAATAACAGCAGGTGTGGGTGAGTAGAGGGATGGCTAGGCCAGTGATGGGAGTACGGTGGGGCGGTGAGGCCTGCGCGGCAACACAGCTGGCCGCAGGGAGGAGGGAGCAGGCAGTCGCGCCGGCGCTTGTTTGAGCGGCTGGAGCAGGAAGAGCAGAGATTGAAGAAGCACGACGGCCGTTTGATGGACATCCAACAGTCATTGCTTGTGCGTCAACCTTTTTTTTAGGAAAGCCTCAAATCTGTGGAAAATAGCATGCAACCCATCTGCCATTCTTTCTAATAATTTACAGCCCATTTGCTAATTCTTAAGGTTTTTTTGGAGCCCATATTCTTTTTGTTAGCATTACATCCCATATTGTGGCCACGGTTAAAAAATTATATGAAATTTTGCATATTTCGGTGTGGTCCGAACTGTTTTTAATCCCGAAATTTCGACTCACATTCAAACTGATTTTAAAAATAAATGTATATCAATATAAAATCCAACAAATTCTCCACGCATAAAAATTAATGTAATTTAAAATCTCGAAATGAAAAAAAGATATTTGAAACTAATTGCCGGTTTGATGTGTTTTAAAAATGTACATCCCATTTCTCATTACTGATAGGCCATTTTCTTGGCCAGCCGAATGAAGCTCTCCTCGTATTGAAAGATTTGCAGCCCAACAGGCCTGACAAAGCGACTTACTTGGCAAATCACAAAAAAACTGGGCTGTGGCCGTGGACACAGCTGTCAGCCTCTCCACGCACAGTACTCTTCCGATGGAAGTCGGTCGTTGACCACATTGACCACGCCGCGCCGAGAGCACCAAGGCAGTGGACGAGGCCTAGGAAGGGGACGACGTGGAGCCGGGGAAGACGCGGTAGTGGATTCCCACGCGAAGAGGAGTACGAGGGTTCACTGGTTCGGCTCCGGCGTGAGGCTGCCGTCGCCGCAGAATAACAGGGGGTGTGGTTGAGTAGAGGGATACCCTGGGCCAACGGTGGGAGTAGTAGGGGGCGATGAGTCCTCCGCGGCATCAGAGCCGGCCACGAGAGGCAGGAGCACGCGACACGATCGGCGCTGCTTTGGGCGGCTGGAGCAAGAAGACCAGAGGTTGAAGAAGCACTATGGCCGTTGGATGGACATCATACGGTCACTGGAGCTAGAATCGTTCATATTGACTAAGTTAACAAAGCCCTCCGTCCTCGTCAACTTAGTAGGCCCACAAGTCAGCCACTCACTATGGTGGGTCCCAGCTAGCAGGGGGTATTCATTTTTTGGTGCATAATAAGGAGGCACTTCCTTGCGTGCGAAGATATAGCTAGTGGGTCCTACCTGTCAGCGGGGGGAACATTTTTTTCGCGAAATACAGAAGCCCTTCCCACGTACAGTGCGTAATAAGGAGGAACTTTCCTTGCGTGTGACCATGGACCTCGTGGGTCCCAGCCATCATGCTCTCCACGTACAGTCCTCTTCCGATGACTCTCGTATGTTGACCACGCCGCGCCGAGCGCACCGAGGCAGTGGACGACGGCGAGGCCCCAGACTTGAATGACCCGGAGATGGGGAAGACGCGGCAGTGGAGTCGCAGACGAAGAGGAGTGGGAAACTTGACTGGTTCGGGTGCGGGGTAGGCCTACACTCGGCAGAGAATAACAGGAGGCGCAGAGTGGAGGGATGGCCTGGCCGTCGGCGGGGTAGCGTTTCGCTGAGGCGCGCAAAACAACGCCGCTGGATGCCGAAGGCTGGAGCAGGCGGTTCCGGCAGCGCTAGGGGAAGAAGACGAGAGATTGAAGAAGAATGCCGGCCGTTGGATGTAAATCCAACGCCTTCTTAGGCTTCGACCTACTGGCCCACATGTCAGCCAGTCCATTTGTGTTTTAGTCCATTTGGTGGGCTGGGAGAAACAATGATGTAGCATCTATGCAGCCCGTTTAAATCCCATTTGCATTTTTCTCGAAATCCACGGACTTGCTGGACTGGGTGAAAATATCATGTTGGGCAAGACGGAGAAATGTTATAAAAACATAAACACATGATTGCATGTTAGTAAAATCTTTGCAAGCTTATGTACGCAATCACTAGGAGTTAACTTGCCAAGTTATATATAAACAATTATTATTATTATTTTGTAAGAACTTTCAACTTACAAAATAAAATATCATTTTAATTTGATGAGTTAATAGTACGTGGGGTATTATTATTTTTTAGGCTAGACGTGGGACAGTTGAGTTGGTTATAGGGGAAAGTACTGGGAGAAAACCCAGTTTACATCGAAAAAGAAAGTGGGAGAAAATTCAGAGACCTGCTGGGTCCACCTGAGGAGGGGAATATGTTGGGAGGAAGGAGATTCAAAGCACGGCAGCCGAGTGAACTTGTTTTTTTACGGACAAGTGAACTAGTTTACATACATAAGCAAATAGCCACTAAAAAAAGCAATCAGGTTCATGGGTTCTTAAAAGAAATATTTCGGACAAAACAGATAATTACGACACATAGGCTAATGCATGAAACACTCAGATGATAAAGGTGCTTATAAACAGATAAAGTACAACATCTAGACCTTCCTGGCACGCTTGATCATGACGCTGCGGCTGTCTGTGTACTCGTCAGTTACGGGAAGCAGACACGCCCTCATGTCCAAGATCTGCCCGTACATGTCGCATCATGCGTATACGTCCTTGGCCGTGTAGTTTATGTAGGCTAGATTCAGAGGTACCTCCCACGTGTTCAGGTCGTCTTCTTTCATGTTGGCGTATCAGGGGTCGATGATGGTCTCAGCGAGGTCAACCATGGAGTCCTTCTCCTGCCCGTTGTTGATGATCTTGTATTGCTTCTGCATGTTGACAAGCTTGTTGCACCAGATGGCCGAATCGTCGCGTTCTTCCTTCTCTCCACCGTAGCGAAGGTGCAGTCGGCGCTGCCGATGAAACGGGCGAATGCTCCAGAACCTGGTGCAGCCATAGGACTGAGGCGAGGCAGAGCTTCACCGAGTCCGTATCGTTGGTGTACATCACATTCAACTTGGCGCAGCCATAGGACTGAACGGCGAACTCAAAGGGGAACTCCTTGCTGAAGTCCATATCTAGCAGGCTCACCCCTCGGATCACCATTGGAGTCTCTTCGAGTGAACGAGTGTGTAGGCGGTGGCAGCAGTTCGTTTTTCAGCTCTTGGGGAACTAGATTCAACAGTAAGCTGAGTGTGTACAGGCGACAACAGTTACTACCCCTCCCTCGTCCGCTGCACGCCCGGCATAAGATGCACCCTCGATGCATTGAAACGCCTCCATTAAGAAACCTACTCCGGCCACACGTCGGTTCACGAGCGGGTCTGTATTGGTATTGTAATAACAGGAGTTAGTGGTCACTTTACTTAAATTTAATTAGCTTTAATAGAAATTTATACTTAAAACAAGCAATGCATTCGCTCGTTCTATCAGTGCCACATGATCAACATGCACAACAATTAGAATTATTATTCTCAGGACGCACACGATCAGCACATTTGTCGCACTTTCACAAAGATAATACTACCAAGTTTGAACTGTTTGTTATGGTTGTTGTCCTCTGCATCATCATGCCGTGTTTCCCAGCTTGCAAGATTCAGAACCAACAAATAAGATCCAAATAATAAGTACAACAAAGATGCCTACACATCTCATTGATTCCCAGCTTGCAAGATTCAGAACCAACAAATAAGATCCAAATAATAAGTACAACAAAGATGCCTACACATCTCATTGATTCCCAGCTTGCAAGATTCAGAACCAACAAATAAGATTCAAATAATAAGTACAACAAATATGCCTACACATCTCACTGATTCCCAGCTTGCAATATTCAGAACCAACCCATTAGAGCCTTTTGGTAAAGTGAATATCGGGATTAAATCCATCTTGGCTAGCCATGTCATACAATCGAAGAACTTGGCGAATGCTCTTGACCGTCACAACATCTGTAGTTGAGTACTCCTGTTTGCACAACATGTTTGCAAAACACAAACAAGGAGACAGGAGAGCATGATTTCGCTTTAATAGCGGCCTCCTTGAACTCAACCTCCAGCTCTACTTGGATGAGGTCTGCCTGGAGTTCCATGATTCAATTCATGCGCCTTTTTCTGCAGTTCACCTGAAATGAAGCAAAGATTGCATCATTCAGCTAGCAAGAAGTACTTGCTCTTGTGAGCTGGCAGGTTCTTCTTTAGTAGTTGCACTAAAATTGAGGAACATTAAGGTTGGCTGTCCGGCTCATGTAAGGTGCAACTATAATTTTCTTATCCTTTTGTGTAGTTCTACTAAAATAAAGTGCCATTATGGTGACAGTGACGGCTCCATCTTGCAAATGCTAATAAAATGTTGCACGAGATTACCGGCAGAACTTGACGGAGATTTTGGAAACTCCAATCACCATTTTGTGCAGTTCCACCAAAACTGAGAGATGTTGCCCACGTGACATTTTAGTTGAACTGCACAAGACACTCATTCCAAAAAAAGTGTTTTGTGCAGTTCACCAGAAGGTCACAATAGCAACAAGGTGAAATGGATATCCCTATCTGCACAAAAAGATAGAAAGTAAACATTTGCTGGTCAATAAGAATATACGAAACATATACAAAATGAAAAGAAGCATCTTAATTATGTTCATGGCAATCACGCAAGGACAGTAGAAATTTTAAAACGTCAGCAATGCTTCATGTTACCAGAAGCATTACGATCAACAATGAGATTCCTCAAATATGGGATTACTTTAATGGTGGCATTGCTTGTTTACCAGACACAGTAAATCAACAACAGCTAAAGTGTTGGTTTAAGGGCATGGGACCGTGGGGACACCACGACACTCAGCAGCGTAAAGGAGCAACTTACTTATCATACTGGGGAAAATAGCAGGAGTGCCATTTGTAACACAGTTTAATTGCATCTTATCACTGGAGGCATTAGATTAACAATAACACTGGTTAGACATGTCCCTAAGGTAACAGTGTGATCGCTTCATTTTACATGCGCCCTTACATTAACAACAACAAAAGGTTGGTATAAGGACATGCGACAATGGACGCATCAACACAATGTACCTACAAGGAGGCATAAAGTGGTGATGCCGAGTTTGTTCATGCTATGTGAGGGCAGCAAACCTAATCCTGGAGACCTTGTACTATGTGAGGGCAGCAAATCTAATCCTGGAGACCTTTTACTATGTGAGGGCAGCAAATCTAATCCTGGAAACCTTTTACTATGTGAGGGCAGCAAATCTAATCCTGAGACCTTTTACTATGTGAGGGCAGCAAATCTAATCCTGAGACCTTTTACTATGTGAGGGCAGCAAATATAATCATGGAGACCTTTTGCTATGTGATGGTAGCAAATCTAATCCTGGACATACTCTGTTGACTTGTCCACCAGCCGCCACTTTCTATCGTTTTTTCAACCAATAATAGATCTGTTCCTTATCCAGTTTGTACTACGTTTTCCCATTATTTCCCTTTTCAACCAAGAGACCGGTTGGGTATTCGGTCTCTACTACTTTCACCATATTATTTCCTCTTTGAATCAAGTCCTAGATTCATGCTACAACTTTCCCCCTTTCTTCGTTGTTTGAAAAAAGCCCTAGATTCGAATGCATGAAGTAGCTTTACCTCTAATAATACTAAAAATTTAGGTGGCTTTGGAAGAGCTGATGGGAGTAGAAAAAGATGCACATGCAGACACGTGGGGAGCTGGGGCAGTAGAGCAAGGCCGCTTTTGAAGAACTTATACCTGAGGGTCGCCGGGATGTCGGCGGCGGCAGGTCGGATTTGCGGACAATACGGCAAGGAGGAAGAAGGGTTGGAGGACCTCCCGAGCCGGCGCTGTGTCGGAGAGAACGGCACAGGCAGAGGATCGGGCCCCTCCGACAGCTGTGGGTTTCCTCCCTCGGCGGCGATGACCGCGTGAACGATGCACCTTTTAGTCCTCTACACACACCGACCGAAGGGATCCGGCAGGATCTGTGACCAACGGTGAGCAGAGAGAAAATGTCGCTACCGCTATCTTGTTCATATCTGGAGAGGATGAGAGAATGAAGAGAGCAACCCTAGTAAAGCAAGCGCTCAGGCCCCTGCGTCCATATATAGTGGAGTGATTATCTTTTCTCTCTCCACAACAAGCGTTTCAATTTGTGTACGTGGCATTAAAGAAAAGAAACTCTCTATTTAAGGTGACTACTGTACGACTCCTACTTACTACTAGTAGTACTACAGTATTGTTCACTTGTGCTCCCCGCCCCTCCATTCATTGAACAACCCCACGGGTGAATAAACATACAGTAAGTAATGTATTTATATAGAACGAACAAGCTCGAACTATTTTCGCGTAGTTAAAAGTTGAGGGCGGGGCTTTTCCCGGGCAGTACGCGCGGTAGTTTTCGGGTAGGCGGTTTGACAGAGAGGTGAGGAGGGTGAGCGAGTGGGGCTGTGCGATTTGACGGCGCGTTACTGCTGGAAAGACTTGTGATATGACCACTCACTATAGTCATGAATTACTGGCGCTCCGACCGGGGTGATGCCCCCCTTCCGTTCCGCGCTCTAATCTGGTGCATGACACGTCGACCCGGATGCTGGCTCTCCCACATGTCGGAGTAGTAAGAAGGAGCAAAGAATGATGCAGTATATACTAGTACTATACTACTCCCTCCGTTCCTAAATATAAGTCTTTGGAGAGATTTCACTATGGACCACATACGGAGAAAAATGAGTGAATCTACACATAAAATGCATCTATATACATCCGTATGTGGTCCACAGTGAAATATCTATGAAGACTTATATTTAGGAACGGAGGGAGTACTACTCAGGTCGGAGGAGTGCGAACCACGGCAGCCCAGTGAACCAGCAGTGCGAACCACGGTAGCCCAGTGAACCAGCATTAGAAAACAATGTGGTGATTTGGCCATAAAAAACAATGTGCTACGGTCCACACTGTAGCATGTACAGTAACACTCCTCTTTGTTTGGATCCCTGAGTTAGAGCTAGTTTGGGTTGAAATAGCCTCAAATTATCGAAACAAGAGGGGTTAGTTTGAGCTAGTTTGCTCTAACCCGGCTAAAAAAACTATCCCGATGGAGAGGTTATAATTGGGTTAGTTATCCTCAGGCCCACTAAAAGAGAACTAAAAAAATCTCCCCTGCCCGCACCAGATCGCTCCCCCCCTCTCGCACAACTCCTCTCTGTTCCCCATAGGGCCGCCCGCCCAAGCGCCGCTCGCCCTCCCTCTCCTTCCGGCCTCCGCCACCCTACTCCGCCCGCCTTCTCCCTCCGGCCTTCAAAGGTCGCCCCGCTCCCCCTTCACCAGTCGTTTTTCTCCCTCTATCATGCGCGGCAGCTGTGCATCTACCAGGGATGTCACGAGAGGGGCGAGTTTGTTCGTTCCTTCTTTGTATCACGGCCATATCATTGATCTTGCTTCCTCTAGCGCTAATTCTGATTTGGAAAAGTAGATCCTGATCAAACTTGGTATAGATTTGTGGTGCACGCATGGAATTGTTTGATGCTGCTTGAGGAGGTAATAAATCTTTCTAGAGGCTCAAAGATTCAGGTCACCTTTCTAGGTATTTCAATTTCAGGCTTGCATTATTTCTAGAGGCCCAAAGATTCAGTTCACCTTTCTAGGCATTTCAATTTCAGGCTTGCATTATTTCTAGAGGCCCAAAGATTCAGTTCACCTTTCTAGGTATTTCAGTTTCAGGCTTGCATTATTTCTAGAGGCCCAAAGATTCAGTTCACCTTTCTAGGTATTTCACTTTCAGGCTTGCATTATTTCTAGAGGCCCAAAGATTCAGTTCACCTTTCTAGGTATTTCAGTTTCAGGCTTGCATTATTTCTAGAGGCCCAAAGATTCAGTTCACCTTTCTAGGTATTTTAGTTACAGGCTTGCATTATTTCTAGAGGCCCAAAGATTAAGTTCCCAGTCGGCGGCAAGCGGCCCTGCTACCCATGCCGGTGTCGACCTCAACTCGCAAGGGCCGGCGTCGGAGGGGTTCCCGGGGCTTGGGCTCTACAGAGCCTTCCTCCAGAGCGACGATGGCGAGCTCCTCCCTCGGTGCGTCAGGGGCTCCGGGCTCCTTCCCTATCGTGAGTGACTTCCGTGATGAGTTAGCTCATTCTTTGTTTCATGAACTATTTTTTTTATTTTGTGAAGCTTGATTGACGACTTGTATGTTTAAGTGGGATATCTAATTTGTATGGACAAAGTAAAAATTATCATGTTTTGCATGCTTGATTTGTATAGATGGTTCGTTTATGTCAATTGTGAGCGGGAGGAGGCCACAGAAGAGCCGGCCACACCAAGAGGGTGCTTGGATCCAAGGGACTTATTTTAGTCTGACTAAAAATAGTCTCTTTAAGAGGCTAAAGTTCCAAGCACTACAAAAAAAAAGACACATCCGTGACATTTTGGGCCGAACGAAATTTTTTTCTGTCATACATATGACACTTCTATGACGATAATTGTGACAAAACCTGGTGTCATCCTAGATGTGGTGGGCTCCTACTTCTATGACAAAAAATCATGACAGAAAATGGGCTTTTCGTCCTGGGCGGGCCGGAGACGCAGCTGCATGACATTCTTTGGGCCGTCCATGACGGAAAAAACCGTGGTAGAAGCGAGGGCGAGGAAAATTTCGGGGAGTTCTCGGTTACGGTGGGAGGTCGGGGGCCGAGCGATGCGCATTTCTCTCGTACACGTACGCGCGTGTGTGCGAGGCGTTGGCTCTAACTGAACCCGAGCAAGGCGTTGGGCTCTAACTGAACCCGAGCGATTGCACTGCAGGCTACACGTTACTGAACCCGAGCGATCGATCGATGGCTGTTAACTGAACCCGATCGAGCGATTCCTTCGCTACTGCTGCTAACTGAAGCCGACCGATGGGATGAACAGTGAGCGTTGCGGGGGGGGGGGGTTTGGATGAACAGTGAGCGGTGGCGTTGCCTCTGGATGAACAGGACCCCGTGTTGTGGTGGAGGGCTGGATGAACAGTAGACGGCGGAGGGGTGCCTGTGGAGGGGTGGATGAACAGGACCCCGTGGTGTGGAGGGCTGGATGAACAGTAGACAGTGGAGGGGTGGTTGAACAGGACCCCGTGGTGTGGAGGGCTGGATGAACAGTAGACGGTGGAGGGGTGCCCGTGGAGGGGTGGTTGAACAGGACCCCGTGGTGTGGAGGGCTAGATGAACAGTAGACGGTGGAGGGGTGGTTGAACAGTAGCCGGTGGAGTAGCGCGCGGTGGAGGCTGGATGAACAGGAGCCCGTGGAGGCTGGAGGAGGTCGACGGTGGATGAACAGTAGCTCGTGGAGGCTGGAGGGGGTCGACGGTGGAGATGAACAGTATCCCGTGGAGTCCCGTTTTGCGGTACGCCACACCCCTCCCGATGAACAGGACCCCCGTTTCGACCGTAGCGCTCCAACACAAGTCCGTTTCCTCCGTTTTGCGGTACGCCACACCCCTCCCGATCAACAGGACCCCCGTTTCGACCGTAGGAGGTCCGTTTCCTCCGTTTTGCGGTACGCCAGACCCCACCCAATGAACCGGATCCCGTTTCGAACCTGGCCGGTCGAACACAAGGCCTTTTCCTCCGTTCTGGGGTACGCCAGGCCTCGTTTCCATCGCCTGTTCCGTCCAAGCCCTCCCGATGAACATGAAGCATTCCGTTCCCTCCCCATGAACATGACGCATTCCGTTGCCTCCCCATGAACACGACGACGACGCTGTTTCTCCGTTCCGACCCAGCCATGTACACGAGCCCTGGCCGTACGTATGCGCGAGTAGGCGTTCGAGACCCTGCCCGTATGTACGTACGTGGCCGTATTTTCTTTCTTGAACCCTGGCCGCTGTACGTACGTGTACATGCTACGTGCGCGCCTCTACTACGACACGTACGCGCCTCTACATCCACCAGTATATATGTACGTACATGTTTGCGACCAGAATGACAACGCTACGTACGTTTCGACCAGGTGGGTCCCGACTGTCAGGCACTTCCTTGCGTGCGAAGATGTAGCTGGTGGGTCCCAGCAGTCAGGAGCAAATGTTTTTTTCGCAAAATACGGTGGCCCGTCCGGTGGGTCCCCGCTGTCAGGTGGAGGAATAATTATTTTGCACGTAATAAGGAGGCACTTCCTTGCTGCGGCCGTGGACCCAGCTGTCAGCCTCTCCATGTACAGTCCACATCCGATGGAAGCCGTTCCTTGACCACGTTGACCACGCCGCGTCGAGAGCACCAGGGCGGTGGACGACGGCGAGGCCTAGGAAGGGGACGATGCGGAGCCGGGGAAGACGCGGCAGTGGATGCCCACGCGTAGAGGAGTACGAGGGTTCACTGGTTCGCTGCGGTGTGAGGCTGCCGTCGCCGCAGAATAACAGTGGGTGTGGGTGAGTAGAGGGATGGCCTGGCCAGTGGTGGGAGTAGTAGGGGGCGGTGAGGCCTCCGCCGCATTGCAGGCGGCTACGGGAGGCAGGAGCACGAGGCACGACCGGCGCTGGTTCGGGCGGCTGGAGCAAGAACACCAGAGGTTGAAGAAGCACTACGGCCATTGGATGGACATCGTACGGTAACTGGAGCTAGAAATCGTGCATATTGACTAAGTTGACAAAGCCCTCCGTCCCCGTCAACTTAGTAGGCCCACAAGTCAGCTTGCCACCAAGGTGGGTCCCAGCTAACATGGGGAGTATTCATTTTTTTGTGCGTAATAAGGAGGCACTTCCTTGCGTGCGAAGATATAGCTGGTGGGTCCGAGCTGTCAGCGGCGGTAACGTTTTTGTCGCGAAATACAGAGGCCCTTTCGGTGGGTCCCTAATAATTTACAGCAAAATTTGCTAATTCTTAAGGTTTTTTTGGAGCCCATATTCTTTTTGTTAGCATTACAACCCATATTGTGGCCACGGTTAAAAAATTAACAAAAATTTGCATATTTCGGTGCGGTCCGAACTGTTTTTAATCCCGAAATTTCGACTCACATTCAAACTAATTTTAAAAATAAATGTATATCAATATAAAATCGAACAAATTCTCCAGGCATAAAAATTAATGTAATTTAAAATCTCGAAATGAAAAAAAATATTTTCAACTAATTGCCGGTTTGATGTGTTTTAAAAATGTACAACCCATTTCTTATTACTGATGGGCCATTTTCTCGGCCAGCCGAATGAAGCTCTCCTCGTCTTGAGAGATTTGCAGCCCAACAGGCCTGACAAAGTGACATACTTGGCAAATCACAAAAAAACTGGGCTATGGCCGTGGACCCAGCTGTCAGCCTCTCCACGTACAGTACTCTTCCGATGGAAGTCGGTCGTTGATCACATTGACCACGTCGCGCCGAGAGCACCAAGGCGGTGGACGACGGCGAGGCCTAGGAAGGGGACGACGCGGAGCCGGTGAAGACACGGCAGTGGATGCCCACGCGGAGAGGAGTATGAGGGTTCACTCGTTCGGCTACGGTGTGAGACTGCCGTCGCCGCAGGGCCTGGCCAGCGGTGGGAATAGTAGGGGGCGGTGAGGCCTCTGCGGCAGCACAGCCGGCCACGGGAGGCAGGAGCAGGCGGCACGACCGGCGCTGCTTTGGGCGGCTGGAGCAAGAAGACCAGAGGTTGAAGAAGCACTACGGACGTTGGATGGACATCGTATGGTCACTGCAGCTAGAATCGTTTATATTGACTAAGTTGACAAAGCCCTTGGTACTTCAACTTAGTAGGCCCACAGGTCAGCTTCCGAAATGATGCGCCCCAGATGTCAGGGGGAGGAATCATTTTTTGGGCGAGGGAAGCTAGAATATCCGAGATTGAAGAAGAAGCACGGCATCCGTTTGATGGACATCCAACGGCCACTGCTGCTAGAACCGTGTGTTGACTATAAGTTGACAAAGCCTTGCATACGCGTCAACTCTGTTTTTTTAGGGGACGCGTCAACTTAGTAAGGCCAGAAGTGTGTGGTAGAGAACATATAGCCCATTTGAGATTTGTAAGAATGTGTAGCCCATTTTTGAATTCTAATGGAATTTACTACAGCCCATTTACAGTTTGTTAAAAGTACAGCCCATTTCAACCAACCGTTCAAAACAGAATTCAATTAAATTTCCCACATTTTGATGGGATCCGAAATATTTTTATCCCGAAATTTCTTGTCAGATTAAATACAATTTCAATATATATTTATATTACATAAAAATCCAATGAAACATTGCGCTCGCAACAATTAATGAAATTAAAATTTTCAATATCCAAAAATAACATTTGATAAAGTAATCACGTGTTTGGTGCATTTTTTTATAGTTACTGCCCAGTTTTTATAATTACATCCCATTTATTATTTCTTAAAGCCCATTTTCTTATTAAGCCTAATGCATCCCTCCTAGGAAAGATTTGTAGCCCAGCGGGGTGGAGAATAACAACTTGACCTTGCCTGGGTATTCCTAAAAAAAAGTATAGCTGGGCTAGCCATTTTCAGCTTGAAAAAAATTAATATCTGGGCTGGATATCTGGCCTGGGCTAGACGGGCCACAGCCCGCCCAGTTAATACCTGCAGCGATGTTTTCGTTGTTGTTCAGAGGAGAAAAATTAATATCTGGGTTAACATCAAAAAACTCTGCAGTGCTCACACCTCAAAAACACAAATACTGCTCGAGCTGCTTGGTCCCAGCTGTCGGCCGCTTCTTGTGCAATTCTCTCGTTTATTGACTACTACATAGGTTGACAATGGTGTGGGACCGTGATGTCAGGAAACCAGGGGGAAGCAAAATAAATTACTCCAGCGAGCGCTTCCACCTCTGCCTTGTTGTCTCCCGTGGAAACCCCTTTCCTCCCTTTTTTTGCTCGGGCAAGGACCAATGCATGCAGCACGTCCATGCGGTTATTAGGCAAGAAATAAAAGCGCTTTGCATGCTATGAATTACGATGGCCTGCATGGGTAGCTAATAAGGCATCCTCTTAAATGTTGTGATTAAATGTTGTGTTTAGAAGAGAGAAATATTCTTCTTTTCCACCAATCTGCTTGCACCTAGGTCGTGATGCACCTTCTAATACGACTTATTCACCTAGACGGAGGGAGTATAGTTTTATACATATATATATATATAATAAGGAGGCACTTGCGTACGTGTGGCTATGGACCTGGTGGGTCCCCATTGTCATCCTCTCCAAGTAAAGTCATCTCCTCGCCCGCGCGCGCTTTCCGCCCGAAAGAGTCAGCACCGCCCGCCCCGCTTCCCGGTGCAGGCGATTGCTCCGCCTTCAAACGACACAAGTGCCGTCCGTCCATCCATCTGCCGCCCACATTAATGATACGCTGTTGCTGAGGCGGCTACTCCGGCGCCACACGTCCGTCCCTCCGCCCGCCCACCATAGCCGCAGTCATCCGCATCTGTTTCCTTTCTCCTGTCCACACCACTACTGCCCACCATGGCTTCCTCGCGCTCCAGCGCACTTCGGGACGGGCGGACGACTGACCACAAGGAGATGGCAGCCATTGCTGCCGACCGGCTGGCCGGCAGGCAGCCGGAGGACGACGACGTCCCAATGGAGAACATGGTAGTCGACAATCCGGCGCCAACCCCCTCCTCCGCGCCATCCTCGCCGGTGCATTGCACCATGACCATCGGCGAGGCCCGTGGCCAATATATGGACAGTGTGAGGCAGATGCGTCAGGAGCAGTTCCGGGAGGCGCAGGTCGACGCCGCCTACAACCACCATCTCCTCCAGGAGCACCTGCAGGCGGAGGAGCAGATCGCCGCGGAGCGGGCGGAGCAGGAGGCGCTGCTCGACTCGTACCGCTCCGCCCGCAAGGGCCGCCTCGAGCGCTGGCGGTACCGCATGCGGGTGGCAGAGGCTGCGGCCGCCTACAAAGAGGCTAGCAAAGAGAGCGATGAAGCGGGCGAGGTGCTGTTTGGCGAGACCGAGGACGAGGCAGAGGACAATGCCGGCTCCGACGAGTCCCCACTCCGCTGGCGTCGACGAGGCCCTGCTCCGCCGAGGTCCCGTGGCGCCAACAACGAGGTAGAGGACACCGCCGGCTCCGCCGAGGCCCCGCCCCGCCAACAACGAGGCAGAGGACATCGCCGGCTCAGCCGAGGCCCCACCCTGCCGGCAACGCGGGGGAGGATTTCCACCGCTCCGCTGAGGCGCCGCCCGCCGGCAACGAGACAGAGGACATCGCCGGCTCCGCCGAGGCCCCGCCCCGCTGCCAACGAGGCTGCGCCACACAGAAAACGAGGAAGAGTAGAACACGGTAGGTCGCCGCCGCTCGGGTCCAAGTAAGGCCACCGCTGCTACCCTCCTGTTGAAGCCAAGCTAGGTGGGTTGACCATTGACGGCCGGTTAGCTTCTTGGCGGCGACGTGGAGTCGGGGAGTTCTGCTGGAGAACAACACTGCTTCTACTTAACTGCTGGTGCAGTTGGCTGACTGACACGTGGGCCCAACAGGCCACATGTCAGTTACGCAACTGCACCTGCAGTTAAGTCACTGAAGCTTCTGTTCGGCTCAGCGGGACACAGGTGGGTAGCTTCGGTTAATTAATTATACCTCCAGCGCACCCCTTTTTAGTTGAAGAATGTATGAAATGTAATGAAATCTGGCATGTTTATATGAAATCCGACCGTGTATGAATGAATTTATTTCGATTAGTTCGAATATCTGTATCACTGGCATTGGATGAACATGCAAAACAATACGTACATGCAAAACAATATCTGTATCCCCTCGTTTGCAGCAGTTTCACATGTACTCCCTACGGTCCTTTCTAGTCTGCATACAAGTTTTGTCTGCAGTCAAAGTATCTCTACTTTGACCAATCTTATACAAAAAAGTATGCGCTTTCACAATGTGCAAAGTAAAAAGGAACAGAAGGAGTACAAAGAGTTTGAGCAGCTTTTTAGCGTTTCTATACATTGCAATCAAACACATAGGCCTGGCAATTCATAGAGAACATTCAAAACAATCGATGATTATGCATCTCAGCGACTCACATGTCAGAGGCAATATTTACTTCACAACTAAAGAATAAAAAAATGATCGACGCTGCTGACAGCAAAGGGCGTCCGATTCGAAAATATCAAACGCATGTCTTGCTAAAATCAATGAGCAAAATTTGACAAGGTTGTCCCATTCCAAAATATCAAATGCCTACGATTGTGGAATTGGCAGGGTTTGCCATCAATTCGGACATTGACATGGCACCCGTGCTAAATAAACCAGCTGTTCTTTTTGTGCAGTTCCACCAAAATCAACAAAATTCGCACGGAGCTTGTATGATTTCACCCTTATATGTTGCAACGCCTTGAACTTATCGGCACCTCCTTTCTTGTGGTGGAAATGAATGATTCGATGTATTCATGAACATTTTGTGCAGTTCCCATTGAAATCAAGCTGAGCACCCCTGTTTGCACAAATACAAAAAAGTGATTAGTATAGAGCAAACTGTACTATGAATTGACAGTTTCAACAGGCACATACATGGTCCATGTAGAGCACACTTTTAGAAAAATGGAACTCACCAGAAAGAATCCTAGAACAACATTGTACTCGCGCATCACAGCAAAAAAATGGAGATTTTGTCAGTCCTTCTGAGCTGAAGTTAGTTTGGTCTTGTGGGGAGTAATGTAACCATCCTTCAACTGCTCCTTCTGATGATAAGATAGACAGGGCTTCTTCATCCTGGCATAATCAGAACTAGTCACTTCACGTACTCCATATTCTTCTTCAGAGGAAGATGATCCTGTTGTGCAAAGACAAGAGGACTACTAAATGCTAGCATCACTATTGCTCGAAAAAAAGGAAAGGAAATATTTAAAACAGAACAGATGAAGCACTTCTCAAGGACAATACCACTTTTTCATGACAGTATCTAAATAGTAGCACAACACCAATAGAGATGACAAAGCTCAATCATATGGATGAAATCAGTGGGCGAGTACCAACCTTTGTCAGGAGGCTTATTGTGTAGAGCATACACATGAAGCAATTCTCCGGAACCATCTGTTGCTATCTACGGTGGTGGCCATGCTTACTATATACTCCTCGATTAGTTTAATGTTTCCAACATCTTCTTGTGCAGTTCCACTAAAATATATGGTATCTTCAAAGAAGATCCTTGTTTGCACAAGTAGAGATAATTACATATTACATTAAGAGTGGCATCAAATCAGTGGCAAAACAATTGCTCGTTCCAGCCATAGCAATAAATTAGGATGCAAAACTATATCATTACTTGTGTCATCACAGTTCTAGTGCTTTATTACAGCACCGGGAGTTGATTTTTGTTTTTCTTCCCCTTGTTCTTCCCCTTCATCACTTGGTTCAATAACAAACAAGCTTCGCCTTCAATGTAAGATTTGGCATGTCAACTAGGGAGCACAAGTATAGTACTAAACTTAATTTTCTGATGACAGTGGCAAAATACAGGCCAGCAGTTGTGAAATATCCTTATCTTACCTCAATGGGATATTACGGTGCACATACAGATTGGAAGTCTTGTCTCCATTTGTGCAGTTCACTAAAATCAAGCAACATTATCGTACAAGTAGCACAACATATGAATGCACACTGCAGAATCATGTGAAATAAGGCTAGTACTGACCTCTCATGATGCGGAATTCAAACAACTCACAAGAAGAAGATCTGAACCAAATTCGCCTTAACGGATAGGAAGTAAGATCTCCTCTTGTGCAGTTCCACTAAGATCAAGCAATCAAGCAACGTTGTCGGTGTGACATTTTGGTTGAACTGCACAAAACACTCTTAAAACAAAAGTGTTTTGTGCAGTGCAACAAAAGGTCACAATGGCAACGAGGTGAAGCAGATAACCCTGTTTACACAGAGGTGCAAAGGAAACAATTAGTGGTCAATAACGGTGGATGACACAGAAGCCAACAAAAAGAAGCATCTACCTTATCTAAATGGGAAAGAAAGCAAGACAGTAGCATTTCTCAAACGGTGGCATTGATTAATATTAACATAGAGATTATATTAACAATAAAATTCGTTAAACATGTAATTTGCTTTTAACTGTGGCATTGCATCAATTTTCCAGCGGCATTATTAGAGGGTGTTTGTTTACAGGGACATTTTGGTGTAGGGACTAAAAAAACTCCGTGTCAGTCCCATCTAAACCAAACAGGAGGGACTTTTAGGGACTAAAAGTGGGCATTTGGGACTAAAAGTCCTGCTCAAACTCTACAGCCTTGTCCCTTCCTTTCCTTTTTGAACTAGTACTTTTGCCCCTTCCTTTCCTCTTTGAACCACGTCCTAGATTTATGCGATACAACTTTCCCCCATTCCTTTCCTCTTTGAACCACGTCCTAGATTAATGCTATACAACTTTCCCCCTTCATTTCCTCTTTGAACCACGTCCTAGTTTCATGCTATATACAACTTTTCCCACTACTTTCCCCCACTCCTTTCCTCTTTGAACCACGTCCTAGATTCATGGTATACATGCAGCTAGAGGAATGCATGTGGAGTATGTAAATTATACCTTAAGGTTCTTGGGGCATGGTTCGGTGGGCGACGGGACGGCGGCGAAGAAGAAGGGGTCGGAGGCCCTCCCGCGCCGCCGCTGGGTGGAAAGTGAACAGCTGCGCCGGTAGTCCCTCGCCGACGGCGACAGCGTTAAGCCTCCTTCCCTTCCCGGCGGACGGATCCTGCCGGCTCTTTGAGCAGCAGTGAGGGGAGAGAGAGGCCAACGAAGTCTTGTTTAGATCTGGAGAGGGCGAGAGAGTGTGAAGAGAGCAACTACAAGCGCTGAGGCTCCAGCGTGTATATATATACTGGAGAGAGAGTGTGAAGTGTGTAAACCCTAGAAAACATTTTGACCAGTCAAAGAATCCTCCTGGCACAAATTATGCTCAAGTGTAGTTATCGAACCCCAGACCTCAAGTTTGATGAGCGAACAGGCTAACCAGCTACACAACCCTCCCGTTATGTTCAACGAGAGGGAAATAACCTTTTACACATTCCTGAATCCTTATTATAACATGCACACAAATTTTGGGCACTTGTATTCGACTTAAGTCAGTGTGCCACCGTATCTCGTATACTTACTACTCCCTCCGTCTAGGTGTAATAAGTCACGTTAGAAGGTGCAACGGGACCCCTAGCTAGAGGAAACCCCTAGCTTCCTTGTGACCAGCCTCTTGGCTGACTATCCGGGGAATGCTTTTATTTGAATAAAGCTCTCTGATTTGCCTGCAAAAAAAGAAGGTGCAACGGGACCAAGGTGCGTGCGTGTGCGTGCGTGCGTCTGTGTGTGTGTTTAACACCATGTGTGTGTTAGAGAGAGCGACAGATCGACCTACTCCTACAGAGAGATGTTGTGTAGTGTATGATTTTAGCCGTGAGAGTCGGTGCATCCTGTCGTTTCCGGGAGTGTCCGGTAGGGACATGCGGACAGCTGCCACGCCCGCTCCTCACCAACCTGGCCCACCCAAAGCCCCTCCATCGCCCGCGCGCGCTTCCCGCCCGAAACGGTCAGCGCTGCACCAAAGAATCGGTGCCGCATTCATGCCCGAGCAGAGCGGACGCGACCTCTCACTGGCGCAAGAGTGATGGTTGCTTCGTCCGTCCAACTTACTGCTGGGTCTATGTGATTTGACGGCTCATTGGTCTTTATTACTGAGGTGGTAGGACTGCTGGATGTCCCACGCTTTCGGCGAAAGGAGTAGATTACAATTTTCTCAATTCTTACAGCGGAGGCGTGCAAGAGCAGTGAAAACATGCAGGCTCAGTGATTACATGGCCCACCTCACACTATCACAGGAGCAGTGAAAATTATCGATTTCATAGAACTAAAAAAAACTCTATAACCGCATGACAAATGTGGTAGCCAAACTAAATAAACTCCCATCATCATTTAGATCATCCCACGCGAGGAAAAAAGATCAGCCAACTCCTACTGCATAATGGGATTATATTTTTCTTTTTGACATGTTAATGGGACTTAAACGCTCACTTACATGCATGCTACCGGTGCATGCTTGCATGCAGACATGTTGATGTGATTTAAAACCCATTCACATGCATGTGGCACGGTATTTCTGCATGCTTGCATGTGGCTTAGTGCGGAGCCTCTCAACGTCTAGATCAGACGGCTATTATGGACTGGTTTACTTCATCTAATGGCTACATCAATTTTGATGACGTGGCTCAAGGAGAGGATAGAGAATTCCTAGTAGTGGGGGCTAGCTATTACTAGTAGATAGTAAGTCTTTGTAGAGATTCCACTACATACGGAACAAAATGAATGAATCTACACTTAAAATGCATCTATATACATCCGCATGTGGTTCATGGTGAAATCTCTACAAAGACTTATATTTAGGAATGGAGGAAGTACTAGTATAGTACGTACTGTAATTTATCAGCGAGATAAATTTGTACAATGCTATGAAGCTTCCAGCTTCTGTTACATGTATCTTGCGTCCAAGGTTGCCCGTTGCAACATTTCATCAAATACAAAGGAGACTAACATGCATGCTATTGCATCTCAATGATTGACAGATCATAGCAAATATGTACTCCCTCCGTTCCAAAATAAGTTTCTCAACTTTGTGCAAACTTTGGTACAAAGTTGTACTACTACTAAAGTTGACACTTATTTTGGAACAGAGGCAGCTAAAGAAAAAAAACGATCCATGCAGTCCCTAGCCCTTGAACCGTGAACCCTGACTAGGCTTCAATTTGCTGGCAACGTTTGAGCTTCCTAATAAATGAAGTTTGCAACCTTTTGACCATCGGATCATTTTGTGCAGTTTCACCAAAATCGAGATGAGCATCCCTGTGGCAAAGAAATTGAACAAGCATGATTAGAATAAGATTACTGGGACTAGTTGATGAGACATAAACTCAGCACAAATACAGTACGTAGAAGCCAGTAGAGGTATGTGCGGGGCAAAGAAGTAGAGAAATATCCACAGGGAGTGATGTGGGCAGCTGGAGCAGTGGTGCAAGCCGGCTGTAAAGGGAGTTGTACCTGAGGGACGTAGCTCAACCTTGAGGAGGGCGGCGGGAGGCGGCAACTGCCCACGTCGCGGCAGTGAGCAAGGGACGAAGGCAACCTCACCGGCTTTGTGAGAGAGAACGGGGGGGACCCCTGATCGGGACGTGCCGATAGTGGGTTTTCACCGTCGGCGACGGCCACCGCATCTACACTAAGCATCCACCCCTTCCCCAAGCGGGCGTGATCCGCTGGGATGTTAGAGATGTGGCCACAGTCGTTTTGTGTGAGAGAGTGTGAAGAGAGCAACCCCAGCAAGCAAACCGTGTAGGCTGGCCCGTCCTGACTATGTATATAGTGGAGCGGTTTCCTTTTCTCTCCATATGAACCTATCATATTGCGTACGTGCCACTGAAGAAAAAAAAACTTTATTTATAAATGACGCGGCACCTACTACTCGTTCTCCTATAACCTTGCGCTTGGCATCTCCAAAATATTAACCTTGCGGTCGGCTCTTCTCCTCTTCGCCTCTTCGGGAAGTCGAGCAATAATGGTAGTGCAGTATATATCATTCTGGCTATATGAGACCGAATGAATTGCTGCACGTCCACCACGTGGGCAAGGGAGAGTGCTACATACGGAGCAAAATGAGTGAATCTACACTCTAAAATACGTCTATATACATCAGTGTTTGGAGTATGTACTAGTAGTTCATATTGAAATCTACTAAAGGACATATATATTCCAAACAATATGATATAATCTCTATAACCAAGGTAGTAGGGACGAGGAGTAAACCGAGGGAGTAGTAAATTTTTCTCCTCGTCCTGCGAGCCACCGCGCGCATGGGCGAGGGAGCGGGCGTGAGGCCTAGTAAGCAAGCTTCACCTCATCCTGCGAGCCACCGCGCCCGTGGGTGGGGGAGACGGCGTACTAAGCAAGCTTCTCCTTGTTCTACGAGTTGACGGGACACATCAAAAGTACTCCAGTGTATAGAGCCTTGCCTCTAAGGTAGGCCCCACATGGTTTGCCTCTTTTTTTAACATAACACGTCAAGTCGCAATTTGTTTGTTCACCCGTGGTAGACGATCCTCCCTCCACCAAGTGGACAACCAGTACACGTGCCAAATTACCACGTGGGCTGCCTTTTTTGTACAGAAATGAGCTCCACCGTGTACCCGCGCGGGTGTGGTTGGGAAAGAGACGGGAGTACGTGCGCCGTGCATGCACCTCTTCTCTTCGTGCACGTCCCCCACCTACGTGGGTGTGTGTGAGAGATACAAACCGCGTTCGTGAGTGTTTTTTGTTTTGGGGTGGGGGTGGGGTGGGGGGTTGATTTCGTGAATTATTTGTGGGAATATGTTTCGATGACATCTCAAACAAAATTTTGCATGCAATGTGTGTGAAATGGAGGCCTATCCATATCAGACATAGAGGGTCGGGCAATCCACGAGAAGAGAGAGAGGGGTCATAGCTATCGATAGAGTCGAAGAGAGGATCAAGTGGGTGGGTGCGAGATCGATGAAGAGAGCCATCGAAATTGTGTGTGTGTACAAGTCAAAGATATAGGGCGACTGGCCTACCGGAACGTTAGAGGGCACACGTCATGTTTGTGTGTGGCAGGGAGACATGACTAGAGCGCTCGATGTATCGGTGTGTGTGGGGGGAGGGGGTGGTGGGAGGGGTAGGCAGAGGCCTAACTATAGAGGTAGAACGACTCGTATATGTGTTGAGAAGGAGTGACCCAGCTATGTCTTGAGGGAGATCGGTCGACATCCATACATAACTGAAGGATGGGAAATATGATGGGAGAGAGAGAGAGGAGAGAGAGAGCGAGGGAGAGGGAGGGAGAGGGGTAGAGTGCTGGATGGGTGATGGAGTTGCTTCTCGAAGATGGTGGGAGAGGCCTACTAGACAAACTGAGGGTGGAACTGCAATGTTATCAATAAGAGTGGGGATGTGTTTCTGTGTGTGCCTGTGCGTGATAGATCTATCGGGACACATCCATGGATGATGAAGGGGAACCATGTGTTTGGTAAGCAAACCTAACTAGATCGGTAGATCAATTGTTGTTTGTCGGAGGAAGGGAGAGACACAACTAATGAGGTAGATCGATTGACGTGTGGGTAAAAACGAGTTATAAGGACCTAGCTAGCTATATGTATAGCGAGAGATCGGTCGGTGTACATCCATTTGTTAGAGGCAAATAAGGCCCAGCGAGATGGATAGATAGAGAGAGTGGAGCTAGGAGGTGGTGCGAGAGGCCCAACTACTAGCTAGATAGGGGGAGGAGTGTGCGGTTGTGAGAGCGATGAAAAGAGGGGTGAGAGTTTACACGTGTGTCTGACCGTATGAGAGACACGAGGCAAGGACACATAAAGGAGGAGATTGAAGGTGTGTTTGTATGTTGTAGGCAGGCATCGATGGAGAGGTTTATCGATCGGTGTGTGTCGGAAAGGAGTTGTGGAGACTCTGGGAGAACGACCTAAAGAAAAAAATGAATGTGCCCAGTGGATAGAATGCCGAGGGAGGGGGAGGGCGAGGAGGGCGTGTGCATGCACGAGAGAAAGTTAGTGGTAGCTACAAAGGTTAGAGGATTGTGTGGGTGTAAGAGACTAACAAAGATCATAATTTGATATGAAAGCGGATTCATATATTTGAATAGGAGATCATAGTGTTTTAAACATTGCATGCATGAATATAGCGGTGATACACGTGTTGTGCACATGTTATACCATAATGTGATAATGCATGGCGTTTGCAACTCACAGCTAAATGCCGAACAATCTAAACCATACTATACATCAAACAATCTCACATTTTATTTGAATTTGTGATAATGTGTGGCGTTTGCAGCTTACAACTAAATATCGAACAATCTAAACAATACTATATATCGAACATTCTCACATTTTATTTGAATTTGTGGTAATGTGTGGTGTTTGCAACTCACATCTAAATACTTGTAGGCGTAGGGGGCGGGGCACCATACATAATGTGATAAACACATTATACATATGAGACATGGTTTAGATTATGAAGATCTAGCTAGAGCTAGAAATGTAATGTGATTTGAAATCAAAATAAAGTGGATTCAAAAAATCTAGTTCGAGTTCATATAGTACACATAGTTCATATGTAACTCGAGACTAATCATGTGGTGTGCTGTGAAGATAATACACAAACGATGGTTTAACTTGACAATAATGATGATTGTAGATCTTATTAAAACAGAGAAACGAATTCAAATGCTTTGACTTCACAACAATCATTGCTGTAGATCTTATTCAAATAGAGAAACGAATTCAAATTTAGTTCATATTGAAGCGGTAGTATATACGTTTGGAATGCACTAAAATGTTCATTTGAGTAGTAGGTTGCATGCATTATACACGTTGCGTAATATTTTAATTGAACATAACATGAATTCAAAGTTTGAATGACATTTGTAGGGCGCATTGATTTGGTACAGTACACGTTAGGCTTGTCCGGAAATTTCAACCCGCGCCTTGTTAGCCCGAAATATTTAAGATATATCTTTGTCTCGTTGTGCTCCGACAACTCCCTCCATCTCAACCCGCACCTTGCTATTCCGAAATTACAACGCGCGCGAAAACTCCCACCTCCTGTGAAATCCCGACACGCGAAATGCCTGTGGTACCCCTGAACCGAAAGAACTGCCTCAAATCGGTGGGGGTACTTTCGTAACTTACCCCACATTTCGGACAAGCGCGTCTCTAAGCCATGGTTCCCCACTGCCATCCCATCCGCCCACCCATTCGTACACCGAGGCCGCGAAAACCCGCGATGAAACCCCACACCCTACTCCGTCCGTCACCCAGCCGGAGCCTCTTCCCCGACGACGTCGTCCACATCAACACCTCGACGTTCCTCATCCACCGTACCGGATGAGGATCCGTCGCCGATCTCATCGTCCCGCCGGTTCAGCCACCCCGTCCTCCACCTCCAAGGAGCTGCCCCGACGTTCCCCTCGTCTTTCGCGCCACCTCCATTCCGACACCGCTGTCTTCACCTGCACCACCGGAAGAGCATCATCATCACCGTTTCCTCGGATGAAGCTGCGGCCTAATTGGCGCCACCAAAGAGGTTGTACACTAATCGCCGCATTTTCTTCTTGATTCGATCTCACGATGCTGCCGGCGCTTGGTCCCGAGCCGACACGGCGCGGCTCCATCCACGGCGGTGTCGCCGGCCACTTCCTCCACGGCGTCGCTCCCTCGGCGGCGACGTCCACATCAGTAGGACCTGCTACTGCTTTAGCTCTCGCTCGCGCTGCTGCTCTGCTCTTGCTCTCGGTCCCCTGCCTGGTCTGCTCTTGCTATTGCTCTTGCTCGCGCTGCTGCTCTCGCTCTTGCTCTTGCTTGCGATGCTGCTCCGATTTAGCTACACTTCAGTCGACTGAATCGACTTTTGGGTCAGTCGATTTTCAAGGGGTGGGGGGGGGGGGGGGGCTCGCCGGGGTGAAGGAAGAACCAGCCGCAGCGGGGAGGGGGGCTCGCCGGAGAGGTACCCCACTATCTATCTTAGGGTTCAGGATGGGGGCGGTGGTCGCCGGCGGTGGCGGGGCGGTGGCGTGGGGATCGCCGGAGAAAAAGCTCGGCATGGGGGGGCCTAGAGGGATGGCCGGGACGGAGGCGGACCGGCGGTGGGGAGTGTTTTCGGGGCGGGCGGGGCGGCGCACCGCCGGCCGTGGGCGGCGGGGGGCTGCTGTTTGGCCGACTCAGGGGGGGTGGAGGTTGAAGATGAACCGCAGGCCCTTGATTTCGTATCCAATGGCTGCAAAATCGACTGACCAGAGATGAAAAAGTCAGTCGACCAACGTGTAGCCTCACCTTGCTAGTGCGTTCAGTTTCGACAGCAAAATTCAGTTTCGACAGCAAAATTCAGTTTCGACAGTTAAGTTCAGTTTCGACAGTTAAGTTCAGATTCGACAGTTAAATTCAGTTTCGACAGTTAAGTTCAGAGATGAGCGGCTGATGTATTTTACATCTAGCACTTTGTGGTTATTTTACGTCATGTACTGGAGATGCTATTAGAATTCCACTCAGGTTAACGTCGTTCATTGTCTCTCGTGTCCTGCTTCAGCCTCGGCGTCGTACAACTCACCAGAGCTGCTCCAACGATGAAACCCTCCCTCACAGCGGAGCAGTACCTCGGGCTCCATCTCCAGACGCCTAAGATCTTCTTCCCCTCCTCCGACAGCCAAGTCAGCCGTAGCATCCTCACCGGCCAACCCAATCAAGCTGAGATCGACATGGCTTCGCCAAAGAGGTTGTACACTTGTTGCATCTCTTTTTTACTCTACATGTTATATATATTGTCCACTGAGCACACGAATTTGTTCCTTTAGTGTCTCCTTGAAAGAAAAAACGTAGGAATTTTAATTTTCACTTGTCCTCCTTTTCAAATTCCTATTCATGAAGCACAAGACTAAGAGATAGTAGGATAATAGCATTATAACCGTACATTTTCTTGTGGTTTGACTTAATCTCACCATGCTTCTTTGCATCCTGTGATCTTCCAATTGTTGTGAATCAAACACCCAGATTGGCAGAAATCCTGTGTTTTTAAATTCTCTGTTTTGCACGTGCATTCCTATCATATTCCTGTCTATTTCCTATCCCTGCATTGTTGGAATCCTCCAATTCAAACGAGCCCTTACAGAATTACTTCTCTTACAGATAGTTGTCAAAGAAAACCTTGCGTGGTTTGTCCCGCTCCTGCTGCGCTGTCGTCCACCCCAGCTCAGCTGCTCCAACGACAGAAGGGTCCAGCACAGCAGGGATCCGGCCTCCAGACTGTCTTTCGCTGCCTCAGATCTTCTTCCCCGCCACTGGCAGCCATGAAAACTGCACTACCATCATCAACCGAGCAGATGACCTCGAGGACTACACGGGTCCGCAAGAGAGGTCGCACTCTTTCGTGTCTGCTTACGTTATGCATCGCTTAATATTACATGCTACTTTATCATCCTATTCACCGATTAGACTCTGAGTCAGCTCCAAACTAATGGTCAAACTTGAGTTTTTAAATGGTTGTGGGGTACATATCGGGGCCGCTATCAATAGTATCTATCTACTATCTGGTTAATCTCCGGTGTCTACTATGAGTTTCATGTTGGGTGGGAAACAAACAGTAAAGAAGCCATTATCTGTATTTTTTAACTGAAGCCATTATCTGCCTACTATTATTGGTTTTGGGTCTATCCATCGGTTGCTACCATCACTCTGGATTTTTGCATGCACTCCTTACATAATCTCACTATATTTTATTCCTATGCATGACAGTTATTGTAAACAATGGAACTGAACATGTAGAGCAAAAGAGACGAGCCTTGTGTGGCAATAAAATTTCATGCAGACGTTGCTCCATGGTAGGCGCAAAGGCAGCCCCCCTCCACGCATTTCGGATTGTAATCGAGAGGAAGATATCTGTTCTGAGGGGGATTCAGAAGGAGAAGACAACTCCTATTTACCCCCTGAGGTCTTCGCTCTAACTTGGCATGCTGATGTTGGTTATATCATGCATATGGTGTCTTGCATTGCTTACTTTATACATCAAATATGTCATCTGCTTAGTTTAGACATCCTTTGTGTGAATGCCATCTGTTTAGTTTATTCATCGTTTATGTGAATTATGCAACGCCATCTTGTTTAGCCAGGCATCATATATGTGAATTTTGCAATGCCATCCTGCTTAGCTAGTCATCTTATATGTAAATTATATCAGGCCATCCTTTTTTTTGTTACGTATTACATTTGTCAACAATGTTATTACATTCAACTGCTCTTCGTGTGCATCAGCCATTTGACATGGTGATGGCAAATTCTGGAGTGAAAACACGGTCTTCAGAGCAGACTATGCTATCTGATGAAGCGCATATCTCGCTGGTTACGGATAGCTCCTCAGAGGAGGATTCAGAGACAGATGACCAGTCCTATTCCCCCCCCCCGAGGTGTATGCTCTAACTTGGCAGGGTTATGTTGCTCATATCGTGCGTATGGTGTCTCGCATTGCTATGTCATTTGATTAGTTTAGACATGCTTTGTGTGAATGCCACCTGTTCAGTGTCTAATTACCATATATGTGAATTATGCATTGCCATCTTGTTGCAAGACATTATATATGTGAATTATACAATGCTATCTTGTTGCAAAGGCATTATATATGTGAATTATGCAATGCCATGCTGTTTAGCCAATCATCATGTATGTGAATTATATCATGCTATCATTTTTTTGTATTACGTGTTCCATTTGTCGACAACGTTTGTATATTCAACTACTCTTCCTGTGCATTAGCCATTTGAAGCGGTGATGGAAGTATCTGGAGTGAAAACAAGGTATTCAGAGCAGACAATGCTACCTGCTGAAGGAAACATCTTGCTGGTTACAGAGAGCTCCTCAGAGGAGGATTCAGAGACCGATGACCAGTCCTATTTTCCCCCTGAGGTCTATGCTCAAACTTGGCAGGGTTATATTACCCATGTCATGCATGTTGTCTTGCATTGCTTAGTTTTTACATCATATATGGATTGCCATCTGCTTACTTGCTTACTATATAAATCATATATTTGAATTATATCATGCCATCATGTTTACATAGTACATACACATCATCTATCTGAATTATGGCATGGCAACCCATTTAATAAAGACATCATATAGTTATATCATCTCATCCTGTTTAGTGTTTACAGTCATCATATTTTGAATTATGGCATTCTATCCGTGAATGTATGTGAATTATGGCATGCCAACCTATTTAATAAACACATTATATAGTTATGTCATGTCATCCTGTTTACATAGTCTCATATTTTGAACTATGTCTTTCCATCTTTTTTAGTTAGCCATCATAATGTGAAATTGTGTCATGCTATCCTGTTTAGTTAGCCATCATATATGTGAAATTGTGTCATGCTATCCTGTTTGGTTAGACAACATAAATATGAATTATTTCATGCCCTCTTTTATTCCCCACTATCCATTGCACCTGTCTATCATACAATGTCTATACTTTCAATTACTTTTCTTGTTTATCAGCCATTTGAATTGGAGAGCGTGATGGCAGTATCTAAGGGAGTAACAACACGGTCTTCAGAAAAGATAGTGCTACCAGTTGATGCAGATAGAACCACGGTTGTACTTGCCCAAGGACCAGCTCCACCACACATAACCCAGACTCTCGCAGATTGTACCCCAACCCAGTTGGACAGAGAACCAGCTACACCCCTTCTAACCCCAACCCCGGCAGATAGTAACCCAGTTCCAGTTGACACAGCACCGTCTCCACCACAGAGCACCCAAACACGAGCAGTTAGTAAGGGAACTGCAGTGCCCAAAGCACGAGGACCACCACTCCGAATCCCAACTCAACGCTTAAAGGAGAAGAAGATTTGTTCTCAGGTCATGTTCTGTAGCTATGGTTCATACTCCTTTGCTGTTGCATGACTGTATTTACTCATACCAACTATTTTCAAATTTGAAGGATGGAATTGAAACTCCAATGGCGCAACAGGTATGTTTTAAACCTGTTTCTTTAACTGGTTTGCTATTGTAACCTGCTCTATGTTGATTTCAGTTTCAATTGAATAAACAGTTATGTTCTCATGTCATGCACATTACAAGTGTTGTTATTGCTCTATAGTTACCCACACTTATATTCTGTCTATTCTACTTTGTCTTGAACAAATATTATTTGAACTGTGTCTCTATCTTGATTTGGCAACAAAAACTAGAATGATATAGACCATAAAGTGACCATGGTACATAGATATATGTTTGTTTCATGCTGTTATCCTGTCCACTTTACTACTGAACTCATTTACCAAAATGAGTTTCATATACAACATGGTAAACATGTGATGTGTCTGCTTGTTTCTCTTTTAGAATGCGGACAAAATATTGGAGAACAGTACCGCGTTATCCAATGGTAAAGGAAGTAATGCAGATAAGGTTCAAGATAGTGAGACATCCTTGTTGGTCTCCAAGAAAGCTGATAAAAACTATCTTGACGACAGTGAGGGAACCCAAAAGTCATGTCTTGATGTAGTGTTCGAGTTACTGGCCACTACTGCTGGCACAAGCTCTTCGAACTCGCTGCCTGAATCAGTTCGTCTTCTTGAGTCTCAACTTCAAGTTGATAATTTCCAGATCCCCTTTTCCTCCATCGAGTTACTCGCTCAAGCTTAGCTCTGGCTCTCCACTTGTTGGAGTAATGGGCCACGGGTAGCCTAACCCGAGTCCCGGAACCTTTCAAGACATCGGGGCCGGCTGTGCCCCTCAGGACATCGAGACAAAGCACCGCCTTCTGATGGCCGGCTGGTCCGAGCGGCCGGCTGCCAGAAGGCGGCTAAGCTCCAGAAAGGTGGCACCAAGATAGGCCGACTCCTTGCAGGCGACATCCAGGCAGGCCGACTCCTTGCAGGCAACCTCCAGAGAGGCCGGCTTCCGGCAGGCGGCCCTCAGCGCCCTCAGAGTCTGCGCCCCCATTAAGAAGACAAGACATGGTGAGGCTACAGTGTAGCCCATCCCCCGGAATCTAGGGCCGGGCGTGGCCACAGTGCTCTGTACAGGCGGAGATCTCCGCCCGGCGCGGCACTATGGCCACCCCGCCCTTGACGTCACTATGGGCGAGCGGAGCCCTATTCCCACGACGGCCTGTCAGTACGGCCTGCAGGCGGTGGGCCCTACCAGGCAGCGAGAGCCCGGAAGACGGCGGAAGCCTGGCCAGTCGGACCCGAGGGAGGCCGGCCTCCAGCAGGCGGCCCGTTCCTTCCTGGGGGCCCTCGCGCCATTAACCAAATAAGACGCGGCGTGGCTACAATGATCTCCCAGCAGGCGGCGGGGCTGTAGACACGCTCCCCTGACCAAGCCCGCGTCATTAGCATCATGGCTACAGTAATTAGCTGCCGGCAAGACCCGCGAGCGGCGGGGCGGCCTGTCGGTTCCGTACCAGACCAGTCGGCGGGGCCCACCAGGCGGCGGGCCCCAGCAGCCGGCGGAGAAGCCGGCGGCCAGAGAGACTGACAGTCGGGTCCTACACCCGGCCAGATTACCATTGTACCCCTGGGGGGTAGGCCTATATAAACCCCCCCAGGGCACCCATGCAAAGGGTTCCAACCTGTTAGAATTAGACTCACACCTAGGTGGAGAGGAGAGCAAGCCCTGCCTTCTTCTACCTCTAGCATACAGCTCAAGGAGCACCATGATAACCCACAAGTATAGGGGATCGCAACAGTTTTCGAGGGTAGAGTATTCAACCCAAATTTATTGATTCGACACAAGGGGAGCCAAAGAATATTCTCTAGTATTAGCAACGGAGTTGTCAATTCAGCCACACCTGGATAACTTAATATCTGCAGCAAAGTATTTAGTAGCAAAGTAGTATGGAAGTAACGGTAACAAAGGTAACGGTAGCAAAAGTAATATTTTTGGTGTTTTGTATTGATTGTAACAGTGGCAACGGGAAAGTAAATAAGCGAAGAACAATATATGAAAAGCTCGTAGGCATTGGATCAGTGATGGAGAATTATGCCGGATGCGGTTCATCATGTAACAATCATAACATAGGGTGACACAGAACTAGCTCCAATTCATCAATGTAATGTAGGCATGTAATCCGAATATAGTCATACGTGCTTATGGAAAAGAACTTGCATGACATCTTTTGTCCTACCCTCCCGTGGCAGCGGGGTCCTAATGGAAACTACGGGATATTAAGGCCTCCTTTTAATAGAGTACCGGACCAAAGCATTAACACATAGTGAATACATGAACTCCTCAAACTATGGTCATCACCGGGAGTGGTCCCGATTATTGTCACTTCGGGGTTGCCGCATCATAACACATAGTAGGTGACTATAGACTTGCAAGATAGGATCAAGAACTCACATATATTCATGAAAACATAATAGGTTCAGATCTGAAATCATGGCACTCGGGCCCTAGTGACAAGCATTAAGCATAGCAAAGTCATAGCAACATCAATCTCAGAACATAGTGGATACTAGGGATCAAACCCTAACAAAACTAACGCGATTACATGATAGATCACATCCAACCCATCACCGTCTAGCAAGCCTACGATGGAATTACTCACGCACGGCGGTGAGCATCATGAAATTGGTGATGGAGGATGGTTGATGATGACGATGGCGACGAATCCCCCTCTCCGGAGCCCCGAACGGACTCCAAATCAGCCCTCCCGAGAGGTTTTAGGGCTTGGCGGTGGCTCCGTATCGTAAAACGCGATGAATCCTTCTCTTTGATTTTTATTCTCCCCGAAAGTGAATATATGGAGTTGGAGTTGAGGTCGGTGGAGCGTCAGGGGGCCCATGAGGCAGGGGCGCGCCCTAGGGGGCAGGCGCGCCCTCCACCCTCATGGACAGGGTGTGGGCCCCCTGACGTGGATTTTTCTTCCGGCATTTTTCTTATTTTCCAAATAGATGTTCCGTGGAGTTTCAGGTCATTCCGAGAACCTTTGTTTCTGCACATAAATAACACCATGGAAAGTCTGCTGAAAACAGCGTCAGTCCGGGTTAGTTCCATTCAAATCATGCCAGTTAGAGTCCAAAACAAGGGCAAAAGTATTTGGAAAAGTAGATACGATGGAGACGTATCAACTCCCCCAAGCTTAAACCTTTGCTTGTCCTCAAGCAATTCAGTTGATAAACTGAAAGTGATAAAGAAAAACTTTTACAAACTCTGTTTGCTCTTGTTGTTGTAAATATGTAAACCAGCATTCAAGTTTTCAGCAAAGATTATGACTAACCACATTTGCAATAACTCTTGAGTCTCATGTTTACTCATATCAATAGCATAATCAGCTAGCGAACCATAATAATAAATCTCGGATGAAAACACTTTCTCAAAACAATTATAATATGATATAACAAGATGGTATCTCGCTAGCCATTTCTGAGACCGCAAAACATAAATGCAGAGCACCTTTAAAGATCAAGGACTGACTAGACATTGTGATTCATGTTAAAAGAGATCCAGTCATAGTCATACCCAATATAAATTAATAGTAATGGATGCAAATGACAGCTGTGCTCTCCAGCTAGTGCTTTTAATAAGAGGACGATCACTCAACATAAAAGTAAATAGATCGGCCCTTCGCAGAGGGAAGAAGGGTTTGTAGAGGTGCCAGAGCTCGATTTTAAAATAGAGATAAATAATATTTTGAGCGGCATACTTTCATTGTCAACATAACAACCAAGAGATGGCGATATCTTCCATGCTACACAAATTATAGGCAGTTCCCAAACAGAATGGTAAAGTTTATACTCCCCCTCCACCAACAAGCATCAATCCATGACTTGCTCGAAACAACGAGTGTCTCCAACTAGCAACAGTCCCAGGGGAGTTTTGTTTGCAACTATTTTGATTTAGTTTGCATAAAGCATGGGACTGGGCATCCCGGTGACCAGCCATTTTCTCGTGAATGAGGAGCGGAGTCCACTCCTCTTGAGAATAACCCTCCTAGCATGGAAGATACGGACAGCCCTAGTTGATACATGAGCTATTCGAGCATACAAAACAGAATTTCATTTGAAGGTTTAGAGTTTGGCACATACAAATTTACTTGGAACGGCAGGTAGATATTGCATATAGGAAGGTATAGTGGACTCATATGGAATAACTTTGGGGTTTAAGGGATTGGATGCACAAGCAGTATTCCCTCTCAGTTCAAGTGAAGGCTAGCAAAAGACTGGGAAGCAACCAACTAGAGAGCGACAACAGTCATGAACATGCATAAAAATTAATAAACATTGAGTACAAGCGTGAGTAGGATATAATCCACCATGAACATAAATATCGTGAAGGCTATGTCGATTTGTTTCAACTACATGCGTGAACATGTGCCAAGTCAAGTCACTTAAATCATTCAAAGGAGGATACCCCCCACTATACCACATCACAACCATTTTAATAGCATGTTGGCACGCAAGGTAAACCATTATAACTTCATAGCTAATCAAGCATGGCACAAGCAACTATGATCTCTAATTGTCATTGCAAACATGTTCATTCATAATAGGCTGAATCAGGAACGATGAACTCATCATATTTACAAAAACAAGAGAGGTCGAGTTCATACCAGCTTTTCTCATCTCAGTCGGTCCATCATATATCGTCATAATTGCCTTTCACTTGCATGACCGAACGATATAAAAATAATAAGAGTGCACGTGCATTGGACTAAGCTGGAATCTGCGAGCATTCAATAAACAGGAGAAGACAAGGCAATATGGGCTCTTGGTTAAATCAACAATAATGCATATAAGAGCCACTTCAACAATTTAATTATGGTCTTCTCCCATCAACCCCCAAAGAAAAGAAAAGAAATAAAACTATTTACACGGGAAAGCTCCCAACAAGCAAAAAGAAGAACAAGAAATCTTTTTGGGTTTTCTTTCTAATTATTACTACTACAGCAAGAATTTTTTTTTACTAAAATCTACTACTAATTTTTTTGTTTTTCTTAAGGTTTAACAAACACACAAGAAGAAAGCGAGAAAAAGAAAATAAACTAGCATGGATATTACAGTGAAAAAGTATGAGCACCGACATCTAGCAATGAGTGTGTGAACATAAATGTAATGTCGGTGGGAAATACGTACTCCCTCAAGCTTAGGCTTTTGGCCTAAGTTGGTTTATTGCCACGGATGGCCTGGCGGATATCCATAGTTGTAGCCGGGATCATAGTGAGATGAAGAAGACTCTGACTGCCACTGGTTGGCAATCATCTCTGGATCCCAATGGTAATTAGACTGTCGTGGAGGTTCAAATTGTGGTTCCGGCTCTGTGGCTGGTGTAGGGTTCCGGTGGGCGTGAATGGCCGCCAATGGAATGAGATACGGATCTTCAGATAAATTAAACAAAGAGGGAGCAGGCAAAGTAATAGTCTCAGGATGATGTTTATCAAAGAACAATTTGTATTTAAGCGCTCCTTCCCTATTCTTAAGAATAAAATCATGCGCTACCATACTCTTATAATCTAAATAAGCAGTGGGCAACAAATTTTCTTCTTTTTCATAGTTCCCAATAGGTATGTTAAAATGTGCAGCTAGGCATGAAGCATAAATACCTCCAAAGATGGGGCCCTTTGTACGGTTCAGACTTAACCGTTTGGCAATAATACCGCCCATACTAACTGTGTTATCGTAGAATAAACCATGGAACAAAATAATAATATCAGGAACGCCAAGGTTTCCACAGTTTCCGCGACCAATTAAGCAACGACTAGCAAATATGGCAAAGTAGCGTAAAACAGGAAAATGTATGCTAGTGATTCTTGCATCGGAAACCTTCCTGGTTTCCCCCACAGTGATAGTGTCAATAAGCCCATCCACATCTTTACAATGTGGTTCATCTAAACTACCCTCAAAAGGTATTTTGCAAATCTTGCAAAATTCATCTAGTGGCATCTTCTTAACAACATCATATAAATGAAACTACTGAAGGTGGTGATTCCTTAGGATAATACTAGAAGTTTTGCACAAAAGTATTGGTGAGTAAGAGATACTGATTGCGTTGGTCACGGAGGAAGTCGGTGAGGCCTACATTCTCAGCCAATTCATAAAAATCATCATAAATCCCGGCGTCTCTCAAGAAATCATTGGAAGGCAATTCACACGGCCGGACCTCCGCGATGCGAGGTAAATTATATTTGGGCCTCTGTGTTTCTTCACTTTGCTTTTCCTTTGAGCTTCGGCTCGATGAGCCCGTAAAAAATATCTTCATTATTTTTTGAAAATTTCTGAAATTTTTAGTAACTTCAAATAAAAGTGAACCAAGCTCAACAAAATTGATAGCAACTACTCCTACAAGTGGCTAGAGCCTATATCATGCATTAGAACTACTTGGAACCATATAAATTTGACATGCAAGCTCAAGAACATGGTCACCTAGGCAGCACAAATTTGCAATGAATAAAGCACTAGAACAAAAACTAATTGGACCAATGGAGGAGTCACATACCAAGGAACAATCTCCCCAAGCAGTTTTGTGAGAGGTGCTTTGAGCAAGGAGATCAAAAATCGCAGCAAAATGAGGTAGAACTCGTGCTTGAGCTGGATATTGGTGTTTGTGGGAGGAAGAAGAAGTGTGTGGGTGTAGGAATAAGTGGAGGGGGCCACCATGGGCCCACGAGGCAGGGGGCGCGCCCAGGGATCCTCGTGGCCAGGTGCTTGCCCCTCCTGCGGTGTTCTCAGTGCCAGATATTCTGAAATATTCTAGAAAAAAATCATATTCCATTTTCAGGGCATTTGGAGAACTTTTATTTTCGGGATATTTTTATATTGCACGGATAAATCATAAAACAGACAAGAAAATACTATTTTTACTTTATTTCAACTAAATAACAGAAAATAAAAGGAGGGTACAGAAGGTTGTGCCTTCTAGTTTCATCCATCTCATGCTCATCGAAAGGAATCCACTAACAAGGTTGATCAAGTCTTGTTAACAAACTCATTCCGAATAACATGGAACCGGAGAAATTTCAATAAACACTATGTTACCTCGACGGGGATATGCACATCCCCAATAATAAGAATATCATATTTCTTCTTGACAGTAGGAAGAGGAAATTCAAAACCTCCAAATATAATCGATGGGATTTTTCCAATAGAATTGATACTGTGGACTTGAGGTTGTTTCCTCGGAAAGTGTACTGTATGCTCATTACCATTAACATGAAAAGTGACATTGCCTTTGTTGCAATCAATAACAGCCCCTGCAGTATTCAAAAAAGGTCTTCTAAGAATAATAGACATACTATCGTCCTCAGGAATATCAAGAATAACAAAGTCCGTTAAAATAGTAACGTTTGCAACCACAACAGGCACATCCTCACAAATACCGACAGGTATAGCAGTTGATTTATCAGCCATTTGCAAAGATATTTCAGTAGGTGTCAACTTATTCAAATCAAGCCTATGATATAAAGAGAGAGGCATAACACTAACACCGGCTCCAAGATCACATAAAGCAGTTTTAACATAGTTTCTTTTAATGGAGCATGGTATAGTTGGTACTCCTGGATATCCTAGTTTCTTTGGTATTCCACCCTTAAAAGTGTAATTAGCAAGCATGGTGGAAATTTCAGCTTTCGATATCTTTCTTTTATTAGTAACAATTTCTTTCATATACTTAGCATAAGGATTCATTTTGGGAATATTAGTTAATCGCATACGCAAAAAGATAGGTCTAATCATTTCAGCAAAGCGCTCAAAATCCTCATCATCCTTTCTCTTGGATAGTTTGGGAGGAAAAGGCATGGGTTTCTGAACCCATGGTTCTCTTTCTTTACCATGTTTCCTAGCAAAAAAGTCTCTCTTATCATAAAGTTGATTCTTTGATTGTGGGTTATCAACATCAACAGCAGGTTCAATTTCTACATCATTATCATTACTAGGTTGAACATTATCATGAACATCTTCATTAATATTATCGCTAGGTTCATGTTCATTACCAGATTGTGTTTCAGCGTCAGAAATAGAAATATCATTTGGATTCTCAGGTGGTTCAGCAATAGGTTCACTAGAAGAATGCAAAGTCCTATCATTTTTCTTTTTCTTCTTTTTAGAAGGACTAGGTGCATTAATATTATTTCTCTGAGAATCTTGCTCAATTCTCCTAGGGTGGCCTTCAGGATAGAAAGGTTCCTGAGTCATCTTACCAGTTCTAGTAGCCACTCTAACAGCATAATCATTATTCTTACTATTCAATTCATTGAGCAAATCATTCCGAGCTTTAAGTACTTGTTCTACTTGAGTAGTAACCATAGAATCATGTTTAGTAATGAGTTTAAGTTCACCTTTAACTCTAGACATATAATCACCCAAGTGTTCAATCATATAAGCATTTTGTTTTAATTGTCTACCAAAATAAGCATTAAAATCTTCTTGCTTAACCATAAAGTTATCAAACTCATCCAAGCATTGGCTAGCAATTTTAGTAGGAGGGATTTCAGCTTTATCATATCTATAGAGAGAATTTACCTTTACTACCTGTGTCGGGTTATTAGGACCATGAGTTTCTTCAATAGGTGGAGGATTAAGATCATATATTTCTTCAACAAGCGGTAGATTAAGACCATGTATTTCTTCAATAGAAGGTAAATTCTTAACATCTTCAGCTTTAATGCCTTTTTCTTTCATAGATTTCTTTGCCTCTTGCATATCTTCAGGACTGAGAAATAGAACACCTCTCTTCTTCGGAGTTGGTTTAAGAATAGGCTCAGGAGTTGACTCAGGAAGTGTCCAATTATTTTCATTGGTCAACATATTATTCAATAGAATTTCAGCTTCATCCGGTGTTCTTTCCCTGAAAACAGAACCAACACAACTATCCAGGTAATCTCTGGAAGCATCGGTTATTCCATTATAAAAGATATCAAGTATTTCATTTTTCTTAAGAGGATGATCAGGCAAAGCATTAAGTAATTGGAGAAGCCTCCCCCAAGCTTGTGGGAGACTCTCTTCTTCAATTTGCACAAAATTGTATATATCCCTCAAAGCAGCTTGTTTCTTATGAGCAGGGAAATATTTAGCAGAGAAATAATAAATCATGTCCTGGGGACTACGCACACAACCAGGATCAAGAAAATTAAACCATATCTTAGAATCACCCTTTAATGAGAACAAAAATATTTTAAGGATATAGAAGTAGCGAGATCTCTCATCATTAGTGAACAAGGTGGCTATATCATTTAATTTAGTAAGATGTGCCACAACAGTTTCAGATTCATAGCCATAAAAAGGATCAGATTCAACCAAAGTAATTATATCAGGATCAACAGAGAATTCATAACCCTTATCAGTAACACAGATAGGTGAAGTAGCAAAAGCAGGGTCAGGTTTCATTCTAGCATTAAGAGATTGCTGCTTCCATTTAACTAATAACATCTTGAGCTCATATCTATCTTTGCAAGCTAAAATAGCTAAATCAGCTTCTTTTTCAAAAACATAACCCTCAGGAATAACATGCAAGTCTTCATCATCACTTTCATCAATATAATCAGTTTCAATAATTTCTTTCTCTCTAACTCTACCAATTTGTTCATCAAGAAATTCACTAAGTGGCACAGTAGTATCAAGCATAGAAGTAGTTTCATCATAAGTATCATGCATAGCAGAAGTGGCATCATCAATAACATGCGACATATCAGAACGAATAGCAGAAGCAGGTTTAGGTGTCGCAAGCTTACTCAAAACAGAAGGTGAATCAAGTGCAGAGCTAGATGGCAGTTCCTTACCTCCCCTTGTAGTTGAGGGATAAATTGTTGTCTTAGCTTCTTTCAAGTTCTTCATAGTGACCAGCATATATAAATCCCAAGTGACTCAAAGAATAGAGCTATGCTCCCCGGCAACGGCGCCAGAAAATAGTCTTGATAACCCACAAGTATAGGGGATCGCAACAGTTTTCGAGGGTAGAGTATTCAACCCAAATTTATTGATTCGACACAAGGGGAGCCAAACAATATTCTCAAGTATTAGCAACTGAGTTGTCAATTCAGCCACACCTGGATAACTTAATATCTGCAGCAAAGTATTTAGTAGCAAAGTAGTATGGAAGTAACGGTAACAAAGGTAACGGTAGCAAAAGTAATATTTTTGGTGTTTTGTATTGATTGTAATAGTGGCAACGGGAAAGTAAATAAGCGAAGAACAATATATGAAAAGCTTGTAGGCATTGGATCGGTGATGGAGAATTATGCCAGATGCGGTTCATCATGTAACAATCATAACATAGGGTGACACAGAACTAGCTTCAATTCATCAATGTAATGTAGGCATGTATTCCGAATATAGTCATACGTGCTTATGGAAAATAACTTGCATGACATCTTTTCTCCTACCCTCCCGTGGCAGCGGGGTCCTAATGGAAACTAAGGGATATTAAGGCCTCCTTTTAATAGAGTACCGGACCAAAGCATTAACACATAGTGAATACATGAACTCCTCAAACTATGGTCATCACCGTGAGTGGTCCCAATTATTGTCACTTCGGGGTTGCCGGATCATAACACATAGTAGGTGACTATAGACTTGCAAGATAGGATCAAGAACTCACATATATTCATGAAAACATAATAGGTTCAGATCTGAAATCATGGCACTCGGGCCCCAGTGACAAGCATTAAGGATAGCAAAGTCATAGCAACATCAATCTCAGAACATAGTGGATACCAGGGATCAAACCCTAACAAAACTAACTCGATTACATGATAGATCTCATCCAACCCATCCCCGTCCAGCAAGCCTACGATGGAATTACTCACGCACGGCGGTGAGCATCATGAAATTGGTGATGGAGGATGGTTGATGATGACGATGGCGACGAATCCCCCTCTCCGGAGCCCCGAACGGACTCCAGATCAGCCCTCCCGAGAGGTTTTAGGGCTTGGCGGCGGCTCCGTATCGTACAATGCGATGAATCCTTCTCTTTGATTTTTTTTCTCCCCGAAAGTGAATATATGGAGTTGGAGTTGAGGTCGGTGGAGCGTCAGGGGGCCCACGAGGCAGGGGGGCGCGCCCTAGGGGGGCAGGCGCGCCCTCCACCCTCGTGGACAGGGTGTGGGCCCCCTGACGTGGATTTTTCTTCCGGTATTTTTCTTATTTTCCAAATAGATGTTCCGTGGAGTTTCAGGTCATTCCGAGAACCTTTGTTTCTGCACATAAATAACACCATGGAAAGTCTGCTGAAAACAGCGTCAGTCCGGGTTAGTTCCATTCAAATCATGCAAGTTAGAGTCCAAAACAAAGGCAAAAGTGTTTGGAAAAGTAGATACGACGGAGACGTATCACACCATTGTACTCACTAGTGCCTTAGTGATCATGCGGAGACCCCGCAGAGCAAGACTAGGGGTGTTATCTCCTAAGAGAGCCCCGAACCTGGGTAAAGTGCGCCGGCGTTCGTGTCTACGCCTCATCCCGCTTCCAGGCACCGGTGACGTTCTACTCGCTCCCACCATGATAATCCATCCATTGGCATATGTTGCACCCAACCCCCGACATTTGGTGCCCACCGTGGGGTGAGGTGCACCGTCTCCCGGAGACCTATTCTGGACGGGAATCCTGTTCCTTCCTGGCGAACGCACTGCGCGACGAGCTGCCTCGCCGATCTTGTTGGTGAGATTCGCCTCTCCGACGAGCCCACGTCTGATGAGGGCACCGATGGCCCCGAGAGCTGCCTCATGAGCCTCCTCGATCAGCTCCACGTCGCCAGCGAGCCTGCTGCTAACTTGGAGTCGGTTGGCTCCACCGACCCGATGTTGGTCGACTCCGACACGGCGTCGCTTGACGCGTTCCCTACCAACGTGGTGGTCTACGACGAGCCGCTTCCTTGCGTGGACAGCGGCGGCAGCACCGTCACGGAAGTGCTCGTCATCAGCCACGGCGAGCACTCTGGCGGAGGTGGCCAGGATCCGTTGCAGGCGGCGATGCAAGACCTGACTGCACCCATCCCGGAAGACGCCGACGCCGAGACGCTGGAGGCACGCCGTGTCCAGCTCGTCGAAAGCGCCAACCGGCAGGCTAGCGTGAGACGCCTTTCGGAGGCCTACCAGCGGGAGATGGACCGTGCCGTCGGCGGCACGCCGGCTCCTGGTGGTCCTAGCCGCATTGGCCTGGTCCGGCAGCGTGGCGCGACCGTCGCCAGTATGTTCGGGATAGATCGTCCCGTCTATGCCACGCCTATAGAGAACATACGAGCTGCCTAGGCGGCAGCAGACGAGCTAGACAAGCTCGAGGGCGAAGAGCGTCGCCACATGACGGAGCAAGTCCAGCAGCTCCTCGACGCGGCTGCTGAGCAGCAAGAGGACAGGTGCCGCACTGAAGCGCCCAACCGGCGAAACGACGACCCGCTTCCTCGCCGAGACCAAGGCGCGACATCCCGGACGCCGACTGGTGGCGTCCGCGATAGAAGGGACAAGGAGCCGGCTGCCAGCCGCAGCCGAACTCACATCACCATCGAGCGCGACCAAGACGGCCGCCCAAGAGCAGTGCGGCGGCAAGACGACTGCCCACCTACCCCTCCTCGCAGGGAGACGCACATTTCCCCATTGCCTGTTGATCACCCGTCACTCGGCGACTGCCTTGGCCGCCGAGAAGGAATCGGAGGAAACGATGCCCGCCACCGGATCGATCGCCTCAATCGATCCCTGGCGTTGGAAGAAGACGATGAGCTGGGTCCGCCTTGCTTCGGCCCCCGCATCCGAGACGAACCTTTCCCCAGAGGGTTCACGCTCCCGAGAGATACACCCAAGTACACCGGCTCCGTGAAGCCGGGGGACTGGTTGGTCGACTACTCAATAGCTGTCAACATCGCCAACGGAAACAAGCGCGTTGCCGTGAAGTACGTTCCGCTCATGCTCAAGGGCACGGCCCAGACGTGGCTGAACAGCCTGAAGCCCCGCGGCATCAACAGCTGGGTTGACTTCACTGAAGCATTCATCCGCAACTTCACTAGCACGTACAAGCGGCCGCCCAAGCCTCGCCAGCTCTCCTTGTGCGTCCAAGGCCCCAACGAGTCGACTCGCGACTACCTCACGTGTTGGGCCGAGCTGCGCAACTCTTGCGAGGGCGTGCGCGAGGTGCAGGCCATCGAGTACTTCACTGCCGGGTGCCGAGAGGGCACCCTCCTCAAGCACAAGCTTCTCTGCGACGAACCGGCGACCCTCGACAAACTGCTGATCACAGCAGACAAGTACGCCATGGCCGACTCCTCCATGAAGGTGGAGATCCAAGTTAATGTGTCAGGCAAGGTGGCCCCTCAAGCTCCTCGGACCCCGGCTGGTGACGCCAGTCGGCGACAGCAACCGAACGACAACAAGCGCAAGACCATGCAGCCGGCTTCCACGAGTCGGCAGGTGGCAACAGTCAAAGATCAGCAGCCGGAAGGGCAGCTTTCTCCCAAACGCCAGAAGGGCGGCAAGCCCAACTGGTTGCCCGCCTTCTCGCACGAACGGACTCTCGATGCACCCTGCAAGTTCCACAGCGGCGCGAAGCCGTCCAATCGCACCACTCGGAAGTGCCACTGGCTCACCAGGATCGCCAAGGGTGATGGACTCCAGCCCCCTCCGCCTGCCGGCCCGCCGCCTCCTCCTGCTCAGCAGCCGATTGTTCGGCTAGTCGGCGCGATACAAGATGAATACCCAGAGGAGCATGGAGCCTATGTCGTGTTCACCAGTGTGGCCGACGACAAGCACAGCAGAAGGCAGCGACAACAAGAAGTGAACGCAGTAGCGTCAGAGGCCCCCGAGTTCATGCATTTTTCTGAGAAGCCCATCAGCTAGAGCAGAGCTGACCACCCGGAGGTGATGCCAAATCCCGGTTCTTATGCCTTGGTTATGGATGCCACCTTTGCCACGGAGAGGCTGGTTGCTCGCTTCTCCCGAGTTCTAATAGATGGCGGCAGCAGCATCAACATCCGTACAAAGATACTATGGAAAAGTTGGGAATCAAGCAGAGACATCTTCAGCCCAGCCGGACTGTTTTCCATGGCATAGTTCCTGGCCTTTCCTGCTCACCAATCGGCAAGACACAGATTGACGTCCTCTTCGAAGACAAAGAACACTTTCGCCGAGAGCCAGTCTGGTTTGAGGTGGTGGACCTTGAGAGCCCTTACCATGCGCTACTTGGCCGCCCTGCCCTGGCCAAGTTCATGGCGGTCCCCCACTATGCTTACCTCAAGATGAAGATGCCGAGCTCCAAGGGAATCCTGACCATAGCAGGGTTACAAGAAGTCGTCCACCTGTGCAGTAGATAGCAACCGGCTAGCCGAGTCCCTCGTGATCACTGCTGAGAAGCGGCTCCTTGACCGGTTTGTGGCAATGGCAGGCAAGCAGCCGGAAATGTCACCCAACCCCAAGGAGTCGGAAGCTGAGGGCTCGTTCAAGCCGGCCAAAGAAACCAAGAAGATACCCTTGGACCCAGAGCACCCGGAGAGGTACGTTGTCATAGGTGCAAACCTTGACAGCAAATAGGAAAGCGAGCTCGTCGATTTCCTTCGTGAGAATCGGGACATCTTTGCATGGTCACCCAAAGACATGCCGGGTGTTCCGACGGATTTCGCCGAGCACAAGCTATCCGGTCTGATGCCAAGCCAGTCAAGCAGCCCTTGCGCCGCCTGTCGGAAGAGAAGAGAAGAGTTGTTGCAGAAGAGATAGCCCGGCTTCTAGCAGCCGGCTTCATCATGGAGGTATTCTTTCCAGAATGGTTAGCCAACCCAGTCCTAGTGCTGAAGAAGAACAAGCAGTGGCGCATGTGCATTGATTATACTAGCCTCAACAAAGCTTGCCCCAAAGACCCCTTTGCATTACCAAGAATCGACCAAGTGATAGACTCCACAGCCGGATGCGAGCTGTTGAGTTTTTTGCATGCATACTCAGGATATCATCAGATCCAGCTAAATCCGGCCGACAGACTGAAGACCACCTTCATCACACCATTCGGAGCGTTATGCTACCTGACCATGACGTTCGGCTTGAGGAATGCCGGCGCCACGTTTCAGCGTTGCATGCAGAAGTGTCTCCTCAAGCAACTCGGCAGAAACACCCAAGTCTATGTGGACGATGTTGTGGTGAACACGGAGAAGCGTCAACGCTGCTAGAAGACTTCAAGGAGACCTTTGAGAACTTGCGCCGATTTCAGATCAAGCTCAACCCGGAGAAATGCGTCTTTGGAGTGCCAGCCGGCCAACTTCTTGGCTTTCTGGTCTCAGAGCGCGGCATAGAGTGCAACCCTGTGAAGATCAAGGCCATCGAGAGGATGGAAGTGCCCACCTGACTGCTGGACGTGCAAAAATTTACCGGCTGCTTGGCATCCATCAGCCGTTTCATCAGTCGGCTGGGCGAGAAGGCTCTTCCCCTGTACCAGCTCATGAAGAAGACCACTTTTTTCGAGTGGAACGACAAGGCGGATGAAGCTTTTCTCCAGCTCAAAAAGATGTTGACCACTCCGCCTATCCTGGCGGCTCCGACTCCTAAGGAGCCCATGCTCCTCTACATCGCCGCCACCAGCCGGGTGGTCAGCACGGTCATAGTTGTGGAACGGAAAGAAGAAGGCAAAGCACTACCAGTCCAGAGACCGGTGTATTACCTGAGTGAAGTGGTGTCCGCCTCCGAGCAGAACTACCCCCACTACCAGAAGATGTGCTATGGCGTGCACTTTGCCGCCAAGAAACTGAAGCCATACTTCCAAGAGCACCCAATCACTGTGGTCTGCACAGCTCCACTTGACGAGATCATTGGAAGCCGAGATGTTTCAGGCCAAGTGGCCAAATGGGCCATAGATTTGGCCCCCTACACCATCTACTACCAGCCTCACACCGCCATCAAGTCACAAGCACTGGCCGACTTCCTCGTCGACTGGGCCGAGACCCAGTACCTGCCGCCAGCGCCAGACTCCACCCATTGGCGAATGCACTTTGATGGTTCCAAGATGCGCACCGGTCTGGGAGCCGGCATCATCCTCACCTCTCCCAAAGGCGACAAGCTCAGATTTGTGCTGCAAGTCCATTTTGCCAACAACGTTGCTGAATACAAAGCACTCATTCACGGGCTCCGGCTTGCCAAGGAACTCGGCATTCGCCGGATCCTGTGCTATGGTGATTCCGACTTGGTGGTCCAGCAGTCGTCAGGCGACTAGGACGCCAAGGACGCAAACATAGCGACCTACCGCTTCCTCGTACAACAACTCAATGGATACTTTAAAGGATGCGAGTTCCTCCATGTGCCAAGAAATGACAATGAGCAAGCAGATGCCTTGGCACGAATCGGCTCCACCCGGCAAGCAATACAAGCCGGCGTCGCCCTACAACGCCTCCTTAAACCGTCCGTCAAGCCATCGCCAGAATCGGATTCCATCTTTTTGCCGGCTCCTCCTGAAGCAGTCGGATCCAACTTGAGGACCCCAGCAGCCGGCACGGGGAATTCGGCAGGTGATCCGGGGACTGCAGCAGCCGCACCCGGCCCGGGGACTTCAGAACCCGGCCCGGGGAATGTAGCAGTCGGCCTGGGGACTTCATCGACTCAGCAAGTGGCAACCGACTCCAACCCGCCGCCTCCCGGCCCAACCGCCCTCGTGCAAATAGCAGTCCTAGCAGTCAAAGAAATTGCAACACCTTCATGGGCCCAGCCCATCCTCAACTTCCTGGTGAACAAAGAGCTGCCGACTGATGAGATCTCGGCCCGGCAAGTGCAACGCCGGGCAGCAGCGTACACCATCGTCAACAGAGAACTTGTGAGGACCCAAAGCGTGCACATAGTTCAAGCCGGCTTCCCGCGTCGCCGACCGGCTGCTGAGCAGCTGGCCGGCCGACTTCTACTTGACTTGCTAAAAAACTCTGAAAATCGGCTAAGTACTTACCCTCCCAAAGCAGCCAAGTACTGGACCCAGCCGCAGTCTACAGAGCGGCTGTTTGGCTGGCTAGACGGCAGTCGTGGGAGGGCGGCAAAGGAAAAAAGCCAAGGAGCAGAAAGCAAGGAAAGATAGAACTCGGGGAGCATATTTACATATCAAAAGGCCCTTGGCCAACATTCAACAGAAGTTTGAAATACACCCCGCGGGTGGAATTGTGCGAAGTTAACGAAGTTTGTCGAGACTGATAAGCAGGTAGAAACAAAAGGTAAATTGACAGCCTAGGAAGCAACAGACGGGTTCGGCGGAACGGTGGCGTCGGTGGTGCCGGTTGGTGGAGCGGCCGGCTGGTCGGTCTCCGCCTGGTAGCCTTCAGCAGCAGCCAGCTCGCTCGGGCGTGGCTCGTTGCTGGAGGTGCGGTCGAGCTGAGGCTGGCCGTCCGCTCCGACCTCTGGCGCCTCCTCTTCACTTTCCTCCTCCTCCCCGCATTCTCCCTCGTCGCTGGAGTCGATCACTTCGGCCGAGTCCTCGCCATCCTCTGGGTTCAGCCCGAACCACTCCTGCGGCGCCTCAGTGCCGTTCTCAGCCAACTCAGGAACGAAGACGCTGGTGTTGGTTGATACGTCTCCAACGTATCTATAATTTTTGATTGTTCCATGCTATATTATATTCTGTCTTGGACATTAATGGGCTTTATTATACACTTTTATATTATTTTTGGGACTAACCTATTAACCGGAGGCCCAGCCTAGAATTGTTGTTTTTTGCCTATTTCAGAGTTTCGCGGAAAAAGAATATCAAACGGAGTCCAAACGGAATGAAACCTTCGGGAACGTGATTTTCGGAACAAACGTGATCCAGAGGACTTGGACCCTACGTCAAGACATCAACTAGGAGGGCACGAGGTAGGGGGGGCGCCTACCCCCCAGGGCGCGCCCTCCACCCTCGTGGGCCCCACGTTGCTCCACCGACGTACTTCTTCCTCCTATATATACCTACGTACCCCCAAACTACCAGATACGGAGCGAAAAACCTAATTCCACCGCTGCAACCTTCTGTACCCGTGAGATCCCATCTTGGGGCCTTTTCCGGAGCTCCGCCAGAGGGGGCATCGATCACGGAGGGCTTCTACATCAACATCATAGCCTCTCCGATGATGTGTGAGTAGTTTACCTCAGACCTTCGGGTCCATAGTTATTAGCTAGATGGCTTCTTCTCTCTTTTTGGATCTCAACACAATGTTCTCCCCCTCTCTTGTGGGAATCTATTCGATGTAATCTTCTTTTGCGGTGTGTTTGTTGAGACCGATGAATTGTGGGTTTATGATCAAGTTTATCTATGAACAATATTTGAATCTCCTATGAATTCCTTTATGTATGATCGGTTATCTTTGCAAGTCTCTTCGAATTATCAGTTTGGTTTGGCCTACTAGATTGATCTTTCTTGCAATGGAAGAAGTGCTTAGCTTTGGGTTCAATCTTGCGGTGTCCTTTCCCAGTGACAGTAGGGGCAGCAAGGCACGTATTGTATTGTTGCCATCGAGGATAACAAGATGGGGTTTATATCATATTGCATGAGTTTATCCCTCTACATCATGTCATCTTGCTTAAAGCGTTACTCTGTTCTTTTGAACTTAATACTCTAGATGCATGCTGGATAGCGGTCGATGTGTGGAGTAATAGTAGTAGATGCAGACAGGAGTCGGTCTACTTGTCTCGGACGTGATGCCTATATACATGATCATACCTAGATATTCTCATAACTATGCTCAATTCTGGCAATTGCTCAATAGTAATTTGTTCACCCACCGTAATACTTATGCTCTCGAGAGAAGCCTCTAGTGAAACCTATGGCCCCCGGGTCTATATTCCATCATATTAATCTCCCGACAACAAGCTATTTCTGGCGCCGTTTTTATTTTTGCTTTCTTTAGTTTGCATCTTTATCATAAAAATACCAAAAATATTATCTTATCATATCTATCATATCTCACTCTCGTAAGTGACCGTGAAGGGAATTACAACCCCTTTATTGCGTTTGTTGCGAGGATTTATTTGTTTGTGTAGGTGCGAGGGACTCGTGCGTGGCCTCCTACTGGATTGATACCTTGGTTCTCAAAAACTGAGGGAAATACTTACGCAACTTTGCTGCATCACCCTTTCCTCTTCAAGGGAAAACCAACGCAGTGCTCAAGAGGTAGCAAGAAGGATTTCTGGCGCCGTTGCCGGGGAGTCTACTCACAAGTCAAGACATACCAAGTACCCATCACAAACTCTTATCTCCCTCGCATTACATTATTTGCCATTTGCCTCTCGTTTTCCTCTCCCCCACTTCAACCTTGCCGTTTTATTCGCCCTCTCTTTCCGTTTGCCTTTTTCTCACCAGTTCTAGTGTTTGCTTGTGTTACCATGTGCCTTCTATTTGTTTGCATCTTTGCTTGCTAAAAGTCTATTGTTATGGATCCACTTAAAGTGTTCTACTTGGATCATCTTCGATCCTTATGCGCTCATGCTGAAACCCCAACTAGCCTAGTTGATGGGAAATCTTTAGATGAGCATGCTCATTTTGTGCGTCACCGTTTGTCTGAAAAAGGGAGACTCTTATGGAATCAAATAAACAGATTGCTGTGTTATGCTTGGAATCTTTGTGAAATTTGTGATTTTACTTGTTGCTCTAAGAACCCTAAAAAACACTTTCCCTACCTTTGTGAGTTTAATGAAAATAAAATCTTATCTTCTTATGCAAAGGGTGTTTATAGTTACTATGATATTGAACAAATTGAAGAATTTGTTGCTTTTAAAGGTGCTTATGAAGTTGCTTCTTTGATTGAAAAGTATGATATTACTCTCTACGAATCTGAAAATTTTGACATACTTAAAAATTGCTATGAAAACTATGCTCATAATGTATATGTCAAAGAATTTATTGAGAGAATGACCGTTGCTTTGAAAGAAAATAATGATACGCATGAATCTATAGATAATGATGATTCCGATGATTTGATTGAAATATCCCTTGATGAACATGATGCTTGCTATTCTTGTGGCCATGATGCCAATATTTATGAAGATGAATTTGCTATAGTTCCTTACGTTAAACATGAGATCGTTGCTATTGCACCCATACTTGATAGTTCCTTCGATGAAAAGCATGATTGCAATGATTTTACTATAAATTTTCTTGATGTCAATTGTGCTAATAATATGCAAAACCGTAAGCTTGGGGATGCTAGTTTTGCTATGTCTACTACTTGTTGCAATGATCATGATTGGGCTGATTCTTCTTATGATCTTGAAAATTTATTTAAGCCTCATGATGAATATGAGTTTGATAATAGTGTTTGCAATAATATTGAAAGTGGGTTTGGAAGAGTGTCAACTTTAGATCCCACATATTTGCAGAATGTTCAATTTTATGGTATTTTTGAAAAAAGTGGGTTTGGAGAGGTCATGACTTTAGTTAATGTTAATCCCACTATTTCGGAAGAGTGTCAACTTTGCATGCATGTGGATCATGTAGAGAAAATTTTATGTATTTTTGAATTTGAATATGATCCCACATGTAATTATTATGAGAGGGGAAAATATGGTTGGAGAAATTTTCATGTTACTAACTTACCTCTCGTTATGTGGAGATTGCTATTGTTTCTTTCCGCTTCCTTGCATATGCTAGTTTTTGCTTGCTATGATAATTTGTTTGCTTATAAGATGCCTATGCATAGCAAGTATGTTAGACTTAGATATGTTTGTCACGTATTTCATGATGCTCTCTTTGCGCTTCAATTTTTGTCTTTCATGTGAGCATCATTAAAATTATAGATGCCTAGCTAAGGGCGTTAAACGATAGCGCTTGTTGGGAGGCAAACCAATTTTACTTTTAATTTTTTTTCTTTTTGCTTCTGTTTAGGAATAAATATTTGATCTATCCTCTGGTTAGATGTGTGTTTATGTTTTAATTAGTGTTTGTGCCAAGTTTAACCTATAGGATCTTCTTGGATGATAGTTATTTGATCTTGCTGAAAATTGTAGAAACTTTCTGTTCACGAAAATAATTGTTAAAAATGACCAGAACGTGATAAAATATTGATTCCAATTGCTGCTGATCAATAAACAAATTTTCTAGGTCGTACTATTTTGGCTGAATTTTTGGAGTTCCAGAAGTTACGTTAGTTACAGATTATTACAGACTGTTCTGTTTTTGACAGATTCTGTTTTTCGTGTGTTGTTTGCTTATTTTGATGAATCTATGGCTAGTAAAATAGTTTATAAACCATAGAGAAGTTGGAATACAGTAGGTTTAACACCAATATAAATAAAGAATGAGTTCATTACAGTACCTTGAAGTGGTGTTTTGTTTTCTTTCGCTAACGGAGCTCACGAGATTTTCTGTTAAGTTTTGTGTTGTGAAGTTGTCAAGTTTTGGGTAAAAGATTTGATGGATTATGGAACAAGGAGTGGCAAGAGCCTAAGCTTGGGGATGCCCATGGCACCCCAAGAAAATCTAAGGACACCTAAAAGCCAAAGCTTGGGGATGCCCCGGAAGGCATCCCCTCTTTCGTCTACTTCCATCGGTAACTTTACTTGGAGCTATATTTTTATTCACCACATGATATGTGTTTTGCTTGGAGCGTCTTGTATTATTTAAGTCTTTGCTTTTTAGTTTACCAGAATCATATTTTCTGTACACACCTTTTGAGATAGACACACATGTTTGGAATTTATTTGAATACTCTATGTGCTTCACTTATATCTTTTGAGTTATATAGTTTTTGCTCTAGTGCTTCACTTATATCTTTTAGAGCACGGTGGTGATTTTGTTTATAGAAACTATTGTTCTCTTATGCTTAACTTAGAATATTTTGAGAGTCCTACAAAACAGCATGGTAGTTTGCTTTGACAATGATAGGCGTTCAAGATTAGTAAAAAAATTTTTATGAGTGTGTTGAATATTATGAGAAGTTTGATACTAGATAATTGTTTTGAGATATGAAGATGGTGATGTTAGAGTCATGCTAGTTGAGTAGTTTTGAATTTGAGAAATACTTGTGTTAAAGTTTGTGATTCCCGTAGCATGCACGTATGGTGAACCGTTATGTGATGAAGTCGGAGCATGATTTATTTATTGATTGTCTTCCTTATGAGTGGCGGTCGGGAACGAGCGATGGTCTTTTCCTACCAATCTATCCCCCTAGGAGCATGCGCGTAATACTTTGTTTTTATAACTTGTAGATTTTTGCAATAAGTATATGAGTTATTTATGACTAATGTTGAGTCCATGGATAATACGCACTTTTTCTTCTTTCCACCATTGCTGGCCTCTCTAATACCGCGCACTTTTCGCCGGTATCATACATCCACCATATACCTTCCTCAAAACAGCCACCATACCTACCTATCATGTCATTTCCATAGCCATTCCAAGATATATTGCCATGCAACTTACCACTGTTCCGTTTATTATGACACGCTTCATCATTGTCATATTGCTTCGCATGATCATGTAGTTGACATCGTATTCGTGGCAAAGCCACCGTTCATCATTCTTTCACACATGTCACTCTTGATTCATTGCATATCCCGGTACACCGCCGGAGGCATTCACATAGAGTCATATTTTGTTCTAAGTATTGAGTTGTAATTGTTGAGTTGTAAGTAAATAAAAGTGTGATGATCATCATTTTTTAGAGCATTGTCCCAAGTGAGGAAAGGATGATGGAGACTATGATTCCCTCACAATTCGGGATGAGACTCCGGACGAAAAAAAAGAGGCCATAAAAAAGAGAAGAAAAGGCCCAAATAAAAAAATGAGAGAAAAAGAGAGAAGGGACAATTTTACTATCGTTTTACCACACTTGTGCTTCAAAGTAGCACCATGATCTTCATGATAGAGAGTCTCCTATGATATCACTTTCATATACTAGTGGGAAATTTTTCATTATAGAACTTGGCTTGTATATTCCAATGATGGGCTTCCTCGAAATGCCCTAGGTCTTCGCGAGCAAGCGAGTTTGATGCACACCCACTTAGTTCCTTTTGTTGAGATTTCACATACTTATAGCTCTAGTGCATCCGTTGCATGGCAATCCCTACTCACTCACATTGATATCTATTAATGGGCATCTCCATAGCTCGTTGATAGGCCTAGTTGATGTGAAACTATCTTCTCCCTTTTTTTGTCTTCTCCACAACCACCATTCCATTCCACATATAGTGTTATGTCCATGGCTCACGCTCATGTGTTGCGTGAAGATTGAAAAAGTTTGAGAACACTAAAAGTATGAAACAAGTGCTTGGCTTGTAATCGGGGTTGTGCATGATTTAAATATTTTGTGTGGTGAAGATAGAGCATAGCCAGACTATATGATTTTGTAGGGATAACTTTCTTTGGCCATGTTATTTTGAGAAGACATGATTGCTTAGTTAGTATGCTTGAAGTATTATTATTTTTATGTCAATATTAAAATTTTGTCTTGAATCTTTCGGATCTGAATATTCATACCACAATTAAGAAGAATTACATTGAAATTATGCCAAGTAGCATTCCACATCAAAAATCCTGTTTTTATCATTTACCTACTCGAGGACGAGCAGGAATTATGCTTGGGGATGCTTGATACGTCTCCAACGTATCTATAATTTTTTATTGTTCCATGCTATATTATATTCTGTTTTGGACATTAATGGGCTTTATTATACACTTTTATATTATTTTTGGGACTAACCTATTAACCGGAGGCCCAGCCCAGAATTGCTGTTTTTTGCCTTTTCAGAGTTTCGCAGTAAAAGAATATCAAACGGAGTCCAAACGGAATGAAACCTTCGGGAACGTGATTTTCGGAACGAACGTGATCCAGAGGACTTGGACCCTACGTCAAGACATCAACCAGGAGGGCACGAGGTAGGGGGCGCGCCTAGTCCCCAGGGCGCGTCCTCCACCCTCATGGGCCCCATGTTGCTCCACCGACGTACTTCTTCCTCCTATATATACCTACGTACCCCCAAACTACCAGATACGGAGCCAAAAACCTAATTCCACCGCCGCAACCTTCTGTACCCATGAGATCCCATCTTGGGGCCTTTTCTGGAGCTCCACCGGAGGGGGCATCGATCACGGAGGGCTTCTACAACAACACCATAGCCTCTCCGATGATGTGTGAGTAGTTTACCTTAGACCTTCGGGTCCATAGTTATTAGCTATATGGCTTCTTCTCTCTTTTTGGGTCTCAATACAATGTTCTCCCCCTATCTTGTGGAGATCTATTCGATGTAATCTTCTTTTGCGGTGTGTTTGTTGAGACCGATGAATTGTGGGTTTATTAACAAGTTTATCTATGAACAATATTTGAATCTTCTCTGAATTCTTTTATGTATGATTGGTTATCTTTGCAAGTCTCTTCGACTTATTAGTTTGGTTTGGCCTACTAGATTGATCTTTCTTGCAATGGGAGAAGTGCTTAGCTTTGGGTTCAATCTTGCGGTGTCCTTTCCCAGTGATAGTAGGGGCAGCAAGGCACGTATTGTATTGTTGCCATCGAGGATAACAAGATGGGGTTTATATCATATTGCATGAGTTTATCCCTCTACATCATGTCATCTTGCTTAAAGCGTTACTCTGTTCTTTTGAACTTAATACTCTAGATGCATGCTGGACAGTGGTCGATGTGTGGAGTAATAGTAGTAGATGTAGGCAGGAGTCGGTCTACTTGTCTCGGACGTGATGCCTATATACATGATCATACCTAGATATTCTCATAACTATGCTCAATTCTGTCAATTGCTCAACAGTATGCTCTCGAGAGAAGCCTCTAGTGAAACCTATGGCCCCCGGGTCTATTTTCCATCATATTAATCTCCCGACAACAAGCTATTTCTTGCGCCATTTTTATTTTTGCTTTCTTTACTTTGCATCTTTATCATAAAAATACCAAAAATATTATCTTATCATATCTATCAGATCTCACTCTCGTAAGTGACCGTGAAGGGATTGACAACCCCTTTATTGCGTTGGTTGCGAGGATTTATTTGTTTGTGTAGGTGCGAGGGACTCGTGCGTGGCCTCCTACTGGATTGATACCTTGGTTCTCAAAAACTGAGGGAAATACTTACGCTACTTTGCTGCATCACCCTTTCCTCTTCAAGGGAAAACCGACGCAGTGCTCAAGAGGTAGCATTGGTGTACTCGGCGATTGCCGCGGCTCGCTGGACAAGTTCACGCTCCACCGCCACCAGCTCCTCTTGGGCTTCTAGTCGAAGCGTGGCCAACTGGGCTAGATTTAGCCCAGGGTACCACGCCTTGAGAACTCCAAGGCCCGGCGTGCCCCGGCCCGGGCCGAGGAACCCTTCCAAGCCTCAAGGCGGCCGCCCGCCACCTCCAGCCAATCGGCAGTTCGACTGGGTGTACGTGGAGCCGGCATGTCTGGCCACAGGGCGGCGATCGCCTGGGCGCCGACACGCTGAAGGCGGCGCAGCATCCGATGAGCCGCCCGAAGACGAGCCTGGATGCTGAGAAGCTGCTCGCTAAGAGTGCGGGGGGCATCGGCAGCAATCTGGTCGCCTTCTGACCTCCATCCTTCGCTATCGGCCTCGATAGCCTGGTTGGCAGCACCAGAGTGACCTGGGAAGAAGTCTGCTCGAACAAAAAGCAAAAGAGCCAAATTAGAAACAAGAAGCCGGCCTGATCAGAAGCTCGCGGCTCGAAGAAAGAGTAAAGAAGGAAGCTCACCATCAACCATGTCTTCAATCTCGCCGAAGCCGGCAGTCAGCATTGCCTCCTTGTCGGTCCAGGCAGAGCGTTTGGTCTCGAACTCAGCAAGGAGACCGGCCTCCTTGTCCTCCGCCTCCTTCTGTGTCTTCTTGAGAAGCTCCGCCTGCTCTGCCAGTTGTGTGACCAGCCGGTCACGCTCTTCGGCCAGCTTGCTGCAGTCCGCCTCCTTGGCACGCAGCGCGGTGTTGGCTTCGCCCAGCTGCTGCTGCAGGGTGGCGTTGGCCTCTGCAAAAGTAGAAGAAGAAAAGGCGTCAGCAGCCAACAAAGAAGAAGAATAGTTGCCGGGGAGATCCGGCCCGACTGCTCCGCAGTCGGCCCGAATCTCGGGGACTACAGCCCGCGGGTGCGCCAGCGCGCCCCCGCAGAGAAAGAAAACAAGGACTTACTCCGGCTCTCCGACAGGTCGGCGGTCCGTTTGTCTAGATCTCGGACATTAGTGTTGAAGATGACCGCGGGGAGGTTATGATAATCCTGCAGTGAAGATATCAGACAATGTTAGTACTCGGAGCTTGCCAGTTAAAGTTCCGAGCCGCCTGCTCAGCAGCCGGCCCGAAACTCGGGGACTACATCCAGTGGGTGCGCTGGCGCGCCCCACAGAGAAGTAGAAGAAATACAAGAATTAAAGATAAAGAAGCATACCCAGACGGCGGCTCGCGACTCCAGGAACGCTTGGTTGCACCGCTTCAGGGCATCGGCTTCGGCCCGGAGTTTGCCTTGGACGTCCAGAACCGCCTGATTCAAAGGGCCCGCCCCGCCTCCCCTACACCAAGCTGGTCGCCTCGGCGTCCGGGATCGAAGAGCTCGCGGCTGCGGCCTCCAGCAGGCATGGCGCCGAAGCCGCCTTTGCAAACCGGCAGCGTGAGGGGGTGCGGACCTCAGGAGTCGGGCCCGTCACCATCTCGTCTCCGGTTGGTGGCACCGGCAGATCAGCCGGCTGTTTGTCTCGCACTTCCTCAGAAGGTGGTGGCAGAGGCGATTACGTCCGGCATGACGACGTCGCCGCCGTCCCTCTCCATGATCGGGTGCTCATCGCCGGCTCCCCCAGTCGGCGCCACAAACTCTGGCGGTGGCGGCGCGGAGTTCAGGGGGATGATGAAGAACGCCGACTGACGGCGCGCGGCTTCCTCGGACTGCTCCTTCACCGCGGTGGCAGCCTCGGCCTCCGCCAGCTTCTTCAAAGCGGCGGCCTCTGCCTTGTCTGCCTCCGCCTTCTCCAGGCGGGCGGCTTCTTGCTCCTCGCGCACCTCCCGCGCGTTTCGCTCCCGCGCCTCCTAGAGGTCGGCGGCCGGATCGATTCACCAGGTGGTGGTGGAGGTCTCCGCCGACCCAATGATGGAGGCGGCGGCCGACATCTCAAGAGAGAGCGGGGCCTAAGTCAAGAAAGACGAAGAAGGGAAGCTCGGAAAGAATCAACAAGAAAGAAGAGCACAAGGAAAAGATACTTACGCCGGCACCATGGGAGGCGCCTTCGAGAGCTTCTGGTATTTGGCCACCTTCGCGGCGGCCTCTTTCCGCCTGGTCGCGGCGGTCGGATTCTTGGCCTTCTTCGGCGCGCTGCCGAACAAGACGGCGCCTTGTTTACGCTTGCGCGTGCTGCCTCGAGCAGTCAGCTCGACGGAGGGGCCTGCGTCCGCCCTGCCAGCGCCCCGCGCAGGGTGCGGCTCTTCTTCCTCCTCATCATCGTCAGGCCAGGTCTCGATGCCACCTTCTTCGGAGCCACCTGCTTCGTAGACGCCGCCTATTGCGGTGTCCTCCAAGGCGGCCGCCCCCAAGTCGGGGTCGTCCATGTCGCTCACCGCCCGGTCCGGTTGGTAGTCGCCACCCGCCCCTACGATGGCGGCCGTCGCTTCCGACATGTAGATCTGTTTCAAATGGTGAGAGGCCGGCTGGTCAAGACCAAGATCAAGGCCAAGACGAATATCAAAAAGAAAGAATTGAAAAACCTACTGCAGGCGGCGGGTCAGCGCGGGAGTATGGCCGCTTGCCGAAGCGCCAAGACCCCTCCAGTTTGAGGCCGGAGATCTCGTTCACCAAGTTTGCAACCTCGGCAGCCGGCATCTCCTTGGTACTCAGTTGGCACGGGTCGCGATGCCCGCTCATCCGGCTGATCAGGTGAGGCCGGCCTTGGAGTGGGAGAACCCGGCGCACGACAAAGGCAACTAACAAGTCGGACGCCTTGAGGCATTCGGCGTCGGTCAGCTCCCGGAGTCGTTGGATGGCGGCGGCGCCGTTTACTGATACCGGCTTCGGCTTGTAGCCCCAGCTGGCCCGAGGCTCAGCCGGCGGGCCGGCTTCATAAGCCGGCAGGTTGATGAAGTCGACGGCCGGGTCCACGTTCTCCACGTAGAAGTAAGATTGCTGCCACATCTTAACCGATTGTGGCAGCTTGATGGTGGGGAAGGCATTCTTCGGCGACGGCCGGCGCACCGCGACGAAGGCACCACACTGGGCAGCCACCTCCCGGACGGCCGGCGCACCGCGACGAAGGCACCACACTGGGCCGCCCAGCTTGGTGTAGAAGAACGCTCCCCACAACTCGATGGTGGGGAGGATGCCGAGATAGCCTTCGCACATCGTGATGAATGCGGCCAGGAGCATCACGGTGTTGGGCGTCATGTGATGAGGCTGGAGGTGATAAAACTCGAGGAACGAGCGGAGGAAGCTGCTCGCTGGCAGGCCGAAGCCACGGATGAAGTGCGAGCGGAAGACGACCCGCTCGCCCTCCCCCGGCGCCGGCGACATCTCCCCCGCCGGCGGCACGCGCGCCTTCATGTAGCCCGCGCCGGGAAGACGTCGCGTCTCGCGGAGGAAAGTGATGTGATCTTCATTGACATTCGACCCGTCCCAGTCTCCTCCCCGCTCGTGCGCCATGGAGAGCTCGACGAAGAAAATGGTGCGGCGGGGGAGCTGAGAGTGGTGCGGGGCCAAGAGGGCTCATGGCGGACGAACTCGACAGAGGCGAACAGCGGTAGCGCTCCGACGTGGTTCGGGGGCGCTGCGACGAGAGGAAGAAGAAGGAGGAAGAACAGGGTGGAGGGGCACGCGTGCTCCGCCGCTCCCTCTCCTCCCCCTACTTATAGCCTACGAGCTATGAAGCCGAGGGGGCGGGCGTTGGATCGTGGGATTAACTGTGCCCACGACCCCACGTTCCCACCTTTATCGCGCGAGTTACTGCGCGCAGTAACTCCGCGGGGAAACTCAACCGCCCGCCTCGGCCGCAGCGGATCCGCTCGCATGCCGAGGCCCGGTGGTGGCGGGCCCAGCCCGCAGTCGCGTCCCATTGCGCGCATGGGCTGGCTGGCTGGCTGATGCCACGCGGCACGCCCACGACGGGCACCGGGCCTAGAAGCTTAGCTAGCACGCTACCTAGTTCCCGCCGTTGCGTTCGAAGTTCCAGACTGATCCGACTGGACGTGGCCGACTCCCATCAGGCGGCTTGTCAGGAGTCAGATGAAGCTTCCATCCAGAGCACCCGGAGGAGGAAACTATTGAGGCTTCTCGGCTCCTCTGCCGCGGCACCTCACCAGCTTCGGGGACTACTGTTGGAGTAATGGGCCACGGGTAGCCTAACCCGAGTCCTAGAACCTTTTAAGACATCGGGGCCGGCTGCGCCCCTCAGGACATCGAGACAAAGCACCGCCTTCTGATGGCCGACTGGTCCGAGTGGCCGGGTGCCAGAAGGCGGCTAAGCTCCAGAAAGGCGGCACCAAGACAGGCCGACTCCTTGCAGGCGACATCCAGATAGGCCGACTCCTTGCAGGCGACCTCCAGAGAGGCCGGCTTCCGGCTGGCGGCCCTCAGCGCCCTCAGAGTCTGCGTCCCCATTAAGAAGACAAGACATGGTGAGGCTACAGTGTAGCCCATCCCCCTGAATCTAGGGCCGGGCGTGGCCAGAGTGCTCCGTATAGGCGGAGGTCTCCGCCCAGCGCGGCACTGTGGCCACCCCGCCCTTGGCGTCACTATGGGCGGGCGGAGCCCTGTTCCCACGACGGCCTGTCGGTACGGCCTGCAGGCGGCGGGCCCTACCAGGCAGTGAGAGCCCGGAAGACGGCGGAAGCCTGACCAGTCGGACCCGAGGGAGGCTGGCCTCCAGCAGGCGGCCCGTTCCTTCCTCGGGGCCCCTCGCGCCATTAACCAGATAAGACGCGGCGTGGCTACAGTGATCTCCGACCAGGCGGCGGGGCTGTAGCCACGCTCCCCTGACCAAGCCCGCGTCATTAGCATCATGGCTACAGTAATCAGTTGTCGGCAAGACCCGCGAGCGGCGGGGGCGGCCCGTCGGCTCCGTACCAGACCAGGCGGCGGGCCCCAGCAGCCGGCGGCCAGAGAGACTGACAGTCGGGTCCTACACCCGGCCAGATTACCATTGTACCCCTGGGGGGTAGGCCTATATAAACCCCCCAGGGCACCCATGCAAAGGGTTCCAACCTGTTAGAATTAGACTCACACCTAAGGGAGAGGAGAGCAAGCCCTGCCTTCTTCTACCTCTAGCATACAGCTCGAGGAGCACCATTGTACTCACTAGTGCCTTAGTGATCATGCGGAGACCCCGCAGAGCAGGACTAGGGGTGTTATCTCCTAGGAGAGCCCCGAACCTGGGTAAAGTGCGCCGGCGTTCTTGTATACGCCTCATCCCGCTTCCAGGCACCGGCGACGTTCTACTCGCTCCCACCATGATAAGCCATCCATTGGCATATGTCGCACCCAACCGCCGACATCACTCGACTCCAGCATTGCCTGCGGAAATGGGGAAGAACAAGACCTTCGTGCTGGAGAAGAAGAAGAAGGCGTGGAAGGGCTCAACGTCGAGCACCGCCCCTTCGCCTGATTGGAAATAAGGGGACCAGTTGCCGTCCAAGGTACCCGCGCAGCAAGTGCTCGATCTCATCGCCGACGGACTCGTCCCGGAGAAAGGGTGGAGACTGCCTGATGCTTGTGATGAGGCAGGGACTCTCTTGTTCTTTGACGAGGTATGATTCAGCTTGCCTTCACTAATACTTATCTCTATTGTCGATCACATAGAAGTAATTAGTGGCAACTACACAATTTGTAGTAGTATAAAGGAGAGTAAATTTTACTCCTTGTTCTGGAGATTGCTCAGTGGTAGTTCAAGACTGGGAATGTATTCTGCACCCCCATGAAGGAATACCCCATGAGCAGTCTGCGTCTTAATACTACCCAAATAGGCAATTCAATAGTAGGGATTTAGGATTGCAGTTTGAAGTTCAACTTCTGTCAATTTGAAAAGTGGAGACATCGAATCTATTGTATGAAACACAGGTGCAATGTGGTCTGGGGCGCACAGGTTACCTCTGGGATCATGAGGTTTATGATGTAGTACCTGACAAAATGACCTTGGCGAAGGCCACTGGCCACTGGCCTTCCCATTGGCGTGGCCTTGGTCACGGAAAAGATTGTTGCAGCCATAAACTACGGTGACCATGGAACCACATTCAGCGGAGGCCCTTTTGTGTGCCATGCTGCATTAGCCACATTGGACAATATCTAGATACCTGGCTTTCTAGCAGAGGTGACAAGAAAGGAGAATACTTCAAGCAGCTTCTCAAAACTAAGCTGGGTGGAAACCCTCACGTCAAAGAGATCCGGGGGGGGGGGGGGGGGTCTCATTGTTTGCATCGAGCTCGACATACTATCTGGTCCTTTAGTTGATGCGTGCTTGGAATCTGGTATCTTTTTGCCGACGGCCGGGAAAGGCAATGTGGTGAGGCTTGTGTCTGCGGTCATCGTGTCGGAGAAGGAGCTGGAGCAAGTTGCAGAGGTGATAAGGGAATGTCTACCTGCTCTTGAAGCCTCTACCTCTTAGTGTATACAAGATCTCTTACTAATATTGTTACCTTTAAATGGTACGAATTACACCTAAGCTAACAACCAATGTGATCCCACCTATGAAAAATTAGGTAGAATTTTGATCTGCCATGATTGGGAAGAACATTACCCTCTAACCATAGCTCAAGCTTTAGAGAGAGAAATGTCTGACCATACTCCCCTGATTCTAGATACTGGAGACAAAAGTAATGCTACCCCCATATTCATATTTGAAAATTCCTGGATGCTCAAAGAAGGCTTCAGAGAATTTGTAACTAAGGTGTGGTCTACCCAAGTTACAAGAAGCCACATTGAGAGATGGCAACAAAAATTGAGAATTTTTAGACAAAAAGTGAGGGGATGGATACTTGACTCTGATGAATGGTACAGGAAACTGAAGAAAGAAATTTTATCTAAATTAGATGATATTGATAAAAGAGTTGAGATCGTAGGGCTATCTGCTTATGACAGAAATGGGCAAAAAGAGTTGAGGGTTCAACTTGGTAGATTGCTGAAGAAAGAAGAAATAAAATGGCTACAAAGATATAAAGATAGGGAGATTAAAGATGGGGATAGTAACACAAAGTACTACCATGCTAAAGTAAATGGGGGGAGAAGAAAAAATAGAATATTCTCCCTGACTCAAGAGGAAGGGGAGATAGAGGGGGATGATGAACTTGTTAGATATATCACAAATTTCTATAAAAACCTGTTTGGTCAGCCGGAGCCTTCAACTGTAAACCTTAATATCCAGAATGCTCCTGGAATTTCTGAGGAACGGACTGCTACATTGATTGACCTTTTAGTATGTAGGAATTACATGATGTGGTGTTTAGTATGAAAAAGAACAAGAGTCCAGGCCCAGATGGATTGCCTGTAGATTTTTATCAGAATTTTTGGGAGCTGGTGAAGTGGGAGCTCAAAGGTCGACTGGATGATTTCCATTCTAGGACATTGGACATTACAAGATTAAACTATGGGATTATTACCATAGTCCCCAAAGTTAAATATGCTAAACAAATCCAGAAATTCAGACCAATTTGTCTCTTTAATGTGTGCTTTAGAATCATAAACTAACATCCTTATGAATAGGCTCAACAAGGTAGTAAAACATGTTATTTCTCCAAATCAAACTGCCTTTATCAAAGGGAGGTATATAATGGAAGTGGTGGTGGTACTTCATAAATCCCTGAACAGAATATATTATAAGAAATGGATTGCATTGCTTTTCAAAGTGGATTTTGAAAAAGCATATGATAAGATTAAGTGGCCTTTTGTATATAAAATGATGAAATTAAAAAAATTCCTGACCAATGGTGTGACCTGGTGATGCACACAATGGTTGGGGGTCATGTGGGGATCAAGGTTAATGACATCATTGGACCCTATTTTAAAACTTTCAAAGGCCTCAGACGAGGGGATTCTCTATCTCCCTTGCTATTTGATATAGCTACTGATGCCTTGGCTATTATCTTGGATAAAGCTAAACAAGGGGGTTTTGTTAAAGGGGTCTTATCTGAACTTAAAAATTGTGAGGTCAACGTGCTCCAATATGCTGATGATACTATCTTCGTTTTACAAGACGATGAAGAAAGTGCCAAAAACTTAAAATTCATTCTAACTGCATTTGAGCAAATGTCTGGGTTGACTATAAATTCCCATAAGAGCGAGATTTTCTTGTTTGGGGGAGTCTATTAATAAGACTGATATCTATCAGGAAATGTTTACATGTGAGGTTGGGGAAATCCCTCTTGAATATCTGGGATTGCCAGTTTCTGATATAAGATTGGAGAATAAGTTCTAGAAAGTGGTCACTGAGAAAATTGAGAGAAGATGTGCATGTTGGCAAGGCAGGCTCTTAAACATGGCAGGGAGGGTGGCCCTTGTCCAGGCCTGCCTGACCAACATCCCCCTTTTTATGATGTCCTTTTATCCACTGTATGTTGGGGTAAGGAAGAAGACTGATGTCTTTAGAGCTAGATTGCTATGGCAAGAAAATGAGGACAATAAGAAATACCATCCGGTTAATTGGAAAAATTTGTTGCCTACCAAAAGAGCAGGGAGGTCTGGGAATCCTTAATCATGACATTATGAATAAAGCCCTGCTAGCAAAATGGCTATGGAAACTAGAAACTGAAACTGGGACCTGGATAGATATTTTGCTTAACAAATATGTAAAAAATAGATGTCTCTCTGGCATAGAGAAAAAACCTGGAGATTCCCAGTTTTGGTGCAGGTTGATGGGAGTTAAAAAAAAATCTATTTTCAGTATGTTAAGAAAAAATTGGGGGATGGGAGAGTGACTAGATTTTGGGAAGATTGGTGGGTGGGGTCAAAACCATTAAAGGACCTATATCCCAGAATCTATAATATTAGTTTTGATCACAAGATCTCTGTTACTGAAGCTATCAGCAAGGGATGGCAGGGTTTCACCTTCAGGCTTAATCTGGCTGGTGAGACAGCTGGGTTGTGGGATAGTTTAAAATCTAGATGTGAGGAAGTGAGGATGTATGGGGGAAAGATCAACCACTTTGGATGCTCACTAAAGATAAGAAATTTTGTGTGAAATTTTTGTACTCTTTCTTAATCAAAACTGAGATTGGTTTCCCACACAAATTTTTATGGAAAATCAAAGTGCCAGGCAAGATCAAGATGTTCTTCTGGTTGATTGCTCGAAAAAGCATTCTAACCAAAGACAATCTAATTAAAAAAAGATGGAAAGGAGAAAGGCATGTGTATACTGTGGACAAGATGAGAGCATTGATCATCTGTTCTTTGATTGTTTTGCTCCTAGATTGATCTGGAGTCTAATTTAATGTGCTTTTGACCTTAGAACAACTCGAATTCAAGTGACTGCTTGAATATTTGGATGAAAACCTGAAAAGAACATAGTCCTGGTTGGGATTTCTGCGATATTCTAGTCTATTTGCAAATGCAGAAATGAGATTGTTTTTAGAGCAAAGAAGATTCATGATCCCATGACTTTTATCAGACTTATGTGTAATTGGATTGATGAATGGTTTATTTTGCAGAGAAAAAAAATCAAAATAGAAACTACTGATGCTCGGAGCAAAGCTAATCGAGCGGGTGGCAAGTGAGATATACAAAGCTTCGCAGGGATGGAGGCCCGGAGTGCTGCGGCTGGGGAACTGATCTCTTCAGTTTGCTTTCAGGGCTCTGCCCCTTGTTTAGTTTTCTTTTATCTTGTTTTCCATGAAAACTATGTAAGATATATGTCGTTCCTTTTGGTCTTTGGTTTCGAACCTGACTAGCAGATTGGACTGGGATGATGTTGCCTGGTTTGGTTTCGTTAATGAAATCGGAGGGATCACCCCCTCTTTCGTTCAAAAAATATATATGATGAGATCTACATGTTGAAGTTTCTTTCAAAATTAGGAAGGGAATAAAATGTCATGTTGGACTATTGTGATGTTGAAGTTTTTTTCAAAGTTTGGAAGGAAACAATGCCTGTGTTGTTGTCGGTATAAGTCTTTTATTGACTAAGTTATATCTGCCTAAATTACAAGGACGGCATTGACATTGCACATCTCTTGACTGAAAACATTAACATCAGTTAGGCAGAAGCCTCGCAAGCACTCCGACGATGGGCGCGACAGTGTAGGTTGATGGCTCTCCTTGCTGGTAATTCCCCCGAGAATCGTCGTAGTGGTCGTTATTGTCAGGCCCTCCGACGATGGCGCCGTCGATCACATTCAAGTTGGGCGCAGACCTGTGGAAGTAGTCGGCTCCCTTGCCGCAGGAGATCTTCCCCGGGTTGTTCTTGCTGGATGGCAGCGAGGCGCCGCGGTGGTGCGGCTGCAACGGGTACCGCTTTCCAACCCCAACCATGTAGCTCATCTTCATGGGGTTCTTGCCAAGGATGTAGTCCACCTGTGACCGTGCGAACGAGACGAGCTGCGCCGGCGGCAGCCTCACGCCGCCGCACTGCAGGGAAGCCCTCGCCGCCGCCAGTTGGTCGGCGTGCGTGACGAGGACGAACATCGCCGTCGTGACGTCCTGCAGGTTAGACCAGGGCTGCAGGTAGAGCATGCCGCCCGGGGTTAGCCGCCCGCTGCGGCCGTCGCCGTGCTGAAGGACGTTGCAGAGGAAGCTCTCCACGTTGCTCCTCATCTCGGCGTGGCGGCCGTTGTTGGGCAGCTTCCCTTGGAGGATGAGCTGCAACATGGCCGGCACACTCATCAGTTACTGAAACTAAAAGTTGCCGTCGGCCAGACCTACTAGGATCATCATGGTACACTTACCTTGGCGACCAGTGCCTGGGCTCCGACGAACTTGTCATCCCAACCCAAGGACTGCGGCACCCCGCCGACGTTGTTGGCGCCGGCGATGTAGGCCTTGTACTCCTGGTGGCCGGTGGCGATGTAGAGCCAGACAGCTGCCCACAGCAGCTCGTCCTGTTCCAAACAAGTTTCGTATTTTGCTTTACAATTATGCTATGTTTCTTATCATTATTATGACATTAATTAGTGATGTGCTACCTCGTCGCCGCTGCTACTGTAGAAACTTCTGGCCGATGGAATGCTGTTTCTGGTACAGGCCACGGCGGTTCTTGGCGAACTGAAACAACTGCAGAAGCAAGTGACTCAAGAAATTAGCTGATACAGTTTCGTCTGTCTGTGTGCACAAATACAAGTCCACCTTCAGTTTCCTAGCAATAATTAATTCATTTGACATTCATTTTTTGCCACTATATGACCACCACTCTATGAAATTGTTTGCTAAATAAATTCCCTCACATTATTTTCAAATTGATTGTAGCCACAGAAGCAGTCCAATTTGTGCTGTGCATGCATATAATTGCCCAATTTAAAGGGCAAATTAATATGTGCGCCGCTCTATTTTCTTACATAGTGCGGCCATCCATTGTGTAATTACACCATGATTACCTACTGTTTTTTGACCATCCATTGTATAATCTCTCTGCATGTAAGTAATGCGCACCTGTTTCGCGTGCTTCAAAAGCGTCGACGCGTACCGGGGGTCGCCGCACGGCCCCGTGAACGCGACGGAGGCCGCGGCCAGCGCCGCCGCCGTCTCGGCGGCGACGTCGGAGCCCGGGTTGGTGGCGTTCACCATGTAGGACCTCCGAGGCGTGTCCATGTCCTCCGGCCGCTCCCAGCAGGCGTGGTCGGAGTCGCCGTCGCCGACATTCACGTAGAGCACATCGGGGCGGGCGTGTGCCTTGGCCAGGTAGTCGGCGCCCCAGCGCACCGCCTGGAGCGCGTGGCCCAGCTCCCCTGCCGCGGCCAGCCGGCCCCGGTGCTCCACCACGCTCCACGACAGCATGGTCACCGTGAACGCCATGGGGAACCCGAACTTGACGTTGTCGCCGGAGTCGTAGTAGCCGCCCGTGAGATCCACCTGCACGTCGATCGATCAAGCATGTCAGCATCATGCACGAACCAAACACGTAGAACGTACCACACAAGCATGCATCGCCGACGTGCTTACCCCGTGGTCAGCGCCGTCCTTGAGGGCCGAGTTGCCGCGCCACTGGACGCGCTGGGTCGTCGGCAGCCTGCCGGAGCGCTGCGCCTCGAAGTAGAGCAGCGACTTGGTGAGCGCGGCGGCGTAGTCCCGCTGGGCGGCTCCGCACGCCATGGTTGCCAAAAAACCCTACCACGGCGGCTACGAGCAGCACCCTAGCGCTACCCACCATCTTCGTCGTCCTCGGCGTTAACTAGCTAGTTTCTTGTATTGTACAACCGCGTTGTGTGTGCAGTGGAGTGATCAGCGAGTATGATATGCTCCTCCCGTCGATGGGACGAGTGTATTTATAGGCGCAAGTAAGGAGATGGGCGAGGAACAAGCTAGGTTTCAATCCACTATGAATTGGTGAAACAAATCCATCAGAAATGCACGCATTGATATCCTAGAATAATTACGCGCCTTGCATGAACGAGTATTGATTTGTTTTGACGATGTGAGGAGATTTTGCGACCTTAAGAAACTGGGTGCCAAATGTAAACGTATCATCCCCGTATCTGAACTTATTTGACGGAATTAACTTCATTGGAGAAGGTTGATATTTCCTACAGCCAGTTCATATATTTTTCGGACACGAATTGAGATCATGTATTTACGGTGTATATATGGATCTCATTTGCGAATAAAAGGACTGTATTGATTACTTTAAGATTTGAATGCTATCTTTGGAGATCGAAGAGTTAACATACAAGATGGATAATGAAAAACGTCACACTGCGCTGTGCCTGCGTGAGTTGATCTTCTCGAGTGAGAGAAAGGATGGATATCTGGGAATCAATGACTGAGCTCTTTAGCACAATATGAGATGGGTTTTCACTACTGCAATAGCCAATAGATTTTTTTTTAACACAGTACATACACAAGCGCTCATATAAACGTGCATACACTCACCCCTATCGCGCACACATACGCTACCCCTATGAGCACCTCCGAGACACTGAGCCGGCATACCATCTTGAGATTTTACGAAGCCACCGTAGGCGCCTCGTAGCCGATGAGAACGTCTCCTCCCTCTGAACACGCATCGCCGGAAATCGTGAAATAAATCTAGATAAATGCGAGCAGCAGGACTTGAACCATGGTGGGCTGGGCCACAGGTTGGTTCGCCCAATAGCCAATAGATTAGTAGTAGTTGTTGGGCCTCATAGAAAGGGTTTGCTACAATTGGCAACTTTTCTTTTAGTTTGAGAAAACAAGATATAAATCCATGAGATAACACCCTAAGCTTCCATCACTACCAGAAACTGGATTTTTCCTGTGTGTTATACCTTTTCCTGTCGGGCCCGCACTAGCGCATAGGAAAATGGGCCATATTCCTGTGCGTCCGGTGAAAACTCACAGAAAAAACTATATTGCTGTCGGTGCCGGCCCGGCCCACAGGACTAACCAATATCCCTGGCGTGGGTAACCCACAGCGAAAGTGAAGCCCATGTTTGGCGCCATGAATTCAGCCACGCGCGCCAAAACAAAGCCCGTCCCGCCGCTGATCGAGCTAATTTTTGGGCTGCCGCTCACCGTTTGGAAAACTTGGAATAAAAGCCCCAGTGAAAAAATCTCAGCATTCCCCACCCGAGCCAGCCAGCGGCGCTCCCAAATCCCAAATCTGGCTGGCTCCAGCCAGCGGTGCCCCCAAATCCTAGATCTGGCCGCCGCTAGCCAGCGGCATCTCAAATCCCTCGTCGTCCGTACGCTGATGCGCACCAAATCCGTCGCCAACCTCCTACGCCCCAAATCCCTCGCCGCCGGATGCGCCTCCTCCAACCTCTCGCCCGCCCCATTCGCTATATTCGCTGGGTTGCCGAACAAGGAATGGCCGCCTTCGGAATATCGCCGTCAACTTCGCCTCCACCTCCAGAGGGTTGTCGTCAAAGTGCCCGCCGATGTCGTCAGTCGATTGCGCGCCATCGAATCCTTGTTCGAGTGCCACCCCTTTCCATCCATGTACCACCCTTCCAGATCCATTTTTTTTGTATTCCCTTCTTTAGGATTTGTTTCCTTTTCCTGATAAAATTCATATGTGAGTACCCCAACTGGAATCACCAGAAAAATAACGAGAATTGTCTCCTTCCTCATTTGTTGGGTACTGGTAGAAGAAAATGGCTTTATACAGACATTGGTTTTGAATAGGCAAGGTAGTTGATGTCTCTCCTCTGCAACCGTATGTGTGCAAGAGATTCTACTAGTACTAGAACCACAACTGCTTTTAGAAAGTCTGTGATATGTTTTGATTTTCATCTTCCAGGTTGCAGGACTCCTAAAAAATCACTTCTTCAGAGGAGGGAAACAGAGTCCAACTGTTAATTGTAAAGGTAATGGGCAATACTGCATGCTTGTTATCATTTAATATATCACTGGTTTCTCAAATATAGCTCTGCATATCTCCTTTTCTGGTTCTGTAATCATGGGTCACCCCTTCCAATATTTGTATGTTGTGTATCAACATGTAATCGGAAGTTGAAGCTATTGAGTAAGCAGTAACAGTGAAGATTGGTTACCCAGTTAATTTTCTCAAGATCGAGCAGTAAATAAGAATCTTGAAAAAGTCACTAGCAGGTTCTATACATAACCTATCTTTTGTCTTGTGTCGGGACACATGGCGCGTAAGGTTTTTTACTTGTGCTTTCGCCCTTCCAAAGTTTAAAATGAATAATTGTATGGCGTGTTTTCTCCTATATATTACAATAACATTCGATGTCTAGTATGCTCAAGATTATCTAGTGTGTTTTGAGCCAGTAGCTGCTATATTTGTTCAGTCTTAAACTCCTAATGTTACTTTCCATTCTATTTCCTTATGATTTTTTATGGTCTGACTATCGAGTACGTAACAGTTTTGCTCTCTAATTTGTTTGTCCATACCCTTTGATTTAATCTCTTTCATTATTTTTGGATTTAGGAAGAATTGAAAAAACTTCACAGGTTATCACTCAATGTCAAGAAATTGAATAATATTCGTCCCAATGAAGTGGTGCTATTCCCTTTAATATTTTGTTGTTGTATGCACATCAACCTATAAATTAAATATTGGTCAACATGTATTTGAGGTCTGGGTTTTCTAGTTTGCAATTCATCTTGAGTAGGAGCAAAATTCAAGATCTGGGATCTACGAGAGATGCAAGAGCCTTTGTTCTAATCAAGGTATTTTTACTTTTGCTCTCACCCTCGTCTCCAAACTTTTATCATTATTAATTGTCAAATCAAGTTGCCTCGTGTACATTCAAACAGACCATGCTATGTTCAGTGTGCCCAACATCATGAGATCAACATTATTGAGCCAGTAGCTGCTATGTTGGTTTAATCTGCAGACAACCTCTTTCTATTTCTTTGGGGTCCTTTATTGTCTAACCATGCAGTACTGTAAAAATGTATTATCTAGTTTTGTTTGTCAATACCTTTTGGTTTCATGCTCTTTTATTCTGTTATGATTTAGGGACAATTGATCTGTTGCATGGAAGGAAGATGGTCAGCACAACAAGGAGGTTGCAGCAAGAAGTTAAGGTAATCAATAAAGGCAAGAAATTATACATACTCTTCTGAATAAAGAGCTACTGTTCCCTGCTGTTACATTATTGAATAATTTCATAATGCTTTGGTTTTCATTGTTATGGAGATGATGACGACTTTACCCATTTTTCTCGAACATCTGAAATGGGTAGACTTAACTCCTTGTTATTTTCTTATTATAAAATTTTGTGGTTATGCATCATTGAGCAGTTGCACTTAAGAATATTTACATTGGTACTGTTATTTGAGCCAGACTTGCAAGAATCCTCTAATATCTCATCTATTCAGACTGTTAGCTGTTCTAACTAATCCAGAAGCATGTGGTTAGGTTGCCATTTGAATGGATTTTTTCAATTGCATGGTTTGTATAAATCTGAGATATTACTCTAGAACAATTACTCCATTATTTTCCGTATAGCTGATAAATTAGGTAACTTTGCTGTGACAAAAACAAGTTGGGTGTATATGCCACTGTTATTGCGAGAAACCGAGATATCAGATTGATTATGCTTATTATATCTTATAGATATTGTTCCTGTTTCTTGATACCTTTTTGTAGCAAAGTGCTGACACTTGCACTTTTTTTATGCCAGACACTTGCACTTTTTTACAATTTCATTTATGTCCACTGCAGGGTAACCTGGAAGAGAAGCTTGCAACTTAAGCTGTAACAAAACATTATGAAAAGAGGTCTCACGCTGTGAATGTTTAGTTGATGCACTAGTGTTTTTAGATGTTGCGCCTCTGTTTTCATTTTCCTTTGATTCATTTATGCAACTTCGATGGAATTGTATCCGAATTATGTGAATTTGTAACTCTATGGTTGATGGAAGCTATTGATAGTGATGTTTCTCTATTCTAAACATTCAGAGTAATGAAATAGCTATGTCTAAGACCATCAATGTTAAGATTTTTTTTGTTCATTGGATTCATTTTTTCCTGGCGGTTATGAATGACAGGGATATGCAATTTACCTGATTTGCCAAACCTGACGACTATGTATCCCCGTGAGTCCAAAACCGTCAGAGAAACAATGAAAACCGACAGGAATAATGTTCCCGGCGGCCAGCCGACAGGCATATGAAAATTTTCCTGTCAAGCTATGCCTGACGACTAACCCTGACGGCTGGCCGACAGGAAATACTTTCCCTGTCGGTAAACCCTATTTTCCTGTCGGGTTTGGGCTCACAGGAATATTTCAGTTTTTGGTAGTGCATCAAACAAGCAACACGGCAATACAATTAAAAAGCCTATTTTAGAACATGAGCAATGTGAGAGACGTCTAAGAAGGATTTTTTTTTACATTCTTGCATTTTGTTTTTTATTGTTGAGAATGACATTTTTGTCATTAGTTCGTGCTCACCCTACTCTTTTGCCCTTAGTTTTTGTGCGTGCCCTTATGCTTTTGCTCTTTTGTCACGATTTCGTCCTGTGAAAGTCGTTTGACCGTTAATGAGACGTTGGATTGACCGATTTGCCCCTACGAGCCCACTCACGGATGCATGGGACCTAGACCTAGCTCGATCTCATTGGCCACTGCCATGTGGGACCCAACACATCTATCCTTTTCAAATTGCATAGCACAAAATTGAACATAACATGGTATTAAACAACAGCTCATAGTTCAAATGACATACCACAAAATTTAACTCAACACTTAACTTAATTACAGTCCATAGTTAATATGAGTCAATTGATTTGAACCTTCAAATCCGAAATACACCCTAAATAGTTTGAAGTACACATAATTAAAATTCACTAAATAAACATCGCCGAAACAGGAGGGAGGCTGCCAAGCTACCTAGTTGTCATCCTGGGAGCTGGTTGAGGCTGCCGATCGCCCGGTCCACCTTATAAAAGGACATGACGCCATCGCCCTCTCTACATGTGACGCCCCGATTCAATCATACACTAATCATACATGCAAACGTGACGATCAAGATCAGACACTCACGGGAAGATATCACAACACAACTCTAAAAATAAATGAGTCATACAAGCATCATAATACAAGCCAGGGGCCTCGAGGGCTTGAATACAAGTGCTCGATCATAGACGAGTTAGCGGAAGCAACAATATCTGAGTACAGACATAAGTTAAACAAGGTGCCATAAGATGGCTAGCACAAACTGGGATACAGATCGAAAGAGGCGCATGCCTCCTGCCTGGGATCCTCGTAAACTACTCCTGGTCGTCGTCAGCGGCCTGCACATAGTAGTAGGCACCTCCGGTGTAGTAGGAGTCGTCGTCGACGGTGGCGTCTAGCTCCTGGGCTCCAGCATCTGGTTGCGACAACCGAGGAGAAAGGAAAGGGGGGAAAGGGGGAGCAAAGCAACCGTGAGTACTCATCCAAAGTACTCGCAAGCAAAGATCTACACTACATATGCATGGGTATCTGTGTAAAGGGGCAATATCGGTGGATTGAACTGCAGAATGCCAGAATAAGAGGGGGATAGCTAGTCCTGTCGAAGACTACGCTTCTGGCAGCCTCCATCTTGCAGCATGTAGAAGAGAGTAGATGGTAAGTTCACCAAGTATCATCGCATAGCATAATCCTACCCGGCGATCCTCCCCTCGTCGCCCTGTGTGAGAGCGATCACCGGGTTATATCTGTCACTTGGAAGGGTGTGTTTTGTTAAGTATCCGGTTCTAGTTGTCATAAGGTCAAGGTACAACTCTGGGTCGTCCTGTTACCGAGGATCACGGCTATTAATAGATAATTCCCTGCAGGGGTGCACCACATTACCCAACACGCTCGATCCCTCTGGCCGGACACACTTTCCTGGGTCATGCTCGGACTCGGAAGATCAACATGTCACAGCCCCACCTAGGCTCAACAGAGAGGTCAGCATGCCGGTATAAATCCTATGCGCGCAGGGGTTTGGGCCCATCGCCCATTGCACACATGCACGTTGCGAACGCGGCCGGTGAGCAGACCTAGCAACCTCCATTACAAAGGAAGTTGCGTTACGTGGTCCAACCCGGCGCGCGCCGCTCAGTCGCTGACGTCAAGAAGGCTTCAGCTGATACCACGACGTCGAGTGCCCATACCTGTTCCAGCGTAGTTGGTTAGTGCGTATAGGCCAGTGGCCAGACTCATATCAAATACCAAGATCTCGTTAAGCGTGTTAATTGAAGTATCCGCGGATGCCGACCAGGGCCAGGCCCACCTCTCACCTAGGTGGTCTCAACCTGCTCTGCCGCTCTGCCACAAAGTAACAGTCAGAGGCCTTCAGGAACCCAGGCCCACCACTACCGGGATGGAACCACCTGTCCTTTCAGCCCCCACATCGAAATCAATTGCGGGTACTCTACGAGCTGACCCGACTTTAGTCACCACATGTATCATATAATATGTATGTAAGTATATACCCGTGATCACCTCTTGAGTGATCATGGCCCGGTAGTATAGCATGGCAGACGGACAAGAATGTAGGGCCACTGATGGAATACTAGCATCCTATACTAAGCATTTAGGATTGCAGGTAAGGGTAACAACTGTAGCAACAATGACAGGCTATGCAGCAGAATAGGATAAACCGAAAGTAGTAACATGCTACACTACTCTAATGCAAGCAGTAGAGAGAAGGAATAGGCGATATCAGGTTGATCAAGGGGGGGGGGGCTTGCCTGGAAGCTTTGTTGCACAGAAGAAGTGTCGTCGGTGACTTAGTCGTACTCAGTGGCATCAGCGCCGGTCTCGGGGTCTACCGGAGAAGAAGAGAGGGGAAGAAACGGTAAATACGGAGCAAACAAAGCATCACAAAATATAACAAGGCAATATGCGGTGCGAGGGGTGATCTAACGCAGGGATAGGAGATACCGGCGAAGGGGGAAAACATCCGGGAAAGTATTCCTGGCGTTTGGTATTTTCGGACAGATGAAACGGAGGGGGGCGGTTGCATGTTCGCTATGCTAGGAACGTGTGACAGACGAACGAAGGGCGTATCCGTATTCGTCTCGGTTTTTGAGCAACTTTCATGTACAAAGTATTTTCATCCGAGTTACGAATTATTTTATATGTTTTTCTAAAGTTTAATTTTTTTTGGATTTATCAAGGGATGCGTCAAGATTGACGCATCGAGAAGATAGATAGAAGAGGCCAAGAAAGGCCAACCGTTTTACAAACCCTTTTACAACCCCCTCCACGGCTATAAAAGCCTTAAAACCACATGTGGATTACTCACCCATGTCCTCCCTATCTACCATACAAATGACGGAACCCCGTTCTCGAAGAAGTCCGGCCGCTCTTCAATCTTGTGCCTCTAGCTCGATCTTCACAAGCACTTCCTCAACCGATGGCAGGGCTCCATTGAACAGTATGTCATTCCGGTGTTTCCACAACTGCCATAGCACGAGAGTAATAACAGTCCACGTCTCCTTCCTCATGTGGTTTTGCGGGCGTAGATCTGTCCACCATTTCACGAGGCTTTGGATTTATTATTAATTCGAATTAAAAACAGAATATACTTTTGTTACCTACTAGTGCTATTCTAGCCACATTGTATGATAGTGGGGCCAAGGTCAAGGTCAACATCCAGTCAGCAGGTCAGCAGTCAACAGTCAAAGTTGACCTGGGTCAAAGTGTGAATAGTGTAGGTGGGGCCTACTTGTCATTGACTGATAATTTAACTAAAGTGCTAAACTGGTTTGTATAGTGATGGGTCACACATGTCAATGGCTATAAGCACTAATTAAATTGGATTGGCTCCATGTGCCAGGACACATACGTGCACTTGGCTGTGCATACACACACATAGCAGCACCAGTCACACGGCCATGTACGGGGGTCTTGGCGGCCATGCCCAATGTTAGAAGGGAAGGTTTGGTGGAATAGTTTGTTGTATTACTTGAGCCTCATGGGCATATATGTAGGAGTACATGATCATCTTGGAGTACAAGGCAAGGTAGAATAATATCCTACGCTATCCTAGCTTTCCTAATAATCAATATACTCAACACCAAGAAGCGGTAGCAGCAGCAATATGCAGTAGCTAGCAGCAGTACAAAGCAGCAGCAGTAGCAGCAGCGGAAGGAGCGCAAGGAGCAGCAGCCAAGCAGCAGAGCAGCGCAAGGAGGAGCAGCTAAGTAGCGGCAGCAGGAGGAAGTAGCAGTGGCAAGCAAGCATTAGCAGTAGCAGTACGCGGTAGGCAGCAGCGGTGGCAAGAGCAACAGCAGGTAGCAAGCAACGGCATTTGAGCAACAGTAGTGCCACAGCAGCAGGCATGCGGGCGCGGCCAAGGCCCTGCCGTCGCGCGGGCTGGGCGCGGTCGTGGCCAGCAGCAACAACATCAGCGTAGCACCTAGCGGCAGAAGTAGAGCAGCAGCAAGCAGCAATGGCACGAGCAGCAGCAAGCAGTAGCGTGCGCGGTAGTTAATTGCACATAAGTACCACAATTGGGGCATCACATGCAGATTGGTACCACGATTGCTAATTTTTGCGTGTCAGTACCAACATTGGTCCAGGTTTTTGCAAAAAAAAGGTAAAAGGCTGATTTATACGTATTGATGGTATCTCCGACAGCTCGGGCCCACCCGTCAGGTGCCACGCGGCCAATCGGCGCGTGCCAGTGCGCTGACTAGGACGAGCCGCTCTCCAACCCGGTCCGGTCACACCGGTTCGTCCCCCACCGCACCATTCCCCTCCCCTCCTCCTCCTCCACTCGTTCCCTCCGTCGCGGCCGCCCGCGTCCCGACTGCCGGCCGCCGCACCGCCCCGCCGACGCCATGGTTTTGGAGGACAAAAGCAGCGACGACCAGTCTAGCCTCCCGTACATGTAGTCTTCCTCCTCGACCGACAGGCTCAACCAGGCCAGTATAGTGAGTTTAGGGTTAGGGTTTCAGATTTGGGATTTCTTGATTTGGTTGATTTAGGTAGGTTTTGATTTGGCCATTGTCTTTGTGTGAGCTTCTGTAGGTCCCTTTCAGCCTTGAAGATCCAGATTACAAAGGGCTTGAGCTGGATTTGATGTCCCCATGTGAGAAGCACGGCATGGCATCTGAGAGGCCTGTTGCCTTTGAAGGAATAGACACAGGCAGGATGTTTTTAGCATGTGCACAGCCGGTATGGATTATAGGCATAGTAATTTTTTTTCTTAGTTTGTCAGTGCCATATTGAACTCTGCTTGCTGGAGTACTCTGCTTGCTGTGAACATTTTGGTTCATAGTGGTACTAGAGTAGCTTATTTAGGTCAAGCATGAGTATATTTTGCTGAAGTACAATGGCATAGTAATTTTTATTCAAAGTGGTACTATAGTAGCTTATTTAGGTCAAGCATGAGTATATTTTGGTTGCTGGAGTACTCTGCTTGCTGTGAACATTTTTTAACTGACCATATGTTTAAAAAATGGTTGAACACTCCTTGATATGAACACTACAGTAACTAACCTAGTCAGTCAGCTACTCAAGTGGCTGCTCCTCTTGTTAAATGTAGTGGCCTGATGCTAAATTTAGATATTCTTGTTGGCAATTGTAGTGATCTTGTGTCATTACTTGCTGTATGAACTCTGTTGGTGTTGTTGTTGTTGTTTTTACAGGAAGGTAGCAATTGTGGCTTTGTTAAATGGGTTGATCACCAGTGGCCCCCAACAATGCAGAATGCATTGTTGAAGCTATGGGCAATGGTTGAAGATGCCAAAAGTACTAGGGTGAATGACAATCTTGAGAGTTCTTTCACTATCCACCATCTGACAGAAGAGAAGAACAAGCTGGAGGCCAACTATGACAAGCTAGTCCAAGATGTGCATGAGCTTATGAGCTTCCAGGAGGATAGGGTGGTGGATTTCAGACATCTGCAGTCTGCCATTACATATCAGCAGGAGGTAAGAAAAGAACTGATTGATGATATGAAGGCACAGATGGCAACTGAGATGGCAAAGAAAGATGCAGAGACCCAGAAACTTACTCAGAAGTATGAGCTGCTGGTCAACCTGACAAGAGCTCAAGCAACAGTCATTCAGAACTTGAAGTTGAACAAAATGAAAGAGAAGCAAGTGCTTATTGAAGCTAGGATGAATTTGGAGCTGAAGAATGCAGAGCTAACAAGTGTCAGGAGAAGCTCACCCAAGAGAAGCTAGAGTTGAAGCTTCAGGTTGCTGATCTGCTTAAGGGAAAGGAAAAGCATATCAAGAGAAGTGGCAGTTAGAGTTTCAGAATGCTGAGCTCATGATGGGAAATGAAAAGCTGGAGGATAAGTTCAAGGGGATTCAGGCCATCTTGGAGAAGTGAAGAAGATGAAAATGAGATTAGTGGTATTGCTGACCTTTTGGGAATGATGGTTGTGCAATGACCTAGCATCTAGGAACTAAGAGTACTCAGGAACTGAGGTTGTGTACTGTATGCTTGTACTAATTGTGAACTATGGCTGTGTATGTATGTAGTAGTTATGCTATTCATCCTTTTGTGAGAAAAGGATGAACTATGCATTTGAAGTTGAACTCCTCTATGTATTGTGAACAACGGTTATGTATGGCTAAAATGAGTTGAACGCCAGAAACTAATGTGTGCTATGATTGGTAGACATGGATCAGTTTCTTATTTTGTAGTGCCATGACTGAAAAAATTATATGATTGCTAGATGGATATGTTTATGGATATGCTGATTATGTAGATGGATATGTTGATGATGATACATTATGACAATGTTGCAGCAAACCACTCATGTCATACAAAAAAAGCTCTTGCCTGCAACTTGGCTTAAACCACATATATGACTCATCTCATTGCATCAGAAGATAACTTCACTGATCCATTACATATTAAGCAAGAGCATACAAAAGACAACTTGGCTTAAACTAGAGTAACTAAACTATGACAGTACATTGCATTTAGATTGGGTACAACTAAACCAACTAACTAACTTAAGATTTTGCCTGCAACTAAGCCAAGCACAAATATAGTGAAAAGAAACAGCACATTGTGAAATTTGGCCCTAATCCCTGCAATCTCTGCATTCTTCTCTCTGAGTTGAGTTTGCAGAGACAGAACCATGGCCTCCCTTGTGCCATCATCTTCACTGGGAGTTAGCATTGGAAATTGATCTTCAGATCTAGCAACAGTTGCACCTTTAAGCCTCTAGACTTCATCACGCAGATCCCCAATGAGCTCACTCCAAAATATGGGCAATGGATCACCATGCCATTGCACAAATCCATAGCCACCGTGCTATTAAGACGCACAAACAAATTTCCAAATATGTATCATTTCACATACTATTGCACAGAAGAAAAAGGAAGAAAATTAGGGGAAAACCACACTCACCAGAGCATCCACGCAGCTATAGTACCTCCTACCAGGGTTCTGCCTGCTCCAGGAGATCCATCGTGGCACCTTCCTCGGAGTTGAGCAGTGGCACATCACTGGAGGCTCGTCTGCCATTGGGTTCTCGCGGTAGCGCACTGTCGAGCGCGACTCCTCCCCCCTCCTTCCTGGAGCTTGATGAAATCTGGGAGCGGACCCGGCACAGGACAACCACGACATCTCTCTCTCTCCGTTGCCGGCCCTAGTCAGCGCCTCCACGCCGAGATCTCTCCTTCGATGCACTCCAAATGCACACCGCGTGGACGAACCTTAGTTTCGTTCCCCACTCGCTCGATACAAGCTTGTGCTGTCACTTTAAGAGTAGGAGAGGTATCGGTCCCACCTGTCAGAATCCCCAAATGTGGTACTGCATGTTATGTGATGGCCCAATATTGGTACTGACATGCAACAGCTAGCAGCAGTATTGGTAATGACTTGTAACAAGTAACTGCAAATGTGGTACTGCTTTGCAAAAATTAGTACTGGATTGTGCCAACAGACATTCATAATTCACGCACTGGCACTGGCAGCACATACATATTCATCAACAGCAACACATACATATCCAGTAGCAACATCAACACCATACATACATATTCAACACCAAAATATGATGCCCCAACTAGAGTACTCCACCTCAAGTTCAACATTACAATAACCAGTACTGGTTTGTGCCAAAATATGCATCAAGTGGCAACAACACATCAACATCAGCATCAAGTTCAACCAAAATAACACAACATCATTTCAAATTACATGGCTCCTCTTCCTCTGATAGCATTGAAGTAGGACATCTATCCAGTGTGTGTACCATCAGTAGGAATGTCAGCATAAGTTGAGGCAGCATATTACCTGGGGGCACTGAATGGCCTTGGAGCACCTCTTCCAGCTACTCCTCTTCCAGCTCCTGTGCCAACTCTTCCTCTGCCAGCTCCTCTTCCAGATGGTGGTGGTGTAGTAGAAGTAGCAGCAGCTCTTCCTCTGCCAGCTCCTCTTCTTCCAGATGATGGTGGTGTAGGAGCATAAGCAACAACTCTTGCATGTCTTGCTGTTGGTGTAGTAGAAGGACCAGCAACTCTTGGCTGTGAGTTACTTGGAATAGCCTTGCAAAGAAAAGGAAAACAGTTAATAATGCTAGAAAGAAATGTACAAGAAAGGAAACATTAGTATATTTCATGGTGAAAAATTATTACCACATGCTTATTCTTCCTCAAAGCTAGCTCAGGCTTCAACTGTTTAAGACAGTTTGTGTACCTATGCCCTTGGAGACCACAATTGCCACATGTTATGGTCCCCATTCTTGAAGTGTCTTTTGGCTTTGGTACTTCAAATTTGCCCTTGATCCTCTTTTCTTTCCTTCTTCCTCTCTTGATTTTGAATGCAAGTGGTTCTATGTCTGGACCAGGGGTCTTTGTCCAATCATGCTCATCAGGCACAGGAAAGATCATTGGTTCATAAGCTGCAACATAAAAATCTTTCTTGAAGATTTTGCTGACATAATCCTCTGGTTTCCTTTTAGCCTTGTTTACTGCAGAGATGGCATGGTTGCAAGGTATGCCACTAAGGTCCCACTTCCTGCATCCACAAGTCTCAAGTTCCAGGTTGACAGCATGTGTTTGCTGCCCACTTGTAACTTGGAAACACAACATTCACTGCATTCAGTAACCCCTGACACAAACAATTTAACAAGTCTAAGCTACAAGCTAAAGAAATATGCACCAATGAAACTCTAAGCTACTGTAAACACTTGCGCAAAACAGAATGAAATATGCAAACGCATACCTTTTGTCTATCTAACATTATAGTATAAGGTCCAAACTTGCCCACTTCTCCCCCTAGGCAAATTTTCAGTTGGTGTAGAAACCAACACCAACTAGGTGTGTCCTCTTGTCCAACTATGCCAAATGCAAGTGGATATATGTTGTTGTTGCCATCTCTACCAGTGGCAGCAAGGAGTTGAGCACCCGTAGTGAGCTTAATGAAGCATCCATCAACACTTGCATAATCAACATTTCCAAACATTAAATACATTCAAGTGAGATACAATATGGAATACTCTACATTATGTAAATGGTGCACAAGGTTCAGGAACTAACCAATGAATGGCCTACACCCATTGAGAAACCCCTCCCTTGCTCCATTCATGCAAAAGAACATGGCATGGAATCTTGGGCCTGGGTGGGGTATTTTTGCATTTGGTACTGGAGTAACAGTAGTGACTATTACTCTACTCCCAGGGTTTGTGTCCATGACAGTCCGAGCATAGTCTTTAAGCCTAGGATATTGCTTCTTGTGATCTCCTAACACATCTTCAATAGCTATGTTCTTTGCCCTATATGCCATGCACTTGGGCACATTTACACCATATTTTTCCATGCATGCATCAATTATAGTCTAAATACCAGTAGTTATATCAGATCTGAAGAGATGCTCATATTTCTGTGCTAGGCAGTTAGCACTAACCCTGGTGGTCTCAGTAGTACTAGGGCAAGTGTGCTCTAGTCTCATCTTCTTAATTACAAAGGTTTTCTCCCCTTTTATAACTGCTGCCACCATAAAGAACTGGCATTGTTTATCTGTACACTCAACAATTATCCTCTGATCTGAATTCATGTGATACTTGAAATTCTTGGCCTGAGTGATGTGCAAATTCAACAAAGCATCTCTGAATTGATGCTGATCCATAAAACACAACTTTAGACATAGTTGTTCATGTGGTTGCTCCATTTTCTCATTGTACCACTTCCTAGTAGGCCTTTTCTTTGCCCTACTCTTCCTTTTCTTTGATAGGACAAATGAGATTGGCTGAAAACCATCATCATCACTCTCCCTCAACAACCCCTTCTCTTCTTCATCTGATGATGGTCTGAAATCAGGTTCAACCTCTGGTAGCTTACTGGAATGTGACTTAGTAGTTGGTCCTCTTCTAACTGGTAGCTTCTGCTTCTTTACAGGTACAACAATATTTTGTTCTTCTTCTTCAAAAGTCCTATCTTCCTCTACCTCAAATGGGTCCTCAACTTTAGTGTCACCCTCAGCACTGGTTCCTCATCTGATTGCTCATCATCTCATTCTTCCTCTTGTAGTTCTAACTCTCTCTGTCTCTTCCCCTCTTCCACCTCTACATCTTCATCATCACACATATAATTAGGATCACTTCCAATTTAACCATCCTCATCAGAGGCAGAAGCATCACTGTCCTCATATACCTCATATCCTTGATATCCCTCTTCTTCTTCTTCCAAAACAGCTTTCAACTTGGCATTTGCATTCCCGCTTTCTTGTGTGTAACCACCAGGAGGATGGGGTGTGCTAGAGCTGCTACACTGACTCTCAAAAACTACTCCTTGCTGATCAACAGCTAAGACATGAGGCTCACTAAGATCATAAACAACAGGCTCTTGGTACACAACAGTGGACAAATCTGGCATTTCACATTGCTGCAACTCAAAATCTCCATCAGGGGGTGGACAAGCCCTAACTAGCAAATTAAGCTCCAATTTGTCCTGGATCTTCCTCTTTATCATCTATAATTCTGCATGACTATCTACCAAATCCAGCCCTTTCTCTCCTAAAGATGGATTTTCAATGTGATACAAACAATCATATGCATTAAATCCTTGGGTTTCCATCACTACAACGAAATTCAAATAAGTAATATCTGAACTACAAAGCTTCATCTCCAATGGCTCTCTTGCATCAAAATGGATCCTTACTTGCCAAATGTCTTCATCCAAACTATAGAACAAATTCAATTTCATGTATTCATTACCATAACTCTAAATTTGGAGAGCAACAGTGCAATAGAGGAAAATTTGAATTGACTTTCCTATAAGTCTCAAATTTACTATTAAAATTACAGATGACAGAACATGAATCAATGTAGCTACGACCATTTCAGCACAATAGCAAATTCAAGGATAAAGACAAGGACAAAATACTTCAATTACTCAAACCCTGATCCCAAATTGTTACTGTAATTGAACTACTTTGATAGTGCACTACACAAGGTTACTAGGTTACTGTAATTGTCCTACAGTGCTCACAGAAGATGAACAAACCCTAATCCCCAACTGGATAAAGCAGAAGATGAACAAATCCTAAAAATCCACAATTGGATAAATCAGAGGCGGAGGAGGAGAAGAATACGTACAGCACGCCGCCGAGTCCATGCGTCAACTCATGGCTGCTGCTAGGGTTAGCCACCCACAGCTGCGCCAACCGCAACCGCTGCTCCATGGAGAGTAACAGCGACTCCTCCCGCCGTCGCCGTCGACGCCAGCCAGGCCGCTAGGCGGCCAAAATGGTAGGTCACCGCCACCGCCGATGCCCTCGCCGCCGCCTACCGGAGTCGCCGACGCCATGGACTAGGGTTTTAGTCGAGGAGGAGGAGGGGAGGGGAATGGTGCGGTGGGGGACAAACCGGTGCGACCAGACCAGGTTGGAGAGCGGCTCGTCCTAGTCAGCGCGCGGGCACGCGCCGATTGGCCAGCGTGGCACCTGACGGGTGGGCCCGAGCTGTCGGAGATACCATCAATACGTATAAATCAGCCTTTTAGCCTTTTTTGCAAAAACCTGGACCAATGTTGGTACTGACACGCAAAAATTAGCAATTGTGGTACCAATCTGCATGTGATGCCCCAATTGTGGTACTTATGTGCAATTAACTCCGAGCGTGGGCAACCGCGAGCGCGGCCGGGCGCGGACGGGCGACGGGGGCAGCGGGGCGCGTCGTGAGTGCGGACAGGCGTGGGGCGGTCAGAGTGGTCCGCAGCAGCGACGGCGGAGAGCTTCGCGGTCGGCTGAGTGCGCAGCAGTGCAGCGGCAGCGCGCGCGGGGTTGGGGGTGGCGAGCAGATGCGGGCCAGTAGCTACAGTGACTACGGAAGGAGAGGCAGCAACGCAGTAGGCAGTAGCCTAGGGCCGCGGCGGAGCGCAGCAGGCATCGCCGGCATCAGCATCGACGCTAGAGACGGCAGCAACCGCGCTAGCAGCAACAACGCGGTTTTGGGCAGGAGCGGGCGCGGATATTCAGGGACGCGACGGACGGGGGTGAGCGCGAGCTCGGGCAACGGCTGCTACGGCGATACATCGACGGGAAAAAGACGGTAATCGGCCCGGGGCTCACAGCAGGGGTCGGTGGCGAGGTCGGGGAGGCCGGGGAAGGTCGGAACGCGATGAATCCACCACCGAATAGTGCCGGCCGGGCTTGAGGACGACGTCCGTTGGCGACGACCGGGGGCCTTCAGCTCGAACTTTCCCTCGCAGGTGAAGTGGACGACGGAGGCGCGTCTCCTGGAGACCTTGGAACGACGAACGCTGTTTGGTGGACACAGTGACGACGAAGACGATGATGAGCGCGGTGACAGTAGCTCGGGCGTGAGGAAAATCGAGAGGGAGAGGGGCGAGAGCGGGGAGGGGGGAAGGGGAGGCGATCTAGGGTTCGTGGCGCCGCGGGGCAGGTCTTGTAGGCATCGGGGAGCTGCTGCATGGCCGCCCCATGGCCATCGGCGCCGTGGACGGACGCTCTGCGTCCACGGGGGTTGCGTGAATAGGGAGGAAGGGGATGAAGGGGTGTTGGGCTGGCCTTGCCAATTCGGTCTAGTGGCTGAGGGGAACATGGGGGGGGGGGCTTTTATTTTCTCTTTGGTTTTTCTTTTTAAAAATTATTGGTTTTCTTTTTTAGTTTCATTTTATTTTTAGTTTTATAAAATATAACACTAGCACCTAAATTATTATTTAGTAAATAGGCCACTGCCATAATTAATTTGGTACATTAATTAAATAGTTGGCATTTGTTTATTTAATTAAAAGCATTTAATAAATGTTTTCAGATACTATTTTATTTACTTTAGAGTATTCAAACATTTTATAAAAGTGTAGTTTCTCCACCATAATTACCTATGCATTATTTGGTATTACCCGAACATTTTAGTTTTAATATTTGGAAACTTTCATCGTTTGACTTTAATTCAAATTTAATTTGAATCTGTTCTAAACTAACACGAGTTTATCGACAGTAACCGAGGTGATGTGGCATCATTAGCAGAGGTTCACTGTAGCTTAATTATCCGGGCGTCAGACAACAGTTGCCACCACCCAAAACTTTGGCCTCTGAGCATATAGATGTTTTTTTCTTATCAGTGCTAACAGTCTCAGGTTCGCTACTTGCACATGGGGGCTCAAGGTAGTATAAGAATATTGATGATCCTGGTATTAAATCATCTCCAACAGATGATGTACACTAGGGCACCTGATTTGTTTTGCGTAGCAAATGTTTTGAAATAGGGTACCAGATATTTTCTGCCATAGCCGATGATGTAAAATAGGGCACATGGTCATTGCATATTACGACATTTCAAAATACCAAATGTTCAGATTTAAACATGAGTTCAAACTTAAACATAATAACACTACGAAAGTACTATGATAGACTCAGTACTACACCCAATTAATCGGTTGTTAGGTAGATTAGTCGCTGCCAGCCCATTAACTTCTGGGAAAACAAAGCCCAAAATGTTGGCCCGTAACTCCTCCCATCCAACTCTCACTCCTCAATAGCTAGGGTTCGACCAAACAGTAGCATATTTTAGTATATTACATAGTTGAGAGCATGAGACTATGGTATAATACATAAAAACCAGATATATATTGGTAGGTTCCTATTTTATCTACAGATTCGTGTTCGACCGATTAATCTAGTTAATAGGCCGATTCACCGATTAATCGCTACTCCCAAGCCGACCAGGCAGCTACCGGTTACCGATTTCCAGAACAATCTACGTCCAGCCACCTTTCGAATGGACGGCGTGAGGGCTGGAAGGCCCTGTGGACTTGCCCAGCGCCCCCAAAGGTGTTGAGTTTTGCATGGCGCCTAGCAAACAACTCCCTTGCAACTTGGTGTAACAAAAAGAGACGGAGGCTGGAAGTCAATTCTCTTGTGCCCGATCTGTGGTTCTGATGATGATGACTCCTTCCATACGTTCTGGACATGCACAAATGCATGAACTTTATGGCGTGCTATGGCTGTTGTATAGACGCTACTTGAAGCATTGAGTATCAAACCAACTGGGTCAAATTGGTTCATCCAATTTATCTGGGAAATTGATGAGGCTACAAGGGTGCAACTATTGATGTTATTTTGGAGAATCTGACACGTAAGAAACGAACTCATTCACTCCAAACCTGCCCCTAGTGGATGTCTCAGTCAAGCTTTTGTCAAACTATCTATCATCTTTGCAATCCATAGCAATTCATTCAGATGATGACCTTCTAAAATGAAGGGCTCCGGTTCAGTTTTGCTACCCCCTTACATCACACACATGCAATATTGCCTCCACTGTTTTAGTCCAATGGACTTCCCCGGCGATTGGACGTGTCAAACTCAATATGGATGGTTCCATTTTGGATGGTGTTGGCGGTATGATTCGTCTCCAATGTATCTATAATTTATGAAGTATTCATGCCATATTTACCTAAGTTCTACATGGTTTTGGTGCACTTTTATATGATTTTGATAGACTAAGCTATTGACCTAGTGCCCAGTGCTAGTTTCTGTTTTTTGGCTATTTTTTGTTTCACAGAAAATCCATACCAAACGAAGTCCAAATGCCACGAAAATTTACAATGATTTTTTATGGAACATAAGAGACCCCCGAAGCTTCGAGGAAGGATCAAAAGATCCACGAGGGAGTCACGAGCTCACCCCATGTGCCCTGGGGTTAGGGCATGTCCTCTGAGCTCGTGGGTCCCATGTAACTCCGATTGGTGTGAAACCAACGCTCGAAATTCTTATAAATTGGGAAACCCCCATAAAGAAACCTAGAACTTCCATGCCACTGTCACAAGCCTTTTCCGACACCATGCCAGAGAGGGAAATCATCACTGGAGGCTATCTGCATCATCCCAGCGGTCTCCATGATGAGGAGGGAGTAGTTCACCCTCGGGGCTAAGGGTATGTACCAGTAGCGATGTGTTTGATCTCACTCACTCTCTCTCTCTCTCTCTCTCTCGTGTTCTTGATCCAGCACGATCTTGATGTACCATGGGCTTTGTTAATATAGATGAATCATAGGGTGTTCTTCCCTCTCTATCTTGTTGTGATGAATTGAGTCTTTCCCTTTGAGGTTTCATTATTATCTGATTGAATCTTTTGGATTTGAGAACACTTGATGTATGTCTTTCATGTGGATACCTCATACGTCTCCAACGTATCTATAATTTTTATTGTTCCATGCTATATTATATTCTGTTTTGGATGTTTAATGGGATTTATTATACACTTTTATATTACTTTTAGGACTAACCTATTAACCGGAGGCCCAGCCCAAATTGCTGTTTTTTTGCCTATTTCAGTGTTTCGCAGAAAAGGAATATCAAATGGAGTCCAAATGGAATGAAACCTTCGGAACGTGATTTTTGGAACAAACGTGATCCAGAGGACTTGGAGTGGATGTCAAGAAACGAACGAGGAGACCACGAGGCAGGGGGCGCGCCTACCCCCCTAGGCGCGCCCTCCACCCTCATGGGCCCCTCGTAGCTCCATCGACCTACTTCTTCCTCCTATATATACCTACGTACCCCCAAACCATCAGAGACGGAGCCAAAACCCTATCCACCACCGCAACCTTCTGTACCCGTGAGATCCCATCTTGGGGCCTTTTCCGGCGCTCCGCAGGAGGGGGCATTGATCACGGAGGGCTTCTACATAAACACCATAGCCTCTGCGATTACGTGTGAGTCGTTTACCTCAAACCTTCGGGGCCATAGTTATTAGCAAGATGGCTTCTTCTCTCTCTTTGGATCTCAATACAAAGTTCTCATCGATCTTCTTGGAGATCTATTCGATGTAATCTTCTTTTGCGGTGTGTTTGTCGAGATCCGATGAATTGTGGGTTTATGAACAAGTTTATCTATGAACAATATTTGAATCTCCTCTAAATTCTTTTATGTATGACTGGTTATCTTTGCAAGTCTCTTCGAATTATCAGTTTGGTTTGGCCTACTAGATTGATATTTCTTGCAATGGGAGAAGTGCTTAGCTTTGGGTTCAATCTTGTGGTGTCCTTTCCCAGTGACAGCAGGGGCAGCAAGGCACGTATTGTATTGTTGCCATCGAGGATAAAAAGATGGGGTTTATATCATATTGCATGAGTTTATCCCTCTACATCATGTCATCTTACTTAAAGCATTACTCTGTTCTTATGAACTTAATACTCTAGATGCATGCTGGATAGCGGTTGATGTGTGGAGTAATAGTAGTAGATGCAGAATCGTTTCGGTCTACTTGTCGCGGACGTGATGCCTATATACATGATCATACCTAGATATTCTCATAACTATGCTCAATTATCAATTGCTCGACAGTAATTCGTTTACCCACCGTAATACTTATGCTCTTGAGAGAAGCCACTAGTGAAACCTATGGCCCCCGGGTCTATTTTCCATCATATTAATCTTCCAATACTTAACTATTTTTATTGCCATTTATTTTACTTTGCATCTTTATCATAAAAATACCAAAAATATTATCTTATCATATCTATCAGATCTCACTCTCGTAAGTGACCGTGAAGGGATTGACAACCCCTTTATCACGTTGGTTGCGAGGTTCTTATTTGTTTGTGTAGGTGTGTGGGACTCGAGCGTGATCTCCTACTGGATTGATTTCTTGGTTCTCAAAAACTGAGGGAAATACTTACGCTACTTTACTGCATCACCCTTTCCTCTTCGAGGGAAAACCAACGCAGTGCTCAAGAGGTAGCAAGAAGGATTTCTGGCGCTGTTGCGGGGGAGATTCGCGGCAAGTCAAGTCAAGATTTGACTCCCAACAACAAGCCATATTTGGTGCCGTTGCCGAGTCTACACAAGTCAAGACATACCAAGTACCCATCACAAACTCTTATCCCTCGCATTACATTATTTTCCATTTGCCTCTCGTTTTCCTCTCCCCCACTTCACCCTTGCCGTTTTATTCGCCCTCTCTTTTTCCGTTCTCTTGTTTCTCGCTTGCTTCATCGTTATGGCTAGTCCTCTATCTTCTCCATTGTCTCCCGAGAATTAAGTTCTTAATTTTAAGCAAAGGGAGGGAGAAAATCTAAAAGACGCTTGGTATAGAATTTGCAATGCTCAAAATAGTTCTACCAGGAAGCAATCTACTTCCGTTCTTCTCCGCAATTTTTATGTAGGCTCTACTCCTTGGTACAGATATATTCTTGATACCATTACCGGAGGGAATTTCTTGGGTAGCCATACTTTTGATTCTTATAATGCTATGCTAGATTTGTTTGGCTCACCACCTCTTTTGGTTAATGGAACTATGTTAACTTTGGAACATGTGATGCAAAGGCTTGAAATTATTGAGAATAAAGTTGCTACTATAGAGTTGATTGAGAATTTGGATAAAAAGATCCACAACCAAATTACCCAATATGGATCTAAGGTGGGAGTTACTCTGAAAAGTTTTAAGGAAAAAGAACCCATAGTTAATGAAAGAATAGATCAAGATTCTATTAGAACCGATAAACTTGAGGAAATTATCACCAACTTGGGGTCCGCTTTTTCTTCCGTTAAAAATACTCCAAATCCCCCTACCAAAATTTCCAAGCTTGTTTATGTTCCTAAAAATAAGGGTGAATCCTCTAGTAAGGAAACTGCTGACCTAAAATCAATAAGTGTTCATCCCAATCTTTTTGCTATCCTTAAGGAACCGTTTGCTACAAATGCTTTTCTTGATTTTGTTCCTAGGAGTTTGATAATTGATAAAAATAAAGAAACTCCTAGGTTTTATAGGTGCCTTATTGAAGAATTGCCTACCAAATATGGCAATACCTAGATCTATCCTTGCTTTTATGCCTAGCTAGGGGCGTTAAACGATAGCGCTTGTTGGGAGCCAACCCAATTTTATTTTTAGTTTTTTGCCTTTTGGTTCTGTTTAGGAATAAATGTTTGATCTAGCCTCTGGTTAGATTTGTTTTTATGTTTTAATTAGTGTTTGTGCCAAGTTAAACCTATATGATCTTCTTGGATGATAGTTATTTGATCTTGCTGAAAATTCCAGAAACTTTCTGTTCACGAAAACAATTGTTTAAAATCACCAGAACGTGATAAAATATTGATTACAATTGCAGTAGATCAATAAACAAATTGTCTAGGTCGTCCTATTTGGGTAGATTTTTCGCGTGTTGTTTGCTTATTTTGATGAATCTATGGCTAGTAAAAGAGTTTATAAACCACAGAGAAGTTGTAATACAGTAGGTTTAACAGCAATATAAATAAAGAATGAGTTCATTATAGTACCTTGAAGTGTGTTTTGTTTTCTTTCGCTAACGGAGCTCACGAGATTTTCTGTTGAGTTTTGTATTGTGAAGTTTTCATGTTTTGGGTAAAGATTTGATGGATTATGGAACAAGGAGTGGCAAGATCCTAAGCTTGGGGATGCCCATGGCACCCCAAGGTAATCTAAGGACACCAAAAAGCCAAAGCTTGGGGATGCCCCGGAAGGCATCCCCTCTTTCGTCTTCGTCCATCGGTAACTTTACTTGGAGCTATATTTTTATTCACCACATGTTATGTGTTTTGCTTGGAGCGTCTTGTATGATTTGAGTCTTTGCTTTTTAGTTTACCACAATCATCCTTGCTGTACACACCTTTTGAGAGAGACACACATGATTCGGAATTAATTAGAATACTCTATGTGCTTCACTTATATCTTTTGAGCTATATAGTTTTTGCTCTAGTGCTTCACTTATATCCTTTAGAGCACGGTGGTGGATTTGTTTGATAGAAACTATTGTTCTCTCATGCTTCACTTATATTATTTTGAGAGTCCTACAAAACAGCATGGTAATTTGCTTTAATCATAAAATTAGTCCTAAAGTGATAGGCATCCAAGATTAGTAAAAACTTTCTTATGAGTGCGTTGAATACTATGAGAAGTTATGTGATGAAGTCGGAGCATGATTTATTTATTGATTGTCTTCCTTATGAGTGGCGGTCGGGGACGAGCGATGGTCTTTTCCTACCAATCTATCCCCCTAGGAGCATGCGCGTAATACTTTGCTTTGATAACTTGTAGATTTTTGCAACAAGTATATGAGTTCTTTATGACTAATGTTGAGTCCATGGATTATACACACTCTCTTCCATCCACCATTGCTAGCCTCTCTAATACTGCACACTTTTCGCCGGTATCATACACCCACCATATACCTTCCTCAAAACAGCGACCATACCTACCTATCACGGCATTTCCGTAGCCATTCTGAGATATATTGCGATGCAACTTACCACCGTTCCGTTTACTATGACACGTTCCATCATTGTCATATTGCTTTGCATGATCATGTAGTTGACATCGTATTTGTGGCAAAGCCACCGTTCATAATTCTTTCATACATGTCACTCTTGATTCATTGCATATCCCGGTACACCGCCGGAGGCATTCACATAGAGTCATATTATGTTCTAAGTTTTGAGTTGTAATTCTTGAGTTGTAAAGTAAATAAAAGTGTGATGATCATCATTATTAGAGCATTGTCCCAAGTGAGGAAAGGATGATGGAGACTATGATTCCCCCACAAGTCGGGATGAGACTCCGGACGAAAAAAAGGAGGCCATAAAAAAAGAAAAGGCCAAAAAAATGAGAGAAAAAGAGAGAAGGGACAATGCTACTATCCTTTTTCCACACTTGTGCTTCAAAGTAGCACCATGATCTTCATGATAGAGAGTCTCCTATGATATCACTTCCATTTACTAGTGGGAATTTTTAATTATAGAACTTGGCTTGTATATTCCAATGATGGGCTTCCTCAAAATGCCCTAGGTCTTCATGAGCAAGCGAGTTGGATGCACACCCACTTAGTTTCTTTTGTTGAGCTTTCATATACTTATAGCTATAGTGCATCCGTTGCATGGCAATCCCTACTCACTCACATTGATATCTATTGATGGGCATCTCCATAGCCTGTTGATATGCCTAGTTGATGTGAGACTATCTTCTCCTTTTTTGTCTTCTCCACAACCACCATTCTATTCCACATATAGTGCTATGTCCATGGCTCACGCTCATGTATTGCGTGAAGATTGAAAAAGTTTGAGAACACCAAAAGTATGAAACAATTGCTTGGCTTGTCATCGGGGTTGTGCATCATTAAATACTTTGTCTGATGAAGATAGAGCATAGCCAGACTATATGATTTTGTAGGGATAACTTTCTTTGGCCATGTTATTTTGAGAAGACATAATTGCTTAGTTAGTATGCTTGAAGTATTATTATTTTTATGTCAATATTAAACTTTTATCTTGAATCTTTCGGTTCTGAATATTCATACCACAAATAAGTGAATTACATTGAAAATTATGCTAAGTAGCATTCCACATCAAAAATTCTGTTTTTATCATTTACCTACTCGAGGACGAGCAGGAATTAAGCTTGGGGATGCTTGATACGTCTCCAATGTATCTATCATTTTTTATTGTTCCATGCTATATTATATTCTGTTTTGGATGTTTAATGGGCTTTATTATACACTTTTATATTATTTTTGGGACTAATCTATTAACCAGAGGCCCAGGCCAAATTGCTGTTTTCTTGCCTATTTCAGTGTTTCGCAGAAAAGGAATATCAAACGGAGTCCAAACGGAATGAAACCTTCAAGAACATGATTTTTGGAACAAACGTGATCCAGAGGACTTGGAGTGGACGTCAAGAAACGAACAAGGAGGCCACGAGGCAGGGGGCGTGCCTACCCCCTAGGTACGCCCTCCACCCTTGTGGGCCCCTCGTAGCTCCACCGACCTACTTCTTCCTCCTATATATACCTACATACCCCCAAAGCATCAGAGACGGAGCCAAAACCCTATTTCCACCGCCGCAACCTTCTGTACCCGTGAGATCCCATCTTGGGGCCTTTTTCGGCACTCCGCCGGAGGGGGCATTGATCACGGAGGGTTTCTACATCAGCACCATAGCTTCTGCGATGACGTGTGAGTAGTTTACCTCAGACCTTCGGGTCCATAGTTATTAGCTAGATGGCTTCTTCTCTCTCTTTGGATCTCAATATAAAGTTCTCCTTGATCTTCTTGGAGATCTATTCGATGTAATCTTCTTTTGTGGTGTGTTTGTTGAGATCCGATGAATTGTGGGTTTATGAACAAGTTTATCTATGAACAATATTTGAATCTCCTCTGAATTCTTTTATGCATGATTGGTTATCTTTGCAAGTCTCTTCGAATTATCAGTTTGGTTTGGCCTACTAGATTGATCTTTCTTGCAATGGGAGAAGTTCTTAGCTTTGGGTTCAATCTTGCGGTGTCCTTTCCCAGTGACAGCAGGGGCAGCAAGGCACGTATTGTATTGTTGCCATCGAGGATAAAAAGATGGGGTTTATATCATATTGCATGAGTTTATCCCTCTACATCATTCATCTTACTTAAAGCATTACTGTGTTCTTATGAACTTAATACTCTAGATGCATGCTGGATAGCGGTCGACGTGTGGAGTAATAGTAGTAGATGCAGAATCGTTTCAGTCTACTTGTCGCGGACGTGATGCCTATATACATGATCATACCTAGATATTCTCATAACTTGCTCAATTCTATCAATTGCTCGATAATAATTCGTTTACCCACCGTAATACTTATGCTCTTGAGAGAAGCCACTAGTGAAACCTATGGCCCCCGGGTCTATTTTCCATCATATTAATCTTCCAATACTTAGCTATTTTTATTGTCGTTTATTTTAGTTTACATCTTTATCATAAAAATACCAAAAATATTATCTTATCATATCTATCAGATCTCACTCTCGTAAGTGACCGTGAAGGGATTGACAACCCCTTTATCATGTTGGTTGCGAGTTTCTTATTTGTTTGTGTAGGTGCGTGGGACTCGAGCGTGATCTCCTACTGGATTGATACCTTGGTTCTCAAAAACTGAGGGAAATATTTACGGTACTTTACTGCATCACCCTTTCCTCTTCAAGGGAAAACCAATGCAGTGCTCAAGAGGTAGCGATACCCGTGGTGACAATGGGGTATTCTGGGTCACTTGATATATGTTTTGGTAATCAACCTGTGGATTCCCGTGGTGACATTGGTAATCTAGGCACATAGGTTGATACACATTTTCATCCGACTTTCTCCGATAGAAACTTTGGGGTACTCTTTGAAGTCCTTTGTGCTAGATTGAATATTATGAATGTTAATATTTTGGATGCATATCGAATAATTGACTCACGGATACTTGTGGTGACATTGGAGTATTCAGGTGACATTAGAGTTTATTGATGCATATCATATGGTGTTATTTTAGTACGAACTCTAGGGTTGTTTGTGACACTTATAGGGATGACTCAATAGTTTGATCGGAAAGGATAATTTTGAGGTGGTTTGCTACCTACAACAATTTCATCTTATGTTCTCCGCTATTAATAAGAACTTTGGAGTGATTCTTTTTCGCACGTTTAGGGATTTTTATATGATTCAATTACGTTAGCATAGTTGGAAGGTTGCACTAGTGAAAGTATGAATCCTAGGCCTTGTTTCCCAGCATTGCAATACCATTTGTTCTCACTTTTGCAACTTGCTACCTTGCTATTTTTATTATTTCAGATTACAAAATCCTAGATCTACTATCCATACTACACTTGTATCACCATCTCTTCGCCGAACTAGTGCACCTATACAATTTACCATTGTATTGGGTGTGTTGGGACACCAGAGATTCTTTGTATTTGATTGCAGGTTTGTTTGAGAGAGACCATCTTCATCCTACACCTCCCACAGATTGATAAACCTTAGATCATCCACTTGAGGGAAATTTGCTCATGACCTACAAAACTCTGCCCTTGGAGGCCCAACAGAGTCTACCAGAATAAAAGTTATGTACTCCTTCCATCTCAGTTTACAAGGCTTGCACGTGTATCTAGGTCATCAATTTAACTTATATAAAATAAATTGTTTAACATAAAAATTACATCATTAGAAAATAGAATATCAAAAGTTTCTAATGATATATTTTTCATAGTGTATGCCTCTTATTAAGTTGATCAAATTAATGACCTAGGTACACGTGTAAGACTTGTAAACTGAGATGGAGGGAGTAGTAGACATCAAGCTCATTTCTGGTGCCATTGCCGGGGAGGTGAGTGCTTGAAGGTATATCTTTAGATCTTGCAATTGAATCTTTTAGTTTCTTGTTTAGTTGTTTTTCACTAATTTGGTTTATAAAAGAAAACTACAAAAAATGGAATTGAAGTTGCATCAAGTTCTTTATCTTTATGATGTGTTTCTTGAAAATGATGGACTGAAAAATTGTGCCAAAGTTTTATAAGAAGAATTCAATAAATTTTTTGGCATAAAATCTTTGAATGATAAGCATGACTGCAATGTTGTTAGTATGCTTCCTATGAATATCCATGAAACAAATGATATGCAAAGCGATAAGCTTGGGATGCTATATTTGATGAAGGTGATCCTTTTAGTCCCCCTACTTTTGATGAGAATGTGACGTCCCTGATTCAATAGTACACTAATCATGCACGCAAACGTGTATGATCAAGATCAGTGACTCACGGGAAGATATCACAACACAACTCTAAAAGTAAAAAGTCATACAAGCATCATTATACAAGCCAGGGGCCTCGAGGGCTCGAATACAAGTGCTCGATCATAGACGAGTCAGTGGAAGCAACAATATCTGAGTACAGCCATAAAGTTAAACAAGGCGCCATAAGATGGCTAGCACAACTGGGATACAGATCGAAAGAGGCGCAGGCCTCCTGCCTGGGATCCTCCTAAACTACTCCTAGTCGTCGGCGGCGGCCTGCACGTAGTAGTAGGCACCCTCGGTGTAGTAGGAGTCGTCGAAGATGGCGTCTGGCTCCTGGGCTCTAGCATCTGGTTGCGACATCCGAGAAGAATGGAAAAGAGGGAGCAAAGCAACTGTGAATACTCATCCAAAGTACTCGCAAGCAAGGATCTACACTACATATGCATTGGTATCTGTATAAATGGGTAATATCTGTGGACTGAACTGCAGAATGCCATAATAAGAGGGGGATAGCTAGTCCTATCGAAGACTACGCTTCTAGCAGCCTCCATCTTGAAGCATATAGAAGAGAGTAGCTGGTAAGTTCACCAAGTATCATCGTATAGCATAATCCTACCCGGTGATCCTCCCCTTGTCGCCCTGTCGGAAAGTGATCACCGGGTTGTCTCTGGAACTTGTCTGGGTGTGTTTTATTAGATATCCGGTTCTAGTTGTCATAAGGTCGAAGTACAACTCCGAGTGGGGTCGTCCTTTTACCGAGGGACACGACTATTCGAATACATAAACTTCCCTGCAGGGGTGCACCACATTACCCAACACGCTCGATCCCTCTGGCCGGACACACTTTCCTGGGTCATGCCTGGCCCTGGAAGATCAACACGTCGCAGCGCTACCTACGCACAACAGAGAGGTTAGCAAGCCGGTCTAAATGCTAAGCGTGGAGGGGTCTGGGCCTGCTACCTCTTGAGCATGCGTTGGTTTTCCCTTGAAGAGGAAAGGGTGATGCATCAAAGTAGCGTAAGTATTTCCCTCAGTTTTTGAGAACGAAGGTATCAATCCAGTAGGAGACTACACGCAAATCCCTCGTACCTGCAGAAACAATCAAGAACCTTGCAACCAACGCGATAAAGGGGTTATCAGTCCCCTCACGGCCACTTGCAAAAGTGAGATCTGGTAAAGATAATAAGATAAATATTTTTGGTATTTTTGTTGTATAGATTGAAAAGTAAAGATTGCAAAATAAACGGCGACAGAAATAGCTAGTTGACGGGAGATTAATATGATAGAAAATAGACCCCGGGGCCATAGGTTTCACTAGTGGCTTCTCTCAAGATAGCATAATCTACGGTGGGTGAACAAATTACTGTCGAGCAATTGATAGAAAAGCGCATAGTTATGAGAATATCTAGGCATGATCATGAACATAGGCATCACATCCGTAACAAGTAGACCAAAACGGTTCTGCATCTACTACTATTACTCCACACATCGACCGCTATCTAGCATGCATCTAGAGTATTAAGTTCATAAGAACAGAGTAACGCATTAGGCAAGATGACATGATGTAGAGGGATAAACTCAAGCAATGTGATATAAACCCCATATTTTTATCCTCGATGGCAACAATACAATACGTGCCTTGCTGCCCCTGCTGTCACTAGGAAAGGACACCGCAAGATTGAACCCAAAGCTAAGCACTTTTCCCATTGCAAGAAAGATCAATCTAGTAGGCCAAACCAAACTGATAATTCGAAGAGACTTACAAAGATATCAAATCATGCATATAAGAATTCAGAGAAGAATCAAATATTGTTCATAGATAATCTTGATCATAAACCCACAATTCATCGGATCTCGACAAACACACCGCAAAAAGAATTACATCGAATAGATCTCCAAGAGAATCGAGGAGAACTTTGTATTGAGATCCAAAGAGAGAGAAGAAGCCATCTAGCTAATAACTATGGACCCGAAGGTCTGTGGTAAACTACTCACACATCATCGGAGAGGCTATGGTGTTGATGTAGAAGCCCTCCGAAAAAGGCCGCAAGATGGGATCACACAGGTACAGAAGGTTGCGGCGGTGGAAATAGGGTTTCGTGGTGCTCCTGGATGTTTTCAGGGTATATGAGTATATATAGGCGAAAGAAGTAGGTCGGTGGAGCCACGAGGGGCCCATGAGGGTGGGGGGCGCGCCTACCCCCTGGGCGCGCCCTCCTACCTCGTGGCCGCCTCGTTGCTTCCTTGACGTCCACTCCAAGTCTCCTGGATTGCGTTTGTTCCAAAAACGATCCTCGCGAAGGTTTCATTCTGTTTGGATTCCGTTTGATATTCCTTTTCTGCGGAACACTGAAATAGGCAAAAAAACAGCAATTTGCACTGGGCCTTCGGTTAATAGGTTAGTCCAAAAAATAATATAAAAGTGCATAATAAAGCCCATTAAACATCCAAAACAGATAATAGAATAGCATGGAACAATAAAAAATTATAGATACGTTGGAGACGTATCAAGCATCCCCAAGCTTAATTCCTGCTTGTCCTCGAGGAGGTAAATGATAAATATAGAATTTTTGATGTGGAATGCTACCTAACATAATTTTCAATGTAATTTTCTTTATTGTGGCATGAATGTTCAGATCCGAAAGATTGAAGATAAAAGTTTAATATTGACATAAAAATAATAATACTTCAAGCATACTAACTAAGCAATTATGTCTTCTCAAAATAACATAGCCAAAGAAAGCTTATCCCTACAAAATCATATAGTTCGGCCATGCTTCATTTTCTTCACACAAAAATGCTCTCATCATGCACAACCCCGACGACAAGCGAAGCAATTGTTTCATACTTTAGTAATCTCAAAAAAAATTCAACTTTCACGCAATACATGAGCGTGAGCCATGGACATAGCACTATGGGTGGAATAGAATATAATAATGGGGGTTGTGTGGAGAAGACAAAAAAGGAGAAAGTCTCACATTGATGCGAGTAATCAACGGGCTATGGAGATGCCCATCAATTGGTGTCAATGCAAGGAGTAGGAATTGCCATGCAATGGATGCATTAGACCTATCACTACAAAAAAATATACACTTCCGCAATGATACGTGTTTGTCACAGTAGGTCGCGTTTTTTGTCATGCATGTACATCCACGGCAAATTTATGACAGAATCAAGATAGTCGTACCTGTGCTGTCGTAGAAGTGTTCCATGACATTACCAAAATTATCATCACGGAAGTGTCCACTTCCATGACGATAAATCGCGCGTCACAGAAGTGCTTTCGTCAAGGGTGACCAACACGTGGCATCCACCGTAACGGAACGCCGTTAAGCTATCGGGTCGGGTTTTGGATCCGATAACCCGTTAACAGCCCCGACCAATGGGGATTTTCCATGTGTAAAATCATCATTGGCTGGAGGAAACACGTGTCGGCTCATCGCTGGGACAGATGTCATCCACTCATTGGACAGAAGGCGCCTATGGTACGTCGACACGTGGCACGGCCCAACAGTGGCCCATTCCTGTGAAAATGCCGGCCCGTTTGACTTGGTCAAAAGCTGGTGGGCCGGCCCATGGAAAGGCTGTTAACGGCCTGTTCGCATATAGCCCATTTACAACCCACTAACCCAAGGCCCGTTACACCCTATTCGAATTAGGCCCTGTAGCGTCATTTGGGCCATCCAATATGATTCCAGCCCGTTTTCACTTCTGGCCCATGTATGGCCCATGACGTCTTTCGGCCCATATGAGGCCCTATGTAACTCTTGGCCTATTAACAGCCCGTGCTGAAACTGGCCCGTAATGAACAGTGTATTACTTTACACCCATTAACGGCCCATGGTGAAACTGGCCCGTAATGAACAGTGTATCACTTTATACCCATTAACGGCCCGTTGTTCCGTTGGGCCGTTTCCAGCCCATGTTATCTTTCGGCCTTCTCAGGGCCCATTTATTCTTGGGCTATTTTTCAGCATTCGTTTACTTACGGCCCGTTACTGTCATTTTCTACTTGTGGGCCAAATTCAGCCCATTGTTACAGTCGGCCCGTTTGTGGTCCGTTAATACGTTGGGTCGTTTTCATAGCGTCATCAAATACGACCTATTAACGATGGCCCATTATGGTCGGCCCATGAACGGACGATTCCAACTCTAGCCCGTTTACGGCCAGAATGCGGTCTGTTTGGCCCATGTTTGGCCAATCGATCATACGGCCCGTATAAGGCCCATTGATGATACGGCCCATAGAAGGCCCATTGTTTCTACGACCCGTAGAAGGCCCATTGTTTCTACGGCCCGTAGAAGGCCCACTGTTTCTACGGCCCGTAGAAGGCCCACTGTTTCTACGGCCCGTAGAAGGCCCACTGTTTCTACGGCCCGTAGGAGGCCCAGTGTCACTACAGTAAATATTAGCCGATGGTTATTGTGGCCTAGTTTTAAAAAATAGGTTATTGCAGCCACTAGCAAACCGCGGAAAAAGAACTGCAATGACTACAAGCAAACAAGTAAACAAGACAACAAGGAAATAAATAAGCAAGCAACTTACGCTAGGCTATCACGGCTATCACACATTTTACATCCACTGGGCATCAAAGTTCGCCACTAGTGCGAATAAACGCGCCGGCAAAAGAATATACAAAACTGAGAGCACTTCAGAAGGCACTAGGCCTGGCCACGTCGGGCCCCCCAAACAGCTGAAGAAGCTGAGTAGACCTCAGTTGTGTCAACGATAGATGCATCAACACTAGATTTAAGGCATGATGGTGTGCACGGCAGTCCTCTGACATTTTCATTGCATCTTTGACTTCAAGTCGGAGCTGAGCTGAAGCAAGCCTTTCCACTTTAAGTTGAGACTGAAGAAGTCGAACTGATTGAGGCAGCGACTGCACAAAGGTTGTCTCACACCTGCTGGTGAGTAGCTTCAACTCACTGTCTTCATCAAGACAGGACCTTGGGGTCATCTCGCTATCCTCAAGATGGTTTGGCTCACTATCTTCCCTAAAGTTCTGCCTGGCGTAAGAGATATGAGTCTGAAAGAGAAACAAGGAGACACATAACAGGTTTCACAATTATATAAGCAAATAAATGGATCTGTTCTGCATAAGGAACATGTTTTTACAACTACAATTTGAAACTGGTAGTTGTTGCAAACATCCAATCAGATGTAAACAGCAAAGCAAACAGAAGTGGAGGAAATGATGCCTATCCAAATCTATACTAGAACAAAGTTTGAAGGCTTGAGAAGGATGAACTTACATTACATGTTAACACGGGCTGGACAAAGCCCTTCTCCATGTTGATGGAAGGATAATTCAATAAATTCCCCAAAGAAAATTCTTTATAAGCGTTGCCATTATTCTACATTTTGCAAAGAGTAAATATAGATCAAATAATATTGGATGAAACAGAGGATAATGAAGCTCAGGTGTAGACTGATGATACATAATCAAATAGCAATTAATTAAGTACAACATTACAAGGCAAAAAGGAGAGAGGTACTGACAAGAGCAATGCAGAGCCCATTATTGTTTTGAGATCGTATGATCCTTTGAGCAAGGAGATTCATCTGAAATTAGTTTTCATACAAGAGAGAAGGTAAGGCACAAGCAGAAATTTAGGAGTTCAAACTTTGAATTGATATCATAGACAGTACCTGACGCTGGGCTCCCAACAGTTCTAATAGGGGTTTGGCCACTAGAGTAGGGGTAAAGTGTGGTACAGTTGGGCCTGTGTTTTCTGTGGCTGCTGATCTATCTGATTTAACAGGTACCACTACCTTTTCCAAATACCTAGTTTGTACTCCTTGAGGATCTGCACTCACCCTCTTCCTTTTGGACATCTATTACGAAAGAATAACATTTGACTGGAAAAACATAGTGGGACGACACATGGAATAGGTACCGAAAATGGATAGGTATGGCATATACTCATATATGATGCTTAAACTAAGCAGATGGTGTAACAAAGTAGATGTATGCAAGAGGTCAGATGCAAAATATGTGCGACCAATACAACTTTGCAAAGTTAGAGCAAGCACCTTGATGGGTGAATAAGATAGGCCATCCTCCACCATGCCAAGTTTGTTAGCCAGTGGATCGTTCCGCAATATTCCTGCGCCCATTCTCATATTCATTTTGATAATATTCAATATCTGACATGCATGAAAACATAAAAACAAGTGAGATTTTCTTTGTAATGCAGAAGTGATTCTAATCCAATACTGCCTCCCTGTAAACCCCTTTGTGCTATCTCTGCAATTCTTTTAAAAGATGCCATGCATGCTGTAATTTGTTGTGTGCATTAATATAATGTGGCCTAGTCCTCAAAGTATGAGAGCTCCAGAAGTGATGACACTTCGCAGATGATAGCTTCAACATATAGTAAAGAAGAACAAGTCGACCTGACCTGACAGATTCAAAATATACTAAGGGAGAACAACTCGACCTGACCAGTCGACCGCAAGAGAAGAGTATCATCTTAAAGAAGAGCAGAAGAGCAAGTAGATTGAAGATATTACAAGTCTTTCAATACAATGTCGGTTGGCCACCCATGATGAACCAGAGCGCACAGAGAAATACTATTCTTTCCGGTCTCTCCATATGTGGCTCACATGCATTTCGAAACTAAAGTAGGAACATTTAGCTAACCAATTAAACATCTCTCAGTTTTACTAATATCAGCAATAATATCAGATATGAATTTGCACAACTAAGCTTGTTTAACTCGATGGGTGGAGCAGTGCTATTACGACACGAACCACGTAGGCTGATTGTGGTCATCATAAAATGGGGAAAACATAAGCATGATGAGTACAGTGTTGACCGTGGCAGTGGGATGGTAGATCTGAAGCTGCAAACCGTGCAAAGGGTAGTTAGCAACCGATGTTTTCTTTGAAATAACAACTAAGATTTGGTATGGACAAGAAAGTACGGTCAACAAGTGACAAAGAAATGCAATTATGCTGTCTCTCTATATGTCGCGACATGCATTTGGAAACTCAAGTGGGACCTTTAGCTAACCAATTAAATGTGTCGGTTAACTAATATCAGTATCATATCACAATCATATTTGAACAACTAAGCTTTCGAATTCTGAGTGTTGTGTTGTTTAGCTTGAAGGGTGGAGTAATGCTAGTACGACAGAAAGCACCTACGCAGATCATAGTAGAGTAGATAAAATGGGAAAACCCTAAGCATCAAGAGAAAAATCAGGAAAGTAGAACTAGCTGGACCAGTGGGTGGCGCACATGCTTTTTGAAACGAATATAGGAACATTAGGTGACCAATTAAACGTGCTCTGTTTTAGTGATATGAGCATCATATCATATTCGTATTTCAACACGTAAGCTTTGGGTTGAGGTCTTGAGGAGCAGTGCTAGCATGACACGAAGCACCTACGATGATGGTAGTGAATATAAAGGGGGGAAACCATAAGCTTTACGAGTATAGTGCCCGTGCCATGGCGGATCTGAAGGTGCAAACCGGACAAAGCTACTTCGCAACCAATGTTTGCTTTCAACTAGCCACTACGATTTGGTACGGACAAGAAAAGTACAGTAAACAAATTATGATCTATTTTCCGGGTGAGATCAATAACTTAAGCACATATGGAAGAGTACCACCTCTCTTGCGACGCCGTGTAGGCCTATGCTGATACGTTGAGGGTGCTGCGGGTGCGATGGCTGTCGGCGGCGGGGAAGAAGACTTTAGACGGCAGACGGCTGGGTCCGGGGATATATCCTGTTGCCGTGGACGAGGCGGACGTAGGAGCGGCAACGACAAGGTGGACGACGGCGCCGATGAAGCGAGAGGAGGCGATGAAAGGATCCTGGTCTAGCGCCGTGGATGAGAGACGTCCATCTCTTGCAGTGGACAACGGGGTAGGGGTAGCTGCTCCGGCAAGGTGGAGGATGGGGTGGCGGACGGAGGAGGCTGGCCGCAGTGCGGAGGTTGTCGTGCCGCCGACGGTGTATGAATGGGGAAATGGAGGGGAGGGGGGATCTCAAACTTTGGGACGCGCTTCTTTGAAATGGGGGAAAGTTACGAACTTATCCCCCGTTTAAAATTTCGGACATCGCGTCGGTTGGGGATAGGACGGTAATCTCGCATCTCCCAAATATTTGCTGGTAACTATTTCGGGCGAGGAGAGGGTGTTTTGCCGCCCACGGTTGGCGCCCACGGTGGATGAACGGGGCTGACAGGTAGGGCGGTTGTGTCACGTCTGATGGAAGTTACACATCTGCCCCTATTTAAAATATTAGCCTACATCGATTTCGGACGAGGAGAGTTTGTTTTGCCGCCCACCGTGTATGAATGGGGAAATGGAGGAAGAGACACATGTCTTTCGGACAAGCTTGAATCAAATGTGTTTTGCCGCCCACGTTTGGCGCCCACCGTGTCTGAATGGGCTCAGAGGCCGTCGTGTCACGTCTGATTGAAGTTACTAGTCTACCCCTATCGACAGCAGTGTAAATCCGGTCGATAAGGATGTCAAGTGTCAGGGGTAGACAGTAATTTCCATCTCGCAAACACTTGCTTCGGGCAGCCCACAAATTATAGTGGGTGTTTAGCCGCTTCGTTCAAAACTTGGGAGAATTAGCATTCACGTTTGCCTTGGGACCTGGCAAACTAAATTCAAATCCAATTTGTATTCGTTTACGAATATCCACAGATAATTATACGTTTTGTTATTTATTTCTTCAAAACCGCAACAAAGATTTATTCGACCTTTATATATGATTATGATTTAGAAATGCCGTGATCTTCGAATTCAGTAGGTTGGATACACTCTGAGTCAAACAGTTATTTCATCCAATACAATATGCTCACACGAAAAACAGTTCACCTTATGTCAATCATACAAGTACTGAGGATTACCTCGCCTAAAAAATTCGGATCATTACAACACATGGACAACATAGGGGGTCTTGCAACATAATCCATTCAGAGACATGACACAACATACAAGTACAATAATCTAATGACAATTTCAACTGGTATCTAAAGAAGAACCGGGATTACCTTGGGCTTCAGATAGCAGAAATAGCAAGACCTCCTCCGTCTTCAAATGCAACATTCTTACTTCCTCCAATTCTTGGGTTGCTTGCATTATGCGTGCCGCTAATTCCGTAATTTCCAGCCTCATGATAAAGATTACCTCATTCATGGCAGCCACACCATCTCTTTCTGCCTCTAGTAGAGCCTCAAGCACTATAATATCTGTGCTCAGACTGCTCTCCGGCGGTGTTGCCTCTGAACTGCTACCATCTGGTAACATGGATGGCGCACTGCTTCCACAAATAGATTCTGGGGTTGTACATTGTGTCCTAGTGTGAACGGCATCCTGAAAGGTTTCCATTGGACATCAGTAAGAGATAGTTATCGTATGATCCAGGCAGTAAGCTTACATGGTAAACGACGGACGAATTATTGCCGAGCATGGCAAACTATATTTAAATGGTTCGAAGCAATATCAGCCGAAAATAAATTAAAATGGTAAGATGAAACTAGGGATGTAAGTGGCAAATAAACGACATCCGCCAGTCCCATCTAGTTAGTTGCTACCTCCCTAGTTCATTTTCCTCAAAAAACAAAAACTCTTTTGAACTATCATACCACTAGTGGACTTTAATCGGGATTAAACGGGACCCACTTGACATCCCTAGTTGAAAGGGAGTGTACAACCGCTATATTTCAGTTGCCAAGGCATCTAAGCAGTTGAAATAATCTGAGAAAGCACTTAACAGTGTGGCCTCATATAAATTACGAAGACAGTCTTGTGATGAAGTTGAGAGGAAAAGTTAATGACTCAAATGAAATAGGCATGCATTTCTTTACGATAGTACAGCAGGCACTGCTGACATATTGGCCAACTCAGGTATAGCGTAACAACAAATAAGCATTCGAATCAAGCAATACAGCAAAGCAGACAACTGAACTATTTGTAATTCGGTAGGATTAAACGTTGAGGGCACAAGCCAAGAAAGCAGCCCACTCGCATTACATTTCACATGTACTAAAACACACTGGCTTACCATATGTTGCTGTGAAGCCTAGCTGCTATTGCAATGTTCTTTGAAGATATCGTCAGCATCCCGTGGTTGCAAATCTAGTTGTTGTAGTTTATTCTGCACCATCTATTTAGGTAAAATTAATTTTAATCGCATGCACTGGTCCGAATTGATCATCAATGGTTCATCTAAACTAATGAAAGAAGGGTGTGTGCATACATGAAAATATATCTGCTTCCCTCTATTTTTATGCTTGTTCGAGGTGCCAACCCCAAAAGAACAAATATTTTGCTTGATGGGGTTGGCAGCTCCATAATTAATAGAAGCATCAAATTAGTCATGCAACTTGGGAAGATCAATAACACACAAACAAGTAATGAATAGAGGCTCGGAGCAGTGATGTAATAGCTAGCATCAGAAAATGTAGGGTAAAACAAACAAAAAGCAGAGGAACCACATGCTAGTTTGCTGATGTGTAATTAAGCATAGAGAACATTAAGTAGTCTGATGGAACCAACAGGTGGCATCAGAACAAAACTAAAGCATATTAACTATATGTGCACTGGTATGTAATTTAGCACATGTAACATGTTCACTGCCAGAAGTATGGCCCTACAGGTGCAAGCAGATAACGCGTCTGATGAAAAACTGAATGATGCCCTGAAGAAATTCAAAGGTGCGGTGCTTATGCTAGGAAAGTGAACGTAGGCGCCGGCCGTTGGATAATAGTACCTGATTCTCGGCGGTGTATGGGTATCGTTGTCATACTTGATAGCTAAGGATCGTCGATGGTGCTCGTGTTGCAGTTGAGTTTGGGCCGGCTGTCGCCGTCACTGAAGCGGCTCCAGTGCTACGGTTGCGGCGCCAGTCGACATACAAGAAAGCTCATCTATGGTAAGTGAACAGTTGCACGATAAAGAGAAAAACCGAAGGAGTACAAATCGAAATAACCTGATGAGGCTGCGGCGTCGGTAAAGCAGGGCCGGTGGAGTTGAATATGGCGTCTGTGGAGCGGGTCCGGTGCAGTGGACGAAGGCTTTGGCGGGCGCGTTGTACAGTGCTTTCGGTGAGGTGGATCTGTTGCGGCGGACGAGGGCTTGTATGAAGGGCCAGCGAAGGGGCGGACGAGGGAGTCAGTGAAGGGCCTACGCTGTGGTGGACGAGGGCGCCGGTTAAGCAGATCCGGTGCGGTGGACCATGATGGCGGTCAAGGAGATCTGGAGCGGTGGACAAGCCAGTCGCTTAAGCGGCTCCGGTGAAGTGGTGAGTTGGCAGTTGGGGGTTCCAAGGTGCGGAAGGTAGATCCGGCGGGGTGTGAGGTCCACCGCTACGGCGGAGGACTAGATTCGGCGGCTTGCCGTGGTTGGGGGGGTCGGGGAGGGGAAGGGGAGGGGCTCTGGGGAAGAATGTTGGGGGCAAAGAGGGGAAAACAATGGAGTTACCAAAGCAGCCCTTTTCCGTTCATGTGGCAGGGGTAAAACAGGAATATCGTAGGGCTAAACTTTCAGGCGCGTGATATTTCGATGTGAGCGGGAAGTTTGAAAGCTTTTGGCGCCTAAAATTATAAGTATTCTGCTCTCGTACGACCGACTATGATATCATGGCCGACAATTTGTTTTTTTTGCACGCAAAAAAAATGTGCAAGTTTTGAAAATCATTGTCTCCAACTCGAAACTTAGATTGTCCATTCAATTCAAATATGGATCATTGAGCTACTATAAGCAAATAGCATCATACGGTCCAATTGAAATGAAATTCCAAATGTGTTTATCCTAAATATGATGACAAAAGCAAACATGTGTATGTGTATGAATAAAGTGGATGATTATAAAGTTTGAACATGGCCGTATGTGTATATCTCTAGGTTTGATATATGAATTTGAAATCACGAAATCCCGGCTTAAAAAATGTACCTCCGTTTAAATGAATTACAAAAGCTAATGATGGAGTCGAATTCCAAAATTCCAATCTTAGGTTTGTAATTCTGGTACATCAAGGTATATCACGCATGTTCAAAAGTATCGTTATCTCATAGTACAAACTGTGAAACAAATTGAACAACCATGAGTGCACAATATCTCAATTACGCTAAAGTCCCTCAAATATAGACACCTCACTCTTTATCTGAAGTCAACCCCCCCCCCCACCACCACACACACACATAGAGAAGTCTTTCTCTCCCCCAAACACCAACACACGAGCACATTAACACCCCTCTCTCTTGTAAAGTCCGGACCCCAACATAGGTCTCTATCACTTTCTCTCTCGGAGTCTCGGGCATGCACACATCTCTTCCCTCACTCTCTAGGTCTCCCGCTATATCTCTTACCCAAGCACACGCACTATGTAGAGTGTATATTTCCCATACACACAAAATGTCGCCCCCAAACGTCTATCTCCCTAGTTATGTGGTTCTCGCGCACTCACCTCACACACCACCCCCACTGCAAACAAGCACACTTTGTCTCCTTGTGCACCACTCTCCTCTTTCTATCTCTCCCACATGCGGACCTGCCCCAGCTCCTTCCCTGTATACATATATGTCGTGACTCTTTGCATAGCTCCCTAATGTATAATCGTTCTTGATTTTGCACATTGTTCTCTACACCATCTATTCTAGATCTCTCATGAAGTCCCTATCACACACACGATGACTCGCTTCCCTTGCGTCTCCGTTCATAGGCCAATTTCGGACAACATCAACATTGTCTCCCTATCTATACGCCATTAATGGACACAAACGACCCCTCTCGCCCCCTGTCTTCCTCTCTCTCTCTCTCTCTCTCTCTCTCTCTCTCTCTCTCTCTCTCTCTCTCTCTCTCCGTCGCTAGCTCTCTCTTTCTCTCGCTCTCACACCCCTCTCCCACACACACACTCGATGTCTCTTCCAAATAGTCTGCTCCCCCCCGCCCGCACCCATGCTATCTCGCTACTACACATGTCACACCATTCCCCTCCCCTTCTACTAGGTTTACATCATCAGTGGTCTCTCTACTCCACATACACTCTCTCCCTCTCACACACAAACACGTGCAGAAACACACACAGACACGCACAAACACCCATTTATCTGGATCCTCATCTCTCCTCATGTCCGCATGTGTATCTCACACACTCACTCTCTAATTATGTATATGTGTCTCCACGTTACACAACACAAAGCCCCATGTACATGTCTCTCTCTATCCTCCACACACATAGACAAAAAGAATCTGTTATCATTGCCTCAGTCTCTAACATATCACACACGCACACTCTCTCTCTCTCTCTCTCTCGCAAACACGCTCAACAAGGGTTTCCCCGTGAATAACTTACCGTCTATTCATCAACAGTCGTGGCAGTATGGCGAACACGAGACGTGAAAAAGAATAAATCTACACGTGCTTAGACCACCTAGTATGACTACTAGGACTAGAGAAAGCCAAAAAGCGCGCCGCCGTCACCCCCTCCTTGTCGGCGACGGGAAAATCTTTGTTTTACACAGTCTAGAAGTCATTGTGCTAAGGCCCCACATGCCGAGGCGTTGAATAGAATGTAGATGCTAGTTTACGGAAGCAAGTATCGATAATACGTTTGTATCTCCATACTTATATTTCTTCTCTTATAAAAAACTGAGTTGGTGATGATGGTACGTGTGCCATCTTGCAATATAGACCGTCCGATCTATATCTGACGGATGGAAATTAAACTAAAAGATACCCGCACCCCTCTCCACATTTGCAGACAAGGCCTTCCCTCGTTCATCCTTATCTCCAACAAACCTCATTGTTGAGCAATTAAGAAAGGAAGCCTCTGGAACAAACTGGCCTGGTGGCCGCTGCCAGCGTCGTCAATCCCCATGCCTCCGCTCAGTCCGACCACCAAACACCACCACACCCCACTCCTCTTCACCTTATCTCATATTTCTCGAGATATCATTAGTATTTACACATGGGATTACTCCCGCAAGGGTCAATCACATCAAGTGTTTTATAAAAAAATGCATCTTGATGTTCCGTGCAATGCACGGATCTTGCTAGTACTCCTACACAAGACTAAGTTGGTGATGCTGGTGTGTCTGCCATCCGTCGTTTCGGACCATTAGATCTACATCTAACGATTGTGAGGTAAGTTTTTGCCTTTTCTCACCAACATCCCACTTGTCTACCAATTTGCAGAAAAACCCATAATTAGTATCTTAAAACCAACCACATCCCTCCCTGACCTCACCAAAACAGTCCAAGGAATATATTCTAATTGAAACATAATATATCTCTAGTGACATATGTATATCAAAATTAGAGTGTTTTGTACCAAGTTTGTGAATAAGTATTATTCTAATTATGATTCATTGCAACGGACATGAACATTGCTAGTATTTCCAACCATGCATTTTTTCCTAGTATTCCATAGTTTCGAGTTTTCCATCAAGATATTAGTCACTCATGGTTGATATTTACTTTCAATCATGTACACATATGCACTATGTAACTAGCCTTGCTTATTGGCTTCCAAAGCTTAACTTTCACTCCTACTTACAATATGTAGAGTATTTAACAAAAAACTACCACTTTCAACCAGCCCTAGGAAGAATCTATTGTACAAAAAATAGCAAAAACATACCCAAAATTTCTTAATCCACGCCAAAAACTACCTAGTACTCCTACCGATTAGGTTCGTTTAAACCCATTTATGACAGGGTTGGCCCACACGTTCGTGCTGACGAGGCAGCTTAAACCAACACATTTTGTTTGACCGTTGACACGAGGGACCCACATCTGACCTTCTATCCTGTTATTCCCCCTCAAATCATTATTTTTCTTGAACATTACTTCAAACAGTACAGATGCGTGTGCGTCGGTGGCGCCGGTGATGAGCGAGTTGGGCCGGACGCCGGACGGGCCGGATGCCGCGCTGGCCTCCGCACGGGTTGGCAGGCTGGCCCGAGCGTGACTCACGAGCGAGCAAGCCGCCGCGCTGGCCTTCGCTCGAGCCAGATGGCTGGCCTTAGCGCGGCGCGCGCAAGCAAGCCGCCGCGCTGCTGTGCCAATCTAGCTAGCAAACCTTGCAGAAAAGCAGCTGGACGGAGCTATCTTGGCTAGCTAGCGGCCGCGAGCGCTGGACGGAGCTGGCATCCAGGCTGCCGCAACATGGGCTCTGCACCGCCTGCGGTTTTGACCTCGCCTTCTGCCGGCGGCGGTAGCTGCGTCCCATGGCCGAGGATGACTAGGTGGACAAGCCAGAGGTAGGAGGTCACTCGAGGATTTTTGTTGGTAAGAGCATGTACAATGGTTGATAAGGTAGTCTTATCTTATGTCTGCCACGTATGCAAGTGGTAGTAGTTTCTTGGCATTTTAGTGGTTTCTTGCATTATTAGAGCAAGTACAATAGAGCTGAGTCAGCGGGCTATAAGAAATAAACTAGTATATTTCTGCTTAGTTGGAGGAAAGAGAAGAGGAGAGAGAAGGTAAGAGGGCTCTTCGTGAAGAGCCAGCTCTAGCACGTGCTCCTAGGCACTTTGTGAGAATGAGAAGTGGGCCACATAATAAAAAAGTAGTACACTCTTTTGATCTATTATTGTACATGTTGGCTATAAGATGGGCTGTAGATGACATGGCACTGGCTTATAGCCAGCAGCTGGCTATACTATTAACCATGCTCTTAGGGGTTTCCTGTAAGGAACAATGTACGTACTACTAGCAACAAAAGGCGATTCTAGGTTGCGTTGTACTCCAATGAGTACTATTAGTGGTCGCGGGAGTGTATACCTCGTTTTGTGGGTTCAATCCCGGCCGAACGCACGGCGGCCTTTTAAAAAAAGTACTACTACACTTCGCTGCGAGCCAATATTTTACACGGGTAGTTTGAGTTTTGAAGTCAAACAGACGTGCGGCCCCACAATCTGGGTGCACTAGACAACCTAGCCACGTGAACGGGTTTTCCTTCCTAGCATCCCGTGGCTCGCGTGCTCTCCCTAGCCGCACCTCGCTTGCAGCTTCCAGCTAGTAGCATATTTAAACTAGAGCCTCCCAATTAAGCCCGAGGAGCCGGAAAAGCTTGGCGGGGCATTGGGAACTGTGCAATATGGCTCTGTACGTAAAGTTCTCTACTACTACTCTGTAGCTTGTGGCGTTGCACGCATGGACTTCACTCCATTATCGGCTCTACTATAAAAGAAATTCCTCTTGACGTGTTTTTTTTGAAACGGAGGCAAAAGCTTTGCTTCATCTCATTCATAAAGTTCGACGAGATCCATTACACCTCCACAAATGGAAGTGAAAAGCCTGGTCTCGCTGTATCAAATAACTCAAATGTTCTGCCCCCACAGTAACCGTCGCTGATAAACAGGCTGCTAGTGTGTGCGTGAGAGGAGCGGCTGAGTAGGCCAGCTACGTGAGAGGAGCGGCTGAATAGAGCACCGAGAGTACCCACTAGGCCACTACGCAGGTGTACTTCCCCTGCATTGATAGTACAGCGATGGTTCTAGAGAACAGTAGTACCCTCCACTTCTAACTGTAGCTCCTTGGCCCTGAGATTCAAGAGTTCAAAACTGGTGCACTATACTAGACTAGACTAGAAGTACAGTACATCGCACTACTAGTTGAGAAAAGTAGTACTAGTACTGCTACAGTACGAGTACGTACTCCTCCGTCACATAATGTAAGACGTTTTTTCATACTAGTTGGCGTGTACAAAAAATGGCAAAAACATACCCAAAATTTCTTAATCCACGCCAAAAACTACTACCTAGTGCCATAAGGCTAGTATAATGCAATCCCATAACGTTCCATAATGTTCCATAATGCTAGTACTAGTAGTAAATAATAGCCTCACCCCTTCGCTGAGGAACGATCTACAGTTGGAAGGGACGAGGCCCTGCAGTTACTACACTCTTATCTCCTCCTCGCCAGTTCCCCTCCCCCCGAAGAGAAGGCAGTTCGTCGCTGCTCCCATGGATTCGCCAGGCGGTTCTCCTCCTCGTCGGGGCTAGGAGACCTTGGATGATGATCCTCTGGGAGAAATCGCACGCCGCTCCGACGTCCTCACCGCCGCAAGACTCGGTGCTTCCTGCACCAACTTTTTCAAGACGCTGCTTAAACAGGCTTGGGAAAAGGCCATGCTTGTTGGTCTTCCATGCGTCCTCGAGGAGAAGGTTCTTCTATGGGACAATCCTTCGAACAGTCCACCGCTCCCTGGCCATGGTTGCACGTTGACTCCGCTAGAGTTGCCGACGTTGAGAGGTAGTCGGATTTTGTCCGATGAGCCGGTCAGTAATGGAGTTTGATCATGTAGTACTTAGTTATTCCATTTCCATCCCGTAATTTCTCCGCTGCCGACCGTCTTATATATAGGTCTGGGTCGGTGCCAACGAAGATTGGCTTGCATACCTCCGGCCGGATACCACCATCATTTTGCACAACATCCACAGGAGTGCGGCCGTTCCGGTAGACCCCTTCTCCACCATTGGGATCGGCCTTCCGGACTGGCTGGGCTTGAATACGTATGATGATGCCTACATGAGATTGAAGAAGATAGCAATTGCGGACCCGCCGACAAAGCGACGCGGCTACGACGATTACTATCTCATCGCGGTGTTCGACATAAGGATTGCCATCAATGCAAGAGGCAGTAACGGCAGAGGCTGGCGCATGTTGGCGGCGGCAGATTTGTACCCCTACACGTTCGAAGATGCCGTGCGCCATCTAGGCCGCATCTTCGCGGTCACAAGCCAGGGGACTTGTTTCATCTGGTTGCCATCCTACGGTACGGGAGATTACAAACAGAATGCACAAACCATCATTTGCATCCCTAACGGTACTCCATTATTTTGCAGGGACCAGTCATCCCCCGATCAAAATAAGATCGCCGATCCTGGATGTGCATTTGCATCCGCGATTCGGTCTAACCTGGAACCTTGTAGATGACTTTGGCATATTGGGATCAACTATCTTAGCAGTCGTTACCCATGGTACCACTGATGTGCAACATGGTCACACAATCTACCACGATCGGACCGTCACCATCTACCCAGGTATTCCATTTTTTAACCCTCTCGCCTTCTCTTTCATTGTTGTACTAGTAGTATACTTTGTAGTACTAGTAGGAGTACTTTTTACCTTGGAGGACGCGTATAGCTAGCTAGGCCCTTGAAGACTTGAACCCACTAGCTGCCACCATTTTTGTTTTTCCATGTCTTACTATCTCATCCATGTAGCCAAGAGTGGCTATATATAATAAGCCGGTTATTTTACTTCCTCTATACCGGAGTAGTACTATTTGCTGCACAGTATTAGTGACCGCCATATTTGAGCACAACATTATTATGCATGGACCTTGACTATGTACGTCACCATGTGTCTAGATCTGGGATGCCGCGTGTACCAGATGAACGGCGCCGAGTTCGACCCCCGTGATGCTACGTGGGTGCCGAGGAACACTCTTGGAGAGTACTCGCTTTTCATCTGGGACAACTACCCCATTGTGAAGCGGATGCCACCTTCCGTGCAGGACACGGAAGGCCTGCCGTTCATGAAGCATGGTTGTGTCTTCAGTGTGCACCGCCGGATGAACGACATGCTGGGACACGCTATCCCTGATTTATGCCGCTTCAGCTTGGATGAGTCTCCATCGTGTGGAACCGGACTAGAAAGCTGCGACAATGATTCCCGTTGCCCACCGCTATGGATCGTGCCATCCATGAAGAACACCGGTGACTGGAACCTGGAGGAGGACATGTAGCCCATCTATAACGTGTAAGTGGAGTACGGTAATTGTGAACGGTAGCGCTGTGAATATATGTAGACTAGTCGTGCACAAATTTATCACATGAATTGGAGATGAACTTGTGTGGCATACTGGCATTTGTCCTTTAGAATTTATTACTAGTAAATGTGTTATGTGTACGTGCAACTTGTGTGGTTGTTGCACGGGCTCCAACACGCTCTTTGAGAAAAAAAGGTGGCACAGCTTTGGATATACGTGATGTGGCGGCATCATACAGTAGCATCGTTCGGTATAGTTGTAGTACACTCCTACTAGGACGACAACTCCTATAAAACCTTGCGCTTGGCTCTTTGCCTCTTCGGGAGGTTCAACAGTTCGTACTCGTGTGAACCTTGCACTTGGCTCTTCGCCTCTTCGGAAGGTCCAACAATGATGATACTACAGTACAATATGCTTCTGGCAATCTGACACCGATTGAACTGCTCCACGTCCACCATGAGGGTGAGGGCGAGGGCGAGGGAGAGGGAGAGGGAGAGCGCGCTGTATTCAAAACCATCTCCTCGTCCTGCGAACCACCGCGCGCGTGGGCAAGGGAGAGGCATAGTAAGCAAGCTTCTCCTTGTTCGGCGAGTTGACGAGACACATCAAAGAAGTACTAGTACTAGTACTAGTAGTCCATACTGCGTCCTTTCCGATTAATATGGCTTAATTTGAAACGAGAAAAATACACTGCGGTCAACGTACGTAACAATACGCTCTTTACGGTCACTATATATAGTTTTACGGCGATTATACGATCACTAGCTCATCATAGAGCACCGTATTGCACCCTACTGACCGGCCACATAGTCGACGTGGCACTTTGTTGACTGGTTAAATTGTCACCTGGTTTCTGGGTTAAACAAAACTTTACGCAGGCGCGACATGAGTCCAACCCTTGCGCGCGAACCGCCCTGGCTGTGTATGTGAGTGCATGCACGTGTCCTCCCTCGGTCTTCCAACAAAGAGTGTACATCGGCTATAAAACAAAGAGTGTAGTACATGATGTACATCTACACTTCCAATGCATTTAGCCTTTAATCTATATCGATATTGATTGACTAATGCACCAACTTGTGCTGTAGGTATAGGATACATGTCTATCCTTAATTACAGCATGCAACGGCCTTCATTTAATCTTCTTATCTCAATGGTCGCATGCACACATAAGTCTGCTACATTTGGGCGTTAATTATGCCTTGGTCAATGTGTAAATCTCTAAATGTACAGTCTTTCACGGACGTAGGGAGTAGGTTCAGCACTTGAGCGTGAGCGTGTGTTTTGCGTCGTGTGCTGTGTGCCGCATGGGTGCGTGAGTGTTGCGTGCGTCCATGTGTACGTGTGAGTGTTGCATGTTGCATGCATGCATGCATGCATGGGGCTTACTCCCTCCCATTGACATGTTCATATTTCAAGCTTCCTCTGTTCCCTCCATATGGTGATACTCCCTCTGTTCCCAAATAGTACGGAGTAAAAGCCTCCCTCTGTTCCCAAATACGGAGTATTTGTCTTTCTACAGATTTCAACAAGTGACTAGGTACGGAGCAAAATGAGTAAAGTGAGCGTAGAGGCATAGGGATACTGTAGAAAGGAAGTCCTCGAGATCCATTATTCCCCATCTCGGTCAGAGAGAACTATTCAACTAGTCTTCGCAGTGAAGTGACAATACACGCTGCAGCAGATGGGACACGTAATTAATAAGCTGAACCAGCGTGTTGGTGTTACTAAATCAGCCTTACCTAGTACTGCCATCATGTTTGCCAGTAGAGCATGCTTCCGCAAATACACCTACGCACCTCTGTCCTCCATTAACTGACATATGGGCCCTGTTGTGGTAGACCCACATGTCATCGGTGTAACTATTTACACTCCGAAGGACGGTATATCCTGGTAGTAGTACTAGTAGAATTGAGATTGAATGCACTTTCTTCCTCGTCTTCCACTCTTTTTCCTCCTCTCTTCCCCATCGTCGGCCGCACACCATGTACCCCCGCTCACTGCTCGCCCGCCCGCGCCATCTTCCTTGGTAGCTCGCGCGTACCATACCCCCCCCCCCCGCTCACTGCTCGGCCACACGCGGAGAAGCTTCTTCGCTCGCCCGCCCGAATCCACTTCCCCGCTGGCTCGCAGGCACCGAAAACCCCAATGGCAGAACCGGCTAACACGCAGAGCCGCGATTGGAATTCCCTCCCCGATGTTCTCTTGGAGCAGATCTGTAGTCGTATGGACCTCTCAGCACCGTCCGTCTGGCCGCATGCTCGGTGTCTTTGTACCGTCTACTCGTCTGCAACCGGCCGGCTCTTTTCAAGACACCCTGCTTGCTGATGCCCGATCCTCGCAGGTGGCCCAGACACCGACTTGACGATCCTACGGAGGTTGCCGTGGTGCCCATCGACATGCTACCACTACCCGTCCACCTGTCCTTCATGCGCGGCCACTACTGGGCGGGCATGAAGGCCAACTGGATCGTCCTCATCCACCACACCGGTAGTCCGTGGCGTCTCGTGGATATCTACACCCAGCGAGAGATCACCCTTCCATCGTTGGATACCGCCGCCATCGAGCCTCGCGGCCCGCCGGACACTCCTGCCTACTAAGCACGAGACGCGTCAAGCTTTTGGCTCGACCTCTGTTTGCAGAAAGTTGTAATCTGCGAAGTGCCCACACCATCAGAAGACTACATGGATTACAAGCTCATTGCCTTGTTCAACATGGGATTAGTCTGTCTGGAATCCGGTCGCCATACATGGTTATGGCTCATCATCAATCTTGTTGAGGCAACATTTCTGTCTGATGCTATAGTGCACGATGGCATCGTTTACGCGGTCGACGCACAGATTGGCTGCCTATACTGGTGGAATCTATCGTCGTGTAATTGTTCTATCTCATCTCATCTTTACCTTATGAATACGACTGCCTGTTCATTTGTTACAAATTTAGAATGCATAGCATGTCTATAACCACATCATTGCTATATGTTCCTCTCATTTCCTAGATTTTTATGGCCACACATGTTATTGTTAAAGTTGATATGAGAACAATTGGCATCTAATGATTGTTAGAATACATATTATGAGCATAACATCATGATTTCTATATGTTACTCTCGTTTACAAGATTTTTATAACAACGCATGTTATTGTTTAGAGTTGATATGAGAACAGTAGTAGTAAGTGCTATGGTAGAATATGAGTAGGCGCTGTCATAGCTGTTTTCCTCTCATTGTTACATGATGTTTGAACCATGACATATTGCTAGAATATGAAAGCCATTGGCTAATTTTTTTAACTTGGGGTATGATTATGACCACGGCATTGCAATTCTCTGTCTATGATATGTGTCACTGTTATAATAATCTTAATTCCACACATACTCTGAACATGATTGTTTATTTTTGTCCTTTTGGTCTCCAATTTGAATTGTTGCAGCAGACGCAAATGCGCTGGCCTTCATGATTCGAGGACCTGGAATCATACCAGCCGATGGGTGGTGGTTTATCGCTCGTTCAGCTGACGGCGGTCATTTGATGCTCATTCGCACGTGCCAAATTGACCAAACCATTACATCAAACCACATGCAGTACAATGCGTGGGGCGTTCGTGACATTGATGGCTATGGCTGCTTCGTGTTCGAGAAAGATCCCAGCTCCGTTGGGCCAGGCGTATTCAACTGGAGGCGGGTTTACAGCCTCAGCAACCACTCCTTGTTCCTCGGGCTCAATTATCCAATCATCCAACCAATCATCGATCATATCACCGGCGATGATTACTGTGCTATGCAACTTCCATTCGTGAGGGGGGGGGGCTGTGTTTACACATCATACCATGGGTTTCATGAATCACCATATCCAGAGATTCGTCGACACAACTTGTTGCCAGATAATCTTCAGTGTGTGAAAGGCATCAAGCTTCCATGCGATGGATGGCTTTTGCAAACCCGACATGCGGCGATGTGGTTCATGCCAACAACAAATATGCACAACTTGATTCATGCTGATATCTAGACTGAGCCATGTATTCTGCTGCTCTAGCACGACCCTCTTTTGTTGGATATTATGTACTGTTGTTAGTTTGAAGCACTCCTCTGGTTTGAAGGATAGATACCTTCCTGGGATCAAGTGCATCCTAACTCACCTGCGTAGGATGTACTGATAATGATGATGGAGATGCTGTGCAGAAGCCATATATATATATATCAGTTAGGCTTCAAGTGCGTACTTGTTAGTTAAACCTATGTATAAATTGTGACACTAAATACGACTAGTAAGTAGTACAGTAGCAGTACTAGTATACGTCGGTCAAATTATTCATCATGTCCACACATTGAATTGACGTGACAACACGCTGCGCGTGAGGTGACACAAGAATCCCGGCGACGTGTTCGGGTATTCTGGACTTCAGATTTGGAGTACCACTTATCTGTCGAAATCTTTCATCATTCACTTAAAACAGTCGATTGATCATACATTGAGTACCATATAACTGGAATTACCGATGCAAGTCGAAGAAGGATTGGTCGGTGCTGCCGGCTGGCGTCAAGTTTGATCCCACAGATAAGGAGCTGATCGAGCACCTTGAGGCCAAAGTGAGTGCTGACAACGCGAGATTTCAGTCTCTCATCGATTTGTTCATACCAACCATCGACAGCGAGCACGGCATATGCTATACCCAACCTGAGAAACTTCCAGGTAAGACACCGATCGGCCGTCTACTTGCACAAACATATTCCTTTGTTTATAGCTCTATTTTTCTTTTTAGACGTAGACCTGGTGAAGCAATTACAATTTGACAGTTAATAAAAAGTGAAACAAGTGACTGCAACATGCCAAAGATGTTATGAAAATGCCAACTAGGTACACTAAAACATGTATTCCACAATACTGCAGGTATCACACTGAGTGGCCTAAGGAAGAATTTCTTCCAGCGCAATTCTAGGGCGTTCAAAAGGGGCACGTGGACGCGTCGCAAGATACAGTCGGAGTGCGGCATGCACGCGATGTGGCACAAGACCGGCAATACCTTGCCGGGATGGTCAACGGCCGGCAGACGGGCAGGAAAAAAGGTTCTGGTGCTGCACACCAACAAGAACTTCGACCAGCAGAGGACCAATTGGGTGATGCACCAGTACCACCTCGGGGACCTGGAGCAAGAGAAGGAGCGGGAGCTGGTCCTCTGCAAGATTTTCTACCAGACGAACACTAGGGCCAGGAGTAAAAAGATTATAAGTTAGTTTGGTATTGGTAGTTGTACTACCTTGTCGTCCGCAAGTTGGTATTGTTTATAACGATCTTTTGGTATGAACTTGCATTTGCTTCCAACCATCATGCTGAGGGTCGACGTGGATATAAAGCTGAATCATTTGTTTCGAAATGAATTTTCAGGCACCTGATTTTTATTTGATGGGTAGCATAAGCACCCGCCGTTCGAATTCCCAGTTCTCCAATTTTTTCGAAACAAGTTCATGCACTTATTATCACGATAAAAAAACAATATCCGTGCTGCATCCCAGTTATCAGTCTGTACTTGCAGAATTCTCTCGTTTATTGAGCACGTATATTGCTTTTTCAGGTCGAGCAAGTTTCAACTGGGCTGTAGACTGCCCAGGGTTGGTTTTGTTTTTAACAGGCCCAGCCCATGACAACAACGGGGCACAAAGATCCAGCAGGTATCTACTGGCCTCTGGCCCACCAGCGTTAGTTATATTTTGTCTTACAACATCCACAGGCAGTTCTTTTTACTGAATCAAACACACAACCCAGTTCTATTTTCCTCTTGAAACGCATGTCCTACATCCGTTTTCTAATCTCTACCTATAGTTTTAGTAGTTCATATACACGTATCATTATATTGAAAACACATAAAATTCCCTTTTCATATTTACATCCTTATTTTTGTTGTTTTTTCCCACCCAACGCTGATTTTTTACCACTGGTTTTCCCTTAAACAAACTCAATTGTCCCACGTCTTATTTGCTTACAAAAACAAAACGATTTTTTGGCAAATCAATAAGTTCTTAAAAAAATGTTTATCATTTCGGGATTACAACAGTTCGGACTCCACCGAAATATGCAAAATAAGGTTGAACTTTTTGACCGTGGTCCTGGGCAGAAAATGGGCTGTAATAAATTACTTAAGAATTAGCAAATGGGCTGCAAATTATAAAGAATAGCAAATGGGCTTTATGTTGTCTGCCACAGATTTGGAGGCTGACTTGTGGGCCTACTATGTTCATGCGTACACAAGGTTTCTCAAAAAAGAAACTTAGTCAACAATCGACTCTACCAGCGTCAGACCGTTAGATGTCAATCTAACGGCAATCGTCCTTCTTCAGTCTCTGATCTTCCTGCCCAGCCGCCCAAACTAGCGCCGTCAGAACCGCCTGCTCCCGCCTCCCATGGCCGGCAGTGCTGCCGGGCAGGCCTCCCGGCCCCATCAAACACGCATCCCTGGCCTGTCTATCCCTCTACTCACCCACACCTCCTGTTATTTTCCGGCGATGACAGCCGAACCAGTCAACCCTCGTACTCTCCACCGCGTGGGCAGCCACTGCCGTGTCTTCCCCGGCTCCGTGTCGTTCCCTTCGTAGGCCTCGCCGTCGTCCACCGCCCTGGTGCTCTCGGCGCGGCGTGGTCAATGATCTCCATCCAACGGCTGTAGTGCTTCTTCAACCTCTGGTCTTCCTGCCCCAGCCGCCCAAAGCAGCGCCGGTCGTGCCGCATGCTCCTGCCTCTCGTGGCCGGCTGTGCTGCCGCAGAGGCCTCACCGTCCCCATACTACTCCCACCGCTGGCCGGGCCATCCCTCCACTCACCCACTCCCCCTGTTATTCTGCGGCGACGGCAGCCTCACACCGCAGCCGAACCAGTGAACCCTCATACTCCTCTCCGCGTGGGCATCCACTGCCGCCTCTTCCCCGGCTCCGCGTCGTCCCCTTCCTAGGCCTCGCCGTCGTCCATCGCCGTGGTGCTCTCGGTGCGGCGTGGTCAATGTGGTCAATGACCGACTTATATCGGAAGAGTACTGTACGTGGAGAGGCTAACAGCTGGGTCCACGGCAGTCGCAAGGAAGTGCCTCCTTATTACGCGCAAAATAATTATTCCTCCACCTGACAGCAGGGACCCACCGGACGGGCCACCAGTATTTCATGAGAAAAAGTTTCCCCCTGACTGTTGGGACCCACCGGACGGGCCACCGTATTTCGCGAAAAAAACGTTTGCCCCTGACAGCTGGGACCCACCGGACGGACCACCGTATTTTGCGAAAAAAGGTTCCCCCCACTGTCAGCTCGGACCCACCGGAAGTGCCTCCTTATTACGCACAGAAAAATGAATACTCCCCCTGCTAGCTGGGACCCACCATGGTGGGAGGCTGACTTGTGGGCCTACTAAGTTGACGGGGACGGAGGGCTTTGTCAACTTAATCAATATGAACGATTCTAGCTCCAGTGACCGTATGATGTCCATCCAACGGCCGTCGTGCTTCTTCAATCTCTGCTCTTCCTGCTCCAGCCGCTCAAACAAGCGCCGGCGGGACTGCCTGCTCCCTCCTCCCCGCGGCCGGCTCTGCTGCCGCGCAGGCCTCACTGCCCCACCGTACTCCCATCGCTGGCCTAGCCATCCCTCTACTCACACACACCTGCTGTTATTCTCCGGCGACGGCAGACGAACTAGTAAACCCTCGTACAGTCGTACTCCCCTCTGCGTGGGAAACAACTGCCGAGTCTTCCCTGCCTCCGTGTCATTCCCTTCCTAGGCCTCGCCATCGTCCACCGCCCTGGTGCTCTCGGCGCGGCCTGGTCAACGTGGTCAACGACCAACATGCATCTGAAGTGGACTGTACGTGGAGAGGCCGACAGCTGGGTCCACGGCCGCATGCAAGGAAATGCCTCCTTATTACGCACAAAATAATGATTCCTCCACCTGACATCAGGGACCCACCAAAAGGGCCTCTGTATTTCGCGAAAACAACATTACCACCGCTGACAGCTCGGACCCACCAGCTATATCTTCGCACGCAAGGAAGTGCCTCCTTATTACGCACAAAAAAAATGAATACTCCCCCTGTTAGCTGGGACCCAGCATAGTGGCAGGCTGACTTGTGGGCCTACTAAGTTGACGGGGACGGAGGGCTTTGTCAACTTAGTCAATATGCACGATTCTAGCTCCCGTGACCGTACAATGTCCATCCAACGGCCGTAGTGCTTCTTCAACCTCTGGTCTTCTTGCTCCAGCCGCCCAAACCAGCGCCGGTCATGCCTCGTGCTCCTGCCTCCCGTGGCCGACTGCGATGGGGCGGAGGCCTCACCGCCCCCTACTACTCCCACCGCTGGCCAGGCCATCCCTCTACTCACCCACACCCCCTGTTATTCTGCGGCGACGGCAGCCTCACACCGCAGCGAACCAGTGAACCCTCGTACTCTTCTACGCGTGGGCATCCACTGCCGCGTCTTCCCCGGTTCCGCGTCGTCCCTTTCCTAGGCATCCCCGTCGTCCACCGCCCTGGTGCTCTCGGCGCGGCGTGGTCAACATGGTCAAGGAACGGCTTCCATCGGACGTGGACTGTATGTGAAGAGGCTGACAGCTGGGTCCACGGCCGCAGCAAGGAAGTGCCTCCTTATTACGTGCAAAATAATTATTCCTCCACCTGACAGCGGGGACCCACCGGACGGGCCACCGTATTTCGTGAAAAAAACGTTCCCCCTGACTGCTGGGACCTACCAGCTACACCTTCGCATGCAAGGAAGTGCGTCCGGGCAAAAAAACAAAATGATTCGCCCCCTGACTGCTGGGACCCACCAGCTACTTCTTTGCACGCAAGGAAGTGCCTGACAATCGGGACCCACCTGGTCGAAGCGTACGTAGCATTGTCATTCTGGTCGCGAACGTGCACGTACATATATACTGGTGGATGTAGAGGCACGCACGTGTCGTAGTAGAGGCGCGTACGTGTCGTAGTAGAGGCGCGCACGTAGCATGTACACGTACGTACAGCGGCTAGGGTGCAAGAAAGAAAATACGGCCACGTATGTGTACATACGGGCGGGGTCTCGAACGCCTACTCGCGCATACATACGGCCAGGGCTCGTGTACATGGCTGGGTCGGAACGGAGAAACAACGTCGTCGTCGTGTTCATGGGGAGGCAACGGAATCCGTCGTGTTCATGGGGAGGCAACGGAATGCGTCGTGTTCATGGGGAGGCAACGGAACGCGTGGGAGCCAATAGGATGGGTCGGAACGGAATGCGTGGTCGTGTTCATCTGGAGGGCTTGGACGGAACAGGTGATGGAAACGAGGCCTGGCGTACCGCAGAACGGAGGAAACGGACCTCCTACGGTCAAAACGGGGGTCCTCTTAATCGGGAGGGGTGTGGCGTACCGCAAAACGGAGGAAACGGACCTCCTACGGTCGAAACGGGGTCCTGTTGATCGGGACGGGTGTGGCGTACCGCAAAACGGAGGAAACGGACCTCCTACGGCTGAAACGGGGGTCCTGTTGATCGGGAGGGGTGTGGCATACCGCAAAACGGATGAAACGGACCTCCTACGGTCGAAACGGGGGTCCTGTTGATCGAGAGGGGTGTGGCGTACCGAAAAACGGACGAAACGGACCTCCTACGGTCGAAACGGGGGTCCTGTTCATCGGGAGGGGTGTGGCGTACCGCAACACAGGACTCCACGGGATACTGTTCATCTCCACCATCGACCTCCTCCAGCCTCCACGGGCTCCTGTTCATCCAGCCTCGACCGTGCGCTACTCCACCGGCTACTATTCAACCACCCCTCCACCGTCTACTGTTCATCCAGCCCTCCACAACACGGGGTCCTGTTCAACCACCCCTCCATGGGCACCCCTCCACCGTCTACTGTTCATCCAGCCCTCCACACCACGGGGTCCTTTTCATCCAGAGGCAACGCCACCGCTCACTGTTCATCCAACCCCCCCCCCCCCCCCGCAACGCTCACTGTTCATCCAATCGATTAGCTTCAGTTAGCAGCAGTAGTGAAGGAATCGCTCGATCGGGTTCAGTTAACAGCCATCGATTGATCGCTCGGGTTCAGTAACGCGTAGCTTGCAGTGCAATCGCTCGGGTTCAGTTAGAGCCCAATGCCTCGCTCGGGTTCAGTTAGAGCCAACGCCTCGCACACACGCGCGTACATGTACGAGAGAAACGCGCATCGCTCGGCCCCCGACCTCCCATCGTATCCGGGAACTCCCCGAAATTTTCCTCGCCCTTGCTTCTACCACGGTTTTTTCCGTCATGGACAGCCCAAAGAATGTCATGCAGCTGCGTCTCCGGCCCGCCCAGGACGAAAAGCCCATTTTCTGTCATGATTTTTTGTCATAGAAGTAGGAGCCCACCACATCTATGATGATACCGGGTTTTGTCACAATTATCGTCATAGAAGTGTCATATGTATGACAGGAAAAAAATTCGTTCGGCCCAAAATGTCACGGATGTGTCTTTTTTTGTAGTGTATAAATGTATGAAAGCTCAACAAAAGAAAATAAGTGGGTGTGCATCCAACTTGCTTGCTCACGAAGACCTAGGGCATTTGAGGAAGCCCATCGTTGGAATATACAAGCCAAGTTCTATAATGAATAATTCCCACTAGTATATGAAAGTGACAAAATAAGAGACTCTCTATCATGAAGATCATGGTGCTACTTTGAAGCACCAGTGTGGAAAAAGGACAGTAGCATTGTCCCCTTTTTTTGGCCTTTCTTTTTTCTATTTGGCCTTTTTTGGCCTTTCTCTTTTTTTTCATGGGACAATGCTCTATTAATGATGATCATCACACTTCTATTTATTTACAACCCAATGATTACAACTCGATACTAGAACAACATATGACTCTATATGAGTGCCTCCGGCGGTGTACCGGGATGGGCAATGAATCACGAGTGGCATGTATGATAAATTATGCATGGTGGCTTTGCCACAAATACGATGTCAGCTACATGATCATGCAAGGCAATATGACAATGATGAAGCGTGTCATAATAAATGAAACGGTGGAAAGTTGCATGGCAATATATCTCGGCATGGCTATGGAAATGCCATAATAGGTAGGTATGGTTGCTGTTTTGAGGAAGATATAAGGAGGTTTATGTGTGATAGAGCATATCATATCACGGGGGTTGGATGCACCGGCGAAGTTTGCACCAACTCTCAAGGTGAGAAAGGGCAATGCACGGTACCGAATAGGCTAGCAATGATGGAAAGGTGAGAGTGCGTATAATCCATGGACTCAACATTAGTCATAAAGACCTCACATACTTATTTCAAAAATCTACAAGTGATCAAAAACCAAGCATTACGTGCATGCTCCTAGGGGTATAGATTGGTAGGAAAAGACCATCGCTCGTCCCCGACCGCCACTCATAAGGATGACAATCAAAGAACACCTCATGTTTCAAATTTGTCACAGAACGTGCATGCTACGGGACTTGCAAACTTCAACACAAGTATTTCTCAAATTCACAACTACTCAACTAGCACAACTCTAATATCACCATCTTCATATCTCAAAACAATCATCAAGTATCAAACTTCTCATAGTATTCAATACACTTTTTATGAAAGTTTTTATTATACCCATCTTGGATGCCTATCATATTAGGACTAATTTCCAAAGCAAATTACCATGCTGTTCCAAAGGACAAGACTCTTAAAATAATATAAGTGAATCATGAGAGATCAATAATTTGTATAAAATGAAACCACCACCGTGCTCTAAAAAGATATAAGCGAAGCACTAGAGCAAAATTATCTAGCTCAAAAGATATAAGTGAAGCACATAGAGCATTCTAATAAGTTCCGATTCATGTGTGTCTCTCCAAAAGGTGTGTACAGCAAGAATGATTGTGGTAAACTAAAAATCAAGGACTCAAATCATACAAGATGCTCCAAGCAAAACACATATCATGTGGTGAATAAAAATATAGCCTCAAGTAAAGTTACCGATAGATGAAGACGAAAGAGGGGATGCCTTCTGGGGCATCCCCAAGCTTAGGCTTTTGGTTGTCCTTGAATTTTACCTTGGGGTGCCTTGGGCATCCCCAAGCTTAGGCTCTTTCCACTCCTTATTCCATAATCCATCAAATCCTTACCCAAAAACTTGAAAACTTCACAACACAAAACTCAACAGAAAATCTCATGAGCTCCATTAGTGTAAGAAAGGAAACCACCACATTAAGGTACTGTAATGAACTCATTATTTATTTGTATTGGTGTTAAACCTACTGTATTCCAACTTCTCTATGGTTCAAACCCCCCGATACTAGCCATAGATTCATCAAAATAAGCAAACAACACACGAAAAACAGAATCTGTCAGAAACAGAACAGTCTGTAGTAATATGTATCAAATGTATACTTATGGAACTGCAAAAATTCTGAAATAAATTGTTGGACGTGAGGAATTTATCTATTAATCATCTGCAAAAATAATCAACCTAAAAGGGCAGCTAATCTCGTGAGCGCTAAAGTTTCGGTTTTTTACAGCAAGATCACAAAGACTTCACCCAAGTCTTCCCAAAGTTTCTACTTGGCACAAACACTAACTAAAACATAAAACCACATCTAAACAGAGGCTATATGAATTATTTATTACTAAACAGGAACAAAAAGCAAAGAACAAAAATAAAATTGGGTTGCCTCCCAACAAGCGTTATCGTTTAACGCCCCTAGCTAGGCATAAAAACAAGAATAGATCTTGGTATTATCATCTTTGGCATGCAAATCATAAGTGGCCCTCATAATAGATTCATAAGGTAATTTAATTTTATTCCTAGGAAAGTGTTCCATGCCCTTCCTTAACGGAAATTGGAATCTAATATTTCCTTCCTTCATATCAATAATTGCACCAATCGTTCTAAGGAAAGGTCTACCAAGAATAATAGGAGATGTAGGATTGCAATCTATATCAAGAACAATGAAATCTACGGGCACATAATTCCTATTTGCAACAATAAGAACATCATTAATCCTTCCCATAGGTTTCTTAATGGTGGAATCCGCAAGATGCAAGTTTAAAGAACAATCATCAAATTCACGGAATCCTAACACATCACACAAAGTTTTTGGAATCGTGGAAACACTAGCACCCAAATCACACAAAGCATAGCATTCATGATCTTTAATCTTAATTTTAATAGTAGGTTCCCACTCATCATAAAGTTTTCTAGGGATAGAGACTTCTAATTCAAGTTTTTCTTCATAATATTGCATTAAAGCATCAACATATGTTTGGTAAAAGCTTTATTTTGACTATAAGCATGCGGAGAATTTAACACGGATTGCAACAAGGAAATACAATCTATCAAAGAGAAATTATCATAATTAAATTCCTTGAAATCTAAAATAGTGGGTTCATTGCTACGTAAAGTTTTGACCTCTTCAATCCCACTTTTACCAATTTTTGCATCAAGATCTAAAATCTCCGAATAATTGGGACGCCTTTTAACTAAAGTTGACTCATCTCCAGTCCCATATTTATCAAGATTCATATTAGAAAACAAAGATTTAATAGGAGATACATCAATCACCTTTAGATCTTCATCATTATTATCATGAAAACTAGAAGAACGCGCTTTCACAAAGCAATCTTTTTTAGCACGCATCCTAGCGGTTCTTTCTTTGCACTCATCAATGGAAATTCTCATAGCTTTGAGAGACTCATTGATATCATGCTTAGGTGGAATAGATCTAAGTTTCAAAGAATCAACATCAAGAGAAATTCTATCCACGTTCCTAGCCAACTCATCAATCTTAGACAATTTTTCTTCAAGCAAAGCATTGAAATTCTTTTGTGAAATCATAAATTCTTTAACACTAGTCTCAAAATCAGAGGGCATCTTATTAAAATTTCCATAAGAGTTGTTGTAGGAATTACCATAATTATTAGAGGAATTACTAGGGAATGCCTAGAATTAAAGTTTCCTCTATCTGCGTTGTTACCAAAATTGTTCCTACCAACAAAATTCACATCCATAGTTTCATTATTATTCTCAATCAAAGTGGACAAAGGCATATCATTAGGATCAGAAGAAACACTCTTATTAGCAAACAATTTCATAAGTTCATCCATCTTTCCACTCAAAACATTAATTTCTTCAATCGCATGAACCTTTTTACTAGTAGATCTTTCGGTGTGCCATTGAGAATAATTAACCATAATATTATCTAGGAGTTTAGTAGCTTCTCCTAAAGTGATTTCCATAAAAGTGCCTCCCGCGGCCGAATCTAAAAGATTTCTAGAAGCAAAATTCAATCCGGCATAATTTTTTTGTATAATCATCCATAAATTCAAACCATGTGTAGGGCAATTATGTATCATTAATTTCATCCTCTCCCAAGCTTGGCAACATGCTCATGATCAAGTTGCTTAAAATTCATAACACTACTAGGAAAAGGGCTATAGCTAATATGGAAATTAATGGCGCACCATGTATGTGGTGCGCCACTGCTATATAGCAGTGGCGCACCAGATACAGGTGCGCCATTAGTGTCCTCATTACTAATGGCACACCAGACACACAGTGCGCCATTACTAGCAATTTTTTTAATTTTTGCAAAACTATTAATGGCGCACCAGGGCACAGTGCGCCATTACTAGTTTTAACTAGTAATGGCGCACCACACGCTCTGTGCGCCACTACTAACAATTTTTTTTTACTTTTTTTTCAAAACTAGTAATGGCGCACATGTGTAAAGTGTGCCATTACTAGTTCAAACTAGTAATGGCGCACCACAACCACGGTGCGCCAGTGCTAACATTTTTTTGCGAAACTAGTAATGGCGCACCACTTAACTGGTGTGCCATTAGTAACCAGGGTTACTAATGGCGCATTTTTAGGTGGTGCGCCATTAGTAACCTGAGACCAGCTAGATATTTTGGACAGCCACCTACCACACTCACTTTCCCCACTTCATTCTCTCCACCTCCTCCTCCAAGCTTGTCTCGGCTGCCTCCTCCTCCTCACCTCATTTGCACCATAGATTCACCCAAATTAAGTGGTTAAATTACCTTTTTTTGATAGGTAAGTAAGGGGAAAGCTTTCTTTATGTTGTAGATCTACTTTTTTCTCTCTCCAACAACGTGCACATGCACTTTTTATGGCCTAGCTTGATCTACGTATGTTTGTGGTGTTGCATATGTTTGTGGTGTTGCATATATGTTTGTGTTTGCAGGTACCGGTATTTGAAATGCGATAGTTGCCAATATTTTGCTGGAATGTTGATTCATTTCCGTTTCCGCGAGAATTTGGCACTATGCATTCTTTTTGGTCCTATTTTTAGGCAAAGTCATGCCAAATTTTTTCTTGGTTCTAAAATATCGTTTTGCTCTACCCCGCAGGCGACCATGGTCCGTATGATGACCGGAGGCATCGTGAATAGGTTTTTGAGCTCCGCGAAGGCCGAGATGCTTCAAAAGAACGAGACGGAGATAAGATGTCTGTGTCGAAGATGCAAGCTGAAGAGCCTTATTGCGGACCCGGATTCCGGACAGGTGCGGGACCACCTGCTCTTGTGTGGTTTCATGGATGGCTATCGGTGGCAAGGTGATGAAGATGACTATGAAGTCGTCCATGGGGGCCGAGCAAGAAATGAGGAAGGGCAGCCAGACAACCACCACGGCGAGGGCGGGCGAGAAGACGAACAATCTCCAGGACATGTTCACGACGGTGATGCAGTACACAGTCATCATGTAGAAGATGCCGGACATGATGATGAGGAAGATCAAGACGAAGGGCATGATCATGAAGATGAAGATGCCGGAGCAGACGGCGATGGACCATCGATTGGCTGGGTGCATGACCCTCATATTCAAGAGCTGCTTCTCAAGCAGACGGATAACGCAAGAGCTGCCGCCCGAGAGAAAGCCAAGCTGGATCAACTGGAGATAGACGCGGTTACTCCATTGTATGAAGGATGCAGGCCCGAGGATACCCACCTGAAAGTAACGGTCATGACTTTGGAGATGAAGGTAAAACACAAAATGACCGACGCATGCTTCGATGAGAACATGTCATTATGGCACGAACGTCTTCCCAAGGGGAACAAGTGCCCGACCAGTTTCGAGGAGGCGAAGAAAATCGTGTGTCCTCTGGATTTAACGCACGTGAAATAACATGTGTGCATGAACAATTGCATCATTTATCGGGACGAGCACGCGGAGTCTACCATATGTCCGGTGTGCGGCGTCACTCGATACAAGAAGAGGAAGAAAGCTCCTCGAAAAGTGGTGTGGTACTTTCCGATCACTCCTCGTCTGCAGTGGTATTTCGCGGACCCTAATCTAGCAAAGCTCCTGCGTTGGCACACGGATAGGGAGGAGAAGAAGCGAGAAGATGACGGAAATGATCCGGAGATAAATAAAAAAGACAAGATGCTGAGTCACCCTAAGGATGCGAGACAGTGGCAAGCGTTGAACTTCGAACACCCATAATTTGGGGATGATCCAAGGAACATCGTGCTGGGCGCGAGCACCAATGGAGTCAATCCGTTTGGCAGCCAGAGAAGCACACATAGCACCTGGCGTGTGTTTGTGTGGATGTACAACCTTCCCCCTGGTTGTGCATGAAGATGAAGTACATTCACATGAGTATGCTAATTGAAGGGCCGAAACAACCAGGGAACGACATCAATCTGTATCTGGGGCTGCTGAAAGAGGAGCTAGACACGCTGTGGAAAACGCCAACCAATACGTGGGACACCGCAGAGAAAGAATATTTCCCTATGAGAGCCGCACTGCTCACGACGGTGCACGACTATCTCGATTACGGATATCTCGCGGGGCAGGTGGTCCACGGATTTTCTGGATGCGTCAGGTGCATGGATGACACAACGTATCGCCAGCTAGACATAGATCCCGGGTCTTCGAAAACCATGTTCATGGGACATCGAAGGTGGCTTCGCGACGATGACCGATGGAGAAAACGCAAGGATCTGTTCGATGGTGAAACCGAACCCCGAAGACGCCCGCGTACGAGAGCGGCGCGGAAATAGACGAGCTGTTGAAAAATTGGAAAGAGTGCCCGGAGCCGGGAAAGAAGCGAAAGGCACCAGAGCCGCTGCTGAAGATATGGAAAACGAGGTCTGTTTTCTGGGACATGCCGTGCTGGAAGATCCTCCGTGTGCCTCATAGCCTTGATGTCATGCATATCACGAAGAACGTGTGCGAGAGTTTTCTTGGTACCCTGCTCAACATGCCAGAGAGGACCAAAGATGGGCCGAAAGCAACGGCAGACTTGAAATCAATGGGCATCAGGGAGGAGCTTCACGCTAATGATGATGATGATGAGGCAAAGCAGGACACGGAAATTCGGCGCAAAGGCAAAAAATCCAAGAAGACCGGAAATGACTACCCTCCCACGTGCTTCACTCTAAGTCAGGAGGAGATCAAGCAGTTTTTCACCTGCCTCGTAGGAGTAGAACTTCCTTATGATTACGCGGGGAAGATAAGCAGATACCTAGACTCAGCGAAGCAGAAGTTCAGCGATATGAAGTCTCACGACTGTCACGTGCTGATGATGCAGATACTTCCAGTTGCAATCCGTGGGATCATGGACGCGCACACGAAAATAGAAGGTAAGTTTAAATCCGTCATGGAATAGGTGTCTCAATTTCTCTCAAAAAACCCCTTCCCAAACTGTACAAGCTTCTTCCAACCAAATCCAAGTTGGTGAAGATCATGATTTGGGCTGGCACGGGCATCTTTTTTTAGAAAGAAAGCCCTTTTCCATTTTAGCAAAATTCTTTCTATTTATACCTACTTTAAGGTATTCATCATTGCAGTACAAGAAAGTTATGGAAGGAGACCCATCATTTTGCAATGAAAACAACATATAAAACTCTGGACAATTTCGAAATCAGGCCAAGCGCTATTTACACAGAGGAATGGAAAAAATCGCGGAAAACCGAACTATTATACAATACTTACCTTATGTAACAAGGATCCGTGAAACGCTATTCGGCCTATGCAACTTTTTCGACGTCATCTCTCGGAAGTCGGTTGGCGTGAGGCAACTCAGAAGGCTACAGGAAGAGATCGTGGTGATACTATGCGAGCTTGAGATGTACTTCCCGCCCGTCTTCTTCGATGTTATGTTGCATCTGCTGGTCCATATCATGGATGATATCATCCAACTCGGGCCGACGTTCCTGCACAGCATGATGCCATTCGAAAGGATGAATGGTGTCATCAAAGGATACGTTCGCAACATGTCACGTCCAGAGAGAAGCATAGCCAGGGGCTTTCTGACCGAAGAGTGCATCTCCTACTGCACGAATTATCTAGGCATCGAGAACCCCATTGGTCTGCCCGTCAACAGGCACCTCGGCAGGCTCGCTGGACGGGGTCACCGCGATGGTCGGCGCAAAATGCATGTCGACTTCGAGGGTCGACTCGCCGACTTTGAAAGACCAAACCTAGTCGCGCTACAACACATAGACGTGGTCGATCCTTGGGTGGTAGAGCACAAAACCTTTATTGAGAAGATGTACAATGACCGAGGCCAACAGAGGACGGACGGAGATATAATCAAAGAGCACAACTCATGTTTCACGCGTTGGTTCAAGGAGAAGCTTCTCTCGTACCCTTTACATGAGGATTCTTCCGCGGAAGAAAAACTCATATTCGCCTTGTCACAGGGCGCCGAGCACAACCTGGTGACCTATGAGGCGTAGGATATCAACGGCCACACATTCTACACCGAGGACAAGGACATGAAGAGCGATGGTTATCAAAACTCCGGGGTAACGATGGAATCCTACACCGGTAACGACAAGGACAGATACTACGGAAGGATCGAGGAGATCTGGGAGCTGAGCTACGCTGTAGAGAAGGTCCCAATGTTCCGTGTCAGATGGGCCAAGAGCGTCATAAAAGAAGACCGATATTTCACCACCATGGTTATACCCGAAGCCAAATCCAAGACCGCAGGAGCAAACGTCACCGCGAAAAATGAGCCATGGGTACTGGCTTCCCAAGTGGACCAATACTTCTTCATTACCGACCCGTCAAAGCCCAGTCGTGTTGTCGTGAGGAGAGGCAAAAGGAAGATCATCGGAATGGATGGAGTTGCCAATGAGCAAGACTTCGACAAGTACGGCGACCCGAAGATGGAACATGACGACGACGATGAAGTGCCATACACCACAAGAAGAAGCAGGACCACCCTACCTAAAGGACGTCCGTTCAACAGAAGAACTCCATTTGCGAAAAAGAAGGGCAAGAAGATTGTGAAAAGATAGCTAGCTAAGATCGATTGTATTTAAATCATAGTCTTCATATTCATAATGTTTTCATATTTGATGATATTTTTTCATATTCATAAATGTTTTCATATTCATATTTTTTCATAAATGTTTTGAAATCTGATGATATTTTTCCACATTCATAAATGTTTTCAAATTTGATCGTCATTTTCTAAAAAATTATTAGATGCAACTAAAAAAACAGTTAATAATGGCGCACCAGGGGAGGGTGCGCCATTGCTATGAAGGTATTTATGGCGCACTCGAATGAGGTGCGCCATTCATATACAAATTTTTATTTATATTTATTCTTGTATTTTATTTTTCAGTGTTCCTTTTCCTGCTTAAATTTCATGGGCACTTTTTGAATTCATGAATATTTTTTCAAATTTGATGATATTTTTTCATATTCATAAATGTTTTATCAATTCACAAATTAATGCAACTAAAAATCCAAAAAAAATTACTAATGGCGCACCGCTAGGATCCCAACTAATTTGGCTGTTCTTGTTTGTTATCCAAGAGTTTCTGTTCATGTCTCAATGGTATCCATGCTGATAATGCTAGGTAGATCGACCGAGTGCAGCAATTGTGTGCCACCAATCCACTTTTCTGGAAAATACTTGCTAGAAAACCATCCGAAACATGTGATGCTTGCTACTGTATAATATAGTAGTATGTATGAAGAACTGTCACTTAATTTACTCTACTTAATTACCCATCTGAAACTGGCTACAAGTTCAAGAGGATTACTTGTGCATATTTTTCTTGCATTCTGATTTGTCGGTGCATCTTTTTTCCTGCTACTTTTAATTGATACTGGCATGCAGTGAAGTGCAGAGTCTGTCTGTCGGTCTGCTGCCAACTACGTAGTACAACTAGTGTAGTGTAGTAGTAGAAGAAGAAGAGGTGACAGAGATAGATAGTGACATGTTCTAGTTACTGTACCTGCCTCTGCCTGCCTATAAAGCTAGTCAAGCTAGTTCAGCTTAATTCAGTCAGTCAGTCAGTTGAACTAAAACCAGACGCTCTCCACTAACCGGGGCTTAAGTACACCAGACCAGACCAGAGCAGATCATGCATGATGATATCTTGAGACATTGTCATCCAATTTAATTGAATTGAATGATGATGGATGGATGCATTTCTATATAATTCTCTCATCATCAACTAACTAACCTGGGTAATTAAGTAGAGTAAATGATTAGTGGTCCTTATATATGGATGGAGCATTATGCTGCAAGGCAGCTTTTTTCTTTTTCTTTTTCTACTACTCCTATATTAAGTGGCAGTTCTTCATACATACTCCTATATTATACAGTAGTTGTACAAACTAATAGTAAGTATGAATTGTGTTGTACAAACTATGAATTGTGTACCCACTGCTCATTGGAGTATGAAAGTTGTCAGCAGTTGCTTATGCTAGAGAAGTAATCCTGAAAATTTAGCTGTACTCCAGTGAGTACTCCATGGAGTTACTTACTCCAGTAGCTTAATTAAGTGCAGTTGATTCACTTACTCCAGTAGCTTAATTAAGTTGCAGTAGTGCTTGTAAGTTTGCAAGTTTTGTGTACTATACTGCTTGCATCAGTACTTTTGTGTAATCTGATTGTAGTGCTTGTATAGTTTCAGTAGTTTTTCTTCAATTAATTTTTTTGGTTGTATTAGTTTAGTGTAGGACAAGAGGAGTAGAGGATAAGAGGAGTAGGACTTGCTCTCTTCTCTTTATCTTCTCTTCTCTTCCTGCATCTGTTTTTAATCGAATGTAGTATGAAATGACCTATAAATTTTCCAAGCTCTGTTATGATGAGCAGAGTTTTTACTTGCTACTTTCAGTTTCTCTCATTCATTGGGAAAAGTTTTCCAAGTTCTGTTATGATGGCACTATTGGACACATACAATAGAGCAGAGTTTTTAGTTGTTATACTTCCAGTTACCATCACTGCTTCGGAAAGGCCGAATTGCATGCATTCAGGTCTGCAGTTGATAATTTTATATATCATATTGTGATCAATCAACTTGCTTTGCCTCCCATACTTTTCTTCCACTTTTGAAAGAACTATAGGTTTTGTGGTAGTATCATGTTTGCTCTGTGATACTCGGTCCGCATTTTATAATACAACTTGGTCAAATAACTATCGAAATTAAGTTCCTTCTTTTTGCCTGCATTGTTGTATGCTCCTATGAAGATCCAAATGTATCATCATAATGTAGGTGCTATGTTGTGTGATTCTTCATGCTGAGAACTTCAGCTTTTTCAGTTATTGCACTTCTGCAAGTTTGGTGGGAGTGGTTATGTGTCATGCATGTCTTTGCTAGGATCAGACAGTTATAGTGAAAGGCTTCTGTATAAAGAAAAGAAAATGTGATCATGGTGAATGAATTATGTACACTAGTTAGAGCATTAGTGTGGTTTGCTGGTGAGAAGGAAATCAAGGGATGCACATTGTGGGGGTGATGCTTACTAACACTTTGACAAACAAATTCAGAATGTGCTGGACTATATGTCCATTGGTACTACTTGTGATGTTGATGCTGTACTACTTGGGAATTTTGTCAACTTGTGATGCTGCTGCTGTACCCTGAGAGGCCCTTGAGTTTGCCGGAATGTCGATTAACTTCCGTTCCGGCAAATTCGGTTACTCCATATGTCCTATTTTCAGCAAAGGTCATGCTGAAATTTTCCGTGAATTTTAGCATGACTTTGCTAAAAATAGGACATATGGGGTAGTTGCGACTAATGCAAGGGCTAGGGTATCTTAGTACTTAATTAAGTAGGATCAACTGCCCCTTTATTCTTGCTGCATTAAACCATAGGTGGCAATAGAGCCAAGTGATTAGGCCCAACTTAGAATTCTCCTTCCCTTTTCTTGATAGGGTATATTATTAGAAGATACCCATATATATCAGTCAACCTAGGGTGCCTCGGCATCGATAAACCCTAAATGATGAAAACTTAACTTAGCATTTAGGGTGCCTCAGCATCGACGAACCCTAAATGATAAAACCTTAGCTTTTAGGGTGCCTCGGTGTCGATAAAAACCTAAATGATGAAAGCTTAGGCTTTTAGGGTGCCTCGGCGTCGACAAACTCTAAATGGTAAAAGCTTAGCTTTTATGATGCCTCGGTGTCGACAAACCCTAAATGATGATACCATTATCTTGTTCCTTGACAATAACCAACTTTTTTACCAAACATTTTTCCTATTTAGAGTGAAACATGGCCCACAACGATGAGGCCGGCGGTTCGAGCAAGGCATTCTGGGAGCTGTCCCAAGAGATGGAGGAAGAACCTCACCGCTATGAGGACGCCGCGGAAGACACCGATCCTGACTACACAACACCTAGTGGCGTCGGGGATGACACCATTGATGGTGCCACCGAGGATGCCACCACTGATGATGGTAGCGCACGCACAGATGGCAGCCAACCGAAGAGGCAACGGAAGGACCGGCGCCCGAACGTGCTCGGCACCGTCAGGGAGGAATTTACTGAAGTGTCCTCTGAGGGGCATCCAATGGCGCCCAAAGAAATAGTCAAGGGGTACGCGGGACAGCTCGGGTGCATTCTCCGGAGCACCGTCTCGATCAACACCGAGAACCTAAGGCATCGTGACCGAGGGAATTTGTACAACCTCCTCTTCACGAAGCTGTATGAACGATACAAGTTCCCCGGTGACTTCGCAAACACACGCCTCTCAGGGAATAAAGTGAACAGTGCCGCCCTCACAAAGATGAGCACGGCCCTGGCTACTTGGAGAGCCGCGGTAAAGAGCATGATTGAAAAAGGTGATAGTTATGAGAAGATCAAGGAGAAAAATCCTTCGATCAGCGAAGGTGACTACCGGGAGTTCAAGATCAAGTGCGAGAGCAACGCATCTGCGGTCAAGTCAGTGGGGGAAAGATATGCGGGACTTGAACTTAGGGGTCCACAAACTCGGTCCCGGCGGTTACAGAGTGGCGGAACCTATATGGGACAAGGAGGACGCGGAGCGTGCCGAGCAAGGCCTACCGCCCCTCTTCGAGAAATACCGTGACAAGCAGACCAGGAACTATGTCACGGCCCGGTACAAGATTGACCCGGTAACCAAGGAGCTTACCGCGCATCCGAAGACCAAGGCGCTTGAGCGTGTTCTGGTAAGGAATACACCCCCGCGTAATTAGCTCCATATGGTTGCATTCTAATTAATGAAGCCAAAATTCTAAATGGTTCACGTTCCTTCCGCAGGACACAAAAAGAAGTAGCGCGGGGTCGTCTCAGAGCTCCCCTTTCGACACCCCTTTAAATAGGGCGTTGAACGTAATGAAAAACAAGGATAAGCTCAGTAAGCCGTCGTCAGCTGGTCGTGTGGCCAGCAAAGGCTTGTCCACGAAATGGTCGGAGTACTATACCGTTGGGCGAAAGGAGAGAAAGACCAGCTCGGAAAGCCAGGAGCGCGAGGTTCAACAACTCAAGGCACAAGTGGCGCGGATTCCGGAGATGGTCGAAGAGCAAGTGCGAGACCAACTGGGAGCGACGATCACCGCCATTATACCTACCTTGGTTTCTGGGCTGCAGGCGTGGATGGCGGGCGGCCAACAGGGGCCGGCCCCAATTCCCAGCTTCACGGGCAGCAACTCGCGCAACACGCCGGCGGCGCCATTGGTGTCTCCGGCGGAGGCGGCATTGGTGTCTCCCGCGGCGGCGCCATTGGTGTCTTCGACGGAGGCGGCATTGGTGTCTCCCGCGGCGGCGCCGGCATTGCAGCTTAATGCACCCTGGTGTGGGAAGAATACGCCGGCCGGCACCTCGGCAGCAAGTGGCCCCTCCGTCAATTGCACGCCCACCGTTGGCAGTGCCTCGACATTAGCCGAGCTCGACGCCATCACGGTAACTAATTAAGCCTCTCGACCAATGACTTCATCTCCTTGCCTTTGACTGGGCATCCCTGACGCCCTATATGTTTTTGCAGGGCGCCGCCGACATTCTGTGCACTCTCCTGCACTTCCTGAACGACAAGTTGGTCGATGTCGCCAAGGGCAGAATCGTTCAACCGGGCAGCCGCGTGTTTCACGTTAATCAGATGCCACGCATCGTTTATAGGGTTCAACTGGTTCGGGTGCTGCCGGGCTTCGACGACATATTACCTCCGTATCGACCCCATGGGGCCGACGAAGATGATGTGATGACCCTCAGCTTGCATAAACTGGCCCATGCTTTGGACGAAGAGCCAGATTCGTTTGGGGGCGGGGGACACCACCACACAGACAACACCACCAGTCGTGCCGGATCCAAGCCATGGCAAGACCCCCGCAACGCTACCGGACATGCCGGACATGCATATGGCACAGGATCCGGACATGCATTGGCACAGGATCCGGACGACAACAACGACGGTACATTTACCAACGTCGATAAGTACTTCAACGAACATGGCTACGGTGACTAATTCTTCGGGCCTCCTTCTCAAGAACCCAACCCCGCAAAAGACGATCTAGCTGGTACTGCGGAGAAACCCAATTGCAACAGGCGTCGTCTGGCGTTCAGTTCTCAGGAGACGCCTCCAGCTGCCGCCTTCACCGAGCCTCAGATAGCCGAGGTGCGAAATATTATCAGCCCCAACACACTCAAGAAGGCAGTCTCTGAGCAGAACTCGATCCCATTATAGCAGAAGAAGAAATGACGGAAAAGAAAGACTAACAAGGGTGCGAGCTAGCCAGCACCGAGTACGATCCGTGCTCAGGACGGGCCACCTTCACCTAAGGATATCTCGAGGAGGGTGCATGTGACGGGTAGGCCGATGCTACCGACTAATCTGCTCAATGCTGCAACCGGTGCTATGCGGAGTCTGCATGATAGTGTTCTTTCTTTGGAGAAGCGGCGTCTCTCCGAGAATGATGTGGCATACCCGGTTTTCGTGGCCAAGGTGCCAGAGGGCAAGGGCTTTGTGGATAGCGCCATCGGGGGTACGATCGTCCTGCAGTTTGATGACATCTTCGCTATGTTTAACCTTCATCCGCTGCACTACACCTTCGTTCGGCTATTTTCGCTGAGTATGGAGATGCAGATCATTAGAGACAAGATCCCGGACATCGTGATAGTCGACCCCTTCTACATGCGTGCCATGATCTTGGGCAGCGCTGGGCACCGGCAAGTCGCGAGTTCATACCTTGAAGGCATCATTCTGGCAAACCTAGATAAGGATAACTTCTTCGTGCCTTACTTTCCCGAGTAGGTCATCCCCTCACCACCCCGTAACATATGATTTCTTAGATTTTGATCGTTCTTTTTTCTAACATTCCGTGTTTTGTGCAGTGACACACATTGCACACTCATCCTCTTAAGCCCGAAATATTCCATGGCCACGTATTTCGACTCAGACCATCAGTCGAAGAAAGACTACACAAATATCAAGAAAGTTCTTGATGATGTTCTCCCCGGCTACACCAGATCTGGAGGCACCTTCAGCAGGCCAGTTCGTAGGTACGGCAAGCACGTGTTCACCCACAATACGACGTTCCCCTGCGTCAAGCAGCCGCCTGGCTATCAGAAGGATGCCTACTACGCCCTCCATCACATGCGGGTGATCGTACAGGACCATAATCACCTTCTGCTACCAAATAATCTCAAAGATTGGGCCGCACGCTTGTCGGCAATCCAGGACGCGGACATCAGACAAGAATTCTTTTGCATCCAGTCGGAGTTTGCGGAAATCATCCATCAAGATGTCCTTCATACCTCGGGGCAGTTCTACCTCAGATATCAACCGTCCAACAGTGAGATAGAAACAACGCTACAAATGCAGGCTGACAATGCCCGCGATTTCATGACCATCACGACAGACGGCGGCTTCATCCACGCTCCGGTCCCTGAGTCGAGTCGAAAGTAGTGATGCTATGTAGTTCTAAAATATCGATTAGCTCATGTTCTAATTAAACTTTAATGAACTTGTATGTCTCTTTGGTTTGGACAATCGCTCAACTTATATGTAATCGATGCTATTTATTAGTAGGACCATGAATCGTGCTATTAATGTCTTGGTTTTCTCTTCCGATCCTTTTGTTGCATACTTATATATTGCTTATGTATTGTCTGTGAATTGCTACTAACATTTTGTTTGGCTAGTGCATAGAGATGCCGTCGTATGTCGTGTACAAGGGTAAGGTTCCTGGAGTCTACGACGACTGGGAGGAGTGTCGGAGACAGGTTCACCGTTTCAGCGGTAACAGTTACAAAGGGTACACCACTAGGGCGGAGGCGGAAGCTAGATACGCGAGCTATCTAGCGGGAGAGAGGAGGGAGCGGAGGAGGAACCGGATGAAGACCAGTTTCATCGTGATGATGCTAATCGTGATGACCGCAGCTCTCTTCTATGTGATGGTAGTTTAGATGATCGATATCGACTTGTAATGTGAAGACAAACTCGCTACTCGCGGTCTCGAGACTTGTAATGTTCTAACTTTGTTCGGTCTTTTGAATTCGGAGACTAATATGATGAATTGTATTCGGAGACTAATCTTCTATTGTATTCGATAAATCTGCTATTTATATGTTGTGCTGTCTATATTCCGTGCAGTAATATATTTTGTAACCTGTGCAAATATCAGAAAAGAAAAAAAATTCCTAATATTAATACTAGTGGCGCACCACACAGCACTTTAGTGGCGCACTGCAATAAACACACTAGTGGCGCACTATCTAGTAGTGCGCCATTAGTAACCCAGAGCACAAGGTAAATATGGCCCCCTGGGAGGCATAGTAATGGCGCACCGTTTGACATACTAATGGCCCACTCCCTGGTGCGCCACTACTGTCTGGTATACTAATGGCGCACCAGTGGTGCGCCATTAGTATTAGTTACTAATGGCGTGATGATAGTGGCACACCTGTAGTGCGCCATTAATGGCCAAAACAGGTGCACCACTAATTAGCCTTTTCCTAGTAGTGTAATATCGTTTCTAAGACAGATGATCTTAGCGGGAGGAAAATACTTAGAGATAAAAGCATCTTTGCATTTATTCCATGAATCGATAATATTTTTAGGCAAAGAAGAAAACCAAGTTTTAGCACGATCTCTAAGCGAAAACGGAAATAGCTTCAATTTAACAATATCATTATCCACGTCTTCTTCTTTTGCATATCGCACAAATCAACGAAGTTGTTTAGATGAGTAGCGGCATCTTCACTAGGGAGGCCAGAAAATTGATCTTTCATGACAAGATTCAACTAAGCAGCATTAATTTCACAAGATTCAGCATCGGTAATAGGAGCAATCGGTGTGCTAATAAAATCATTGTTTTTGGTATTGGAAAAGTCAAACAATTTAGTATTGTCTTGAGCCATCGTGACAAACAATCCAACACACAAGCACACAAAAAGCAAGCGAAAAGAGACGAATGGAAAAAGGGCGAATAAAACGGCAAGGTTGAAGTGGGGGAGAGGAAAACGAGAGGCACATGGCAAATAATGTAATGCGAGGGATAAGAGTTTGTGATGGGTACTTGGTATGTCTTGACTTGTGCGTAGATCTCCCCGGCAACGGCGCCAGAAATTGGCTAGTTGCTGGGAGATCAACTCTTGACTTGACTTGGTGCAAATCTCCCTGGCAACGGCGCCGGAAATCCTTCTTGCTACCTCTTGAGCATGCGTTTGTTTTCCCTTGAAGAGGAAAGGGTGATGCAGCAAAGTAGCGTAAGTATTTCCCTCAGTTTTTGAGAACCAAGGTATCAATCCAGTAGGAGACTACACGCAAATCCCTCGTACCTGCACAAACAATCAAGAACCTTGCAACCAACGCGATAAAGGGGTTGTCAATCCCTTCACCACCACTTGCAAAAGCGAGATCTGATAAAGATAATAAGATAACTATTTTTGGTATTTTTTTGTATAGATTGAAAAGTAAAGATTGCAAAATAAACGACGACAGAAATAGCTAGTTGACGGGAGATTAATATGATAGAAAATAGACCCGGGGGCCATAGGTTTCACTAGTGGCTTCTCTCAAGATAGCATAATCTACGGTGGGTGAAAGAATTACTGTCGAGCAATTGATAGGAAAGCGCATAGTTATGAGAATATCTAGGCATGATCATGAACATAGGCATCACGTCCGTAACAAGTAGACCGAAACGATTCTGCATCTACTACTATTACTCCACACATCGACCGCTATCCAGCATGCATCTAGAGTATTAAGTTCATAAGAACAAAGTAACGCATTAGGCAAGATGACATGATGTAGAGGGATAAACTCAAGCAATACGATATAAACCCCATCTTTTTATCTTCGATGGCAACAATACAATATGTGCCTTGCTGCCCCTGCTGTCACTGGGAAAGGACGCCACAAGATTGAACCCAAAGCTAAGCACTTCTCCCATTGCAAGAAAGATCAATCTAGTAGGCCAAACCAAACTAATAATTCGAAGAGACTTGCAAAGATATCAAATCATGCATATAAGAATTCAGAGAAGAATCAAATATTGTTCATAGATAATCTTGATCATAAACCCACAATTCATCGGATCTCGACAAATACACTTCAAAAATAATTACATCGAATAGATCTCCAAGAGAATCGAGGAGAACTTTGTATTGAGATCCAAAGAGAGAGAAGAAGCCATCTACCTAATAACTATGGACCCAAAGGTCTGTGGTAAACTACTCACACATCATCAGAGAGGCTATGGTGTTGATGTAGAAGCCCTCCGTGATCGATTCCACCTCCGGCGGAGCGCCGGAAAAGGCCCCAAGATGGGATCTCACGGGTGCAGAAGGTTGCGGCGGTGGAAATAGGGTTTTGTGGTGCTCCTGGATGTTTTCAGGGTATATGAGTATATATAGGCGAAAGAAGTAGGTCGGTGGAGCCATGAGGGGCCCACGAGGGTGGGAGCAGGCCTACCCCCTGGGCGCGCCCTCCTACCTCGTGGCCGCCTCGTTGCTTCCTTGACGTCCACTCCAAGTCTCCTGGATTGCGTTTGTTCCAAAAACAATCCTCGCGAAGGTTTCATTCCGTTTGGATTCCCTTTGATATTCCTTTTCTGAGAAACACTGAAATAGGCAAAAAAACGACAATTTGCACTGGGCCTTCGGTTAATAGGTTAGTCCCAAAAATAATATAAAAGTGCACAATAAAGCCCATTAGACATCCAAAACAGATAATATAATAGCATGGAACAATAAATAATTATAGATACGTTGGTGACGTATCAGGGCCCATCGCCCATTGCACAGCCGCACGTTGTGTGGGCCGCCGGAAGCAGACCTAGCCACCCTAATACAAGAGCAGGCGTTCCAGTCCAATCCGGCGCGCGCCGCTCAGTCGCTAATGATAAGAAGGCTTCGGCTGATACCCCGACGTCGAGTGCCCATAACTGTTTCCGCGTAGTTGGTTAGTGCGTATAGGCCAGTGGCCAGACTCAGATCAAATACCAAGGTCACATTAAGTGTGTTAATTGATGTAACCGCGGACGCCGACCAGGGGCTAGGCCCACCTCTCACCTAGGTGGTTTCAACCTGCCCTGTCGCTCCGCCACAAAGATCCACTCAGAGGGCTATCGGGACAAATGTCCTTTCAGCCCCCAATCCATGAATCACTCGCGGGTACTCTACGAGCCGACCCGACTTTAGTCACCACATGTATCACATATAATATGTATGTAAGTATATACCCGTGATCACCTCCCGAGTGATCACGACCCGGTAAGATAGCATGGCAGACGGACAAGAATGTAGGGCCACTGATGAAATACTAGCATCCTATACTAACTATTTAGGATTTTTTTGACACAAAGGCGGTAAGGGAACCCCCTACAGTATAATTGGTGCAACAAACCCAAATTGCAAGTACCATGCCTTGAACTTGGGTGGATGGGAAGGCATCAGCCCCTTCCCGCCACTAGGCTATGCCTCAGTGGCCGAACACGTCCTCACGGCGCATGGATGGCCGTGGCTACGTGGACAGCGAGGCCAGGGAGACGACGGCGTTGGGCGGCGACTTCGGGCACTTCTCCCCGGCGCTGGAGAAGGGAGAGGAAGCGAGGGGGATCTGGGAGGTGAGGGGGGATCTAGGCGGCGAGGGGCCAAGGGGGGGAGGTGTTGCGGCCTTATCCTCTCGGCGAGGCCGGCGAGGTGGTCGGGGTCAGCCTCACCCCTGTGTGACCGCGACACAGGAACAGGGGGAGAAGGAGACCGGTGGGGGTAGGTGGGCTGGCTGGGGTGGGCCAGGCCCAGTGGGGTTTAGGCCCATAGGGAAACATGGGGGGAGGCCTTTTCTCTTTTTCTCTTGTTTTCCTTTTATAATTTTAGTTTTCTTTTATTGTTTTAAGTTAGCTTTTTTTTAGCTTTTGTAAAATACACAACTAGTCCCTAACTTTGTATTATTAAATATGGCACTGCCTCAAATAATTTGGCACATTAATTAATATTTTATATTTCTTTAATATTTAAAAGCATGCATTCCATAGATAATCTGATGGCTCTCCCTCCTCCCACCTCTCTCTCCACCCCCACCTCCACCTCCACCACCGGCGGCCTTGGATCCCTCTAATCCACCATGGAAGGGCTCCTCCACTGGGACTTCAACCCCGGCCTCAAGGTCGAGGACCAGGTTCGTAGGTGTTTCAGATCCACGGTCCATTTCTCCCCGGCCTCCTCCTCCAAGGAGTCCTTCTTAGTGGTCACGTTTTCTTCTGCCTCTTTCCCCTTGTCCTGTGCATCGGTTGGTTTGGCCCTACAATGTTGCATTGGAGGTATTGCTGCTGGTTTCAAGGTTACATCTATTGGAGCAAGGAATTTTCGGTTCTCGCTGGCTTCAAATAAAGTGGGTCATTTCATCTATGCCCTACGGGATAGAGTTTGGCCAGACTTTGTTTGTCATTTTGGTCTCTTTAAACATCCCTGGAATGTGCCAATGGTGGATCCAGTTGTGAAAAACACTCCACATCTTGGGGGCAGCGCACCTAAAGCCATTCGCACTAACCTGCATTTTCTTGAGAAAAGTGCTTCTAAGGATGTTTCAGCCTCTAAGGAGTTGGCCAAGTTTGGTCTTTGCATACAACGTTCTAACAATTTACTGAGCTCCATCGATGAGGTTTCTTCTCAACGTGGATCTTCCCAGGATATTCGTCTCTTGGATGATTCTTCGCTCAACAATGCAAATTTTGAGATCATGCAAGGGGGTTTGATTTTTGGCAGTTTGCATATTCCGGTTTCTTTGGATCGTATTGCCAACACTACCAAAAAATTCTTAGGTAAGAATCACCGTGAGTAGATTTGGTGCAATATTCCAGCCTTGGTTTTGGAGGGTATGTTAGACTTAAGGCAAGCCCATTATGACGAGGCAAATATCCAAAAAGTCTGTGATTTAGAGGATTTGCCTCCATCGGATTTCATTCATCATACTTTGGGCAGATGCACCAGATGTTTCGGGGGCAGCCATGATGCTACTAATTGCCATGCCAAAAGCTGTGACACCTGCCATAACTTTGAACATGCATGTTTCTGCATGCGGCAGGAGATGGGCCGGCCCGTTAGAGCCTGCACGACTTGCAATAGTCTGGCCCACTAGCGGGAATTTTGCCCTGGGCTTCTCTAGTGTAAGTGCTGCAAACTGCTGGGCCATGGGGCCAAATCTTGCTCCTCCAAATCTGCTCCCCGATTTGTTTGGCAACAGAGGAAGGTGGAACGGCAGGATCAAATCAACATGGATTCATTGCCTCGGCTTCGAGCGGTCCTCCCACCATAGAATCCCAATATTCCTAATAGAAAATTGGTTTGGTGTCCCAAAAGGAATGTACCAGACGCTGGGCCCCCTACCTCTATAGCCATTGGGCGGACGCTTCCGCTTCAAGCAGCACGCCATTTGCCTATTCCACCGCCCCTGACAACCAACGAGCAGAGCGACACACCCTCCTCCTCCCCTGCTTTGGCTTTGACTGGCGCAACTGCCATCGCCGCCACCACTCTCGCCATGGCCAACTTTTCGGCGAGGCCGTTCCAGTTCGTGCCGATGGGAGCCCGGATTGAGCGTGGGCCGAACCACAGATTGGCACGCAACATGATGGTGGTGGATGACCCGCCGCTGAGCCACGAGAGGTATGCCATTGTCACTGTTGTTCCCCTAGTCCTAGATCATCAAAAGCAGTTAGTGTTGGATGTGGTGGTTCGCATCATGATTGAGGATTTTCATCTTGAGGTGCCCGATGCGTTCGTGTATCCTATCGGGGCGGGTATGGTGGCGTTTGCTGATGTTGCTTTGAGAGATCCGTTTATTCATGAGAGTCCGCATCAGTTAGACCCCCTGGATGATGATATGACTTTCTCTTTTGTGCCGCATGATGAGGGGGAAAACATGCGTCGCTGCCCGTTTCAATATGTTGCTTGGGTCTTGTTTCTTGCTTTTCCTATGGACTACCAAAATGATCACTATATCAATAAGGCGGTGTCATGCTTTGGGAAGTTGGATCTCTGGCACAAGCTGGGGCACAACAAGGAACGAGTTCTAGTGCAGGTTATCATCAGTGATATCGCGCAGGTTCCCCACAGTCTTGTGATTAAGCGCATTGGCACTCTGCCAGGTATGGGTAGATCCTGGTCTGTACCCGTCTACGTGCTTAATGGAAGGAATACAATTCCTGAACTTGTTGGAAATGAAGATGAAGCTCCGCCGATGAATGCATCCCCGCATCCATATGAGTTGCCTTACCTGACTACTGCGCAACAGTGGGCGCTTGATCATCAGCGATGGATGCAGCAGCAGATTGACGAGGCCTGGGAGCAGCAGGTGCCCCAACAGCAACCAACGCAGAACAGCGGCTGGGGTGTCTGGCCAGTTGCACCACCTCCATACAGGGGATTTAGTTTCAGAACACTTTTCCAGTACACAGATCCCTCTCTCATGGATGGTGTGGCACAAGAGAGCAACATCTCTGATGATCCTCAGGATGAATGGTCAGTATACTCTGATATTGCCGAGGCTGCGGATGCTCTGATCGATGGAACACCAACCTCTGTCTGCAATTCGTGCGCGCTAATGGCAGCTCCCTTGCTGTTGAGGTTTAGGATGAAGACGGGTACTTGTTTTTGCAGTTTCTCTGGATGATATCCTTTGGAAGGTACACTCGTTACATCACTGCACCTGACGAATGTCTGACGGGCGATTTGTTCCCTCTGAACCCTCTTGCTGTCTTCCACAATGTGACTGCTGCTGTTATCAAGGGTGTGTGCTGTATGAATGAGCAGATTTGCCCAAGGACTGAACTGCTGCCCTGTCTTTCGGCTGATATCTTCATACCCTCTGAGATCTGGGCTAACTTTGCCAACATTGTCACATTGCCTGAATCTGCTCTGTCTGATGGTGTGGGGACCTCCACAAGGCAGGTTCTGGAGATGATTGGAGAGGGGATTGCGGACCCTGAGACTGATTCTGGGGCCCGTGGTAATCCTGTTATAACTGAATCTTCTGAAGCTCTCGCTACCAAACCACTGAACAAATACATTCAGAAGATGATCCTAGCTGAGACGTGACACGACTTGTCTGAGGCACAGCTCCAGGGCAACAAGGTATGATGGTTTCAAGGTAAATCTTGTCACTGACGCTAAAAAGCGGCAGTCTAAGGTAAAATGCAGGGGGGCTCCAGCGGTTGTTGTTCCTCCAAGGCGACAGATCCCTGTCCAAAGTTGGTACTGCAGCCTGTTGCGGCTCGGTCTGAAGAACTGCCTCTGCCAACTCAGATTCAGCAGCTGCAGCGTGTGGATACATAGCTGTGTGGGATACCCTGCCGAAGAACTCAGCGCCCAGAAACTCCTAGCAAGAGATCGTGGTGACGCTCCGGAGCTGAACTAAAGCGAGATGGCGGCAAATAAACACTGGAACGTTCATGGAATCAACTCTGACAAAAAGCAGTTGGCGATCCGTAATGCGATTGAGATTAGTGGTTGTTCGATAGTTTGCTTTCAAGAAACCAAGCGTGAATCTTTTGATGCATCGTTCATTAAACTCTGTTGCCCTAAGAAGTTTGATATGTTTGAATTTGTGTCGTCTGTTGGTAATTCTGGGGGCTTAATTACTGTGTGGATGAGTTCGGTTTTCACAGGTGTGTCTGTTTTTTCTGAATCTTTCGCGCTCGGCGTTAGGCTTACCTCGACCCAGTCCAATTATACCTGGACACTTGTTAACGTTTACGGTCCTTGCACTGATCCCCACAGAGCTCTGTTTACTGCGTGCTCTTTAATCTTCACATTCCAAATGGGGAAGGTTGGCTTGTATTAGGTGATTTCAACTACATCAGAGCGCGCGATAATCGTAACCGTGGGGGTGGTGATGCTAATGATATGCTAATCTTCAACGAATTCATACATAGTCAGTCTTTGGTAGAATTACCGATCAAGGGGCGTTCATTCACATGGAGCAATATGCAATCTAACCCCCTCCTTGAACAGTTAGACTGGCACATTACCTCTGTGGATTGGGCGGCCAAATATCCGAACACTGTAGTCATGCCCCTGGGTTAGCCCACATCGGAACATGTGCCGTGTTATGTCAGCATCTAGAACAAAATCCCCAAGACCAAATTGTTCCGCTTTGAGGACTACTGGATCAAACAGCCAGGTTTCTTTGATGTGGTGCAGAGATCATGGAACAAATGCTGTTATGCCCCAAACACAGCTGCAGTCTTGTGCAATAATTCAAAAACCTGCGATATGAATTTGAAACAATGGAGCAAGAAAATCTCTCAGCTGTTTGTGCTGATTGAAAACTGTAACAAAACCCTTCTGGAGCTTGATGGTCTTGAGGAGCGTCGGCGGTTGTCCGTGCCGGAAGCTAATTTTAGAAAAATCCTGAAGAAACACCTTCTTCACCTGCTTGACTGCAAAAAGGCGTATTGGAAGAAACGTTGCACCATCAGACACTTCAAATTTGGCGATGGCAACACCAAGTTCTTCCATAGAGTTGCGACTGAGCGTTTTCGCAGAAACAACATTGCTTCGTTGCGACTATCGGATGACTCAGTCGTCTATGATTATGTGGGCAAGGAGGCTATCCATCCCCAAACATACAAAGAAAGACTAGGCCGCTCCAATCCTACCAACATGAGGTTTGATCTGGATCGCATCATCAAAAAGGTGGAAGGACTGCAGGCCCTGTCCGAGCCCTTCACTCGGGAGGAGATTGACCAAGTTGTCAAAGAGATGCCGTCGGATCGTGCTCCTGGTCTGGATGGTTTCAGTGGAAGCTTCATAAAATCCTGCTGGCACATCATTAAGGAGGAGTTCTATCGACTTTGCTTCGATTTTCGTGCAGCTACCTTGGACCTTGATAGTTCGAATACTGGATTTATCAATCTCATCCCAAAAAATCAATCGCCGGAGACAGCTGATGACTACCGCCCTATAACACTCCTAAACAGCTGCCTCAAACTGCTGACAAAACTCTTGGCAAACCGTCTGCAGAAAGTGGTTCTTAAGATTATTCACCAAAACCAATACGGATTCTTGAGGGCTAGATCGATCCAAGATTGTGTGGCGTGGGCATATGAATTCATACACCAGTGCCAAGCTTCGAGACGTGAAATCGGCATTCTTAAGCTTGACTTTGCAAAATCCTTTGATACGATCGAGCATGCTCCAATGATGCAGATTATGAAATGCATGGGCTTTGACGATCATTGGCTAGGGTGGATCCATTGCTTGTTCTCGACTGCAAAATCCTCGGTGCTCCTAAACGGGATCCCTGGTAGGCAATTCTTCTGTAAGAGAGGGGTGCGCCAAGGCGACCCGCTGTCCCCGCTCATCTTCGTCTTGGCGGCTGATCTTCTCCAAGCAGCCATCAATGACGTGTACCGGAGTGGTGAGCTTGAGCTACCCATGCCAGCTATGGAGGATGACTACCCCGTGATCCAGTGCGCCGATGACATGATCCTCGTGATGCCAGCTGATCAAGCGCAAGCGGAGACGATCAAACGCGTTCTCTAGGACTATGCCTCCTCCATAGGGTTGCGCATCAACTTTCAAAAATCAACTTTGATGACTGTCAACGCGGCGGTGGATGCAACGGAACGCTTGGCAGAGGTTTTTGGCTGCAAGGTTGGAAAGATGCCGTTCACGTACCTTGGCATGCCGATGGGCACTGCTAAACCAACGGTGGCTGACCTAATGCCGCTGGTTGCTTCGGTCGAGCACAGGTTATCCACTGCTGCCTCGCTCCTAGACCTTGGATCAAAGCTCACCTTGGTCAACTCGGTGGTCACGTCCCTGGCGATTTATGCCATGTGTTCCATCAGATTGCCTCCGAAGATCCTGGAACATCTTGACAAGCTCAGGCGATATTGTCTCTGGGCGAAGAACACGGAGGATGGCCACAAAGCAGTGTCCATGGCGGCATGGAACCTGGTCTGTCGCCCCAAAGAGAAGGGTGGTCTGGGGATAATTGTGAAGGAAATAAGCCCTAGAGGCAATAATAAAGTTATTATTTATTTCCTTATATCATGATAAATGTTTATTATTCATGCTAGAATTGTATTAACCAGAAACATAATACATGTGTGAATACATAGACAAACAGAGTGTCACTAGTATGCCTCTACTTGACTAGCTCGTTGATCAAAGATGGTTAAGTTTCCTAGCCATTGACATGGGTTGTCATTTTGATTAACGAGATCACATCATTAGGAGAATGATGTGATTGACTTGACCCATTCCGTTAGCTTAGCACTCGATCGTTTAGTATGTTGCTATTGCTCTCTTCATGACTTATACATGCTCCTATGACTATGAGATTATGCAACTCCCGTTTACCGGAGGAACACTTTGTGTGCTACCAAACGTCACAACGTAACTGGGTGATTATAAAGGTGCTCTACAGGTGTCTCCAAAGGTACTTGTTGGGTTGGCGTATTTCGAGATTAGGATTTGCCACTCCGATTGTCGGAGAGGTATCTCTGGGCCCACTCGGTAATGCACATCACTATAAGCCTTGCAAGCATTGTAACTAATGAGTTAGTTGCGGGATGATGTATTACGGAACGAGTAAAGAGACTTGCCGGTAACGAGATTGAACTAGGTATTGAGATACCGACGATCGAATCTCGGGCAAGTAACATACCGATGACAAAGGGAACAACGTATGTTGTTATGCGGTTTGACCGATGAAGATCTTCGTAGAATATGTGGGAGCCAATATGAGCATCCAGGTTCCGCTATTGGTTATTGACCGGGGAGGTGTCTCGGTCATGTCTACATAGTTCTCGAACCCGTAGGGTCCGCACGCTTAACGTTACGATGACAGTTATATTATGAGTTTATATGTTTTGATGTACCGAAGGTTGTTTGGAGTCCCGGATGTGATCACGGACATGACGAGGAGTCTCAAAATGGTCGAGACATAAAGATTGATATATTGGAAGCCTATGTTTGGACATCGGAAGTGTTCCGGGTGAAATCGGGATTTTTCCGGAGTACCGGGAGGTTACCGGAACCCCCCGGTAACTTAATGGGCCTTATTGGGCCTAGGTGGAAGAGAGGAGAGGAGGCCAGGGCAGGGCCGTGCGCCCCTTCCCCCCAGTCCGAATAGGACAAGGAGAGGCGGGCGGCGCCCCCCCCTTCCTTCCTCCCCTCCACCTCATTCCCCTCTCTCCTAGTCCAACATGGAAAAGGGGGGGAGTCCTACTCCCGGTAGGAGTAGGACTCCTCCTAGGGGCGCCTCTCCTCCTTGGCCGGCGGCCTCCCCCTTGCACCTTTATATACGGGGGCAGGGGGCACCTCTAGACAGACAATTGATCATTGATCTCTTAGCCGTGTGCGGTGCCCCCCTCCACCATATTACACGTCGATAATATCGTAGCGGTGCTTAGGCGAAGCCCTGCGTCGGTAGAACATCAACATTGTCACCACGCCGTCGTGCTGACGAAACTCTCCCTCAACACTCGGCTGGATCGGAGTTCGAGGGACGTCATTGAGCTGAACGTGTGCTGAACTCGGAGGTGCCGTGCGTTCGGTACTTGATCGGTCGGATCGTGAAGACGTACGACTACATCAACCGCGTTGTGTTAACGCTTCCGCTTTCGGTCTACGAGGGTACGTGGACAACACTCTCCCCTCTCGTTGCTATGCATCACCATGATCTTGCATGTGCGTAGATTTTTTTTGAAATTACTACGTTCCCCAACAAATTGATCTTCAAATTCAAAACCAAGGCCTGTTGCTTAAATAGCTACATAAATTCTACAACCATTGGGATGTGCCGTGGGTTAACCTAATTTGGTCCACTTATTATGAGGGTTTGGTGCCCCATGCAACTGATCAGTGTGGATCATTCTGGTGGCGCGACATCCTGCAGCTTACATCAACTTACAGGGGGGTCACGTCGGTGGAGGTGCGAGACGGAAGCACGGCGCTGTTCTGGAAAGATTTGTGGCATAACAATATCCTCAGTGACAGCCACACCCTCGGCTGTTTTCCTTTGCTACTAACGAAGATGTCTCGGTGCAAGCGCTGCTAACAGCACCGACACTTGGGCATAACTTCTAGCTGCCGATCTCTGCAGCATGGCCTCGACAGAATTGAGTGAAGCCACAGACATCTGGAGATGCGTCTGGGGATTGGGAGACTTTGCTCCTAGAAAGTATTACGATCATTGCTTCCGTGGGGTGGTGGCGGATGATGCGTTTAAATGGATCTGGAAATCAAAATGCACTAATAAGTGGAGGGTTTTTGCGTGGCTCCTTCTAGCGGACAGGCTGAACACTAGAAACATGATGAAGAGGAAAGGTATGAAACTGCGAGATGATGTGTATACTTGCCTCCTCTGTGATAACCCGCCAGAAGAGATGGTGGAACATCTCTTCTTTGATTGTGCCTTCAGTAGAACGTGGTGGAGGAGGTTGGGGATCGAGTGGGCGCACGGTGGAAACAGGCTTCAACTTGTGCATGAGGCAAGGGACAGGTGGACGAGCCCCATGTTTATGGAGGTCTTTGTCATTGTGGCCTGGAGCATGTGGAAGGAGCGCAACAACAAACACTTTAGAGGTGTGCTGCCTACGGTTGATGGCTGGGTTCTGAGATTCAAAAACGACTTTGGTATGATGAGGCACAGAGTCAAGGAGGCCTTGGTGCCGTTTGTGGATAGTTTTGTTACGTCCATCTAGTTTACAACAAGCCTTTTCCTTTGTACTCTGTTTGTACACTCTTATCCCTCTCTCTGGTGGTGAGGACTTGCCATATCCACCCTGATGTAGCCCCAGAGAGTTGTACGTTGTGTTTGTTGAATTAATATAAAGTCAGTGGGGGTTGCCCTCACTGTCCTGAGCTTTCAAAAAAAAGCATTCGTTAACTGTTTTTAGCCACCGCTTAATTCATTTAAGAGCATGTAAAATACTTTATAAAAATGTGGTTTCAACATGACAATTATCCAGGGGTTAATTGCGACACTTTGAACATTTTAGTTTTTATGTTTGAAAACTTTTATTGCTTAACTTGATTTTTAAGTTGAATTCGAACAGGATTGAACCATCATGGGATTAACAACAGTAAACGTGGTGACGTGGCATCATTAGTAGAGGGTTATTGTAGCTTAATTATCCGGTCGTCACAATTCTCCTCCACTACAAGAAATCTCGTCCCGAGATTTAAGGGGTGGAGTAAGGTAGAAAGTTCTGGTTACGAAATTCTAACGAATCTTCTCGGTCTTGGTTGCTCATCTCGAAGAGGTCAGTCCATTATGTTGATGTCTTCATTTCTCTACTTCACGTCATCATGATAAAGTCGGCATCCTTTCTTCGGGAATTCCATCGTACTTACGAAAGAATAAAGGGTGCGTATTCCAGGAGAACGGACCTCTGCAAGGTTGACTATCTGGTCGATAACATCGGGGAAGGTGGCGGAAAGTAACTCTCGAATTAAAACTTAAGAAAATATCAAGAGCAAAGTAAGGAGGTATCATGGGAAGTTTCGAGCGGGCAGGCAATCGTTCGAAGCCTGAAACAGGGCGTGAAAGGAATTCAAAGCTACGGAAAAAAGTATTGTGTATGATACCATAATTGATGATCTCTCAAAAGGTAGCTCATGAATTACATACGAGGCCAAACATGAGGATTAACTTTGGAAAAAAGGGGTGTACAGGCGAGTCGGGTTTCGATCCTGTGTAACTGTGGGTTATGGGCCCACCATGTGGGTTAAAAGCAGGAAGGGCGCTGACGTCTTGCACGACCATGTAATCAAGGCATGTGAGAGCATAGCGTGTCAGTTATGTCGGCAACAACATTGGTACCAAGGGCGAGGGACGAAGAGAACCATTTCCCTGCTTGTTGAACGAGGCGGACTAATAGGCAAGGTTCTTGTCCAGCGGTGGTTACCGGAATGTCATCAACATTAGTAACAGGGTCGTGCTGATAGAGTGTGCGTCGAGGTGTTACATAAGAAGAGAATATTACTACTTAGATCATATAGATCACAAGAAAGGTTTGAACAAAACAATGGAAAGGAAAATGTTATTATCAGTTTAAACAAACCAATGGAAAAGAAAATTTGTTTGCACACAAGTAATAGGAGTATATCCTTCCCAAGGACAACAGAGCATGATATCCATGACAGGATATAACGTAGAAAACCCTTTAGGTAAGTGGAGAGAAATTTCATGACATTACCCATACAACAGTGTTTGGATAATTGATAAAGAAAATTTAGCATTTTGAAGATCGGAGTACCACAGACATGCTTCGAGATAGCATTGTCATGGCCTCCAAGCAAAGGTCGAACTTTGGATACACAAGGATCCATCAGGAACAACTTATAGATAAGCCTTACAATTTCCTCATGGAAGAATGGCTAACCTTGCTAAAAAGGAAACTATAACAATAAGTCCTCCGGCCAGGTGTGCTAGGCATGACATCATCTTACCAGGTCATATAAAGACCAATGTTATAACTCTTGGATATATGTTCCAACCATCATATCTGACCGAGATTCAGATCTGATTGGTGTCAGGATACCTCAAACTCAGGATGCCCAAGGAGAAAAGGTGCGACACAAATTGACGAGATGACATCAAAGATTCTCGGGAAATGAATTATGCAAGCGAGTTCTGAAACAAGAGTTCATCATTAAACCAAGGAGAGGATGAGGAGGTGGCGGATGGACTTGGCGACAACTCATCGAGATTTCCAAAAAGATGGTCCTCCTCAATAATGTAAACAAGGAGATAACATTTGTCAGATCAAATGATATAATGATGTATGCCTAAGGAAAACATACACAAGTAAACATTGGTTGAAAGGTGCACCCGAAAGATGGGATTAGGTAGCATGATCAACGTTGGAATGGTGGTTCAACAACCAATAGTCTAAGAATGTACTATCAACCATCAACTTCAAAGCAATAGGGTTGCTAGAAGTACAGAATCCAAGCAGCACCGTTCATTTGTTGGTATCCCGGTTAGAATCAACACGGGACCAAGAAAGAAAGGTTATGGTGAGAAGTATTACTTGCATCAATAATTCATAAGAGGTGGTGAAATTCTCATGACATTCTTGACATAAATGATGGTAATACTCCAAGGTAGAGCATAACATAAGTCAGATAGCAAGGAACTCAAGGTACAACGCAAAACTAGAACAAGTTTTGTGTTGGGAGGGAAATCAAGAATGTTGTTGATGTTAACACAAATCATCGAGGGGGCAAGCATGGAATTTCTCATTAGGAACTCAATGTATGTCTCGGAAGAAGTTAAAATGTTTACGTTGATCATGACACATTTATCGAGAGGTTTCAAGAAGATGTAATCGATCGGCGACGACATCACACCAAGGGAATGGTGAAGCAAAAGGTTACTATAACCATAGATAAGATGCCATCTCAGAATTCGGAGTTGTCTCTCAAGACAAACAAGATGATGCGTAAAGTTCAATGTAAGCTTAGAGCACTGTCGGGATTGTGTCCCGGGGATGAACGACATAGGTAGAATGGTCAAGCAGTCAGCCTAACGATGATGATCTAGTCAATCAGTTGGGAATGACATGGTAGAGTACAAACTCGTAAGCACTGAAGACTACTAAGACTTGTCGAATCGTAGTGCGGACTCGATTCACTATTCGGTGTTCTCGGTTGACGACAACCCAGAACTCGTGGAGTGACTATCACAGGGAAAGGTATTACTCCAGCACAAATTCATAAGATGTAGTGCAATGGCATGATATCCTCGAGATACCAAGGGGATAATACTCAAAGGCATATCAAATTAAAGGTGAAGTGGGGTGTATTGATCTATAGAAGACAAGCGCTTTAACTTGTCTGAGGAATGGAATCAAAGGAAGAAATTATGGTCGGAACCACGATCATAAATGATCAAACCACGGATACAAGATGAACTTATAACAAGGGGGTAATTATTTTTACGAGAAGCTTCCATGATAAGTTCTACATCATGTCCATGGGCATGAACACAAAGTTCAAGGTCGACTCCCACTTCTCCAATGCATAACCTTTCATTCACTCCTCGCGTTCGATGAAGTTGTAGTGCTGAAATTTTATCTGACATAACACCGTTAGAGTATGACCTGTAGAAGCTTCCGGGTTTAAATAGATTAGAAAAGGCATAGCTTCAACCCATCGGGGCATCTTACAGACATATACCACAACATCAGGAGTAATTTATACAAGCTCAAAAGCAGAGCATGGTTGAGAAAGTAGAAGATACAATTTACCAAAGGCATTATGTATCCAAGGGAAGGCTCACAAGGTTATTGCATATGAAGGACGTTGTTGGATAAAATCCAACAAAGGATCTGCCGGTCCATAACGGAGCTGATATGAGCGTCGGCACACAACCAAAGGAAGTAACAATGCAAAGGCGTTGGATTATATAAAAAACTGACTAATTCAGAGCTCAAATGCAAACGAATTGTAATTTTCAAATCAAGGGCTCAGAAGCAAACGCTCTGATCAAGGATGGATAAGTTGAGTAGACTTAGGGATACAATCGACAGTAATTTGATTGGTCGAGAACCAACTCCTGTTCAAAATGACATCTGAGCCAGAAGGATGAATTCTAGGATCCGATTGAGGATTGCAAGCATTCACAACATATTGAATCAAGAGACTTGAAATGATAATGACAAAGGATACTAAATGAATATTGCTGGTCTTAAGGAACGCAACCAAAATGCAAGCACACAATTGCAGAGCAATAGCGGGCAGAGGATTACCGGAAGATCAGATAACATCTCAATGTATCTTGTGCATCATATGAACAACGGGGGAAGAACGGACACTCGGTAAGTGCGAGGAATTATCCGTAGGGAGTATTCATGAGGCAAGAACTGCAGGGCAGTAAGTTCAAAGGATTATCGGAACAACGGAGAGCAGTTTGGGGCATCTTGTAATAACAAGATCAGTGGGATTGAATGTAGGAAAGTGTATGCAGTTATCCATATGGATATAATAGTGGTAGGGAATTTGCAAAGGCGGTGGGCACAAGCGTCTCGGGAAAACATCGAATAGCATTATCGGAACCTTCTGGTGAAGCAGTGGATCATCTGGAATGAAGGGGCTCTCCGGCAGGAAGTGGTAACGAGAACCTAGAGTTATAATTAGTAAAATCATTTAACCCGAGTAGAAGAGAGTTCAGAGTCCCGGAGTAAAGATCGAGGAGTAAAAGATCGTATTACCACCCAATGCCAACGTGGGTCCGTAAGACAAACAGCCATGTTAGTAAAAGTTTTGCAAGTCTAGACTCGACTTCGGCCAAGGAGTGTGGAAGGGGGATTCCTACAGGCAGTCGGCTCTGATACCAACTTGTGACGCCCCCGATTCAATCGTACACTAATCATGCACGCAAACGTGTACGATCAAGATCAGGGACTGACGGGAAGATATCACAACACAACTATAAAAGTAAAAAGTCATACAAGCATCATAATACAAGCCAGGGGCCTCGAGGGCTCAAATACAAGTGCTCGATCAAAGACGAGTCAGTGGAAGCAACAATATCTGCATACAGACATAAAGTTAAACAAGGCACCATAAGATGGCTAGCACAACTGGGATACAGATCGAAAGAGGTGCAAGCCTCCTGCCTGGGATCCTCCAAAACTACTCCTGGTCAGCGGCGGCGGCCTGCATGTAGTAGTAGGCATCATCGGTGTAGTAGGAGTCGTCGAAGGTGGCGTCTGGCTCCTGGGCTCCTGAGGGAGTCCTGGATTAAGGGGTCCTCGGGCGTTCGGACTATATAACTTGGGCCTGACTAATGGGCTATGAAGATACAGGACAGAAGACTACTTCCTCCCGTGTCCGGATGGGACTCTCCTTTGCGTGGATGGCAAGCCTGGCATTCGGATATGTAGATTCCTTCCTTTGTAAACTGACTCTGTACAACCCTAGGCCCCTCCGGTGTCTATATAAACCGGAGGGTTTAGTACGTAGAGGCAATCATAATCATACAGGCTAGACATCTAGGGTTTAGCCATTACGATCTCGTGGTAGATCAACTCTTGTAATCCTCATATTCATCAAGATTAATCAAACAGGAAGTAGGGTATTACCTCCATCAAGAGGGCCCGAACCTGGGTAAACATCGTGTCCCCCATCTCCTGTTACCATCGACCTTAGACGCACAGTTCGGGACCCCCTACACGAGATCCGCCGGTTTTGACACCGACATTGGTGCTTTCATTGAGAGTTCCACTGTGACGTCGAAGATAGGGTTGATGGCTCGCCTTGTCATCAAGGACAGTATCACCACCGGAGGAGCCCTGGCCTCTAGCCAAACCCTCTGGCTGGGCGGCTTTACCATGGCCGCCCGTTCGGCCGTCAAGCCGACGATGACTTCTCAGGTCATCGAAAATCATCTCCATATTGACTCTGAATACTCCAAATAGATGGATCCGGCGGAGTTGTTGTCTTTAAACAAACTCTTGGATCACATCGCCGCCTTGGGGGTCGCTATAGACTATGATCAGGTTGGGCTTAAACCCGATCAGAGAGAAATCAAATCTCCGCCGATCACCCATCAAATAGCGGTCGTAGAGGAGCAAAACAAAAACTGTTCCCCGGTATTGAGGACGAGCTATGTTCGGATTTCCGAACTCGAAGAGCAGGATACCTGTCTGCGGGACGACACTCCTAGTCCTCCGAACATAAAATCGGGCGTCGAGCCTGAAAAATCATTCAACATCCCGGAGCCCGAACTAATATGCTCGGAATCTTTTCACACACCGGACTCCAAATTGGGTCAGGGATCGGATTTAAAGCCACCCACCCACCACGAACAATATTCGCCAAGTAATTCCGGTCCTCCGGATATATGCAACCTCATGCACGTTCGACAGCAGTCTCAGGAAACAGTCCATCACTTTTGGGCCAGATTCCTCCTTGTCAAAAACAAGATTAAAGATTGCTGCGACGAGGATGCGATTTCAATATTCTGCAACAATTGCACGGACGAAGGAATCCTCAACGCCATAAACCGCCGTCACGTATCACACTTCGCTGACTTGGCGACCATAGTACAGAAGTACTGCGCAATGGAGAGCACCTGGAAAACTGAGACAGCTCGCTGGGAACCACTAGTCTTCACTCAACCCCTCGGGAGGGCGAAAAGGGTGCACCCTTGCGTGGCACCCGGCCCCATATTGAAGAAAACTAAGCCCATTACGGGACGCGGAACCGTTCTGGAGGGATGGCTCGATAAGCCATGCAAAATATACACGACACCGGACACCGAACCAACGCACAGCCTTAGAGCATGTTGGATACTCCGGCAAGTGGCCAAAAGAGGCGAGGATATCCTCACCAAAAACACCTCAGAGCAACATCCCCCGGACGACAACGACCTCAGAGTATTGACGGTCTTCGAGACTTTCACTTCAAACAATCGGCGCAAGAGGGCACTCCGCAACCTCGCCGAAGTCTGCCAAGTCGCAGCAATAAACCCCTGGAATGACACAGCCATAACTTTCAATGCCAGTGACGAACTAAAATTCCGGTCAGTCCGGGCACCAGCTGCCCTGGTCCTCAATCCAATTGTGGATGGCTTTCGGCTCACTAAAGTGCTCATGGACGGCGGCAGTGGACTAAACCTCGTCTACGAGGATACAGTCAACAAAATGGAAATAGACAGGAACCGCATCGAGCAAATGATAAGGATCAAAGTAATGATCCTATAGTTTTTGCCCGATTTTTCACCGCAAGACAATTAGATAGCAAACCTTCTAATCACGTGATCAATCCACGCAACCTGAAGATGAGGAAACGAATCCAGCAAGCAACGTGAAGATGAACAACACGCCTCTAACCTTGGCATGATAATTCTTGATCACACAAGAACCTTCATGCAATCATCACTTTATTTGATAAACAGCAGCGCCGTCACCGGAGGGATGGTTCACCCCGTGGAAACAATGTTCAAAACTCAATCTTAAAAGTTGACCCCCTCTAAACCTAGCCACTGGCCTCCTTATATAGGCATCTAGAAAACTAGTCGGTTGGATAGGCCCACACCAAAACACACAAAATAAAAATCCTAAGTGGCCCATAACAAGACCTGGAAATAAAAATAGATAAAACTGGAACCGACCAAGTACATGGTTTGGTCGCCCCCTTTGACACACCTCTAACTTGGAGGAGTCCTGAAGTTGGGCTTCACCTCCTCCTTCATGGGAACAACATGAGGTACTGGGATGCCCTCATCATCCTCCCCCCCCCCCTTGAAAAGGCGTTGTCCTCAACGCGGGAGGGTCTTCTCTAATGAGTGGCATCAAATCAGCAACAATGACACGCTTCGCCGCCATTTGCAAGTCTCGCTGACCCGCCACACCACCTCCTCCCTCTCGACTACCTGTACGTGTCACCGCGGGTGGCAACACCTTCCGTCGCCACATAAGCTTGGACTTAGGCGCCAACAACTATTTCTTTTCCACTATCAATGGAGCTCGTTGGCGCTGAATGTGGAACTTCTTGGTACAACCCTGCAAAATAGGAGCAATGCCCGGGCCACACAATTGACGAACACATCCATCTTTGCCTGTGTGCATACGCATAGCTGCTCCAACAAATCTCCCCAACTGGTCCAACAAACATGCGGTCTACTACCCGCTCCTCCATAAGCACCGAGACACGAGCAACACAACTATCATCTGTCTGAACACCTTGGCCGACACAAATTGGAACTGTAGGACTAGCTGCATTATTTGTCATCTCACCACTAAGAGGCTTGACATCAACCGACTTGTCACCAACAGGCACAACTAGCTTGTCATCGACAGGCACGGCTGAAACAATATCAATACTTACACTCCTCCAATCATGCTCCTCCTTCGGAAGCTCAACTATCCTTTGTTTTGGCTTGGCCTTGTGCATTTCTCCTTGCGCACCACCAACACCACATCAGACTTCATATGATCATCTGTCATAGGCTTCAACGTCCGTTGTTTGCCATCATGCAAAAATGTATATGTATTTGCTCTCCCAGCATGGATAGCATTGTGATCATACTGCCATGGACGCCCAAGTAACAATCCACACACCTCCAATGGCAATACATCGCATTCCACCTCATCAGCATACTCACCAACTGTAAATGACACACGCGCCTTATGTGTAACCTTCAACATACCACAGCTATTCAACCACTCTAGATGCTTAGGTTCAGGAATACGCCAAGTGGACAACCCCAAAGATGCCACCATTGCCTTGCTTATGCCATTGGTACAACTACCACCGTCAATCATCAACTTGCACGCCTTGCCCTTGATCATGCACTGTGTCTGAAATAAATTCCAACGCTGGCCTCTATCAACTGTCATGCAAGCATCACCATGTACCCGCTTGAGTTGCACATTCAGCCCAATCAATGGTACAACGTCGTCCATCAAAATTGTGTCAACATCAGCCTTGTCCTCCTTAGAATCAGTATGCGTTGTTGCTGCCTCGTTGACATCATCTATCTGAACCACAGACATGTCCTTGCAAATTACCTTCGCAGAAGGCTGCACAATATGTGCGGGAAAAATTGTAATGGGCTTTCTTAATTCCGCTAGCATCTCTTTAATGATCTGTTGTATATCAGTGATATCAGTTCGAGCCAGCTCCTTAGACTTCTCATCCAACCGAGAAAGCCATGTGGATGGCATCTTCCAATTTGCAAAGAGAAAATAAAATCACTGTTTTTTTTTTCGGGCAATTAGACTCACGTACAAGGTAACCAACGTGAGTTGGTAGGGACTTTCCGAGCTACTAATACGTACGTGTGTCCAACTAACCAGATTAATCCAAACGCCAAACGGCTGCTTCTCTCCTTGCCGATCGTTCTTTCCTCACACAAATTGCAACATAACTGGGCCAAAAAAATAGTGACGTAAATAAAAGCAGTAACAATCCGATCTGTACCTCTTTTGCGATCTCGTTCCTTTTTTATTTCTCACACGAAAAGCTCCACCAAAAGCGGATAGATTGATCTGAAGCAAACTCCTTTTTTTCTGTTATGGACCAGACTTTCCCACGTACATACGCTAACCACCGATTCCTATCCAACACTGAAACAAACAAACCGATCTCACCAAAAAAAACTGATCAGATCCGTGCACAAACCCAGCTGCTCCGTTTGAATCTTTTCCTCGCTTGATCCTGGACTGCACGCATGAGAGAAACGGTTCCAATCTTATCGATCGGAATAAAAAGTTATGGCGCCTGTATGTATTCCGAGATCAGAGGAAATCGATCTTGTCACAAGTGAAACGGAAATCAATTAGACTCAATCTTCAATCTACGTGCAAACTCCTCGGCGGCACCAACAACAATCCACAGCAGATCTTCAAAGCCTCAGCAATCTACGAGTGCTATAGCAAACACCAGCAAATCAATTTCAATAAGACGAACTCGCGGTGACAAACCCAGTAATCTGATACCACATGATAAGGATCAACGTAATGATCCTATAGTTTTTGCCCGATTTTTCACCGCAAGACAATTAGATAGCAAACCTTCTAATCACGTGATCAATCCACGCAACCTGAAGATAAGGAAACGAATCCAGCAAGCAACGTGAAGATGAACAACACACCTCTAACCTTGGCACGATAATTCTTGATCACACAAGAACCTTCATGCAATCATCACTTTATTTGATAAACAGCAGCGCCGTCCCCGGAGGGATGGTTCACCCCCTGGAAACAATGTTCAAAACTCAATCTAAAAATTTGACCCCCTCTAAACCTAGCCACTGGCCTCCTTATATAGGCATCTAGAAAACTAGTCGGTTGGACAGGCCCACACCAAAACACACAAAATAAAAATCCTAAGTGGCCCATAACAAGACCTGGAAATAAAAATAGATAAAACTGGAACCGACCAAGTACATGGTTCGGTCGCCCCCTTTGATACACCTCTAACTTGGAGGAGTCCTGAAGTTGGGCTTCACCTCCTCCTTCATGGGAACAACATGAGGTACTGGGATGCCCTCATCAGTAAAGTAACACGACCTTCCGAGGGATTATTCCCAGCCGGGAAGCACGATGCATGGGGAAAATCACACTTGACGTGGTATTCGGCACGCCGGAGAATTATCGGTCCGAAGAGATAACCTTCCAAGTGGCCCCTTTCAACAGTGGATATCACGCCCTGTTGGGGCGAGATGCATTCGCACGCTTCTAAGCTATACCTCATTACGGGTACATGAAGCTCAAGATGCCCGGGCCCAACGGTACTATCACTCTCGTCAGCGATCCGGATATAGCCCTTCGCGCCGAAAACAAAACGGCATCCCTGGCCCTCGAGGCACTGTCCGAGGCCCTCACGGCCGAAGAGTTAACCACACTATGCTCCACGGTGGATAGGGACGACGTAATTCTTGATAAGCGGCTCAAATCCACCTCCTTCAAACCGGCAGACGAAATAGTCAAATTTCAAGTCCACTCGACGGACCCCAAGAAGACAACTTCCATCGGGGCGCAGCTGGACCCAACGGTTGACGCCGCACTACGAGCGTTCCTACGCGAAAACTGGGACATATTCGCCTGGCACTCTTCTGATATGCCAGGGATCCCATGCAGGCTGGCCGAACACAACCTCAATATTTTGAAGGGATATAAGCCGGTCAAGCAAACACTGCGGCGCTTTTCCGAACCCAAACGACAAGCTATGGGGGAGGAGCTAGCCAAGTTAATTGAGGCCGGATTCATCAGAGAAATAAAACACCCGGACTGGCTAGCAAACCTGGTGATGGTTCCAAAGAAGGATAAATCCTGGCGCCTGTGTGTCGATTTCAAAGACCTCAACAAAGCCTACCCTAAGGATCCCTTCCCCTTCCCCGCATCGATCAGATCATCGATGCTACCGCAGGACATGACTCACTGTGTTTCCTCGATGCATACTCCGGATACCATCAAATCAAAATCAAGCAGTCAGATCAAGCCGCAACAGCATTCATTACCCCATACGGGCCTTTCTGCTTCAACACTATGCCCTTCGGGCTCAAAAATGCCGGCGCCACCTACCAACGCATGATTCAAACATGCCTGGGCAAGACAGTTGAAGCATATGTGGATGACGTAGTCATCAAGACTAGGCACGTCGAGTCATTAATAGACGACCTACGTCTCACATTCGACAACCTCCGCACATATGACATCAAGCTCAATCCGGAAAAGTGTGTTTTCGGCATTCCCGCTGGAAAACTGCCGGGCTTCATCGTTTCCAATAAAGGAATTGAGGCAAATCCAGCCAAAATCCGGGCTTTGTCACAATTGGCTATACCAACAGATCTTAAACAGGTCCAAAAACTAGCCGGATGCGTGGCAGCTTTAACCCGCTTTATCTCCAGATTAGGAGAAAAAGCATTGCCACTTTAGCGCCTTCTCCGACGCACTGACCACTTCGAGTGGACGTATGCGGCAACGGCTGGACCGGAAGAAATAAAGGCTCTTTTAGCGAGCAACCCAATCCTGGCCACGCCAAGCGTCAGCGAACCAATGTTATTATACATCTCTGCAACACACCAGGTCGTGAGCGCGGTGCTCGTCATTGAGTAAGAGGCGGACGGACACAAATTCCCACTCCAGAAGCCAGTATACTATGTATCCACTGTCCTCACACCATGCAAATCCTGGTACCCCCATTACCAAAAGATAGCGTATGCGGTCTTCATGGCATTCCGGAAGCTACGGCACTACTTCCAAGAGTGCTCTATTATGGTGGCTTCCGAAGTACCACTCAATGACATAATAAACAACCGCGGCGCTATGGGCCGGATTGCTAAGTGGGCCATTGAGCTCCTTCCATTCGACATAACATACAAACCGCGCGGAGCCATTAAATCCCATGTATTGGCCGACTTCGTCGCCGAATGGACAGAGGCCGAACTCCCTAAAGAGTACGGCACATATTCCAACTAGGTCATGCACTTCGATGGCTCTAAAATGCTGGCCGGCTTAGGAGCGGGCATTGTCTTAATGTCCCCCACTGGTAACACAGTCCAGTACGTACTCCAAATGTTATACATAGACTCCAACAATGCAGCCGAATATGAGGCCTTATTGCACGGTCTTTGGATGGCTGCCTCCATGGGCATACAACGCCTAGAGGTGCGCGGGGATTCGAATCTCACAATATCCCAAATAAATGGAGACTTCGACGACAAAGATCCAAAGATGGCGGCCTATCATAACGCCGTACTCAAAATATCATCTCGGTTCGAGGGACTCGAGTTTCATCATGTGGCTCGGGAAAGCAATCAAGCGGAGGATGTCCTTGCTCGCATGGGCGCCAAGCGTGACCCCGTCCCGCCTAACATCTTTTTGGAAAGGCTTTTCAAGCCATCCGTGGTGTGGCAGGATGAGAGCGGCAACACTAGTCCGGATCCGATTATACCCGCAGATTCCGAACACAATACCGATATCATCGGGGGCTCAGCCACCAAAATAACATCAGTGGCCCATCTAATAATGGCAGTAATTGCCCCATGGACTGAACCCTTCTTGGCCTACCTTAATAGGCGAGAGCTCCCTGAGGACCAAAAAGAGGCTCGCTGCATTGTTCGGCGCTCGAAAGCCTACAAGGTCCATGACGGAGAGCTCTACAAGAAAAGTGCTACCGGAGTCCTTCAAAAGTGTATCTCCGAAGAAGAGGGACAACAGCTCCTAGCCGAAATCCATGCTGGCCTCGGCGGTCACCACGCCGCAGCTCGGGCCCTTGTAAGTAAGGCTTTCCGTATAGCTTTCTTTTGGCCGACGGCCCGAGCAGATGCACAGGACCTGGTCCAACATTGTGTCGGATGCCAGCTCTTCGCAAATCAAAGCCATATGCCGCCTATGGCTTTACAAACAATCTCCATTACTTGGCCTTTTGCGGTCTGGGGGCTTGATATGGTCGGACCCCTTAAAGGAGGAAGCCATAAGAAAAAATATCTGCTAGTCATGGTAGATAAATTCACCAAATGGATAGAGGCCAAACCAGTGGAAACGACCAAAGCTGGACCAGTGATAGACTTTATATCCAGTGTCGTGCACCGTTATGGTGTCCCACACAGCATCATCACCTATAACGGCTCCAATTTCACAGCCGGTGTAGTGAAAACCTGGTGTGCTAAATTGGGCATTAAGCTCGATTACGCCTCGGTCTATCATCCACAAACAAACGGTCAAGTCGAACGAGCTAATGGTCTTATTATGAGCGGCATTAAGCCCAGACTAGTGCGATCGTTGAAGGAATCAGACAAGCACTGGGTTGAGGAGCTCGACTCCGTACTCTGGGGGCTACGGACCATGCCCAATCGCACTACCGGATACACACCATTCTTCATGGTGTACGGCGCAGAGTCCGTTTTGCCCTGCGACATTATTCATGACTCACTGCGAGTGCGCATGTATGAAGAGAGAGAAGCCGAGTTGGATCGGTAGGATAGTCTAGATGCCTTAGAGGAGGAGCGCGACGTTGCAAAAGCCCGTTCTGCATTCTATCAACAACAGGCTCGCAGATATCAAAGCAGAGAGGTGCGGGCCAAGACTTATAATGTTGGTGAACTCATTCTACGCTTGCCGGAAAAGAAAAACGACAAACTCAAGCCCGAGTGGGAGGGTCCCTTCATCATAGATGAAGTTCTCACTGGAGGAGCGTACCGCCTGCGTGATGCATTGGACAATCGCCTAGAGCCAAACCCGTGGAACGCCGCCAGACTCCGAAGATTCTACGCCTAGAGCCGGACACTTTGTTCATTTTCTTCTCCCTTTATCTCCATTTTTTCCTGTCTTTAATTTTTTTATATAGCTTTAAGCTCTTGTGCGGCTAAGTCGCGCAACTATGACGTACACATCCTCGAATGTATACGCCCATAATGCCTGGGGGCTTCTTATACAGAAGCTTATTATTATTATTATTATTATTATTATTATTATTATTATTATTATTATTATTATTATTTTCCGAGCATCAAGCTCCACACATATGTGTCCTTTCCTCATATGTACCTTTTCTTCGCCATTATATGCATCGTTATGACTTAAGTTTTTGCCAAGATGGGTTGCCTGGCTCCTGTGCTTATGCCCTACGTTCCCGTTTGTTCGGCTAGGGCATAACGGGAGCACCTCTGCGATTGTTATAGTCGGGTCATCCGGACATGTACCTCAGACTGGGTGAAGCCGAAAGCTATCGTTCTTAAGGGAATATTCGGTCGGGGGACTAAATATGTTTTACACTCATTACACTATGAACCCCCGGATGTTACGTCTACTTCGACTTTTCGGTCATAGTTCGGACATGCATACCAATGCATGTTCACCCAGGGAAAGGAACCCTTAACGGAACTATTCTCCCTAGAAGATGTTTCTTACAATCAACATGTAATATAACATAGCTAGCTGGATACAACTTGTCTGTTCAAGCAACTATGACCACTAGGCCTGGTTTCCACGCATACCCTGGTCTGTATTGCCGCAATGGTATTTGGAAACACTCTGCACCTTCGGGTTCAGAAGTCGAAGCGAAAAGGTCTGCCATGACAATCATTTTACAATCCGGCTAGGGACAAATTTTTCCATTGCAGTACGTAGTCACTTGGACTCAAAAACTTCTTCCTCTATGCCATCTAACAGGCTATCTAGCTTACAATCCTGTTGGGAATACTTGGTGGCTATCTTTACTTGGTCATATACCAAACTAACTGGAATTTCGTTTCCATTTGACCCCCGAGGTCCGACCCGAGCCATATGATTTGGATCAAGCTTGGTGTACCGTGTTTTTACCATGGCCCAGGCCTCTCGCGCACCTTCTCGGCAGGCCGATATCTTCCATAATCGGAAGCGCCGCTGAGCTCCCTGGAATAGCTTCACAAGCTCCTCCATACTTCCTGGAGGAGAGGCGGAAGGCCACAAAGCTTTGGCAACGCTCCGCATTGCTTGCCGAGCTCGCTCGTGCAGTTGGGATAGCTCTTGCAGCAGGTCGCCTTGAGAGCCGGACATTTCCTCTTCGGGACGGCCAGTCAGCATACCTGCAGACATAAATCTGTTAGATATTTTCTTTGCTGAATTGCATGAAGGTAAGTTCAACAGCATACTAAATATGCAGCCTCGTAGCCTCCTATTCTCCTTAACGACGTTAGCTAGCTGGGCTCGCACATCTATTAGTTCTTCGCCCAGCAGGGTGTTGGAATCCTGCAGCCTGTTCTTGTCATCTCTGACCCGTGTCAGCACAGGTTCGCCTGCGGCAAGTTGCCTTTTGGCCTCTTGTGCACCCGCCTGTGCGACTTTCAGTTCCCCTTTAAGTTGATCAGCTGATCCTGTCATCGGAAACGCAACAGTATTAACATTACTGGTATATGATTAAATTTTTCTGGATGCAAGGGAACATTACAAGGTGTTGCCTTCTTGGATTTCTCCAGTTCGGCAGTAACCGCAACCAGCCAGGTCTGACACTTTTCCAGATCTTGAGACAACAGGTTGTTCTTCTCCATGAGTGCCTGATTATACAATGATCCTTAAATCAGTTGTATCAACTGCTTCAAGTCTCAGGGCCTACTGGTATATAATTACCAAATCCGTACAATGCGTACTTACCTGCATATCTTTTAAATGTTGGTCCGTGGCTCTGGCAAGCCCATCCCGAGCAGCCCGGAGGTATGCATCAGCCGAGCTGAAGGCACTAAATGCCTCTTTTGTAAAGCTGGGGTCGCGGAGAGCGGCCCTTCGGCGCCGATGATTCATGGCACTCTCCACTTTAGAATTCGTGACGGACATATCATCTCAATCCTCTGCGGAAGGGCAATCCGGCGTCACTCCCGTGTCAGCCTCTGCCTTAAGGCAGGGTATGGAACCTGACTGGTGGAGGCGTGTGATACGTCTCCAACGTATCTATAATTTTTGATTGCTCCATGCTATATTATCTTCTGTTTTGGACATTATTGGGCTTTATTATTCACTTTTATATTATTTTTGGGACTAACCTATTAACCGGAGGCCCAGCCTAGAATTGTTGTTTTTTGCCTATTTCAGAGTTTCGCAGAAAAAGAATATCAAACAGTGTCCAAACGGAATGAAACCTTCGGGAGCATGATTTTTGGAACGAACAAGATCCAGGAGACTTGGACCCTATGTAAGAGAAGCTTCCAGGAGGCCACGAGCTAGGGGGCGCGCCTACCCCCAGGCGCGTCCTCCACCCTCGTGGGCCCCCTGTTGCTCCACCGACGTACTCCTTCCTCCTATATATACCTACGTACCCCCAAACGATCAGAACAGGAGCCAAAAACCTAATTCCACCGCCGCAACCTTCTGTACCCATGAGATCCCATCTTGGGGCCTGTTCTGGAGCTCCGCCGGAGGGGGCATCCATCACGGAGGGCTTCTACATCAACACCATAGCCTCTTCGATGAAGTGTGAGTAGTTTACCTCAGACCTTCGGGTCCATAGTTAGTAGCTAGATGGCTTCTTCTCTCTTTTTGGATCTCAATACAATGTTCTCCCCCTCTCTCGTGGAGATCTATTCGATGTAATCTTCTTTTTGCGGTGTTTTTGTTGAGACCGATGAATTGTGGGTTTATGATCAAGATTATCTATGAACAATATTTGAATCTTCTCTGAATTCTTTTATGTATGATTGGTTATCTTTGCAAGTCTCTTTGAATTATCAGTTTGGTTTGGCCTACTAGATTGATCTTTCTTGCAATGGGAGAAGTGCTTAGCTTTGGGATCAATCTTGCGGTGTCCTTTCCCAGTGACAGTAGGGGCAGCAAGGCATGTATTGTATTGTTGCCATCGAGGATAACAAGATGGGTTTTTTTTATCATATTGCATGAATTTATCCCTCTACATCATGTCATCTTGCTTAAGGCGTTACTTTGTTTTCATGAACTTAATACTCTAGATGCATGCTGGATAGCGGTCGATGAGTGGAGTAATAGTAGTAGATGCAGGCAGGAGTCGGTCTACTTGTCTCGGACGTGATGCCTATATACATGATCATACCTAGATATTCTCATAACTATGCTCAATTCTGTCAATTGCTCAACAGTAATTCGTTCACCCAGCGTAAAATACTTATGCTCTTGAGAGAAGCCACTAGTGAAACCTATGGCCCCCGGGTCTATCTTCATCATATTAATCTTCCAACACTTATTTATTTCCTTTGCTTTTTTACTTTGCTTTTATTTTACTTTGCATCTTATCATAAAAATACCAAAAATATTATCCTATCATATCTATCAGACCTCACTCTCGTTAGTGACCGTGAAGGGATTGACAACCCCTTATCGCGTTGGTTGCGAGGATTTATTTGTTTTGTGTAGGTACGAGGGACTCGCGCGTAGCCTCCTACTGGATTGATACCTTGGTTCTCAAAAACTGAGGGAAATACTTACGCTACTTTGCTGCATCACCCTTTCCTCTTCAACGGAAAACCAACGCAGTGCTCAAGAGGTAGCAAGAAGGATTTCTGGCGTCCTTGCCGGGGAGGTCTACGCAAAAGTCAACATACCAAGTACCCATCACAATCCCTTATCTCCCGCATTACATTATTTGCCATTTGCCTCTCGTTTTCCTCTCCTCCACTTCACCCTTGCCGTTTTATTCGCCCTCTCTTTTTCGTTCGCCTCTTTTTCATTTGCTTGTCGTTATGGCTAGTCTTCTATCTTCTCTGTTGTCTCCCAAGAATGAAGTTCTAAATTTTAAGCAAAGGGAGGGAGAAAATCTAAAAGACGCATGGTATAGAATTTGCGATGCTCAAAATAGATCTACCAGGAAGCAATCTACTTCCGTTCTTCTCCGCAATTTTTATGTAGGTCCTATCCTTGGTATAGATATATCCTTGATACCATTACCGGAGGGAATTTCCTGGGTAGCCATACTTTTGATTCTTATAATGCTATGATAGATTTGTTTGGCTCACCGCCCCTTTTGGTTAATGGAACTATGTTAACTTTGGAGCATGTAATGCAAAGACTCGAAATTATTGAAAATAAGGTTGCTACTGTAGAGTTAATTGAAAATTTGGATAAAAAGATCCACAATCGAATCACTCAATATGGATCTAAAGTAGGAGTCACCCTGAAAAATATTAAAGAAAAGGAACCCATAGTTAATGAGAAAATAAATCAGGATTCCACTAGGATCGATAAACTTGAGGATATCATTACCAACTTGGGAACCGCTTTTTCTTCCGTTAAGAATACTCCAAGTCCTCCTACTAAAATTACCAAGCTTATGTATGTTCCTAAAAATAAGCGTGAATCCTCTAGTAAGGAAACTACGGATCTCAAATCTATAAGTATTCATCCCAATCTTTTTGCTATCATTAGGAACCATTTATTGCAAATGAATTTTTTGATCTTGTGCCTAAAAGTTTGATAATCAATATAAATAAATAAATTCCTAAGGATGATAGATGCCTCATTGAAGAATTGTCTACAAAAGATGGCAATACCTAGATCTATCCTTGCTTTTATGCCTAGCTAGGGGCGTTAAACGATAGCGCTTGTTGGGAGGCAACCCAATTTTATTTTTAGTTTTTTTGCTTTTGCTTCTGTTTAGGAATAAATCTTTGATCTAGCCTCTGGTTAGATGTGTTTTTATGTTTTAATTAGTGTTTGTGCCAAGTTAAACCTATAGGATCTTCTTGGAAGATAGTTATTTGATCTTGCAGAAATTTCCAGAAACTTTCTGTTCGCGAAAATAATTGTTAAAAATCACCAGAACGTGATAAAATACTGATTCCAATTGCTTCTGATCAATAAACAAATTGCCTAGGTCGTCCTATTTGTTCTGATTTTTTTGAGTTCCAGAAGTTTGCGTTAGTTACAGATTACTACAGACTATTCTGTTTCTGACAGATTCTGTTTTTCGTGTGTTGTTTGCTTATTTTGATGAATCTATGGCTAGTAAAATAGTTTATAAATCATAGAGAAGTTGGAATACAGTAGGTTTAACACCAATATAATAAAAAAAATGAGTTCATTACAGTACCTTGAAGTGGTCTTTTGTTTTCTTTCGCCAACGGAGCTCACGAGATTTTCTGTTGAGTTTTGTGTTGTGAAGTTTTCAAGTTTTGGGTAAAAGATTTGATGGATCATGGAACAAGGAGTGGCAAGAGCCTAAGCTTGGGGATGCCCATGGCACCCCCAAGATAATCTAAGGACACCAAAAAGCCAAAGCTTGGGGATGCCCCGGAAGGCATCCCCTCTTTCGTCTACTTCCATCGGTAACTTTACTTGGAGCTATATTTTTATTCACCACATGATATGTGTTTTGCTTGGAGCGTCTTGTATGATTTGAGTCTTTGCTTTTTAGTTTACCACAATCATCCTTGCTGTACACACCTTTTGAGAGAGCCAGACATGAGTTGGAAATTATTAGAATACTCTATGTGCTTCACTTATATCTTTTGAGTTATATAGTTTTGCTCTAGTACTTCACTTATATCTTTTAGAGCACGGTGGTGGATTTGTTTTATAGAAACTATTGATCTCTCATGCTTCACTTAGATTATTTTGAGAGTCTTAAATAGCATGGTAATTTTCTTTAAAAAATCCTAATATGCTAGGTATTCAAGATTAAAACAAACTTTCTTATGAGTGCGTTTAATACTAAGAGAAGTTTGATGCTTGATGATTGTTTTGAGATATGGAGGTAATAATATCAAAGTCGTGCTAGTTGAGTAGTTGTGAATTTGAGAAATGCTTGTGTTGAAGTTTGCAAGTCCCGTAGCATGCACGTATGGTAAACGTTATGTAACAAATTTGAAACATGAGGTGTTCTTTGATTGTCCTCCTTATGAGTGGGGGTCGGGGACGAGCGATGGTCTTTTCCTACCAATCTATCCCCCTAGGAGCATGCGCGTAGTGCTTGGTTTTTGATGACTTGTAGATTTTTGCAATAAGTATGTGAGTTCTTTATGACTAATGTTGAGTCCATGGATTATACGCACTCTCACCCTTCCATCATTGCTAGCCTCTTCGGTACCGTGCATTACCCTTTCTCACATTGAGAGTTGGTGCAAACTTCGCTGGTGCATCCAAACCCCGTGATATGATACGCTCTTTCACACATAAACCTCCTTATATCTTCCTCAAACAGCCACCATACCTACCTGTTATGGCATTTCCATAGCCATTCCAAGATATATTGCCATGCAACTTTCCACCATTCTGTTTATCATGACACGTCCATCATTGTCATATTGCTTAGCATGATCATGTAGTTGACATAGTATTTGTGGCAAAGCCACCATTCATAATTCTTTCATACATGTTACTCTTGGTTCACTGCATATCCCGGTACACCGCCGGAGGCATTCATATAGAGTCATACTTTGTTCTAGTATCGAGTTGTAATCATTGAGTTGTAAATAAATAGAAGTGTGATGATCATCATTTTCTAGAGCATTGTCCCAAGTGAGGAATAAAAAAAGAAAAAAAAGATAAAGGCCATAAAAAGAGAGAAGGCCCAAAAAATGAGAAAAAAAGAGAGAAGGGACAATGTTACTATCCTTTGCCACACTTGTGCTTCAAAGTAGCACCATAATCTTCATGATAGAGAGTCTCTTGTTTTGTCACTTTCATATACTAGTGGGAATTTTTCATTATAGAACTTGGCTTGTATATTTTAACAATGGGCTTCCTCAAGTGCCCTAGGTCTTCGTGAGCAAGCAAGTTGGATGCACACCCACCTAGTTTCTTTTGTTGAGCTTTCATACATTTATAGCTCTAGTGCATCCGTTGCATGGCAATCCCTACTCCTTGCATTAACATCAATCGATGGGCATCTCCATAGCTCATTGATTAGCCTCGTTGATGTGAGACTTTCTCCTTTTTTGTCTTCTCCACATAACCCCCATCATCATATTCTATTCCAACCATAGTGCTATGTCCATGGCTCGCGCTCATATATTGCGTCAAGGTTTATAAGTTTGAGATTACTAAAGTATGAAACAATTGCTTGGCTTTTCATCGGGCTTGTGCATGATGAGAGCATTCTTGTGTGACGAAAATGGAGCATGACTAAACTATATGATTTTGTAGGGATGAACTTTCTTTGGCCATGTTATTTTGAGAAGACATAATTGCTTAGTTAGTATGGTTGAAGTATTATTATTTTTATGTCAATATGAACTTTTATCTTGAATCTTTCAGATCTGAATATTCATACCACAATTAAGAAGAATTACATTGAAATTATGGCTAGTAGCACTCCGCATCAAAAATTCTGTTTTTATCATTTACCTGCTCGAGGACGAGCATGAATTAAGCTTGGGGATGCTTGATACGTCTCCAACGTATTTATAATTTTTGATTGCTCCATGCTATATTATCTTCTGTTTTGGACATTATTGGGCTTTATTATTCACTTTTATATTATTTTTGGGACTAACCTATTAACCGGAGGCCCAGCCCGGAATTGTTGTTTTTTGCCTATTTCAGAGTTTCACAGAAAAAGAATATCAAACAGAGTCCAAACGGAATGAAACCTTCGGGAGCATGATTTTTGGAACGAACAAGATCCAGGAGACTTGGACCCTATGTAAGAGAAGCTTCCTGGAGGCCACGAGGTAGGGGCCGCGCCTACCCCCCAGGGCGCGCCCTCCACCCTCGTGGGCCCCTGTTGCTCCACCGACGTACTCCTTCCTCCTATATATACCTACGTACCCCCAAACGACTAGAACATGAGGCAAAAACCTAATTCCACCGCCGCAACCTTCTGTACCCACGAGATCCCATCTTGGGGCCTGTTCCGGAGCTCCGCCGGAGGGGGCATCCATCACGGAGGGCTTCTACATCAACACCATAGCTTCTCCGATGAAGTGTGAGTAGTTTACCTCAGACCATCGGGTCCATAGTTAGTTGCTAGATGGCTTCTTCTCTCTTTTTGGATCTCAATACATGTTCTCCCCTCTCTCGTGGAGATCTATTCGATGTAATCTTCTTTTTGCGGTGTGTTTGTTGAGACCGATGAATTGTGGGTTTATGATCAAGATTATCTATGAACAATATTTGAATCTTCTCTGAATTCTTTTATGTATGATTGGTTATCTTTGCAAGTCTCTTCGAATTATCAGTTTGGTTTGGCCTACTAGATTGATCTTTCTTGCAATGGGAGACGTGCTTAGCTTTGGGTTCAATCTTGCGGTGTCCTTTCCCAGTGACAGTAGGGGCAGCAAGGCACGTATTGTATTGTTGCCATCGAGGATAACAAGATGGGGTTTTTATCATATTGCATGAATTTGTCCCTCTACATCATGTCATCTTGCTTAAGGCGTTACTCTGTTTGCATGAACTTAATACTCTAGATGCATGCTGCATAGCGGTCGATGAGTGGAGTAATAGCAGTAGATGCAGGCAGGAGTCGGTCTACTTGTCTCGGACGTGATGCCTATATACATGATCATACCTAGATATTCTCATAACTATGCTCAATTCTGTCAATTGCTCAACAGTAATTCGTTCACCCACCGTAAAATACTTATGCTCTCGTAATATTAATCTTCCAACACTTATTTATTTCCTTTGCTTTTTTACTTTGCTTTTATGTTACTTTGCATCTTATCATAAAAATACCAAAAATATTATCCTATCATATCTATCAGATCTCACTCTCGTAAGTGACCGTGAAGGGATTGACAACCCCTTATCGCATTGGTTGCGAGGATTTATTTGTTTTGTGTAGGTACAAGGGACTCGCGCGTAGCCTCCTACTGGATTGATACCTTGGTTCTCAAAAACTGAGGGAAATACTTACGCTACTTTGCTGCATCACCCGTTCCTCTTCAAGGGAAAACCAACGCAGTGCTCAAGAGGTAGCAGCGTGAATGGCAGGACCCCCGGACATAGTCTGGCGCACGTGATGACCCACAAGTGTAGGGGATCTATCGTAGTCCTTTCGATAAGTAAGAGTGTCGAACCCAACGAGGAGCAGAAGGAAATGACAAGCGGTTTTCAGCAAGGTATTCTCTGCAAGCACTGAAATTATCGGTAACAGATAGTTTTGTGATTAGGTAATTTGTAACGGGTAACAAGTAATGAAAGTAAATAAGGTGCAGCAAGATGGCCCAATCCTTTTTGTAGCAAAGGACAAGCCTGGACAAACTCTTATACGAAGAAAAGCGCTCCCGAGGACACATGGAAATTATCGTCAAGCTAGTTTTCATCACGCTCATATGATTCGCGTTCGTTACTTTGATAATTTGATATGTGGGTGGACCGGTGCTTGGGTGCCGCCCTTCCATGGACAAGCATCCCACTTATGATTAACCCCTATTGCAAGCATACGCGACTACAACAGAAGTATTAAGGTAAACCTAACCATAGCATGAAACATATGGATCCAAATCATCCCCTTATGAAGCAACGCATAAACTAGGGTTTAAGTTTCTGTCACTCTAGCAACCCATCATCTATGTCGGCTTTCTGGGAACGGGGGTCCCCAGACTTGCCTGCCTGCGGCCCACGGCATGGGTGTGCTAGCAGGCCCGTATGTCCCATCTTCATCAACAAGGCATTCAAGACCCTCGCGAGGGGCCAAGCCTCGCGAGGTGGACGACACAAGACCTCCTCAGGAGCGGCCTCACCAGGTTGGCTCGCGAGGAGCGGAGAGATCAAGGCAGGGCAAACCTCGCGAGGTTCTCGTGACGTGAGCCATGACAATCGAGATCAGGCGGGCGCCAGCGCACGCAGTGTCCTTGTTTCCCCTTTGGTGCTAAGGAAGCAAGCGCAGGCGCGGAGTACCGAGGCGTCAAGCAAATGTTTCCATATCGGTGCAACGAGACCAAGACCAGCTGGACGGCAAGACGAAGGTCACCATGGAGCCCGAAGCGGCGTCACCACCAGAGCCTTTGGCAGGCGAAGACCGCTTTTGTGAGGATAAGCTGTACTAGTTGTCCCCTTTCAAATTGGCCATTGTTGGCTCCCTTCCCGCTCAATATTTGGGAAGAGGATCAGGGCCTATATAAGTAGGACTAGCCACCACCATAGGGGGCATCTGATCTTTAGATGATCTTTAGCCACACACCAGGCACAAGAACACCTCAACCTCAGGAGGCTATTCTTCCCCTTGTATTGTTCATCAGCAGCCCAAGAGGCAATCCACCACCACCACACTGGAGTAGGGTATTACACCACAACGGTGGCCCGAACCAGTATAGATCTTCTCTTGTGTTGTGAGTTCGTTGAGTTCGTCCGCGAGATCTTAGCAAGATCGGGCGTGGATCGGTAGGGGAAGAACTTCGCGCGCACCCCAGAGTTCGAACCTCAAGGGTTTTGCCGGAACCCGTGATCCGACATTTCGCGCGCCAGGTAGGGGAGCGCCGAAGCTTCCCTTCCGTCGCTCCGCGTCACGTCGCTTCATCGTCCCCATGGCGGACGCACGCCGCGCCCGCGCCGAGCGCCGGGCTGCCCTCGACACCCGCGTTGCTCAGACGGCCCCTGTCGGCGGGCCACCCCGTCGCTCTCCGTCGCCTGCCACCAATGCCGCCACCGGCCCGGTGGGGAACTAGCAGCAAGCGTCCTTGTTGCACCCCTCGGTGCGACAGGACGGCCACACCGCCACTCCATCGCCGACTCCCGCTGGTTCATCGTCTCACGCTCGTCGCGCTCCCATGGACGCACGGGTCACGCTCCTCATGGCGCATGAGCTCCTGCGCTATCGCCTGGTCGACGACCTCTACGAGAACTGGCTTGACCGCATCGCCGAGCTTGTCAGCGCTGCAGGGGGCTCCCCTGCGTCGTCCCTGTCACTGCCTCGCCCTCCGCCAGCTACAGGCGACGTAGCTCACGGAGCGCCTCCACCACCTCTACACCAAGACGGCGCCCTGGCACCAAGGCGTGCGGCTCCGCGACGCGACCCACCGTGTCTGGCGCCCGCGCATGAAGAAAGAAGCTGTCAAGAAGTCCCTCGACCGCAAAAGAATGCTCCGCCACTCCTCGCGCCGCCGCGCCAGGATCGTGTGCCGCGGCAGGGCCCGTGCCGCGTGCCGTAGCGGCGCGTGGGCGCCAAGACCAAGCTCCACCTCCAAGACAGGCCCCGGTGACCACGGTCGGCTGCCGCACCTTCACCCCCGAGCTGCGTAGCGTCGCCTCGCCGCGCAAGTTCAAGCCAGATCTGCCTCCTCGCTATGACGGCACCCCGACCCCGCGGAGTTCCTGCAGCTCTACGAGCTAAGCATCGAGGCGGCCAACGGCGATGAGAAAGTCGTGGCGAACTGGTTCCCTATGGTGCTCAAAGACGGCGCCCGTTCTTGGCTCCTGAACCTGCCTCTGGGCTCGATCTCCTCCTGGGACGAGATGCGCGACCGCTTCGTCGCCAACTTCCAGGTCACTCGCGACCGCCCACCAGCCGCGGGTGACCTGCGTCGCGTCAAGCAACAACCAGGAGAGACCCTCCAGAAGTACATCCAGCGCTTCAACAACGTTCGTCTCTAAGATCCCCAAGGTGACGGACGAGGCCATCATCTCCACGTTCTCCGATGGCGTCGGTGACGTCAAGATGAAGGAGGAGCTCGCTATCCACGAGGAGCTGTGCACATCCCTGGAGCTATTCAACCTGGCGACCAAGTGCGCAAGAGCTGAGGAAGGGTGCCTCTCCCTCCTTGAGCTCCCGGCTGCAGACCCGGAGGAGAAGAAAGCCAAGGCCAAGGACGTAAAGCGCAAGGGAGCAGCCGTGCTCGCGACGGAGCCGGACACCAAGCGCGGCAGAGATCAGCCCGAGTCATCCAAGAACAGCCGACCGTTCTGCGCCTTCCATAACCTGCATACCCACAACACCAGCGACTGTCAAGAGCTCAGAGCCATTCGAGAAGGACACTTCGGTCGACGCCCCGAGCACAACGACCGGGGGCTACGGCCGAGGAGGAGGACGTGGTGGCGGACGCTGGGACGACCGTGGCCCGCACCAGGAGTGGCGCGACTGGCCTCGTGAGAACCGCTGGCAGGATCAGGCTCGCGAGAGCGCCTGGAGGGACCAGCCTCGTGAGGATCATCCTCGGGACAACGCTGGTCTTCCTCCACTACCGCCGCTGCTAAGAAGGAATGACGACCACCATCAAGACGAGGGGGCTGGGGGCTTCCAAGAGCCACGTGCTATCGCCTGCATCTTGGGCGGAGCTCAGGCCCAGCCTCGCAGCGTATCTTCAAACAGTTTGCTCGTGAAGTGAATGCAGTCCTCCCCAAGCTTGAGGCCACACGCCCGCTCAGGTGGTCCAAGTGCGCCATCACCTTCAGTTCGGCGGATCAGCTCAAGTGCGCGGCCACCGCAGGCGCCCTCCCGATGCTTTGCTCCCCTGTCATCAGCAACATGGAAGTTACCAAGACCCTCATCGACGGCGGCGCAGGGCTCAACGTCCTACCCGTCGACACGTTCGACAACCTCCAAGTGCCGTATGATCAGCTTCAGCCCACCAAGCCTTTCTCAGGAGTGACCGACGGCTACACTACCCCGATCGGGCAGGTCCGCCTTCCCGTCACCTTCGGAGAATGCAACAACTACCGCACCAAACTCATCGACTTCGATGTCGTGCACATCCGTCTGCCGTACAATGCCAACCTCGGGTACCCAGCCCTGGCCAAGTTCATGGCGGTGACCCATCACGGCTACAATGTCCTCAAGATGCCGGGAAGCGGCGGAATCATCACGGTCCCATGCGAAGAAAGAGATGCGATGTGCTCCCTTGAGCGTGCCTTCCAAGCTGCAGCAATCGACGACCCCGACAGCAAGGGCGAGTGCCCTCTTGAGGCCACCCCCAAGAAGAAGAAGCAGTTGCGCCGTGCGGGACCTCAGGAGGGTGGCGTCGCAACTGGAACCTCGTCAGGATCAGCGCCCGCGCCAGGGGCGCCTCCCTCCATCGCATAGGAAGGCGCGCCCGACGCCCTTCTTGAGCAGGGCTCTGGGGCTCTCTTCTGGAGGGCCTCAGACCTTGCCAGCATCACGAGGGAGGCGCTCAGGCACCACTTGGAGGCATGCTTCACGGCACGTTTCCCTCAGGAGAACACAGGGCGAGGAGCGCCCACCACTCAGGAGTTCATCACCAGGACAGCTCAGGAACTGCAAGACGCAAGGGCCATGAGCGACGACTGCCGCTCACGAAGCGCAGCTCCCCATCCAGGCGAGGATGCTGGGCTGCGCGTCTGCATCAACGTCCCAGGGCTCAACAGGGCCGCATCTCAGGAGCCCTTCTGGCCTTCGCGCGTGGGCCGCTGCGAGGGTCCACCGCACAGCTACGTTCGCATGCCTTTTGGCCTGCCGAGCGTGTTGTCCGCCTATCAACACAACCTGCAGAGCATCCTGGCGGCTCAGGAGGCCAGGCACCACGCTGTGTGGACGGAGATCGGGACGGTCCTCAAGGAACCAGCTGGACCCCTCAGAGCCTCCCGAGGCTCAGGGCCCCGGTGGCTCATGAGGAGCGACCCCTTCGCCGCGTACCTTCAGCTGCCCCAACTCTCCTTCATCAATAGAACCAGGTGACATTTACCGAGTTTATTTAGCTGGGAGCGCCCCTCAGGCTGCATCATTCCCAGGCCGCGTGGGTCCGTCCCTGTGGCATGTACCCCTTTTTCTTATGTCTTTAGCTTACCTTGCTGGGGGCGCCCCTCGGGCTGCATCATCCCCAAGCCGCTTGGGCCGGACCCGGTGGCATGTATCTTCCCTGCATTTACCTAAGCCAGTTTGCTTTCCATGCCTAATCTATCTATGACTATCACCTGCTTGACTCTCACCTCCCACGGGGGCTACTCACGCTGGCACGACGCTTGTGCACGGGTCTGTCCCTGCAACGTCGACAAATCTGAGCGGCCGAGCTCTGGCTTGCGGCACGCCCCGCGCACGTCACCTCACCGGGCCCTCAGTGCCTTCTCCTCCTCGCGAAGCAACCGGCGACGGACTGGCAACCATAATGGCAAACTGTGTTTCTCCTTGTGCTGGCTTGCAGGAAACTCATGAGAATGACAGCAGGCGGCACCGCGAGCTCCCTCTTCTCCCATGAAATCCGCTTGCGCATTAAAAGGGGGGCTCCTGAGCATCGCGACTCAGGAGCTCCTATTGGCTCTCCAGCCCTCACCCCCTGGCCTTGACCACGGCACGCGACCTGGCATACCAGCGGCGGCTGAGCTCACTCGAGGGCCGAAACCTGAGGACACAGAGCATAAAGGAGAGCCTGGAGAAGAGAGGGAGGCTCGCATGGACCTGACCTAAATACGCATTAACACGGCGCATCGCAAGGAATCGACCCCAAACTGCCAAGATAAGCCTCGCGCTCAGATTGGCTAATCGTTGGAGCCTAAGGGTCACGCTCGCCACAGCCCTGTTGCGGCAACGTCGCCTCCCTTTCTTACCTTACCACGACTACTTGGGAGCTAAAGGGGACCGCCTGAGCATCGCGCCTCAGGGGCTCTTACTGGACCTCGGGTTGTTCACCTCCTGGCCTTGACCACGGCACGCGACCTGGCATACCAGCGACGGCTGCAGCTTGCCTGGGGACCGGGACTTGTCAGCGTAGAGCAACGAGCCGTCGCGAGGTTGGAAAGGGGAGACCGAGCCTAAACAGGACATGCATTCGCAGTTCTTCATAACAAGGATAGTATCAACAAAAGACATTACAGACCCTTTACACGCCCTCGCGGGGTACTTCTTGATTCCTCGCAGGGAACAAAAGACGAGAACCTAGGGGAATCCTATCTACACCCTCCCGTGGCCGACGCCATCATCAACAGTGGGCCGCGGGAGGCCGGCGCCAACCCCATCCAGATCAGCGACGGCGGCGGCTGGACGCCGCAGCCCTGCTCCGGGCACGGCGTGAGCTCGGGGGCACGTAGCTGTCGTCGCTCGTCTCCGGAGTCTCGTAGAGCTCAGGAGAACCGCTGGACGCCCAAGATTCAATGCTGCTGGAGAAGCCGCAGGCCGGGCACGCATCGTCCTGGCGCGCCCCTTCAGGGCAGCACTCCAGGCGGCGGCCCTCCGCATCGAAGACCTTGAAGAACAGCGTCGAGGCGCCATCATAATCGAAGTGGATCCCGAGGGCGCCCTCAGCACGGCAAACCCGCGCAACCTCACCCCAGCCGCGGGTCATGAAGATCTTGCCGGAGGAGACCACTTCAACCTCTGCTCCGGTCGCCCGGGCGTCGCAGTCAGCATGCTGCAACCAGAGCTCGAGGGGTCCCCTCAGCGGCATAATGTTGGAGAAGAACCGTGGGAAGTGGATCCAGGTGCTTGGGGGCATCGCCGCCCATAGCACGAGCTCGCGAGAGGAGTCCGCGGCATGGGTTCCAGGGGCGACGGCGCGTGTCGCCATCGCGCGGCGGCCGCGGTCGTGCCGCGGGCGGCGCCGATCGTCGCTCCTTCCTCCTAAGCCCTCGACTTGGGAGTACAAGGGCAGCGGATACCCTGGAGGTGGCCGTTCGCACTAGGGCCTCGTCATTTCCGCCCTCACGACAATGTCGCGTCGGTGGACTGGCCTCTCCTTCGGCGGAAGCGGCCCTGGCTCATCGCGGGGAGCCTTTCCTTTCTCCTCGACAGAGAATCTTCGGATCGGCGCCATGGGAATTGCTACTAGCGGTGGATCAAGGAGGAAGCAAGCGAACTGGGAAGAGATGGGCGACGGGGGCTCTGCCCCCCTCCCCATTTATAGCGGGAGAAGGCCAACCGGCGCCTCCCATGATCACAGGTAATGATGGTTTTCCCCTGCATGTCGCAGGGAATTGTCAAATCGGGTAGTTGCCGAGGCAACGTGGGAAGCGGAGATGTCCACGTCCAATCAACCGCCACGCGTCGACCAAGGCCGCAGGCTTTTGGGGCCCGCGGCGCTCCGCACTTGACCTTTGGCTTCACCTCGAAGCCAAGCATGAGCACGCCTTGGGCCCGGGGGCTACTGTCGGCGTTCTGGGAACGGGGGTCCCCAGACTTGCCTGCATGCGGCCCACGGCGTGGCTGTGCTAGCAGGCCCGTACGGCCCATCTTCATCAACAAGGCATTCAAGACCCTCGCGAGGGGCCAAGCCTCGCGAGGCGGACGACAGAAGACCTCCTCAGGAGCGGCCTCACCAGGTTGGCTCGCGAGGAGTGGAGAGATCAAGGTAGGGCAAACCTCGCGAGGTTCTCGTGACGTGAACCATGACGATCGAGATCAGGCGGGCGCCAGGCGGGCGCCAGCACGCGCAGTGTCCTCGTTTCCCCTTTGGTGCTAAGGAAGCAAGCGCAGGCGCGGAGTACCGAGGTGTCAAGGAAAGGTTTCCATATCGGTGCAACGAGACCAAGACCAGCCGGACGGCAAGACGGAGGTCACCATGGAGCCCAAAGCGGCGTCACCACCAGAGCCTTTGGCAGGCGAAGACCGCTTTTGTCAGGATAAGCTGTACGAGCTGTCACCATTCAAATTGGCCGTTGTTGGCTCCCTTCCCGCTCAATATTTGGGAAGAGGACCAGGGCCTATATAAGTAGGACTAGCTACCACCATAGGGGGCATCTGATCTTTAGCTGATCCTTAGCCACACACCAGGCACAAGAACACCTCAACCTCAGGAGGCTGTTCTTCCCCTTGTATTGTTCATCATCAGCCCAAGAGGCAATCCACCACCACCACACTGGAGTAGGGTATTACACCACAACGGTGGCCCGAACCAGTATAAATCTTGTGTCTCTTGTGTTGTGAGTTCGTTGAGTTCGTCCGCGAGATCTTAGCAAGCTCGGGCGTGGATCGCTAGGGGAAGAACTTCGCGCGCACCACAAAGTTCGAACCTCAAGGGTTTTGCCGGAACCCGTGATCCGACAATCTACTTATTACTTCCCAATGCCTTCCTCTAGGCCCAAACAATGGTGAAGTGTCATGTAGTCGACGTTCACATAACACCACTAGAGGAAAGACAACATACATCTCATCAAAATATCGAACGAATACCAAATTCACATGACTACTTATAGCAAGACTTCTCCCATGTCCTCAGGAACAAACGTAACTACTCACAAATCATATTCATGTTCATAATCAGAGGGGTATTAATATGCATAAAGGATCTGAACATATGATCTTCCACCAAATAAACCAACTAGCATCAACTACAAGGAGTAATCAACACTACTAGCAACCCACAGGTACGAATCTGAGGTTTTGAGACAAAGATCGGTTACGAGAGATGAACTAGGGTTTGAGAGGAGATGGTGCTGGTGAAGACGTTGATGGAGATTGACCCCCTCCCGCTGAGAGGATCGATGGTGATGATTTCCCCCTCCCGGAGGGATGTTTCCCCGGCAGAACAGCTCCGCCGGAGCCCTAGATTGGTTCCGCCAAGGTTCCGCCTCGTGGCGGCGGTGTTTCGTCCCGTGACCTTGCTTATGATTTTTTCTAGGGTAAAAGACTTCATATAGCAGAAGATGGGCACCAAAGGCCTGCCTGGGGACCCACGATGCAGGGGGCGCGCCCCCCACCCTCGTGGTGGTAGGTGGCCCCCCTTTGGTACTTTCTTCACTCAGTATTTTTTATTAATTCCAAAAACTGCCTTTGTGAAGTTTCGGGACTTTTGGAGCTGTGCAGAACAGGTCTCTAATATTTGCTCATTTTCCAGCCTAGAATTCCAGCTGCCGGCATTCTCCCTCTTCATGTAAACCTTGTAAAATAAGAGAGAATAGGCATAAGTATTGTGACATAAAGTGTAATAACAGCCCATAATGCAATAAATATCGATATAAAAACATGATGCAAAATGGACGTATCAGCACGCTCTTCCTGATAAGACATAATGGACGATGTCACAGTTCGATGTGACTACCAAGGGGCATATTTAAAAAGCCATACCTCTTTGATGAAGGCTCGGCCGTGTTTTTATTTGTCTTCCTCTTCGAAGGCTTGCCCGGCGCGGGCGCCGCTCTCTTGTGAGTCGCCTCTGGTGCAGCATGGAACGACGAGCGCCTCTTCTTTGGAGCACGAGACAGTGCGGTGGGTGAGGCAGAATGAGGAAGCTCTTTCGGGGGAGATGTCTTCTGATTAATTACATGTGAAGCAGGAAGGAGGCTGGGATAGTCGGCCATGATGGCCACTTCTGTGCCATCGTAGCTCGCCTGGTAGAATACTCCCTCCTCAAGCTCTACAAATATGTCCGGATCCTCTTTGAATCTGGGGTCAAGGTCCCATTTATGGTCCTCCGGCTGTGGGGCGGGGCTATAGATCCCCGCGGTAACTTTCTGCCATTCCTGTTACAAATGGACGGGTTAATTAAAAGTGGCTCAAGGAAAGGGTTGAGTAACGTGGTGGGAGTGAAACTCACCCAGTTAGGAGGATTGTACATGGAAAAACCCTCTCGGCGCATAAGAAGAGTGAACTCCTCTTTTTCCCCTTTATACAGGTCGGCCAATATTGCGGCCAGGGCGGTGAGGGAATCTGGGCCCTTTCGTCCAGAGCGGGAGGCGTCATCCTCCCCATTATAGTGCCACATGGGGAGCCCCCTGAATTGGAGCGGCTGAACACCTCGCGCTATGGAAGTGGCCATCACCTCGGTTATTGATAATCCGGACTGGGCGAGTGTCCTTATCTTACCCATTAATTGTTGGACTTCCGCACTATCGTCCTCCTCGAGGCTCCGAGGGCGCCAGCTGTGGCGTTTCTTCAATGGAGCACTGGAAAATTCGGGAAGACCCATTCGGACTGGGTCCGGGAGAGCGACGTCCTCAATATAAAACCATTCTAAGGGCCACTCCTCGGACGCCTTTTTCTGCGTGCTGGACAGGTATCTGGTCCCTGCTATGCGCCATACTTCAGCACCGCCCACGTCGAATATGGATCCCTTTTGGGTACGAGGGACGAGGCAGAATAGCTTCCTCCATAATTCAAAATGGGCCTCACAGCCTAGGAATAGCTCGCAAAGGGCAACAAAACCCGCGATGTGCATGATAGAGGCCGGTGTGAGGTCGTGCAGTTGGAGGCCGTAATACTCTAGGAGTCCTCAGAGGAAAGGGTGGATTGGAAACCCGACGCCTCTTAACAAGTAGGAAACAAAGCACACTCGTTCCCCCCTGGTTGGATTGGGGAAATTTTCCGCCTGGGCCTCGCCATCGAAGGAGGTCAGTCCTGCCTGAACAGGGACTAGGTCCGCGGGAGGAAGAAATCCCTGCGCTTGAAGCTTAATCAGCTGATCGTGGGATATGGAACATCTCTCCCAATCGCCTTTTTCAGAGCCGTGGGGACGGGAGGAAGAACTGGGAACACTAGCCATGTTGGGATGGTTTCTCCTAGCAAGCTCTAAGGATTTTCCGCTTGGTGTGGAATGGGATCTGAGATCCAATCTCTTTAAATAGATGCCTTTCTTACATGGCCGGTGTGTTATGTGCAAAAAATAACCTGACCTCTCGTATCCGCTCGACACGTGGAAGCAGAAGCAACTGAGGCGCGGAAGCCAAAGGGTGTGACATTAAAGCACAAACCAAGTATAGCTTTTCGGGTCAGGTACTTTGAAGTAATCGGACAAGGAACCCGCCTTGCAATGCCGAAGACAATCATCGCGCTGGATACATCGTCATTGGAGCCTGGTTCGGGGGCTACTGAGGGAGTCCTGGATTAAGGGGTCATCGGGTGTCCAGACTATGTAACTTGGGCCGGACTAATGGGCTATGAAGATACAAGACAGAAGACTACCTCCCGTGTCCGGATGGGACTCTCCTTTGCGTGGATGGCAAGCCTGGCGTTTGGATATGTAGATTCCTTGCTTTGTAAACCGACTCTGTAAAACCCTAGGCCCCTCCGATGTCTATATAAACCGGAGGGTTTAGTCCGTAGAGGCAATCATAATCATACAGGCTAGACATCTAGGGTTTAGCCATTACGATCTCGTGGTAGATCAACTCTTGTAATCCTCATATTCATCAAGATCAATCAAGCAGGAAGTAGGGTATTACCTCCATCAAGAGGGCCCGAACCTGGGTAAACATCGTGTCCCCCGTCTCCTGTTACCATCGACTTTAGACGCACAGTTCAGGACCCCCTACCCGAGATCCGTTGGTTTTGACACCGACAGCTCCAGCATCTGGTTGGGACATCCGAGAAGAATGGAAAAGGGGGAAAAGAGGGAGCAAAGCAAGCGTGAGTACTCATCCAAAGTACTCGCAAGCAAGGATCTACACTACATATGCATTGGTATCTATATAAATGGGTAATATCTGTGGACTGAACTGCAGAATGCCAGAATAAGAGGGGGATAGCTAGTCCTATCAAAGACTACGCTTCTGGCAGCCTCCATCTTGAAGCATATAGAAGAGAGTAGCTAGTAAGATCACCAAGTATCATCATATAGCATAATCCTACCCGGCGATCCTCCCCTCGTCGCCCTGTGGGAAAGCGATCACCGGATTATCTCTGGAACTTATCTGGGTGCGTTTTATTAAGTATTCGGTTCTTGTTGTGATAAGGTCGAAGTACAACTCTGGGTCGTCCTTTTACCGAGGGACACAGCTATTCGAATAGATAAACTTCCCTGCAGGGGTGCACCACATTACCCAACACGCTCGACCCCTCTGGCCGGACACACTTTCCTGGGTCATGCCCGGCCTCGGAAGACAACACGTCACAGCCCTACCTAGGCACAACACAGAGGTCAGCACGCCGGTCTAAATCTAAGAGCGCAGGGGTCTGGGCCCATTGCCCATTGCACACCTGCATGTTGGGTGGGCGGCCAGAAGTAGACCTAGCCTCCCTAATACAAGAGCAGGCGTTCCAGTCCAATCCGGCGCGCGCCGCTCAGTCGCTGACATCAAGAAGGCTTCGGCTGATACCATGACGTCGAGTGCCCATAACTGTTCCCGCGTAGTTGGTTAGTGCGTATAGGCCAGTGGCCAGACTCAGATAAAACACAAAGATCTCATTAAGTGTGTTAATTGATGTAATCGCGGACACCGACCAGGGGCCGGGCCCACCTCTCACCTAGGTGGTCTCAACCTTCCCTGTCGCTCCGCCACAAAGATCCACTCAAAGGGCCGTCGGGACAAATGTCCTTTCAGGCCCCAATCCGTGAATCACTCGCGGGTACTCTACGAGCCGACCCGACTTTAGTCACCACATGTATCACATACAATATGTATGTAAGTATATACCCGTGATCACCTCCCGAGTGATCACGACCCGGTAGTATAGCATGGCAGACGGACAAGAATGTAGGGCCACTGATGAAATACTAGCATCATATACTATGCATTTAGGATTACAGGTAAGGGTAACAAATGTAGCAACAATGACAGGCTATGCAGCAGAATAGGATTAACCGAAAGCAGTAACATGCTACACTACTCTAATGCAAGAAGTAGAGAGAAGGAATAGGCGATATGGGGTTGATGAAGGGGGGCTTGCCTGGAAGCTCAGTCAAGAAGGAGGGGTCGTCAACACCGTAGTCAATCGGGGCAGTAGCAGCGGCGTCAGTCTCGTAGTCTACCGGAGAGAAGAGGGGGAATAAACAATGAATACAATACAAACAGATGCATGGCGATGCATGACATGACATATAACGGTGCTAGGGGTGCCCTAACAAGGTAGGAGGTGATACCGACAAAGGGGAGAAACATCCGGGAAAGTATTCCCGGTATTTCGTGTTTTCGGACGGATGAAACGGAGGTGGAATGTTGCATGTTCGCTATGCTAGGGACATGTGGCGGATGAACGGACTGCGTATTCGGATTCGTCTCGTCGTTCTGAGCAACTTTCATGTACAAAGTATTTTCATCTGACTTACGGATTATTTTATATTGATTTTCAAAGTATTTAAACATTGGAATTATCTTTAATTCAAAAAATGGACTTATTGCGTCAACATGATGTCATGCTGATGCCAGCAGGGTCAACAATCAACTCTGGTTGGGTTGACTGGTCAACAGGGGCAGTGGGGCCCAGCTTTCATTATCACCTCAGCTAACCTAACAATTTAGTTAAGAATAATTATGCAATTAGGTTAATTAAGCAAGGTTAATTAAGTTAATTAATTATATACTAATTAATTAATTAATATATTTCTTTATTTCTTTTGGCGTGGGGCCCCTGGGCCAGTGGCCCAGGGGGCCAAAACGGGCGGCGGTGTAGCGGGTGCGTGCGGGGCGAAGCCCGCCCGGGCGCAGGGGATGGCCGCGGTGCGAGGGCGGTCACCGGCGTGGCGCAGGGCGGCAACGAGCCAGGCGGCGGGATGGTGTGGTGCGGGGGAAGCGGCACGGTGCGGCAAGGCTATGCAGCGGAGGCGGCGGGTGGTGCTGGATAGCTGTGGCGGCAGAGGGGCAGGGCGCCGGCGCGCGGGATGAGCAGTGGGCGCCACTGGGAGAGTGGCACGTAGAGCCAGGCGGCTGTGGGCATGGTCAGGTGCGGGGCGCGGCTGGCGGGGTTCGGCGACCACAGCCAGTGGGAGGGCGCAGCCGGTGGCTGGCTGCAGCGGGCGGCGGCCACGGCAGTGAGTAGCGGCAGGAGTTGCGTGGCGTAGGGGCGGCCAGTGCGTCTAGCGGTAGCGGTGGCGGAGCGGCAGCAGCCACACAGCGGCGACACGAGGCGAGGCTTCGAGCGCGCGGGCGCACACCTTGTCGTGTGGGGCGCGTCAACGGCCGCGGTGACCGGACGCGGGACGCGGGCTATGACGGGCATCGCGTGCAGCAAGCGAGGACGGATACACATCATAAGGAGAGGGAATTCGAGAGGGGGCTCACAGTGGAGGCGCACGTAGGCCCGGTGGACGTTTATGAGCAGCAGAGTGGCCGGAATCGACGGCAATCGATGGCGGCCGCACAGGAAGATGACGCGCGCGATCCGGCGATGAGGGGCTCTCCTTCTTGATCTGATGCTCGAGGACGACGTAGTGGACGACTAAGGAGTGGCCGGACACGGCCTCCCGGCGCGTGGATGACTGTGGCTACGTGGACAGTGAGTCCATGGCGAGGATGGTGTCGGGCGGCGACTTCGGGCTCTTCTCCCCAGCGCTGGAGAAGGGAGAGGAAGCAAGGGGGATCTGGGACGCGAGGGGAGATCTGGGCGGCGAGGGGCCGAGGGGGGAGGTGTTGCGGCCTTATCCTCTCGGCGAGGTCGGCGAGGAGGTCGGGGTCGACCTCACCCCTGTAGCGACCGTGCCACGGGAATAGGGGAAAAGGAGACCGGTGGGGGTAGGTGGGCTGGCTGGGGTGGGCTAGGCCCAGTGGGGTTTAGGGCCATAGGGAAACATGGGGGGAGGCCTTTTCTCTTGTTTTCTTTTTACAGTTTTAGTTTTCTTTTATTGTTTTAAGTTAGCTTTTGTAAATTACACAACTAGTCCCTAACTTTGTATTATTAAATATGGCACTGCCAGAAATAATTTGGCACATTAATTAATATTTTATATTTCTTTAATATTTAAAAGCATTCGTAAACTGTTTTTAGCCACCGCTTAATTCATTTAAGAGCATGTAAAATACTTTATAAAAATGTGGTTTCAACATGAAAATTATCTAGGGGTTAATTGCCACACTTTGAACATTTTAGTTTTTATGTTTAAAACTTTTATTGCTTAACTTGATTTTGAATTTTGAATTCGAACAGGATTGAACCATCGCGGGATTAACAACAGTAAACATGGTGACGTGGCATCATTAGTAGACGGTTATTGTAGCTTAATTATCTGGGCATCATAGAGAAAATTTATTATGATGATATCATGCCTCCTATTTATGATGATTACAATGATGAAAGTTGGTTTGGAAGAGTGTCAACTCTAGGTACTAATGATCCCACTATTTTGGAGGGTGTTGATCTTATTGGAATAATGACAAAAGTGGATTTGGAGAGGTCATCACTTTACTTAATGATGATTTCACTATTTTGGAAGAGGTTTCAATTGATTATGACAACAAAGTTGCTATCTATGATGATTACGGTGATGACATGTATGCTATAAAAAGTAATAATAACCATGAAACTTGTCATCATGATTCTATTGCTCAATTGGGTTTTGTCAATCAAGTTTCATATGATAGTTATTTTGTTGAGTTTGCTCCCACTATTATGAATGAGCAGAAATTTGCTTATGTGGAGAGTAATAAAATTTCTATCCTTATGGACCATGAAAATAATGCTTTGTGTGATAGTTATATTGTTGAATTTGTTAATGATGCTACCGAAAATTATTATGAGAGAGGAAAGTATGCTTTTACATATCTCAGTAATATCAATTTCCTCTCTATGCGTTGAAAGTTTTGAAGTCATGCTTTTTTTGACTTCCTATGCTAGTTGATTCTTGCTCCCATAATTTGTTTGCTCACAAAATCCCTATGCATAGAAAGTGGGTTACGCTTAAATGTGCTAGCCTTATGCTTCTTGATGCTCCCATTATGTTTCAATTCTTAACTTTTATGAGAGGATCATTGAAATCATCATGCCTAGCTAAAAAGGCATTAAAAAACGCTTGTTGGGAGACAACCCAATATTTCTACCTACTATTTTTGTGTGTTCACATGATTAAGCTACTGTACTAATCATGTTTTATAAATTTTGTTTCATTAAAGTGCCAAGTAAAGTGGAACATGCTTTTGATCTCAAATTTTTACACATGATTCACTACTACAGGATGCTGCTAACGCGACACTACGATCAGAGACCCTTCGAGAAACTGTGTGCGATGCAATAATAGCAAACAGTGCTGTATGAAAACCGTCAGAAATGTATAAAACGTTTGCGATGACGGATGCATCAAACACGGTTCAGGTTTTATTTGCGTGTGCGATGAAGGGCATACGGTTCAGTTCAATTAACTGTTTGCGATGAGGAGGAACAAAAGAAACGGGCAGCCAGATGAAGGCCTGTGCGATACATAGCATACAGTTCACTCGGATGAACTGTTTGTGATTAGGCAACACAAAAGAAACGGTCAGCCAAATCAAGGTGTGTGTGATTGAGGGCATACGCTTCAGAAGGATTAACTGTTTGCGATTAGGCAACAGAACAGAAACGGTTCAGCCAGATCAAAGTGTCTGCGATTGATGGCATACACTTCACATGGATGAACTGTTTGCGATTAGCCACAACAAACTGAAACAGTTAGATAGATCAATGTGTGTGCGCTAGACGGGCACACACATTCTAATTAAAAGAACCATGCGCGATGGTGCTGACATTGCCTATTGCGGTGCACCCTATGGTGCAAACGCCACGTACGCGGCCGAGAAGGCGTACGCGCCCACATTATGCCTTCCGGGAATAGTGCCGCACTTATAACTATCAGTAAATTTTGAGCATGCGTCCTATCACATTCCAAATTGCAAACCTGTTCACACCGATCAAAACCTAAACGGTTTCCCACTTAGGAGCGTATTACTACTCGGTTATAAATACTACTACTCCAAGATGACTGCACATTCCTCCTCAACTCCTCATCCACAAAAACAAACAAGTCATTCATCATCGTTCCCTTGCGTCTGCCATGGCCAGCGTGAGTTCTGGTTCGAGAGATTGCCACCAAGGAGAGGCGAGGCTGGAAGCGGAAGCACGAGAGATGTCCCGCCTCGCCGCAAAAGTAGCCAACATGTCCCGCCGCGCGGCCGTAGTAGCAGAGAGGTCCCGCCGCGCCACCGAAGCATCACGGAGATCCCGCCGCGCCGTCGATGCAGCAGACTGGTCCGGCCGTGCCGCGGAAGAAGAAGAGATGTCCCGCCGCGCCGTGAATGCAGCAGAGATGTCCTCCCGCGCCGCAGCGGCCTGGAAAAATGTCTCGCGGGCAGGTGAGGACTCTTACAGGCGCATGCGTGCCCTCGTCCTTAGGCAGATGGATCAGATCTCCAGGTGGGCGAGGTTGCAGGATGACCTGAATGCCTCGTTTGAACAGTCTACCTGCGTCATCCGGCAACTAAATGAGAGCAATGCGAAGCTCCAGGCCGAGCGCGACCTGCTAAGGGCGAAGATCGTCGGAAGTGCGGGGCAGCAGGAGTGGACCACTGCCTTGTTGGAGAGAACCGGCGTCATCGTCGAGAAACTTATGGACGAGAATGCCATGCTCCGCATCGAGCGCAGAAGGCTGGTGGAGGAATCCATGGATTCTCTCAAGCAGCATCTTGAGGGCAAGAAAGAGGTCATCGCTGCTCGCCGCAGAGACTAGTTCCCGCGGCCTGCAGCAACGCATCAACAAAGTAGAGATCAGCGAGCCAGATCGTTGTCTTCCTTCTTCTTTTGCCCTTGTGTATTTCGGGCGTTGCCGCATGTGGCTTTTTTTAATTATGTTCCTAAATATGTAAGACAATTATTATCCACTGTCATCGTCCTTATATTCATCATGCTTGCTATAAGTCGTAGTCGATCATATATAGGTCCGTCAGATCTTACATCAAGATCTGTGCAAAACTTTCTTTTCAGATTTTCATTTTTCTTTCTTAAATCTCAGTCCAGTGAGACATATAGCCACGCCGTAGAACAGGTGCTCGGGCGCCATTAATGGGGACGTTGGGAGGGAAGTGCGTGGTGGGTAGCGGTGAAAGGGCTCTCCTCCCGATGAGCACGCGCAGGGGTCTGATCGCACGCCTCCGGTACTCAAATAGCTACCCCACACGGCACCTCCAAGCCAATAAAAAAAGGGGACGTGTGGCGGCACATAATTGGTAAGTAGAAAGCCCACGGTTTCAATAATACTTGTGTTTCCGATTTGTAACGTGACAGCACTTGTTCCAAAATGAGTTTGTTGGTTGTTAATGTGTGCGCCTTGGCAAATCGGACAGAAAAATTACCACAGCATGTTGGTGCCATGTCATGACACCATGCCAAGTTCCGTGATTTTCAGGCGTGTTTTGGATTTACAGGAATTGAAAAACCAAGTTTCTCAATCTTTCCGGCCGAGCCACGACGCCCAGATTTTGAATTTCATTCACATCTCTTGCATGGGACCTACAAATTCACCCAAGGACACACATGTGATTTTTCAAACAACTTTAGTGCACTGGAGCTTGTGCTTGTAGTTCAAATTTGAATTATGCACATTAAATGCGCATAAACTCAATTAATTCATAAAAATGCCAAACGAACCCGGAATAATTCCAAAATTTAGCACGATACTTCTATTTGGTCTAATCTACCTGTGTAAAAAATTAAGGCGGGAGAAGGCAGTGTACGTATGTCGTTTCGCACATGGAGGTGGCACGTTCCCTCTCGGAACCACGAGCCTACTTGGCGGAAGCTCCGGTTTGCAAGAAGCTTACACCAAAGCTTGTCCCAATTCGGCCAAAAAATTACCGCAGCATGTTGGTGCCATGTCATGACACCATGCCAAGTTTCATGATTTTCACGCATGTTTTGGATTTACAGGAATTAAAAAACCAAGTTTCTCAATCTTTTCGGCCGAGCCATGACACCCAGATATTTGAATTTCATTCCCATCTCTTGCATGGGACCTAGAAATTCATCCAAGGACACACGTGTGGTTTTTCAAACAACTTTGGTGCACTGGAGCATGTGCTTGTAGTTAAAATTTGAATTATGCACATTAAATGCCTAGAAACTCAATTAATGCATAAAAATGCTAAACGAACCCGAAATAATTCCAAAATTTATAACAATACTTCTATTTGGTCTAATCTGCGTGTGTAAAAAAATTAAGGCGGGAGAAGGCAGTGTACGTATGTCGTTTCGCACATGGAGGTGGCACGTTCCCTCTCGAAACCACGAGTCTTCTTGGCGGAAGCTCCGGTTTGCATGAAGCTTACACCAAAGCTTGTCCCAATTCTGCCAAACAAATTACCGCAGCATGTTGGTGCCATGTCATGACACTATGCCAAGTTTCATGAGTTTCAGGCGTGTTTTGGATTTACAGGAATTAAAAAACCAAGTTTCTCAATCTTTCCGGGTGAACCACGACGCCCAGATGTTTGAATTTCATTCCCCTCTTGCATGGGACCTATAAATTCACCCAAGGACACACATGTGGTTTTTCGAACAAGTTTGGTGCACTGGAGCATGTGCTTGTAGTTCAAATTTATATTATGCATATTAAACGCCTAGAAACTCAATTAATGCATAAAAATGCAAAACGAACCCGGAATAATTCCAAAATTTAGCACGATACTTCTATTTGGTCTAATCTGCCAGTGTAAAAAAATTAAGGCGGGAGAAGGCAGTGTATGTATGTCGTTTCACACACGGAGGTGGCACGTTCCCTCTCGGAACCACGAGCCTTCTTGACGGAAGCTCCGGTTTACAAGAAGCTTACACCAAAACTTGTCCCAATTCGGCCAAAAAATTTACTCAAACATGTTGGTGCCATGTCTTGACACCAGGCCAAGTTCATGATTTTCAGCCATGTTTTGGATTTATAGGAATTAAAAAACCAAGTTTCTCAATCATTCCGGCCGAGCCACGACACCCAGATGTTTGAATTTCATTCCCATTTCTTGCATGGGACCTATAAATTCACGCAAAGACACACATGTGATTTTTCAACAAATTTGGTGCATTGGAGCATGTGCTTGTAGTTCAAATTTGAATTATGCACATTAAATGCCTAAAAACTCAATTAATGCATAAAAATGCCAAACGAACCCGGAATAATTCCAAATTTAGACACGACACTCATGTACTAGTTGCATGTGTTGGGAATTGTAGCATAATTTAAAAATTTTCTACGCTCACCAAGATGCATCTATGGAGTCTACTAGCAACGAGGGAAAAGGAGTGCATCTACATACCCTTGTAGATCGCGAGCGGAAGCGTTCCAATGAACGTGGATGACGGAGTTGTACTCGCCGTGATCCAAATCACCGATGACCGAGTGCCGAACGGACGGCACCTCCGCGTTCAACACACGTACGGTGCAGCGACGTCTCCTCCTTCTTGATCCAGCAAGGGGGAAGGAGAGGTTGATGGAGATCCAGCAGCACGACGGCGTGGTGGTGGATGTAGCGGGTCTCCGGCAGGGCTTCGCCAAGCTTCTGCGAGAGAGAGAGAGAGAGTGTTGCAGGGAAGGAGGGAGGCGCCCAAGGCTGTAGGTTGCTGCCCTCCCTCCCCCCCCTTTATATAGGCCCCCTTGGGAGGGGGGGGCGGGCAAAACCCATCTAGGGTTGGGGGGGCGGCGGCCAAGGGGTGGAAAGGGGTGCCTTGCCCCCCAAGGCAAGGGGGAAGTCCCCCCACCCTAGGGTTCCCAACCCTAGGCGCATGGGGGGAGGCCCATGGGGGGCGCCCAGCCCACTAGGGGCTGGTTCCCTTCCACTTTCAGCCCATGGGGCCCTCCGGGATAGGTGGCCCCACCCGGTGGACCCCCGGGACCCTTCCGGTGGTCCCGGTACAATACCGGTAACCCCCGAAACTTTCCCGGTGGCCGAAACTTGACTTCCTATGTATAATTCTTCACCTCCGGACCATTCCGGAACCTCTCGTGACGTCCGGGATCTCATCCGGGACTCCGAACAACTTTCGGGTTTCCGCATACATATATCTCTACAACCCTAGCGTCACCGAACCTTAAGTGTGTAGACCCTACGGGTTCGGGAGACATGCAGACATGACCGAGACGCCTCTCCGGTCAATAACCAACAGCGGGGTCTGGATACCCATGTTGGCTCCCACATGTTCCACGATGATCTCATCGGATGAACCACGATGTCGAGGATTCAGTCAATCCCGTATACAATTCCCTTTGTCAATCGGTATGTTACTTGCCCGAGATTCGATCGTCGGTATCCCAATACCTTGTTCAATCTCGTTACCGGCAAGTCTCTTTACTCGTACCACAATGCATGATCCCGTGACTAACGCCTTAGTCACATTGAGCTCATTATGATGATGCATTACCGAGTGGGCCCAGAGATACCTCTCCGTCACACGGAGTGACAAATCCCAGTCTTGATCCGTGCCAACCCAACAGACACTTTCGGAGATACCCGTAGTGCACCTTTATAGTCACCCAGTTACATTGTGACGTTTGGCACACCCAAAGCACTCCTACGATATCCGGGAGTTGCACGATCTCATGGTCTAAGGAAAAGATACTTGACATTGGAAAAGCTCTAGCAAACGAAACTACACGATCTTTTATGCTATGCTTAGGATTGGGTCTTGTCCATCACATCATTCTCCTAATGATGTGATCCCGTTATCAATGACATCCAATGTCCATAGTCAGGAAACCATGACTATCTGTTGATCAACGAGCTAGTCAACTAGAGGCTTACTAGGGACACGTTGTGGTCTATGTATTCACACATGTATTACGATTTCCGGACAATACAATTATAGCATGAACAATAGACGATTATCATGAACAAAGAAATATAATAATAACCATTTATTATTGCCTCTAGGGCACATTTCCAACAGTCTCCCACTTGCACTAGAGTCAATAATCTAGTTCACATCACCATGTGATTAACACTCACTGGTCACATCACCATGTGACCAACATCTAAAGAGTTTACTAGAGTCAACAATCTAGTTCACATCACTATGTGATTAACACTCAATGTGTTCTGGTTTGATCATGTTATGCTTGTGAGAGAGGTTATTAGTCAACGGGTCTGAACCTTTCAGAACCGTGTGCTTTACGAATATCTATGTCATCTTGTGGATGCTACCACGCGCTATTTGGAGCCATTTCAAATAATTGCTCTACTATACGAATCCGGTTTACTACTCAGAGTCATCCGGATTAGTGTCAAAGTTCGCATCGACGTAACCCTTTACGACGAACTCCTTTCCATATCCATAATCGAGAAAATTCCTTAATCCACTAGGTACTAAGGATAAGTTCGAACGCTGTCATGAGATCCCTTCCCGGATCACCATTGTACCCTCTTGACCAACTCATGGCAAGGCACACTACACGTGCGGTACACAGCATAGCATACTGTAGAGCCTACGTCTGAAGCATAGGGGACGACCTTCGTCCTTTCTCTCTCTTCTGCTATGGTCAGGTCTTGAGTCTTACTCAATACTCACACCTTGTATCACAGGCAAGAACTCCTTCTTTGCTGATCTATTTTGAACTCTTTCAAAATCATGTCAAGGTGTGCTGTCTTTTGAAAGTATCATCAGGCGCCTTGATCTATCTCTATGGATCTTGATGCCCAATATGTAAGCAGCTTTATCCAGGTCTTCCTTTGAAAAACTCCTTTCAAACAACCCTTTATGCTTTCCAGAAATTTTACATCATTTCGGATCAACAATATGTCATTCACATATACTTATCAGAAATGTTATAGCGCTCCCACTCACTTTATTGGAAATACAAGTTTCTAACAAACTTTGTATAAACCCAAAAACTTTGATCACTCTATCAAAGCGTATATTCTGACTCCGAGACGCTTGCTCTAATCCATGGAAGGATCGCTGGAGCTAGCATACCTTTTAGCATCCTTAGGATCGACAAAACCTTTCTGATTATATCACATACAACCTTTCCTTACAAAAACTGGTAAGGAAACTTGTTTTGACATCTATCTGCCAGATTTCATAAATGCAGCTAATGCTAACATGATTCCGACGGACCTAAGCATCGCTACGGATGAGAAAAACTCGTCGTAGTCAACTCCTTGAACTTGTGAAAATACTCTTTGCCACAAGTCGAGCTTCATAGACGGTAACATTACCGTCCATGTCCGTCTTCTTCTTAAAGATCCATTTATCTCAATGGCTTGCCGATCATCGAGCAAGTTCACCAAAGTCCATGCTTTGTTCTGATACAAGGATCCTATCTCGGATTTCATGGCCTCGAGCCATTCGTCGGAATATGGGCCCCCCATCGCTTCTCCATAGCTCGTAGGTTCATTGTTGTCTAGCAACATGACTTCCAAGACAGGATCACGCATTACTCTGAAGTAGTGCGCATCCTCGTCGTCCTACGAGGTTTGGTGGTGACTTGATCCGAAGTTTCATGATCACTATCATAAGCTTCCACTTCAATTGGTGTAGGTGCCACAGGAACAACTTCCTGTGCCCTGCTACACACTAGTTGAAGCGACGGTTCAATAACCTTCTCAAGTCTCCACCATCCTCCCACTCAATTCTTTCGAGAGAAACTTTTCCTCGAGAAAGGACTCGTTTCTAGAAGCAATTACTTTTGCTTCCAGATCTGAAATAGGAGGTATACCCAACTGTTTTTGGGTATTCTATGAAGATGCATTTATCCGCTTTGGGTTCGAGCTTATCAGCCTGAAACTTTTTCACATAAGCATCGCAGCCCCAAACTTTTAAGAAACGACAACTTAGGTTTCTCTAAACGGTGTCGTCTCAACGGAATTGCGTGGTGCCCCTTTTAAAGTAAATGTGGTTGTCTCTAATGCCTAACCCATAAACGATAGTGGTAATTCGATAAGAAACATCATGGTATGCACCATATCCAATAGGGTGCAGTTATGATGTTCGGACACACCATCACACTATGGTGTTCCAGGCGGTATTAATTGTGAAACACTTTCCACAATGTCTCAATTGTGTGCCAAACTCGTATCTCAGATACTCATCTCTATGATCATATCACAGACATTTTATCCTCTTGTCACGACGATCTTCAACTTCACTCTGAAATTACTTGAACCTTTCAATAATTCAGACTAGTGTTTCATCAAGTAAATACACTCAGCATCTACTCAAATCATCTGTGAAGTAAGAACATAACGATATCCACTGCATGCCTCAGCACTCATTGGACTGCGTACATCAAAATGTATTACTTCCAATAAGTTGCTCTCTTGTTCCATCTTACTGAAAACGAGGACTTTCAGTCATCTTGCCCATGTGGTATGATTTGCATGTCTCAAGTGATTCATAATCAAGTGAGTCCAAACGATCCATCTGCATGGAGTTTCTTCATGCATATATACCAATAGACATGGTTCGCATGTCTCAATCTTTTCAAAATGAGTGAGTCCAAAGATCCATCTATATGGAGCTTCTTCATGCGTTTTATACCAATATGACTCAAGTGGCAGTGCCACAAGTATGTGGTACTATCATTACTATCTTATATCTTTTTGGCACGAACATGTGTATCATGGCGATCGAGATTCATTTCAGGTGCAAGACCATTGAAGGTATTATTCAAATAAACAGAGTAACCATTATTCTCCTTAAATGAATAACCGTACTGCGATAAACATAATCCAATCATGCTTAACGCAAACACCAAATCTCGATGGTAGAGGGAGCATGCGATGCTTGATCACATCAACCTTGGAAACACCTCCAACACATATCGTCATCTCACCTTTAGCTAGTCTCCGTTTATTCCGCAGCTTTTATTTCGAGTTACTAACACTTAGCAACCGAACCGGTATCTAATACCCTGGTGCTGCTAGGAGTACTAGTAAAGTACACATCCATATAACGTATATCCAATATACTTCTGTCGACCTTGCCTGCCTTCTCATCTACCAAGTATCTAGGGTAGTACTGCTTCAGTGACCGTTCCTCTCATTACAGAAGCACTTAGTCTCGGGTTTGGGTTCAACCTTGGGATTCTTCACTAGAGCAGCAAACGACTTGTTGTTTCATGAAGTATCCCTTTTGCCCTTGCCCTTCTTAAACTAGTGGTTTTACTAACCATCAACAATTGATGCTCCTTCTTGATTTCTACTCTCGCGGTGTCAAACATCGCGAATAGCTCAAGGATCATCATAACTATCCTTGATATGTTATAGTTCATCACGAAGCTCTACTAGCTTGGTGGCAGTGACTATGGAGAACTATCACTATCTCATCTGGGAGATTAACTCCCACTCGATTCAAGCGATTGTGGCACTCAGACAATCTGAGCACACGCTCAACGATTGAGCTTTTCTCCCTTAGTTTGCAGGCTTAAGAAACTTGTCAGAGGTCTCATACCTCTTGACGTGGGCACTAGTCTGAAATTCCAATTTCAGTCTTCGGAACATCTCACATGTTCTGCGACGTTTCAAAAACGTCTTTGGTGCCACAATTCTAAACCGCACTGAACTATCACGTAGTCATCAAAACGTGTATGTCAGATGTTTCGTAACATCTACAGGCGATGCTGAGGTTCAGCACACCGAGCGGTGCATTAAGGACATAAGCCTTTTGTGCAGGAATGAGGACAATCCTCAGTTTACGGACCCAGTCCGCATAATTGCTACTACCAACTTTCAACTAAATTTTCTCTAGGAACATATCTTAACCAGTAGAACTAAAGCGCAAGCTATGACATAATTTGCAAATACCTTTTTGACTATGTTCATGATAATGAAGTTCATCTGATTATGAACTCCCACTCAGATAGACATCCCTCTAGTCATCTAAGTGAAACATGATCCGAGTTTAACTAGGCCGTGTCCGATCATCACGTGAGACGGACTAGTCAAGATCGGTGAACATCTCCATGTTGATCGTATCTTCTATACGACTCATGCTCGACCTTTTGGTCCTCCGTGTTCCGAGGCCATGTCTGTACATGTTAGGCTCGTCAAGTCAACCTAAGTGTATTGCGTGTGTTCCGAGGCCATGTCTGTACATGCTAGGCTCGTCAACACCCGTTGTATTCGAACGTTAGAATCTATCACACCCGATCATCACGTGGTGCTTCGAAACAACGAACCTTCGCAACGGTGCACAGTTAGGGTGAACACTTTCTTGAAATTATTATAAGGGATCATCTTACTTACTACCGTCGTTCTAAGCAAATAAGATGCAAAAACATGATAAACATCACATGCAATCAAATAGTGACATGATATGGCCAATATCATCATGCTCCTTTGATCTCCATCTTCGGGGCACCATGATCATCTTCGTCACCGGCATGACACCATGTTCTCCATCATCATGATCTCCATCATTGTGTCTTCATGAAGTCGTCACGCCAACGATTACTTCTACTTCTATGGCTAACGCGTTTAGCAACAAAGTAACGTAATTTACATGGCGTTATTCAATGACACGCAGGTCATGCAAAATAATAAAGACAACTCCTATGGCTCCTTCCGGTTGTCATACTCATCGACATGCAAGTCGTGATTCCTATTACAAGAATATGATCAATCTCATACATCACATCTTCTGGCCATATCACATCACATAGCACTTGCTGCAAAAACAAGTTAGACGTCCTCTAATTGTTGTTGCAAGTTTTTACGTGGTTTGTAGGTTTCTAGCAAGAACGTTTCTTACCTACGTATGACCACAACGTGATTTGCCAATTTCTATTTACCCTTCATAAGGACCCTTTTCATCGAATCCGTTCCGACTAAAGTAGGAGAGACAGACACCCGCTAGCCACCTTATGCAACTTGTGCATGTCAGTCGGTGGAACCTGTCTCACGTAAGCGTACGTGTAAGGTCGGTCCGGGCCGCTTCATCCTACAATGCCGCCGAAACAAGAAACGACTAGTAGCGGCAAGAAGAATTGGCAAACTCAACGCCCACAACTGCTTTGTGTTCTACTCGTGCATAGTAACTACGCATAGACCTGGCTCATGATGCCACTGTTGAGAATCGTAGCATAATTTAAAAAATTTCTACGCTCACCAAGATGCATCTATGGAGTCTACTAGCAACGAGGGAAAAGGAGTGCATCTACATACCCTTGTAGATCGCGAGCGGAAGCGTTCCAATGAACGTGGATGACGGAGTTGTACTCGCCGTGATCCAAATCACCGATGACCGAGTGCCGAACGGACGGCACCTCCGCGTTCAACACACGTACGGTGCAGCGACGTCTCCTCCTTCTTGATCCAGCAAGGGGGAAGGAGAGTTTGATGGAGATCCAGCAGCACGACGGCGTGGTGGTGGATGTAGTGGGTCTCCGGCAGGGCTTCGCCAAGCTTCTGCGAGAGAGAGAGAGAGGTGTTGCAGGGGAGGAGGGAGGCGCCCAAGGCTGTAGGTTGCTGCCCTCCCTCCCCCCCTTTATATAGGCCCCCTTGGGAGGGGGGCCGGGCAAAACCCATCTAGGGTTGGGGTGGCGGCGGCCAAGGGGTGGAAAGGGGTGCCTTGCCCCCCAAGGCAAGGGGGAAGTCCCCCCACCCTAGGGTTCCCAACCCTAGGCGCATGGGGGGAGGCCCATGGGGGGGCGCCCAGCCCACTAGGGGCTGGTTCCCTTCCACTTTCAGCCCATGGGGCCCTCCGGGATAGGTGGCCCCACCCGGTGGACCCCCGGGACCCTTCCGGTGGTCCCGGTACAATACCGGTAACCCCCGAAACTTTCCCGGTGGCCGAAACTTGACTTCCTATATATAATTCTTCACCTCCGGACCATTCCGGAACCTCTCGTGACGTCCGGGATCTCATCCGGGACTCCGAACAACTTTCGGGTTTCCGCATACATATATCTCTACAACCCTAGCGTCACCGAACCTTAAGTGTGTAGACCCTACGGGTTCGGGAGACATGCAGACATGACCGAGACGCCTCTCCGGTCAATAACCAACAGCGGGATCTGGATACCCATGTTGGCTCCCACATGTTCCACGATGATCTCATCGGATGAACCACGATGTCGAGGATTCAGTCAATCCCGTATACAATTCCCTTTGTCAATCGGTATGTTACTTGCCCGAGATTCGATCTTCGGTATCCCAATACCTTGTTCAATCTCGTTACCGGCAAGTCTCTTTACTCGTACCACAATGCATGATCCCATGACTAACGCCTTAGTCACATTGAGCTCATTATGATGATGCATTACCGAGTGGGCCCAGAGATACCTCTCCGTCACACGGAGTGACAAATCCCAGTCTTGATCCGTGCCAACCCAACAGACACTTTCGGAGATACCCGTAGTGCACCTTTATAGTCACCCAGTTACGTTGTGACGTTTGGCACACCCAAAGCACTCCTACGGTATCCGGGAGTTGCACGATCTCATGGTCTAAGGAAAAGATACTTGACATTGGAAAAGCTCTAGCAAACGAAACTACACGATCTTTTATGCTATGCTTAGGATTGGGTCTTGTCCATCACATCATTCTCCTAATGATGTGATCCCGTTATCAATGACATCCAATGTCCATAGTCAGGAAACCATGATTATCTGTTGATCAACGAGCTAGTCAACTAGAGGCTTACTAGGGACACGTTGTGGTCTATGTATTCACACATGTATTACGATTTCCGGACAATACAATTATAGCATGAACAATAGACGATTATCATGAACAAAGAAATATAATAATAACCATTTATTATTGCCTCTAGGGCTTATTTCCAACAGCATGTTCACTGTACGTAAATGTTCTAGCAATTCAAACACCATCCTTTCCCTCCGTAATACCATTTTGTCTTTAAAAACATAATGAAAAAATCAGGTATGCCACAAACAGTTTACTAGAAAGAATCGTGTGGGATGCGATATAAATATCTTGGCGCACCGTCTTGTTTGGCTTATGCAGGAAGCTTCGTCGTCTACAATCCACCGCCCCCGCTTGAACCACACTTGCGCGCCAGTTTCTCGCGGCACCGAGCGAATTTTTTTTTTGCCACCGCGGAAATATCTATCTCCCCGCCCCCTCCCTCCTACCAAAAGTCACATTTCCACTGTTCGTCCTTGCTTTCTAAGTTCAAACCTTCACTGCTATTTACTGGCAGCTCAGCCTCCTCGCCGGCAACCCTTCTTCTTGCAGCGCCGCCTCCTCGTCGGGTAGCCTTGTTCTTGCAGCGCCGCCTCCTCGCCGGCTACCCTTCTTCTTGCAGCGCCGCCTCCTCGCCGGCGACCCTTCTTCTTGCAGCGCCGCCTCCTCACCGGCGACCCTTCTTCTTGCTGTGCAGCCTCCTCGCCGCCGACCCTTCTTCTTGCTGCGTGGCCTCGTCGATATGGTCAGGTAATCCACACCCCACCCACACCATCCTCCTCCTTTCCCATCCCACATGCCCCAACCGATGGAGCGACACCTTACACCGAAATCACTGCCCCCTACTCCAATTAAGCGCCGCCCACAGCCATTTTGCACGCAGTATAACATGTAGCTCAGTAGCATGCGGCCGCACGCCCGAATGAGGTCGCTATGGCTGCCTTGCGTATCGACCGCCAGATCTTGGAGGAGCACCTCGTCTTCGAGGCCACTGTCGACACCGCCACGTGGTTGTCTACTTTAAAATATAGTTCGTGATATTTTCTCGAGGCCACCGCCAGTGCCTTCTAGTCATTTGTCCTCTGTAATGTTAATATGCAATCTGATGTTCAGTTAACAGTTTGGTCCTCTGAAATGTAATGTTCAGTCAACACTTTGGTCCAACAATTGCTACATTTCGTAGTACTGTTCTCAAGCATTCTTTGTTTTGTTAACTGCCTTATCTTCTCATACATGTTTCTATTCTGCAATGTCGTGCTCGGTTAACTATTTTGGTTTGTTTGGCCTGTTGTCCATTTAATTGTTTGGTTCAGTTCTGCAATTTGGTTGTACTCAATACATATTCTACTGATAGTATGGCAACTCTCAGTTAACCTGATCAAGATCTTCCTTATGTGTGTTGCAGGGAAACAATGGGAGACACTGCGGTTTACCATCGAGGTTTGTTCAAGCAGGGTCTTTTGGCTAATAGCACATTATTGTGCAGTTGCTGGAATCATTCTTATATTTAGGTTTCTTACAATTTGGTCTTGCACATGTAGGTCATGCTGTCAGAGGCTTAGACCCACTGTTTGACCCATTTTGCATATGGGAAATGAGATGTCCATGAATATCAGTCAAGTCAAGAAACTCAGAAAGATTGTTAGGATGAAGAAACTTGCGACGAATAACAACAAGATCTTTGTTTGCACAATGAAGAAGATATCAGTCAACTATAGGATGGTACCAACTCTTTTACCTTGTTTTTACCCCTTGCGCCATTTCAAAATTTACAACGGCGATTTATGCATAGCTTTGTTTTCAGTACTTTTCAAAGCAGTTCACTGATGATTACCTCTCAAACCACCTGCATGGTTAAGAGGCGAGGAAGGTATTCATTCAACACCCACGGTCCAATATTGAAGTCTTGCTGAAGAGGACGAAGGTTGGGCAGGCAATTATCCATAGCCACTGGCCTAAAGTTGCAAGGACATTCAACATCACCGAAGGCTCAATATTTGCCTTCCGCTTCTACAGTTTCCCATATGAGATTCATCTGTCTATTTACCGTGTATTATGCTACTTTCCAAAGGTTTTTGATGCTGCATGTGAAACTTGGTGCTATTGTGTAATGGCGTAACTGAGTGCCGAAGCTATCTGATGTAATTCGATTATGAAATTCTGGTTGCTTTTATACGGATATGAAATATCTGGCGTGTTTTATAAGAAATATCAGTTTGATTAGTACATGGATTATAAATAATAGGCTAATAACCATGCTTGTTGGGTTTTCTATTGCAAACAGTTACTCAGACAACACCGTGGGCGATGAACTCAAACAACCCGGACGGGTTCTAGAAAGTAGGCGTGTTCGATCAACTAACAATCACACACGGCTTCCGGCAGCGAACTATTTGCGTTAGGCCACCTTGCACAAACGTTTCCACACAAAGAACTGTGTGGGATGTACATACCTACGGAAATGATTTTCTGGGATTCACCGTGTGGGATGTACATACCTACGGAAATGATTTCTGGGATTCACCGTGTGGGATGTACATACCTACGGAAATGATTTCTGGGATTCACCGTGTGGGATGTACATACCTATGGAAATGATTTCTGGGATTCACTGTGTGGGATGTACATACCTACGGAAATGATTGGGTTTCGATGCCTCGCCCGATCGCACACGGCCCCACCCTGGGTCCCAGGAGGTCCTATCCCCGACGATTTCTGCGTCGTGTGGGAAGGACCCCCCTATCGCCCACACTCACTTGGGGACGGTTCCAAATGCCGTCGCGGAAAGGGGTTAAAAACCGTTTGTTTAGCACGTCACTGTACCAGTGATTGACATACAAATTGCCTAGGTTGTCCTAAGTTTTCAGAATTTTTAGAGTTGCAGAAGTATGGTGTTTGTTCAGATCATTACAGACTATTCTGTTTTTGACAAATTCTGTTTTCAATGCATAGTTTGCTTGTTTTATAGTTTGTATGGCTTATATTGGTGAATATAAATTGTAGAAATGATAGAGTACAATACACATTATGTGGAAATAATTATGAATCTTGTCTTGACAGTACCAAAGTGAATGATTTATCCATTATCATACTAACCCATCTCACGAAGTTCCATTAAGTTTTATGTGATTGAAGTTTTCAAGTTTTGGGTGAGATATCGATATGAGAGGAATTAAGGAGACACAAGAGCTCATGCTTTGGAATGCCGAAGGCTTCCAAAGTTAATATTCCAAGAAGTATCAAGCTTCAAAACTTGGGGATGCTCTGGTAGGCATCCCACCTTTCTTCCTCAACAACTATCGATTAGTCTCGGTTGAGCCTAAGTTTTTGTTTGTTCATATGATGTGTGCTATTCTTGGAGTGTCCTTTTCTTTTCATTTGTTTGCTGTTTGAATAAAATACTTGATTATGAAATCTTGATTTGGAGAGTCTTCACATAGCTACTTGTGAGTTGCATTGGGATTTTCCCCGAAGAGGAAGGGTGGAGCAGTACAATAGCGATAAGTATTTCCCTCGATGAGAACCAAGGTTTATCAAACCAATAGGAGAATCACGCAAACCCCCATGAACAACACCTGCACACACACACATAAGCAAATACTTGCACCCAACGCAGGCAAGAGGGTTGTCAATCCCCTTGAACTCATTACTTGCAAGGATTAAATATTGTATAAGTAGATAGATAAATTGCAAAATAAAAGTAAATAAAATGCAGCAAGGTATTTTTTTTATAATATGATTGAAGTAGACCCGGGAGCCATAGTTTTCACTAGAGGCTTCTCTCTCGAACACATAGCATACGGTGGGTAAACAAATTACTGTTGGGGAATTGATAGAAAAGCGCATAGTTATGACGTTATTCATGGCAATGATCATGTATAAAGGCATCACGTCTATGACAAGTAGACCAACTCCTGCATGCATCTACTACTATTACTCCACCAATCGACCACTATCCAACATGCATCTATGGTATTAAGTTCATAACAAACAGAGTAACGCCGTTAGCAAGATGACATGATGTAGACAAAGTAAACCCAATCAATATGAATAAAGCCCATCATTTTAGCCTTAATAGCAACAATACAATACGTGCCTCGCTACCCCTTCTGTCACTCGATGAGGACACTGCAAGATTGAACCCATTAGAGAGCACCTCTCCCACTGAAGATAAATCAGTCTAGTTGGCCAAACCAAATGGATCGATCGAAGAGAAATACAAAGCTATAACAATAATGCATAATAAAGTTTAGAAAAGACTCAATTACTTTCAATGAATAATCTGATCATAAACCCATAGTTCATCGGATCCCAACAAACACACCGCGAAAGAAGATTAAATCGGATAAACTCCAAGAAGATCGAGGAGAACATGGTATTGAAGATCAAAGAGAGAGAAGAAGCCATCTAGCTACTAGCTATGGACCTGTGGGTCTGTGGTGAACTACTCACGCATCATCAAAAGGCAGCAAGGATGGTGTAGAAGCCCTCCATGATCAATTCCCACTCCGGCAGAGTACCGGAAAAGGCCTCCACATGGGATCACGGAAGAACAGAAGCTTGCGGCAGCGGAAAAAGTGTTTCAAGTGGCTCTCTATTTGTTTGGGAATATTTGTGAAGTTATTGAGGTGGAATTAGGTCAATCGGAGTTGTGTGGGGCCCACGAGCTCAGGGACGCGCACTGTGAGCTCGTGGCTCTCTCGTAGCTCTTCTGGCTTCCTCCCGAACCTTCTAGGGTCCCTTCTGGTCTAGAAAAAATCACCGTAAAGTTTCATCGTGTTTGGGCTTCGTGTGGTATTGATTTTCTGAAAAGCCAAAAACAAGTCAAAAAATAGGAACTGGCGCTAGGCACTGGGTTATTAGGTTAGTCCCAAAGGACGATATAAAATACCATAAAAAGGCATATAGAGCATCCAAGATTGATAATATAATAGCATGAAACAATCAAAAAATATAGATACATTGGAGGCATATCAACATCCCCAAGCTCGATTCATGCTCGTCCCCGAGTAGGTAAATGATAAAAACAGAATTTTTTTATGTTGAATGCTACCTAACATGTGTATCATGTAATCTCTTGACCGTATAATCATTGAGAAACGATGAAGTAGCAATATCAACATAATAAGATCCATGAATACAAGAAGCATAATCATTACTTTTTCAAAACATACGATCCTTAACGAATGTTATCCCTACTCATTTTATTATGTTAGCATGGCATGACTCCGCCTTCACTGCATAACTATAAATCATGAGCACCCCGGTGTTAAACCAGGCAATTGGACCGTACTTCTAACACACTTCAGCATTTTCAACTCCACTCAATACATGAGCGTGAGCCATGGATATATCATTAGGTGGAATAGAATGCGGTGGTAGAGATCAATAAGGGAGTCAAAAAGGAAGAAAGTATCGCATCAACTCAGCGGATCAATGGGCTATGGAGATACCCATCAATCGGTATCAATTCATGGAGTAGGGATTGTCATGAAATGGATGCACTAAGAGCTATAAGTGTGTGAAAGCTCAACGGAAACTAAGTTGGTGTGCATCCAACTTGCTTGCTCATGAAGACCTCGGGCATTTGAGGAATCCCAGCATCGGAATATACAAGCCAAGTTTTATAACAAAAAAATTCCACTAGTATTTGAAACTGATAACTCAGGAGACTCTCTATATGAAGAACATGGTGCTACTTTGAAGCACAAGTGTGGTAAAAGGATAATAACATTGCCCTTCACTCTTTCTCTCATTTTTTTGTTGGGCTCTTTTTGGCCTCTCTCTTTTTACCTTTCTTTATTTTTTCATCCGAAGTCTCATCCCGACTTGTGGGGGAATCATAGTCTCCATCATCCTTTCCTCACAGGAATAATGCTCTAATAATGATGATCATCACACTTCTATTTACTTACAACTCGATAACTAGAACAATATGACTCTATATGAATGCCTCTTAAAGTGTACCAGGATGTGCAATGATTTAGCGTAACATGTATAATAATGATGAACGGTGGCTTTGCCACAAATATCATGCTAGATCTATATGATCATGCAAAGCAATATAATGGTGAACACACAAGTCTTATGACGGAACGGTGGAAGTTGCATGGCAATAATATCTCGGAATGGCTATGGAAATACCATAATAGGTAGGTATGGTGGTTGTTTTGAGGAAGATACAAGAAGGCTAGCAAATTGCGGAAAGAGAGGAGTGTGTATAATCCATGGACTCACATTAGTCAAAAAGAACGCATATCCTTATTTTGAAAGCCTATTAGCCCTCAAAGCAAAGTACTACTCGCATGCCCCTAGGGAGGAGGTTTGTAGGAGTTAACCATCGCGCACCCCCGATTGTAACAGCACCCAAGGATTTCATTTCAGACATAAAAATGCCATGACCAACACTCAGATGAGAAGTTAATAACAAGCTTTAATACCGATATTTCTACTAACCAATGATCATGAACCAATATCATTTTATATTACGACATCAGTATTATTAAAACATAAGTTTCTACATGAAAGTTTTATTATATCCCCCTTGAATACATATCCTTCTTGGACTAGCCTTATAACATGTGTAACTTGCCATTACTATTTATAGACTCTCAAAAAGATTTAAATGAAGCATGAGAGTGTAATCATTTCTATAAAATACAACCACCGCCATGCTCTAAAATATATAAGTGAAGCACTAGAGCAACGGCCTAGCTCAAAAATATATGAGTGTAGCACAAAGAGTATTCTAACAAATCTCGATAAATGTGTGTCCCTCTCAAAAGGTGTGTCCAACAAACAATTATTATGGAAAATCAAAAAGCAAACAAAGAAAAAACTACTATGGCACAAGACGCTCCATGCAAAACTTGTATCATGTGATGAATAAAAGTATAGCTCCAAGTGACATACCGATAGATTGTAGACGAAAGAGTGGATGCCATTTGGGGCATCCCCAAGCTTAGACGCTTGGGTCTTTCTTGAATATTACCTTGGGGTGCCTTGGGCATGCCCAAGCTTAGGGTCTTGCCGCTCCTTATTCCTTCATCCATCGTTGTCTCACCCAAACATGAAAACTTCAGCACACAAAAGTCAATAGAAACCTCGTGAGATCTGTTAGTATAACAGACAAATCATAAATTTTAGGTACTGTTATAAACTCATTCATAATTTATTATTGAATAATACCTACCGTATTCCAACTTCTCCATGAGTTATACCCCCGATATGAACCATAGCATCATTAAAACAAGCAAACTATGCAACAAAAACATAATCTGTCTAAAATAGAACAGTCTGTAATGATCTAAGTTAGAACCATACTCTGGAACTGTAACAATTCTTAAAACTTACTACAACATGGGCAATTTGTATACCATATATGTGGAAAAAATTCAGCTCAAAATCAGGCTCCAGCGAATTTAAAAAATTCATGGAGTGAGAGCAAAAGTTTCTGTTTTTTCATAGAATCAAGTCAGCTATTATCCAAATAATCCCAATGGCTTTACTTGGCGCAAACAATAATTACATAATAGTAGCAATAATTGTGTCAACACACCAAAACAGAAAGTACAAGCAAAAAATTAAGATAACTATAGGGTTGCCTCCTAACAAGCGATATTGTTTTACGCCCCTAGCTAGGCATAATGCAATGTTTCAAGTATTGTCATCTTTCATATTAATTCCATAGGTGGCCCTCACAATAGATTCATATGGTGGTTTAATTCTATTCCCAGGGAATTCTTCCATCCCTTTCTTTAATGGAAATTGGAACCTTATATTTCCTTCTTTCATATCAATAATAGCACCTATGGTTCATAGGAAAGGCCTACCAAGTATTATAGGACAAGACAGATTGCATTCAATATCAAGCACAATAAAATTCATGGGCACATAATTCCTATTAGCAAGTATGAGAACATCATTTATTCTACCCAGTGGTTTCTTTACAGTTCAATCCGCTAAATGCAAGTTGAGGGAACATTCATTTATATCGGTGAGACCTAGCACGTCACATAAAGATTTTGGTATAGTAGAGGCGCTAGCAGCAAGATCACACAAAGCATTACATCCATAATCTTTAATTTTTACTTTAATTGTAGGTTCACATTCATCATGCAATTTTCTAGGTATTGAAACTTCCAATTCAAGCTTTTCTTCATGAGCTTTTATCATGGCTTCTACAATATGTTTCGTAAAAGCTTTATTTTGTTCGTAAGCATTAGGTGAATTTATCATGGATTGCAATGAGGAAATACATTCAATCAAAGAACAATTATCATAATTAAAGTCCTTGTAATCCAAAGTAGTGGGCACATCACTATTTAAAGTTTTGACCTCTCCAAACCCACTTTTATCAAAAAAAATCATTAAGATCATCACCCTCCAAACAATGGGGACGCATTCTAGCTAAAGTTGACTCATCTCCAGTCCCTTTTGCATCATGTTTTGTATTACTAAACAAAGATTCAATAGGTGAGATACCAATCATTTTAATATCTTCCTCATGATTACGATATAAACTGGGTGGAATAGCTTTTTCTAGGAATTCTCGCTTAGCTCTCAACCTAGCGGTCCTCTCTTTACTTTCGTTAATGGAGACTTGGATAGATTTAATAGACTCATTAATATCATGCTTAGGTGGAATGTCTTAAATTTTAAGAGTTTCCACATCATTAGCAATTCTATCCATGTTTCTAGCCATATCATCAACTTTATGTAGTTTTTCTTCTACCATAGCATCGAAAATATTTTGAGAACTAACAAATTCTTTAATGGTGTTCTCAAGATCAGTAGGTATCCTATTATTATTATTGTAAGAATTTCCGTAGGAATTAACATAATTATTAGAGGAATTTCCGGGATAAGGTCTAGGATTAAAATTCCGTCCATAAGCATTGTTGTTGAAATTATTTCTAGCAACAAAATTCACATCAATGGCATCATTATTTTGCTTAACCAAAGTAGATAGTGGCACATAATTAGAATCAATATGATCAGAGGCAGTATCATGTTGTGATTACGATACCAAATCGATTTGGATTCTAGGTTGTATTTTCCGAACAAGAAATAACTAACTTATCCGCCAAGACATCAAAAAATAAAATAACAAAAGGAAGTTGCGCCCCTGCAAGGCATCGGACTGGATTTTGGTAGTCCATTCCAACACATACCGCGTGCGCACACCACCCCGGCCTCAGCCCGAGCCCGAACCCGGCCAAGCGAGGTGAGGCAAATGAGTGCGTGTGGTCTCCTATTTCTCTCCTCCACAGATGAGAGTGACAGAGAGAACCTACTATATAAAGAGATACAACACTTTCTCAACTAGCGGTATATGATATGACTAAACTTTAGCACCACCACTTGCCATTTTTTTCTCATGGGTCATTTTAAGATTTCAAAAATTGTTAATGGACTATTATCATTTATTTCTAACAAGTAAGAAATGGTGTACACCTGCATGTCGGCAGTGCTAAATTTGGTGTGCAAGGACCGTGACTTCATTTTTTTAGCGTAAGGACCATGATTTCATAGTTAAGGAATAGAGCAAGTAGTACTTCTATACCAACTAATCAAGTAAGGTGCGTTACTCCGATTTTTTTCATCCGTTCACCGACGAAAAGATTTTTTTTCTATCCGAGGTGAGACTAAATCTGTCTGCTAGAATAGGATGGTTTGTCCAGAATTTCGTACTTGCGCCCCGCGCGCAGAGCCGGCCCACTTGTTTTCCTATCCAAGCAGCAAGAAGAACCCTATTTGTCGCAGGAGGCAATAAATAGTTGAAGCATCGCGCAGGGCGCCCAAGACTGGTCCGGCCTGTTTTTTATGTGTTTTGTTTATATATTGTTTTTCTGTTCCTTTCTCTTTTTCTTTCCTGTTTCTTTTTCTTCCCAAGTTTATTTTTCTTTTTTACTTATTTAATAAATTGAAAATCTTCAAAAAGTTTAAAATTTAAGTTTTTTTAAATGGTTAGAATTCCAAAACATTTGTCCCCATTTTGAAAATCTTTGGAACTTTAAATTTTTGTTCTTGTTCTGATTTCTTTCAGAATTCAAAATATGTTCCCATTTGTTTAGAAAATGTGTGTTTTCCAAATTTGTTTGAGATTTTTTTTTCAAAAATTACATTTTAAACAATATTCCAAATTCAATAAAATATTTTCTTATTGAAATGTTTTGAAATTCAAGGCAAAACTATTTTAAAGAGTCGCACATTGCTCCTTTACATAGAGTTCTGCAAAGTCAAATACGTGTGCGCAACTACATGTAGTAATAAGCTGGATGAAAGATTGATGGTTTAACCAGGACGACCGATGGATGGGTTGGTACGTTAGCTGGCTGGAAAAAGGACCCTGAATTTCTTAACATACGAAAAATATTCTCTTTTTTCTAAAAAAATATTTGTGTTTTCCAAATAAATAGAGATTTTCGGAAAGAAATTGCATTGCATCGAGATTTTGTTTAAAATATTTTTGGTTTCAAATTTGAAAAAAAATCTTGGTTTAATCAAATGTTCAGAAATTCAAAATAACGCTCGCGTTAAAAAATAGACATTTTAAAAAAATCTGAATGTTCAAAACATGTTCCCATTAAAACAAATCACAAAATAAAAAATGTTGGTATTTTTATAAAAGGTTCGTTTTTTCATATAAAAAATGTTCTATTTCAAATTCGGTTCGTGTGTTTTGGAAAATGCACGGAATTCTAAAAAGATAGCTCACATTTTAAAAAACTGTTCGGGCTTCCAAAAATTGTTCATTTTCCAAGAATATTCGGCCGTTCATAATAATTACTGTTTTTTGGAAAGTACAAAAATTCAAAAAATAAATAAATAAACTTTTTTGAATATGACGCTGCTGTATGTTCTTAAATATTTGCGATGGTCATTGGTTGTCAGGATGTGTTTGTTCAAGTGCACGTTTAAAAAATACACATTTTCTAAAATTGGCTGAATGTTCATAACATGTTCCCATTTTTTTTAAAAAATAAAAAATTGAAATATCTTGGTATTTTTTCAGATGGTACATTTTTTAGAATTTTTAGAAAATTATGTTCGTGTTTATTGGAAAATGCATGGAATTTTCGAAAAAACATGGAATTATGTTCGTGTTTATTGGAAAATGCATGGAATTTTCGTAAAAAACATTTCACATTTAAAAAAATCATGATTTCAAAATTTGTTCATGTTTCCAAGAATATTCGGTCATTCATAATAAATATCATTTTTTGAAAAGTACAAAAAGTCAGGAAAAAACTATTTTGAATCTGACACTTCGGTATGTTCTTAAATATTTGCGCTGGCCACTGGTTATCTGGACATGTTTGTTTGAGTGGCTGAAGGCATTTGGTCAACTCTTTGAGGACGTGAGTTCCATCCTTCAACTCATGTTTTTTGGATTTCTACTTGCGCTTTACAAACATAGGTCGTTTCGGTGCCTGCGCCTTTCACAACCCACGCAATTTAGCTGACTCAACTATCCGGAAAATAAGGCCAAAATATTTTAAATAGTCCCACATTGCTTCTCTACAGACAATCTTACCAATTTATATACATGTGCGATACTACATGTAGTAAGCTGGATGAATTAAGGTGGACGAAGGATGGATGGATTAGTGCGTGAGCGTTCTGGAAAAGAGCCCCGAATTTCTTTAAAAAAAGAATTAACTCTGGTACGTTAGCTAGATGGTGGATTGCTATGTAAACTAGCTACAAAAGGACCCTGAATTTCTTGAGGATTAATACTTGAGGAAAAGAGAAGAAAAGACCCGTTGCACTTTCATATTATGGAAATTCATATCTTAAAACCCCCTCAAATAAATGAAAAAATATGTTGAATATTTCACGGGCCTTCTCTGGCGCATGATGACCTAACAAAACCCATAAATCCACTCGATTAATGAACGAAAAAAATAGTGGATCGATTACTTCACACGCTTCAAAACAAAAAACCTAAATGTTCCTTCTCGGCATGCACACAAGATTTAAATGCGCACGGTTTTTTCTCCCGTCGCAACACACGGACATATGTGCTGGTAGTTACTGAGAGCATCTCTAGCAGACCCCGTATAATACCCTGACCCGTAAAATAACAACCAAAATACGGGTCTGCGCGAAAAAGTTGCCCGATCAGATCCCGTATCGGGCCACGACCTGTAAAAAATTTTGCGGGGCGCGGCAAAAGTTCGCCCTCAACCTTTAGATTCATAGAGTGGCAGGCCGACCCGAGCTCGCCCCCCTACCTGTAGCGAGATTTGACGCGAGGGAAATTTCCGTGCGGCCGTTCCCGCTTCCCACCCCCTTCGCCGCCATTGCCCCGCTTCCACCCGCTCCGGTCCATCTTCCCCGCCATTCTTCGCCGCCATGGAAGCCTCCCAGCCGTCCCCCATCACCGTGGATGTCGCACACGCGCAATCCCCTCCGGCAGATTTCGTCGCCGGCCATGTCGCCCCCGCCGTCACTCAAGGCACCACCGTGCCTGCTGCAAGTGGCATGGCAACGTTATCGTGCAGGGCAGAAATCCGGCTGGCCCCGCTGGGAGGGCACGTGCACCCGATGCCGCCGCCGCTGTGCGATCTGCCTGGCCGCCGCCGGAAAAGAAGGGCAAGGTTTCGGGCGTGAAGTGCAAGAAGGCTCCTACGAAAAGGCCGGTGACTTCATCCTCTCCCTCCACCCCGTAAAAGGTACCCCAACGATGTCGTTCAATGGCGCTGCTTCCACCGCAAGCGAGGTGTTCGACGAAATGGCCGAAAGGTATGCTTCTTCGATTTCTTCTACTTGCTTCGCTTTTCGCCATTGCGGTAGCTCGTGACTTGATGACACTCACTGTAGCGCCGGTTCGAACGATGCCACTGCCGAGTTCGTCAACTTGTTAGACACGAACACCGTCGACATCGATGAAGCCCTGGTCGTTGATTTCGATTACAATGAAATGGATGGTGGCGTGGATGGTCATGGTGGAGAAGATGAGGTGGAGGAAATAGAAGAGGGGGTGTATGACCAAGCGCAAGAAAAAAAAGGCACGAGATCGAGGAGCTACACGTTGGTCGAAGACCAAGTCTTGATCAAGGCTTGGAGTGTGGTGTCTCTTGATGCGTGCACCGGCACATCTCAAACCGCCAAGAGGTATTGGCAAAGGATCGAAAATTAATACTTCTACATGATGGCAAGGTATCCCAATAGGACTCCACGCACCTTTCGGTCACTCCAAGGTCGTTGAGACGTGATCAAGCCGATTTGTAGTCGTTGGGCTGCTTGCTTGGAACAAGTTCGCAATGCACCTCCAAGTGGAACTATGGAATCCGACTATGTGAGTTCGTTTTCACGTCCCAAGTTGTGCAAATCATTTGTAGCATTTGAAGTGATTGCATCATTTGACATTGTTTTAATTGTGTAGGACAAAATTGTCCAACAAAGATACAAAGACATGGAAGCTTCCGAAGGCAAATTCTTTAAACTAGAGCATTGTTGGGAATTGCTAAAAGAGTGTGAGGAGTGGAAGTTGATTGAGAAAGAAACCCCACCGAAGAGAGGTTCACTTACAAACATGGATGATGATGGCCCATGAAACTTGAACAAGCCCGATGGAGACAAGAAGAAAAAGGAGAAGATCAAGAGGGAACACGAGGCATTGAGCTTGCGGGACAAGATAGATGCCATGGTGCCATCAAATGAGTTGATGTTGGCGAAGACATTGGAGGCAAAGAAAGAGTTGGCCGAGAAGAAGGCACGAGAGAAGCAAGAGAAGTGGCAATTGCTCAAGGACGAGGGGTTGCGCAAGCGGCCATTGAGGAGAGAAGAGTCTTTGCCGATGAGACCAAAGCCATGGCCAACCTTCTTATCGAGGAGAACGAGATCATGACGTTGAACCGCGATGACATGGACGACATGACCAAAGAATGGCATGATATGTCAAGGAGAGACATCTTGAAGAGGAGGATGCTAGCGGCGGCCGGTGGGTGTTTCGGTGCCGGTGATGTTTTGCCATCAAGAGTTGGAACCAGTGCCGCTGATGCTTTTAGTGCGCCGGCGATGCTTTCGGTGCCGGAATTGGAACAAGTGCCAGTGATGGACTCGGAGGCGGCGATGGCATCGATGGTGGTGGTGTGGAGAAAAGATCATGACACAGGTGAAAAGCGACCAAGATGATGATGGGTGTGGTCGTTGCTTTTGCATGAAGTCATATTGGGTTTGTCGTAGAAAACTATGCATTTATTTGCGCACGAACTATGTTTTATTCTTCGATTTTGAACTCAATCATCGAAATCGCTGTTAAATTGGCTAATTTGGGATTTTCGGTTTGCGGACCGACGTGGGCTGCGGCCGAGCAGACCCTGCGTAGCCGACCCGTAAAGCTGCTCTGCATATGTATGTGGCTGCTGTTCCTCAGCTGGTTACTCTGCGTCTCTTAGTCTGGTACTGCTAAAATAGTTTGGGCTAACAATATCCAGTGACATTGAAGCATCACAACTCTTTTATAAAGACCACAACATCTAGTGCACGTACACAGTGCACTTCAAAATTTTCACACCCCGCGGACGTTGTTGGCGCCGGCGACATAGGCCTTGTACTCCTGGTCGCCTGTGGCGATGTAGAGCCAGACAGCTGCCCACATCAGCTCGTTCTGTCCGAAACAAGTTTCAGTATTGCTTTAGAAAGATTACAGACATTCTGTAAGAAAGAACAATACTATCTTTTTGTTCATTATGCCATTAATTTGTGATGCGCTACCTTGTCGCCGCTGCTACTGTAGAAACTTCCGGTTGATGGAATGTTGTTCTGGTTCTTGGCGAACTGAAACAACTGCAGAAGCAAGTGACTGAAGAAATTAGCTGATACAGTTTCGTCTATGCACAAATACAAGTCCACCTTCAGTTTTCAAGCAATAATTTGACATTCTTTTTTAGCCATAATATGAACACGATTTTATGAAAATGGTTTGCCAAGTAAGCTCGATCACATTATTTTCAAATTAATTGTGGCCATCAGGCCATGGAAACCGTCCAATTTGTGCTGTGCATACTGTTGAGTATATGTGTTGTGCATATTTGTGTATTGGGCCCATCTTCTAGTTTATTGTATAGTTGAGGTCGTGGCCCACTTCTTGTACATCATATATACGTGCCTTTGCACATGAACAATACATTGTGCAATTCAACAACATACATGGTATCAGTTTTTAGGTTTTAACCCTAGCCTTCCGCTGCCGCCACCGCCGCCCAGCACCTCCCCTGCGCCGCCGCCTCGCCGCCGCCGCCCGCACGTCTTCCGCGCCGGCCGCCGCTCCTCTCAGCCTCGCCTAATCCGCTCGCCAACCGTGCGAGCTACCCAGCGCTGCCAGCCTCGCCCGACCAGCGCTGCCAACCCACTCGCCCGCATCGCCCAATCGCTGCCTCACCCGATCCGCTAGCCAGCATCGTTCGCCTGTGGCTATCAAACAATCAAGTGGTCGTGCGTATCTATTGGTGCTCAAATCGATCAAGGCAACGATCGATCGTCTAGTTGACTACGTGCGTGTATCCAGTGATTGCTGCAGCCGGAAGTACTAGTACCCATGTACTAGTACTAGTACACGTCCAAGGGAAGATCGATTAGCTAGTTGAGGCTGGCTTTGCAGTGAGGGTGGGTCGATCGGAATCCAACGTTTTGCTTCGTTCGTCATCGTCGTTCCTCGTCGGTCATATAATCGTCGCCAAAATTACTCGGCGTCTGCTGCCGCCCAACCGCGCCGACCGCCGCCGTCGGACCAGCGATGGCATCCGCCGGCCCGTCCACCGCCGCCTCTACCATCCCGCCGCCGTACGGGGCGGCCGCAACCTACGACGCGCCCGTTCCCACGAACGGGTATCCTACGTACGGGGCATACGGGGCTCCGCCTGCGTACGAGTCTCCCGGGTACTAGTGGAGGTCGTTAGCGGGCCAGCACTCGCCCGCTGGGCAGCAGCCAGACGGCTCCCAGCACGTGCAGCATATGTCAGCAAGCTAGCAGGCTCCCGCCCCTCCCGTGCATCATGCGTACTCCGCGGCTCCGCAGCTGTATGGAGAGTACCCATCGCCGCAGCTGAGCGGCGGCTACAGCCTCCCCATGGTGTCTCCGTCCCCCTCGCCGGCCCTGCCGCCGGCGCCCTGGGACCCGGTGCTCCTCACCGGGCTGCATGCCGCTCCTACGCCGAACAACTACACCGGTGGTGATAATTGGTACATGGACACCGGGGCTACGGCTTACATGTTTGCTCATCCTGGTAATCTTGCCTCTTTCACTCCCGTCACCACCGATCGCCGCATCATTGTCGGCGACGGTTCCACACTCCCTATCACACATGTCGGGCACACTTCTTTTCCTTCTACTTCCATGCCTATTACTTTGTCTAACATATTTGTGTCACCTTATCTTATTAAGAACCTTGTTTCCGTTCGTCGTTTAACTCGTGAAAATCCTGTTACTGTTGAATTTGACGAGCTTGGATTTTGTGTCAAGGACGCTCGAACCAGGATGGTACTTCACCGATGTGACAGCCTCGACGAGCTCTATCCGGTGCACTCGCCGTCCACCACCACCACACCGGTTGCTCTCTCCGCCGGCGTCGATCTCCGGCACGCTTGTTTGGGTCATCCCAACCACGTCACACTTCGTCATATTCTTAGGAGTTTCAGTTTCAGTTGTCATAAGATAGAGGATCACACCTGTCATGCATGTCGTGTCGGCAAACATGTTCGCCTCCCGTTTAATGATTCCACCACCATAGCTTCTTTTCATTTTCAGTTGATTCATAGCGATGTGTGGACCTCTTCGGTTCCTAGTAATTCAGGTTATTTATATTATCTGGTTATCCTTGATGATTATTCTCATTATGTGAGGACTTTTCCTTTGCGCAGAAAGTCGGATGCACTCCCCACTTTAACGGCTTTTTACTCCTATGTCAGCACGCAGTTTGGGCGTCCCATCCTTGCTCTTCAGACTGACAATGGAAAAGAGTTCGACAACCTTGCTTTCCGCACTTTCCTGTCGCACCACGGCACAATTTTTCGTCTCACATGCCCGTATACTTCCCAGCAGAACGGTCGAGCCGAACGCGTCCTTCGCACTCTGAACGACTGCGTTCGCACGCTCCTGTTCCATGCTAATGTGTCGCCTCATTTCTGGCCGGACGCACTCGCCACTGCTTCTCTTCTCCTTAACCTTCGCCCTTGCCGCCCACGATGGAACTATGCACCTCACCATCTTCTCTTCGGTACGCACCCATCTTATGATGGTTTGCGTATTTTCGGGTGCCTTTTCTATCCTAGCACTGCCGACTCCGCTCCTCACAAACTCGCACCTTGTTCTGTCGCTTGCATTTTCATCGGCTACCCCTCCAACTCCAAGGGATATCGGTGCTACGATCCCGTCTCCCACCGTGTGTTCACTTCCCGGCACGTTTACTTTGATGAGCATGTGTTTCCGTTTCACCAGGTACCCCTGGCTATTCCTCCCGCCACCGGTGACGCGGGCTCCTCGATGCCTCTCCCAGGGCGCTCGCGCGCCTCTCTTGGCCCGCCCCTGGCTTTGAGGCGCTCCCCCCGCATGCGGCGCCTCCTACAACCGTGGCACCGGCGCCCCCGACGTTGGCGCCCGCGGCCCCCTCGGCACCCCCGACGCCCGCGGCCCCCCCGGCGCCTGTGGCTGGTCCAGTCACTCGCGCCCGTACGGGCGTTTTTCGCCCAGGCTCGCGCTACGCCTCAGATGACTACGTCCATGTGGCGTCCACCTCTGAGCCGTCGCCGTTGTCGTCCTCCGTTCGAGCCGCTCTTCGTGACCCGCTCTGGATGGTTGCGATGCAAGAGGAGTTTGACGCCCTGTTGCGCAACCGGACATGGCAACTTGTTCCCCGTCCCCGACACGCCAACGTGATTACCGGGAAGTGGGTCTGTAAACACAAGCTCCGTCCTAATGGTACCCTTGATCGCTACAAAGCGTGCTGGGTCGTTCGTGGCTTCCGACATCGTTCTGGCATCGACTTCACCGAAACCTTCGCTCCGGTCGTCAAGCCCGGCACGATACGCACGGTTCTCCACCTTGCAGTCTCCCGTGCTTGGCCGGTGCACCAGATGGACGTCTCCAACGCCTTCCTCCATGGTCACCTCGAGGAGAAGGTCTTCTGCCAGCAGCCCACCGGGTTTGTTGACCCGGCGCTTCCCGACCACGTGTGCCTGCTTTTGTGGTCCTTGTACGGACTCAAGCAGGCTCCCCGCGCTTGGTACCAGCGCAACGCGGCATTTCTACACCAGCTTGGGTTCCGTTCCACCCTCTCGGATGCGTCGCTCTTCATCTATCATTAGGGCTCTGACACGGCCTACTTGCTGCTCTATGTCGACGACATCATCCTGACAGCATGTACAGCTGGCCTCCTCAGCCAGCTCACTGATCGTCTTCGCTCTGAGTTCGCCATCAAGGACTTGGGTCCTTTGCACTACTTCCTCGGTGTTACTACAAAAAAATACACTTCCGTGATGATACGTGTTTGTCACAGTAGGTCACGTTTTCTGTCATGCATGTACATCCATGACAAATTTATGACAGAATGAAGATAGTCATACCTGTGTTGTCGTAGAAGTGTTCCATGACATTACCAAAATTATCATCACAGAAGTGTCCACTTCCATGACGATAAATCGCGCGTCATAGAAGTGCTTTCGTCAAGGGTGACCGAGATGTGGCATCCACCGTAACGGGACGCCATTAAGCTATCGGGTCCGGTTTTGGATCCGATAACCCGCTAATAGCCACGACCAATGCCGATTTTCCACGTGTAAAATTCTCATTGGCCGACGGAACCACGCGTCAGCTCAACGTTGGCACAGGTGTCACTCATCCAACAGTCGAGATGGGCCTATGATATGTTGACACGTGGACGGGCCCAAAAGTGGCCCATAAAGTTTAAATGGGCCGGCCCAACTAAAGGCCCACAAGATTTAGCCGACCATAATTAGCCGGCCCAGCTAAAGGCCCACAAGATTTTGCAGACCATAATGGGCTGGCCCAGCTAAAGGCCCACAAGATTTAGCGGACCACAATGGGCCAACCTAGCTAAAGGCCCACAAGATTTTGCAGACCATAATGGGCCGGCCCAGCTAAAGGCCCAACATTCTCAGTTAAGGCCCGTACGGCTAGTGTCAAATCGGCCCGTCAACGTCCTGTCCTAAACTTGTCATCATCGCAGCCCATGTTCACTTCTGCCCCGTTAACAGTCCGCTAAGTATATGGGCCGAATTACGGCCTGGTGTATTTCCGGCCTGTTAAAGGTCCTGCTTCATTTGAGCCCATTTACAGGCCATTGAAACTTTGGGCCCATAAACGACCGTGAAGGATTTGGGTCATATTCGGCCATGTCTGACATTCGGCCTGTTAGAGGCCCACTATAGATTTTGGCCACTTTCGGCCTGCTGTGACTTTCGGCCTGCTGTGACTTTCGGCCTGTTAACGTCGGATGAAATCCATGGGCCATATGTGGCCCAACGTCACATCGGGCCCATTAAGGACCCATATAAAAATGACGATAATCTAGCCCGACCGAACTTTCGGCCTGTTAAAGGCCCGTGTATTAGGTCGGCGCATTTACGACCCGTCCGAATTTCGGCCTGTGAAAGATCCGCATCGTAAATGGGCCCAATCTCACTTTCGGTCTTTTAAAGGCCCATGTTTTTTATGGGCTCGAGATATTTACACCTGTAAACTTCCTATTGTTACTGAGGGCCCAAATTATGTTTAGGCCTGTTATAGGCCCACTATGGCCACATGCCAACCAGAAAAATATGAAATGTTATGCTGATTTAGGCCCAGATATTTTTAGTGGGCTACATGCAAATTTCGGCCCATAATCGTTTTTAGCCCAGTTGGAATGGGCCCGATGAATGTTGGCATGTTGGGCTCCTACGAAGCTTTCGGCCGAATACATTACTAAGATAAACCTACACTATACAAAAATAGTGTCGTAATTATTGCAGCCTTAGGCAGCATCATAAATGTTGTACCACAACAAAATAAATTCCAACCATACAACAAAAGGCCTGTTGGCATAAAGTTTACAGTCCTTGCAGATAAAAGCACCATCAGATGTATAGAAGCACAAATCATTTGACCTGAGTGCTAATGTTTCAGGCTGTAGAATCTGATGGAGTAGCACGATCTTCACCTTTTTTCCGCCATTGCTCTTGAACAACGAAGCGAATGTCTGATAGTCTGGTTTCAAAACCATTCATATCTTGACGACATTTGTCAACCACTATTCTTGTTTCCAAAATGACGTCCATTAGGGATTGGACTTGTGTCTGGAGCATAGATATATCACTTTGTCTAGCAGGAAGATTTTGTTCAGTAGGCGATTTGGACGAGGTTACCTTGACAACCAACCCAGAATTACACAGGAATGTGCTTTTTGCATTGTTAGTGGAGAGATACTGACGCACTACAGCAAGAGGTGACATTGTGCCTGTGGTAGACTAGTCACCTTCAGGTGGTTGTGGCTGTTCAATCATTTGTTCCATAGCTTCCTGAAAGTTTTAACTTGTAGATCAGTGTACCAGATAAGTTACTAATGAGACAAAAACAAAGAAAGTATGTTACACGTTTATACATAACTTATTTTGGTGAACTACTGTAATACATTAGCATGTATTGTAGTGCCAACTACATAATAAAATCACTTTCGGAACATATGTCCATGTAGCATGCCTACTGTATTGTCTATTTCCTCACATTCGTTGACATCTAAGGATAAAGAGACATGGTTTAAAGTAGGATGAACATAGTATGACATCATTCATATCATGGGCAAACAGATATAAAACAAACATGCTATTTTATCATTGTGTGCGCACGTGAACATAACAACTAGAATACAGATCAAGACCAAAAGAATATCCTTCATCTCTTTTAAACCATGTAGGGTGAAATGATAAGTTAAGACAACTGTGTATAAAAGTGAAAAGAGTAACTGACATTGGCTGCAAACCAAGTAGTTAAATGAACACATCACAGTACCAATCAGTTCAAAGGCAGGAGGAGTAAGGACTTACAACAGCGGCTTGAACTGGTGTGCCCATGCCCTTCATCTTGCTTGTGTGGCAATCCTTGAAGATTTGCACTGCATTCGTTTCAGGTTCTTTTTGGTCCGCACATGCTTTCCTCTGTATTTGGAACAAGTCAATATAGATACGATAATATGGCACAGAAAAAAGAAGGAAGTAGCAGCTATTTACAAGAGCCTCGCAGTGTGCAATATTGCTACGAGATCCTGTTGTCTATTGGAATTTCACTTTAGAATGGTCGGTCTTGTTCTTCAAATAGTTATCCTAGAAGAAGATACACTTGTAAGGCACATACATAAATATAAGTTCAATATGTGGTCTGATCAAATACATATAGCCTACCTGATACTTTGGATCAGACCAGTGTTTAACGAGGGTTGTCCAGTCTTCATCTATAATATATTCCACTGGAGATGTTTGGGTGATTTTATTGTTAGCCTTGCCTTCAAAGTGAGATTTTATAAGGTGGTACCGATACTGTCGCAGAGCAGATTGAAAAACATGAGTGCATGCTTGTTTAGTTGCATCATCTTTCGGATCCAACTTGAACCTCATCTGTTGTAAAAAGAATGTGAGTCTTATTAGGAAGAAGCTAGAAAGTATGGGACAGAGCAAGACAATATTACTAATTAAGATGAATAACATTACTTACGGATAAATGGTCAAGGAAGGTGTTAAACTGGGTATTGTCTTTCTCATTCCTATACTGGATCCACGTTGGGAGGATACGTGCATGACACCTAACGGCAACGGCTGCCTCTGATACTAACTTGGCTGACTCTATAGCATCACGTGGCCTTTTTAAACCTGCCTCAAAATGGATCTCCATTCTTCCTCCTTTAGATTTTGTTAATCTGTCAAGCATTATCCCTGATGTCTGTTTCCGCTTGCGTCATGGTGCTAGTTCAACAATGAATATGGAAAGTGTTAGTGTACATTAAACTGTGAGAGTACATATAAAGGAGCATGCAACTGCAACTTGACTCGATCAGGTACCATCTTGGTGTTGAAGCTCATGAGGTTCATCCGATCTTGCCAAGTCCTGTTGTGTCAGCAGTGCTTCGGAAGTAGTGTTAGGTGTGAAGGCAGCTTGGGAACTAGCCAGTTCCGGAGCAAACGAATGAGTAACTCGTTGAGGTGCTGGTATAGTTGAAGCGGATGCTGTAGCTGGTGGAGCAGGTGATACTGTGTTTGTAGATTTAGCCGGTGGACTTGGACCTTCTACTGCACTATAAGTACCAGCAGAATCTGGACGGCAGATCCTTTTCCGTTTCACCCGACGGGTAACACCACTCCCTACTATATTATTTTCCTTGCTCTTTTTTGACTTTGCCATGTCAAGTCGTACCCACAACACAAAAGAATAAAATCGCTCTTTGGAACTCATTGATGCATGATACAGACAAGCAATACTTTGATGTAAGACAACCGTATGAGGATGGAATATGTAAGAAAAACAAGACGTCATGACATATTCACAGCTACGATGTGTAAACTAAGGAGAAGGATTTGCAAGAAAATAGAAGTAATGCAAGCTAGACACCATATGAAAGATGCAACCAATATTACTCTGCCAAGTTAAAAGTGTCTTGTCATAAGTGGCAATTTGAAAATTAGAAGCAGTACACAGTAGAAATCAATGCAAGATGCAACCACTATCAAACTGCCATGTTAAAAGTGTCCAATCATGAGTGACTAATGCGGGATACACAACAGCAGTACTTTGATGTAAGAACATGGTATGATAGATAGATGTAGTGTATTCTAGAAACAGAACGCCATGTCATATGCACATGTATAACGTATGAACTCAGCAGGTGCAATTTAATCAAAATAGAAGAAATACAGGCTAGACAACATATGCAACATGAAACCAATTATCACACTGTCAACTTAGAGCAAGCACCTGCGATGGTGGAGTAGGGGAGATGTGCTCATCATGTACACGTATGTTCTAGAAACAGGAACACATGTCATATTCACATGCATTATGTGTAAAGTAAGCAGATGCAATTCAACAAAGTTAAAAGCAATACAAGCTAGACATCATACGCAACATGCAACCACATATAATAGTGCCAAGTTAGAGCAAGCACCTGTGATGGTGGAATAGGGGAGATGTGCTCATCATGTACACGTATGTTCTAGAAACAGGAACACGTGTCATATTCACAGGCATTATGTGTAAAGTAAGCAAATGCAATTCAACAAAGTTAGAAGCAATACAAGCTAGACATCATACGCAACATGCAACCACATATAATAGTGCCAAGTTAGAGCAAGCACCTGTGATGGTGGAGTAGGGGAGATGTGCTCATCATCTACACAGCTATGTTGACTGTCTAGCCTTGCGTTGTCTTGCGAATCTTGTTGGGAGGATGGCGGAGTAGAATCTGTAGAGAACCTCCGTTTCAGTTGCTCGGAAGGACCACCATCATCCAATGCCTTGCCAATTTCCTTCAGCTTTCTTGATTTTGCATTGTGAGGTCAAACCGACAAGAAAAAGGAATATAATTCGCTCTTTAGAACTCATTCATGCATGATACTGATGAACACTACTCTGATGAAAGGCAAAGTCATGATACGAGGATGGAATATGTACGAAAAAATGGACGGCTTGACATATTCACACCTATGATGTGGTAACTAAGCAGAAGGCACTTCAACAAATTAGAAGCACTGCAAACTAGACACCATATGAAAGGTGCAATCAATATCACTCTGCCAAGTTAAAACTGTCTCGTCATAGGTGGCGTTCATCCAACTAGAAGCAATACATGCTAGAAATCATATTCAAGACGCAAACCAATATCACACTACCAACTTAAAGGTGTTCCATCATAAGTGACTGATGCAGGATACACAAGAAGAGTAGTTTCATGTAAGAACATGGTGTGATAGACAGATATAGTATGTACCAAAAACAGGAAAGCGTGTCATATTCACACGTATCATGTGTAAGCTAAGCAGATGCAGTTTACACTAATTAGGAGCAATACAAGCTAGACACCATATGCAACATGCAACCAGATATCACACTGCCAAGTTAGAGCAAGCACCTTGGATGGTGGAGTAGGGGAGCAGAGACTTGGACCTTGTAATGCACTATCAGTACAAGGAGAATCGGTACAGATGCTCCGTTTGCGTTGCTGCAGAGGACCACCATCATCGCCTTCCTTACTCTTTTCCTTCCTCTTTCTTGATTTTGCCTTGTCAAGTCAAACCCACAAGAAAAAGGAATAAAATTTGCTCTTCAGAACTCATTGATGCATGATACTGATGAACACTACTTTCATGTAAGGCAGCCGCATGATAGGAGGATGGAATATGTATGAAAAACAGGACAGCGTGACATATTGACATCTATGATGTATAAAGTGTAAATTAAGCACAAGGTGCTTGAACTTTTTAGAATCAATGCAAGCTAGAAACCATATGAAAGATGAAACCAATATCACTCTGCCAAATTAAAAGGGTGCCCTAACAAATGTATTTGACCAAATTAGAAGCAATACATGGCAACAGGCTAGAAATAATATGCAATATGCAACGAATAAAGGTGACTCATCGTAAGTGATTGATGCAGGATACAGAAGAGAGGTAGTTTCATGTAAGAACAGGGTTAACACATAGATGTAGTGTGTACCAAAAATAGGAAGGCATGTCATATTCACAGGTATAATGTGTAAACTAAGCAGATGCAATTTACCCTAATTAGAAGCATTACAAGCTAGACACCGTATGCAACATGCAACCACATATCACACTGCGAAGTTAGAGCAAGCACCTGTGATGGTGGTGTGGGGGAATTGCGGTCATCAACTAGAGAGCTACGTTGACTATCTTCATTTAGCCTTGCTGTTTCTTGAGAATCATGTGGGGACGATGACACTGCACTCTTTAAACGAGTATGGCGTCTCACAGTAACCCACCCGGGTGACTGTCTCATCATAAGTGATTGACGAGGGATACAAAAGAGCATTAGTTTGATGTACGAACATGGTTAATAGACATATATAGTATGTATCAAAAACAGGAAGGCATGTCATTATCAAAGGTATACTGTGTAAAGTAAGCAGATGCAATTTAACCAAATTGGAAGCAATACAAGCTAGACACCATATGCAACATGCAACCACATTTGACAGCGCAAAGTTAAAGCAAGCACCTGGGATGGTTGTGTGTGGCAATTGAGATCATCAACTGCAGAGCTAAGTTTACTGTCTCCTACTGCTGACACTGCATCCTTTAGAGCGCTGAAACGCTTAGTGCTTATCTTCAAATTACACTGGAGCGACTTCTGTCTTTTCTTTTCAGCATTCATCAACACTGCATCAGAGTCTAAAATACCCATGCATAAAAAAACAATAGTGTGAGTATGGGTGAAGTGTGTGCACAATTAGTACAGTGTAAAGGTAGCAGATAGCACGTCGGTGAGAAATAAATGACGGGAGACATATGATAGCTCTACAACATGCATGGCACACTAAATTACTACAGGATTCTATGAAAATAACATTCGACTGAAAACAAATAGGTCAGTCCATTTTTTCTGCACCGTCTGATGTACCTAGAACGGGCAGATCGCCTTCATCTACCTCCAGCCAGTCAGTGTTGACGATCTTCCTCGAAACGACAGTGACCACCAGCCCAGTCCCCTGCCTGTGCCCTCCCCTCGGCCTCACCACACCGTCGTGCTTGGCACCGCCGCCCAGCAATCCATTCAAGCCCCACCGACCTCCAGATCGGGCGCAAGCAGCTCCTGCGCCCACACCCCTATGATAGACACCAATGCGCCGCTTCCCCAGCGAACAGGCGGACTAGGTGCTCCGCGCGCCTAAGCGGGTGCTGCTTCTTTTAATTGCGGTTCGACTGACCCTGAATTGAAATACAGGCGGGCTACTGACCTCTAGCAAAGGTGAAATAGTAAAGGGAGGAAACCTTGTGCATTTAGTATCACGAAGAAGATGCAGTAAGAAGCGCTCAACTAGTTTATTTCATGGGATGAATACGGTGTGAGTAGAGACGAAGGTTTGCACGAATAAGGGAAGAGGAGTACCTCTTTCTGCTGGCAGTGGTGTGTCCTCCTTCTATTTTTCCAACGATCTTCTTGTGGTTCGCTGGAAACGAGAAGTTGTGGAGGACGGTGCAGCCTTGGACGAACCCATGGCCAAGTTGTTGAGTGTGGCGCGGTGGCCGTCTGTCGACAGCGGGGAAGCAGATCCGAGGCGGTGAACGACGACATAGCGGGAACAACTCCGGTGCGGTGGACGGTTGCGACAGTGGAGCGGCAGTAGTGAGGCGCAGGACGGCGTGGTCGGAGTGGTTCTGGTACGGTGCACGTCGGCGTCAGCGTCGTGGAGGCAGCTCTACCTCGGCTTCAGCTGCTAAGTCCTTGAGGGCGTTGCGGTTGCGGTTGCGTTGGATGACGACGTCGGGGTACCGGCTCCGACGTGATGGAGGAGGGCGGTGGAGGATTGGGCGCTATGGGGTGGAGGGCGGAGGAGGCTGGGGTTTCGCGGCTGGTGGAGAGGGCGTTTTGGCGCCCACAGAGTATGAATGGGGAAACGGAGGGAGGCGGGGAACTAAGGTGGAACAATGTTTCGGTTTGGGACGCGCTTGTTTGAAATTTGGGGAAAGTTACAAACTTTGCCCCCATCTAAAATTTCGGACATATTGCGGGTTGGGGGTAGGACAGTAATCTCAGTTGTCCCAAATGTGGGCGGGATAGATTTCGGACGAGCGCATGGGTGTTTAGGCACCCACGGCGTATGAATGCTTCTCGGAGGCGGTTGAGACTGGCGTCTTGGTGAAGTTACAAACCTACCCCGGTTTAGACCTTTGGACATCGGGCCGATAGGCTACACGGACCAGAGTCAGGATAGTAATTTCCTACACCAAACATTAGTCTCGCGCGGTTTTGGGTGGCCAGAAGCCTATTTGGCGCTTCGTTCAATATTTGGGAGCAGAAGCATTAACGTTTTCGGTTCTCTTGAATTGAACATTCAGGATTTGTCAAACTTCACAAATCTTTACTCTTGAAAATCCTAAAGCTACGATTATTTTGGAATGGAGTTGGTACATTTGAATATACATTTACACGAGTATATATTAAAAAATATGCAACTTACCTCAGTTCATGCATGGTTCCAGATATAATCTCCTTGGTTGCAAAAAAAAGTTAGACATGCGTATGAATATATATAGCATGTTCAAACGCACAACAAATATTGATGCCCCCTTTTACATCTGATTTACAAATGCCATTATCTCGGGTTCAAATAGATGAATGCACTTCCTATGAATTCGAGTATTTGAAACCCCCTTTATGTTGAATTCGACATGTATTCTATTTCGTAGCTAGCAATTTGGAATGTATCCATGCAAGTGACAAATGTATAAAGTTCTTCACACTAACAACATGGAGTGCACTAATTAATGTTTATATATGAATTGCAAAAGCATCCATTGCCTGTATTTCAAACCGCTCTCACTCTATGGATCGATAATATGAAATAAACACATGCACATGCTAGAATTCAATAGAGTATGGGTGTCTGATAGACCGATTTTCGTCCATACGCAATTTGCAAAATTCATGATCTCATCCAAAAATAATAATGCCATTTATATTTTAATTTAATGCGTAGAACCGCCTTTTACACATAGATGCACTATGCCTCGGTCCATTCTCACAAACGCGCTATATATCTCTCTATCTACCGCATAAGTGCACACACTTTATATGCATCGGCATTTCTCTTTCACACATGCTCACAATCTCTCTCGGGGTGTCGGGGAGTCTCACGCACATGCTCTCTTTGTATCTCTCTCTCTCTCTTTCTGACTACTATGTACCACTCTTTTCACTAATCTTAGTTGGAAAACACTATTTCTCTCACATGCATATATACACAGGCACGGTCTCTACTAGCCCTCTATACGCACATATATGTGCCTACGTGTCTCCCGCATGCACATTATCTTTAGGCCTCTCTCGCACACATTGCCCCCCCAGACACACCTCTCTCTTAGTAGTTGGCAGATATGATTCCATCATATCATTCGGTAGGATATCCCTGACTGTTAGGCTGGATGGTAATACGAGGCAAAGTTTTACCCTAGTTCGAACCCTTGTAGTTGAGGAAAAGCCTACTCCTGGTACTGTATATTAGTGATAGGGGTGTGTACAAAGTACACGTGAATACCAGGCATTGTGCGTGTGTGTATACTATCGACGAACTAGCCCCCAAGCTTCTATAACATACTGGGGGCCTAGGGTTACAAATCATATATAGTCGGCTTATCACCAGTGGGGATAGAGTCCTCCGCGACTCTGGTAGCTAGCTTCGTGTTGTACGTCGAGTCCTCCACATGGGTCTTCGTATAACACGTCTCGATCCAACCTATGTGGCGCAGGATGGAACCGACCCATGAGTCCTCATGTTGACCCACCACAACTAGAAATGATGTGCCCACCACACCACACACGCAATCGGCCACTAAGAAAATAAGCATATACAATAGTACAATGTTATACATGAAAGTTAATTGCATGGTGCATCCAAAAATACTTGTTCTGCATTGTGAATGTTTATATATTCTCCTAAAATATTAGTCACGGGAAAGAGAAACGAAGGGCATATATCTCCTTGTCTCCACCGGACATCCCCTCTTTCTACACCACTTTCACGTACGCACACAAACTATCTCCCGGCCCTCTAAAAGTATGCATGCCCACGACACATTCACGCATGACGGTCACTGTATTTCAAGTTAAAGCACTATACGGTCACTGGAGTTCAGAATATGCTCATTACGGTCACCGTATACATTCTCGTGGTGACCATACGGTATCTAGCTCACGATACGTCTCCGTATTTTCTTGATGACACTGACGGACTTTGCATTTGATGCGTGCTCCATATTTTATTGACGAGACTTACGGTCATTGTATTTGAAGCAAAAGCACGATATGGTCACTGGACTTCAGAATAAGCTCATCACGGTCACCACATACATTTTGTCGTGCTAACCAACATGTGGTTGGATGGTTAGAATGACAGTGGTTTCTCGAGCCCACCAGGGTTAAAGTCCCGGTGCTCGCATTTATCCTGGGTTAATTTCAGTATTTTCCGGCGATGTGCGTTCAGTGGGAGTAGACGTTCCACTTGACTACGAGGCACCTATGGTGACTTCATAAAATCTCAAGATCATATGCTGGCCCACTCTCTCGAAGGTGCTCATAGGGGTAGGGTCTGTGTGTGTGCGCTTATAGCGGTGAGTGCTTGCGCATATATATGAGCCCTTGCGTTTGTACCGTGTTAAAAAAATACATGTCATGAATATACGGTCACTGGCTCAGCCGTACAACTCCGTATTTTGTTGATGACACAATCAATTGACCAGTCAAACGTTCCACGTGGCGCAACTAGTGTTGCACCATCGGGGCGCGTAACCGTGGGGCCCACCTGTCAGCCCGTATATGAAAGAAAAAATGGTAGTTTGAGTCTGTACTGTGTTAATAAAATACATTTTAGGGTGATCATACGGTCACTGGCTCACCATACAGCTACGTAATTTGTTGATGACATGATCAATTGACCAGTCAAACGGTCCACATTCAGCAGCACACATTACCATAGGGCCCACCCGTCAGCGCGTATATGAAGGAAAGAAATGGTAATAAATTAGTGGTTGGTGGGTACTCAAAGTCGTGAGACCTCTAGTTGGCACTCGCCGTCGGTGGGGGGCGCGTTGATTGGGCGGTGGGGTGGGGATTGCCAGAGAAAAAGCTCGGCGCGGGGGGGGGGGGGGGCCTAGAGGGATGGCCGGTGCAGCGGCGGACCAGCGGTGAGGAGTGGTTTCGGGGCGGGCCGGCCGCGGGCGGCGGGGGCCGGCGGTTCAGCCGGTAGTGGCTGGCGGCTCAGGGGGTGGAGTTTGAGGATAAACTGCAGGCCCTAGATTTCGTATCCAGTGGCTGGAAAATCTAATGACCAGAGATGAAAAAGTTAGTCGACTGACGTGTAGCCTCACCCCGCACGTACACATGCACGCATGCAAGACACGCACGCATGCAGGCGTGCAACACTGACACGTACACATAACGAACACACGCACGCATGTAGGCGTGCAACACTGATGCGTACACATGCACTCACGAACACACGGACGTACGCACACATGCATGCAACACTGAAACGTACCCTTGCACGCATGCAACACTCGCACGCCTGCATGCACACAGCACACGACGCAAGACACACGCTCAACCTATACGTGTATGCACCCTTTGTTAAGGACATGGATTGTTACGGGTATTAATCAATCTTATCTGTGATAAGCAGAACATTGATGTTTGTAGCGGTCTTTATGAATCACAACACATCGAATGGGCTATCAACATAGTAGACTTATCTACATGAAAAGGATGACATCACGCTCAATGAACAATCATCGGTTTATGAAATGCCCGCTTCTGAACGCCCTGGCCCACCAAAGGTTCCTCTGCTGCGCGCTGCCTGCGTTGGGTCACTGACATGCAGGCCATGTACCCAAAGAGCCCACACGTCAGTGGAAGAACGGCGCGCTGTCCTACGTCAGAGTCGAGGGCGCCACTCGCTGCACGCCCGGCTGAACACGCCTCCTTGCCGCATTCAAACGCCTCCATGAAACCCGCCCGTGTGGAAGCCGAGAAACACACGTCCGTTCATGACCGGGCCGGCATTAAACGCAACACCGGCCTAGCTCCTCCCATCCGCCGTCTATTTAATCTCCTATTTAAACAAGGCCAAACGCCGGCCAAGAATCGCACACCTCCGCCGCTCCACTATCTCCTCCTTCACCATTTTGTCCACTCTTACAATGGCTTACGAAGAGTAGTTATTCCGCATCCAAGCCGGCTGGGTGGCCCGCCGAGCCCGCCGGATATGAGCTATGCAGCTCGCTGATCCACCTCCCTCCCCTCGCCCGACGGAGCCAGTTGCCGCCCCAAGCCGGCGCGCGGTTCAGCAACTCGCCGCTCCAGGCCAGCTCGATGAGGAGCGGCGCACGGGCGTCGTTGCTACCGTCCATGCCGCCGCCTCGTACCGCGTCTCCCGTTTCTGTGGCCGAGACTCCCATGCCGGCGGCTGCACCATGCAAGCAGCGACAGAAGCCGGGTGCGCAGAGAGCGACGAGTCGGTGGCCAGTGCCTCTGCGTCCGCCGCCATCATCGATGAGAAGTAGAACATGGGAGGCTGCCGCCGCTTGGGTCCCATGAAGGCCACCACGGAGGCGACGTCGGCGTACACAGCAGGTGTCTTTCCAGATCCTTTTGTTGCGAGGACCTTCGTCGGCCTCGCATATACCTCCGGGGCTCCCGGCAGTCCGGTGATCGTGCTGCCGGACATGAGGAACACAAATCGATCGGTGGGAGACCATTTAGGCCAGGTATTATATACATGTGCTGTCTAGAACTAGCACCGCGTAGTTCATTTGAATGTAATGAAATCCGTCATGTTTGTATGAAAATCCGGTATCTTATATGATTTCCATCATTGTTTATATGAAATATCGCCGTGTTTGCGTGAATTTCGTCCGGTTGGTTGAGTTGCTATCATAATGTGTACGGCTACGGTTGGATGGCGTAATTTGCGGGTCGCCGGTCAGTCTGCGGGCGGCTCGGGTGGCGTGGTGGGACAAAAAGAACATAGCTCGTGCGAGCTCGTCTCCAACGTGCGCGCTGGAGGATGCATGAGCACCCGAGCCATTCCTCGTTCATCGGTGGCAAAGGCACCGGTGGACAAAAGGGTCGCCAATATTTTGACTACCCCGGGCAAGATCCAAATAGCCCCTCCTAACAGATTCAAATCCCTCGTTCGCCGTGGAATTTTGCCATGTGTTGTTTTCATGGACTAGCAAGATGCCCGTGCATTGCACGGAATATCAAGATGCATTTTTTTACAAAACACCTGTTGTGATTGACCCATGCAGGAATAATCCCATTTTGTAAAAACTAATGGTTGCTCGAGAATTTTATCGGATAAATGGTATCTCGAGAATTTTATCGGACTCCATTTTTGTATACAAGGCCACAAACCCATATTACAGGTACCAAGGCAAAAATTAATGTCTTCTAACTCAATGTTGCAAGCCACCTTGTTTCCTTGTTTGCCATGTAAATTAATGTGTATTCTTCTCTTTCATGCACATCAAGCCAATGCTCACACTCCCACATGCATGCAAGGGATAATTAATGTCCTCCTTTGCTAGTAGTACTACGAGGCAAACACCATTAATATTGCATCGATTAGTGTTAGTGGCCTTGTATATCTGCAAATTGTAATTTTGATAGTGGCCTTGTATATAAAAATGGATGGAGAAAGATGAGAGATAAGGTGAGGAGGAGTGGGGCGTGGTGTTGACTGGTGGTCGGACTGGGCGGAGGCATGGGGATGGACGGTGCATTATGTCTAGGTTTGTATCCCTATAGTCCCTCTCACACACACCCACGTAGGTGGGGGACGTGCACGAAGAGAAGAGGTGCACGCACGCCGCACGTACTCCCGTATCTTTCCCAACCACACCCGCGCGGGTACACGGTGGAGCTCATTTCTTTACGAAAAGGCAGCCCACGTGGTAATTTGACCGTGTACTGGTTGTCCACTTGGTGGAGGGAGCATCGTCTACCACGGGTGAACAAACAAATTGCGACTTGACGCGTTATGTTAAAAAAGAGGCAAACCATGTGGGGCCTACCTTAGAGGCAAGGCTCTATACACTGGAGTACTTTTGATGTGTCCCGTCAACTCGCAGAACGAGGAGAAGCTTGCTTAGTACGCCGTCTCCCCCGCCCACGGGCGCGATGGCTCGCATGATAAGGTGAAACTTGCTTACTAGTAGTAGTACTGTAAGCCTTACGCCCGCTCCCTCGCCCACGCGTGCGGTGGCTCGCAGGACGAGGAGAAAATTTTACTACTACCTCCGTTTATTCCTTGTCCCTACTACTCCCTCCATCCATTTTTATAGGACCTAACTTTTGAATCTCCCATACCAAGGCTGGTGCGCAAAAGGAGGAGCAGATTTTGGGCGCAGTGTAAATCTTGCATGCAACCTCATTTAAATGCCTAGCCAGCTCACATCCCTCTCTATTAACCTCTCGCATGCAACTTCCCCTCATCACTTTTCTGCATGCATTCAATTTAATGCGTCATCTAGCACGATTTTACAAGGAGGGCTCACGACTTGCGAGGGAGAATTAAAAGGGAGACACATTGGGTATCTAATATGGCCTTGTATAGATGGAAAAACAAAATTTGGGGTTAGGCCTTGTATAGATGGATAGAGGGAGTACCTTGGTTAGAGAGATTATCATATTATTTGGAATATATATGTCCTTTAGTACTCCCTCCATTTACTTATACAAGGCCACTATAAAAAATACATTTTGCATCTATACAAGGCCACAAATAGTAATCGAGACAAAAGTTACTACTCCCTCCTTTCCAGTTTATGGCTCAATTTCAAAATCTCTCCAACCAAGGTAGAGGGTGAGTGATCGAATTAATTTCGTACTCCTAGTTTGCACAACTAATTAGTACGCTCATTTTTTTCAAGAAGTTATGTTTACCGAGGCATTAATTAGAACGAATGCATGAATGACCAATAAATTTCCATGAACTTCTACATGCATTGGTGAGATTTCTCTTGACATTGCTTGCATCGGGTGATCTAACGCACCTCGAAATCCAACATGTGATGGTACTACTACTAGTAGTAGAATTGAGACTTGTAAAACGTAAAAACGAATGTTTTTTAGATGAGCCCTATAAACCCTAGTGGGTACGTACTCCGTAAAATCGGATTTTCCCAAAACTAAGTCGCTCAACCTTTATTTACTTGTTTCCCTTCCTGCCTCCTTGCCTCGAACAGACTATGCCAAACTCCCCTGCCTGCCGCGCGGGAAAAGACCCACCCTCGCCTTTTTTAGTCCGGGTTTGTATCAATGGATCGCGCGAAGCAGCAAAAACCCAAGCCGTATCTTGTACTCCTCCGTTGACGCTCGCTTTCATGAATTCTGTACTTCCTCTCGCCAACATGTGGGACATATAGTAACCGGGTCGACGTGTCAAGCACCAAATAACAGTGCAGAACAGCAGGGGGACGCACCCCAGTCGTACCGCCCCAGTAGTAGTAGTAATGAGCAATGAGACGTCAAATCACAATGCCGCACCTTCCCAGATGGACGAAGCAACCATTATTTCACACTTTGGTTCGCCATCATCTCAAACCACGTAGTATTGCTTCTGCCTCAAGAGGGACACACGCATCGCCTTGGTACATCATGACACGTGGGACCGCATGACAGGCCATGCTCCCCCGCCGATCGCTCAGTAAAATCACCTCATTTTTACTACTATACTTCCTCCGTATCGGTTTACATGGCATGCACGTCGTTCTAGGTTGAGAATTTAAATGGCTATATATGTGATGAACAATATATGTTTAGAAACTACATCTGCTTAATAATCCAATGATATACTTTTTGTGACATAGTAACTCAGATTTAGTTAGTCAAATGGATGACCTAGAACTACGTGCACGCCCTATAAACCGAGACGTCTAAAAAAATGAGACGGAGAGGGTAGTTCAATACGTATCTTTGTAGATCAATATAGTCGGGATTCACCAAGGAGCAAAACCAAGTGGTAGGCTGCACCTGTCGTGTTGGCGTAGCAAATCAAGCAGGGCCAGTCCGCACACGAAATGGCGACACACTTAACAGGACCCCTTTGGCCGACAACCATCTTGTTCCACGTGCGATGCACCAAATTACAGTTCGGAGCAGCGGTTGGAATTGGAGGCACCCCAGTCGTAGCACCGCAGTAGTAGAAAATGAGCGATGAGGGGTCAAATCACAAAGCCCCACCTTTCCCGCATTAAGCTGGACGAACGAAGCAACCATCATTTCACTCTAGGGCGGAAGAGCATAAAGAAAAGAGAAAACCGATGATGCATGCAGCAGCTACCTAGGGCACCCTAGGGTAGGGGTCTCCACTACAGATTGTTTTTTTGAAAGCGCCTCCACTACAAATCGGCTTCTCCCTCGTCCTCTTAAAGAAAACCAATGATGTGTGCGGCGGTAGGGTTTGTAGGAGTACTACTAGGGCGTGCGGGGCCATGTCATAGTAAACGGGAGAGGGATTGAGTTCGAGTCGATGCCTTAAATATGTGTGGGCCGCTTGGTTTTAGGGGAACGAGGCAGCATTTTGGGTTCGGGGACCAGTGGAGATATAGTACGTACAAAAAATTGTGGACGTAGGTTCGACCGAAAGGCAATGATGCATGGGCCCTGCATTTTGATATACCGGGGCCGCGTGAAATTTGCTACTCTACTCAAAACTAGTAAGGTACACATGCATTGAACGCATGAGATTTTGAAACCAAATTATGAATAAATACACACTATAGCATGTAAAGCTTTGAGTCATATATGCATGATGTAGATGTTCGTTTCGTTCTTATAGTTCATCTCATTCAAAATCAATTAGTTTTATAAAAATGTTAAGATTCATGGGGTTGTGCATTGTAAAGCATAAAGTAGAAAACAAATAATGTCAATTCATTTAGAAAAAAATCAATTATGATACAGAAGATTCTAGAACAAAGGAGAAGTGCTTGTGTTTTGAGGTTTGTGCATTATGCTTAAGTTCAACCATGGAGTCTTCTAAATTGTACATGTGGCAGATCTGGTGGAATGCTGATGATATCCAACGGCCAGTAGTGCTCGGATTTGCCATCTCTGCACTGTCGGATTAGCTTCATCCAGCGACCATCTTTCAAGTAATTCGCACACTATATAGTTCTTGTGCCATAGTTGCATGTCTTCGAAAAAAGCTACTAGTGGGTTGTACTAGCTATTTAGGAATAGAAGATGTTACATGGAAGTTGTAGGGAAAGAGATGACATGGAGTATCTCAATTCCTATGAGCAGGTATTGGAAAAGAGATGTCATTTGGTTGACATCATAGGAACTTTTCTATTGAATCTAGAGATGACATGTATCTCAATTCCTATGAGGAGGGATTAGAAAAGAGATGTAATTTGGTTCATATCATTGGAACTTTTCTATTGAATATACGCTAATGTTTATTTTCCTTTGAAATTATGGGAGTATAGGAATCCATTCATATGAACTAAGTGGCTCTAAAGCTATAGAATAGATATCATGTTTATTTCCTTTGAAATGTGGAGTATATGAATCTATTCCTATGAACCAATTGGCTCTAAAGGAAAAAATCCTATAAAAATCATATCATATAGAGTTCCTATGATATTCCTCCACACCAAAGGATGGTTGAAATTGCTGCAGGTGATACGATGGCCTTTCTTTGTAGACTCCTCCCCCATCTTTATAGTTACCTCTCGAAGATGAATGAAATGATATATACAGGGTATTCTACATGTGCAATTTGGTACACGAAAACTCGGTAAAAGTTTGCGAGCTTCGAATTTTCAATAAAGCTATATGCACTGCATTTTGGAACGGAGGGAGCATACGGCAGTTGCTAACACTCACGTGGAAGATTTGTGTGTAGGAGGAGTGGCTGTTCTGTTAAATGACATGGCAAAACTGACACTGTCGGATGCCGATCTAACGGTTCTTATGGCGTTCGTCAGGAAAAGGCTTGTGGCGAACGTTTGTCGGATAATGATTTATGGACACATGCATTGCATTGATACGTGCCCCCCTCTCTCTCACGCACACGCACCCTCCTGAGTCCTCTCGCACCTACCGTCTATTTGCAGGTAGATGTCACACACATATGTGCTCTTCACACCCTACCCTCAGAACTTCTAAAAAACAAAAGACGCCACGCACATTTTATTTTAGCTCACACGTCACACACTTATACTATTACTCTTGTGGTGAACGTTCTTTGGGCATAGTATATTGTACTCTCACGAAGAGAAGCGGTGCACACACGCACTAGTTCTCTCACACCCACTCGGGGGTACACGTAGGAGCGCATTTTTTGAAGCTGGTACAACAAAATCACTCCACTATATATATAAGCAGGAGCCTTAGCGTTTGCTTTACTAGGGTTCCTCTCATTCACTCTCTCATGCTCTCCAGATCTAAGCAAGACATAGGTGGCCACACTCTCTCTCAGCTCACGGCTGGTCACAAATCCGGCCGGACAACCTCGACCGGGGCAGGGGTGTAGGTGCATCATTCACGCTGTCGTCGGCGGCGAGGGAGGAGACCAACGGCTGCCCGCGCGTCCTAATTGGCGGCCGTGCCGTTCTCTCCGAGAGAGCGCCGGCTCCGGAGGGCCTCCGACCCCTTCTTCCTCCCTGCGGTATTGTGGCCAAGATGCGGCCTCCCGACGCCATCTTTGCCACATGCCGACGACCCTCAAGTATATATTCCTTCAAAACCTGCCTTGCTCTACTGCCCCAGCTCCCCACTTGGCTTCGTGTGGATCTTTTTCTACTTCCGTCCGCTGTTCCAAAGCCACCTAGACTTTTACTATTATTAGAGGTAAAGCTAGTTCATACAGTCGACTCTAAGAGTTGGTTCAAACAGGGAAGAAAGTGGGAAAGCTATAGCATGAATCTAGGACTTGGTTCTAAGAGGAAACGGGGGAAAGTAGTAGATACTGGCTACCCAACCGGTCTCCTGGTTGAAAAGATGAAGAAAGCATGGTGGATGGCGAAGGGTGGGGGGAAGTGGACCTATCTCTTGGTTGAAAAAGGAAAGAAAGTGATGGGTGTTGGGGGACAACGCAAATGAGAATGAGCAGGTCTAGATTTCCTATGCTCACATAGGAAAATGTTGTCGAGGAGATAAAAAATGGGACAAATGCAGACATGCTGCCTGAGTGTTTGCCGCTCTCGGCAACCACATCTGCCTCACCACTTTATGCCCCTGCTGTCCCTACGCCCATATCGCTACCATTAATGTAAAATCACATGAAGCATTAAGCAATGCCACCTAATGTCACTATAAGTAATGGTCTAGTGTCGTCGATAAATTGAAGCAATGCCACCACCATTTTATGAAGTGCTTCCGTCTTACTTTATTTCCCATGAATTGTGTTTTTGCAGTTACACTTAAATCTCACACCGCTAACATTGCTTCATCCCAGTGGAACTGCACAAATTTGATTGCACATTTACTAACCATGTGCTACTCTCATGACAGTAATACTAATGCTATTGTTCTGCATGTTAATCTAGTGGCAGTGTTGATGTGATGTGATGCTACTTACTTAAGGACACTTTCATACTGTCAATCTAGTGCCAATTATAACACAATTGATGCTGCTGTTAATCGTACGCCACTGCAAATATCTGTCACAGTTTAAATAACCGTATTTCATATTTGCGCAAACAGGGATGTCTGTCTCCATATCGTTTCGGGATGCCTGTCTCCGTATCGTTTCTATCCGCGCAATCAAAAGCACACACCTCAGTTTTAGTAGAACTGCGCAAAATGAGATGGCTATCCCTCGTCGCCGTCGTCTAACCACCCGTCTTCCAGGTATTCCTAAATTGGTAGTTACTAGGTGGAATAACCAACGCAATATAAAAGAAGTTGATTCGTACGTTTTACTTCCTGATTGCAGTGTAGGGACGAGCGAAAACAACTGCATCCTAGTCCGGAATGCACTTTCTACCAGTTCATCCACGGACCGAGGACTAGCTGGCACGGCTGCACGGCGGTTTTTTGGACAGGTACACGGACAAGAGGCATTGTGGTCTGCTTATTTCTGCAAATAGCGGTGCTTAAATTTAGTGGAATGCACAAGAATTTCAGCTGGTCAGTACACTACATGGTTCAGTTCAGCATTCCAGCTGAGAACACAATTATAATTGGTTATTCTGGAATGAGAGAACCTAACCCTGGATGGTGGCAACAAGAAAAATCCAGAGTGAACTCCAGGAAATTTAAGCCTGCCGGGAGGCCCTTTGCTTAGTGAAGCCTTGCTTGTTTTTTACTGATTTGTAAACCTTCTCACAACTTTGTCTTTTGCTGTGAACTAGTATATGTTTGTTATGTTCTATGAATCATTGAGATGTATAAAATTGCTGAACTTATGCTTTTCATGTTTTTTATGAAGCCGAGTTTAATGTGAGTGTTCCACATGAACACTGGACTAGCGTGTGAACGTTTGGAATTTACATTGTGGCCTCAGTTAACTGCATGAACCACTGTAACAAGATACATAGTTGCTTATATGTCAGACAGCAGATTGTTGATTGTTAGCTGGTCGATAGCCTAGTCTTGAAGCGAGCTGAGCCAAGGTGCCATGTTTTGCACAACTGCTTACAAGTGGGTTAGCACCAACAGTGTTTACAAGTACTTATGTATACATCGGCGCACAGTTCTCGAACGAGTACTCTATTTCATCAAAACACACACTGCTCGTATGATAAAACTAGTGAGGACGCATCTGTTTCGGCAACAATTACGATGATTTACGGGCACACAATAGTGGCAGCAGTTCCCATAGACGGATTCAAACAGAGTACTAGCCTAGAGGGCTCGATAACAGGCAAGGTTCGGATAATTAGACACAATCCAAACTACTATTAAACACTAGCTGGGGCAACTATTTCATGCCTTGATCTAATTTGGGCTGGACACAAGACGGACCTTGCCATGAACATCATCGAGGACATCCGGTAGCAGCTCAATCCTATGAACCTTCATGAAGACAACCTTGTGGCCTTGCCACTCATAAACCTTTTTGTGGAGGCATGCCACATCATCTTCCTGCGTAAACTTGACAAGAACAGTATGCCTCACAAACAAAGGAGTAGCTTTGAACTTCTTGTGCTTCAGTACACCCTAGACAACACGCCTGACAACAGTGAGGCTGGAATACAACTCTTCATTGGTATAAGCGCAAATGGCTTCCAGGATCCAACAGCCTAAAAACTCTGTTTTCCCAGTGCGTATATTCAGGTCATCCGCCTCATAGCAAGTGACATGTACAACCACACAATCCTTGTCTGCATCAGGGCTCTAATTGAAACAGAAACAAATTCTGAATTACTTTCCAGTATAAGAAACACAAGTTATTTAAACCACTATGTATATCATGGCATCGGAGCTAATAAAATTTTGCATTATTCATCACCACATACTTAGATGAAAAACTACAATCGAGATCGGAAAAGAAGAAAATCACCTTGGGCAGCTCAGCGCGGGGGGGGGGGGGGGGACACATCCTCGAAGGGGAAAAGTGCTCCTGCAGTGCCACGGGGGTTGTAACCTCAAACGGGGCGTTAACCATCTCAGTAGTGGCCGTGAGCGTATATGGGGTCGGCTCGGTGGCTGCCTCCATCTTCTTGGAGCTCTCTGTCTCGTGGGGATCAGCCTCCCGCGTCTGCTCCAATATCGGCAGATCTTTGCCTGGTTCTCCTTGGTCCATCATGAAAGTGACGAATACTAGGAGACCACTGAAAGGAAAACACAATCGCAATGGCAATGAAACAAAAAAGAGAGTGAGGATCGGTTACTGCTTTGCAAAAGTTCTTTTTTTCTCTGAACGAAAATATACCAACATCACGGATCCGCTTACCTTCCCTTCGTTGGGAGAGAAGAACAGTGGCAGATGCGAGTGTTGCCTTTCTTGAAGACGGTGAGGGAGAAGGGGATTCAGCGAAGAGTGAAATGATGGTTGCTTCGTCCGTCAAACTTAGACTGCGGGGAGATGGGGTTTTGTGATACGACGGCTCGTTATTGCCGCGCTACGACCGGGGTGACTCTCTGCCTGCATACTGCCTTCTAATTTGGAGGATGGCATTTGGGCCCGCGCGCTGCATGGCACGCATGTCGGTGAACAAAAGTATAACGGCATTCAGTAGAGGGAGACGTTTCGATGACCTAGGAGGAGCCAGAAGCGGTATTGTATCCACTGTACTAGTAGTAATTGTTTTTCTGGGTAGCTGTAGAGTGTCTCCACTGTACTAGTAGTAATTGTTTCTCTGGGCCCAAGACAAAACAGCCCATCCACCCTAGTAAATAGTAAAATCAATTCAAAAGTCCATTTATTTACTGAATGAGAGGCGCTACCCACAACCAACACACCGCCCCCAAAAAAACCTGGGTGTTCTTCTTCCTCCTCACTCCCACCCACCTCACGTCAGCTCACTCCACTCGTACCCCCAAATTCCTCACCTCACTCCTACATAAAACCCCAGCTCCCCTTCTTCCTCACTACTACAGAAAAACCCCAACTCCCCTTCTTCTTCACTCTCACTACAACTAGGCTCGTCATTTGTTACTCTGCTCAAATCTGTGAGTGCGGACGCCCTCGAGGAAGATGGAGTCGGCTAACCCCAGCGCCAAGAAGATGAGGCTCCCGCCAGCGGCGACACCTGTTGTAGATCCCGCACCCGGCAGCGCGGGGAGAAGCGGCGACCCCGCCCCCACCAGATCCCAGGAACCCATAGAATCTCGGGTGGACCGCATCGGCGATCTCCCGGACGCCGTCCTTGGGGAGATCATCTCGCTTCTCCCCACCAAGGATTGCTGCTGCACCCAAGTCCTCTCAAATCGGTGGCGCCCTCTATGGTACGCCGTGCCCCTTAATCTCGACTGTCATCAGCTATCTCTCTTCAATGATTTTGAAATCCCCAGAGCCATCATCTCCTCCCACCAAGGCTACGTTCAAAGCCTCTGCATCCCGTCATGCTACGTGAGCAAGCATACCATGCCCTGCACGGTGGACGCCTGGCTGAAATCCCCTGAATTCACAGAACTACAGCTGCTTGAGTTCTACTATTCCCCTGGAAATCACCTACCAGATACCGAACGCCATCTACCTGTGCCCTCAGCACCAATGTCCATCTCGCGGTTTTCCTCCTCTCTCCACACCGCCACCTTTGCACTGTGCGACCTACCAGATAATCTGGTACTAAACCTTCGACTCCCATTTCTCAAGAAACTTTCACTTATGCGGGTCCGTATATCGGAGGCCTCATTGCACCGCATCATCCACTCCAGTTGCCCTGCCCTAGAGTGCTTGGTGCTTGTTTTCACAATTAGAATCGGTTGTCTCCAAATAAAGTCGCCTAACCTTGTAAGAATTGGAATTTGTTTTGACGGAAGGCAGCTCATCATCCAAGATGCCCCTTCACTTCAAAGGTTGATCCTTGATTCTAGTTATTCACCGTTGCAAATAACTGTCCTCTCTGCGCCTAAACTGGAGACCTTGGGTGTAATACATGATCTCTGTGCTCATTTCAGTATGGTGTTTGGCTCCACAGTTCTTCAGGTACTTTACATTATCATCTACACTTGTAACCATAAGCTGCATTTTAAATTTCTACGCATAAGTTATATGTCATCTTGGAGTACACATTTTGTACTAATATTATGTTCTATGCTCAATGAAGAGTTTCTCCATGGATGGCCTATCAATGGTGCTGGATTCTGTCAAGATCTTATATATCCAAATGAATAGTTTTGATCTGAACAAGATTATTGGCTTGCTGCAATGCTTTCCATGCCTGGAGAAGTTGTATATAAAGGTGATAATTTCACGCACATTGGAAGCCCGCATATAGTGTACTAGAATTAACCGTTCAACTGTTGCTCTTTCGACACTCTTTTTTTAGACCTTAATTGTTTTCAATCTTCATATCTATTTAGGCAACAGGACGGGGTAAGAAAGTTATAACCAATCGGTGGATTCGTAACCATCGAGATTTTCCCACTTCTCATGAGATTCGATTGAAGACAATAACGCTAGAACGATATGTAGCCAACCGTGCAAACACTAGATTTGTCACATTCTTCCTGCTGAATGTGAGGTTACTATTGTCCATCAGGCTTAAGTTTATCAGCAACATGGTTTTGCCGGATGGGTATGTGGAAGAGCAAAAAATGGAGTTTCAGGTGGGTAAAAGAGCTTCTGAACGTGCCGGGCTTCTATTTACAACATAGTGTGGTCATAATCCAGTAAATTTTACGACCCAGGATGTTCATTCTATGGACCTGACCGATCCATTTGACTGTGACTGCTGAAAATAGTGCTGGAGTTAGATGTTGTTGCCCTTTTCAACTTGGGTTTTTTTTGTAAACCTAATGAACAATTAACCCTCGTGCTTTTGTACAGTTTGTAAGCTGGAGTTAGATGTTCTTGCCCTTTTCAACTCAGTTGTGACTGTCATATTTTCTTTGAAGCAAGGCAAATGGCTTGCCAGTCGTTTAATTTAGAGTGAGATATTGTAACAACTAACAAATCCCAACAAAGGGAAATAACATCACTCTCGCCGGCTGCTTGAGCTCACTATGCATTACAGAAGCCAAGTGATTAGCCCCCACCAGCACCCACAAACTTATTTCCAACTAGCACATCAAATGGGCTATAAATTTTCATAGGAAAGGTTGCATGACCGTGACAGATTTGGATTCTGACATTTGGGACCCGCGAGGAAATAGCCTATCCAAGGTGGTGTCGACTTACTAGCCAGTCAACAAACGATTCTGCCTACCAGCCGTTGGATTGATATCCAACATCTGTCGTATATCTTCTATCTCTTGTCTTCTTCTTCCTCCAGCCACCCAAACCAAACCACCCCGTCGGCTCTGCCTGCTCCCGCCTCCCATGGCTGGCTGCGCCTCCGCCACCCTACCGTACGTACCCTCCAACATTGGCCAGTCCCTCCCTCTATTCCCCCACACGTGCTATTATTCTCCGGCGACGTCAGCCCCAACATGCACCCGCACCCGAACAAGTCAACCCTCGTACTCCCCTCCGCCTGCGACTGGACCGGCGCATCTTCCACGGCTCATGTTCGTTCCATCCGAGGCCTCGCCGTCGTCCTCCGCCTTGCGGCCTTGGTTTGCTCGCCGTGCGTGGTGCGCCGCCCTCTTGCGTTGTCAACCTCGTCAACAACTGAGAGGAACAAGGAGATGAGTGTACGTGGAGAGGATGACAGTAGGGACCCACCAGCGTCATGGCAGTACGCAAGCAAGTGCCTCTATATTACAAGCCCAAAAATATGGTTCCTCCAAATGGTTGGACATCTGGGGCTCACGCCATTGTCAACGTAGTCAATAAACGAGAGAATTACACTACGAGCGGCTAACACCAGGGACCCAGCAGGTCGCGCAGTTTAATTTTTTTTAGGAACAAGCAGTTGTTATTTATACTAGTTTTAGCGACGGATCAGGGTAACAATGGGGTTGTGTGGGGGCTATGGCCCTTCTAGCCAGGGTTTTATTTATGTTTACCACATCATGAGCCCAGTTGTGTCTTTTTCTTGCTGAAAATGGCTAGCCCAGTTCTAGTTTTTAAAAGAAATACCCAAACGAGGCCTACTTGCTTTATCATCCCTGCTGGGCTGCAAATCTTTCAAGACGAGGACAGTTTCATTCGGTTTGCCCAAAAATGGGCTGTACATTTTTTAAACACATCAAACCGGGAATTAGTTTCAATTTTTTTCATTACAAGATTTTAAATTCCATTGCTTTTTATGCGTGGACAATTATTTGGATTTTATATTTATATAAATTATTTTTCAAAATAGTTTGAATGTGAATCGATATTTCGGGATTAAAAACAGTTGACCGCACCGAAATATGCAAAAATTCGTATACTTTGTAACCGTGACCACAATATGGGGTGTAATGCTAACAAAAAGAAGATGGGCTCCAAAAAAATTCTTAAGAATTAGCAAATGGGCCGTACATTATTAGAAATAATGCACACGAGAGCAGTGACTGTTGGATGTCCATCCAATGGCTGTCGTGCTTCTTCAATCTATGCTTTTCCTGCTCCAGCCGCTCAAACAAGCGCCGGCGGGACTGCCTGCTCCCTCCTCCCACGGCCGGCTATGCTGCCGCGCAGGCCTCACCGCCCCACCGTACTCCCATCGCTGGCCTAGCCATCCATCTACTCACCCACACCTGCTGTTATTCTCCGGGGACGGCAGACGAACCAGTAAACCCTCGTATCCTCCGCGTGGGAAACAACTGCCGAGTCTTCCCTGGCTCCGTGTCATTCCCTTCCTAGGCCTCGCCGTCGTCCACCGCACTGGTGCTCTCGGCGCGGCCTGCTCAACGTGGTCAATGAACGACATCCATCGGAAGAGGACTGTACGTGGAGAAGCTGACAGCTGGGTCCACGGCCGCACGCAAGGAAATGCCTCCTTATTACGCGCAAAATAATGATTCCTCCACCTGACAGCTAGGACCCACATGAAGGGCTTCTGTATTTCGCGAAAAAAAGTTCCCCCCGCTGACAGGTCGGACCCACCAGCTATATCTTCGCACGCAAGGAAGTGCCTCCTTATGATGCACAAAAAAATGAATACCCCCTGCTAGCTGGGACCCACTGAGGGAGTCCTGGACTAAGGGGTCCTCGGGCGTCCGGCCTATTATCTATTGGGCCGGACTGATGGGATATGAAGACATAAAGACCGAAGACTATACCCATGTCCGGGTTGGACTCTACTTGGCGTGGAAGGCAAGCTAGGCGACCGATTATGAAGATTTCCTCCTATGTAACCGACCCCATGTAACCCTAGATCTCTCCGGTGCCTATATAAACCGGAGAGCATAGTCCGGATAGGAGACATATTCATTACCATATACTCATAGGCTAGACTTCTAGGGTTTAGCCGTTACGATCTCGTGGTAGATCAACTCTTGTAACACTCATATTCATCAAGATCAATCAAGCAGGAAGTAGGGTATTACCTCCATAGAGAGGGCCTGAACCTGGGTAAACATTGTGTCCCCCGTCTCCTGTTACCATCGATCCTAGACGCACAGTTCGGGACCCCCTACCCTAGATCCGCCGGTTTTGACACCGACATTGGTGCTTTCATTCAGAGTTCCACTGTGCCGTCAATGAGAGGTTCGATGGCCCCTCTAATCATCGATAGTGACGCTGTCCAAGGAGAAACCTTCCTCCCCAGAAAGATTTTTGTGTTCAGCGGCTTCGTACTGCGGGCCAACTCACTTGGCCATCTGGAGCAGGTCGATAGCTACGCCCCTGGCCATCAGGTCAGATTTGGAAGCTTGAACTACGTCGTGGATATCCGTGCAGACTTGATCTTCGATGGATTCGAGACCGCGGCGATCGCTCCCCTTCTCTCCGATGAACATGACTTAAATCTGTCATCGGAGCACACCCAGGAGATGGATCCTGTTGCTGCAATGGCCTCAGTACCGAAGCAGATCATCCCCTCCGAGGCCATAAAGTCCGTAGCGTTGGAGCCGCACACGGACTCGACATCCTGCAATGCTTGCGTCAATGGAACTCCGGACTCGTCTCCGGCTACACGTTCCAGATCAAGTGCGCCTGCGGACACCGAGCTGGATCGGTTATCGATTTTTGAATTTAGCGCCGCAGACATCTTCCAGCATTCGCCTTTGGGTGACGTACTAAATTCTTTGAAGAACTTGTCCTTGGAGGATGACTCATAGCCGAACTATGTTCAGTTTGAGCTAGAGGCGGACGACAAGGAATTTTGCTTCCCACCCGCCACCCACTTCATAGCCACCGTCGACGACTTAACCGACGTGCTTGACTATGGCTCCGTAGACATCACCGGTATGGACGACGATGCCGACAATGAGCAAGGCCAAGACCCACCATTCACTGGACGTTGGACGGCCACCTCTTCGTACAACGTGTACATGGTTGATACACCCAAAGGATCTGGCGACGACAAAGAAGAGCCGGATAAGAACAAACCCTCTGAGACGCAGTCCAAGCGCCGGCGCCCCAAACGCCGTTATAAGCCTCGTCGCTCAAAGGATGGCAACACTGGCACCGGAGAAAATAGTACTCCGGGCGACGCCGCAAACAATGAAGACCGTGTCGGCGCTGCATCCAAACAGGAGGAACATGACAACACGCAAGACAACCCTGATGAACAGGCCATAGAAGATAACTCTTAGGACGATAGTTACCATCCACCCTCCAAAGAGGAGACAAGCCTCGGCAACGAAGACTTCACCGTGCCAGAGGACCCTCTGGAGTAGTAGCGCTTTAAGCTTCAGCTCATAGCCACTGCAAGGAGCTTGAAAAAGAAACAGCAACAGCTTCAAGCTGAACAAGACCTGCTCATCGACAGATGGACCGATGTCCTGACAGACGAAGAATACGGCCTCAAGCACCCAGCCAAGAACTACCCGAAACGCAGACTGCTACCTCAATTCGACGAGGAGGCACCGGAACACATATCTCCCTCGCGTAATGCGGAACGACCACCGCGTGGTCGAGACAGGGCGGCCGACAGGCCACCCCGCGGTCAGGATAAAGCGGCAACTCAGGCCGAACAGCAGCCTACCCAACCACCCCGCAATAATAAAGACAAAAGAGTTCGGGGTCACACGTACGACCTTCGGCAGACCCTGGATACTAGAGCAGGACACACAAGAATCGATCTACGGATCGCGAGTACGTGCCTCGAGGCACGAAGACGGCTACCTATTCGGACATGATAAATCTAACCATGCCCGGGCCGAATGCCGCAGACGGACTCCATCAGAGCTACGCCGCGATGCGGCCCGGTACAGAGGTGCCGCACACCCTCTCTGCTTCACAGATGAGGTACTGGATCACGAATTCCCCGAGGGATTCAAGCCCGTCAATATCGAATCATACGACGGCACAACCTATCCCGCAGTATGGATCGAGGATTTCATTCTCCATATCCATATGGCTCGAGGAGACGACCTCCACTCCATTAAATACCTCCCACTAAAACTCAAAGGGCCAGCTCAGCACTGGCTTAACAGCCTGCCTGAAAATTCTATCGGCAGCTGGGAGGACTTGGAAGAAGCTTTCCTGGACAACTTCCAAGGAACGTATGTCCGGCCACCAGACGCCGATGACTTAAGCCACATAGTTCAACAACCTGGAGAATCAGCCAGAAAATTCTGGACAAGGTTCCTAACCAAAAAGAAACAGATCGTTGACTGTCTGGATGCCGAGGCCTTAGCAGCCTTCAAACACAGCATCCGTGACGAATGGCTAGCACGCCACCTCGGCCAAGAAACGCCGAAGTCCATGGCAGCCCTCACGGCACTCACGACCCGCTTTTGCGCGGGAGAGGACGGTTGGCTGGCCCACAGTAACAACACAGCCAGCGAGACAGGCCCCTCTGAGGCCAAGAGTAGCACTGGCAAGCTCCAGCGCAATAGGCACAAATGCCGAAGCAATGACAACAACACCGATGACACCACAGTCAACGCCGGATTGAGTGGCTCCAAGTCCGGCCAACGGAAGAAGCCCTACAAAAGAAACAATGAAGGACCTTCCAGCCTGGACCGCATACTCGACCGTTCGTGCCAAATACACGGCACCCCGGATAAGCAAACCAATCATACCAACAGGGATTGTTGGGTTTTCAAGCAGGCTGGCAAGTTAAATGCCGAAAACAAAGAAAAGGGATCACAAAGTGAGGACAAGGACGAAGAGCCCCGGCAGCCGAACACTGGGGGGCAGAAGAAATTTCCCCCTCAAATCAAAATGGTGAACATGATATACGCTACACACATCCCCAAAAGGGAGCGCAAGCGAGCACTCAGGGACGTCTACGCGGTAAAGCCAGTCGCCCCAAAGTTCAATCCGTGGTCGTCATTCCCGATCACTTTCGATCGACGAGACCACCCAACTAGCATCCGCCACGGCGGTTCAGCCGCACTAGTCCTGGACGCAATTATTGACGTGTTCCACCTAACACGAGTCCTGATGGACGGTGGTAGCAGCCTCAACCTGCTCTATCAAGACACAGTACGGAAGATGGGCATCGACCCCTCACGAATCAAACAAACAAAGACTACCTTCAAAGGAGTCATACCAGGCGTCGAGGCCCGCTGTACGGGCTCAATGACGCTGGAAGTGGTCTTTGGTTCTCCGGACAATTTCTGAAGCGAGGAGTTAATCTTCGATATCGTCCCGTTCCCCAGCGGCTACCACGCACTGCTCGGACGAACAACGTTTGCTAGATTCAACGCAGTGCCACACTACGCTTATCTCAAGCTCAAGATGCCCGGTCCACGCGGCGTCATAACAGTCAACGGAAACACGGAACGCTCCCTCCGAATAGAGGAGCACACCACCGCCCTAGCAGCAGAGGTACAGAGCGGCCTTCTCAAGCAGCACCATAGTGCGGCTGCCGAGCCCCTGGACACCATCAAGAGGTTCCGAACTACACTGCAGCAGGACAGCAAGGCTCGTCAAGAGCTCGACTAGCAATTCGGCCTCCGTCCCAATCCCAATGAAGTACTGGCATTCGTACCACGCATACATAATTACGCACTCGAAATTTCATGGACATCGACGGAGCACAAGCTAACCCGGGATCTACAGTTCGGCTAGACCGACCCCGGACACACTTTTTCCTGTCTGTTTTAGGTTCCTTTTCCCGCGAGCCTGATCACCAGCCCCTTCGAAGGATCGGCATACAAAGGGGGCATGCAGCATAGATGCGCAGGGTAACCTCCATACGTTCTTCTTGACGGTATTTTTACTTATTTCCCAGGACCCGCACGCTGCTCCTTCTTGATCCCGGCATGTTAAATAGTCCGGGTGCTTATCGCACTATTTGTATAAGATACGCCTTGACGTATCCATTCAGTTATAGTAAAAATGATTTGCGGCCCAGTTTCTGTGGTTTTCGCTTCTTACTTCATTTTATTTTGATATGCTTATCAGCTACATCAGTACTCTTTTGTACGTTTCATATTCGCCAGGGCCTGCTTATCGCCCCATAACACGGCAACAAATTCCGAACACTTCTTGTATAAAAGTTCGGCACCCCGAATTTAGCATTATATGCATTGGCTCCAAATCATGTCTTTGGTCAATAGTTGGGTTGCCCGGCTCCTGTGCTTGCGACCCTACGTTCCGCTCTATCGGCTAGGGTAGTAAAGGGAGAACTACTGCGATTGTGCCCTGGCCTTTACCGGATGAACACCTCAGTAGAGAAAGCCGAAAACTGACTGTCATGATACGGTGAGAGCCGATCAGCTGTTCGAGGGTTACAAAATTGTTGGAGATTTTTTTTGCGTCATGCGAAGGATCGGCACTTCCCGATCAGATGCTGACAGCACCCTGGCTTGGACCCGGGGCTGCGCACTTGCTTAATTATAAAACTCCTATGGCTAAGTGAGGGCGTTTAAGCCGTATAGTCTGATCGCCTTGTTCGTTGCGCTAAACAACTCCTTCAAGGACCATATAATTGGATCAAGATTGTTTAGATCCCATCCCGAACACCTCCGTACTAATTACGTGAGGGCAGAAGCCGACGACTGGCTAACCCTCAGATTGCATATCACACGGCCGCACAGGAGGAAACAATTTAAAGCATAACGAAATTACATTACAAGACAAGCTTTGTCTTTATAATACAAAGCAAAGGACAACACGAATGTATTCATTCGAAAATAATGTCCTGCGAACATTGAGTTGCCGCAAGTCGAGACCCTTCTATGACATCCGCAAAATATTTCTCGGGTGTGCGGTGCTCCTTGCCCTCCGGCGGCCCGCTGGCAACTACAACAACGTTCATCTTCGCCCACCACATCTTGCAATGAGCGAAGGCCATACAAGCACCTTCAATACATGCAGAGCGCTTGATGACGTCCAGCCGCGTACAGGCTTCCACTAGCCGCCTCACGAGTCCGAAGTAGCTGCCGGGCATAGCTTCGGCTGGCCATAGCCGGATTGTCAAATCCCTCATGGCTAGTTCCGCCACCCTGTGCAGCTCCACCAGCTGCTTCAGATGATCGGTGAAGGACACGGGATGCTCTGGAGTCGCATACTGCGACTGGAATAGCTTCTCCGTAGAACCTCCTCCTTCGGCTCGGCAGAACTCGGCCGCGTCTGCTATGCTGCGTGGTAGATCCGCAAAAGCCCCTAGGGAACTCCAAACCTGGGTTAGTAAAAGGTATTGCCTCCCCGCATACTTGCTTTGCATCTTAAAAGCCTTACCCGCCGTGATCTTTTTTGCGTCCTGGATCTCCTGGAGGGCGGCCTGGGCCTCATTCCGTGCGGTCTCCGCGCTCTGACGAGCCTTGGTGAGTTCGGCCTCTTGAGCCGACGCATCATTCTCCAAGGTCTCACATTTTTCACTGCATCTTGGAGCTCCTGCTGGACTTCTTTGACCCGGGCCTTGAGCTTCTTACGAGCGGCCTGCTGCTGGACAGCTTTCTCCTCGGCCTCGCCCAAGGCCTTCCTCAGGGCCTCGACCTCGGTCGCGGCTCCTGCACATATTACGACATTACAATCAATACACAGCGCCCATGCTTTCCGAATACACAGCAAGTCGTTACTCACCTTGCCGCTCCTGAAGCCGAACCTTAACCTCGCCGAGCTCGCCCTCGGCCCGCTCCAACCTCTGCCTCAATTCAGAGACTTCGGCAGCATGCGAGGTCGCGGCCAACAGCGACGCCTGCTTATGCACACATATCACGTTAGTCTCCTCCACTAAAAGATTGATCCTCTGTCTGGTTCTTCTTACCGGTCATCGGACAGTGTCTCAGGGGCTACTGACTACATGGGGTTTTTTCTCTATCTCTTACCTCGAAACATGTCAACAGGTTGCTACAGGCTTCGTTCAGTCCACTCTTGGCGGACTGAACCTTCTCGATCACTGCGCCCAAAAGCACACGGTTCTCGTCCATAACGGAGGCGCCTCGTAGCGCCTCCATCAGGTTATCCGGCGCCCCTTGATGGATAGGGACCACCTGCGGAAGCGGTGCACCCCCCTCCTTCAAAGGGGGCTGCCCGCCCGACTCCGGAGCCATATGGGTCTCCGGAATCGTATTCGGCTGAGGGCCAAGCTGGATGCGGCCCTCTTCGCCAGTCTCCATGGGGATCGTCCCCTCCATATGTCCGAGAGTGGAGGCTTCGCCTCGTGGCGCCTCCCGGACAGCGTCCTAGGTTCCTCCCCGGTCCGGATCGGCCCTCCGGGACAACACTTCGGTGTCGTCCCCGACCCCGGGGGAATAAGCAGGTGGTGGCGACTGGCTCTCCATCTCCGACGGAGCCAACGAACTTCCAAACGAGGACCGCTGGATTAGGTCGCAGGCCGGACTGCAATGGTACAGTTAACTACATCAAGATAATGGAGAGAAAGGGCTGGATGTGTGCATAAATAAGCCATGTCACTTACGACGCGGCCTGGGGCTTAGCGCGGGGGCGTCGTTCCGGACTGCTGTCAACGTCCCACGCGGTGTTGACCGCTGGAACGCCCTTCCCCTTTTTGGGCGCCTCCGCCTCAAGATGCGTCAGAGCCACCCTCTTCTTCTTCTTCTCCTCAGGGGGAGGATTGTTTTCTTCCTCCTCCTCCTCTTCCCCATCATTGTCCTCAGGGACAGAGGAATGAGTTTTGTCTTCCTCGGACGCCACATCCGAAGTAGCCTTACGATGGAGGCAACTCTTGGCCCCCTTTGCCTTCTTCTTGGCCTTCTTCTCTGGCGCCTTATATGGCGCCGGTACCAGCATCTTCGCTAGATGCGGGATGACTGGTTCCTCAGGCAGCGGAGCTGGACACTGGATCCGCTTTGCCCTCTCCATCCAGTCCTGAAAGAGCAATAACAAAAGCTCAGACATCATCCTCGAAACAATTAGGTTGAGGACTCGTTCAAAGTAACATACCTTGCTGGCGGGATGTGTACAATCGTGACCACGGTCCGAATCTGTCGCCGGTGGTTTCCCATTGCCCTTGAAGAGCAATTTCCATGCGCCTTCATGCGTAGTCTCGAAGAGCCTCACCAGGGTCTGGTGCTTCTTTGGATTGAACTCCCACAGCGGGCGGCTTCGGCGCTGGCATGGAAGGATCCGGCGAACTAACATCACCTGGATCACATCAACGTGCTTGACGCTCTTGGTTACCATGCTCTGAACACGCGTCTGCAGCGCTATCAGATCGTCAGGAGAACACCAGTCCGGACTCTTCTCGACCCAGGAGGTGAGTCGCATAGGAGCGCCGGAGCGGAATTAGGCAGCTGCGGCCCAGGTGGTGCCGCGTGGTTCTGTGACGTAGAACCACTGCTTCTGCCACTCCTTTACCGTATCCACAAAGGTGCCTTTGGGACAGGAGACATTGGACAATTTACTCACCATTGCCCCTCCGCACTCCGCGTGCTGGCCATCTACCACCTTCAACTTCACGTTGAAGACTTTGAGCCATAGTCCGAAGTGGGGGTGGATGCGGAGGAAGGCCTCGCATATGACGATAAACGCCAAGATGTTGAGGAAGGAACTCGGGGACAGATCATGGAAATCTACCCCGTAATAATACATTAGCCCGTGGACGAAGGGGTGAAGTGGAAACCCTAGCCCGCGGAAGAAATGGGGGATGAATACGATCCTCTCTGTGGGCTCCGGCATGGGGACGATCTGTCCCTCGGCTGGCAGACGGTGGGCGATCTCCTTCGCCAAATATCCGGCCGCCCGGAGCTCAGTAATGTCCTCCTCCGTGACGGAGGAGATCATCCACTTGCCCTGACCACCGGATCCGGACATGGTTGCTGGGATGGAAAGGAGATTGTAACTTGGGCGCTGGAGCTCGAGGTTGGGAAGGCAGAGACAGAGAGAAAGCATGAGAAGAGGAAGGGGGAATCCTTATCTCCTTATAAAGGCAGCAAATATTAAACGCCTCCTCACTCGCCTTGAGATTCGCCTATTCCCAAGGGCTGTGTAAATGGCACGATTGAGTTACCCATGCCCGCATTGATGAGAATCCCGCGATAAGGGGACACGATCTCTGCTTCGACAAGCGTGTCAATAGCAACCGCATCTTGAAACGTGGGACAAATGGTTCGAAATTATGACCGAACGGACGTAATGTCACATTGCAGAAAGCTGTCAGCGGATGGAACTCGTGTAAAATATATATATTCTCTCTGCGGTTGTGCATGGTGTGTAACAGGTCCGGATACAATCATCGCGTCCGAAGACTATCTTGGAGTTCGGAAGAAGGGGAACCCGACTTGCAATGCCGAAGACAATCTGCGCGCCGGACTCCTCGTCATTGAAGCCAGGTTCAGGGGCTACTGAGGGAGTCCTGGACTAAGGGGTCCTCAGGCGTCCGGCCTGTTATCTACTGGGCCGGACTGATGGGCTATGAAGACATAAAGACCGAAGAATGTGCCCGTGTCCGAGTTGGACTCTACTTGGCGTGGAAGGCAAGCTAGGCGACCGATTATGAAGATTTCCTCCTATGTAACCGACCCCATGTAACCCTAGATCTCTCCGGTGCCTATATAAACCGGAGAGCATAGTCCGGACAGGAGACATATTCATTACCATATACTCATAGGCTAGACTTCTAGGGTTTAGCCATTACGATCTCGTGGTAGATCAACTCTTGTAACACTCATATTCATCAAGATCAATCAAGCAGGAAGTAGGGTATTACCTCCATAGAGAGGGCCCGAACATGGGTAAACATTGTGTCCCCCGTCTCCTATTACCATCGATCCTAGACGCATAGTTCGGGACACCCTACCCGAGATCCGCCGTTTTTGACACCGACACCCACCATAGTGGGTGGCTGACTTGTGGGCCTACTAAGTTGACGGGGACAGAGGGCTTTGTCAACTTAGTCAATATGAACGATTCTAGCTCCAGTGACCGTACGATGTCCATCCAATGGCCATAGTGCTTCTTCAACCTCTGGTCTTCTTGCTCCAGCCGCCCAAAGCAGCGCCGGTCGTGCCGCCTGCTCCTGCCTCCCGTGGCCGCCTGTGCTGCCGCAGAGGCCTCACCGCCCCCATACTACTCCCACCGCTCGCCAGGCCATTGTCGGTTCAATATCTGGCGTATCTCGTTGTTGGGGTCCTAAGCTAGGCGTCTGGGAGTGATGGTAACATGGACACGGGTTTTACCCAGCTTCGGGCTCTCTTGATAAGATAATACCCTACATGTTGCTTCCGATTGTATTCATATGGGTGTAGTACAGAGTATATGTATCTACCACGAGATTGTAGTAATGAATATGAGATTGTCTATTAACTACCCTGGCCTCGGTTTATATATGCACCTTAGGCCTAGGGTTTAGAGGAGTCCTTATCTTGGGCGCCAAGTCTTTTAGAATCCTCCTTGTATGCGGCATGGGCTGTCCGAACTAGCCCAATAGTGGACCGCCATGGGGGTCTTCAGCCCAATCCAGCTGGTCCGGAGACGACGTGGTGAGTACCCCCTAGTCCAGGACACCGTCAGTAGCCCCCTGAATCGGTCTCCAAGTTGGGGACGCTCCTCGATTCTTCCGAACTGTTCTTCATCTTCGGTCGTCGGTCTTGAAAACTGGTTCAACAAATCTTCTCATCTTCGATCTCGAGGATCACCGAAGTGCATCCGAAGAGTTTACACGTCAGGTATCCGAGGAGTCCCTTTAAGTTTCCGGCCTTTATCAATGCCCTGTTATTTTTACGCCACACCACGGGTTTGAAGTTGTTCCCGGGCGGCAGTGTCCTCTTGCATCCGAGCTCCAACGCCGGACCGCATTCGAGGTATCTTTTGCAGCCGAGCACCAACGCTGGATCGCTTCCGAGCTCCAACGCCGGAATGTATCCGAGCTCCAACGCCAGACTGTATCCGAAGAGTATTGTTATAGTCGAGTTCCAACGCCGAACTGCATCCAAGCTCCAGCGTCGGACTGTATCCGGGCTCCAACGCCGGACTATGTCCAAGCTCCAACGTCGGACTATGTCCGAGGTGTCATAGATCACCTTGGTTCAAGAAAGTGTTAGCCGAGCTTAATGCCGGAAATGCCCTCTAAGGAGCCAGCCACTTGCATCCGAGCTATATGCCGAACTGCTTCCGAGGCGGCTCAGCACCTCGGTCATGGGCTGATTGTTTGCGGATTTTATTTCTGATGTGTATAAATTTATTTGCTGACGAGATGTATTGCCAGTAGCCCTCAAGGTGTCTATCGGCCTAAAATCCGAGATGCACCTGAAGGAAAACATAAAACTGCTGATCCTGGTAGCCCCTGAGACCCAGGTCGTGAAATCGGCATGAGGATCACCTCCTAGCTCGGCAGCATACATAGGGATAGAAATGCAGTGTAATATATTAGAGGTAATAGTGATCGGCGGATGGGCCCCTGAGAGAGGGTCGTGAGAAGTCGTCGTGATATATCAGCTTGATGCCGGATAAGTCCCATATGGTACTTATTGTCGTCCGAAGACGCACTTGTCCATAGTTCGGTTATGCCGAACACCGAGCACTTTGAATTTTCTGCATTGAATAGGCAATGCAGTAGCCCCCGAGACACTGGTCAGGTGGCAACACCAGATTAGGGGATTGATGTGCCCCTTTAATATTTGTAAATAATGAGCACAAAGCCCAGTAGCCCCCGAGCCTTAATGCGGGCACGGGCAGCCGAATTAAGGATCGATATCCGTTTGACAGACAATTTTGTTGTGTTTAACACAAACTTCTCGGAAAGAGAATAAAGATCTCTTAAAAGAGTTTAGAGCTGGTCGAAATCCGAGCTCGCCAAGGTATGCCCCAAGGGGTTTAAAAGATGGATTGTGGTAAATGGAGTTTACTCGCAATTTTTATGTGTAATGATTCTATGTATCCAAGTACTTTTCATCATTAATGCTCAAATCCGCATTGTACAAAACTTTGTTGACCGACCATCGGCTTCAACCTCCTTGGCCAGTAGCTGGGGAGTGTTTGTCCTACTTTATAAAGCCGTTATAAGGGAAAAGTTTTACGGCAAACAAGGCAATCCGGTCATGCGGTTTTATAAACAAAGGTACACGGAGAGATATGTTATATTACGTTTTAACGTAAGAAACATCTTCCAAAGAAAATAGTCCCGCTATCGGTTCCTTTCTTTGGGTCGTCATGCTTATCATGATCATGAAAACTCACCTCCGGTCAATGTGGGAGGAAAATATTGAGGATTTAGTTCGGCGAAAGTTCCCGAACTCTATGGTATTAATGAACCAAAAAATTTACTTCCGTCGTTGCCAACCAATGTGATCCTTTAAGATTGCTAGCTTTCGGCTTCACCCAGTCTGAGGTACTAACTCGGATGACCCGGTAGTAACAATCACAGAGGTGCTCCCTTTACCGCCGAGCCCAACAATCGGGAACGTAGGGGTAAGCACAGGAGCCAGGCAACCTAGCTTGGCCAAAATCTTAAGTCAAATTGATGCATATGTATGGCTTTATAACGATGATTACGGAAGGCAGACTTTGTATATTAAATACAAACACCACTAATATGTTTATTTTGACTCCGTTGCGACCGTTTATCAGTTGAAGGTGGCCCATCGTCGGCTTCCGCCCCATTGTAGATGCTACGCAGGGTGTTTTCGCAATAACAAAACAACCCTAACCGACGTCTCGGTGCCCGAAGTCGGTTGTGTTAGCGGAAACGAGGCAATCAGATATGCGGGCTTTATAACTTTCACTTAGTCATAGGAGCTTTAAACTGGGGAAGCTAGATACGAGCCCCCGGTTAGTGTTCGGTGACAGCCGAGGTCAAGCCGTAAACACTTCGGCCAATATTATGAATGGCCCGTCATTTAACATAGTCATTGGATAGCTGACCAGTTTACGCTTATTGTGACAGTCAGTTTTCAGCTTTCTCCACTGAGGTGCTTAACCATGCGAGCTGGAACCACAATCGCAGTGGTTCTCCCTTTGCACACCTAGCGGAACAAAGCGGAACATAGGAGGCAAGCACAGGAGCCGGGCAACCCAACTATTGACCGAGGACACAATTCGAAACCGATGCATATATAGCAATATCCGAGAATGTTTTCACCGAATCTCTAAAGGTGTCCGGCATTGCACTGCGAGACTTATGCAGGAAACACACAAATAGTTTAAAAGTGCCATAGGCTTGGAAAACCCAACAATTTAGTAAAAACTTGACGTCCGAATTAGATCAATTGTTCGGTGCCAATCCGAAAATTGGTCTTAGAAAAAAAAAGGGGTGCTTCTATCCTGCATTAATATGACACATCCGATCTCAAGACGTCAAGTGGGTCAGCCCACGGCTGTAACCTCCTATCCCGAAGGCGGAATACTGCTTGTTAGGCCAGTTTAGCGAACTAAACTCGAACGGCTTTGAGAGAGAGACTAGGCTCCCCGGCTATTGACCACACACTCACATCGAAAAAAGGAGTGATAGAAAAAGATTTTGCAATGACCAAGAAGAAAACATTTATTATAAAATGGCTCATACTAATTTAAGAGCCCCCGAGTGACTTGGGCAAAAGAATTTTATGTATAATGACTGTATGTACGGAAGTACTTATATCATATATGTGTTCACCCGAACTTTAAACGCGTCTTAACCGACCGTCGGCTTCTCCCTGTTCGGTCAAGGACCAAAAAGTGTTATGTACTCCACCTATCGAGAATATCGACGGTGTTTCCGATAACCAAGCAATCGGGCCATAAGGCTATAACAGACAAAGTGCGCTCAGGGAACTTATGCTATATTACTGACGAAGTGTAAGAAGCATCTTCGAAGAAAATAGTACCTCCACCGATACCTTTCTTCGGTTGCTCATTGTTACTATGAGACTTGTGCAATAGATTTTTTGTACTCATGAGTTCCGTTGTGTGCCGACCATAATTGAAAACAATAAGAGCGCTAGCTTTCAGCTTCACCCAGTCTGAGGTCCGAGCTCGGATGACCCGATCGTGACAATCGCAGAGGTGCTCCCTTTACTCCCTAGCCGAACAATCAGGAACGTAGGGGTAAACACAGGAGCAAGGCAACCAGCTTGCGGAACACTTAAGTCAATATGGTGCATATTGTGGCGTAATACACGAACAAGGAACGAAGCCGTACAAGTATAATCATATGCAAGAGGAAAGGCTTCATAAAGGAAGCCCCCAAGTAAACGGGGTATTTGAATTTGTGTGTCACAAACAAAGTTTTGACAAGGAAGTTTTTCACATACAACTTTTTACCAAAAAGGTATAATGCTTGGTCGAACCGAACAAAATTTCAAACTGAAAGTTTTTGAGCATGAAAGCGACTTAGCTGGTTAATGTGCTCGGTGTCGATGCGCGGCCCGAGCTTACGGTGGGACAAGGTCCCAGGCCCCAAGCCGGTCCCGAGATGGCAGAGCGAAGAGCTCGGCACTCCGAAGTGGTGACATAGCACGGCCAATGCAGGCCCGCAGTGTGACGCCGAAGTCCCCGTCGTGGGTTAAGGAAGTGATGACGAAGCCCTCGGTCCAGCCGAGGTGACGTGGTACGTCGGTACGCAGAGGTGACAGCGCTGCCCGATCCGGATCCTTTATCTGTGCACAGAAAATAGTGCAAGCCGGAGATAATAGGAATAATAATAATTTTTAAAAAAATGTTGCAAGATTAAGAATTTATGCAAAGTGAGTAATAAAATACATATGGCCTGTGTGCCGAACACTCGATGAGGCAGAGCTCTCTCAACGATGCCGAAGTCCCCGAGGCAACCGAACACGTCGTTATGGCAACATGACCAACAAGGTGATCACGCGAGCCGATTTATGCCGATTGGGATGACGGCGTCGGCTTGCCGAAGAGACCATGTCACGTAGTCGAGGTCCATTACCGAACCACCATGTGACCGTCGTTAATGCGGCCACCATTTGATAGACCTGCGTACAGATGATGGAACAAACCAAAGTAATAATTCCTTGGGAAAAATAAACCCAAACAAGCAAAAATTACTAGGATAAATAGCACCTGATTTATTTGTGGTAGCAATCCGAAGAAAGGTGACTCCCAAAATTGGGACTCGATCCGCACACCCATTATCTGATGGGCTATAAAGCGATGGCATGGCGATGCTGGCAAAGGTTGGCTTGCCGAGACAAAGCCCTCGGTCCAGCTAACGTGACGAAGTTGGTCGGCTGGTGACGCCGAAGTCACCGGAGTATGTTGATGAAGAAATAGCCAAGTCCCCGGTCCAGCCGAGGTGACGGAGCAGGTCGGTGAGGAGACGTTGCAGCTGCCATGTCAGCCGAGGTGTTGAAGTAGGTCGGCGTGATGGACATCGGCTTGAAGAAGCAACAGTGCGGCCAAGCTGACGCAGGTCGTGACTTGTGACGCGGTCAATGCCGGCTTGATGAAGTGACCATGCGCCGATGCCGGTGTGCCCGCTCCGTGTAATCCGTGGGGCAGCGATGTTGGTGATGATTTACCCTTCGCGATGGCGAACTCTTGTTCGGCTTGCCGAGATGATGCTCGAAGAAGTTGAGCTCGGCTCAACAAAGCAGCGACGTGTCTAGCGCAGGTCGGCAGCCGTGGAGCAATATTGCCGGACTGGTTTGTGTCACGACCGGTTTTTCAATAAAATAATTATTGAGAGACCAATCCCTTTTACGGACCAGTAAGGAAGAATTCCATCTCACTGGTAGACAATATCTTGGTCACAGAAGAAAAATACCAGGAGTACTGAATATAATACAAGGTTGAGCGGAGACTGCCCAACAATTTATTACAAGCACGCCGATAAAACAAGACGGCGGATAGGGTGGCATACTACTAACTCACGATAATAACGGTGGTGGAAATATCACCGCGAAGCGAGTGATATGACCCCTGAAGACTACAGCTCTTCGAGCGCCGGAGTGAGGCTCGAGGAGACTTATTGCGGGTGGCGGAAGCGTATATAATACAAGTGACCAATATCCGGGATCGCGCAGGACTGACTGGGACACCTCTAGGCGTCGGACGCGCTATCAAACTCTTCATCCAAGAGATCGCCCTCGTCAACATCTGGCCAAATCAACAAGCCAGGTGAGTACTATGAAAGTACTCGCAAGACAGTTCGAACATAAGATATAACAAATGTAAACATGAAGCATATGAACAATTTATCCAGTGCGATCAGACATAGAGATAATAAATACTAGGTGCCAAGCGAGGGTCTGAATGACGCCTCGAGCGGAAACTGCAGAATAGTAATACTGGTGCCAAACGAGGGTCTGAATGACTCCTCGAGAGGAAACTGCGAGAAGGATAATGCTGGTGCCAAACGAGGGTCTGAATGACTCCTCGAGAGGAAAATGCAAGAATAATAATAATGCCACAGTCGGACGTCTGAGCGACATCACATAAAGGGCTTATAACAGAAAATAAAAGACGAACATGCCACAGTCGGACGTCTGAGCGACATCACATAAAGGGCTTATATTTAATGTAAGAAACAAAAACACGCCACAGTCGGACGTCTGCGCGATGTCACATAAAGGGCTTATATTGAAGCTCAATAATACAATAGTCCGGGAACATAAATTATCACAAGTACGAGACAAATACAAAGTTAGTCCATCCATAGGAATAATAATTTAACTGGATTTACCACTTGAGCTTGTTCACCGGGGACATTTTTCTCACGCGGATAGATATGGATATACTGATTTCACTCCTTGATCATGGATACGATGATTTGGAAGGAATTGACTCTGCAGAGTTTGTACTTAACCACAGCCAACGGATTTCAGTAGTCACGGGGACTAGTTCCGTCTATGGTGTTTTGGAAGAAACACGTCTAACCAGTACACACCCAATTCAACCTTCCGAAGCCAGGGATCACCCTCGGCAACGATCAAGAAAAACCTTGAGACGGGGAGGCTACAACCTCGCGTAGCATGGGATCAAATTTCTATACGCGCGCTCTAAGGGGGTGCCCCCCCTCTCGGTCCCAACCGGAAACACCCATGCCCCCTGACCGGATGACTGGCTTTAATCCTGGGCCAAGGTACCATCATCCCGGCCTCTCTGTTTGGTGTGTACACGGAAAGAGATTACCAACTTACTAAACCGCATCCTGGCAAATGAAACATGTGGTAGCACGGAAAGGGGAAAGGACGATAACGTGACTCCGTCCACGTTAACGTCAGAAATAGTCGGATGACGCAAGGCTGGTATGCTACAACAGTACCACCTTGCTGCCCTTCATGTCACCACATGATTTGGCCATCTCTCATCAGAGATCATCGCAACTATGTAACATGCAGGGGAAAAGAACGATAACGTGACTCCGTCCACGTTAACGTCGGAGAAAGTCGGATGACGCAAGGCTGGTATGCTACAACAGTACCACCTTGCTGCCCTTCATGTCACCACATGATTTGGCCATCTCTCATCAGAGATCATCGCAACTTTGGAACACGCGGGTAGTTGCCTTACAAGCAACGAGGTATTTACCGACACTCATATGCCACGCACAAAACTTTCAAGCAAACATGCAAACACCTGTCATATCAAATGTTCAAAACATGCTTGCCTGGTTCGGAGAAGTCGGAGTCTAGCTCGGCGAAGTTCGCGGCTCCGTCACCTCTTCCGGAACCTACGGCAATCACGAAAACAGGCACTAACGTGAAAACCAACGCGTGCATAGAAACTTCTCCAAATATTTTTCAAATAAATCCCATAAAAACTAGACAAAATTTGAAGATTGTTAGAAAAAGAATCACTCAAAAATCCCTTTTTATTAAAAAGTTATAAAGGTTTCTGTCCAGGGACTTATCTGTAATGAAACAGAAAAGTTCCAGGGTTTAAACTGAGAAACCAGAAAATGCTTCGGAAAGAAATGCGCTAGCTAAAGGAAGAAAACGTATTTTGCCCGAAGGCGCCAACAGAAAACGATTCGCGAAAGAATAGAACAGAGGCTGACATGCGGGGTCCACATGTCAGGTTTGAAAAGCTCGCCGGCGCCCGAAGACTGCGGTGGACGCCGGCGTCGAACCACGGCGAGTTAGGAGGATCGGAGGGTACCAAGAGCTTCAGCATCTTCTTCCGCGTCGGTGGGTGGTGGACTCGACCAACGGGGAGCACCACGTCGACGGCGACACTATCTCCGGCGGACGGCGGCTCGGGTGATGATGGGGAACTCCGGTGGAGGGCTGCAAACTTCGAATTGAAGCGCGGGTCAGAAGGAGAGGTGCATAGTGAAGCTACTGGCAAGAGAAGGGAGGCGGAGGTGCACACACGGGGGCGAATCGAGCTGGATCCCGTGGCGGGTCGCGGCAGCCGGAGTCGAGGAAGGAGACCTGCTCGGGGATCTTCCAGTGGCTAGGCGTGCTCTAGGTGGAGTGCAGGGATGGTGGGTGCTCCAGTTGAAGCTCGGGGCCTCTATTTATAGGCGGATCGACGGGGTGGCCGTGAACGGAGAATCTCCAGCGAGCGATTACGGCGTTGCAGTGGATTGGTAGGAGGTTTGAGTGGCCAGGCGGTATCAGTGGAGGTTATTGGTGTCATTCCACAGCTAAACGGAGTTGGTCTTGGCATAATGGCGTCGGTCCACGGTGAGATGGCCGCACGGGCTCGACGGCGGCAGAGAGCGCGCTCCGCGCCCTGCGGTTCACGACGAGAGCGGCAGCGCGTTCGGGGGAGTGGAAGGCCACGCGGCGAGCTCCGGTGGCTTGGGCGGCGCTGGGTGGCGCCGTCAGCGCCGTGGCTCCCGCTGGCGGCCGCAAAGCCGCCGCTGGCGTCGGTCACGGGGCGGCGCACCATCTGCTGCTCGTCGCCGACGTCCGCAAGGTGCCAGGCGTTCGTGCGGTGCAGGAACAAGGGGGAGGGGACGAGGAGCAAGGCGACACAGTGGCACTGGCGAGATCGACAACCATCTCTGAAGAAAACGACAGTAAGCCACTGAACTGTTCTCTGAACTTTCTGAACATGATTTTGACAATGCACTGCAGGTGTTCGACAGAAAGATTTGGCTATGAGATAAATTTTTCTGGGGCTGTAACTTGGTGAAGTGACCACTCAATGCACCCAGAGGCTGCCTGATTTTACTTGGAATTTTTGGAAAAGGATTTGAATGAATTTCACCAAATTTGACAAATCTGGTCCAAACTTGCAGCAAGTATAGTTTGAAAATTTTGAACTGAAGACCAGTGGATCTTCATGGATCTTGGTTGAGGGTTCAAAGGACTAGGAGGGGAAAAAGGTTTGGGGGCAAAAATCAAGACAGAAATTGGAGTTCCTTTGTAAATCACCAATGGCTAGAATAGAAGACAGAAAATTATTTGAATGAGATTTAAATGGAAAATGAACATAGGGGAGGTTCAACTTGCTGGATTAGATGCCAATCATGATCCAAAGATGAGGGGAGGGTTAGGAGAGAGGGTTTGCACTAAGGCCATGGCAAGAACGAATTGTTGAAAGTGGCAAAGGGTTATTCCAAAAGCCATAGTGCAAATTTCAAAGAGATTATCAAAAGGCATTTTCCCAAGTGAAAAGTATTTTGTCTTGAGTCCAAATGAAAAGCAAGAACCTCCAAGACCAAAGACAGTTCTTGGGTAAATCCAAATAAAACTTTTGCCATAAATTTTTTTTTGAAAGGGAGAGTTCTTTTGAAGAAAAACTTAAATCACCTCCCTCAAGTCAAATAAAAATCTTTTGAAAAATCCAATTAAAAACTTGGGTGTCACAACACCTACCCCCTTAGGAAAAATCTCGTCCTCGAGATTTCTGCTGATCCTCAATTAGATATGGATACTCCGCTCGGAGAAAATCTTCCCTTTCCCATGTAGCTTCATCCTCAGTATGGTTGCTCCACTGAACTCTGAAAAACTTTGCCGTTTTCTGACGGGTCCTCCGTTCAGACTCTTCCAATATTTTTACTGGCCTCTCTCTGTAGGTTAGATCTGGTTGCATATCAATGTTCTCATGAGGTACATGCTTATCCGGGTTACTCACACATTTCCTCAACTGTGAGACGTGAAATACGTCATGGACGTCTGACAGTTCCTTGGGTAGGTCTAGTTGGTAGGCCACCGTGCCTCTTCGTGCCTTTACACAAAATGGCCCAATAAATCTTGGGGCTAGCTTCCCCTTAATTTTGAACCGTTGTAGACCCCTCATAGGAGATACTCGGAGGTATACGGAATCACCGGGTTCAAAGCTGACCTCACGATGCTTCTGATCATAGTAGCTCTTTTGTCGGCTCTGTGCTGTCTTGAGTCTGTCCCTGATTTGTTTAACTTTCTCCTCTGCCTCTTTAAGCATGTCTGGGCCGAAGATACGGCTGTCACTTGTTTCTGACCAATTCAGTGGGGTACGGCACCTTCGTCCGTACAATGCTTCAAAGGGTGCCATTTGCAGGCTGGCTTGGTAACTGTTGTTGTAAGCAAATTCGGCATACGGCAAACTCTCTTCCCAACTGGAGCCATAGGTGAGCACACAGGCTCTTAGCATATCCTCTAGGATTTGATTTACACGTTCCGTTTGTCCATCAGTCTGAGGGTGGTATGCTGTACTGAAAGCTAGTTGCGTGCCCAGGGCTTGTTGTAGGTGATCCCAAAATTTGGAGACGAATTGGGTGCCTCGGTCTGATATTATAGTCTTTGGGACTCCGTGCAAGCAAACTATACGGGAGAGATAAAGTTTGGCCAGTCTTTGTGTGGAGTAGGTAGTCTTCACGGGAATGAAATGAGCAACCTTGGTTAGTTGGTCTGTGATGACCCATATGGCGTCATTCCCGCGTTGTGATCGGGGTAATCCGACAATGAAGTCCATTCCTATTTCATCCCATTTCCACTCCGGTATCCTGTTTGGCTGGAGTAGCCCTGCTGGCTTTTGATGCTCGGCCTTGATGCGCTGACATGAATCGCAACAAGCAATAAATGTGGCTATATCTCTTTTCATACCGTGCCACCAAAATCTTTCCTGAATGTCCTTGTACATTTTGGTTCCTCCAGGATGGATCAAGTATGGACCGGTGTGGCTTTCGGTTAAGATTTGTTGCTTGAGTTCCTCGATGTTAGGTACACAAAGTCTGTCTCCGTACCATAGTGTCCCTTCTTTATGCCTTCGATGCTGGGATGTCCCTGTTGATCCTTCTTAATTTGTTCCACCAGGGTGGGTTGTATCTCTAGATTTGATACGGTCCCCTCAGAGACTAACACCATGTTGAGCCTAGCGAACTCTTGCTGAAACTCAGGCCTCAAGTTTTGCGGACCGTCATTGTCCGGGCTGGGGTTTCGACTAAGGGCATCGGCCACTACATTTGCTTTCCCTGGATGGTAGTGAATACCGACATCATAGTCCTTGACCAGTTCCAACCAGCGTCGTTGGTGTAAATTTAGCTCCGGCTCGGTGAAGATATATTTGAGGCTCTTATGGTCCGTGTATATTTCACAGCGATTCCCCAACAGAAAGTGCCTCCACTCCTTGAGTGCATGTATAACTGCTGCTAGCTCCAAGTCATGTGTTGGGTAATTTTCCTCATGTTTTCGCAGCTGCCGTGAGGCATATGCGACTACTTTGCCATCCTGCATTAGTACACATCCGAGACCTTTTCGGGATGCGTCACAATACACTTCAAAACTCTTGTGAATGTCTGGCACAGTTAATACCGGTGCGGTTGTCAGCTTCTTCTTTAGTTCTTGGAAGCTCTGCTCGCATGCTTCCGTCCATACAAATTTCTTGTCCTTCTTGAGCAACTGTGTCATAGGTTTTGCCACAGTGGAGAATCCTTCAATAAATCTTCTGTAATATCCAGCCATTCCTAGGAAACTCCGCACATCAGTAACGTTGGCGGGTGGCTTCCAGTCAAGTATGGCTTTGACTTTTTCTGGGTCTACGGCCACACCTTCTAGGTTCAGTATATGGCCTAAGAAACCAACTTGTCTTAGCCAAAATTCGCACTTGCTAAATTTGGCGTACAACTGATGTTTCCTCAATTCTCCCAAAACAATTCTGAGGTGCTCAGCATGCTCTTCTGGTGTCCTTGAGTAAACCAGAATATCGTCAATGAATACCACAACAAATTTGTCCATGAATTTCATGAACACTTTGTTCATGAGGTGGACGAAATATGCGGGGGCGTTCGTTAGTCCAAAAGGCATCACTGTTAACTCGTATAACCCATATCTGGAAGTGAATGCTGTCTTGGGGATATCTTCTGTCCGTACTTTCAATTGGTGATATCCCGATCTCAAATCAATCTTTGAGAATACCTTGGCTTGTGCGAGCTGGTCAAACAAATCATTTATCTGTGGCATCGGATATTTGTTTTTGATGGTGACCATATTGAGGGCTCGATAGTCTATACATAGTCTCAGTGTCCCATCCTTTTTCTTTGCGAACAACACGGGCGAACCCCAAGGTGAGGAGCTGGCTCGAATAAATCCTTTGTCCAATAATTCTTTTATCTGCTCCTTCAACTCTACCAATTCTGAGGGTGCCATTCTATAAGGCTTCTTATAGATGGGAGCGGTGCTAGGTGCTAGTTCGATGCTGAATTCTATCTCTCGGTCTGGTGGCATGCCTGGTAGTTCTTCAGGGAACACATCAGGAAATTCGCATACCACTGGAACCTTTCTCAGTTCTGCAATGTCCATTTTGTTCAGTTTTGGTTGCTGTGATCGTGACCTTTCTTGAGCGGAAACTCTTATTGTCTTGCCGTGATGGTGAGTGAGAATCACTGTCCGATTGAAACAGTCGATGAATCCTTTGTTGGTGGTCAACCAGTCCATCCCGAAAATGACATCCAGTCCTTTACTCTCCAACACGATGAGATTTGCTTCGAATTGTAGTCCGTTGAACTCAATGACCACTCCTCGGCAGTAACCCTGAGCGATTTGCTTATTTCCGGGGGACTTGATGATCATAGATTTTTCCAAGGGAAGTATCGGAAAACCATGTTGCAAAACAAAACTATTCGAAACGAACGAATGGGAAGCTCCAGAATCAAACAAAACCATGGCAGGTACTGTGTTGACAGGGAACGTACCGAGCACGATGTCTGGGGCATTCTGCGCCTCTTCCCTGGTCACATGGTTCAAGTGACCCTTCCTGTGGTTGTTGTTGGGGTTGAAATTGTTGCGCTTGGGGGCTGGATTGTTTCCACCATTGCTTGGCTTGGGTGCCGAGTTCTTTGGCTTTGGGCACTGTTTAGCATAATGCCCTTCCTGACCACAAGTATAGCAGGTGACCCCTGGACGGTATGTGTACTCCTTGTCCCTGGCATGAAACTGTCCGACGGGCCTTGGTTCAGTAGTCGTGGATCTCCTTGTGTCTGTCAGTGGAACCTCAGTCCTGCTTCGGTGGTTGCGAGCAAGAGTCGTCTTGTCCCTCTTTCGCTTACGGATATCTTCCAGACTACGGCGCTCATTCTCCAAGGTAATGGCCTTGTCCACCAGAGTCTTAAAATCCGGAAAGGTGTGTAGAATCAGTTGGCATCTTAGTGCTGGTGCCAGGCCGTCCAGGAATTTTTCCATCTTCTTACTTTCTGTCATGTGCTCGTCGTAGGCATAACGAGACAGCTGGGTAAACTGACCATTGTATTCTGTTACTGACATGCCTCTCTGCTTAAGGTCATCAAACTCCCTCTTCTTGATCTTTAGGATGCTCCTGGGGATGTGTGCCCCACGGAAGCCTTCCTTGAACTCTTCCCAGGTGATGTTGTGTTCACGGGGGTGCATGTGTAGGAAATTTTCCCACCATGCTAGAGCTGCTCCAGTAAGGTAGTGTGGTGCATAAAGCACCTTCTCATGATCTGAACACTGAGCAATGATCAGCTTCCTTTCAATGTCACGAAGCCAATCATCAGCTTCCAGCGGCCTATCGGTGTGAGCAAAAGTTGAGGGGCGAGTCTTCTGTAACTCAGATCACTTGGAATGTGGTTGATAGGGCTCACGGTGGTTTCCCATATTGATGACATGGTTCATCATCTCTTAGTGCTGTTGCTGGCTTTGCTCGAAGAGACGGCATACTTGAGACAGGGCTGCTTCGCTGTCTTGTTGACTGGACTGACCCTGAGTGAAATTGTTGCTAGTCTGTGTCCCGTAAACCTCTTCTGGCTGATTGGGCATGGAGCGAGTCCACGGGCGAGACATATTTCCAGTCTGGGGTATTATTGTGCAAAACCCATGAGAAAAACTGTGTAGCACAAGGAAAGTTTTGCAAAGGCAACAATTTAAAAGATCTCAAGGTTTTCAAGGAAAAATAAAAGCGGTTCGCATGGGGAAAAGTCTGCTTAACACAAATCTTACACGCGAAAAACAAACACATGATACAGCACTCAGGATGTGCGTACACATTCCTGACATGTTATTTAGACTAGCGTACTACTCCGGAAGGCAGCAAACACACCAATACAAACTAGCGTACAGATAAAACAGAACATCATACAAACAGACATAACGCGCGGTTACTCGGCGCTCTCAGTCGGAGATGGTGAAGATTTCCTTTCCCTTGCCGATGGCAAGACTCAGCGGTCCAGGAGAATCAACCTCCACCTCCTCTCTAGCTGGCTCCTGGCGCGTGACGCTGCGCTGCGGTGATGGTGCGGGAGCAACGGGCGGCAGAGCGGGTGCGGCAGGCGGTGCGGCTCTGACTGGAGTAGGAGCGATGACTCGGTCGAACTCCTCAGTGGTAGGCAGACGGCGAGCAGTGGCCAAAACGGCCGGTGCATACGAGGCTGAAGACGAGACGAATGTCAGAGGCGGCGATGTGTGGAGAAGCTCCTTCCTGCTGGCAGGACCGCCCCGGACTAAGTCCATGCGGGCAGCGACAAGATCGTCCACGAGGTTGTCGAAAGACTCCTCCAGAGCCTTGAGATACTCCACAACCATCTCGATGGCTTCATCTCGCTCTCCCCGATGGCAGGCGAATGCATAGTGACTGGTGTATGGCACATGGCATGGGAGGTAGCGGTACCGACGAGTCTTCATCGTAGGAAGGATGTCCCGAAGGCGAGTTATCGCCTCACGGGCAGCCATCTACATGGCATGCCTCTCCGTAGGCATGGCCCTTCCCACAAAACGGAAGTGTCGAGCAGCAGAACGTCCTCCCTTGAATTGCACCACAGCTTGGTGCATAGACACGTCGTCACTGAGCTTGTGCTGATAGAGTGTGAACTCCGGGCGAGCTGCTGGCCCGATCGCGAGCTTGGTGATGGAGACGAGGAGCTTGACAAACCCCTCGGGTACGTTCGTGAACACTCGATTCTCACAGCTGCTGCCAGCCATCTACAAAAGTAGGCAAAAATTCTGAGTAGTCATGTCATAAATTTATGATGACCAACAGAAAATAGCTACAATTGCAAAATGCCGAAAAAGCGCAAAAGACGCTAATAACCGATTAGCGATCGCACCTAGTGGCTTCCTACAGTCAGCCTGGCTCTGATACCAAGCTTGTCACGACCGATTTTTCAATAAAATAATTATTGAGAGACCAATCCCTTTTACGGACCAGTAAGGAAGAATTCCTTCTCACTGGTAGACAATATCTTGGTCACAGAAGAAAAATACCAGGAGTACTGAATATAATACAAGGTTGAGCGGAGACTGCCCAACAATTTATTACAAGCACGCTGATAAAACAAGACGGCGGATAGGGTGGCATACTACTAACTCACGATAATAACGGTGGTGGAAATATCACCGCGAAGCGAGTGATATGACTCCTGAAGACTACAGCTCTTCGAGCGTCGGAGTGAGGCTCGAGGAGACTTATTGCGGGTGGCGGAAGCGTATATAATACAAGTGACCAATATCCGGGATCGCGCAGGACTGACTGGGACTCCTCTAGGCGTCGGACGCGCTATCAAACTCTTCAGCCAAGAGATCGCCCTCGTCAACATCTGGCCAAATCAACAAGCCAGGTGAGTACTATGAAAGTACTCGCAAGACAGTTCGGACATAAGATATAACAAATGTAAACATGAAGCATATGAACAATTTATCCAGTGCGATCAGACATAGAGATAATAAATACCGGGTGCCAAGCGAGGGTCTGAATGACGCCTCGAGCGGAAACTGCAGAATAGTAATACTGGTGCCAAACAAGGGTCTGAATGACTCCTCGAGAGGAAACTGCGAGAAGGATAATGCTGGTGCCAAACGAGGGTCTGAATGACTCCTCGAGAGGAAAATGCAAGAATAATAATAATGCCACAGTCGGACGTCTGAGCGACATCACATAAAGGGCTTATAACAGAAAATAAAAGACGAACATGCCACAGTCGGACGTCTGAGCGACATCACATAAAGGGCTTATATTTAATGTAAGAAACAAAAACACGCCACAGTTTGACGTCTGCGCGACGTCACATAAAGGGCTTATATTGAAGCTCAATAATACAATAGTCCGGGAACATAAATTATCACAAGTACGAGACAAATACAAAGTTAGTCCATCCACATGAATAATAATTTAACTGGATTTACCACTTGAGCTTGTTCACCGGGGACATGTTTCTCACGCGGATAGATATGGATATACTGATTTCACTACTTGATCATGGATACGATGAGTTATAAGAAATTGACTCTGCAGAGTTTGTACTTAACCACAGCCAACGGATTTCAGTAGTCACGGGGACTAGTTCCGTCTACGGTGTTTTGGAAGAAACACGTCTAACCAGTACACACCCAATTCAACCTTCCGAAGCCAGGGATCACCCTCGGCAACGATCAAGAAAAACCTTGAGACGGGGAGGCTACAACCTCGCGTAGCATGGGATCAAATTTCTATACGCGCGCTCTAAGGGGGTGCCCCCCTCTCGGTCCCAACCGGAAACACCCATGCCCCCTGACCGGATGACTGGCTTTAATCCTGGGCCAAGGTACCATCATCCCGGCCTCTCTGTTTGGTGTGTACACGGAAAGAGGTTACCAACTTACTAAACCGCATCCTGGCAAATGAAACATGTGGTAGCACGGAAAGGGGAAAGGACGATAACGTGACTCCGTCCACGTTAACGTCAGAAATAGTCGGATGACGCAAGGCTGGTATGCTACAACAGTACCACCTTGCTGCCCTTCATGTCACCACATGATTTGGCCATCTCTCATCAGAGATCATCGCAACTATGTAAGATGCAGGGGAAAAGAACGATAACGTGACTCCGTCCACGTTAACGTCGGAGAAAGTCGGATGATGCAAGGCTGGTATGCTACAACAGTACCACCTTGCTGCCCTTCATGTCACCACATGATTTGGCCATCTCTCATCAGAGATCATCGCAACTTTGGAACACGCGGGTAGTTGCCTTACAAGCAACGAGGTATTTACCGACACTCATATGCCAGGCACAAAACTTTCAAGCAAACATTCAAACACCTGTCATATCAAATGTTCAAAACATGCTTGCCTGGTTCGGAGAAGTCGGAGTCTAGCTCGACAAAGTTCGCGGCTCCGTCACCTCTTCCGGAACCTACGGCAATCACGAAAACGGGCACTAACGTGAAAACCAACGCGTGCACAGAAACTTCTCCAAATATTTTTCAAATAAATCCCATCAAAAACTAGACAAAATTTGAAGATTGTCAGAAAAAGAATCACTCAAAAATCCCTTTTTATTAAAAAGTTATAAAGGTTTCTGTCCAGGGACTTATCTGTAATGAAACAGAAAAGTTCCAATGTTTAAACTGAGAAACCAGAAAACGCTTCAGAAAGAAATGCGCTAGCTAAAGGAAGAAAACGTATTTTGCCCGAAGGCGCCAACAGAAAACGGTTCGCGAAAGAATAGAACAGAGGCTGACATGCGGGGTCCACATGTCAGGTTTGAAAAGCTCGCCGGCGCCCGAAGACTGCGGTGGACGCCGGCGTCGAACCACGGCGAGTTAGGAGGATCGGAGGGTACCAAGAGCTTCAGCGTCTTCTTCCGCGTTGGTGGGTGGTGGACTCGACCAACGGGGAGCACCACGTCGACGGCGACACTATCTCCGGCGGACGGCGGCTCGGGTGATGATGGGGAACTCCGGTGGAGGGCTGCAAACTTCGAATTGAAGCGCGGGTCAGAAGGAGAGGTGCATAGTGAAGCTACTGGCAAGAGAAGGGAGGCGGAGGTGCACACACGGGGGCGAATCGAGCTGGATCCCGTGGCGGGTCGCGGCGGCCGGAGTCGAGGAAGGAGACCTCCTCGGGGCTCTTCCAGTGGCTAGGCGTGCTCTAAGTGGAGTGCAGGGATGGTGGGTGCTCGAGTTGAAGCTCGGGGCCTCTATTTATAGGCGGATCGACGGGGTGGCCGTGAACGGAGAATCTCCGGCGAGCGATTACGGCGATGCAGTGGATTGGCAGGAGGTTTGAGTGGCCAGGCAGTATTAGTGGAGGTTACTGGTGTCATTCCATAGCTAAACGGAGTTGGTCTTGGCGTAATGGCGTCGGTCCATGGTGAGATGGCCGCACGGGCTCGACGGCGGCAGAGAGCGCGCTCCGCGCCCTGCGGTTCACGACGAGAGCGGCAACGTGTTCGGGGGAGTGGAAGGCCACGCGGCGAGCTCCGGTGGCTTGGGCGGCGCTGGGTGGCGCCGTCAGCGCCGTGCCTCGCGCTGGCGGCTGCAAAGCCGCCGCTGGCGTCGGTCACGGGGCGGCGCACCTTCTGCTGCTCGTCGCCGACGTCCGCAAGGTGCCAGGCGTTCGTGCGGTGCAGGAACAAGGGGGAGGGGACGAGGAGCAAGGCGACACAGTGGCACTGGCGAGATCGACAACCATCTCTGAAGAAAACAACAGTAAGCCACTAAACTGTTCTCTGAACTTTCTGAACCTGATTTTGACAATGCACTGCAGGTGTTCGACAGAAAGATTTAGCTAGAGATAAATTTTTCTGGGGCTGTAACTTGGTGAAGTGACCACTCAATGCACCCAGAGGCTGCCTGATTTTACTTGGAATTTTTGGAAAAGGATTTGAATGAATTTCACCAAATTTGACAAATCTGGTCCAAACTTGCAGCAAGTGTAGTTTGAAAAATTTGAACTGAAGACTAGTGGATCTTCATGGATCTTGGTTGAGGGTTCGAAGGACTAGGAGGGGAAAAGGTTTGGGGGCAAAAATCAAGACAGAAATTGGAGTTCCTTTGTAAATCACCAATGGCTAGAATAGAAGACAGAAATTTATTTGAATGAGATTTAAATGGAAAATGAACATAGGGGAGGTTCAACTTGCTGGATTAGATGCCAATCATGATCCAAAGATGAGGGGAGGGTTAGGAGAGAGGGTTTGCACTAAGGCCATGGCAAGAAGGAATTGTTGAAAGTGGCAAAGGGTTATTCCAAAAGCCATAGTGCAAATTTCAAAGAGATTATCAAAAGGCATTTTCCCAAGTGAAAAGTATTTTGTCTTGAGTCCAAATGAAAAGCAAGAACCTCCAAGACCCAAGACAGTTCTTGGGTGAATCCAAATAAAACTTTTTCCATAAAAAAAAATTTGAAAGGGAGAGTTCTTTTGAAGAAAAACTTAAATCACCTCCCTCAAGTCAAATAAAAATCTTTTGAAAAATCCAATTAAAAACTTGGGTGTCACAGTTTGACACCAGCGTGATGGTGAAGATTACCTCGGAGGAGGCTTAAAATTTTATGGCTACGTGTTTAAAAACAACGCACAATACCATAAAAAAAATTCCTTCAAAAGGGTTGTCCGATATTCCGTTCATGAAGAAACATGAACTCGGGCCGGATTCGTATTCACGCGGAAAACAGATCCGAAAATTGGTCCACTCATCGGAAGGTTCTTGGAGTTTGAACCGTTGGATCGAGCTGAAATTTGGACGGGTGGTGATATGGGAATTCCGTAGCAGATGAAGGATTGGATCTTCCAAAGGACCTCCGAGCTGGGCTTTGGAGACCATGCCCTAAACTCGTCCAGATTCCCGTCCAGATTTGACAGGGCTCCGGTATATCGTAGATTGCCAGAGATTCCTCCATCGGAACTCGATGAAATTTGGCATGGTTGTTGTACACTTAATTCTGCACAATTCCACCGAAGGAATCGTCAAAGCGATGCTCGAGGAGGTGGTGGCAGCAGATACAAGTTTGCCTTTCGGAAAAAACAGCACGGTCGCCCGAGGGCAATGTTGACGTTGAGCCCCCGAGCTCCATGGATGATTCTTCCATGATCATGATAGAGATTGGAGTTGATGTTGACGAAGGCCCTCGTCCGAACATGATGATCGGAGATAGGGCACAGTCCTTGGTTAAGCCAAGGTGGCCAGTCGAGCCGGCGACAAAAGATGCCGACATCGACCATAAAGCTCGGCTCCGATGCGTGGATCGCGCCGGAGACGACCCGAATTCCCATCGCCCCGTGGTGACCGCCAGCAGGCTCTCAATGAAAGCACCAATGTCGGTTCAATATCCGGCGTATCTCGTAGTAGGGGTCCTAAGCTAGGCGTCTGGGAGCGATGGTAACATGGACACCGGGTTTTACCCAGCTTCGGGCTCTCTTGATGAGATAATACCCTACATGCTGCTTTTGATTGTATTCATATGGGTGTTGTACAGAGTATATGTATCTACCACGAGATTGTAGTAATGAATATGAGATTGTCTATTAACTACCCTGGCCTCGGTTTATATATGCACCATAGGCCTAGGGTTTAGAGGAGTCCTTGTCTTGGGCGCCAAGTCTTGTAGAATCCTCCTTGTATGCGGCATGGGCTGTCCGAACTGGCCCAATAGTGAACCGCCATGGGGGTCCTCGGCCCGATCCAGCTGGTCGGGACACGACGTGCTGAGTACCCCCTAGTCCAGGATACCGTCAGCCATCCCTCCACTCACCCACACCCCCTGTTATTCTGCGGCGACGGCAGCCTCGCACCGCAGCCGAACCAGTGAACCCTCATGCTCCTCTCCGCATGGGCATCCACTGCCGCGTCTTCCCCGACTCCGCGTCGTCCCCTTCCTAGGCCTCGCTGTCGTCCACCGCCTTGGTGCTCTCGGCGCGGCATGGTCAATGTGGTCAACGACCGACTTCCATCGGAAGAGTACTGTACGTGGAGAGGCTGATAGCTGGGTCCACGGCCGCAGCTGGGTCCACAGCCACAACCCAGTTTTTTGTCATTTGCCAAGTAAGTCGCTTTGTCAGGCCTTTTGGGCTGCAAATCTTTCAAGACGAGGAGAGCTTCATTCGGCTGGCCGAGAAAATGGCCTATCAGTAATGAGAAATGGGCTGTACATTTTTAAAACACATCAAACCGACAATTAGTTTCAAATTTGTTTTTTTCATTTCGACATTTTAAATTGCATTGATTTTTATGCGTGGACAATTTGTTGGATTTTATGTTGATATACATTTATTTTTAGAATCACTTTGAATGTGACTCGAAATTTCGGGATTAAAAACAGTTCGGACCGCACCGAAATATGCAAAATTTCGTTTAATTTCTTAACCGTGGCCACAATATGGGCTGTAATGCTAACAAAAAGAATATGGGCTGTAATGCTAACAAAAAGAATATGGGCTCCAAAAAAACCTTAAGAATTAGAAAATGGGCTGTAAATTATTAGAAATAATGGCAGATGGGATGTATGCTGTTTTCCACAAATTTGAGGCTTTCCTAAAAAAGGTTGACGCACAAGCAGTGACTGTTGGATTTTCATCCAACGGCCGTCGTGCTTCTTCAATCGCTGTTGTTCCTGCTCCAGCCGCTCAAACAAGCGCCGGCGGGACTGCCTACTCTCCTCCCTGCGGCCGGTTGTGCTGTCGCGCAGGCCTCACCGCCCCACCGTACTCCCATCGCTGGCCTAGCCATCCCTCTACTCACCCACACCTGCTGTTATTCTCCGGCGACGGCAGACGAACCAGTAAACCCTCGTACAGTCGTACTCCCCTCCGCGTGGGAAACAACCGCCGAGTCTTTCCTAACTGTGTCGTTCCCTTCCTAGGCCTCGCCGTCGTCCACCGCCCTGGTGCTCTCGGCGCGGCGTGGTCAATGTGGTCAACAACCGACATGCATCTGAAGTGGACTGTACGTGGAGAGGCCGACAGCTGGGTCCACGGCCGCACGCAAGGAAATGCCTCCTTATTACGCGCAAAATAATGATTCCTCCACCTGACATCTGGGACCCACCGGAAGGGCCTCTGTATTTCGCGAAAAAAACATTACCGCCACTCACAGCTTGGACCCACCAGCTATATCTTCGCACGCAAGGAAGTGCCTCCTTATTACGCACAAAAAATGAAATACTCCCCCTGCTATCTGGGACCCAGTATAGTGGCAGGCTGACTTGTGGGCCTACTAAGTTGACGGGGACGGAGGGCTTTGTCAACTTAGTCAATATGCACGATTCTAGCTCCAGTGACCGTACGATGTCCATCCAACGGCCGTAGTGCTTCTTCAACCTCTGGTATTCTTGCTCCAGCCGCCCAAAGCGCCGGTCGTGCCGCATGCTCCTGCCTCCCGTGGCAGGCTGTGCTGCCGCGGAGGCCTCACCGCCCCCTACTATTCCCACCGCTGGACAGGCCCTGCGGCGACGGCAGCCTCACACCGCAGCCGAACCAGTGAACCCTCGTACTCCTCTCCGCGCGGGCTTCCACTGCCGCGTCTTCCCCGGCTCCGCGTCGTCCCCTTCCTAGGCCTCGCCCTGGTGCTCTCGGCGCGGCGTGGTCAACGTGGTAAAGGAATGACTTCCATCGGAAGAGTACTGTACGTGGAGAGGCTGACAGCTGGGTCCACGACTGCAGCAAGGAAGTGCCTCCTTATTACGTGCAAAATAATTATTCCTGCACGTGACAGCGGGGACCCACCGGACGGGCCACCATATTTCACGAAAAAAATGCTTCCCCCTGACTGCTGGGACCCACCAGCTACATCTTCGCACGCAAGGAAGTGCGTCCGGGCAAAGAAAAAACGATTCGCCCCCCTGACTGCTGGGACCCACCAGCTACATCTTCGCAGGCAAGGAAGTGCCTGACAGTCGGGACCCACCTGGTCGAAGCGTACGTAGCGTTGTCATTCTGGTCGCGAACGTGTACATACATATTGGTCGATGTAGAGGCGCGCACGTGTCGTAGTAGAGGCGCGCACGTAGCATGTACACGTACGTACAGCGGCCAGTGTGCAAGAAAGAAAATACGGCCACGTACGTACATACGGGCAGGGTCTCGAACGCCTACTCGCGCATACGTACGGCCAGGTCTCGTGTACATGGCTGGGTCGGAACGGAGAAACTGCGTCGTCGTCGTGTTCATCGGGAGGCAACGGAATGCGTCGTGTTCATCGGGAGGCAACGGAACGCGTGGGATCCAACCGGCTTGGACGGAACAGCCGATGGAAACGATGCCTGGCGTACCGCAGAACGGAGGAAATGGCCTTGTGTTCGATCGGCCATGTTCGAAACGGGATCCTGTTCATCGGGAGGGGTCTAGCGTACCGCAAAACGGAGGAAACGGACCTCCTACGGTCGAAACGGGGGTCCTGTTGATCGGGAGGGGTGTGGCGTACCGCAAAATGGAGGAAACAGACTTGTGTTGGAGCGCTACGGTCGAAACGGGGGTCCTGTTCATCGGGAGGGATGTGGCGTACCGCAAAACGGGAGTCCACGGGATACTGTTCATCTCCACCGTCGACCCCCTCCAGCCTCCACAGGCTACTGTTCATCCACCGTCGACCTCCTCCAGCCTCCACCTGCGACTGTTCATCCACGGGCTCCTGTTCATCCAGCCTCCATCGCGCGCTACTCCACCGGCTACTGTTCAACCAGCCCTCTCCACGGGATCCTGTTCAACCACCCCTCCACAGGTTACTATTCATCCAACCCTCCACCATCTACTGTTCATCCAGCCCTCCACGGGGTGGTCCTATTCATCCAACCCTCCACGGGGTCCTGTTCATCCAGCCCCAACCGGCTCGATCGATCGGGGTCCTGTTCATCCAGAGGCAACACTACGGGGTCCTGTTCATCCACCCCCACCGGGAACTGTTCATCCAAACCCCCCAGCAACGCTCACTGTTCATCCAGAGGCAGCATCGATTGGCTTCATTTAGCAGCAGTAGCGAAGGAATCGCTCGATCGGATTCAGTTAACACCCATCGATCGATCGCTCGGGTTCAGTAACACGTAGCATGCAGTGCAAAGTTCAGTTAGAGCCCAACGCCTCGCTCGGGTTCAGTTAGAGCCCAACGCCTCGCACCCACGCGCGTGCGTGTACGAGAGAAACGCGCATCGCTCGGCCCCGACCACCCACCGTAACCGGGAACACCCCGATATTTTCCTCGCCCTCGCTTCTACCATGGTTTTTTCCGTCATGGACGGCCCAAAGAATGTCATGCAGCTACGTCTCCGCCCCGCTCAGGACGAAAAGCCCATTTTCTGTCATGATTTTTTGTCATAGAAGTAGGACCCCACCACATCTATGATGATACCGGGTTTTGTCACAATTATCGTCATAGAAGTGTCATAAGTATGACAGAAAAAAATTTCGTTTCGCCCAAAATGTCACGGATGTGTCTTTTTTTTTATAGTGTGTTGAGGTGGTGCGACGTCCGGATGGCTTCTTTCTTCATCAGCGGAAGTACGCTCATGAGATCCTGGATCGTGCTGGCATGCTTAACTGCAAGCCCGCCGCTACGCCTGTTGATACGAAGGCCAAGCTCTCTGCCTCGGATGGTTCTCCCGCTTCGGATGCTGCATTCTACCGGTCCATCGTTGGTGCTCTCCAGTATGTCACTCTAACTCGACCGAAGATTCAGTACACCGTACAGCAGGTGTGTCTTCATATGCATGCTCCTCGGGATGGTCATTGGGCCGCTGTCAAGCGGATTCTTCGCTACGTCTGCGGCACTATGGAGCTCGGCATCACGCTCTCCGCCTCCGCCGACACCGCCCTCACCGCCTATACCGATGCAGACTTGGCGGGCTGCCCTGACACTCGTCGCTCCACCTCGGACTATTGTGTCTTCCTTGGACCATCAATCATATCATGGTCGTCCAAGCGGCAGCCTACGGTCTCTCGCTCCAGTGCTGAGGCTGAGTATCGTGCGGTGGCCAACATCATCGCCGAGTGTTCGTGGCTTCGCCAGTTGCTCCAGGAGCTCTCTTCTCCTGTGGATCGTGCTACGGTGGTCTACTGCGACAACGTCTCGGCTGTCTACCTCTCCGCCAACCCGGTACATCATCGTCGGACCAAGCATATTGAGTTAGATATCCACTTTGTTCGGGAACAGGTGGTCCTTGGCCATATTCATGTTCTACATATCTCTACTTCTCAACAATTTGCAGATATCATGACCAAGGGCTTGCCTACGGCGTCATTTGAGGAGTTTCGGTCCAGTCTTTGCGTCAGCAGCGGTGCCGCTTCGACCGCTAGGGGGTGTTGAGTATATGTGTTGTGCATATTTGTGTATTGGGCCCACCTGCTAGTTCCTTATATAGTTGAGGTCGTGGCCCACCTATTGTACATCATATATACGTGCCTTTGCACATGAGCAATACATTGTGCAATTCCAACAACATACACATACATATAACTGTGCAATTAAAAAGGCAAGGCGAAGAGTGGGAACGCGGCAGAGGAATTTTGAACCATGGTTCTAAGGCCAACTCCAACGCACGATCCCATTTCGTCCGGCCTCGCTTGTTTGGGTCGAAATGGACAGAAATCACGGCCCTACGCGCGCCGTCAAACGGACGGGCGTCCGTTTTCTGTCCGTCCGCGACCCATTTCCTGCCCAAAATTAATCCGCGTTTGCGTCGAAACGGACAGCGTACGGACTGACGGTACGCACACTGTAACACCATGGTTTTTGCCCCTGCCTTTTCTTTTCTTCTGCTCCAGTTGGATTTGCTGGTTCTTTGCTTTGGCTCTTCTCACTCAACTGATCTGGACTTAACAAATCTAAACCAACTAAAAACCTCTTTCACTAGCTCTTCCTCTCTCCAGAACAGCCTCACTTTTGTTCATAACCCAAAACCCTAGGATATACTATTTTTCTCAAAAGAATATGTGCTCTTAAGCACTTAGGTTCTGAAGCAACAACATTTCTGTACTTAGGAAAATTCCTAGATAATTATGATAATTTTTTGGGTCAAATATACTTCAGAAAAGTCTCTGGCCCCACTAGGAACATTTGCATTTGGCCCCTCACCCACTGTTACATTCTGGTCCATTCTTTCACTATGTACAGCAAGTGCTAGCTAGAAGGGCCCATTTGCTCTATAAATTTGCATACACACTCCCCTAGTGACTAAACAACCACAGCAAACCTCACAAGTAGACCCTGAGCTACCTACATTTTACAAGCATCAAACACGTACTGTCCAGGACCTTCTAGAAGACCTTGCACCAATCACACTTCACCCGGGTCCCAATTACAGCCACACACACATCTAGCATACCCCCTCTAGCTACTGGACATAGCCAGACACGGCCAAAACCACCTAGGTGCCAGCATGGGGTGCTGACCGCGAGGGCCGGCATGCACAGAGCATGCGCTCTGTGCAGCGCCCGTGCCCTGCCCACACACCCGCACCACAATCGCGCGTCCCTTGGTCCACTGCCACGCGCAGCCACCTCCTCGCATCCCCTATCATCTCCCCGCATGCGACCCAGCTTCATCGTGGCCAGGCCCCCTCCGTCGAGCGTTGTCGTGGCTCCGGCCACTGTACGCGCGTGACCTAGCGGCTTCATCGACGTGCTAGGGCGACGCAGGAGCTTTGGCCACTTCCTCCATACCCCTCCAAGCCCCGGGCAAGCTACGCAGTACGCCGGCGCAGGCCAGCTGGCCGTCAGCGCCAAGCGCGGCGGCGCCATGGCCCCTGCTCCCCTCCGGCCTATAAAAGGAGCCCCGCAGCCTCCATTTCTCCTCGCACGTCCTCTCCCCCCAATCCTTTATTGGTCGACGCCCTTATGCTATGCCGTCTCCAGAAAGTCGGAGCCCCGGTGCGAAATATAAAATGGGGCCCAAAATTTTGCATGATCCATCTACTATTTTTGTTAAACGACTAATCTACTCACAAACAAGTTTCATTGAGTCATTCTTGGAATGAAGTATGCTAGTAGTGTAGCAGGAGAGTACACAAAGAAGAATTAGTACTAGAATAAGAAATTAGATTACACGTAGTGTGTTAATCCTATTAGTTTGATTAAAATAAAGCCTACTCGAGTAGCATTGTTGTACTAGTAGAGATTGCATTCGATACATCGCTAGGATAACATGAAAAGAACCAACGATGTTTCAAAAAAGAAATTACCTTAAGGCATTGTTCAGTTCCTTCAGATTTGAAGGGGATTGGGAGGTAGTAAACCCTCTACAAGTCAAAATACATCTCAATCCTCTCTATCCCCTTGTGACCGAACAAACCCTAATTTGTTTTCCGTTCATCAATTTTTATTCTGGGCATATGGTAACGGCTTACCTTGGAAAATATTGGGAGATGGCAAGATGAGACTGCTGCGGTAGTGAAACAAGCGGCGACGGCCGGACACACAGCAGACTCACGGTGAGCGACCGCCATCTATCGGCGGCTCATCCCCTCATCCAGGCAGGTTTTTTTTAGTCTAAACACACTTTACTTTATTTAATAATGTTCATAGGGATACAATTCAAATATGGGGGGTTTAAAAGCCACAAGTGGCGCCCCGGATCCAGACCAAAAGCATGCTTAGCAAGGCTATGTGCCTCTTGATTGGTTTCCCGTCCTTCAAAGATGATGAAACATTGATGGAAAAGCTCCATTGTCTCTCTAATCTCTTTCACAATGGTTGCATACATCCCACCAGTGCCTAACTTGATATCCTGCACCACCCCTTTGGAGTCAGAAGCAACTATAACATGGGATAACGAGAGATCTTGAGCAAGCGCAAGAGCTTCCCGGCAAGCTAATGCTTCAAGCGTAGCCGGTTCAGTGAGGCTGGCACATCTGATGGCCGACGCGCCCAAGAAGTTGCCTTCTCCGTCCCTACACACTGCACTGTAAGAACCTTCATCATTTGCTCTATTGACGGCCCCATCAACACGGATTTTTACAAAGTTCTCCGGAGGCCTTATCCATCTGGGCTTCCTCGCACTAGATCGGGTTGCTGGGGTGTGCTTCACCGGAATTGGCTTGCAGTCATTGAGCTCTCGTATGTACTTCATGATAAATTGGTGGGTTGATAACGGGCTCTGGAAAATATGCTCGTGTAAAGCTTGTCGTCGGGAAAACCAGAGAGCCCAGAGAGTAACCAGGACTTGTGTAAACTCCGCCACCGGGAGCGTGTCCAGGATGGAGAAGATCCACCGCTTTGCATCTGGTTCAGTTGTTTCGGTTAGTACCTGGAAAATTTCCGGCTTTTGCAAAGCCCAAACAGAATGAGAAACATGGCAATGAAGAAGGGAGTGCTGCCAGGAATCTGTTGCACCGCACAGCCCGCAAGTGTCCACTGTCGACATGTTTCGATGATGTAACACGTCTGCTGTCGGAATCGACTGTTGGGCTAGTCTCCATAGGAAAATTTTGACCTTTGAAGGCACATCTATTTTCCATAATTTGGACCATGACTTTTGTTCACCTTCAGAGTTGGAAGAATCTGAGCGCCCCTCCAGCCAAGCTTCGCGACTGTGTTTTGTGGTAACTAGCATGCGATACGCCGAACGGACTGAAAAAAATCCATTTTTCTCATGAGCCCAAGACTAGAAATCATCAATATGCTTGGTGCATAGAGGGATTGAGAAGATGGTTGCTGCATCAGTTGGCAGGAAAACTTGAGCAATAGTCTGTCTATCCCATGACGCATCCGGCCGTATCAATTCACCAACTAGCTGCGGTGGATTAGGGACCCTGCTCGTGATCGGCCTCATAGTGTGGGCACGCGGCAGCCAGTTGTGGTGCCATATCTCCGTAGTCTGACCGTCACCGATCCGACGTATTAAACCTTGTGACAATGTGTCCCTCCCATCCAATATGGCTCTCCACACTTGTGATGGAGAAGATCCAAGTTCAGCATGAAGAAATTCTGTTGTTGGGAAATATTTGGCCTTTAGGATCCTCGCGCTTAGGGTATTTGGTTTCGATAAAATGCGCCACGCCTGTCTCGCGAGAAGGGCGAGGTTAAACAGTTCGATATCTCGGAAACCCAGGGCCCCGCACTGCTTAGGTCTAGTCATGGTACTCCACGAAACCCAGTGCGCCTTTCTCTTTCCATCCTTGCTGCCCCACCAAAATTTCCTTATGAGAGAATTCAAATGCTCGCAAAGTCCCCGAGGGAGTTTGAAACATGACATCGAGTAAACTGGAACGGCCTGAGCCACTGATTTGATCAGAACTTCTTTTCCCCCCACGGAAAGAATGTTTTCAAGCCAACCTTTAACTTTGTTCCACACTCTGTCCTTCAGAAACTTGAAAGTACCATTCTTGTTGTTGCCTACATCAGAGGGCATACCCAAATATCTTTCTGATAGAGATTCGTTGGTTATATTGAGTACCTGTTTTATTTCGTTTCTGAGATTGTTTGGGCATCCCTTACTGAAAAATACCGAAGATTTTGAAAGGTTGACTCTCTGACCCGAGGCATGGCAATAAGAGTCTAACAAGGAGGACAACTCATTTGCTACTTCAACACTGGCCTTAACAAACAGCAGGCTATCATCTGCGAAAAGCAAGTGGCTTACCGGCGGTGCCGATGGAGCTACTCGAATACCACTGAGGTGCGATAATTCATTTGTAGATTTTAAGAGGCACGAAAGGCCCTCCGCTGCAAGCAAGAACAGGTATGGAGAAATTGGGTCCCCCTGTCGGATCCCTCTGGATGGCAGGAATTCTTCAAGTTTGTTGCCATTGAATAAAACTAAGAATTTTACCGAACTCACCATTCTCATAATCAGAGCCACCCAAGAGGGAGCAAACCCCATCTTTAGCATTATAGCCTCCAGGTAGCTCCACTCGACTCTGTCGTAGGCTTTCATCATGTCCACCTTAACTGCACAAAAACGGTTTCTTTGTGCCTTGTTCCTTTTCATGAAGTGCAAACATTCATATGCCGTTATGATATTGTCGGTGATCAATCTTCCTGGAACAAAAGCAGATTGCTCCTCGGAGATAATATCAGGAAGAATGATTTAAGTCTATTGGACAAAACCTTTGAAGCAATCTTGTAAAGAACGTTACAAAGACTTATAGGGCGGAATTGCGTGAGCTGTGTAGGGTCCTTTACCTTAGGGATGAGAACTAAAATAGTTTCATTAATAACCTCCGGGCTCTCCTCTCTCCGAAGAATCCGAAGAACCACATCTGTCACCTCATTACCGCATAAGGCCCAATGCCTTTGAAAAAAGTGAGCAGGATATCCATCTGGTCCCGGTGCCTTCGTAGGATACATTTGAAACAGGGCCGTCTTGACCTCCTCAGCTGTGTATGGAGCGGTCAGGTTTTCATTCATCTCGCTTGTCACCTTACACGGGACAGTATCCAGAACCTCATTCATCCCCGACGTGCCCTCAGAGGTGAAAAGGTTTTTGTAGAAAGTGTTCACCAAGTTGGCCATCTCAGGCACATCCTGCGTCGTCGACCCATCGTCACGATGGAGGCTTTTTATTTGGTTCTTCCGTCGCTGCATGCTAGCTCGACGTTGGAAGTACTTTGTGTTCTTGTCGCCGTCCGTAAGCCAGTCCACCCGGGATCTTTGACGTAGCAGGATTTCTTCCATGTGATAAAGCTCGACTAGTTGATCCGCCGTCTTGACCTCTGCATGCGACGGCGAGATTCTCTGAGGGTCTTTCTGGAAGTTTGCAAGGGCTTTCTTCAGTTTCTTAACTTCTCTGGACACTTGCCCAATCGTGGCGCCACTCCATTGGGTCAGAGAAACAGACAAGTTTGTAAGCTTCTTATTCAAATCGACGACAGTATTCGCTCCTGGTTCCTGCGCCCATAGACTGTCAAGAGCATCTTTATAATCAGCGTGCCTCTCCCAATACAGTTCGTACCGGAAGATCTTTCTCCCCTGGCTAGAAATAGGCCGTGGCTCTAGTTGCAGCCGGATGGGACAGTGGTCAGAAGAGGCTGCATGTTCATGAAATAACGTGGCATGAGGATACATACCAACCCAATCACTGTTTGCCATAGCACGATCAAGGCGCACTCGGCAGTATGTGCCGCCCGCTGTCTTCTTCTCAAAGGTCCAGGGTCGCCCTTGGTAACCCAACTCATCTAGAGCGCAGACATCCATCGCATCCCGAAAGTCAGCGATCTGGGTGGCACGCCTTTGCCCTGATCCGACATGTTCATGGGCATGTAAGACCTCATTGAAATCACCTAAGCACAGCCAGGGCAGAGGGCTAGCCGAGACCAAAGATTTTAGCGTGTCCCATGTTTTATACCGCTCTCCGACCTTGGCCTCCCCATAAACGCAAGTGAGGCGCCAGTCCATACTGTTCGGGGAACTAACAGTGGCATCTATATGATACTCCGAATAACCAAAGACATTTATATTTATTCCATCATTCCAAAAAAGGCCGAGACCACCGCTACGGCCAGTGCTACCAACTGCATAAGCATGAGAAAAACCTAACGTATCACCAAGACTTTCGACCCGTGCCTTAGAAATTTGTGTCTCAACTATGCACACCACGGTCGGGGAAAATTGCTTCGCTAGATCGCGAAGTTCCTGAATTGTCGCGGCTTTGCCCGCACCACGACAATTCCAACCGAGCAGATTCATTGCCCCCGGCGATCCTCCTCGCGGGAGGTCGCCGATTTTGCGTCATTTGTTTTTTCTGAAACACCACTTTTCTTCAAACTATTCTTGTCTTGGTTGGATCTAAGCCGTTTCTGCTCCTGTTTGGATGAGGGGCTCGCTGGCACAATCGCCAGAGGCAGGGCAAGGGCGCTGTTAGCTGCAGGCGGGATGGTTTTTTGGCTATGCACATTCAGTTCATCTAGCTGACGCTTCCTATTCCCGTCTGCTTCCTTCATCACCGCATCCACATCACCATCCGTGTCCTGCTATGAGTGCTCCTGTCCCGTGTTTGCCGGACCCCTGCCACGTCCTCCCCGGCCGCCGCGACGGCCTCCGCGTCTTTCCTTGCTACGACCAGCTCCAGGGCCGGCTCCAAGCATGTTCCATGTCGCCCTTAGGTCCTTAAAATACAGGGCCGAGGGAGGATGTATCCCATCTCCATGCTCCTTAAAAACATGCCCTAGATGACCACAGACAGCGCACCAGTCCGGGAGGCGCTCGTACTTCACCCGGTAAATCTGTCGTTTGCCATCGCGTATCATAGACACCGTGTTCTTGAGCGGCTTGTGGACATTGATTCTGACCCAGACACGGTGGAAATTACCCGCGAAGTCCTTTGTCGCTGTTTCGGTGAACAGAACCTCCCCAACTTTAGATGCAAGGGGCCCAACTAGATGAGCATAAAGGTCTGGAACATCATGGATCTGAATCCATATATTGAGGTTGTCAAGGTTCACCTCTGTAGGCTTTGTGACACCATCATAAGGCTCAATTACCACTGCGTTTCCCCAAAAGTTCCATGGCCCTTCCTGCATGACCCGTTCCCAATCTCCTAGACAGAAGAATTGCATCGTGTAGAGGTTGTCCTCGAGAGGGCGGAACTTAACATCATGCGCAAGATCCCAGGCTGACCTCATGTTCTTGAAGAACCAGTATTGGCTATATGGTTTATCAATGTGAACCCTAGCCACTGCCATCCACCTGGTAGCTTCCGACGGCGCCGCCTTCTCGTCGAAAACAACGTCGTCCAGGTCCTCCTCCCTGAGCCCTAACTCTGCCATCATCTTTTCCATCTCTGTCACGGCGCCTGAACCAGACGCTTCATCAGCGTTCGCTCCCATTGCCGTAAGCGAAAAACCTGAACCCTAGCCCGAAGAAAGAGTCAGATCGGGCGTTGTGAACGAACCCTAGCTCTCTTCTCGCTACCAGGTCGACGATCAAGGCCGGGAAGTGATGCAGAGATCACCCCTAAGTCAGCCCGAAATGTTAGACGAGGAGCGATCAGAGGAGGGAAGGTAAGGTCTCGACGGCGGCGACAGATCGCCTCCGGGAGAAGAAAACCCTAACTAGAGGGAAGTCCCCTCGTCCAGGCAGGTAGGCGGCGCCTGGTGAAGTCGTGGACACACGCACGCTCGGCTGTAGAGAGTAGGCCCATTAACGTAACTAGCCTGCCTAGATTATCTTTCTATTTGGGCCTTCTATTTGCAAATAGGGCCGAATCAGAAGTGGGAAATTGGTACTAGGAAAACTGTGGGCCTGTTGTCTTTGACCAAAGCTTCACGCGCATCCGGCTACATTTTAGGATCGAGCAAGCCAGCCGAAAAGCCAGCCAACTAGGGAATTAAACCGAACGCTCGTGATTTTTTTCTCCGCTTGGGGCCCCTTCGATTTTGGAGGCCCTGTGCGATCGCACACCTCGCACAGCCCCCTCGACGGGCCTGATGCTATCACGCCCTTGCTTCTTCTCCATGGCGGAGCTCTGCCTCCGGGGAGCTGAGCTCGATTAGTATTAGAGTATATGTTCGGTTTGTATATTTGGTAGTTCAAGTTGTAATCTATCTCTACTATCCTTGGCCCCCAAGTTTTGTATCTTATATAAACAGCCCTTCGAGGCCCTAATACATATTCAGAATTCAATAGTCTTCATGGTATCAGTCGCCTAGGTTATCTCCTCGACATGGCCTCTCCGCCGGCCCCTCCACCTCTCCCGGCGCGGCCTCTCTTTACCGCGGCTGAGTTCAATGCCGCCAGATCGCCATCCTTCTCTTCTTCCTCCTCCAACCCTAGTTCTCTTACCCACCACCAATACACCCTTCCGCCACCACAAATCTCTCTAGCAGATACAATTGCCGATGTTGCGCCGTTCATACCCATCTCGCTTGATCTCGCTGCCCACAATTACTATCACTGGCGCCATCTAGTATGCCCGTGCAGAGCATTGTAGACATAAGAATTTTGCAAAATGCTTATGAATCTGAATGTGACAGACCCGTTGACTAAAATTATCTCACAACTAAAACATGATCACACCTTAGTACTCTTTGGGTGTTAATCACATAGCGATGTGAACTAGATTACTGACTCTAGTAAACCCTTTGGGTGTTGGTCACATGACGATGTGAACTATGGATGTTAATCACATGGAGATGTGAACTATTGATGTTAAATCACATGGCGATGTGAACTAGATTATTGACTCTAGTGCAAGTGGGAGACTGAAGGAAATATGCCCTAGAGGCAATAATAAAGTATTATTTATTTCCTTATATCATGATAAATGTTTATTATTCATGCCAGAATTGTATTAACCGGAAACATAATACATGTGTGAATACATAGACAAACAGAGTGTCACTAGTATGCCTCTACTTGACTAGCTTGTTAATCAAAGATGGTTATGTTTCCTAGCCATAGACATGAGTTGTCATTTGATTAACGGGATCACTTCATTAGGAGAATGACGTGATTGACTTGACCCATTCCGTTAGCTTAGCACTCGTTCGTTTAGTATGTTGCTATTGCTTTCTTCATGACTTATACATGTTCCTATGACTATGAGATTATGCAACTCCCGTTTACCGGAGGAACACTTTGTGTGCTACCAAACGTCACAACGTAACTGGGTGATTATAAAGGTGCTCTACAGGTGTCTCCAAAGGTACTTGTTGGGTTGGCGTATTTCGAGATTAGGATTTGTCACTCCGATTGTCGGAGAGGTATCTCTGGGCCCACTCGGTAATGCACATCACTATAAGCCTTGCAAGGAATTTAACTAATGAGTTAGTTGCGGGATGATGTATTACGGAACGAGTAAAGAGACTTGCCGGTAACGAGATTGAACTAGGTATCGAGATACCGACGATCGAATCTCAGGCAAGTACATACCGATGACAAAGCAAACAACGTATGTTGTTATGCGGTCTGACCGATAAAGATCTTCATAGAATATGTGTGAACCAATATGAGCATCCAGGTTCCGCTATTGGTTATTGACCGGACAGGTGTCTCGGTCATGTCTACATAGTTCTCGAACCCGTAGGGTCCGCACGCTTAAAGTTACGATGACAGTTATATTATGAGTTTATATGTTTTGATGTACCAAAGGTTGTTCGGAGTCCCGGATGTGATCATGGACATCAGAAGATTGATATATTGGAAGCCTATATTTGGACATCAGAAGTGTTCCGGGTGAAATCGGGATTTTTTCGGAGTACCGGGAGGTTACCGGAACCCCCCGGTAACTTAATGGGCCTTGTTGGGCCTAGGTGGAAGAGAGGAGAGGAGGCTAGGGCAGGGCCGCGCCCCCCTTCCCCCACAGTCCGAATAGGACAAGGAGAGGGGGCGGTGCCCCCCCTTCCTTCCTCCCCTCCACCTCTTCCCCCTTCCACTCCTAGTCCAACATGGAAAGGGGGGAGTCCTACTGCCGGTAGGAGTAGGACTCCTCCTGGCGCGCCTCTACCTCCTAGGCCGGCGGCCTCCCCCCTTGCTCCTTTATATACGGGGGCAGGGGGCACCCCATAGACACAACAATTGATCTATTGATCTCTTAGCCGTGTGCGGTGCCCCCCTCCACCATATTACACCTCGATAATATCGTAGCGGTGCTTAGGCGAAGCCCTGTGTCGGTAGAACATCATCATCATCACCACGCCGTGGTGCTGACGAAACTCTCCCTCAACACTCGGCTGGATCGGAGTTCGAGGGACGTCATCGAGCTGAACGTGTGCTGAACTCGGAGGTGCCGTGCGTTCGGTACTTGATCGGTCGGATCGTGAAGACGTACGACTACATCAACCGCGTTGTGTTAACGCTTCCGCTTTCAGTCTACGAGGGTACGTGGACAACACTCTCCCCTCTCATTGCTATGCATCACCATGATCTTGCGTGTGCGTAGGAATTTTTTTGAAATTACTACGTTCCCCAACAGTGGCATCCGAGCCTGGTTTTATGCGTTGTTGTTATATGCACGAGTAGAACACAAGTGAGTTGTGGGCGATATAAGTCATACTGCTTACCAGCATGTCATACTTTGGTTCGGAGGTATTGTGAGATGAAGCAGCCCGGACCGACATTACGCGTACGCTTACGCGAGACTGGTTTCCCCGTTGCGAGCACTCGTTGCTTAAAGGTGACTGGCGGGTGTCTGTCTCTCTCACTTTAGTTGAACCGAGTGTGGCTACGCCCGGTCCTTGCGAAGGTTAAAACAGCACCATCTTGACAAACTATCATTGTGGTTTTGATGCGTAGGTAAGAACGGTTCTTGCTAAGCCCGTAGCAGCCACGTAAAACTTGCAACAACAAAGTAGAGGACGTCTAACTTGTTTTTGCAGGGCATGTTGTGATGTGATATGGTCAAGACATGATGCTATATTTTATTGTATGAGATGATCATGTTTTGGAACCGAGTTATCGGCAACTGGCAGGAGCCATATGGTTGTCGCTTTATTGTATGAAATGCAATCGCCATGTATATGTTTTACTTTATCACTAAGCGGTAGCGATAGTCGTAAAGCAATAGTTGGCGAGACGACAACGATGCTACGATGGAGATCAAGGTGTCGCGCCGGTGACGATGGTGATCATGACGGTGCTTCGGAGATGGAGATCACAAGCACAAGATGATGGCCATATCATATCACTTATATTGATTGCATGTGATGTTTATCTTTTATGCATCTTATCTTGCTTTGATTGACGGTAGCATTATAAGATGATCTGTCACTAAAATTTCAAGATAAAAGTGTTCTCCCTGAGTATGGACCGTTGCGAAAGTTCTTCGTGCTGAGACACCACGTGATGATCGGGTGTGATAGGCTCTACGTTCAAATACAATGGGTGCAAAACAGTTGCACACGCGGAATACTCAGGTTAAACTTGACGAGCCTAGCATATGCAGATATGGCCTCGGAACACGGATACCGAAAGGTCGAGCGTGAATCATATGGTAGATATGATCAACATGGTGATGTTCACCATTGAAACTACTCCATCTCACGTGATGATCGGACATGGTTTAGTTGATATGAATCACGTGATCACTTAGAGGATTAGAGGGATGTCTATCTAAGTGGGAGTTCTTAAGTAATATGATTAATTGAACTTAAATTTATCATGAACTTAGTCCTGATAGTATTTTGCAAATTATGTTGTAGATCAATAACTCGCGTTGTTGCTTCCCTGTGTTTATTTTTGATATGTTCCTAGAGAAAAATTATGTTGAAAGATGTTAGTAGCAAAGATGCGGATTGGATCTGTGATCTGAGGATTATCCTCATTGCTGCATAGAAAAATTATGTCCTTGATGCACCGCTAGGTGACAGACCTATTGCAGGAGCAGATGCAGACGTTATGAACGTTTGGCTAGCTCAATATGATGACTACTTGATAGTTTAGTGCACCATGCTTAACGGCTTAGAATCGGGACTTCAAAGACGTTTTGAACGTCATGGACCATATGAGATGTTCCAGGAGTTGAAGTTAATATTTCAAGCAAATACCCGAGTTGAGAGATATGAAGTCTCCAACAAGTTCTATAGCTAAAAGATGGAGGAGAATAGCTCAAGCAGTGAGCATGTGCTCAGATTGTCTGGGTACTACAATCGCTTGAATCAAGTGGGAGTTAATCTTACAGATAAAATAGTGATTGACAGAATTCTCTAGTCACCATCACCAATTTAGTAGAACTTCGTGATGAACTATAGTATGCAAGGGATGACGAAAGTAATTCCCGAGCTCTTCGTGATGCTGAAATCGACGAAGGTAGAAATCAAGAAAAACATCAAGTGTTGATGGTTGACGAGACCACTAGTTTCAAGAAAAGGGCAAAGGGAAGAAGGGGAACTTCAAGAAGAACGGCAAGCAAGTTGCTGCTCAAGTGAAGAAGCCTAAGTCTGGTCCTAAGCCTGAGACTAAGTGCTTCTACTTCAAAGGGACTGGTCACTGGAAGCGGAACTACCCCAACTATTTGGTGGATAAAAAGAATGGCAAAGTGAACAAAGGTATATTGGATATACATATTATTGATGTGTACTTTACTAGTGTTTATAGCAACCCCTCGGTATTTGATACTGGTTCAGTTGCTAAGAGTAGTAACTCGAAACGGGAGTTGCAGAATAAACAGAGACTAGTAAAAGGCGAGGTGACGATGTGTGTTGGAAGTAGTTCCAAGATTGATATGATCATCATCGCACACTCCCTATACTTTCGGGATTAATGTTGATACTAAATAAGTGTTATTTGGTGTTTGCGTTGAGCATGAATATGATTTGATCATGTTTGTTGCAATACGGTTATTCATTTAAATTAGAGAATAATTGTTGTTCTGTTTACATGAATAAAATCTTCTATGGTCATACACCCAATAAAATGGTTTGTTGGATCTCGATCGTAGTGATACACATATTCATAATAATGAAGCCAAAAGATGCAAAGTTAATAATGATAGTGCAACTTATTTGTGGCACTGCCGTTTAGGTCATATTGGTGTAAAGCGCATGAAGAAATTCCATACTGATGGGATTTTGGAATCACTTGATGCTTGCGAACCGTGCCTCATGGGCAAGATGACTAAAACGCCGTTCTCCGGAACTATGGAGAGAGCAACAGATTTGTTGGAAATCATACATACAGATGTATGTGGTCCGATGAATATTGAGGCTCGTAGCAGGTACCATTATTTTCTGACCTTCACAGATGATTTGAGCAGATATGGGTATATCTACTTAATGAAACAGAAGTCTGAAACATTTGAAAAGTTCATATAATTTCAGAGTGAAGCGGAAAATCATCGTAACAAGAAAATAAAGTTTCTACGATCTGATCGTGGAGAAGAGTATTTGAGTTACGAGTTTGGCCTTCAGTTAAAACAATGTGAAATAGTTTCACTACTCACGCCACCTGGAACACCACGGTGTAATGGTGTGTCCGAACATCGTAACCGTACTTTATTAGATATGGTGCGATATATGATGTCTCTTACCGATCTACCACTATCGTTTTGAGGTTATGCATTAGAGACAGCTACATTCACATTAAATAGGGTACCATCTAAATCCGTTGAGACGACATCTTATGAACTGTGGTTTGGCAAGAAACCAAAGTTGTCGTTTCTTAAAGTTTGGGGTTGCGATGCTTATGTGAAAAAGTTTCATCCTGATAAGCTCAAACGCAAATTGGAGAAATGTGTCTTCATAGGATACCCAAAGGAGACAGTTGGGTACACCTTCTATCACAGATCCGAAGGCAAGACATTCGTTGCTAAGTATGGATCCTTTCTAGAGAAGGAGTTTCTCTCGAAAGAAGTGAGTGGGAGGAAAGTAGAACTTGATGAAGTAACTGTACCTGCTCCCTTATTGGAAAGTAGTACATCACAGAAACCGGTTTCTGCGACGCCTACACCAATTAGTGAGGAAGTTAATTATGATGATCATGAAACTTCGGATCAAGTTATTACTGAACCTCGTAGGTCAACCAGAGTAAGATCCGCACCAGAGTGGTACGGTAATCCTGTTCTGGAGGTTATGTTACAAGACCATGACGAACCTACAAACTATGAGGAAACGATGATGAGCCCAGATTCCGCAAAATGGCTTGAGGCCATGAAATCTGAGATGGGATCCATGTATGAGAACAAAGTATGGACTTTGATTGACTTGCCCAATGATCGGCGAGCCATAAAATAAATGGATCTTCAAGAGGAAGACGGACGCTGATATTAGTGTTACTATCTACAAAGCTAGACTTGTCGGAAAAAGGTTTTTGACAAAGTTCAAGGTGTTGACTACGATGAGATTTTGTCACTCGCAGCGATGCTTAAGTCTGTCCAGATCATGTTAGCAATTGCCGCATTTTATGAAATCTGGCAAATGGATAAACAAAACTGCATTCCTTAATGGATTTATTAAAGAAGAGTTGTATATGATGCAACCAGAAGGTTTTGTCAATCCTAAAGGTGCTAACAAAATATGCAAGCTCCAGCGATCCATCTATGGACTGGTGCAAGCATCTCGGAGTAGGAATATACGCTTTGATAAGTTGATCAAAGGATATAGTTTTATACAGACTTGCGGTGAAGCCTGTATTTACAAGAAAGTGAGTGGGAGCACTACAGCATTTCTGATAAGTATATGTGAATGACATATTGTTGATCGGAAATAATGTAGAATTATTCTGCAAAGCATAATGGAGTGTTTGAAAGGAGTTTTTCAAAGAAAGACCTCGGTGAAGCTGCTTACATATTGAGCATCAAGATCTATAGAGATAGATCAAGACGCTTGATAAGTTTTTTCAATGAGTACATACCTTAACAAGATTTTGAAGTGGTTCAAAATGGAACAGTCAAAGAAAGAGTTTCTTGCCTGTGTTACAAGGTGTGAAATTGAGTAAGACTCAAAAGCCGACCACGGCAGAAGATAGAAAGAGAATGAAAGTCATTCCCTATGCCTCAGCCATAGGTTCTATAAAGTATGCCATGCTGTGTACCAGATCTATTGTATACCCTACACTGATTTTGGCAAGGGAGTACAATAGTGATCTAGGAGTAGATCACTGGACAGCGGTCAAAATTATCCTTAGTGGAATAAGGATATGTTTCTCGATTATGGAAGTAACAAAAGGTTCGTCGTAAAGGGTTACATCGATGCAAGTTTTGACACTAATCTAGATGACTCTAAGTCTCGGTCTAGATACATATTGAAAGTGGGAGCAATTAGCTAGAGTAGCTCCGTGCAGAGCATTGTAGACATAAGAATTTTGCAAAATACTTACGAATCTGAATGTGACAGACCCATTGACTAAAATTATCTCACAAGCAAAACATGATCACACCTTAGTACTCTTTGGGTGTTAATCACATAGCGATGTGAACTAGATTACTGACTCTAGTAAACCCTTTGGGTGTTGGTCACATGACGATGTGAACTATGGATGTTAATCACATGGTGATGTGAACTATTGATGTTAAATCACATGGCGATGTGAACTAGATTATTGACTCTAGTGCAAGTGGGAGACTGAAGGAAATATGCCCTAGAGGCAATAGTAAAGTATTATTTATTTCCTTATATCATGATAAATGTTTATTATTCATGCTAGAATTGTATTAACCGGAAACATAATACATGTGTGAATACATAGACAAACAGAGTGTCACTAGTATGCCTCTACTTGACTAGCTTGTTAATCAAAGATGGTTATGTTTCCTAGCCATAGACATGAGTTGTCATTTGATTAACGGGATCACTTCATTAGGAGAATGACGTGATTGACTTGACCCATTCCGTTAGCTTAGCACTCGATCGTTTAGTATGTTGCTATTGCTTTCTTCATGACTTATACATGTTCCTATGACTATGAGATTATGCAACTCCCGTTTACCGGAGGAACACTTTGTGTGCTACCAAACGTCACAACGTAACTGGGTGATTATAAAGGTGCTCTACAGGTGTCTCCAAAGGTACTTGTTGGGTTGGCGTATTTCGAGATTAGGATTTGTCACTTCGATTGTCGGAGAGGTATCTCTGGGCCCACTCGGTAATGCACATCACTATAAGCCTTGCAAGCATTGTAACTAATGAGTTAGTTGCGGGATGATGTATTACCGAACGAGTAAAGAGACTTGCCGGTAACGAGATTGAACTAGGTATCGAGATACCGACGATCGAATCTCGGGCAAGTAACATACCGATGACAAAGGGAACAACGTATGTTGTTATGCGGTCTGACCGATAAAGATCTTCATAGAATATGTGGGAACCAATATGAGCATCCAGGTTGCGCTATTTGTTATTGACCGGAGAGGTGTCTCGGTCATGTCTACATAGTTCTCGAACCCGTAGGGTCCGCACGCTTAAAGTTACGATGACAGTTATATTATGAGTTTATATGTGTTGATGTACCGAAGGTTGTTCGGAGTCCCGGATGTGATCACGGACATGATGAGGAGTCTCGAAATGGTCGAGACATAAAGATCGATATATTGAAAGCCTATATTTGGACATCGGAAGTGTTCCGGGTGAAATCGGGATTTTTCCGGAGTACCGGGAGGTTACCGGAACCCCCCGGTAACTTAATGGGCCTTGTTGGGCCTAGTTGGAAGAGAGGAGAGGAGGCTAGGGCAGGGCCGCACCCCCCTTCCCCCAGTCCGAATAGGACAAGGAGAGGGGGGCGGCGCCCCCCCTTCCTTCCTCCCCTCCACCTCTTCCCCCTTCCACTCCTAGTCCAACATGGAAAGGGGGGGAGTCCTACTCCCAGTAGGAGTAGGACTCCTCCTGGCGCGCCTCTACCTCCTAGGCCGGCGGCCTCCCCCCTTGCTCCTTTATATACGGGGGCAGGGGGCACCCCATAGACACAACAATTGATCTATTGATCTCTTAGCTGTGTGCGGTGCCCCCCTCCACCATATTACACCTCGATAATATCGTAGCGGTGCTTAGGCGAAGCCCTGCGTCGGTAGAACATCATCATCGTCACCACGCCGTCGTGATGACGAAACTCTCCCTCAACACTCGGCTGGATCGGAGTTCGAGGGACGTCATCGAGCTGAACGTGTGCTAAACTCGGAGGTGCCGTGCGTTCGGTACTTGATCGGTCGGATCGTGAAGACGTACGACTACATCAACCGCGTTGTGTTAACGCTTCCGCTTTCGGTGTACGAGGGTACGTGGACAACACTCTCCCCTCTCGTTTCTATGCATCACCATGATCTTGCGTGTGCGTAGGAAATTTTTTGAAATTACTACGTTCCCCAACATGAACAATTTCACCCTCAACAACGAAGGTACGGATTGGATTTTCGATTCTGGTGCATCCAGGCATATGTCTTCAAATATGAATTTTCTTGTCAGCTTGTTTTCCTTCTTCTTTTTCTTCCATTACCATCGGTGATGGTTCCACTATTCCTGTCTCTTGCACCGGTGACTCTTACATCCCCTATTCTTCTAACAATTTTCTTTTACGTAATATTCTTGTAGTCCCATCTTTAATTGCTAATCTTATCTCTGTTCATCAGTTTACCATCGATAATCAAGTTATTCTTGCCTTTGACCCCTTTGGTTTATCTATGAAGGATCTAAAAACGGGGGAGGTTCTAGCTCGGTACAATAGCACAGGCAATCTTTATCCTCTTCATGGCGCCCCCACTTCCACTCCTCGCGCCATGCTTGCATCAGTTGATCTATGGCATCGTCGGCTTGGTCATCCTAATAAAGCTACACTATCATCATTACTAGAGGAATTTTGTATCCCTAGTTCTAGTGACTCTCATGATTCCTCTCTTTGTAATGCCTGTCAATGTGGCAAACATGTTAGAATACCTTTTGGTACCTCCTCTACTATTAGTACTTTTCCTTTTTAATTACTACATTGTGATCTATGGACCTCTCCAATTCCTAGTGTTTCTGGTTATAAATACTATCTTGTAATTCTTGATGATTATTCCCATTATGTTTGGACCTTTCCTCTACGAGCCAAGTCCGACGTACACCCAATTTTCCTCAATTTTCGTCAATATATTCTAACCCACTTTGGTCTTCCAATACGCTTTATTCAATGTGACAATGGACGTGAATTTGATAATACTCGCAATCGCACATTCTTTCTTTCTCACGGCATACTCCTTCGCTTTTCTTGCCCCTATACACCCCCTCAAAATGGTAAAGCAGAACGCTCTCTTCGCTCCATCAATGATATTCTTCGCACTTTGCTTATTCAAGCTTCTCTCCCTCCCCGTTTTTGGGTTAAACCACTACGTACTGCCACACTTCTTCTAAATATTAGACCAACCAAAACATGTCCTCTCTACACTCCTTTTCAATCCCTCTTTCTTTCACATCCCGACTATCTTTCTCTCCGCGTTTTTGGTTGTCTCTGTTTTCCCAACATCACTTCTACGACCTCTCATAAACTAGAGCCTCGATCTTTACCCTACATCTATCTTGGTCTCTTTGATGATCATAAGGGCTCTCGCTGCTTTGATCCCTCATCGGGCCGTGTCATTATTTCCCGTCACGTCGTCTTTGACGAACACACTTTTCCCTACGCTGCCACAAAATCATCACCTACTCCCCAACCATCCCCTGTCCATTCTTCATCTTCTCTCCTCCCTCGTCTAGCTCCTACCTCTATTTCCGCGGAGCAACAGCCACCACAGCAGCCTCCCATAACTCCACAGCAGCCTTCCGCGCCGCCCACTCCTCCTTCACCACAGCCTTCCGCGCCCCCACTCCTCCCTTGTGTAACATCCCAAATTTTCAATTTGGAATGTTATACTTAGATCATCATTTGCATATCATGTTTTGTTGCATTTTGACAAAATCCTCGATAAATCCTAAGCAACTCAAGGACCCTCGGAGAGAGTTGGGGATTTTCCCGAATTTTTTTTCTATTAATTTTCCAACGAGGATTGTGGTTTTAATTATTTTTCTCTCCGGAAAAATATTTCATTTTAAATAAACGAGAGGAGAAAATATGACTTCTCCAAAACAATTGAAATACTGGAGGAAAAATGTTAAGATTTTTATTTGAAATTTATTTGGATTTTATTTGCAATTTTTATTGCATTAAAAATATTGCATGTTTTCAAAAATATTTATTTTTGATTTTAAAAATGTTCACCCTATTCTAGATTTTCTAACAAGACGGGGAAAATATATTTCATATTTTTCTGATTTTTATTTATTTTTTCTACGCAATATTTTCCGCGGAACTTATTTAAAAAAACGCGCACGCGCCGACTGGGCCAAAGGCCCAGCCGACGGCCCGAGCCCCGTCGCCCCTCTCCTCTCTCCCCACGACGCCGCCGCCGGAGTCCGTTCCGGACACGAAGCCGCCGCCGCCTCGGGTGCCCCCTTCCCCAAGCACCTCGCCGCCCCCCCTTCCATAAATAGGCCCCCCCTCTTTTTCCTCACCACCGCCGCCGAAGGAACGCCGCCGCCCGCAGCAACGCCCGCCGCCGCCGTCGTTGCCTTGCCCGCCGCCGCCGCCGGAAGCGCCGGAGCCGCCGCCCCTCGCCGCCGGAGTCCCCCCCCCCCCCGAGCCGCCGCCCCTCGCGCCCGAGCCCCGCCACCGGAGCCCCTCGCCGGAGCCCGCCCGTCGAGGTACTGCCGCCGGCCGTCTTCGTTGTTGACCGGTTTTCTGTAAAAAAAACCATTTTGTTTAAAAAAAACCTTAGATCGGTTTTTTTTTGTTTTCTTATTTCGCGAGCGTTCACCGAACCGTTCGTTTTAACGAACGTGTTCGTCGGTTTTTCTTTGTTAACGAACGTCCGTTATTTAACCGGTCGTCCGTTTTTCTTTTTTGTCGGATTTTCTCGTTATTTTCTCAGATTCGATTTCTGATCGAATTTTCGAATCTGTTTAACTTCTCGCTCGTTTATCGGAATCAGGTGATTCAAGCGCCTAGAGTTTCGTCTCGAAATTCTCTTTCCGTTTAACCTACTCAAACAAGTTTTTGCTACAGTAAAATTTGACCTAGATCCAGATTAGCAAACGAAGTTTCTTTCTTTCGCCGTTTGACTTTCGTTGCTTCTTTCGAGTTGATTCTTTTTGCAAACCGGAGTTCTTAAGTTGAACTTTCTGGTTGGATCTTTCATTCGAGTTTTACCTGTGCATTAGCTGAGTACTGATTGTATGCTTGTTTGTTTGCGATAGAGTACCCGGAGTGTGCCGCTTGTTACTTCGACTCGCTAGGTTTTGCGGATCGTCAGCAAGGCAAGTAACACTTTGATCATATCCCGTTCATACCCAGTTTTATTGCATTAGATCTTTTTCCCCAAACACATTGCATGATTAGGATCTAAATAAACTGTGGGTATTGGGAAGTAGTTGAGGTAGTACCTATTACCTGCTTTACTATATCAAACCCTTGGGAGTTACTTCTACGTTGCTATTATATTGCCATGCTATGCTCGTAGACGTGGATTGGGTTTGAGTGATATTCATGACAGATGTGAGATTGTTAATAATGGTTCAACTTAAGGTGGCAACTAAAACTCACATCTGGGTGGATTGAGGCACCTGGAGAACCCAGTGTTGTCTGTATGTATAAGGTCCGCCACCCAGGCTCAAAGGGATCATAAGATTATTCATGCTAGAAACTTCCGTGTGCAGCCACAAGCTATTATGGGCTCTAGCATAGCTGAGTAGGTTACAGGATCTCTTGAAGAGGTGGACTAGCAGATGTAGGGGAAAGTAGGTGTACCGGTCCATCCAGAGTAGAGAGTGATTGTTTCTGAAAGACTGTGTCTCGGTCATCCGTTTCTCAAACATCATGCAGTGCGAGAATCAAGCGGAGGCGATCGAGTCTTGTGGGGAAAAGTGCACAAACCTCTGCAGAGTGTACAAACTGATCATGATTAGCCGTGTCCCCGGTTATGGACAACCTGAGTATCTAGTATCTGGATTATCATTTGAATCTCATCACCGTGATACTTATAATTAATATTGTTGGGTTAATGATGTTACTTAATTGGGATTGAGTTGGAGGTACCTTCTCAATGTTTCAACCACCATGATAGTTAAATAAAATTTATTCCTTTGCAGTAGGATAAAATTGGCTTTTCGCAAAACTGTAACCATAGAGCCTTTCCACCAGCCATATATGCATATAGTATAGCATTATTATTGTTCATTGCTCTCTATGTGTTACTTTGCCAGCATATTCTATGTGCTGACCCGTTTTCGGGCTGCAACGTTTCATGTTGCAGACTTTTCAGACGACGAGTAAGGTGCCTTAGGTCGTGGTCTTATACTCAGTGATGCCGCTGGAGTTGATGGACTCACTTATCTTCCAAGTCTTCCGCTGTTATCGTTATTAGATGGCCTTAAGCCATGTTATTCATACTTATCTCTTTGGAGATATTCGATGTAATAAGTGTGTGATTGTTACTCTGTTATAAATCCTCCATTTGTACTGTGCGTGTCAGCATTACTGATCCAGGGATGACACTGGTGCACAGCAGCACAGACCATTTGAGGTCTGGTCGCTACAAAGTTGGTATCAGAGCACACGCTGACTATAGGACACGACCACTAAGCTTAAGCCCTAGAAAACTTCTCTCTTCTCATTTCTGACCCCTCTCCACTTTCTACTCTTTTAGGAATGGCGAATGCAAGGAGCAAGTTCATGCAACCAGATGAAGACACGCCGTTTGGACGACACTTGAAGGAAGTCACCAAGTACTTGAACATAGGAATTCCAAGCGTCACCGGAACCTACAACGCCACCTTACCTGAAGAGGAGAGCTGGAAGATTCAAGTTATCATTCCAGGAAGAACGCTTGCGCCAATTACGGAACCCATGAGATTGGTTTTCGAAGCACCAACTTGGAGTTTAGGGAAGAGCATGGCCGCACACATCGCCATGGGACGCATTGGGGAAGTCTATCACCAAGAGCTTAAGGATACGATTTATCAAATTTGTGGACGTCGAGACGCGCAATGGGAGATGATCAAGACCAAGAAGGATGGATCAATTGCAGCTTTCATCCAGGAGCAGAACCAACATATTCGACGCCAAGAGAACCAGATGTGCACGGACAAGGAAGAACTGAAGAAGGCATTCACGAAGATCAAGGAACTCCAAGAAGAACTCAAGACTACACGCGAAGATTACTTGGAAGAAATCAACGCACTAGTAGGGAAGATTGACGACCTGGAGAATAAGATTGGAGCATTCGTGGGAAATCCAGTGCCAAAAGCAGAAGTCGACGAATGCACTTGTCCGGATAACTACATCATCATCGACGACACCGACTCAGAACCAAGTGAAGACGAATGGGTGGATGAAGCTGGAGCAGACATCATGGAGTCTTCAACGGATCAGAATTTTTAGTAGACCACCATATCAGTAGTAGTTTTTCCCCATTTAATAGTATAGTTCAAGCACTTTGTAACGCTAGTTAGATCGATTGTTTTGCCTTGTTTGGATTGATTGAGTGATATTGATTGAATTTGTCTCATGAGCATATGGGTAGTGTTTTCTCTCTAGACCTCATTCTATTCTTAATTCTCATCTTTTCTAAACCTATCAGATGCCTCCGAGACGCGACACCGGATTTGTTTTCCCGCCAGAGATCACCCAGTTGATTCAGCAACAGAATGCCCTGATGCAAGTGTTAGTGCAGAACCAAGGCAACAACAACAACAACCCACCGCCACCACCACCTGTTGACCACTTAGCCCGTTTCTTAAGGCTAAACCCGCCGGTGTTCTCCAGTAGCACCGAGCCGATAGTTGCAGATGATTGGCTCCGCAAAGTTGGAAGGGAGTTGACCACTGCAGGATGCACAGATGCGGAAAGAGTGCGTTTTGCCGCACATCATCTTGATGGACCCGCAGCATCATGGTGGGAGAATTATACAGCCACGCACCCTATTGACACTGTCACATGGGACCAGTTTCAGCAAGCTTTCCGTACAGCACATGTTTCAGCAGGAGCTATGGCTATGAAGAAGCGTGAGTTTCGCAACCTACGCCAAGGAGGACGCACCGTAGGCCAGTATGTGGAGGATTTCAGTAAGTTAGCACGTTATGCACCAGATGACGTTGCTACGGATGCAGCCAAGCAAGAGAAATTCTTGGAAGGTCTGAATGATGAGCTGAGTATGCAGTTGATGGTAGCAACCTTCAACAACTACCAGGAGCTAGTAGATAGAGCTCTCATGATTGAAGGGAAGCAACAGCAGATTGAAAACCGCAAGAGGAAGTATGGACAAGGGAAGTACAATTCTGGAGCCCAGCAAAAGCCACGATTTACCCCGAAGCCGGGAGGACAGTTTCAGCATACCCATGGAGGAGGTAGTTCGCATAACCATAATGGCTCCAAGATTGGTAATGGGAATGGAGGAGGAAACGGACAGAACCGCACCAACCCATCTACCCCAACCAAGAGAGATCTAAGTCACATTACCTGTTTCAAGTGCCAGAAGACGGGACATTACCCTACCGATTGTCCCGAAGCCCAAAATGGAAATGGCAATGGAAGCTCTGGGAAGAAGCCGAACCCGTTCAACAAAGGACATGTGAACCACGTGAGCGTGGAGGAGATTGAAGCTCAGCCTGATGCAGTAATAGGTAAGTTTTTGGTTAAGTCATTTACTGCAACTGTTCTTTTCGATACTGGTGCATCACATTCATACATATCAAGGGGATTCGTAAACAAGTTTAAGATGTCCACCCAAGTTCTCAAAAAACCCTATGTTAGTAACCTCGCCAGGAGCAGAGTATATGGCCACCCAAGGATGTTTTCAGATACCGTTGGCCATTGGAAGGCATGTTTTCCCCTCAGACCTCATTGTTTTGGAATCACAAGGTTTGGATGTGATTTTGGGAATGGATTGGCTATCGTTGTATGGAGGAAACATCGATTGTGCCAGCAAGACTATTTTGCTTACCACCCCGGAAGGAAAAAGGATCAAGTATGTATCCAGGCATATGCCGAAGAGGACTCAAGTGAATTCCTTATCAGGAGTTGTACAGGAGGAAGTACCAGTGGTGAAGGACTATCCGGATGTATTCCAGAAGAGTTACCAGGCATGCCACCAGATAGAGACATTGAGTTCTTGATTGAACTTTTGCCAGGCACAGGGCCAATATCTAAGAGACCTTACAGGATGCCCGCAAAGGATTTGGAGGAAATTAAGAAGCAGATCAAGGAGTTACTGGATAAAGGCTATATTCGCCCAAGTACGTCACCTTGGGGATCACCAGTACTTCTAGTGGAGAAGAAAGATGGATCACTAAGGGTGGTTGTTGATTACCGAGGATTGAATGAAGTGACCATCAAAAACAAGTACCCACTGCCGATGATCAATGATTTGTTTGACCGCTTGCAAGGAGCTAAAGTATTTTCCAAGATCGATCTACGATCAGGGTACCATTAGTTAAAGATTCGAGAACAGGATATACCCAAGACGGCATTCACCACCAGATATGGATTGTATGAGTATACCGTTATGTCATTTGGACTGACTAACGCACTCGCCTATTTCATGAACCTGATGAATAAAGTGTTTATGGAATTTCTGGATAAGTTCGTCGTGGTGTTCATTGATGATATTTTAATCTTTTCCAAGGATGAAGAAGAGCATGAGGAGCACTTGCGATTGGTACTTGAGAAGCTCGGAGAACATCAGTTATATGCCAAGTTCAGCAAATGTGAGTTTTGGTTGAAGGAAGTTGGATTCCTTGGACATGTTATTTCTGGAGAAGGAATAGCAGTAGACCCTGCCAAGGTTGACACAGTGACAAGTTGGGAATCGCCCACTACAGTTGGAGAAATCCGGAGTTTTCTTGGACTTGCAGGATACTACCGGAGATTCATCGAGAATTTCTCAAGGATTGCTAAGCCCATGACTGAGCTATTGAAGAAGGACACCAAATTTAATTGGACTGAGGAGTGTGAAGCCAGTTTCCAGGAGTTGAAGAAATGATTGGTTACATCACCAGTGTTGATTCTGCCAGATCAACGCAAGGACTATGAAGTTTATTGCGACGCTTCTCATCGAGGACTTGGAGCAGTGCTTATGCAGGAAGGAAGAGTTGTTTCGTATGCTTCACGACAACTTAAACCCCATGAGAAGAATTATGCTACGCATGATTTGGAATTAGCAGCCGTGGTGCATGCATTGAAGACATGGAGACATTTTCTCATCGGAAACCATTGTGAGGTGTACACGGATCACAAGAGTTTGAAGTACATTTTCACGCAGAAGGAGTTAAACCTCACACAGAGGAGATGGCTGGAGCTCATCAAAGACTACGATATGAGATTGCATTATCACCCTGGAAAGGCTAACGTAGTAGCAGACGCGTTGAGCCGCAAGAGTCATGTCAACACCCTCATGACAGGAGAGTTACCTCAGGAGTTAGCCGAGGACCTACATGAGCTATGTTTGGAGATAGTCCCTAGAGGCTATTTAGCGGCATTGGAGATTCAGTCCACCTTGATGGAAAGGATCAGAGAAGCTCAGAAGACAGACAAGGAGATTGAAGAGATAAAGGAGAAGATGAGCAAAGGAGAAGCCAAGGGATTTCGTGAGGATGAGCACGATACCTTATGGTTTGAGGACCGTGTATATGTGCCAAACGATCCGGAGATCAGGAAGTTGATTTTGCAAGAAGCCCATGATTCGCCGTACTCGATTCACCCAGGAAATACCAAGATGTATTTGGATTTGAAGAATATTTTCTGGTGGACCGGAATGAAGAAGGATATTGCGGAGTTTGTAGCAGTTTGTGATGTATGTCAGAGAGTGAAGGCAGAGCATCAGAAGCCAGCAGGATTGCTACAGCCATTGCCGATACCCGAATGGAAGTGGGATAAAATAGGCATGGATTTTATCACGGGATTACCCAGGACTCGTTCAGGCTATGACTCGATATGGGTTGTAGTCGACCGTTTGACGAAAGTGGCTCATTTCATTCCAGTGAAGACCACTTACACCAGTGCTAAGTTGGCAAAGATATACATGACCAGGATTGTATGTTTGCATGGAGTTCCGAGGACCATTGTATCAGACAGAGGAACCCAATTTACCTCGAGGTTTTGGAAACAGTTACATGAAACATTGGGAACCAGGCTGGAGTTTAGTACAGCATTTCACCCGCAGACAGATGGACAGACCGAGAGAGTCAACCAGATTTTGGAGGACATGTTGAGAGCATGTGCGCTAGATTATGGATCTAGTTGGGACGACAATTTGCCATATGCAGAGTTTTCATATAACAACAGTTATCAAACTAGTTCGAAGATGGCCCCTTTCGAAGCTTTGTACGGAAGGAGGTGTAGAACACCGTTGTTGTGGGACGAAGTTGGAGACCGTCAGTTGTTTGGACCAGATTTGATTAAGGAGTCTGAACAGAAGGTAAGGTTGATTCGCAATAGGCTCAAGGTAGCCCAGTCCAGGCAGAAGAGTTATGCTGATTCTAAACGCAAGGAGACAGTTCACGAAATCGGAGACAGAGTGTATCTTCGAGTATCACCACTTCGTGGAGTGAAGCGCTTTGGAGTTAAGGGAAAGTTAGCGCCCCGTTTTATCGGACCATACAGAGTGTTGGAACGTATGGGAGAAGTTGCTTACAAGTTGGAATTGCCCGAAGGATTGTCTGGAGTACATGATGTATTTCATGTTTCGCAGTTGAAGAAGTGCCACGCAGAGATGGCTGAGATACCACTGAGAGATACCGTGCCACTGGAAGCAATTCAACTGGAAAGTGATTTGACCTATGAGGAGAAACCAGTTAAGATTCTCGAGTATGCCAGCCGACTTACCCGCAGCAAGGTTATCAAGTTTTGCAAAGTCCAGTGGAGTCACCACACGGAGGATGAAGCCACCTGGGAGCGAGAGGAAGATCTACGGAAAAACCACTCCCATCTGTTTTCTAGCCAACCCGAATCTCGAGGGCGAGATTCATCTTAAGGGGGGTAGGTTTGTAACATCCCAAATTTTCAATTTGGAATGTTATACTTAGATCATCATTTGCATATCATGTTTTGTTGCATTTTGACAAAATCCTCGATAAACCCTAAGCAACTCAAGGACCCTCGGAGAGAGTTGGGGATTTTCCCGAATTTTTTTTCTATTAATTTTCCAACGAGGATTGTGGTTTTAATTATTTTTCTCTCCGGAAAATATTTCATTTTAAATAAACGAGAGGAGAAAATATGACTTCTCCAAAACAATTGAAATACTGGAGGAAAAATGTTAAAAATTTTATTTGAAATTTATTTGGATTTTATTTGCAATTTTTATTGCATTAAAAATATTGCATGTTTTCAAAAATATTTATTTTTGATTTTAAAAATGTTCACCCTATTCTAGATTTTCTAACTAGACGGGGAAAATATATTTCATATTTTTCTGATTTTTATTTATTTTTTCTACGCAATATTTTCCGCGGAACTTATTTTAAAAAAAAAACGCGCCCGCGCCGACTGGGCCAAAGGCCCAGCCGACGGCCCGAGCCTCGTCGCCCCTCTCCTCTCTCCCCACGACGCCGCCGCCGGAGTCCGTTCCGGACACGAAGCCGCCGCCGCCGCCTCGAGTGCCCCCTTCCCCAAGCACCTCGCCGCCCCCCTTCCATAAATAGGCCCCCCCTCTTTTTCCTCACCACCGCCGCCGGAGGAGCCCCGCCGCCGCCCGCAGCAACGCCCGCCGCCGCCGCCGTTGCCTTGCCCGCCGCCGCTGCCGGAAGCGCCGGAGCCGCCGCCCCTCGCCACCGGAGCCCCCCCGAGCCGCCGCCCCTCGCGCCCGAGCCCCGCCACCGGAGCCCCTCGCCGGAGCCCGCCCGTCGAGGTACTGCTGCCGGCCGTCTTCGTTGTTGACCGGTTTTCTCTAAAAAAAACCCTAGATCGGTTTTTTTCGGTTTTCTTATTTCGCGAGCGTTCACCGAACCGTTCGTTTTAACGAACGCGTTCGTCGGTTTTTCTCTGTTAACGAACGTCCGTTATTTAACCGTTCGTCCGTTTTTCTTTTTCATCGGATGTTCTCGTTATTTTCTCAGATTCGATTTCTGATCGAATTTTCGAATCTGTTTAACTTCTCGCTCGTTTATCGGAATCAGGTGATTCAAGCGCCTAGAGTTTCGTCTCGAAATTCTCTTTCCGTTTAACCTACTCAAACAAGTTTTTGCTACAGTAAAATTTGACCTAGATCCAGATTAGCAAACGAAGTTTCTTTCTTTCGCCGTTTGACTTTCGTTGCTTCTTTCGAGTTGATTCTTTTTGCAAACCGGAGTTCTTAAGTTGAACTTTCTGGTTGGATCTTTCATTCGAGTTTTACCTGTGCATTAGCTGAGTACTGATTGTATGCTTGTTTGTTTGCGATAGAGTACCCGGAGTGTGCCGCTTGTTACTTCGACTCGCTAGGTTTTGCGGATCGTCAGCAAGGCAAGTAACACTTTGATCATATCCCGTTCATACCCAGTTTTATTGCATTAGATCTTTTTCCCCAAACACATTGCATGATTAGGATCTAAATAAACTGTGGGTATTGGGAAGTAGTTGAGGTAGTACCTAGTACCTGCTTTACTATATCAAACCCTTGGGAGTTACTTCTACGTTGCTATTATATTGCCATGCTATGCTCGTAGACGTGGATTGGGTTTGAGTGATATTCATGACAGATGTGAGATTATTAATAATGGTTCAACTTAAGGTGGCAACTAAAACTCACATCTGGGTGGATTGAGGCACCTGGAGAACCCAGTGTTGTCTGTATGTATAAGGTCCGCCACCCAGGCTCAAAGGGATCATAAGATTATTCATGCTAGAAACTTCCGTGTGCAGCCACAAGCTATTATGGGCTCTAGCATAGCTGAGTAGGTTACAGGATCTCTTGAAGAGGTGGACTAGCAGATGTAGGGGAAAGTAGGTGTACCGGTCCATCCAGAGTAGAGAGTGATTGTTTCTGAAAGACTGTGTCTCGGTCATCCGTTTCTCAAACATCATGCAGTGCGAGAATCAAGCGGAGGCGATCGAGTCTTGTGGGGAAAAGTGCACAAACCTCTGCAGAGTGTACAAACTGATCATGATTAGCCGTGTCCCCGGTTATGGACAACCTAAGTATCTAGTATCTGGATTATCATTTGAATCTCATCACCGTGATACTTATAATTAATATTGTTGGGCTAATGATGTTACTTAATTGGGATTGAGTTGGAGGTACCTTCTCAATGTTTCAACCACCATGATAGTTAAATAAAATTTATTCCTTTGCAGTAGGATAAAATTGGCTTTTCGCAAAACTGTAACCATAGAGCCTTTCCACCAGCCATATATGCATATAGTATAGCATTATTATTGTTCATTGCTCTCTATGTGTTACTTTGCCAGCATATTCTATGTGCTGACCCGTTTTCGGGCTGCAACGTTTCATGTTGCAGACTTTTCAGACGACGAGTAAGGTGCCTTAGGTCGTGGTCTTATACTCAGTGATGCCGCTGGAGTTGATGGACTCACTTATCTTCCAAGTCTTCCGCTGTTATCGTTATTAGATGGCCTTAAGCCATGTTATTCATACTTATCTCTTTGGAGATATTCGATGTAATAAGTGTGTGATTGCTACTCTGTTATAAATCCTCCATTTGTACTGTGCGTGTCAGCATTACTGATCCAGGGATGACACTGGTGCACAGCAGCACAGACCATTTGAGGTCTGGTCGCTACACCTTGACGGCAGCTACCTCTCCTCCCACGCCTATCTCCCCTGTTGTTGCTTCTCCTTCTTCCTCTTCTTCCTCCACACCGCCTCTTCCGTCCAATGCTGTTCCTATAATACCTCCGGCCAACGATCATGTCATGTGCACTCGTGGTAAGCGTGGCTTTCACCTCCCTACACGACGTCTTAATCTCACGGCCATTCCCACTGTCTCCCCTATTCCTACCTCTTATAAACGTGCTCTTCTCGATCCTATTTGGCATTTTGCTATGTGTGATGAGTTTCATGCTCTTCAGCAAAATAACACCTGGACTCTCGTTCCCAAACTACCCGGTGTCAATGTTGTTTCCGGCAAATGGGTTTTCCGTCACAAATTTCATGCTGATGGTACTCTTGCTCGTTATAAAGCTCGTTCGGTATGTCGTGGTTTTTCTCAGCAACACGGTATTGATTTTGATGAGACGTTTTCTCCGGTTGTAAAACCTAGTACCATTGGTGTTGTTCTCAGTCTTGTTGTCTCCTCCTCTTGGCCGATTCATCAATTAGAGGTTAAAAATGCTTTTCTACATGGCACTCTCAATGAAACTGTCTATTGTCAACAACCTTCGAGTTTTGAGAATTCCTCTTCTCCTGATTTTGTTTGTCTTCTTCACAAATCTCTGTACGGTCTTAAACAAGCTCCTCGTGCTTGGTTTCATCGCTTCACCACCTTTATTCACACATTAGGTTTTACCTCATCTAAATCCGATTCCTCTCTCTTTATTTTTCGTTCCTCCTCTCATGCTGCATATCTTCTCCTATATGTTGATGATATAATTCTCACCGCCTCTTTTGATTCCTTTTTACAACATATTATCTCTTCTCCTAATCGTGAATTTTCCATGACTGATCTTGGTCCTGTTCATCACTTTATTGGGATCACTGTCTCCCGCACTTCATCTACACTCTTTCTCTCTCAACGCTAGTACCTTCTTGACTTGCTCTCTCGTGCGGGGATGACTGATTGTCAACCCTGTCGTACACCGGTCGACGTTGGTACCAAGTTGTCGGTCGACGGTGAACCTTTTTCTGATCCTACTCTATATCGCAGTATCACTGGTGCTCTCCAATATGCCACTCTCACTCGTCCTGATATATCTTATTCTGTTCAACGAGCGTGCTTATATATGCATGATCCCCGTGTTCCTTATTTTTCTCATATCAAGCGAATACTTCGGTATCTCAAAGGTACTATTGATCATGGTCTTCTTCTTAACTCTTCCTATCCAACAAGCTTGATAGTTTATTCTGATGCAGACTGGGCAGGTTGTCCAGATACTCGACGATCTACATCCGGCTTTTGTGTTTATTTGGGTGACAATCTTGTTTCTTGGTCTTCTAAAAGGCAGGTTGCAGTTTCCAGATCTTCTGCAGAAGCTGAATATAGATCTGTTGCTCATTCTGTGCCGAGGCGGTGTGGCTCCGTCAGCTTCTGGTTGAGCTCCATCGACCAATCGAGCATGCAACTATTGTTTATTGTGACAATATTTCTGCAGTCTACATGGCGTCCAATCCTGTTCAGCATCGCCGCACAAAACACATCGAGATTGATATTCATTTTGTTCGTGAAAAAGTGGCTCTTGGCGAGGTCCGTGTGCTTCATGTTCCTACCACTGCGCAATTTGCTGATATTTTCACCAAGGGGCTCCCCACTGCAGCATTCACTGGCATTCGCTCCAGTCTCAACATTGTTACACCTGATTTTAACACTGCGGGGGGGGGATTAGAGTATATATTCGGTTTGTATATTTGGTAGTTCAAGTTGTAATCTATCTCTACTATCCATGGCCCCCAAGTTTTGTATCTTATATAAACAGCCCTTTGAGGCCCTAATACATATTCAGAATTCAATAGTCTTCAATTAGCTCCACCCACTTCTCCCGGTGCCCAACCACCACCACCACCATTCGCCTCCCCTGGCTCCACTAACCACGCCCACCCCTAGAGAAAGCTTGATTAGGACATCCTCGCCGGAATCCGAGCTCACCCAAAGACAGCCGCCGCCCGCGAGGAAGGAAGTGATGTCGTCCGGCCATCTCTGGAGACATTGTGGGTACAGAAATGATCGTCGGAGAGCCCTCGTTCTGGTGAGCCCACTAACTCGAGCCCTAGGGCTCTGTCCTCACAGGTGAGCCGTCACTGTAGCACCACAGCACCTCCGTCGGGGTTTTAAAAGAAAAACATCACAGGGTGGCCCCACCCGTCATTGACCCTGGGAGCTGCTGACATGGTACACAAGTGGAGGCATATTTCTGAAATACGCCTTCGACGTGACCACTCGGTGGATTTTCTAATTTCAGTTATTTTCTATTTTTCTTTTATTATGTTGACTAAACTTTGACAAGGAATAACTCCTAAACCATAAGTCTGAACGAGTTGATTCTTTTTTAATTATTTTTTATATTATTCTCCTTCTATAGGAATAATCTGAGATTTATTTGACTTGTCTAGATGCTACTAGACAGAATTTGACTTAGTTGCTTTATTTGAATTTGCTTTTGAAATTATTTCCACAAGGGAATAATCCAGGAGGTGAAGACTAGGAGTACTTTGATACTCCACTTGAGCAAGGCAAGCCACCACCACCATTAGCTTGGTGGCATTGCAAGGCAATGGGTTAACTTTCTTTTCCTACATTTCTTTCGGTGTTGTTTTGCTTTACTTTGCTTCTGGTAGAATTGTTGTGATAATGTGGTTGATTTAGCTTAGCTAGCCACTAGAGAAACCCTATGGTTAAGTACTGTTGGAATAGATAGTTTAACATGACTCTTAACTGGTAGTTACTTTGACAACATGAACCATCAAGCATTATAAGTGGCAACATTCACGGAATATCTCAGGGAAAGACATTGCCTAAGATGATGATCTCACGTGAATGTTTGCTCCTAGTAGGAAAGCTTGTTTAGAATTAAAGTAGTTACAGAAAGCTTACGGATAAATAGTTCTTGTTAAACCAAATCTAATAGCTAGTCAATCCAAGTGACATGGAACCAAACCTCCTCGGTACGGCCACATTTGCCCGAGTGGGACAACCTTGTTTCATTCGTCGTTATGTCTCTCTCATGTGTCTCCAAAGAGGGAAGCTGGAATGAGTAGACTTCCTTTGGCCGAGAAGTTGCCATTCAGTCAAGAGAGCCTGGGTCAGTGGATGAGCTCAAGAGTAAAGATTCCCGGGGCAATAAAGTAGTGCCACGGGGTGGCAAGGACCCATATCCTCTCTCCCAGGGCTAGCCCGCGGGAGGTCGAAGACATGGTTAGAGGACCATGTTATGAATAGGATTCGTTAGACTGAAAGTCTATCGTGTGCGAGTGTGTGTGTGTGTTGAAACTATTCGAATAGCAGAGTCCCTGACAATGGGACACCATCTGCGTCAAGTCACACTATTTGGGCAAGCATCCTAATTCATTTACTTTAAATGATAATAGTTGTGATAGAGAGGTAATCTACTTTGAAAAGCAGGATGATCAAGGATCATGACAGGAAGAGGTCCATCGGATGTTAAACGAGTAGATTAAATTTATGTAGTATTTATGATAGCAGTAGAGTTGCAAGTTTTTATTTCGTTGCTATGCTTTTTTTCCTTGTTCTTGCTTGGTTGTTTGCTTGCTTTTGGTTTGTTTGGGAGCTTGCGAGTACATTAAAAGTACTCACTTGACTTATCATGCCAGATTCCAAAGAGCCGATAGAAGAATTTCCTGAAGAGTTTGAGTACCTGGACTGGATGGTGTCCCAGCAGTGTCCTTTTGGATTGGAGCCCCGCCAGTGTCCCGCCTTCCACCGTGTCATTATTATCGCTTCCACCATTAGCTACTTCGGCAAGTCAGTCATAGAATAAAGTCATCAGACTTCCAACACTTAGAAGTGTCACCTTGCTTTCCAAGAGTATTGTATCCCTAAGGCGTTGTACTGTTTAAGTACTTATTTATCGTGGTCTATCCATACCAAGCTATAGTCATGTTCCAGAAGACGTAGATCTCTAGGCTGGAACACGAGGGGCCTCCGGTTCTCTGAATTGAGGTGTCACACACGCCCTTGTCCTCCCTTGGCCCACTCGTCGGGGCGACAAACGTTCCCATTTCCCCCTTCTTTCCCAAAACCCTCCCACCCTCCCCCGCCCCTACCCGCTCCATGGATGGTGCCCTGTAGCAACCCCCCGTCGCCGCCCCGGCAGCCACCTCTGCTTGTCTCACGATGACGAAGAAGAAGAAGAAGGCGAGGGTAGAGCTCACGGCAGCAGATCTTGACTGACTTGACCAAGAATCGACCAAGAGGAGAGCCTGGAAGGCCATGCAGGCAGAGAGGAAAGCCAAGGCCGCCACCGAGCCACTGTCGTGCAACATGAGGCCGCTGTTGAGGACAACGAGCCCATCGTCACCAAGGCCACACAGGAAGCAACAAAGCACGCCTTCCTCATGTTAGGGTTGTGCCGATCCGCGCCGGCCATTCTTTCCGCCGTCGCCATTGCCGCTATGAGCACATGCTTGTCGGCCCTTCACCCTCCATAGGGCCAGTCGTCGAGCTCTCCACAACACCATAAATGGGCAGCGTTCATCCGGCACGCGAGCATGGTGCGACCCGCTTCTCCATGTCATCGGGCGACAGAGTAATCACGCTGGCCACACCTGCCCCACGGCCGTCATCGACCTCAACGTCACGCCCGGGTCAGGTGGCGCCGGCCACTTGGCCACCAGGATGCAAATCAAGCTGGCCCGGTCAATTCCTATGGCCAACCGCGTCCCGATGCCCGCAACTTGTTCGACGGAATGCCCTACCCGAGGTCGGCGCAAGACGATCCCGACTTCAACGCTTTCATGCAAAACGTCATCTTTGAGGGTCGTGCCCAAGCGTTCCACCCTGAGGGCCAAAGCCAAGGCCTCAATCCTGATGAGACCCAAAGCCAAGACGGGCGCGACCATCATGAAGAGGATGACGACATTGGCCATGGTGACCAAGATGAAGAGGAAGACGGCCATGGCAACTCATGGCATGAAGACATCTATTACGAAGAGGAATAATATGGTATAAACATTGAGGAGGAGTCAATGTTCATCGATAAGCTCACGCAAAGAGCCGATGCACAAAAGAGGAGGCAAAGCATTCGCATCGGGTCATATACCAATGATGAGGACAAGTTGATTTGCGAGAGTTGGAAGGAGATAGGGCAAGATCCCAAGACCGTCCCCGAGCAAAAAGGTGTCGTTTTTGGGGGAGAGTTCATATGACCTTTCATGAACGAAGAAAGTTTCTGCTCTATAAGTTTGCGAGCACCCATGGTGTCAACTCAATCCAAAAGAGGTGGTTGTCCATACAACAAGAATGCAACAAGTTTTGTGTCGCGCTTGAGAGTGTTAAAGCATGTCCCATGAGTGGCTTAGGCATGGGCGACTTGGTATGAACTTCTTTGCTTTTTTTCCTATACCATGTTCATGTTCGTTGCATCTTTTGGGTCCTTGGCTATTATATTTGTGGCCTTGACTATGTTTGTGTAGGCCTTCCCAGCTTTGGAAGCCTTCAAGGCCCGGCATAAGAACAAGTCATTCACCCTCACCCATTGTTGGACTCTCATCAAAGATTGCCCCAAGTTCAAAGATCAATATGCCGCTCTAAAGAAGCATCTAGGGCCGGCGGCTATGGCTGCCAATGAAGATGGAGTGAAGAGTGTGACGGGCAAGACCAACTCGAAGGTGGAAAAGAAGCATGATGCATCATCTTTTGCCTTGCAAGAAACTTTGCAAGGCATGATGACCCAAAAGGAAGTGAGGGACGAGAGGAAGTGCCAAGAAAAAGAGGAGCAAATGAAGGCCCACATGGATCTCCAAACACAGAAGCTCGTCATGGAGGAGGCCGTCAAGAAGAGGAAGCTCGAGATCGAGGAGGTCGTTCAAAAGAAGAAGCTAGAGATCGAGGCCACCAATGCAAACACCAAAGCAAGAGAGGTGGTGCTAGCTTTCATGACCATGGACTTGAGCAAGATGTCCCTGAAAAAAGGAAGTTGGTTCGACAAGAAGCAAAAGGAGATGCTCGATCGTGATGATTGAGCCACGACCAAGAGATACGTCCTTTTGCATGTCGGGTGTGTACCGACTTCAACTAGGGGGGGCACGAGACATGAACTATGGCCATTTTTTGTGTGCTGGCAAGTGTGTCGGCTGCTGGAATTTGTTTGCTGGCTTGAAAACTAGAGGGTGATCATTTCTTGTAGGCTGGCATGGTGTCGGATGCTAGGCGCTCGATCTGGCTAGCATGAACTATGGTCGCTGACACTCTAGCCGCGACTACGAAATTTTTGGTCCATCTTTCTATTGCATAAAATACCTGGCGCCCGAACGAAATGCATCCGCCCGTTAGGCGCACGGCCAGCTTAAACATAGAAAGGGCCAGACGCCGCCACTTTGCCTGACCCAAATCATCGAAATCCAGACAAAACGGACGTCTGTTTGGGGTTGCGCGTTGGAGTTGGCCTAAGGGCGGCTCGGGGGTGCTGCGCAAGTAGGCGGGTGTGGCTGCACTGTCGCCGCCGGGAAGGGCCCTAGGGGGTCGAGGGCATCGGCGCAAGCTCCCTGCAAGGTCAGGGAGACCTTGGGTGGGTGGTTTTTGGCTCTCATTGTCTCCGTTGACGGCTCTGAGGCCGAGAGGGACTCATATATGGAGGGAGAGGAGGGCGCGGAGTAGGTTCGTTCTACAACATCGGGTGCGTAGCTCAGCGTCTTCCTGCCATGGGGGGAGAGGGGCGATAGTTGCCTCCAAGAAGGATCGTAGGGCAACGTTCATGTCGGGGGGCAGGGGCGGTCGGTGAGAGGGTCACGGTCGTTCTTCTCTGCCGGCCTCAATGAGGTCTGCTCCAGCGCACTCTTCTGGTCCCGTGGCCAGAGCCTGCCTGCCGGTGTGGTTATCTCCAAGGAAGGAATCGGTTGGCTTGGTCCTCATGGCGGCGGCGCCTTTGTGGGACACGGCGAACATGATTGGGCTGTCGTACTTGTCGAGAGTGACGATGATGGCGCCTGGGGACCAGGTGGGCGGTGCGTGGGGATCGAGCTGCGGCCTAGGGTTTTCGGATAGTTGGTGATTCCCAATCGGCCTGCTGGGTAGGGTAGGGCGGAGGGAGGCCCCATCTGTAGTGAGTTGGGCCTGTCTTCGACTCTATCGGGTGCGGTCGCACCTGTAGGTGGGCAGGTTGAGCCGAGTTTGGTTGTACTGGTTGGTGGTGTGGCTGAGTCGAGTACGCACCCACCAGTAGGTGGGGTGGTTGGGTTGGGTGCGGGCGGACGTAAGTGGGCTCTGTCAGTGTGAAGTTGGCTGTGACCGCACCAACTCCCAGCCCCTATTGCGGGGTGCCAAATCCCTCGAGTTAGGTTTTCCCGCTGAATCCCCGACGTGCAAAAGTTGTGCTTCCTTCCCGGATTTGTGTGTTGTGTTCCTCCCACTCCCCCCACTCTCGCTTTCCGTCTCTCAAGTTGTGGCTATGGGTAGCCATGGTGATGAATGATCCGGCAAGGAGTTAATTGCATAGAAATACCACACTTCGGCACGTTGTAACGAATCAGTGCCACTATTCGTTTTTATTGTAAGTCAGTACCACCTTTGAGACTAATTGTTGCAAAACGGTCTAAGTGTTGTATAATGTTGTATTGATGATGTATCTGACAGGCGGGGCCTCTGTCAGCTACTGACATGGCTTTTTTTTACAAAAAAGACGCTTAGTTTTTATGTAATCACGTATGCATCCTCGTTTGCCAGAAAAGTGTTTCGCCTGAAAAAACATTTCCGCGAAGCGCTGGCGGGATTCAAACCCGCGTCAAGGCGTACGCGGGCCAGCGGCTGGTACCACTGCGCTACAACAGCTAATCGATAAATTAGCACGCGTAAGCTCTTCTATACTTTGCCCCATTCTTATTTTTAAAATAAATAAGAAAAACTGTTGAACGCGCACGCGCCGATCTGTTTGCATAGACGTGTTTATAATTTAAGCCGTTCCGTCTTATTTTGTGTATATTTTTTTCCGGATTTCTTTTATCTTTTTTCAGATCATGAATACTCTTCGGGCCGCTCGTAGTGTGTGTATATTAAAAATGTTCAATACATATAGGACGAACGTTTTTATAATACAAAAAATGTTCATCATATTTCTTTTTGCATAGAGTATAATGATGGGCCGTTCGCTGCGCGCGCTTGCTGCTGCTGCGCTACTGCAACATTTGCTTCAAACAGCACGCATGCAACCTTTTATACTTTGGGCCGTTCCATTTTTTATGCGATACTAAAACATGTGTATATTAAGAAAATTGTATTCAATGTTATAAGATAATATAAAAATTTATATGATATTGAAAAAATGTTCGTATAAAAGTGTATCATATATGAAACAAATGTTCATCGCATCATATATATATTGAACATTTTTCAATATACAATTATCTTATATAAATATAAGATGAACATTTTAAAAATATACGATGAACTTTTTCATACTATAAAACGTTCATCTTATATATATTGAACATTTTTTAATATAAGATGTATATATACATATAATTTTTTAAATATACGATGCACACACTGCGTACGGCCCAAAGAATATCCATTATATCTGAAAAAAGATAAAGGAAGTCCGGAAGAAAAATATACACAGAAAAATAGAACGGCTGAAAGTATAAATAGGTCTATGTGTGCTAAGTGATGTAAATTATGCTTTGGGCCAGTGGCAGCGAGCTTCTCGGGCCAACGGATCAGCCGAGGAACGAATCCCCACGCGCGCGCCTTCAATCTTAGTTGTTTTTGCATTTTATAGAAAACAGGACGACACAAAGTACAAAAGAGCGTACGCGTGATATCTGGGCGATATGGTGGCCTAGCGTACCGGTAGCGGGTGCTTTCCGTGAACGCCCGGTCGCGAGTTCGAATCCTGACTGGCGGCCGAGGGGCGCGCCATTTTTTTTCCGGCCAAACACTTTTCTGGCAAACAAGGGATGCATATGTGATTCAATAAAAATTAAGGGTCTTTTTTGTAAAAAAGCATGCCACGTCAGCGCCTGAGAGATGGCCCCGCCTGTCAGATACAACGTCAATACAGTGTTATACGTCGCTTAGACCGTTTTGCAACGATTAGCTTTAGAGGTGCTACTGACTTGCAAAAAGACGAATAGTGGTAATGATTCGTTACAACGTGCTGAAATGTGGTAGTTCCATGCAATTAACTCTCCGGCAAGCGTCGGTACGCTAACCTCATCTCCGATGAGGACGGGACCAAGGAGGCCGAGTTGCGAGAAAAGCTATGGTGTGATGTTATCAGACGGTGTGATGGCTCACGAGAATCCAGGAGGAATGGGCGAAGTTCCGCGAGAAGCCATATCTGGTGTCGATCCCCGGGGGGCCGAGCGGCGCGCCATTTTTTTCCGGCCAAACACTTTTCTGGCAAACAAGGGATGCATATGTGATTCAATAAAAACTAAGGGTTTTTTTTGTAAAAAAAACATGCCACGTCAGCACCTGAGAGATGGCTCCGCCTGTCAGATACAACGTCAATACAGCGTTATACGTCGCTTAGACCGTTTTGCAACGATTAGCCTCAGAGGTGGTACTCACTTGCAAAAAAATGAATAGTGGTACTGATTCGTTACAACGTGCTGAAATGTGGTAGTTCCATGCAATTAACTCTCCGGCAAGCGTCGGTACGCTAACCTCATCTTCGATGAGGACAGGACCAAGGAGGCCGAGTTGCAAGAAAAGCTATGGTGTGATGTTATCGGACAGCGTGATGGCTCACGAGAATCCAGGAGGAATGGGCGAAGTTCCGCGAGAAGCCATATCTGGTGTCGATCCCCGGGGAGGAGACCAGATCCAACCAAGTCATGGTGGGTATGGAAGTTCTAACCCTGTCGGTGGCAACAACTACCAAAGGAACTTCAAGCGCAACAATGGAGGCCAGAACTATGGTAGGGGCAACAACAACTGGGAAAAGAAGCAATATAATAGGTAGGGGTCCTTGGGCTCGCTCAAAGCACCGACATCGGCGGGCACGACCGCCTGTCAGATACAACGTCAATACAGTGTTATACGTCGCTTAGACCGTTTTGCAACGATTAGCTTCAGAGGTGCTACTGACTTGCAAAAAGACGAATAGTGGTAATGATTCGTTACAACGTGCTGAAATGTGGTAGTTCCATGCAATTAACTCTCCGGCAAGCGTCGGTACGCTAACCTCATCTCCGATGAGGACGGGACCAAGGAGGCCGAGTTGCGAGAAAAGCTATGGTGTAATGTTATCGGACGGTGTGATGGCTCACGAGAATCCAGGAGGAATGGGCGAAGTTCCGCGAGAAGCCATATCTGGTGTCGATCCCCGGGGGGCCGAGCGGCGCGCCATTTTTTTCCGGCCAAACACTTTTCTGGCAAACAAGGGATGCATATGTGATTCAATAAAAACTAAGGGTTTTTTTTGTAAAAAAAACATGCCACGTCAGCACCTGAGAGATGGCTCCGCCTGTCAGATACAACGTCAATACAGCGTTATACGTCGCTTAGACCGTTTTGCAACGATTAGCCTCAGAGGTGGTACTCACTTGCAAAAAAATGAATAGTGGTACTGATTCGTTACAACGTGCTGAAATGTGGTAGTTCCATGCAATTAACTCTCCGGCAAGCGTCGGTACGCTAACCTCATCTCCGATGAGGACAGGACCAAGGAGGCCGAGTTGCAAGAAAAGCTATGGTGTGATGTTATCGGACAGCGTGATGGCTCACGAGAATCCAGGAGGAATGGGCGAAGTTCCGCGAGAAGCCATATCTGGTGTCGATCCCCGGGGAGGAGACCAGATCCAACCAAGTCATGGTGGGTATGGAAGTTCTAACCCTGTCGGTGGCAACAACTACCAAAGGAACTTCAAGCGCAACAATGGAGGCCAGAACTATGGTAGGGGCAACAACAACTGGGAAAAGAAGCAATATAATAGGTAGGGGTCCTTGGGCTCGCTCAAAGCACCGACATCGGCGGGCACGACTGATATGTCTCCAACATATATATACTTTTTGATTGTTTCGTTTTAGGATATTATCACTTTTCTATGCTTTATATGCATTTATATTATTTTATGGACTAGCCTACTAACTTAGTGCCGAGTGCCAGTTCATGTTTTTTGCATTTTTTTGTTTCACAGAAAATCCATATCTAGGATAGTCCAAACATGATGAAAATTTACGATGATTTTTTTATTAATCGAGAAGGACATAAGAAACTTCAGGAGACAACCAGAAGAGGCACGAGGGGCCCACAAGCCCTTTGGCGCACCCCCTGGCTTGAGCCTCCCCCTCCCGGGCACTCTTTTGACATTATTCCAACTCTGAAAAGTTCTATAAATACTAAAACAACCGGAAAGAAATCTAGAATTTTTGTTCCGCCACCACAAGCGTTTATGCCGAAACGATCTCATCTGGAGGCCTTTTGCGGCACCCCCTCGGAGGGGGAACCATCCACGGAGGCCTCTGCATCATCCTTGTTGCCTCCATGGTGATGTGTGAGTAGTTCATCCTCGGGGCTGAGGGTTTGTAACAATAGCTATGTCTTTGATCTCTCTCTCTCTCTCTCTCTCTCTCTCTCTCGCTCTCGCTCTCTCTCTCTCGTGTTCTTGATTTGGCATGATCTTGATGTATCATGAGCTTTGTTAATAAAGTTGGATCACATGACGTTCATCTCCCTCTCTTATTTGCGTGATGAATTGAGTTTTTCTCTTTGAAGTTTCTTTATGTTGGATTGAATATTTTGGATTTGCGATCACTTGATGCATGTCTAACTCGTGAATACCCGTGATGACATTGGGGTAATCTAGGTGACATAAGAGTTGAATGATACCATATCATATGGTGTTGTCGTAGTGTGATTTCTAGGACTATTCGTGACACTTTGGGGATGGTTCAATAGATTGATTGGAAACACAACTTTGAGGTGGTTTTGCTACCTATGCGATTTCATCCTACTTTCTACAATAGAAATAGAAACTTTGGAGTGTTCTTTGTCGCACCTTGAGGGATTATCATATGATTTAATTATGTTATTAATGTTGAGAGATTGCACTAGTAAAACTATGAACCCTAGGCCTTGTTTCTAAGCATTGAGACACCGTTTTCACACACTTTTGTTACTTGTTACCTTGATGTTTTTATTTTTACTGATTATAAAAAGCTATTTCTACCATCCATATTACACATCTATCATCATCTCTTCGTTGAACTAGTGCATCTATAAAACTAACAATTGTATTGGGTATGTTGGGGACACAAGATTTTGTTTGTATTTGATTGCAGGGTTGTTTGGGAGGGACCATCTTCATCCCACACCTTCCATGCAAGGATTGATAAATCTTAGGTCATCAACTTGAGGGAAATTTGATTGCGTCATAGAAAAATCTGTGCTTGGAGGCCCAACAACGTCTACAAGAATAAAGTTGTGTAGTAGACATCAAGTTATTTCTGGCGCCGTTGCCGGGGAGGTGAGTGCTTCAAGGTATCTTCTTTAGATCTTGCAACTGAATCTTTTTCTGGTTTATTCGCTAGTTTGGTGTATAAACGAAAACTAAATAAATGGAAGCATTGCATCAAATTCTTTATCTTTATGATGTTTTTCTTGAAAACTATGAATCTAAAAATTGTGCAAAAGTGTTAGAAGAAGAATTTAACAAAATGTTTAATGTGAGTTCCTTGAATGATAAAAATGATTACAATGTTGTTAGTATGCTTTCAATGAATATCCATGAATCTAATGATGATTGCACTAGTCATGAGAAAACTTCTGAAGGAAAAGTTTCTTATAAGCATGTCAGTTTTTGTGGAGAGCATAGACTTTGCGAAGAAATGCCAATTAGGGATGATAAATTTTGTAAGAAGTATAAATGGTCGTTTAAAATATTACATAATTATGCTAGAAAATTATGTTCTCTTCATCCCATTACGTGTGAACTTTGCGATAAAGTTCGTCACCTTAATTTTCAATGCATGCACTTTCATGATCGAATCGTGGCCAAATATTATAATGACATGATCACCCTTGAACTTTATAATGAATCTAGTTTATTTTTGGGGTGTGAAGAAGTGACACATAAAAACTATTAGTTTAAAGTATTCATTCTGATGGAGATATTGAAATCAATCTAAGGGAATTTTATTTTTTTTGCGTGATATATTGCAATGATAATGCTTATATAACCAATTATATAAATACATGAACTCCAATGAAATATAAAAGGAATGATGTTACTACTAATCAAAGGAAAAATATATCACAATTCCCTTTTAATCTTTTCATGATGAATCAGGTAATGAGGAGGAGCTTCCTTTTCAACCAATCTCTTCAATAAGGAGCTTGAAAAATTAATTAAACCCATACTTAATGTGAAGAAGAATAAGAAAAAGAAAAGAAGTAAAGGTAAAAAGGTACCTCACTCAAATAAGGTTGCTCCTATGGTTGTGTCTTATGCAACTAAATCACGAATTATGGAAGATGCTACACTTGATGAAAATATTAATTTTTATTATGAAACTATGTGTGTAGGCACTATGATGTTCCTATCTTTGCCAATGTCGGCTTTTTTAATTGAGAACGGGGCGCTCCTTGTGCCAGTTATCTAAATTGCCCCAAAACTTTTTTGTCACTTATAGACGACATTATTACCCACCAATGCCGTCTATAAGTTTTTTCTTTGAGGGATAATGTCGTCTATAAGTGACAAAAAAAGTTTCACACAGGGAATCCTCCGTCTGGGCTGGCCCACATCCAGGAGAAGACACAGCGCGCCCGTTTGGCCGGCCCATATCCAGGTGGCCTGTTTTTTCAATTTTGTTTTTTATTTGTTCTTTTTCTTTTCAGTTTTTGTTTTTTCTACTTTAAATAATTTGAGAATTCAAAAAATACGAAATAAAAAATGATTATTTTGAAATAAAATTTTAACAAATAATTTATTTTTTGTGGATTCGAAAAATGTCCGTGATCTTGTAAAATAATGTTTCCTTATAAAAAAATATTCGCAATTTTGAAAATGAATCTTGGGGAATTTAAAAAATGTTCATGATGTTTTAGAAGTTCGTGTATTAAAAAAATATTAATGAAAATGAACAAAATTTCACCAATTCAAAAAATGTTCATGAATGAAAAAATATTCTAAAAATTCAAAAACTGTTCGTGACTTACAAAATAGTGTATTCATTCACAAAATGTTCGCTGATTCAGAAAATGATCATACATTTCAAAAAATGTTCGTTAAATCAAATAAAGTTCGTGAATTTCAATAATGGTTCCACCAATTTCCTAAAAATGCTCGTCGATTCTAGAAATGTTCTCCGTTTCAACAAAATTGTTTGGAAAAATGTTCGGAACTTAAAAAAATGTTTAAAAATAGTATAAAATGTTCAAGAATTCAAGAATTGTTTTTGATTGTAGAAAATGTTCAAGAATTTGTAAAAGTGTTCACGAATTTGGGAAATGTTCACGGTTTCAAATATGTGCACGATTTTAAAACAATGTTCATGATTTCAAAACTTATCAATATTTTACGAAATTGAGAGTGATAGTGTGTCTCGGTGATGCAACAAAATGTAGTCATAATCATTGAAAATTATGAATTTTTTTCTCTCGTTGTAATGCACGGGCCCTTTTGCTAGTTACACCAATTGGTTTTTTTGAACTTAATGTAAATTTTATTTAATCATCCCACCCGGGGATCTTGTCTGAAACTACATGCAGAATGAAGTCTGGGGGCACATGACACCACACGTTACATAACTTATTTGTCACTGCTTCTCTAGCTAATAAGTGAGCAGCCCTATTAGCCTCGCGTCTAACCCACGACACCTTCCATCTCTCTCTCTCGATGCCAGCATTTGCTTCACTTCCTCAACGACCGGTCCCAGTGGCAATAAATCCTTTTCCTTGCTCTGGAGCTTACAGACAACCTCACGGCAATCCATTTCAATGTTTATTCTGGGTATGTTTAGCTCTCTCGCCAGCAGGGCTGCTCTTCTGCAAGCTTGTAGCTCTACTCTTGCTGGATTGTTGCACAGTGGAAGAAAGTGGCATGCACCACCCAGGTATGCACCCTCGTGGTTTCTGAGTACCACTCCGACTCCACCATTCTCGCCCACCTTCGACGTCGCACCATCTACATTGGCCTTCACCCACCCCTCCTATGGTGGTCTCCACTTCTCAATCACCTCAGGTCTAGCTTGCTTGCTCTTCCGCCCATGAGTAGATTGCCATTCTCCTATTAGGTTGAAGACCCTTCTCGCGATCGCTTCCGCTTCTTCAATCATCTGCCCATCACATGCATTATTCCTTGCTAACCAGTGTTGGGAACATAGTAATTTCAAAAAATTTCCTACGCACACGCAAGATCATGGTGATGCATAGCAACGAGAGGGGAGAGTTTTGTCCACGTACCCTCGTTGACCGTAAGCGGAAGCGTTATGACAACGCGGTTGATGTAGTCGTACGTCTTCACGATCGACAGATCCTAGTACCGAAAGTACGGCACCTCCGCGATCTGCACACGTTCGGCTCGGTGACGTCCCACGAACTCACGATCCAGCAGAGTGTCGAGGGAGAGCTTCGTCAGCACGACGGCGTGATGACGGTGATGATGAAGCTACCGGCGCTGGGCTTCGCCTAAGCACTGCAACGTTATAACCGAGGTGAATTATGGTGGAGGGGGGCACCGCACACGGCTAAATGATCAATGATCAACTTTTGTGTCTATGGGGTGCCCCCTCCCTCGTATATAAAGGAGTGGAGGAGGGGGAGAGGGCCGGCCTCCTAGGCGCGCCCAAGGGGGGAGTCCTACTCCCGGTGGGAGTAGGATTCCCCCTTTCCCTTGTTGGAGTAGGAGAGAAGGAAGGGTGAGAGAGAGGGAAGGAAAGGGGGGGGGGGCGCCCCACCCAATTCGCATTGGGCTAGGGGGGCGCGCCCTCCACCTTGGCCTTCCTCTCCTCTATTCCACTAAGGCCCAATAAGGCCCATATGCTCCCAGGGGGGTTCCGGTAACCTACCGGTATTCCGGTAAATGCCCGAACTCATCCGGAACCATTCCGATGTCCAAATATAGGCTTCCAATATATCGATCTTTACGTCTCGACCATTTCGAGACTCCTCGTCATCTCCGAGATCATATCCGGGACTCCGAACTACCTTCAACACATAAAAACACATAAACTCATAATACCGATCATCACCGAACGTTAAGCGTGCGGACCCTACGGGTTCGAGAACTATGTAGACATGACCGAGACTCATCTCCGGTCAATAACCAATAGAGGATGCTGGATGCTCATATTGGTTCCTACATATTCTACGAAGATCTTTATCGGTCAAACCGCATAAAAACATACGTTGTTCCCTTTGTCATCGGTATGTTAATTGCCCGAGATTCGATCGTCGGTATCTCAATACCTAGTTCAATCTCGTTACCGGCAAGTCTCTTTACTCGTTCCGTAATGCATCATCCCGCAACTATCTCATTAGTCACATTGCTTGCAAGGCTTATAGTGATGTGCATTACCGAGAGGGCCCAGAGATACCTCTCCGACAATCGGAGTGACAAATCCTAATCTCGATCTATGCCAACTCAACAAGTACCATCGGAGACACCTATAGATCACCTTTATAATAACCCAGTTACGTTGTGACATTTGGTAGCACAAAAAGTGTTCCTCCGGGATTCGGGAGTTGCATAATCTCATAGTCATAGGAACATGTATAAGTCATGAAGAAAGCAATAGCAATATACTAAATGATCAAGTGCTAAGCTAACGGAATGGGTCAAGTGAATCACATCATTCTCTAATGATGTGATCCCGTTAATCAAATGACAACTCATGTCTATGGCTAGGAAACTTAACCATCTTTGATTCAACGAGCTAGTCAAGTAGAGGCATACTAGTGACACTCTTTTTGTTTATGTATTCGCACATGTACTAAGTTTTCGGTTAATACAATTCTAGCATGAATAATAAACATTTATCATGATATAAGGAAATATAAATAACAACTTTATTATTGCCTCTAGGGCATATTTCCTTCAGTCTCCCACTTGCACTAGGGTCAATAATCTAGATTACATAGTAATGATTCTAACACCCATGGAGTCTTGGTGCTGATCATGTTTTGCTCGTGAGAGAGGCTTAGTCAACGGGTCTGCAACATTCAGATCCGTATGTATCTTGCAAATCTCTATGTCTCCCTCCTTGACTTGATCGCGGATGGAATTGATGCGTCTTTTGATGTGCTTGGTTCTTTTGTGAAATCTGGATTCCTTTGCCAAGGCAATTGCACCAGTATTGTCACAAAAGATTTTCATTGGACCCGATGCACTAGGTATGACACCTAGATCGAATATGAACTCCTTCATCCATACTCCTTCATTTGCTGCTTCCGAAGCAGCTATGTACTCCGCTTCACACGTAGATCCCGCCACGACGCTTTCCTTAGAACTACACCAACTGACAACTCCACCGTTCAATATAAATACGTATCTGGTTTGTGAATTAGAGTCATCCGGATCAGTGTCAAAGCTTGCATCGACGTAACCATTTACGACGTGCTCTTTGTCACCTCCATAAACGAGAAACATATCCTTAGTCCTTTTCAGGTATTTCAGGATGTTCTTGACCGTTGTCCATTGATCCACTCTTGGATTATTTTGGTACCTCCCTTCTAAACTGATAGCAAGGCACACATCAGGTCTGGTACATAGCATTGCATACATGATAGAGCCTATGGCTGAAGCATAGGGAACACCTTTCATTTCTCTCTATCTTCTGCAGTGGTCGAGCATTGAGTCTGACTCATCTTCACACCTTGTAACACGGACAAGAACCCTTTCTTTTCTTTATCCATTTTGAACTTTTTCAAAACTTTATCAAGGTATGTGCTTTGTGAAAGTCCAATTAAGCGTCTTGATCTATCTCTATAGATCTTGAAAAACTCTTGTTCAAGTATCCTTTTATGCTATCCAGAAATTCTATATTTCCAATCAACAATATGTCATCTACATATAATATTAGAAATGCTACAGAGCTCCCACTCACTTTCTTGTAAATACAGGCTTCTCCAAAAGTCTCTATAAAACCATATGCTTTGATTACACTATCAAAACGTTTATTCCAACTCCGAGATGCTTGCACCAGTCCATAAATGGATCGCCGGAGCTTGCACACTTTGTTAGCATCCTTTGGATCGATAAAACCTTCAGGTTGCATCATATACAACTCTTCTTCTAGAAATCCATTCAGGAACGCAGTCTTTACATCCATGATTCGGACGGACTTAAGCAATTGCTAACATGATTCGGACGGACTTAAGCATCGCTACGGGTGAGAAGGTCTCATCGTAGTCAACTCATTGAACTTGTCGAAAACCTTTCGCAACAAGTCGAGCTTTGTAGACAGTAACATTACCGTCAGCGTCAGTCTTCTTCTTGAAGATCCATTTATTCTCGATGGCTTGCCGATCATCGGGCAAGTCAACCAAAGTCCACACTTTGTTCTCATACATGGATCCAATCTCAGATTTCATGGCCTCAAGCCATTTCGCGGAATCTGGGCTCATCATCGCTTCCTCATAGTTCGTAGGTTCGTCATGGTCAAGTAACATGACCTCCAGAACAGGATTACCGCACCACTCTGGTGCGGATCTTACTCTGGTTGACCTACGAGGTTCGGTAGTAACTTGATCTGAAGTTATATGATCATCATCATTAGCTTCCTCACTAATCGGTGTCGGAGTCACAGGAACAGATTTTTGTGATGAACTACTTTCCAATAAGGGAGCAGGTACAGTTACCTCATCAAGTTCTACTTTCCTCCCACTCACTTCTTTCGAGAGAAACTCCTTCTCTAGAAAGGATCCATTCTTAGCAACGAATGTCTTGCCTTCGGATCTGTGATAGAAGGTGTACCCAACAGTCTCCTTTGGGTATCCTATGAAGACACATTTCTCCGATTTGGGTTCGAGCTTATCAGGTTGAAGCTTTTTCACATAAGCATCGCAGCCCCAAACTTTAAGGAACGACAACATGGGTTTCTTGCCAAACCACAGTTCATAAGGTGTCGTCTCAACGGATTTAGATGGTGCCCTATTTAACATGAATGCAGCTATCTCTAAAGCATAACCCCAAAATGATAGCGGTAAATCAGTAAGAGAAATCATAGATCGCACCATATCTAGTAAAGTACGATTACGACATTCGGACACACCATTACGCTATGGTGTTCCGGGTGGCGTGAGTTGCGAAACTATTCCACATTGTTTCAAATGAAGACCAAACTCGTAACTCAAATATTCTCCTCCATGATCAGATCGTAGAAACTTTATTTTCTTGTTACGATGATATTCCACTTCACTCTGAAACTCTTTGAACTTTTCAAATGTTTCAGACTTATGTTTCATCAAGTAGATATACCCATATCTGCTCAAATCATCTGTGAAGGTGAGAAAATAACGATACCCACCGCGAGCCTCAACATTCATCGGACCACATACACCAGCATGTATGATTTCCAAAAAATCTATTGCTCGCTCCATTGTTTCGGACAACGGAGTTTTAGTCATCTTGCCCATAAGGCATGGTTCGCAAGTACCAAGTGATTCCAAAAGTCCATCAGAATGGAGTTTCTTCATGCACTTTACACCAATATGACCTAAATGGCAGTGCCACAAATATGTTGCACTATCATTATCAACTCTGCATCTTTTGGCTTCAATATTATGAATATGTGTGTCACTACTATCGAGATTCAACAAGAATAGACCACTCTTCAAGGGTGCATGACCATAAAAGATATTACTCATATAAATAGAACAACCATTATTCTCTGATTTAAATGAATAACCGTCTCGCATCAAACAAGATCCAGATATGATATTCATGCTTAACGCTGGCACCAAATAACAATTATTCAGGTCTAAAACTAATCCCGAAGGTAGATGTAGAGGTAGCATGGCGACCGCGATCACATCGACTTTGGAACCATTTCCCACGCCCATCGTCACCTCGTCCTTAGCCAATCTTCGCTTAATCTGTAGTCCCTGTTTCGAGTTGCAAATATTAGCAATAGAACCAGTATCAAATACCCAGATGCTACTGAGAGAATTAGTAAGGTACACATCAATAACATATATATCACATATACCTTTGTTCACCTTGCCATCCTTCTTATCCGCCAAATACTTGGGGCAGTTTCGCTTCCAGTGACCAGTTCCTTTGCAGTAGAAGCACTCGGTCTCAGGCTTAGGTCCAGACTTGGGCTTCTTCACTTGAGCAGAAACTTGCTTGCCGTTCTTCTTGAAGTTCCCCTTCTTCCCTTTACCCTTTTTCTTGAAACTGGTGGTCTTGTTGACCATCAACACTTGATGCTCCTTCTTGATTTCTACCTCCGCAGCCTTTAGCATTGTGAAGAGCTTGGGAATTTTCTTATCCATCCCTTGCATATTATAGTTCATCACGAAGCTCTTGTAGCTTGGTGGCAGTGATTGAAGAATTCTGTCAATGACACTATCATCAGGAAGATTAACTCCCAGTTGAATCAAGTGATTGTTATACCCAGACATTTTGAGTATATGCTCAGTGACAGAACTATTCTCCTCCATCTTGCAGCTGTAGAACTTATTGGAGACTTCATATCTCTTAATCCGGGCATTTGCTTGAAATATTAACTTCAACTCCTGGAACATCTCATATGCTCCATGACGTTCAAAACGTCGTTGAAGTCCCGGTTCTAAGCCGTAAAGCATGGCACACTGAACTATCGAGTAGTCATCGGATTTTCTCTGCCAGACGTTCATAACATCTGGCGTTGCTCCTGCAGCGGGTTTGGCACCTAGCGGTGCTTCCAGGACGTAATTCTTCTGTGCAACAATGAGGATAATCCTCAAGTTACGGACCCAGTCCGTGTAGTTGCTACCATCATGTTTCAACTTAGCTTTCTCTAGGAACGCATTAAAATTCAACGGAACAACAGCACGGGCCATCTATCTACAACAACATAGACATGCAAAATACTATCACGTACTAAGTTCATGATAAATTAAAGTTCAATTAATCAAATTACTTAAGAACTTCCACTTAGATAGACATCCCTCTAATCATCTATATGATCACATGATCCAAATCAACTAAACCATGTCCGATCATCACGTGAGATGGAGTAGTTTTCAATGGTGAACATCACTATGTTGATCATATCTACTATATGATTCACGCTCGACCTTTCGGTCTTAGTGTTCCGAGGCCATATATGCATATGCTAGGTTTGTCAAGTTTAACCCGAGTATTCTGTGTGTGCAAAACTGGCTTGCACCCGTTGTATGTGAACGTAGAGTTATCACACCAGATCATCACGTGGTGTCTCGGCACGACGGACTTTCGCAACGGTGCATACTCAGGGAGAACACTTGTACTTTGAAATTTAATGAGAGATCATCTTATAATGCTACCGTCGAACTAAGCAAAATAAGATGCATAAAGGATAAACATCACATGCAATCAATATAAGTGATATGGTATGGCCATCATCATCTTGTGCCTTTGATCTCCATGTCCAAAGCACCATCATGATCACCATCGTCACCGGTGCGACAACTTGATCTCCATCGTAGCATCATTGTCGTCTCGCCAACTATTGCTTCTATGACTATCGCTACCGCTTAGTGATGTAAAGCAATTACATGGCGATTGAATTTCATACAATAAAGCGAAACCATATGGCTCCTGCCAGTTGCCGATAACTCTGTTACAAAACATGGTCATCTCATACAATAAAATTTAGCGTCATGTCTGGACCATATCACATCACAGCATGCCCTGCAAAAACAAGTTAGACGTCCTCTACTTCGTTGTTGCAAGTTTTATGTGGCTGCTACAGGCTGAGCAAGAACCGTTCTTACCTACGCATCAAAACCACAATGATTTTTCGTCAAGTATGTGTTGTTTTAACCTTCAACGAGGACCAGGCGTAGCCACACTCGATTCAACTAAAGTTGGAGAAACTGACACCCGCCAGCCACCTGTGTGCGAAGCCCGTCGGTAGAACCAGTCTCGCGTAAGCGTACGCGTCATGTCGGTCCGGGCCGCTTCATCCAACAATACCGCCGAATCAAAGTATGACATGCTGGTAAGCAGGATGACTATTATGGCCCACAACTCACTTGTGTTCTACTCGTGCATATACCATCTATGCATAAACCTGGCTCGGATGCCACTGTTGGGAACGTAGTAATTTCAAAAAAATTCCTACGCACATGCAAGATCATGGTGATGCATAGCAACGAGAGGGGAGAGTGTTGTCCACGTACCCTCGTAGACTTCAAGCGGAAGCGTTATGACAACGCGGTTGATGTAGTCGTACGTCTTCACAATCGACCGATCCTAGTACCGAAAGTACGACACCTCCGCGATCTGCACACGTTTGGCTCGGTGACGTCCCACGAACTCACGATCCAGCAGAGTGTCGAGTGAGAGCTTCGTCAGCACGACGGTGTGATGACGGTGATGATGAAGCTACCGACGCAGGGCTTCGCCTAAGCACTGCAACGATATGACCGAGGTGGATTATGGTGGAGGGGGGCACCGCACACGGCTAAAAGATCAATGATCAACTTGTGTGTCTATGGGGTGCCCCCTCCCCCGTATATAAAGGAGTGGAGGAGGGGGAGAGGGCCGGCCTCCTAGGCGCGCCCAAGGGGGGAGTCCTACTCCCGGCGCGGAGTAGGATTCCCCCTTTCCCTTGTTGGAGTAGGAGAGAAGGAAGGGGGAGAGAGAGGGAAGGAAAGGGGGGGCACCCAATTCGGATTGGGCTAGGGAGGGCGGGGGGCGCCCTCCACCTTGGCCTTCCTCTCCTCTATTCCACTAAGGCCCATATACTCCCCGGGGGGTTCCGGTAACCTCCCGGTACTCCGATAAATGCCCCAACTCATCCGGAACCATTCCGATGTCCAAACATAGGCTTCCAATATATCGATCTTTACGTCTCGACCATTTCGAGACTCCTCGTCATGTCCGTGATCATATCCGGGACTCCGAACTACCTTCGGTACATCAAAACACATAAACTCATAATATCGACCGTCACCAAACATTAAGCGTGCGGACCCTACAAGTTCGAGAACTATGTAGACATGACCGAGACTCATCTCCGGTCAATAACCAATAGCGGAACCTGGATGCTCATATTGGTTCCTACATATTCTATGAAGATCTTTATCGGTCAAACCGCATAACAACATATGTTGTTCCCTTTGTCATCGGTATGTTACTTGCCCGATATTCGATCGTCGGTATCTCAATACCTAGTTCAATCTCGTTACCGGCAAGTCTCTTTACTCGTTCCGTAATGCATCATCTCGCAACTATCTCATTAGTCACATTGCTTGCAAGGCTTATAGTGATGTGCATTACCAAGAGGGCCCAGAGATACCTCTCCGACAATCGGGGGACAAATCCTAATCTCGATCTATGCTAACTCTACAAGTACCATCGGAGACACCTGTAGAGCACCTTTATAATCAGCCAATTACGTTGTGACGTTTGGTAGCACACAAAGTGTTCCTCCGGTATTCGGGAGTTGCATAATCTCATAGTCATAGGAACTTTTAAGTCATGAAGAAAGCAATAGCAATATACTAAATGATCAAGTGCTAAGCTAACGGAATGGGTCAAGTCAATCACATAATCCCTAATGATGTGATCCCGTTAATCAAATGACAACTCATGTCTATGGCTAGGAAACTTAACCATCTTTGATTCAACGAGCTAGTCAAGTAGAGGCATACTAGTGAAACTCTGTTTGTTTATGTATTCACACATGTACTAAGTTTCTGTTTAATACAATTCTAGCATGAATAATAAACATTTATTATGATATAAGGAAATATAAATAACAACTTTATTATTGCCTCTAGGGCATATTTCCTTCAACCAGAACGCATAAACTGTTTGGGAACGTAGCGATAATTCAAAAATTTCCTACGTGTCACCAAGATCAATCTAGGAGATACTAGCAACGAGAGAGGAAGTGCATCTTCATACCCTTGAAGACTGCTACGCGGAAGTGTTGCAAGAACACGGTTGGTGGAGTCGTACACGCAGCGATTCAGATCGTGGTCGATTCCGATCTAAGCGCCGAACAACGACGCCTCCGCGTTCAGTACACGTGCAACCCGGTGACGTCTCCCGCGCCTTGATCCAGCAAGGAGGAGGGAGAGGTTGGGGAAGACAACTCCAGCAGCAGCACGACGGCGTGGTGGTGGTGGAGCAGCGTGGTTCTCCAGCAGGGCTTCGCCAAGCACTACGAAAGACGAGGAGGTGGAGAGGTAGGGCTGCGCCAAGAGAGAGAGAGAGACTTTCGTGTCTGGCAGCCCCAAAACCCCCACTATATATAGGAGGAGTGGAGGGGGGTGCACCCCCTCTAGGGTTCCCACCCTAGGGGGGCGGCAGCCTTAGATGGATGGAGGGGGGCGGCCAAGAGGGGGAGAGAGGGGGGCACACCCTAGGGTGGGCCTTAGGCCCATCTGCGCCTAGGGTTTTCCCCTCTCCCCTTTATTTGTTGCGCCTTGGGCCTTGGTGGGAGGCGCACCAGCCCACTTAGGGGCAGGTCCCTTCTCACTCTTGGCCCGTGCACGCCTCCGGGGCCAGTGGACCCCCGGAACCCTTCCGGTGGTCCCGGTTCATTACCGGTGATGCCCGTAACACTTCCGGTGTCCAAATCCTCACTTCCTATATATCATTTTTTACCTCTGGACCATTCCAGAACTCCTCGTGACGTCCAGGATCTCATCCGGGACTCCGAACAACATTCGGTAACCACGTACATACTTACCCTATAACCCTAGCATCATCAAACCTTAAGTGTGTAGACCCTACGGGTTCGGGAACCATGCAGACATGACCGAGACATCTCTCCGGCCAATAACCAATAGCGGGATCTGGATACCCATGTTGGCTCCCACATGTTCCACGATGATCTCATCGGATGAACCATGATGTCGAGGATTCAATCAATCTCATATGCAATTCCCTTTGTCTATCGGTATGTTACTTGCCCGAGATTCGATCGTCGGTATTCCCATACCTCGTTCAATCTCGTTAACGGCAAGTCTCTTTACTCGTTCCGTAAGGCATGATCCCATGACCAACTCCTTAGTCACATTGAGCTCATTATGATGATGCATTACCGAGTGGGACCAGAGATACCCCTCCGTCATACGGAGTGACAAATCCCAGTCTCGATTCGTGCCAACCCAACAGATACTTTCGGGGATACCTGTAGTGCACCTTTATAGCCACCCAGTTGCGTTGTGACGTTTGGTACACCCAAAGCATTCCTACGGTATCCGGGAGTTGCACAATCTCATGGTCTAAGGAAATGATACTTGACATTAGAAAAGCTTTAGCAAACGAACTACAAGATCTTGTGCTACGCTTAAGATTGGGTCTTGTCCATCACATCATTCTCCCAATGATGTGATCCCGTTATCAACGACATCCAATGTCCATGGTCAGGAAACCACGAACATCTATTGATCAACGAGCTAATCAACTAGAGACTTACTAGGGACATATTACGATCTATGTATTCACACATGTATTACGGTTTCCGGTTAATACAATTATAGCATGAACAATAGATAATTATCATGAACAAGGAAATATAATAATAACCAATTTATTATTGCCTCTAGGGAATATTTCCAACAGTCTCCCACTTGCAATAGAGTCAATAATCTAGTTACATTGTGATGAATCGTACACCCATAGAGTTCTGGTGTTGATCATGTTTTCCTCGTGGAAGAGGTTTAGTCAACGGATCTGCGACATTCAGATCCGTATGCACTTTACAAATATCTATGTCTCCATCTTGAATATATTCACGAATGGAGTTGAAGCGACGCTTGATATGCCTGGTCTTCTTGTGAAACCTGGGCTCCTTGGCAAGGGAAATATCTCTAGTGTTGTCACAGAAGAGAGTCATTGGGCCTGACACATTGGGAATAATTCCTAGGTCGGTGATGAACTCCTTCATCCAGACTGCTTCATGTGCTGCCTCCGAGGCTGCTATGTACTCCGCTTCACATGTAGATCCCGCCACAACGCTTTGCTTGCAACTGCACCAGCTGACTGCCCCACCATTCAAAATGTACATGTATCCGGTTTGTGACTTGGAGTCTTCCAGATCTGTGTCGAAGCTAGCATCGACGTAACCCTTGACGACGAGCTCTTCATCACCTCCATAAACGAGAAACATATCCTTAGTCCTTTTCAGGTACTTTAGGATATTCTTGACCGCTGTCCAGTGTTCCATGCCGGGATTACTTTGGTACCTCCCTACCAAACTTACGACAAGGTTCACATCAGGTCTGGTACACAGCATGGCATACATAATAGACCCTATGGCCGAGGCATAGGGGATGACACTCATCTTTTCTCTATCTTCTGCCGTGGTCGGGCATTGAGCCGTGCTCAATCTCACACCTTGCAATACAGGCAAGAACCCCTTATTGGACTGATCCATATTGAACTTCTTCAATATCTTGTCAAGGTATGTGCTTTGAGAAAGACCAATGAGGCATCTCGATCTATCTCTATAGATCTTGATGCCTAATATGTAAGCAGCTTCTCGAAGGTCCTTCATTGAAAAACACTTATTCAAGTCGGCCTTTATGCTTTCCAAAAATTCTATATCATTTCCCATCAATAGTATGTCATCCACATATAATATGAGAAATGCTACAGAGCTCCAACTCACTTTCTTGTAAACACAGGCTTCTCCATAACTCTGTGTAAACCCAAACGCTTTGATCATCTCATCAAAGCGAATGTTCCAACTCCGAGATGCTTGCACCAGCCCATAGATTGAGCGCTGGAGCTTGCATACCTTGTCAGCATTCTTAGGATCGACAAAACCTTCCGGCTGCATCATATACAATTCTTCCTTAAGGAAACCATTAAGGAATGCCGTTTTAACGTCCATTTGCCATATCTCATAATCATAGAATGCGGCAATTGCTAATATGATTCGGACGGACTTCAGCTTCGCTACGGGTGAGAAGGTATAATCGTAGTCAACCCCTTGAACTTGTCGATAACCCTTAGCGACAAGCCGTGCCTTATAGATGGTCACATTACCATCCGCGTCAGTCTTCTTCTTAAAGATCCATTTATTCTCTATGGCTTGCCGATCGACCGACAAGTCTGTCAAAGTCCATACTTCGTTTTCATACATGGATCCTATCTCGGATTTCATGGCTTCAAGCCATTTGTTGGAATCCAGGCCCGCCATCGCTTCTTCATAGTTCGAAGGTTCACCGTTGTCTAACAACATGATTTCCAGGACAGGGTTGCCGTACCACTCTCATGCGGAACGTGTCCTTGTGGACCTACGAAGTTCAGTAGCTTGATCCGAGGTTTCATGATCAGCATCATTAACTTCGTCTCTCGTCGGTGCAGGCACCACAGAAACATCTTCCTGAGCTGCGCTACTCTCCGGTTCAAGAGGCAGTACCTCATCAAGTTCTACTTTCCTCCCACTTACTTCTTTGGAGAGAAACTCTTTCTCTAGAAAGGATCCATTCTTGGCAACAAAGATCTTGCCTTCGGATCTGAGGTAGAAGGTATACCTAATAGTTTCCTTAGGGTATCGTATGAAGACGCATTTTTCCGACTTGGGTTTGAGCTTTTCAGGTTGAAGTTTCTTGACATAAGCATCGCATCCCCAAACTTTCAGAAACGACAGCTTAGGTTTCTTTCCAAACCATAATTCATACGGTGTCATCTCAACGGATTTCGACGGAGCCCTATTTAAAGTGAATGCGGCAGTCTCTAAAGCATAACCCCAAAATGATAGCGGCAGATTGGTAAGAGACATCATAGATCGCACCATATCCAATAGAGTGCGATTACAACGTTCGGACACACCATTTCGCTGAGGTGTTCCAGGCGGCGTGAGTTGTGAAACAATTCCACATTTCCTTAGGTGCGTGCCAAACTCGTGACTCAAGTATTCCCCCCCACGGTCTGATCGTAAGATCTTTATTTTCCTGCCACGTTGATTCTCTACCTCACTCTGAAATTCCTTGAACTTTTCAAAGGTCTCAGACTTGTGTTTCATTAAGTAGACATACCCATATCTACTTAAGTCATCAATGAGGGTGAGAACATAACGATAGCCACCGCGAGCCTCAACGCTCATTGGACCGCACACATTAGTATGTATGATTTCCAATAAGTTGGTTGCTCGCTCCATTGTTCCAGAGAACGGAGTCTTGGTCATTTTGCCCATGAGGCATGGTTGGCATGTGTCAAATGATTCATAATCAAGAGACTCCAAAAGTCCATCTGCATGGAGTTTCTTCATGCGTTTGACACCAATGTGACCAAGGCGGCAGTGCCCCAAGTATGTGGGACTATCATTATCAACCTTACATCTTTTGGCATTCACACTATGAATATGTGTAACATCATGTTCGAGATTCAATAAGAATAAACCATTGACCAGCAGGGCATGACCATTACTACAAAAAATACACTTCCGTGATGATACGTGTTTGTCACAGTAGGTCACGTTTTTTGTCATGCATGTACATCCATGATGATTTTATGACAGAATCAAGATAGTCATACCTGTGCTGTCGTAGAAGTGTTCCATGACATTACCAACATTATCATCACGAAAGTGTCCACTTCCATGACGATAAATCGCGCGTTAGAGAAGTGCTTTCATCAAGGGTGACTGACACGTGGCATCCACCGTAACGGAACGCCGTTAAGCTATCAGGTCCAGTTTTGGATCCGATAACCCGGTAAAAGCCCCGACCAATGGGGATTTTCCACGTGTAAAATCATCATTGGCAGGAGGAAACACGTGTCGGCTCACCGTTGGGACAAATGTCATCCACTCATTGGACCCAAAGTGCCTATGATACGTCAACCCGTGGCACGACCCAACAGAGGCCCATTCCTATGAAAAGGCCGGCCCGTTTGACTTGGTCAAAAGGTGGCGGGCCGGCCCACGGCAAGCCTGTTAACGGCCTGTTCGCATATAGCCCATTTACAGCCCGCTAACCCAGGGCCCGTTTATGGCCTATCTGAATTAGGCCCAGTAGCGTCATCTGGGCCGTCCAATATAATTCCAGTCCGTTTTAACTTCTGGCCCATGTATGGCCCATGACGTCTTCGGCCCATATGAGGCCCTTAGTAACTCTCGGCCCATTAACGGCCCGTTGGGCCGTTTCCAGCCCATGTTATCTTTCGGCCTTCTCAGGGCCCATTTATTCTTGAGCTCATTTCCAGCATTCGTTTACTTACGGCCCGTTACTGTCATTTTCTGCTTGTGGGCCAAATTAAGCCCGTGGTTACAGTCGGCCCGTTTGTGGCCCATTAATACGTTGGGCCGTTTTCATAGCGTCATCAAATACGGTCGATTAACGATGGCCCGTTATGGTCGGCCCATGAACGGACGATTTCAACTCTAGCCCACTTACAGCCATAATGTGGTCTGTTATTGGCCCATGTTTGGCCAACCGATCATACGGCCCGTAGAAGGCCCATTGATGATACAGCCCGTAGAAGGCCCATTGTGTCTACGGCCCGTATAATGCCCATTGTTTCTACGCCCCGTAGAAGGCCCATTGTTTCTACGGCCCTTAGAAGGCCCATTGATGATATAGCCCATAGAAGGCCCATTGTGACTACGGCCCGTATAAGGCCCATTGTTTCTATGCCCCGTAGAAGGCCCATTGTTTCTACGGCCCTTAGAAGGCCCATTGTTTCTATGGCCTGTAGGAGGCCCATGTTAACTACAGCCGGTGGGCATCAAAGTTCGCCACCAGTGCAAATATAGGGAACACCCTACACTATACAAAAATGGCTTGCTGTTTTCTTCAGTCGGTGGCTGCACGTTAAGAACAAATTTTGTATCACACCAAAACAAATTAAAACTATAAAACAAAAGGAAGGTTGGCATAAAAGTTAACAGTCTAGCAGATAAATGCACCACCAGAAGTTCAGAAGCTTAGTTCATTTGACCTGACTGCTACGTTTTCATGCTGTATTGTCCGATGGAGCACCATAACCTTCGCCTTCAGTTCTCCTAGGCTCCTAAACAACATAGCAAATGTTTGATAGTCTGGTTTCAAAACCATGCATATCTTGACAACATCGAACAATGTCTCTCCTTGTTTCACAAAGGGTCTCTGTTAGGGAATGGACTTGTGTCTGGAGCGCATATACAACATTGTTTTGAACTTGCATATCTTGATCATGAGGCAGTTTGGACGAGATTGCCTTAACAACCAATCCAGTATTACGCAGGAACGTGCTTTTGGCACTGTTAGTGGACAGGTACTGACCCACTACAGGAAGAGCTGACATTGCGGTTATAGTTGCCTCGCCACCTTCAGAAGGTGGCGGTTCCACCATTTTTTCCATAGCTCGCTAAAAAGTTGAGGTTTTAAATTAGTAGTAGCAGAACAGAAGATATTAAGGAGGCAGCAAAACCAAACAAAATATCTTTGGTCTATATACAGAACTTATTCTGGTGAACCCATGTAAAATATTAGTTGTATTTTTATTGCAAAGTACATAATAAAACCAGGTTCCAAACATATGACCATGTACCATCGCTAATGTATTGTCTATTTATTCACATTGTATTGAGGGCTAAGGATAAAGAGACAAAGTTTATAGGGATAATTAGGTTTATGCCCCTAGTTGTGTCCCACTCGTCTGTTTTACCCCTAATTCCCAAAAGTCACCGGTTCTGTCCAAATCACTTTGCTCCTCTTATGCTTTTGCCCTTTGACCGTTTGACCGCCAGTTTGAAAACATCATAACTAATTCATACTAAATCAGAAAAATGCAAATAAGATACCAAAATGTTCAGAAAAACATCACCTATATGTCAGTGTCATTTGCATTCATGAAAAGAAGTGTTGGAAAGTGCCCATCCGAGTTTTAGCTCTTATGCTACCACCATGAATAGTAAAATCTAAAAAAGTTCAAAAAAATTCAAAAATAATTTGGTGGCAAAGAATGACAAATGTTGTAAGTGCCTGCCAAGTTTCATCAGGGAATAACATTCGTGGGTACCGTAGCAAAAAAACAATTAGCACTCCAAAATAGATTATTTTTTTGCCACGACTTCCACGAATGTCGTTCCCTAATGAAACTTGGCAAGCACTTAGAACACTTGTCGTTCTTTGCCACCATATTTGTTTTGAATTTTTTTGAATTTTTTTAGAGTTTACTATTCATGGTGGTATCAAAAGAGCTAAAACTCGGATGTGCACTTTCCAACACTTTTTTCATGAATGCAAAATACACTGACATATAGGTGATGTTTTTCTGAACATTTTGGTATGTTATTTGCATTTTTTTGATTTTGTATGAATTAGTTATGAAGTTTTCAAATTGACGGTCAAACGGTGAAAGGGCAAAAGCATAAGAGGATCAAAGTGACTTGGACAGAACCGGTGACTTTTGGGAATTAGGGGTAAAACAGACGAGTGGGACACAACTAGGGGCATAAATCTAATTATCCCAAGTTTATAATACGGTAAGCATAGTATGACATCATTCATATCACAAAACAACTGAGAACAGACAAACAGGCAATTGTAACATTGTGTGGGCAAGTCCAGCACGGAACTAGATTATAGGTCAAGATCAAAGGAACATCACTCCTCTCTTTTAAACCTTGTAAGGTGCAATGATACGCTAAGACAATTGTGTATAAAATTGAAAAGAGTAATATAAATTGGCTGAAAACCATGCAGTTCAAGGCACAAGTCAGAGTAAGTAGTAGTTAAAAGGCATGAGGATTAAGGACTTACAACAGTGGCTTTGACTGGTGTAGTCATGCCCTTCTTATTGCTGGTGTGACAGTCCTTGAAGATTTCCACAGCATTTAGTTCAGGTACTTTTTGGTCCTTGCGGGCTTTCCTCTGCATTTGGAACAAGTCAATATAGATCTGATAATATGGTACAACGAAAAGAGTGAAATAGCAGCTAATTACAAGAGCCTCGCAATGTGCAATATAGCTATGAGATCCTGTCGTCTGTTGGAATTTCACTTTCGTACGGTTGGCCTTGTTCTTTGAACAGTTCACCTACAAGAAGCTAGATTTGTGTGGCACAAGTGTAAATAGGACTTCAACATGTGATCTAATCACATATATATAATGTACTTGATACTTCGGATCGGACCAGTGTTTAACGAGGCCTCTCCAGTCTTCATCACATATATTTTCCACTAGAGATGTTTGGGCAAGTTCACTATTAGCCTTGCCTTCAAAGTGAGTTTTCCTCAAGTTATACCGATTCTGTCGCAGAGCAGACTTGAAAAAATGGGTGCAAGCTTGTCTAGTTGTATCATCTTGGCTATCCAACTTGAACCCCATCTGTTGAAAATTATGGGAGTCTCATTATCAGCAACCTAGAAAGTATTGGACAGAGCAAGACGATATTACTAGTTTCCATACATAACCATACTTACAGATAAATGGTCGACGAAGGTGTTGAACTGGGTTTCGTCTTTGTCATTCTTGTACTGAATCCATGTTGGGAGGATACGTACATGACACCTAACAGCAACCGCTGCCACTGATACTAACTTGGCTGACTCTATAGCATCACGTGGCCTTTTTAAACCTGCCTCAAAACGGATCTCCATTCTTCCTCCTCTAGATTTAGTTAACCTATCGAGCATTATCCCTGAAGTTTGTTTCCTCTTGCGCCTAGGTGCTAGTCCAACAACAAACATAGGAAGTGTTAGTGTACATCAAACTCTGAGACTACATATAAAGAAGCATGCAACTGTAACTTGACTCCAGCAACTACCTTCTTGCTATTGAAGCTCACAAAGTTCATCTGATCTTGCCAACTCATCTCTCATCTTGTGTCAAGAGTGCTTCGGAAGTAGTGTCAGGTGGCAAGGGAGCTTGGGAACTTGCTGCTAGCTGAGTTGACCAACGAGTAAATCGTGCAGCTGGTGGTACTGTGGAAGGTGTTGCAACAACTAGGGTTGTCTCGGCTTGTTTGGTGGTAGCTATTTGTTTCTGTTTGGCTTGTTCTGCAGCTCGTGTAGCATGGGATACCCTGTCGGTACAATTTTCCGCTGGACTTTGACCTTCTATTGCACCATCAGTACCAGCAGAATCTGCAGGATTGTTCCACTTCCCTTTCCCTGTCGTTCTGTCTTGCTTCCTCTTTCTCTGTGCCATGTTAAGTCAAGCCGACAAGAAAAATGAATAACAATTTAGTTCTTCAGAACAAATGTACTTTGATGTAAGAACATGGTGTGATAGACAGATATTGTATGTTCTAGAAACAGGAACACGTGTCTTAGTCACAAGTATAATGTGTAAAGTAAGGAGATGAAATTCAACAAAATTAGAAGCAATAAAAGCTAGACATCATACATAACATGCAACCACATATAACAGTGCCAAGTTAGAGGGAGCACCTGTGATGGTGCACTAGGGGAGACATGCTCATCACCAACACAGCTACGTTGAGTGTCTATGCATGTGTTGTCTTGGAAATCATCTTGGAGGGATGGAGGAGTAGAATCTGTAGAGGCCCTCCGTTTGGAAGGAGCACCTTCATCCGTTGCCTGGCTAACTTCCTTCCGCTTTATTGATTTTGAATTCTCAAGTAAAAACAACAAGAAAAAGCAATAAAATCCACTCTTCAGAACTCATTCGTGCATGATACTGACAATCACTACTTTGATGTAAGGCAAACACATGATTCCAGGATGGAATAATACGAAAAATAGGACGGCATGGCATATTCACAACTGTTTGTGTAAACTAAGCAGAACCCATTTCACCAAATAATAAGCAATGCAAGCTAGACACCACATGAAAGATGCAACCAATATGACTCTGCCAAGTTAAAAGTGTCCCATCATAAATGGCATTTCAACAAATTAGAAGCAGCGCATGCTATAAATCATATCAAAGATGCAACTAATATCACACTGCATATACTGAAGGTGTCTCGTCATATTGATTTATGCGGCATACAAAAAAACAATAGTTTTATGTGAGGACATGCTTAATAGACAGATGTACTATGTACTAAAAACAGGAAGGCATGTCACATTAACAGGTATAATGTATAAACTAAGCAGAATAGCACATGCAATTTAACCAGATTAGAAGAATTACAATCTAGACACGATATGCAACATGCAACCACATATCACGCTGCCAAGTTAGAGCAAGCACCTACGATGCTAGTGTAGGGGAAATGCGGTAATCAACTATAGAGCTATGTTCACTATCTTCATCTAGCCTTGTTGTTTCTTGAGAATCATGTGGGGAGGCTGACGCTGCATTCTCTAAATGAGGATCTTTTATCCAGTAGTCCACTGGCCTGACTGCCTCATCATAAGTGATTGATGAGGGATACACAAGAACATTAGTTTGATGTAAGAACATGGTTAATAGACAAATGTACTAGTATGTACCAAAAACAGGAAGACGTGTCATATTCAAAGGTATTGTGTGTAAGCTAAGCAGATGCAATTTAACCAAATTGGAAGCAATACAAGCTAGACATCCGGCTGGAGTGGTGAGCATGATCATCTAGGACCTGAGAGCCTGGTGGGAGGCGGGCTACTTCGCCACCATCGTGGCTTTTTAGTTGGCTTCCAGGTGATGCATGTCTGTGCTGGGCTTGTCACTGGCTCGGCCAGTGCCCTGACTAGCTATTTGTCTTCTGGTGCTCCCGGGATGGTGGTTCATGTAAAAAATATCTTTCCTTATCTTGATAAAGACCGACTTCGGCCTTTCGAATACAAGCTAGACACCATATGCAACATGCAACCACATATGACACCGTGAAGTTAAAGCAAGCACCTAGGATGGTGGTTCACGACGAGCGAGATCATCAACTCCAGAGCTACGTTCCCCGTCTCCATCTGCTGACACTACACTCTTTAAAGCCTTCAAGCGTGTATGGCCTAGCCGCGTACCACGCTGGAGCGACTTCTCTCTATTCTTTTCTGCTTCTGTCAAGGCAGGGTCTGAAATACCCTTGCATAAAAACACAATAGTGAGAGTATGGGTGAAGTGTGTGCAGAACTAGTGCACTGTAAAAGTAGCAGATAGCAGTTGGCTGAAAAATAAATGACAGGAGACATATGATAGCTCTACAACATTGCATGGCAAACAAAATTAGATTCTACTCCGTATGATTTTGTAATATATCAGCACAGGAAATGCAGGTACTCCTCCAGCACACCACCACATGTGGTCCTATCAAGATAACAGTGGACTGAAAATAAATAGGTCGGCCGATTTTTTTATGAACCGTCCGATCTATAAGGAACGGGCAGATGGCCTTCGTCTACCTCCCGCCAGTCATTGTTGACGATCTTTCTCGAACCGCCAGCGACCACCGGCCCAGACCCCTGCCTCCGCCGCCCCGCCCTCCCCTCGACCTCACACCACCGTCGTGCTTGGCAGCGCCCCCAGGCCATCCCTTTAATCCCGGCCGATGTCCAGATCCGCCAGCAGCTCTAGGCCCCACACGCCCCTAAGATAAACACCGAGGCGCTGCTTCCCCGGCGTAATAGGCGGACTAGCGCCTGTTACGCCGGGGAATGCTTCCGTTAATTGGGAATCAACTGAACAGGAATTGAAATCCAGGGGGCGACGGACCTCTAGCTAAGGTGAAATAGTATATGAGGAGAAACCTTGTGCATCGCGAGTAACTAGGAACATCTAGTATCAAGAAGAAGCGGTCAACTAGTGTCTTCTGTGGGATGAATACCGTGCAAGCAGACACGTAAGATTTGCATGAATAAGGGAAGAGGAGTACCATTTTCGGTTGCCGGTGTGGTCGCCTCCACCTGTCGCGCCGATCTTCTTCTTTTTGCCGGGGAAACCGATGTTCTGGAGGAGGGTGCAGGCATGGACGAACCCATGGCCAAATTGTTGACTGTGTTGCCGTGGCCGTATGTCGGCGGAGGGGAAGCAGATCCGAGGCGGTGAAGGATGGCATAGCAGGAACAACTCCGGTGCGGTGGAGGGTGGCGAAGTTGGAGCGGCAGCGGTGAGGCGCAGGACGGCGTGGTTGAACTGGCTCGAGTACGGACGGCTCGGCCTCGGCTTCAACTACTAGCCGTGGAGGGCGTTGCGATTGAGGTTGCGATGGACGACGACATCGGGGTATCAGCTCCGGCGTGATGGAGGAGGGCGGCGGTTGATGGGTGGGATGGGGTGGCGGATGGAGGACGCCGGGGTTTCGCGGCTGGTGGAGAGGTAGTTTTTGCGCCCACGGAGTACGAATGGGGAATCGGACGGGTGGGCAGGGGGGAGGGGGAGAACCATGTTTCGGTCTGGGACGCGCTTGTTTTGGCTTTTTTGAACAGAAGATGGGACGCGCTTGTTTGAAATTGGGATAATTAGATTTATGCCCCTAGTTGTGTCCCACTCGTCTATTTTACCCCTAATTCCCAAAAGTCACCGGTTCTGTCCAAGTCACTTTGCTCCTCTTATGCTTTTGCCCTTTGACCGTTTGATCGTCAGTTTGAAAACTTCATAACTAATTCATACTGAATCAGAAAAATGCAAATAAGATACCAAAATGTTCAGAAAAATATCACCTATATGTCAGTGTCATTTTCATTCATGAAAGAAGTGTTGGAAAGTGCACATCCGAGTTTTAGCTCTTTTGATACCACCATGAATAGTGAACTCTAAAAAAATTCAAAGAAATTCAAAAAAAATATGGTGGCGAAGAACAACAAATGTTCTAAGTGCTTGCCAAGTTTCATTAGTGAACGACATTCGTGGAAGTCGTGGCAAAAAAATCTATTTTGGAGTGCTGATTGTTTTTTTTGCCACGGCACCCATGAATGTTATTCCCTGATGAAACTTGGCAGGCACTTAAAACATTTGTCATTCTTTGCCACCAATTTTTTTTAATTTTTTTGAACTTTTTTAGATTTTACTATTCATGGTGGTAACATAAGAGCTAAAGCTCGGATGGGCAGTTTCCAACACTTTTTTCATGAATGCAAATGACACTGACATATGGGTGATGTTTTTCTGAACATTTTGGTATCTTATTTGCATTTTTCTGATTTAGTATGAATTAGTTATGAAGTTTTCAAACTGATGGTCAAACGGTCAAAGGGCAAAAGCATAATAGGAGCAAAGTGACTTGGACAGAACCAGTGACTTTTGGGAATTAGGGGTAAAACTGACGAGTGGGACACAACTAGGGGCATAAATCTAATTATCCCTTTGAAATTTGGGGAAAGTACAAACTTTGCCCCTGTTAAATTTCGGACCTACTGCGGGTCGGGGGTAGGATGGTAATCCCAGGTGTCCCAAATAGTGGGCGGGAGCGATTTCGGCGGCCCGCATGTGTGCTTAGGCGGCCATTGTGTATGAATGTTTTTCGGAGGTGGTTGCATGGCCTCTAGATGAAGCTACAAACCTACCCCGGTTTAGACCTTTGGACATCGGGCCGGTAGGTTTCACGGGTCGGAGTTATTAGAAAAGTAATTTCCTTGTACTACCAAACATTGGTCTAACGCAGTTTCGGGCGAGTAGAGGCTCTTTTGGCGCTTTGTTCGAAATTTTGAAACACAAGCATTCACGTTTAGAGTACTCTTGAACTTTGAGGATTGAACTAAATAGACAACGTTAAATTTGACCTTGTATGTTTGAAAACCTCATTAAATTATCCGCTTCTTTTTGAAATTTTGACACTTGAAAATCCTATAACTACGATTATTTTGGAATGGAGGAGCTAAATTTGAATATATTTTGTACACGACTAGATATGCTATTATGTACAAAATCAGAGCAAAGATTGGTGCCCCATAATTTAGGTATGATTTACAAATGCCATGATATCAAATTCAAATAATTTAATGGACTTCATGTTGAATTCGATTTTTTTAAACCACCTTAAGTTGAATTCAAATGTATGCTAGTTCATAGGTAGCTATTTATAATGTTCATTGTGTAACTTTAGTATGTATAATGTGCTTTACACACACAACATGAACTATACTCACGTTTATATTCGATTGCTAAAGCGATGCATTGTCTGGAGTTCAAAATACTAACTATGTGGATCAATTGTGTCGAATAATAACATAGACATGCTCACATTCGATAGAATCTAGATGTCTGATGGATCAATGACCGTTCCTTACGCGAATTGCAAATATCATGATCCCATCCTAATATTTGGTTATATCTTTAATCAATGTGTACAGCAGTCTTTTCCGTGTAGTTTCACTCTCCATCGGTGGTTTCTCACACATGCTCACACACCCTCTCCCAAGGTGTCTTTCTTGCACACATGCTCTTGATATAACCCTCCCTCCCTCTCGTAACCATTTACGGCTGTTTTCACTAACCTTTATCACAAGCACTCTTCCTCTCGCAAGCATACACACACACAATCCCCATCGACCCTTTCTATATACATAGACCTGCCTACGTGTCTCCTGTACGCACATTATCTTTAGGCCTGTCTCTCACGCATTGTCTCACACCTCTCTTCCTAATCGACGAGTATGATTCTAGCAGAGCATTCTGTAGGATGCCCCTTAAAGTTAGGTTGGACGAATAGTAATATCAGAGATAAAGGGGCTACCTTAGTCCGAGAACCTAGGGTTACAAATCCTAGCTGGCTTTGTCAGTGGACACAGAGTCCTTCACAATTATGCTATCTTTGTCTTGTACGACTAGTCATCCATGGGTCTCCCTAAATGCGTCACGGGCCGACCAATGTGGCGCAGGACGGAACCGAATGAAGGGCCTCACCTCGACCCAGCGGACCTCACGCGGTGACACACCCTCTGCCCCCACGTCTCGTTATCTTCTCACACCCACACATACCAACATAGACACCACACACAAAAAAATATTCTCCTGGTGCCTCTATCCACTCCCCCCTTGCATATACACACTCAAGGGAATCTCTCGTCGTGACGTCATATTCGTCTCTCTCTCTCTAGACCACTCTTATTTCTCATGCTATCTCTCCCACGCCCCCACGCCGGCCCCTCTATCCATGCCTCTCTCGAATACGTAATACACACACATACCTCTCTAGGCCCTGCCAAATGCATCAACTACACATTCACACATGTTACATCACGTACCCATTGATCTAAAAAGCCCTCTCTTCATGTTTATTTCGCATACAACATTCCTTTTGAATAAAGTGTGGCCAAAAATTATTTTATAATTTCTACATATATACAACATTACAAAGTTATATGGAGGAGTATGAACGCTAATTTGCATTGCATGGTGCCCACAATGATATTTATTCCGCACTGTGAATTTGTATATTTTTATACTATATATAAAGTTAGTCATAATAAAGAGAAACGAAGAGCATCTCTCTCTGCATCGCATACCCCCCCTCTACGCCCCTTTCACGTACGCACACAAACTATCTCCAGGTCCTCTAAAAGTAAGCCCCCAGCACATTCACGCATGTTTCATCTTTCTCTCACGATATATACAGTGACGATCATTGTATTTGAAGCGAAAGCACGATACGTACATTGGACTTCAGAATCCACTCATTACGGTCACCATTTACGTTTTGTGGTTATTATACAGTCACGGTCTCACCGTACAACTCTGTATTTTCTCAAGACACGACTAGTTGACCAGTTAAACGCTCCACGTGGCACCTCTAGTGTTGCATCACATTATCTCACTACCATCGGACGCACCTGTCGGCTTGTATCTACTCTACATCTACACTCTTATAAAATATAAAATACACCCTTATAAAAAACAGAGTTAGTGATGATGGTGTGCCTGCCATCCTGCAATATAGGCCGTCCGATTCATATCTTACGGATATGAAAGAAACTATGACAATTTTGCAAAAAGATACCCACACACCTCTCCACATTTGCAAATAAGGCCTTACCTCGTTCATCCTTTTCTATCGCAAGATAAACTAGTCATACAAATGCATCTTGATGTTACGTGCAAAGCACGGGCATCTTGCTAGTAAGAATGAAAACAAACGACAAAAAAATATTGGACGGTGGTTCGAAGTCATGACCGCGGGCACAGCGGACAAGGTGGCCTTTTATTGGTATGCTGAGCCGTCTGTTTTAACACACATGAGCTGGTGTGGTGATTATACACACACGCACGCATGCACACGAACTGCACGCACGCAACACTCACACGAACACATGCACCCACGCAGCACGCAACACTCACACGTACACACGCAGCCACGCACGCACGCAACACTCACACGCACGCATGCATGCACACACCAGTACACCACACGACCAACACACGCTCTCACGCTCAAGTGCTCAACCTACACGTGCATGTGCACACATCAGGCCCTGACAGACACATACACAACCAGGTGATTCCCGTGCACGGGTTGGAGTCTTGTCGCGCCTGCGTAAATTTGTGTTTATCTAACCTTTTCCCTATGCGAACTGACAGGTGGGACCCACAAGGAACGTGGTCAATTTAACTAGTCAACATGGTGCCATGCAGACTATTTGGCCGGTCAACAGAGTGCAATCCGGTGTTGAAACGTGAGAAAGTGACCGTATAATCACCGCAAAACGTATATAGTGACCGTAATCAGCTTATTCTGAAGTTCGGTGAACGAATTACGCTTTTGTCTCTATAGGCCCTCCAAAACTACATCTCTACACGTTCTCGCATGTTACATCTAACAACTATGCAATACAGCACTACTACTACACTCTAACACAATAAATCATATGTGTTTTTAGTTTTACTAGATATCATATTGTTACTTAATTATTCAGTTTGCATACATTAAAATTGCCTTTGAAATGTATGGCCAGTATCATATACCACGCGGGAAAAATCCCGCCCTTTCGTGTTTAATCGGGTTTGTATCGATGGATCGTGCGAAACAGCAAAACTATAGTACTATACAGTACACGTGACAGTTCACTGGGCAGTCGTGTCGTGTACTCCTCCGTCGTAAAAGTGGAGCGCTCGCTTTCATAAATCTTCTAGTCCCTTTCGCCGACATGTGGGACATCAAGCTACCGGGTCCACGTGCCATACCGGAATACAGTGCAGAGCAGCCAGGGTGAAGCACCCAGTCATGGCGCCGGCGTAGTAATGAGCAATGAGGCGTCAAATCACAAAGCTGCACCTTTCCCGCAGTTAAGTTGGAGGGACGAAGTAATAATGCTAAAGAAAGAAGTTGGAGGGACGAAGCAACCATCATTTCAGTCATTGCTGAATCCGCTTCTCCCTCATCTTCTTCAAGTTAACCATGTGTTGCGTCTGCCGTTGTTCTGCCTCATGTGGGAAGCGGATCGGCTTGGTAAAGCACTGACACGTGGGACCGCATGTTAGCAAACGCCAGGACAACCTCCTCTAAAAATAAGAAACCTCCCCTCCATCCGCGCAGCAAAATCACCTCCTTTTTACTAATCTTGATTCTATAATTTTTTAGATCAATATAATTGAGTCGCAGTCGCTGCTAACGATAGGATTTTCTATCACGTTTTTGTGTAGATAGCACACAGGAGCAAACCCAAGTGGTATGGTCAAGGGCATCCACAATGTGTAGCCAAATGTGAAAATAGCTTTTGGCATCATGGGAACCATTGTGGATGGTGTTGCCAAAGCCAAAAGGATGGAACCGAAGCTCCTTGATTGATTGATTGAAGGAATAGAAAAATGCAACGTCTCTCCTCTTTCTCCCGTGCTTGGATGCATGTACAGTATAGAGCACAGAGTCTACTCCCCTGTCCCTTCTATCAAAAATCACAAAGCAGTGAGGCGTCAAATCACAAAGCACGGACGAAGCAACCATCATTTCACTCTTCGCCGACTCCGCTTCTCCATCGTCTTCTTCGAGAAACCATCTCACCGCACTAAGCTGGAGGGACGACGCTATTGTGTACGAGTAGTACTAGTACATTTACGCGTCCTTTGGTTCAACAGACTTCTTGGATGCAAATAAGGCGGTTGTCTCGGCTTGCAGCCGGCACTTGCGAACGACTTACCGTGGTCTCCCTCAATGGTGTTCTCCGTCGAACGCACTTCGCCAAACCACAACGTTCGCGATATCGTCGACGTCACCGCAATCGGGAAGGAAGTCAAATATAGTTACTACCTCCATTTTTTTGTACACAAGGCCAGTATATCAAAATTACAATTTGCAAAAGGCCACTAACACTAATCGAGGCAAAATTGATGGGGTTTGCCTCGTACTAGCAACCAAGGACATTAATATCCCCTGCATGCATGCGGAAGTGAGAAGGTTAGTTTGCATGGCGCTGCATTAGTCCAGCGGTGAGGAGTGAGATGGTTAGCTCTTTGGCCTTTGGAGAAAAAAATACGCATTAATTGACACGTGAAACGAGGATTTGTATCGATTAATCCTGCGAAGGAAAACCCCGCCTTTCTTTTTTAACACTAGTACTCCTAGTACGTAGTACGTAATTATCCTGTTTGGGTCTAGGCCTTGCATTGCCATACTTTGCCACACATTTTTGCCAAGCTTGCCTAAAGTTTTCAAAATGAAAAGGAGGTACACTTGCGCACGGCTGTCGCAGTCGCACCGCATCCTCACACGGTCGCTCCTGCACGCCGCGGTCGCACCGCACCCTCACACAGTCGCTCCTGCACGCCGCAAACCCAACCAAGGGAATGCACCCTCACTGACACGTGTTGTCGCTTGTGAACAAACCAAACTCAGCCATCCTACCGCTGGCACATAATTTTCGTTCATAGAGTATGTTTATCCAACCGCATGTTGGGAAGTATCCGTACGGCCCGTGTGGTGGTCTGTTGGGAAAGAAGAAGAGGTGAGGAAGAAGGGTTAGGAGACGTAGGATATTCATCCAACCACCTGAAATGGTAGACTGACCCAAGTCAGGCAACTTGCATAACAATATATGTTTTTACACAGCAAAAGATCCATAAAAACAACAACATAAAGAAAACTATCACTGCTCGCGGAACGAGATGGCCTCGTTGTCTTTGGCTGCCGGCGCGAACCAGCCGTAGCTGCCGATGTGTGTCTCCGCACCGTGGTTGTCCTCGGCCTCCAGCTACTCGCTCACACGGAGCGTGCGAGCACTCTGCACGGACGAGAGCACCGCCCGGTTCAAGTCGAGAACGTCCGGTTCCTCCTGCAGGAGGGCCTCGATGGCAGCGGCATCCGCGCGCTCCGCGTCGAGTCGAGCCTCCGCCGCCCGGTTAAAGTCTAGGACGTCCGGTTCCGCCTGCAGGAGGGCCTCGATGAGAGCGGCATCCGCGCGCTCTGCCTCAAGTTGAGCCTCCGCCACCCAGTTCACGTCCACGACATCCGGTTCCGCCTGCAGGAGAGCCTCGATGGCAGCGGCATGCACGCGCTCCGCGTCAAGTTGAGCCTCTGGCTCCCGGTCCTCCTTTAGTATTGCCAGGTTGAACCGCTAGTCCGCCTGCACCATGGGGGACTCAGACGCCGGCACGAAGTCGACGTCCATCGTCTCATACCCATCGGGCGCCTTCTACGCCGCGACCTCCGCCATGAACATTGGATCGGCTTCCTCCTCCTCGTAGCTTGGCTCTAGAGAACTCGGGGATTGGCCAGCCGCAAAGCGAGCTTGGGAACGGAGGTCTATGGCACCGACCGCCGCCACGATTTCTGCGCGGTGCTCTGGCGTCAGCATCTTGTAGTACGTGATCTTGCGGCGCACCATGGCTTTCCGGCGAACTAGGGGACGCTTGATGCAGGCTAGGGGATCGAAAGGTGGGGGAAGGGGCTGGAGATTAGGTGTGGTTTTAGGGCAGTGGCTGGCGTAGGCCGAGCAGCGAAGGTTCTGGTGTGAATAGTGGTTCCGGTGACGACCAGTTAATCGGTTTTGACTGTACATCGCACTTGTCGCGTTCGCGTTGCAGCCCGGCACGCTGGACCCTCCACGTCGCTAACTGAATGGAACACGCTTCGTCTTGCATTTTCGCTTGCTTGTGGGACCGCAGTTGAGAGCAAACCGACGTCCCTCCCCCGCCTGCGTAATTTATACTACCACTCCCTCCGTTTTATGCAGAGTAAATAAAAACAGAGGGAGTATACTACGGATGAGGATCCCCTGACGTGGCCGAACCCATTGAGTAACTGACATGCGGGGCCTAGCAAGCATGGGGTCCGCCAGTAAGTGACCGAAAGGGAGGGTAAGGCAGGGATACCTACGTCAGAGGATCCACTTCCACTACTACTCCCTCCTTCCATTTACTATAAAGGGCCTAATGCGTTTTCTGAGGCTAACTTTGACCAAATGTTAGAGTAATAATATATGACATGCAACTTACACAAAGCATACGGTCAAATTCGTATGTGAAAGGAGCTTCCAATGATATAATTTTCACATTATACATCTCATGTACTATTAATCTTGTCAATACTCAAATGCGGTTTTGAAAAAGTGCATTAGAGCATGGTTAATAATATAGCCAGTCGATGGCTATAAGGAACTTCCATGTCATCTATAGCCATCATCTATTATATGCACTCATACAGTAGTGTGGGCTATAAGGTTGGTTATTTCCCGCAAAAAATTATAAGGTTGGCTATTGGATTAGTACTTTTTCCATCTCTTTCTTCATATTTATTTGTATTTAACTAGGAATGCGTATATAGCTAGGCTCTGGCATGAGAGCTCACTCCCCTTACTTTTTCACATCTCTCTCCTCCACATAGGCCCTATATAAATGGAAGGAGGTTGTACTACTATGAGCACTGCATACTCTAGTACAAATGTTGTCAGTACTCCACTAGTACTATTGGACAGGGAGCTTAAAAAAACTTACTATTGGACTGGCTATACGTGGCGAAATCCTAGTAGGAAGAGCATGCGCGAGAACAAGCACATTCACGTGGTTGAAAACAAATTGGAAACCATCTCGAGTACAAATCTAGGAGTACGTACGAATCTAACAATATTGATTGGGCGTTGTTGAATGTTGATACTTTTTTGATCAAAGTAGAGATACTTTGACTACACATAAAACTTATATGTAAACTAGAAAGGATAGGAGGGAGTATATTGTACGTTCAAAAATGAAACGAACATTGAATACCCTTTATATATGATTTGCGGATGCTATGATCACCGGTTCAAAATTTTGAATCCACCTTAGGTATCACACATGCCCCCACTCGTTCTCTCTCGATTTCATCTCGGGGTCCGGAGATCGATTGAAAGAGGACTAGGGTGGGTACAATACGTTCGTTTCACTTATGAACGTACAATATACTCCCTCTGATCCCCACAGACCCCCCCCCCCCCGCGGGTCATTTCTATCATAGAAACAGACCAAACCTTTATCTCCTTGCACGACACACAATTGATCTCTGAACATCAATCAATCTCGTCAACATGTGTCGGGGCATGAACCGAATGGGATGTCAAAACTAAGACGCGAAGCGACACGTAGTGGAGGCAAAGTGAAACTTTAAACGAACCGTTTGTTTGTATATGCATGTCGGACATATTACAAAACATTGGAAATACAAGCATGGTCTAGGCCCACATGCGAATAATACTCAGCGGAATGTTCAAATGAGGCATGCGGGAGGATGGACTCGACCGGAGGGCGACATGATCGATGGAGAAGAGGGTTGGAGAGGAATGAGAAATAAGCAAACGCCACATGATTATACTTGAACGGCTCAAATAAACAATAAGTTGTCTCGCTTGGCCTACATAGTGAAAGGCCTAATGCGCAACGCGGAGCACTGACGCTCGAATATGGCCGGGAAAACAATATGTTTGGTTTGTGCCCAAGGTTGCCCCATCAAAGCATTGGGTAGCCAAAATTTTGGTTGAGGTTTTGGTTGCCCATGATTTGGCCGACATTGGCAAGAAAAATGTACTAGAGTTGGCTAGAGTTCATTGGCATGCCAAAAAATGGCAACCATCCAAACAAAGATCAATCTTTGGGTCATGACCAAAATTTTGGTAAGGTGCACTTTGGCCACAATCCAAACACACCCCAACACCCGGTTCGTCAAGGATGCACGGGGCGCCGGGACGCGTCCGCGGAGTGGTTTAGCGTGGCCAACTGCATCCTCAGGACCTGAGACCACGCTAGGTCGTCTTGCTTTTTCAATGACATGCATCGATCGCATGTGAGCAAAGGGCATCTCCAACGTTGCCACGACCGCAGCTGACTACCTTGGCACACCAAAAAAACCCGTCCCTCACGCTGTCGTGCGGTGCGTTCCCAGCCGGCGCCAGCTGCCCGCATTCATGCCGTCCGTCCGTATGCCGTCGTTAAGAGGCTCGGTGCCCGAGGAACCAACTCCGGCGACTTAATGACGCACCAGGACGCTTGGCCTTACCGGAATGCGCTACTTAAAGTGGCAACGCCCAGCTAACCTCCACACCATAGCGCATCGTCCTCCTACCCGGCACGACATCCGCCATGACCGCAAGCGCGAACTCTCTACGGGAGAGTTTGTCTTCGGGGACAAAGCTCGAGGTTGTCGCCCTCGCTCAAGTCGCCACACAAGCGGTGGCCACGCTGGCGGCCGACGACGGGAGCACCGTCAGCCACGCGTCCTACTTGCCACCGTCCAACGTCCGGCACCGCCGAGGTCGGGAACTCCTCCGAGGATGAGTAGGGCATGGGAGGCGGCAGGGCATGGTGTGCCAACTGGCCAGTCCGTCTCCCGTGTTCTACTTTTCCTCGCCGGAGGCCGCACCTTCAGTTCACGGGTCTTGAACCCCGCCCCCATACATGGAGATCGCAGATGGAGGACGTCGGTCGCCAACGTAGAATAGGTTTAGGGTCAGGTTTCTTTTATTTTTCTGTCCTATAAAAGTTCGAAATGTAATGAAAATCTGTCGTGTTTGCATTAATCTCTTCCGGTGTATATGAACTTTCACAATAGTATAGTATATTGTAGGAGTACTAGCAAGATGCCCGTGCGTTCCATGGAATATCAACATCTTGTGGGAGAAAAGGATGAACGAGGGAAGGCCTTATCTGCAAATGCACATTCACGCATTTCACATCTTTCTACATCTACGGGAACCTACGAAAGGGTTAACGTAAATTGCCTCTCTCTCTCCTCCCCTGATTTTCATGGTGGTGGGCCCCTCTCTCCCCCCAATCTACAATCAACAGCTCACACATTTCACATTACGTTAATTACATAACTGGGATTACATGGGTGTAGCATTACTCGTCCTAAAAAACCCAACTAAGCCAACCTCCCAGCATATCGCGCGGGAAAAGACCCGACCGCGCCATTTTAGTCGGGATTACCGGATTACTAGTAGTAGTATCGATGGATCGCGCGAAGCAACAAGTTTTTTTTTAGGGGGCGAAGCACCTAGTTTAAAAGGAAAAGAGGCGGTACACTCACAGTCCCTCGCATTGCACCCCACACACGTTCGGTCCCGCACACGGCTCACGCAAACGGAACGTGCTTCGTCTTGCCTCTTCACTGACACGTGGGACTGCACTTGGAGAAACCGACCATGCGCTAAACTCCCCCCGCCCATCGCGCGAAAATCCTCCCCCACCGAAAAATTCCCCCCAAATCCTAGATTCAACCGCCCTTCGGCCAAATATTCCCCAAACCCCCTCCCCCCGTTCCCCTCCACTCCATTCGCTCTGCCAAAGCCGCCCTCGGCGCCGCGGTTCGTCGAGGGGACGCACTGCGATCCTATCGCTCCCGCAGTACGCTCTCGTAGACTGCCCTCCTCTAGCCGCGCCGCCACCGCTGGCGACGTTCTTGTGGAGGCACACGGCGGTCAGCGCCGACACCGTTGGCAACGTTCGTGTGGAGACGCACGGCGGTCAGCTTCTCCCATGGTACGCGCATTCTAGACTGAGGCCCCATGCATGTCGGTGTAGCGCTGAATGTTAGCTGATAGACACTGTTAATCTCACTATTTGCCGAAGTAGTTTACAGTCAATATGCTCTGCTTAAGAAGCTTCCTTGCCCTGTTCTGCACTCAATCTGCTTAGCTGAGATGGTATGCCAAGGCCGATTAATTGCTAAAATATCCTGCCATATATTTATTGTGACGTAGATTGCCATGGTCTAGTAGCCAATCTGTTAGGTGAAATAGCTCTACACTGTTTTATACTCGATCGTTGTTGCTGCGATGGCCTTCGATAGTTCGATGGCTGTGTGCTCGGCCTCATTGACTGCTGAAACAGCGTGCCATAATTTAGCACTCAAATATGTTTGCTGAATTAGCTTTACATATATTTCGTTACATAGATCTGCTCGTCCAAATATCTTGCCATAGCTTTACACATCGACCTAGGTATTTTCTTCTGGACTTCATAAAAAAGCTTATATGTTTTTCCTGAACTATCTAGTAGAAGAACTAATTTGTATCTCTAACAGATGGACAGGACTTGGATAACTTCTGCTCAAAGGTTCTCCGCTGCATATGTCGATGGGGTTGAAAACTTCATGAACTTTATTAGAGCTGAGTACGGTGGTCCGAAATCAGATGTGCTCTGCCCGTGTAGCAGTTGTATGAATTCAGTTAGAAGACCCCAATCAACTGTGCAAAATCATCTACACTTGTATGGGATGTCGGTCACATATACTAGGTGGGTTCATCATGGTGAACCTGTGAACGTCAATGTTATTGACTACGTGGAAGCAGGAGATCACCATCTTGATCTGCCTGATGCTCAGGTGGAAGAGGAGGAGGAGGAGGTGGTGGCGGAGCCAGTGAGCTTGACCAACATTGAAACAATGCTACAAAATGCTCCTGCATTCCGTGAACTTTCACCTGCAGAAGAAAAACGGTGGGCCCGCATGTTGGAACAATGCAACGTGGCTGTCACCCCAGGAAATAAGCTGTCAGTATTCTCAGCTATGGTCACCTTTCTTCAGGTGAAGACATCTGAGCGAATGACCAACAAATCATTCGATGCGATGTTGGTTGCTTTCCACAAAGCTTTCCCAGATGCGTCTGAGCTGCCACACACCTACAGTAAAATGAAGAATTTCCTTTGTGTAATTGGAATTGGATATGATATGATCCATGTTTGTAAGAATAATTGTGTTCTGTTCCGGAAGGATTATGCCAACTTAAGTGAATGCCCGAAATGCAAATCATCAAGATGGAAAGATGGCGATGCTGTGAAGAGTATTCCTCGTATGTTCTGAGACATTTTCCAATTAGACCAAGATTGCAGAGGTTGTTTCATGATGCTGATACAGGAGAGGATGTACTGTGGCACTCTAGGAACCAGGAATACAGAGATCAAAATGTAATGATCCATCCATCACATGGTAGTGAGTGGAAAAGCTTCAATCAAAAACACGAAAAGTTTGCTGCTAACCCGAGAAACATTAGACTTGGCTTAGCTTCAGATGGATTTAACCCATTTGGCCACCAGAGCGCCACATATAGCATGTGGCCAGTGCTTGTTATCCCTTACAACATGCCTCCAAATGTCTGCACCAAAGAATCAAACTACATGTTGGCCTTGCTCATCCCAGGTCCAAAAAGTCCTGGAAAGGATTTTGATTTGTTCATGGAGCCTCTTGTGGAGGAACTTCAACAGCTATGGAGGGGTGTTCACTCTCGAGACCTATATAGCAGCCCACCAGCTGATTTCTTTCTGCGTGCTGTTATAATTTGGTGCATCCATGATTATCCGGCTTTGGGCACTATGTTAGGGCGAACGACACATGGTTACAATGCATGTGTTCGCTGTGATAGGAATCCGCTGTCATACGCAATACTTAGCAAGATCTGTTACATTGGACACCGCTGTTTCCTTGCCAAGGACAAGCCGCATCCTAGAAAATACCGAAGACACGTGTTCAATGCAAAGCATGAAACCGTGATGCGCCAAAGAGGCTCACCGCCGATGAGTTGCAAGTGGAATTAGAGAAGGTCAGACATATTACACTAGGAAACCATCCTGGTAATGGTAGCGGGAAAAGGAAGCGTGGCAGGGCAGAAGAGAGATTATTGTTTACCCGCAGGTCCACTTTGTGGGACTTGGAGTATTGGAAAGATTTGGATCTGCGGCATAATCTTGATGTGATGCACATCGAGAAAAATATATGTGACAGCATTATCGGCACACTTCTTAATATTGAAGGCAAGATGAAAGATACCTTCAAATCTAGGATTGATTTGACACACCTGGGTATCAGACATGATTTGCAGGTGCAAGATGAAGGTAAACCACAGGATATGGCACTAGTTGTGTACGTTTTGGACAAGGTAAAAAGAAAAGAATTCTGCGAGGTCCTGTCGTGTGTGAGATTCCCACATGGATTTGCTTCCAACCCTGAAAGGAGAGTCAGTGCAGATGGAAACAAGGTACAAGGGTTGAAAACTCATGACTGCCACATCCTACTTCAAAGGGTTTTACCTGTTATCCTTAGAGGATTGGGCCGCCCTGACTTATACAGAGCAGTTGCAGAGTTGGGACAATTCTTCAGGGAACTCTCGAGTAGAAATATCAGGATAGATGCTTTGGAGCATCTTAGAGACAAGATACCAACTATCCTATGCGACCTTGAGAAGATATATCCTCCAGCCTTCTTTGATGTGATGGTGCATTTGGCTGTTCATCTACCTAATGAAGCACTACTTAGACGTCCAGTACAGTATGGCTGGATGTACCCTATTGAAAGGCGGTTAGGCACTTTCAAGGGCTATGTTAGGAACAGAGCTAGACCCGAGGGTTCCATTGCAGAGGCCTACATTGCTACAGAAGCGTTGACATTCTGCTCAACATACATTGAAACAGCTGATCAGCTTAGCAAAGAGGTGGATGAAGACAATCCAGGGCTCAATGTTTTTGATTATTCTATTCGAGTTACAGGGAAGTGTCGACAAGAGGACAAACCTAAAGATTTGGACAAAATGGTTTGGTATGTGTTGAATAACTATCCTGAGATACTACCTTATATCAAGTAAGGGCTAAGTACTGCAGCTTATACATCATAATCTACTAAACTTGCAGCACATTCTTATATATTTAGATGTTTGATGCGATCACTATGTTGCGCAGCATCTACAAAAAGGAGTTACTGCCGCAAAATCCGAGAAACATTGACAAACTGGTTATGGCAGGATTTACGAAATGGTTCAAGAGCCATGTAAGCTTTTGAATTGCACTGTCAGTTTTTTTAATATATTGAGTACATAAGATGATCAGCTTGTCTATTTTCTAACCATAGGTCAAGAAGATGCGGGAGGATGGGCAGGCAGTTGATGATGCCCTTTACTCACTAGCAATGGGTCCTGATACTCGAGTAAGACATTATAAATCTTGCGTTGTTGGAGATGTGCGCTACAACACCCTTGCACGAGACGAAGGCAGGAAGACACAAAACAGTGCCATCATGAGCACGGATACGTATGACAAAGAGACAACTGAAATGTATGCTAACATAACAGACATTGTTCAGTTGCAATATATCTCCAGTTTCGAGGATCATCGGTGTGTGGTTCTGTTGTGCTGTCGTTGGTATAACCTGTTTTCCAGGATCGCAAAACCTAGACCTGATGATTATTTCAAATCCATCAATGTCAAGGCGGCGTACCAGACCAATGAGCCTTTTATTTTGGCAAATCAAGCAACACTATATTTTTCTTGGAAGACACATTTGCACGTAGCGATGACTGGAGAGTATTGCAAAGGTTTGAGCAGAGGAATTCGTTTAATGAAGTTGCACAACAAGATGATGCTTACACTGCTCCTGATGTACAAGATAACACAGATGTTCCTAATATCTTTCAGAACCATCACGTCAATGACGCCGGCGAAAAGATTGCCTGTCATGTTGTGGACATACAAGAGTTGATCAAGAAGAAGCCAACGTTCGAGGACATTGAGGAGGAAGAAGAAGATGACACCTTGGGGAATTACGATTCAGACTGATACACATGGCGAAGATGTTGATGCTGCTGTTGCGGATGATGATTACATTGCTTTTGTCGTATTTGCCTGTCAGAAGACGTTTTTTATCTACTATGTGAAATTGTGTTTGCTATGACAACTGAAACCTGATGAACATGTTGTTTAGTATTTTCCTGTGAGAACATCACTTGTTATGTATGCTGATATGTGTTTGGTGATTGTATGCGGATGATGATTGTATGACGACTAAAACATGATGACATTGTTGTTTAGTTGTACTCATATTTGGCTGTGAAACTTGAATTTGATGACATAGTTTCTGTTGTACTGCAATTTGCTCGACGTCTTCAAATGAGAACAAAGCTGCCCCGACGGGGCCTCTGCTAATTTATCTATTTATTACCAAAAGGGCCTCTGCTATTTATTTATTTATGAGCAAAAGGGGATACTCCCTGATTTCCGTTAATAGAAATCATTAGATGTTCACAACACTACGCCCAGCCTGCTACACAGGTTTCATTCATTACTAGTTTCAGCAAAGTGCTCATGTCATAGCCACTGAATACATCACGAGTGCTACATACCCTGCAAATAAAGAGACAATCATCCTACAGAGCACATCGATTTTACCCATTATCTTCACAAGCTCTTTCATCTCCTCATTGTTGTCAAGGTCGTTCAGCAGCTGTTGCTTGGCCATGATCAGAGGAACTGCATCTTTAACCTTCTGCTCTGCATCTTCCTCTTCTGCCGTTCCTTCAGTTACTTGTCCAACACCCCAACCTGCTAGTATTGGGATTCCTCGGCTAACCAAATAATCAGCGTAGTTGCACTCCCCCACATCAACAGCTTCCTAGAAATACAAATCACACGAATCTTCCCTTTTCTGTATGAATCAAATTGGAAGATCATCAACCAAACTATTAAAAAAATCAGCAACTAAAAGCAGCAGAACAACACTTAAACATATTATTACCCCATGATTCGGGCATTTGTAGAAGTCTCGGCCAGGGTTGAGGATTGTGGTTGAGACGCGACGGATGACTCTGCGTGATTTGCAGCAGTGGCACCACACCAATGACAGCGGGTTGCGATGAGCAACCGGCTGCGGTGCGCGTGTCAGCGGGGGTGTGATGAGACCCACAGGCGATGGTACGGGTGGCGACTTGGCGCATATTTGGTTGTTGCCTGCTGAAGAGCAGGTGGACGAGCAGCCAGCGGACATGGTTGCTGCGGCCAGAGCTTCTGATGCTAGGCAGAGTAAGTAGAGAAGAGGAGAAGCGAACGTTGGATATGTCAGTTTCATTACTTGCAGAGTAGCATAGCACCATATATAGTCATAGTCTAGGTTTGGATTCGAACCAGCTACAGGAGCACGTCTCTCTTTTTTCTAAAACTCAGCAACGTCTCTTTACTGGTACACTAGCTTGTTCGTACGCCTTCTCAAGTCTTTGATTCCTCCACCTGACATTTGGGAGCCACTGGAAGGGCCTCTGTATTTCGCGAAAAAAACGTGCCCCCCGCTGACAGGTCGGACCCACCAGCTATCTTCGCATGCAAGGAAGTGCCTCCTTATTACACACAAAAAAATGAATACTCCCCCTGCCAGCTGGTACCCAGCATAGTGGGAGGCTAAATTGTGGGCCTACCAAGTTGACGGGGACGGAGGGCTTTGTCAACTTAGTCAATATGAATGATTCTAGCTCTAGTTACCATATGATGTTCATCCAACGGTCATAGTGCTTCTTCAACCTCTGGTCTTCTTGTTCCAGCCGCCCAAACCAGCGCCGGTCGTGCCGCGTGCTCCTGCCTCCCGTGGCCGTCTGTGATGCCGCGGAGGCCTCACCACCCCCTACTACTCCCACCGCTGGCCACGACATCCCTCTACTCACCCACACCCCCTGTTATTCTGCAACGATGGCAGCCTCACACCGCAGCCGAACCAATGAACCCTCGTACTCCTCTCCGCTTGGGCATCCACTGCCGCGTCTTCCCCGGCTCCGCGTCGTCCCCTTCCTAGGCCTCGTCGTCGTCCATCGCCTTGGTGCTCTCGGCACGGCGTGGTCAATGTGGTCAACATCCGTCTTCCATCGGAAGAGTATTGTACGTGGAGAGGCTAACAGGTGGGTCCACGGCCGCAGCTGGGTCCACGGCCACAGCCCAGTTTTTTGTGATTTGCCAAGTAAGTCGCTTTGTCAGGCCTGTTGGGCTGCAAATCTTTCAAGACAAGGAGAGCTTCATTCGGCTGACCGAGAAAATGGCCTATCGGTAATGAGAAATGGGCTGTACATTTTTAAAACACATCAAATCGGGAATTAGTTTCAAATTTCTTTTTTTCATTTCGAGATTTTAAATTGCATTGATTTTTATGCATGGACAATTTGTTGAATTTTATATTGATATACATTTATTTTTTAAATCAGTTTGAATGTGACTTGAAATTTCGGGATTAAAAACAGTTCGGACCGCACCGAAATATGCAAAATTTCTTACAATTTTTTAACCGTGGCCACAATATGGGCTGTAATGCTAACAAAAAGAATATGGGATCCAAAAAAACCTTAAGAATTAGCAAATGGGCTATAAATTATTAGAAATAATGGCAGATATACTGTATGATGTTTTCCACAGATTTGAGGCTTTCCTAAAAAAAAGGTTGACGCACAAGCAGCGACTGTTGGATGTCCATCCAACGGCCGTCGTGCTTCTTCAATCTCTGCTCTTCCTGCTCCAGCCGCTCAAACAAGCGTCGGCGGGACTGCCTGCTCACTCCTCCCCGCGGTCGGCTGTGCTGCCACGCAGGCCTCACCGCCCCACCGTACTCCCATCGCTGGCCTAGCCATCCTCTACTCACCCACACCTGCTGTTATTCTCCGGTGACGGCAGACGAACCAGTAAACCCTTGTACAGTCGTACTCCCCTCCACGTGGGAAACAACTGCCGAGTCTTCCTTGCCTCCATGTCGTTCCCTTCCTAGGCCTCGCCGTCGTCCACCGCCTTGGTGCTCTCGGCGTGGCCTGGTCAACGTGGTCAACGACCGACATGCATCCGAAGTGGATTGTACGTGGAGAGGCTGAGAGGTGGGTCGACGGCCGCACGCAAGGAAATGCCTCCTTATTATGCGCAAAATAATAATTCCTCCACCTGACATCTGGGACCCATCGGAAGGGCCTCTGTATTTCACAAAAAAAATGTTACCGCTGCTGACAGCTCAGACCCACCAGCTATATCTTCGCACGCAAGGAAGTGCCTCCTTATTACGCAAAAAAATGAATACTCCGCCTACTAGCTGGGACCCAGTATAGTGGCAGGCTGACTTGTGGGCCTACTAAGTTGACGGGGACGGAGGGCTTTGTAAACTTAGTCAATATGCACGATTCTAGCTCAAGTGACCGTATGATGTCCATCCAACGGCCGTCATGCTTCTTCAACCACCCGTGGCTGGCTGCGATGCCGCGGAGGCCTCACCGCCCCCTACTACTCCCACCGCTGGCCAAGCCATCCCTCTACTCACCCACACCCCTAGTTATTCTGCGGCGACGACAGCCTCACACGGCAGCAAACCAGTGAACCCTCATACTCCTCTACGCATGGGCATCCACTGTCGCGTCTTCCCTGGCTCCGCGTCGTCCCCTTCCTAGGCCTCGCCGTCATCCACCGCCCTAGTGCTCTCGGCACGGCGTGGTCAACATGGTCAAGGAACGACTTCCATCGGACGTGGACTGTACGTGGAGAGGCTGACAGTTGGGTCCATGGCCGCAACAAGGAAGTGCCTCCTTATTACGCGGAAAATGATGATTCCTCCACCTGGCAGCAGGGACCCACCGGACGGGCCACCGTATTTCGTGAAAAAACGTTTCCCCCCTGACTGCTGGGACCTACCAGCTACATCTTCGCACGCAAGGAAGTGTGTCCGGGCAAAAAAAATGATTCGCCCCCCCTGACTGCTGGGACCCACCAGCTACATCTTCACACGCAAGGAAGTGCCTGACAGTCGGGACCCACCTGGTCGAAGCGTACGTAGCGTTGTCATTCTGGTCGCGAATGTGTACGTACATACTGGTCGATGTAGAGGCGCGCACGTGTCGTAGTAGAGGCGTGCACGTAGCATGTATACGTACGTACAACGGTCAGGGTGCAAGAAAGTAAATACGGCCACGTATGTACATAAGGGTGGGGTCTCGAACGCCTACTCGCGCGTACGTACGGTCAGGGCTCGTGTACATGGCTGGGTCGGAACGGAGAAACAGCATCGTCGTCGTGTTCATGGGGAGCCAACCGGTTGGGTCGGAACGGAATGCGTCGTCGTGTTCATCGGGAGGGCTTGGACAGAACAGCCGATGGAAACGAGGCCTGGCGTACCGCAGAACGGAGGAAACGGCCTTGTGTTCGACCAGCCACGTTTGAAACAGGATCCTATTCATCGGGAGGGGTCGGGCATACCGCAAAACGAAGGAAACGGACCTCCTTCGGTCGAAACGGGGGTCCTGTTGATCGGAAGGGGTGTGGCGTACTGCAAAGCGGAGGAAATGGACTTGTGTTGGAGCACTACGGTCGAAACGGAGGTCCTGTTGATCGGGAGGGGTGTGGCATACCGCAAAACGGGACTCCACGGGATATTGTTCATCTCCACCATCGACCCCCTCCAGCCTCCGCGGGCTACTGTTCATCCACCATCGACCTCCTCCAGCCTCCACCTGCGACTGTTCATCCACGGGCTCCTATTCATCCAGCCTCCACCACGCGCTACTCCACCGGCTACTGTTGAACCAGCCCTCTCCACGGGCTCCTGTTCAACCACCCCTCCACGGGCTAATGTTCATCTAGCCCTCCACCGTCTACTGTTCATCCAGCCCTCCACGGGGTGGTCCTGTTCATCCAGCCCTCCACGGGGTCCTGTTCATCCAGCCCCAACCGGCTTGATCGATCGGGGTCCTGTTACTCCAGAGGCAACACCACGAGGTCCTGTTCATCCACCCCCACCGGGAACTGTTCATCCAAACCCCCCAAGCAACGCTCACTGTTCATCCAGAGGCAGCATCGATCGGCTTCAGTTAGCAGCAGTAGCGAAGGAATCGCTAGATCGGGTTCGGTTAACAGCCATCGGTCGATCGCTCGGGTTCAGTAACGCATAGCCTGCAGTGCAATCGCTCGGGTTCAGTTAGAGCCCAACGCCTCGCTCGGGTTCAGTTAGAGCCCAACGCCTCTCACCCACGTGCGTGCCTGTACGAGAGAAACGTGCATCACTCGGCCCCGACCACCCACCGTAACTGGGAACACCCCGATATTTTCCTAGCCCTCGCTTCTACCACGGTTTTTCCCATCATGGACGGCCCAAAGAATGTCATGCAGCTGCGTCTCCGGCCCGCCCAGGACGAAAAGCCCATTTTCTGTCATGATTTTTTGTCATAGAAGTAGGAGCCCACCACATCTATGATGATACCGGGTTTTGTCACAATTATCGTCATAGAAGTGTCATAAGTATGACAGAAAAAAAATTCGTTCGGCCCAAAATGTCATGGATGTGTCTTTTTTTTGTAGTGCATAAAACATATCTCTCATATAAATGGAACAACCATTATTCTCGGATTTAAATGAGTAGCCATCTCGCATTAAACGAGATCCAGATACAATGTTCATGCCCAAAGCTGGTACTAAATAATAATTATTGAGGTTTAAAACTAATCCCGTAGGTAGATGTAGAGGTAGCATGCCGACGGCGATCACATCGACCTTGGAACCATTCCCGACGCGCATCGTCCTTCGGCAGTCTCCGCTTATACCGCAGCTCCTGTTTTGAGTTACAAATATGAGCAACCGCACCGGTATCAAATACCCAGGAGCTACTACGAGTGCTGGTAAGGTACACATCAATAACATGTATATCATATATACCTTTGGTATTGCCGTCCTTCTTACCCGCTAAGTACTTGGGGCAGTTCCGCTTCCGGTGACCATTTCCCTTGCAATAAAAGCACTGAGTCTCGGGCTTGGGTCCATTCTTTGGCTTCTTCCCGGCAACTGATTTACCGGGCGCGACAACTCCCTTGTCGTCCTTCTTGAAGTTCTTCTTACCCTTGCCTTTCTTGAAACTAGTGGTTTTATTCACCATCAACACTTGATGTTCCTTTTTGATTTCCACCTCCGTTGATTTCAGCATTGAATATAACTCAGGAATGGACTTCTCCATCCCTTGCATATTGTAGTTCATCACAAAGCTCTTGTAGCTAGGTGGAAGCAAATGGAGGATCCTGACAATGACCGAGTCATCTGGAAGATTAACTCCCAGCTGACACAAGCGGTTGTGCAACCCAGACATTTTGAGTATGTGCTTGCTGACTGAACTATTTTCCTCCATCTTACAACTGTAGAACTTGTCGGAGACTTCATATCTCTCGACCCGGGCATGAGTTTGGAAAACCATTTTCAGCTCTTGGAACATCTCATATGCTCTGTGCTGCTCAAAACGCTTTTGGAGCCCCAGTTCTAAGCTGTAAAGCATGCCGCGCTGAACCAGGGAGTAATCATCACTACACGACTGCCAGGCGTTCATAACGTCTTGAGTTGCTGGGAAATGGTTGCGTCACCTAGCGGTGCTTCAAGGATATATGCTTTCTTGGCAGCTATGAGGATGATCCTCAAGTTACGGACCCAATCCGTATAGTTGCTACCATCGTCTTTCAGCTTGGTTTTCTCTAGGAACGCGTTGAAGTTGAGGGCAACATTAGCGTGGGCCATTTGATCTACAAGGCATATTGTAAAGGCATTTTAGACTAAGTTCATGATAATTAAGTTCATCTAATCAAATTATTTAATGAACTCCCACTCAGATAGACATCTCTCTAGTCATCTAAGTGATACATGATCCGAATCGACTAGGCCGTGTCCGATCATCACGTGAGATGGACTAGTCATCAACGGTGAACATCCCATGTTGATCGTATCTATTGTACGACTCATGTTCGACCTTTCGATCTCTTGTGTTCCGAGGCCATGTCTGTACATGCTAGGCTCATCAAGTCAACCTAAGTGTTTTGCATGTGTAAATCTGGCTTACACCCGTTGTATTCGAACGTTAGAATCTATCACACCCGATCATCACGTGGTGCTTCGAAACAATGAACCTTCGCAATGGTGCACAGTTAGGGGGAACACTTTCTTGAAATTTTAGCGAGGGATCATCTTATTTATGCTACTGTCATTCTAAGCAAATAAGATGTAAACATGACAAACATCACATGCAAATCATAAAGTGACATGATATGGCCAATATCATCTTGCACCTTTTGATCTCCATCTTCGAGGCGCGACATGATCACCTTCGTCACCGGCATGACACCATGATCTCCATCATCATGATCCCCATCATTGTGTCTTCATGAAGTTGTCTTGCCAACTATTACTTCTACTACTATGGCTAACGGTTAGCAATAAAGTAAAGTAATTACATGGTGTTTTCATTGACACGCGGGTCATACAATAATTAAGACAACTCCTATGGCTCCTGCCGGTTGTCATACTCATCGACATGCAAGTCGTGATTCCTATTACAAGAACATGATCAATCTCATACATCACATATATCATTCATCACATCCTTTTGGCCATATCACATCACATAGCATGCCCTGCAAAAACAAGTTAGATGTCCTCTAATTGTTGTTTGCATGTTTTACGTGGCTGCTATGGGTATCTAGCAAGAATGTTTCTTACCTACGCAAAAGCCACAACGGTGATATGCCAATTGCTATTTACCCTTCATAAGGACCCTTTTCACTGAATCCGATCTGACTAAAGTGGGAGAGACAGACACCCGCTAGCCACCTTATGCATGAAGTGCATGTCAGTCGGTGGAACCTGTCTCACGTAAGTGTACGTGTAAGGTCGGTCCGGACCGCTTCATCCCACAATGCCGCCGAATCAAGATAAGACTAGTAACGGTAAGCAAATTGAACAAATCATCGCCCACAACTACTTTGTGTTCTAGTCGTGCAAAGAATCTACGCATAGACCTAGCTCATGATGCCACTGTTGGGGAACGTAGCGGTAATTCAAAAATTTCCTACGTGTCACCAAGATCAATCTAGGAGATACTAGCAAAGAGAGAGGGAGTGCATCTTCATACCCTCGAAGATCGCTAAGCGCAAGCGTTGCAAGAATGCGGTTGGTGGACTCGTATACGCAGCGATTCAGATCGCGGTCGATTATGATCTAAGCGCCGAACAACGGCGCCTCCGCGTTCAACACACGTGCAGCCCGGTGACGTCTCCCGCGCCTTGATCCGGCAAGGAGGAGGGAAAGGTTGGGGAAGACAACTCCAGCAGCAGCATGACGGCGTGGTGGTGGTGGAGCAGCGTGGTTCTCCAGCAGGGCTTCGCCAAGCACTACGAAAGACGAGGAGGTGGAGAGGTAGGGCTGCGCCAAGAGAGAGAGAGAGAGACTTTCGTGTCTGGCAGCCCCCAAAACCCCACTATATATAGGAGGAGGGGAGGGGGTGCGCTCCCTCTAGGGTTACCACCCTAGGGGGGCGGCAGCCCTAGATGGGATGGAGGGGGCGGCCAAGAGGGGGAGAGAGGGGGGCGCGCCCTAGGGTGGGCCTTAGGCCCATCAGCGCCTAGGGTTTTCCCCCTCTCCCCTTTGCTGCGCCTTGGGCCTTGGTGGGAGGCGCACTAGCCCACTGAGGGGCTCGTCCCTTCCCACTCTTGGACCATGCACGCCTCCGGGGCCGGTGGACCCCCGGAACCCTTCCGATGGTCCCGGTACATTACCGGTCATGCCCAGAACACTTCCGGTGTCCAAATCCTCACTTCCTATATATAATTTTTTTTACCTTCGGACCATTCCGGAACTCCTCGCCATGTCCGGGATCTCATCCGGGACTCTAAACAACATTCGGTAACCACGTACATACTTTCCCTATAACCCTAGCGTCATCGAACCTTAAGTGTGTAGACCCTACGGGTTCAGGAACCATGCAGACATAACCGAGACATCTCTCCGGCCAATAACCAACACCGGGATCTGGATACCCATGTTGGTTCCCACATGTTCCACGATGATCTCATCAGATGAACCACGATGTCGAGGATTCAATCAATCCCGTATGCAATTCCATCGGTATGTTACTTGCCCAAGATTCGATCCTCGGTATCCCCATACCTCGGTCAATCTCGTTACCGGCAAGTCTCTTTACTCGTTCCACAACGCATGATCCCGTGACCAACTCCTTCGTCACATTGAGCTCATTATGATGATGCATTACCGAGTGGGCCCAGAGATACCTCTCCATCATACGGAGTGACAAATCCTAGTCTCGATTGGTGCCAACCCAACAGACACTTTCGGAGATACCTGTAGTGCACCTTTATAGCCACCCAGTTACGTTGTGACGTTTGGTACACGTAAAGCATTCCTACGATATCCGGGAGTTGCACAATCTCATGGTCTAAGGAAATGATACTTGACATTAGAAAACCTTTAGGAAACGAACTACACGATCTTGTGCTATGCTTAAGATTGGGTCTTGTCCATCACATCATTCTCCCAATGATGTGATCCCGTTATCAACGACATCCAATGTCCATGGTCAGGAAACCACGACCATCTATTGATGAATGAGCTAGTTAAACTAGAGACTTACTAGGGACATATTATGATCTATGTATTCACACATGTATTACAGTTTCCGGTTAATACAATATAGCATGAACAATAGACAATGATCATGAACAAGGAAATATAATAATAACCAATTTATTATTGCCTCTAGGGCATATTTCCAACATAAACACCCTGTACAAGGATAGATCATTCATCATCCGACGCATCCGCGAACCATGACAGTAGCCATCTCGACAAAGCACTCTGGGAGCAAATTGACTCCGGTGGGATCGTCACCAGCACTCCCAACTCCGAATGCATTATCTTCCAAAACTTTACCGAATGGTAGTAGCCCCAAAATATGTGGTAATTCGTTTCCTCTCGACCACATGAAGTACAGAAGACACCAGCCTTGATTCTCCTCCTCAGCAGCTCCGAACCCAGTGCTAGCCCGTTCCGAATCAGTCTCCACATATGCGTTTTGACCTTGCCCGGTGCTACCGTATCCCCAAGCTCAGCCATGACTTGTGGTCGGCCACAGATGAAGAAGACTCCAGCCGACCTGAGCGCAGTCGGTTCTGACTCATACGTAAGTGGTAGGTCGACCGGACAGTGAATACCCCGTTCTTGGTATAATTCCATGCCCGGTAGTCCTCCATCTCCGGCCCACCAACCGGGATTCGAATGATCTCGTGCGCCTCGTCCGGGGCGAACATGGCCTGCACCTTGTTTACGTCCCATGAAGAACCGTTGACCTCCAGCAGGTCACTGACTCTCGCGATCCCATTGATGTAGCTTTGGCCTAGTGGCTTCAAGATACCCTTCCTAGGGATCCAGTTATCACGATGCACTTTGATTTTTGAGCCGTCTCCAGTCCTCCATATCAGGCCGTCTAGCAGCAAGTCTCGCCCATGTAGGATACTCCTGAACGTGTAAGAGCCACCACCGGGACATGTTGCATTTAGAATAGATCCGTCAACATAATACCGGGATTTCATGACCCTTGCACACAACGAAGTTGGCACCTGGAACAATCGCCACGCTTGCTTGGCAAGCATCGCTTGATTAAAGGCCTCCGGGTCCCGAAAACCTAGCCCTCCTTCATGCTTTATCGTGCACATCTTGTCCCAAGTGATCCAATGCACTTCCTTTTACCATTTGCTTCACCCCACCAGAAGTTCAAAGAAATAGATGACAGATTCCCGCACATTTTCTTTGTTAGTTGAAAGCAGCTCATGGTAAAAGTTGGTGTTGATTGGAGACCAGACTTAACGAGCACCTCCCTCGCAGTCTTGGATAATCCTTGTCCTTTCCACCCAGACACCTTCCCTCTTGCACTCTCCTTGACATATTTGAAAGTCCCATCCTTCGATCTCCCCACCACTGTAGCGAGTCCCAAATATCTTTCGCTCAGAGACTCTGCCGAGATATCTAGCACTTGTTTGAGCTCTTCTTTGCTATCATCAGATGTTCCCTTCCCAAAGAATATTGAAGACTTCTGAAGATTAACTTTCTGCCGCGAGGCAGCCTCATACACCTGCAAGATGGAGCGTAGTGCATCAAAATTTTCATATGAGCCCTCTACAAATACCACACTATCATTAGCGAAAAGTAGACATGTCACTGTTGGTCCGCTCCTCCCAAAGGAGACCCCTTTGATGTTCTTCTCCCTTTGCACACGCCTTAACAGTGCCGAGAATCCCTCCACACAGAACAAAAAGAGATATGGGGAGAGAGGATCACCCTGTCTTAGTCCTCTGGTAGGGTTAAAGCGATGAGACAACCCACCATTCATCTTTACAGAGAACGTTACTGATTTCACACACCTCATAACCATCTCTGTCCAGTGACTAGAGAAGCCAAATTTCAGCAACATTTTCTCAAGAAAGTCCCACTCCACTCTATCATATGCCTTCATCATGTCCAGCTTTACCGCACACATAGGCTTCTTCCATTTCCGCTTTCTAATCGCATGTACACACTCATACGCCACCAGTACATTATCAATTATTAGCCTACCTGGCACAAAAGCACTCTATTCCTCAAATATCATGAAAGGAAGCACAACTTTAAGGCAATTGGCCAGTGCCTTTGCCGCAATCTTATAGAGAACATTAGAAAGACTAATTGGGCAGAATTGTGAAAGTAACTCCGGTGAGTTTACTTTCGGAATCATCACAATGAGCATGTCGTTAAAACCATTTGGAGCTTCCTTCCTCGCCAAGAACTAGCGTACCGCACCATATACGTCGTTCTTTACCAACTGCCAGTGCCGTTGGTAGAACATGGCCGGTAATCCATCTGGCCCCGGAGCCTTTGTGGGCCCCATTTGGAAGAAGGCTGTGTCGATCTCCTCATCGGTGAATGGCCTTGCAAGTTTTACATTCATCTCGTCGGTAACAGCTCCCTCAATGTGTTGCAGTACCCTTTCACCTTCCCTCGATCCTTCATATGCGAACAGATGAGCATAAAACTGTGCTGCCATCATGCGCATACCATCATCATTTGTGCATTTGGTCCCGTCCTCCCTCTTCAGAGCCTTGACTGTGTTCTTTCATTTGCGATGCGAGGCTCGGTTTTGGCAGTACTGAGTGTTCTGATCTCCTTCTGTCAGCCAGTCAACCCTCGATCTCTGCTTGTAATACACCTCCTCTCTCTTATATAGCTCATGCAGTTAGTCCTCAATCTCCTTTACCTCCTGTCTGTACCCTGACCTTGCGGATCTCTCCTTGGCATCGACAAGTTTCCCTTCAGTTGAGCAATATGTTTCTTAATGGAGCCAAAAACCCTTCGACTCCACTCGTGCATGGCCTTCGTCGCGGTCTTCAGCCAGCTACATGCTGTCTCGAGCTCCCCGTCCTGCTGATTGGTTGCATGGGCCTCCTCCCTTGCAACGGCCACCATCGCCTCGTATCCCTCATGTCTTGCCCATGCAGTCTCATAGATAAAGGATCGCTGACCCCTTTCCCGCGCTTCGACCTGTGTCGTCAATGCTTTGATGATTATCGCCTGATGGTCGGACTATTCTGTCATAATGTGTTGAACTTCGACCGCTGGGAATAGCTGCGCAAACTCCGCGTTGCACGTCGCTCGGTCTAGCCACACTTGAATGTTTTCATCCGCATCGCGTTTGTTGTCCCACGTAAACGGGTATCCCGAGAAGCCTAGGTCCGCAAGTCCACAGTCGGACAGGCAATCCTCGAAAAGTGCCATTTGGTTCAAGCACCTCGGTTTGCCCCCTTGTTCGTTCTGTCGGAGGGCCTTGTCTTGTGCATGGAGATAACAGAGAACGTCCCAAGTTTTTGTTCTCTTCTCGATACGTGGCTCCCCATAGATTCTAGTGAATCTGAAGGAGACACCCTCATTTACAATCTTTGCTTTGATATAATATTGGCACCATGGCCGCACCGTAATCTCAACATGGTCCCTCCACCAAAGTGCTAATCCTCCACTCTTTCCCTTACAATCCACCGCAACACCTTGACTGAAACCCAAGCTCCACTTGAGCCTCTCCATTGCTCCTAACCTCTTCTTTGTTTCTGATAAAAACACCACCGCTAGGTTGTATGACCTAATCAGGTCCCGAAGTTCGCCTACTGCCGAGTCCAACCCCAACCCTCGGTAGTTCCAGGCTAAAATGATCATTGCTCTTGGCGGCCCTGCGTCCTGGCAGGGTCCGCCGTTAAACCATCAACTTCTGAAATGCGATCAAATACAGAGCATGTCTTCTGTCTAGTATCACAGATAAAAGCGTCCTGCCCTTTTGTTTGTCTCCACCCTCTTTAGCTAGGGAAAATATTCCGTAGAGCTTAGGCTTAGGAGCACCCCCTTATCTAGCCATCCATCTCTGCATCACGATTCATGCAAGAACTTTTCTCTTTTTTGTTTCTTTCAAATAAAACAACATATGAACTTCAAACTTTGCAGCACAACAAAACATTCTAACTAGAATGTGGGAAAAAAACTTTCAGATTTTTTCATGCATCATTAAGTACCAAAAATAACATTTTTGAATAAAGAAAATCTCATTTTGTCTATTTATGTTGGTCAAAAAATTATGTAAGTTTTTTCTCTCATTGTAGTAAGAATGTTTTGCTATCTTGCAAAGTTTGAAGTTCATATGTTGTTTTATTTGGAAGCAACAAAAAAGAGAAATTTCACGCAGTAAGTTAGTTGTCTAGCACGGATCTTAAAGCTATACTCGATGGTATGGATAGGAGGTGTCCATGAGCCTAAGCTCTAAAAATCCGCATCCCTTTAGCTACCCACACTTGCGTCGGCTGCCTCTTTCTCATGTTTGGGGTGGCTTGGGAGCTGTCTCCCCTCCCCCTATTTTCCTCATGGTCCTCTCGCGGCTTCGTGCTTCTCTCCATGGGGTATTGGGGTTTATATCCATACTTCCCCTCTCTTTCTCTGTCAGCAGCACCACGGTCCTCACTAGTAGAAAAAGGAGCTTTTGTCCCGGTTGGTAAGGCCCTTTAGTCCCGGTTTTTGAACCAGGACTAAAGGGTCGTTACTAATGCCTCTCCCCTTTAGTCCCGGTTCTTACACGAACCGGGACTAAAGGGCGCGAAATTTTATGATATTTTTTGAATTTTTTTGAATTTTTTTTTGAATTTCAAATTTCTGAATTATTTTAACCTCTAATCTCTAATCATCACCCCTCATCACTGCTCAATTTATCCTCTAATCTTTAATCACCCCTCATCATTCCAAATCATCTAACTTCCCGAACGGTCACCCATCCTCCCACTCCCCCAGCCTGAGCACGCTTAACTTCCGGGTTCTATTCTCCCTCGTTTCCAAGTCTGCACTTGTTGCTTTCCTGACAATAGTAACATGTCAATCCTATTAACCCTCAGGAATTTTGCTTGAGCATGAAGTGACACATTTCACTGTTTGAATTTGAAATATTGTTTTAAAAAACAATAATTATTTAGTAACACTAATATTTCTTGAATAATTAGTTTGACCACTGTTTGACCATTGTTTGGCCACTGTTTGACCACAGTTTGACCAGATTTGACCAAAATTCAAAATAACTGAAATAATTATTTAGTAACACTAATATTCTAGAATAATTAGTTTGACCATTGTTTGACCACTGTTTGACCACAGTTTGAATTTTTTTCGATTTTTTCCACTCTAGATCTTAAAAGCCCCGTAACTTTTTTCTGTTAGGTTTTTGAGAATTTTGAAAATGTTTAACGGGGAGTAGATGATTTTTCATATAAAAAAGTTTTTCATCCGAGTTCGTATGCAAAAGTTATGCCCATTTTACAAATTCCAGAGAGATTTTGCAAATAAAGTCGAAATTCATATTTGTTAATTTTCCCAACAACTAGACCACATATCACATGGGAAACTTATTTTATTTTGTTTTTTTGACATTTCCATCATTTTCTTTTGTTTTTTCTAAAACTGAAAAGGCGGTCCACGCGCGGGGGGGGGGGGGGGGGGGCGGGTAGAGTTTGAAAATGGGACCTTTAGTACCAGTTCGTGCCGTGAACCGGTACTAATGCCTCAAAGCCCATTAGTCCCGGTTGGTGCCACCAACCGAGACTAATGGGCATCGCACCCTTTAGTCCCGGTTCGCGGCACCAACCGGGACTAAAGGGCCCAGGTGAACCGGGACTAATGCCTTAGCCGCACGAACCGGAACGAATGCTTACATTAGTCCCGATTTGTGACTGAACCGGGACTAATGTGAATACTGCCCTGTGACCAAAGCCCTGTTTTCTACTAGTGCCTTGTGCCCCCTTTCCTCATACAGCGCACGCTCATACTCTCTTTGCCTCTGCTGCGCTTTGAGCTGCTCCCTCAGGCCCCTCTCCTTCTTTCTCTCGATCTCATGTCTGTGTGCTGTGCATGCAATGCAACATGCATACGTGTATCAAGACATGTACTAGCAGTATCTCTGCATGTAAGCAAGTATTGTGCACCTGTTTTGCGTGCTTCAGAAGCGTCGACGCGTACCGGGGGTCGGCGCCCGGCCCGTGAACGCGACGGAGGCCGCGGCCAGAGCCTCCGCTGCGGCGAACTCAGAGCCCGGTTGGGTGGCGTTCATCATGTAGGCCCTCTGGGGCGTGTCCATGTCCTCCGGCTGCTCCCAGTATGCGTGGTCAGAGTCGTCGTCGCCGACATTGTCGTAGAGCACATCAGGGCGGGCGGGCGCCTTGGCCAGGTAGTCGGCGCCCCAGCGCACAGCCTTGAGTGTTGGCTTTTGATCGGTAGATCAAATGGCCCATGAGCAGAAACACGTGTGTGCAAAGTTAGCAAGCAAGCAAGCTGGTAGCTTGATTGATTTTGTAGCTAGCTAACGCTACGTGCACGCGTACAGGATCGATATGATCTTGGATCGACGCAGCGACTCTCTCGACGGAACTCTGGTAAACTTGCGAACGTAAATTAGTACAGAGGAAAACTGATTTTTGGTGATAGCTACAGGGGCTTGTCGCTCCTGGCTTTTCTTTATTGCTTTTTCGTTGTCTATTACAGGGGCTGATACATGTATATATAGGAGACTAGGCTTGCTAATTACATGACCGAGTCGTGTAGGATATCTAATCCTAGTAGGACTACCAATCCTAGATGGACTTGGATACATGCGTTCCGTGCAAGTTAAGTCGTGTTTAGCTCTCACATTCACCCCCCTAAACACGACGTCCTCGGTGCGACCTCGATCCCAAATGCGATGGCTACTTGTATCCTTTACTCTTGGCATTTCTTTCGTCGTTCCTCGTAGCATTTCAGGGACCGTCTTTCTTAGCGTCAACTCATCCGTAGGTTGACGGCAACACTCTTCTTTGGTCGCATCTTCAAACTTCACCTGTTGTTTGATGCTTGCTAGACTGTCTTTCGGATTCTCGATGGGACATCTTTTAAGCCTGAACAAGATCAAACTTCGGTCTAACTTTGCGTTCCAAGCTCTTGGGGCTTGCTTCAACCCGTAAAGTGCATTCTTGAGCTTGTAAACTTTCGCTTGTTCTCCTTTCTTCTCGTAGCCGAGGGGTTGTTCTACGTACACTTCTTCTATGAGATCACTGTTGAGGAAATCGGATTTAACATCCATATTTTTTTTGAGCAACTATGGGGCCATTCTTTTCATGCTCAAGCACCTAGGATTTGGAGACAAAATCAACTATCGGGCCATTCTTTTCATGCTCAAGCACCTGGGATTTGGAGACAAATGGATTAGATGGATCAATAACATCCTATAGACTGCCTCTGCTTCTGTAATTTTAAATGGTGTACCTAGGAAAAAAATCAATTGTAAATGTGGAGTAAGACAAGGGGACCCTCTCTCCCCTCTTTTATTTGTTATTGCTGCTGAATTGCTACAGATCCTGATCAACCAAGCTTGGCACAATGGCCACATTAATACTCCCATTGAGCAACCTGCTTCCATGTCATACCCTATTGTCCAATACGCTGATGACACCTTAATTATTATGCCAGCTGTGCCTCATCAGATTTCACATGTTATGGAGACTTTAAAGATATTTTCAGGTTTCACTGGACTTCAGGTGAATTTCTACAAATCTTCTCTTGTCCCATTAAAATCTCTGATGAAAAAGCCACTCAACTTGCGAATATTTTGGGCTGTAAAAAAGAAAGCATGCCTTTCACCTACCTGGGAATGCCAATGGGGTCCACCAGACCAAGAGTTGAGGAGTTCATGCCAATGGTTTCTAGACTAGATAAAAGGTTATCTGGGATTGCAACAATGATGTCATATTCAGGTAGGCTCACCCACCTAAAGGCTATTGTCACTGCACTACCTATATTTGCCATGTGTTGTATCAGGGTGCCCTGCACCATCTTGGATCATTTTGAAAATTTTGGCAGAAGTTTTCTTTGGTATGGTAAGGACATCAATAAATTTGGAAAATGCCTTGTTAAGTGGAAACAAGTTTGCTTACCCAAGGATGCTGGTGGTCTTGGTGTTCTAGATCTTAGAGCACACAACAAAAACCTGTTGACCAAATTCTTGCACAAGTTCTTCAATAAAATGGATATCCCATGGGTGCAACTTATTTGGAGCAAGTACTATGGAAATGGTGAACTACCACACTTCCGAACTAGGCTTGGCTCATTCTGGTGGAGAGATTGCTGCTCTATTCTTGACAAATACAAGAACCTCACAACATGTACTGCTGGTAGTGGTGACACCATTTATTTATGGCATGACAAATGGAATGACAATCCAATGAAAGACATTTTCCCACACCTATACTCCTATGCCATAAACAAAGACATCTCACTCCAGAAGGCTTGCATTGAAAGTGAGAATGACTTCTATAGCATGTTCCACCTACCTATGTCTTTTGTGGCTGTCCAACAAAGCACAGAGCTCATGGCCCTCATTAATGATGTGATGAGTAACAGTGAACCTGATATCTGGAAGTTTAAATGGGCCTCTGGACATTACAATGCTAAGAAGGTCTACTTTGAATATTTGGGATGCCCCGAGAAAGCTCCCAAGCCTTTCCAATGGATTTGGAAGTCTGGTTGCCTTCCTAAACAAAAATTCTTTTTCTGGCTCCTTCTTCTGGACAGATTAAACACCAGAGATCTTCTCACCAGGAAAAGCTTCTACATTGAGAGTTCCATCTGTGTGTTATGTGATGATGAGCCTAATGAATACATGAAACATCTATTTTTTTCATGTGATTTCAGCCAAAACTTTTGGTTATCAATTGGATTTGAATGGAACACTGATTTGAGCTGCAATGATATGCTTATTGAAGCCAGAAACAGAACTCAGATTCAGCCCTTTAAAGAATGCCTAATTGCTGGTTGTTGGACCATCTGGAAACACAGAAACAACATCATTTTTTACAACAAAGAAAGGGATTTGAGCTACTGTATTTCCTGTTTCAAGGATCACTTTGGCACCATCATGAAAAGAGTCAGACCTAGCTTAAAGGAGGGAATGCAAAGCTGGTTGGATTATTTGTAAACTTTTCTATTTTATGCTACTCTCCTTTGTTTTAATCCATCTGTATGTAACACCCCCCCCCAATATCAATGAAAATAGAGTTACAGTAGGGTTTTTACCCTACTGTGTTTGCTCATGTGCTGCCAAAGCTAGGAGCACTCTCACTGTCTCGAGTCGAGCAACCGGTGCAAACTCCTCCTCATATTCAACTCCTTGATGTTCTACGTAGCCCTTTGCAACGAGTCTTGCCTTGTACTTCATAATGGCACCCTTCGTGTCCTTCTTCAACTTGTAAACCCACTTCAAACCTATGGCCTTTTGGTTCAGAGGTCGGGTTACTAAAGTCCACGTGCCATTGCTCTCGATCGCCTTCATCTCCTCATCCATGGCGTGCATCCAACTTGAACTTTCGCTCGCCTCTACGTAGTTCGCCGGCTCCTCAACTCCGAGTAAACACAAATTAGAGTACTCGAGCGTAACTGGCTTTGCGTACTTGTAGACAATTTTGAGGGTCTTGCAGCGACGAGGCCCGGAAGAATCCGTTGTGGCTTGCGAAGGAGGCGACACCAATTGTGTCGGCGTCGATGCAGCTGAGGAAGACGGTTGAGTCTCGAGCGTGGTAAATGCTGGGTCGTTGGCATCCGCGTCGTCGCCGCAGTCGTCGTGATCGTGACTATCATCTTGATTGTCGTCGTCACTATGCACCACGTTGTCGATGTCGTTGAGATCTCCGCCCGTTTCATGCGCGTCATTGTCGCTATCACCTTGCGACCCATGCACGTCGTCGTCGGTGTCGGCACCATGGTGATCACTACCATTGCGGTCACACTACTGGAATCAGCTTCTTTGTCGTCTGCCATGGCAGACGGCAAAGGCATAGATCACGTACGGCAAACTTCTTTGCCATCCGCCAGCTGACGGCAAACTGTCCGTCTGAACACGTGCCAGCGAAGGCCTTCTTTGCCGTCCGCTTCCAGGAAACGGACGGCAAAGGATTGTGTCGTCAGCCATTCGAGGCCAGCAGATGGCAAAGACAACGGACGGCAGTGCGGTGGCGTGACAGCCGATAGGGGTTAATGGCGCTCTTTGCCGTCTGCCAGCGGACGGCAAAGAGTCAAAGCTCTTTGCCGTCCGCTGACAGATGGCAAAAAGATCAGCTAGGCAGCACTGGGAAGCTGCCACGTGGCCAGCTATGCCTTCCGCCAGAGGACGACAAAGTGATTTGAATCTTTGCCGTCTGCTGGCAGACGACAAAGTGACCAAATTGGCAGCCAGTGTTCCCAGTTTTTACAGGTAGCTGCCACGTGTCTTCTTTGCCATCCGCTAGCAGACGGCAAAGAGCTTCGCCGTCTGCTAGCAGAAGGCAAAGAGGCTACATATCCCCTGTTTTTATTTGAATCCATTTTATTTCACAGGAATTCACACACAGATATACATATTTTTTTTTCACATGCACAGCAGACATATGATGTATCCAACACATAGCTCCTTCCATGACAACATACATACATAATAAGAAATAGAGTTCCATCCATACATATTACAGTAACATCACAATGTTCATCCAACACATTGTTCCATGCATCCATATAACAAGTTCCACATTTTTCATTGATACAAACGAAAAAAAGAAAAGGGAAACAAGCACTCCATCCATGCACGCTTCCATATAGTGAATTAAATCTGCAAAATGGGAAAAAAGAAAGTTAGAAGAAGAAGACTAGAATCAGAAGAAGGAGAAGAAAACGAAGAAGAAGAAGAAGAAGAAGAAGTAAGCATACTTACGTAAAATGGAATTAACTAGCTAATTATGCCATTTTTGAGTGAACTAAGCATATTTTGCCATTTTCGATATAACTTAGAGCTAACTTTATTTTGGAGAAGAAGAAGAAGAAAACTAGAAGAAGAAGAAGAAGACTAGAACAAGAAGAAGAAGAAGAATTTCTTCTTCTTTTCTTCTTCTTCTTTTTCTTCTTCTTCTTTTCTTCCCATTCCTTCTTTTCTTCCTCTTCCTGGATTTTCTTCATGTTATTATGTCATTTATGGACTAAATAGGCTCAATTATGTCATAAATGGACCAAATAGGATAAATAAGAAGGAAAATGCCATTTTTGAGCTTACCTAGCTAATTATGCCATTTTTGACCTAACTAAGCATATTATGCCATTTTTGACCTAACTAAGCATATTATGCCATTTTTGATATAACTTAGAGCTAACTTCATTTTAGAGAAGAAAAAGAAAACTAGAAGAAGAAGAAGAAGAAGAAGAAGAAGGAGAAGAAGAAGAAAAAGAAGGAGAACTTCTTCTTCTCCTTCTTCTTCTTCTTCTTATTCTTCTTCTTCTTCTTCTTCTTTTCTTCCTATTCATTCTTTTCTTCCTCTTCCTTGATTTACTTCATCTTATTATGTCATTTGTGGACTAAATATGCTAAATTATGTCATAAATGGACTAAATAGGCTAAATAATAAGAAAAATGCCATTTTTGAGCTTACCTACCTAAGTATGCCATTTTTTACCTAACTAAGCATATTATGCCATTTTTTATATAACTTAGAGCTAACTTCATTCTGGAGAAGAAGAAGAAGAAGAAAACTAGAAGAAGAAGAAGAAGACCTTCTAGTCTTCATCTTCTTCTTCTTCTTTTCTTCCTATTCCTTCTTTCCTTCCTCTTCCTTGATTTTCTTCATCTTATTATGTCATTTGTGGACTAAATAGGCTAAATTATGTCAAAAATGGACTAAACACGCTAAATAAGAAGAAAAATACCGTTATCACGGAGGTGTAGGAATGGTCGGGGCTGCGCCAGTGCCAGACGGAGGTGAAGGGCCGGTCGGGTTCCGGCATTGGCAGAAGGAGTGGTCGATGCTTGTCAGGAGCCATGCTGCACCAAAGATCATTTCCAATAATGTCTCGTTAGCAAGTTCGCAAACTGAAATGTGAATAGTAGTAAGCAACGACCATTCAAATCAAACTCACCGTGGTCGCCGGAGCAATCTGGGGCATCGGCGGAGGGGCCTGACCGTTTTTCTCGCACATGGTCTGCACATTTGGTTCTCACGAGTCAGTCATATTAGATAGTAATGCGAACATTACGTGCATGATTGGGCTAATGTGCACGAGAAACGTACCATGATGAGCTTGTATAGGGCCTGGTTAGCGCTGTCGTTCTGGTTCCTCTCCTCCTCCAACAGCTTAGCCGTCCTCTCCTCCATCTCCCTCTCCCTCTCCGCCACCTCCCTTTTTTCCTCCTCCAAAAGCGCATGCGTCTTCAATCTCTCTTTGTCAACAATAGCCTGCAACACACCACTCCTCATTAGCATTGTAATCATCGACGAACGCACACACAATGTAATGGAGGAAAGGTGAGAGAGTCCGTATAACTAACCGCCATGCGAGCTCCGTGGGCCGTGCACGAGGCGTTATCTCAGGATCAGAGCTACTCAGGCGCTTCTTGATCTGCGGGAGAGTCTTAGGACAACATATCAGTCCATCACCAATGGCTTGAGAGCCATGGGACCTCCCGCCACCAGATATCATCACCAGCTCTGTATCAAAAGGATCCTGGCTCAGGTTAAAGTCCTCCCCTTTCCTCGCCTTCCCCTCGTCTCTGTACTTCACAAGATTGTGGTGGGAGGAGATGTTGGTGAAGCTCTCTGGATGATCTAGGTCAGACTCCATGAATGGCTTGGCCTTCTTGTACGGGGCCATATGGGCCATGCCATAGAGGTCGAACAGACTTGGCACATGCTTCTTGTGGTGGTGCGCCTGAGAGAGAGGAACAAAATATTAGTTAAGGGCTCAAGCTAGCATGAAGAATGATATTGCTATGTAAATAGGTCATTCTAAAGCTAAGAAAGGTTATTATGTCATTTTCAAGGAAAATAAGCTAACTTTAGGTCATTTTCGAGGTAACCAAGATTATTATGCCATTTTTTGACCAAAGTATGCTAATTATGTCATTATTGAGCTATCCAAGGTTATTATGTCATTTTAGAGCTAATTATGTCATGAATGAACTAGCTAAGATTAGTTTAGGTCGTTATTGAGCTATCGAAGGTAGTTATGCCATTTTTTAACTAACTAAAGCATATAAAGTCATTTTATAGAGCTATCTAAGGTTATTATGTCATTTTGGAGTTAAATATGTAATAAATGAACTATCCAAGGTAGTTATGGCCTTTTTTAACTAACTAAGCATATTAAGTCATTTTGGAAGGGATAAATGCTAGCATGAAGAATGAAATTGCATGAATCATGTAGCAAACCACATACCCAGTTATCCCCGTACTCAAACAGGTTGGAGCTCCCTTGATGGCGTGGCACACCTTCCATTTGGCCGCGCTTATCCTTGGCCCTCTGGTGTTCGACTAGCCACTCGGGAGAGCACCACGCATCCACCAACGCCTCCCAATAGTCCATCTTATCCACACACCATCTCGGTGGCACCTAAGTTAGTCAAGAGAAATTTCAGCGCTACGCCTACGAATCAAATCAAGAAAACTAAGTTCAAGGCCTTAAGAATAGGTAATTACCTGCATGTACTTCTCCTTACTCAGAAACTTGCCGGGACACTTCGTCTTGGCCCTCCTAATACCCTTCGACGTGTAGTAGTCTCGAACGGCCTGCACCCGAGCCTCGTGCCGTAAGTTCTGAAGTAGGCTCTTGCACTCAGTTTCGACAACCATAGACATGGCCTCCTGCTCTCCCTCTGAAACCTTGTAGAAGGTCTGCAATCAAACAAGACAACACTGATTAGTACAATCACTAGGTAATCACTAGGTAGTGTTGACTTTTAATTATGTAAAGGAGAAATTAACCAAAACCGACGGAACACCATGTCGGCCACCGTCTCGCACAAGACACCGCCGACCATCTCCCCCGGCGGGGCCGGGGCAACCGAGTACAGCTCCTAGCTCAGTGCTAGCTGTGGAACCTGACCCTCACTGGGCAACGTGACCCACCCACGAAGGAGGCGCGGGGCGGCCGGTGGATGGGAGGGCGGCCGCTGGAGAAGGCGGCGGCCCGGTGGAGGGGGAGGCCGGACGGCCGCGGTGGGACGGTGCGGGGACGGCGACACAGGGGAGGGGGCGGGGCGGCTGGACGGCCGCGGCGCGGCTGGCCGACGTGGAAGGGGCGACGGGGGCGCGGTGGAGGTCGGGGCGCCGCAGGGAAGGAGTGCGGGCCGGCGGGGCGGCCGGCTATGGCGGACGGGGTCGATGGCGGCGGCGCGGATCGGGGATGGCGACGCAGGGGAGGGGGCGGGGGGGAGGGCGGGCCGATGTGGAAGGGGTGGCGGGGGCGCGGTGGAGGTCGGGGCGGCGCAGGGGAGGGGTGCGGGGCAGCAGGGCGGCCGGCTAGGGCGGACGGGGTCGGCGGCGGCGGCACGGGTGTGGGTCAAGGGTGTCGGGTACAGAGAGAGAGGACGGGGCGGGACGGCCGTTTACGTACCCATCTCTTTGTCGTCCGCTGGCGGACGGCAAAGAGGTGGGGACGTTGTGTCATTACGATTTAGACCTCCACTGGACCCCACCCACCTCTTTGCCGTCCGCCAGCTGACAGCAAAGAAACTTTGCCGTCAGCTAGCTGACAGCAAAGAAACTTTGCCGTCAGCTAGCGGACGGCAAAGAACTAGCTGATGGCGAAGGACCTCTTTGCCGTACGTTGTCTCTTTGCCGTCCGCTTCCTCAAAGTGGACGGCAAAGGACCTCTTTGCCGTCAGCTGGCAGACGGCAAAGAGGCGGCGGACGGCAAAATGCCAGATTCCAGTAGTGTCACCTTGGTTGGGTGTCTTTCCAACCACCTGGACGTCTTCCCCTTCATCATCATCAGCTGGAAATTCAACTGTGAATATATTACCGTTTGGAGCATCGTTGGCTGCTGCGCTCCAATTCCACGCTTCATTTTCTTCAAACACGACGTCGCGTGAAATCCGTAGAAGCTTGGTTCGTGGATCATAGAAGCGGTATGCCTTGGTGCCGGAACTCCTCTCGTACCCGATGAACAGCATCTTGGTGCTACGATCGGCAATCTTTGAGAGATGCGGCTCCGCCGTCTTCACATGCGCCACACACCCAAACGTCCGTAGATGAGACACATTCGGCTTCCGTCCGTAAATTGCTTCATACGGAGTCTTGCCGATCACCGCCTTCGTTGGAGCCCGGTTGAGAAGATACACTGCTGTCGAGGTAGCTTCTCCCCAAAAAGTCCTGGCAAGTTCTTACTCTTGAGTAAACTTACACCATGTCAACGACGGTTCGATTGCGTGTTTCAACAACCCCGTTCTGCTGCGGCATATAAGGTGCCATGAGGAACCTTTTTATGCCAATCTTCTTGTAGTAGTCACTGAACTCGTTCGACGTAAACTCTCCGCCGCGATCTGTCCATAGAGCGCGAACCTTCAGCTTGTGTTCCATCTCCGTTGCAGCCTTTAGCTTCTTGAACACCTCAAATGCCTCATCTTTAGATCGTAGGAGAACGACCCACATGTATCTCGAGTAGTCATCTACCACAAGGAAGAAGTACTTCTTTCCTTCGTGCGTTGCTGGGGTGATAGGGCCACATAGATCACCATGGAGCAGCTCGAGTGCATCACTTGCACCATAGGTAGACTGAGCAGGGAACGGTCTGCGGTGCTGTTTTCCAACCAAGCACCCGTCACATACTTGATCAACATGGTCGATAAATGGCATCCCGGATACCATCTCCATCTTGGACATCTTCTTCAAGGCGCAGAAGTTAACATGTCCAAATCTAGCATGCCATAACCACGAATCATCATCACTCTTGGCGAGCCAACACTCCGGTTGAGATTGATCAAGGTTGAGAATATAGAGCCTGTTCCGTGTGCAATTCACACACGCTAGCACGTTCGTCATCACTCCGTTCTCAATATCCACCTTGCATCCATTCTCGTCAAGTTTCCCGACAGATATGATGTTGTTGCGAAGCCTTGGGATGTAGTACACTCCGGTGAGTATGTGATGTTCTCCTGTGAGACCCTCGAAGAGGACAGAACCTTGCCCGCAAATCTCCACATTTGAACCATCACCGAACTTGACCGAGCCTTGAACATCATATTCCAGCTCGAGGAACTTCTCCTTGCACCCCGCCATGTGGTTACTAGCACCCGTGTCGAGATACCATGACACGTTCTGGCTCCCGGATAACTTTGGTGTTACCTTTTTCTCATGAAGTAGCACCTTCCGGTTTGGTTTCACAACGCTGTTTGGACGAGATCACAAACTTCGGCCATCAGAAGACCTAGACGCTCATCTTCCTGCTTCGCCAAATTTGCCTTGATCTCCCGCTTGTTAGGCTCCACGAGATCACAAATTTCGGCCATCAGAAGACCTGGACATTCGTCTTCCAACTTCGCCAAATTTGCCTTGATCTCCCGCTTGTCAGGCTCCGGACAATCCTTCGCAAAGTGTCCCATCTCGTTGCAGTTATAGCACTTGACCTCGGACATATCCAAGTTCCTTGGCTTCCGCTCTTTAGATCGGTCCGCCTTACCACGACCTTGTGGCTTGCCTTTTCCTTTGCCTTCTTCGGTTTGTCCGCCGCGCTTCGAATTGCTCGAGCCTTCGCCACCGTCGCGCCTTCCTTTTCTACTTGGGGACTCCCAATCTGCGCGCGAGTACATGAGTTGGTCACCACCTCCTCCGTTGCCTTTTCGACAGCCACGAGCGTTCTCTTCCCATGTTCGCAAGCGACCGATCGCCTCCGTTATGGTCATGTCGTCGATGTCGTAAAGCTGCTCGAGCGTGTCGATGATGTACGTGAATTTATCAGTCATCGAACTGAAAAACTTCTCCACAATCTCGGCTTCCTCGAGCTTTGCATCAAGCGCGCGAATCTCTCCCACCAAAGTAGTCAGACGCATGGCATAGTCATTCACCGATTCAGTCTCCTCCATCTGCAACTTGAGAAATTGGCGCTTTAGCACTTGTGCCCGAGCCTTCGTGACGCGGTCTTCTCCAATCCTCATCTCTTTGAGTGCGTTCCACGCCTCTCTTGCTGTCTCGAACTCCGTCAATGTCATCAGCACGGAATCCGGCACAGACTAGGCTATGGCGGCCATGGCACCTTCGTCGCACTCCTCGTCGACGTCGTCGCCCGTGATGGCCTCCCACACTCGTAGGGTTCGGAGAATAATCTTCATCTTCACCGCCCACACGCCATAGTTGGCGTCGATGAGCATCGGGTACTGATGGGAATGTTGCGATGCGCCTGCACGTTGGCGCCGCCCGTTCCGCCACCACTGGTTGCTGACTTGCCGGCCATCTTCACCTTGTCGCCGTTCTTGTTCGTCCTGGACCGCCGTTGACGGACTTGTTCGCCTTGGAACCACCGTCGACGGACTTGTTCGCCTTTGAACCGCCGTTGCCGGACTTGACTGACTCAGCGTCGCTATCCGTCATCATAGATCATCGAGGCTTTAGATACCACTTATTGGCTTTTGATCGGTAGATCAAATTGCCCACGAGCTGAAATACGTGTGTGCAAAGCTAGCAAGCAAGCAAGCTGACAGCTTGATTGATTTTGTAGTAGCTAGCGCTACGTGCACGCGTACAGGATCGATATGATCTTGGATCGACGCAGCGACTCTCTCGACGGAACTCTGGTAAACGTGTGAACATAAATTAGTACAGAGGAAAACTGATTTTTGGTGATAACTACAGGGGCTTGTCGCTCCTGGCTTTTCTTTATTACTTTTTCGTTGTCTATTACAGGGGCTGATACATGTATATATAGGAGACTAGGCTAGCTAATTACATGACCGAGTCGTGTAGGATATCTAATCCTAGTAGGACTACCAATCCTAGATGGACTTGCATACATGCGTTCCGTGCAAGTTAAGTCGTGTTTAGCTCTCACATCGAGCGCGTGGCCCAGCTCCCCCGCTGCGGCCAGCAGGCCACCATGCTCCACCACGCTCCACGACAGCATTGTAACCATGAACGCCATCGGGAACCCGAACTTGGCGTTGTCGCCGGAGTCGTAGTAGCCGCCCGTGAGATCCACCTGCACAACAATCGATCAAACATGTCAGCATCATGCACGAACCAAACACGTACTCCTTTTGTAAACAAATATAAGAGCGTTTAGTGATCTAAACGCTCTTATTTAACTTATAAACCTTGAAGAACCGCTAGGCAGGATGAAGCCAGCCACGTCGCCTTTAAATACTCGTGCCACCGCCTGTAAATTCCTTGTCCCGTCAAGGGCATTTTAGTCATTTCACCTTTGGGTATAAATCCCAGCAGCTCCCGTGCAATGTAGAACCCTAGCCGCCTCCCCATCTGCCGCCCCGCCCGACCCACTCACCCCGCCGCTCCGCCCGTCCCGCTCGCCCCCTTCCCAGCCGCTCGCCCCGCCCGTCCCGCTCGCCTCCCCCTCCTCGTCGCCCCCCTCCTTCTCCTCCCATCGCCGCCCCTCCTCCTCCGCCCCTCCCCCACCCCTCCCCCCCTTCCCAGCATCTCGTCCGCCCCGGGTGCGGGGGCGAGCTGCTGCACCCACTCCCCTCCTCCAACTCCCCCACCCCTCCTCCAATGGAGAGAGGCGTCGTGCCTATTGACAGGACGGGACATGGGGGTGGAGGCGAGGGAGAGAGCGGGTGTTGCTGAAGAAGCTGGGGAGGCAAGACGAGGGCGGCGTGGCGTTCCGTGGCCGCGGTGGCCGGAGGGGCGGCTCCACGTCGCGGTGTATGAGGTGCCTAGAGGAGGATGCCGCGGCAGGTTAAACTCCTCTCCCGTTGTAGAGCAGTCCACAGTGTCGTCACCGTCGTCCTTGCCTTCGAGCCATCCATGACGCCGTCGCCGTCGCCTAGAGGACGCCGGTAGGAAGCAGCAGCTCGCCGTTTCCTTGGTCCCAGCCGACGCCAAGCGAGAAGAGAAGGTGAGATCGAATTCATCTGATCTTTCTTTTTCCCTGTCCCTCCCATGGATTTTCCCGGATCTTGGTGAGCTCCTCAACCACCAGATTTTGCATGTTCTGTGAATCCAATCCTTCCGCCTGCAGGGGGTGCTTTGGGGTTTCTGTAGGGATGAGGAGAGGATTTGTGATGCGCATCGCTGCCCCTCACTCTTTCTCTCGACTCAATCTCATTTTTCTTCTTCTATACAGTCAAATTGCCAGTTAGTTTAGCTGTACTGAGCGACAAAGAAAAATGTGCAGGCTTCTCTTTATATCCCATGCACGTGTGCTGTAGTTGTAGCAAGAAAATTCTTCGGATTTCCCTGGCAATCTGTCAGTTTAGCTTCAGGCATTCCTTTGTATCATTCAGACTTATAGTAATTTTCTTACTTTCTGTAGGCACGTGTGCTGTAGGTGTAGCAAATTGGACAAGCTACACCGCTAATGCCGGGTGTATGGAGCTCAGGAAGGCTATCTGCAACAAGCTTCAGGGTACGTGCACACGGATGCATTTCTTATTTTCAGAATATCCATATTGAATAAGTAGTCTAATTGACTTCCTTGTTGCTCGGTTATCGATATGCAGAGGATAATGGTCTAACCTATAGCCCAGATCATGTGCTAGCGACCAATGGGGCTAAGCAATGCACTACACACGCTATTCTTGATGTTCTCTCATGTGGTGATGAGGTAAAGTTATCATCTTTGTATATCACAATTTTTTAGGATAAACACTTTTCATTCTAGATTAGATAATACCATGAAAATAGCAGCACCAAGTGTTTATCCTGTAGTCCTTTTTGTTGTTTCATGTTCTTAAAATTTAGCAAACTGCTTCATTTTCTTTTAAACTGCAATTTTTGTTTGGGTCTTCCATGCTTTGTCATTAACTCATGATGTGGATGATGCAGCGCCATGGATTAGTCCCTGCTATAGGAGAGAGAGAAGATGAGAGGGAGAGAGAGAAGGAAGGAGAAGAGGGAGAAAGAGAGAGGAAAGAGTAGCTGGAGGTGCGTCGACCGGCGTCGGCATGTGCTGGCAAGGTTGGGCGGGACCGGGCGGTTGGCTGCGGCTCCGTGGTTTCAGATGGGGCACCGTGGGGAGCCAGGGAGGCGGCTTGGTGCTGCGGAGCGCCGCCTCGTGCTACTTCGTCGTCGACACTGCGGGCTTCGCCACAGCCTACGCGATGCCGCCCCAGGGGGATCAGCAGCAGCCCCCCTCGCTGTAGGGGCCCAGCCAGCAGGTCGGGGCCAAGCTGGGGCCCTGCGCCGAGTGCAGCGCCACCGGCACCAAGAAGTGCTCCGGGTGCAAGCGCATGCATATTGGTGCGCCCCCATCCCCCGCCCTCGTCCCCCTCCCTATTTCTTGGTATGACATGGTTGTGTGCGTCATGATCTTGCATTGCCGCCGAGTCCCTACGGAATCGTGGCGCCCCCTTTCTGTAATTCGTTGCTTGATGCGTGCAATTGTGCCGGGATCCTCCGCCGTTCTTGGCCCTACCCCCGGTGTCCATGAATGTTGATTGTGATTTCTGTCGTTTCTTGGATGCTTTGGGAAATTGGGTCTTACCTTACCCCTGTTGTCCATTATTGCAAAATTGTGATTTTGCTCTTGCTTCTTGGATGCTTGGGTAATTCGGTGTTTAGGTTCAATGATTTTAGTGGTTCTTGAGGATCCAAGACATACATAGTAGATGGGAACCTCTGTTCTTGTGAGGTTATTGAGTGGTGATCATGCGGTTTGGTGTTCTCATGAGATAAGTGCCTTCTTGCGGGCCCCTTGCATCTTATTTGTGCGATTTGCTGCCTCGTCTTCTGCTATGCGTTTGCTCATTGTGTTTGTTCCTAGGTGAGCCTCTCTCTTTTTCCCATGCTCTTGACCTGCTCGATAAAATGCTTGTGTGGCTGCAAGCTATTTTCTGCCTTGGGTTAGATTCCTTTTGGTTTTTTGACAAACATGTGAATTACTCCTGAGTGAAAAAATGGAGGAGAAGAGGAGAGGAGGAATTACTTCGTATGTTTACGCGGCATGAAATTTCTAAAGTTAGTTTACAACTTGTAAGTCAATTTTGGTTGTCTTGCAAAGTAAAAAAATCAAGTAAATAATTTGCGTATTCGGTAAGTAAATTGGTATTCTGTTCGTTGGGTCCATCTAATCACTTTCTCGTGCATCCAGGTCGGCACTGCTATTGTCACCGGGCAACATGGCCGACTGGCCATCGGCAGGCTCGGATCCCTCTGCGAGCAGGTAACTGAATTTTCTGACCAAGGAGCTTTCTAAACCTGTTAAAAATCATTCTGACAGTTGTAGACCGGTAAATATGTGGAACTGTTTCAGGTGAAGAAGCTTAATTTCCAGGCGTATGAGGTGATTCTGTTCGCCTCCGGCGCTGTTGGCATCGGGAGGCAGAGGCTCAAGTACCGAAAGCTCATCAACAGCCATGTTGCAGAGAGTTTTTTCTCACAGCAGTTTACTGACGATCATTGCCTCTGGTTATCGTCACTGCTTGTGTGCTGATAATTCTCCTTGCTTGAAGTTTTGCCGATCTGCAGAACCCACAGTTGGACCTGGATGGGAAGGCCTGCACTGCCGTCGGCCAGAGTGGCCTCATGGCTATCTACGATACACTGTTTAGCCAAGTGGGTTTGCTAACTGTTGTTCTTTCCTTTGTTGTTGTTGTTGTTGTTGTTGTTGTTGAGGTTAACGGTTTCTGACATCAAACTTACCTTACCGCAGCTTGATGTGACATTATCTCAGCTTCTTGTTATAGATCGTGATTTCCGGGATCCAAGTTTTGGGCTCCAGCTTCATGAGACTGAATTTTGTTCAAGGTAAAACCAGCCAAGCCGGAGATCGCTACAATCCTAATTTCTTTTGCAATATATAGTTGAGAGGACTCGCCCCTGCTACTGTCACTATGGTTGCTATTGCCGATTATAAAAATTATATTCTTCTATGCTTTAGTGAAGTTGGGAGGAAAGTGTTGTGGAAAGGCAGAAGCTTTTGTAGTCGTGTTGTTCTTAATAATGGCATTGAAGGCCCAAAAACATAGATTTGGACAGGTTTTATCTATGTAAAAAACACAAAAGAAGAGTTGCATGATATTTGTTTCTCCTGGAGTTTCTTCTTATCAAATAATTCAAATCTAATTTACACTTCATAAAATATTACATGTCAGACTCTGAAACTTGTTAAAAACAATGTTTGTTTGGTTGTAGAAAAACAAAGCAGTTTTCTGAACCCTGCTACTATCACTATGGTTGCTATTTTCATTTTTGTTCAGAACAGTTCTCTCATGGTGTTTCTATTAGCTGCGAGGAATGTTGGGCTAGCTTTTTTCTTGAGTCTCTTAGGTGTTATTGAGAGGTTGTACTTGCCAGTGAGCTAAATGGCCCGTTGGAATAATGTGACTGCTTGTTTGACCTTTTAAAATGGTTTGGTGGTGCAGATAAGTTTGGTCACAGCCCATTGGATTTAGATTTTAGGAGCCGTGTGAAGCAATTTCTTAGGTAGGTTTTCTTTTTCTTAGGCAGGGCATATAGGTAGCATGGGAAACAATTTCTCGAGTAGGTTTATTTGTTTGTTATTATATTTGGGTACTTATTTTCTGATGTTTTTTAGGTTCTCTGTATAACATGGAAAAGTTGCTGGTATGATTTTGGAAGCAACACTGGTTTTTTTCTGTCGACTTTGTGGACAGGCTAACAGTGAAAATTTTATTTATAAAATATGGCGATCCCTATAGTGGTATTTCTGAAGCTTCGCTATGCTTGCTTTCGCACCAACAAGCAGTAATCCAATAACTGGTGCACCAGGTACTATATCATGTGAGAAAATCCAACTGCTCATTAATAAGACAGGATTTTCGCTCACATTTATCATGCTTCGCCACTCACAAATAAATACTTGGGCAATTGCTCTGTTTTATATTGTGAGCCTTAATTTGCGGTGGTAGTAGCATTGTTTGCGTTTATTTGAAAACCAGCACTGAATCACCATTATGCCTTACAGTTACAGTGGCTCTTTTTTATATTGTATTTGCTGTTAATATGGTATCTTCTAAACTATGTTACAAAATTTTCAGTTGTGTTTATACTACATTCTTTTATAAATTTACAGTGGCCATCCACCAGGACGATGCTGACAGCCAAAGAAAGCTCCTTCCCCACCGCTGACAGCCGAAACCGCTCTTGTGCTCATCAAGGTCCTTTTCACCTCTCTAACCTCTGTGTTAACTCCGTCTGGTTCTAGGCCAATTAAGGTTTTTTTGTTTTGTTTTTGCTTCCACTCTGTTTGATTTAAGCGTGGTGGTCAGATCCTCTCCAGATATCCAGTTGAGACACCTACTCATTTCTTCTCTCTTTTTTCTCTTGAGAGGTGAGGAGAGGATGCTAACTAGCGAAGTACTATACTACTACATTTCAAACCATAATAAGGTCCTTCGGTAAAAACAAAACAAGATTTGCAGCGTCGCAGTAGCAAAATTCCAGCATCCACTAGCCACACAAAAAAGTATGAGAGGAATTCAAGGATTAGTTTATTATTAACCTATGCAGTGTATGCACTGGTAGTTGATGGAGTTTCAAGCAACAAGCATGGAGCACCTTCCTCTTTCTATCATGTCACTTACCTGATAATTTGGTAATTCTCTCTGTAATGTCATTCATATACCTGATAAAGCCAATTTCTTTGGGGCTCTCTGTCATTCATATGTTCAGTGATGCAATCTGAATTATTATGTAGAGGTTACTCCAGTCCTCACTATTCTTCTATTTGTCTCTGTTTAGTGTTTTACTTTTTTATCAGCGGCATAATAGATAACCATATCTACATTTGTCTCTATTTTCTGTCAGGTTAGTCAATGTATAGGACTGCGCTTTTGTGTGTCCTTTCCTTCAAGCTGTCATTCAGGAGAAGAGAGGAGCGAGGCCTCGATCCAGACTCAGGAGGAGGAGGAGACGAGGAGAAACACCTATTTTTATTGTCCGTCAAGCCCCATTATACTTTGCGGTTCCAGCCACCTGATCACTAACCTGAATGAGTAAGTAGACCATTATATATGATGGTCTTGCTTCCTTTTGTGATCATGTATCTATGTTAGATCCGGTGAGAAAAGGCGGCTTCCAAGCAGAGGATGCGGCAGTGTTGGCCATGTTTGGTTTTCATAAGCTAATAATCTATCCCTTCCTATCTACTTCCTTTGTGTACCACATTGTAACTAATCATCTATGTACCAATACTAAAGACTTGGGTGTCTGAATATTCTCACAATAGTTGGCTCCCTCTCGCCCTTTGCACCGTTGACGCAACGAGTCATCTAGTATTTGTTTACAGAGGGAGTACAACCTAGTTAAAATGCATACATCGCCAACGGGCTTACCCCGTGGTCGGCGCTGTCTCTGAGGGCCGAGTGGCCGCGCCACTGGACGCGCTGGGTCTGCGGCAGCCTGCCGGAGCACTGCGCCTTGAAGTAGAGCAGCGAATTGGTGAGCGCGGTGGCGTAGTCCCGCTGGGCGGCTTCGCACGCCGTGGCTGCCAATAACCCTACCACAGCAGCAACGAGTAGCACCCTAGCCCTAGCTACCATCTTCATCGTCCTCGGCCTAAACCCTCTCTTATCTCTTGAGGTTAAATAGTTAGTTGCCCCAATTAGGTCATACCGTTGTATTGCACCATACCACGTTATGTGTGCAGTGGAGTGATCAGCCAGTGTTATAGGCGCAAATAAGGAAATGGGGTGAGGAACAAGGTTTCAATTCCAATCCATCAGAAATGCACGCATTGATATCCTGAATAATTACGCCGTCAACGAGTATTGATTTGTTTTGGTAATGTGCAGAGATTTTGCGACCTTTGAAAACCGGGTGCCAAATTTAAACGTATCCTCCCCGTATCTGAATGTATTTGAGCAGAGAGGTTTTTTTTTTGCTTATCATTCCTAACAGTCTCAGGTACGCCACTTGCACATGGGGGCTTAAGGTAGTATAGGCAGAATGGAAGATTAATGACCCCGATAGGACTAATAGGGAAGAGGCTCCAAGAGGTAGTCTGATGTCAAATTCCAAACTAGTCCCTAAGGCGCCTTGGCCACATTTTAGGACTGATAGGGAAGAGGCTCCGGGAGGATAGTCGGATGACAAATTCCTAACTAGTCCCTAAGGGGGCTTGGCCTCGTTTCAAGAGTACCGAGGGGTGGGGCGGACTTGTTGGTGAGTAAGGGTACCCACCAAGAGAAGGAGGCCTTACGACAGACCTGGAACATATCATCGGCCCGAGTGTCTAGGGACTCCTGTTTCCTTTACCCGATGCGCCCAAGTAGAAACTCATAAGGGATAAGGACTTGAGCGTTATTTATCAGGGGTCCCACAGTTACAATAGATATTTCCCCCATAATTGTGGAGTCACTTGAGGGTACTGTATCCCTCAAAGATAGCTACCAAGCTGAATTAAATATGCCCTAGAGGCAATAATAAAGTTGTTATTTATATTTCCTTATATCATGATAAATGTTTATTATCCATGCTAGAATTGTATTAACTGGAAATTTAGTACATGTGTGAATACATAGACAAAACAGAGTGTCCCTAGTATGCCTCTACTTGACTAGCTCGTTAATCAAAGATGGTTAAGTTTCTTCACCATGGACATGTGTTGTCATTTGATGAACGGGATCACATCATTAGAGAATGATGTGATGGACAAGACCCATCCGTTAGCTTAGCATAATGATGGTTTAGTTTTATTGCTATTGCTTTCTTCATGACTTATACATGTTCCTCTGACTATGAGATTATGCAACTCCCGAATACCGGAGGAACATCTTGTGTGCTATCAAATGTCACAACGTAACTGGGTGATTATAAAGATGCTCTACAGGTGTCTCCGAAGGTGTTTGTTGAGTTGGCATAGATCGAGATTAGGATTTGTCACTCTGTGTATCGGAGAGGTATTTCTGGGTCCTCTCAGTAATACACATCACTATAAGCCTTGCAAGCAATGTGACTAATGAGTTAGTTGCGGGATGATGCATTACGGAACGAGTAAAGAGACTTGACGGTAACGAGATTGAACTAGGTATGAGGATACCGACGATCGAATCTCGGGCAAGTAACATGCGGATGACAAAGGGAACAACGTATGTTGTTATGCGGTTTGACCGATAAAGATCTTCGTAGAATATGTAGGAGCCAATATGAGCATCCAGGTTCCGCTATTGGTTATTGACCGGAGATGTGTCTCGGTCATGTCTACATAGTTCTCGAACCCGTACGGTCCGCACGCTTAACGTTCGATGACGATTTGTATTATGAGTTATGTGATTTGATGACCGAAATTTGTTCGGAGTCCCAAATGAGATCACGGACATGACGAGGAGTCTTGAAATGGTTGAGGGGTAAAGATTCATATATTGGAAGGCTATATTCGGACATCGAAAAGGTTCCGAGTGATTTGGGTATTTTTCGGAGTACCGGGGAGTTACGGGAATTCACCGGGAGAAGTAATGGGCCTTATTGGGCCATATGGGAAAAGAGCAGGCAGGCCAAGGGGAGGTGGCGCCCCCCCCCATGGGTCCGAATTGGACTAGGGGAAGGGGGCGGTGTCGTGGTTCTAAGTCTGAAAGTAGAATGGGGGGTAGGGATGTAAAGGCAAGGTCCTAGCTATGGAGAAGCTATACACACGAGTTTTACGAGTTCAGGCCCTTCTCGGAGGAAGTAACAGCCCTATGTCTCGGAGCCCGGAGGCGGTCGACTGGATTATATGCGCGTGTGTTACAGGGGGTGTGAACCCTTGTGCCAGTGGAGGGGGGTGGCTTATATAGAGTGTGCCAGGACCCCGGCCAGCCCACGTTACAAGGAGTTCAATGTTCATAAAGCAGGAGCGTTACAGGTAACGTCCGTAGTAAAGTAATATAAATGACTATTAAGTCTAAGAGTAAATGCCCGACCGTTGCTGCGCGGAGTGGCTTTAGGTCTTCTGCACGTCGAGTGGTTTAGTGGTCGAGTGACAGAAACAAAGGGGGGGTCTCCGAGTGAATGGTAGGTCGAGTGGATTACACTCGACACCTTTGTTGGGTCCCCTCTATTTACTCTTGAACCTCTTCGCTTCTAGGACAAGGACCTTAGGTAGGGGGTATAGGCCAGGCCTATTACCCTACCCCAGGTCTATGTCCTCATCAGGCGGCGCCCCCCTTGCCTTTTCTTACCCCCTCTCTCTTTCCCTCTTTCCTTCTCTCCTACTCTGAAAAGGAAAGAGATTCCTACTAGGACTTGGAAGTCCTAGTAGGACTCCATACTTTCGGCACGCCCCTCCTAGGCCGGCCTCCTCCTCCTCCCTCCTTTATATATGTGGCCAAGGGGCACCCCAAAGCACAACAGATAATCTCTTAGCTGTGTGCGGTGCCCCCTCCACAGTTACACACCTCGGTCATATCGTCGTAGTGCTTAGGCGAAGCCCTGCACCGATAACTTCATCATCACGGTTGCCACGCCGTCGTGCTGACAGAACTCTCCCTCGTCCTCAACTGGATCAAGAGCTCGAGGGACGTCATTGAGCTGAACGTGTGCTGAACACGGAGGTTCCGTACGTTCGGTACTTGGATCGGTTGGATCGTGAAGACGTTCGACTACATCAACTGCGTTACTAAACGCTTCCGCTTTCGGTCTACGAGGGTACGTGGACACACTCTCCCCGCTCGTTTCTATGCTTCTACTAGATAGATCTTGCGTGATCGTAGGAATTTCTTTGAAATACTGCGTTCCCCAAGAGTGGCATCTGAGGCAGGTCTATGCGTAGATGTTATATGCACGAGTAGAACACAAAGAGTTGTGGGCGATAATAGTCATACTGCTTACCAGCAACGTCTTACTTTGATTCGGCTGTATTGTTGGATGAAGCGGTCCGGACCGACATTACATGACCGCGTTCATGAGGCTGGTTCTACCGACGTGCTTCGCACACAGGTGGCTGGCGGGTGTCTGTTTCTCCAACTTTAGTTGAATCGAGTTTGACTACGCTCGGTCCTTGTTGAAGGTTTAAACAGCACACTTGATGAAAAATCGTTGTGGTTTTGATGCGTAGGTAAGAACGGTTCTTGCTAGAAGCCCGTAGCAGCAATGTAAAACTTGCAACAACAAAGTAGAGGACGTCTAACCTGTTTTTGCAGGGCATGTTGTGATGTGATATGGTCAAGACGTGATGATATATAAATTGTTGTATGAGATGATCATGTTTTGTAAAAGTTATCGGCAACTAGCAGGAGCCTTATGGTTGTCACTTTATTGTATGAAATGCAATCGCCATGTAATTGCTTTACTTTATCACTAAGCGGTAGCGATAGTCGTAGAAGCAATAGTTGGCGAGACGACAACGATGCTACGATGGAGATCAAGGTGCCAAGCCGGTGACGATGGAGATCATGACGGTGCTTTGGAGATGGAGATCAAAGGCACAAGATGATGATGGCCATATCATGTCACATATTTTGATTGCATGTGATGTTTATCCTTTATGCATCTTATTTTGCTTAGTACAACGGTAGCATTATAGGATGATCCCTCACTAAATTTCAAGGTATAAGTGTTCTCCCTGAGTATGCACCATTGCTACAGTTCGTTGTGCTGAGACACCACGTGATGATCTGGTGTCATAAGCTCTACGTTCACATACAACGGGTGCAAGCCAGTTTTGCACACGCAGAATACTCGGGTTAAACTTGATGAGCCTAGCATATGCAGATATAGCCTCGGAACACTGAGATTGAAAGATCGAACGTGAATCATATAGTAGATATGATCAACATAGTGATGTTCACCATTGAAAGCTACCCCATCTCACGTGATGATCAAACATGGTTTACTTGATATGGATCACATGATCACTTAGATGACTAGAGGGATGTCTATCTAAGTGGGAGTTCTTAATATGATTAATTGAACTTTAATTTATCATGAACTTAGTCCTGATAGTTTTTGCATATCTATGTTGTTGTATATCAATAGCTCGCGTATAGCCCCCTGTTTTATTTTTTGATATGTTCCTAGAGAAAACTAAGTTGAAAGATGATAGTAGTAATGATGCGGACTGGGTCCGTGATCTGAGGATTATCCTCATTGCTTCACAGAGAATTATGTCCTCAATGCACCGGTGACAAACCTATTGCAGGAGCAGATGCAGATGTTATGAACGTTTGACAAGCTCGGTATGATGACTACTTGATAGTTTAGTGCACCATGCTTTACGGCTTAGAACCAGGGCTTCAAAAATGTTTTGAACGCCACGAAGCATATAAGATGTTCCAAGAGTTGAAATTGGTATTTCAGACTCATGCCCGTGTCGAGAGGTATGAAGCTCTAACAAATACTTTGCCTACAAGATGGAGGAGAATAGCTCAACTAGTGAGCATGTGCTCAGAATGTCTGGGTACTACAATCACTTGAATCAAGTAGGAGTTAATCTTCCAGATAAGATAGTGATTAACAAAGTTCTTTAGTCACTATCACCAAGTTACTAGAACTTTGTGATGAACTATAATATGCAAGGAATGATGAAAACGATTCCCGAGCTCTTCGTAATGCTAAAATCAGCGAAGGTAGAAATCAAGAAAAGCATCAAGTGTTGATGGTTGACAAGACCACTAGTTTCAAGTAAAAGGGCAAGGGAAAGAAAGGGAACTTCAAGAAGAATGGCAAGCAAGTTATCACTCCCCTGAAGAAGCCCAAAGCTACACCCAAGCCTGAAACTGAGTGCTTCTATTGCAAAGGAAATGGTCACTGGAAGCAGAACTACCCCAAATACTTGGCGGATAAGAAGGATGGCAAAGTGAACAAAGCTATATATGATATACATGCTATTGATGTGTACTTTACTAGTGTTCATAGTAGCCCCTGGGTATTTGATACTGGTTCAGTTGCTATGATTAGTAACTTGAAACAGGAGTTATAAAATGAACAGAGACTAGTTAAGGGCGAGGTGACGATGTGTGTTGGAAGTGATTCCAAGGTTGATAAGATCACCATCGCACACTCCCTTTACCTTCGGGATTAGTGTTGAACCTAAAATAAATGTTATTTGGTGTTTGCGTTGAGCATAATATGATTGGATCATGTTTATTGCAATACGGTTATTCATTTAAGTCAAAAAATAATTGTTGTTCTAAAACTTCTATGGTCATACACTTAATATAAATGGTTTATTGAATCTCGGTCGTAGTGATACACATATTCATAATATTGATGCCAAAAGATGCAAAGTTAATAATGATAGTGCAACATATTTGTGGCACTGCCGTTTAGGTCATATTGGTGTAAAGCGCATGAAGAAACTCCATGCGGATGGACTATTGAAATCACTTGATTATGAATCATTTGATGCTTGCGAACCATGCCTTATGGGCAAGATGACTAAAACCCCGTTCTTCGGAACAATGGAGCGAGCCACTGACTTATTGGAAATAATACATACCGATGTATGCGGTCCGATGAGTGTTGAGGCTCGCGGCGGGTATCGTTATTTTCTAACCTTCACAGATGATTTGAGTAGATATGGGTATATCTACTTAATGAAACACAAGTCTGAAACATTTGAAAAGTTCAAAGAATTTCAGAGTAAAGTGGAGAATCATTGTAACAAGAAAATAAAGTTTCTACGATCTGATCGCGGAGGCAAATATTTAAGTTACGAGTTTGGCCTTCATTTAAAACAATGTGGAATAGTTTCACAACTCAAGCCACATGGAACACCACAGTGTAATGGTGTGTCCGAACGTCGTAACCGTACTTTATTAGATAGGGTGCGATCTATGATGTCTCTTACCGATTTACCACTATCGTTTTGGGTTATGCATTAGAGACAGCTGCATTCACGTTAAATAGGGCACCATCTAATCCGTTGAGACAACACCGTATGAACTTTGGTTTGGCAAGAAACCAAAGCTGTCATTTCTTAAAGTTTGGGATTGCGATGCTTATGTGAAGAAGTTTCAAACTGATAAGCTCGAACCCAAATCGGAGAAGTGCGTCTTCATAGGATACCCAAAAGAAACTATTCGGTGTACCTTCTATCACAGATCCGAAGGCAAGATTTTTGTTGCTATGAATGGATCCTTTCTAGAGAAGGAGTTTCTCTCGAAAGAAGTGAGTGTGAGGAAAGTAGAACTTGATGAGGTAGTTGTACCTTCTCCCGAATTGGAAACTAGTTCATCACAGAAATATTTTCTAGCGATTCCTACACCAATTAGTGAGGAAGCTAATGATGATGATCATGAAACTGCAGATCAAGTTACTACCGAACCTCGTAGGTCAACCAGAGTATAGTCCGCACTAGAGTGGTACGGTAATCCTGTTCTGGAGGTCATGTTACTTGACCATGATGAACCTACGAACTATGAGGAAGCGATGATGAGCCCAAATTCCGCGAAATGGCTTGAGGCCATGAAATCTGAGATGGGATCCATGTATGAGAACAAAGTGTGGACTTTGGTTGACTTGCCCGATGATCGGCAAGCAATACAGAATAAATGGATCTTCAAGAGGAAGACTGATGCTGACGGTAATGTTACTGTCTACAAAGCTTGACTTGTTGCGAAAGGTTTTTTGACAAGTTCAAGGAGTTGACTACGATGAGACTTTCTCACCCATAGCGATGCTTAAGTCTGTCCAAATCATGTTAGCAATTGCCGCATTTTATGAAATATGGAAAATGGATGTCAAAACTGCATTCCTTAATGGATATCTTAAAGAAGAGTTGTATATGATGCAACTAGAAGGTTTTGTCAATCCTAAAGGTGCTAACAAAGTGTGCAAGCTCCAGCGATCTATTTATGGTCTGGTGCACGCCTCTCGGAGTTGGAATATATGCTTTGATAGTGTGATCAAAGCATATGGTTTTATACAGACTTTTGGAGAACCCTGTATTTACAAGAAAGTGAGTGGGAGCACTACAGCCTTTCTGATAAGTATATGTGAATGACATATTGTTGACCAGAAATGATGTAGAATTTTCTGGAAAGCATAAAGGAGTGTTTGAAGGGAGTTTTTCAAAGGAAGACCTCGGTGAAGCTGCTTGCATATTGAGCATCAAGATATATAGAGATAGATCAAGACGCTTGATAAGTATTTTCAACGAGTACATACCTTGACAAGATTTTGAAGTAGTTCAAAATGGAACAGTCAAAGAAGGAGTTCTTGGCTGTGTTGCAAGGTGTGAAGTTGAGTAAAGACTCAAAACCCGACCATGGCAGAAAATAGAAAGAGAATGAAAAGTCATTCCCTATGCCTCAGTCATAGGTTCTATAAAGTATGCTATGTTGTGTACCAGACCTATTGTGTACCTCACCATGAGTTTGGCAAGAGGATACAATAGTGATACAGGAGTGGATCACTGGACAGCGGTCAAAATTATGCTTTGTGGAATAAGGAAATGTTTCTCGGTTATGGAGGTGACAAAGAGTTCGTCATAAAGAGTTACGTCGATGCAAGCTTTAACACCGATCTGGATGACTCAATGTCTCGATCTAGATACATATTGAAAGTGGGAGCAATTAGCTAGAGTAGCTCCGTGCAGAGCATTTTAGACATAGAAATTTGCAAAATACATACGGATCTGAATGTTGCAGACCCATAGGCTAAAATTTCTCTCACAAGCAAAACATGATCATACCTTATTACTCTTGGGTGTTAATCACATAGCGATGTGAACTAGACTATTGACTCTAGTAAACCTTTTGAGTGTTGGTCACATGGCGATGTGAACTATGGGTGTTAATCACATAAAGATGTGAACTATTGGTGTTAAATCACATGGCGATGTGAACTAGATTATTGACTCTAGTGCAAGTGGGAGACTGAAGGAAATATGCCTTAGAGGCAATAATAAAGTTTTTATTTATATTTCCTTATATCATGATAAATGTTTATTATTCATGCTATTATTGTATTAACCGGAAACTTAGTACATGTGTGAATACATAGACAAAACAGAGTGTCCCTAGTATGCCTCTACTTGACTAGCTCGTTAATCAAAGATGGTTAAGTTTCATGACCATGGACATGTGTTGTCATTTGATGAACGGGATCACATCATTAGAGAATGATGTGATGGACAAGACCGATCCGTTAGCTTAGCATAATGATCGTTTAGTTTTATTGCTATTGCTTTATTCATGACTTATACATGTTGCTCTGACTATGAGATTATGCAACTCCCGAATATCGGAGGAACACCTTGTGTGCTATCAAATGTCCAACGTAACTAGGTGATTATAAATATGCTCTACAGGTGTCTCCGAAGGTGTTTATTGAGTTGGCATAGATCGAGATTAGGATTTATCACTCCGTGTATTGGAGAGGTATCTCTAGGCCCTCTCGGTAATACACATCACTATAAGCCTTGCAAGCAATGTGACTAATGAGTTAGTTGTGGGATGATGCATTACAGAACGAGTAAATTAACTTGCTAGTAACGAGATTGAACTAGGTATGAAGATATCGACGATCGAATCTTGGGCAAGTAACATACCGATGACACAGGGAACAATGTATGTTGTTATGCGGTTTGAACGATAAAGATCTTCGTAGAATATGTAGGAGCCAATATGAGCATCTAGGTTCCGCTATTGGTTATTGACCGGAGATGTGTCTCGGCCATGTCTACATAGTTCTCGAACCCGTAGGGTCCGCACGCTTAACGTTCGATGACGATTTGTATTATGAGTTACGTGATTTCATGACCGAAGTTTGTTCGGAGTCCCGGATGACATCACGGACATGTTGAGGAGTCTCGAAATGGTTGAGGGGTAAAGATTCATATATTGGAAGGCTATATTCGGACATTGGAAAGGTTCCGAGTGATTCAGGTATTTTTCGGAGTACCGGGGAGTTCCGGGGATTCACCGGGAGAAGTAATGGGCCTTATAGGGCCATACGGGAAAAGAGGAGGCAGGCCAAGGGGAGGTGGCGCTCCCCCCCATGGGTCCGAATTGGACTAGGGGAAGGTGGCGGTGCCCCCTTGCCTTTTCTTACCCCCTCTCTCTTTCCCTCTTTCCTTCTCTCCTACTCCGAAGAGGAAAAAGATTCCTATTAGGACTTGGAAGTCCTAGTAGGACTCCATACTTTTGGCGCGCCCCTAGAGGGCCGACCTCTCTCCCTCCCTCCTTTATATACGTTGGCAGGGGGCATCCCAAAGGCACACCAAGATTTGTCTTAGCCGTGTGCGGTGCCCCCCTCCATAGTTACACACCTCGGTCATATCGTCGTAGTGCTTAGGCAAAGCCCTGCGCCGATAACTTCATCATCACTGTTGCCACGCCGTCGTGCTAACAGAACTCTCCCTCGTCCTCAACTGGATCAAGAGCTCGAGGGACGTCATCGAGCTGAACGTGTGCTGAACACGGAGGTGCCGTACGTTCGGTACTTGAATCGGTTGGATCGTGAAGACGTTCGACTACATCAACCGTGTTACTAAATGCTTCCGATTTCGGTCCACGAGGGTACGTGGACACACTCTCCCGCTCGTTTCTATGCTTCTCCTAGATAGATCTTGTGTGATCGTAGGATTTTTTTTTGAAATATTGCATTCCCCAACACAAGCTACCAACCATTGTCTATATTTATAAGGGCGGAGGGAGCCCGCCAGATGGATAAGGTCATTCGAGAGCACACAAGTAACCTAGCTCAGTAGATAGGAAAATATCGTTGTAATTATCTCATTGATTAATAAAAGATAGGTAGGCAAGATGTGGGGCTATTACCCATCTGGGTTCTGAACCAGGATAAAACCACCATGGCAGGATCATCGTCCACGAGATTTCTTTAGGCAATACCCCTCTCTTTACAATCTTCCATGACTACTTCTAGATCGTAAGATCGGCTGAGCATTATTCCTCAATAGGAAGCATTCTATTTTCAACATATATCTAGGCATGTGTGCTCTGTTCTCCACAAGGATCCCAACATACATCGTCTTAGGAAGCATCTGTCACTACTAGGGAAAAGCCTAGCAGCAGCGCGGGTTTTATGCCTATCAGTAGCGCGGGATGGTGCGCTACTGATAAGGCGCTACAGCTAACATGTAGCAGTAGCGCCTGTCGTCCCACGCTACTGCTATACACGCTACTGCTAACTTTCTTCCCCTCGCTACTACTAGTTTTATTAGTTTTTTCTGCATATTTGTTTTGTATTTGAATAGGCTTTATACAATAATCTTTAGCATATCATACACATACAAATGTAATCATAGCATATACATACAACTAATCCCAACAAATCATGTCATCATCATAATCATCATCCAACACAAAGTGGTCTCTCGTCATCATCTCGAAAATAGCGATACAAGTCTCGATTACTTGCAACTACATCGTCATCCATCTAAACAATGATATACGCGAGAAGAGCTATCACTTTGAGTGAGTGCGGAACTATGTAGTACACGAGTTCGTATCCCTGTCTCATTAGCGTGAACCTAAACTAACTACTGCCTGTCGCTCGGAAACCAGAAACCGGTACACCTGGTCCTGACACTCCGGCCACTCGTCGTATATATACTCCTGGCATAGCACTTCTTCGCCATCGATGATCTATGCACCTGCATCGTCACATGAGTCGATGATATTCAACATATATAGTTGAGCAACACAAAGAGACAGACTTGGCAGAAATAGAAGCAACATATCATAAGCATAAATAACAAAGTTGATCGTACCCAAAATGCTCAAAAATTCGTCTGCCGTCAGGTAGACGTCGTCGCAATAACCAGAACCCTGTCCTTCATCGTTGCTAGCCATGTTTCCTATGATTAAATCTAGTCAATTAATTCTAAACCTAATAAAATGAATAATGACATAAAAAAGGCCTATGTTTTGCAGGAACGTTGACTCCTTCCCGGTGCGGCAAATCCCGGGCACTCGATATGTCCTAGTTTGTAGCACAAGTCATGCCGAAATTCATGGAAAATTGCGGCATGACCTTTGCTAAAAAGTGGACAAATCGAGAACCTGAAATTTGCCAAAACGGAAATGAATCAACATTCCGGCAAAACATAGGCCACTCAGCTTCATTCCCTAGAAACAACAAAAGGCCACTTGGGCACAATCAAAACATGGGCAAACACAATTGAGGAATTTGCATATATCCTGACCACTTCAAATTTGCATGTCCTAGCGTTTGACACTTCAAGAAAATCTACACAAATCTCATGCTCTCTCAAACTTCAATTCGAAAACCAAGTATAGATTATATTTAGTTAACTACTGAACTAAACTTTACTCTAAACTAAACCCTACTGCCCTAATTAACATCTAGTTAAACAAACTCAATTCAAAAACTAAACCCTACTAAACTAATTAACATTTACATTATCTACTACTTAACATCTATTATTACCCTAACTAAAAAACATCAACATTATCTACTACTTAACTTTAACATCTATTAACTAAAAAGGATGGGTGGGGGGCTTACAGAGAGGGGAGAGACGGTGGCGGGGAGGTGCTCGGCGACGGAGGTAGGGCGGGCTCAGGATCAGGACGCGGCGGTCCTGGAGGGCTCGGGGGCAGTGAGGTCGAGGGCGGCGGCGGTGAGGTTGAGGGAGGCGACGGTGAGGTCGAGGGCGGCCCGAGAGGCGGCGGCGGTGAGGCTGGGCGGCCTCGGCAGCGGCCGTGAGGATGAGCGCGGCGTCGACGCCGGCAGGAGACGGCGGCGAAGTGGGGCGAGGGATCGATTTGGGGGGTGAAGTGGTGGCCGGGGGGAAACCGTTTTTGGTTACGTCAAAAGTAACGGTAGCGCGTTACAGAAAACGCGCTATAGCTAAGTTAGCTATAGCGCGTTTCTAAGAACGTGCTACTGCTACGTCTTCATCATTTTTTCCCTTTTTCTTTTTTTTCTTTACATTTTATATTTTCCTTTCTCCTTTTTCTATTTCTTTCATTCTTATTTACTTTTCTATTTGTTTTTTATTTTATTTTCTTTTCGTTAGCAGTAGCGCTTTGCGCGTAAATGCGCTGCTATAAGTGTATTAGCGGTAGCGCGGTTTTTGGAAGATCACTACTACTATGTGTAGCCCATCGGTTAAGTGATTGGAATTTTAGTAGTAGCGAGTTTTGGGTGAGACGCGCTACTGATATATGTCCATCTGCAGCGCGCTTATTTGCGCGCGCTAATCCTGTCTAGCAGTAGCGTGCTTTTTTAACAAGCGCTACTGCTAAAGTTCTGTGTATAACGTTTTCCCTAGTAGTGTGTGCTCCATATAGACCGCACGGTGGCAGCTCTGAGGCGTCGTTCCCTCCTTGGAGGCTACGTCTCGTGAGCAAGGTCCAAACTTTCCAGTCATCGAGGTCGGTTTTGTGCGTGACAACTTCTTTTCTTCTCCTTGTTTCGAGGATGGTGCTCTCTAGAGGAGTTAGGTTCGGCATGGTGGTTGTGCGCGAAGACCTCCCTTTCGGATCATGGAATCAATTTGCATATGTGTTCTATGGGGGTGAGAATTCCATCATTTGGTTGTGCGGCGCCCTTCGAGCCAAGGGGGAGTAAGTGGCTCCTTTCGGTGATGGAACTGGATGGCACTGTTGTGCCTGATCATAGGCGATGGTGGTGGCAAGGCTTCTTTTGACGACTAATATCCTTCTCGATTTGCCCTCATTTGCAGCATTGGTTCTCCACTCATGTATGAGGGCTCCAGTGTGTTGATGTCAATGTGTTTTGGGCTTTGTTGCTGCTCCTGGGACCTTGTATCATGCCAAAGTTTTTCTTTTGCCTTTTCCTCTTTCTTTGTAGTGATGTATCGATGGTTGTAAGGGAATCTCCAAAGCGGACCCTCAAATCGCCCACAACCATCCGGACTGTGTGGTCCGAGCGTGTTTAGTCATCCAATGCGGGCCTGTATCGGTCCGTCGAGCGGTCCGGATGTGCTTTTTCCGAAAAGCACGAGACAAACTGGGGGGCTTTGCAGTAGTCTGAACAGCAGCCACATAGGACTCCAACACCCCCGGCCCACCCGAAACCCCACCAAAAAAACCTTCCAGACCCATCGCCTTCATCCTCGCATTTTCCCTCCTCTCCTGCCTTCGCCGCCGCTCCACCACCCCGGTCAGGATGACACACCCCTGCCGGAACTCGATGAATCCGTCACCTCCAAAGGTACACCTGGGCTCCACCCGCTTCTCCTCTGCCACCGTTCCACAACTCTCCTCCGACCGCCGCACAGGTGCCATCCGCTCCTATGATGCTCACCATCCCGACAACTGTTTCGTGAATTGCCCAAACTAAAAAAAATTGGTAACATCTTCTTTGTAGCAATTATTCGGATATGGAGTACATATACGAGCACTATGTTGAGTCATCTGACGGTTCATCTGATGAGGAGGACTACACGGATGACACGGCAATGATGCAGGCGATGCTCACGGACGTGGGGCGTACGGAGGAGCACGCTCTCAATTTCAAGGGATCGATCAAGGGCCATCAAGTGCTAAACCGCAACTGGGCACGTGGCCATTTGACGCTGATGGGCGGCTACTTTGCCCCGGATACCCTCTTCGCTGACAATTTTCACAAGCACTTCCAGATGCGAAAAAAAATTATTTGATCATCTCTACCATGGCGTCCCGTCCTTTGATGACTACTTCATCTTGAAGAAAGACTCCGTGGGGACGATGTAGCGATCCGACCTCAGACGGTCAAATCTCTGTGTTCAGTGTCATCCCTGGATCAGTAATGCTGACACACACAGTACTTGAAGGATTTATAACAGAGTAGCAATCACACACTTATTACATCAATAGTCTCAATAGAGAACTTATTACAATAAATATGGCTTAAAGCCATCTAACTAAGATAACAACGGAAGGCTTGGAAGATAAAGTGAGTCCATCAACTCCAACGGCATAGCTGAGTGCATGACAACGACCTAGCGCACCTTACTCTTCGTTTGAAAAGTCTGCAACGTGATATGTTGCAGCCCAAAAACGGGTCAGCACCTGGAATATGCTGGCAATATAACACAATAGAGTAAAGAATAGATAAATGCTATCACTACATGCATATATGGCTGATGGAGGCTCTATGGTTATAATGTTTTGCGAAAAGCCAATTTTTTCCTACAACAAAGGAATATATTTTATTTAACTATCATGGTGGTTGAAACATCATTGAGAAGGTTTCTCCAACTCAATCTCAATTAAACTATTCATTAACATCCCAACAAATTAATTTAGAGTGATGAGATCAAATCAATAATTCAAGTACCAGATACTCAAGATGTCCATAACCGGGGACACAGCTAACCATGATTAGTTTGTACACTCTGCAGAGGTTTGCGCACTTTTCCCCACAAGACTCGATCTCCTCCGTTGGATTTCTCGCACTACATGGTGTTTGAGAAACGAATGACCGAGACACAGTCTTTCAAAAACATTAACTCTTTACTCTGGGTGGACAGTTACACCTACTTTCCCCTACATCTGCTAGCCCACCACTGAAAGAGGTCATGCAACATACTCAACTATGCTAGAGCCCATGATAGCTTGTGGCTGCACACGGAAGTTTCTAGCATGAATAATCTTATGATCCCTTTGAGCCTGGATGGCGAACCATAGGATGATCACACGGGTACTCCGGGATATCCTAGGACAACACTAGATTCTCCAGGTGCCCAAAACCAACAATCCACCCAGATGTGTATTAAAGTAGCCACCTTAAGTTAACCTTTAAATAAACACTCACATCTGTCATGGATACACTCAACCAATCCACGTCACGAGCATAGCATAGCAGTATGAGCATAACGTAGAAGTAACTCCCAGGGATTGATAATAAATAGGGCAATAGGTTCTACCTCATCAAATACTTCCCAATAGCCACAAGTTAATCACATCCTAATCATGTAGTGTTTGAGGATTGTAACTAATGCATAAAAATTGGGTATGATGAGTGTATGATCAATGTGTTACTTGCCTTGCTGACGATCCGCAAAACCTAGTGACTCGTAGTAGCATGCTTCGCACTCCGGGAATTCTATCGCAAACAAACAATAGCATACATAAGCACTCAAGCAAAGATGCATGGGTAAAACTCAAATAAGAAGATCAAATCTGAAAACTCAACTGAAGAGATTCGATCCGCAAAAAGAATCAATCGAATCGGAGCTACGGAACTGAAACTACGGTCAAAAGAACTTCAAATTCAAATCAGCTTGAAACCAAAATTTTAAATTGTCAAAACCTTGTTCAATTTGATTAAACAGGAATAGGGGCTCGATACGAAGATTTTGGCGTTGGTTTCACTGGATTTGGACAAACGGTTAAGAAACGGCGAGCGTTTGAAGATCAGGGCTAATCTGCGATAAAAGTAATCGCGGATAGGTCCCCGGATGAAAATAAAAATAAAAGACTAACGAACGAACGTTCGCTATCTGAACCTAACTGGCGAATGGCATTCGTAAAGCGAACGAACGGACGAACCGATAAAATTAAAAAAACGCATCTAGGGTTTTCTAAAAAAAAGGTCGGTTTTTACCTAAACCGAAAAAACCAACGCGGGTCCGGCGAACGGTGGCGCCGGCGGCGAGCGGGTGGCGGGCGGCGGCGGCGCTAGGGTTAGGGTTTGCGGGGCGGGGCGGCTTGGTGGGCTGGGGCGGCCTCGGGCGGAGGCTTATAAAGCCTGCCCGGCAGGAGACCGGGTCGGTTGACTTTTTTTTAAATAGATTCCGCCAGAAAAATCCTAAAAAATAAAATAAAAATCTAAAAATGCCAAAAAAATCACCGTCTAAATAGAATATTTAGAACAAAGTGAACATTTTCTTAGCCTAAAAATGCAATTTTCAAAAAATTCATATTTTTTTCTAATTCAAAGTAAAATAGCAATAAAATCCGAATAAAATTATTATTTGATTTTAATATTTTTCCTCCAATATTTTATTTATTTTGGAGAAGTCATATTATCTCCTCTCATATATTTTTAATATGAAATATTTTCGGAGGGAAGAATAATTAAAACCAAAATGATCCTTGTTTTGATATTTGAGAAAATTCAAATATGAAAACGGTGAAATCCCCAACTCTCTCCGTGGGTCCTTGAGTTGCTTAGAATTTCGAGGATCGCAAAACAAAATGCAATAAAATATGATATGCATGGATGACCTATGTATAACATTCCAAATTGAAAATTTGGGATGTTACAAACCTACCCCCCTTGAGATGAATCTCGTCCTTGAGATTCGGGTTGGCTAGAAAATAGGTGTGGGTGGTCTTTCCGTAGATCTTCCTCTCGTTCCTAGGTGGCTTCATCCTCGGTATGGTGGCTCCACTTAACTCTGCAAAATCTGATAACCTTGCTGCGTGTAACTCGGCTGGCAAACTCAAGAATCTTGACTGGTTTCTCCTCATAGGTCAGATCACTATCCAACTGAATTGCTTCCAGGGACACTGTATCTCTTAGAGGAATGTCGGCCATCTCTGCATGGCACTTCTTCAACTGGGAAACGTGAAACACATCATGAACTCCTGATAGACCTTCGGGTAACTCCAACTTGTAGGCTACTTCTCCCATACGTTCCAAAACTCGGTATGGTCCTACAAATCTCGGGGCTAACTTCCCTTTGACTCCAAAACGTTTAACTCCTAGTAGAGGTGACACACGAAGATATGCTCTGTCTCCGACTTCATAGACTACCTCCTTGCGTTTCGAATCTGCATAACTCTTCTGCCTAGACTGAGCTACCTTTAATCTATCTCGAATCAGCTTAACCTTCTCTTCTGACTCTTTGATCAAATCCGGTCCAAACAACTGACGGTCTCCAACTTCATCCCACATCAACGTTGTTCTGCACCTCCTTCCATACAAAGCTTCGAAAGGGGCCATCTTCAAACTGGCCTGGTAGCTATTGTTGTATGAGAACTCCGCATAAGGCAAATTGTCATCCCAACTAGATCCATAATCTAGCGCACAAGCTCTCAACATGTCCTCCAGAATCTGATTGACTCTCTCGGTCTGTCCATCTGTTTGCGGATGAAAAGCTGTACTGAACTCTAGTTTGGTCCCCAAAGTATGGTGCAACTGATGCCAAAACTTTGAAGTGAACTGTGTTCCTCTATCTAATATGATGGTCCTCGGAACTCCATGCAGACATACGATCCTGGTCATATATATCTTGGCCAACTTCGCACTTGTATAGGTGGTCTTCACGGGGATAAAGTGAGCTACTTTGGTCAGACGATCCACTACTACCCAAATAGAATCATATCCCGATCGGGTCCTAGGTAATCCGGTGATGAAATCTATGCCAAGCTTGTCCCACTTCCATTCGGGTATCAGCATAGGCTGCAATAATCCGGCTGGCTTCTGATGTTCTGCCTTCACTCTCTGACATACATCACATACGGCTATGTACTCGGCAATATCCTTCTTCATACCAGTCCACCAGAAACGCTCCTTCAAATCCAAATACATCTTGGTGTTTCCGGGGTGTATCGAGTATGGTGAGTCATGAGCCTCCTGAAGTATTAACTTCCGAATATCTGCATTATTGGGCACATATACACGGTCCTCAAACCACAACGTGTCATGCTCATCCTTACGAAAACCTTTGGCTTTTCCTTTGCTCATTCTCTCCTTTATCTCTGCAATTTCCTTGTCATCCTTCTGAGCTTCTCGAATCTTTCCCAATAATGTTGACTGAACCTCAAACGCTGCTACAAAACCTCTAGGGACTATCTCCAAATGAAGCTCCCTGAGCTCCTCCGCTAACTCCTTTGGCAATCCTCCTCTTACGAGGGTATGGGCGTAACTCTTCCGGCTCAAAGCGTCTGCGAAAACATTGGCCTTGCCTGGATGATAGTGTAACTTCATATCATAATCCTTTATGAGCTCCAACCATCTCCTTTGCCTAAGGTTCAGCTCCTTCTGTGTGAAAATGTACTTCAAACTCTTATGATCCGTGTACACATCACAACGGTTCCCCGTAAGAAAATGTCTCCAGGTCTTGAGCGCATGCACTACGGCTGCTAACTCCAAATCATGCGTGGCATAATTCAACTCATGCGGTCGAAGCTGACGTGAGGCATAAGAAACAACTCTTTCGTCTTGCATAAGTACTCCTCCAAGTCCTAAGCCAGATGCGTCGCAATACACTTGGAAATCCTTGCGTATATCTGGCAGAATCAGCACTGGGGCTATAGTCAAACGTTTTCTTCAATTCCTGAAAACTGTCCTCACATTCTTCTGTCCATTTGAACTTGGCGTCCTTTTTCAACAACTCCGTCATGGGCTTCCCAATCTTAGAAAAATTCTGAATGAATCTTCGGTAATATCCTGCGAGTCCAAGAAAACTGCGAATCTCTCCAACTGAGGTGGGTGCTAACCACTCTGTGACTGGCTGAACCTTGGTGGGGTCTACTGCTATACCTTCTCCTGATATAATATGTCCAAGAAATCCAACTTATTTCAACAAAAACTCACATTTGCTGAACTTGGCATACAACTGATGTTCCCTGAGCTTCTCGAGAACTAAACGCAAATGCTCCTTGTGTTCCTCTTCATTCTTCGAGTATACCAAGATATCATCAATGAACACCACGACAAACGTATCTAAGAAATCCATGAAAACCTTATTCATCATGCTCATAAAATAGGCAGGGGCATTAGTCAATCCAAATGACATAACCGTATACTCATACAGCCCGTACCTTGTGGTGAAGGCTGTCTTAGGTATATCTTGTTCTCGGATCTTCAGTTGGTGGTATCTGATACGTCTCCAACGTATCTATAATTTTTTATTGTTCCATGCTATATTATATTCTGTTTTGGATGATTAATGGGCTTTATTATACACTTTTATATTATTTTTGGGACTAACCTATTAACCGGAGGCCCAGCCCAAATTGCTTTTTTTTGCCTATTTCAGTGTTTCGCAGAAAAAGAATATCAAACGGAGTCCAAAAGGAATGAAACCTTCGGGACCGTGATTTTTGGAACAAACGTGATCCAGAGGACTTGGAGTGGACGTCAAGCAACAGACAAGGAAGCCACGAGGTACGGGGCGCACCCACCTCCCCCAGGCGCGCCCTCCACCCTCGTGGGCCCCTCGTGGCTCCACCGACCTACTTCTTCCTCCTATATATACCTACGTAGCCCCAAACCATTAGAAGCATCCACGTAAACCTAATTCCACCGCCGCAACCTTCTGTACCCGTGAGATCCCATCTTGGGGCCTTTTCTGGCGTCCTGCCAGAGGGGGCATTATCACGAAGGGCTTCTACATCAACACCATAGCCTCTCCGATGATGTGTGAGTAGTTTACCCCATACCTTCGGGTCCATAGTTATTAGCTAGAAGGCTTGTTCTCTCTCTTTGGATCTCAATACAAAGTTCTCCTCGTTTCTCTTGGAGATCTATTTGATGTAACTCTTCTTTTGCGGTGTGCTTGTCGAGATCCGATGAATTGTGGGTTTATGATCAAGATTATCTATGAACAATATTTGAATCTTCTCTGAATTCTTTTATGTATGATTGGTTATCTTTGCAAGTCTCTTCGAATTATCAGTTTGGTTTGGCCTACTAGATTGATCTTTCATGCATGCTTAGCTTTGGGTTCAATCTTGCGGTGTCCTTTCCCAGTGACAGCAGGGGCAGCAAGGCACGTATTGTATTGTTGCCATCGAGGACAAAAAGATGGGGTTTATATCATATTGCATGAGTTTATCCCTCTACATCATGTCATCTTACTTAAAGCGTTACTCTATTCTTATGAACTTAATACTCTAGATGCATGCTGGATAGCGGTCGATGTGTGGAGTAATAGTAGTAGATGCAGAATCGTTTCGGTCTACTTGTCACGGACGTGATGCCTATATACATGATCATACCTAGATATTCTCATAACTATGCTCAATTCTATCAATTGCTCGACAGTAATTCGTTTACCCACCGTAATACTTATGCTACCTTGAGAGAAGCCACTAGTGAAACCTATGGCCCCGGGGTCTATTTTCCATCATATTAATCTCCCGTTATTTCCATTACTGTTTACTTGCTTTCTTTACTTTTCCTCTTTATCATAAAAATACCAAAAATATTATCTTATCATCTCTATCAGATCTCACTCTCGTAAGTAACCGTGAAGGGATTGACAACCCCTTTATCGCGTTGGTTGCGTGGTTCTTATTTGTTTGTGTAGGTGCGTGGGACTTGAGTGTGGCCTCCTACTGGATTGATACCTTGGTTCTCAAAAACTGAGGAAATACTTACGCTACTTTACTGCATCACCCTTTCCTCTTCAAGGGAAAACCAACGCAGTGCTCAAGAGGTAGCAAGAAGGATTTCCGGCGCCGTTGCCGGGGAGGTGTGCGCCAAGTCAAGTCAAGATTTGAACTCCCGACAACGAGCCATTTCTGGGCCGTTGCCGGGGAGTCTACGCACAAGTCAAGACATACCAAGTACCCATCACAAACTCTTATCCCTCGCATTACATTATTTGCCATTTGCCTCTCGTTTTCCTCTCCCCCACTTCACCGTTGCCGTTTTATTCGCCCTCTCTTTCCCGTTCGCCCTCTTTTTCGCTTGCTTCTTGTTCGCTCGTGTGTTGGATTGCTTGCTTGTCACGATGGCTCAAGATAATACTAAATTGTGTGACTTTGCCAATACCAACAAAAATGATTTTCTTAGCACTCCGATTGCTCCTCTTACCGATGCTGAATCTTGTGAAAATTAATGTTGCTTTGCTAAATCTTGTCATGAAAGATCAATTCGCCGGCCTTCCTAGTGAGGATGACGCTACCCATCTAAATAGCTTTTTTGATTTTTGTGACATGCAAAAGAAGAAAGATGTGGACAATGATATTGTTAAATTGAAGCTATTTCCGTTTTCTCTTAGAGATCGTGCTAAAACCTGGTTTTCGTCTTTGCCTAAAAATAGTACTGATTCTTGGAATAAGTGCAAAGATGCTTTTATCTCTAAGTATTTTCCTCCCGCTAAAATCATCTCCCTTAGAAACGATATTATGAATTTTAAGCAACTTGATCATGAACATGTTGCACAAGCTTGGGAGAGGATGAAATTAATGATACGTAATTGCCCTACTCATGGTTTGAATTTATGGATGATTATACAAAATTTCTATGCCGGATTGAATTTTGCTTCTAGAAATCTTTTAGATTCGGCCGCGGGAGGCACTTTTATGGAAAGCACCTTAGGAGAAGCTACTAAACTCCTAGATAATATTATGGTTAATTATTCTCAATGGCACACCGAAAGATCTACTAGTAAAAAGGTGCATGCGATAGAAGAAATTAATGTTTTGAGTGGAAAGATGGATGAACTTATGAAATTGTTTGCTAATAATAGTTTCTCCTCTGACCCTATTGATATGCCTTTGTCTACTTTGATTGAGAATAATAATGAATCTATGGATGTTAATTTTGTTGGTAGGAATAATTTTGGTAACAACGCGTATAGAGGAAACTTTGATCATAGGCCGTTCCCTAGTAATTCCTCTAATAATTATGGTAATTCCTACAACAATTCTTATGGAAATTTTAATAAGATTTCCTCTGATTTTGAGACTAGTGTTAAAGAGTTTATGAATTCGCAAAAGAATTTCAATACTTTGCTTGAAGAGAAATTGCTTAAAGTTGATGTGTTGGCTAGGAAAGTTGATAGAATTTCTCTTGATGTTGATTCTTTAAAGCTTAGATCTATTCCACCTAAGCATGATATCAATGAGTCTCTCAAATCCATGAGAATTTCCATTGATGAGTGCAAAGAAAGAACCGCTAGGATGCGTGCTAAGAAAGATTGCTTTGTGAAAGCGTGTTCTTCTAATTTTTATGAGAATAAAGATGAAGATATAAAAGTTAATGATGTGTCCCCTATTAAATCTGTGTTTTGCAATATGAATCTTGATAATTATGGGACTGGAGATGTGTCAACTTTAGCTATAACGCATCCCAAAAATTCAGAGTTTTTAGATCTTGATGCAAAATTTGGTAAAAGTGGGATTGAAGAGGTCAAAACTTTAGATGTCAATGAACCCACTATTTTGGATTTCAAGGAATTTAATTATGATAATTTCTCTTTGATAGATTTTATTCCTTGTTGCAATCCGTGCTAAATTCTCCTCATGCTTATAGTCAAAATAAAGCTTTTACCAAACATATCGTTGATGCTTTAATGCAATCTTATGAAGAAAAACATGAGTTGGAAGTTTCTATCCCTAGAAAACTTTATGATGAGTGGGAGCCTAATAATAAATTAAAATTAAAGATCATGAATGCTATGCTTTGTGTGATTTGGGTGCTAGTGTTTCCACGATCCCAAAAACTTTGTGTGATTTGCTAGGTTTCAGTGAACTTGATGATTGTTCTCTAAATTTGCATCTTGCGGATTCCACCATTAAGAAACCTATGGGAAGAATTAATGATGTTCTTCTTGTTGCAAATAGGAACTATGTGCCCGTAGATTTTATTGTTCTTGATATAGATCGCAATCCTTCATGTCCTATTATTCTTGGTAGACCTTTCCTTAGAACGATTGGTGCAATTATTGATAGGAAGGAAGGGAATATTATATTCCAATTTCCGTGAAGGAAAGGCATGGAACACTTCCCTAGAAAGAAAGTTAAATTGCCATATGAATCTATTATGAGAGCCACTTATGGATTGCCTACCAAAGATGGCAATACCTAGTTCTATCCTCGCTTTTGTGCCTAGCTAGGGGCGTTAAACGATAGCGCTTGTTGGGAGGCAACCCAATTTTATTTTTAGTTTTTTTACTTTTTGCTTCTGTTTAGGAATAGATCTTTGATATAGCCTCTGGTTAGATTTGTTTTTATTTTTTAATTAGTGTTTGTGCCAAATTAAACCTATAGGATCTTCTTGGATGATAGTTATTTGATCTTGCTGAAAATTCCAGAAACTTTCTGTTCACGAAAATAATTGTTAAAAGTGACCAGAACGTGATAAAATACTGATTCTAATTGCAGTAGATCAATAGACAAATTATCTTGGTCTTCCTATTTTGGTAGATGTTTCTGAGTTCCAGAAGTTTGTGTTAGTTACAGATTACTACAGACTGTTCTGTTTTTGACAGATTCTGTTTTTCGTGTGTTGTTTGCTTATTTTGATGAATCTATGGCTAGTAAAATAGTTTATAAACCATAGAGAAGTAGGAATACAGTAGGTTTAACACCAATATAAATAAATAATGATTTCAATACAGTACCTTGAAGTGGTGTTTTGTTTTCTTTCGCTAACGGAGGTCATGAGATTTTCTGTTAAGTTTTGTGTTGTGAAGTTTTCAAGTTTTGGGTAAAAGATTTGATGGATTATGGAACAAGGACTGGCGAGAGCCTAAGCTTGGGGATGCCCAAGGCACCCCAAGCTAAATCTAAGGACACCAAAAAGCCAAATCTTGGGGATGCCCCGGAAGGCATCCCCTCTTTCGTCCTCACCCATCGGTAATTTACATGGAGCTATATTTTTATTCACCACATGATAAGTGTTTTGCTTGGAGCGTCTTGTATGATTTGAGTATTTGCTTTTTAGTTTACCACAATCATCCTTGCTGTACACACCTTTTGAGAGAGACACACATGATTCGGAATTTATTAGAATACTCTATGTGCTTCACTTATATCTTTTGAGCTATATAGTTTTTGCTCTAGTGCTTCACTTATATCTTTTAGAGCACGGCGGTGGTTTTGTTTTATAGAAACTATTGTTCTCTCATGCTTCACTTATATCATTTTGAGAGTCCTACAAAAAGGCCTGGTAATTTGCTTAAATTGAGAAACTAGTCCTAATATGATAGGCATCCAAGATTAGTAAAAACTTTCTTATAAGTGCGTTGAATACAAAGAAAAGTTTGATGCTTGATGATTGTTTTTAGATATGGAGGTAGTGATATTAAAGTTGTGCTAGTTGAGTAGTTGTGAATTTGAGAAATACTTGTGTTGAAGTTTGCAAGTCCCGTAGCATGCACGTATGGTAAACATTGTGTAACAAATTTGAAACATGAGGTGTTCTTTGATTGTCCTTCTTATGAGTGGCGGTCGGGGACGAGCGATGGTCTTTTACTACCAATCTATCCCCCTACAAGCATGCGCGTAGTGCTTGGTTTTTGATGACTTGTAGATTTTTGCAATAAGTATGTGAGTTCTTTATGACTAATGTTGAGTCCATGGATTATACGCACTCTCACCCTTCCATCATTGCTAGCCTCTTCGGTACCGTGCATTGCCCTTTCTCCCCTTGAGAGTTGGTGCAAACTTTGCCGGTGCATCCAAACCCCGTGATACGATATGCTCTATCACACATAAACCTCCTTATATCTTCCTCAAAACAGCCACCATACCTACCTATTATGGCATTTCCATAGCCATTCCGAGATATATTGCCATGCAACTTTCCACCGTTCTGTTTATCATGACACGTTTCATCATTGTCATATTGCCTTGCATGATCATGTAGTTGACATCGTATTTGTGGCAAAGCCACCATTCATAATGTTTCATACATGTCACTCTTGATTCATTGCCATCCCGGTACACCGCCGGAGGCATTCATATAGAGTCATACTTTGTTCTAGTATCGAGTTGTAATCATTGAGTTGTAAATAAATAGAAGTGTGATGATCATCATTCATAGAGCATTGTCCCAAAAAAAGGCCAAATAAAAAAAGAAAGGCCCAAAAAAAGAAAAAAAAAAGCAGAATAAAAAGGGGCAATGTTACTATCCTTTTTCATACTTGTGCTACAAAGTAGCACCATGGTCTTTATGATAGAGAGTCTCTTCTTTTGTCACTTTCATATACTAGTGGGAATTTTTCATTATAGAACTTAGCTTGTATATTCCAACAATGGGCTTCCTCAAATGCCCTAGGTCTTCGTGAGCAAGCAAGTTGGATGCACACCCACTTAGTTTATTTTGTTGAGCTTTCATGCATTTATAGCTCTAGTGCATCCGTTGCATGGCAATCCCTACTCCTTGCATTGACATCAATCGATGGGCATCTTCCTAGCTCGTTGATTAGCCGCGTCAATGTGAGACTTCCTCCTTTTTTGTCTTCTCCACATAACCCCCATCATCATATTCTATTCCACCCATAGTGCTATATCCATGGCTCACGCTCATATATTGCATGAAAGTTGAAAAAAGTTTGAGATTACTAAAGTATGAAATAATTGCTTGACTTGTCATCGGGGTTGTGCATGATGAGAACATTCTCGTGTGACGAAAATTGAGCATGACCAACTATATGATTTTGTAGGGATGAACTTTCTTTGGCCATGTTATTTTGAGAAGACATAATTGCTTAGTTAGTATGCTTGAAGTATTATTACTTTTATGTCAATATTAAACTTTTATCTTGAATCTTTCGGATCTGAATATTCATACCAAAAATAAGAGAATTACATTGAAAATTATGCTAAGTAGCATTCCACATCAAAAATTCTGTTTTTATCATTTACCTACTCAAGGACGAGCAGGAATTAAGCTTGGAGATGCTTGATACCCCTCCAACGTATCTATAATTTTTGATTGTTCCATGCTATATTATATTCTGTTTTGGATGATTAATGGGCTTTATTATACACTTTTATATTATTTTTGGGACTAACCTATTAACCGGAGGCCAGCCCAAATTGCTGTTTTTTTTGCCTATTTCAGTGTTTCGCAGAAAAAGAATATCAAACAGAGTCCAAAAGGAATGAAACCTTCGGGAACGTGATTTTCGGAACAAACGTGATCCAGAGGACTTGGAGTGGATGTCAAGCAACAGACGAGGAAGCCACGAGGTAGGGGGTGCGCCCACCTCCCCCAGGCGCGCCCTCCACCCTCGTGGGCCCCTCGTGGCTCCATCGACCTACTTCTTCCTCCTATATATACCTACGTACCCCCAAACCATCAGAAGCATCCACGAAAACCTAATTCCACCGCCGCAACCTTCTGTACCCGTGAGATCCCATCTTGGGGCCTTTTTCGGCGTCCTGCCGGAGGGGGCATTGATCACGGAGGGCTTCTACATCAACACCATAGCCTCTCCGATGATGTGTGAGTAGTTTACCTCAGACCTTCGGGTCCATAGTTATTAGCTAGATGGCTTCTTCTCTCTCTTTGTATCTCAATACAAAGTTCTCCTCGTTTCTCTTGGAGATCTATTTGATGTAACTCTTCTTTTGCGGTGTGTTTGTCGAGATCCGATGAATTGTGGGTTTATGATCAAGATTATCTATGAACAATATTTGAATCTTCTCTGAATTCTTTTATGTATGATTGGTTATCTTTGCAAGTCTCTTCGAATTATTAGTTTGGTTTGGCCTACTAGATTGATCTTTCTTGCATGCTTAGCTTTGGGTTCAATCTAACGGTGTCCTTTCCCAGTGACAGCAGGGGCAGCAAGGCACGTATTGTATTGTTGCCATCGAGGATAAAAAGATGGGGTTTATATCATATTGCATGAGTTTATCCCTCTACATCATGTCATTTTACCTAAAGCGTTACTCTATTCTTATGAACTTAATACTCTAGATGCATGCTGGATAGCGGTCGATGTGTGGAGTAATAGTAGTAGATGCAGAATCGTTTCGGTCTACTTCTCACGGACGTGATGCCTATATACATGATCATACCTAGATATTCTCATAACTATGCTCAATTCTATCAATTGCTCGACAGTAATTCGTTTACCCACCGTAATACTTATGCTACCTTGAGAGAAGCCACTAGTGAAACCTATGGCCCCCGGGTCTATTTTCCATCATATTAATCTCCCGTTATTTCCATTACTGTTTACTTGCTTTCTTTACTTTTCCTCTTTATCATAAAAATACCAAAAATATTATCTTATCATCTCTATCAGATCTCACTCTCGTAAGTGACCGTGAAGGGATTGACAACCCCTTTATCGCGTTGGTTGCAAGGTTCTTATTTGTTTGTGTAGGTGCGTGGCACTTGAGTGTGGCCTCCTACTAGATTGATACCTTGGTTCTCAAAAACTGAGGGAAATACTTATGCTACTTTACTGCATCACCCTTTCCTCTTCAAGGGAAAACCAACGCAGTGCTCAAGAGGTAGCAGTATCCTGATCGCAGATCGATCTTTGAAAACACTTTAGCTCCTTGCAGTTGGTCAAGCAAATCATTGATCATCGGTAGTGGGTATTTGTTCTTGATCGTCACTTCATTTAGTGCACGGTAATCAACAACCATTCTTAACGATCCATCCTTCTTCTCAACCAAAAGTACCGGGGCTCCCCATGGCGATGAACTTCGTCGAATGTAACCTTTCTCCAGTAACTCCTTAATCTGTTTCTTGATCTCCTCCAGATCATTCGCGGGCATCCGGTATGGTCTTTTCGATATCGGTCCGGTGCCTCGCAACAACTCTATCAAAAACTCAATGTCTCGATCTGGTGGCATGCCTGGTAATTCCTCTGGAAACACATCCGGGTAATCCTTCACTATAGGCACCTCCTCCTGAACAACTCCTGAGAGGGAATTTACTAGGGTCCTCCTTGGCGCATGCCTGGATACATACTTGGTCCTTTTTCCCTCCGGGGTGGTGAGCAAAATTGACTTACTGGCGCAATCGATGTTTCCTCCATACATCGACAGCCAATCCATGCCTATAATCACATCCAATCCTTGGGACTCTAGAATTATCAGGTCTGAGGGGAAAACATGCCTTCCTATGGTTAGTGGCATCTGAAAACATCCACTACTTGCCATATACTCAGCTCCGGGTGAGCTTACTAACATAGGTGTTCTAAGAACCTTGGTGGGCAACTTATACTTATCCACGAATCCCCTTGAAATGTATGAATGTGATGCACCAGTATCAAAAAGAACGATTGCAGTAAATGACTTAACCAAAAACTTACCGATAACTGCATCTGGCTGCCCTTCAACCTCCTCCACGTTAACGTGGTTTACTTGTCCCCTGTTGAAAGGGTTGGGCTTCTTCCCAGAGCTTCCATTCCCATTTACGTTCTTCGCTTCAGGGCACTCAGTGGCATAGTGTCCAGTCTTCCCGCACTTGAAACAAGTAATGTGACTTAGGTCCTTCTTGGCGGGTGTGGCTGGATTGGAGCGGTTCTGATTGCTGCCTGCTCCATTCCCATTCCCATTCTTGGGGCCATAGTGGTTATGGGAACTTCCTCCATTGTGAGTGTGGCCTCCATGGTTATGGGTATATCCTCCCGAGTTCGGGGTAAAATGTGGCTTCTGATGTGCTCCTGAATTGTACTTCCCTTGTCCATACTTCCTTTTGCGGCTCTCTATCTGCTGCTGCTTCCCTTCAATCATAAGAGCCTTGTCTACCAACTCATGGTAGTTGTTAAATGTTGCCACCATCAACTGCATGCTCATCTCATCATTTAGACCTTCCATAAACTTCTCCTGCTTCGCGGCATCTGTGGCCACATCATCAGGGGCATAGCGAGATAACTTACTAAACTCATCTACGTACTGAGCCACAGTACGGTTTCCTTGGCGCAAGTTGCAAAACTCACGCTTCTTCATGCTCATAGCTCCAGTTGAGACATGGGCTGTGCGGAATGCTTGCTGAAACTGATCCCAAAGTGATATTGGCTATAGGGAAAGTGGTTTTATAATTCTCCCACCATGAAGCTGCTGGTCCATCCAATTGATGTGCGGCAAAGCGCACCTTCTCAGCATCTGTGCAACCTGCGGTGGTCAACTCCCTCCCAATCTTGCGTAGCCAGTCATCAGCAACTATTGGCTCGGTGCTACTGGAAAACACCGGCGGCTGCAACCTCAGAAAACGGGCTAAGTTGTCAACTGGAGGTGGTGGTGGAGGGTTGTTGTTGTTGTTCTTGTTTCCTTGGTTCTGGACTAATATCTGCATCAACACATTCTGCTGCTGGATCAACTGGGTGATCTCAGGTGGGAAGACAAATCCGGTGTCACGTCTCGGAGGCATCTAATGGGTTTAGAGAGGAGAGATTAGAATAGAGTGGGGTCTAATGAGAAAGCACTACCCATATGCACATGAGACAAACACAATCATATCACACCAAATCAATTCAAGCAAGGGCATACAAAGGGTCTAGAACTATCGTTACAGTGCTCGGACTACTACTATGTACATGGGGAAGTACTACTAATCATATGGTGGTCTACTAGAAATTTTGATCAGTAGAAGACTCCATGATATCCGCTCCAGCTTCATATTTGTAATCATCATCACTACCATCAGGGTCAGAGTCGGTGTCGTCGATGATGATGTAGTCTTCAGAATGAATCTCCTTGGGTTCATCGTCTTCTCCCCCTGGCGCGGGGTCTCCCATGAATACTCCTAACTTCCTTGTTAGCTCATCATTCTTCTCCACGAGTATTGCGATTTCCTCCTCATATCCGTCGCGTGTAGACTTGAGTTCCTCTTCTAGCTCCGTGTTCCTGGTCATCACCTTCTTCAAATCTATCATGCTTGCACACATCTGGTTCTCCTCTCGACGAATGTGGGTGTTTAACCCCTGGAAGAAAGCTGCAATGGACCTGTCCCTCCTGGTGCTGACTATCTCCCATTGCTCATCTCGGTGCCCACATATCTGGTAGATAGTGTCCTTCAGCTCCTGTTTGTAGACTTCTCCGATTCGTCCCATAGCAATGTGGGCCGCCATGCTCTTGCCTAGACTCCAGGTTGGTGCATCAAAGGAATGTTGGGGAACGTAGCAATAATTCAAAATTTTCCTACGTGTCACCAAGATCAATCTAGGAGATGCTAGCAACGAGAGAGAGGGAGTGCATCTTCATACCCTTGAAGATCGCTAAGCGGAAGCGTTACAAGAACGCGGTTGATGGAGTCGTACTCGCAGCGATTCAAATCGGGGAAGTTCCGATCTAGCGCCGAACGGACGGCGCCTCCGCGTTCAACACACGTACAGCCCGGGGATGTCTCCTCCTTCTTGATCCAGCAAGGGGAGAGGAGAAGTTGAGGGAGAACTCCAGCAGCACGACGGCGTGGTGGCAATGGAGCTCGTGGTTCTCCGGTAGAGCTTCGCTAAGCACTACGGAGGAGGAGGAGGAGGTGTATGAGGAGGAAGGGCTGCGCCAGGGAAGAGGTGCGGCTGTCCTCCCACCCCTCCACTATATATAGGGGCAAGGGGAGAGGGGGAGGTGCCCTAAGGTTTCCCCTAGGGGGCGGCGGCCAAGCAGATTGGATCTCCCTAGGGAAAATCCTAGGGAGACTTGCCCCCCAAGCCAAGCAGGTGGAGGCTTGCCTCCCAAGCCAGGTGGAGGCGCCCCACCTCCCCAAGTAACGTGGGAAAGGGTGTGGGGGCGCACCATCCCTTAGTGGGCTGGTTTGCCCCTTCCCCTTTGGCCCATGAGGCCCTCCAACACTTGTCGGGGCTCCCGAAACACCTTTCGGTCATGCTGGCCATAGCCTGGTACCCCCGGAACACTTCCGGACTCCAATACCCTTGTCCAATATATCGATCTTCACCGCCGGACCATTCCGGACCTCCTCGTGATGTCCGGGATCTCATCTGGGACTCCGAACAACCTTCGGTAACCACATACTATTTCCCATAACAACTCTAGCGTCACCGAACCTTAAGTGTGTAGACCCTACGGGTTCGGGAACCATGCAGACATGACCGAGACACCTCTCCGGCCAATAACCAACAGCGGGATCTGGATACCCATATTGGCTCCCACATGTTCCACGATGATCTCATCGGATGAACCACGATGTCGGGGATTCAATCAATCCCGTATACAATTCCCTTTGTCTATCGGTATGTTACTTGCCCGAGATTCGATCGTCGGTATCCCAATACCTCGTTCAATCTCGTTACGGCAAGTCTCTTTACTCGTTCCGTAACGCATGATGCCGTGGCTAACTCCTTAGTCACATTGAGCTCATAATGATGATGCATTACCGAGTGGGCCCAGAGATACCTCTCTGTCATACGGAGTGACAAATCCCAGTCTCCATTCGTGCCAACCCAACAGACACTTTCGGAGATACCTGTAGTGCACCTTTATAGCCACCCAGTTACGTTGTGACGTTTGGTACACCCAAAGCATTCCTACGGTATCCGCGAGTTGCACAATCTCATGGTCTAAGGAAGCGATACTTGACATTAGAAAAGCTCTTAGCAAACGAACTACACGATCTTGTGCTATGCTTAGGATTGGGTCTTATCCATCACATCATTCTCCTAATGATGTGATCCCGTTATCAATGACATCCAATGTCCATGGTCAGGAAACCATAACCATCTATTGATCAACGAGCTAGTCAACTAGAGGCTTACTAGGGACATGTTGTGATCTATGTATTCACACATGTATTATGGTTTCCAGTTAATACAATTATAGCATGAACAATAGACAATTCTCATGAACAAGGAAATATAATAATAACCATTTTATTATTGCCTCTAGGGCATATTTCCAACAGTCTCCCACTTGCACTAGAGTCAATAATCTAGTTCACATCACTATGTGATTGTAATGAATCCAACACCCATGGGATTTGTTCATATCTCGCTTGTGAGAGAGGTTACAAGTCAACGGGTCTGAACCTTTCAGATCCGTGTGTGCTTTACAAATCTCTATGTCATCTTGTAGATGCAGCTACCACGTGCTACTTGGAGCTATTCCAAATAACTGCTCTACTATACGAATCCGGTTTACTACTCAGAGTCATCCGGATTAGTGTCAAAGTTTGTATCGTCGTAACCCTTTACGACGAACTCTTGTACCACCTCCATAATCGAGAAAATTCCTTAGTCCACTAGTTACTAAGGATAAGTTCGACCACAGTCATGTGATCCATTCCTGGATCACTATTGTACCCCTTGACTAACTCATGGCAAGGTACACTTCAGGTGCGGTACACAGCATAGCATATTGTAGAGCCTACGTCTAAAGCATAGGGGACGACCTTCATCCTTTCTCTCTCTTCTGCCGTGGTCAGGTCTTGAGTCTTACTCAATACTCACACCTTGTAACACAGCCAAGAACTCCTTCTTTGCTGATCTATTTTGAACTCCTTCAAAATCTTGTCATGGTATGTATTCATTTGAAAGTACTATCAAGCGTTTTTGATCTATCCTTATAGATCTTGATGCTCAATGTTCAACTAGCTTAATCCAGGTTTTCCATTGAAAAACACTTTTCAAATAACCCTGTATGCTTTCCAGAAATTCTACATCATTCTGATCAACAATATGTTAACAACATATACTCATAAAAAATTCTATAGTGCTCCCACTCACTTGTTTGGAAATACAAGTTCCTCATAAACTTTGTATAAACCCAAAATCTTTCATCATCTCATCAAAGCGTACATTCCAACTCCGAGATGCTTACTCCAATCCTTAGAAGGATTGCTGGAGCTTTGCACACTTGTTAGCATATTTCAGGATTGACAAAACCTTCTGGTTGTATCTTCCTCAAGAAAATCGTCGAGGAAACAATGTTTTAACATCCTATCTGCAAGATTTCATAAATAATGCAGTAACTGCTAATATAATTCCAACGGACTCTTAGCATCGCTACGAGTGAGAAAGTCTCATCGCAGTCAACACCTTGAACTTGTCGGAAAACATCTTAACGACAAGTCGAGCTTTCTTAATGGTGACCCTTACCATCATTGTCCGTCTTCCTTTTAAAATCCATCTGCACCCAACAGCCTTACGACCATCAAGTAGTTCTTCCAAAGTCTATACTTTGTTTTTATATATGGATCCTCTCTCGGATTTTATGGCCTCGAGCCATTCGTCGGAATCCGGTCCCATCATCGCTTCTCCATAGCTCGTAGGTTCATTGTTGTCTAGCAACATGACTTCCAAGACAGGATCACGTACCAATCTGAAGTAGCATGCATCCTTTTCGTCCTACGAGGTTTGGTAGTGACTTGATCCGAAGTTTCATGATCACTATCATAAGCTTCCACTTCAATTGATGTAGGTGCCACAGGAACAACTTCCTGTGCCCTGCTACACACTAGTTGAAGTCATGGTTCAATAACCTCATCAAGTCTCCACCATCCTCCCACTCAATTCTTTCGAGAGAAACTTTTCCTCGAGAAAGGACCCGTTTCTAGAAATAATCACTTTTGCTTCCAGATCTGAAATAGGAGGTATATCCAACTGTTTTGGGTATTCTATGAAGATGCATTTATCCAGTTTTGGGTTCGAGCTTATCAGCCTAAAACTTTTTCACAAAAGCGTCGCAGCCCCAAACTTTTAAGAAATGACAGCTTAGGTTTCTCTAAACCATAGTTCATACGGTGTCGTCTCAACGGAATTGCGTGGTTCCCTATTTAAAGTGAATGCGGTTGTCTCTAATGCCTAACCCATAAACGATAGTGGTAATTCGATAAGAGACATCATGGTATGCACCATATCCAATAGGGTGCAGTTATCATGTTCGGACACACCATCACACTATGGTGTTCCAGGCGGTATTAATTGTGAAACACTTTCCACAATGTCTTAATTGTGTGCCAAACTCGTAACTCAGATATTCATCTCTATGATCATATCATAGACATTTAACCTCTTGTCACGACGATCTTCAACTTCACTCTGAAATCACTTGAACCTTTCAATAATTCAGACTTGTGTTTCATCAAGTAAATACACTCAGCATCTACTCAAATCATCTGTGAAGTAAGAACATAACGATATCCACTGCATGCCTCAGCACTCATTGGACTGCACACATCAAAATGTATTACTTCCAACAACTTGCTTTCTTGTTCCATCTTACGGAAAACGAGGCCTTTCAGTCATCTTGCCCATGTGGTATGATTTGCATGTCTCAAGTGATTCAAAATCAAGTGAGTCCAAACGATCCATCTGCATGGAGTTTCTTCATGCATATATACCAATAGACATGGTTCGCATGTCTCAATCTTTTCAAAAACGAGTGAGTCCAAAGATCCATCTACATGGAGCTTCTTCATGCGTTCTATACCAATATGACTCAAATGGCAGTGCCACAAGTATGTGGTACTATCATTACTATTTTATATCTTTTGGCACGAACATGTGTATCACTACGATCGAGATTCAATAAACCATTTATTTTAGGTGCAAGACCATTGAAGGTATTATTCAAATAAAAAGAGTAACCATTATTCTTCTTAAATGAACATCATAATCCAATCATGTCTATGCTCAACGTAAACACCAAATAAAAATTATTTAGGTTTAACACCAATCTCGATGGTAGAGGGAGCATGCGATGCTTGATCACATCAACCTTGGAAACACTTCCAACACATATCGTCATCTCACTTTTAGCTAGTCTCCATTTATTCCGCAGCTTTTATTCGGAGTTACTAACACTTAGCAACCGAACCGGTATCTAATACCCTGGTGCTACTAGGAGTACTAGTAAAGTACACATTAATATAATGTATATCCAATATACTTCTGTCGACCTTACCAGCCTTCTCATCTACGAAGTATCTAGGGCAGTTCTGCTTCAGTGACCGTTCCCCTCATCTCAGAAGCACTTAGTCTCGGGTTTGGGTTCAACCTTGGCTTTCTTCACTAGAGCTGCAACTGATTTGCCGTTTCATGAAGTATCCCTTGTTGCCCGTGCCCTTCTTGAAACTAGTGGTTTTACTAACCATCAACAATTGATGCTCCTACTTGATTTCTACTTTCGCGGTGTCAAACATCGCGAGTTGCTCAAGGATCATCATGTCTATCCCTGATATGTTATAGTTTATCACGAAGCTCTAATAGCTTGGTGTCAGTGACTATGGAGAACCATCACTATCTCATCTGGAAGATTAACTCCCACTCGATTCAAGCGATTGTAGTACTCAGACAATCTGAGCACATGCTCGATTGAGCTTTTCTCGCTTAGTTTGCAGGCTTAAGAAACTTGTCAGATGTCTCATACCTCTTGACGTGGGCACTAGTCTGAAATCCCAATTCCGGTCTTTGGAACATCTCATATGTTCTGCGACGTTTCAAAACCGTCTTTGGTGCCACAATTTTAAATCGTTAGCATCACACACTGAACTATCATGTAGTCATCAAAACGTGTATGTCAGATGTTTCGCAACATCTACAGACGACGCTCGAGGTTCAGCACACCGAGCGGTGCATTAAGGACATAAGCCTTCTGTGCAGCAATGAGGACAATCCTCAGTTTACGGACCCAGTCCGCATAATTGCTACTATCAACTTTCAACTAAATTTTCTCTAGGAACATATCTTAGTAGAACTAAAGCGTAAGCTACGACATAATTTGCAAAGACCTTTTGACTATGTTCATGATAATTAAGTTCATCTAATCAAATTATTTAATGAAATCCCACTCAGATAGACATCCCTCTAGTCATCTAAGTGATACATGATCCGAGTCAACTAGGCCGTGTCCGATCATTACGTGAGACGGACTAGTCATCATCGGTGAACATCTCCATGTTGATCGTATCTACTATACGACTCATGTTCGACCTTTCGGTCTCTTGTGTTCCGAGGCCATGTCTGTACATGCTAGGCTCGTCAAGTCAACCTAAGTGTTTCGCATGTGTAAATCTGGCTTACACCCGTTGTATGCGAACGTTAGAATCTATCACACCCGATCATCACGTGGTGCTTCGAAACAAGGAACCTTCGCAACGGTGCACAGTTAGGGGGAACACATCTCTTGAAATTTTAGTGAGGGATCATCTTATTTATGCTACCGTCGTTCTAAGGAAATAAGATGTAAACATGACAAACATCACATGCAAATCATAAAGTGACATGATATGGCCAATATCATCTTGCGCCTTTTGATCTCCATCTTCGAGGCGCGGCATGATCACCTTCGTCAGCGGCATGACACCATGATGTCCATCATCATGATCTCCACCATCGTGTCTTCATGAAGTTGTCTCGCCAACTATTACTTCTACTACTATGGCTAACGGTTACCAATAAAGTAAAGTAATTACATGGCCTTTTTCATTGACACGCAGGTCATAGAATAAATTAAGACAACTCCTATGGCTCCTGCCGGTTATCATACTCATCGACATGCAAGTCGTGATTCCTATTACAAGAACATGATCAATTTCATACGTCACATATATCATTCATCACATCCTTTTGGCCATATCACATCACATAGCATACCCTGCAAAAACAAGTTAGACGTCCTCTACTTGTTGTTGCATGTTTTACGTGGCTGCTATGGGTTTCTAGCAAGAACGTTTCTTACCTACGCAAAAGCCACAACGGTGATATGCCAATTTCTATTTACCCTTCATAAGGACCCTCTTCATCGATTCCGATCCGACTAAAGTGGGAGAGACAGACACCCGCTAGCCACCTTATGCATCAAGTGCATGTCAGTCGGTGGAACCTGTCTCACGTAAGTGTACGTGTAAGGTCGGTCCGGGCCGCTTCATCCCACAATGCCGTTGAATCAAGATAAGACTAGTAACGGCAAGCAAACTGGACAAATCATCGCCCACAACTACTTTGTGTTCTACTCGTGCATAGAATCTACGCATCGACCTAGCTCATGATGCCACTGTTGGGGAACGTAGCAATAATTCAAAATTTTCCTACGTGTCACCAAGATCAATCTAGGAGATGCTAGCAACGAGAGAGAGGGAGTGCATCTTCATACCCATGAAGATCGCTAAGCGGAAGCGTTACAAGAACGCGGTTGATGGAGTCGTACTCGCAGCGATTCAAATCGCGGAAGTTCCGATCTAGCGCCGAACGGACGGCGCCTCCGCGTTCAACACACGTACAGCCCGGGGATGTCTCCTCCTTCTTGATCCAGCAAGGGGAGAGGAGAAGTTGAGGGAGAATTCTAGCAGCACGACGGCGTGGTGGCAATGGAGCTCGTGGTTCTCTGGCAGAGCTTCGCTAAGCACTACGGAGGAGGAGGAGGAGGTGTATGAGGAGGGAGGGCTGCGCCAGGGAAGAGGTGCAGCTGCCCTCCCACCCCTCCACTATATATAGGGGCAAGGGGAGAGGGGGAGGCGCCCTAGGGTTTCCCCTAGGGGGCGGCGGCCAAGCAGATTGGATCTCCCTAGGGAAAATCCTAGGGAGACTTGCCCCCCAAGCCAAGCAGGTGGAGGCTTGCCTCCCAAGCCAGGTGGAGGCGCCCCACCTCCCCAAGTAAGGTGGGAAAGGGTGTGGGGGGCGCACCACCCCTTAGTGGGCTGGTTTGCCCCTTCCCCTTTGGCCCATGAGGCCCTCCAACACTTGTCGGGGCTCCCGAAACACCTTTCGGTCATGCTGGCCATAGCCTGGTACCCCCGGAACACTTCCGGACTCCAATACCCTTCGTCCAATATATCGATATTCACCGCCGGACCATTCCGGAACTCCTTGTGATGTCTGGGATCTCATCCGGGACTCCGAACAACCTTCGGTAACCACATACTATTTCCCATAACAACTCTAGCGTCACCGAACCTTAAGTGTGTAGACCCTACGGGTTCGGGAACCATGCAGACATGACCGAGACACCTCTCCGGCCAATAACCAATAGCGGGATCTGGATACCCATATTGGCTCCCACATGTTCCACGATGATCTCATCGGATGAACCACGATGTTGGGGATTCAATCAATCGCGTATACAATTCCCTTTGTCTATCGGTATGTTACTTGCCCGAGATTCGATCGTCGGTATCCCAATACCTCGTTCAATCTCGTTACCGTTAAGTCTCTTTACTCGTTCCGTAACGCATGATCCCGTGGCTAACTCCTTCGTCACATTGAGCTCATTATGATGATGCATTACCGAGTGGGCCCAGAGATACCTCTCCGTCATACGGAGTGACAAATCCCAGTCTCGATTCGTGCCAACCCAACAGACACTTTCGGAGATACCTGTAGTGCACCTTTATAGCCACCCAGTTACGTTGTGACGTTTGGTACACCCAAAGCATTCCTACGGTATCCGGGAGTTGCACAATCTCATGGTCTAAGGAAGCGATACTTGACATCAGAAAAGCTCTTAGCAAACGAACTACACGATCTTGTGCTATGCTTTGGATTGGGTCTTGTCCATCACATCATTCTCCTAATGATGTGATCCCGTTATCAATGACATCCAATGTCCATGGTCAGGAAACAATAACCATCTATTGATCAATGAGCTAGTCAACTAGAGGCTTACTAGGGACATGTTGTGATCTATGTATTCACACATGTATTATGGTTTCCAGTTAATACAATTATAGCATGAACAATAGACAATTATCATGAACAAGGAAATACAATAATAACCATTTTATTATTGCCTCTAGGGCATATTTCCAACAGTCTCGCACTTGCACTAGAGTCAATAATCTAGTTCACATCACTATGTGATTGTATTGAATCCAACACCCATGGGGTTTGTTCATATCTCGCTTGTGAGAGAGGTTACTAGTCAACGGGTCTAATCCTTTCAGATCCGTGTGTGCTTTACAAATCTCTATGTCATCTTGTAGATGCAGCTACCACGTGCTACTTAGAGCTATTCCAAATAACTGCTCTACTATACGAATCTGGTTTACTACTCAGAGTCATTCGGATTAGTGTCAAAGTTTGTATCGTCGTAACCCTTTACGACGAACTCTTTTACCACCTCCATAATCGAGAAAATTCCTTAGTCCACTAATTACTAAGGATAAGTTCGACCGCTGTCATGTGATCCATTCCTGGATCACTATTGTACCCCTTGACTAACTCATGGCAAGGCACACTTCAGGTGCGGTACACAGCATAGCATATTGTAGAGCCTACGTCTAAAGCATAGGGGACGACCTTCGTCCTTTCTCTCTCTTCTGCCATGGTCAGGTCTTGAGTCTTACTCAATACTCACACCTTGTAACACAGCCAAGAACTCCTTGTTTGTTCATCTATTTTGAAGTCCTTCAAAATCTTGTCATGGTATGTGTTCATTTGAAAGTACTATCAAGCGTTTTTGATCTATCCTTATAGATCTTGATACTCAATGTTCAACTAGCTTAATCCAGGTTTTCCATTGAAAAACACTTTTCAAATAACCCTGTATGCTTTCCAGAAATTCTACATCATTTCTGATCAACAATATGTTAACAACATATACTCATAAAAAAATCTATAGTGCTCCCACTCACTTGTTTGGAAATACAAGTTTCTCATAAACTTTGTATAAACCCAAAATCTTTGATCATCTCATCAAAGCGTACATTCCAACTCCGAGATGCTTACTCCAATCCTTAGAAGGATTGCTGGAGCTTTGCACACTTGTTAGCATATTTCAGGATTGACAAAACCTTCTGGTTGTATCTTCCTCAAGAAAATCGTCGAGGAAACAATGTTTTGACATCCTATCTGCAAGATTTCATAAATAATGCAGTAACTGCTAATATAATTCCAACGGACTCTTAGCATCGCTACGAGTGAGAAAGCCTCATCGCAGTCAACACCTTGAACTTGTCAGAAAACATCTTAACGACAAGTCGAGCTTTCTTAATGGTGACACTTACCATCATTGTCCGTCTTCCTTTTAAAATCCATCTGCACCCAACAGCCTTACGACCATCAAGTAGTTCTTCCAAAGTCTATACTTTGTTTTTATATATCGATCGTCTCTCGGATTTTATGGCCTCGAGCCATTCGTCGGAATCCGGTCCCATCATCGCTTCTCCATAGCTCGTAGGTTCATTGTTGTCTAGCAACATGACTTCCAAGACAGGATCACGTACCAATCTGAAGTAGCATGCATCCTTGTCGTCCTACGAGGTTTGGTAGTGACTTGATCCGAAGTTTCATGATCACTATCATAAGCTTCCACTTCAATTGATGTAGGTGCCACAGGAACAACTTCCTGTGCCCTGCTACACACTAGTTGAAGTCATGGTTCAATAACCTCATCAAGTCTCCACCATCCTCCCACTCAATTCTTTCAAGAGAAACTTTTCCTCGAGAAAGGACCCGTTTCTAGAAACAATCACTTTTGCTTCCAGATCTGAAATAGGAAGTATACCCAACTGTTTTGGGTATTCTGTGAAGATGCATTTATCCACTTTTGGGTTCGAGCTTATCAGCCTGAAACTTTTTCACAAAAGCGTCGCAGCCCCAATCTTTTAAGAAACGACAGCTTAGGTTTCTCTAAACCATAGTTCATACGGTGTCGTCTCAACGGAATTGCGTGGTGCCCTATTTAAAGTGAATGCGGTTGTCTCTAATGCCTAACCCATAAACGATAGTGGTAATTCGATAAGAGACATCATGGTATGCACCATATCCAATAGGGTGCAGTTATGATGTTCGGACACACCATCACACTATGGTGTTCCAGGCGGTATTAATTGTGAAACACTTTCCACAATGTCTTAATTGTGTGCCAAACTCGTAACTCAGATATTCATCTCTATGATCATATCATAGACATTTTATCCTCTTGTCACGACGATCTTCAACTTCACTCTGAAATCACTTGAAACTTTCAATAATTGAGACTTGTGTTTCATCAAGTAAATACACTCAGCATCTACTCAAATCATCTGTGAAGTAAGAACATAACGATATCCACTGCATGCCTCAGCACTCATTGGACTGCACACATCAAAATGTATTACTTCCAACAACTTGCTTTCTTGTTCCATCTTACTGAAAACGAGGCCTTTCAGTCATCTTGCCCATGTGGTATGATTTGCATGTCTCAAGTGATTCAAAATCAAGTGAGTCCAAACGATCCATCTGCATGGAGTTTCTTCATGCATATATACCAATAGACATGGTTCGCATGTCTCAATCTTTTCAAAAACGAGTGAGTCCAAAGATCCATCTACATGGAGCTTCTTCATGCGTTCTATACCAATATGACTCAAATGGCAGTGCCACAAGTATGTGGTACTATCATTACTATTTTATATCTTTTGGCACGAACATGTGTATCACTACGATCGAGATTCAATAAACCATTTATTTTAGGTGCAAGACCATTGAAGGTATTATTCAAATAAAAAGAGTAACCATTATTCTTCTTAAATGAACATCATAATCCAATCATGTCTATGCTCAACGTAAACACCAAATAACAATTATTTAGGTTTAACACCAATCTCGATGGTAGAGGGAGCATGCGATGCTTGATCACATCAACCTTGGAAACACTTCCAACACATATCGTCATCTCACTTTTAGCTAGTCTCCATTTATTCCGCAGCTTTTATTCGGAGTTACTAACACTTAGCAACCGAACCGGTATCTAATACCCTCGTGCTACTAGGAGTACTAGTAAAGTACACATTAATATAATGTATATCCAATATACTTCTGTCGACCTTACCAGCCTTCTCCTATACGAAGTATCTAGGGCAGTTCTGCTTCAGTGACCGTTCCCCTCATCTCAGAAGCACTTAGTCTCGGGTTTGGGTTCAACCTTGGCTTTCTTCACTAGAGCTGCAACTGATTTGCCGTTTCATGAAGTATCCCTTGTTGCCCGTGCCCTTCTTGAAACTAGTGGTTTTACTAACCATCAACAATTGATGCTCCTACTTGATTTCTACTTTCGCGGTGTCAAACATCGCGAGTTGCTCAAGGATCATCATGTGTATCCCTGATATGTTATAGTTTATCACGAAGCTCTAATAGCTTGGTGTCAGTGACTATGGAGAACCATCACTATCTCATCTGGAAGATTAACTCCCACTCGATTCAAGCGATTGTAGCACTGAGACAATCTGAGCACATGCTCAATGATTGAGCTTTTCTCCCTTAGTTTGCAGGCTTAAGAAACTTGTCAGATGTCTCATACCTCTTGACGTGGGCACTAGTCTGAAATCCCAATTTCAGTCTTTGGAACATCTCATATGTTCTGCGACGTTTCAAAACCGTCTTTGGTGCCACAATTTTAAACCGTTAGCATCACACACTGAACTATCATGTAGTCATCAAAACGTGTATGTCAGATGTTTCGCAACATCTACAGACGACGCTCGAGGTTCAGCACACCGAGCGGTGCATTAAGGACATAAGCCTTCTGTGCAGCAATGAGGACAATCCTCTGTTTACGGACCCAGTCCGCATAATTGCTACTATCAACTTTCAACTAAATTTTCTCCAGGAACATATCTTAGTAGAACTAAAGCATAAGCTACGACATAATTTGCAAAGACCTTTTGACTATGTTCATGATAATTAAGTTCATCTAATCAAATTATTTAATGAACTCCCACTCAGATAGACATCCCTCTAGTCATCTAAGTGATACATGATCCGAGTCAACTAGGCTGTGTCCGATCATCACGTGAGACGGACTAGTCATCATCGGTGAACATCTCCATGTTGATCGTATCTACTATACGACTCATGTTCGACCTTTCGGTCTCTTGTGTTCCGAGGCCATGTCTGTACATGCTAGGCTCGTCAAGTCAACCTAAGTGTTTCGCATGTGTAAATCTGGCTTACACCCGTTGTATGCGAACATTAGAATCTATCACACCCGATCATCACATGGTGCTTCGAAACAACGAACCTTCGCAACGGTGCACAGTTAGGGGGAACACATCTCTTGAAATTTTAGTGAGGGATCATCTTATTTATGCTACCGTCGTTCTAAGCAAATAAGATGTAAACATGACAAACATCACATGCAAATCATAAAGTGACATGATATGGCCAATATCATCTTGCGCCTTTTGATCTCCATCTTCGAGGCGCGGCATGATCACCTTCGTCAGCGGCATGAGACCATGATCTCCATCATCATGATCTCCATCATCGTGTCTTCATGAAGTTGTCTCGCCAACTATTACTTCTACTACTATGGCTAACGGTTAGCAATAAAGTAAAGTAATTACATGGCCTTTTTCATTGACATGCAGGTCATAGAATAAATTAAGACAACTCCTATGGCTCCTGCCGGTTATCATACTCATCGACATGCAAGTCGTGATTCCTATTACAAGAACATGATCAATTTCATACATCACATATATCATTCATCACATCCTTTTGGCCATATCACATCACATAGCATACCCTGCAAAAACAAGTTAGACGTCCTCTACTTGTTGTTGCATGTTTTACATGGCTGCTATGGGTTTCTAGCAAGAACGTTTCTTACCTACGCAAAAGCCACAACGGTGATATGCCAATTTCTATTTACCCTTCATAAGGACCCTCTTCATCGAATCCGATCCGACTAAAGTGGGAGAGACAGACAACCACTAGCCACCTTATGCATCAAGTGCATGTCAGTCGGTGGAACCTGTCTCACGTAAGTGTACGTGTAAGGTCGGTCCGGGCCGCTTCATCCCACAATGCCGTTTCATCAAGATAAGACTAGTAACGGCAAGCAAACTGGACAAATCATCGCCCACAACTACTTTGTGTTCTACTCGTGCATAGAATCTACGCATCGACCTAGCTCATGATGCCACTGTTGGGGAACGTAGCAATAATTCAAAATTTTCCTACGTGTCACCAAGATCAATATAGGAGATGCTAGCAACGAGAGAGAGGGAGTGCATCTTCATACCCATGAAGATCGCTAAGCGGAAGCGTTACAAGAACGCGGTTGATGGAGTCGTACTCGCAGCGATTCAAATCGCGGAAGTTCCGATCTAGCGCCGAACGGACGGCGCCTCCGCGTTCAACACACGTACAGCCCGGGGATGTCTCCTCCTTCTTGATCCAGCAAGGGGAGAGGAGAAGTTGAGGGAGAATTCCAGCAGCACGACGGCGTGGTGGCAATGGAGCTCGTGGTTCTCTGGCAGAGCTTCGCTAAGCACTACGGAGGAGGAGGAGGAGGTGTATGTGGAGGGAGGGCTGCGCCGGGGAAGAGGTGCAGCTGCCCTCCCACCCCTCCACTATATATAGGGGCAAGGGGAGAAGGGGAGGCTCCATAGGGTTTCCCCTAGGGGGCGGCGGCCAAGCAGATTGGATCTCCCTAGGGAAAATCCTAGGGAGACTTGCCCCCCAAGCCAAGCAGGTGGAGGCTTGCCTCCCAAGCCAGGTGGAGGCGCCCCACCTCCCCAAGTAAGGTGGGAAAGGGTGTGGGGGGCGCACCACCCCTTAGTGGGCTGGTTTGCCCCTTCCCCTTTGGCCCATGAGGCCCTCCAACACTTGCCGGGGCTCCCGAAACACATTTTGGTCATGCTGGCCATAGCCTGGTACCCCCGGAACACTTCCGGACTCCAATACCCTTCGTCCAATATATCGATCTTCATCGCCGGACCATTCCGGACCTCCTCGTGATGTCCGGGATCTCATCCGGGACTCCGAACAACCTTCGGTAACCACATACTATTTCCCATAACAACTCTAGCATCACCGAACCTTAAGTGTGTAGACCCTACGGGTTCGGGAACCATGCAGACATGACCGAGACACCTCTCCGGCCAATAACCAATAGCGGGATCTGGATACCCATATTGGCTCCCACATGTTCCACGATGATCTCATCGGATGAACCACGATGTTGGGGATTCAATCAATCCCGTATACAATTCCCTTTGTCTATCGGTATGTTACTTGCCCGAGATTCGATCGTCGGTATCCCAATACCTCGTTCAATCTCGTTACCGGCAAGTCTCTTTACTCGTTCCGTAACGCATGATCCCGTGGCTAACTCCTTAGTCACATTGAGCTCATTATGATGATGCATTACCGAGTGGGCCCAGAGATACCTCTCCGTCATACGGAGTGACAAATCCCAGTCTCGATTCGTGCCAACCCAACAGACACTTTCGGAGATACCTGTAGTGCACCTTTATAGCCACCCAGTTACGTTGTGACGTTTGGTACACCCAAAGCATTCCTACGGTATCCGGGAGTTGCACAATCTCATGGTCTAAGGAAGCGATACTTGACATTAGAAAAGCTCTTAGCAAACGAACTACACGATCTTGTGCTATGCTTAGGATTGGGTCTTGTCCATCACATCATTCTCCTAATGATGTGATCCCGTTATCAATGACATCCAATGTCCATGGTCAGGAAACCATAACCATCTATTGATCAACGAGCTAGTCAACTAGAGGCTTACTAGGGACATGTTGTGATCTATGTATTCACACATGTATTATGGTTTCCAGTTAATACAATTATAGCATGAACAATAGACAATTATCATGAACAAGGAAATACAATAATAACCATTTTATTATTGCCTCTAGGGCATATTTCCAACAGTCTCGCACTTGCACTAGAGTCAATAATCTAGTTCACATCACTATGTGATTGTATTGAATCCAACACCCATGGGGTTTGTTCATATCTAGCTTGTGAGAGAGGTTACTAGTCAACGGGTCTGAACCTTTCAGATCCGTGTGTGCTTTACAAATCTCTATGTCATCTTGTAGATGCAGCTACCACGTGCTACTTGGAGCTATTCCAAATAACTGCTCTACTATACGAATCCGGTTTACTACTCAGAGTCATCCGGATTAGTGTCAAAGTTTGTATCATCGTAACCCTTTACGACGAACTCTTTTACCACCTCCATAATCGAGAAAATTCCTTAGTCCACTAATTACTAAGGATAAGTTCGACCGCTGTCATGTGATCCATTCCTGGATCACTATTGTACCCCTTGACTAACTCATGGCAAGGCACACTTCAGGTGCGGTACACAGCATAGCATATTGTAGAGCCTACGTCTAAAGCATAGGGGATGACCTTCGTCCTTTCTCTCTCTTCTGCCGTGGTCAGGTCTTGAGTCTTACTCAATACTCACACCTTGTAACACAGCCAAGAACTCCTTCTTTGCTGATCTATTTTGAACTCCTTCAAAATCTTGTCATGGTATGTATTCATCTGAAAGTACTATCAAGCGTTTTTGATCTATCTAGATAGATCTTGATGCTCAATGTTCAACTAGCTTAATCCAAGTTTTCCATTGAAAAACACTTTTCAAATAACCCTGTATGCTTTCCAGAAATTCTACATCATTTTTGATCAACAATATGTTAACAACATATACTCATCAAAAATTCTATAGTGCTCCCACCTACTTGTTTGGAAATACAAGTTTCTCATAAACTTTGTATAAACCCAAAATCTTGATCATCTCATCAAAGCGTACATTCCAACTCCGAGATGTTTACTCCAATCCTTAGAAGGATTGCTGGAGCTTTGCACACTTGTTAGCATATTTCAGGATTGACAAAACCTTCTGGTTGTATCTTCCTCAAGAAAGTCGTCGAGGAAACAATGTTTTGACATCCTATCTGCAAGATTTCATAAATAATGCAGTAACTGCTAATATAATTCCAACGGACTCTTAGCATCGCTACGAGTGAGAAAGTCTCATCGCAGTCAACACCTTGAACTTGTCAGAAAACATCTTAACGACAAGTCGAGCTTTCTTAATGGTGACACTTACCATCATTGTCCGTCTTCCTTTTAAAATCCATCTGCACCCAACAGCCTTACGACCATCAAGTAGTTCTTCCAAAGTATATACTTTGTTTTTATATATGGATCCTCTCTCGGATTTTATGGCCTCGAGCCATTCGTCGGAATCCGGTCCCATCATCGCTTCTCCATAGCTCGTAGGTTCATTGTTGTCTAGCAACATGACTTCCAAGACAGGATCACGTACCAATCTGAAGTAGCATGCATCCTTGTCGTCCTACGAGGTTTGGTAGTGACTTGATCCGAAGTTTCATGATCACTATAATAAGCTTCCACTTCAATTGATGTAGGTGCCACAGGAACAACTTCCTGTGCCCTGCTACACACTAGTTGAAGTCATGGTTCAATAACCTCATCAAGTCTCCACCATCCTCCCACTCAATTCTTTCGACAGAAACTTTTCCTCGTGAAAGGACCCGTTTCTAGAAACAATCACTTTTGCTTCCAGATCTGAAATAGGAGGTATACCCAACTGTTTTGGGTATTCTATGAAGATGCATTTATCCACTTTTGGGTTCGAGCTTATCAGCCTGAAACTTTTTCACAAAAGCGTCGCAGCCCCAAACTTTTAAGAAACGACAGCTTAGGTTTCTCTAAACCATAGTTCATACGGTGTCGTCTCAACGGAATTGCGTGGTTCCCTATTTAAAGTGAATGCGGTTGTCTCTAATGCCTAACCCATAAACGATAGTGGTAATTCGATAAGAGACATCATGGTATGCACCATATCCAATAGGGTGCAGTTATGATGTTCGGACACACCATCACACTATGGTGTTCCAGGCGGTATTAATTGTGAAACACTTTCCACAATGTCTTAATTGTGTGCCAAACTCGTAACTCAGATATTCATCTCTATGATCATATCATAGACATTTTATCCTCTTGTCACGACGATCTTCAACTTCACTCTGAAATCTCTTGAACCTTTCAATAATTCAGACTTGTGTTTCATCAAGTAAATACACTCAGCATCTACTCAAATCATCTGTGAAGTAAGAACATAACGATATCCACTGCATGCCTCAGCACTCATTGGACTGCACACATCAAAATGTATTACTTCCAACAACTTGCTTTCTTGTTCCATCTTACTGAAAACGAGGCCTTTCAGTCATCCTGCCCATGTGGTATGATTTGCATGTCTCAAGTGATTCAAAATCAAGTGAGTCCAAACGATCCATCTGCATGGAGTTTCTTCATGCATATATACCAATAGACATGGTTCGCATGTCTCAATCTTTTCAAAAACGAGTGAGTCCAAAGATCCATCTACATGGAGCTTCTTCATGCGTTCTATACCAATATGACTCAAATGGCAGTGCCACAAGTATGTGGTACTATCATTACTATTTTATATCTTTTGGCACGAACATGTGTATCACTACGATCGAGATTCAATAAACCATTTATTTTAGGTGCAAGACCATTGAAGGTATTATTCAAATAAAAAGAGTAACCATTATTCTTCTTAAATGAACATCATAATCCAATCATGTCTATGCTCAACGTAAACACCAAATAACAATTATTTAGGTTTAACACCAATCTCGATGGTAGAGGGAGCATGCGATGCTTGATCACATCAACCTTGGAAACACTTCCAACACATATCGTCATCTCACTTTTAGCTAGTCTCCATTTATTCCGCAGCTTTTATTCGGAGTTACTAACACTTAGCAACCGAACCGGTATCTAATACCCTGGTGCTACTAGGAGTACTAGTAAAGTACACATTAATATAATGTATATCCAATATACTTCTGTCGACCTTACCAGCCTTCTCATCTACGAAGTATCTAGGGCAGTTCTGCTTCAGTGACCGTTCCCCTCATCTCAGAAGCACTTAGTCTCGGGTTTGGGTTCAACCTTGGCTTTCTTCACTAGAGCTGCAACTGATTTGCCGTTTCATGAAGTATCCCTTGTTGCCCGTGCCCTTCTTGAAACTAGTGGTTTTACTAACCATCAACAATTGATGCTCCTACTTGATTTCTACTTTCGCGGTGTCAAACATCGCGAGTTGCTCAAGGATCATCATGTCTATCCCTGATATGTTATAGTTTATCACGAAGCTCTAATAGCTTGGTGTCAGTGACTATGGAGAACCATCACTATATCATCTGGAAGATTAACTCCCACTCGATTCAAGCGATTGTAGTACTCAGACAATCTGAGCACATGCTCAATGATTGAGCTTTTCTCCCTTAGTTTGCAGGCTTAAGAAACTTGTCAGATGTCTCATACCTCTTGACGTGGGCACTAGTCTGAAATCCCAATTTCAGTCTTTGGAACATCTCATATGTTCTGCGACGTTTCAAAACCGTCTTTGGTGCCACAATTTTAAACCGTTAGCATCACACACTGAACTATCATGTAGTCATCAAAACGAGTATGTCAGATGTTTCGTAACATCTACAGACGACGCTCGAGGTTCAGCACACCGAGCGGTGCATTAAGGACACAAGCCTTCTGTGCAGCAATGAGGACAATCCTCAGTTTACGGACCCAGTCCGCATAATTTCTACTATCAACATTCAACTAAATTTTCTCTAGGAACATATCTTAGTAGAACTAAAGCGTAAGCTACGACATAATTTGCAAAGACCTTTTGACTATGTTCATGATAATTAAGTTCATCTAATCAAATTATTTAATGAACTCCCACTCAGATAGACATCCCTCTAGTCATCTAAGTGATACATGATCCGAGTCAACTAGGTCGTGTCCGATCATCACGTGAGACGGACTAGTCATCATCGGTGAACATCTCCATGTTGATCGTATCTACTATACGACTCATGTTCGACCTTTTGGTCTCTTGTGTTCCGAGGCCATGTCTGTACATGCTAGGCTCGTCATGTCAACCTAAGTGTTTCGCATGTGTAAATCTGGCTTACACCCGTTGTATGCGAACATTAGAATCTATCACACCCGATCATCACGTGGTGCTTCGAAACAACGAACCTTCGCAACGGTGCACAGTTAGGGGGAACACATCTCCTGAAATTTTAGTGAGGGATCATCTTATTTATGCTACCGTCGTTCTAAGGAAATAAGATGTAAACATGACAAACATCACATGCAAATCATAAAGTGACATGATATGGCCAATATCATCTTGCGCCTTTTGATCTCCATCTTCGAGGCGCGGCATGATCACCTTCGTCAGCGGCATGACACCATGATGTCCATCATCATGATCTCCATCATCGTGTCTTCATGAAGTTGTCTCGCCAACTATTACTTCTACTACTATGGCTAACGGTTAGCAATAAAGTAAAGTAATTACATGGCCTTTTTCATTGACACGCAGGTCATAGAATAAATTAAGACAACTCCTATGGCTCCTGCCGGTTATCATACTCATCGACATGCAAGTCGTGATTCCTATTACAAGAACATGATCAATTTCATACATCACATATATCATTCATCACATCCTTCTGGCCATATCACATCACATAGCATACCCTGCAAAAACAAGTTAGACGTCCTCTACTTGTTGTTGCATGTTTTACGTGGCTGCTATGGGTTTCTAGCAAGAACGTTTCTTACCTACGCAAAAGCCACAACGGTGATATGCCAATTTCTATTTACCCTTCATAAGGACCCTCTTCATCGAATCCGATCCGACTAAAGTGGGAGAGACAGACACCCGCTAGCCACCTTATGCATCAAGTGCATGTCAGTCGGTGGAACCTGTCTCACGTAAGTGTACGTGTAAGGTCGGTCCGGGCCGCTTCATCCCACAATGCCGTTGAATCAAGATAAGACTAGTAACGGCAAGCAAACTGGACAAATCATCGCCCATAACTACTTTGTGTTCTACTCGTGCATAGAATCTACGCATCGACCTAGCTCATGATGCCACTGTTGGGGAACGTAGCAATAATTCAAAATTTTCCTACGTGTCACCAAGATCAATCTAGGAGATGCTAGCAACGAGAGAGAGGGAGTGCATCTTCATACCCATGAAGATCGCTAAGCGGAAGCATTACAAGAACGCGGTTGATGGAGTCGTACTCGCAGCGATTCAAATCACGGAAGTTCCGATCTAGCGCCGAACGGACGGCGCCTCCGCGTTCAACACACGTACAGCCCGGGGATGTCTCCTCCTTCTTGATCCAGCAAGGGGAGAGGAGAAGTTGAGGGAGAATTCCAGCAGCACGACGGCGTGGTGGCAATGGAGCTCGTGGTTCTCTGGCAGAGCTTCGCTAAGCACTACGGAGGAGGAGGAGGAGGTGTATGAGGAGGGAGGGCTGCGCCAGGGAAGAGGTGCAGCTGCCCTCCCACCCCTCCACTATATATAGGGGCAAGGGGAGAGGGGGAGGCGCCCTAGGGTTTCCCCTAGGGGGCGGCGGCCAAGCAGATTGGATCTCCCTAGGGAAAATCCTAGGGAGACTTGCCCCCCAAGCCAAGCAGGTGGAGGCTTGCCTCCCAAGCCAGGTGGTTGCGCCCCACCTCCCCAAGTAAGGTGGGAAAGGGTGTGGGGGGCGCACCACCCCTTAGTGGGCTGGTTTGCCCCTTCCCCTTTGGCCCATGAGTCCCTCCAACACTTGGCGGGGCTCCCGAAACACCTTTTGGTCATGCTGGCCATAGCCTGGTACCCCCGAAACACTTCCGGACTCCAATACCCTTCGTCCAACATATCGATCTTCATCGCCGGACCATTCCGGACCTCCTCGTGATGTCCGGGATCTCATCTGGGACTCCGAACAACCTTCGGTAACCACATACTATTTCCCATAACAACTCTAGCGTCACCGAACCTTAAGTGTGTAGACCCTACGGGTTCGGGAACCATGCAGACATGACCGAGACACCTCTCCGGCCAATAACCAATAGCGGGATCTGGATACCCATATTGGCTCCCACATGTTCCAAGATGATCTCATCGGATGAACCACGATGTCGGGGATTCAATCAATCCCGTATACAATTCCCTTTGTCTATCGGTATGTTACTTGCCCGAGATTCGATCATCGGTATCCCAATACCTCGTTCAATCTCGTTACCGGCAAGTCTCTTTACTCGTTCCGTAACGCATGATCCCGTGGCTAACTCCTTAGTCACATTGAGCTCATTATGATGATGCATTACCGAGTGGGCCCAGAGATACCTCTCCGTCATACGGAGTGACAAATCCCAGTCTCGATTCGTGCCAACCCAACAGACACTTTCGGAGATACCTGTAGTGCACCTTTATAGCCACCCAGTTACGTTGTGACGTTTGGTACACCCAAAGCATTCCTACGGTATCCGGGAGTTGCACAATCTCATGGTCTAAGGAAGCAATACTTGACATTAGAAAAGCTCTTAGCAAACGAACTACACGATCTTGTGCTATGCTTTGGATTGGGTCTTGTCCATCACATCATTCTCCTAATGATGTGATCCCGTTATCAATGACATCCAATGTCCATGGTCAGGAAACCATAACCATCTATTGATCAACGAGCTAGTCAACTAGAGGCTTACTAGGGACATGTTGTGATCTATGTATTCACACATGTATTATGGTTTCCAGTTAATACAATTATAGCATGAACAATGGACAATTATCATGAACAAGGAAATACAATAATAACCATTTTATTATTGCCTCTAGGGCATATTTCCAACAGTCTCGCACTTGCACTAGAGTCAATAATCTAGTTCACATCACTATGTGATTGTATTGAATCCAACACCCATGGGGTTTGTTCATATCTCGCTTGTGAGAGAGGTTACTAGTCAACGGGTCTGAACCTTTCAGATCCGTGTGTGCTTTACAAATCTCTATGTCATCTTGTAGATGCAGCTACCACGTGCTACTTGGAGCTATTCGAAATAACTACTCTACTATACGAATCCGGTTTACTACTCAGAGTCATCCGGATTAGTGTCAAAGTTTGTATCGTCGTAACCCTTTACGACGAACTCTTTTACCACCTCCATAATCGAGAAAATTCCTTAGTACACTAATTACTAAGGATAAGTTCGACCGCTGTCATGTGATCCATTCCTGGATCACTATTGTACCCCTTGACTAACTCATGGCAAGGCACACTTCAGGTGCGGTACACAGCATAGCATATTGTAGAGCCTACGTCTAAAGCATAGGGGACGACCTTCGTCCTTTCTCTCTCTTCTGCTGTGGTCAGGTCTTGAGTCTTACTCAATACTCACACCTTGTAACACAGCCAAGAACTCCTTCTTTGCTGATCTATTTTGAACTCCTTCAAAATCTTGTCATGGTATGTATTCATTTGAAAGTACTATCAAGCGTTTTTGATCTATCCTTATAGATCTTGATGCTCAATGTTCAACTAGCTTAATCCAGGTTTTCCATTGAAAAACACTTTTCAAATAACCCTGTATGCTTTCCAGAAATTCTACATCATTTCTGATCAACAATATGTTAACAACATATACTCATCAAAAATGCTATAGTGCTCCCACTCACTTGTTTGGAAATACAAGTTTCTCATAAACTTTGTTTAAACCCAAAATCTTTGATCATCTCATCAAAGCGTACATTCCAACTCCGAGATGCTTACTCCAATCCTTAGAAGGATTGCTGGAGCTTTGCACACTTGTTAGCATATTTCAGGATTGACAAAACCTTCTGGTTGTATCTTCCTCAAGAAAATCGTCGAGGAAACAATGTTTTGACATCCTATCTGCAAGATTTCATAAATAATGCAGTAACTGCTAATATAATTCCAACGGACTCTTAGCATCGCTACGAGTGAGAAAGTCTCATCACAGTCAATACCTTGAACTTGTCGGAAAACATCTTAACGACAAGTTGAGCTTTCTTAATGGTGGCACTTACCATCATTGTTCGTCTTCCTTTTAAAATCCATCTGCACCCAACAGCCTTACGACCATCAAGTAGTTCTTCCAAAGTCTATACTTTGTTTTTATATATGGATCCTCTCTCGGATTTTATGGCCTCGAGCCATTCGTCGGAATCCGGTCCCATCATCGCTTCTCCATAGCTCGTAGGTTCATTGTTGTCTAGCAACATGACTTCCAAGACAGGATCACGTACCAATCTGAAGTAGCATGCATCCTTTTCGTCCTACGAGGTTTGGTAGTGACTTGATCCGAAGTTTCATGATCACTATCATAAGCTTCCACTTCAATTGATGTAGGTGCCACAGGAACAACTTCCTGTGCCCTGCTACACACTAGTTGAAGTCATGGTTCAATAACCTCATCAAGTCTCCACCATCCTCCCACTCAATTCTTTCGAGAGAAACTTTTCCTCGAGAAAGGACCCGTTTCTAGAAATAATCACTTTTGCTTCCAGATCTGAAATAGGAGGTATACCCAACTGTTTTGGGTATTCTATGAAGATGCATTTATCCAGTTTTGGGTTCGAGCTTATCAGCCTAAAACTTTTTCACAAAAGCGTCGCAGCCCCAAACTTTTAAGAAACAACAGCTTAGGTTTCTCTAAACCATAGTTCATACGGTGTCGTCTCAACGGAATTGCGTGGTTCCCTATTTAAAGTGAATGCGGTTGTCTCTAATGCCTAACCCATAAACGATAGTGGTAATTCGATAAGAGACATCATGGTATGCACCATATCCAATAGGGTGCAGTTATCATGTTCGGACACACCATCACACTATGGTGTTCCAGGCGGTATTAATTGTGAAACACTTTCCACAATGTCTTAATTGTGTGCCAAACTCTTAACTCAGATATTCATCTCTATGATCATATCATAGACATTTAACCTCTTGTCACGACGATCTTCAACTTCACTCTGAAATCACTTGAACCTTTCAATAATTCAGACTTGTGTTTCATCAAGTAAATACACTCAGCATCTACTCAAATCATCTGTGAAGTAAGAACATAACGATATCCACTGCATGCCTCAGCACTCATTGGACTGCACACATCAAAATGTATTACTTCCAACAACTTGCTTTCTTGTTCCATCTTACGGAAAACGAGGCCTTTCAGTCATCTTGCCCATGTGGTATGATTTGCATGTCTCAAGTGATTCAAAATCAAGTGAGTCCAAACGATCCATCTGCATGGAGTTTCTTCATGCATATATACCAATAGACATGGTTCGCATGTCTCAATCTTTTCAAAAACGAGTGAGTCCAAAGATCCATCTATGGAGCTTCTTCATGCGTTCTATATCAATATGACTCAAATGGCAGTGTCACAAGTATGTGGTACTATCATTACTATTTTATATCTTTTGGAACGAACATGTGTATCACTTCGATCGAGATTCAATAAACCATTTACTTTAGGTGCAAGACCATTGAAGGCATTATTCAAATAAAAAGAGTAACCATTATTCTTCTTAAATGAACATCATAATCCAATCATGTCTATGCTCAATGTAAACACCAAATAAAAATTATTTAGGTTTAACACCAATCTCGATGGTAGAGGGAGCATGCGATGCTTGATCACATCAACCTTGGAAACACTTCCAACACATATCGTCATCTCACTTTTAGCTAGTCTCCATTTATTCCGCAGCTTTTATTCCGAGTTACTAACACTTAGCAACCGAACCGGTATCTAATACCCTGCTGCTACTAGGAGTACTAGTAAAGTACACATTAATATAATGTATATCCAATATACTTCTGTCGACCTTACCAGCCTTCTCATCTACGAAGTATCTAGGGCAGTTCTGCTTCAGTGACCGTTCCCCTCATCTCAGAAGCACTTAGTCTCGGGTTTGGGTTCAACCTTGGCTTTCTTCACTAGAGCTGCAACTGATTTGCCGTTTCATGAAGTATCCCTTGTTGCTTGTGCCCTTCTTGAAACTAGTGGTTTTACTAACCATCAACAATTGATGCTCCTACTTGATTTCTACTTTCGCGGTGTCAAACATCGCGAGTTGCTCAAGGATCATCATGTGTATCCCTGATATGTTATAGTTTATCACGAAGCTCTAATAGCTTGGTGTCAGTGACTATGGAGAACCATCACTATCTCATCTGGAAGATTAACTCCCACTCGATTCAAGCGATTGTAGTACTCAGACAATCTGAGCACATGCTCAATGATTGAGCTTTTCTCCCTTAGTTTGCAGGCTTAAGAAACTTGTCAGATGTCTCATACCTCTTGACGTGGGCACTAGTCTGAAATCCCAATTTCAGTCTTTGGAACATCTCATATGTTCTGCGACGTTTCAAAACCGTCTTTGGTGCCACAATTTTAAACCGTTAGCATCACACACTGAACTATCATGTAGTCATCAAAACGTGTATGTCAGATGTTTCGCAACATCTACAGACGACGCTCGAGGTTCAGCACACCGAGCGGTGCATTAAGGACATAAGCCTTCTGTGCAGCAATGAGGACAATCCTCAGTTTACGGACCCAGTCCGCATAATTGCTACTATCAACTTTCAACTAAATTTTCTCTAGGAACATATCTTAGTAGAACTAAAGCGTAAGCTACGACATAATTTGCAAAGACCTTTTGACTATGTTCATGATAATTAAGTTCATCTAATCAAATTATTTAATGAACTCCCACTCAGATAGACATCCCTCTAGTCATCTAAGTGATACATGATCCGAGTCAACTAGGCCGTGTCCGATCATCAGGTGAGACAGACTAGTCATCATCGGTGAACATCTCCATGTTGATCGTATCTACTATACGACTCATGTTCGACCTTTCGGTCTCTTGTGTTCCGAGGCCATGTCTGTACATGCTAGGCTCGTCAAGTCAACCTAAGTGTTTCGCATGTGTAAATCTGGCTTACACCCGTTGTATGCGAACGTTAGAATCTATCACACCCGATCATCACGTGGTGCTTCGAAACAAGGAACCTTCGCAACGGTGCACAGTTAGGGGGAACACATCTCTTGAAATTTTAGTGAGGGATCATCTTATTTATGCTACCGTCGTTCTAAGCAAATAAGATGTAAACATGACAAACATCACATGCAAATCATAAAGTGACATGATATGGCCAATATCATCTTGCGCCTTTTGATCTCCATCTTCGAGGCGCGGCATGATCACCTTCGTCAGCGGCATGACACCATGATCTCCATCATCATGATCTCCATCATCGTGTCTTCATGAAGTTGTCTCGCCAACTATTACTTCTACTACTGTGGCTAACGGTTAGCAATAAAGTAAAGTAATTACATGGCCTTTTTCATTGACACGCAGGTCATAGAATAAATTAAGACAACTCCTATGGCTCCTGCCGGTTATCATACTCATCGACATGCAAGTCGTGATTCCTATTACAAGAACATGATCAATTTCATACATCACATATATCATTCATCACATCCTTTTGGCCATATCACATCACATAGCATACCCTGCAAAAACAAGTTAGACGTCCTCTACTTGTTGTTGCATGTTTTACGTGGCTGCTATGGGTTTCTAGCAAGAACGTTTCTTACCCACGCAAAAGCCACAACGGTGATATGCCAATTTCTATTTACCCTTCATAAGGACCCTCTTCATCGAATCCGATCCGACTAAAGTGGGAGAGACAGACACCCGCTAGCCACCTTATGCATCAAGTGCATGTCAGTCGGTGGAACCTGTCTCACGTAAGTATACGTGTAAGGTCGGTCCGGGCCGCTTCATCCCACAATGCCGTTTCATCAAGATAAGACTAGTAACGGCAAGCAAACTAGACAAATCATCGCCCACAACTACTTTGTGTTCTACTCGTGCATAGAATCTACGCATCGACCTAGCTCATGATGCCACTGTTGGGGAACGTAGCAATAATTCAAAATTTTCCTACGTGTCACCAAGATCAATCTAGGAGATGCTAGCAACGAGAGAGAGGGAGTGCATCTTCATACCCATGAAGATCGCTAAGCGGAAGCGTTACAAGAACGCGGTTGATGGAGTCGTACTCGCAGCGATTCAAATCGCGGAAGTTCCGATCTAGCGCCGAACGGACGGCGCCTCCGCGTTCAACACACGTACAGCCCGGGGATGTCTCCTCCTTCTTGATCCAGCAAGGGGAGAGGAGAAGTTGAGGGAGAATTCCAGCAGCACGACGGCGTGGTGGCAATGGAGCTCGTGGTTCTCTGGCAGAGCTTCGCTAAGCACTACGGAGGAGGAGGAGGAGGTGTATGAGGAGGGAGGGCTGCGCCAGGGAAGAGGTGCAGCTGCCCTCCCACCCCTCCACTATATATAGGGGCAAAGGGAGAGGGGGAGGCGCCCTAGGGTTTCCCCTAGGGGGCGGCGGCCAAGCAGATTGGATCTCCCTAGGGAAAATCCTAGGGCGACTTGCCCCCCAAGCCAAGCAGGTGGAGGCTTGCCTCCCAAGCCAGGTGGAGGCGCCCCACCTCCCCAAGTAAGGTGGGAAAGGGTGTGGGGGGCGCACCACCCCTTAGTGGGCTGGTTTGCCCCTTCCCCTTTGGCCCATGAGGCCCTCCAACACTTGTCGGGGCTCCCGAAACACCTTTCGGTCATGCTGGCCATAGCCTGGTACCCCCGGAACACTTCCGGACTCCAATACCCTTCGTCCAATATATCGATCTTCATCGCCGGACCATTCCGGACCTCCTCGTGATGTCCGGGATCTCATCCGGGACTCCGAACAACCTTCGGTAACCACATACTATTTCCCATAACAACTCTAGCGTCACCGAACCTTAAGTGTGTAGACCCTACGGGTTCGGGAACCATGCAGACATGACCGAGACACCTCTCCGGCCAATAACCAATAGCGGGATCTGGATACCCATATTGGCTCCCACATGTTCCATGATGATCTCATCGGATGAACCACGATGTCGGGGATTCAATCAATCCCGTATACAATTCCCTTTGTCTATCGGTATGTTACTTGCCAGAGATTCGATCGTCGGTATCCCAATACCTCGTTCAATCTCGTTACCGGCAAGTCTCTTTACTCGTTCCGTAACGCATGATCCCGTGGCTAACTCCTTAGTCACATTGAGCTCATTATGATGATGCATTACCGAGTGGGCCCAGAGATACCTCTCCGTCATACGGAGTGACAAATCCCAGTCTCGATTCGTGCCAACCCAACAGACACTTTCGGAGATACCTGTAGTCCACATTTATAGTCACCCAGTTACGTTGTGACGTTTGGTACACCCAAAGCATTCCTACGGTATCCGGGAGTTGCACAATCTCATGGTCTAAGGAAACGATACTTGACATTAGAAAAGCTCTTAGCAAACGAACTACACGATCTTGTGCTATGCTTAGGATTGGGTCTTGTCCATCACATCATTCTCCTAATGATGTGATCCCGTTATCAATGACATCCAATGTCCATGGTCAGGAAACCATAACCATCTATTGATCAACGAGCTAGTCAACTAGAGGCTTACTAGGGACATGTTGTGATCTATGTATTCACACATGTATTATGGTTTCCAGTTAATACAATTATAGCATGAACAATAGACAATTATCATGAACAAGGAAATACAATAATAACCATTTTATTATTGCCTCTAGGGCATATTTCCAACAGTCTCGCACTTGCACTAGAGTCAATAATCTAGTTCACATCACTATGTGATTGTATTGAATCCAACACCCATGGGGTTTGTTCATATCTCGCTTGTGAGAGAGGTTACTAGTCAACGGGTCTGAACCTTTCAGATCCGTGTGTGCTTTACAAATCTCTATGTCATCTTGTAGATGCAGCTACCACGTGCTACTTGGAGCTATTCGAAATAACTGCTCTACTATACGAATCCGGTTTACTACTCAGAGTCATCCGGATTAGTGTCAAAGTTTGTATCGTCGTAACCCTTTACGACGAACTCTTTTACCACCTCCATAATCGAGAAAATTCCTTAGTACACTAATTACTAAGGATAAGTTCGACCGCTGTCATGTGATCCATTCCTGGATCACTATTGTACCCCTTGACTAACTCATGGCAAGGCACACTTCAGGTGCGGTACACAGCATAGCATATTGTAGAGCCTACGTCTAAAGCATAGGGGACGACCTTCGTCCTTTCTCTCTCTTCTGCCGTGGTCAGGTCTTGAGTCTTACTCAATACTCACACCTTGTAACACAGCCAAGAACTCCTTCTTTGCTGATCTATTTTGAACTCCTTCAAAATCTTGTCATGGTATGTATTCATTTGAAAGTACTATCAAGCGTTTTTGATCTATACTTATAGATCTTGATGCTCAATGTTCAACTAGCTTAATCCAGGTTTTCCATTGAAAAACACTTTTCAAATAACCCTGTATGCTTTCCAGAAATTCTACATCATTTCTGATCAACAATATGTTAACAACATATACTCATCAAAAATTCTATGGTGCTCCCACTCACTTGTTTGGAAATACAACTTTCTCATAAACTTTGTATAAACCCAAAATCTTTGATCATCTCATCAAAGCGTACATTCCAACTCCGAGATGCTTACTCCAATCCTTAGAAGGATTGCTGGAGCTTTGCACACTTGTTAGCATATTTCAGGATTGACAAAACCTTCTGGTTGTATCTTCCTCAAGAAAATCGTCGAGGAAACAATGTTTTGACATCCTATCTGCAAGATTTCATAAATAATGCAGTAACTGCTAATATAATTCCAACGGACTCTTAGCATCGCTACGAGTGAGAAAGTCTCATCGCAGTCAACACCTTGAACTTGTCGGAAAACATCTTAACGACAAGTCGAGCTTTCTTAATGGTGACACTTACCATCATTGTCCGTCTTCCTTTTAAAATCCATCTGCACCCAACAGCCTTACGACCATCAAGTAGTTCTTCCAAAGTCTATACTTTGTTTTTATATATGGATCCTCTCTCGGATTTTATGGCCTCGAGCCATTCGTTGGAATCCGGTCCCATCATCGCTTCTCCATAGCTCGTAGGTTCATTGTTGTCTAGCAACATGACTTCCAAGACAGGATCACGTACCAATCTGAAGTAGCATGCATCCTTGTCGTCCTACGAGGTTTGGTAGTGACTTGATCCGAAGTTTCATGATCACTATCATAAACTTCCACTTCAATTGATGTAGGTGCCACAGGAACAACTTCCTGTGCCCTGCTACACACTAGTTGAAGTCATGGTTCAATAACCTCATCAAGTCTCCACCATCCTCCCACTCAATTCTTTCGAGAGAAACTTTTCCTCGAGAAAGGACCCGTTTCTAGAAACAATCACTTTTGCTTCCAGATCTGAAATAGGAGGTATACCCAACTGTTTTGGGTATTCTATGAAGATGCATTTATCCACTTCTGGGTTCGAGCTTATCAGCCTGAAACTTTTTCACAAAAGCGTCGCAGCCCCAAACTTTTAAGAAACAACAGCTTAGGTTTCTCTAAACCATAGTTCATACGGTGTCGTCTCAACGGAATTGTGTGGTTCCTTATTTAAAGTGAATGCGGTTGTCTCTAATGCCTAACCCATAAACGATAGTGGTAATTCGATAAGAGACATCATGGTATGCACCATATCCAATAGGGTGCAGTTATGATGTTCGGACACACCATCACACTATGGTGTTCCAGGCGGTATTAATTGTGAAACACTTTCCACAATGTCTTAATTGTGTGCCAAACTCGTAACTCAGATATTCATCTCTATGATCATATCATAGACATTTTATCCTCTTGTCACGACGATCTTCAACTTCACTCTGAAATCACTTGAACCTTTCAATAATTGAGACTTGTGTTTCATCAAGTAAATACACTCAGCATCTACTCAAATCATCTGTGAAGTAAGAACATAACGATATCCACTGCATGCCTCAGCACTCATTGGACTGCACACATCAAAATGTATTACTTCCAACAACTTGCTTTCTTGTTCCATCTTACTGAAAACGAGGCCTTTCAGTCATCTTGCCCATGTGGTATGATTTGCATGTCTCAAGTGATTCAAAATCAAGCGAGTCCAAACGATCCATCTGCATGGAGTTTCTTCATGCATATATACCAATAGACATGGTTCGCATGTCTCAATCTTTTCAAAAACGAGTGAGTCCAAAGATCCATCTACATGGAGCTTCTTCATGCGTTCTATACCAATATGACTCAAATGGCAGTGCCACAAGTATGTGGTACTATCATTACTATTTTATATCTTTTGGCACGAACATGTGTATCACTACGATCGAGATTCAATAAACCATTTATTTTAGGTGCAAGACCATTGAAGGTATTATTCAAATAAAAAGAGTAACCATTATTCTTCTTAAATGAACATCATAATCCAATCATGTCTATGCTCAACGTAAACACCAAATAACAATTATTTAGGTTTAACACCAATCTCGATGGTAGAGGGAGCATGCGATGCTTGATCACATCAACCTTGGAAACACTTCCAACACATATCGTCATCTCACTTTTAGCTAGTCTCCATTTATTCCGCAGCTTTTATTCCGAGTTACTAACAATTAGCAACCGAACCGGTATCTAATACCCTGGTGCTACTAGGAGTACTAGTAAAGTACACATTAATATAATGTATATCCAATATACTTGTGTCGACCTTACCAGCCTTCTCATCTACGAAGTATCTAGGGCAGTTCTACTTCAGTGACCGTTCCCCTCATCTCAGAAGCACTTAGTCTCGGGTATGGGTTCAACCTTGGCTTTCTTCACTAGAGCTGCAACTGATTTGTCGTTTCATGAAGTATCCCTTGTTGCCCGTGCCCTTCTTGAAACTAGTGGTTTTACTAACCATCAACAATTAATGCTCCTACTTGATTTCTACTTTCGCGGTGTCAAACATCGCGAGTTGCTCAAGGATCATCATGTCTATCCCTGATATGTTATAGTTTATCACGAAGCTCTAATAGCTTGGTGTCAGTGACTATGGAGAACCATCACTATCTCATCTGGAAGATTAACTCCCACTCGATTCGAGTGATTGTAGTACTCAGACAATCTGAGCACATGCTCAACGATTGAGCTTTTCTCCCTTAGTTTGCAGGCTTAAGAAACTTGTCAGAGGTCTCATACCTCTTGACGTGGGCACTAGTCTGAAATCCCAGTTTCAGTCTTTGGAACATCTCATATGTTCTGCGACGTTTCAAAACCGTCTTTGGTGCCACAATTTTAAACCGTTAGCATCACACACATAACTATCACGTAGTCATCAAAACGTGTATGTCAGATGTTTCGCAACATCTACAGACGACGCTCGAGGTTCAGCACACCGAGCGGTGCATTAAGGACATAGGCCTTCTATGCAGCAATGAGGACAATCCTCAGTTTACGGACCCAGTCCGCATAATTGCTACTATCAACTTTCAACTAAATTTTTTCTAGGAACATATCTTAGTAGAACTAAAGCGTAAGCTATGACATAATTTGCAAAGACCTTTTGACTATGTTCATGATAATTAAGTTCATCTAATCAAATTATTTAATGAACTCCCACTCAGATAGACATCCCTCTAGTCATCTAAGTGATACATGATCCGAGTCAACTAGGCCGTGTCCGATCATCACGTGAGACGGACTAGTCATCATCGGTGAAAATCTCCATGTTGATCGTATCTACTATACGACTCATGTTCGATCTTTCGGTCTCTTGTGTTCCGAGGCCATGTCTGTACATGCTAGGCTCGTCAAGTCAACCTAAGTGTTTCGCATGTGTAAATCTGGCTTACACCCGTTGTATGCGAACGTTAGAATCTATCACACCCGATCATCACGTGGTGCTTCGAAACAACGAACCTTCGCAACGGTGCACAGTTAGGGGGAACACATCTCTTGAAATTTTAGTGAGGGATCATCTTATTTATGCTACCGTCGTTCTAAGCAAATAAGATGTAAACATGACAAACATCACATGCAAATCATAAAGCGACATGATATGGCCAATATCATCTTGCGCCTTTTGATCTCCATCTTCGAGGCGCGGCATGATCACCTTCGTCACCGGCATGACACCATGATCTCCATCATCATGATCTCCATCATCGTGTCTTCATGAAGTTGTCTCGCCAACTATTACTTCTACTACTATGGCTAACGGTTAGCAATAAAGTAAAGTAATTACATGGCATTTTTCATTGACACGCAGGTCATAGAATAAATTAAGACAACTCCTATGGCTCCTGCCGGTTATCATACTCATCGACATGCAAGTCGTGATTCCTATTACAAGAACATGATCAATTTCATACATCACATATATCATTCATCACATCCTTTTGGCCATATCACATCACATAGCATACCCTGCAAAAACAAGTTAGACGTCCTCTACTTGTTGTTGCATGTTTTACGTGGCTGCTATGGGTTTCTAGCAAGAACGTTTCTTACCTACGCAAAAGCCACAACGGTGATATGCCAATTTCTATTTACCCTTCATAAGGACCCTCTTCATCGAATCCGATCCGACTGAAGTGGGAGAGACAGACACCTGCTAGCCACCTTATGCATCAAGTGCATGTGAGTCGGTGGAACCTGTCTCACGTAAGTGTACGTGTAAGGTCGGTCCGGGCCGCTTCATCCCACAATGCCGCCGAATCAAGGTAAGACTATTAATGGCAAGCAAACTGGACAAATCATCGCCCACAACTACTTTGTGTTCTACTCGTGCATAGAATCTACGCATCGACCTAGCTCATGATGCCACTGTTGGGGAACGTAGCAATAATTCAAAATTTTCCTACGTTTCACCAAGATCAATCTAGGAGATGCTAGCAACGAGAGAGCGGGAGTGCATCTTCATACCCATGAAGATCGCTAAGCGGAAGCGTTACAAGAACGCGGTTTATGGAGTCGTACTCGCAGCGATTCAAATCACGGAAGTTCCGATCTAGCGCCGAATGGACGGCGCCTCAGCGTTCAACACACGTACAGTCCGGGGACGTCTCCTCCTTCTTGATCCAGCAAGGGGAGAGGAGAATTTGAGGGAGAACTCCAGCAGCACGACGGCGTGGTGGCAATGGAGCTCGTGGTTCTCTGGCAGAGCTTCGCTAAGCACTACGGAGGAGGAGGAGGAGGTGTATGAGGAGGGAGGGCTGCGCCAGGGAAGAGGTGCAGCTGCCCTCCCACCCCTCCACTATATATAGGGGCAAGGGGAGAGGGGGAGGCGCCCTAGGGTTTCCCCTAGGGGGCGGCGGCCAAGCAGATTGGATCTCCCTAGGGAAAATCCTAGGGAGACTTGCCCCCCAAGCCAAGCAGGTGGAGGCTTGCCTCCCAAGCCAGGTGGAGGCGCCCCACCTCCCCAAGTAAGGTGGGAAAGGGTGTGGGGGGCGCACCACCCCTTAGTGGGCTGGTTTGCCCCTTCCCCTTTGGCCCATGAGGCCCTCCAACACTTGTCGGGGCTCCCGAAACACCTTTCGGTCATGCTGGCCATAGCCTGGTACCCCCGGAACACTTCCGGACTCCAATACCCTTCGTCCAATATATCGATATTCACCGCCGGACCATTCCGGAACTCCTTGTGATGTCCGGGATCTCATCCGGGACTCCGAACAACCTTCGGTAACCACATACTATTTCCCATAACAACTCTAGCGTCACCGAACCTTAAGTGTGTAGACCCTACGGGTTCGGGAACCATGCAGACATGACCGAGACACCTCTCCGGCCAATAACCAATAGCGGGATCTGGATACCCATATTGGCTCCCACATGTTCCACGATGATCTCATCGGATGAACCACGATGTCGGGGATTCAATCAATCCCGTATACAATTCCCTTTGTCTATCGGTATGTTACTTGCCCGAGATTCGATCGTCGGTATCCCAATACCTCGTTCAATCTTGTTACCGGCAAGTCTCTTTACTCGTTCCGTAACGCATGATCCCGTGGCTAACTCCTTAGTCACATTGAGCTCATTATGATGATGCATTACCGAGTGGGCCCAGAGATACCTCTCCGTCATACGGAGTGACAAATCCCAGTCTCGATTCGTGCCAACCCAACAGACACTTTCGGAGATACCTGTAGTCCACCTTTATAGTCACCCAGTTACGTTGTGACGTTTGGTACACCCAAAGCATTCCTACGGTATCCGGGAGTTGCACAATCTCATGGTCTAAGGAAACGATACTTGACATTAGAAAAGCTCTTAGCAAACGAACTACACGATCTTGTGCTATGCTTAGGATTGGGTCTTGTCCATCACATCATTCTCCTAATGATGTGATCCCGTTATCAATGACATCCAATGTCCATGGTCAGGAAACCATAACCATCTATTGATCAACGAGCTAGTCAACTAGAGGCTTACTAGGGACATGTTGTGATCTATGTATTCACACATGTATTATGGTTTCCAGTTAATACAATTATAGCATGAACAATAGACAATTATCATGAACAAGTAAATACAATAATAACCATTTTATTATTGCCTCTAGGGCATATTTCCAACAAGGGAAACTCTATGGGCTCAGTGACTGGCGTGAATGTCCTTCCTGGAACTTGAACTCGAATCATCCATCGCTCCTCTTCTAGTAAAGTGGCGGTGTAGGTCCCGGTGAAGCTTGGTATTCCGATATTCAGGTACCTAGTGACTTCCTTCAAGTATCGTCCAAAAGGTGTATCTTCGTCCCGTTGTGCAAACTTGTTCCTTGAGTCCACCATCCTAAAGAGGAGAAAAAGGAGAGGAGTCAGAAATGAGTAGAGAAGAGTGACATATGGCTCATCTTAGTGGTCGTGTCCTACATTCAACGTGTGCTCTGATACCATCTTGTAGCGATCCGACCTCAGACGGTCAAATCTCTGTGTTCAGTGTCATCCCTGGATCGGTAATGCTGACACACACAGTAGTTGAAGGATTTATAACAGAGTAGCAATCACACACTTATTACATTGATAGTCTCAAAAGAGAACTTATTACAATAAATATGGCTTAAGGCCATCTAACTAAGATAATAGCGGAAGGCTTGGAAGATAAAGTGAGTCCATCAACTCCAACGGCATAGCTGAGTGCATGACAACGACCTAGCGCACCTTACTCTTCATTTGAAAAGTATGCACCGTGATATGTTGCATCCCGAAAACGGGTCAGCACATGGAATATGCTGGCAATATAACACAATAGAGCAAAGAATAGATAAATGCTATCACTACATGCATGTATGGTTGGTGGAGGCTCTATGGTTATAATGTTTTGCGAAAAGCCAATTTTTCCCTACAACAAAGGAATATATTTTATTTAACTATCATGGTGGTTGAAACATCATTGAGAAGGTTCCTCCAACTCAATCCCAATTAAAGTATTCATTAACATCCCAACAAATTAATTTAGAGTGATGAGATCAAATCAATAATTCAAGTACCAGATACTCAAGATGTCCATAACCGGGGACACGGCAAACCATGATTAGTTTGTACACTCTGCAGAGGTTTGCGCACTTTTCCCCACAAGACTCGATCTCCTCTGTTGGATTTCTCGCACTACATGGTGTTTGAGAAACGGATGACCGAGACATAGTCTTTCAGAAACATTAACTCTTTACTCTGGGTGGACAGTTACACCTACTTTCCCCTACATCTGCTAGCCCACCACTAAAATAGTCATGCAACATACTCAACTATGCTAGAGCCCATAATAGCTTGTGGCTGCACACGGAAGTTTCTAGCATGAATAATCTTATGATCCCTCTGAGACTGGGTGGCGAACCATAGGATGATCACACGGGTACTCCGGGATATCCTAGGACAACACTGGATTCTCCAGGTGCCCAAAACCAACAATCCACCCAGATGTGTATTAAAGTAGCCACCTTAAGTTAACATTTAAATAAACACTCACATATGTCATGGATACACTCAACCAATCCACGTCTACGAGCATAGCATAGCAGTATGAGCATAATGTAGAAGTAACTCCCAGGGTTTGATAATAAACATGGCAATAGGTTCTACCTCATCAACTACTTCCCAATACCCACAAGGTAATCACATCCTAATCATGCAGTGTTTGAGGATTGTAACTAATGCATAAAAACTGAGTATGATGAGAGTATGATCAATGTGTTACTTGCCTTGCCGACGATCCGCAAAACCTAGTGACTCGTAGTAGCATGCTTCGCACTCCAGAAATTCTATCGCAAACAAATAATTGTATACATAAGCACTCAAGCAAAGATGCACGGGTAAAACTCAAATAAGAAGATCAAATCTGAAAACGCAACTGAAGAGATTCAATCTCCAAAAAGAATCAATCGAATCGGAGCTATGGAACTGAACCTACGGTCAAAAGAACTTCGAATTCAAATCTTCTTGAAACCAAAATTTTAAATTGTCAAAACCTTGTTCAAGTTGATTAAACAGAAAGAGGGGTTCGAGACGAAGATTTTGGCGTTGGTTTCACTGGATTTGGACAAACGGTTAAGAAACGGCGAGCGTTTGAAGATTAGGGGCTAATCTGCGATAAAAGTAATTGTGGATAGGTCCCTAGACGAAAATAAAATAAAAAGAAAGGACTAAGAACGAACGTTCGCTGTGTGAACCAAACCGGCGAATGGCATTCGTAAAAACGAACGAATGGACGAACGTCCGCTAAATAAATAAACCTTCGAAAACCGAACCGATAAAATAAAAAAACGCATCTAGGGTTTTCTAAAAAACCGATCGATTTTTACCTAAACCGAACAAAAAAACCAATGGCGGGTCCGGCGAACGGCGGCGCTCGTGGCGAGCGGGTGGCGGGCGGGCGGCGGCGGCGCTAGGGTTAGGGTTTGTGGGGCGGGGCGGCTTGGTGGGCTGGGGCGGCCTCGGGCGGCGGCTTATAAAGCATGCCCAGCAGGAGACCGGGTCGGTCACGGCCCGTTTAGGTCGGTTGACTTTTTTTAAAACAGATTCTGCCGAAAAAATCATAAAAAATAAAATAAAAATCTAAAAATGCCAAAACAAATTTTCACCGTCTAAATAGAATATTTAGAACAAAGTGAACATTTTCTTGGCCTAAAAATGCAATTTTACAAAATGCATATTTTTCTAATTCAAAATAAAATAGCAATAAAATCCGAATAAAATTATTTATTTGATTTTAATATTTTTCCTCCAATATTTCATTTATTTTGGAGAAGTCATATTATCTCCTCTCATATATTTTTAATATGAAATATTTTCGGAGGGAAGAATAATTGAAACCAAAATGATCCTTGTTTCGATATTTGAGAAAATTCAAATATAAAAACGATGAAATCCCTAACTCTCTCCGTGGGTCCTTGAGTTGCTTAGAATTTCGAGGGTCGCAAAACAAAATGCAATAAAATATGATATGCATGGATGACCTATGTATAACATTCCAAATTGAAAATTTGGGATGTTACAGAAGAATTGTTTCTCTGGTACTAGAAGTGTACGGCCACACTGTGGATGCTTGCATATGGCACGACTGCTGATTCGTGGGACGAGTACCTAGGGATGTTCGAGAGCACATGCGGAGATGCCATGATCAGGTTTGCAACTGTCGTGGTCGAGGTGTTTGGACCTCGGTAAATGAGAGAACCAACTATGGTAGACACCGAGAGGCTCTTGGCAATCTCGAAAGCTAGAGGGTGGCCAAATTTGCTTGGATCTCTTGAGTTCATGCATTGGAAATGGAAGAACTGCCCGAAGGCTTTACAAGGGCAATATCAGGGTCATGTTAAGAAACCCACCATCATTCTTAAAGACGTTGCATCACATGATCTTTGGATTTGGCACGATTTCTTTGGCATGCCCAGGTCTCACAATGACATCAATGTGCTGCAGCGATCATCATTGTTTGCGAGGTTGACTGAAGGAAAATCTCCTCCTTGACACTATATTGTCACGACCGGATTTTCGGGACATTAATTTCCCAGAAAACGGCCTTTGTGCTCACCAGCCCCAGGATTACTGTTAGCTGATGAGGCACCAACTTGATACAACAATTCCAAGCAAGTACAAAATATGTAGTACAAGACCATTGTGGCCTATGAGTACAACACTTGGTTTCTAGTGGTTGATGGCGGAAGCGGTTTGTGGTACATCTGCGTCTATGGGACTCCATTTCCCACAAGAACAGCTGACCAGGATAACTCCTATCTTCGCGAGGCTGCTATCACCTTTACAAGGGTTCCGGGGCTGACGTCGTAACGCTCTGTCCATGCAAGAAATCTGGCCAAGACAATAGCCAGGGACAAGCCAGTGAGTACGTTTGAAAGTACTCGCAAACATTTAGAACACGGGTATAATATAATAAGAGGCAATCATGCTCTGAAATATTTATGATCATAACGTCTGTCACGAATTAATCGAAACTCTGTGATGCACGCATGCAGGAAAATATGAACATGCAATATGGGAGTAGAAATAGAATGTGTTGGTCGAGTGTCTGAAATGACTCCTCGAAAGGTTGCAAATACATTAACAATGTCGCAGTCGGGCGTCTGAGCGACACCACATAAAGGGCTTATAAAGGCTAAATAAATAAATAACAAACAATGCCGCAGTCGGGCGTCTAAGCGACACCACATAAAGGGCTTATATAAGAATAATCACAGTGAATATCCAGGAGGTAGAACCATCCCAGGGATACTCAATAAATTCAAATAATGCAAATGGTTAGTCCATAATAATAAAAAACATAATCCTCATATGTCACAGGTCATAAACAATATCTAGTCTAGCCGTTTCTCCATCCGAAGACCGTCACTAGATTCTAGTTCAGCCGTGTCTCCATCCGAATACCGTTACTATGATCCAGTTAGCCGTGTCTCCATCCGAATACCGTCACTAGACCCATCTCAGACTGAAGTCCTTACCCATGAACAAGGCTATCCAAAAACATATGTCCTCTGCAGAGGGTGTACTTTCTACCCACGAGTAATGGATTTATTTAGTCCATCGGGACTAATTCCGCCTACGGCCTTTTAATTGAAAACACGCCTGACCTGCACACACCAGCTTAACTTACCGGTGTCTGGAATCACCCACAACACCTGTCAAGCCAAACTCTAAGTGGGGAGGCTACAACCTCGACGTAGCATGGGATCAAATTTATATACGCGCGCTCTAAGGGGTGCCCCCCTCTCGGTCCCAACCGGAAACACCCATGCCCCCGGACCAGGTGGCATGCCTACCGGAGGCCTCCGGTATCTTCCACCATGGCCTCTCTGTACGGTGTGTTCTTTGGTAAGGGGTTGACAACTTACTGAACCGTACCCTACCTGCGGCAGGGACAAGTGGTAGTACAAAAACAAGAAGTGGAAGTTACTAAACAAGACTCGACCCACGACCGACTCAGGGGTCCAAGTATACTCCGAAAGATTAGCATAACCAATATATTTCCCTGACAGACAGAATCACCGCTCATCAAAACTCATCATGCCATACCGGACACACTCGTCCCGACGAGGAACTAGGGACAAGCTCGTGTCTACCCAAGACCACGACTCTCCCGGCTTCCTTCCGGTATGCATGAGAAGCTCACGAGTATGATCACTAACACCAGCATATCCATTACTAACAACAAAACATCTCCAATATGCACTCACGCGCGTGACTGACCGATACATAGAAATAGCGCATGCTCCAAGTCAAAGTGGTGTTGCAACCGTATCAAAACACCACACAAAAATATTATGCCAGAGTTCAGAGTGCTTGCCTTCAAGAGTATGCAAAGGGTGCACTTTTTGAAAGCTTTCTTCCTTCTCCATTTCCTATTTTTGAAAAATATTCAAATAACAAATATTTCAAATACAGTACAAAAAGTTGTCTCAAATATTTTTGAAATAAATCTTAAAATAAACTAGATAAAATTTGAGAGTGGTAGGAAAAAGAATCAACTCATTTGGAGTTTTATTTTAAAAGATATAGCCAGTCAAAGTTTGGTCAAATCTCTGTTTTTAATAAAACCAGAAAAAGGAAAACGCTTCGAGGGAAAATACGCTTTCGAAGCAGGGGACACGTACTCGGGATTTTGCGCTATCACTTAACCAGAGAGGGCGGGCGCGCGGGTCACTGACAGTGGGTCCAAGGGGCCCACTCGTCAGGTTTGACGGGTTCCTCTCCCTCCTCTCTCTCTGCCCGAACGGTGGCGGGTTTCCGGCGATCGCCGGCGCCGAACGGCAGCTCCCCACTGGGCCCCAAGGGCAGGGATGGATCCGCCAGACCGGGGCGGTCCTCCCGGTGGGCGCTAGGCAGGTGGGGGACGGAGAAAGTCACCGGCGGCGAGCTCCGCGGCGGACGGCGGTTCGGGAGCAAAGTGAGCTTCGGGCTATGGTGGTCCTAGGTCGAGGCTGAGGCGCTAGGCAGCTCCGCAAGGTTATGGGAGACTCTTGGTGGCGTTGGATGGGCGGGGAAGGGTCTGGCTGCGGCGTATTGCACTGGAGCTTGGCGGCGGCCGAACTGGCCGGAGGCGAGCAAGAAAGCTCTTCCCCGTCGATTGCTGGCTGCGGGAGTACTATGGAGGTGGCCTGGGGTTGCCTGAGTGCTCGGAGGGGCTCGGGGCCTCCTTTTATAGGCGCTCTAGGTCGATCCCGCAGCGGCCGAGGATAAGAACGCCGGCGACCGCGGTGCTGTAGCTGCAGGGCGACGTGGCGGCGACGAGCGCGTGCCGACGGGCTTCGGGATAAGCTCGAGCTGTTCACAGGGGCAGCTGGCGCGCTGGGGTTGTTTGGGCGGCGCCGTCCACGGCAGAGCCCGCTGCCGACGCCGGCGTGCCGCCAAGGGAGCCCTGACGGCGGCGCTATAGGGCGCCAGCGCGGCTTGGAGGTTTTCGCTGAGTAGGCGAGTGCATGGCGTGGCTCTGCAGGCGAGCTGGGGCCAGGGACGGGACGCGTCGAGGGCGGCAGTGCGGTGCGGCGGCTCGGTGCGCGCGTGCAAAACGTGCGCTCTGGACGCGCCCAGAGCACGCACGGGCCGTGTTCGACGAAATGTCGGGACGGCCTAGAGTGCGAGGGTGAGGCTGGCAATTAACAGGACTAGGATAGAGATAGCTAGGAGTTTAGTGGACAAGGTTGCTGGGTCAGTGGAACAAGATCATAGTGCAACTAGGAAACATGCCCAAAACTGACTGTGCACACCAAGTGTTCGACAGAATGCCAAGTGCACTTAAGCAACTCTTGGAGTGGCCAAAATCTCCAGATCAGGGTCTCTCTAATTGTAGGTGATGATGGCAAGATCATTTGGGCAAGACCAGAAACTTGCCAGTGCATGTTTTGCAAAACTTCAGTTTTGGACAGAAAGAAAAAGGTTTCATTGCATGCACTTAAAATCCTCCAATGGGTCCAATCTCCTGGACTTAAGGGTTTTGTAGGGAGGGCTACAAGCAGGAAAAAGCTCAATGGCTCTAGAGTAAAATAAAATAGAGTTGCAGTACAAATCACCAAACTGGACCAGAATGAAAAAGAGGTTGATTCACTCAAACTTTTCAAAGAACAACACTGGGTTTTGGTATAAAGTTGAATTATATGCATCTACTGACATCTCCAAACACTTGGAAGAATTTTTAAAGAAATATTTAAATAGGTTGTAGTGCAAAAATGCCTACTGGACCAGATTTGAAAAGTTGCTGAAGAGCTCAAAATCTCCAATAACCAAAAGATATCTTTGCATAAAAGTGATGTGGAAACATCACATAACATCCCCAAATTTTGGTGGAAATTTTCAAAGCATTTGTCAAGTGGTTGCAGTGCAAAACAGGCTTCAAATTTATTAAAAATCATTTTAAAGGAATAAAGCTTAGAGAAAAGCAAGTCTTGCAATTAAATCCACTGATAAAGAATTGTTTTATAGAGAGAGTATTCAAGTCCAATAATCCTTTTGGAAAGTTTTTCACTTGAGGTAAAAACCCATAATATGAAAGGGGTAAATCTAGCGAGATGGAAAAGTTTTATTTTCTGCCAAAATTTTAATTAACAAAACAAGGTCAAAATTTTGGGGTGTCACAACACTACCCCCCTTAAGAAAAATCTCGTCCTCGAGATTTGTTAAAAGCTATTTTGAACAAACATTGCTCTTATCAAAAGAAAACATTTTACTGTGCATTAAATTTGTGGTTACAGTGAGAGGGCAATAAGTGGTGTAAAACCGCAGTGTGGTACACTGGTGTAGCGTGGAAAAATCCAAGGTCGGGGGGAAACGAGATATTTCTACGAGGTTACAGTAATTCAGAATAAATTCTAAATTACTGAAATACGCTGGTCGCACCCGAGAGCACCGTGCTCTCTCTGGCTGACAGGTGGACCCAGGGCCCACTGTCGGCCTCTTCTTCCACCTCTGGCTCTCTCTTCTCTCTCGCGTGCTCTCCCGCGCTTCCTCCACCGGCGACGCCTAGCGCGTAGGGCATCTAGGCCGTACCGCGGTAGTGCGCGGCGTGCTAGCTGCCGGTGCAGCGTGCACTCACCTCGCGGGCCAGTGCACTGTCGGCACTGCTCGCGGACTCGGCTCCGAACACCGGCGATCGAGCGACGAGTGGCGCTGGTGGACCTCGCCCACCGTACACCGATCTCGAGCTATAAAATGATCGCGGTGCTCCTCTCTTCTTCCTCACACCTGGCCTCGCTTCTACTTCTCCTTCCTTCTCCTCCATTGCTGTTAGCAGGAGCTCGAGACGAGGCTCTAATGGCGGAGGCGATGCCAGACTGGTACGTGGTCCTGGTGTGTGGAGGTTTGGTGGTGCTGCTAGGGTTATCCGTGCTCTTGTGCGCGATGATCCTGGATGATCGTCGTGATGCTGCCGCTCGAGTGTTAGCTCCTTGCGGTGGCGACGATCACGAGGATTAGGTGCGGCGTCGAGTGCTAACTGCTGTCGGTGTGCTGGGGCAACTCGTGCCCGAACGATTACTCACAAATCTCTCTTACTGAGACTGTGGTGTCCTCGGGTGTGGTCAGCTAGGCGCAAAATGCGTACGAGGATTTGTAATTGGCGCACGAGGTCGAGTGGTTGTAGTTGCGAGACTGCTGTTACGGTGCTGCGCGAATAAAAAAAATCTATGCCGTGAAGATATATACGCTGCAGCAACTCGGGGAAAGAAATCTCATTACCAAATTTATGGCGAGCGAAAATTAGTTAAAACAAAATCAACAGCTGTAAACCGCTCACATAATTGAAACCAAAAATAGGATCCATCGCACAAATTTTTGGATACCACGCGCAAGTTACAACACATAAATAAATACTGGAATAATAAATACAGCGGTGACGTTTACAAAGAAAACGGCAAAAAGACAGGGTCCTGAGAAAACGCCTCTGGTACTGGGGCACACTCCTCTTCTATCGGGGGAAGCGGGCTGACCAGTCGATGAATGTGCCTCTCCTGGTCAGGCCTTAGTGGTCTGCCAATAGCGATCCGAGGATTTAAATCAGCGAGGCTCTGGAGATAACGCATTACCCGCTGAGTCAAACGCTCCTGAGCGATGACGTACTGGGCAAGGTTAGCCAGTACTGGATCTCTCTCAATTCGTCCACCGGGAAAAGATGCAACTTCTCCGGGTGCTGCACGACTCGGAAAATAATAATATCCTCGTTCGCTGGCATAGGGTACCGCGAATCGAAGACGAGCGAGCGCCTCGTACGCAGCAGCTTCTATGGCCATATGCGGAGTCGGCATGGATTTCCCCACGAAGGAGACTTCCGTTGGGTCTTGGTTTGGCTATGCGGGAGGGATGTGCACCACTGCCCAATATTTCGAGGTGGATGGGGTGATCCTCGATTTGAGCAACTCGTACTGGGGTGGATGGGTGGCACTCATGGTACTGCAGGTAAAGTCCCACAATAATTTAACAAAACTACCCGGGGTTGCGTCTGGGGTCCTCAGATAAATACTGGGGGTCGGCATGGCAAAGAAATGGCTGTAAGTGCTGCGCACAAGGTGAGGGGTACTCGGCAAGGTCACGAGGTGGCCTTTATATAGGATTGGGGCTGGGTTATCTACCGGGGTGAAGGGTAACTGGTTGTCGATCCTGTTCTTGGGTCAAAGCCACAGATATACACATCACATAAATGTGACGCATTACTGTGGGTGCCGTCGGGGTTGGTCTTGGTAGCTGCGCCTGAAATTTTTTTTTAAAATGCAACTGTACGCCAACGTACATATGCCTAGCTACTACTCCAAAAATAGGGACGCACAAGCAGACAGCACTAAAGGCGATACAAGGTCACACCATTACAAAGCGTAGGAAACTAAGGCTCGATACAACTCGAGCGACTTAGTCTACTTCGTTAATGTCTAAGTGGGCGGGCCTTGTGGACGCCGAGGTTTCTCCACGGTTTTCACCGTCAGGATTTGCTGGTCGAGGTTGAGGGGCTGCAGGGTCGGGGAAGTGGTGATGACCATCGCGGGGGTTGCTGGCCACAATCCCGTTGGAACGGGTTCCCAAAAGGCGACGAAGCGCTTCTGGGGACACCAAAGCACTCTGGTTGATGGCTGGGGCAGACCTCAAGGGATCGATCGGGTGTCCGAACAGCACGACTGGGTTGTCGGCGTCGGGCTCCACTTCTCCTCGCGCCGGGGCTCGGCGAACCAGTTCTCCACGAGCTGCGATCAGATCAAGGGTGACCTGATCGAACAGTTGCTCTAGTGCGCTTACATAGCGCACCAGATGCAATAGTGCAGGATCTGTCTCGTGATCTCCGTTGGCAACCTGGGGCGGCCTACCATACCCATCACGACAGGGGTAGTAGTAGAACGAGCGACAGTTAACTCTGGGCGACAAGTGCCGGAGTTGAACTATAGCTTCTCGGGCTGCCAGTTGGATGGCTTGTGGCTCAAAGGAAGTTGTCCTTCCAGTGAACCTGTAGGGGCGTTCTGGCGACAGACCCCTACCGTAGATGTGCACAGTGGCCCAGTACTGACGGCTCTCACCGTACATAGGTCCTTGGTACACAACGTACTCAGGGGGCTCTTCTAATGCATAGGCACGGCGGGTGAGGTTTGCGAGCACGGTCACAAAACCTCCAAGGTTGGTTGCTGTGGTCTCATTGTGAACAATGGGGCCAGGCATCGTGGCTTGATTTGGTAAAGGGGCTGTGCTGTGTTGGGTTGAGGCTAGCGTGCCCTTTTTATAGGAAAAGGGGACGGAGTCTTCCTTCGCACGCTTGCGAATGAGACGGGTTGGGTGTCGGTCACTGGCGCGTGATCGACGGGCTAGGCTGATAGGTTGGGCACCGTCCGCCGAAAGGCGTCGGGTCACTGTGGGGCTATCTTACGCGAGAAGCTTGGCCTGGATTGGGTTAAGGTCTGGTGGTTTGGTTAACCTAGGTTTATTGACCTGGCTAAGATAGGATTAGCCAATGGTCAGCCTGACTCTGATACCAAGTCTGTCACGACCGGATTTTCGGGACATTAATTTCCCAGAAAACGGCCTTTGTGCTCACCAGCCCCAGGATTACTGTTAGCTGATGAGGCACCAACTTGATACAACAATTCCAAGCAAGTATAAAATATGTAGTACAAGACCATTGTGGCCTATGAGTACAACACTTGGTTTCTAGTGGTTGATGGCGGAAGCGGTTTGTGGTACATCTGCGTCTATGGGACTCCATTTCCCACAAGAACAGCTGGCCAGGATAACTCCTATCTTCGCGAGGCTGCTATCACCTTTACAAGGGTTCCGGGGCTGACGTCGTAACCCTCTGTCCATGCAAGAAATCTGGCCAAGACAATAGCCAGGGACAAGCCAGTGAGTACGTTTGAATGTACTCGCAAACATTTAGAACACGGGTATAATATAATAAGAGGCAATCATGCTCTGAAATATTTATGATCATAACGTCTGTCACGAATTAAACGAAACTTTGTGATGCACGCATGCAGGAAAATATGAACATGCAATACGGGAGTAGAAATAGAATGTGCTGGTTGAGTGTCTGAAATGACTCCTCGAAAGGTTGCAAATACATTAACAATGCCGCAGTCGGGCGTCTGAGCGACACCACATAAAGGGCTTATAAAGGATAAATAAATAAATAACAAACAATGCCGCAGTCGGGCGTCTGAGCGACACCACATAAAGGGCTTATAAAGGATAAATAAATAACAAACATGCCGCAGTCGGGCGTCTGAGCGACACCACATAAAGGGCTTATAAAGGCAAGTAAATAACAAACAATGCCGCAGTCGGGCGTCTGAGCGACACCACATAAAGGGCTTATATAAGAATAATCACAGTGAATATCCAGGAGGTAGAACCGTCCCAGGGATACTCAATAAATTCAAATAATGCAAATGGTTAGTCCATAATAATAAAAAACATAATCCTCATATGTCACAGGTCATAAACAATATCTAGTCTAGCCGTTTCTCCATCCGAAGACCGTCACTAGATTCTAGTTCAGCCGTATCTCCATCCGAATACCGTTAATATGATCCAGTTAGCCGTATCTCCATCCGAATACCGTCACTAGACCCAGCTCAGACTGAAGTCCTTACCCATGAACAAGGCTATCCAAAAACATATGTCCTCTGTAGAGGGTGTACTTTCTACCCACGAGTAACGGATTTATTTAGTCCATCGGGACTAATTCCGCCTACGGACTTTTAATTGAAAACACGCCTGACCTGCACACACCAGCTTAACTTACCAGTGTCTGGAATCATCCACAACACCTGTCAAGCCAAACTCTAAGTGGGGAGGCTACAACCTCGACGTAGCATGGGATCAAATTTATATACGCGCGCTCTAAGGGGTGCCCCCCTCTCGGTCCCAACCGGAAACACCCATGCCCCCGGACCAGGTGGCATGCCTACCGGAGGCCTCCGGTATCTTCCACCATGGCCTCTCTGTACGGTGTGTGCTTTGGTAAGGGGTTGACAACTTACTGAACCGTACCCTACCTGTGGCAAGGACAAGTGGTAGTACAAAAACAAGAAGTGGAAGTTACTAAACAAGACTCGACCCACGACCGACTCAGGGGTCCAAGTATACTCCGAAAGATTAGCATAACCAATATATTTCCATGACAGACAGAATCACCGCTCATCAAAACTCATCATGCCATACCGGACACACTCGTCCCGACGAGGAACTAGGGACAAGTTCGTGTCTACCCAAGACCACGACTCTCCCGACTTCCTTCCGGTATGCATGAGAAGCTCACGAATATGATCACTAACACCAGCATATCCATTACTAACAACAAAACATCTCCAATATGCACTCACGCGCGTGACTGACCGATACATAGAAATAGCGCATGCTCCAAGTCAAAGTGGTGTTGCAACCGTATCATAACACCACACAAAAATATTATGCCAGAGTTCAGAATGCTTGCCTTCAAGAGTATGCAAAGGGTGCACTTTTTGAAAGCATTCTTCCTTCTCCATTTCCTATTTTTGAAAAATATTCAAATAACAAATATTTCAAATACAGTACAAAAAGTTGTCTCAAATATTTTTGAAATAAATCTTAAAATAAACTAGATAAAATTTGAGAGTGGTAGGAAAAAGAATCAACTCATTTGGAGTTTTATTTTAAAAGATATAGCCAGTCAAAGTTTGGTCAAATCTCTGTTTTTAATAAAACCAGAAAAAGGAAAACGCTTCGAGGGAAAATACGCTTTCGAAGCAGGGGACACGTACTCGGGATTTTGCGCTATCACTTAACCAGAGAGGGCGGGCGCGCGGGTCACTGACAGTGGGTCCAAGGGGCCCACTGGTCAGGTTTGACTGGTCTTCCTCTCCCTCCTCTCTCTCTGCCCGAACGGTGGCGGGTTTCCGGCGATCGCCGGCGCCGAACGGCAGCTCCCCACGGGGCCCCGAGGGCAGGGATGGATCCGCCAGACCGGGGCGGTCCTCCCGGTGGGCGCTAGGCAGGTGGGGGACGGAGAAAGTCACCGGCGGCGAGCTCCGCGGCGGACGGCGGTTCGGGAGCAAAGTGAGCTTCGGGCTATGGTGGTCCTAGGTCGAGGCTGAGGCGCTAGGCAGCTCCGCAAGGTTAAGGGGAGACTCTTGGTGGCGTTGGATGGGCGGGGAAGGGTCTGGCTGCGGCGTATTGCACCGGAGCTTGGCGGCGGCCGAACTGGCCGGAGGCGAGCAAGAAAGCTCTTCCCCGTCGATTGCTGGCTGCGGGAGTACTATGGAGGTGGCCTGGGGTTGCCTGAGTGCTCGGAGGGGCTCGGGGCCTCCTTTTATAGGTGCTCTAGGTCGATCCCGTGGCGGCCGAGGATAAGAACGCCGGCGACCGCGGTGCTGTAGCTGCAGGGCGACGTGGCGGCGACGAGCGCGTGCCGACGGGCTTCGGGATAAGCTCGAGCTGTTCACAGGGGCAGCTGGCGCGCTGGGGTGGTTTGGGCGGCGCCGTCCACGGCAGAGCCCGCTGCCGACGCCGGCGTGCCGCCAAGGGAGCCCTGACGGCGGCGCTGTAGGGCGCCAGCGCGGCTTGGAGGTTTTCGGTGAGTGGGCGAGTGCATGGCGTGGCTCTGCAGACGAGCTGGGGCCAGGGACGGGACGCGTCGAGGGCGGCAGTGCGGCGCGGCGGCTCGGTGCGCGCGCGTGCAAAACGAGCGCTCTGGGCGCGCCCAGAGCACGCACGGGCCGTGTTCGACGAAATGTCGGGGCGGCCTAGAGTGCGAGGGTGAGGCTGGCAATTAACAGGACTAGGATAGAGATAGCTAGGAGTTTAGTGGACAAGGTTGCTGGGTCAGTGGAACAAGATCATAGTGCAACTAGGAAACATGCCCAAAACTGACTGTGCACACCAAGTGTTCGACAGAATGCCAAGTGCACTTAGGCAACTCTTGGAGTGGCCAAAATCTCCAGATCAGGGTCTCTCTAGTTGTAGGTGATGATGGCAAGATCATTTGGGCAAAACCAGAAACTTGCCAGTGCAAGTTTTGCAAAACTTCAGTTTTGGACAGAAAGAAAAAGGTTTCATTGCATGCACTTAAAATCCTCCAATGGGTCCAATCTCCTGGACTTAAGGGTTTTGTAGGGAGGGCTACAAGCTGGAAAAAGCTCAAGGGCTCTAGAGTAAAATAAAATAGAGTTGCAGTGCAAATCACCAAACTGGACCAGAATGAAAAAGAGGTTGATTCACTCAAACTTTTCAAAGAACAACACTGGGTTTTGGTATAAAGTTGAATTATATGCATCTACTGACATCTCCAAACACTTGGAAGATTTTTTAAAGAAATATTTAAATAGGTTGTAGTGCAAAAATGCCTACTGGACCAGATTTGAAAAGTTGCTGAAGAGCTCAAAATCTCCAATAACCAAAAGATATCTTTGCATAAAAGTGATGTGGAAACATCACATAACATCCCCAAATTTTGGTGGAAATTTTAAAAGCATTTGTCAAGTGGTTGCAGTGCAAAACAGGCTTCAAATTTATTAAAAATCATTTTAAAGGAATAAAGCTTAGAGAAAAGCAAGTTTTGCAATTAAATCCACTGATAAAGAATTGTTTTATAGAGAGAGTATTCAAGTCCAATAATCCTTTTGGAAAGTTTTTCACTTGAGGTAAAAACCCATAATATCAAAAGGGTAAATCTAGCCAGATGGAAAAGTTTTATTTTCTGGCAAAATTTTAATTAACAAAACAAGGTCAAAATTTTGGGGTGTCACATATATTGTCAATGACATGAGTACAACATGGACTACTATCTAGTTGACGGTATCTATCCTCCGTGGGCTACCTTTGTCAACACCATCTCTATCCTTCGTGGGCTACTATCTAGTTGACGCTGGCTCCTCCTTCACGTGCGCCGGCGACAGTGGTGCTGGACCCATCTGACGGAGCGAGCGCTCCATCATGATCTCCATCTGACGGACGAATTCTCCGTCCGTTAGAGCCACCTCCGAGAGTAGACATGGCCACTGCTGTGATTGGTCCTCCTCGTCGCTGGATGTGGATGGCCCAGGTGAGCGAGGGCGGCGACGCCACGATCCGCCTAACGACAAACTTCCACCAGTGCCGCCTGTCGACGCGGAGAACCAGGACTTCGGCATCGCCACTGGGCTCGGACAGTGGAAGGGCTCGACGAGGGAGAGGAGGACGGCGCAGTGCTCAGGAGGACGTTGTGTATGCTAACCTGTGTTTGAGTTGTTTTTTTTTCTTTCTTTTTTTGAGAATCATAACCTGAGTTTGAGTTGATAACTTGATATAATGTACCACGTGTTCCTGTCCGTGTAAGACTTTGCCTTACCAATAGATTTTGATGACACTTCCCTGAAAAAAAAGGTATTTGATGACACGTCAAGTTCGAGTCGGTTCTCTGGTCATTGGATTTGTGCTATATATATACACCCATATAGACGTGATACGGTAAGACCCGGAGAATCAAGCTCATCAGAAAAACAAAGAGGGAAAAAAAAGGCACGATACGAAGTCTCCTCGATGGATCGATCCGATGAGATCATGTCGATGTCGGCGCTCGTGTCATCCCTCCGCGCTGCCGGCCGACACCACCTCTCCGCCGGCACCTTCGTCGTGAGGCCGGTGACGGGCTTCTACCTGTATAGGATCGAGCAGTTCAAGCAAATCCAGAAGATGCTTGGAAACGGCGCCAAGATCGAATCAGAAACGTTTCGAGTTGGTGGCCACGACTGGCGTGTCAGGTGCTACCCGAACGGCGAAGAGGGATACGAGGGCTTCATCGGCCTATACCTCGAGCACGCCAGCCTTGAGCGCACCGGTGACGCCACAGCGGATTTCCGCATGAGCATCCTTGACCACACTGGGAAGCCATCGTGGACCGAGGGTAATGCCCAATTGTTGGAAGAAATCGATGATGAGAGCGAAGGTGATGCTCAAACCTTCTCGATCGGCAAACGTACCAGGTGGGGCTGGAGTGATTTCATGAAAGTTGAAGACCTGGACGACAAGGAGCACCTCAAGGACGGATGTCTGATAATCGTCTGTGACGTCACCGTCCTTGACATGCACACCATCAAGTACCGTGACGGGATGGCATCTACGACTACAATGGTGCCACCATCCAAGCTGCACCGAGAACCCACGGAGGTCCCCTCAGAGTCCAAAGAGGGGTCTGACCCTTACATGGAGATAGAGGTTGGCAGGGGGACCATCCCGGCGAACAGGTCGATGCTCGCTGCCCGGTCTCCTGTCTTCAAGGAGGAATTGATGCCAACAAAGATACACGTCGAGGGAATTGATGCCGACGTGTTCAAGGCCCTGCTCCACTTCATCTACACGAACACGCTGCCGCAAGAGATGGAGCAGCAAGAGACGTTGGCCAAGATGGCGAAGCCGCTGCTCGTGGCGGCGGACAGGTACAAGCTGGAGAAGATGAAGCTGGTCTGTGAGGAGGTGTTGTGCGGGCAAATTAGTATGGAATCCGTGACCGCCACACTGGCGTTCGCGGAGCAGCATTGTTGCAGCGTGTTGAAGGAGGCTTGTGTTGAAAATATGAGCAATTTACCAAATGATTTTATTAACAGAAATATTAGATAAAGCATGACTAATATAACAATGATAAAACTAGTCATGCGATCAAATAATATCTGCATATATGAACTGTAGCCAAGTTTATCTAGAGTAGACAGTAGGACAAGTTTCATATATGTAGCAGAACCTAACATATGTAGAGCAAACAACAGAACAAGGAACTGTGGCAGAACCTCGAACAGAAAGGACAAGGACACATATGGGACAGCAGCAGCAGTTGCACTGGACTTGGGGTCGATGTCCTCGTCGGCCATGTCGTCAAGGAGGTTGTCGACGTCGGGGAAGAAATCGTCGTCGGGAAACTAGTCGTCGGAGTCCGTGATGAAGAAGTCAGTAGTCGCGCGGAGCGCTTCCCAAAAACCTTATCACCCTTCTCCCGTACAGGACTCAAAGAGGTGCGGTTTCGGAGGCCTACGGTGCACGCCGCAAGCCGGGATGGGGAAGATCGTAGCAGCAGCGCAGAGCTCAGGAACTTGTGGCGAGAAGAGGAAGAGGTTCTGGTGCACCTCACTGAGAGGAGCGACCTCCCTTTTATAGGCGCAAGAGAAGGAGGCGAGAGGGCAGCGACGATAGGCGAAATGAAGAGACAGCAGCCGAAAGGCTGCACCGTTCGCATTCGAACTCCACTTTCGCAAAAATCTTTTCAGCTTCCGTGTGACCTTTCGTATACCCGTAGTGCGTGGCAAAAATTTAGACATCGGCTCGGCTCATTCCCGCGGCGCGGCGCGTCACGTTGTGTTGCGGCGGGCGGCGGAGGAGGAGCGCGCGTGGATGTCCCTCTTGTTCTCATGCTCATACAAGTGGGGAAAGAACCTTCCTTATAAAGAGGTCCAACTCCCTCTAAACTAGCAATGTGGGACTAAACTTTAGTTCCACCTCTTGCCTTGCACGAATGGGCTGCGTGGGCCTTTAGGATTTATTAGGAATTTCTGAAACTGCTTATTGGGCTAGGCCCAAAATAGATAAAACTCCAGCAATCCCCCACCAGATCCCAGAGGCACGCAAAATTTGCCTTTGGTTCCAAAACACTGTTTTATATACCGGTACTGAAGTGGAGACTGTTAAGTTGAACTTCCACCTAGAACTCTATGCTACACTAGTAAGCAACTTGAACAGTGGACTGGGCCTTGAAATGCAAGTTTTCTGCGAATCTAGCTTTACATAAAGCCTTGACCGATACGTGGCTACCGTGGGTCTTCCCCGCGGGTGGAGCTTATGTGTCATACTCCGAGACCTTTCATGAGTTTATTAGAGAGAACCCTACTCTCATAGATTGCGACGTTTAACAATCAGACTCATATAGGTGCGTTCTTCAAAAGATGTTCTGCAGGACGACATCTTTGCTTCAATGAGCCACTTAGAACACATTAAGATATACATCAACTTGCCATGCAGATTAGGAGAGTATTGCATCTTCATGGAGTGGTATTGTTAATAGTAAGGATACTCTCCTCTCAGTTGATCAACAGCTTGTCTTCCACATATAATTCACGGGATCTCCGATCACAAAGAATAGGTTACCACTGTGAACAACTCATATTGTGGGTCTCATACCCATCTCCCTCGATGCATTATCTATCACATTGCATGATAGATCCTTTGTAAAAGGATCTGCCAGATTTTTAGACGTTTGGATATAATCCAATGCAATAACTCCGGGGTTTCTCATTTTCCTGACAGACTTTAACCTTCTCTGAACGTGTCTTGATGACTTCATGTTATCCTTTGAGCTGCTCACTTTCGTGATCACAGTTTGATTGTCGCAGCTCATAAGGATACCCGGTACAGGTTTCTCAACAACCGGCAAGTCATTCAAGAGTCGGCAAAGCCAGTCTGCTTCGACCATAGCTGTATCTAGTGCTGTGAGTTCTGCTTTCATTGTTGACCTCGTTAAGATGGTCTGCTTGCAATACTTCCAAGAAACAGCGCCACCTCCATGAGTGAATACATAACCGCTCGTGGCCTTTATCTCATCAGTATCTGAGATCCAGTTTGAGTCACTATACCCTTCAAGCACCTTTGGGTGCCCGGTGTATTGAATTCCATAATTCGCAGTGCCTTTCAAATAACGCAAAACTCTCTTTAGAGCTTTCCAATGCACATCTCCTGGTTTTGAGACAAACCGACTCAGTTTGCTAACAGCAAAAGAGATGTCAGGTCTTGTAGCACTGGCTAAGTACATAAGCGAGCCAATAATCTGAGAATACTTCAATTGGTCTCTAGCAATTCTTCGATTCTTTCGAAGCAACACACTAGCATCATATGGTGTTGGAGAGGGCTTGCAGTCACTGTAGCCAAAGCGACTCAAATCTTTTCCACATAGTGAGATTGAAGCAATGTGATCCCACCATCATCGTCTCTCAACAACTTGATGTTCAGAATGACATCAGCCACTCCTAAATCTTTCATCTCAAAATAGTGAGATAGAAAATCCTTGACCTCCTTAATAACATTCAGATTTGTTTCGAAAATCAGTATGTCGTCAACATACAAGCGAAGGATAACTCCCTCGCCCCCACCATGGCAATAGTACACACATTTGTCAGCTTCGTTTACAACAAAGCTTGCAGCTGTTAAAGTTCTTTCAAACTTCTCATGCCACTGTTTGGGTGCTTGCTTGAGTCCATACAAAGACTTCAGCAACTTGCACACTTTTCTTTCCTGACCATCTAGTACAAACCCATCTGGTTGTTCCATATAAATTTCCTCGTCCAACTCTCCATTTAGGAAAACAGTCTTAACATCTATTTGATGAACGAGAAGACCATGCGAGGCAGCTAGTGAAAGTAGAACTCGAATAGTGGTCAGTCGAGCCACAGGTGAGTAAGTATCAAAGAAGTCTTCACCTTTCTTTTGGGTATAACCCTTAGCCATGAGCCGAGCCTTGTACTTTTCAATAGTACCATCAGGCCTAAGCTTCTTCTTGAATACCCATTTGCATCCTATAGGTTTGTACCCATAAGGACGATCAGTTATCTCCCAAGTTTCATTCGCCAAGATGGAATCCATCTCGCTACGAACCGCTTCCTTCCAGTAGTCAGCATCTTCATATGCATAGGCATCTGAAATAGAACTGGGAGTATCATCTATGAGATACACAAGAAAATCATCACCAAAGGACTTTGCAGTCCTCTTGTCTCTTGCTCCTAATAGGAACTTCATTGTTCTCCTCCACAGGACTTTCAAAGTGTTCCATCGAAATGGTAGGTTCGGTAATTGTAACTGGTTCCTGATTCGATGAGCTAGGCATCTCCTGATTAGATGAGGTAGCCATATCCTTCATGGGAAAGATATCTTCAAAGAAAGTCGCATCATTCGACTCCATGATCGTACCGACATGCATGTTAGGTACCTCAGATTTAACAACCAAGAATCTATAGCCAATGCTATGAAAAGCATATCCCAGGAAAACACAATCCACAGTCTTTGGTCCAAGCTTTCGCTTCTTTGGAATTGGAACATTGACTTTCGCCAAACAACCCCATGTTCGTAGATAAGAGAGTTTTAACCTTTTCTTCTCCCATTCCTCGAATGGAGTTATCTCTTTGTTTTTTGTGGGAACTCGGTTTAGGACATGACATGCCGTCAATATCGCCTCCCCCCACCATGTCTTGGAGAGACCCGATGTGTCTAACATGGCGTTAACCAAATCACTTAGAGTACGGTTCTTTCTTTCGGCCACCCCATTTGACTGAGGTGAATAGGGAGGCGTCCTCTCATGGATTATACCATGTTCCGCACAAAAAGCATCAAATTCATTGGAAAAACACTCTCCACCACGGTCGGACCTAAGCCTCTTGATTTTTCGATCAAGTTGGTTTTCCACTTCAACTTTATAGATCTTGAAAAAGTTCAAAGCCTCATCCTTAGATTTCAGAAGATACACACGGCAGTATCTAGTGGAGTCATCAATTAACGTCATGAAATATTTCTTTCCACCTTTTGTCAAAACACCATTCATTTCACATAGATCTGAATGTATGAGCTCTAGTGGTGCAAGATTTCTCGTTTCCGCAGTCGTGTGAGACTTACGAGGTTGCTTAGCTTGCACACACACTTGACACTTAGATCCCTTGACAGTGGTGAAACTAGGGATTAAGTTCAACTTCGTTAGTCGCGACATGCAACCAAAGTTAACATGACAAAGACGTGAATGCCACACATTTGATTCACTATTGTTGCAAATATGATTAACAACTTTATTGCAAACGTCTGATAAGGATAAACGAAACAGGCCTCCTGACTCATAACCTTTACCAACAAAGGTTCCATACTTGGATATTACAAATTTATTCGACTCAAAGACAAGCTTGTAGCCATCTCTACACAGAAGAGATCCGCTAACAAGATTTTTATTGACGGAGGGGACATAATGCACGCTCTTCAGCCGCACGATCTTCCCCGAAGTAAACTTCAGATCGACCGTGCCAACACCACGAACAGAAGCACTTGAACCGTTGCCCATCAGCACGGTTCAAGTCCCTACGGTCTGATAAGACGAAAATATGGAAATATCACCGCATACATGCACATTAGCACCCGTGTCAATCAACCAATCAGGAGAATGACATACTGAAAGAATAGTGGGAAATATACCATACCCAGCATCCTTCATGTCAGTGTCTCCAATGACAACATTAGCGGTCTTGCCGCCTTTCCCAGGATGACGCTTGTCATAGCGATTAGGGCAACTAGGAGCCCAATGATCAGGATCTCCACACACATGACAAGCACCTTTCTTCTAGTCATTCTTCTTCTTGAAGTTCATGTGTTGCACAACCTTATTCTTCCCATCAAACTTTGCTTTACCATCAAACTTGCCCTTGTTCTTGAACTTGTGGGGCTGAAAGTTCTTCTTCTGTACCAGATTGGCACTAGATCCTCCCTCAATACCTCGAGCACGTGTGTCCTTTGCTCTCGCCTTTTCTTCCACATCAAAAGTACCAATGAGATCCGGGACGGAAAACTCCTGTCTCTTATGCTTCAGTAAGGTAGAAAAGTTCCTCCATGAAGGAGGAAGCTTAGTGATAATACCTCCGGCAACAAACTTGTCTGGAAGCATACAATTGAAGTTCTCAAGTTCTCTAGCAAATGACTGTATCTCATGAGCTTGCTCAACCACGGAGCGCTCTTCAGTCATCCTGTAATCATAGAATTGCTCCATGATGTACAGCTCAGTGCCAGCATCCGAGACCCCAAACTTGGCCTCGAGTGCGTCCCACATATCTTTTCCATTATCAATTGACGCATAAGCATCAACTATGTTCTCACCAAGAACACTCAAGAGAGCAGCCTTAAACAGAGTATCCATTTTCTGAAAAGCTTGTGCCTGTTGAGCATCAAGCTCTCCTTTAGGTTTGCCAAGAGTGGCGTGATAGCAACTCATGGTTTGAAACCATAAGACTGCTCTCACGCGCCACCTTTTATAGTGGATACCCTCAAATATAGGAGGTTTCATGGAAGCAGCAAAACCACTCGGGGTAAATTGCCTATAATAAGGTTTTTGGATTGTTGGAAATATGAGCAATTTACCAAATGATTTTATTAACAGAAATATTAGATAAAGCATGACTAATATAACAGTGATAAAACTAGTCATGCGATCTGACAGAGAGAAGGTAAATAACATCTGCATATATGAACTGTAGCCAAGTTTATCTAGAGTAGACAGTAGGACAAGTTTCATATATGTAGCAGAACCTAACATATGTAGAGCAAACAACAGAACAAGGAACTGTGGCAGAACCTCGAACAGAAAGGAGAAGGACACATACGGGACAGCAGCAGCAGTTGCACTGGACTTGGGGTCGATGTCCTCGTCGGCCATGTCGTCGAGGAGGTTGTCGACGTCGGGGAAGAAGTCATCGGAGTCCGTGATGAAGAAGTCAGTAGTCGCGCGGAGCGCTCCCCAAAAACCTTATCACCCTTCTCCCGTACAGGACTCAAATCCCGACCTACCTGCGGTGCACGCCGCAAGCCGGGATGGGGAAGATCGTAGCAGCAGCGCAGAGCTCAGGAACTTGTGGCGAGAGGAGGAAGAGGTTCTGGTGCACCTCACGAAACGAAGAGACGGAGATGAAGCGAACAGCCAGAAGCCGAAAGGCTGCAGCTTCCGTGTGACCTTTCGTATACCCGTAGTGCGTGGCTTGGCTCGGCTCATTCCCACAACCCCGCGCCGGGCGGCGGAGGAGGAGCGCGCGTGGATGTCCCTCTTGTTCTCATGCTCATACAAGTGGGGAAAGAACCTCCCTTATAAAGAGGTCCAACTCCCTCTAAACTAGCAATGTGGGACTAAACTTTAGTTCCACCTCTTGCGTTGCACGAATGGGCTGCGTGGCCTCTAGGATTTATTAGGAATTTCTGAAACTGCTTATTGGGCTAGGCCCAAAATAGATAAAACTCCAGCAGCTTGCACACAGTTCCTCGCTGACTTCTCATTCTAATCCAACCTAGGAGCGAGCAACATGTTTGATAGTGCAACTTGTCATGAAGCAGTAGATCTCCTTCCCTTACTCTTATATATAGTCTTAGTTTAAGTCGCAATGTGTGAAAACATATGTTTTACGTGAACCTGGTTTGCTTGTTTGCTCGTGTGGTTGTTCCACCATTGCCTTTCACTACTGTTGACAATTGCCGCTTAAAAAACATGTTTATCCGGTGCCATTGTTGATATTGCATGTTTGGAGGTGGTAGCTGCTCTAGCTGATGATCTTCTGATTAGGCATGTTCTTGTTTCGTCTGACAGTTTGACCGTGCTCGAAGAAGAGATTTTGAAGCCTGCCAGTTCATTACATTTGAATTTTGATAGACATGTGTGGTTAGTCGTACGATGCAACTCTGTGACAATTAATTTAAACCTCCTATAGTTGAATAAAGTGTGACGATGTTTCCTAGAAAAACCTGCTTTGTTATCCCCCTTAACAAGAACCAATAAACTACTACTATTTAATTCATGATTTTGCTATATCACGGGCGGCGCCTGGATATTTTTCAGTTCAGTCACACCTTTTTTTTCCCATTATTTTATGCGTGTTTGTTTTCTATGCACGTGCGCATGTCAAAGGAATTGTCCTTTGTGCGTGTACTCGGGCTTGTACTCGCATGTTGCTTGTCCATGTGCGTCGAGTTTGTTTATGTATGTGTGCGTTATGCGCGCATTATTAATATGAGATGCAATTCATTTTTGACGTGTTTGTGTGCGTTCGTTCCTTCGAGGCATGCAAATTATACCAGGGCATAGAGATTGCAGTATTATATGACTATTCTTGTACATTGAGAAAAGTGCAATTTTCATGCAAATTGTATGCAGGTTTATATCATTTATTTAAAGTTTTGGTTTATCTTCTTCCTTCTTTATGGGTAATACACTGTCAGTAATTCATTCTTCTGCAGAAAACTTTATTTTTTAGTTTTTTAGTTTTTCAGTCGCCTATTCAAGGAAGGTGACGGCCCTATGAAGAAACAAATAAAAATATCGAGTGTACCCCTTCATAGCTCCTCTCGCGACTCCCAGACAACTAGGGTTTCTTCCCTTCTTGTCGGCGCCATCGCCGATCCGCCTCGTTTCTGGTGGTCTTAGGGTTGTGAAAGCGCGATGGACCTTGGCCCTTGCCGACGGGAGGGTTCCTACTCTGTTTTTAGGTGCTTTTAGGTTGATTATGATTTGTGTCATGCTCGGAAAGGCGAGGTGGTTGTGACTCCCTGAAAATGAAATAAGGTCCTTCCTCGTTGAGCCTTCGTCCTCGAGGTGTGTCTATCGTCGCCGGAGGGTGTGTGGTGGTGTGCCTCCGGTGGATATCGTGAGATTCGATCTGTGTTGGTCTTTGGTGGATCTTTGTGGATCCAATCTTCGTTCGCGTCTCTACAGGTTGGATCCTTTCGATCTCTACGTCTATTCATCGGAAGAGGTTGTGTTTCTGGTGCATTGGTCCTATGTAGCCTTAGCACGATGACTTCTTGTCCGTCTACTACAACAAGTTTCGGCTGGCTCTAGGGCAGTGCGATGATGGCGGCGCGCCTTTGGTTCGCTTCAGTACTTGTAGTTGCCCTTGGATACTCTACGGACTCTGATGTGCAATCGTGATTATTTCTATTGTTTCTTGTACTACCATGGCAGATGATGAATAGATCGAAATTTTTCTCGCAAAAATAGAAGAAACGTATAAAATTTCAGGCGCATGGGATATAGTCACCCCCTTTGATCAGAAACCTGAACAAATTAATATTATGTTGGATAATCTCTCGAACCGAACAAATTGTTTGGTTGCAAGATTACATCTGATCTGATTATTTTCCTTGTTGGACATACTCCATCCATTCTATAATGTAGTGCGCACTCGCTTTTTGAGATTTGAGTTTGAGCATTAACTAGACCAATAGTACATAAATCAAGTTACTAATAAATTATATCATTGAAAACTTTTTTCGAATACGAATGCAATGGTATCATTTTTATGACACATAACTCGCATTTTATTGGTTAAATTTATGGTTAAAGTTAAATTTTGAAAAGCGTGTGCACACGGGAAGAGAGAGTGCCTTAGTTTTGTCAAAATAAAAAGGAAATCTTGCCTTAGTCTAATGCGAGTACTTTGTGGGAAGCCTAATGCGAGTTGCTAGTCTAGCGATGGGAATATCGTGCAATCCAGCCGTACGTGAGCGAAATCCAATGGCTGACAAGCTCAAAACGATGTGGAAGGCCGTAAGTGGCTGAGTAATGTTGTAATTTGTGTCGCACGTCAAGTTCTGAGTCAGTTCTCTAATCATTGGATCTGTGCTATATATACACACACACCCATATCGACGTGATATTGTAAGTTCATCAGAGAAACAAAGAGGGGAAAAAAGGGACGATACAAATCTTCACCACGATGGATCGATCCGATGAGATAATGTCAATGTCAGCGCTCGTGTCATCCCTCCGCGCTGCCGGCCGACACCATCTCTCCGCCGGCACCTTCGTGGTGACACCGGTGACGGGCTCCTACCTGTTCAGGATCGAGCAGTTCAAGCGAATTCAGAAGATGCTCGGCAACGGCACCATGATCGAGTCAGGCACGTTCCGAGTCGGTGGCCATGACTGGCGTATCAGGTGCTATCCGAACGGCGAGAAGGGACATGAGGGCTTCATCGCCCTTTACCTCGTGCACGCCAGCCATGACCGCACCGGCGACGCTACGGCGGATTTCTTCATGAGCATCCTTGACCGCATCGGGAAACCATCGTGGAGCGACGGTGAGGCCCAAATACCGGAAGAAATCGATGATGAGACCGAAGGCGATGCTCAGAACTTCTCGATACGCGGCGACAGGTGGGGCTGGAGAGAATTCATGAAGGTTGAAGACCTGGACGATGAGGAGCACCTCAAGGACGGATGTCTAACCATCGTCTGAGACGTCACCGTCCTTGACATGCGCACCACTGAGTACCGTGACGGGATGGCATCCACGAGTACCGCGGTGCCGCCGTCCGAGCTGCACCGAGAACCCACGGAGGTCTTCTCGAAGTCAAAAGAGACGGCTAACCTGGAGATAGAGGTCGGCGGGGTGTCCTTCCTGGCGAATAGGTCGGTGCTTGCCCTTGCTGCCCGGTCTCCAGTCTTAGGAGGAATTGATGCCAGGGCCGGGGGCAGGGGGGGCGACCGCCCCGGGCCCCCAAATCTAGGGGGCCCTCCCAGGGGTGATGTACATATAAAGGTTACGTAGCCCATAGGTCATATATTCACGTATAGAGAAAAAAAAAAGTAGCCAAAGTCCAGGAAGGAAGGAACGGCAGGTTACAACATATGCACGTAAATCATGTGAATCAGTTTACGATCGGGAGGGAAAAAATCATCTTACGCACGTAAATCACGTCACCCCGTTCTCTTTATATTCCTTATTATTACTATTACCATGAGACATTCACGCAAAACAAGGATCGTGGGCCGTGAGTTCATCCCTACTTTCCTGTTCCCACGTTCCAAACTCCAGATCCCAAATCACAGAGGGCTGGCCGGTCTAAGGCGCTGTAGATAGCGACGATGCAACACGAACATGGCCTAGCCCCTAAAAATTGACGCTGCTGAGTGTGAGCAGACTACGTCGCCTCGAGCGCCTGCGAGGGTCCAGTGGCTGCTGATGATCTAATCAATATGAGGTATATCATATTACTATGCCCTACAATTTCAAGTAAAAATTCGTGCTATGAGGAAGAAATAGTTTGATAAAAGTAGTTGCCCAAGAAGAAATTATAGAAGCCGAGAAGGACTTTCATATTAAATATTTGTTTCGTTTGGTTCATATGAATCACTTCTTGAAGAAAGGATTTATAAAACTCACGGTGTTTAAAGATTTATTCTGTTTCCTGTGCATGTGATTTTTTTTTTTTTTGAGACGGATGTGCCTATGATTGTTGCATTAGCTAAAATAAGCTTTTCAATGTTGAAATTATTGTAGAACCATTTGGCATAAACAATGACCCAATAAAGCTTAAATGGTTAGGCAACATTATGCATGGAGAAGAAGGATGAGATTGACATCGACACAATCATAATTGACTTTGCATGAAAGAATGTTAAAAGAAATTTAAAGATAATATGTGTAAGTTATTATATGAATATAGATTTTGGATGTAGTTAAGTATTTATTGGTAACAATTTCTATACACTTAAATTAATTATTATTATTATGATGATGTTTATCTTAAGGGGCCCCGAATGTTGCTTGCGCCCCGGGCCCCCAAAATCTCAGGACCGGCGCTGATTGATGCCAACAAAGATACGGGTCGAGGGAATTGACGCCGACGTGTTCAGGGCCCTGCTCCACTTCATCCACACCGACACGCTGCCGCAAGAGACGCTGGCGACGATGGCCAAACCGCTGCTCGTGGCGGCAGATAGGTACAAGCTGGAGAAGATGAAGCAGGTCTGCGAGGAGGCGTTGTGCGGGCAAATTAGTATGGAATCCGTGACCGCCACACTGGCGTTTGCGGAGCAGCATTGTTGCAGCATGCTGAAGGAGGCTTGCACGCAGTTTCTCGCTGATTTCTCGTTCTAATCCAATCTAGGAGCGACCAGCCTGTTTGATGGTGCAACTTGTCATGAAGCACTACATCTCCTTCCCTTACTCTTATATAGTCTCAGTTTAAGTCGCAATGTTTGAGAACATATGTTCTGCGTGAACCTGGTTTGCTTAGTTGCTCGTCTGCTTGTTCCACCAATGCCTTTTACTACTGTGACAATTGCCGCTTAAAAAATATATTTATCTGGTGTTAATTTGCATGTTGAGATACAAAAAATAAAACAATAATTCTGTGATAATTACCCTTCGGAAATATTTATTATCTAGTAAGTAGAAGCACGCTGCCACATGTTCTCGTGGTGGCCAGAGGCAGAAAGCAGGTCGTCCATGGCAACGACTAGACGAGCTCATCAATGGCAAGCACTAGAAGTGCCGCTGCCGTATAGCTTGGGTAGATCTCCAAGTGAGGTTTTGTGGGTTAAATTTGGTATGAGCACCATCTTCATATATTTTTTTGAAAACTTTCGGTCTATTCATCACCTGTCACGACAATATAAAAAAAGATCTGTCTAGGACACATCTAGATGTGACATAAACTATGTCACATCTAACACTAGTAGAAAACAGGGCATAGGTCACAGGGCAGTTTTCACATTAGCCCCGGTTCAGTCACGAACCGGGACCCATGGGGGCATTCATCCCGGTTCGTGAACCCAGGGGGCCGGCCGGGGCCTCGTGGGCATTGGTCCCGGTTCGTATGGAACCATTTGTCCCGGTTCGAGCCACGAACCGGGACTAATGGTCCTCGCTCCTGGCCCACAACCATTTGTCCCGGTTCTTGGCATGAACCGGGACAGAAGGCCCGGATTTAGTACCGGTTCATACTACGAACCGGGACCAATGAGGTGCCTATATATACCCCTCGCCCGCGAGCAGAGCACTCCAGTGCTCTGTTTTTTCTCTGGCCGGCGAGGGGAGGGCTTTGTGGTGCTCTAGCTCACCTCCTATGCACATGACGTGTTCGATGAAATGCCCGAGCCACACTAGTTAAGCTTTGTCCTCTCGAAGATCGACCTCAAAGCTCCATTTTCCTCGAGATTTGTCTAGATTTAGCGGCACGTCACGTCCCATTCCCGTCTTCACCGCCGTCGACCGCCCGCGCCGATCTCGTCGCCGGCAACACCGTGGTGAGCCTCTTGTTCTTATCTTCTTTTTGAAAGAAAAAATTCTTACTTTAGATAGATACTTGTCTAATTTTCTTACTATTTTATTCCTTCTTATTACATAGTGCGATGGTTTTGGTATCCGCCCCCGTCGGCCCTCGTCCTGTCTATGATTCGGATGTGGTATATATTATTTTTTTATAACTATTTGATTCATTTATTGTTTATGACAAATATACCGACCAGCGTGACATAGATTTTATTTATCTAGGAGGTGGTTGAACCGGAAATTCTAACCGACCCTATTGTCGAGAGGTTAAATTTAGTTGAAAAACAAAACAATTACTTGAAGGAAAAAATAAAAAAATTGAGGAGGAGAAGATGATATTGGAGTTGCATGTTGCGGATGTCGTCGATGATCACAAGATCAAGATGGATGCAATGCGCTTGAAGATTAGAAAGATTAGAAAATATGCCATTCATACCGAGGCTTGGTATCATTATGCCGTTGGATCAATTGTTACCTTGGTTGCGATTATGATCGCATTTGTTTTCGCATTGAAATGTTTTACATAGTTTCAATGTATGGTTTAATTAATTAGATGCTATGGAGAGCTATATATATGTTGTTAGATGAGAACTATGTATGTACTTTGGTTCTAATGTGATGATGAACTTCTATTAATTTGGTCACTTAATTATCTATTCATGATGTTCTGTAATGGTTTTTGACACACTTAATTATATATAATGCACGCAGATGAACCGGCAATGGATGTACGGTGACAGACACACCTCCGAGTACATTAAGGGCGTGCATGATTTTCTCGAAGTGGCTGAGGCAAACAAGCAGAATGGTTTTATGTGTTGTCCATGCCCTACATGTGAGAATACGAAATCTTACTCTGACCGGAAAATCCTTCATGCCCACCTGCTTTACAAGGGTTTCATGCCACACTATAATGTTTGGACGAGGCATGGAGAAATGGGGGTTATGATGGAAGACGGCGAAGAAGAAGAGGACGATGACAACTATGTGCCCCCTGAATACGGTGATGCTGCAACGGGGGAAGCTGCTGAAGATCAAGAGGAACCAGACGATGTGCCCAATGATGCTGCAAGGGGGGAAGCTGCTGAAGATGAAGAGGAACCAGTGCCCGATGATGATGATCTCCGCCAGGGTCATTGTCGATGCAAGGACGCAATGCGAAAGTCAAAAGGAGAAGTTGAAGTTCGATCGCATGTTAGAGGATCACAAAAAAGGGTTGTACCCCAATTGCGAAGATGGCAACACAAAGCTCGGTACCGTACTGGAATTGCTGCAGTGGAAGGCAGAGAATGCTGTGCCTGACAAAGGATTTGAGAAGCTATTGAAAATATTGAAGAAGAAGCTTCCAAAGGATAACGAATTGCCCGACAGTACATACGCAGCAAAGAAGGTCGTATGCCCTCTAGGATTGGAGGTGCAGAAGATACATGCATGCCCTAATGACTGCATCCTCTACCGCGGTGCGTACAAGGATCTGAACGCATGCCCGGTATGCGGTGCATTGCGGTATAAGATCAGACGAGATGACCCTGGTGATGTTGACGGCGAGCCCCCCAGGAAGAGGGTTCCTGCGAAGGTGATGTGGTATGCTCCTATAATACCACGGTTGAAACGTCTGTTCAGAAACGAAGAGCATGCCAAGTTGATGCGATGGCACAGTAAGGACCGTAAGAAAGACGGGAAGTTGAGAGCACCCGCTGACGGGTCGCAGTGGAGAAAAATCGAGAGAAAGTACTGGGCTGAGTTTGCAGCTGACCCAAGGAACGTATGGTTTGGTTTAAGCGCGGATGGCATTAATCCTTTCGGGGAGCAGAGCAGCAATCACAGCACCTGGCCCGTGACTCTATGTATGTATAACCTTCCTCCTTGGATGTGCATGAAGCGGAAGTTCATTATGATGCCAGTTCTCATCCAAGGCCCTAAGCAACCCGGCAACGACATTGATGTGTAACTAAGGCCATTAGTTGAAGAACTTTTACAGCTGTGGACTGGAAACGGTGTACGTACGTGGGATGAGCACAAACAGGAGGAATAACCTGCACGCGTTGCTGTTTGTAACCATCAACAATTGGCCCGCTCTCAGTAACCTTTCAGGACAGACAAACAAGGGATACCACGCATGCACGCACTGTTTAGATGACACTGAAAGTATATACCTGGACAAAAGCAGGAAGAATGTGTACCTGGGCCATCGTCGATTTCTTCCGACCAACCATCAATGTCGAAAGAAAGGCAAGCATTTCAAAGGCGAGGCAGATCACCGGAAGAAGCCCGCCATGCGTACCGGTGATCACGTACTTGCTATGGTCAATGATTTACACGTAATCTTTGAAAAGGGTCCCGACGGACTAGCTGTTCCGAATGACGTTGAGGGACACGCACCCATGTGGAAGAAGAAATCTATATTTTGGGACCTACCCTACTGGAAAGAGCTAGAGGTCCGCTCTTCAATCGACGTGATGCACGTGACGAAGAACCTTTGCGTGAACCTGCTAGGCTTCTTGGGCGTGTATGGGAAGACAAAAGATACACCTGAGGCACGGGAGGACCTGCAACGTTTGCACGAAAAAGACGGCATGCCTCCGAAGCAGTATGAAGGTCCTGCCAGCTACGCTCTTACGAAAGAAGAGAAAGAAATCTTCTTTGAATGCCTGCTCAGTATGAAGGTCCCGACTGGCTTCTCGTCGAATATAAAGGGAATAATAAATATGCCAGAGAAAAAGTTCCAGAACCTAAAGTCTCATGACTGCCACGTGATTATGACGCAACTGCTTCCGGTTGCATTGAGGGGGCTTCTACCGGAAAACGTCCGATTAGCCATTGTGAAGCTATGTGCATTCCTCAATGCAATCTCTCAGAAGGTGATCGATCCAGAAATCATACCAAGGCTAAGGAGTGATGTGGCGCAATGTATTGTCAGTTTCGAGCTGGTGTTCCCACCATCCTTCTTCAATATCATGACGCACGTCCTAGTTCATCTAGTCGACGAGATTGTCATTCTGGGGCCCGTATTTCTACACAATATGTTCCCCTTTGAGAGGTTCATGGGAGTCCTAAAGAAATATGTCCGTAACAGCGCTAGGCCAGAAGGAAGCATCTCCATGGGCCATCAAACAGAGGATGTCATTGGGTTTTCTGTTGACTTCATTCCTGGCCTTGAGAAGATAGGTCTCCCTAAATCGCGGTATGAGGGGAGACTGACTGGAAAAGGCACGCTTGGAGGGGGAACTCAATAATATGCAGGGACGGATATTCTTGGTCTGAAGCACACTACACAGAGTTACAGAACTCTACCTTGGTGACCCCGTATGTCGATGAACACAAGAACAGTCTGCGCTCCAAACACCCGGAGCAGTGTGACGACTGGATTACATGTGAGACTTACGAGGTTGCTTAGCTTGCACACACACTTGACACTTAGATCCCTTGACAGTGGTGAAACTAGGGATTAAGTTCAACTTCGTTAGTCGCGACATGCAACCAAAGTTAACATGACAAAGACGTGAATGCCACACATTTGATTCACTATTGTTGCAAATATGATTAACAACTTTATTGCAAACGTCTGATAAGGATAAACGAAACAGGCCTCCTGACTCATAACCTTTACCAACAAAGGTTCCATACTTGGATATTACAAATTTATTCGACTCAAAGACAAGCTTGTAGCCATCTCTACACAGAAGAGATCCGCTAACAAGATTTTTATTGACGGAGGGGACATAATGCACGCTCTTCAGCCGCACGATCTTCCCCGAAGTAAACTTCAGATCGACCGTGCCAACACCACGAACAGAAGCACTTGAACCGTTGCCCATCAGCACGGTTCAAGTCCCTACGGTCTGATAAGACGAAAATATGGAAATATCACCGCATACATGCACATTAGCACCCGTGTCAATCAACCAATCAGGAGAATGACATACTGAAAGAATAGTGGGAAATATACCATACCCAGCATCCTTCATGTCAGTGTCTCCAATGACAACATTAGCGGTCTTGCCGCCTTTCCCAGGATGACGCTTGTCATAGCGATTAGGGCAACTAGGAGCCCAATGATCAGGATCTCCACACACATGACAAGCACCTTTCTTCTAGTCATTCTTCTTCTTGAAGTTCATGTGTTGCACAACCTTATTCTTCCCATCAAACTTTGCTTTACCATCAAACTTGCCCTTGTTCTTGAACTTGTGGGGCTGAAAGTTCTTCTTCTGTACCAGATTGGCACTAGATCCTCCCTCAATACCTCGAGCACGTGTGTCCTTTGCTCTCGCCTTTTCTTCCACATCAAAAGTACCAATGAGATCCGGGACGGAAAACTCCTGTCTCTTATGCTTCAGTAAGGTAGAAAAGTTCCTCCATGAAGGAGGAAGCTTAGTGATAATACCTCCGGCAACAAACTTGTCTGGAAGCATACAATTGAAGTTCTCAAGTTCTCTAGCAAATGACTGTATCTCATGAGCTTGCTCAACCACGGAGCGCTCTTCAGTCATCCTGTAATCATAGAATTGCTCCATGATGTACAGCTCAGTGCCAGCATCCGAGACCCCAAACTTGGCCTCGAGTGCGTCCCACATATCTTTTCCATTATCAATTGACGCATAAGCATCAACTATGTTCTCACCAAGAACACTCAAGAGAGCAGCCTTAAACAGAGTATCCATTTTCTGAAAAGCTTGTGCCTGTTGAGCATCAAGCTCTCCTTTAGGTTTGCCAAGAGTGGCGTGATAGCAACTCATGGTTTGAAACCATAAGACTGCTCTCACGCGCCACCTTTTATAGTGGATACCCTCAAATATAGGAGGTTTCATGGAAGCAGCAAAACCACTCGGGGTAAATTGCCTATAATAAGGTTTTTGGATTGTTGGAAATATGAGCAATTTACCAAATGATTTTATTAACAGAAATATTAGATAAAGCATGACTAATATAACAGTGATAAAACTAGTCATGCGATCTGACAGAGAGAAGGTAAATAACATCTGCATATATGAACTGTAGCCAAGTTTATCTAGAGTAGACAGTAGGACAAGTTTCATATATGTAGCAGAACCTAACATATGTAGAGCAAACAACAGAACAAGGAACTGTGGCAGAACCTCGAACAGAAAGGAGAAGGACACATACGGGACAGCAGCAGCAGTTGCACTGGACTTGGGGTCGATGTCCTCGTCGGCCATGTCGTCGAGGAGGTTGTCGACGTCGGGGAAGAAGTCATCGGAGTCCGTGATGAAGAAGTCAGTAGTCGCGCGGAGCGCTCCCCAAAAACCTTATCACCCTTCTCCCGTACAGGACTCAAATCCCGACCTACCTGCGGTGCACGCCGCAAGCCGGGATGGGGAAGATCGTAGCAGCAGCGCAGAGCTCAGGAACTTGTGGCGAGAGGAGGAAGAGGTTCTGGTGCACCTCACGAAACGAAGAGACGGAGATGAAGCGAACAGCCAGAAGCCGAAAGGCTGCAGCTTCCGTGTGACCTTTCGTATACCCGTAGTGCGTGGCTTGGCTCGGCTCATTCCCACAACCCCGCGCCGGGCGGCGGAGGAGGAGCGCGCGTGGATGTCCCTCTTGTTCTCATGCTCATACAAGTGGGGAAAGAACCTCCCTTATAAAGAGGTCCAACTCCCTCTAAACTAGCAATGTGGGACTAAACTTTAGTTCCACCTCTTGCGTTGCACGAATGGGCTGCGTGGCCTCTAGGATTTATTAGGAATTTCTGAAACTGCTTATTGGGCTAGGCCCAAAATAGATAAAACTCCAGCAGCTTGCACACAGTTCCTCGCTGACTTCTCATTCTAATCCAACCTAGGAGCGAGCAACATGTTTGATAGTGCAACTTGTCATGAAGCAGTAGATCTCCTTCCCTTACTCTTATATATAGTCTTAGTTTAAGTCGCAATGTGTGAAAACATATGTTTTACGTGAACCTGGTTTGCTTGTTTGCTCGTGTGGTTGTTCCACCATTGCCTTTCACTACTGTTGACAATTGCCGCTTAAAAAACATGTTTATCCGGTGCCATTGTTGATATTGCATGTTTGGAGGTGGTAGCTGCTCTAGCTGATGATCTTCTGATTAGGCATGTTCTTGTTTCGTCTGACAGTTTGACCGTGCTCGAAGAAGAGATTTTGAAGCCTGCCAGTTCATTACATTTGAATTTTGATAGACATGTGTGGTTAGTCGTACGATGCAACTCTGTGACAATTAATTTAAACCTCCTATAGTTGAATAAAGTGTGACGATGTTTCCTAGAAAAACCTGCTTTGTTATCCCCCTTAACAAGAACCAATAAACTACTACTATTTAATTCATGATTTTGCTATATCACGGGCGGCGCCTGGATATTTTTCAGTTCAGTCACACCTTTTTTTTCCCATTATTTTATGCGTGTTTGTTTTCTATGCACGTGCGCATGTCAAAGGAATTGTCCTTTGTGCGTGTACTCGGGCTTGTACTCGCATGTTGCTTGTCCATGTGCGTCGAGTTTGTTTATGTATGTGTGCGTTATGCGCGCATTATTAATATGAGATGCAATTCATTTTTGACGTGTTTGTGTGCGTTCGTTCCTTCGAGGCATGCAAATTATACCAGGGCATAGAGATTGCAGTATTATATGACTATTCTTGTACATTGAGAAAAGTGCAATTTTCATGCAAATTGTATGCAGGTTTATATCATTTATTTAAAGTTTTGGTTTATCTTCTTCCTTCTTTATGGGTAATACACTGTCAGTAATTCATTCTTCTGCAGAAAACTTTATTTTTTAGTTTTTTAGTTTTTCAGTCGCCTATTCAAGGAAGGTGACGGCCCTATGAAGAAACAAATAAAAATATCGAGTGTACCCCTTCATAGCTCCTCTCGCGACTCCCAGACAACTAGGGTTTCTTCCCTTCTTGTCGGCGCCATCGCCGATCCGCCTCGTTTCTGGTGGTCTTAGGGTTGTGAAAGCGCGATGGACCTTGGCCCTTGCCGACGGGAGGGTTCCTACTCTGTTTTTAGGTGCTTTTAGGTTGATTATGATTTGTGTCATGCTCGGAAAGGCGAGGTGGTTGTGACTCCCTGAAAATGAAATAAGGTCCTTCCTCGTTGAGCCTTCGTCCTCGAGGTGTGTCTATCGTCGCCGGAGGGTGTGTGGTGGTGTGCCTCCGGTGGATATCGTGAGATTCGATCTGTGTTGGTCTTTGGTGGATCTTTGTGGATCCAATCTTCGTTCGCGTCTCTACAGGTTGGATCCTTTCGATCTCTACGTCTATTCATCGGAAGAGGTTGTGTTTCTGGTGCATTGGTCCTATGTAGCCTTAGCACGATGACTTCTTGTCCGTCTACTACAACAAGTTTCGGCTGGCTCTAGGGCAGTGCGATGATGGCGGCGCGCCTTTGGTTCGCTTCAGTACTTGTAGTTGCCCTTGGATACTCTACGGACTCTGATGTGCAATCGTGATTATTTCTATTGTTTCTTGTACTACCATGGCAGATGATGAATAGATCGAAATTTTTCTCGCAAAAATAGAAGAAACGTATAAAATTTCAGGCGCATGGGATATAGTCACCCCCTTTGATCAGAAACCTGAACAAATTAATATTATGTTGGATAATCTCTCGAACCGAACAAATTGTTTGGTTGCAAGATTACATCTGATCTGATTATTTTCCTTGTTGGACATACTCCATCCATTCTATAATGTAGTGCGCACTCGCTTTTTGAGATTTGAGTTTGAGCATTAACTAGACCAATAGTACATAAATCAAGTTACTAATAAATTATATCATTGAAAACTTTTTTCGAATACGAATGCAATGGTATCATTTTTATGACACATAACTCGCATTTTATTGGTTAAATTTATGGTTAAAGTTAAATTTTGAAAAGCGTGTGCACACGGGAAGAGAGAGTGCCTTAGTTTTGTCAAAATAAAAAGGAAATCTTGCCTTAGTCTAATGCGAGTACTTTGTGGGAAGCCTAATGCGAGTTGCTAGTCTAGCGATGGGAATATCGTGCAATCCAGCCGTACGTGAGCGAAATCCAATGGCTGACAAGCTCAAAACGATGTGGAAGGCCGTAAGTGGCTGAGTAATGTTGTAATTTGTGTCGCACGTCAAGTTCTGAGTCAGTTCTCTAATCATTGGATCTGTGCTATATATACACACACACCCATATCGACGTGATATTGTAAGTTCATCAGAGAAACAAAGAGGGGAAAAAAGGGACGATACAAATCTTCACCACGATGGATCGATCCGATGAGATAATGTCAATGTCAGCGCTCGTGTCATCCCTCCGCGCTGCCGGCCGACACCATCTCTCCGCCGGCACCTTCGTGGTGACACCGGTGACGGGCTCCTACCTGTTCAGGATCGAGCAGTTCAAGCGAATTCAGAAGATGCTCGGCAACGGCACCATGATCGAGTCAGGCACGTTCCGAGTCGGTGGCCATGACTGGCGTATCAGGTGCTATCCGAACGGCGAGAAGGGACATGAGGGCTTCATCGCCCTTTACCTCGTGCACGCCAGCCATGACCGCACCGGCGACGCTACGGCGGATTTCTTCATGAGCATCCTTGACCGCATCGGGAAACCATCGTGGAGCGACGGTGAGGCCCAAATACCGGAAGAAATCGATGATGAGACCGAAGGCGATGCTCAGAACTTCTCGATACGCGGCGACAGGTGGGGCTGGAGAGAATTCATGAAGGTTGAAGACCTGGACGATGAGGAGCACCTCAAGGACGGATGTCTAACCATCGTCTGAGACGTCACCGTCCTTGACATGCGCACCACTGAGTACCGTGACGGGATGGCATCCACGAGTACCGCGGTGCCGCCGTCCGAGCTGCACCGAGAACCCACGGAGGTCTTCTCGAAGTCAAAAGAGACGGCTAACCTGGAGATAGAGGTCGGCGGGGTGTCCTTCCTGGCGAATAGGTCGGTGCTTGCCCTTGCTGCCCGGTCTCCAGTCTTAGGAGGAATTGATGCCAGGGCCGGGGGCAGGGGGGGCGACCGCCCCGGGCCCCCAAATCTAGGGGGCCCTCCCAGGGGTGATGTACATATAAAGGTTACGTAGCCCATAGGTCATATATTCACGTATAGAGAAAAAAAAAAGTAGCCAAAGTCCAGGAAGGAAGGAACGGCAGGTTACAACATATGCACGTAAATCATGTGAATCAGTTTACGATCGGGAGGGAAAAAATCATCTTACGCACGTAAATCACGTCACCCCGTTCTCTTTATATTCCTTATTATTACTATTACCATGAGACATTCACGCAAAACAAGGATCGTGGGCCGTGAGTTCATCCCTACTTTCCTGTTCCCACGTTCCAAACTCCAGATCCCAAATCACAGAGGGCTGGCCGGTCTAAGGCGCTGTAGATAGCGACGATGCAACACGAACATGGCCTAGCCCCTAAAAATTGACGCTGCTGAGTGTGAGCAGACTACGTCGCCTCGAGCGCCTGCGAGGGTCCAGTGGCTGCTGATGATCTAATCAATATGAGGTATATCATATTACTATGCCCTACAATTTCAAGTAAAAATTCGTGCTATGAGGAAGAAATAGTTTGATAAAAGTAGTTGCCCAAGAAGAAATTATAGAAGCCGAGAAGGACTTTCATATTAAATATTTGTTTCGTTTGGTTCATATGAATCACTTCTTGAAGAAAGGATTTATAAAACTCACGGTGTTTAAAGATTTATTCTGTTTCCTGTGCATGTGATTTTTTTTTTTTTTGAGACGGATGTGCCTATGATTGTTGCATTAGCTAAAATAAGCTTTTCAATGTTGAAATTATTGTAGAACCATTTGGCATAAACAATGACCCAATAAAGCTTAAATGGTTAGGCAACATTATGCATGGAGAAGAAGGATGAGATTGACATCGACACAATCATAATTGACTTTGCATGAAAGAATGTTAAAAGAAATTTAAAGATAATATGTGTAAGTTATTATATGAATATAGATTTTGGATGTAGTTAAGTATTTATTGGTAACAATTTCTATACACTTAAATTAATTATTATTATTATGATGATGTTTATCTTAAGGGGCCCCGAATGTTGCTTGCGCCCCGGGCCCCCAAAATCTCAGGACCGGCGCTGATTGATGCCAACAAAGATACGGGTCGAGGGAATTGACGCCGACGTGTTCAGGGCCCTGCTCCACTTCATCCACACCGACACGCTGCCGCAAGAGACGCTGGCGACGATGGCCAAACCGCTGCTCGTGGCGGCAGATAGGTACAAGCTGGAGAAGATGAAGCAGGTCTGCGAGGAGGCGTTGTGCGGGCAAATTAGTATGGAATCCGTGACCGCCACACTGGCGTTTGCGGAGCAGCATTGTTGCAGCATGCTGAAGGAGGCTTGCACGCAGTTTCTCGCTGATTTCTCGTTCTAATCCAATCTAGGAGCGACCAGCCTGTTTGATGGTGCAACTTGTCATGAAGCACTACATCTCCTTCCCTTACTCTTATATAGTCTCAGTTTAAGTCGCAATGTTTGAGAACATATGTTCTGCGTGAACCTGGTTTGCTTAGTTGCTCGTCTGCTTGTTCCACCAATGCCTTTTACTACTGTGACAATTGCCGCTTAAAAAATATATTTATCTGGTGTTAATTTGCATGTTGAGATACAAAAAATAAAACAATAATTCTGTGATAATTACCCTTCGGAAATATTTATTATCTAGTAAGTAGAAGCACGCTGCCACATGTTCTCGTGGTGGCCAGAGGCAGAAAGCAGGTCGTCCATGGCAACGACTAGACGAGCTCATCAATGGCAAGCACTAGAAGTGCCGCTGCCGTATAGCTTGGGTAGATCTCCAAGTGAGGTTTTGTGGGTTAAATTTGGTATGAGCACCATCTTCATATATTTTTTTGAAAACTTTCGGTCTATTCATCACCTGTCACGACAATATAAAAAAAGATCTGTCTAGGACACATCTAGATGTGACATAAACTATGTCACATCTAACACTAGTAGAAAACAGGGCATAGGTCACAGGGCAGTTTTCACATTAGCCCCGGTTCAGTCACGAACCGGGACCCATGGGGGCATTCATCCCGGTTCGTGAACCCAGGGGGCCGGCCGGGGCCTCGTGGGCATTGGTCCCGGTTCGTATGGAACCATTTGTCCCGGTTCGAGCCACGAACCGGGACTAATGGTCCTCGCTCCTGGCCCACAACCATTTGTCCCGGTTCTTGGCATGAACCGGGACAGAAGGCCCGGATTTAGTACCGGTTCATACTACGAACCGGGACCAATGAGGTGCCTATATATACCCCTCGCCCGCGAGCAGAGCACTCCAGTGCTCTGTTTTTTCTCTGGCCGGCGAGGGGAGGGCTTTGTGGTGCTCTAGCTCACCTCCTATGCACATGACGTGTTCGATGAAATGCCCGAGCCACACTAGTTAAGCTTTGTCCTCTCGAAGATCGACCTCAAAGCTCCATTTTCCTCGAGATTTGTCTAGATTTAGCGGCACGTCACGTCCCATTCCCGTCTTCACCGCCGTCGACCGCCCGCGCCGATCTCGTCGCCGGCAACACCGTGGTGAGCCTCTTGTTCTTATCTTCTTTTTGAAAGAAAAAATTCTTACTTTAGATAGATACTTGTCTAATTTTCTTACTATTTTATTCCTTCTTATTACATAGTGCGATGGTTTTGGTATCCGCCCCCGTCGGCCCTCGTCCTGTCTATGATTCGGATGTGGTATATATTATTTTTTTATAACTATTTGATTCATTTATTGTTTATGACAAATATACCGACCAGCGTGACATAGATTTTATTTATCTAGGAGGTGGTTGAACCGGAAATTCTAACCGACCCTATTGTCGAGAGGTTAAATTTAGTTGAAAAACAAAACAATTACTTGAAGGAAAAAATAAAAAAATTGAGGAGGAGAAGATGATATTGGAGTTGCATGTTGCGGATGTCGTCGATGATCACAAGATCAAGATGGATGCAATGCGCTTGAAGATTAGAAAGATTAGAAAATATGCCATTCATACCGAGGCTTGGTATCATTATGCCGTTGGATCAATTGTTACCTTGGTTGCGATTATGATCGCATTTGTTTTCGCATTGAAATGTTTTACATAGTTTCAATGTATGGTTTAATTAATTAGATGCTATGGAGAGCTATATATATGTTGTTAGATGAGAACTATGTATGTACTTTGGTTCTAATGTGATGATGAACTTCTATTAATTTGGTCACTTAATTATCTATTCATGATGTTCTGTAATGGTTTTTGACACACTTAATTATATATAATGCACGCAGATGAACCGGCAATGGATGTACGGTGACAGACACACCTCCGAGTACATTAAGGGCGTGCATGATTTTCTCGAAGTGGCTGAGGCAAACAAGCAGAATGGTTTTATGTGTTGTCCATGCCCTACATGTGAGAATACGAAATCTTACTCTGACCGGAAAATCCTTCATGCCCACCTGCTTTACAAGGGTTTCATGCCACACTATAATGTTTGGACGAGGCATGGAGAAATGGGGGTTATGATGGAAGACGGCGAAGAAGAAGAGGACGATGACAACTATGTGCCCCCTGAATACGGTGATGCTGCAACGGGGGAAGCTGCTGAAGATCAAGAGGAACCAGACGATGTGCCCAATGATGCTGCAAGGGGGGAAGCTGCTGAAGATGAAGAGGAACCAGTGCCCGATGATGATGATCTCCGCCAGGGTCATTGTCGATGCAAGGACGCAATGCGAAAGTCAAAAGGAGAAGTTGAAGTTCGATCGCATGTTAGAGGATCACAAAAAAGGGTTGTACCCCAATTGCGAAGATGGCAACACAAAGCTCGGTACCGTACTGGAATTGCTGCAGTGGAAGGCAGAGAATGCTGTGCCTGACAAAGGATTTGAGAAGCTATTGAAAATATTGAAGAAGAAGCTTCCAAAGGATAACGAATTGCCCGACAGTACATACGCAGCAAAGAAGGTCGTATGCCCTCTAGGATTGGAGGTGCAGAAGATACATGCATGCCCTAATGACTGCATCCTCTACCGCGGTGCGTACAAGGATCTGAACGCATGCCCGGTATGCGGTGCATTGCGGTATAAGATCAGACGAGATGACCCTGGTGATGTTGACGGCGAGCCCCCCAGGAAGAGGGTTCCTGCGAAGGTGATGTGGTATGCTCCTATAATACCACGGTTGAAACGTCTGTTCAGAAACGAAGAGCATGCCAAGTTGATGCGATGGCACAGTAAGGACCGTAAGAAAGACGGGAAGTTGAGAGCACCCGCTGACGGGTCGCAGTGGAGAAAAATCGAGAGAAAGTACTGGGCTGAGTTTGCAGCTGACCCAAGGAACGTATGGTTTGGTTTAAGCGCGGATGGCATTAATCCTTTCGGGGAGCAGAGCAGCAATCACAGCACCTGGCCCGTGACTCTATGTATGTATAACCTTCCTCCTTGGATGTGCATGAAGCGGAAGTTCATTATGATGCCAGTTCTCATCCAAGGCCCTAAGCAACCCGGCAACGACATTGATGTGTAACTAAGGCCATTAGTTGAAGAACTTTTACAGCTGTGGACTGGAAACGGTGTACGTACGTGGGATGAGCACAAACAGGAGGAATAACCTGCACGCGTTGCTGTTTGTAACCATCAACAATTGGCCCGCTCTCAGTAACCTTTCAGGACAGACAAACAAGGGATACCACGCATGCACGCACTGTTTAGATGACACTGAAAGTATATACCTGGACAAAAGCAGGAAGAATGTGTACCTGGGCCATCGTCGATTTCTTCCGACCAACCATCAATGTCGAAAGAAAGGCAAGCATTTCAAAGGCGAGGCAGATCACCGGAAGAAGCCCGCCATGCGTACCGGTGATCACGTACTTGCTATGGTCAATGATTTACACGTAATCTTTGAAAAGGGTCCCGACGGACTAGCTGTTCCGAATGACGTTGAGGGACACGCACCCATGTGGAAGAAGAAATCTATATTTTGGGACCTACCCTACTGGAAAGAGCTAGAGGTCCGCTCTTCAATCGACGTGATGCACGTGACGAAGAACCTTTGCGTGAACCTGCTAGGCTTCTTGGGCGTGTATGGGAAGACAAAAGATACACCTGAGGCACGGGAGGACCTGCAACGTTTGCACGAAAAAGACGGCATGCCTCCGAAGCAGTATGAAGGTCCTGCCAGCTACGCTCTTACGAAAGAAGAGAAAGAAATCTTCTTTGAATGCCTGCTCAGTATGAAGGTCCCGACTGGCTTCTCGTCGAATATAAAGGGAATAATAAATATGCCAGAGAAAAAGTTCCAGAACCTAAAGTCTCATGACTGCCACGTGATTATGACGCAACTGCTTCCGGTTGCATTGAGGGGGCTTCTACCGGAAAACGTCCGATTAGCCATTGTGAAGCTATGTGCATTCCTCAATGCAATCTCTCAGAAGGTGATCGATCCAGAAATCATACCAAGGCTAAGGAGTGATGTGGCGCAATGTATTGTCAGTTTCGAGCTGGTGTTCCCACCATCCTTCTTCAATATCATGACGCACGTCCTAGTTCATCTAGTCGACGAGATTGTCATTCTGGGGCCCGTATTTCTACACAATATGTTCCCCTTTGAGAGGTTCATGGGAGTCCTAAAGAAATATGTCCGTAACAGCGCTAGGCCAGAAGGAAGCATCTCCATGGGCCATCAAACAGAGGATGTCATTGGGTTTTCTGTTGACTTCATTCCTGGCCTTGAGAAGATAGGTCTCCCTAAATCGCGGTATGAGGGGAGACTGACTGGAAAAGGCACGCTTGGAGGGGGAACTCAATAATATGCAGGGACGGATATTCTTGGTCTGAAGCACACTACACAGAGTTACAGAACTCTACCTTGGTGACCCCGTATGTCGATGAACACAAGAACAGTCTGCGCTCCAAACACCCGGAGCAGTGTGACGACTGGATTACATGTGAACACATCAGGACTTTCAGCAGTTGGTTGGAAACACGTCTCAGAGGTGACACCACTGTTTGTGATGAGTTGTACTCGTTGTCCAGGGGACCATCTTCGACTGTATTGACTTACAAAGGATACAAGATAAATGGGAATACATTTTACACGATCGCCCAAGATCAAAAGAGCACCAACCAAAACAGCGGTGTCCGCTTTGATACAGCAACCGAGAGGGGAAAGGACACATATTATGGTTACATAATGGACATATGGGAACTGGACTACGGACATGATTTTAAGGTCCCTTTGTTTAAGTGCAAATGGGTCAATCTGTCAGGATGCGGGGTACAGGTAGACCCACAGTACGGAATGACAACAGTGGATCTGAACAATCTTGGGTACACTGACGAACCGTTCGTCCTAGCCAATGATGTGGCACAGGTTATCTATGTGAAGGACATGTCTACCAGACCGAGGAAAAGAAAATATAAGGAAGCGAATACATCATACGATGAGCCAAAGCGGCACATAGTTCTTTCAGGAAAAAGGGACATTGTGGGAGTGGAGGGCAAGACAGACATGTCTGAAGATTATGAAAAGTTTCATGAACTTCCTCCCTTCAAAGTCAAGGCTGACCCAAGCATCCTGATAAACGATGAAGATTATCCATGGTTACGGCGCAATAAGCAAATGACACAAGCGAAGAAAAAGTGAAGACTTTCTCCCGCAACTATTATGATGATAGCATGCCAACTTTTTAATAGACGAGTATGATACCATTGTCCGTTTTGTACAAGAAGTGCATCTAGTTTTTGCCGTAACCCTCTCAACTTTCTTGCACATGCTATGTGGATGAAATGATGATACCATGCCAACTTTCAACCTTTTCAGAGTTCATTTGAAATGCTTTATAAGCCCTGAGTGCCCAGAGGTTAGGCCCGTAAGCCTGCTTTAGAGAGGAGCTCGACAGCTCAGGCGCACCGCACCTTATAAACAGGTGCGGCTCTCTCTTAGCTAGCGAGGTGGGACTAAACTCACCACCACGCCGCTGTGCAAGGCCATTGGTCCCGGTTGGTGGCACAAACCGGGACCAATTCCACCCTTTGGTCCCTGTTGGTGCCACGAACCGGTACTAATGAGGCTGTGGCCCCACGAGCACCTTTAGTACCTGTTCGTGGCACGAACCGGTACTAGAGTTTCTTACTAGCTAAGCAGTTTTTTAGTCCCACCTCGCTAGCTGAGAGGCACTAGGAGCGGTTTATAAGCCCTGAGTGCAGAGACGATGATGAAGAGGTGCAATGCTCACGTTGCTTAGCTTCAAGCCTTGAGGAATAAGGTAGACTGCATCGAGCTATGTGCAGTGCAGTCTACACTATTCCGAAAGGCTTGAAGCAAATCAACGCGCATTGCGCCTCTTTTTTATTTTTAATCATTGAAAGCAAAAAGAATTTTCATAAAGAACTTTTTTTGATAGTTAATAGCAGAAAGAATTATCATAAAGTAAAATAAATAAGTAATTAGAAACAAAATAAAATAAAATAAATAAGTTTTTTGTTGTAAGTAGAAATAAAACAAAATAAATATAGTAAAAAAGAAAATAAAAAAACTAAATACAGCAAAAAGAATTTTCATAAAGAACTAGTGGCACTAATATAAAGTTTATATGTTTTCTAAAACTAATGGCACTAACAGACAGTTTATAATTTTGCTGACCTAAAAGCAAAAAGAATTAAAAAATAAAACAAAAAAACAAAAGAAAATAAATAATGCAAAAAAATTTAAAAAACTGCCACCTATTAGGCCACCACGGCCTGAATACGACTAGAAACCCAACCTGGGCCAGGATTCAGGCCCGCAGAAGGCCCAATAGGCCCAGAGACAGCACAGTGTGACATTAGGCCCGTAAGCCTGCATTTGAGAGGAGCTCGAGAGGGCAGCCGCAGTGGGGCTTATAAACCACTCCGAGCCCCTCTCAACTAGCGAGGTGGGACTAAACTTTTGGCCGCGGGCAGCACAAGGCCTTTGGTCCCGGTTGGTGGCACCAACCGGGACCAATGCCCCCCTTTAGTCCCGGTTGGTGCCACCAACCGGGACCAAAGGCCGCCGCTTCCCGCCCTTTGGGCTGCTGAAAAGAGGCCTTTGGTCCCGGTTGGTGGCACCAACCGGGACTAATGCCCACCTTTAGTCCCGGTTGGTGCCACGAACCGGGACTAAAGGTTTTGCTATATAAGTCCACACTTAGGAAATTTTCGACATACCTCGCAAGTTGCCCCCGACGCCGCCAGGCTGCCCGTGCTCGCCGTCGCCGCCCGCTCCTCATCGCCGTCGCCCCACGCCCTTGCCTCGACGGGTCGCCGCCCGGTGCTCGTCGCCGTCGCCTTGCCCCCACGCGCCGCCCCGCCTCGTGCTCCCCTGCTCGCGCGCGCCGCCTCGGCGCCCCGAGCCCCCCTGCCCGGCCCGCGCGTGCTCGCCGGCGCCGTCGCCACCCCCGCCCCGTCCCGGCCCCATGCGCCGGCGCCCTCGCCGCCCCCGCCCCCGCCGTCGCCATCGTCCTAGCCGCCCCCGCCGCGAGAGCCGCCGCCCCGGCTCTGTTTTTTTATTTTTATTAGTTTAATTTTTTTGTTCATATGTGATGTATATGTGTATGTGGCTATAATGTATATGTGAACAAAAAAAATTGTATGTATGTAGATGTTCAAAATGTATGAATATATATGTCAAAAATGTTTTTTTGTTCATAGAAATTTTTTTGTTCATATATAGAAAGTTTTTATATATGACAATGGATATATATTCGATATATATGAGAAATGATGATCCACATGGAAAAGTTTTATATATGCAAAAGTTACAATTTTAGAAAAGTTTTATATATCTAGCTAGGAAGGGAAGAAGAAGAAGAAAAAGAAGGATAGGAAAGAAGAAAATAAGAAGAGGAAAGAAAGAAGAAGAGGAGAGGAAGAAGAGGAGATATAAATAAGAAGAGGAAAAAAGAAGAAAAAGAAGAGGAGAAGAAGAAAGGAATAGAGGAGAAGAAGAAAAAATAGAAAATATTCATTCTATTTTTTCTTCTTCTCCTCTTTTTTCTTCTTCTTTTTTTTCTTTTTTTTTCTTCAATCCTCTCCTCTATTCCTTTCTTCTTCTCTCCTCTTTTTATTTCTTCTTCGTTTTCTTATGTTTTATCGGGTCTGTCGTTGTCGATATATACCCCTCCCGATAACTTCAACACGAGGGGGGGTCGATATACCCCCTCCCCGATAACATTATTTTCCCGTGTATATATGTCGTCGTTGTCGATATAACCCCCTCCTGATAACTTCAACACGTGGGGGGGGGTCGATATACCCCCTCCACGATAACATTATTTTCCCGTGTATGTATGTTGTCGTTGTCGATATTACCCCTCCCGATAACTTCAACACGAGGGGGGATAACTTCAACACGAGGGGGGGTCGATATACCCCCTCCTCGATAACATTATTTTCCCGTGTATGTATGTCGTCGTTGTCGATATAAAACCCCCTCCCGATAACTTCAACACGTGGGGGGGGGGTCGATATATACCCCCTCCCCGATAACATTATTTTCCCGTGTATGTATGTCATCGTTGTCGATATATAACTCCCTCCCAGATAACTTCGACATGATGGACGGTCGATATGTATACCCCCTCTCGACCGTGATAACTTATACCACGGGAGCACCCCCCGGCCCTCTCGCTCGACCAAAACTCTCGAGGACACCCAAACCCTAGAAAAAACGATGTCGGTCTCCTACCCCCTCCCGCCGCGCCCCTACCCTTGAAGCGTTGCCTAGGCCACCCCAAACCCGGAATAAGCTAGGTCTACGTTTGCACTAATATATCCACCTGCTGTCATGTTTGTGTAATAATTGCCATGTTGTAATATTTGCAGAAACAATGGAGCACGGACGAGATGAGCAAGCAGAAGATGTGTTGGGGGACATAATCTTAGCCGGAGGTGATATCTTGTCGTATCTTAACGACAATGATGGTCTGGAAGAACAGGGTGAAGAAGCAGGCTGCGGTGATCGAAGAGTGGAGGAGGAAAGACATGATTATGATGGCTCCGGTGACCCAATGCTGGTGCAAGAAGGAGCCCGTGGTGACGGCTCCGGTGACCGAACAGAGTCTGGCCAGGTAAATATATTAGTTAAGCCTGTGCTGACTAGCTAATTGATGCATTCATTGTTTTGGTATGTACACATATTAATTAACACTCGTCTTTCTTCTTTTTTCTAGCCCTCCGGATCGAGCACAACTGCGGTAAAGAGACGAGGCCCGAAGGGAAAGTTGCGCTCGGATGAAAGGTTTGAGATCACAGCAATCGCGCGCGACGGCCAACCGATTGAACCCCTCCGGATAAAGGATGCTTTTGCTGCTCAATGCGGGGTTCTAGTTAGGGACAAGATCCCGATCAGCATCCACCAATGGTATAAGCCTAAGAAGGAAGACCCTGAGGTGTCTTATGTCAATGATATGCAGAAAGATGATCTTTGGACTGAGCTGAAGGCAAATTTCACCCTACCGCCAGAGGAGGATCCGGAGAAGCCAGTTAAAGAGCAATTAATCAAGTCTCATGCTCTTAAGAAGATGGCAGACCTATTCAGGAGGTGGAAGAATGAGCTGAAAACGTTTGTCGACAAAGAAGAGACACCTGAATTCATCGGCCGCTATGAGAAGATCAGAGATCACTGGCCCGCATTTGTGGCCCACAAGACATCGGAAAAGAGTAAGAAGATGTCAGCGACAAACAAGATGAATGCTGCGAAGAAGAAGCTTCACCATCGCACGGGGTCAGGTGGCTACCTCAAAGCCCGGCCTAAGTGGGCCAAGTCTGAGAGGGATCTGCTTGATAAAGGGATCGAACCACAGACAATGAACTGGCCAGACCGTTGCCGGACTTGGTTCTTCGGGGCTGGCGGAACCTTGGACCCTGTATCAGGGAGGTGTCGTTGGACGGACGAGCAACTTGCAATACCCGTCAAGAAGATTCAACACTATATCGATGCAGCGCAGCAAGGGACATTCGTTCCAAACAGAGAGAACGACGAGCTCACAATGGCCCTCGGGAATCCTGAGCACCCTGGACGGACACGAGGCACGCCAGGCTCCGTTCCGTGGAAGGCTGGTTTTCCGGACGCGGGCGGTTACAAAACCCAGGAGAGGAGGAAAAAAGTGGAGCAGATCCAAATTCAGCGTCTGCACGAAAGGGTTCAAGTGCTAGAGGAACGAGACAGCAATAGAGATGCCGAAACTGCCCCCGAAGCTACACCGCCCTCTTAGCGTAGAAGCAGCGTGGCTTCCACTGAGCTGCCTCAGCTGGAGCATGCGGCTACTCCTAGCTACCCCGTGGATGCTATCACGGAGTCTCAACATTGCCACCTTATGGCGGAATGGCAGAACTTGAAAGTCAAGGCGGCTGTTGGCTCTGTTTTACCTACTGAACCCGGCGCAACCTACCACTGCCGGCCGATTCCTGAAGGATATGCTAGGGTGATGGTGGATGAAATAACGGAGGGATTTGAGGACCTCCAGCTTGACCACCCTACCGGTGAAGGGGAGACTCGGCTGGGTTTAGCTCTGAAGACTCCATGCCTATGGCGGAAGGAGCTCATCAAGCTTCCGAACTGGACGGCTCCGGCGAGTAAGGGCACTCCGCCTCCTCCTCCGGCGAGTGATCAGGGCACTCAGCCTCCTTCTCCGCCTCGTCAGCAAGGGCGGAAGAGACCCGCCGCCGCTGCGGCTGCTCCGGCGCGTCGTAGTCCTTCTCCTCCGCCTCGTAAGCAAGGAAAGAAGACAGCCGCAGCCACTCCGTCTGCTCTGCCGGCGTCTAGCAGTACAGCTGCCAGAGGCGGGAGGCAATACAGATTCGGTCCTTCTCTGAAGGCTCCAGAGAAGTTACCATATGAGAGGACCGAGGAGGAGAACGCGAAGATCGTGCGAGCCGAAGTGAAGAACTTCTTTGAAGGGGACAAAGCAAAGAAACATCCACCTCCGGAGGAGAAGGTAGATCCGGTGAAAGCAAAGCGCACTCTGGCTGCCCTGACAAAACCACCAAAGTCTCCGCCAAAAGGCAACTATGAGCGCGTTCTTGCAAAGGCATATGCCGAAGTGGAGCGGTCGGGAAGTACTGTCAGTGATAAAAGGATGAAAGAACGACGAGCTGGGAAAAAAATTGCCCAGCTCGGCGAACAAGAGAACCAATCGTGCCCCCCGCTCAAGGTGTCAAAAGACATCGTCGCTAATGATCCGGGTATGGTGCCCGGTTATACCGATCTTGGAGATTACCTGCCCGACGATGTACATTATGAAATCATGGAGGTGGACGAACACAAATACCATTACGGGAAGCCTCTCGTCAAAGATGTCAAATCTCTAAGCACGATGATGCGAAGACTACATGATTGGTACATGAAAACCTGCAGAGAGTCTGATGGGATGAGTACTTTAACGCTGAGAGTTAAACCGGAGCATGACCTCGTTGGAATTGAACTGCTGAATGTTCCATTTGAGGATTTCTTCCCGTTTTACAATCTAATGTCCCTCGATAAAACAACGATCACTTGCTACTGTCTATAAGTAGTACTACTTCTGTCATTAAGTCTCTCTATATAGGTCAGCTCTTTCATTGCATGTATTTATACTTATATATCCTCACTATATTATGCAGATTGAAGATCGCCAAATTGAAGAAAAGACAAATCGGTGATATTGGGTTCATTAACACAAATCTCATAGATGCAACTCAGGTTAAATTTCATGCCAAAGAAGCCGAGGCCAACTTGCTACAATCGTTGGTAATAAATCAAAACAAAGATATAATACTCTTTCCTTACAACTTCAAGTGAGTGTTACTGTCTTCTGCATATTCGGTTTCCCTTTATTAGTCCAGGTTATGGTAATGTAATTGATGACTTATGCATGCATGCGCAGCTTCCACTATATTCTCCTAGAGATTAAGCTTGAGCCGGGAGTAGTAACCATCTTAGACTCGAGACGAAAAGATCCCCAGGACTATGCGAACATGACTCAAATGCTCCAGAAGTAAGTTAAATCGATCATTATCCACCATATCAGCAACTTTGTTCATTTCCTGATATCAGGTAATTGTATTCTTTGTCTGGCAGGGTTTGGAGAAAATTCACCTCAAAAGCCCCGGGACTGCCGAACCAACTGCAATTTAGACACCCGAAAGTAAGTATTATAGTAGCATGTTCCGCGCATCTCCTAGTGATTCAAGCGCTAGTTTGATCAATACCATTTAGCATGCTTGCTTATCAGTTTGATTGACCTCTATTTCTTGTAAAGTGGTTGTGGCAGCAACCCGAGAATAATTACTGTGGATACTACATTTGCGAGTCCATCCGCTACCATACCTGTGAGCGGGGCTACACTGAAGAACAATACGAAGTGCGTAAGCAATAATATTCACAATTTTATTTTATTACCATCATTTGTGTTGAATTTCATTTATTCATATATATATGTATTGACCCCCTTCTTCAAATTAGATTTTTCAGAAGCGGGATCAACTCCTAGCAAAAGATCGTATGCTAGGAATTCAAGAGGAATTGGCGGCATTCTTCCTTGACCACGTGATCGCTGAAAACGGAGAATACTATGTGGACCCTGTGTTCCTACAATATAATTAGGAGATTGTATTGTAAGAGATAATTATTGTATATATGTAGCCGGTAGTGTCGGATAGATATACGAGAACTTGTTGTTCGACCAATATCTCGGAGAAGGAGAGGTGGTCGATATCACTTCTCTCTGTATGCATATATATATGTTCATGACGATCTTCTGTTTCCTTCATTTGATTACTAGCTAGCGTGTCTACTCCTCTCCATACGTATATAGTACGTAGCGTCGACAAAGCACGGAGATAAGAGATGACACTTCTCTCTATTAATTAGCTAGCTAACACAATATATGAAACACCTAAATTAACACCCCAAAACCCCTAAACCACCCCCTTTCAAAAAAAACAAAAACCTCAGCTCCTGCCAGGTGCTGACGCGTGGATGCCTATTGGTCCCGGTTGGTGGCACCAACCGGGACCAAAGGCCCTCCTGCCTGGGCTCCCCGCACCGTCCACGTGGACGGCCTTTAGTCCCGGTTCGTGTAAGAACCGGGACTAAAGGGCTAGGGCATTAGTAACGACCCTTTAGTCCCGGTTCCAGAACCGGGACTAAAGGCCCTTATGAACCGGGGTAAAAGCCCCTTTTCCTACTAGTGTAAGCTGATGTCCACTCTTTTGTGGTCTATTTTTTTTGTCTTGATTTTTTTGTTTCTTGTTTGCTACATTATATATCTATGAAGCTTAGATGTGACATCCTTAAAAAACATCTAGATGTGAATTAGACAAACTGTATAAAAAAACGTAAAAAAAGATGTCAATATAAAAAACACCGTAAGTAACAAAAATTACATCTAGATCCGTAGATCACCTAGCGACGATTACAAGTACTGAAGTGAGCCGAAGGCATACCGCCATCATCGTCCCTCCTTCATTGAAACCGGGCAAAACTTATTGTAGTAGACAGAACCAATGCAGCAGAACAACAACCGTGTCGATGAAGAGAAGTGTAATCGAAAGGATCCAACCAGTTGATGCCACGTCCGAACCAGGCTAGGCGAGGAGAAACTAATTCCATCTTCAGGGAGCCGTCGTCGCCTCGCCTTCTTGAACAGGACACAAACCCTAAACGAACCCGAAAAATAATTGAAAATGAAGCAGGATCCTTCCCGCCCGTGAGGCTCGGGTCCACCGCGCCTCCATGACCCTAGGGCCACTGGAGACAAGGTGGACCGATGGTGGCACCGTCGGGAGGCAAATGGTCTCTCTTTTTTAGAGGAGTCGGTGGTTGCGTCCAATAGATCTCATAGCATAAACCTATGGTTTGAGCACCATCTAACCTAAGAAATTGGCTAGATGGAGAAAACATGACCAAAATATTGACTAGTCTTAATTGCTTGCTTTGTAGCCATAATATGTTTAGTAAAAATAATTGGCACAACCATGGGCTTCCATTTGATTCCAACATTTGGCAACAAAATAAGGAACTGGCCGAATTTGCCATGCTTACTAAAAAAAACACCATGCGCGGACAACACAAATTCTCACAAACATTCACTGGTTATGAAATCCATATTATAAAGCATTGTCGAAATTTTATTTTCTTCCATGGAATCATAGAAGACAAGGCCCAACGCTCTAGAGTTTGAACTGTTCTCTCTCATTTTTACTGGGCAATCGGGTTCTTTTTTTTTAGAAAAGGAGGATGATCCCCGGCCTCTGCATCTGGGCGATGCATACGGCCACTTTATTAATTTTTCTCACAAGACCTTACAAAGTAATACAACAGTAAGATTAAAGCCGCCGTCTAAGCAACAGACTGTCGCTACACCTATCCAGTTGATGAAGGGGCGCAGATAGCCTGGGCCTAATACGGGCAATCGGGTTCTTGGCATGGAAAAAGATGCTTATGAAACTATGGACGATAGAGTGGGAGTTCAAGTAAAAGGCCAAATGACAGAATCATGTGAGAAAAAAACTCTATCCAATGGTTGATGTTGTTCGGATTTCATCTCTCAATCATTGGATAGAGCATACCAAAGGCCGGTATTTAAAATTATTGTGACACAATAAGTTGTGTTTGCGTATGTATGTATTCCTCATCAAGGGTTACAGATAGAGTACAATTCTGATCGTGGCACGATGAGGTCGAGTAGGTGTCATATCTGTTCACAGATGCAATCGTGGCAACTATATTTCGTCCACCATCGGCCATGGCTCGGCGGAAATCACCGCAACAATCTATAACTTGATGATGAGATCGAGGAGGCGCCAATTTTGGCCGCCAGGGAGAGCATCGACGTCGGGACAAGGTGGTCGAAGAGGACGAACTTTGCAATCAGCAGCTCGACGTCGTCACACAGATGTAGTAGCACCAGCACTTTATATACCATGAATTAACTCCCACTAGCTCCCTCATAGAATGCCAGTAAGCACGTCCCAAAACTAATCTCTCCATGATCCACACAATTGACGCGGCACTAAACCTCCTAATATCTGACGACTAAAAATTCATGTACGTATACTTCTCGGTCATTCATGTATACACACATTATTCATTGATCACCTAATTAAGTCAGTGATGCATGCCGAACGCCTGCAGCCACCCAAACAATGTGCTATAACTACTCTACGCATCGCCTGTGATGCACCCTAAACTTATAACCCTTAAACATCACAAGCTTGAGTATCGATCGCTCAATCCACTCTGGAATCGACCATGTCAATGTCGGCGCTTATCTCTGCTCTCCGCGGCGCCGGCCGTCAGCAGCTCGCCGCCGGCACCACTGTCACCACCACGCAGGTTACCGGTTCCTACTTGCTCAGGATCGACGGGTGCACACTGAAGACGGCCATCAATGACACGCTGGTCAAGTCAGGTACCTTCGGCGTCGGCGGCCATGACTGGCGCATCCTGTGCTACCCGAACGGTGCGTGGTTGTACCGCGGCTGGCTCTCCCTCTACCTCGAGCGCGCCAACCATAGCAAGACCGGCGACGCCATGGCGGATGTCCGCATGAGCATACTCGACCACGACGGCAAGACAATTACAACCAAAAGTGGCGGCCGGAAATTCTCGGGCCCCGATGATAGATGCGGCTGGGACGAATTCGTGGAGACCGAAGCCCTGGACAAGGAGAAGCGCCTCAAGGATGATGACAACTTGTCCATCCTATGCGACGTCATCGTCTACGACACGCGCGCCGCCGACTACCGCGCCGGGCTCACGCCCACGGGTACCGTGGTGCCTCTGAGCGAGCTGCACCAGCAGCTCGCGGTGGTCCTGTGGGAGTCCAAGGAGGGGGTGGACGTGGAGATCGAGGTCGGCGGGGAGACCTTCGCGGCGCACAGGTGGATGCTCGCCGCCCGGTCGCCCGCCTTCAAGGCGGAGCTCGCGCTGACCACAGCAACGAACAGGCTACACATCGACGACATGGATGCTGCAGTGTTCAAGGCCATGCTTCTCTTCATCTACACGGACGCGCTGCCCAAGGAGTTGGAGCTGGCAACCATGGCGAAGCCGCTGCTCGTGGCGGCGGACAGGTACAAGCTCGAGAGGCTGAAGCTGATCTGCGAGGAGGAGCTGTGCGGGCACATCGGCGTGCAATCGGTGGCCGCCATGCTGGCGCTGGCGGAGCAGAATTCTTGCCGCGTGCTCAAGGAGGCTTGCACGGGGTTCCTCTCCGAGCCCGGTAATCTCAAAGCAGCCATGGCGACCGGTGATTTTGAGCAGCTGAAGACGGGTTGCCACCCTGCTCTTATGGAGCTCCTCATGAAGCAGTATATTGCCGCGATAGAAGCTTAGGGCCCTGCAGTAGCCTGCAGGATTAGTGCGTTAACTGGGTTTAATCCTCCTATTCTGAAAGATCTTTTTTCTTTTTGCGATTACTAAATGACCATTACTTAGACAAGCTTTATCTTGGGTTTTAATGTGAGCGAGTGTGCACGCTGCACGGTGATGTCCGTGTCTCTGTGTTTCCATAGAAGATTAGCGTTTGCCAAATAATGTTCAGTTTTGCTATTTCTAAGGAACTGGATTTTCTTTTCACTTTTTCGCATTTAAGTTGATTTCAATGGGGAAGAAACGAAGCAGAGGCGGGGCGACACGGGCCGGCCATGGCGTCACCAGCGAAAGATCGGCCCCGGGTTGCCTAGTTTGGGTCGTCGGCGACAGATTTGGCGTGGGAAGGTTTAAAGGGATGGCCAGAATTGTTAACAGCACGGCGGACGCAAAGGTCGGGGCGGCGAGCTGTGCACGGTAGTATCTTCTTGGGCTTCCGTTAGATATATAGGTAAATTAGGTTTTAGTCCCTTATAGCATGAATTGGGAGAGGTCATATTCCTCGACCTACACGCCAACGAAATGTGTACCACTTGTCCCTCCCGTGCACGATTCAGGCGGGCCAGAGCGCATGGAGGGGCACCCCTATTTTTTCCATTTATTTTTGTCTGTGATATAAAAATAGTTCTCAGAAAACAAAAATGTTGGTATTTAAAAAATTCTAAAATTCAAAAAAGTCCAAGCATTAGAAAAAATGTTCAAAATTCCGAAAAGAGTTCGCTGTTTCAAAAAAAAATCATGATTTAAAAAAAACATGTCCAAGAAATAAAAAAAAGTTCATGGATTCAAAGAGATTTCGAAGAATGTTCGTGTATTCAAAAAATGTTCGTGAATTACAAATGTTCACGAATTAGAAAAATGGTCAGTATTTTGAAAACAATGTATGTAGATTCTAAAAATGTTCGCATATTAAGAAAATGGTTGTGATTTAAAAAAGCATGAATTCCAGAAATGTTCACAATTTAAATTGTTATTTGAGAAATCATAAATTGTTTGTGTATTTTGTTCATGATTTTGAAAAATAAATTGCATATTCAAAATATATTCGCGAGTTTGTAAAACTGTTCAGAAATTCATAAAATGTTGGTGATTCGGAAAAAGTGTGATTTCTTTAAAATGACCCTGTATTCAAAAAATGTTTTCAAATTCAAAACATGTTGAAGAGTTCAAAAATGTTCATGATTTCAAATAATATTTACAAATTTGAAAAATGTTCACAAAATGAAATTTAAAAATATAGAAAATATTAAAGGAAATATAAAAAGCATAATGAAAATAAAATGAAAGCCGGAAGAAAATTAAGAAAAATAAATAATGGTTCAGGTATTTAGAACCTTCCCGAAACTGATGGAAAAGACCCCTTAATGGGCCGGACCATACAACATCGGTAGCAACCCGGGGTACGTGTTTGATCGCTATCCCCGTGGTATTGTGGATCTGCCATGAACTGGGTCGAAGCTCCTATAAGATGTACCCCAAATTATTAAGAAATGTTCATGTTTTCAAATATTGTTCGTACTTTACATAAAAATGTTATCAAAAGGTTTAAAAATGTTCAATTTTAAGAAAAGAATATTCACATAGGTTTAAAGAATGTTCGAGCAATTCAAAAGAAATGTTTGTGTTATCCAAAAAAATTGACAATGTTTTAAAATTGTTTTCGAAATTTTGAAAAATATTTTAATTTTATAAAATGAGTACAAAAATCACCTGACAACACAAAACAGTTACCCCTAAAAAAACGAGTTGAAAACTGAAAGGAAAAAAATCCGACGCTCAGTAGCTCGACTGAGTCGCTAAGTGTTGCGAGCGGTTAATGGTCGAGCACTCGAGCCAACTCTGGTAGGTCGCTCTCGCCCAAAAGCAATCAGTGATTCAATGCGTTGCTCGGGGCATGATCGAAACAACGAGATCATTTTGATGGCAAGGATAAGTGGACAATGGAGGACAGCGGAAGCTGCTCGTCCCTAAAGACCGTGGCACTCTTAATGTTCTAGATGATCTAAAGATTATGCGGTGATGACGAAGCCTCAGGCGCACTTCAAGCCAAGAGCCAAAAGGTAGGTTAGGGGGACCGGCGCAACCCATGCACATACTAATATTTCTCTTGTTGCAGGTTACTCGTCTTTCATCCATTCTTTTTAGAGGGTACTGCCAAAAGAATTGGGCCTAGCTTGTATTCTTCTGTGCTTTGTGTATTTTGATACGCGCAAGCCGGGTGTGAATTTTTGCTGATTTTGTATTGCCTAGATACGACTTAATCAATCAATATAACTCCATTTTAATATATAACCAAAAGAGCTTTTCTCGTGAAGGAGGCATTAGCAAACCCGGGGATGTAACCTTACAAAAATAAATAAAAAGGAAATCGAATACGAACCAGCAGAAGTTAGGCCAGCCAAAGGTTGACAATGACTAGCTAGAGCCAATAGCGCACCGCTAAGCGCTAATGGCCATTGCAGCAATCAAAAGAGCCAACCATGAGAAAGTTCACGCACGATTAATAAGTAAAACTAATGGCCGTTCGTGTCCTTTAAAGCATAGACAAAGGTACGTCGTCGTCGAGCATGGCACGGTCCGGGTGATGTTTGCATCAGCCATGATGTAATTAACCCTAATTATTGCCTTAATCTAAGCATAAATTTCCATCCCGTATCGTGACCTTTCAACTAATGATGCTCGAGTTAGGTTAGTGGGACGCAGGACACCATGAAAATGAAAAGGCACCCGTCAGTGATTGTGATTTTTTTTATCATCGATGACGAAAGACGTAGCCAAGCGCGCAATCCCATGGGGGTACTACTAAGTAACCAGGGTGTATATGATGTAAAAAAGAAGTAGCCAGGGTGTATCCATCAAGAATTAGTATGTGGGTAACTTGGACATTAAGGAATCTGCCATCATCTTTAATGATATTCTTTTAGTTTGATTTGTCTGTCAACCTACAGTTCTGTAATATAAATGTTCCTAAAAATATGGCATCCCGAAAGTGTGTCTAGTACGAGTGCAGACTTTGGGTGACCGAGCTTCAGTGAGCTTGATATTTACAAAAAATCAGAAAGCATATCTAAAAGTTTAAAAATATTAGAAAAAATCTATTGAAACTTATATGTGTTCAGCACGGACATGTGAAAATTTGTTTGAAAATATTGTGATTTGCAGGTTGTACAGAAAAACAAAAATTCAGCCGTACAAAAAAAATCAGCCCATTTTGGAAATATGTATTTGCCGTTTTTGTGTACGCCACATGTAAAGGTATATTGTTATGAAATTTTGCACATAAATACTATACATGCGTACGAGTGTTCACAAAAAAAATTCAAAATTTCCACGCTATAGAAAAATTATTATTATTTGGAAACGGGCACCATGCCCGTGCACCAATTGCAATTTCCAGTCTAGTACGGAGTGGCTAGAGCAAACTAGCATGCATGTTGAATTAAGTGTAATTTGTGTGTGCTCTTCAATCGTATTTAGCTCAAACTTAAGCTAAACACCAAGGAGTACATAAAAAAATATGTCCAATCTAATCAAGTACGGAAGTTTCTCAAATTCTAGGGAACATGCTCCGCTTGCGGGCGGGGACAATGTTAGGCCATCTAACAATGTTGAGTTGATGCGAAACAAAACACACAAAATTAAGAATTTGTACCGATTTTGCTTCAGCACACCCCCCCATCTCTCCCATCCGGCAGTTCATTGGTGGTCAGTGGCAGGAACCAAGTCTAGTAAGACGGCGATGGTGCATTGGAATAAAATCTCTTCGTCCTCTTCCAACCTTGAAGACGTCTGATTTTGGCTCTGGTGAATGGCCTATGATTGGGTGTGTGTGTGGGGGGTGGGTGGGGGGAGGGGGGGGGTTGCCAAATTTATATGGCCTGTCAACCAAGGAAATCAGTTGGTTGGATTTTGGTTTGGCAACTTCAACCTCTTCTTTTGAGTTGTTATGTGGCATGGCTTTTCAATCATCTGGACTGATGGTGAAGGATTGCAAGTCAGCATTGCGCGGAGTGATGCCCCAACCGACATTCTGTCAACTGTTATTACATCTCACTTCTACTGATGAGTTGGTGGATATCTCCGGGCGAAAGCCTCGATTCGGTGTTGGATCGGCACGATGGCGGCGTCCTCGACGCCGCTCCTCTGTTTGGAGCGTTGTGTTTGGAGACATGGCTGGCTCCTCGTTGCTCTCCTCCGGTGTTCGTCGTTGTCCTTTTTTGATCCTCCATGGCGGTATGTACGACTGTTGCTGGTGTGTCCAAGACGGTGTCTTCCCGGATCGGATCGAGTCCTGCCATTCACCTGCCACACCTTCTCTAAGGCGCTAAGGGTGGATGGTACGTTGACGAGTGAAGTTCTGCGACAGTTGGTGGTCTTCGGAGATGGCCGGTGTCGGTCGAGACGTGGTGTGGTGTATCTTCTTAGGATAGGCTCTTTTGCGTTGTAACTTGCTTTGCAGTGGTGTTTCTCTTTATCCTGTTGGGTGTGGTGTTCGTGCTACGCTCGTTGTTCGCGACGAGTGGTAGTTTTCTTGTAACTTGCATTCTCTCTTCTATAAAGCTATGGTACGCCTTTAGCGTACTCTCGAAAGCTTTGTACGGCAAGAGTGATTGCAGGCGGCATACAGTCGAAGAAAAAAGATGGCTAATTTCATGTAATTTTATTTTTTAATTGGTCATTTTGTGTCTTGATTTTTTTATAATTTTCAGTTCTAAGATGTTCTTTAGGTGTCCTTTCTTACAAAAACGAAAATTCATCAACTAAGCATGGGACTTACCTTAAATAAAACAATATAGAAATATCTTCCTCTCTAATCTGCATCCCTTCGCGTGGATGAAATAGAGGGCATTTTCAGTCAAAGTCATTCTACATGCAACGTTGGATAACGAACCGCATAGAAGCATGGCCAGAATTTTGCAAATTTTAGCAGGTCGTTCCGATTGATACCAAACAATATATGCATGTAATTTGTTTTATTTTGCGGTATATTAGAATTCAATTGTCAAGATGGGGTTAACTCCATGATTTCGATTGTTTCGGCACTCTTGCGTGCGTACACCATCGCCATAGATGAAGAGCATAATTGGTTTGATGCCAACAATTGACATTGCCAATATTTGGCAAGCCAATATTTGGCAAAATCAAAATTTGCCAAATGTTGGCAACTTTTTGTGAGGTTGAGAAAGCCATGAAACTTTTCGCATCAAACCAAGCTCGAAGAAACCGTGTGAGATTTGGAAAGGCAAAAAGGTGCAAATCTGCGAAAGCCATGAAAAGTGAGCAACAAACAGCCATGAAGTGGAAAGTAAAAAACCGGAAATGACGACAGGTCAATAGGGTCGTAGAGGGAAGATATGATAAGATACGGCGGTACAGCTTCGCATGTGGGTTTCGGTGCTGTGAGCTGTTTCTGTTGGCACCGAGCAGCAGCCTGTCGTCCAATAGTACATGCAGCCCAGTCATCTGTCGGTGGACGCGGCACCAACTTGTACGCACCGTCATCTGTCGGTCTACTTTCCCTCGGGCCCGTACTGTTCAAGCATGCTTTTTCTTTTTCTTAGTACAATATAATTGATACTCCTTCTCCAGTTTAAAAAAGATGATGTTTAGATACGTTCCCTACAAAAATGATGTTTAATGATTATTTTGAGGGGGCTGATGTTTAGATATTGGTACGGTCTTTGAAATGTACCTTTGGTCACTCGTTCATACTCCGAAGTCCGAAGACAAAATTATATGTATCATGCTTACTACTCCCTCCGTTCTAAAATAGATGACCCAACTTTATACTAATTTTAGTAAAAAGTTAGTAAAAAATTGGGTCATCTATTTTAAAACGAAGGGAGTATTGTGTTAATCACTCTGTTCATAAATACAAGACGTTAGAGAGACTTGACACAATGTATGTACCGACAGATAAATTATAGTATCGTAGAAATACTTTTTAGACAAAGTTATGAATATGATTTTCATGCTACCAGTACGGATATTTAAGGCAACATCAGTAGTCAAAGTTTAACATAAGGCATAAGAAATGTAATTTTTGTATGAACTGAAGGGTTGTTGATGCTTACTAGTATAAACATAAATCTAGAAAAAAGTCAAGTACGGAGTATCAAATCGTGAGATTTTACCGGAACAACGGCAAGCAATTACTATTACTCTCTTCATTTCAAGTAAATATTTTTAAGTTTGAGCACAAGAGTAAAATATATGTTTTGCTAAATAAACAAAGTAATGAACCGAGCACACTGAGACAGTTAGGTTCCGTGTGGTTGACTCAGTACATCCGAAAATATGTGATGTACGTTCAAGGGAAGACGTTGTTTCCGTTAGCTTCGAAACATATATGGTGGCTTCATCGATCCTAAGATTTGACGGCTCGATCTGTCATAAGTGCTCGTATCGGTAAGGTGTGCATGTGTACATTCATATAGGTGGAGGCAGTGGCGAATCTAGAAAGAAAATTGAGGGTGAGCTCAAAGTTTACGCTGAGAAAATTAAATGCTCTTGTGAAGAAATAATCCTTTTGCGCAAATATACTGAAATTTTCATAAATTTCTACTAGAAACATGTAGTATTTAGTAGAATTTGTTGGAAAATATCAAAGTTTGAACAAAAATTCGAATATGTTCACTAAAATAGTCATTATCTCCCAACTAGAACTAAACTAGCTACTGGCTTAAGGGAAACAACCACTGACTAGAACTAAACTAGAAAGCAATTAGTTCCAGATGATTGACATTTCTACTGATTAGAACTAAACTAACTAAACTACATATGCAGAGAAAAAACTAAACTACAACAACAATCGTCCAAGCACAACACTAAACTTGCTACTGACTAGAAGTCTAGAACTAAACTACCTAAGTGGAGAGAAGAAATTGGACACATGAGGAGATATCCACCGGCGAGCTGCCGCACAAGGGAGCCTCGAACACAGGTCCTCCCTGGAATTTGGATCCCTAGCTACCACAGATTGTCAGCGATGGGGTGCGGTCGTGCACGTGCGGGCTGCCTCGCTACAGCTTGTGCGTGGTGCGCCTGCTATCTGTTCCTGGCCTCGTGATGGGCTGGTGGCTTAGATGTGCCTGTCGGCCTACTATTCCTGGGTTGGGCCTGCCGATGCTTAGTAGTAAAAAACAAATTCATGATTTTTGAGGGTAGGCTCGAGCCTATCGAAGCCTCACCGGTAGATTCGCCCGTGGGTGAAGGTGAGTGTACATGCATGTATGTAAGAATGTGCGTCTGTACAACATTTCTCGACAACAGTAAAATAGAGTAAAATTTATGTGTGAGGTGCCATATTGCTCCTCATTTATTTTCTTGTCTGACTCATCGACCCAAAAAATAAATATTTGGTTTAGCTCTCCAAAGGAATGCATGCAAGCCAAATATAGGTCAATTAGTTCCTTTTTAAGAAATGTGAGTTTTTGCTCTCAGGCTCCATCGAGCCCAAATTTTTTAATAAGTTAAAAAACAACTTTTTTAAGTTCAGAAAATCTGAAAATAAATACACGGGTATTTATAGATGTACACAAGATGAGTATAAATTTTCATCAGGTGATACGCTTTGGATTGCACTCTACAAAAAAGTAAAATCATATACTTTTATAGTGAATAGTATGTGGGAAATATGTGGTTTTTTTGTATAGATCGTATATAAATGTATTTCTCCATGGAAATTTGCAGACAAGACAAATACACCCATGTCTATGTGAAGGAAATATGCCCTAGAAGCAATAATAAAGTTGTTATTTATATCATGATAAATGTTTATTATTCATGCTAGAATTATATGAACCGAAAACTTAGTACATGTGTGAATACATAGACAAACAGAATGTCCCTAGTATGCCTCTACTTGACTAGCTCGTTAATCAAATATGGTTAAGTTTCTTAGCCATAGACATGTGTTGTCATTTGACGAACGGGATCACATCATTAGAGAATGATGTGATGGACAAGACCCATCCGTTAGCTTAGCACTATGATCGTTTAGTTTATTGCTATTGCTTTCTTCATGACTTACATGTTCCTATGACTATGAGATTATGCAACTCCCGAATACCGGAGGAACACTTAGTGTGCTATCAAACGTCACAACGTAACTGGGTGATTATAAAGATGCTCTACAGGTGTTTCCGATGGTGTTTGTTGAGTTGGCATAGATCGAGATTAGGATTTGTCATTGTCGAAGAGGTATCTCTGGGCCCTCTAGGTAATGTTCATCACTATAAGCCTTGCAACCAATGTAACTAATGAGTTAGTTACGGGATGATGCATTACGGAACGAGTAAAGAGACTTGCCGGTAACGAGATTGAACTAGGTATGATGATACCCACGATCGAATCTCGGGCAAGTAACATACCGATGACAAAGGGAACAACGTATGTTGTTATGCGGTTTGACCGATAAAGACCTTCGTAGAATATGTAGGAGCCAATATGAGCATCCAGGTTCCGCTATTGGTTATTCACCGGAGAGGTGTCTCGGTCATGTCTACATAGTTCTCGAACCCGTAGGGTCCGCACGCTTAATATTCGATGACGATTTGTATTATGAGTTATGTGTTTTGATGACCGAAGATTGTTCGGAGTCCCGGATGAGATCACGGACATGACGAGGAGTCTCGAAATGGTCGAGACATAAAGATTGATATATTGGAAGGTTATATTCGGACACCGGAATGCTTCCGAAGTGTTTCGGGTATTTTTCGGAGTACCAGGAGGTTACCGGAACCCTCCGGGGGGTTAATGGGCCTTCATGGGCCCTATTGGAAGAGAGGAGGCAGCAGCCAAGTGGAGGTGCGCGCCCCCTGAGGGAGTCCTGGACTAAGGGGTCCTCGGGCGTCCGGCCTGTTAACCATGGGCCGGACTGATGGGCTGTGAAGATACGAAGACCGAAGACTGCACCCGTGTCCGGATGGGACTCTCCTTGGCGTGGAAGGCAAGCTTGGCGATCGGATATGTAGATTCCTTTCTTTGTAACCGACCTTATGTAACCCTAGATCCTCCCGGTGTCTATATAAACTGGAGGACTTAGTCCGGAAAGGCAGATACTCATTACCATAGTCATACAGGCTAGACTTCTAGGGTTTAGCCATTACGATCTCGTGGTAGATCAACTCTTGTAATACTCATATCCATCAAGATCAATCAAGCAGGAAGTAGGGTATTACCTCCATAGAGAGGGTCCGAACCTGGGTAAACATCGTGTCCCCCGTCTCCTGTTACCATCGACCTTAGACGCACAGTTCGGGACCCCCTACCCGAGATCCGCCGCTTTTGACACCGACATTGGTGCTTTCATTGAGAGTTCCACTGTGCCGTCGACAACAGGATCGATGACTCGCCTCGTCATTAAAGACAATATCACTACCGGAGGAGAACTAGATCCAGGCCAAACCCTCCGGTTGGGCAGCTTTACCATGACCGCCCGTTCGGCCGTTAAGCAGACGATGACCTCTCGGGCCATCGAAAATCCTCTTCGCATCGACCCCAAACACTCCAAGCAGATGGATCCGGTGGATTTTTCATCTTTAAACGAGCTCCTTGATCGTATCGCTGCCCTGGGAATCGCCACAGATTACGATCGGATCGGGCTCAAACCCGACCAAAGAGAAATCAAATCTCCATCGATCACCCACCGGATAGCGGTAGTCGAGAAGCAAGACGGCGACTCTTCCCCTATACCGAAGACGGACTACGTCCGGATCGCCGACCCTACAAAGTCGGATACCCACCCGCAAAAGGAGGTGACCGGCCTTCCGAACATAGAATCGGATGGCGGGCAAAGGCAACCAGAAGATACTCCGGAGCCCGGACTGTTAAGTCCGAAAAAACTTCAGACTCCGGATCATCGATCGGGTCAGGGTCCAGAAGCAATTCCACCCACCCACCCAGACATAAGCACTCTCACGAGCATACAACAGCAGTCTCAGGAAATGGTCCACCACTTCTGGGCCAGATTCCTCCTTGTCAAGGACAAGCTTGAAGATTGCCGCGACGAGGACGCGATATCAGCGTTCCGCAACAATTGCACGAACGAAGGAATCCTCAACGCCATCAATCGCCGCCGCATACTGCACTTTGCTGACTTGGCAACTATCGTACAGAAGTACAGCGCAATGGAAAGCGTCTGGAGGGATCAGGCAGCTTGTTGGGAGCCATCGGTCCCAACTCAACCACTCGTCCAGGCGAAAAGGGCGCATCCCCGGGACGCGCCCAGTCCAATAGCCAAGAAATACAAACCCATTACGCGGCGCGGAACCGTTCTGGAGGGATGGCTCGATGGCCCATGCAAAGTACACACAACACCGGATACCGTACCAACCCACAGCCTTAGAGCATGTTGGATACTCCGGCAGGTAGCCAAAAGCGGCGAGGACATCCTTACCAAAAACACCCCAGAGCAACACCCTCCAGAAGACGACGACCCCAGAGTACTGACGGCCTTTGAGACATTCGCTTCAAACAATAAGCGCAAAAGGGCACTTCGTGACCTCGCCGAAGTCTGTCAAATCACCACAGTAAACCCTTGGAACGACACGGCTATAACCTTTAATGCCTGCGACGAACCAAAATACAGGACAGTCCGAGCACCAGCCGCTTTAGTCCTCAGTCCCATCGTGGACGGCTTTCGACTCACCAAGGTCCTCATGGACGGTGGCAGCGGACTAAACCTCATCTATGAGGATACACTCCACAAAATGGAAATAGACAAGAGCCGCATCAAGCAAAGTAGCACGACCTTCCGAGGAATCATTCCCAGTCGGGAGGCGCGGTGTGCGGGAAAAATCACACTTGACGTGGTATTCGGCACGCCGGAGAATTATCGGCTGAAGAAATCACCTTCCAAGTGGCTCCTGTCAGCAGCGGATGCCACGCCCTGTTGGGGCGGGATGCTTTTACACGCTTCCAAGCTATACCTCATTACAGGTATATGAAGCTCAAAATGCCCGGACCAAACGACATAATCACTCTTGTCAGTGATCCGGACATAGCACTCCGCGCCGAAAACAAAACTGCATCCCTGGCCCTTGAGGCATTATCTGAAGCCCTCGCGGCCGAAGAATTAACCGCACTGCGCTCCACGGTGGATAGGGACGATGTGATTTTAGACAAACGACCCAAATCCACCTCCTTCAAACCGGCAGAAGAAATAGTCAAATTCCAGGTCCACCCAACGGACCCCAAGAAGACAACATCTATTGGAGCACAACTAGACCCAACGGTCGACGCCGCACTAAGGGATTTCCTTCATGAAAACTGGGATATATTCGCCTGGCACACTTCTGACATGCCTGGAATCCCACGTGAGCTGGCCGAACATAGCCTTAATATCTTAAAGGGATACAACCCAATCAAACAAGCACTGCGGCGCTTTTCCGAGCCCAAACGCCAAGCTATGGGGGAGGAGCTGGCCAAGCTAATTGAGGCCGGATTCATGAGAGAAATAAAACATCCGGGCTGGCTGGCAAACCTGGTGATGGTACCAAAGAAGGACAAATCCTGGCGGTTTTGCGTCGATTTTAAAGACCTCAATAAAGCTTGCCCTAAGGATCCCTTCCCCTCCCCCGCATTGATCAAATCATTGATGCTACCGCAGGACACGACTCACTGTGTTTCCTTGATGCATATTCCGGATATCATCAAATCAAAATGAAGGAGTCCGATCAAGCTGCAACAGCATTCATTACACCATATGGGCCATTCTGCTTCAACACCATGCCCTTCGGGCTCAAGAACGCCGGCGCCACATACCAATGCATGATGCAAACATGCCTTGAGAAACAGATCGGCAAGACAGTTGAAGCTTATGTGGACGACGTCGTCATCAAAACTAGGCACGTCGAAACACTAATAGACGATTTACGTCTCACATTTGATAACCTCCGCACGTATGACATTAAGCTCAATACGGAAAAGTGCGTTTTCGGCGTCCCCGCCGGAAAACTGCTGGGCTTCATCGTTTCCAACAGAGGAACCGAAGCAAATCCAGCCAAAATCCGAGCTCTGTCACAATTGGCTACACCAACAGACCTTAAACAAGTCCAAAAGCTCGCGGGTTGCATGGCATCTCTAAGCCGCTTTATCTCCAGATTGGGAGAAAAGGCACTGCCACTCTATCGCCTTTTATGGTGAACCGATCACTTCGAGTGGACGGACGCGCCAACAGCCGGACTAGAGGAAATAAAAACCCTTCTTGCGAGCAACCCAATCCTGGCCGCGCCAAACGTCGGTGAACCGCTGTTATTATACATATGGCAACACATCAGGTGGTGAGCGCCATGCTCGTCGTTGAATGAGAACAGGACGGACACAAATTCCCGCTTCAGAAGCCAGTATACTATGTATCCACTGTCCTCACACCAAGCAAATCCAGGTACCCCCATTATCAAAAGATAGCATACGCAGTCTTAATGGCATCCCGAAAGCTCCGTCACTACTTCCAGGAGTGTTCGATCACGGTGGCTTCCGAAGTACCACTCAATGACATTATAAACAACCACGATGCCATGGGCCGGATTGCCAAATGGGCCATTGAGCTCCTTCCATTTTATATTACATACAAACCATGTTGAGCTATTAAGTCCCAAGTACTGGCTGACTTCGTCGCCGAATGGACAGAGGCCGAACTCCCTAAAGAGTACGACACATATTCCAATTGGGTTATGTACTTCGATGGCTCCAAAATACTGGCAGGGCTAGGGGCGGGCATTGTTTTAACGTCACCTACTAGAGACGTCGTTCAGTACATACTGTTGGAAATATGCCCTAGAGGCAATAATAAATTGGTTATTATTATTATATTTCCTTGTTCATGATAATCGTTTATTATCCATGCTAGAATTGTATTGATAGGAAACTCAGATACATGTGTGACATAGACAACACCATGTCCCTAGTAAGCCTCTAGTTGACTAGCTCGTTGATCAATAGATGGTTACGGTTTCATGACCATGGACATTGGATGTCGTTGATAACGGGATCAGATCATTAGGAGAATGATGTGATGGACAAGACCCAATCCTAAGCCTAGCACAAGATCGTGTAGTTTGTCTGCTAAAGCTTTTCTAATGTCAAGTATCATTTCCTTAGACCATGAGATTGTGCAACTCCCGGATACCGTAGGAATGCTTTGGGTGTACCAAATGTCACAACGTAACTGGGTGGCTATAAAGGTGCACTACAGGTATCTCCGAAAGTGTTTGTTGGGTTGACACGAATCGAGACTGGGATTTGTCACTCCGTGTAAACGGAGAGGTATCTCTGGGCCCACTCGGTAGGACATCATCATAATGTGCACAATGTGACCAAGGAGTTGATCACGGGATGATGTGTTACGGAACGAGTAAAGAGACTTACCGGTAACGAGATTGAACAAGGTATCGGGATACTGACGATCGAATCTCGGGCAAGTAACATACCGATAGACAAAGGGAATTGTATACGGGATTGATTGAATCCCCGACATCGTGGTTCATCCGATGAGATCATCGTGGAACATGTGAAAGCCAACATGGGTATCCAGATCCCGTTGTTGGTTATTGGCCGAAGAACGTCTCGGTCATGTCTGCATAGTTCCCGAACCCGTAGGGTCTACACACTTAAGGTTCGATGACGCTAGGGTTATAGGGAATAGATATACGTGGTTACCGAATGTTGTTCGGAGTCCCAGATGAGATCCCGGACGTCACGAGGAGTTCCGGAATGGTCCGGAGGTAAAGATTTATATATGGGAAGTCCTGTTTTGGTCACCGAAAAAGTTTCGGGTGCTATCGGTAATGTACCGGGACCACCGGGAGGGTCCCGGGGGTCCACCAGGTGGGGCCACCGGCCCCAGAGGGCTGCGTGGGCCAAGTGTGGGAAGGGACCAGCCCCTAGGTGGGCTGGTGCGCCTCTCACAAGAGGCCCAGGGCGCAAGAAAGGGGGGAAGGGGGAAACTCTAGGCTCAGATGGGCCTAAGGCCCATCTAGTGGGGCGCCCCCCTCTCTCCCCCCCTTTGGCTGCCCCCCCAATCCAATCTAGGGCTGGCCGCACCCCTTGGGGGGGGGGGAACCCTAGATGGGGGCGCAGCCCCTCCCCCTCCCCTATATATATTGGGGGTTTTGGGGCTGCCATACACATGAGAACGTCTCTCTCTCTTGGCGCAGCCCTACCCCTCTTCCTCCGCCTCTCCCACGGTGCTTGGCGAAGCCCTGCGGGATTGCCACACTCCTCCATCACCACCACGCCGTCGTGCTGCTGCTGGACGAAGACTTCCCCAACCTCTCCCTCTCTCCTTGCTGGATCAAGGCGTGGGAGACGTCACCGGGCTGCACGTGTGTTGAACGCGGAGGCGCCGTGGTTCGGCGCTTAGATCGGAATCAACCGCGATCTGAATCGCTACGAGTACGACTCCTTCATCTGCGTTCTTGCAACGCTTCCGCATCGCGATCTACAATGGTATGTAGATGCACTCCCCTTCCCCTCGTTGCTAGATTACTCCATAGATTGATCTTGGTGATGCGTAGAAAATTTTGAATTTCTGCTACGTTCCCCAGCAGTGGCATCATGAGCTAGGTCTATGCGTAGTTTCTATGCACGAGTAGAACACAAAGTAGTTGTGGGCATCGATTTTGTCAATTTACTTGCCGTTACCAGTCTTATCTTGATTCGGCGGCATCGTGGGATGAAGCGGCCCGGACCGACCTTACACGTACACTTACGTGAGACAGGTTCCACCGACTGACATGCACTAGTTGCATAAGGTGGCTAGCGGGTGTCTGTCTCTCCCACTTTAGTCGGATCGGATTCGATGAAAAGGGTCCTTATGAAGGGTAAATAGAAATTGGCATATCACGTTGTGGCTTTTGCGTAGGTAAGAAACGTTCTTGCTAGAATCCCATAGCAGCCACGTAAAACATGCAACAACAATTAGAGGACGTCTAACTTGTTTTTGCAGGGTATGCTATGTGATGTGATATGGCCAAAAGGATGTGATGAATGATATATGTGATGTATGAGATTGATCATGTTCTTGTAATAGGAATCACGACTTGCATGTCGATGAGTATGACAACCGGCAGGAGCCATAGGAGTTGTCTTAATTTATTGTATGACCTGCATGTCAATGAATCACGCCATGTAATTACTTTACTTTATTGCTAACCGTTAGCCATAGTAGTAGAAGTAATAGTTGGCGAGACAACTTCATGAAGACACGATGATGGAGATCATGGTGTCATGCCGGTGACGAAGGTGATCATGTCGCGCCTCAAAGATGGAGATCAAAGGCGCAAGATGATATTGGCCATATCACGTCACTTTATGATTTGCATGTGATGTTTGTCATGTTTACATCTTATTTGCTTAGAACGACGGTAGCATAAATAAGATGATCCCTCACTAAAATTTCAAGAGACGTGTCCCCCCTAACTGTGCACCGTTGTGAAGGTTCGTTGTTTCGAGGCACCACGTGATGATCGGGTGTGATAGATTCTAACGTTCGAATACAACGGGTGTTGACGAGCCTAGCATGTACAGACATGGCCTCGGAACACATGCGAAACACTTAGGTTGACTTGACGAGCCTAGCATGTACAGACATGGCCTCGGAACACCAGAGATCGAAAGGTCGAACATGAGTCGTATGGTAGATACGATCAACATGGAGATGTTCACCGATGATGACTAGTCCGTCTCACGTGATGATCGGACACGGCCTAGTTTGACTCGGATCATGTATCACTTAGATGACTAGAGGGATGTCTATCTGAGTGGGATTTCATTAATCAGATGAACTTAATTATCATGAACATAGTCAAATGGTCTTTGCAAATTATGTCATAGCTTACGCTTTAGTTCTACTGTTTAAGATATGTTCCTAGAGAAAATTTAGTTGAAAGTTGGTAGTAGCAATTATGCGGACTGGGTCCGTAAACTGAGGATTGTCCTCATTGCTGCACAGAAGGCTTATGTCCTTAATGCACCGCTCGGTGTGCTGAACCTCAGCGTCGTCTGTAGATGTTGCGAAACATCTGACATACACGTTTTGATGACTACGTGATAGTCCAGTGCGTAATGCTAACGGTTTAGAATTGTGGCACCAAAGACGTTTTTGAAACGTCGTAGAACATATGAGATATTCCGAAAACTGAAATTGAGATTTCAGACTAGTGCCCACGTCAAGAGGTATGAGACCTCTGACAAGTTTCTTAAGCCTGCAGACTAAGGGAGAAAAGCTCAATCGTTGAGCATGTGCTCAGATCGTCTGAGTGCCACAATCGCTTGAATCGAGTGGGAGTTAATCTTCCAGATGAGATAGTGATGGTTCTTCATAGTCACTACCACCAAGCTATTAGAGCTTCGTGATGAACTATAACATATCAGGGATAGATATGATGATCCTTGATCTATTCGCGATGTTTGACACCGCGAAAGTAGAAATCAAGAAGGAGCATCAATTGTTGATGGTTAGTAAAACCACTAGTTTCTAGAAGGGAAAGGGCAAAAGGGATACTTCATGAAACATCAAGTCATTTGCTGCTCAAGTGAAGAATCCCAAGGTTGAACCCAAACCCGAGATTAAGTGCTTCTGTAATGAGGGGAACGGTCACTGAAGCAGAACTACCCTAGATACTTGATAGATGAGAAGGCAGGAAAGGTCGACAGAAGTATATTGGATATACATTATATGAATGTGTACTTTAGTAGTACTCCTAGCAGCACCAGGGTATTAGATACCGGTTCGGTTGCTAAGTGTTAGTTACACGAAATAAAAGCTGCGGAATAAACGGAGACTAGCTAAAGGTGAGATGACGATATGTGCTGGAAGTGTTTCCAAGGTTGATTTGATCAAGCATCGCATGCTCCCTCTACCATCGAGATTGGTGTTAAACCTAAATAATTGTTATTTGGTGTTTGCGTTGAGCATAAACATGATTGGATTATGTTTATCGCGATACGGTTATTCATTTAAGGAGAATAATGGTTACTCTGTTTATTTGAATAATACCTTCAATGGTCTTGCACCTAAAATGAATCTCGATCGCAGTGATACACATGTTCGTGCCAAAAGATATAAGATAGTAATGATAGTACCACATACTTGTGGCACTGCCACTTGAGTCATATTGGTATAGAACGCATGAAGAAGCTCCATGTAGATGGATCTTTGGACTCACTCGTTTTTGAAAAGATTGAGACATGCGAACCATGTCTATTGGTATATATGCATGAGGAAACTCCATGCAGATGGATCGTTTGGACTCACTTGATTTTGAATCACTTGAGACATGCAAATCATACCACATGGGCAAGATGACTGAAAGGCCTCGTTTTCAGTAAGATGGAACAAGAGAGCAACTTGTTGGAAGTAATACATTTTGATGTGTGCAGTCCAATGAGTGCTGAGGCATGCAGTGGATATCGTTATGTTCTTACTTCACAGATGATTTGAGTAGATGCTGAGTGTATTTACTTGATGAAACACAAATCTGAATTATTGAAAGGTTCAAGTAATTTCAGAGTGAAGTTGAAGATCGTCGTGACAAGAGGATAAAATGTCTGTGATATGATCATAGAGATGAGTATCTGAGTTACGAGTTTGGCACACAATTGAGACATTGTGGAAAGTGTTTCACAACTAATACCGCCTGGAACACCATAGTGTGATGGTGTGTCCGAACATCATAACTGCACCCTATTGGATATGGTGCATACCATGATATCTCTTATCGAATTACCACTATCGTTTATGGGTTAGGCATTAGAGATAACCACATTCACTTTAAAAGGGGCACCACGCAATTCCGTTGAGACGACACCGTTTAGAGAAACCTAAGTTGTCGTTTCTTAAAAGTTTGGGGCTGCGATGCTTATGTGAAAAGGTTTCAGGCTGATAAGCTCGAACCCAAAGCGGATAAATGCATCTTCATAGAATACCCAAAATAGTTGGGTATACCTCCTATTTCAGATCTGGAAGCAAAAGTAATTGCTTCTAGAAACGAGTCCTTTCTCGAGGAGAAGTTTCTCTCGAAAGAATTGAGTGGGAGGATGGTGGAGACTTGATGAGGTTATTGAACCATAAACTTCAACTAGTGTGTAGTAGGGCACATGAAGTTGTTCCTGTGGCACCTACACCAATTGAAGTGGAAGCTTATGATAGTGATCATGAAACTTCGGATCAAGTCACTACCAAACCTCGTAGGACGACGGGGATGCGTACTACTTCAGAGTAATGCGTAATCCTGTCTTGGAAGACATGTTGTTGGACAACGATGAACCTATGAGCTATGGAGAAGCGATGGTGGGCCCATATTCCGACAAATGGTTAGAAGCCATGAAATCCGAGATATGATCCATGTATCAGAACAAAGCATGGACTTTGGTGAACTTGCCCGATGATCGGCAAGCCATTGAGATAAATGGATCTTTAAGAAGAAGACGGACGTGGACGGTAATGTTACTGTCTATGAAGCTCGACTTGTGGCAAAGAGTATTTTCACAAGTTCAAGGAGTTGACTACGATGAGATTTTCTCATCCGTACCGATGCTTAAGTCCGTCGGAATCATGTTAGCATTAGCTGCATTTATGAAATCTGGCAGATGGATGTCAAAACAAGTTTCCTTACCAGTTTTCGTAAGGAAAGGTTGTATGTGATACAATCAGAAAGGTTTTGTCGATCCTAAGGATGCTAAAAGGTATGCTAGCTCCAGCGATCCTTCCATGGACTAGAGCAAGCATCTCGGAGTCAGAATATACGCTTTGATGGAGTGATCAAAGTTTTTCGGTTTATACAAAGTTTGTTAGGAACTTGTATTTACAATAAAGTGAGTGGGAGCGCTACAACATTTCTGGTAAGTATATGTGAATGACATATTGTTGATCCGAAATGATGTAAAATTTCTGGAAAGCATAAAGGTGTGACACCCAAGTTTTTAATTGGATTTTTCAAAAGATTTTTATTTGACTTGAGGGAGGTGATTTAAGTTTTTCTTCAAAAGAACTCTCCCTTTCAAATTTTTTTTATGGCAAAAGTTTTATTTGGATTCACCCAAGAACCGTCTTTGGTCTTGGAGGTTCTTGCTTTTCATTTGGACTCAAGACAAAATACTTTTCACTTGGGAAAATGCCTTTTGATAATCTCTTTGAAATTTGCACTATGGCTTTTGGAATAACCCTTTGCCACTTTCAACAATTCCTTCTTGCCATGGCCTTAGTGCAAACCCTCTCTCCTAACCCTCCCCTCATCTTTGGATCATGATTGGCATCTAATCCAGCAAGTTGAACCTCCCCTATGTTCATTTTCCATTTAAATCTCATTCAAATATATTTCTGTCTTCTATTCTAGCCATTGGTGATTTACAAAGGAACTCCAATTTCTGTCTTGATTTTTGCCCCAAACCTTTTTCCCCTCCTAGTCCTTTGAACCCTCAACCAAGATCCATGAAGATCCACTGGTCTTCAGTTCAATTTTTTCAAACTACACTTGCTGCAAGTTTGGACCAGATTTGTCGAATTTGGTGAAATTCATTCAAATCCTTTTCCAAAAATTCCAAGTAAAACCAGGCAGCCTCTGGGTGCATTGAGTGGTCACTTCACCAAGTTACAGCCCCAGAAAAATTTATCTCATAGCCAAATCTTTCTGTCGAACACCTGCAGTGCATTGTCAAAATCAGGTTCAGAAAGTTCAGAGAACAGTTCAGTGGCTTACTGTCGTTTTCTTCAGAGATGGTTGTCGATCTCGCCAGTGCCACTGTGTCGCCTTGCTCCTCGTCCCCTCCCCCTTGTTCCTGCACCGCACGAATGCCTGGCACCTTGCAGACGTCGGCGACGAGCAGCAGAAGGTGCGCCGCCCCGTGACCGACACCAGCGGCGGCTTTGCGGCCGCCAGCGGGAGGCACGGCGCTGACGGCGCCACCCAGCGCCGCCCAAGCCACCGGAGCTCGCCGCGTGGCCTTCCACTCCCCCGAACGCGCTGCCGCTCTCGTCGTGAACCACAGGGCGCGGAGCGTGCTCTCTGCCGCCGTCGAGCCCGTGCGGCCATCTCACCGTGGACCGACGCCATTACGCCAAGACCAACTCCGTTTAGCTGTGGTATGACACCAGTAACCTCCACTGATACTGCCTGGCCACTCAAACCTCCTGCCAATCCACTGCATCGCAGTAATTGCTCGCCGGAGATTCTCTGTTCACGGCCACCCCGTCGATCCGCCTATAAATAGAGGCCCCGAGCTTCAACTCGAGCACCCACCATCCCTGCACTCCACCTAGAGCACGCCTAGCCACTGGAAGAGCCCCGAGGAGGTCTCCTTCCTCGACTCCGGCCGCCGCGACCCGCCACGGGATCCAGCTCGATTCGCCCCCGTGTGTGCACCTCCGCCTCCCTTCTCTTGCCAGTAGCTTCACTATGCACCTCTCCTTCTGACCCGCGCTTCAATTCGAAGTTTGCAGCCCTCCACCGGAGTTCCCCATCATCACCCGAGCCGCCGTCCGCCGGAGATAGTGTCGCCGTCGACGTGGTGCTCCCCGTTGGTCGAGTCCACCACCCACCGACGCGGAAGAAGACTCTGAAGCTCTTGGTACCCTCCGATCCTCCTAACTCGCCGTGGTTCGACGCCGGCGTCCACCGCAGTCTTCGGGCGCCGGCGAGCTTTTCAAACCTGACATGTGGACCCCGCATGTCAGCCTCTGTTCTATTCTTTCGCGAACCATTTTCTGTTGGCGCCTTCGGGCAAAATACGTTTTCTTCCTTTAGCTAGCGCATTTCTTTCCGAAGCGTTTTCTGGTTTCTCAGTTTAAACCCTGGAACTTTTCTGTTTCATTACAGATAAGTCCCTGGACAGAAACCTTTATAACTTTTGAATAAAAAGGGATTTTTGAGTGATTCTTTTTCTGACAATCTTCAAATTTTGTCTAGTTTTTTATGGGATTTATTTGAAAAATATTTGGAGAAGTTTCTGTGCGCGCGTTGATTTTCACGTTAGTACCCGTTTTCGTGATTGCCGTAGGTTCCGGAAGAGGTGACGGAGCCGCGAACTTCGCCGAGCTAGACTCCGACTTCTCCGAACCAGGCAAGCATGTTTTGAACATTTGATATGACAGGTGTTTGCATGTTTGCTTGAAAGTTTTGTGCGTGGCATATGAGTGTCGGTAAATACCTCGTTGCTTGTAAGGCAACTACCCGCATGTTCCAAAGTCGCGATGATCTCTGATGAGAGATGGCCTAATCATGTGGTGACATGAAGGGCAGCAAGGTGGTACTGTTGTAGCATACCAGCCTTGCGTCATCCGACTTTCTCCGACGTTAACGTGGACGGAGTCACGTTATCGTTCTTCTCCCTGCATGTTCCAAAGTTGCGATGTTCTCTGATGAGAGATGGCCTAATCATGTGGTGACATGAAGGGCAGTAAGGTGGTACTGTTGTAGCATACCAGCCTTGCGCCATCCGACTTTCTCCGACGTTAACGCGGACGGAGTCACGTTATCGTCCTTTCCCCCTTCCGTGCTACCACATGTTTCATTTGCCAGGATGCGGTTTAGTAAGTTGGTAACCTCTTTCCGTGTACACACCAAACAGAGAGGCCGGGATGATGGTACCTTGGCCCAGGATTAAAGCCAGTCATCCGGTCAGGGGGCATGGGTGTTTCCGGTTGGGACCGAGAGGGGGGGCACCCCCTTAGAGCGCGCGTATAGAAATTTGATCCCATGCTACGCGAGGTTGTAGCCTCCCCGTCTCAAGGTTTTTCTTGATCGTTGCCGAGGGTGATCCCTGGCTTCGGAAGGTTGAATTGGGTGTGTACTGGTTAGACGTGTTTCTTCCAAAACATCGTAGACGGAACTAGTCCCCGTGACTACTTAAATCCGTTGGCTGTGGTTAAGTACAAACTCTGCAGAGTCAATTCCTTCCAAATCATCGTATCCACGATCAAGTAGTGAAATCAGTATATCCATATCTATCCGCGTGAGAAACATGTCCCCGGTGAACAAGCTCAAGTGGTAAATCCAGTTAAATTATTATTCCTGTGGATGGACTAACTTTGTATTTGTCTCGTACTTGTGATAATTTATGTTCCCGGACTATTGTATTATTGAGCTTCAATATAAGCCCTTTATGTGACATCGCGCAGACGTCCGACTGTGGCGTGTTTTTGTTTCTTACATTAAATATAAGCCCTTTATGTGATGTCGCTCAGACGTCCGACTGTGGCATGTTCGTCTTTTATTTTCTGTTATAAGCCCTTTATGTGATGACGCTCAGACATCCGACTGTGGCATTATTATTATTCTTGCATTTTCCTCTCGAGGAGTCATTCAGACCCTCGTTTGGCACCAGCATTATTATTCTCGCAGTTTCCTCTCGAGGAGTCATTCAGACCCTCGTTTGGCACCAGCATTACTATTCTGCAGTTTCCGCTCGAGGCGTCATTCAGACCCTCGCTTGGCACCCAGTATTTATTATCTCTATGTCTGATCGCACTGGATAAATTGTTCATATGCTTCATGTTTACATTTGTTATATCTTATGTCCGAACTGTCTTGCAAGTACGTTCATAGTACTCACCTGGCTTGTTGATTTGGCCAGATGTTGACGAGGGCGATCTCTTGGATGAAGAGTTTGATAGCGCGTCCGACGCCTAGAGGAGTCCCAGTCAGTCCTGCACGATCCCGGATATTGGTCACTTGTATTATATATGCTTCCGCCACCCGCAATAAGTCTCCTCGAGCCTCACTCCGACGCTCGAAGAGCTGTAGTCTTCAGGAGTCATATCACTCGCTTCGCGGTGATATTTCCACCACCGTTATTATCGTGAGTTAGTAGTGTGCCACCCTATCCGCCGTCTTGTTTTATCGGCGTGCTTGTAATAAATTGTTGGGCAGTCTCCGCTCAACCTTGTATTATATTCAGTACTCCTGGTATTTTTCTTCTGTGACCAAGATATTGTCTACCAGTGAGAAGGAATTCTTCCTTACTGGTCCGTAAAAGGGATTGGTCTCTCAATAATTATTTTATTGAAAAACCGGTCGTGACAAGCTTGGTATCAGAGCCAGGCTGACTGTAGGAAGCCACTAGGTGCGATCGCTAATCGGTTATTAGCGTCTTTTGCGCTTTTTCAGCATTTTGCAATTGTAGCTATTTCCTGTTGGTCATCATAAATTTATGACATGACTACTCAGAATTTTTGCCTACTTTTGTAGATGGCTGGCAGCAGCTGTGAGAATCGAGTGTTCACGAACGTACTCGAGGGGTTTGTCAAGCTCCTCGTCTCCATCACCAAGGTCGCGATCGGGCCAGCAGCTCGCCCGGAGTTCACACTCTATCAGCACAAGCTCAGTGACGACGTGTCTATGCACCAAGCTGTGGTGCAATTCAAGGGAGGACGTTCTGCTGCTCGACACTTCCGTTTTGTGGGAAGGGCCATGCCTACGGAGAGGCATGCCATGCAGATGGCTGCCCGTGAGGCGATAGCTCGCCTTCGGGACATCCTTCCTACGATGAAGACTCGTCGCTACCGCTACCTCCCATGCCATGTGCCATACACCAGTCACTATGCATTCGCCTGCCATCGGGGAGAGCGAGATGAAGCCATCGAGATGGTTGTGGAGTATCTCAAGGCTCTGGAGGAGTCTTTCGACAACCTCGTGGACGATCTTGTGGCTGCCCGCATGGACTTAGTCCGGGGCGGTCCTGCCAGCAGGAAGGAGCTTCTCCACACGGCGCCGCCTCTGACTTTCGTCTCGTCTTCAGCCTCGTATGCACCGGCCGTTTGGCCACTGCTCACCGTCTGCCTACCACTGAGGAGTTCGACCGAGTCATCGCTCCTACTCCAGTCAGAGCCGCACCCGCTCTGCCGCCCGTCGCTCCCGCACCATCACCGCAGCGCAGCGTCACGCGCCAGGAGCCAGCTAGAGAGGAGGTGGAGGTTGATTCACCTGGACCGCTGAGTCTTGCCATCGGCAAGGGAAAGGAAATCTTCACCATCTCCGACTGAGAGCGCCGAGTAACCGCGCGTTATGTCTGCTTGTATGATGTGCTGTTTTATCTATACGCTAGTTTGTATTGGTGTGTTTGCTGCCTTCCGGAGTAGTACGCTAGTCTAAATAACATGTCAGGAATGTGTACGCACATCCTGAGTGCTGTATCATGTGTTTGTTTTTCGCGTGTAAGATTTGTGTTAAGCAGACTTTTCCCCATGCGAACCGCTTTTATTTTTCCTTGAAAACCTTGAGATCTTTTAAATTGTTGCCTTTGCAAAACTTTCCTTGTGCTACACAGTTTTTCTCATGGGTTTTGCACAATAATACCCCAGACTGGAAATATGTCTCGGCCGTGGACTCGCTCCATGCCCAATCAGCCAGAAGAGGTTTACGGGACACATACTAGCAACAATTTCACTCAGGGTCAGTCCAGTCAACAAGACAGCGAAGCAGCCCTGTCTCAAGTATGCCGTCTCTTCGAGCAAAGCCAGCAACAGCACCAAGAGATGATGAACCATGTCATCAATATGGGAAACCACCGTGAGCCCTATCAACCACATTCCAAGTTATCTGAGTTACAGAAGACTCGCCCCTCAACTTTTGCTCACACCGATAGGCCGCTGGAAGCCGATGATTGGCTTCGTGACATTGAAAGGAAGCTGATCATTGCTCAGTGTTCAGATCATGAGAAGGTGCTTTATGCACCACACTACCTTACTGGAGCAGCTGCAGCATGGTGGGAAAATTTCCTACACATGCACCCCCGTGAACACAACATCACCTGGGAAGAGTTCAAGGAAGGCTTCCGTGGGGCACACATCCCCAGGAGCATCCTAAAGATCAAGAAGAGGGAGTTTGATGACCTGAAGCAGAGAGGCATGTCAGTAACAGAATACAATGGTCAGTTTACCCAGCTGTCTCGTTATGCCTACGATGAGCACATGACAGAAAGTAAGAAGATGGAAAAATTCCTGGACGGCCTGGCACCAGCACTAAGATGCCAACTGATTGTACACACCTTTCCGGATTTTAAGACTCTGGTGGACAAGGCCATTACCTTGGAGAATGAGCGCTGTAGTCTGGAAGATATCCGTAAGCGAAAGAGGGACAAGACGACTCTTGCTCGCAACCACCGAAGCAGGACTGAGGTTCCACAGACAGACACAAGGAGATCCACGACTACTGAACCAAGGCCCGTCGGACAGTTTCATGCCAGGGACAAGGAGTACACATACCGTCCAGGGGTCACCTGCTATACTTGTGGTCAGGAAGGGCATTATGCTAAACAGTGCCCAAAGCCAAAGAACTCAGCACCCAAGCCAAGCAATGGTGGAAACAATCCAGCCCCCAAGCGCAACAATTTCAACCCCAACAACAACCACAGGAAGGGTCACCTGAACCATGTGACCAGGGAAGAGGTGCAGAATGCCCCAGACATCGTGCTCGGTACGTTCCCTGTCAACACAGTACCTGCCACGGTTTTGTTTGATTCTGGAGCTTCCCATTTGTTCGTTTTGAAGAGTTTTGTTTTGCAACATGGTTTTCCGATACTTCCCTTGGAAAAATCTATGATCATCAAGTCCCCCGGAAATAAGCAAATCGCTCAGGGTTACTGCCGAGGAGTGGTCATTGAGTTCAACGGACTACAATTCCAAGCAAACCTCATCGTGTTGGAGAGTAAAGGACTGGATGTCATTTTAGGGATGGACTGGTTGACCACCAACAAAGGATTCATCGACTGTTTCAATCGGACAGTGATTCTCACTCACCATCACGGCAAGACAATAAGAGTTTCCGCTCAAGAAAGGTCACGATCACAGCAACCAAAACTGAACAAAATGGACATTGCAGAACTGAGAAAGGTTCCAGTGGTATGCGAATTTCCTGATGTGTTCCCTGAAGAACTACCAGGCATGCCACCAGACCGAGAGATAGAATTCAGCATCGAACTAGCACCTGGCACCGCTCCCATCTATAAGAAGCCTTATAGAATGGCACCCTCAGAATTGGTAGAGTTGAAGGAGAAGATAAAAGAATTATTGGACAAAGGATTTATTCGAGCCAGCTCCTCACCTTGGGGTTCGCCCGTGTTGTTCGCAAAGAAAAAGGATGGGACACTGAGACTATGTATAGACTATCGAGCCCTCAATATGGTCACCATCAAAAACAAATATCCGATGCCACGGATAAATGATTTGTTTGACCAGCTCGCACAAGCCAAGGTATTCTCAAAGATTGATTTGAGATCGGGATACCACCAATTGAAAGTACGGACAGAAGATATCCCCAAGACAGCATTCACTTCCAGATATGGGTTATACGAGTTTACAGTGATGCCTTTTGGACTAACGAACGCCCCCGCATATTTCGTCCACCTCATGAACAAAGTGTTCATGAAATTCATGGACAAATTTGTTGTGGTATTCATTGACGATATTCTGGTTTACTCAAGGACACCAGAAGAGCATGCTGAGCACCTCAGAATTGTTTTGGGAGAATTGAGGAAACATCAGTTGTACGCCAAATTTAGCAAGTGCGAATTTTGGCTAAGACAAGTTGGTTTCTTAGGCCATATACTGAACCAAGAAGGTGTGGCCGTAGACCCAGAAAAAGTCAAAGCCATACTTGACTGGAAGCCACCCGCCAACGTTACTGATGTGCGGAGTTTCCTAGGAATGGCCGGATATTACAGAAGATTTATTGAAGGATTCTCCACTGTGGCAAAACCTATGACACAGTTGCTCAAGAAGGACAAGAAATTTGTATGGACGGAAGCATGCGAGCAGAGCTTCCAAGAACTAAAGAAGAAGCTGACAACCGCACCGGTATTAACTGTGCCAGACATTCACAAGAGTTTTGAAGTGTATTGTGATGCATCCCGAAAAGGTCTCGGATGTGTACTAATGCAGGATGGCAAAGTAGTCGCATATGCCTCACGGCAGCTGCGAAAACATGAGGAAAATTACCCAACACATGACTTGGAGCTAGCAGCAGTTATTCATGCACTCAAGGAGTGGAGGCACTTTCTGTTGGGGAATCGCTGTGAAATATACACGGATCATAAGAGCCTCAAATATATCTTCACACAGCCAGAGCTAAATTTACGCCAACGACGCTGGCTGGAATTGGTCAAGGACTATGATGTCGGCATCCACTACCATCCAGGGAAAGCAAATGTAGTGGCAGATGCCCTTAGTCGAAATCCCAGCCCGGATAATGACGGTCCGCAAAACTTGAGGCCTGAGTTTCAGCAAGAGTTCGCTAGGCTCAACATGATGTTAGTCTCTGAAGGGACTGTATCAAATCTGGAGATACAACCCACCCTAGTGGAACAAATTAAGAAGGCTCAACAGGGACATCCCAGCATCGAAGGCATAAAGAAGAAAAAGAACCTTGGTAAGGCTTCAGAGTTCGTCATAGAGAGTGAAGGGACACTATGGTACGGAGACAGACTTTGCGTACCTAACATTGAGGAACTCAAGCAACAAATCTTAACCGAAAGCCACACCGCTCCATACTCGATCCATCCTGGAGGAACCAAAATGTACAAGGACATTCAGGAAAGATTTTGGTGGCACGGTATGAAAAGAGATATAGCCACATTTGTTGCTTGTTGCGATTCATGTCAGCGCATCAAGGCCGAGCATCAAAAGCCAGCAGGGCTACTCCAGCCAAACAGGATACCGGAGTGGAAATGGGATGAAATAGGAATGGACGTCATTGTTGGATTACCCCGATCACAACGCGGGAATGACGCCATATGGGTCATCACAGACCGACTAACCAAGGTTGCTCATTTCATTCCCGTGAAGACTACCTACTCCACACAAAGACTGGCCAAACTTTATCTCTCCCGTATAGTTTGCTTGCACGGAGTCCCAAAGACTATAATATCAGATCGAGGCACCCAATTCGTCTCCAAATTTTGGGATCACCTACAACAAGCCCTGGGCACGCAACTAGCTTTCAGTACAGCATACCACCCTCAGACTGATGGACAAACGGAACGTGTAAATCAAATCCTAGAGGATATGCTAAGAGCCTGTGTGCTCACCTATGGCTCCAGTTGGGAAGAGAGTTTGCCGTATGCCGAATTTGCTTACAACAACAGTTACCAAGCCAGCCTGCAAATGGCACCCTTTGAAGCATTGTACGGACGAAGGTGCCGTAGCCCACTGAATTGGTCAGAAACAGGTGACAGCCGTATCTTCGGCCCAGACATGCTTAAAGAGGCCGAGGAGAAAGTTAAACAAATCAGGGACAGACTCAAGACAGCACAGAGCCGACAAAAGAGCTACTATGATCAGAAGCATCGTGAGGTCAGCTTTGAACCCGGTGATTCCGTATACCTTCGAGTATCTCCTATGAGGGGTCTACAACGGTTCAAAATTAAGGGGAAGCTAGCCCCAAGATTTATTGGGCCATTTTGTGTAAAGGCACGAAGAGGCACGGTGGCCTACCAACTAGACCTACCCAAGGAACTGTCAGACGTCCATGACGTATTTCACGTCTCACAGTTGAGGAAATGTGTGAGTAACCCGGATAAGCATGTACCTCATGAGAACATTGATATGCAACCAGATCTCACCTACAGAGAGAGGCCAGTAAAAATATTGGAAGAGTCTAAACGGAGGACCCGTCAGAAAACGGCAAAGTTTTTCAGAGTTCAGTGGAGCAACCATACTGAGGATGAAGCTACATGGGAAAGGGAAGATTTTCTCTGAGTGGAGTATCCATATCTAATTGAGGATCAGCAGAAATCTCGAGGACGAGATTTTTCCTAAGGGGGTAGGTGTTGTGACACCCAAGTTTTTAATTGGATTTTTCAAAAGATTTTTATTTGACTTGAGGGAGGTGATTTAAGTTTTTCTTCAAAAGAACTCTCCCTTTCAAAAAAAAATTATGGCAAAAGTTTTATTTGGATTTACCCAAGAACTGTCTTTGGTCTTGGAGGTTCTTGCTTTTCATTTGGACTCAAGACAAAAAAAATTTCACTTGGGAAAATGCCTTTTGATAATCTCTTTGAAATTTGCACTATGGCTTTTGGAATAACCCTTTGCCACTTTCAACAATTCCTTCTTGCCATGGCCTTAGTGCAAACCCTCTCTCCTAACCCTCCCCTCATCTTTGGATCATGATTGGCATCTAATCCAGCAAGTTGAACCTCCCCTATGTTCATTTTCCATTTAAATCTCATTCAAATAAATTTCTGTCTTCTATTCTAGCCATTGGTGATTTACAAAGGAACTCCAATTTCTGTCTTGATTTTTGCCCCCAAACCTTTTTCCCCTCCTAGTCCTTTGAACCCTCAACCAAGATCCATGAAGATCCACTGGTCTTCAGTTCAAATTTTTCAAACTACACTTGCTGCAAGTTTGGACCAGATTTGTCAAATTTGGTGAAATTCATTCAAATCCTTTTCCAAAAATTCCAAGTAAAATCAGGCAGCCTCTGGGTGCATTGAGTGGTCACTTCACCAAGTTACAGCCCCAGAAAAATTTATCTCATAGCCAAATCTTTCTGTCGAACACCTGAAGTGCATTGTCAAAATCAGGTTCAGAAAGTTCAGAGAACAGTTCAGTGGCTTACTGTCGTTTTCTTCAGAGATGGTTGTCGATCTCGCCAGTGCCACTGTGTCGCCTTGCTCCTCGTCCCCTCCCCCTTGTTCCTGCACCGCACGAACACCTGGCACCTTGCGGACGTCGGCGACGAGCAGCAGAAGGTGCGCCGCCCCGTGACCGACGCCAGCGGTGGCTTTGCGGCCGCCAGCGGGAGGCACGGCGCTGACGGCGCCACCCAGCGCCGCCCAAGCCACCGGAGCTCGCCGCGTGGCCTTCCACTCCCCCGAACGCGCTGCCGCTCTCGTCGTGAACCGCAGGGCGCGGAGCGCGCTCTCTGCCGCCGTCGAGCCCGTGCGGCCATCTCACCGTGGACCGACGCCATTACGCCAAGACCAACTCCGTTTAGCTGTGGAATGACACCAGTAACCTCCACTGATACTGCCTGGCCACTCAAACCTCCTGCCAATCCACTGCATCGCCGTAATCGCTCGCCGGAGATTCTCCATTCACGGCCACCCCGTCGATCCGCCTATAAATAGAGGGCCCGAGCTTTAACTCGAGCACCCACCATCCCTGCACTCCACCTAGAGCACGCCTAGCCACTGGAAGAGCCCCGAGGAGGTCTCCTTCCTCGACTCCGGCCGCCGCGACCCGCCACGGGATCCAGCTCGATTCGCCCCCGTGTGTGCACCTCCGCCTCCCTTCTCTTGCCAGTAGCTTCACTATGCACCTCTCCTTCTGACCCGCGCTTCAATTCGAAGTTTGCAGCCCTCCACCGGAGTTCCCCATCATCACCCGAGCCGCCGTCCGCCGGAGATAGTGTCGCCGTCGACGTGGTGCTCCCCGTTGGTCGAGTCCACCACCCACCGACGCGGAAGAAGACTCTGAAGCTCTTGGTACCCTCCGATCCTCCTAACTCGCCGTGGTTCGACGCCGGCGTCCACCGCAGTCTTCGGGCGCCGGCGAGCTTTTCAAACCTGACATGTGGACCCCGCATGTCAGCCTCTGTTCTATTCTTTCGCGAACCGTTTTCTGTTGGCGCCTTCGGGCAAAATACGTTTTCTTCCTTTAGCTAGTGCATTTCTTTCCGAAGCGTTTTCTGGTTTCTCAGTTTAAACCCTGGAACTTTTCTGTTTCATTACAGATAAGTCCCTGGACAGAAACCTTTATAACTTTTTAATAAAAAAGGATTTTTGAGTGATTCTTTTTCTGACAATCTTCAAATTTTGTCTAGTTTTTTATGGGATTTATTTGAAAAATATTTGGAGAAGTTTCTGTGCGCGTGTTGATTTTCACGTTAGTACCCGTTTTCGTGATTGCCGTAGGTTTCGGAAGAGGTGACGGAGCCGCGAACTTCGCCGAGCTAGACTCCGACTTCTCCGAACCAGGCAAGCATGTTTTGAACATTTGATATGACAGGTGTTTGCATGTTTGCTTGAAAGTTTTGTGCGTGGCATATGAGTGTCGGTAAATACCTCATTGCTTGTAAGGCAACTACCCGCTTGTTCCAATGTCGCGATGATCTCTGATGAGAGATGGCCTAATCATGTGGTGACATGAAGGGCAGCAAGGTGGTACTGTTGTAGCATACCAGCCTTGCGTTATCCGACTTTCTCCGACGTTAACGTGGACGGAGTCATGTTATCGTTCTTCTCCCCGCATGTTCCAAAGTTGCGATGATCTCTGATGAGAGATGGCCTAATCATGTGGTGACATGAAGGGCAGTAAGGTGGTACTGTTGTAGCATACCAGCCTTGCGTCATCCGACTTTCTCCGACGTTAACGCGGACGGAGTCACGTTATCGTCCTTTCCCCCTTCCGTGCTACCACATGTTTCATTTGCCAGGATGCGGTTTAGTAAGTTGGTAACCTCTTTCCGTGTACACACCAAACAGAGAGGCCGGGATGATGGTACCTTGGCCCAGGATTAAAGCCAGTCATCCGGTCAGGGGGCATGGGTGTTTCCGGTTGGGACCGAGAGGGGGGGCACCCCCTTAGAGCGCGCGTATAGAAATTTGATCCCATGCTACGCGAGGTTGTAGCCTCCCCGTCTCAAGGTTTTTCTTGATCGTTGCCGAGGGTGATCCCTGGCTTCGGAAGGTTGAATTGGGTGTGTACTGGTTAGACGTGTTTCTTCCAAAACACCGTAGACGCAACTAGTCCCCGTGACTACTGAAATCCGTTGGCTGTGGTTAAGTACAAACTCTGCAGAGTCAATTCCTTCCAAATCATCGTATCCATGATCAAGTAGTGAAATCAGTATATCCATATCTATCCGCGTGAGAAACATGTCCCCGGTGAACAAGCTCATGTGGTAAATCCAGTTAAATTATTATTCCTGTGGATGGACTAACTTTGTATTTGTCTCGTACTTGTGATAATTTATGTTCCCGGACTATTGTATTATTGAGCTTCAATATAAGCCCTTTATGTGACGTCGCGCAGACGTCCGACTGTGGCGTGTTTTTGTTTCTTACATTAAATATAAGCCCTTTATGTGATGTCGCTCAGACGTCCGACTGTGGCATGTTCGTCTTTTATTTTCTGTTATAAGCCCTTTATGTGATGTCGCTCAGACATCCGACTGTGGCATTATTATTATTCTTGCATTTTCCTCTCGAGGAGTCATTCAGACCCTCGTTTGGCACCAGCATTATTATTCTCGCAGTTTCCTCTCGAGGAGTCATTCAGACCCTCGTTTGGCACCAGCATTACTATTCTGCAGTTTCCGCTCGAGGCGTCATTCAGACCCTCGCTTGGCACCCAGTATTTATTATCTCTATGTCTGATCGCACTGGATAAACTGTTCATATGCTTCATGTTTACATTTGTTATATCTTATGTCCAAACTGTCTTGCGAGTACTTTCATAGTACTCACCTGGCTTGTTGATTTGGCCAGATGTTGACGAGGGCGATCTCTTGGATGAAGAGTTTGATAGCGCGTCCGACGCCTAGAGGAGTCCCAGTCAGTCCTGCACGATCCCGGATATTGGTCACTTGTATTATATACGCTTCCGCCACCCGCAATAAGTCTCCTCGAGCCTCACTCCGACGCTCGAAGAGCTGTAGTCTTCAGGAGTCATATCACTTGCTTCGCGGTGATATTTCCACCACCGTTATTATCGTGAGTTAGTAGTATGCCACCCTATCCGCCGTCTTGTTTTATCGGCGTGCTTGTAATAAATTGTTGGGCAGTCTCCGCTCAACCTTGTATTATATTCAGTACTCCTGGTATTTTTCTTCTGTGACCAAGATATTGTCTACTAGTGAGAAGGAATTCTTCCTTACTGGTCCGTAAAAGGGATTGGTCTCTCAATAATTATTTTATTGAAAAACCGGTCGTGACAAGCTTGGTATCAGAGCCAGGATGACTGTAGGAAGCCACTAGGTGCGATCGCTAATCGGTTATTAGCGTCTTTTGCGCTTTTTCAGCATTTTGCAATTGTAGCTATTTTCTGTTGGTCATCATAAATTTATGACATGACTACTCAGAATTTTTGCCTACTTTTGTAGATGGCTGGCAGCAGCTGTGAGAATCGAGTGTTCACGAACGTACCCGAGGGGTTTGTCAAGCTCCTCATCTCCATCACCAAGCTCGCGATCGGGCCAGCAGCTCGCCCGGAGTTCACACTCTATCAGCACAAGCTCAGTGACGACGTGTCTATGCACCAAGCTGTGGTGCAATTCAAGGGAGGACGTTCTGCTGCTCGACACTTCCGTTTTGTGGGAAGGGCCATGCCTACGGAGAGGCATGCCATGCAGATGGCTGCCCGTGAGGCGATAGCTCGCCTTCGGGACATCCTTCTTACGATGAAGACTCGTCGCTACCGCTACCTCCCATGCCATGTGCCATACACCAGTCACTATGCATTCGCCTGCCATCGGGGAGAGCGAGATGAAGCCATCGAGATGGTTGTGGAGTATCTCAAGGCTCTGGAGGAGTCTTTCGACAACCTCGTGGACGATCTTGTGGCTGCCCGCATGGACTTAGTCCGGGGCGGTCCTGCCAGCAGGAAGGAGCTTCTCCACACGGCGCCGCCTCTGACATTCGTCTCGTCTTCAGCCTCGTATGCACCGGCCGTTTGGCCACTGCTCACCGTCTGCCTACCACTGAGGAGTTCGACCGAGTCATCGCTCCTACTCCAGTCAGAGCCGCACCGCCTGCCGCACCCGCTCTGCCGCCCGTCGCTCCCGCACCATCACCGCAGCGCAGCGTCACGCGCCAGGAGCCAGCTAGAGAGGAGGTGGAGGTTGATTCTCCTGGACCGCTGAGTCTTGCCATCGGCAAGGGAAAGGAAATCTTCACCATCTCCGTCTGAGAGCGCCGAGTAACCGCGCGTTATGTCTGCTTGTATGATGTGCTGTTTTATCTGTACGCTAGTTTGTATTGGTGTGTTTGCTGCCTTCCGGAGTAGTACGCTAGTCTAAATAACATGTCAGGAATGTGTACGCACATCCTGAGTGCTGTATCATGTGTTTGTTTTTCGCATGTAAGATTTGTGTTAAGCAGACTTTTCCCCATGCGAACCGCTTTTATTTTTCCTTGAAAACCTTGAGATCTTTTAAATTGTTGCCTTTGCAAAACTTTCCTTGTGCTACACAGTTTTTCTCATGGGTTTTGCACAATAATACCCCAGACTGGAAATATGTCTCGGCCGTGGACTTGCTCCATGCCCAATCAGCCAGAAGAGGTTTACGGGACACAGACTAGCAACAATTTCACTCAGGGTCAGTCCAGTCAACAAGACAGCGAAGCAGCCCTGTCTCAAGTATGCCGTCTCTTCGAGCAAAGCCAGCAACAGCACCAAGAGATGATGAACCATGTCATCAATATGGGAAACCACCGTGAGCCCTATCAACCACATTCCAAGTTATCTGAGTTACAGAAGACTCGCCCCTCAACTTTTGCTCACACCGATAGGCCGCTGGAAGCCGATGATTGGCTTCGTGACATTGAAAGGAAGCTGATCATTGCTCAGTGTTCAGATCATGAGAAGGTGCTTTATGCACCACACTACCTTACTGGAGCAGCTGCAGCATGGTGGGAAAATTTCCTACACATGCACCCCCGTGAACACAACATCACCTGGGAAGAGTTCAAGGAAGGCTTCCGTGGGGCACACATCCCCAGGAGCATCCTAAAGATCAAGAAGAGGGAGTTTGATGACCTGAAGCAGAGAGGCATGTCAGTAACAGAATACAATGGTCAGTTTACCCAGCTGTCTCGTTATGCCTACGATGAGCACATGACAGAAAGTAAGAAGATGGAAAAATTCCTGGACGGCCTGGCACCAGCACTAAGATGCCAACTGATTGTACACACCTTTCCGGATTTTAAGACTCTGGTGGACAAGGCCATTACCTTGGAGAATGAGCGCTGTAGTCTGGAAGATATCCGTAAGCGAAAGAGGGACAAGACGACTCTTGCTCGCAACCACCGAAGCAGGACTGAGGTTCCACGGACAGACACAAGGAGATCCACGACTACTGAACCAAGGCCCGTCGGACAATTTCATGCCAGGGACAAGGAGTACACATACCGTCCAGGGGTCACCTGCTATACTTGTGGTCAGGAAGGGCATTATGCTAAACAGTGCCCAAAGCCAAAGAACTCGGCACCCAAGCCAAGCAATGGTGGAAACAATCCAGCCCCCAAGCGCAACAATTTCAACCCCAACAACAACCACAGGAAGGGTCACCTGAACCATGTGACCAGGGAAGAGGTGCAGAATGCCCCAAACATCGTGCTCGGTACGTTCCCTGTCAACACAGTACCTGCCACTGTTTTGTTTGATTCTGGAGCTTCCCATTCGTTCGTTTCGAAGAGTTTTGTTTTGCAACATGGTTTTCCGATACTTCCCTTGGAAAAATCTATGATCATCAAGTCCCCCGGAAATAAGCAAATCGCTCAGGGTTACTGCCGAGGAGTGGTCATTGAGTTCAACGGACTACAATTCCAAGCAAACCTCATCGTGTTGGAGAGTAAAGGACTGGATGTCATTTTAGGGATGGACTGGTTGACCACCAACAAAGGATTCATCGACTGTTTCAATCGGACAGTGATTCTCACTCACCATCACGGCAAGACAATAAGAGTTTCCGCTCAAGAAAGGTCACGATCACAGCAACCAAAACTGAACAAAATGGACATTGCAGAACTGAGAAAGGTTCCAGTGGTATGCGAATTTCCTGATGTGTTCCCTGAAGAACTACCAGGCATGCCACCAGACCGAGAGATAGAATTCAGCATCGAACTAGCACCTGGCACCGCTCCCATCTATAAGAAGCCTTATAGAATGGCACCCTCAGAATTGGTAGAGTTGAAGGAGCAGATAAAAGAATTATTGGACAAAGGATTTATTCGAGCCAGCTCCTCACCTTGGGGTCCGCCCGTGTTGTTCGCAAAGAAAAAGGATGGGACACTGAGACTATGTATAGACTATCGAGCCCTCAATATGGTCACCATCAAAAACAAATATCCGATGCCACGGATAAATGATTTCTTTGACCAGCTCGCACAAGCCAAGGTATTCTCAAAGATTGATTTGAGATCGGGATACCACCAATTGAAAGTACGGACAGAAGATATCCCCAAGACAGCATTCACTTCCAGATATGGGTTATACGAGTTTACAGTGATGCCTTTTGGACTAACGAACGCCCCCGCATATTTCGTCCACCTCATGAACAAAGTGTTCATGAAATTCATGGACAAATTTGTTGTGGTATTCATTGACGATATTCTGGTTTACTCAAGGACACCAGAAGAGCATGCTGAGCACCTCAGAATTGTTTTGGGAGAATTGAGGAAACATCAGTTGTACGCCAAATTTAGCAAGTGCGAATTTTGGCTAAGACAAGTTGGTTTCTTAGGCCATATACTGAACCAAGAAGGTGTGGCCGTAGACCCAGAAAAAGTCAAAGCCATACTTGACTGGAAGCCACCCGCCAACGTTACTGATGTGCGGAGTTTCCTAGGAATGGCCGGATATTACAGAAGATTTATTGAAGGATTCTCCACTGTGGCAAAACCTATGACACAGTTGCTCAAGAAGGACAAGAAATTTGTATGGACGGAAGCATGCGAGCAGAGCTTCCAAGAACTAAAGAAGAAGCTGACAACCGCACCGGTATTAACTGTGCCAGACATTCACAAGAGTTTTGAAGTGTATTGTGATGCATCCCGAAAAGGTCTCGGATGTGTACTAATGCAGGATGGCAAAGTAGTCGCATATGCCTCACGGCAGCTACGAAAACATGAGGAAAATTACCCAACACATGACTTGGAGCTAGCAGCAGTTATTCATGCACTCAAGGAGTGGAGGCACTTTCTGTTGGGGAATCGCTGTGAAATATACACGGACCATAAGAGCCTCAAATATATCTTCACACAGCCAGAGCTAAATTTACGCCAACGACGCTGGTTGGAATTGGTCAAGGACTATGATGTCGGCATCCACTACCATCCAGGGAAAGCAAATGTAGTGGCAGATGCCCTTAGTTGAAACCCCAGCCCGGACAATGACGGTCCGCAAAACTTGAGGCCTGAGTTTTAGCAAGAGTTCGCTAGGCTCAACATGATGTTAGTCTCTGAAGGGACCGTATCAAATCTGGAGATACAACCCACCCTGGTGGAACAAATTAAGAAGGCTCAACAGGGACATCCCAGCATCGAAGGCATAAAGAAGAAAAAGAACCTTGGTAAGGCTTCAGAGTTCGTCACAGACAGTGAAGGGACACTATGGTACGGAGACAGACTTTGCGTACCTAACATTGAGGAACTCAAGCAACAAATCTTAACCGAAAGCCACACCGCTCCATACTCGATCCATCCTGGAGGAACCAAAATGTACAAGGACATTCAGGAAAGATTTTGGTGGCACGGTATGAAAAGAGATATAGCCACATTTATTGCTTGTTGCGATTCATGTCAGCGCATCAAGGCCGAGCATCAAAAGCCAGCAGGGCTACTCCAGCCAAACAGGATACCGGAGTGGAAATGGGATGAAATAGGAATGGACGTCATTGTCAGATTACCCCGATCACAACGCGGGAATGACGCCATATGGGTCATCACAGACCGACTAACCAAGGTTGCTCATTTCATTCCCGTGAAGACTACCTACTCCACACAAAGACTGGCCAAACTTTATCTCTCCCATATAGTTTGCTTGCACGGAGTCCCAAAGACTATAATATAAGACCGAGGCACCCAATTCGTCTCCAAATTTTGGGATCACCTACAACAAGCCCTGGGCACGCAACTAGCTTTCAGTACAGCATACCACCCTCAGACTGATGGACAAACGGAACGTGTAAATCAAATCCTAGAGGATATGCTAAGAGCCTGTGTGCTCACCTATGGCTCCAGTTGGGAAGAGAGTTTGCCGTATGCCGAATTTGCTTACAACAACAGTTACCAAGCCAGCCTGCAAATGGCACCCTTTGAAGCATTGTACGGATGAAGGTGTCGTAGCCCACTGAATTGGTCAGAAACAGGTGACAGCCGTATCTTCGGCCCAGACATGCTTAAAGAGGCCGAGGAGAAAGTTAAACAAATCAGGGACAGACTCAAGACAGCACAGAGCCGACAAAAGAGCTACTATGATCAGAAGCATCGTGAGGTCAGCTTTGAACCCGGTGATTCCGTATACCTCCGAGTATCTCCTATGAGGGGTCTACAACGGTTCAAAATTAAGGGGAAGCTAGCCCCAAGATTTATTGGGCCATTTTGTGTAAAGGCACGAAGAGGCATGGTGGCCTACCAACTAGACCTACCCAAGGAACCGTCAAACGTCCATGACGTATTTCACGTCTCATAGTTGAGGAAATGTGTGAGTAACCCGGATAAGCATGTACCTCATGAGAACATTGATATGCAACTATATCTCACCTACAGAGAGAGGCCAGTAAAAATATTGGAAGAGTCTGAACGGAGGACCCGTCAGAAAACGGCAAAGTTTTTCAGAGTTCAGTGGAGCAACCACACTGAGGATGAAGCTACATGGGAAAGGGAAGATTTTCTCCGAGCGGAGTATCCATATCTAATTGAGGATCAGCAGAAATCTCGAGGACGAGATTTTTCCTAAGGGGGTAGGTGTTGTGACACCCAAGTTTTTAATTGGATTTTTCAAAAGATTTTTATTTGACTTGAGGGAGGTGATTTAAGTTTTTCTTCAAAAGAACTCTCCCTTTCAAATTTTTTTATGGCAAAAGTTTTATTTGGATTCACCCAAGAACTGTCTTTGGTCTTGGAGGTTCTTTCTTTTCATTTGGACTCAAGACAAAATACTTTTCACTTGGGAAAATGCCTTTTGATAATCTCTTTGAAATTTGCACTATGGCTTTTGGAATAACCCTTTGCCACTTTCAACAATTCCTTCTTGCCATGGCCTTAGTGAAAACCCTCTCTCCTAACCCTCCCCTCATCTTTGGATCATGATTGGCATCTAATCCAGCAAGTTGAACCTCCCCTATGTTCATTTTCCATTTAAATCTCATTCAAATAAATTCCTGTCTTCTATTCTAGCCATTGGTGATTTACAAAGGAACTCCAATTTCTGTCTTGATTTTTGCCCCCAAACCTTTTTCCCCTCCTAGTCCTTTGAACCCTCAACCAAGATCCATGAAGATCCACTGGTCTTCAGTTCAAAATTTTCAAACTACACTTGCTGCAAGTTTGGACCAGATTTGTCAAATTTGGTGAAATTCATTCAAATCCTTTTCCAAAAATTCCAAGTAAAATTAGGCAGCCTCTGGGTGCATTGAGTGGTCACTTCACCAAGTTACAGCCCCAGAAAAATTTATCTCATAGCCAAATCTTTCTGTCGAACACCTGCAGTGCATTGTCAAAATCAGGTACAGAAAGTTCAGAGAACAGTTCAGTGGCTTACTGTCGTTTTCTCCAGAGATGGTTGTCGATCTCGCCAGTGCCACTGTGTCGCCTTGCTCCTCGTCCCCTCCCCCTTGTTCCTGCACCGCACGAACGCCTGGCACCTTGCGGACATCGGCGACGAGCAGCAGAAGGTGCGCCGCCCCGTGACCGACGCCAGCGGCGGCTTTGCGGCCGCCAGCGGGAGGCACGGCGCTGACGGTGCCACCCAGCGCCGCCCAAGCCACCGGAGCTCGCCGCGTGGCCTTCCACTCCCCCGAACGCGCTGCCGCTCTCGTCGTGAACCGCAGGGCGCGGAGCGCGCTCTCTGCCGCCGTCGAGCCCGTGCGGCCATCTCACCGTGGACCGACGCCATTACGCCAAGACCAACTCCGTTTAGCTGTGGAATGACACCAGTAACCTCCACTGATACTGCCTGGCCACTCAAACCTCCTGCCAATCCACTGCATCGCCGTAATCGCTCGCCGGAGATTCTCCGTTCACGGCCACCCCGTCGATCCGCCTATAAATAGAGGGCCCGAGCTTCAACTCGAGCACCCACCATCCCTGCACTCCACCTAGAGCACGCCTAGCCACTGGAAGAGCCCCGAGGAGGTCTCCTTCCTCGACTCCGGCCGCCGCGACCCGCCACGGGATCCAGCTCGATTCGCCCCCGTGTGTGCACCTCCGCCTCCCTTCTCTTGCCAGTAGCTTCACTATGCACCTCTCCTTCTGACCCGCGCTTCAATTCGAAGTTTGCAGCCCTCCACCAGAGTTCCCCATCATCACCCGAGCCGCCGTCCGTCGGAGATAGTGTCGCGTCGACGTGGTGCTCCCCGTTGGTCGAGTCCACCACCCACCGACGCGGAAGAAGACGCTGAAGCTCTTGGTACCCTCCGATCCTCCTAACTCGCCGTTGTTCGACGCCGGCGTCCACCGCAGCCTTCGGGCGCCGGCGAGCTTTTCAAATCTGACATGTGGACCCCGCATGTCAGCGTCTGTTCTATTCTTTCGCGAACCGTTTTCTGTTGGCGCCTTCGGGAAAAATACGTTTTCTTCCTTTAGCTAGCTTATTTCTTTCCGAAGCGTTTTCTGGTTTCTCAGTTTAAACCCTGGAACTTTTCAGTTTCATTACAGATAAGTCCCTGGACAGAAACCTTTATAACTTTTTAATAAAAAGGGATTTTTGAGTGATTCTTTTTCTGACAATCTTCAAATTTTGTCTAGTTTTTTATGGGATTTATTTGAAAAATATTTGGAGAAGTTTCTGTGCGCGTGTTGATTTTCACGTTAGTACCCGTTTTCGTGATTGCCGTAGGTTCCGGAAGAGGTGACGGAGCCGCGAACTTCGCCGAGCTAGACTCCGACTTCTCCGAACCAGGCAAGCATGTTTTGAACATTTGATATGACAGGTGTTTGCATGTTTGCTTGAAAGTTTTGTGCGTGGCATATGAGTGTCGGTAAATACCTCGTTGCTTGTAAGGCAACTACCCGCATGTTCCAAAGTCGCGATGATCTCTGATGAGAGATGGCCTAATCATGTGGTGACATGAAGGGCAGCAAGGTGGTACTGTTGTAGCATACCAGCCTTGCGTCATCTGACTTTCTCCGACGTTAACGTGGACGGAGTCATGTTATCGTTCTTCTCCCCGCATGTTCCAAAGTTGCGATGATCTCTGATGAGAGATGGCCTAATCATGTGGTGACATGAAGGGCAGTAAGGTGGTACTGTTGTAGCATACCAGCCTTGCGTCATCCGACTTTCTCCGACGTTAACGCGGACGGAGTCACGTTATCGTCCTTTCCCCCTTCTGTGCTACCACATGTTTCATTTGCCAGGATGCGGTTTAGTAAGTTGGTAACCTCTTTCCGTGTACACACCAAACAGAGAGGCCGGGATGATGGTACCTTGGCCCAGGATTAAAGCCAGTCATCCGGTCAGGGGGCATGGGTGTTTCCGGTTGGGACCGAGAGGGGGGGCACCCCCTTAGAGCGCGCGTATAGAAATTTGATCCCATGCTACGCGAGGTTGTAGCCTCCCCGTCTCATGGTTTTTCTTGATCGTTGCCGAGGGTGATCCCTGGCTTCGGAAGGTTGAATTGGGTGTGTACTGGTTAGACGTGTTTCTTCCAAAACACCGTAGACGCAACTAGTCCCCGTGACTACTGAAATCCGTTGGCTGTGGTTAAGTACAAACTCTGCAGAGTCAATTCCTTCCAAATCATCGTATCCATGATCAAGTAGTGAAATCAGTATATCCATATCTATCCGCGTGAGAAACATGTCCCCGATGAACAAGCTCAAGTGGTAAATCCAGTTAAATTATTATTCCTGTGGATGGACTAACTTTGTATTTGTCTCGTACTTGTGATAATTTATGTTCCCGGACTATTGTATTATTGAGCTTCAATATAAGCCCTTTATGTGACGTCGCGCAGACGTCCGACTGTGGCGTGTTTTTGTTTCTTACATTAAATATAAGCCCTTTATGTGATGTCGCTCAGACATCCGATTGTGGCATGTTCGTCTTTTATTTTCTGTTATAAGCCCTTTATGTGATGTCGCTCAGACATCCGACTGTGGCATTATTATTATTCTTGCATTTTCCTCTCGAGGAGTCATTCAGACCCTCGTTTGGCACCAGCATTATTATTCTCGCAGTTTCCTCTCGAGGAGTCATTCAGACCCTCGTTTGGCACCAGCATTACTATTCTGCAGTTTCCGCTCGAGGCGTCATTCAGACCCTCGCTTGGCACCCAGTATTTATTATCTCTATGTCTGATCGCACTTGATAAATTGTCCATATGCTTCATGTTTACATTTGTTATATCTTATGTCCGAACTGTCTTGCGAGTACTTTCATAGTACTCACCTGGCTTGTTGATTTGGCCAGATGTTGACGAGGGCGATCTCTTGGATGAAGAGTTTGATAGTGCGTCCGACGCCTAGAGGAGTCCCAGTCAGTCCTGCGCGATCCCGGATATTGGTCACTTGTATTATATACGCTTCTGCCACCCACAATAAGTCTCCTCGAGCCTCACTCCGACGCTCGAAGAGCTGCAGTCTTCAGGAGTCATATCACTCGCTTCGCGGTGATATTTCCACCACCGTTATTATCGTGAGTTAGTAGTATGCCACCCTATCCGCCGTCTTGTTTTATCGGCGTTCTTGTAATAAATTGTTGGGCAGTCTCCGCTCAACCTTGTATTATATTCAGTACTCCTGGTATTTTTCTTCTGTGACCAAGATATTGTCTACCAGTGAGAAGGAATTCTTCCTCACTGGTCCGTAAAAGGGATTGGTCTCTCAATAATTATTTTATTGAAAAACCGGTCGTGACAAAAGGGTTGTTTGAAAGGAGTTTTTCAAAGGAAGACCTGGATAAAGCTGCTTACATATTGGGCATCGAGATCTATAGAGATAGATCAAGACGCCTGATGATACTTTCAAAGAACGCACACCTTGACATGATTTTGAAAGAGTTCAAAATAGATCAGCAAAGAAGGATTTCTTGGCTGTGTTGCAAGGTGTGAGTATTGAGTAAGACTCAAGACCTGACCACAACAGAAGAGAGAGAAAGGACGAAGGTCGTCCCCTATGCTTTAGACGTAGGCTCTACAGTATGCTATGCTGTGTACCGCACATGAAGTGTGCCTTGCCATGAGTTGGTCAAGGGGTACAATAGTGATCCGGGAATGGATCACGTGACAGCGGTCGAACTTATCCTTAGTATCTAGTGGACTAAGGAATTTTCTCGATTATGGAGGTGAAAATAAGTTCGTCGTAAAGGGTTACGTCGATGCGAACTTTGACACTAATCCGGATGACTCTGAGTAGTAAACCGGATTCGTATAGTAGAGCAGTTATTTGAAATGGCTCCAAGTAGCGCGTGGTAGCATCCAGAAGATGACATAGATATTCGTAAAGCACACACGGATCTGAAAGGTTCAGACCCGTTGACTAATAACCTCTCTCACAAGTATAACATGATCAAACCAGAACTCATTGAGTGTTAATCACATAGTGATGTGAACTAGATTGTTGACTCTAGTAAACTCTTTAGATGTTGGTCACATGGTGATGTGACCTGTGAGTGTTAATCACATGGTGATGTGAACTAGATTATTGACTCTAGTGCAAGTGGGAGACTGTTGGAAATATGCCCTAGAGGAAATAATAAATTGGTTACTATTATTATATTTCCTTGTTCATGATAATCGTTTATTATCCATGCTAGAATTGTATTGATAGGAAACTCAGATACATGTGTGGATACATAGACAACACCATGTCCCTAGTAAGCCTCTAGTTGACTAGCTCGTTGATCAATAGATGGTTACGGTTTCCTGACCATGGACATTGGATGTCGTTGATAACGGGATCAGATCATTAGGAGAATGATGTGATGGACAAGACCCAATCCTAAGCCTAGCACAAGATCGTGTAGTTCGTCTGCTAAAGCTTTTCTAATGTCAAGTATCATTTCCTTAGACCATGAGATTGTGAAACTCCCGGATACCATAGGAATGCTTTGGGTGTACCAAACGTCACAACGTAACTGGGTGGCTATAAAGGTGCACTACAGGTATCTCCGAAAGTGTCTGTTGGGTTGGCACGAATCGAGACTGGGATTTGTCACTCCGTGTAAATGGAGAGGTATCTCTGGGCCCACTCGGTAGGACATCATCATAATGTGCACAATGTGACCAAGGAGTTGATCACGGGATGATGTGTTACGGAACGAGTAAAGAGACTTGCCGGTAACGAGATTGAACAAGGTATCGGGATACTGACGATCGAATCTCGGGCAAGTAACATACCGATAGACAAAGGGAATTGTATACAGGATTGATTGAATCCCCAACATCGTGGTTCATCCGATGAGATCATCGTGGAACATGTGGGAGCCAACATGGGTATCCAGATCCCGCTGTTGGTTATTGGCCGGAGAACGTCTCGGTCATGTCTGCATGGTTCCCGAACCCGTAGGGTCTACACACTTAAGGTTCGATGACGCTAGGGTTATAGGGAATAGATATACGTGGTTACCGAATGTTGTTCGGAGTCCCAGATGAGATCCCGGACGTCACGAGGAGTTCCGGAATGGTCCGGAGGTAAAGATTTATATATGGGAAGTCCTGTTTTGGTCACCGGAAAAGTTTCGGGTGCTATCGGTAATGTACTGGGACCACCGGGAGGGTCCCGGGGGTCCACCAGGTGGGGCCACCGGCCCCAGTGGGCTGCGTGGGCCAAGTGTGGGAAATGACCAGCCCCTAGGTGGGCTGGTGCGCCTCCCACAAGAGGCCCAGGGCGCAAGAAAGGGGGGAAGGGGGAAACCCTAGGCTCAGATGGGCCTAAGGCCCATCTAGTGGGGCGCCCCCTCTCTCCCCCCTTGGCCGCCCCCCCCCCCCCCCCCAATCCAATCTAGGGCTGGCCGCACCCCTTGGGGGGGGGAACCCTAGATGGGGGCGCAGCCCCTCCACCTCCCCTATATATATTGGGGGTTTTGGGGCTGCCATACACATGAGAATGTCTCTCTCTCTTGGCGCAGCCCTACCCCTCTTCCTCCTCCTCTCCCGCGGTGCTTGGCGAAGCCCTGCGGGATTGCCACGCTCCTCCATCACCACCACGCCGTCGTGCTGCTGCTGGACGGAGTCTTCCCCAACCTCTCCCTCTCTTCTTGCTGGATCAAGGCGTGGGAGACGTCACCGAGCTGCACGTGTGTTGAACGCGGAGGCGCCGTGGTTCGGCGCTTAGATCGGAATCAACCGCGATCTGAATCGCTACGAGTACGACTCCTTCATCCGCGTTCTTGCAACGCTTCCGCATCGTGATCTACAATGGTATGTAGATGCACTCCCCTTCCCCTCGTTGCTAGATTACTCCATAGATTGATCTTGGTGATGCGTAGAAAATTTTGAATTTCTGCTACGTTCCCCAGCACGTACTCCAAATACTATACACAGACTCCAATAATGCAGCCGAATACGAGGCCTTATTGCATGGTCTCCAGATGGCTGTCTCCATGGGCATACAACGCCTAGAAGTGCGCGGGGACTCAAACCTTGCAATATCTCAAATAAATGAAGACTTCGACGCCAAAGATCCGAAGATGGCAGCTTATCGTAATGCCTTCATAAAAATGTCGGCCCGGTTCGAGGGGCTCGAGTTCCATCATGTGGCTCGAGAAAGTAATCAAGCGACAGACGTTCTTGCTCGTATCGGCGCTAAGCGCGACCCCATCCCACCTAATATCTTTCTGGAAAGGCTTTTTAAGCCATCTGTGGTGTGGCAGGGGGAAATGGCAACACTAGTCCGGATCCGAACGTAACCCCAGATTCCGAAAACACCGACATCATCGGAGGCTCGGCCACCGAAATAACACCATCGGCGCATCTCATCATGGCAGTTATTGCCCCATGGACCGAACCCTTCCTGGCCTACCTTAACAGGAAGGAGCTTCCTGAGGACCAGAATGAGGCCCATCACATTTTCCGGCGTTCGAAGGCCTACAAGGTTCATGACGGAGAGCTCTATAAGAAAAGCGCTACCGGAGTTCTTCAACGATGTATCTTCGAGGAGGAGGGGTGGCAGCTCCTGGCTGAGATTCATGCCGGTCTCGGCGGGCACCACGCCGCAGCTCGGGCCCTTGTTAGCAAGGCCTTCCATACAGGGTTCTATTGGCCGACGGCCCGAGCGGATGCACAGGACCTTGTCCAACATTGCGTTGGATGCGAACTCTTCGCCAACCAAAGCCATATGCCCCCCACCGCCCTACAAACAATCCCCATCACTTGGCCTTTTGCGGTCTGGGGACTGGATATGGTTGGACCCCTTAAAGGAGGAAGCCATAAGAAAACATATCTGCTAGTCATGGTGGATAAATTGACCAAGTGGATAAAGGCCAAACCAGTTAAAACGGCCGAGTCCGGGCCAGTAATAGACTTTATATCCGGCGTCGTACACCGTTATGGTGTTCCGCACAGCATCATCACTGATAACGGCTCCAATTTCACAGCCGACGAAGTGAAAACCTGGTGTGCTAATCTGGGCATCAAGCTCGATTACACCTCCGTCTATCATCCACAGACAAACGGCCAAGTCGAACGAGCCAATGGTCTTATTATGAGCGGCATTAAGCCTAGACTAGTGCGGTCTTTGAAGGAATCAGACAAGCACTGGGTTGAGGAGCTCGACTCCGTACTCTAGGGGTTGCGGACCACTCCCAATCGCACTACCGGATACACACCTTTTTTCATGGTGTACGACGCAGAGGCAGTACTACCCTGCGACATTATTCATGACTCACCTCGAGTGCGCATGTACGAAGAGAGAGAGGCCGAGCTCGATCGGCAGGACAACTTAGACACCCTGGAGGAGGAGCGCAACGTCGCAAAAGTCCGTTCCGCATTTTATCAACAGCAGGCTCGCAGGTATCAAAGGAGAGAAGTGCAGGCCAAAACTTACAACATCGGCGAACTCGTTCTACGCCTGCCGAAGAACAAAAAGGACAAACTCAAGCCCAAGTGGGAGGGTCCCTTCATCATCGACGAAGTTCTCACCGGAGGAGCGTACCGCCTGCGTGATGCGTCTGACAATCGACTAGAGCCGAATCCCTGGAACACGGCCAGACTCCGAAGATTCTATGCCTTGCGCCGAACTCTTTGTTCGTCTCCTTCCTCTTATGGTTTTCATCACTTTTTTCTCTCTTTTCATTTTTTCTCTTTAGACTTAAAGGCTTTCGCACGGTTAGACTGTGTACCACCGACGCATACATCTTCAAGTATGTACGTCTATCATACCTGGGGGCTTCTTGGACAGAAGCTTGCTATTTCTATTTTCCGAGCATAAAGCTCATCACATATGCATTTTCTCCCATATGTACCTTTTCTTTGCCATTATATGCATCGATATGACTTAAGTTTTGGCCAAGCTAGGTTGCCTGGCTCCTGTGCTTATGCCCTACGTTCCCATTAGTTCGGCTAGGGCATAAAGGGAGCACCTCTGCGATTGTTACTGCCGGGTCATCCGGATGTGTACCTCAGACTGGGTGAAGCCAAAAGCTAGCATTCTTAAGGGAATATTCGGTCGGTGAACTAAAGATGTTTTTGCACTCGCTCCATTATGAACCCCGAGAAGTTATACACACTGTGCTTTTTCATCACAGTCCGGACATGCACATAGATGCATGCACACCCAGGGAAAGGAACCCTTAACGGAACTATTCTCTCTGGAAGATGTTTCTTACAATTTCAATGTAATATAACATAACTAGCCAGATACAACTTGTCTATTCAAGCACCTATGACCCCTACGCCTTGTTTCCATGCATACCCAGGTTTATTTTGCCGCTCAGGTATTCGGAAACACTCCGCACCTTCGGGTCGAGAGATCGAAGCGAAAAGGTCGGCCACGACAATCGTTTTACAATCCAGCTAGAAGGAAAGTACATAGTCACTTAGGACTTAAAAACTTCCTCCTCTATACGGTCCAACAGGCGGTCTAATTTACAATCTTGTTGGGAGTATCTAGCAGCCACCTCTACTTGGCCATATACTAAACTAACGGGAATTTCTTCCCCATTTTACCCTAGCGGTCCGACTCGGGCCATGTGATTCGGATCCAGCTTGGTATATCGTGTTTTTACCATGGCCCAGGCCTCTCGTGCACCCTCTCGGCAGGCCGATATCTTCCATAGTCGGATACGCCGCCGCGCTCCCTTGAACAACTCTACAAGCTTCTACATACTCCCTGGAGGGGAGTCGGATGGCCATAAGGCCTTGGCTACACTCTGCATTGCCTGCCGAGCTTGCTTGTGCAACTGCGACAGCCCTTGTAGAAGATCACTTGATGATCCGGACACCTCCTCTTCGGGACGGCCCGTCAATATACCTGCAATCACAGCTATATCAGCTACTTTTACTTCCAAACTGTTATAAGGTAAATACGGCCACATACTGAATATGCCGCCTCGCAGCTTTTTGTTCTCCTTCACGGAGTGGGCCAGCTGAGCTCGTACATCTTTCTGTTCTTCGCCCAGTTTGGTGTTTGAATCTTGGAGTTTGTTTTTCTCCTCTCTGACTTTGGTCAGGACGCGCTCGCCTGCGGCACGTTGTCTCTTCGCCTCTCTTTCGCCCGTCTGCGCGGCCTTCAGTTCCTCTTCCATTTGGTCTGATGACCCTCTTATGAGACAAGCAGCAGTTTTAATATAGCTGGCGTATAATTTTTTGTTTCTCGATGGAGGGAAATATTATCAGAGGACGCTGCTACCTCTTGAGCACTGCGTTGGTTTTCCCTTGAAGAGGAAAGGGTGATGCAGCAAAGTAGCGTAAGTATTTCCCTCAGTTTTTGAGAACCAAGGTATCAATCCAGTAGGAGGTCATGCACGAGTCCCTCGCACCTACACAAACAAATAAATCCTCGCAACCAACACAATAAAGGGGTTGTCAATCCCTTCACGGTCACTTACGAGAGTGAGATCTGATAGATATGATAAGATAATATTTTTGGTATTTTTATGATAAATATGCAAAGTAAAATAAAAGACAATAAAAATAACTAAATGTTGGAAGATTAATATGATGGAAAATAGACCCGGGGGCCATAGGTTTCACTATTGGCTTCTCTCATGAGCAGAAGTATTACGGTGGGTGAACAAATTACTATTGAGCAATTGATAGAATTGAGCATAGTTATGAGAATATCTAGGTATGATCATGTATATAGGCATCACATCTGAGACAAGTAGACCGACTCCTACCTGCATCTACTACTATTACTCCACACATCGACCGCTATCCAGCATGCATCTAGAGTATTAAGTTCATAAGAACGGAGTAACGCTTTAAGCAAGATGACATGATGTAGAGGGATAAACTCATGCAATATGATATAAACCCCCATCTTGTTATCCTCGATGGCAACAATACAATACGTGCCTTGCTGCCCCTACTGTCACTGGGAAAGGACACCGCAAGATTGAACCCAAAGCTAAGCACTTCTCCCATTGCAAGAAAAATCAATCTAGTAGGCCAAACCAAACTGATAATTCGAAGAGACTTGCAAAGATAACCAATCATACATAAAAGAATTCAGAGAAGATTCAAATACTGTTCATAGATAAACTTGATCATAAACCCACAATTCATCGGTCTCAACAAACACACCGCAAAAGAAGATTACATCGAATAGATCTCCACGAGAGAGGGGGTGAACATTGTATTGAGATCCAAAAAGAGAGAAGAAGCCATCTAGCTAATAACTATGGACCCGAAGGTCTGAGGTAAACTACTCACACATCATCGGACAGGCTATGGTATTGATGTAGAAGCCCTCCATGATCGATGCCCCCTCCGGGGGAGCTCCGGAAATAGCCCCAAGATGGGATCTCACGGGTACAGAAGGTTGCGGCGGTGGAATTAGGTTTTTGGCTCCGTATCTGGTAGTTTGGGGGTACGTAGGTATATATAGGAGGAAGAAGTACGTCGGTGGAGCAACATGGGGCCCACGAGGGTGGAGGGCGCGCCCAGGGGGTAGGCGCGCCCCCCTACCTCGTTCCCTCCTGGTTGATGTCTTGATGTAGGGTCCAAGTCCTCTGGATCACGTTCGTTCCGAAAATCACGTTCCCGAAGGTTTCATTCCGTTTGGACTCCGTTTGATATTCTTTTTCTGTGAAACTCTAAAATAGGGAAAAAAAATAGCAATTCTGGGCTGGGCCTCCGGTTAATAGGTTAGTCCCAAAAATAATATAAAAGTGTATAATAAAGCCCATTAATGTCCAAAACATAATATAATATAGCATGGAACAAAAAAAATTATAGATACGTTGGAGACGTATCAAGCATCCCCAAGCTTAATTCCTGCTCGTCCTCGAGTAGGTAAATGATAAAAACAGAATTTTTGATGTGGAATGCTACTTGGCATAATTTCAATGTAATTCTCTTAATTGTGGTATGAATGTTCAGATCCGAAAGATTCAAGATAAAAGTTTAATATTGACATAAAAGTAATAATACTTCAAGCATACTAACTAAGCAATTATGTCTTCTCAAAATAACATGACCAGAGAAAGTTCATCCCTACAAAATCATATAGTTTAGTCATGCTCCATTTCCGTCACACAAGAATGCTCTGTTCATGCACACCCCGATGACAAGCCAAGCAATTGTTTCATACTTTAGTAATCTCAAACTTTTAACCTTCACGCAATACATGAGCGTGAGGCATGGATATAGCACTATGGTGGAATAGAATATAATGATGGGGGTTATGTGGAGAAGACAAAAAAGGAGAAAGTCTCACATCAACGCGGCTAATCAATGAGCTATGGAGATGCCCATCGATTGATGTTAATGCAAGGAGTAGGGATTGCCATGCAACGGATGCACTAGAGCTATAAATGCATGAAAGCTCAACAAAAGAAACTAAGTGGGTGTGCATCCAACTTGCTTGCTCACGAAGACCAAGGGCATTTGAGGAAGCCCATTGTTGGAATATACAAGCCAAGTTCTATAATGAAAAATTCCCACTAGTATATGAAAGTGACAAAACAAGAGACTCTCTATCAGGAAGATCGTGGTGCGACTTTGAAGCACAAGTGTGTAAAAACGATAGTAACATTGTCCCTTTTTATTTATATATATTTTTTGGGCCTTTTTTTGCCTTTCTCTTTTTTTATTGGGACAATGCTCTATGAATGATGATCATCACACTTCTATTTATTTACAACTGAATGATTACAACTCGATACTAGAACATAGTATGACTCTATATGAATGCCTACGGCGGTATACCGGGATAGCAACGAATCAAGAGTGACATGTATGAAAAATTATGAACGGTGGCTTTGACACAAATACGATGTCAACTACATGATCATGCAAAGCAATATGACAATGATGAAAGTTTCATGATAAACAGAACGGTGGAAAGTTGCATGGCAATATATCTCGGAATGGCTATGGAAATGCCATAATAGCTAGGTATGGTGGCTGTTTTGAGGAAGATATAAGGAGGTTTATGTGTGAAAGAGCGTATCATATCACGGGGTTTGGATGCACCGGCGAAGTTTGCACCAACTCTCAATGTGAGAAAGGGCAATGCACGGTACCAAAGAGGCTAGCAATGATGGAAGGGTAAGAGTGTGTATGATCCATGGACTCAACATTAGTCATAAAGAACTCACATACTTATTGCAAAAATCTACAAGTCATCAAAAACCAAGCATTACGCGCATGCTCCTAGGGGGATAGATTGGTAGGAAAAGACCATCGCTCGTCCCCGACCGCCACTCATAAGGAGGGCACTCAAAGAACACCTCATGTTTCAAATTTGTTACATAACGTTTACCATACGTGCATGCTACGGGACTTGCAAACTTCAACACAAGTATTTCTCAATTTCAGAAATACTCAACTAGCACGACTTTAATACCACTACCTCCATATCTCAAAACAATAATCAAGCATCAAACTTCTCTTAGCATTCAGCACACTCATAACAAAGTTTTTTACTAGTCTTTGAATACCTAACATATTAGGATTATTTCCCAACTTAAGCAAATTACCATGCTGTTTAAGACTCTCAAAATAATATAAGTGAAGCATGAGAGAATAATAGTTTCTATAAAACAAAATCACCGCCGTGCTCTAAAAGATATAAGTGAAGCACTAGAGCAAAAACTATATAGCTCAAAAGATATAAGTGAAGCGCATAAAGTATTCTAATAAATTCCAAATCATATGTGGCTCTCTCAAAGGGTGTGTACAGCAAGGATGATTGTGGCAAACTAACAAATAAAGACTCAAATGATACAAGACGCTCCAAGCAAAACACATATCATGTGGTGAATAAAAATATAGCTCCAAGTAAAGTTACTGATGGAAGTAGACGAAAGAGGGGATGCCTTCCGGGGCATCCCCAAGCTTTGGCTTTTAGGTGTCCTTAGATTATCTTGGGGTGCCATGGGAATCCCCAAGCTTAGGTTCTTGCCACTCCTTGTTCCATAATCCATCAAATCCTTCACCCAAAACTTGAAAACTTCACAACACAAAACTCAGCAGAAAATCTCGTGAGCTCCGTTAGCGAAAGAAAACAAAACACACTTCAAGGTACTGTAATGAACTCATTATTTATTTATATTGGTGTTAAACCTATTGTATTACAACTTCTCTATGGTTTATAAACTATTTTACTAGCCATAGATTCATCAAAATAAGCAAACAACACACGAAAAACAGAATCTGTCAAAAACAGAACAGTCTGTAGTAATCTGTAACTAACACAAACTTCTGGAACTCCAAAAAATCTACCAAAATAGGACGACCTAGAAAATTTGTTTATTGATCAGCAGCAATAGGAATCAATATTTTATCACGTTCTGGTGATTTTTAACAATTATTTTCGTGAACAGAAAGTTTCTAGAATTTTCAGCAAGATCAAATAACTATCATCCAAGAAGATCCTATAGGTTAAACTTGGCACAAACACTAATTAAAACATAAAGACACATCTAACCAGAGGCTAAATCGAATATTTATTCCTAAACAGAAGCAAAAGCAAAAAAGTAAAAATAAAATTGGGTTGCCTCCCAACAAGCGCTATCGTTTAACGCCCCTAGCTAGGCATAATAGCAAGGATAGATCTAGGTATCGCCATAATAATAAGATAGATCATTAAAACTCATTTCATATTCTCTACGTTCAGCAGCAAGATTTCTTTGAGGCAAGCAAAAGTAATCAAAAGGGCTAAATTTAATGGGACAAAAGTCCCCAAGATCAACTTTAGGAGGTATAGGTTCCTCCTTTGGCCCGTCGTATTGCACAACCAATTCATCATTATAAGCATTCTTTTCACAGATCTTTGTGAGCCTATACTCGAGAGAATATCCTAGCTCATTATTTCAAATAGCCAAATCATCATTAAGTTCAGAAATTCTATCAACTAGAACATTGGTAGGAACCTTTTTAAGCAACATAGTCTAGAGATTGAAAACGCATTATTTCTTCTTGATCAAAGAGGATAGCCTCTATGGCAGGACGGCCAGCGTCCACCTTGTAATGTGCAAAGATTTCTTTGGCCTCTTTTATTATAAATCTAAACTCATGAGACAAAAAGATAGTAGCGGCACGCTTAACAGAAGAATGCTCAATATTAGAAAATTCTAGGAAAATCCTTTGTATGCAAGGATGCATGTGCATAAATTGTCTTTCAAGTTCAACTACAAGCATGGCGATAGCGTCCGCAAGACTACTAGTTCTATGAAGAATAGAACTACCCATAGAAGGCAAAGCACCGGCACAGGTAAAGAAATCTTGGATAACTCCTTTTCCAATAATATTACCATTACCGATTCGGAATTTTTTTGTATGCAAGGTAGGGGGTTCTTCAGCAGGAGCATCAGAATTTTCCATGATATTATTATTGTCCATATCGACAATAATTTCCCCAATTTCAGACATAACGGCAGAAAGTGCAAGGGGCAAAAAGGAAAGAGGAAGGCGAACGGAAAAGAGAGGGCGAATAAAACGGCAAGGGTGAAGTGGGGGAGAGGAAAACGAGAGGCAAATGGCAAATAATGTAATGCGGGAGATAAGGGTTTGTGATGGGTACTTGGTATGTTGACTTTTGCGTAGACTCCCTGGCAACGGCGCCAGAAATCCTTCTTGCTACCTCTTGAGCACTGCGTTGGTTTTCCCTTGAAGAGGAAAGGGTGATGCAGCAAAGTAGCGTAAGTATTTCCCTCAGTTTTTGAGAACCAAGGTATCAATCCAGTAGGAGGACACGCATGAGTCCCTCGCACCTACACAAAACAAATAAATCCTCGCAACCAACGCGATAAAGGGGTTGTCAATCCCTTCACGGTCACTTACGAGAGTGCGATCTGATAGATATGATAAGATAATATTTTTGGTATTTTTATGATAAAGATGAAAAGTAAAATAAAAGACAATAAAAATAACGAAGTGTTGGAAGATTAATATGATGGAAAATAGACCCGGGGGCCATAGGTTTCACTATTGGCTTCTCTCATGAGCAGAAGTATTACGGTGGGTGAACAAATTACTGTTGAGCAATTGATAGAATTGAGCATAGTTATGAGAATATCTAGGTATGATCATGTATATAGGCATCACGTCCGAGACAAGTAGACCGACTCCTGCCTGTATCTACTACTATTACTCCACACATCGACCGCTATCCAGCATGGATATAGAGTATTAAGTTCATAAGAACGGAGTAACGCTTTAAGCAAGATGACATGATGTAGAGGGATAAACTCATGCAATATGATATAAACCCCATCTTGTTATCCTCGATGGCAACAATACAATACGTGCCTTGCTGCCCCTACTGTCACTGGGAAAGGACACCGCAAGATTGAACCCAAAGCTAAGCACTTCTCCCATTGCAAGAAAAATCAATCTAGTAGGCCAAACCAAACTGATAATTCGAAGAGACTTGCAAAGATAACCAATCATACATAAAAGAATTCAGAGAAGATTCAAATATTGTTCATAGATAAACTTGATCATAAACCCACAATTCATCGGTCTCAAGAAACACACCGCAAAAGAAGATTACATCGAATAGATCTCCACGAGAGAGGGGGAGAACATTGTATTGAGATCCAAAAAGAGAGAAGAAGCCATCTAGCTAATAACTATGGACCCGAAGGTCTGAGGTAAACTACTCACACATCATCGGAGAGGCTATGGTGTTGATGTAGAAGCCCTCCGTGATCGATGCCCCCTTCGGTGGAGCTCCGGAAAAGGCCCCAAGATGGGATCTCACGGGTACAAAAGGTGTCGGCGGTGGAATTAGGTTTTTGGCTCCGTATCTGGTAGTTTGGGGGTACGTAGGTATATATAGGGGGAAGAAGTACGTCAGTGGAGCAACGTGGGGCCCACGAGGGTGGAGGGCACGCCCAGGGGGTAGGCGCCCCCCCTACCTCGTGCCCTCCTGGTTGATGTCTTGATGTAGGGTCCAAGTCCTCTGGATCACGTTCGTTCCGAAAAACCTGTTCCCGAAGGTTTCATTCCGTTTGGACTCCGTTTGATATTCTTTTTCTGCGAAACTCTGAAATAGGCAAAAAACAGCAATTCTGGGCTAGGCCTCTGGTTAATAGGTTAGTCCCAAAAATAATATAAAACTGTATAATAAAGCCCATTAATGTCCAAAACAGAATATAATATAGCATGGAACAATAAAAAAATATAGATACGTTGGAGACGTATCAGACGCCTTCTTGAACTTTTCCAGTTCGGTGGTAGCAGCAGTTAGCTGTGTCCGGCACTGCTCCAGCTCTTGGGCTAGCAAGTCGTTCTTCTCCATAAGAACCTGGTTACACAACGATCCTTAAACATTTGTCCCAATTGCTTCAAGTCTCGGGGGCTACTGGCTCATGGTTATCAACTTCGGGCAAGGTAAACTTACCTGCACATCTTTCAAATGTTGCTCGGTGGCTCTATTAAGCCCATCTCGAGCATCTCGGATGTATGCATCAGCCGAGCTGAAGGCACCGAACGCCTCTTTTGAGAAGCGGGGATTTCGTAAAACGGCCTTCCGGCGCCGGTGATCCATGGCGCTCTCCACCTCCGAATTGGTAACGGACATATTTTTCGAACCCTCGATAGAAGGATAGTCTGGCGCCACTCCCATACCGGGCCCCTTCTCTTTGGCCGGGACCGAACCTTGGTAATTAGAAGCACGACTGGCCGGGTCCCCGGACATAGTCTGTTGAACCTTTTTTCTGATACAAAATGAACATATGAGTCACGGTTGGACGCGACTTCTAAAAAGAGCATAGTTGCAAACCCATACCTCTTGAAGGAAGGCCCGACCGTGTCTCTGTTTGCCTTCCTCTTCGAAGGCCTGCCCGACGCGGGAGCCCCTCTCTCCGGAGACGCCCCTGTGGCGGCCCGACGCGCCGAACGCCTCCCCTTCTAAGCACAGGATGCTGCGGGGAGCAATAAAGAATGCGGTAGCCCTCTCAGACAAAGTGTCTCCTAATTACTTACATGAGAAGCAGGGAGAAGACCGGGATAGTCGGCAACGATGGCCACCTCTGTGCCGTCATAGCTCGTCTGGTAAAATGTCCCATTCTCCAGCACCGCAAATATATCCGGATCCTCTTCGAATCCGGGGTCAAGGTCCCGATTGTGGCCCTCGGGCTGCGGGGCGGGGCTGTAAAGCCCCTCGGAAGTCTTTCACCAGTGCTGTTATAAATGGACGGGTTAATACTTCAGTGAACAAAGCTCAGGGAGGGGAATGAGTGGGGCAAAAAAGTTGGGGGCTCACGCAGCTAGGAGGATTGTACATGGAATATCCTTCTCTGTGCGTGATGTGCAGGACCTCCTCTTCCTCACCCTTGAACAGTTCGGCCAATATTTTGGCTAGGGCGGCAGGGGTGTCTGGACCTTTCCTGCCGCAGCGGGAGGTGTCATCTTCCCCATTGTAATTCCACATGGGAAGTCCTGTGTATTCGAGTGGCTGAACTCCCCGTACTATGGAGGTCGCCATCACTTCGACTATCGTATACCCGGACTGGGCAAGCATCCTGATCTTGCTCAGGAGTTGGCGAACTTCCGCACTATCTTCCTCCTCGAGGCTCCGAGGGTGCCTGCTGTGGAGCTTCTTCAGAGGAACACTCGCAAACTCGGGGAGACCTCTCCGGACTGGATCTGGAAGTACGACGTCATCAATGTAGAACCACTCGGAGGTCCACTCTTTGGAAGCTTTCTTCGGTGTGCCGGATAGGTATCCGGTCTCAGCAATACGCCATATTTCGGCCCCGCCCACTTCAAATATCGATCCCTCGTGGTTACGCGGGACAAGGCAAAATAACTTTCTCCACAGATCAAAATGCGCCTCACAACCCAAGAATAGTTCGCATAAAGCGACATAACCCGCGATATGCAGGACGGAGGCTGGGGTAAAATTGTGCAGCTGGAGGCCATAATACTCCAGAAGCCCTCCGAGGAATGGGTGAATTGGAAATCCCATGCCCCTCAGCAGATAGGGGACGAAGCACACTCATTCTCTCGCAGACGGATTGGGGAAATCCTTTGCGTGGGTTTTGCCATTAAAGGAGGCCAGCCCTGCTCGAACAGGGACCAGATCTGCAGGAGGGAGAAATCCCTGTGTTTGCAACTTCTCCAATTGGTTGTGGGACACAGAGCACCTCTCCCACTCACCTCTCTCTAGGTTGGAACCGGAAGAGGAGCCGGGAATATTAGCCATGTTGGAATGCTCTTTCCTAGCAGTCTCTGAGGATTTTCTCCGCATGGCGCCGAAAGGATCTGAGATCCAATCTCTTTAAATAGACGCTCCTTTTTGTAGGGCTAGGGTGTTATTTGCAAAAAAATCCCTGACCGTCCGCATTCGCCCGACATGTGGAAGATGAAGTCATAGATACACAGAAGCCGAGGGATGCGACATTGGATTAAAAGCCGAATACATTACTCGGAAGCCGTCGGAGGGGGAACCCGCCTTGCAATACCAAAGACAATCAGCGCGCCGAACACCTCATCATTGAAGCCTAGTTCGGGGGCTACTGAGGGAGTCCTGGACTAAGGGGTCCTCGGGCGTCCGGCCTGTTAACCATGGGCCGAACTGATGGGCTGTGAAGATATGAAGACCGAAGACTGCACCCGTATCCGGATGGGACTCTCCTTGGCGTGGAAGGCAAGCTTGGCGACAGGATATGTAGATTCCTTTCTTTGTAACCGACCCTATGTAACCCTAGATCCTCCCGGTGTCTATATAAACCGGAGGACTTAGTCCAAAAAGGCAGATACTCATTACCATAGTCATACATGCTAGACTTCTAGGGTTTAGCCATTACGATCTCGTGGTAGATCAACTCTTGTAATACTCATATCCATCAAGATCAATCAAGCAGGAAGTAGGGTATTACCTCCATAGAGAGGGCCCAAACCTGGGTAAACATCGTGTCCCCCGTCTCCTGTTACCATCGACCTTAGACGCACAGTTTGGGACCCCCTACCCGAGATCCGCCGGTTTTGACACCGACATCCCCCAAGCCCAAACCGAATTGGACTAGGGTTGGGGGGCTTTCGTTCTCTTCTCCTCCTCCTTCCCCCTTCTCCTTGTGGGAATAGGAAAGGGGGGGGGGACGAATCCTACTTGGAGTAGGACTCCCCCCTTGGCACGCCACACCTTGGCTGGCCTCCTCCTCCCTACCCCCTTTATATACGTGGGAAGGGGGCACCCCAAAGACACACAAGTTGATCTTTTAGCCGTGTGCGGTGTCCCCCTCCACATTTACACACCTCAATCATATCATGGTAGTGCTTAGGCGAAGCCCTGCGCCAGTAACTTCATCATCACCGTCGCCACGCCGTCTTGCTGACGGAACTCTCTCTCGGCCTCAACTGGATCAAGAGTTCGAGGGACGTCACCGAGTTGAACGTGTGCTGATCGGGGAGGTGCCGTGCATTCGGTACCTGGATCGGTTAGATTGCGAAGACGTTCGACTACATCAACCGCGTTACGAAACGCTTCCGCTTTCGGTCTACAAGGGTACGTGGACACACTCTCCCCCATTGTTGCTATGCTTCTCCTAAATAGATTTTGCGTGATCGTAGGTAATTTTTTTGAAATACTACGTTCTCTAACAGTGGCATCCGAGCCAGATCTATGCGCAGATGTTATATGCACGAGTAGAACACAAAGAGTTGTGGGCGATAATAGTCATACTGCTTACCAGCATATGATACTTTGATTCGGCGGTATTGTTGGATGAACAGGCCCAGACCGACATTACATGACCGCGTTCATGAGACTGGTTCTACCGCCATGCTTCGCATACAGGTGGCTAGTGGGTGTCTGTTTCTCCAACTTTAGTTGAATCGAGTTTGACTACGCCCGGTCCTTGTTGAAGGTTAAAACAACACACTTGACAAAAAATCATTGTGGTTTTGATGCGTAGGTAAGAATGGTTCTTGCTAGAAGCCCGCAGTAGCCACGTAAAACTTGCAACAACAAAGTAGAGGACGTCCAACTTGTTTTTGCAGGGCTTGCTATGATGTGATATGGTCAAGATGTGATGATATATAATTTGTTGTATGAGATGATCATGTTTTGTAACAGTTATCGGCAACTGGCAGGAGCCATATGGTTGTCGCTTTATTGTATGAAATGCAATCGCCATGTAATTGCTTTACTTTATCACTAAGCGGTAGCGATATTCATAGAAGCAATAGTGTTGATGTACATAAGTAGGGGCTCTCCTTTTGACCCCTTTACTTGTGCACGGGCAGTCAGAGCCACGCGCCACGGCCACACTTAGCAGGACAGAGGAGGAAAGCCGGAGAGAAGCCAAAGGCACAAGGCGACCAGAGGCAACGCCAAGACCAGAAACACAAAGAGCAAAGGGGCGAGGTGGACTCCCCCGGCAAGACCCTTGCCGGGGCGGCCTCCGCGGCCCCGGCAAGAGCCTTGCCGGGGCAAATTGCCCAACACTAGCTCAGCGAGCCACCCTTGAGCCCAAAGATTCAGAACGCTGTCAACAACTACATTGGAACCAGGGCTCATGAGGCACCTCTGTGGTGGCATGCATATCTTTGTCAAGATCATGAACGCATGAGATCAGATGAGGATCAGAAGACGGTGACCCTCGGCGGGATCCCAGCCGAGGGAATCCACAAGACCCCCGGCAAGCGCCTTACCGGGGATGACTGCAACGCCACGGCAAGACCCTTGCCGAAGGCGTCAGCGGGACCACTGCTAGGCCCGCGCCAGCCAAGACTCCGCCGCCGTTCGCATGCAGCTGCCAGCCCAACCAGCTGGGCAGGCACCTACGTGGCAACATGCGGCTTCCAGGCCAACTCAGCAAGCACCTGCATGGTGGCATGCAGATCTTCGTGAAGGCCCTGCCATCGCGCCACCTTAGCAGCCTGCCTACCTACATGGCACTGCACACATTGCTGGCCTGGGCGCGTGTCGAAGCGAGGCGGAGCGGCGACGGACGGGACGGGTGAGGTAGTCCTGGACTAAGGGGTCATCGGGCGTTCGGCCTGTTATTCATTGGGCCGGACTGATGGGCTATGAAGATACGAAGGCCGAAGACTATACCCGTGTCCGGATTGGACTTTCCTTGGCGTGGAAGGCAAGCTAGGCGACCAGCTGTGAAGATTCCTTCTTATGTAACCGACCCCATGTAACCCTAGATCTCTCCGGTGTCTATATAAACTGGAGAGCATAGTCTGGATAGGGGACATTCATTACCATATTCACATAGGCTAGACTTCTAGGGTTTAGTCATTACGATCTCGTGGTAGATCAACTCTTGTAACACTCATATTCATCAAGATCAATCAAGCAGGAAGTAGGGTATTACCTCCATAGAGAGGGCCCGAACCTGGGTAAACATCGTGTCCCCCGTCTCCTATTACCATCGATCCTAGACGCACAGTTCGGGAGCCCCTACCCGAGATCCGCCGGTTTTGACACCGACATTGGTGCTTTCATTGAGAGTTCCACTATGCTGTCGGCAAAGGGCTCGATGGCCCCTTCGATCGTCAGTAATGACGTTGTCCAGGGAGAAACCTTCCTCCCCGGAGAGATCTTCGTATTCGGCGGCTTTGTACTGCGGGCCAACTCGCTTGGCCACATGGACTAGATCGATAGCTACGCCCCTGGCCATCAGGTCAGATTCTGAAGCTTGAACTACGTCGCGGATATCCGTGGAGACTTGATCTTCAAAGGATTTGAGCCCGCGACGATCGCTCCCCCTCACCCCGATGAACGTGACTTAAATCTGTCATCAGATCACACCCAGGAGATGGTTCCTGCTGCTGCAACGGCCTTAGAGCCGAAGAAGATCGGGCCATCCGAGGCTGCAGAGTCCGCGGCGTTGGAGCCGCACATGGACTCAACGCCCTGCAATAATCGCTTTAATGGGACTTCGGACTTGTCTCCGGCTATAAGTTTAGGACTATGTACCCCTGCGGACACCGAGCTAGATCGGTTATCGGTCTTCAAGTTCAGCGCCGCTGACGTTTTCCAGCACTCGCCTTTGGGTGACGTGCTAAAATCTTTAAAGAATTTGTCCTTGGAGAAGGACTCACAGCCGAACTATGTCCGGTTCGAGCTAGAGACGGATGACGAGGAATTTTGCTTCCCACCCGCCACCCACTTCATAGCCACTGTCGATGACTTAACCGACGTGCTTGACTATGGCTCCGAAGACATCGACGGTATGGACGGCGATGTCGATAAGGAGCAAGGCCAAGACCCGCCATTCACCGGACGTTGGACGGCTACCTCTTCGTACGACGTGTACATGGTTGATACACCCAAAGGATATGGCGACGACAAAGAAGATCCAGATGCGAATAAGACCTCTGAGCCGCAGTCCAAGCGCCGACGCCCCAAACGCCGCTCTAAGCCTCGTCGCTCAAAAGATTGCAATACTGGCACCGGAGAAAATAGTACTCCGAGCGACGCCGAAAACAACAAAGACCCTGTCGGAGCTACATCCGAACAGGAGGAACATGACAACAGGCAAGACAACCCTGATGAACAGGCCATAGAAGATGACTCGGAGGACGATAGTTACCGTCCACCCTCCAAGGAGGAGACAAGCCTCGGCAATGAAGACTTCATCGAGCTTGAGGATCCTCTGGAGCAGGAGCGCTTTAAGCTTCAGCTCATAGCTACTGGAAGGAGCCTGAAAAAGAAACAGCAGCAGCTTCAACCTGAACAAGACCTGCTTGTCGATAGATGGACTGACGTCCTGACAGCCGAAGAATACGGCCTCAAGCGCCCAGCCAAGAGCTACCCGAAACGCAGACTGCTACCTCAATTCGATGAGGAAGCACCGGAGCACACGTCTCCCTCGCGTAATGCGGAACGACCACCACGTGGTAGAGACAGGGCGGCCGATCGGCCACCCCGCGGCCGGGATGAAGCGGCAACCCAGGCCGAATAGCAGCCTGCCCCACCGCCCCGTAAAAATAGAGACGAAAGAGTCTGGGGTCACACGTACGACCTCCGGCAGACACTGGATAGTAGAGCAGGACATACAAGATCGATCTACGGATCGCGAGGACGTGCTTCGAGGCACGACGACGGCTACCTATTCGGACGTGACAAACCTAACTACGCCCGGGCCGAATGCCGCAGACGGACTCCATCAGAGCTACGCCGCGATGTGGCCCGATACAGAGGTGCCGCACACCCTCTCTACTACACACATGAAGTACTAGATCACGAATTCCCCGAGGGGTTCAAGACCGTCAATATCGAATCATACGGCGGCACAACCGATCCAACAGTGTGGATCGAAGATTTTATTCTCCACATCCACATGTCCCGAGGAGATGACCTCCACGCCATCAAATACCTCCCATTAAATCTCAAAGGACCAGCTCAACACTGGTTAAATAGCCTGCCTGAGAATTCCATCGGGAGCTGGGAGGACTTGGAAGAGGCTTTCCTTGATAACTTCCAAGGAACTTATGTCCGGCCACCAGATGCCGATGACCTAAGCCACATAGTTCAACAACCTGGATAATCAGCCAGAAAATTCTGGACTAGGTTCCTAACAAAAAAGAACCAGACCGTTGACTGTCCGGATGCCGAGGCCCTAGCAGCCTTCAAACACAGCATCCTTGACGAATGGCTAGCACGCCACCTCGGCCAAGAAAAGCCGAAGTCTATGGCAGCCCTTACGACACTCATGACCCGCTTTTGCGCAGTTGAGGACAGCTGGCTAGCTCGTAGCACAAACACAGCCAGCGAGGCAGGCCCCACTGAGGCCAAGAACAGCACCGGCAAGCTCCGACGCAATAGACACAAACGCCGAAGCAATGGCGATAACACCGATGACACCACAGTCAACGCCGGATTCACTGGCTCCAAATCCGGCCAACGGAAGAAGCCCTACAAAAGAAACAACGAAGGACCTTCCAGCCTGGACCGCATACTCGACCGTCCTTGCCAAATTCACGGCACCCCGGATAAGCAAGCCAATCATACCAACAGGGATTGTTGGGTCTTCAAGCAGGCTGGCATATTAAACGCCGAAAACAAAGAAAAGGGATCACAAAGTGAGGACGAGGATAAAGAGCCCCGGCAGCCGAACACGGGGGGGGGGGGGGGGCGGGGCAGAAGAAATTTCCCCCTCAAGTCAAAACGGTGAACATGATATACGCCACGCACATCCCCAGAAAGGAGCGCAAACGGGCACTCAGGGACGTCTACGCGGTAGAGCCAGTCACCCCAAAGTTCAATCCGTGGTCGTCATTTCCGATCACTTCGATCGTCGAGATCATCCGACTAGTATCCGCCATGGCGGTTCGGCCGCACTGGTCCTGGACCCAATCATCGACGGATTCCACCTAACACGAGTCCTGATGGATGGTGGAAGCAGCCTCAACCTGCTGTACCAGGATATAGTACGGAAGATGGGCATTAATCCCTCACGAATCAAACCAATAAAGACTACCTTTAAAGGAGTTATACCAGGCGTAGAGGCCCGCTGTACGGGCTTGATAACCCATAAGTATAGGGGATCAATTGTAGCCTCTTTCGATAAGTAAAAGTGTCGAACCCAACGAGGAGCTAAAGGTAGAACAAATATTCGCTCAAGTTCTATCGACCACCGATACAACTCTACGCACGCTTGACGTTCGCTTTACCTAGAACAAGTATAAAACTAGAAGTACTTTGTAGGTGTTGTTGGATAGGTTTGCAAGATAATAAAGAGCGCGTAAACAAAAAGCAGGGGCTGTTTAGATAAAGACACAATAAAGTAAATATAGCGAGCGTGGAAAAGTGGTGGTCGGAGCTGCGAAATTGTCCCTAAGCAATTGACTACTTTACTAGACCGATAGCAAGTTTTATGTGGGAGAGGCCACTGCTAGCATGTCATCCCTGACTTGGAATTCTATGCACTTATGATTGGAACTATTAGCAAGCATCCGCAACTACTAACATTCATTAAGGTAAAACCCAAACCATAGCATTAAGATATATTGGTCCCCCTTCAATCCCGTATGCATCAATTTCTATGCTAAGTAGAAGCTTCTGTCACTCTTGCCCTCCAATACATAGTCCTATCAACATACAACTAACCCTATGGTGTGATCCACGCGCGCGCTCATATGATGGGCACCAAAGGACAACAACATAACCACAAGCAAATTAAATCAATCATAGCAATTCATCAACCACCAATAGGACAACGAAAATCTACTTAGACATCATAGGATGGCAACACATCATTGGATAATAATATGAAGCATAAAGCACCATGTTCAAGTAGAGGGTACAGCGGGTTGCGGGAGAGTGGACCGCTGTAGATAGAGGGGGCAAGGTGATGGAGATGTTGGTGTAGATGGCGGAGGTGTTGGTGAAGATCGCGGTGATGATGATGGTGGCCACGGCAGCGTTCTGGCGCCACCGGAGGAGAGGGGCCCCCTTCTTCCTCTTCTTCCTTGACCTTCTCCCTAGATGGGAGAAGGGTTTCCCCTCTGGTCCTTGGCCTCCATGGCATGGGAGGGGCGAGAGCCCCTCCGAGATTGGATCTGTCTCTCTGTCTCTCTTTGTTTCTGCGCTCTCGTCTTCTGCCCTTTCACCGTTTCGTATATATATGGAGATCCATAACTCCGATTGGACTGAAACCTTCGCCGAGATTTTTTTTCCTCCAAAAATTAGCTTTCTTGCGGCAAAAGAATAGCAGCAGCCGCCTTACGAGGGGCCCACGAGGGGGGCAGGCGCGCCCCCTGCCTCGTGCCCCCTCGGGCACCGACTCTCGTTGATTCTTCTTCCCATATTCTCCAAATATTCCAAAAATATTCTCCGTCCATTTTTATTCCGTTCGATATGGGGTTTCTGCGAAACATAAAACATGCAACAAACAGGAACCGGCACTAGGCACTGGATCAATATGTTAGTCCCAAAAATAGTATAAAAAGTTGCCAAAAAAACTATATGAAAGTTGTATAATATTGGCATGGAACAATAGAAAATTATAGATATGACGGAGATGTATCAGCATCCCCAAGCTTAATTCCTGCTCGTCCTCGAGTAGGTAAATGATAAAAAAGATAATTTTTGATGTGGAATGCTACCTAGCATAATCATGATCTTGTAATCTAATCATGGCATGAATAAGACACGAGTGATTCCAAGCAATAGTCTATCATTTGACATAAAAGCAATAATACTTCAAGCCTACTAATAAAGCAATCATGTCTTTTCAAAATAACATGGCCAAAGAAAGTTATCCCTACAAAATCATATGGTCTGGCTGTGCTCCATCTTCATCACACAAAATATTCACATCATGCACAACCAAGATGACAAGCCAAGCAATTGTTTCATACTTTTGACGTTCTCAAACCTTTTCAACTTTCACGCAATACATGAGCGTGAGCCATGGACGTAGCACTATAGGTGGAATAGAATATGATGGTGGAGGTTGTGTGGAGAAGACAAAAAGGAGAAAGTCTCACATCGACGCGGCTAATCAACGGGCTATGGAGATGTCCATCAATTGATGTCAATGTGAAGAGTAGGGATTGCCATGCAACATATGCACAAAGAGCTATAAGTGTATGAAAGCTCAAACTGGAAACTAAGTGGGTGTGCATCCAACTTGCTTGCTCATGAAGACCTCGGGCATTTGAGGAAGCCCATCATCGGAATATACAAGCCAAGTTCTATAATGAAAATTCCCACTAGTATATGAAAGTGATAACTCAAGAGACTCTCTATATGAAGAACATGGTGCTACTCTGAAGCACAAGTATGGTAAAAGGATAGTAACATTGCCCCTTCTCTCTTTTTTTCTCTTTTTTCTGGCGGGCTTCTTTGGCCTCTTTTTTTATTTGGGCTTCTTTGGCCTCTTTTATTTTTTTGATAAAGTCCGGAGTCTCATCCCGGCTTGTGGGGGAATCATAGTATCCATCATCCTTTCCTCACTGGGGCAATGCTCTAATAATGATGATCATCACACTTTTATTTACTTACAACTCAATATTACAACTCGATACTAGAACAAAGATATGACTCTATATGAATGCCTCCGGCGGTGTACCGGGATGTGCAATGATCTAGTGTAGCAATGACATCAAAAAACGGACAAGCCATGAAAACATCATGCTAGCTATCTTACGATCATGCAAAGCAATATGACAATAAATGCTCAAGTCATGTATATGATGATGATGGAAGTTGCATGGCAATATATCTCGGAATGGCTATGGAAATGCCATGATAGGTAGGTATGGTGGCTGTTTTGAGGAAGATATAATGAGGCTTATGTGTGATAGAGCGTATCGTATCACAGGGTTTGGATGCACCGGCGAAGTTTGCAAGAGCAATGCACGGTACCGAAGAGGCTAGCAATGATGGAAGGGTGAGAGTGCGTATCATCCATGGACTCAACATTAGTCATAAAGAACTCACGTACTTATTGCAAAAATCTATTAGTCATCGAAACAAAGTACTACGCGCATGCTCCTAGGGGGATAGATTGGTAGGAAAAGACCATCGCTCGTCCCCGACCGCCACTCATAAGGAAGACAATCAATAAATAAATCATGCTCCGACTTCATCACATAACGGTTCACCATACGTGCATGCTACGGGAATCACAAACTTCAAGACAAGTATTTCTACAATCCACAGCATCACTCTGATATCAACATCTTTATATCGCAAAACTATTGCAAGGAATCAAACATATCATATTCAGTGATCTACAAGTTTTATGTAGGATTTTATGAGTAACCATGTGAATGACCAGTTCCTGTCATCTCTCTAAATAGATATAAGTGAAGCAAGAGAGTTTCATTCTTTCTACAAAAGATATGCCCACGCTCTAACAAATATAAGTGAAGCAAAAGAGCATTCTACAAATGGCGGTTTTCTATGTGAAGAGAAACAGGCAATCCAAACTTCAAATGATATAAGTGAAGCACATGAAGCATTCTATAAAGCCATACTCAAAAGATTTAAGTGAAGTGCAATGAGAATTCTATAAATCAACCAAGGACTATCTCATAACAGCATGGTGCATAAAAGAAAAGTGAAAACTAAATGCAAAAGACGCTCCAAGATTGCACGTATCGCATGAACGAAACGAATCCGAAAACATACCGATACTTGTTGAAGAAAGAGGGGATGCCTTCTGGGGCATCCCCAAGCTTAGACGCTTGAGTCTCCTTGAATATTTACTTGGGGTGCCTTGGGCATCCCCAAGCTTGAGCTCTTGCCTCTCCTTCTTCTCCTCACATCGAGACCTTCTCGATCATCGAACACCTTCATCCACACAAAACTTCAACAGAAAACTCGATAAGATCCGTTAGTATAATAAAGCAAATCACTACTCTAAGTACTGTTGCAAACCAATTCATATTTTGTTTTTGCATTATATCTACTGTAATATAACTCTTTCATGGCTTAATCCACTGATATAAATTGATAGTTTCATCAAAACAAGCGAACTATGCATCAAAAACAGAATCTGTCTAAAACAGAACAGTTTGTAATAGTCTGAACATTCACCATACTTCTGATACTTGAAACATTCTGCCAAAATTAGGAAAAATAAATAATTTGTATAGAAAGACAGTGCAAAAAGTTTCAAAACCGTTTGACGTTCCAGTAAAAAAAAATAAAAATCTCGCACTACAGCCAAAGTTTCTGTCCTGCACCGTACAAACCAACAAGCATTGTAAACATCCTAAAGGAAAACCTTGGCACATTATTTTTATTTCTAAACTTTATAAAAGCACACAACAGAAATAAATGACTCTCTAAAACTTCCGGGCTGTCTCCCTGGCAGCGCTTTCTTTAAATCCATTAAGCTAGGCATAAGGTGCTCAAGTAATGAATCCACCCGGATCCCAAGGTATATCAAAGCCAATTTTAATTAACAATAATTTGTAATTTAGTAGTGAGCACAAAGTAACATAAATCATGCAACAACGAAGTCTAACTCTCTTCCTATGCATCAGCATGTCATAAAAGAACAATTCATGCACACAAAGTAAAGGCCAATGCATAGTATAAACAGTTTCTTGCAATTTTATCGTGTTGGAAACATAGAGAGGTGGAGATGTAGTTCCTCTCTCATAATAATTGCAAGTAGGAGCAGCAAGCACATGCATATTATATTCATCAAAATCATCATGTGCAACAGTAAAAGGCAACCCATCAATATAATCCTCAATAAGGGCAAACTTCTCCGATATAGTATAATTGGGAGAATTCAAAAAGATAATAGGACTATCATGCGTGGGTGCAATAGCAACAATTTCATGTTTAACATAAGGAACTATAGCAAGTTCATCTCCATAAGCATAATTCATATTGGCATGTTGGCCACAAGCATAGCAAGCATCATCAAAAAGGGATATTTCAAGAGAATCAACGGGATCATAACAATCATCATAGCATTCATCCTTTGGTAAGCATGAAGGGAAATTAAACAATGTATGAGTTGAAGAGTTACTCTCATTAGAAGGTGGGCATGGGTGATCAATCCGCTCTTCCTCCTTTTGTTCTTCGCACTCCTCCTCATCTTTTTCATCCAATGAGCTCACAGTTTCATCAATTTCTTCTTCCATAGACTCCTGCAAAATATTAGTCGCTTCTTGGACAGCGGAGGAGTCCTCAATATATGGTTTAACATAGGCATTATAAGCATAATTATCATAACAATATTCCAGTATGGCAACTTTTTCAGACTTGTAAAGAGTAGCATCATACTTTTCAATCAAAGAAGCAATTTCATAAGCACCCTTAAAAGCAACAAATTCTTCAATTTGTTGAACATCATAGTAATTATAAACACCCTTAGCATAAGAAGATACGATTCCATTATCACTAAACAAACATTGGTAGGGAAGATGTTTCTTAGGGTCTTTAGAACAACAAGTAAAATCATATATTTCGCATAAATTCGAAGCATAGCATTGCAAACGATGAATTTGATCCAGTAAAAGTTTCCCTTTTTCAGATATGCGGTGTCGCACATAACAAGCATGCTCATCTAAAGATTTGCCCTCAACTAAGCTAGTTGGGGTTTCAGCACAAGCACAAAGGGATCAAAGATGATCCAAGTAAAAAGCTTCAGGAGTGTGATAGATTTTGAGTGGTTCTTCAACCATTGGTTCAGTAGGTACAACTAATTTTTTTTGGTATCTTGCGTTTCCTACCCATAACTAAGGATAGAAAACAACTAAGAACAGCAAATAAAAATTACTTAGTGATAAAGCAAACAAGCACACACGAGAATATTCACCCCACGCTATGACTCCCCGGCAACGGCGCCAGAAAAAGGTCTTTATAACCCACAAGTATAGGGGATCAATTGTAGCCTCTTTCGATAAGTAAGAGTGTCGAACCCAACGAGGAGCTAAAGGTAGAACAAATATTCCCTCAATTTCTATCGACCACCGATACAACTCTACGCACGCTTGACGCTCGCTTTACGTAGAACAACTATAAAACTAGAAGTACTTTGTAGATGTTGTTGGATAGGTTTGCAAGATAATAAAGAGCGCGTAAATAAAAAGTAGGGGCTGTTTAGATAAAGACACAATAAAGTAAATATAGTGAGTGTGGAAAAGTGGTGGTAGGAGTTGCAAAATTGTCCCTAAGCAATTGACTACTTTACTAGACCGATAGCAAGTTTTATGTGGGAGAGGCCACTGCTAGCATGTCATCCCTGACTTGGAATTCTATGCACTTATGATTGGAACTATTAGCAAGCATCCGCAACTACTAACGTTCATTAAGGTAAAACCCAACCATAGCATTAATATATATTGGTCCCCCTTCAATCCCGTATGCATCAATTTCTATGCTAAGTAGAAGCTTCTGTCACTCTTGCCCTCCAATACATAGTCCTATCAACATACAACTAACCCTATGGTGTGATCCACGCGCGCGCTCATATGATGGGCACCAAAGGACAGCAACATAACCACAAGGGAATTAAATCAATCACAACAATTCATCAACCACCGATAGGACAACGAAAATCTACTCAGACATCATAGGATTGCAACGCATCATTGGATAATAATATGAAGCATAAAGCACCATGTTCAAGTAGAGGGTACAGCGGGTTGCGGGAGAGTGGACCGCTGTAGATAGAGGGGGGAAGGTGATGGAGATGTTGGTGAAGATGGCGGAGGTGTTGGTGAAGATCGCGGTGATGATGATGGTGGCCATGGCAGCGTTCCGGCACCACCGGAGGAGAGGGGGAGAGGGGCCCCCTTCTTCCTCTTCTTCCTTGACCTCCTCCCTAGATGGGAGAAGGGTTTACCCTCTGGTCCTTGGCCTCCATGGCATGGGAGGGGCTCTCCGAGATTGGATCTGTCTCTCTGCCTCTCTTTGTTTCTGCGCTCTCGTCTTCTACCCTTTCACCGTTTCGTATATATATGGAGATCCGTAACTCCGATTGGACTGAAACCTTCGCCGAGATTTTTTCCCGAAAATTAGCTTTCTTGCGGCAAAGGAATAGCAGCAACCGCCTTACGAGGGGCCCACGAGGGGGGCAGGCGTGCCCAGGGGGGCAGGCGCGCCCCCTGCCTCGTGCCCCCCTCGGGCACCGTCTCACGTTGATTCTTCTTCCCATATTCTCCAAATATTCCAAAAATATTCTCCGTCCAATTTTATCCCGTTTGGATTCCGTTTGATATGGGGTTTCTGCGAAACATAAAACATGCAACAAACAGGAACTGGCACTGGGCACTGGATCAATATGTTAGTCCCAAAAATAGTATAAAAAGTTGCCAAAAAGTATATGAAAGTTGTATAATATTGGCATGGAACAATCAAAAATTATAGATACGATGGAGACGTATCAGGGCTCAATCATGCTGGAGGTGGTGTTCGGTTCTTCGGACAACTTCCGAAGCGAAGAGTTAGTCTTCGATATCTTCCCCTTCCGCAGCGGCTACCACACACTGCTCGGATGAACCGCATTTGCTAGATTTAACGCAGTGCCACACTATGCTTATCTCAAGCTTAAGATGCCCGGTCCACGCGGCGTCATAAAAGTCAATGGCAATACGGAACGCTCCCTCCAAACAGAGGAGCACACCGCCGCCCTAGCAGCAGAAGTACAGAGCGGCCTTCTCAAGCAGCATTATAATCCAGGTGCCGAGCCCCTGGACACCATCAAGAGGGTCCGGACTACACTGCAACAGGAAAGCGCGGCTCGTCAAGAGCTCGACTAGCAATTCGGCCTCCGTCCCAGTCCCAATGAGGTAGTGGCATTCGTACCACGCGTACACAATTATGCACTCAAAATTCCATGGACATCGACGGAGGCACAAGATAACCCGGGGTCTACAGTTCGGCCAGATTGATCCCGGACACACAAACTTTTACTTCTTTTTCTTGTTTCAGGTACCTTTTTCCGCGGGCCTGATCGCAAGTCCTTTAGAAGGATTGGCATACAACGGAGGCAAGCAACACAGGTGTGTAGGGTAACCTTTATACATTCTTCTTGACAGTATTCATACTTATCTCTCAGGACCCGCACGCTGCGCCCTATTGACTCCGTCATGTTAAATAGCCGAATACTTCTCGCACCATCTATACAAGATACGCCTTGACGTATCCATCCAGTTATAATAAAAATGGTTCGTGGCCCAGTTTCTCTGGTTTTCGCTTCTTACTTCGTTTTATTTCGATCTGCTTATTTGCTGCATCGACACTCTTTTACGTTCTCCAGGGGCTACCTGTCGCCCCACAATACGGCAGCACAGTCCGAACACTTCTTATATATAAGTTCGGCACCCCGAATTTAGCATTATATGCATTGGCTCCGAATCATGTCTTTGGTCAATAGTTGGGTTGCCCGGCTCCTGTGCTTGCTACCCTACGTTCCGCTCTATCGGCTAGGGTAGAAAAGGGAGAACTACTGCGATTGTGCCCTGGCCTTGACCGGATGAGCACCTCAGTAGAGAAAGCCGATAACTGACTGTCATGATATGGCGAGAGCCGGTCAGCTGTTCGAGGGTTACAAAATCGTTGGGGATTTTTTCCGCGTCATGCGAAGGATCGGCACTTCCCGATCAGATGCTGGCAGCACCCTGGCTTGGACTAGGGGCTGGGCACTTGCTTAATTATAAAACTCCTATGGCTAAGTGAGGGTGTTTAAGCCGTACAGTCGGATTGCCTTGTTCGTTGCGCTAAACAACTCCTCCAAAAGGATCATATAATTGGATCATGATTGTTTAGAATCCATCCCGAACACCTCCGTACTACCTACGCGAGGGCAGAAGCCGACGACTAGCCAACCCTCAGATTACAAACAACACGGCCGCACAGGAGGAAACAATTCAAAGCATGATAAAATTATTTTACAAAAACCGGCTTTTTTCCCACAATACAAGGCAAAGGCAACATAAATACATTTATTCAAATACAATGTCCTGCGAACATTGCGCCGCCACAAGTCGAGACCCCTCTACGACATCCACGAAATATCGCTCGGGTGTGCGGTGCTACTTGCCCTCTCGCGGCCCGCTGGCAACTTCAACAGCGTTCATCTTCGCCCACCACATCTTGCAGCGAGCAAAGGCCATACGGGCACCTTCAATACAGGTAGAGCGCTTGACGACGCCCAGCCGCGGACAGGCCTCCACAAGACACCTCACGAGTCTGAAGTAGCTGCCAGGCATAGCTTCGGCTGGCCATTACCAGATCATCACATCCTTCATGGCTAGTTCGGCCACCCAGTGCAGCTCCACCAACTGCTTCAGCTGATCGGTGAAAGACACAGAATGCTCTGACGTCGCATACTGCGACCAGAATAGCCTCTTAGTAGAACCTCCTCCTTCGGCTCGGTAGAACTCCGCAGCGTCTGATACGCTGCGTGGTAGATCCGCAAAAGCCCCTGGGGAACTCCGAACCCGGGTTAGTAAAAGGTACTGCTTCGCCGCAGACTTGCTTTGCATCTTAAAAGCCTTACCCGCCGTGACCTTCTTGGCCTCCTGGATCTCCTAGAGGGCGGCCTAGGCCTCATTCCGTGCGGTCTCCGCGCTCTGACGAGCCTTGGTGAGTTCGGCCCCTTGAGCCGACGCATCATGTAGTCCAGCTCCGCCTGAGTGGTGTCCTGGACGAGCCGCGGCTCGGCGCTGACGTATTTCTCCTCCAAGGTGTCAAAAAACTCCTGTACCTGATCCTTCGGTGGCTCGGCCCAATTTGGGAGGAGGCCGTGCGCGTTGAACTCCGGCATCATGGCGATGATGTCGTTTCGACGCGAGTTGTTGCTCAGCGGGACCACCCCCGCCGGCAACTTAAACAAGGGCCCCCTGACGGCCTTGCTGGCCTTCGCGGCCTTGTCGGACCGCTCGACCTCGCCGTCGCGGTTCACGTCGAGCTGGAAGAGCCGCTGGCAGAAGTGGGCGTGCCCCATCACCGTGAGGTTGTGGTCCAAGCCAGGGCGGAGCCTCATGATGTCGGCGGCATTCGTGAAGAGCCAGGCCAGCCTCCCCTTGTTGTGCAGTGGAGCGATTCGGCGGTGGATGAAATCCGCCCCAATCATCTCGAGGGTGAGCCCGGCCTCGGTGAGACAAAGAATCCTGGTGGTGGAGACCGTGAGGTTCTTGTCGTTGACGTCGACATCGCTCCAGTCGCTCCTGCGGACCGGCAGTGCATGGCGGACCCAGCAGAAGTCCGGCGGATCCTTCTCTTCAATCCAGCACCACCGGACCCGCCACTCCTCCCACCCCTCCTTCTGGGCACCATCCGGATATGTCCTCTTCTCCTGGGTCCTTGGGATCCAGGCGACACAACCGGAAATGGCGCCCCACTTTTGGATACGAGGGAAGAAGTAGTGGCGGAAGAGCGCCGTGTTGGGATGCACTCCGGCGAAGCCCTCATAGAGATGAGCGAAAAGGGCCATGCACGCCACAGCATTCAGAGTAAAATCCAGAATGCAGAAGCCATAGGTGTGCATGATGTCGCTGAAGAAATCAGAGAAGGGGGGCAGAGGCCGCAAGAAAAGTAGTCGACGAAGAATGGGTACCGATTCGGGCCGGCTTCGGCGAAGGCGGCGGGGATGACGCGCGTGGCCGGATGCCCCGTCGTCTCGCTTCCCATCTTGCACCCCCACAGGTGCTTGAAGTAGTTCCGGAATTCGACCGCGTCGACCATCGACGGAAAGTAGGCGTGCTGCGTCTGCCGCACCGCCAACTCACTCTCCGGTGGCTCCTTCTCCCTGGCGTCCTTGGCCACTCCCTTGCCTTTGCTGGTTTTGGGCGCCATGGCGGCTGCGAGAGGCGAAGGAGGAAGGGCGACGGAGATGCGGCGGCGGGGAGCAAAGGCGAAATCTTGCAAAGGAAGGAGAAGGGGACGACGGTTCCGAGATTGGGGAAAGCACGGAGGGTAAATGAGCAGCGCGCCCGCGGTTATTCCTTTTTACGGGGAAGGCCCGGGCCGCCTCTTTTCCCATTAACTGCGATGTGACGCATGCGTGCGGGAACCACCCCACGCATGACCCCCATGTCACACACGACCCTCCACGTCGCGCGTTCCACGCGGGTCGTGGAGAATTCCAGCGGAACAATTACTGCAGTAAAAATCCCCCCCGACTGCCCGCGCACCGTTCTGGGCCTGACCCAACAACGTGTCGCGCTTATGTGTGGCCAAGGCCCGGGGGCTCCTGTCGGTGTACAAAAGTAGGGGCTCTCCTTTTGACCCCTTTACTTGTGCACGGGCAGTCAGAGCCACGCGCCACGGCCACACTTAGCAGGAGAGAGGAGGGAAGCCGGAGAGAAGCCGAAGGCACAAGGCAACCAGAGGCAACGACAAGACCAGAAACACAAAGAGCAAAGGGGCGAGGTGGACTCCCCCGGCAAGACCCTTGCCGGGGCGGCCTTCGTGGCCCCGGCAAGGGCCTTGCCGGGGCAAGATTCCGAACACTGTCAACAACTACATTGGAACCAGGGCTCGGGAGGCACCTCCGTGGTGGCATGCATATCTTTGTCAAGATCATGAATGCACGAGATCAGATGAGGATCAGAAGACAGCGACCCTCGGCGGGATCCCAGCCGAGGGAATCCACAAGACCCCCGGCAAGCGCCTTGCCAGGGAAGACTGCAACGCCACGGCAAGACCCTTGCCGAAGGCGTCAGCGGGGCCACTGCCAGGCCCGCGCCAGCCAAGACTCCGCCGCCATTCGCATGCAGCTACCAGCCCAACCAGCTGGGTAGGCACCTGCGTCAAACATGCGGCTTCGAGGCCAACTCAGCAAGCACCTGCGTGGTGGCATGCATATCTTCATGAAGGCCTGCCACCACGCCACCTCAGCAGCCTGCCTGTCTACATGGCACTGCACACAACGCTGGCCTGGGCGCGTGTCGAAGCAAGGCGGAGTGGCGACAGACGGGACGGGCCTCGTTCCCGTCCCCGATAAATCTAATGGACACATCGCATTTAATGCGCTTTGTCCCGTAATGCCGGGCGATAAGCTCGCACACTATACACCTTTCCACCTCCTGTGTGCCACTGTGGCGACCCCTTTTTGGCTATAAAAGGAGGCCCGAGGCGACCAGGAGAGGGATTCGGCTTTTTTGGGCAAGTTGCGCCCTGTAGCTAGCTCAAGAACACAAGAACACTCAAATACATCCACCAAAGCAGGACTAGGGTTTTACGCATCCTCGCGGCCTGAACCTGGGTAAACGACCCGTGTGCTTCCTGTCAGACCTGCTCTTTGCACAACCTCACGCCCGCCGACCGTAGAAGGGACCCCAATAACCCCATAGGTGTCATTCTCACCGACAAATAGTTGGCGAGACGACGACGATGCTTCAATGGAGATCAGGGTGTCAAGCCGGTGACGATGGTGATCATGACCGTGCTTTGGAGATGGAGATCAAAGGCACAAGATGATGATGGCCATATCATATCACTTATTCGATTGCATGTGATGTTTATCTTTTTATGCATCTTATTTTGCTTAGTACGGTGGTAGCATTATAAGATGATCTCTCACTAAATTTCACGGTATAAGTGTTCTCCCTGAGTATGCACCGTTGCGACAGTTCGTCGTGCCGAGACACCACGTGATGATCGGGTGTGATAAGCTCTACGTTCACATACAACGGGTGCAAGCCAGTTTTGCACACGCAGAATACTCGGGTTAAACTTGACGAGCCTAGCATATGCAGATATGGCCTCGGAACACTGAGACCGAAAGGTCGAGCGTGAATCATATAGTAGATATGATCAACATAGTGATGTTCACCATTGAAAACTACTCCATCTCACGTGATGATCCGACATGGTTTAGTTGATATGGATCACGTGATCACTTGGATGATTAGAGGGATATCTATCTAAGTGGGAGTTCCTAAGTAATATGATTAATTGAACTTTAATTTATCATGAACTTAGTACCTGATAGTATTTTGCATGTCTATGTTGTTGTAGATAAATGGCCCGTGCTACTGTTCCTTTGTATTTTAATGCGTTCCTAGAGAAAGCTAAGTTGAAAGATGATGGTAGCAACTACACGGACGGGGTCCGTAACTTGAGGATTATCCTCATTGCTGCACAGAGGAATTACGTCCTGGAAGCACCGCTAGGTGCAAGACCCGCTGCAGGAGCAACGCCGGACGTTATGAACGCCTGGCAGAGCAAAGCTGATGACTACTTGATAGTTCAGTGTGCCATGCTTTACGTCTTAGAACCGGGACTTCAATGACGTTTTGAACGTCATGGAGCATATGAGATGTTCCAGGATTTGAAGTTAATATTTCAAGCAAATGCCCGGATTGAGAGATGTGAAGTCTCCAATAAGTTCTACAGCTGCAAAATGGAGGAGAATAGTTCTGTCAGTGAGCATATACTCCAAATTTCTGGGTACCACAATCAGTTGACTCAACTGGGAGTTAATCTTCCGGTTGATAGTGTCATTGACATAGTTCTTCAATCACTTCCACCAAGCTACAAAAGCTTCGTGATGAACTATAATATGCAAGGGATGGATAAGACAATTCCCGAGCTCTTCGCAACGCTAAAGTTTGCGGAGGTAGAAATCAAGAAGGAGCATCAGGTGTTGATGGTTAACAAGACCACTAGTTTCAAGAAAAAGGGCAAAGAGAAGAAGGGGAACTTCAAGAAGAACGGCAAGCAAGTTGCTGCTCAAGTGAAGAAGCCCAAGTCTGGACCTAAGCCTGAAACTGGGTGATTCTACCACAAAGGGACTGGTCACTGGAAGCGGAACTGCCCCAAGTATTTGGCGGATAAGAAGGATGGCAATGTGAAAGGTATATTTGATATACATGTTATTGATGTGTACCTTACTAATGCTCGAGTAGCGCCTGGGTATTTGATACTGGTTTTTGTTGGGGAACGTAGTAATTTCAAAACAAATCCTACGCACACGCAAGATCATGGTGATGCATAGCAACGAGAGGGGAGAATGTTGTCTACGTACCCTCGTAGCACTACAAAAAAAGACACTTCCGTGATGATACGTGTTTGTCACAGTAGGTCACGTTTTCTATCATGCATGTACATCCATGACAAATTTATGACAACATCAAGATAGTCATACCTGTGCTATCGTAGAAGTGTTCCATGACATTACCAAAATTATCATCACGGAAGGGTCCACTTCCATGACGATAAATCGCGTGTCATAGAAGTGCTTTCGTCAAGGGTGACCGACACGTGGCATCCACCGTAACGGGACGCCGTTAAGCTATCGGGTCCGGTTTTGGATCCGATAACCCGTTAACAGCCCGGACCAATGGGTATTTTCCATGTGTAAAATTCTCATTGGCCGGAGGAAACACGTGTCGGCTCAACGCTCGGATAGATGTCATCCACTCATTGGACAGGAGGAGCCTATGATATGCCGAGACGTGGCCCGGCCCAACAGAGGCCAATTCCGGTGAAAAGGCCGGCCTGTTTGACTTGGTCAAAATGTAACGGGCCGGCCCACGGAAAGCCTGTTAACGGCATGTTCGTATATAGCCCATTTACGGCCCGCTTACTACCGGCCCGTTACGGCCTATCGGAATTAAGCCCAGTAGCTTCATCTGGGCCGTCAAATATGATTCCAGCCCTTTGTAACTTCCGGCCCATGTATGGCCCATGATGTCTTTCGGCCCATATGAGGCCCTTTGTAACTCTCGGCCCATTAAAGGCCCGAGATGAAACTGGCCCATAATGATCAGTGTATCGCTTTATACCCATTAACGGCCCATTATTCCGTCGGCCGTTTCTAGCCCTTGTTAACTTTCTGCCTTCTAAGGGCCCATTTATTCTTGGGCTCATTTCTAGAATTCGGTTAGATACGGTCCGTTACTGGCCTGTTCCGTTTGTGGGCCAAATACAGCCCGTTGTTACATTCGGCCCGTTTGTGGCCCGTTAACCCGTTGGGCTGTTTTCATAGCGTTATCAAATACGGCCTATTAACGGCCTGTTATGGTCCATGAATAGTATGGTCCATGTCTGGCGAAATGATTATATGCCCCGTAGAAGGCCCATGGATCCTACGGCCCGTAGAAGACCAATGGATCATACGGCCTGTAGAAGGCCCATGGATCATACGGCCCGTAGAAAGTCCATGGATCCTACGGCCCGTAAAAGGCCCATGGATCCTACGGCCCGTAGAAGGCCCACGGATCCTATGGCCCGCAGGAGGCCCATGGTTTCAACAATCCGTGTGTTGCCATGATTATTGTGGCCTAGTTACCAAAACTAGGTTATTGTGGCCACTAAAAAACGCGGAAAAAGAACTGCAATGACTACAAGCAAACAACTAAACAAGACAATAAGGAAATAAATAAGCAAGCAACTAACGCTAGCCTAATACAACTATTACACATATTACATCCACTGGGCATCAAAGTTCGCCACCAGTGCAAATATAGGGAACAAAGCAGCATATTACATACACTGGCCGTCAAAATTGGCCACCAGTGCAAATAAACGTAGCAGCAAAACAAGTCCATAACTGAAACAACTTCAGAAGAGCTCAAGAAACGTTATCCTGGGTATCCACCATGCTGGCAATAAGCTTAGCGAGCTTATTAGCTTTGTCCTGTTTGGCGCTAAAATCCTCCAACGCTTGTTGTTGCACCATAAAGTATGCATCTGAATGCTCCAGGGACTTCCGTAGTCCTTTCGCTTCTTGTCGCAGCATAGCTGATCGATGTCTTTCAGCTTGTAGTTGAGACTCAGGAAACCGAACTGATTCAGACCGTGAGTTTGAATAGCTTGTGCAAGCGGTAGTGGCCAGTAACTCAAACAGTAAACCAAGACAGGACTTTGGGGTTGCCTCACTGTCTTCAAGATAGTTTTCCTTAGTTGTTTTATCAGCTTTGTTGGAGACCAACAAGGATGTCTCACGATCATGAACCTTATCTGCATTACTTCGTTTGTCATTGCTTAATAAGGCACTCTTCCCCAATATTCTGTCAGCATTCCAAAAGAAGAAACAAGCACACATAACAGGTTTAGCATGTACTAGTATATGAAACTCATGTCGGTGAACCAGTTCATTAGTAAGGTGGACAAGATTAAACTACCAAGTCTTCTATTGCCAAGTAGTACATTATAAAAGCATCAAACAAACATATATCTATATCCTATGGTCACTGCATTGTCTTGCCAAATCAAAATAGAGACACAGTTCAAATCATACCAGTTCAAGAGAAAGCAGCACTGAAATAATACAAAGGGTGGGAAACTAAACGGCACAACAAGATTTCAGATGGGTACCACGGGTCTACATGTACAACAACACTATTGGCCCTGTTATCATGCTAGTAATGTGCATGATATGAGAAGTCAACTGTATACACAATTGAAATTGAAATCAGCAGAGCTATTTATAAGAGCAAACCTGTTGAAGAAACATGCGTAAACATACCTATTGTGCCATTGGAGTTTCCATTGGATAGTTCAATTTAAAAATAAGTTTGTATGAGTAAATACAGTGATACAAGACCAAAGCAGTATGCACGATAGCAATGGAATCTTAAATGAGAACAGTTATTCTTCAGGTTTAAGCACTTGTTCTACATGAACAGAGTACAGTGAGACGCAAGCATATAGTACTTAAAAAATGAGATCATAGACCTTACCACATTCTTGGTTCGGGACCAGTAAAGAACAAGGCGTTCCCAGTCATCGTCTAGTAAATGTGTCTAAGGAGAACATGAGGGAATTTGATGAGTTTCTTTGCCAGTGAAGTACGTTATCTTCAGGTAATTCCGATACTGCCACCAAGCATTCTTGAAGATAGCAGAGGTATTAGCACAGGTTACCTCATCCTGAGTTTCCAAACTGGTCCTTCTCTATAGAGAAAAATGGGAAAATTTGCTGTATTATAACCATCATGGAGGTAGAATGTACGGTACAAAGCAAAGTAATTGCCATGAATAACATTACTTACACATAACTCCTGGACAAACACCTGCAACTGGCATTTTCCTTCATCTTCAGTATAATATTTCCATGATGGGAAGATACGCACATAGGATTTAACAACATCAAATGCGATAGATGCTAAACTATGAATGGCTGGTTGTGCTTCCTCCATAGGCAATATCGATGGAATGAACTGCAGAATGCCAGAATAAGAGGGGGATAGCTAGTCCTGTCGAAGACTACGCTTCTGGCAGCCTCCATCTTGCAGCATGTAGAAGAGAGTAGATAGTAATTTCACCAAGTATCATCGCATAGCATAAACCTACCCGGCGATCCTCCCCTCGTCGCCATGTGTGAGAGCGATCACCGGGTTATATCTGGCACTTAGAAGGGTGTGTTTTATTAAGTATCCGGTTATAGTTGTCATAAGGTCAAGGTACAACTCCAAGTCGTCCTGTTACCGAAGATCACGGCTATTCGAATAGATAAACTTCCCTGCAGGGGTGCACCACATTACCCAACACGCTCGATCCCCTTTGGCCGGACACACTTTCCTGGGTCATGCCCGGCCTCGGAAGATCAACACGTCGCAACCCCACCTAGGCACAACAGAGAGGTCAGCACGCCGGTCTAAATCCTATGGCGCAGGGGTCTGGGCCCATCGCCCATTGCACACCTGCACGTTGTGAGGGCGGCTGGAAGCAGACCTAGCCCCCTTAATACAAGCGCAGGCTTACGGTCCAATCCGGCGCGCGCCGCTCAGTCGCTGATGTCAAGAAGGCTTCGGCTGATACCACGACGTCGAGTGCCCATAACTGTTCCCGCGTAGTTGGTTAGTACGTATAGGCCAATAGCCAGACTCAGATCAAATACCAACATCTCGTTAAGCGTGTTATTTTGAAGTAACCGCGAACGCCGACCAGGGCCAGGCCCACCTCTCTCCTAGGTGGTCTCACCCTGCCCTGTTGCTCCGCCACAAAGTAACAGTCGGGGGCCGTCGGGAACCCAGGCCCACCTCTGCCGGGATGGAGCCACCTGCCCCTTCAGCCCCCATCTCCGAACAGTATCATAAGTAATGTAACAGTATAAAGTATATAGCATATGCCCGTGATCACCTCCCGAAGTGATCACGGCCTAGTAGTATAGCATGGCAGACGGACAAGAGTGTAGGGCCATTGATGGAACACTAGCATCCTATACTTAGCATTTAGGAATTGCAGGTAAGGTATCAACAGATGTAGCAACAATGACAGGCTATGCAGCAGAATAGGATTAACCGAAAGCAGTAACATCCTACACTACTCTAATGCAAGAAGTAGAGAGAAGGAATAGGCGATATCTGGTGATCAAGGGGAGCTTGCCTGGTTGCCCTGGCAAGAAGGAGGGGTCGTCAACACCGTAGTCGATCGGGGTACCAGTAGCAGCGTCAGTCTCATAGTCTACGAGAGAGAAGAGGGGGAAGAAACAATGAATACAATGCAAACAGATGCATAACGATGCATGACAAAGCAAACAACGGTGTTAGGTGTGCCCTAACGCAGTAGGAGGAGATACCGGCGAAGGGGGAAAACATCTGGGAAAGTATACCCGGTGTTTCGGGTTTTCGGGCAGATGAACCGGACTGGGAAAGTTGCATGTTCGATATGCTCGGGGTGTGTGGCGGACGAACGGGCTGCGTATTCGGATTCGTCTCGTCGTGCTGAGCAACTTACATGTACAAAGTTATTTCAACCGAGCTACGGATTATTTTATATTAATTTTTGAAGTTTTAAATCATTTTTAGAATTTATTTAATTAATTTAATTCAACATTATCCAGAATAATGTTTGCTGACGTCAACATGACGTCAGCAGTCAACAGAGGTGTTGACTGGGTTGCTCGCGTGTGGGTCCCGCGTGTCATAGGTACAATAACCTAATTAACCTATTAACTAGTTTAATTAGCTAAATAGGTAACTAATGTTTAATTAGTCTAATTAAATAGGATTAATTAAGTTAATTAATTTAGTTAATTAATTAACATTTTTATTTACTTATTATTTATTTATTTATTTATTTCCTTTTTTAAATCATTCTGGGCGTGGGCCCCGTTTGTCAAAGGCCAGAGGGCCTTAGCGGGCGCTGGGCGCCCGCCTAGTCCATCCGCGGGGCAGGGCGCTGGCGGGCGACAGCGCTAGCGCCAGGGGGGCGGAGTGGGGAAGGCGGAGCGGTTGGGGGCGGCGGAGGACGCCGGCCGGCGAACAGCGACAGGAGGAGGGGGCCACAGCAGGCGGACGTGGCATCGGGGGCGGAGGCAGGCGGGCGCGGAAGGCAAGCAGCGTCCGCAAGCGGGCTCGGCAACGGCAAGGAGTTGGGGGAGGTCGTCGGAGTACGGCTAGAGGCGGCCTTGGGACCGGGCGGCGCACGACGGCTGGGCGGAGCAGGGCGGTGAAGGAAATATGCCCTAGAGGCAATAATAAAGTATTATATATTTCCTTATATCATGATAAATGTTTATTATTCATGCTAGAATTGTATTAATCGGAAACATAATACATGTGTGAATACATAGACAAACAGAGTGTCACTAGTATGCCTCTACTAGACTAGCTCGTTAATCAAAGATGGTTATGTTTCCTAGCCATAGACATGAGTTGTCATTTGATTAACGAGATCACCTCATTAGGAGAATGACGTGATTGACATGACCCATTACGTTAGCTTAGCACCCGATCGTTTAGTATGTTGCTATTGCTTTCTTCATGACTTATACATGTTCCTATGACTATGAGATTATGCAACTCCCGTTTACCGGACGAACACTTTGTGTGCTACCAAACGTCACAACGTAACTGGGTGATTATAAAGGTGCTCTATAGGTGTCTCCAAAGGTACTTGTTGGGTTGGCGTATTTCGACATTAGGATTTGTCACTCCGATTGTTGGAGAGGTATCACTGGGCCCACTCGGTAATGCACATCACTATAAGCCTTGCAAGCATTGTGACTAATGAGTTAGTTGCGGGATGATGTATTACGGAACGAGTAAAGAGACTTGCCGGTAACGAGATTGAACTAGGTATTGAGATACCGACGATCGAATCTCGGGCAAGTAACATACCGATGACAAAGGGAACAACGTATGTTGTTATGCGGTCTGACCGATAAAGATCTTCGTAGAATATGTGGGAGCCAATATGGGCATCCAGGTCCTGCTATTGGTTATTGACCGGAGAGGTGTCTCGGTCATGTCTACATAGTTCTCGAACCCAAAGGGTCCGCACGCTTAAAGTTACGATGACAGTTATATTATGAGTTTATATGTTTTGATGTACCGAAGGTTGTTCGGAGTCCCGGATGTGATCACGGACATGACGAGGAGTCTCGAAATGGTCGAGACATAAAGATTGATATATTGGACGACTACATTCGGACACCGGAAGTGTTCCGGAGAAGTTTCGGATTAAACCGGAGTGTCGGAGGGTTACCGGAACCCTCCGGGGAAGTATTGGGCCTAAGTGGGCCTTGAGGGGAGAGAGAGGGGAACAGCCAGGAGGTGGTGCGCCCCCTCCCAGGAGGAATTCTAGTTGGACTAGGAGAGGGGGCGCAGCCCCCTTTTCCTCTCCCTCTCCCTCTCTTTCCTCCCCCCCCCCTCTTTTCCTAGTAGGACTAGGAAAGGGGAGTCCTACTCCTACTAGGAGGAGGACTCCCCCTCTCTCCTTGGCGCGCCTAGGGCAGCCGGCCTCCCCCTTGCTCCTTTATATACGGGGGCAGGGGGCACCTCTATACACACTTGATATACGATATTTCAGCCGTGTGCGGTGCCCCCCTCCACCATATTACACCTCGATAATACCGTCACGGAGCTTAGGCGAAGCCCTGCGTCGGTGGAACATCATCATCGTCACCACGCCGTCGTGCTGACGAAACTCTCCCTCAACACTCGGTTGGATCGGAGTTCGAGGGACGTCATCGAGCTGAACGTGTGTAGAACTTGGAGGTGCCGTACGTTCGGTACTTGATCGGTCGGATCGTGAAGACGTACGACAACATCAACCGCGTTGTGATAACGCTTCCGCTGTCGGTCTACGAGGGTACGTGGACAACACTCTCCCCTCTCGTTGCTATGCATCACCATGATCTTGCGTGTGCGTAGGAAATTTTTTGAAATTACTACGTCCCCCAACAGTGGTATCAGAGCCTGGTTTTATGCGTTGATGCTATGCACGAGTAGAACACAAGTGAGTTGTGGGCGATATAAGTCATACTGCTTACCAGCATGTCATACTTTGGTTCGGCGGTATTGTGAGATGAACCGGCCCGGACCGACATTACGCGTACGCTTACACGAGACTGGTTTCACCGTTCGGAGCACTCGTTGCTTAAAGGTGACTGGCGGGTGTCTGTCTCTCTCACTTTAGTTGAACCGAGTGTGGCTACGCCCGGTCCTTGCGAAGGTTAAAACAGCACCAACTTGACAAACTATCGTTGTGGTTTTGATGCGTAGGTAAGAACGGTTCTTGCTAAGCCCGTAGCAGCCACGTAAAACTTGCAACAACAAATTAGAGGACGTCTAACTTGTTTTTGCAGGGCATGTTGTGATGTGATATGGTCAAGACATGATGTGATATAATTTGTTGTATGAGATGATCATGTTTTGTAACCGAGTTATCGGCAACTGGCAGGAGCCATATGGTTGTCGCATTATTGTATGAGATGCAATCGCCATGTAATAGTTTTACTTTATCACTAAGCGGTAGCGATAGTCGTAAAAGCAATAAGTTGGCGAGACGACAACGATACTACGATGGAGATCAAGGTGTCGCGCCGGTGACGATGGTGATCATGACGGTGCTTCGGAGATGGAGATCACGAGCACGGTGCTTCGGAGATGGAGATCACAAGCACAAGATGATGATGGCCATATCATATCACTTATATTGATTGCATGTGATGTTAATCCTTTATGCATCTTATCTTGCTTTGATTGACGGTAGCATTATAAGATGATCTCTCACTAAAATTTCTAGACAAAAGTGTTCCCCCTAAGTATGCACCGTTGCCAAAGTTCTTCGTGCTGAGACACCACGTGTTAATCGGGTGTGATAGGCTCTATGTTCAAATACAACGGGTGCAAAACAGTTGAACACGCGGAATACTCAGGTTAAACTTGACGAGCCTAGCATATATACAGATATGGCCTCGGAACACAGAGACCGAAAGGTCGAGCGTGAATCATATAGAAGATATGATCAACATAGTGATGTTCACCATTGAGACTACTCCATCTCACGTGTTAATCGGACATGGTTTAGTTGCTTTGGATCACGTAATCACTTAGATGATTAGAGGGATGTCTATCTAAGTGGGAGTTCTTAAGTAATATGATTAATTGAACTTAAATTTATCATGAACTTAGTACCTGATAGTATCTTGCTTGTCTATGTTGTAGATATATGGCCCGTGCTGTTGTTCTGTTGAATTTTAATGTGTTCCTTGAGAAAGCTAAGTTGCAAGATGATGGTAGCAATTACACGGACTGGGTCCGTAACTTGAGGATTATCCTCATTGCTGCACAGAAGAATTACGTCCTGGAAGCACCACTAGGTGCCAGGCCTCCTGCAAGAGCTACGCCAGAAGTTATGAACGTCTGGCAGAGCAAAGCTGATGACTACTCAATAGTTCAGTGTGCCATGCTTTACGGCTTAGAACCGGGTCTTCAACGACGTTTTGAACGTCATGGAGCATATGAGATGTTCCAGGAGTTGAAGTTAATATTTCAAGCAAATGCCCGGATTGAGAGATATGAAGTCTCCAATAAGTTCTATAGATGCAAGATGGAAGAGAATAGTTCTGTCAGTGAGCATATACTCAGAATGTCTGGGTATAATAATCACTTAATTCAACTGGGAGCTCAACTTCCGGATGATTGCGTCATTGACAGAATTCTTCAATCACTGCCACCAAGCTACAAGAGCTTCGTGATGAACTATAACATGCAAGGGATGGATAAGACAATTCCCGAGCTCTTCGCAATGCTAAAGGCGGCGGAGGTAGAAATCAAAAAGGAGCATCAAGTGTTGATGGTCAGTAAAACCACTAGTTTCAAGAAAAAGGGCAAGGGGAAGAAGAAAGGGAACTTCAAGAAGAACCGCAAGCAAGTTGCTGTTCAGGAGAAGAAATCCAAGTCTGGACCTAAGGCTGAAATTGAGTGCTTCTACTGTAAGCAGACTGGTCACTGGAAGCCGAACTGCCCCAAGTATTTGGCGGATAAGAAGGATGGCAAGGTTAACAAAGGTATATGTGATATACATGTTATTGATGTGTACCTTACTAATACTCGCAGTAGCACCTGGGAATTTGATACTGGTTCTGTTGCTAATATTTGCAACTCGAAACAGGAGCTACGGATTAAGCGAAGATTGGCTAAGGATGAGGTGACGATGCGCGTGGGAAATGGTTCCAATGTCGATGTGATCGCCGTCGGCACGCTACCTCTACATCTACCTTCGGGATTAGTTTTAGACCTAAATAATTGTTATTTGGTGCCAGCGTTGAGCATGAACATTATATCTGGATCTTGTTTAATGCGAGACGGTTATTCGTTTAAATCAGAGAATAATGGTTGTTCTATTTATATGAATAATATCTTTTATGGTCATGCACCCTTGAAGAGTGGTCTATTTTTAATGAATCTCGATAGTAGTGATACACATATTCATAATGTCGAAGCCAAAAGATGCAGAGTTGATAATGACAGTGCAGCTTATTTGTGGCACTGACGTTTGGGTCATATCGGTGTAAAGCGCATGAAGAAACTCCATACTGATGGAATTTTGGAATCACTTGATTTTGAATCACTTGGTACTTGCGAACCGTGCCTTATGGGCAAGATGACCAAAACACCGTTCTCCGGAACTATGGAGAGAGCAACAGATTTGTTGGAAATCATACATACAGATGTATGTGGTCCGATGAATACTGAGGCTCGTGGCGGATATCGTTATTTTCTCACCTTCACAGATGATTTGAGCAGATATGGGTATATCTACTTAATGAAACATAAGTCTGAAACATTTGAAAAGTTCAAGGAATTTCAGAGTGAAGTAGAAAATCATTGTAACAAGAAAATAAAATTCCTACGATCTGATCGTGGAGGAGAATATTTGAGTTACGAGTTTGGCCTACATTTGAAACAATGCGGAATAGTTTCGCAACTCACGCCACCCGGAACACCACAGCGTAATGGTGTGTCCGAACGTCGTAATCGTACTTTATTAGATATGGTGCGATCTATGATGTCTCTTACTGATTTACCGCTATCGTTTTGGGGTTATGCTTTAGAGACGGCTGCATTCACTCTAAATAGGACACCATCGAAATCCGTTGAGACGACGCCTTTTGAACTATGGTTTGGCAAGAAACCAAAGTTGTCGTATCTTAAAGTTTGGGGTTGCGATGCTTATGTGAAGAAACTTCAACCTGATAAGCTCGAACCTAAATCAGAGAAATGTGTCTTCATAGGATACCCAAAAGAGACTGCTGGGTATACCTTCTATCACAGATCCGAAGGCAAGATATTCGTTGCTAGGAATGGATCCTTTCTAGAGAAGGAGTTTCTCTCGAAAGATGTGAGTGGGAGGAAAGTAGAACTTGATGAGGTAACTGTACCTGCTCCCTTATTGGGAAGTAGATCATCGCAGAAATCAGTTTCTCGACACCTACACCAATTAGTGAGGAAGATAATAATAATGATCATGAAACTTCAGATCAAGTTATTACTGAACCTCGTAGGTCAACTAGATCAAGATCCGCACCAGAGTGGTACGGCAATCCTGTTCTGGAGGTCATGTTACTAGACCATGATGAACCTACGAACTATGAAGAAGCGATGGTGAGCCCAGATTCCGCAAAATGGCTTGAAGCCATGAAATCCGAGATGGGATCCTTGTATGAGAACAAAGTATGGACTTTGGTTGACTTGCCCGATGGTCGGCAAGCCATTGAAAATAAATGGATCTTCCAGAAGAAGACTGACGCTGATGGTAATGTTACTGTCTATAAAGCTCGACTTGTTGCGAAAGGTTTTCGACAAGTTCAAGGGATTGACTACGATGAGACCTTCTCACCCGTAGCGATGCTTAAGTCTGTTCGAATCATGTTAGCAGCTGCCGCATTTTATGATTATTAAATTTGGCAAATGGATGTCAAAACTGCATTCCTGAATGGATTTCTGGAAGAAGAGTTGTATATGATGCAACCGGAAGGTTTTGTCGATCCTAAGGGAGCTAACAAAGTGTGCAAGCTCCAGCGATCCTATGGACTGGTGCAAGCCTCTCGGAGTTGGAATAAACGCTTTGATAGTGTGATCAAAGCATTTGGTTTTATACAGACTTTTGGAGAAGCCTGTATTTACAAGAAAGTGAGTGGGAGCTCGATAGCATTTCTGATATTACATGTGGATGACATATTACTGATTGGAAATGATATAGAATTTCTGGATAGCATAAAGGGATACTTGAATAAGAGTTTTTCAATGAAAGACCTCGGTGAAGCTGCATATATATTAGGCATTAAGATCTATAGAGATAGATCAAGACGCTTAATTAGACTTTCACAAAGCACATACCTTGACAAAGTTTTGAAGAAGTTCAAAATGGATGAAGCAAAGAAAGGGTTCTTGCCTGTACTGCAAGGTGTGAGATTGAGTAAGACTTAATGCCCGACCACTGCAGAAGATAGAGAGAATATGAAAGATGTTCCCTATGCTTCAGCCATAGGCTCTATCATATATGCAATGCTGTGTACCAGACCTGATGTGTCCTTTGCTATAAGTTTAGCAGGGAGGTACCAAAGTAATCCAGGAGTGGATCACTGGACAGCGGTCAAGAACATCCTGAAATACCTGAAAAGGACTAAGGATATGTTTCTCATTTATGGAGGTGACAAAGAGCTCATCGTAAGGGGTTACGTTGATGCAAGCTTTGACACTGATCCGGACGATTCGAAATCGCAAACCGGATACGTATTTACATTGAACGGTGGAGCTGCCAGTTGGTGCAGTTCTAAGCAAAGTGTCGTGGCGGGATCTATGTGTGAAGCGGAATACATAGCTGCTTCGGAAGCAGCAAATGAAGGAGTCTGGATGAAGGAGTTCATGTCCGATCTAGGTGTCATACCTAGTACATCGGGACCAATGAAAATCTTTTGTGACAATACTGGTGCAATTGCCTTAGCAAAGGAATCCAGATTTCACAAGAGAACCAAGCACATCAGAAGACGCTTCAATTCCATCCGAGATTTAGTCCAGGTAGGAGACATAGAAATTTGCAAGATACATACGGATCTGAATGTTGCAGACCCGTTGACTAAGCCTCTTCCACGAGCAAAACATGATCAGCACCAAGACTCCATGGGTGTAAGAATCATTACTATGTAATCTAGATTATTGACTCTAGTGCAAGTGGGAGACTGAAGGAAATATGCCCTAGAGGCAATAATAAAGTATTATATATTTCCTTATATCATGATAAATGTTTATTATTCATGCTAGAATTGTATTAACCGGAAACATAATACATGTGTGAATACATAGACAAACAGAGTGTCACTAGTATGCCTCTACTAGACTAGCTCGTTAATCAAAGATGGTTATGTTTCCTAGCCATAGACATGAGTTGTCAATTGATTAACGAGATCACCTCATTAGGAGAATGACGTGATTGACATGACCCATCACGTTAGCTTAGCACCCGATCGTTTAGTATGTTGCTATTGCTTTCTTCATGACTTATACATGTTCCTATGACTATGAGATTATGCAACTCCCGTTTACCGGAGGAACACTTTGTGTGCTACCAAACGTCACAACGTAACTGGGTGATTATAAAGGTGCTCTACAGGTGTCTCCAAAGGTACTTGTTGGGTTGGCGTATTTCGAGATTAGGATTTGTCACTCCGATTGTTGGAGAGGTATCTCTGGGCCCACTCGGTAATGCACATCACTATAAGCCTTGCAAGCATTGTGACTAATGAGTTAGTTGCGGGATGATGTATTACGGAACGAGTAAAGAGACTTGCCGGTAACGAGATTGAACTAGGTATTGAGATACCGACGATCGAATCTCGGGCAAGTAACATACCGATGACAAAGGGAACAACGTATGTTGTTATGCGGTCTGACCGATAAAGATCTTCGTAGAATATGTGGGAGCCAATATGGGCATCCAGGTCCCGCTATTGGTTATTGACCGGAGAGGTGTCTCGGTCATGTCTACATAGTTCTCGAACCCAAAGGGTCCGCACGCTTAAAGTTACGATGACAGTTATATTATGAGTTTATATGTTTTGATGTACCGAAGGTTGTTCGGAGTCCCGGATGTGATCACGGACATGACGAGGAGTCTCGAAATGGTCGAGACATAAAGATTGATATATTGGACGACTATATTCGGACACCGGAAGTGTTCCGGAGAAGTTTCAGATTAAACCGGAGTGCCGGAGGGTTACCGGAACCCCCCGGGAAGTATTGGGCCTAAGTGGGCCTTGAGGGGAGAGAGAGGGCAGCAGCCAGGAGGTGGTGCGCCTCCTCCCAGGAGGAGTCCTAGTTGGACAAGGAGAGGGGGGCGCAGCCCCCTTTCCCTCTCCCTCTCCCTCTCTTTCCTTCCCCCCCTCTTTTCCTAGTAGGACTAGGAAAGGGGAGTCCTACTCCTACTAGGAGGAGGACTCCCCCTCTCTCCTTGGCGCGCCTAAGGCAGCCGGCCTCCCCCTTGCTCCTTTATATACGGGGGCAGGGGGCACCTCTATACACACTTGATATACGATATTTCAGCCGTGTGCGGTGCCCCCCTCCACCATATTACACCTCGATAATACCGTCGCGGAGCTTAGGCGAAGCCCTGCGTCGGTGGAACATCATCATCGTCACCACGTCGTCGTGCTGACGAAACTCTCCCTCAACACTCGGCTGGATCAGAGTTCGAGGGACGTCATCGAGCTGAACGTGTGTAGAACTTGGAGGTGCCGTACGTTCGGTACTTGATCGGTCGGATCGTGAAGACGTACGACTACATCAACCGCGTTGTGATAACGCTTCCGCTGTCGGTGTACGAGGGTACGTGGACAACACTCTCCCCTCTCGTTGCTATGCATCACCATGATCTTGCGTGTGCGTAGGAAATTTTTTGAAATTACTACGTTCCCCAACAGGCGGCGCGCGGGCGGCGGAGCAAGGCGGCTGCGGGGCTGGCGAGCGAGGCGGACGCGAGCCCGTCCGGAGCTCGGGCGCGGGGCGTACGGGGGAAAGGTGGGGCGCGTGGCGCGAGCGCCCGCGGGGGCGCGAACAAGGAGGCGGGGCCAGGCACTGCCAGACGGAGTGGAGACGGCGGCTACGGGCTTGGGTGACGGCAGGCGAGCGAGGGCGCGTGCACGAGCACGGGACGGCGCGGGCGCACGGTGACCGCGGGGACAGAGAAGGAAGAGGACTGGGGCCTCACCGTGATTCGTACGGACGGGGGCAGCGGGGGTCGGGGTGGTCGACGGGGACGACGGCAGAGAGGAAGCAGGCCGGTGGGGAGGCGCTCCGGGCGGCGACGGACGAGGGCGGGGCGGCGGCGCACGGCGGCGTCGTGCCCCGAACCGATCTGGATCGGGGGAGGAGGAGGGGAGAGCGACGTGGGGGAAGTGGGGAGTGGATAGGGTTTCGGGTGGGGTGTGAGAGGGGATAAGGGAGTGGGGGTGTGGCCGGTTGGGCCGGCCGGGTGGGTCGTGGCCTAGTTGGGGGGTGATTGCTTTTCTTTTCCTCTTTTTTTTGTTAGTTTTGTTTTTCCTTTTTTTCCCTTTTCTGTTTTAATTCAATGTAAAATATTTACGCATTTTCTAAGCATGTGTTGTCTTCACCAAATTAACTATGTAATATTGGGCACAAACCGAACATTTTTGTTTTAATGTTTGAAAACTTTTATCGTTTGACTTAATTTCAAATTTGAATTTGAATCGTTTTTGAACTAATGAGAGATTAGCAACAGTAACAAAGGTGACGTGGCATCATTAGCAGAGTTTTATTGTAGCCTAATTATCCAGGCGTCACAATTATCCTCCACTACAAGAAATCTCGTCCCGAGATTTAAGAGGTGGAGCAAGGGGGAAAGATCTGGTTACGAAATTCTACCAAATCTTCTTGGTCTTGGATGCTCTTCCCAAAGTAGTTGATCCCTTTTGTTGATGTCTTTATTTCTCTGCTCCAGGTCATCATGATGAAGTCGGCATCCTTTCCTCGGGAACTCCATCGTACTTACGGAAGAATAAAGGGTGGGTATGTTCCAGGAGAACGGACCTCTGCAAGGTTGACTATCTGGTAGCTAACATCGGGTATGGTGGCGGAAAGTAACTCTCGAACTGAAACTTAAGAAAATATAGAGAGTAAATTAAGGAGTTACCCTGAGAAGTTTCAAGCGGGTAGGCCATCGTTTGATGCCTGAACAAAGTGCGATAGGGGTCCAGAGCAACGAGATTAAGTATTGCGTCTGTTACCAGAATCGATCACTAGGAAGGTGGCCCGTGAATTACATACTAAGTCAAGCGTGAGGTATAACTTTGACAACAGGGTGTACAGGAGAGTCAGGTTTCGATCCTGTGGAACTGTGGGTTATGGGCCCACCATGTGGGTTAAAAGTAGGAAGGGTATGACGTCTTGCATGATCATGTAAGGAAGGCATGTCAGAGGATAGACTATCGATTATGTCGGCAACAACCATTGGTACCAAGGGCGAGGGACGAAGAGAACCCTTTTCCTGCTCGTTGAACGAAGCGGACCAATAGGCAAAGTTCTCATCCGTTGGTGGTTACCGGAATGCTATCAACAAAAGCAACAGGGTCTTACTGACACGGTTGTACACCAAGGTGTTTACATAAGCAGAAGAACATTACTTCTTAGATCATATAGATCACCAGAAAGGTTAAACAAAACAACGGAAAGGAAAAGGTGATCTTCGTATTAAACAGAACAATGGAAACGAAAATGTGTTTAAACACAAATCTCAGGGGGTATATCCTTCCCAAGAACAAACAGAGCATGATATCCATGACAGGATATAACGTAGAAAACCCTTTAGGAAAGGGAAGAGAAATTTCATGACATTACCCATACAACGGTGTTTGGTTAATTGAGTAGGAAACATTTAGCATTGGGCTTCAAATGTTCTTGTTGAAAATCGGAGTACCACAGTCATGCTTCGAGATAGCATTGACATGGTCTTCAGGCAAAGGTCAAACTTTGGATACACAAAGGATCCACGAGGAACAACTCATAGAATAAGTCTTACCATTTTCTTATCGAAGAATGGCTAACCTTGCTAAAAAAGGAAGAACTATAACAATGGGTCATCCAGCCAGGTGTGCTAGGCATGACATCACCTTACTGGGCCATATAAAGACCAACGTTTATAACTCTTGGAAATATGTTCCAACCATCCTATCTGACCAAGATTCAGATCTGATTGGTGTTAGGATACCTCGGACTCAGGATGTCTGAGAAGGAAAGGGTGCAACACAAATTGACGAGCTGGCGTTTCAAGATTCTCGGAAATGAACTATGGAAGCAAGTTTCCAAACAAGAGTTCATCATTAAACCAAGGAGAGGGTGAGGAGGTGGCTGATGGACTCGGCGAAAATTCATTGAGACTTCCAAAAAGATGGATTTCCTCAATCATGTGAACAAGGAGATAACATTGGTCAGATCAAATGATATAATGATGTATGCCCGAGGGAAACATTCGCAAATAAACATTAATCAAAAAGTGCATAACAAAACATGGACTAAGTAGCCCAATCAGTGTTAGGATGATGAGTCAATAACCAACATATGAAGAAACAAACTATCATTCGTAACTTACAAGCAATAGGGTTGCTAGAAGTTTTGAATTCACCCATCATAGTCCATTTGTCGGCATTTCAGTATTAAACAACACGGGGACCAAGAAGGAATGGTGATGGTGAAAAGTATCACCTGTATCAAGAATTCTCAAGAGGTGGTGAAATTCTCACGACATTCCTGACATAAAAGATGGTAATACTCCAAGGTAAAGAAGAACAATTGCTGGATAGCAAGGAACTCAAAGTATAACACAAAACACGGACAAGTTTGTGTTGAACGGAAGGCAATAAAGTGGTCGATGATAACACAAATCATCGAGGACAAAGGATGGTATTTCTCATCAAGAATTCGATAGATATCTTGGAAGACCTCAGGATGTTGATGATGATCACAACACATTTGTCGAGAGATTTCATGAAGATGTAATCAATCAGCAATGACATCAGGCCAAAGGAATGATGAAGCAAAGGGTTATTGGAACCATGGGTACGACACAAACTTAGAATCCAGTTTGTGGTTCGAGGTGAAATGATAAGACGAGGAAATCGACGTAAGCTTAGCTTACTGTCGAAAGATGTGCTCCGGTAATAAGGAACGGGTGGCACAGTTAAAATTTAGCACGATAAAGATATAGCCAATCAGGCTAGGAATGACTTGAAGGATTATTAAACTCATAAGCCACGAAAATTACTTAGAGTTATTGTATGGGAGTGCTGAATCGATTCACTTATCGGTGTTCTCGAGTGACTATTAACTCATAACCCGGGGGGCACTGGAATCGGCGAGAATAATAGTTGATGAAGAACTCATAAGAAGTTATCTAGTTTCGTGATATTCTCGAGATACCTGAGGGTATACTCGAAGGTAGAGCAGAATAGAGGTTGGACAGATGTATTGACCTGCAGAAGACAAGTACTTCAACTTGTCCGAGAAATGGGATCAAAGGAGAATAATATAGTCGGAACCATAGCTGCAGGGGATCCAATTTAATGACACCGAAAGAATTACCCAAATGATTAAATATTTTGCAAGAAGCTTCCATGATAAGTCCCACATCGGGTCCATGGGCATGAACACAAAGTTCAAGGTCGACTCCCACTTCTGCAATGCATAACCTTTCATTCACTGCTCTACTAACAATGATTTGAGTGCGAAGATCTACCTGGTGAATTACCAGAGTAGTATGAACCTTGGAAAACTTTCGGGTTCACACAGATTAAGGAAGGCATAGGTTCAACCCATCGGGGCATCTTAGAAACATATACCACAAGCTTCAAGAGTAAATATCACCAGCTCGAAAGCTGAGCATGGTTGGCCAAATCAGAGCATAGGATTTATCAATGGCATTATGTATCACGGATTGAACTTCCAAAGTGATTGAATATGAGGGACGTTATCGGATAAAATCCAACAAGGGGACTTATGTTCTACAACGAAGTTCATGCGAGTATTGGTACTCTATCAGAGGAAGAAGGAATGAAAGGACATCGAATTATAGAAACAGCTGACTAATTCAAAGCTCAAATGCAAAGGAATTATGATTTCCAATTCAAGAGTTCAGAAGCAAACGCTCTGATTAAGAATGGATAAATTGAATAGACTTAGGGGTACATTCGATGACAACTTGATTGGTCGAGGACCAACTCATGTTCAAAATGACGCCTGGGCCGGAAGGATAAATTCTAGGATCTGGTTGAGGATTGCGAGCATTCACAACATACTGAATCAACAGACTCAAAATGATAATGACAAAGAATGCCAATATGATTACCAGACTTATGGGATTTATCATAATGCAGGCAAGCAAGAATTTCAAGAGCAATAGGTTGTTGAGGATTTTCGGAAGATTGAATAGCATTTCGAAGACTTTTGTGAACACATGAACAACTGGGGAGAAACAAATCCTCGGTAAGTGTGAGGATTAATTTGTAGGTGTATTCAGGCGACAAGAAACTACAAGGCAGTAAGCACAAAGTTTTCTTGGAGCAATAGAGAGAAGTTCGGGGTATCTTGTAATAACAAGTCCAACTGGGAATAAAGGTAAGAATGGCAAGTGTATGTATTATTCCATAGGGATATTTCGGTGGTAGGGAATTGCAAAAGCAACGGGCACAAAGTCTCGAAAGAGTATCGGAGAGTAACTTCGAAATCTTCTGGTGCAGCCGACGATCATCTAGACTAAAGGGGCTCTCCGGGGGAAAGTGTTTTCGAGAACCTGAAGTTAGATTTTAGAAAATCATTTAACCCGAATAGAAGAGAGATCAGAGTCCCAGAGTATAGACGAGGAGTAAAAGATCCTAATATCACCCAATGACGACATGGGCCCGTAAGCCACACAGCCATGTTAGTAAAGAAATTGCAATGACTAGACTCAACTTCGGCCAAGGAGTTGGAAAGGGGGATTCCTACAGGCAGTCGGCTCGGATACCAACTTGTTACGCCCCCGATTCAATCATACACTAATCATACACGCAAACGTGTACGATCAAGATCAGGGACTCACGGGAAGATATCACAACACAACTCTAAAAAGTAAAATAAGTCATACAAGCATCATAATACAAGCCAGGGGCCTCGAGGGCTCGAATACAAGTGCTCGGTCATAGACGGCTCAGCGGAAGCAACAATATCTGAGTACAGACATAAGTTAAACAAGTTTGCCTTAAGAAGGCTAGCACAAACTAGGATACAGATCGAAAGAGGCGCAGGCCTCCTGCCTGGGATCCTCCTAAACTACTCCTGGTCGTCGTCAGCGGCCTGCACGTAGTAGTAGGCACCCTCGGTGTAGTAGGGGTCGTCGTCGACGGTGGCGTCTGGCTCCTGGGCTCCAGCATCTGGTTGCGACAACCGAGAGGAAAGGAAAGGGGGAAAAGAGGGAGAAAAGCAACCGTGAGTACTCATCCAAAGTACTCGCAAGCAAGGATCTACACTACATATGCATGGGTATCTGTGTAAAGGGGCAATATCGGCGGACTGAACTGCAGAATGCTAGAATAAGAGGGGTATAGCTAGTCCTATCGAAGACTACGCTTCTGGCAGCCTCCATCTTGCAGCATGTAGAAGAGAGTAGATGGTAAGTTCACCAAGTATCATCGCATAGCATAAACCTACCCGGCGATCCTCCCCTCGTCGCCCTGTGTGAGAGCGATCACCGGGTTATATCTCGCACTTAGAAGGGTGTGTTTTATTAAGTATCCGATTCTAGTTGTCATAAGGTCAAGGTACAACTCCAAGTCGTCCTATTACCGAAGATCACGGCTATTCGAATAGATAAACTTCCCTGCAGGGGTGCACCACATTACCCAACACGCTCGATCCCCTTTGGTCGGACACACTTTCCTGGGTCATGCCCGGCCTCGGAAGATCAACACGTCCCAGCCCCACCTAGGCACAACAGAGAGGTCAGCACGCCGGTCTAAATCCTATGGCGCAGGGGTCTGGGCCCATCGCCCATTGCACACCTACACGTTGCGAGGGCGGCCAGAAGCAGACCTAGCCCCCTTAATACAAGCGCAGGCTTACGGTCCAATCCGGCGCGTGCCGCTCAGTCGCTGACGTCAAGAAGGCTTCGGCTGATACCACGATGTCGAGTGCCCATAACTATTCCTGTGTAGTTGGTTAATGCGTATAGGCCAGTGGCCAGACTCAGATCAAATACCAAGATCTCGTTAAGCGTGTTATTTTGAAGTAACCGCGAACGCCGACCAGGGCCAGGCCCACCTCTCTCCTAGGTGGTCTCAACCTGCCCTGTCGCTCTGCCACAAAGTAACAGTCGGGGGCCGTCGGGAACCCAGGCCCACCTCTACCGGGATGGAGTCACCTACCCCTTCAGCCCCCATCTCCGAACAGTATCATAAGTAATGTAACAGTATAAAGTATATAGCATATGCATGTGATCACCTCCCGAAGTGATCACGGCCTAGTAGTATAGCATGGCAGACGGACAAGAGTGTAGGGCCACTGATGGAACACTAGCATCCTATACTAAGCATTTAGGAATTGCAGGTAAGGTATCAACAGATGTAGCAACAATGACAGGCTATGCAGCAGAATAGGATTAACCGAAAGCAGTAACATGCTACACTACTCTAATGCAAGAAGTAGAGAGAAGGAATAGGCGATATCTGGTGATCAAGGGGGGCTTGCCTGGTTGCCCTGGCAAGAAGGAGGGGTCGTCAACACCGTAGTCGATCGGGGTACCAGCAGCAGCGTCAGTCTCGTAGTCTACCGGAGAGAAGAGGGGGAAGAATCAATGAATACAATGCAAACAGATGCATAACGATGCATGACAAAGCAAACAACGGTGTTAGGTGTGCCCTAACGCGGTAGGAGGAGATACCGGCGAAGGGGGAAAACATCCGGGAAAGTATCCCCGGTGTTTCGCATTTTTGGACAGATGAACCGGAGGGGGGAAGTTGCGTGTTCGATATGCTAGGGGTGTGTGGTGGACGAACGGGCTGCGTATTCGGATTCGTCTCGTCGTGCTGAGCAACTTACATGTACAAAGTTTTTTCAACCGAGCTACGGATTATTTTATATTAATTTTTGAAGTTTTAAATCAATTTTAGAATTTATTTAATTAATTTAATTCAACATTATCCAGAATAGTGTTTGCTGACGTCATCATGACGTCAGTAGTCCACAGAGGTGTTGAGTGGGCCGCTGACGTGTGGGTCCCGCATGGCATAGGTACAATAACCTAATTAACCTATTAACTAGTTTAATTAGCTAAATAGGTAACTAATGTTTAATTAGTCTAATTAAACAGGATTAATTAAGTTAATTAATTTAGTTAATTAATTAATTAATTAGTTAACATTTTTATTTACTTTTTATTTATTTATTTATTTATTTCCTTTTTTAAATCATTCTGGGCGTGGGCCCCGTTTGTCATCGGCCAGAGGGCCTTAGCGGGCGCTGGGTCCAGCCCGGCGGACAGGGCGCCCGCCTAGTCCAGCTGCGGGGCAGGGCACCGGCAGGCGACGGCGCTAGCGCCAGGGGGGCGGAGTGGGGAAGGCAGAGCGGTTGGGGGCGGCGGAGGACGCCGGCCGGCGAATAGCGACATGAGGAGGGGGGCCACAGCAGGCGGACGCGATATCGGGGGCGGAGGCAGGCGGGCGCGACGGCAAGCAGCGTCAGCGAGCGGGCTCGGCCACGGCAAGGAGGCGGGGGAGGTCGTCGGAGTGCGGCCACGGGCGGCTTTGGGACCGGGCGGCGCACGACGGCCGTGCGGAGCAGGGCGGCGCGCTGGTGGCGGAGCATGGCGGCTGCGGGGCTGGCGAGTGAGGCGGACGCGAGCCCGTCCGGAGCTCGGGCGCGGGGCGTACGGGGGAAAGGGGGGGCGCGGCATGAGTGCCCGCGGGGGCGCGGCCAAGGAGGCGGGGCCAGCACTGCCAGGCGGAGTAGAGACGGCGGCTACGGGCATGGGCGACGGCAGGCGAGCGAGGGCGCGTGCACGGGCACGGGACGGGGCGGGCGCACGGTGACCGCGGGGACGGAGAAGGAAGAGGCCTGGGGCCTCACCGTGATTCGTAGGGACAGGGGCAGCGGGGGTCGGGGTGGTCGACGGGGACGACGGTGGAGAGGAAGCAGGCCGGTGGGGAGGCGCTCCGGGTGGCGACGGACGAGGGTGAGGCGGCGGCGCACGGCGGCGTCGTGCCCCGTTCCGATCTGGATCGGGGAAGGAGGAGGGGAGAGCGACATGGGGGAAGTGGGGAGTTGATAGGGTTTCGGGTGGGGTTTGAGAGGGGATAAGGGATTGGGGGTTGTGGCCGGTTGGGCCGGCCTGGTGGGTCGTGGCCCAGTTGGGGTATATTGCTTTTCTTTTCCTCTTTTTTTTGTTAGTTTTGTTTTTCCTTTTCTTTTATTTATTTCCCTTTTCTGTTTTAATTCAATTTAAAATATTTATTCATTTTCTAAGCATGTGTTTTCTTCACCAAATTAACTATGTAATATTGGGCACAAACCGAACATTTTTGTTTTAATGTTTGAAAACTTTTATCGTTTGACTTAATTTCAAATTTGAATTTGAATCGGTTTTGAACTAACGAGAGATTAGCAACAGTAACAAAGGTGACGTGGCATCATTAGCAGAGTTTTACTGTAGCCTAATTATCCGGGCGTCACAATCCTCTTCTCTTTGTAGCTAGCTAGCGCTAATTTTCTATCGTGCATGCACACGCCCGCCCCTCTCTCACCCTCCCTCAGCGTCCCCTCCATCGCACACGTTCGTTATTTCTCTTTTGGTCATTCACCCGCGGTGTGTGTAGGCCCCCCGACTCCTTCTTTCCGGCACACACCGGTCGATATACCTCTCCAGCAAAGTGTGCCTACCACAAACACATACTTCCCCTCTTCTCTTCTCACCGTCCATTCCCCCTATGTCCAATACGGTTCCACGCAAGTGCACACTCCCGCCCCTCTTTTCATCGATCTCATAGTCGCACACTCTGAGGGAGTCATAGACTAAGGGGTCCTCGGGCGTCCGGCCTGTTATACATTGGGCCGGACTGATGGGCTGTGAAGATACGAAGGCCGAAGACTATACTCGTGTCCGGATTGGACTTTCCTTGGCGTGGAAGGCAAGCTAGGCGACCAACTATGAATATTCCTTCTTATGTAACCAACTCCATGTAACCCTAGATCTCTCCGGTGTCTATATAAACCGGAGAGCATAGTCCGGATGGGCGACATACTCATTACCATATTCACATAGGCTAAACTTCTAGGGTTTAGCCATTACGATCTCGTGCTAGATCAACTCTTGTAACACTCATATTCATCAAGATCAATCAAGCAGGAAGTAGGGTATTTCCTCCATAGAGAGGGCCCGAACCTGGGTAAACCTCGTGTCCCCCGTCTCCTGTTACCATCGATCCTAGACGCACAGTTCGGGACCCCCTACCCGAGATCCGCCGGTTTTGACACCGACATTGGTGCTTTCATTGAGAGTTCCACTGTGCCGTCGGTAAAGGACTCGATGGCCCCTTCAATCATCAGTAATGACATCGTCCAGGGAGAAACCTTCCTCCCCGGAAAAATCTTTGTGTTCGGCGACTTCGTACTCTGGGCCAACTCGCTTGGCCATTTGGAGCAGGTCGACAGCTACACCCCTGGCCATCAGGTCAGATTTGGAAGCTTGAACTATGTCATGGATATCCGTGGAGACTTGATCTTCAATGGATTTAAGACTGCGGCAATTGCTCCCCCGTTCTTCGATGAACGTGACTTAAATCTGTTATCGGATTACGTCCAGGAGATGGATCCTGTTGCTGCAACGGCTTCAGGACCGAAGCAGATCGTGACCTCCGAGGCCACAAAGTTCGCGGCGTTGGAGCCGCACATGGACCGGACATCCTGCAACGAGCACGTCAATGGAACTCCGGACTCGTCTCCGGCTATACGTTCCGGATCAGGTGCGCCTACTAACACCGAGCTGGATCGGTTATCGATTTTCGAATTTAGCGCCGCAGACATCTTCCAGCACTCACCTTTGGGTGACATATTTGTCCTTGGAGGAAGACCCACAACCGAACTATGTTCGGTTCGAGCTAGAGGCGGACGATGAGGAATTTTGCTTCCCACCCACCACCCACTTTATAGCCACCGTCGATGACTTAACCGACGTGCTTGACTATGGCTCCGAAGACATCGACGATATGGACGACAACGACAACAAGGAGCAAGGCCAAGACCCGCCATTTACTGGACGTTGGACGGCCACCTCCTCATACGATGTATACATGGTCGATACACCTAAAGGATCTGGCGACGACAAAGAAGAGCCAGACACGAATAAACCCTCTGAGACGCAATCCAAGCGCCGGCGCCCCAAACGCCGCTCTAAGCCTCGTCGTTCAAAAGATAGCAATACTGGCACCGGAGAAAATAGTACTCCGGGTGACGCCGAAAACAATGAAGACCTTGTCGGAGCTACATCCGAATAGGAGGAACATGACAACAGGCAAGACAACCCTGATGAACAGGTCATAGAAGATGACTCGGAGGACGACAGTTACCGTCCACCCTCCGAGGAGGAGACAAGCCTCGGCAACGAAGACTTCATCGTGCCTGAGGATCCTCTGGAGCAGGAGCGCTTTAAGCTTCAGCTCATAGCCACTGCAAGGAGCCTGAAAAAGAAACAGCAGCTTCAAGCTGAACAAGACCTGCTCGTCGACAGATGGACTAACGTCCTGACAGCCGAAGAATACGGCCCCAAGCGCCCAGCCAAGAGCTACCCGAAACGCAGACTACTACCTCAATTCGATGAGGAAGCACCGGAGCACACGTCTCCCTCGCGTAATGTCGAACGACCACCACGTGCCAAACAGCAGCCTGCCCCACCACCCCGTAAAAATAGAGACGAAAGAGTTCGAGGTCACACGTACGACCTCCGGCAGACACTGGACAGTAGAGCAGGACATACAAGATCGATCTATGGATCGCGAGGACGTGCTTCGAGGCACGACGACGGCTACCTATTCGGACATGACAAACCTAACCACGCCCGAGCCGAATGCCGCAGACGGACTCCATCAGAGCTCCGCCACGATGCGGCCCGCTATAGAGGCGCCGCACACCCTCTCTACTTCACAGACGAGGTGCTGGACCACGAATTCCCCGAGGGGTTCAAGCCTGTCAACATTGAAGCGTACGATGGCACAACCGATCCTGCAGTATGGATCGAGGATTTTATTCTCCATATCCATATGGCTCGAGGAGATGACCTCCACGCCATCAAATACCTCCCATTAAAGGTCAAAGGACCAGCTCGACACTGGTTAAATAGCCTACCCGAGAATTCCATCGGCAGCTGGGAGGACTTGGAAGAGGCTTTCCTTGATAACTTCCAAGGAACTTATGTCCGGCCACCAGATGCCGATGACTTAAGCCACATAGTTCAACAATCTGGAGAATCAGCCAGAAAATTCTGGACTAGGTTCCTAACCAAAAAGAACCAGATCGTAGACTGTCCGGATGTCGAGGCCCTAGCAGCCTTCAAACACAGCATCCATGACGAATGGCTAGCACGCCACCTCGGCCAAGAAAAGCCGAAGTCTATGGCAGCCCTTACGTCACTTATGACCCGCTTTTGCGCGGGTGAGGACAGCTGGCTGGCTCGTAGTAAAAACACAGCTAGCGAGGCAGGCCCCACTGAGGCCAAGAACAGCACTGGCAAGCTCCGGCGCAATAGACACAAACGCCGAAGCAATGGCGACAACACCGATGAAACCACAGTCAACGCCGGATTCGGTGGCTCCAAGTCCGGCCAACTGAAGAAGCCCTACAAAAGAAACAATGAAGGACCTTCCAGCCTGGACCGCATACTCGACCGTCCGTGCCTAATTCACGGCACCCCGGATAAGCAAGCCAAACATACCAACAGGGATTGTTGGGTCTTCAAGCAGGCTGGCAAGTTAAATGCCGAAAACAAAGAAAAGGGATCACAAAGTGAGGACGAGGACGAAGAACCCCGGCAGCCGAACACCGGGGGGCAGAAGAAATTTCCCCCTCAAGTCAAAATGGTGAACATGATATACGCTACGCACATCCCCAAAAGGGAGCGTAAGCGAGCACTTACGGACGTCTACGCGGTAGAGCCAGTCGCCCCAAAATTCAATCTGTGGGCGTCATTCCCGATCACCTTCGATCGTCGAGATCACCCAACCAGTATCCGCCATGGCGGTTCAGCCGCACTAGTCCTCGACCCAATTATTGACGGGTTTCACCTAACACGAGTCCCGATGGACGGTGGTAGCAGCCTCAACCTGCTTTATCAGGACACAGTGCGGAAGATGGGCATTAACCCCTCGTGAATCAAACCAACAAAGACCACCTTTAAAGGAGTCATACTAGGCGTAGAGGCCCGCTGTACGGGCTCAATCACGCTGGAGGTGGTCTTCGGTTCTCCGGACAACTTCCGAAGCGAAGAGTTAATCTTCGATATCGTCCCCTTCCGCAGCGGCTATCACGCACTGCTCGGACGAACTGCATTTGCTAGATTCAACGTAGTGCCACACTATGCTTATCTCAAGCTCAAGATGCCCGGTCCATGCAGCGTCATAACAGTCAATGGCAATACGGAACGCTCCCTCCGAACAGAGGAGCACATCGCCGCCCTAGCAGCAGAAGTACAGAGCGGCCTTCTGAAGCAGCACCATAGTATGGCTGTTGAGCCCTCGGACATCATTAAGAGGTTCCGAACTACACTGCAACAGAATGGCGCGGCTCATCAAGAGCTAGACTAGCAATTCGGCCTCCGTCCCAGTCCAAATGATGTAGTGGCATTGGTACCACGCGTACACAATTACGCACTCAAAATTCCATTGACATCGACGGAGGCACAACATAACCCGGGGCCTACAGTTCGGCCAGACCGATCCCGGACACACATACTTTAACTTTTTTCTTGTTTCAGGGTCCTTTTTTCACGGGCCTGATCGCAAGTCCTTCAGAAGGATTGGCATACAACGGAGGCAAGCAGCACAGGTGTGTAGGGTAACCTCTATACGTTCTTCTTGACGGTATTCATACTTATTTCTCAGGACCCGCCGCTGCGCCCTATTGATTCCGGCATGTTAAATAGCCCGGATACATCTCGCACCATCTGTACAAGATACACCTTGACGTATCCATCCAGTTATAATAAAAATGGTTCGTGGCCCAGTTTCTGTGGTTTTCGCTTTTTACTTTGTTTTATCTCGATCTGCTTATTGGCTGCATCGGTACTCTTTTGTACGTTTAATATTCGCCAGGGGCTACTTGTCGCCCCACAATACGGCAGCAAAGTCCGAACACTTCTTATACATAAGTTCGGCACCCCGAATTTAGCATTATATGCATTGGCTCCGAATCATGTCTTTGGTCAATAGTTGGGTTGCCCGGCTCCTGTGCTTGCTACCCTACGTTCCGCTCCATCGGCTAGGGTAGTAAAGGAAGAACTACTGCGATTGTGCCCTGGCCACGACCGGATGAGCACCTCAGTAGAGAAAGCCAAAAACTGACTGTCATGATACGGCAAGAGCCAGTCAGCTGTTCGAGGGTTACAAAATCGTTGGAGATTTTTTCCGCATCATGCAAAGGATCGGCACTTCCTGATCAGATGCTGACAGCACCCTGGCTTGGACCAGGGGCTGCGCACTTGCTTAATTATAAAACTCCTATGGCTAAGTGAGGGCGTTTAAGCCGTATAGTCTGATTGCCTTGCTCGTTGTGCTAAGCAACTCCTCCAAAGGACCATATAAATTGTTTAGATCCCATCCCGAACACCTCCGTACTACCTGCGCGAGGCAGTAGCCGACGACTGGCCAACCCTCAGATTACAGATAAACACGGCCGCACAGGAGGAGACAATTAAAGCATAACAAAATTTCATTACAGGCTTTGTTTCCATAATACAATGCGGGGGCAACATGAATACATTTATTCAAACACAATGTCCTGCAAACATTGAGCTGCCACAAGCTGAGACCCCTCTACGACATCCGCAAAATATCTCTCGGGTGTGCGGTGCTCCTTGCCCTCCGGCGGCCCGCTGGCAACTTCAACGACGTTCATCTTCGCCGACCACATCTTGCAACGAGCGAAGGCCATACGGGCACCTTCAATATAGGCAGAGCGCTTGACGACGTCCAGCCGCGGACAGGCCTCCACTAGACGCCTCACGAGTCCGAAGTAGCTACCGAGCATAGCTTCGGCTGGCCATAGTCGGATCATCACAACCTTCATGCCTAGTTCGGCTACCCGGTGCAGCTCCACCAGCTGCTTCAGCTGATCGGTAAAGGACACAGGATGCTCTGGCATCGCATACTGCGACCAGAACAGCCTCTCAGTAGAGCCTCCTCCTTCGGCTCAGTAGAACTCCGCAGCGTCCGATACGCTGCGTGGTAGATCCGCAAAAGCCCCTGGGGAACTCCGAACCCGCGTTAGTAAAAGGTACTGCTTCGTCGCATACTTGCTTTGCATCTTAAAAGCCTTACCCGCCGTGACCTTCTTGGCCTCCTGGATCTCTTGGAGGGCGGCATGGGCCTCATTCCGTGCGGTCTCCGTGCTCTGACGAGTCTTGGTGAGTTCAGCCCCTTGAGCCGACGAGTCATGCTCCAGGTCTCACATTTTTTCACCGCATCCTGGAGCTCCTGCTGGATTTCTTTGACCGAGCCTTGAGCTTCTTACGGGCGGCTTGCTGCTGGACAGCTTTCTCCTCGGCCTCGCCCGGGGCCTTCCTCAAGGCCTCGACCTCGGTTGCGGCTCCTGCACATATTATGACACTACAGTCAATATACAGCGCCTACGCTTTCCGAACATACAGCAAGTCGTTACTCACCTTGCTTCTCCTGGAGCCGAACCCTAACCTCGCCGAGCTCGTTCTCGGTCCGCTCCAGCCTCTGCCTCAATTCAGAGACTTCGGCGGCATGCGAGGTTGCGGCCAACAGCGACGCCTGCTTATGCATACATATTACGTTAGTCTCCTGCAACAAAAGATTGATCCTCTGTCCGGTCCTCCTCGCCAAACACCGGACAGTGTCTCACGGGCTACTGACTACATGGGGTTTTTATTTTTATGTCACTTACCTCGAAACCTGTCAACAGGTTGCTGCAGGCTTCGTTCAGTCCACTCTTGGCGGACTGAACCTTCTCGATCACCGCGCCCATAAGAACACGGTACTCGTCCATAACGGAGGCACCTTGCAGTGCCTCCATCAGGATATCCGGCGCCGCCGGATGGACAGGAGCCCCCGGCAGAAGCGGCGCACCCCCCTCCTTCAAAGGGGGCTGCTCGCCCAACTCCGGAGCCATATGGGTCTCCGGAATCATATTCGGCTGAGGGCCGAATTGGATACGGCCCTCTTCACCAGTCTCCATAAGGACTGGCTCCCCCATGTGTCCGGCAGTGGAGGTCTCGCCTTGTGGCGCCTCCCGGACAGCGTCCTGGGCTCCTCCCTTCGGAGCGGTCCTCCGGGACAACACTTCGGTGTCGTCCCTGGCCCCGGGGGAGTAAGCAGCCGGTGGCGACATGCTCGCCATCTCCGACAGAGCCAGCGAACCTCCAGATGAGGATCGCTAGATAAGGTCACGGGCCGGACTGCAATAGTGTAGTTAACCATGTTACAATAATAAAGAGAAAGGGCTGGACGTGCGCATGAATAAGCCATGTCACTTACGATGCGGCCTGGGGCTTAGTACTGGGGCATCATTCCGGACTACTATCGACGTCCCACGCGGTATTGACCGCTGGGGCGCCCTTCCCCTTTTTGGGCGCTTTCGCCTCCGGTTGCGCCGAGGCCGCCCTCTTTTTCTTCTTCTCCTCGGGAGGAGGGTTGTTTTTCTTCTCCTCCTCCTCCTCTCTTCCTCGTCATTGTCCTCAGGGACATAGGAATGGGCTTCGTCGTCTTCGGACGTCGCGTCCGAAGCGCCCTTGCGACGGGGGCCACTCTTGGGCCCTTTGGCCTTCTTCTTGGCCTTCTTCTCCGGCGCCTTGTATGGCGCCGGCACCAGCATGTTCGCTAGGCGTGGGATGACCGGTTCTTTGGGCAGCGGAGCCGGACACTGGATCCGCTTTGCCCTCTCCATCCAGTCCTGAGGGAGCAATAATAAAATCTCAGACATCATCCTTGAAACATTTAAGTTGGGGATACGTCAAAAGTAACATACCTCACTGGCGGGGTGTTTACAGTCGTGACCACGGTCTGAATCCGTGACCGGCGGTTTCTCATTGCCCTTAAAGAGCAACTTCCAGGCATCTTCGTGGGTGGTCTCGAAGAGCCTCACCAGGGTCCGATGCTTCTTCGGGTTGAAATCCAATAGAGGTCGTCCTCTGCGCTGGCATGGAAGAATCCGGCGAACTAGCATCACCTGGATCACATCAACGAGCTTGACGTTCTTGGCTATCATGCTCTAGGCGCGCGTTTGCAACGCTATCAACTCATCAGACGAACACCAGTCCGAACTCTTCTCGACCCAAGAGGTGAGCCGCATGGGAGCACCGGAGCGGAATTCGGCAGCCGCGGCCCAGGTGGTGCCGTGGGGTTCCGTGATGTAGAACCATTATTGTCTCTGCCACTCCTTCACTGTCTCCACAAAAATACCTTTTGGCCAGGAGACGTTGGGCAGCTTGCTCACCATGGCTCCTCCGCACTCCGCGTGTTGGTCGTCCACCACCTTCGGCTTCACGTTGAAGACTTTGAGCCACAGCCCGAAGTGGGGTTGGATGCGGAGGAAGGCCTCGCACACGATGATAAATGCCGAGATGTTGAGGAAGGAATTTGGGGACAAATCATGGAAATCTATCCCGTAATAATACATCAACCCGCAGACGAAGGGGTGGATTGGAAACCCTAGCCCCCGGAAGAAATGGGGGATGAATATTGCCCTCTCTGTGGGCTCCGGCTTGGGGACGATTTGTCCCTCGGCCGGCAGACGGTGGGCGATCTCCTTCGCCAAATATCCGGCCGCCCGAAGCTCAGTAATGTCCTCCTCCTTGACGGAGGAGACCATCCACTTGCCCGGACCGCCGGATCCGGACATGGTTGTTTGAGTGGAAAGGAGATGAGAACTTGGGCGCTGGAGCTCGAGATTGGAAAGGCGGAGACAGAGAGAGAGCGTGAGAGGAGGAAGAGGGAACCCTTATCCCCTTATAAAGGCAGCAAATATGAAACGCCTCCTCACTCGCCTTAGGATTCGCCTATTCCCAAGGGCTGTATAAACGGCGTGATTGAGTTACCCATGCCCACATTGATGAGAATCCCACAATAAGGGGACACGATCTCTGCTTCGACAAGATGTGCCAATAGCAACCGCGTCTCAAAACGTGGGATGGCAGATGAAAAACGGTTCGAAATTATGACCGGACAGACGCGATGCCGTGTTGTAAAGAAGCTGTCAACAGATTAGATTCGTGCAAATATTATATTCTCTCTGCGGTTGTGTATGGTGTATAACAGGTCCGAATAGAATCATCGTGTCCGAAGACTATCTCGGAGTTCGGAAAAAGGGGAACCCGCCTTGAAATGCCTAAGACAATCTGCGCACCGGACTCCTCGTCATTGAAGCCAGGTTCAGGGGCTACTGAGGGAGTCCTGGACTAAGGGGTCCTCGGGCGTCCGACCTATTATTCATTGGGCCGGACTGACGGGCTGTGAAGATACGAAGGCCGAAGACTATACCCATGTCCGGATTGGACTTTCCTTGGCGTGGAAGGCAAGCTAGGCGACCAACTATGAAGATTCCTTCGTATGTAACCGACTCCATGTAACCCTAGATCTCTCCGGTGTCTGTATAAACCGGAGAGCATAGTCCGGATGGGCGACATACTCATTACCATATTCACATAGGCTAGACTTCTAGGGTTTAGCCATTACGATCTCGTGGTAGATCAACTCTTGTAACACTCATATTCATCAAGATCAATCAAGCAGGAAGTAGGGTATTACCTCCATAGAGAGGGCCCGAACCTGGGTAAACATCGTGTCCCCCGTCTCCTGTTACCATCAATCCTAGACGCACAGTTCGGGACCCCCTACCCAAGATCCGCCGGTTTTGACACCGACACACTCCTCCCCCCTCGACATAGTAGGCCTCTCGCACCACCTCCTAGCCGCACCCCTCTCCCCCTGTCTGTCTCTCCGGACCTTATTTGCTTCTAACACATGCATGCATGTATACGTACTGATCTCCCTACATATAGCTAGGTCGACTATAATTCTTTTCCCCATGCACCGATGGACTTACCTCACTAGTTATGTCTCTCCCTTTCTCGGACACACGACAGTTGATCTTCCTATGTAGTTACGTATGCTTACCACAACCATATCGTCTCCGCTCATAATCCTTGCATACCTCCCGACCCGTCTCTCACACGCACGTGCATAGATAGACAGACATCCCCGCCCTCTCTTATTGATATTGCACTCGTACCCTCCGTTTGTCTAGCAGGCCTCTCCCACCATTTGTGAGACGCCACCCCACCACCAACCCTCCGATACTCTACCTTTTTCTTTCTCCCAACCTTATTCCTCTGCTACACATATCCATGGATGCCGATCGATCTCCCTCTATACATAGCTAGATCTCTCTCCTTCTCCACACATATACTAGTCGATCTACCTCTCTATAGTTAGGTCTCTGCCCCCTCCAACCCACCGATAGTCAAACGTTGTAGGTAGGTATCCATGCCACAGAGAAAACTATACCTCTGCCCTCTCAAATTACAGTAGGCCAGCCGCCCTGTATCTTTGATGTGGGCAAACACAAATTCGATGGCACTCTTTATCGATCGCGCAGCCACACACTTCATCCCTGTTTTTGATTCTATCGATACCTCATGCCGATGATCCCTCCACTCTCTTCTCGTGGATCTCTCCCTCTATATATGATATATCCATGACCCTATTTCACACACATTGCATATGTTATGTTTTTTTGTTTGAGATATCATCGACACATTGCCTCGGTTTCGCACAAACCATCTCTCTCACACCCACCCACGTATACCTGCACCTAAAGAAGAGGTGCACGCAGGACGCACGTACTCACATCTCGTTCCCGGCCACACCTGCGCGGGTACATGGTGGAGTTCGTTTCTGTACGAAAAGGCAACCCACGTGATAATTTGACGCGTGTAGAGGTTGTTTACTCGAAGAAGGGTCGGGTACCACGCCTAGATGGAACGAAGTTTGACTTGACGTGTTTGTATTAAATAAAGTTATATATTCCTCCTCAATGGCGCGTAGTACATAATATAAAATGATTGTCGTGGGGAAAATGGAAAAATCCGCTCTACTATATACAACGGAGCCTGCCTGCCAGGGTTTGTCTCTCGTCACACCATCTCACACAAGGCGGCGGTGGCCTCTCTCTCTCACCGTTGGTCAGTGATCCGGCCGCATCCTGTCTACCGGCGTAAAGGGAGGATGTGCATCGTTTCTCCGTTCAACGGCGTTGAGGTAGCACGTCCCGATCTGCGGTACCCGCCGTTCTCTCTGACCAAGCTCCGGCGAGGTAGGGCCTTTGCCACTTGCTCGCTGCCGCCGTATGGGCAGATCCCAGCCGTCGGCACCCTCCTAGTAACATCCCGACGACCCTCAGGTACAGCTTCCTCCGGCCTTGCTCCACTGCCCATCTTCCCATGTTGCTGCATGTGTATCTTCTTTAGTTGTTTGCTTAAAACGTATCTCGGTCGGCGTACTTTCCATCTTGCAATCTCGTCCTCAAACCATTTTTGATAAACAACCATGTTGCTCTCTTTCCCTTATTACATGGAATATGCTTCTTTTTTGTCGGTGTATGTGTGTTCAACTCGTGTTATTGGCCAGTAATTGTTTCCTTTCTACCTCTTTTTTGCAAACAGGGCTAGCCATTTCACCTCGTTGCTATTGCGACCTTTTGGTGAACTGCACAAATCACTTTTTCTGAAGAGTGTTTTGTGCAGTTCTGCCAAAATGTCACACGGGCAACGTTTTTACATTTCTGTGGGACTGCAGAACGGGAGATTGGTTTTGCTATCCTCCTCATCCAACTCCTACCTAATCTTCTCCAACAAGTAGTTAGTCCTAAAGAGAGATCGCAGAGGTGATCGGCTTCTATTTGTGTGTGTTATGTTTCATCATGTAGTTCCACTATTATTGTAATCACACTGACTGGATATCTTTGCAAACAGGGATGGTCAGCTCGATTTTAGTGGAGCTGCACAAAATGATCGGATTGTGGTGTCCTCCGTACACCCACTTTTTGGCTACATCGCTGGGTGAAACTAGCTGCCAAGCAATGAACACTGTGCCCAGGAAATGGACCCATGCCTACGAACAACATCGCTCAATTATATATTTTTCTTTATTTGTACACCTTCTCACAACCTTGTCTTCAGTTGTGATGTGAATATTGGCGCCGATCTACGAACCATTGAGATGCATTAGCAGCCATGGTAGTAGTTTCATTTGTATTTGATGGAATGTTGTAACGAGATAATCTTGAGGCAAGAGGACACATGAATCCTAAGTTGAAACCTTCTTTTTTCCTGCGGGAACCAAAGTTGAATCCTTCATATCATCACAGTACAGTTTCATTAAAATTATGCGTGCATATAAACAAATCCTGAAGGATTGATAGCAATGCCAGAAACAATTCAAATTCGTTTCGCCGACATGTGGGACATCCTTCATCCGGCTCCACCTGCTGTGCAGCAATATTGAGTGCAGAACTGCAGGGAAAGATTCACCCTGGTCGTTGTGCCGCATTAGTAATGGCTAGTGAGCAGTCAAATCACAGAGCCCCACCTTCGCCACAGTAAGTTGCTCAGACGAAGCAACCATCATTTCTCTATTCCTTGAATCCGCTGGTACTCCCATATTCCCAGAGTAATAAGTTGCTCGGGCGAAGTAACCATCACTTCACCTTTCCCATAGTAAGTACCTCCTTGGGCCCACTGAAAAATCACTTTTCTCTCTCCGTCAAGTGCACTTATTGTCAATCTAACCCTGTCACCGAAACACCTCTTTGGCTACAGTTAGTTCAGGGTTGGTCATGAGTTAGTCTAAACTCTAGCTAAGTTAGAGTATCCAAATAGGAGCAGTATAGGACATGCAAGTTGCTCAAAGCATACAGTCAAATTCTTCCGTGAAAGGATCTTTTTTCTTTTTGAAAACGGAACGTGAAAGGATCTTCGAATCATATAATTTTCAAATTATATAAAATCTTATCAATAGTCAAAGGCATCCTCGAAGAATACATTAGGCCCTACTCCCTCCGTCTAGGTGTATAAGTCACCTTACGAAAACCAAATAATCCTAAAATACTTAGGCGCGGTGCATTAACTCCCACCATGTTTCTTGTTTCTTGACATATCCACCAATAAGAGATGTGGGGCGTGCATGTTTTCAATGACTTAGACTACCAAACACGAGATGCAATGGTTAGATCATTGCATGCAATGCTATTAATTAGCAAATAAATATTAATTTCTCTCATTATCCCCTCTTCCTTGGTTACGGTGCACAAACTAAGATGACTTATTCACTAGACGGAGGGAGTATATAAAATCTTACCAATAGTCAAAACCAAGTGTTACTACTACACCAAACAAGTTCAAAACGAGAAACTGGACCCACTCACGGCACGGCACGCCTCTCCCGTTTGGTCCGTCGGTCAAAGCGCTTCCTCTTCTTGGCATAACAATAGAGTACAGTAATTTTTTTAGAATGCTCTTGGCATGTCGCTAACATGTGATGAGTTAACCGACCTCAATAGACGGCAAAAACGCTAGCCCTCTGCACTTTGAGAGAGACGAGGAGCGAGAAGCGATACGGGCTGGTGGATTACTAGAGCTAGGTGTCGCACGGAGGCCAAGAAATATGGTGATAGCATGGGTTGGCCACGTACAGTATGATGTAACTACACTAGGTTGCCGTGTTTCGTACTCTTTCGGTCTACTATGGACATGATTGGTTGATTTTATATCGCTAAATAATATAAAATACTATGAGTGCAGACGCTCCACCACGAGGTTCCTTGCTCCTTCTCGATCGTCGGGAATCTATGTTCTTCCACTCTCTTTTTTTGACATGAGCTTTGTTCATCCTTTTGCCAACACGCGGGACATCTAGCATCAAGGTGCACGTGTCATGCAAGAAAATGGAGATAAGCAGTGCGTAAGTGAGTCGTGCACTATGATGGCACCTAGTACTGCGTAATAATATTTTTCCTCCTCGATGGCACGTGAATACTACACGTACTCAATGACGGAGCACGGGATGGTAGCCATGGACTGATGGACATGGTCGGCCCTTTTTGGAGAGAGTACTGAATACGTATTAAATTTGATGTCCCGTCAACTCGCAGAACGACGAGAAGCACACACTGAATGACGGAGCATGGGACGGTAGCCATGGACATGGTCAACCCTTTTTGGAGACAATGCACTACTTTTGATGTGTAAGGTCTACTCACAAACGAGGAGAAGCTTTGCTTACTAGTAGTACACTATCGACTGTAGGACCATCATCATTGTTCGACTTTCGGAAGAGACGAGAGAACTTAATGTTTATTTGCTAATTAATAGCATTGCATGCAATGAACTAACCACTGCATGTCGTGTTTGCCAGTCTCAAGTCATTAAAAGCATGCACACCCACATCTCTTTGGTTGATATGTCAAGAAACAAGAAACGAGGTAGAAGTTAATGCACTGGACCTAAGTATTTTGGGATTATTTGGGTTTCGTAAGATGACACCTAGACGGAGGGAGTATTATACTTGAAGGCTACAAGGTTGGCTATAGATGACGTGGCAGTGTCATGTAGCCATCAGCTGGTTATACAATTAACCATGCTCTTATAATACTCCTATATTTAGGAACGGAGGGAGTAGTTGGCATGCATGATACTACCTATAATACTCCCATTACAACCAGCCTGATAGAATTAAAATACCTAATCTAAATGGTCACCGCCCGATCTCTTTGTCCTCCTCCAGCATCAGGCAGAAGAAGAATCGAGCAAGACACCGGCTGTATTCGCCGGCGTCGCCTCGGCGGTGGCCTTCATGGGATACAATCGGCGGCGGCCTCCCGTGTTCTACTTTTCCTCGATGATGGCGGCGGGCGGGGACATGCTACCGGTCACCTTGTCCACATCCGCGTAGCCGCATCACCTCGTCGACATCCGCGGTGGCTTCTTTCTCTGCCTGCATGTCGCGGCTACGCGCGCGTCGACGGCGGATGGCGCAGTCGCAGACACTGGAGGTGTTGTATGACGCGGCGGCGTCGAGGGCAGCGACGATGCCCGTGCCGCCGTGCTCCCTGACAAGCTGGCGTGGGGCAAGTCGGCACTCTTCCTCGAGCTATATTGGAGAGGCCAGTTGCGGAACCACGCGTTGGCTTAGTGCGCCAACTACCTCCGACGGGCTAGGCTAGGTAGGTGGAGAAGCGAGCTGTCGGGCTCGACGGGCCACCCAGACAGCTTTTATGCTAGAGAACTGCTCTTCCTGCTCATCGGATGCCGCCGAAAGAGTGGACAAAATGGTGGAAGGAGGAGCTTGGCCAGCGTCCTGCTCCTGAACGGACGTGTGTGGCCGGAGTTGGTTTCTCGCATTCCACGCGGGTTTCTATATCTATATCTATACTACTATATATATTACTATAGTGTATCAATTTTAAGTAGGACTAAGAACATCAATCATAATCGTTGATCTTCTAAATTCAACAGCCAATATCAGTAGGATTCGCATGAACAGTAAACTGCTGCTACCTCACCTGTGTTCTAGAACAATCAAGACGGAGGGATGTGATGGTAGCTTGTTCGTTTATTTTACCAGGCCACTTATTAGTGGTTGGGTTTTGTGATATGACGGCCTTACTGCCGCGAGACTCGCGTGCAGCGCCGCCCTCTACACTAGTACTACATCGGTCGTGGTTTATTAGTCCCCCATTGAATTTGACTGAAGATTTAACTGACAAAATGTTAGTGCATGTCAACAAAAACTATATAGTTGGATTAGTATTTGAACATAGTTTTAAATGATATAATTTTAGGTGACATGCATCAGCATTTATCGTACTATATATAATGTTAGTTCAATTTTTGGTCGTACTAATCTATAGTAAGGTGCCCGTGCGTTGCACGGAACAGTGAAATGCATTGATCGGGGAGTTGTTTATTTTGACAAAGGATGTGGGGGTCATCTCATGTGTAACGGGTATCGATAGGTTTCTTCGAAGGGTGTGGCTAGGTCTCAGTCCAAGTCTCAGTCAAATGATATAGTATAAGAAGAAAAATAAAAAAACTGAAAATAATTTTTTTTGTACTAATCTCCATGCAAAATCAAAGGACTATATCATCGACTAAGACATAACGAAGTCTCAGTCGACTGAGACATAGCAATATAAACTAATAAAATATCTTCAACTTAGCATCTTGATGTATCGTCTCTAGTGGTGAGCGAAGAGTTCATGTTCTTTTATTTGTTTGTAGGCGGGCGGGCGGCAAAAAACAGGGGAAAACGCGCAAGGTTCCTTGCAGACGCTCCACCGCGAGGTTCCTTGCTCCTTCTCGGTCGTCGGGAATCTATGTTCTTGTACTCTTTTTTTATGTGAGCTTTGTTCATCCTTTTGCCAACATGCGAGACATCTAGCATCAAGGTGCACGTGTCATGCAAGAAGATGGAGATAATCAGATAAGCAGTGTGTAAGTGAGTCGTGCACTTCGATGGCACCTACTCAACGATGGAGCACGGGATGGTAGCCATGACATGGTCATCCCTTTTTTTTGAGAGAGTACATACTACTAAATAACTTTGATGTGTCCCGTCAACCCGCAGAACGACGAGAAGCTTGCTTACTATGCCTTCTCCCTCGCCAACGCGTGCACGGTGGCTCTCATAACGAGGAGAAACTTTTGCTTACAAGCGGTGGACGTGCAGCAGTTCATTTGGTGTCAGATTGCCAGAAGTACTACTGTAGTACCACCATTATTCTTCGACTTCCGGAAGAGGCGAAGGGCCAAGCGCAAGGCTAGCCATAGTGGGAGTAACATAAGTAGGAGCACCTCCTTTTTTTATTCTAGAAACAACCACACGCGAATATTGGATGGTAGCAGCACAACAACTGAATCAAAAATTGAAACCTTCCCGCCCGCCGCCAGCTGAGCCCGCCGCTCCACATTGATGGCAAGTCAGGGTGACACGACCTCTCACTGCTTCCACCATTGAAGCGGCGCGCCGACCGAGGGCACCACCCGCTGCACACCTGGCATTTTAGACTATACATACTTTGTGAGACAAAAGGTGGGGCCATTATTAATGATATAGTATTATACTAAAGGGACTAACTATTGTAAGCAGGCTACGTATTAGGTTGGTTCTAGATGATGTGTCAAATTCATATAGCCGGATGTTGGCTATACTATTAACCATGCTCTAAGTGTGGTGTGAGTCAGAAAATTTATTGAGTCATTAATTAATAATTAACGGACGCCTTAATTACTCAGCCGTTTCTGATTCTTTTGGATAGTGGGGCTATTATTGACTTGGACTTGGGGTTTGGGCCAAAGGCCTACTATTATACAGTACTTGGTCTTATTCGCACGACCGACCTGACATGCTCTACCCTAGCCGCCGTTGTATCATATGGTTTCGCACAGTTCCAGATCTTAGCGCCGCCACGCAATGCTTCTCCATCCCTCCTTCCGGCGTGCACCGCGAGAAGGGACAGCAGTCCTCTGAACCCCGCCTTTCATGATCCTGTATGGGAGAGGGGCGATCAGGTTTTTGGGGAGCACACTCCTGTGACTGCTGCCAGCGCCGACTTCCTCAACGGCAGCCTTCTTGCCCGACCTCGGTAACCACTTCATCAATGACATGAGTGACAACATCAACCACAGCGGTTCTGCTCCCGCTGTACAGTATGTGATTCTGTCCTCCTGGTTTAGTCCGCATCATTACTTTGATCTTTGCAATTGTCCTCATGATCCATTTACTGTTGATTCGGATTACATCTCATAGTAAATTGCTCATATATTAACAATCTAATCAAAAAACCTGATTATAGGCAATTTACTCTGAGTGGTTTTGTTGCACTTTTGAAGCCGCCTACTTTTAAGGGGGTGCAATACAAAAGGTGGCGCACAAGAGAAGTATATTGGTTTCAGATCATGTACTGCTATGACGCCACTAAGGGTAAGCCTGAGGGCGATCTTAATCCTACACAGCAGGAAGCTTTTGAGAACATGGATACCCTCTTCAAAGCCGCCATGCTGAGTGTTCTTGTCGATTCCATTGTGGATTCATATATGTCGTTTGACAGCGGCAAAGACATGTGGGCTGCGCTCGAGGCTATGTTTGGGGCCTCGGGCGCTGGCAACGAGTTGTACGTCATGGAGCAATTATGTGACTACAAGATGATTGATGAGCGCTCTGTTGTTCAGCAGACTCATGAGATACAGTCACTCGCTAAGGAAATTGAGTACTTCAAGTGTGTGTTGCTGGACAAATTTGTTGCTGGGACCATCATTGCCAAGCTTCCACCTTCGTGGAACGATTTTGCTACTTCTCTGAAAAACAAGAGACATGAGTTTTCGGTTTCGGATCTCATTAGCACTCTTCATTTTGAAGAGAAGGCGAGAGCAAAAGACACACGTGCTTGGGTCGCTGAGGGAGCTTCTAGTGCCCACATGGTACACGAGAAGAACTTCCAGCCCAACCAGCCCCAAAACAACAAGAACAAATCTCAGGGGAAAGGCAAGTTTGATGCAAAGAACAAGCCGTCACATTCTACCAACTTCAAGAAGAATTCTCATAACGGGAAGGGATACAAACCTCAATTTTGGTAGCACCACACAAAACTTATATGGCTGCATCTACCTGCTGTCAGCTAACCTCATGGTGCTCCAGATATTCCTACATTTGTAACTAGGTACAATCACCACCGCAAGATGAAATAAGCTTATTTGTACGTTGACTTGCTGATTGCAGTACGGAACAATCCTGTCATGTGTGGAGTAGCAAGCAAGCAGTGCAGCCGAAGGTGGAAATCAACCAAGGACTTATAAAATTATATATAATCTTCCTCAGGCAGGTCAGTACCCCCTTCGTCCAGATGATCATGTTTTGTCATGCCGAGCTATTGATATGTGCTACTGTTTTGCAACATCGTTTAAGTATAGCTATTGTTTTCCTATCTTTTCAGATTCAGGACAATGAAGATAATTTCAGGGGAACTGCACAATATGGACTCATGTTGACTCATCTCTATTGCCTCATGTGTTTGCTGCAAATGTGTCAACATCAATTGCAAGATGAGGCAGCTAGCTAGCTGTGGAGTTGCCAACATGCTCAAAGTGCTCGCAACATTGAGAAGAAACAAGCATGCCCAGGAAATTAATGTGTGTGCAGGGAGGCCCTTTGCTCAGAGAAGCATCGACCGATTTTGTTTATTTCCACACCTTCTCACAGCTTTGTATTGGTTATAGTATGGTGAATCATTGAGATGCATAAACATGTTGAACTTTTGTTCTTCTGAATGTTAGTATGCATACCGTATCTTCTGAAGCTTAGTTTAATGTAAATGTTGACTAGCCTGTGAACCTTCACAATCTAGTAAGTATATTGTAGGCCTGTTATTTGACACCTCACTTTGCCATGCTACGCGACCAGTGTGAGTTTCTGCATCCAGTACCGCATCCTCTAATTTGGTGGATGCCAAGTTGAAAAAGGTTACCGATGAGTAGCCATAAGCTGGAGGCGTCTCTTTTTTTCTTTCAAATGGGCAATAAGCTGGAGAGTGTCTCGGGCTGCCTCTGAAGCTCTCAAAACCGGTTTAAGAATTTCCGGTTCAAAAAGAATTAATCTCTCGCAAGTTCGAGTTTAAATGCCGTCAAAAAAATTCCGGCTGAAAATAAAGATTCCAGTTTAAAATCCGGTTCAATAGAAAGATGTCTCCCACAAAGCTTTGAAGCTCTCAATATCCGGTTCAAAATCCCAGTTCAAGAAGAATTTATCTCTTGCAAAAAGTTAAAGGTTGCCGAAGAGGACCTGCTGCCATGATGCGTGGTTAAAACATGGGTATCCTGCCTTATTGGCTTATCATATTATTGATCACTTGGGGGCTTGGTCGTATCCGAACCATAGCTACACCTCTTGATCGGCGCAATGCCACAGCATCACTTGGGGGCTTGGTCGTATCCGAACCATAGCTACACCTCTTGATCGGCGCAATGCCACACCATCACTTGGGGGCTTGGTCGAACCCGAACCATAGCTACACCTCTTGATCGGTGCAATGCCACAGCATCACTTGGGGGCTTGGTCAAACCCGAACCATAGCTACACCTCTTGATCGGCGTAATGCCACAACATCACTTGGGGGCTTGGTCAAACCCGAACCATAGCTACACCTCTTGATCAAATTTAGGGCCTGGCAGCCCGTGAAAAGCCTCGACTACAACGGTTTTATTTGCCTTTTGCTAAGTTTCTCTTTCTTTTGATAAGATTTGTGATGTTTTCAAACCGGTGTTTATCAACCTGGTTAGGTTGTCAACTACAAGTTGTCAGTATATGATCAGTCATAATCCGGAGATTATCAACCCGGTCTGGTTTTGACTACAAGTCACCAGTATTATATATGGTTAATCCGGTGTTTATCACAACCCGGTATGGTTTTATCATAAACCGGTGCAATATGGAAGTAGTTATCAGTACTCAAGATTGGGGTTATCACCTTTTACTACAATAAAGTTGGCCAACCAGTGATGTGATTTAATGTCACAGGTGTGATATATTTCACATTTGTTTATTTTTAAGTGCAGCCTTGGTTATCAACCCAGGTTATATGTTGGGCATTATGACCGGTCCGGCGGTAAACCGCCAGGACACTTTAAACTTGTTGTATGCAGAAACAGGTTGAATAAAGCATGATTATAAATCACCGGTGTTTATTAACCCGGCCTGGCTTTTGACTATAAATCGCCAGTATGATGATAAATTATCCAGTGTTTACTAGCCCGGACTGGCTTGGGATTATAAGTTGCCAGTATATATTTGAATTGCGCCATTGGAATCATGTGCATAAATCATTGGATTATATTATTCAAATCTTCAAATAGCCAATATGGCTGGATTCTTCTTATGGTTATCAATAACCAGTATTATGATTAAGGTTTTCAAAGTCGCTTTAGCGCAATGGCTATCATATTATCAATGGATATGATTTATTCTACAATTGAAGGAATAGTCCCGAGTCGCTGCAGGCTTACGACCCGGCACTTGGGGGCTACATTATTTAAATTGAGATTATATCAAATATGCAAGTCTCATGTCGCTGCGAGCATGCACCATGACACTTGGGGGGCTAATGCAAAGTCATTTTTTGCTCATATTATTGAAGACCCGACTCATCATATCATAATGAGCCGGCCCTTGGGGGCTACCAATTGCTCCTGTCAAACATTCAAGTATATATCAAGTCCCGGTTCAGTATTATCTTACTAAGCCGGCCCTTGGGGGCTAGACATCACTGCTCAAGTCTACATGATTATATTTACAAAGTCCCTGCTCATTATTGCATAATGACCCGGCCCTTGGGGGCTACACTGATTGAAGTTTTTATATGCAATTACAAGTCCCAGGTTGCTGCAAGCATGACAACCCAGTACTTGGGGGCTACATATATGGAGTATTCAGTTTTTACTAGAGATGAACAACATGTCTTCAAAGTGGCAATAATTATATGGAAACAAGTCTCAAATCATCACTTTGTTCTGTTCAAGACTTGGGGGCTACAGGTAATATGGATATAAGTGAAAATATCTTCCGATTTTCAGTTTTGAGCAAACCAGATTGACCCGGCGTCACCAATCATTATGACCCGGTGTCTGCAACAATCATGACCCGAAATTATCATTTTTATAACCCGACAGTTTTGGCAATGATAAACCGGCAAGTTCTACATCTTCAAACCGGTTGAATATCAGATGAGTATTTCAAAACCAATATTTCTTAAGCCAGCGCTTTGGAAGCCGACTCAAGTGGATTATTCTTCACAATATTTCTCTGTGAGAAACCAATATCAGCAAATTGAGTATGAAGCTGGCTTGTTGACCCGGATTTTCTAGAAGGAGGAAATGACAAGGACTTAAGGATGATCAGATGCCGGTTTACAAGAATTCTTAACCCGGAGCATAATCTGTCAACTTTGTTCTTGTATTTGTTTTACAGGATCGGTTTAACATGGATAAATCAAAATTAAACTGGGGGCTAATGTCGGGGATATACCCCGCGGCGTAAACCGGCCGGAAGTATAACCCGACCGGACCTGGCGGTTTACTTGAGACCCGGCTGAGACTTGACGATTTATTGGCGACCCGTTTGGACCTGGCGGTTTACGATTCATTGGTAATCCGGCAGGCGGGTCAGAGGAGCGACAAGATCCGGTGGCCCAACGGGCGGTTCATGAAGGCCGGTTCATACTATGGTGGGCCGGTTTAAGAGGAAAGGCGTGAGGAATATTTGTCTTACAAGGAGTTAAGACCTGGACTTGTATCCGGTTTGTATTAGAGATAGACTAGTCCTAATCCTAATAGGACTCCACATGTAACCCGCCCCTTCAAGATATATAAGGTGGGGCAGGGCTCCCCAAAGAGAACAGGCAACAATCAATAATCTCTAGGGCTAGACACAATTACAGGAGAGCCGATTTACGGCGACTCCCTCATGAGCGTAATGAGCCTCAAACAGCATGTAGGGTTATTACCGGATGATGTTTCCTGGGGCCCGAAGCTGTCTAAATCCTCGTCTTGTGTTGCGTCTCTCGATTCCGCTCAACCCCTCTCAAGCTACTACATAGATGCGCTGTCCTCACGACTAAGTCCTCACCCTAGGACATCTGACGTGACAATTCCACGACAAGTACGAAACACGGGCAGCCGACTGGGCCGATACAAAAGCCTATCCATCTTAAAGCCCATTTGTTTTTTTGCGAGGAGAAGCCCATATTTCTTGCAGAGGGGGCGATCCCAGGAAAACCCTCCTTCCTCCTCGTTTCCACTTACGCTTTCGTCTCGCCCCAATTCCCCCCGCTCCCCATCTTCCTCACTCTTCCAAAAAAAAACCGCTCACCTTCTTCCTCACTCGTACAGAAAACACCTGCTCCTCTTCTTCCACTCCTACAGGAAACCCCAGCCCTCCTTCTTCCCCACTCGCACTGCCACTAGGCTCGTCTCTAGCTACTCTACTCAAACCCGTGAGCTCGGCGCGACGCCCACAAGGAAAATGGAGTCGGCTGGCCCCAGCACCAAGAAGATGAGGCTCCCTCCAGCGGCGACGCCGGTTGTAGATCCCGCACCCAGCATCGTGGGGAGAAGCGGCGAGCCCCCCCCCCCACCCGGATCTGAGGAACCGGTAGAATCTCTGGTGGACCGCATCAGCGATCTCCCGGACGTCATCCTTGAGGAGATCATCTCGCTTCTCCCCACCAAGGATTGCTGCCGCACACAAGTCCTCTCAACTCGGTGGCGCCCTCTATGGCGCACCGCGCCCCTCAATCTCGACTGTCGTCGGATATCTGTCCTTCCTGAATTTGATCTCCTCAGAGCCATCGTCTCCTCTCACCAGCAGGGCCCCGTTCAACGCCTCTGCATCCCGACACGCTACCTGCTATCCATACCCGCCACGGTGGACGCTTGGCTGACATCCCCTGAATTCGGAAAACTCCAGCAGTTTGAGTTCTACCATTACCACGAAAGTTTCATACCACGAATATACCAAGAATTCATGCCCACAGCACCATTGTCCATCTCGCGGTTTTCCTCCTCACTCCACACCGCCACCTTCGCATGGTACCATCTACCAGACGATCTGGTACAAATGCTTCGACTCCCACTGCTAAAAAGACTTTCGCTTGTGGTGGTTTATCTGTCAGAGGTCTCACTGCACAGCATCATCCACTCCAGTTGCCCTGCCCTGGAGCGCTTGCTGATTGTTTTGGGAATAGAAATCCCTATCAGTTGTCTCCAAATAAAGTCGCCTCACCTTAAAATCATTGGAATTTGTTTTGAAGGACAACAGCTCATCATCGAAGATGCCCCTTCACTTGAAAGGTTGCTCCTTGATAATTGTTATAAACCTTCGCAAATAATTGTCATCTCTGCGCCCAAACTAGGGACCTTGGGTGTAATTCGTGATCCGTTTAATGATCACAAGAAGTTGGTGTTTGGCTCCTCACTTTTTCAGGTACCGCATATTATCATCTACACATTTGTAATCATAAGCTGCATTTTTCATTTGTGCGCATAAGTTTTATATCATCTTGGAGTACACTTTGGGTACTAATATTATGTTATATGCTCAATGAAGAGTTCGTCCATGGATAGCCTATCAATGCTGCTGGATTCTGTCAAGATCTTATATATCGGAATGTATAGTTATGATCTGAACATAATTATTCGCTTGCTGCGATGCTTTCGGTCTCTGGAGAATTTATATATGGAGGTGATGATTTCATGCACATTGAAAGACTATATATATTGTACTAGAATTAACCGTTCAGCTATTACTCTTTCGACATACTCTTTTTTTAGACCTTAACTCTTTTCAAATCTTCATGTCTACTTAGATACTGGAAGTACATGGACAAAAATGTATAACCAATCTGTGGCGTAATAAGCACCAGTATTTTCTCAGTTCTCATGACATTTGTTTGAGGACAATAACGATGGAAGGATATGCATCCAACCAGGCAAACAGAAGCTTTGTCACATTCTTCCTGTTGAATGCAAGGTTACTATTGTCCCTGAGGCTTAAGTTTTACCGCAAGAGATTTCACACGGACGGGCACGTTGAAGAGCAAAAAAAGAAGTTTTAGGTGGACAAATGGGCTTCTAAACGTGCTCGGTGTAACGCCTCGAGACCGACGCTCCAGACGCTTTCCATGTTTTGCATTGTTACCGCATGTTATTTTTGTTTGTTGCATTCATCATGTCATCATACGCATTGCATCCACAGGTTTTCATAAAAACTCGTGGTCCGTTCGTAGTTCCCGCTTCTCCCTGTTGCCTTCGTTGTCCCTTCGAGACCAACCGTTCTTTAGTTGTCCGACCGTCTGAGCCTCTATGCACAGTGCACAAAACCCCTTCTCGCATGCGTCCGAAACCTGTCCCGAACCTGACCCGCTCAGTCATCACCGTTGGGTCTGGATCATCCCAAACATCTACAAAACATCTCCGTTTTCTTATTTGGACTCCCTACCTATTATTTTCTCGATCGTCCGATTTTAATCGGAGGGACCAAATGCCCCTATCAAAAATTCACTTGTTATATATAAGACCACCACCTACCAAATCAGTCCAACCCTAGCCTAAACCTATTCCCCTCCTTGCGCCGCCACCCACTCACCCTGTTCCTCGGGATCCTTCCCCGACCAACCACCTTGCTCTCAGCGCCGCCCAACCAGCGCTCTCCCTCCTCCTCGTTCCAGATGCCCGAACCCCCAATCCAAAAATTCCTCTCGGCCTCGTTCCTCCTCGGATCAGCCTCAGCCGCCACCCATCAAATCCATCCATCCAAAGCGCCACCCCGCCTCCCTCGTGTTATGCATCACCCCAACTGGCAGCCTACTCCCGATCCCCTCACACCCGAGCGCCCGAGGAGAGGAGCTCCTCGAGTGCATGAACCCGCCACCAGCAACCGAAGCCTCCACCGCCACCTCCTCTGCTCCCGGGGCCCGAGCGTCCTCTCGTCCAGGAGCACGAGCCCCTCGGCACCACGCCACCCCGGCGAGCCTGTCATCCAGCGACCTCGACCTCAGGCCGGCCCCATCGCGCCCAATCCCTCGGTCCCTCCTCCTCACTCTCTCTCTCTCACACATCTCTCTCTCTCTCTCGCAGGAGTTTCTCTCGTCGGCCATGGCGCCCGCAAGCCCAAGCTCGCCGTGCTCCGCCAGATTCGGCGCCTCCCGCTCGGATCCGCACCCCCACGACCTTGCTGCAGCTCCGCGCCGCCGCAAGTCCACGGCGTCGCTGGCCTTTGCTTCCCCTGCTCCAGATCGAGCGCATCGCTCGCGTCGATCGAACCGCCCTCTGCTTCGCTCGGCTGAACCAGCGCCTCGTTTCGCTCCTCGCTCAGGTTGACCGCGTCAAGTCCCACGACCGACCACACGCACCTGGGCTGCCTCCCCTTCGCCTGTTGGCCAAGGCCCAGCCGCGCTAGATCCGGCCTGCCTGGCGTCCTCCTCTCCAGCTGGGCCATGGCCCATGGTGAGCAGCATCCAGTGCCCTCTCCTATGCACTGTTGGGCCAGCAGTTTCAGCCCGATTGTGTTTTTTTTTTCTGTCTGCGAATTTGTCTAATAATCCGGAGAACGCCAGTTTTCAGAAAAGTCCCTCTAGATCATGCATTTAATAACTCACAAACCGTGCATCATTTGTAAATAAGTTATATATGTAAAATGCTTAGTTTTTCATCTAGTTTCATAATCTGCTACTTTCATCTATGTTAAAATGTTTAAACATGCTGTTTGGTTAAATTTGCTAAAATGCCATGTTAAAATGATTTAATTCAGAACTAATTAACCGTAGCTCCAAATTAAATAAACTATATATGTAAATTGTCTAGAAAAATGCCTAGTTTAACATGGTGCACCTTGTTTTACTGTTTAACAACAATAAAATATGGTTTTAGGCAGAACAGTACTAAATCTAAAATATGGACATGAGGATTTTCCGGAATTGTTGTTTATTGTTTCCGGCCTCATTTAACTTGCTTAAATAGTTAGTTTACTTATGCTTCACCTCTTGCCATGTTAATCAACATTTAATATTGTTGCGTACATAAACGAGAGAGAACTAAATAATTGATGTGGTGTTTCTTCAATATGCAACTCGTTGCATATTGAGCTCCATTTAATTTGTAGTGTTGTTTGGTGCACTTTGCCATGCCATGCATATTTAAAACGGACATGCATCATACTTGTTTTTGCATCATGCCATGCTTATGTGATGGTTGTTTACTATGTTGTTTGCTTCTTTCCGGTTTTCTTCTCTCGTTAGCTTCGGTTTCGTTCCGGAGTTGCGAGGATTCGTTCGACTACATCCGTTTGTCTTCTTCATGGACTCGTTCTTCTTCCTAGCGGGATTTCAGGCAAGATGACCATACCCTCGAAATCACTTCTATCTTTTCTTGCTAGTTGTTCGCTCTATTGCTATGCTGCGCTACCTACCACTTGCTATATCATGCCTCCCAAATTGCCATGAAACCACCTCTAACCTTTGTCACCCTTCCTAGCAAACCATTGTTTGGCTATGTTACCGCTTTTGCTCAGCCCCTCTTATAGCGTTGCTAGTTGCAGGTGAAGATGAAGATTGCTCCATGTTGGATTATGTTTATGTTGGGATATCACAATATCTCTTATATTATTAATGCATCTATACACTTGGTAAAGGGTGGAAGGCTCGGCCTTATGCCTGGTGTTTTGTTCCACTCTTGCCGCCCTAGTTTCCGTCATACCGGTGTTATGTTCCTTGATTTTGCGTCCCTTACGCAGTTGGGTGATTTATGGGACCCCCTTGACATTTCGCTTTGAATAAAACTCCTCCAGCAAGGCCCAACCTTGGTTTTACCATTTGACTACCTAAGCCTTTTTCCCTTGGGTTCTGCAGACTCAAGGGTCATCTTTATTTACCCCCCCCCCCCGGGCCAGTGCTCCTTCGAGTGCTGGTCCAAACCGAGCGATGTCCGGCGCCCCCTGGGCAACCAAGGTCTATGCCAACCCGACGTCTTGCTCATCCGGTGTGCCCTGAGAACGAGATATGTGCAGCTCCTATCGGGATTTGTCAGCACAGCGGGTGGTCTTGCTGGTCTTGTTTTACCATTGTCGAAATGTCTTGTAACCCGGGATTCCGAGACTGATCGGGTCTTCCCGAGAGAAGGTTTATCCTTCGTTGACCGTGAGAGCTTATAATGGGTTAAGTTGGGACACCCCTGCAGGGTATTATCTTTCGAAAGCCGTGCCCGCGGTTATGTGGCAGATGAGAATTTGTTAATATCCGGTTGTAGAGAACTTGACACTTGACTTAATTAAAACGCATCAACCACGTGTGTAGCCGTGATGGTCTCTTTTCGGCGGAGTCCGGGAAGTGAACACGGTTTTTGGGTTATGTCTGACGTAAGTAGGAGTTCAGGATCACTTCTTGATCATTACTAGTTGACGACCGTTCCGTTGCTCCTCTTCTCGCTCTCATTTGCGTATGTTAGCCACCATACATGCTAGTGCTTGCTGCAGCTCCACCTCACTACCCTTTCCTTCCTATAAGCTTAAATAGTCTTGATCTCGCAGGTGTGAGATTGCTGAGTCCTCGTGACTCACAGATACTTCCAAACAGTTGCAGGTGCCGACGATACCAGTGCAGGTGATGCAACCGAGCTCAAGTGGGAGTTCGACGAGGACCTTGGTCGTTACTATGTTTCGTTTCCTGATGATCAGTAGTGGAGCCCAGTTGGGACGATCGGGGATCTAGCATTTGGGGTTGTTTTCTTTTATTTTGGTTCCGTAGTCGGACCTATGTGTGTACTCTGTTTGATGTATGATTTATTTATGTATTGTGTGAAGTGGCGATTGTAAGCCAACTCTTTATCCCATTCTTGTTCATTACATGGGATTGTGTGAAGATGACCCTTCTTGCGACAAAACCACAATGCGGTTATGCCTCTAAGTCGTGCCTCGACACGTGGGAGATATAGCCGCTTCTATTTACAAAAAGTTGTACTCATCGTGCAATAAATTTTTATGCACAAGATGTTGATTTTATGGATCAGACCGATCCATTTGTTTGTGACTGCGAAAAAGAGTGGTTGGGTTAGATGTTACTGCCATGTTCAATCTGGGTTTTGTCTAAAAATTTGATGAACAATTAATCCTTGGGATTTTTGTACCATTTGTAAGCTTGAGTTGCACGTTGTTGCCGTCGTACTCCCCTCCACCTGCCACTACACTGCCGCATCTTCCACGGCTGTTCTTCCTTCCCGTCCGAGGCCTCGCCGTCGTTCTCCGCCTTGGTTCGCTCGCCGTGCCCGCCTCCGTCTGGTGTTGTCAACATGGTCAACAACCAAGAGGAATCAGGAGATGATTGTACGTGGAGAGGCTGACAGTAGGGACCCACCAGGGTCATTGCATTATGCAAGCAGGTGCCTCGTTATTACAAGCCAAAAAAATACTTCCTCCTAATTCCTCACTGCTAGAAAATCACTTAAATGTCTTAAAAGGTCAAATGACCCCTGAAATTTTCCAAAATTTGACATGACAGTTGTATTAGTACTACAAAATTTCTCGTTCATTTAGAACACCATCCGTTGCCACTTTACTCCAAATTCGTCTCTCACAGCTAATAAAAAATATGTACAACATCACACACAGTTGTTTTTTAGGAACCGTTTGCGATGAAAATATCTGGGTCTATTTAAGTCTCCCTCCTTAAGCTTCGCCGGCTCATCTGCTCCAGTGCCGGCAATCCCCGAATCCACGAATCCCAAACCCCATTCCCGCACCCCCTTCTTGCAAAGATGACGCCGTGGAAACGCTTCGTGAAGGCCCGTACGATGGTCGTGCCCCCCCCCTCCGAGCGCCGCCTCCTGCACCGAGAGCGCGGCCGCCTACGCCGAGAGTGCCGCCGCATCCGCATTGAGCGCGGCCGCTTCCGTCGAGAGGGCGTCTGCGGCAGCCGAGACGGCTGCAGCTGCTGCTGCGACGGCGGCTGCAAACGTCGAGAGCGCTCGAGCTGCCGTCTGTGCCGCCGATGTTGCCCTGGCCCGGGTCGAGGCCATCCACGCCAAGATCGATGATGCACACGCCAAGATATTCCAGGCCACCTCAGACTCCAGCATGCAACCCATGTCTGAAAAGGCGGCGGTGGCCATGGAGCACCTACTTCCTCATAAGGTCGCCGAGCGGGAGCTGGAGATGCAGGAGGCGGCGGAGATCGAGGAGCGCTGGGAGGAGGAGTTGCGCGTGGTCGAGGTCGAGGTAGAGAAGAGTCTGTCCATCGAGGAATCGGCGGTGGAGTACCAACGCGAGCTCTGGCGCAGCCACTACTACGAGTACTACAACCTTGAGGGCTGCGCCGACGACGAGGACGTGGTCGACTTCAGCAAGCGGGACGCAGAGTTCACCAACGGCGGCATGTCGCCAGGACAAGTCATCGGCGTCTCATCTCACCCCGGCGATGCATAGGCCGGCGCGGCGGCGGATTTGTTAAAATTACACAACGAGCGGATAACACCAGGGGCCCAGTTGTTTTTTTAGTTTCAGAGACGGAGCTCAACTGTGCGTTGTGCGGGGACTGTGGCCCGTCTAGCCCACGCTTACGCTTTTATTTAAGCACATGACCAGCCCAGTTGATATCTTTTTTCTTTCTGAAAATGGCTAGCCCAGTTCTTTTTTTTGGAGAACACCAAAGCCGAGGCCTGCTTGCTTTTCTCAGCCCTGCTGGGCAGCAAATTTTTCATGATGAGGAGGTAGGGATGTAAAGTAGTAAGAAATGGGCTTCCCCAGAAAATGGGCTATAAGTTGTAAGAAATGGGCTGTAAATTTTTAAACCAAAGCCAACCGGCAATTACATTAAAATATCTTTTTTTCTGGATTTCTCTACTCTCTACTCTTATAAAAACCAAAGCCAACTGGCAATTACATTAAAAGATCGTCTTTTCTCCCACAAGATAAACTACTCATACAAATGCATCTTCATGTTTCGTGCAACGCACGGGCATCTTGCAGTTAAGATTTTAAATTTCATTCATTTTTTTGCGGAGAATTGTTTTTTGAATTTTATTTTGATATAATTTTAAAAAAAATATTTTTAACGCGACTCAAAATTTCGTGATTAAAAGAGTTCGGAACCCACCGAAATATGAAAAATTTCGTTGAATTTTTCAACAGTGCCCAGAATATATGGTCTGTAATGCTAATAAAAAGAATATGGGCTTCAAATATCCTTAAGAATTAGCAAATGGGCTGTAAATTATTGAAAATAATGGCTAATGGGTTGTATGTTGTTTTCCACATATTTGGAGGCTGACTTCTGGGCCTACTAGGTTGACGATGACGCTGTCCTAATTTTTTTTTACGCGTACGCAAGGCTTTGTCAACTTAGTCAACACAGAGCAGTGACTGTTGGATGTCCATCCAACGGCCGCCGTGTTTCTTTAATCTCTGATCTTCCTGCTCCAGCCGCCCAAACAAGCGCCGGCGGGACTGCCTGCTGCCTCCTCCCATGGCTGGTTGTGCTGCCGCCAGGCCATCCCTCTACACACCCGCACATCCTGTTATTTTCCGGTGACGTCAGCCTCACCCCGCAGCCGACTAGTCAGCGCTCGTACACCCCTCAGCGTGGGCATCCGCTGCGGTTGCTTCGCCGGCTCCGGGTCGTTCCCTTCCTGGGCCTCGCCCTCGTCCACCGCGTTTGTGCTCTCGGCGCGGCGAGGTCAACATGGTCAACAAACAACAGCCATCGGAAGAGGCTCACAATAGGGGTCCACACAAGGAAATGCCTCCTTATTACGCGCAAAATAATGATTCCTCCACCTGACAGCTGGGACCCACCGGAAGGGCCTCTGTATTTCTTGAAAAAAGCGTTCCCCCCGCTGTCAGCTCGGACCCACCAGCTATATCTTCGCACACAAGGAAGTGCCTCCTTATTACGCACAAAAAATGAATACTCCCCCTACTAGCTGGGACCCACCATTGTGGGAGGCTGACTTGTGGGCCTACTAAGATGACGGGGACGGAGGGATTTGTCAACTTAGTCAATATGAACGATTCTAGCTCCAGTGACCGTACGATGTCCATCCAACGGTGGTAGTGCTTCTTCAACCTCTGGTCTTGTTGCTCCAGCCGCCCAAACTAGCGCCGGTCGTGCCGCGTGCTCCTGCTTCCCGTGGCCGGTTGTGATGCCGCGGAGGCCTCACCGCCCCCTACTACTCCACCGCTGGCCAGGCCCTGCAGCGACGGCAGCCTCACACCGCAGCCGAACCAATGAACCCTCGTACTCCTCTCCGCGTGGGCATCCACTGCCGCGTCTTGCCCGGCTCCGCGTCGTCCCCTTCCTAGGCCTCGCTGTCGTCCACCGCCCTGGTGCTCTCGGCACGGCGTGGTCAACGTGGTCAAGGAACGACTTCCATCGGAAGAGTACTGTACGTGGAGAGGCTGACAGCTGGGTCCACGGCCGCAGCAAGGAAGTGCCTCCTTATTACGCGGAAAATAATGATTCCTCCACCTGACAGCGGGGACCCACCGGACGGGCCACCGTATTTCACGAAAAAACGTTTCCCCTGATGGCTGGGACCCACCAGCTACATCTTCGCACGCAAGGAAGTGCGTCCATATTATGGGCAAAAAAACTGATTCGCCTCGCAGACTGCTGGGACCCACCAGCTACATCTTCGCACACAAGGAAGTGCGTGACAGTCGGGACCCACCCGTTCGAAGCGTACGTAGCGTTGTCATTCTGGTCGCGAACGTGTACGTACATACTGGTCGATGTAGAGGCGCGCACATGTGGTAGTAGAGGCGCGCACGTGTGGTAGTAGAGGCACGCACGTAGCATGTACACGTACGTACAGCGGCCAGGGTGCAAGAAAGTAAATACGGCCACGTACATACATACGGGCGGAGTCTCGAACGCCTACTCGCTCATACATACGGCCAGGGCTCGTGTACATGGCTGTGGCTGGGTCGGAACGGAGAAACTGCGTCATCATCGTGTTCATGGGGAGGCAACGGAATGCGTCGTGTTCATCAGGAGGCAACGGAACGCGTGCTGTTCATAGGGAGCCAACCAGCTTGGACGGAACAGGCGATGGAAATGAGGCCTGGCGTACCGCAAAACGGAGGAAACGACCTTGTGTTCCACCGGCCACGGTGGAAACGGGATCCTGTTCATCGGGAGGGGTTTGGCATACCGCAAAATGGAGGAAACGGACCTCCTACGGTCGAAACGGGGTCCTGTTGATCGGGAGGGGTGTGGCGTACCGCAAAACGGAGGAAACGGACTTGTGTTGGAGCGCTACGGTCATAACGGGGGTCCTGTTTATCGGGAGGGGTGTGGCGTACCGCAAAACGGGACTCCACGGGATACTGTTCATCTCCACCGTCGACCTCCTCCAGCCTCCACGGGCTACTGTTCATCCACCGTCGACCTCCTCCAGCCTGCTCCACCTGCGACTGTTCATCCACGGGCTCCTGTTCATCTAGCCTCCACCGCGCGCTCCTCCACCGGTTACTGTTCAACCAGCCCTCTCCACGGGGGTCCTGTTCAACCACCCCTCCATGGGCTACTGTTCATCCAGCCCTCCACCGGCTACTGTTCAACCAGCCCTCCACGGGGTCCTGTTCATCCAGCCCTCCATGGGGTCCTGTTCATCCAGCCCTCCACGGGGTCCTGTTCATCCACCGGCTCGATCGATCGTGGTACTATTCATCTAGCGGCAACAGCCTCTACTACCATGGGGTCCTGTTCATCCAACCCCCACCGGGAACTGTGCATCCAAACCCCCCAACAACGCTCACTGTTCATCAAGGGAAGGAGGCAACAGTGTTCGGTCGACTTCAGTTAGCAGCAGTAGCGAAGGAATCACTCGGGTTCAGTTAACAGCAAGGGATCGATCAATTGCTCGGGTTCAGTAACGCGTAGCCAGTGCAATCGCTCAAGTTCAGTTAGAGCCCAATGCCTCGCTCGGGTGCAGTTAGAGCGCAACGCCTCACACACACGCGCGTACGTACGAGAGAAACGCGCATCGCTCGGCCCCCGACCACCCACCGTAACCGGGAACTCCCCCGATATTTTCCTCGCCCTCGCTTCTACCACGGTTTTCTTCGTCATGGACAGCCCAAAGAATGTCATGCAGCTGCGTCTCCGGCCCGCCCAGGACGAAAAGCCCATTTTCTGTCATGCTTTTTTTTCATAGAAGTAGGAGCCCGCCACATCTATGATGAAACTGGGTTTTGTCACAATTATCGTCATAGAAGTGTCATAAGTATGACAGAAAAAATTTCGTTCGGCCCTAAATGTCACGGATGTTTCTTTTTTTTGTAGTGTAGACCGTAAGCGGAAGCTTTATGACAACGCGGTTGATGTAGTCGTACGTCTTCACGATTGACCGATCCTAGTACCGAAAGTACGGCACCTCCGCGATCTGCACACGTTCAGCTGGGTGACGTCCCACGAACTCACGATCCAGTAGAGTGTCGAGGGAGAGCTTCGTCAGCACGACGACGTGATGACGGTGATGATCAAGCTACCGGCGCAGGGCTTCGCCTAAGCACTGCAACGATATGGCTGAGGTGGATTATGGTGGAGGGGGGCACCGCACACGGCTAATAGACCAATGATCAACTTGTGTGTCTATGGGGTGCCCCCTCCCCCGTATATAAAGGAGTGGAGGAGGGGGAGAGAGCCGGCCTCCTAGGCACGCCCAAGGGGGGAGTCCTACTCCCGGTGGGATTAGGATTCCCCCTTCCCAAGTTGGAGTAGGAGAAGGAAGGAAGGGGGAGAAGGAGAGAAGGAAAGGGGGGCCGGCCCCCTTCCCAATTCGGATTGGGCTTGGGGGGGCATGCCCCCACCTTGGTCGCCTCCTCCTCCTTTCCACTATGGCCCATTAAGGCCCATTGACTCCCCGGGGGGGTTCCGGTAACCCCCCCGGTACTACGGTAAATGTCCGAACTCACCCAGAACCATTCCGATGTCAAAACATAGTCATCCAATATATCGATCTATATATCTCGACCATTTCGAGACTCCTCATCATGTCCGTGATCATATCCGGGACTCCGAACTACCTTGGGAACATCAAAACACATAAACTTATAATACCGATCGTCACCGAACGTTAAGCGTGCGGACCCTACGGGTTCGAGAACTATGTAGACATGACCGAGGGACGTCTTCGGTCAATAACCAATATCGGAACCTGGATGTTCATATTGGCTCCCACATTTCTACGAAGGTCTTTATCGGTCAAACCGCATAACAACATACGTTGTTCCCTTTGTCATCGGTATGTTACTTGCCCAAGATTCGATCGTCGGTATCTCAATACCTAGTTTAATCTCGTTACCGGCAAGTCTCTTTACTCGTTCCGTAATGCATCATCCCGCAACTAACTCATTAGTCACATTGCTTGCAAGGCTTATAGTGATGTGCATTACCGAGAGGGCCCAGAGATACCTCTTCGACAATCGGAGTGAGAAATCCTAATCTCGATCTATGCCAACTCAACAAACACCATCGGAGACACCTGTAGAGCATCTTTATAATCACCCAGTTACGTTGTGACATTTGATAGCAGACAAAGTGTTCCTCCGGTATTCGGGAGTTTCATAATCTCATAGTCATAGGAACATGTATAAGTCATGAAGAAAGCAATAGCAACATACTAAACGATCAAGTGCTAAGCTAACGGAATGGGTCAAGTCAATCACATCATTCTCTAATGATGTGATCCCGTTAATCAAATGACAACTCATGTCTATGGCTAGGAAACTTAACCATCTTTGATTCAACGGGCTAGTCAAGTAGAGGCATACTAGTGACACTCTGTTTGTCTACATATTCACACATGTACTAAGTTTTTGGTTAATACAATTCTAGCATGAATAATAAACATTTATCATGATATGGAAATATAAATAACAACTTTATTATTGCCTCTAGGGCATATTTCCTTCAGTTTCCCACTTGCACTAGAGTCAATCATCTAGATTACACAGTAATGATTCTAACACCCATGGAGTCTTGGTGCTGATCATGTTTTGCTCGCAAGAGAGGCTTAGTCAACGGGTCTGCAACATTTAGATCCATATATATCTTGCAAATCTCTATGTCTCCCTCCTTGACTTGATCGCGGATGGAATTGAAGCGTCTCTTGATGTGCTTGGTTCTCTTGTGAAATTTGGATTCCTTTGCCAAGGCAATTGCACCAGTATTGTCACAAAAGATTTTCATTGGACCCGATGCACTAGGTATGATACCTAGATCGGATATGAACTCCTTCATCCAGACTCCTTCATTGGTTGCTTCCGAAGCAGCTATGTACTCCGCTTCACATGTAGGTCCCGCCACGACACTTTGCTTAGAACTGCACCAACTGACAGCTCCACCGTTCAATATAAATGCGTATCCGGTTTGTGACTTAGAGTCATCTGGATCAGTGTTAAAGCTTGCATCGACGTAACCATTTACGACGAGCTCTTTGTCACCTCCCTAAACGAGAAACATATCCTTAGTCCTTTTCAGGTATTTCAGGATGTTCTTGACCGCTGTCCAGTGATCCACTCCTGGATTACTTTGGTACCTCCCTGCTAAACTAATAGTAAGGCACACATCAGGTCTGGTACACAACATTGCATACATGAGAGAGCCTATGGCTGAAGCATAGGGAACACCTTTCATTTTCTCTCTATCTTCTGAATTGGTCGGGCATTGAGTCTGACTCAATTTCACACCTTGTAACACAGGCAAGAACCCTTTCTTTGCTTGAACCATTTTGACCTTCTTCAAAACTTTATCAAGGTTTGTGCTTTGTGAAAGTCCAATTAAGCGTCTCGATCTATCTCTACAGATCTTGATGCCCAAAATATAAGCAGCTTCACCGAGGTCTTTCATTGAAAAACTCGTGTTCAAGTATCCTTTTATGCTATCCAGAAATTCTATATCATTTCCAATCAACAATATGCCATCCACATATAATATTAGAAATGCTACAGAGCTCCCACTCACTTTTTTGTAAATACAGGCTTCTCCAGAAGTCTGTATAAAACCATATGCTTTGATCACACTATCAAAACATTTATTCCAACTCCGAGATGCTTGCACCAGTCCATAAATGGATTGCTGGAGCTTGCACACTTTGTTAGCATCCTTTGGATCGATAAAACCTTCAGGTTGCATCATATACAACTCTTCTTCCAGAAATCCATTCAGGAATGCAGTCTTTACATCCATTTGCCAAATTTCATAATCATAAAATGCAGCAATTGCTAACATGGTTCGGACGGACTTAAGCATCACTACGGGTGAGAGTGTCTCATCGTAGTCAACTCCTTGAACTTGTCGAAAACCTTTCGCAACAAGTCGAGCTTTGTAGACAGTAACATTACCGTCAGCCTTAGTCTTCTTCTCGAAGATCCATTTATTCTCAATGGCTTGCCGATCATCGGGCAAGTCAACCAAAGTCCACACTTTGTTCTCATACATGGATCCCATCTCAGATTTCATGGCCCCAAGCCATTTCACGGAATCTGGGCTCATCATAGCTTCCTCATAGTTCGTAGGTTCGTCATGGTCAAGTAACATGACCTCCAGAACAGGATTACCGTACCACTCTGGTGCGGATCTTACTCTGGTTGACCTACGAGATTCCGTAGTAACTTGATCTGAAGTTACATGATCATCATCATTAGCTTCCTCACTAATTGGTGTAGGAGTCACAGGAACTGATTTTTGTAATGGACTACTTTCCAATAAGGGAGCAGGTACAGTTACCTCATCAAGTTCTACTTTCCTCCCACTCACTTCTTTCGAGAGAAACTCCTTCTCTAGAAAGGACCCATTCTTAGCAACGAATGTCTTGCCTTCGGATCTGTGATAGAAGTTGTACCCAACAGTCTCTTTTGGGTATCCTATGAAGACACATTTCTTTGATTTGGGTTCGAGCTTATCAGGTTGAAGCTTTTTCACATAAGCATCGCAGCCCCAAACTTTAAGAAACGACAACTTTGGTTTCTTGCCAAACCACAGTTCATAAGGTGTCATCTCAACGGATTTAGATGGTGCCCTATTTAACGTGAATGCAGCCGTCTCTAAAACATAACCCCAAAACGATAGCGGTAAATCAGTAAGAGACATCATAGATCGCACCATATCTAGTAAAGTACGATTACGACGTTCGGACACACCACTACGCTGTGGTGTTCTGGGTGGCGTGAGTTGTGAAACTATTCCGCATTGTTTCAAATGAAGACCAAACTCGTAACTCAAATATTCTCCTCCACGATCAGATCATAGAAACTTTATTTTCTTGTTACGATGATTTTCCACTTCACTCTGAAATTCTTTGAACTTTTCAAATGTTTCAGACTTATGTTTCATCAAGTAGATATACCCATATCTACTCAAATCATCTGTGAAGGTGAGAAAATAACGATACCTGCCGCGAGCTTCAACATTCATCGGACCACATACATCAGTATGTATGATTTCCAACAAATCTGTTGCTCGCTCCATTGTTCCGGAGAACGGAGTTTTAGTCATCTTGCCCATGAGGCATGGTTCGCAAGTACCAAGTGATTCATAATCAAGTGATTCCAAAAGTCCATCAGAATGTAGTTCCTTCATGCGCTTTACACCAATATGACCTAAACGGCAGTGCCACAAATATGTTGCACTATCATTATCAACTCTGCATCTTTTGGCTTCAATATTTTGAATATGTGTGTCACTACTATCGAGATTCAACAAGAATAGACCACTCTTCAAGGGTGCATGACCATAAAAGATATTACTCATTTAAATAGAGCAACCATTATTCTATGATTTAAATGAATAGCCATCTCGCATCAAACAAGATCCAGATATAATGTTCATGCTTAACGCTGGCACCAAATAACAATTATTCAGGTGTAAAACTAATCTCGAAGGTAGATGTAGAGGTAGCGTGCCGACCGCGATCACATCGACTTTGGAACCATTTCCCACGCGCATCGTCACCTCGTCCTTAGCCAATCTTCGTTTAATCCATAGTCCCTGATTCGAGTTGCAAATATGAGCAACAAAACTGAAGGAAATATGCCCTAGAGGCAATAATAAAGTTGTTATTTATATTTCCTTATATCATGATAAATGTTTATTATTCATGCTAGAATTGTATTAACCGGAAACTTAGTACATGTGTGAATATATAGACAAACAGAGTGTCACTAGTATGCCTCTACTTGTAATGTTACTGTTTACAAAGCTCGACTTGTTGCAAAAGGTTTTCGACAAGTTCAAGGAGTTGACTACGATGAGACCTTCTCACCTGTAGCGATGCTTAAGTCTGTCTGAATCATGTTAGCAATTGCCTCATTTTATGATTATGAAATTTGGCAAATGGATGTCGAAACTGCATTCCTTAATGGATATCTTAAAGGAGAGTTGTATATGATGCAACCAGAAGGTTTTGTCGATCCAAAAAGTGCTAACAAAGTGTGCAAGCTCCAGCGATCCATTTATGGACTAGTGCAAGCATCTCGGAGTTGGAATATACGCTTTGATAGTATGATCAAAGCATATGGTTTTATACAGACTTTTGTAGAAGCCTGTATTTATAATAAAATGAGTGGGAGCTCTGTAGCATTTCTAATATTATATGTGGATGACATATTGTTGATCAGAAATGATACTGAATTTCTGGATAGCATAAAAGGATACTTGAATAAGAATTTTTTAATGAAAGACCTTGGTGAAGCTTCTTATATATTGGGCATCAAGATCTATAGAGATAGATCAAGATGCTTAATTGGACTTTCACAAAGCACATACCTTGATAAAGTTTTTGAAGAAGTTCAAAATGGATCAAGCAAAGAAAGGGTTCTTGCCTGTGTTACAAGGTGTGAAGTTGAGTCAGACTCAATGCCCGACCACTGTAGAAGATAGAGATAAAATGAAAGTCATTCCCTATGCCTCGGCCATAGGTTCTATCATGTATGCAATGTTGTGTACCAAACCTGATGTGTGCCTTGCTATTAGTTTAGCAGGGAGGTACCAAAGTAATCCAGGAGTGGATCACTGGACAGCGGTCAAGAACATCCTGAAATACCTGAAAAGGACTAAGGATATGTTTTTCGTTTATGGAGGTGACAAAGAGCTCGTCGTAAATGGTTACGTCGATGCAAGCTTTGACACTGATCCGGATGACTCTAAGTCACAAACCGGATACGTATTTATATTGAATGGAGGAGCTGTAAGTTGGTGCAGTTCCAAACAGAGCGTCGTGGCGGGATCTACGTGTGAAGCGGAGTACATAGCTGCTTCGGAAGCAGCAAATGAAGGAGTCTGGATGAAGGAGTTCGTATCCGATCTAGGTGTCATACCTAGTGCATCGGGTCCAATGAAAATCTTTTGTGACAATACTAGTGCAATTGCCTTGGCAAAGGAATCCAGATTTCACAAGAGAACAAAACACATCAAGAGATGCTTCAATTCCATCCGTGATCAAGTCAAGGAGGGAGACATAGAGATTTGCAAGATACATACGGATCTGAATATTGCAGACCTGTTGACTAAGCCTCTCTCACGAGCAAAACATGATCAGCACCAAGACTCCATGGGTGTTAGAATCATTACTATGTAATCTAGATTATTGACTCTAGTGCAAGTGGCAGACTGAAGGAAATATGCCCTAGAGGCAATAATAAAGTTGTTATTTATATTTCCTTATATCATGATAAATGTTTATTATTCATGCTAGAATTGTATTAACCGAAAACTTAGTACATGTGTGAATACATAGACAAACAGAGTGTCCCTAGTATGCCTCTACTTGACTAGCTCGTTAATCAAAGATGGTTAAGTTTCCTAGCCATAGACATGTGTTGACATTTGTTGAATGGGATCACATCATTAGAGAATGATGTGATGGACAAGACCCATCCGTTAGCTTAGCACTATGATCATTTAGTTTATTGCTATTGCTTTCTACATGACTTATACATGTTCCTATGACTATGAGATTATGCAACTCCCGAATACCGGAGGAACACTTTGTGTGCTATCAAACATCACAACGTAACTGGGTGATTATAAAGATGCTCTACAGGTGTCTCCGATGGTGTTTGTTGAGTTGGCATAGATCGAGATTAGGATTTTTCACTCTGATTGTCGGAGAGGTATCTCTGGGCCCTCTCGGTAATGCACATCACTATAAGCCTTGCAAGCAATGTGACTAATGAGTTAGTTGCGGGATGATGCATTACGAAACGAGTAAAGAGACTTGCCGGTAACGAGATTGAACTAGGTATTGAGATACCGACGATCGAATCTCGGGCAAGTAACATATCGATGACAAAGGGAACAACGTATGTTGTTATGCGGTTTGACCGATAAAGATCTTCGTAGAATATGTGGGAGCTAATATGAACATCTAGGTTCCGCTATTGGTTATTGAACGGAGACGTGTCTCGGTCATGTCTACATAGTTCTCAAACCCGTAGGGTCCGCACGCTTAACGTTCGATGATGATTTGTATTATGAGTTATGTGTTTTGATGACCGAAGATTGTTCGGAGTCCCGGATGAGATCACGGACATGAAGAGGAGTCTCGAAATGGTCGAGACATAAAGATTGATATATTGGAAGGTTATATTCGGACACCAGAATGGTTCCGAAGTGTTTTGGGTACTTTCCGGAGTACCAGAAGGTTACCGGACCCCCCCCCCTGGGGGGTTAATGGGCCTTCATGGGCCCTAGTGGAAGAGAGGAGGCACCAGCCAAGTGGAGGCGCCCCCCCCCCCAAGCCCAAATCGAATTGGACTAGGGTTGGGGGGCCGACCCCCCTTTCCTTCTCTTCTCCTCCTCCTTCCCCCCTTCTCCTAGCGGGGATAGGAAAGGAGGGGGGCGAATCCTACTTGGAGTAGGACTCCCCCCTTGGCGCTCCACACCTTGGCCGGCCTCCTCATCCCTCCCCCTTTATATACGTGGGAAGGGTGCACCCCAAAGACACACAAGTTGATCTTTTAGTTGTGTGCGGTGCCCCCCTCCACAGTTACACACCTCGGTCATATCGTCATAGTGCTTAGGCGAAGCCCTGCGCTGGTAACTTCATCATCACCGTCGCCACGCCGTCGTGCTGACGGAAATCTCCCTCGGCCTCAACTGGATCAAGAGTTCGAGGGACGTTACCGAGCTGAACGTGTGCTGATCGCGGAGGTGCCGTGCGTTCGGTACTTGGATCGGTTAGATCGCGAAGACGTTCGAGTACATCAACCACGTTACTAAACGCTTCCGCTTTCGGTCTACGAGGGTACGTGGACACACTCTCTCCGCTCGTTGTTATGCTTCTCCTAAATAGATCTTGCGTGATCGTAGGTAAATTTTTTGAAATACTACGTTCTCTGACACTATGTGTGTATTTTTGTTGCATTTTTTAAGACCTAAAAAATGATTTCATTTTTTTTAATTAAGGGCTCAATGTAGCTCGATCTCCATTAGCTATTTTCGTTTTTACATTGATAAAAGGTAAATAGAAACATACACAATGAATAAAGTTATATTCAGAGTTTAAAATAACAAATATTTCAAATAATATTCTGATTGAAACCAAATAAATTGTTACTAAAGAGACAGTTGAGAAGACCCCAACCAAGGAGTAAAAAATATTACGTACTTTTTACATCCTAGTTGTGACATTCTGACGGTATTTACCCAAGTTACAAATCTTAGCTGACCTTACCCGTTATTGTAACATTGTGGAAATCAATTAAAAAAACATAGTGGAAGCTTTTACCCTAGTTTTTTTCTTTGACATACCGAAAAGATAGATCAATTTGGTAGGATGACATAACAAGTAGATCAGCAAACACCTTGAGGCGTACTAGTTAGAAGCATGCAAAATTATGTCAATTTATCTCAAATCTATGAAACTTTGTAAAACTTGTCGTCCAAACACTCCCTCCACCCTTGCGGTGGCGGTGGTTTGCCCTTAACACGGTGTCGTCGCTCTATCCCCGACATTTCTGGGAGGTCTATGAGGTGCGACGTGAGACCACCAACGCCGGCCGATGTGGATCTTCGCGGTGGATTGGGGCACCCTTGATCTGAATAACGACGGTTGACGACGGATCACCGCCTCATATGATCTGGCCGGTGGTGGTCCAGCAACTGTTCGGGAGTTGGTAGGCAGCTTTTGCTGCGATGCGACATCAACGATGGTGGCGCAAAGCAGCGATGTAGTGGGTCGGGGATGGTGTGGCTACCGCTTGCCAATTTTCTGGCGTCGTTAGCCCCTATCGCAATGGCTCTAGAGCACGTGTGGATGAGGTGTTGAGGCTCCCATGAAGACATTTGACTCTTCGCATAGTGCGGCGGTATGTATTCGCATGCATGGCTTTTGACGCGTGGTGATGCCCACTACAAGGTTATGCACATGAGCGGCTGTCTTCGGGCATGTATTGCCATGGGATAATACGGATTTCCTATATAATCATGATGTGTGGGTGTACCCCTCCATGCCACGACACCTTCTTCAACAAGTGGTGAGGACAACACATGGTTATTTCGATTTGGTGGTGCACTTTAAATATTGGGTCTCCAGCTTCAGGGTGAAAACTCTAGATCCGACCTTCATTGGTTGGACGTGCAATGGTGTCATTGGTTGCATGTGGCAATGGCCATGTTTACGTGCGGTTGGATACGGTGACGGTGGGGCTTGGGGCGTTCCTTTTCTCAAGATGTTGTTTTCGGAGAGCCTTACTCATGGTAGTGTATTGTACATGGTGCCCCAGCTATTTTGTTGCGCATCATTGGTCGCATCTGCTCTCTTTCTTTTTTACTTGCTCTTTGAAATTACCTTTTTGATTGTGATATTGTGCCATTGCGTAGGTCCGGTGTAATTGTTATCATTTTTTACATATTATATTTTTCCTACTTATAAAGGTTGGAGTTGATGATGAGTTCATATATGGGACCCACAATACAAATAAACAAATAAACTTCTACCACATGGGACTATCACCCATCCAAAAGACATGAATACAAAAATGCATCTTTACTCACTTGTTATACCAAGCACAAATAAATAATACTACTAATTAATGTGAGAACACCAGTCTTGTGAAAAATACAAGTAGCAAATGCAAAAATGTGACTCCAACTCAAAATGATTCTCTTGGTCCAAATCCAATTATATAGCAACTGCCTAAAGATCTTTCATTATATTATTATTGTCTTTTTAATTGTGAACCATCCTTGTTTTTATAGTTTCATACCAAGGCACGGGCGTTGTGCTAGCTTTCTATCCACCTAGCTGCACCATATCGCTCTTGTGTAATTTCAGATACTCCCTCTGTTTCTAAATGTAAGTCTTTTTTAGAGATCCAATATAAACTACATACAGATGAATATAGACGTACTTTAGAGTGTAGATTTACTCATTTTGCTACTTATGTAGTCTATATTGAAATCTTTAATAAGACTTATATTTAGGAACAGGGAGTACAACCCTAGCAAATAGGATAATGAGTTGTGAGTCTATTCAGCCACTGCATCATCCCAAGACATGGTTCCACCATTCGGCTTTGCCATTTTCTTTCAAGGTACAGTATATTTTTGTGTGAATTTACCCTTGTCAGTCAGAGAATAATAAAAATAAGATAGAAGCCGTCAGAACTAATAAAAAGTAAAACGTGACTATTTTTGTCGACAAGGTAAAATGTGGCCAGGAGATCACAAGAGGAGACAAAGTCAACACTCCTAGAATTTACCGTTAGAAACCACAGAAAGAGAACGACACCAATATCCTCATAAAGAAAAAGGGAACGACAACAATTATTAAGAAAATGAATCCGCCAGTAAAACTGTAAAAGAATGCGCTTTAACACCAGTGCACGCTTACGTGCGCTTGGATCGATTTAATATTGCACGCGTGAACTGGGGTGCACGAATGTCCAATGGAGGGGTAAAGAAGAAAAAAGCAACCGTCTCCGGCTCCGGCCGGTTCCTTGTGGATGCACCTCGTTCGCACGATGCGACGTCGTGACCACGAACGGGGTTGGCATGCTTCGCCTTAAAACACACTTAACCAACTTTAAAAAAAATCAATTAACCAATTGCTAACTCCTTCGATGGAGCGGGCTTTACCACCAGGGAAGCTTCCAAACCAGCCCTGGCGGCAAGGGCACGCACGAGGACCGGCGGCACAAGAAAAAAGGCATATAGTTTCGAGGACCTTCTTTTTCTTCTCCTTTTCTTCTTAGACCGGGTTTAGCCTAGCTTCAAGAGATAAACTCCAAGAGACAAGAAAAGAAAAGAGGTGGGCATCTAGAGCTAGAATATGCTCCGGGGAAAGAAGGTCCCTGTCAACCTCAGCCAATCCGGATACACATTGGTGCCTGCTTCTATTCACTCAATAACTTTTTCATATGTGGAAATTATTTACACAATATCATAAACTTTTAATGCATTCCTCGTGATCTACTAACATATTTTTCATGTCTTTATAAAAAAACTTATTTTTCATGTATATAAACTACAGTAAACAACTATTACGCCTTTGGAAATAAAACTCGCTCCAAAATTTTCTGTGTGCAGGGGAACGTACCTGCCAATATGCTGGTTAGCACTAGTAAGTGATTAGTATTCTATGACAAAAGACGTGTTGGCCAATGCCCTCAATGGTTCATGATCTAACCTCTGTTTACACAACCAAAACAGCTGCTTTGCGTTTGCTCTCTGCTGGTTTTGAGGCGATTTTATATGCGTGACATCAACCGGTCGACCGACGCTACACGCTTCTTGGCCTTGGCCTTGACGTCTTCCTACCGTCTTCCCCTTCCATGGAGGATATGGATTGCATTTGAAACATGTAATCCATGGGCAAATTTGGCACTATTTTTATTATTACAGTGGGTATTAGTTGTCGATTAGATATTTACAAAGTTTGGAAGGACTTTAAGGACCATGAACAGCTGGGGGCATGTGCGTGAAGGCGTGAAGGGGTCACCGTCACAGCTTTTTTGGCCGCGTCGATCGTTTCGGTTTGGTCAATCAATGGGCTGCTTCCCTCACGTGTGGCTTTGCGTTTCCACCCTCGTTAAATACATGATTTCTTATGTTGTTCTGAAAGATTAGCCGCAAATGCCTTCGACGTCTTTTACAACGACTGGTTGGTTCGCAATTCAGTTTGATTTCCCTTCCTTTTGTTTCTCTATAAAATGAACTTATTGAAAGCATCTTTTTCTCTAAATTTCACCAAAAAAGTATACATTTTTCAAAATTTGTAATGGCGTGTGAATAATTTGCCACACCACCTGCAAAACTATGTTGAAATTGCCCTGGACTCTACATTGGCTAATCTTGGGTTATTTCACTTTTAATTTTATAATCTGCATACTAGTTTCTGGAATCGTACTTCCTCCCCGAATTCTAGCAAACTTATTTACATTTTTGTACAAAGCTTAGTTACCGACCTTTTCATGGATTAGTTGAGAATGTTCTATGCTGCATCTGAAATAACGCATCTGTTGCCTAGCCGCTGGCAAACAAAAAGTTGTAATATGAAGAAAAAAAACCGTTTACTGCTGTGTGTATTGACCGATCGAAAAAAAAAAAGAACCGATGTTTGCTCGGTAGGACTTTGGCGTAATTAGATGGAGACATAGCGAATATCCTCCTTTCCTGCGTGTGGATTTGCAAAAGTGCAATAGATATCTTTAAAGTTAAAAAATAGCCCATGACAGGTTGTCCTCCAGAAAATGCCGCCCACCTTCCCCATTTCCAAAAATACCCAGAATGCCCTCCGCTCCACCTATAAATAGACCCTCTCCCAGCGCTTAGAAACCTTCCCCATCATCTCTACCTTCTTATGCATTAGAGCCCCCGGAGTTGCCTTCGATTTGCAGCTAAGTCCTGCTTTCTTTCTCCCTTCCCGTTCTTACGTTTCAGTCCCTGTAGCTTCTTTTTTCCTTACAGTCTACTCCCCGTTCCGTTGCAAATAAGCCCCTGAGCTCTGTCACATTCTAGCCTCGACTCCTTGGTCTTGGGAGGAGTTCGTCGCAGATCCGATCTAGAGAGCCTCCCCGCACCACCCATGTTTACCTTCCCCTTCCTCTGACGGCCGCCGTCCCCCGATGAAGCTGCGCGTCCGCTGCCGCTCCCACTCCTTCTCCGTCGCCTTCCTCTACTGGTTCTACGACTTCTCATGAACTCCTCGCCCCTCGACAACGCCGCATCCATCCTGCCTCTAGTTGATTAGATCCAGCTCCGTTTCTTCCCCTTTCCTGTCTTCTTCCTTCCCGCCATCAAAGAAAAGAGATCTTTTTCCTGGTTCTTGGATCGAGAACCCGACCGACCATGTCGTCGCCATCGCGCCGGAGCTCCAGCCCCGAGAGCAACATCGCCGGCGGCAGCGGCAGCGGCTCCGCCGGTGACGAGCGCAAGCGCAAGAGGATGCTGTCCAACAGGGAGTCGGCGAGGCGGTCCCGCGCGCGCAAGCAGCAGCGGATGGAGGAGCTCATCACCGAGGCCAGCCGCCTCCAGGCCGAGAACGCGCGCGTGGAGGCCCAGATCGGCGCCTACACGACCGAGCTGACCAAGGTGGACGGCGAGAACGCCGTGCTCCGCGCGCGCCACGGCGAGCTCGCCGGGCGGCTGCAGGCGCTCGGCGGCGTCCTGGAGATCTTCCAGGTGGCCGGCGCTCCCGTGGACATCCCGGAGATCCCCGACCCGCTGCTCCGCCCGTGGCAGTCCCCGTTCGCGCCCCAGCTGGCCGCCGCCGGTGGCATGCCCGACGCGTTCCAGTTCTGAGCCAAGAGCCGCCAAGACATGTCATGCCACTGCATTGGACCACCATGGATGTGGTTGCTGCTCATCTACTGCTGCTGAAGAATACTAGTACTACCAGTTTGTTTGGTTCATGTTTAATTATGGTTTGATTCGTGTTGCTTATGTAATCCTAGACCATTATTAGTACTTATTTTGTGATTGTAATCTTCCTATGCTCCTAGCCAGTGGATATGGATAAGAACAATGTCATTGATGTGTGGGGGAGCGCAAATGGATTGTGCGTATCTTTGGGTGATTTGTAATAACATCTTGACATGGAACCTATATATATGTTTGCATCAAATTATTTAGGCATGTGTTACTTTGGCAAGTGTTTGATTCAATTTTATGAAATGATCTAGGTTGATTGGTTAGTGTTGATTATGTTACGTTTGATTCAATTTTATGAAATGACCCTGGGTCAATCTGCTTGCAGAAATGTTAGTCTCCTTTTGCCAAAATTGGATTACTCACAGGGATTGTTTCTGAAATTATCAATGCATCCCTTTTTACCTAATATATGTGCTGTGAACCTGTGATGACCGGTGAATTGCTAAAAGGCCATAGTGGAGACGCCATGCTCTAGCATTTGCCCTTTTATGTATATTTGGATGAAAAAATTGCAAGCGTCCACTGATATTTTATCGAAAATTTCCATTTATTGTGACTGGCTTTTGTTTAGAATATTGGCATCATCATCCACCAATGGTGTTCAGTTTGTGTGTAGGTATAGGATATGGTAACACTAAAAAGTGATGTCCACTGTATCTGCTCTGTCTCCGCCCCTACTTAAATGTTTGTACTTCATTGGTTCCTAAATATATGACGTTTTGGTAGTGGGAGTATTTGCTAAATATCCTTCAAGTAGTTTTCATTCATAAAAAAATAGTATTAGATTGGTTCGTTAAAGTGTCAAGCTTACCAAGTCAATCATTGGTTTTAGCTCATTAAACTTAATGAGCTTACCGAACAAGCTACCGAGTTGCACGATCAACTTGTTAAGCTCCTAATATAACACATCACATATTTCTTATCTGAAGTGACAATGTTAATTGACATCGCAACCTATCTATTCCATCGAATCGACTCAATCCAGCCCATAGGTGGCACTAACTAGGGCATCTCATAGCTGCACCTCTGTCCCGTAGGCCCTTATACTTTGCACCCAAAACAAAAAGGTGTAACCCGTTGTATTAACGAGAGTTCTCGAGCTTCAAACAAACATAGTTTGGCATGGTTTTGCTTGTTAAGCACATCGAGCTGAGGTTTAATAGCCCCGAGCTTAGCGAGCCGAGCAACTAGTTAACCCACCCCTAGGTGGATCTACATGCTTACGTGTCTGAGGTGGTGGCACAATGGTGAAGGAGATGGCGCCGTGTGAAATATGGCTATTTTTTTAATAATACATTTTTTAATTAAATTACAGAAATAATACGTCGAAAGTATTATTTTCAAAAATAATACATCATCGGCCCGCTGCAGGCCGACTGGGCCTAATCGGCCCACAGCAGGCCGATCGGCTAGCAGCAGGCCGACTGCAGGCCCGGCTGGCACGCGGCGGCCTCTGGTTGGTCGGGCCACGTCGCGAGGGGGAGGGATTGGGCTGTCGGCGTGGTGCGCCCCTGTCGGCCTACCGCCCGCCGATCGGCCAGCTGCTGGCCGACAGGGTGCTGCCACCTGACGCGCTGGCCGGCCCGTGCCTTATCCTCCCCTTCCTCCCTTCTTCTTCTCCCCTTGCTCGTTTCTTCTTCTGTTCTCTGTGTTCTTCCCTTCTCCTCTCTCTACAGAAAAATGGCACCCATTTATACACCTAAATGAGCAAGATTTTCGCGATTTTGGCACCGTGAATGGGTTCAACTCATTTAGGGCAGCCAAAAGAGGTCTCGATTTACTGATGGGGTAGCTCATGATGGTCGTGGTGAGCATTTTGGTGGAGGTGGAGGTGGTGAAGTTGGGGCAGTGTGGTGGTGGTGAAGTTGGGGCAGTGTGGTGGAGGTGAAGCTGTTGTTCGTCGTTCTTCGTTGGAGCCGGAGCACCGGCAGTTTTTCGTTCGTCGTTCGTCGTTCGTCGTTCTTCGTTCGCACGCACGCTTCAAGGGTATATTTCAGCCCACATTTTATTTTTCGTAGGTACTCCGGTAGTATTTGTTAATATGTTTCGATGTGAAATAAATTTTGTGTGCGATTATTGTTATTTGCCCCGGTAGTATACGTAAATATTTGTAGTTGCTACGGCAAATATTCGTAATATAGTTGTAGGTGTGTGAATTGTATTAGTTGTTAGTGGGGATAATAAGTTGTTGCTTAATACTTGACACGTACACATGTGCGTGATAAGAAGTTGGAAACATGAATAAAAAGTTCGAAAGAAGAGACAAGTTTTTTTTAAAGAGTTCGGGTCGGCATGTGCATAGCATGTCAGTGTGATGGAAATTTAACACGCAAACAAAAAATGGGAAAAGTACAACTACATGTTAAAAAACGTTTCAGTCCCTATCCGATGCCAATTTGAAGCGGATTACACGCTAACCTTTATTCTGCGTATTTTCTAAAGTCCATTAACTAAAGTACGTCTCAATGCCACACTGTTTTTTTTTTAAACTGCCACGCTGTAGTTTAACCCATAACAAGCAATAGCACCCCGCTAATGCCTCAACGTGGGCCTACTAACAAAAAAACTACGGATAAAAACTTCTTTGCAAGGAAGAATTTTACATGATCGTAGAAAAAAGACGCATGCCTTTTTCTAAATTATTCTTAAAATAGATTAAAATAAAAAATACATCAACATGGGCCATATAATTCAAATAAACTGAATTATCATATTTGTCGGTTATATCATTATTATTATTTGAGGCCTATTTATTATTAGTAAACATGGGCCTATTTATTATATTATTATTAAAACAAGAGTCAAGCAACTCATCATAATCGTCCACATAGATTAAATTATATTGATCGTGAAATTTACTATGGTCCTGGTAATATATAGACATGTCTAATACTTGTATTTCGTTGTTGAAAAAAAATAGGTGAGTCGAGATGTCCGATGTAGTGAAGTTGAGATTTTACTATGGTCCTGGTACTGTCCAAACAAATGAGTTGGGAGCAGATCTGAGTGAATTTACTCACATAGAGGTGGCAATGAGCGCACCACAAACATGGTCTGTTAGTCAGTTGAAAGAATGGATTGCGGCAAGTTTAGGTCTTGATACTGAAACACACACCGTCAGTGTTCATGCATTGTAGACACGGTCAAGTTCAAAAATTTACTTTTATTTGAGGCCAATAGAGGGAGACTCCGATTGGGTGCGGTAGTTACAAGGTTGTGAACGAAGGGGATGCAATCCTGTTGCTTTAGTGCTTCCCGTCGTGAAGGAGGTCACTGCACATGAAGGCGAGGGTGGCTACGAAGGACAGAGCAGTCAGGTAGAAGGAGGAAATGCTTATGGTTACGAACAAGGACAGAGCAGTCAGGTAGAAGGAGGAAATGCTTATGGTTATGAACCAGGGCAGAGTAGTCAGGTAGAAGGAGGAAATGCCGATGGTGATTACAATGGCGAGGTGGACGCTGACGAGGTAGATGGGCACATGCAGAACCAGATGGAATAAGAAGACACCGATGTTGAAAGGGGTCATGCCGATGATTCCGACGAGTCAGATGAAGAAGAAAATGCAGAGGAGGTCCCGAATCCTGCATGGTGGAATCATGACTTATCATCTGCAATGACCGTGAATGATGGACATGATTCAGCCTGGCAATATCACCAGAACAATATTGCGACAGGTGCTATGTATCCGAACAAGCAAGCCCTGAAGGATGCAATAATTAATTGGGCAATGTCCGCGCAAAGGGTTTTCACAGCTCAGGTGTCCAGTCAGAAATTCCTGACAATGGTATGCAAGAACGCGGATTGTCCCGCCAGGGTGCACGGCTTTCTCCCTAAGTATGGCACAAGTTGGGTGATAAGTGACTTAGTTAATCACACTTGTCTTATTCCCTGCATCCCTCAAGATCATGCCAACCTTTCATCCACGCTTATTGCTCGATTGTTTTACGATGAGATAGTGCAGGGCAAAGCTATGGAAGTGAAGGCAGTCCAGACAAAAGTCTTCGCCAGGTTCAAGTACAGAATTTCTTATGGCAAGGCTTGGAGGGCTAAGCATGCAGCGCTTGAGAGGAGATTTGGTTCTTATTTTGATGCATATGACTCTGTTGTCCACCTCCTCCACACCCTGCAGCAGCGGAATCCAGGCACCTATATCGATATCCAAGACATGTTCATGGCAGAGTTCCCAACTGTGAGGGTGTTGCATCGTCTCTTCTTCTCTTTCGGTGTATGCATCGAAGCTTTCAGGCATTGCCGACCGGTGATATGTGTTGACGGTACTTTTCTCACAGGCAAGTACAAGGGTCAGATCCTGACAGCCATAGGTCAAGACGGCCAAAATCAAGTCGTCCCACTGGCATTTGCTTTTGTGGAGAGTGAGAACATTGAAAGTTGGACATGGTTCTTCAGGCAGTTGAAAATATCAGTTGTGAAGGAGAAGCCCAATGTGTGCATCCTTGATGACAGGCATGCAGGTATACTCAGTGCGATAAGTGTTGGGGAACGTAGCAGAAATTCAAAATTTTCTACGCATCACCAAGATCAACCTATGGAGTTTACTAGCAACGAGAGGGAAGGAGTGCATCTACATACCCTTGTAGATCGCGAGCGGAAGCGTTCAAGAGAACGGGGTTGATGGAGTCGTACTCGTCGTGATCCAAATCACCGATGATCCTAGCGCCGAACGGACGGCACCTCCGCGTTCAACACACGTACGGAGCAGCGACGTCTCCTCCTCCTTGATCCAGCAAGGGGGGAGGAGAGGTTGATGGAGATCCAGCAGCACGACGGCGTGGTGGTGGAAGTAGCGGGATTCCAACAGGGCTTCGCCAAGCGCTGCGGGAGGAGGGAGATGTGTCACGGGAGGGAGAGGGAGGCGCCAGGGCTTAGGTATTGCTGCCCTCCCTCCCCCCCACTATATATAGGGCCAAGGGAGAGAGGGGGGCGCAGCCATGGCCCTTCCTCCAAGGAAGGGTGCGGCCAGGGAGGAGTCCATCCTCCCCAAGGCACCTCGGAGGTGCCTTCCCCCTTTAGGACTCTTCCTTTCCCTTATCTCTTGGCGCATGGGCCTCTTGGGGCTGGTGCCCTTGGCCCATATAGGCCAAGGCGCACACCCCTACAGCCCATGTGGCCCCCCGGGGCTGGTGGACCCCCTTCGTGGACCCCCGGACCCCTTTCGGCACTCCCGATACAATACCGATAATGCGCGAAACTTTTCCGGCGACCAAAATAAGACTTCCCATATATAAATATTTACCTCCGGACCATTCCAGAACTCCTCGTGACGTCCGGGATCTCATCCGGGACTCCGAACAACTTTCGGGTTACCGCATACTAATATCTCTATAACCCTAGCGTCACCGAACCTTAAGTGTGTAGACCCTACGGGTTCGGGAGACACGCAGACATGACCGAGACGACTCTCCGGTCAATAACCAACAGCGGGATCTGGATACCCATGTTGGATCCCACATGCTCCTCGATGATCTCATCGGATGAACCACGATGTCGAGGATTCAATCAATCCCGTATACAATTCCCTTTGTCTACCGGTATGTTACTTGCCCGAGATTCGATCGTCGGTATCCCGATACCTTGTTCAATCTCGTTACCGGCAAGTCTCTTTACTCGTTCCGTAACACATCATCCCGTGATCAACTCCTTGGTCACATTGTGCACATTATGATGATGTCCTACCGAGTGGGCCCAGAGATACCTCTCCGTTTACACGGAGTGACAAATCCCAGTCTCGATTCGTGCCAACCCAACAGACACTTTCGGAGATACCTGTAGTGCACCTTTATAGCCACCCAGTTACGTTGTGACGTTTGGTACACCCAAAGCATTCCTACGGTATCCGGGAGTTGCACAATCTCATGGTCTAAGGAAATGATACTTGACATTAGAAAAGCTCTTAGCAAACGAACTACACGATCTTGTGCTAGGCTTAGGATTGGGTCTTGTCCATCACATCATTCTCCTAATGATGTGATCCCGTTATCAACGACATCCAATGTCCATGGTCAGAAAACCGTAACCATCTATTGATCAACGAGCTAGTCAACTAGAGGCTTACTAGGGACACGGTGTTGTCTATGTATCCACACATGTATCTGAGTTTCCTATCAATACAATTCTAGCATGGATAATAAACGATTATCATGAACAAGGAAATATAATAATAACCAATTTATTATTGCCTCTAGGGCATATTTCCAACAGTCTCCCACTTGCACTAGAATCAATAATCTAGTTCACATCACCATGTGATTAACACTCACAGGTCACATCACCATGTGACCAACATCCAAAGAGTTTACTAGAGTCAACAATCTAGTTCACATCACTATGCGATTAACACTCAATGAGTTCTGGTTTGATCATGTTATGCTTGTGAGAGAGGTTATTAGTCAACGGGTCTGAACCTTTCAGATCCGTGTGTGCTTTACGAATATCTATGTCATCTTGTGGATGCTACCACGCGCTACTTGGAGCCATTTCAAATAACTGCTCTACTATACGAATCCGGTTTACTACTCAGAGTCATCCGGATTAGTGTCAAAGTTCGCATCGATGTAACCCTTTACGACGAACTCCTTTTCACCTCCATAATCGAGAAAATTCCTTAGTCCACTAGATACTAAGGATAAGTTCGACCGCTGTCATGTGATCCATTCCCGGATCACTATTGTACCCCTTGACCAACTCATGGCAAGGCACACTTCATGTGCGGTACACAGCATAGCATACTGTAGAGCCTACGTCTAAAGCATAGGGGACGACCTTCGTCCTTTCTCTCTCTTCTGCTGTGGTCAGGTCTTGAGTCTTACTGAATACTCACACCTTGTAACACAGCCAAGAACTCCTTCTTTGTTGATCTATTTTGAACTCTTTCAAAATCATGTCAAGGTGTGCGTTCTTTGAAAGTATCATCAGGCGTCTTGATCTATCTCTATAGATCTTGATGCTCAATATGTAAGCAGCTTTATCCAGGTCTTCCTTTGAAAAACTCCTTTCAAACAACCCTTTATGCTTTCCAGAAATTTTACATCATTTCGGATCAACAATATGTCATGCACATATTCTTATCAGAAATGTCGTAGCGCTCCCACTCACTTTATTGTAAATACAAGTTTCTAACAAACTTTGTATAAACCCAAAAACTTTGATCACTCCATCAAAGCGTATATTCTGACTCCGAGATGCTTGCTCTAGTCCACGGAAGGATCGCTGGAGCTAGCATACCTTTTAGCATCCTTAGGATCGAAAAAACCTTTCTGATTGTATCACATACAACCTTTCCTTACGAAAACTGGTAAGGAAACTTGTTTTGACATCCATCTGCCAGATCTCATAAATGCAGCTAATGCTAACATGATTCTGACGGACTTAAGCATCGCTACGGATGAGAAAATCTCATCGTAGTCAACTCCTTGAACTTGTGAAAATACTCTTTGCCACAAGTCGAGCTTCATAGACAGTAACATTACCGTCCATGTCCGTCTTCTTCTTAAAGATCCATTTATCTCAATGGCTTGCCGATCATCGGGCAAGTTCACCAAAGTCCATGCTTTGTTCTGATACATGGATCCTATCTCGGATTTCATGGCTTCTAACCATTTGTCGGAATATGGGCCCACCATCGCTTCTCCATAGCTCGTAGGTTCAGTATTGTCTAACAACATGATATCTAAGACAGGATCACGTACCACTCTGAAGTAGCACGCATCCTCGTCGTCCTACGAGGTTTGGTAGTGACTTGATCCGAAGTTTCATGATCACTATCATAAGCTTCCACTTCAATTGGTGTAGGTGCCACAGGAACAACTTCCTGTGCCCTGCTACACACTAGTTGAAGTGACGGTTCAATAACCTTATCAAGTCTCCACCATCCTCCCACTCAATTCTTTCGAGAGAACTTTTCCTCGAGAAAGGACTCGTTTCTAGAAGCAATTACTTTTGCTTCCAGATTTGAAATAGGAGGTATACCCAACTTTTTGGGTATTCTATGAAGATGCATTTATCCGCTTTGGGTTCGAGCTTATCAGCCTGAAACTTTTTCACATAAGCGTCGCAGCCCCAAACTTTTAAGAAACGACAACTTAGGTTTCTCTAAACGATGTCGTCTCAACGGAATTGCGTGGTGCCCCTTTTAAAGTGAATGCGGTTGTCTCTAATGCCTAACCCATAAATGATAGCGGTAATTCGATATGAGACATCATGGTATGCACCATATCCAATAGGGTGCAGTTATGATGTTCGGACACACCATCACACTGTGGTGTTCCAGGTGGTATTAATTGTGAAACACTTTCCACAATGTCTTAATTGTGTGCCAGACTCGTAACTCAGATATCTCTGTGATCATATCATAGACATTTTATCCTCTTGTCACGACGATCTTCAACTTCACTCTGAAATTACTTGAACCTTTCAATAATTTAGACTTGTGTTTCATCAAGTAAATATTCTCAGCATCTACTCAAATCATCTGTGAAGTAAGAACATAACAATATCCACTGCGTGCCTCAGCACTCATTGGACTGCACACATCAAAATGTATTACTTCCAACAAGTTGCTTTCTTGTTCCATCTTACTGAAAACGAGGCCTTTCAGTCATCTTGCCCATGTGGTATGATTTGCATGTCTCAAGTGATTCAAAATCAAGTGAGTCCAAACGATCCATCTACATGGAGCTTCTTCATGCATTTTATACCAATATGACTCAAGTGGCAGTGCCACAAGTATGTGGTACTATCATTACTATCTTATATCTTTTGGCATGAACATGTGTATCACTACGATCGAGATTCATTTTAGGTGCAAGACCATTGAAGGTATTATTCAAATAAACAGAGTAACCATTATTCTCCTTAAATGAATAACCGTATTGCGATAAACATAATCCAATCATGTTTATGCTCAACACCAAATAACAATTATTTAGGTTTAACACCAATCTCGATGGTAGAAGGAGCATGCGATGCTTGATCACATCAACCTTGGAAACACTTCCAACACATATCGTCATCTCACCTTTAGCTAGTCTCCGTTTATTCCGCAGCTTTTATTTCGAGTTACTAACACTTAGCAACCGAACCGGTATCTAATACCCCGGTGCTGCTAGGAGTACTAGTAAAGTACACATTCATATAATGTATATCCAATATACTTCTGTCGACCTTGCCTGCCTTCTCATCTACCAAGTATCTAGGGTAGTTCTGCTTCAGTGACCGTTCCCCTCATTACAGAAGCACTTAGTCTCTGGTTTGGGTTCAACCTTGGGATTCTCCACTAGAGCAGCAAATGATTTGCTGTTTCATGAAGTATCCCTTTTGCCCTTTCCCTTCTAGAAACTAGTGGTTTTACTAACCATCAACAATTGATGCTACTTCTTGATTTCTACTTTCGCGGTGTCAAACATCGCGAGTTGCTCAAGGATCATCATGTCTATCCCTGATATGTTATAGTTCACCACGAAGCTCTAATAGCTTGGTGGCAGTGACTATGGAGAACCATCACTATCTCATCTGGAAGATGAACTCCCACTCGATTCAAGCGATTGTGGTACTCAGACAATCTGAGCACATGCTCAACGATTGAGCTTTTCTCCCTTAGTCTGCAGGCTTAAGAAACTTGTCAGAGGTCTCATACCTCTTGACGTGGGCACTAGTCTGAAATCCCAATTTCAGTCTTCGGAACATCTCATATGTTCTGCGACGTTTCAAAACCGTCTTTGGTGCCACAATTTTAAACCGTTAGCATTACACACTGAACTATCACGCAGTCATCAAAACGTGTATGTCAGATGTTTCGCAACATCTACAGACGACGCTGAGGTTCAGCACACCGAGCGGTGCATTAAGGACATAAGCCTTCTGGGCAGCAATGAGGACAATCCTCAGTTTACGGACCCAGTCCGCATAATTGCTACTACCAACTTTCAACTAAATTTTCTCTAGGAACATATCTTTAAACAGTAGAGCTAAAGCGTAAGCTATGACATAATTTGCAAAGACCTTTTGACTATGTTCATGATAATTAAGTTCATCTGATTATTTAATGAACTCCCACTCAGATAGACATCCCTCTAGTCATCTAAGTGATACATGATCCGAGTCAAACTAGGCCGTGTCCGATCATCACGTGAGACGGACTAGTCATCATCGGTGAACATCTCCATGTTGATCGTATCTACTATACGACTCATGTTCGACCTTTCGGTCTCTTGTGTTCCGAGGCCATGTCTGTACATGCTAGGCTCGTCAAGTCAACCTAAGTGTTTCGCATGTGTTCCGAGGCCATGTCTGTACATGCTAGGCTCGTCAACACCCGTTGTATTCGAACGTTAGAATCTATCACACCCGATCATCACGTGGTGCTTCGAAACAACGAACCTTCGCAACAGTGCACAGTTAGGGAGAACACGTCTCTTGAAATTTTAGTGAGGGATCATCTTATTCATGCTACCGTCGTTCTAAGCAAATAAGATGTAAACATGACAAACATCACATGCAAATCATAAAGTGACGTGATATGGCCAATATCATCTTGCGCCTTTTGATCTCCATCTTCGAGGCGCGGCATGATCACCTTCGTCACCGGCATGACACCATGATCTCCATCATCATGATCTCCATCATCGTGTCTTTATGAAGTTGTCTCGCCAACTATTACTTCTACTACTATGGCTAACGGTTAGCAATAAAGTAAAGTAATTACATGGCATTATTCAGTGACACGCAGGTCATACAATAAATTAAGACAACTCCTATGGCTCCTGCCGGTTGTCATACTCATCGACATGCAAGTCGTTCCTATTACAAGAACATGATCAATCTCATACATCACATATATCATTCATCACATCCTTTTGGCCATATCACATCACATAGCATACCCTGCAAAAACAAGTTAGATGTCCTCTAATTGTTGTTGCATGTTTTACGTGACTGCTATGGGTTTCTAGCAAGAACGTTTCTTACCTACGCAAAAGCCACAACGTGATATGCCAATTTCTATTTACCCTTCATAAGGACCCTTTTCATCGAATCCGATCCGACTAAAGTGGAAGAGACAGACACCCGCTAGCCACCTTATGCAACTAGTGCATGTCAGTCGGTGGAACCTGTCTCACGTAAGTGTACGTGTAAGGTCGGTCCAGGCCGCTTCATCCCACAATGCCGCCGAATCAAGATAAGACTAGTAACGGCAAGTAAATTGACAAAATCGACGCCCACAACTACTTTGTGTTCTACTCGTGCATAGAAACTACGCATAGACCTAGCTCATGATGCCACTGTTGGGGAACGTAGCAGAAATTCAAAATTTTCTACGCATCACCAAGATCAACCTATGGAGTTTACTAGCAACGAGAGGGAAGGAGTGCATCTACATACCCTTGTAGATCGCGAGCGGAAGCTTCAAGAGAACGGGGTTGATGGAGTCGTACTCGTCATGATCCAAATCACCGATGATCCTAGCGCCGAACGGACGGCACCTCCGCGTTCAACACACGTACGGAGCAGCGACGTCTCCTCCTCCTTGATCCAGCAAGGGGGGAGGAGAGGTTGATGGAGATCCAGCAGCACGACGGCGTGGTGGTGGAAGTAGCGGGATTCCAACAGGGCTTCGCCAAGCGCCGCGGGAGGAGGGAGATGTGTCACGGGAGGGAGAGGGAGGCGCCAGGGCTTAGGTATTGCTACCCTCCCTCCCCCCCACTATATATAGGGCCAAGGGAGAGAGGGGGGCGCAGCCTTGGCCCTTCCTCCAAGGAAGGGTGCGGCCAGGGAGGAGTCCATCCTCCCCAAGGCACCTCGGAGGTGCCTTCCCCCTTTAGGACTCTTCCTTTCCCTTATCTCTTGGCGCATGGGCCTCTTGGGGCTGGTGCCCTTGGCCCATATAGGCCAAGGCGCACACCCCTACAGCCCATGTGCCCCCCCGGGGCTGGTGGACCCCCTTGGTGGACCCCCGGACCCCTTTCGGCACTCCCGGTACAATACCGATAATGCGCGAAACTTTTCCGGCGAGCAAAATAAGACTTCCCATATATAAATATTTACCTCCGGACCATTCCAGAACTCCTCGTGACGTCCGGGATCTCATCCGGGACTCCGAACAACTTTCGGGTTACCGCATACTAATATCTCTATAACCCTAGCGTCACCGAACCTTAAGTGTGTAGACCCTACGGGTTCGGGAGACACGCAGACATGACCGAGATGACTCTCCGGTCAATAACCAACAGCGGGATCTGGATACCCATGTTGGCTCCCACATGCTCCTCGATGATCTCATCGGATGAACCACGATGTCGAGGATTCAATCAATCCCGTATACAATTCCCTTTGTCTACCGGTATGTTACTTGCCCGAGATTCGATCGTCGGTATCCCGATACCTTGTTCAATCTCGTTACCGGCAAGTCTCTTTACTCGTTCCGTAACACATCATCCCGTGATCAACTCCTTGGTCACACTGTGCACATTATGATGATGTCCTACCGAGTGGGCCCAGAGATACCTCTCCGTTTACACGGAGTGAAAAATCCCAGTCTCGATTCGTGCCAACCCAACAGACACTTTCGGAGATACCTGTAGTGCACCTTTATAGCCACCCAGTTACGTTGTGACGTTTGGTACACCCAAAGCATTCCTACGGTATCCGGGAGTTGCACAATCTCATGGTCTAAGGAAATGATACTTGACATTAGAAAAGCTCTTAGCAAACGAACTACACGATCTTGCGCTAGGCTTAGGATTGGGTCTTGTCCATCACATCATTCTCCTAATGATGTGATCCCGTTATCAACGACATCCAATGTCCATGGTCAGGAAACCGTAACCATCTATTGATCAACGAGCTAGTCAACTAGAGGCTTACTAGGGACATGGTGTTGTCTATGTATCCACACATGTATCTGAGTTTCCTATCAATACAATTCTAGCATGGATAATAAACGATTATCATGAACAAGGAAATATAATAATAACCAATTTATTATTGCCTCTAGGGCATATTTCCAACAATAAGGACACTGACAAACCCAGGCCCTGAGGAACAAGTTCCATGGCAGGACTTGCAGAGCTGTTGGTGCATGCGCCATCTCGGGGCTAATTTCTTCTCGCTGTTTAGAAATAAGAACCTGATGAATCTGTTCAAAAAACTGTGCAAGCAGAACCAGTTATGGAAGTACAATTTGATACGCGACAGACTTAATGTGTGCACGCAGAGACACGTGAGGGACAGGAAAGCTGCAAGAGATGCAGCGATGAGGGCACATGTTGAAGCAGTAGCTGCATAGTTGGCAACAGGAACAGCGGCCGTGGAAGAGGAGCCTGTTGGGCTATGTGACCTGCCAGGCTTTGACCCACCTGGTACTAGGAGAAGGCTCGGGAGGTCGATTAAAACCTTCGAGCAGTGGATAGAGCATGAGCCTCTGGAGAGGTGGTCTTTGCTACATGACACACATGGAGCAAGGTACGGTGTCATGACAACGAACCTCGCGGAAACATACAACTTTGTCCTCAGAGGAAACCAGGCATTGCCACTTACAGCCATCGTTGAGGGTATTTTCTATGGCACCGTCAAGTATTTCAGAGACAGACGTCAAATAGCAGAGCAGCATATCTTGAACAAACCAAATACACGGTACTGTGAAAGAGTCACGAAGTACATGGACAACAAGATGCAAAAAGCTAGGTCACACACTGTAGTCGCCATCGGTAATCAAGAAAGAAGGTTTGAGGTCCGCTTAGCCAACAACAAATTCGGATGTGCAAATGATTGAGGACGCATGAGGTGAAAATTGGCAATGAAGCCTGGCCAACGTGTGAGTGCACATGCAATAAACCGAAATTGCTTCACCTACCTTGCTCACATGTACTTGCTGCTTGCGGGCAGCTTGGAATGGACGCAATATCGTTTGTGTCTCCATATTTTCTGAAAGAGGCTGTCCTCAATACCTGGACAGGTGAGCTGATGGGTTTTCGATCAATGGGTAATTTCAACAGCGTCAACCCCGCCGAAAGGCGTTACATTCCAAACCCGGAGCATATGCGTACAAGTAGAGGCAGACGGCAGTGTCAGCGCATCCAAAATGATATGGATGAATCTGAAGCAGGAGGTCCGACTAGGCAATGCATTCTATGCAATGAATTTGGCCATAGGGACACTAATTGTCCCACTTTCGTCACTGGGCATGGACGAGGCAACCGGGGAAGAAGAGGAGGTAGAGGCAGTAGAGGAGTAAGGGCGAGAGGAAGAAGCTAAGCTAGCACTAGTTTGTTCTGAATTTGTATTAAGTGTGGTGTGGCACTATGTTCTGAATTTGTATTAAGTGTGGCACTATGTTCTGAATTTGTAATAAGTGTGACACTATGTTATGAATTTTTATTAAGTGTGGCACTATGGTCCCACATCGAGCTTCGTGTTTTCTCCACAGCCACAGCAACATGGTCCCTCGTCGAGCTTCGTGTTATCTCCACAGCCACAGCAGCACGGTCCCTCGTCCAGTTTCGTGTTTGAGCCAGAGCAGACGTCACACCCAGCAGGTATGTGTCTTCATATTTATTGTTTTCAATATTAATTGACGCGACCTCATTCTTCATGATGAAACATTCCATCGCGTAGGAGCCTATGGATATCAGGCGTCTATGTCGGCATCACATGATACGTGGGGGAGTGATCAACATCCCGAGGATAACATACAGGCTCAGATGTCGCAGCACACCCAGTGGATGTACATGTTTTCGACTCCTCCACCAGGCCCGACACAGGATACACAGCATGACCAGGGAGAGTCTGAGATTCCTCCTTGTCACGTTAGGGCACCCGACAGGTTGGGATGGTCCCCGATTCCAGATCCGCCTCCCCGCCAGGCCAGACGTCGTCACTGACGCTTCTATCTATCAGTAGAGACATTACCATCTATTTCTGTGTGAGACTTATGTCCATTCTATGTATGAGAAAAATGACTATGTACTTATGTACGAGACATATGCCTACTCTATTTTAGTACTCTGTTATCGGAACTACAAGATCATATTTAGATAGAACATAATATTCATACAATGAGACATTACAAACAATTAGATAGAACTACATCTAAATTAAATGGTACGTAACTGAACTCACAACATACAGCATAAAAACTACATGAAGTCATCATCGTCATCCTCGATCGATGCAGAAACCTTGCCCTTCGATGATGAAGAACCTTTCCCGCCATATGTTCGCGCCAACTTTTTCCCGCCACCCGTTTCCCTCCTCCCATTTCCCGCCCCGTGTCCCGCCACCCGTTTCCCTCCTCCTATGTCCCGCCACCCGTTTCCCGCCACCCGTTTCCCTCCTCCCATTTCCCACCAACCCTTTCCCGCCATACCGCAGTCGTTCTTTCCCGCCATTTTCTCCTCTCTACCTATAAAACCCCCTTCAGACGGAGCTGGATAAGCATTGCAGTGTGGTGGTGGTGAAGTTGGGGCAGTGTGGTGGAGTTGAAGCTGTTGTTCGTCGTTCTTCGTTGGAGCCGGAGCACCAGCAGTTTGGTGGCCGCCGTTCGTCGTTCTTCGTTCGCACGCACGCTTCAAGGGTATATTTCAGCCCACATTTTATTTTTCGTAGGTGCTCCGGTAGTATTTGTTAATATATTTAGATGTCAACTAATTAGTTGTGTAAAAATGTGTAGTTGCTCCAGTAAAAATCCGTCCTATATGTGGATGTCAAGTATTTAGGAGTGTCAGTATATGTAGTAGTCCAGAAAAAAGGTCCGTAATATAGGCAGTCCAGTCAAATATATTAATCTGTCAATATTTGTAGTTGCTACGGCAAATATTCGTAATATACTTGTAGGTGGGTGAATTGTATTAGTTGCTCCGTTAATATTCTGTAATATATAGCTTCGTAATATATAGACATGTCTAATATTTGTTAGTGGGGATATTAAGGGGTAGGTTAGGTACTCAATGCGATTTGTGTGTTGCAGATGGCTGAGGGTACTCAGTGGGTGCTTAGCCCTATTGTTCATGTCCAAGGCTTTTCTCCAAGTGTTGTGCAAGTTAGTGAAGTGGACCTCACTTTTGATTGGTTGAAGACTAAATTCATGTTGAAGCAAGGGTTGAAGGAAGACGATTTTGTGTACTACGTCAGCAGGAAGCAGTCAGATGGCCCTAGGGAAAGAAAATTGATTGACATAACTGATGATGGCAAGATTCAAGAAATGCTGAGCGAATGGGAATGGAAAAGGGTTGTTGAGTTGCATTGCTACAGGAAACCGAGTTATATGTGATGAATTTGTCATTTGAGATCCGCCTCCCCGCCAGGCCAGACGTCGTCATTGACGCTCCTATCTATCAGTAGAGACATTACCATCTATTTCTGTGTGAGACTTATGTCTATTCTATGTATAAGAAAAATGACTATGTACTTATGTACGAGACATATGCCTACTCTATTTTAGTACTCTGTTATCGAAACTACAAGATCATATTTAGATAGAACATAATATTCATACGACGAGACATTACAAACAACTAGATAGAACTACATCTAAATTAAATGGCATGTAACTGAACTCACAACATACAGCATAAAAACTACATGAAGTCATCATCGTCATCCTCGATCGATGCAGAACTCTTGCCCTTCGACGATGAAGAACTCTTGCCCTTCGACGATGCAGAAACCTTGCCCTTCGATGATGAAGAACTCTTGCCCTTCGACGATGCAGAACCCGGAAGCGGCGGCATGAAGATATCATCTTCGTCCTCGCTCTCCTCAGTCCATAAACATGGATTATTTGCTGCAATCCTTCTGAAAGTTTCACTCTTCGGCACCACTACCTTCTTCCACCTGTCATGCAACCTAAGAAGTTCTTTACGTACCTCCTCATAGGTCCTTTCAGCCCACCCAGACCTACGTAATTGGTGAGCCAACTCATTCATTATGGTGTCACTACCGGTGAGTTCGTCCCATGGAACTATCCTATTATCCATCCTGAAATCGGTAGCTAGCCTCAGAAGAGTCCTGCTCATCCCAGGGTGAAAACTACGATCGAAAGGATAATCGGACATCTCAACTACACTACACTGCAATGCTTATCCACCTCCGTCTGAAGGGGGTTTTATAGGTAGACAGGAGAAAATGGCGGGAAAGAACGACTGCGGTATGGCGGGAAATGGGTGGCGGGAAACGGGTGGCGGGAAACGGGTGGCGGGAAAGGGTTGTGCGGAATACGTCAAAGTTTTACAAAAAAAACCAGCGATCATTCGGAAAAAAAATGGTGGCATGCACCAGTCGGCCCACAGCAGGCCAACCGAGCCTAGTCGGCCCACTGCAGGCCTATCGGCCAACTGCAGGCCGACTGGACCCTGTCGGCCAACTGCAGACCGACTGGGCTTGATCTGGTGGCCGACAGCCCAATCGGCCAGCAGCAAGCTGATGGGCCACCAGTCGGCCTGCTGTGGGCTGACTGGGCTCAGTCGGCCTGCAGCGGGCCGACGGTGTATTATTTTTGAAAATTCTTTTTTCAGCGTAATATTTCTGTAATTTAATAAAAAATGTATTATTTAAAAAAAAGAGCTGAAATATGGCTCTCTTGGTTCCATCCTCGTCCAGGAATGCTATCTCCAGCAAAGTCATGGAGCTAGTGATTTTTGGATTTGATTGATTGAATTTTTACACTAGATTACTCATTCCTTCATTGACCCTTTGCTCTTGTTGGTGACGGTGAAATATTTTATAGATCGTGTAAGAGGGTTTCTTCTTCCTTGGTGTTTTTCTGGCGTCATTAGTGATCTTGGTTTTTGACACAGTTGACGCTCCTCTTTCTTTTCCCGCGTTGAAGCCAAATGGTACATATATGATTGTCCCCAGCCAACCTAAAATCAGATTTTGCAGCCGATGGTGGAGTGGTGGAGCGCATCAAATTCCGTTCTATTGAGTGGTGGCAGTGTAGAAAAGATGACTTTTCGTAGTGTGTCGGGCTTGCCATTCAGTTGTAAATTGATATTACCCCCAAAAAAGTTGTAAATTGATTTCTTGCAATGTGGATCTGCAAGAAAATTGCTTTTTCAGGGGGAAAAAAGGTACCTTGATTTCCTTTCATTTCATTTTAGGAGTATCCTACTTCAATTTTTTTATCGGAATTTCTACTTTCTTATGGAAATGCCAATTAAGGCTTTTTTGGGGTAGAATTCAACCAGTGCCACAAGAGACACGAACGAGGTGGCTCATGAATTAGTAGGTTTGGTTCATTGTTGGTCGATGAAATCCCATTACAGCTTAACTTGTGTAACTGTTGTTTGAAGGTTGAAGCCATGATGCCTTCCCTAAAGAAAAATATCCTTACTTTCCTATGGGCTCTAAACTGGGTACTTCTGCTGGTCAGGCCGAATTTCAGCTGGGCCAAACCCAAATTTAGTTCCGGCTAATGATCGACATGAAGAACTGTAAACAATAATGGAGGTAAAGCAAATAACGACATCTCCAGTCTTAAAAATCAGCTGGTATATATCCTGAGCCGCCACAGGAACCCAATCTCTTCAATTTTTTCCCCATAGCAAAATTTGCCACAGCAAAGACAGCGACATATGATTTATGTTTATACTTTCAAAGATGGAAAAAAAGAAGCTGACACTTATTCATATTGCCTTTGATTCCTCCCTATCCAGTGTGATTCTTCACTGGCAATCCCTGGGGATACAGACAATCTGATTATAGTACTCTAGTAGCTTCAGAAAAGATTTTACAGGTCACCCTGTAGTAGTGGTTTCAGAAAAGTTTTCCCTTACGGCGCCCATGTACTACATACACAATAATTGAGAAAATGATCATGGGGGTACTCATCGTTTGATGTACCCCTTCCTTGCTAGTCACACAACCACCGTGCAAAAGAGCTTCATGCCCGCGGGAAATGAGCAACTATCTCATGCTGTCCGTGCCGAAGCAGAGTGTCGTGTCGTAAGAGGACCCCCCTCCTCCTCCGGTAACGCCCTCCATGAGCGCGAACCGCATGTCCTCGGACGGCTTCCAGTGCCGCTTCCTCTGGTTGACGAACCAGTTGTTGATCTGCCTCGGGTCGAGGCCAGTCATGGCGGCGAGCCTCACCTTATCCTCTTCCTGCAAACATCACAGTATCTATCCATGAATGATGATCGTCGATCAAGGTTTGATGCTGCAGGGATGGGAGATTTTCATTGCCGAAAGAAAGGCGCGAGGCGCGGCATGTACCGTGGGGTAAGGCCAGCGGTAGTGTGTGTTCCACCAGTCCACGAGAGCAAGCCGCGCATCCTTGGGGAGCTTCCCTTTCTTCCTCTTCTTCAGGAACTCGGTCCGGAGGTGGCTGAGGCAGCCGCTGTACTTGTTGAGCAGCATCTCCCTGAGCTCGCGGTCGGCCAACCGGGAGCTCTGCTCTTGCATGCCGGCGTCGGATGCACCGGTGTCCCCTGAGTATGGCTCGTCCTCCGATGACTCCACCATTTCATCTTGCATCATGGAGACACCCCAAATCAGATATGCATTTAAACAAAATGATGTGTGGCGTCAGGATCAGGTTGCATGGCAGTAATACAGCACGTTTAGACTGAAAAACCGGAGCTTCTTCAGAAACACAACTAGAACAGGACAACATCGATAAGCAGACAAGTGCAGATAATCAGTTGGTTGCACAGAAACTACACAGAAGCACTTTCAGAACCCAAAGGCACCGTTGGATACTTAACAAACAACATTATGGGAAGCTGCAGACAGAAAATCTTCTGGAAAATGTCTCAAGGAAAGACGATCGAATGAACTTCAGAACTGGAAGTTTCTCCATGAGAATCTGCTATGCAGTATATCTAGAAATATACTTCTAAAAGAGCACTGCAATGAATGAAACCTGATTATCGATTGGTTAATAGATCTGTAGTAGCAAGTATCGGTCCGAAAACCCAGCGAGTCTAAGAAAATGGGATGAAAAGCAGGCCACTTTTATCTATCAAACCCTACATGAATGAACATTGGTTCACAGCTAGGGCCAAACTGATTAGTTCAGTTTGTGCTTGGGGAAACAGAGACTATATAAGCATTCTTTCACTGTGACCGGCGTTTTGTGGAGCTATTCCTCCAGCTGCTGTCTCGGTAGGAAACTCCATGTACTGCAATCAAGTGCTATGTAAGCAAATGGCTCTTTTGTATTGTGAGTTGAGTTTCATTAATACAAGTCGTAGCTTCTGAAGCTTAAGTTCAGAAAAAAATTTAACCTTTTTTCGAACCAACCAAGGCATCAGAAAAAACAACTTCAACCTATCTAATTATGGATGCAACTATGGTTAGGATTGGAATTTGTAGTGCCTGTTTGGTCATCAGTTGAGACTTCAAGAATTTGCAAAGACAAAAAAATAAGAGGCATTTTGTGCATTATCTAGGCTTATTTGATTTTTAACATCTTCGACCTTAAGAAGCGGTTTACGAAAGAGAGAGAGAGCTCAGTGTCCAATTAGGAGCACTCGGAACTACAGCTTTGTTTAATTTGACACATAGCTGCTGGGCTCATACAAACCACATTGGGGTTAGTTGATGTTAATGAACATGAGGTTGACGCTCTAGGGTGTAATAATAAAGAAAATCTAGCGGCGACATAAAAATGGAGCAGATGAGCCCAGGAGCCGAACTGGGTTTCCGTTTTGGCTCTGGAGAGCATATGCTCCTGGATGTACAGTAAATTAAAAACAACTAGTAAATAAAATTAAAAATTCTGATTTTCTTATAGATGTTCATGTTAGTGTAGCAAGCGTGCTTCAGAATTTTCATGCGAAACAGGTTAGCAATGCTTTGTCAGTGAAAAAATAATTAAATGTAACATTTGGTGTTTGACTTCTTTTTGCACGGGTCGAAATGGTTAAGCTTTCCCCCTATAAAAGTTTTCAGATATTTTTGACATTTGGAAAAAACATTTTTAGCGTGGGGGAGCATGTGCTCCCAAGAGCCGAATTGAATTTACGTAGGTGACAATACCTATATGGCTATCTGAGATTCCAACACTTAAATTTTTTAGCTGTAAAAAGAATGAAAGAATCCAATTCTCATAAGCACATTGGCAGGTCATGTAATAAAAAAGAATATTTGGATGTAAATGATCTAGCTAGACAATATTACCGTGCACCTGCTTCATTTTAGCATTTGAGTTGTGCATATTTCAAAATTCTAACAATAGGGCATCTTCATTGAAGTACCTACCGGACTAACCAGAGGCCTATTTTTTTTTGAGAAATAGAGTACAGACATAGATGTCCACATACACACACGCATACTCACCCCAATGAACACACACACACACACACACACACACGCACACCCTACCCCTATGAGCACCTTTGTTGAAATTGAAGTACTCCCTCTGTAAAGGAATATAAGAGCGTTTAGATCAATCTAAACGTCTAAACGCTCTTATATTTCTTTACAGAGGGAGTACTATCATAAATAACTGTGTACTATGTGGTGCAATGTGACATTTTGAAATGATCACATGCTTAGCAGATCATTCTACCATTGTTTCTCACACCAGAATTGAGGGAGGGGACACATTGAGTAGACACTAAAAGATGACCAGCTCAATTAGCAAAGTCAAAATATATGGGGGCTGAAACCATAATTAGAATCACACGTTGGGTGCACAAAATTAGGCACAACCCGCCGTTCTTGAATAAAATCAGAATAGACACATTAATGGCTTTCTTGAATCCAAGCAAACTATACATACTGCTATGCATTCTTCAGGACTATCGTGTGAGCACTTACCATACTAGTTTGAACTATTGTGAACATAGTCAGCTATTTAGTCATAGCTCATACATGTGACCTACCTAGACCAAACAAACAAAGATATATATAGTATTTCTACTTGAGCATTGTCACACCAGTTTCATATGGCATCATTAACTCAGTCTTATCATAAGCTTCAACAAGTCATTGTGTGTCCTTTATATCCATATATTAACTAGGTAGATAGGCTACACATCACGAAGCACAACTTGTATGGACTATGGAGTTAGTGATTTAACATGCATGCAGACTAACTTGCCACAGTTTTTGTTAAAATTATCTCTTTAATGGCAGATAGTTAAAACTGGTAAATTTGATAGAAAACTAGGAAATTTCACTACATACATGATGATCATGTTTCATGCTCCTTTGTAGTACCCAGCAGTGGCAGAGCTTAGTGAGGGCCATGCCCCCCAGGAAAAGTATTTCTTTATATTAACACCTCATATCTAAAACTATTTGGGTCAAATTTGACATGATACACCAGATTACCCCCCCTTCCCCAACTCCGCTTAAGGTTCATTTAGACACCTGTCAAATCCCGTTGAAGCTCCGCCACTGGTACCCAGTACATTTCTACTTGGGTGCCAAATACTATTAGAAGGTGGAAAAAACAAAACCGTAACTGTTTTGGACACAAGAACAATTGTTTGATACATATATATAAGACCAATAACATGTTTAATATGTCCCAGCCATCACGATGACAAAATTTCCTTCTAAATTTATTGAACATCTGAAGTTCCGAAAACCTTGTGTGTTTTCACTACTCCAAACTCACATGTTCATGATGGAAAGATGAGTAATTCATACAAACCCCTTTTCTTTTTGCCAACATTGCAAATCAAGGCCACACTTTTGAGAACGTATATTTCGCATAACTATGATATCTGTGACAAAACAAGTGCACAAAACCATACTTTTAAGCACGGATTTGACATAACTTGCACCTTCTTAGATATAGCTTTGCCAGCTTGTTAGCATTTATATTCTGTAGAAAACAACTTTCCACATAATACAACAAGCACATTAAGCATTGGATAGCTAGTGGGCCTAGTTTTTCAACACCACCACAAACGCTAAAACCTTGGGTTTCTGATATGCTATGTAAAATGTGTTTTCTTACAAATTGTTTTGCTAAAATATGTATTTTTATGAGAATCTCTGGAAATATTGATAGATTTGTGGATGTAGAATGGCTTAAGAAACAATTGCTCCAGGCTAAAACAACACCATAGCCTTGTTAATAGTTAACCAGTTAAGTTCGTAAACAAGAAATTAAGATAAAATCCTACGATTGAAACTGCAATTACAAGATACATCTCCTACTTAGGGCATCTCCAACTCCGTCCATCAAAACGCCCCTAAATATCCAGACCGCGCGGTCCAAACACTTTGTGCCATCCAACGTCGTGCAGAAAACGTCCGCAGACCGGTCCGCACATCTGAATTCCCGCAAATCGGAAGCAAAGCTGGGGATGGTTTGCGGATGTCTGGACAGCCGCCACGTCGGACTCGGACACCGCCCACACAAAAACCCAGCTCGGACCCTACTTTTCTCACTCCGTCCCTCCGCCCTTGTGGTGTATTTGCGTACAGACGTTGCCGCCGTACCACCTACTCCGCCGCCCAGACCTTGCCGTACCTCTGTCGCTCTAGCCGGGCTCCAGCCCCGACTTGCCTATGCCTCCCTTCCACCCTTGGTCTGGCCGCCGCCCAGGTACCCTCCGCCCCTGCACGTTGCCTTCCATGGCGAACATCACGCCTGGCAAGTGTTCGACCAAATGCCATAGCCAAATTTATGGATGTTTTTGTTGTTTACTTTGAAGCAAACACGATGGATTCGGCAATGGTGTATTTCTATCGAACTTCCAAAGCAGAGAATTTATCCAAATGCATCAACAAATTCGGCATTGAGCAACTCATGAGCAGTTTCAGAATTATCTAGTTGAGCATTTGTGGACTATTCGAGGGGAGAAGTCAAAAATACATCCGAATAAGTTGAATACAAATTTGAACTATTTTATTGAAAGACTTCATGTTTGAATTGATATACTTATATTTGAATTATTGTTGCATCAGAATATTTGCACAATATAATTGTTGACAAAGGATGCTATTTTTCTTTAATTATTTTATGTGCTCTGAATATAGGGAAAAAAGAACAAGGGCGGACATTTGGTGTATAGGGTTGGATGGCCTCCCCCTATCCATTGTGCACGGAGGCGTCCGGACGTGTCCTTGAACGTTTGGGGTGTTCATCTTTTGATGGACGGCGTTGGAAATGCCCTTAGTAACTTGTAAGTCTATAACGCACGTCTGAAAAAATCTTGAGCCCATTATCTTCAAATGAGATTTGGCTAAAAAAATTATCCCTGAGGCTGTCAAACAGAAACAAACAAGCGTGTGTCTAGCTCTCAACTAGATGAGAAATAAATATGTTTCATTTAACCTCTATACCGTTGGATTTTACCCGGAGATTTGTAGGTTTTTTTCTTTTTTTTAATTAATCAAGTAGTGTAGGAGTTAGATGAAACTTTGTTAATTTTCATCTCTATGTCAAACAAAAACGAACAAACAATACTATATTTACTTACCAGAAGTAATTCAACCAAGCTATCATATCAAGCACGACGAAACAAAATAAAGTTTCGGTGAATGATCAACAAGAAGATTCACACTTGCCCCCACAGCAACAATAAAAAAAGGCTTCGCCATTGGGAACCAGTGATTAACCAGCATGCAAGAGCAAGATTCTTTCTTTCCCAGCCTAGCTCTCTCTCAAGTTCCATCACCGGCCCAGCCTGCAAAGTCTACAAGTAGTAGGGTAGCAGCTACTCCTAGTACCTCACTAGCCTCTAGAGAGAGAGTGAAAAGGATCTGGAGAGAGATATGGAGAGAGAAGCATGCATAGGTAGGCTGAGCTACAAGGACGATGGAACCTTGGACAAAACCCTACACGATGTCCCGTCGTCTGACACGCCTGCGCCCCATTGGCATGGACACGATTTAACCTATCAAGAACACTCATCAAAGCCACATTCACACACAAAGCATCAAACACTTTCACGCAACCGAATCAAGGCTGCAGAGGACGCGGCTAGCCGGAGAAAATCAAGGCATGAGATGCAATGCATGCATGCATAATATGCATGCGGATTTTATACCGGAGTGCGGCGAGGTGGCGGTGGCTCCGCCGCCGCAGAGCTTCGTGAACTGCGAGCGGATGGTGGTGAGGAAGGAAGCGGCTTCGTCCAACGGCCGGGACAGCTCCTCCTTGTACCGCGACAGAAGCCGGCAGTACGCCTCCTGCATCGTCATCTCCACATGTAATAACCAGCAAGAGCTAGCGCGCGAGGATTAGGGGAGCGAGCTGCCGTGAACTTGTTGTACCTACCATGAACTCGTCGAGCTCGGGGTCGAGGCCGATCTCCCCTGCGGCGGCGGCGCCTCCGCCGCGCCTCTCTGGCCGGCCAATCTCCTCCAGCAGCGAGGCTACCTCCGGCGGCGCTCCGACCTGACAAATCAAGAATCAACGTGGCAATTAATTCTTGGATGATGAGTGAGTGAACTAGCTAGCTCGAGCTACTTATGGACTACTGCAGCATGTAAAATGTATTTGGACACGGACGGACCTTGCGGCATTCGATGTAGGCGGAGAGGAGGGAGGGGTAGCGGCGGTGCCCGGCGATCTGCGCCTTCATCAGCTCCGTCAGATCCGCCGGTGACGGAGGAGGGGGAGGAGAGCTGGCATCACCGGCGACCCCTGACGCCACGCTGCAGGCCGCGCCGCCCTCGCCTCGGCGCGAGATCCCCGGGTGGATGCTGTACAGATCCTCCATCGATCTCCTTCTCCCCCAGGGTGGATGCTGTACTGATGCTTTCTGTCAGTTGGAGAATTTCAATCGACTACGGCGCCACGTATTATAGCGCGACGCTTGCGTGTGCGATACAATCATACTCCTACAACAGATGTTGTGCTACTTCATGCATATGCATGGTGGACAAAATTTCTGTTTTAACCTTTTAAGCAAAGATTAACACGATTTGACCCTACTTCATAAGTATTTCGCAGTTTGACCTTTTTTGGTCACGCCAACGTGCCTGGCGTTTGGGTTGCACACGAGACGCCACTGTCTCTGGCGTTTGGCCTCTCCGCCACATCCTTGTTGGCTGGCTGACGTGGCTCCGCCAAACGCCAAGGTGGCTGGCGTTTGCATGGCTAAACTAAACGCCAGTAACTTTGGCATTTGCATTCAGGAGCAGCAAGATATGACGAGTATGGGTGATGGGTGCAACCAAATATATATTTCGTTTTAAAATTTAACCAGGAGCTTTGGTGACCACGAGCAGACAAGGGCATCCGCGGCAGTAACCATACGAGCTGACAGTATCTGCATCGGCTCCTACGAAAGCTCAAGGTCACGCGCCACAAAAAAAAGAAGAAAAAACACTTCATTTCGAGCATATGTCTATGCGCCGGGAACCTGCGAAGCTGCATTCGTACATGCTTAAGTGCATCTCCAAGCGCTGGCTTTTAAATTGGACATCCTGCGTCGACCGATGGAGACCAGTCTACGGCCAGTGACGCGAGAGCCGGCCATCCAACCGTGTTGGCATTCATTTAAAAACAAATATAAAAAACACACGAATTTATCAAACACAAGGAACAAACTTTGGACATAATTTAAATAAAAGACACGATATTTCGTTCGTTTAACTAAAACCTTCTAAAAAATTAGGAGGCTAACTTATAGAAGACGGTGACCTCATACGCATGGCCACCTTGCCAAGCCGCACCATCGGCGTCGTCAATGCCGTCATCGTCATCGTCCGAAGTAGTTCTTCCAGCTGCGGAAAGGCGCGGGTCCACGTCAGCCTTGCCCGGCCGCCGCCTGACGCTCACGGACTTGGCGAACACGGAGCGGCACGCCGCATTGCGCCGCTCGTGTCGCGCCGCCGGCCTCACTGCACTGTCCTCGGCCAATATGATGGCCCGCGACACAAGGAGCCGTCGCCACCGCCACGACCACCGAGAGTAGTGGAGGATGCGTCATCGGTGCCTGATCCGACGTCAGAGTCGAAGTCGTCGTTGGGCTTCGGGCAGCAGAAGGTGGCGGCTAAGTGACAGGGCTTCCCGGCAGCCGCCAGGCGCTCGCATATGATCCTCTCTGCTTCTTCCGGCGCCGTGCGCAGTGCGGCCGCGGCCACCAACGACGTGGGCTGGGGGAGAGGACGGCGGCCGTTAGATGAGGCGGCGTCCATGTGGCGAGGGAGCATTCCTCGCCGTACCCGACCATCTCAATGTTGAGGCGGTGGAGACAATGCTTGACCGTTTCCGGCGCGTGACGAAGCGGTCCAGGACCCAGGCATACAGGTCCGGGTCCGCCACGATGTGTAGCGGTGGGACGTCCGAGTCCGCGTACTTGGACCAGGGCGCTGCTCCCGCTCGGCGTACTCCTACGTCGTCATTGCGCTGTCGGAGTTGGTTTCTTGGGAACCAGCGTCCGCATTGAAGCGACGGTTGCCGAGAGGTCGCGTCGGTCAGCGCCGCCCTCTCTCCCTCCGGTCACATCGCGGCATCGATGATGGTCTTTGCGTGCTCTGGGCCAGCATGAATGCGGCGCGGTAAGCGACGCATGCATCAGAAGGAAAGCACGGGTGAGGCGGGGTGACGGGTTTTTGGTGGGCCACGGCAGTCAAAAGCGGGCGTGGGATCGGTCCGGACTCCCGCAAACCTCTCATACGTTTGTCTCTGGTTTGCGGGAGAAATCGCGCCCGGACCGCCCTGCGGACCGTATTGGATGGCTTTTGCGATCTGAATAGCACGGTCCGGACGGTTGCAAGAGGTTTAAGGGTCCGTCTTGAAGATGCCCTAAATGAACCACTTAACTTAAATTGGTGTCTTGTTTATCTGAAGAAACTAGTAAAGTTTTTGCCGGGAGCTTCAGGGCACAAATAAAGTAGTGTGCAACAAGAAAATCGTACGAGCACTATTTTGCTTTCTATCTGCAGGGAGGAAGTGGAGCTCCAGTTTAATTAGAAACCGAAGCTGAGGAAACATAAGATCGTGACTACTAGTGAACGCCAAACATCATGGCGTTTGGTCTAGCCATGCAAACGCCAGCCACCTTGGCGTTTGGCAGAGCCACGTCAGCCAGCCAACAAAGGATGTGGCGCAGAGGCCAAACGCCAGAGACAGTGACGTCTCCAGTGCAAACGAAACGCCAGGCACGTTGGCCTGACCCAAAAAGGTCAGATGAGAAAATACTTGCGAAGCAGGGTCAAATCCTGCTAATTTTTGCCTAAAAGGTTAAAACAGTGATTTCGTCCATGCATGGTCGTGATCTTGGACACGCGCGGCCGATCGTTTGGTAGCCGCGTATACTTTAACCCGTGGCGAATCTTGGAAAAAAATTGAAGGGATGCTCAAACACTAGTGCAAAACCGGGATGTATCACCGGTTCGTAAGGGCCTTTAGTGCCGGTTCCGCAACCGGCACTAAAAAGTGGGGACTAAAGGTCCCCATTAGCACCGGTTAGGCACGAACCGGCACTAAAGTGCACCCACGTGGCACGAGCTAGCGCCGGGGCGGGGAGCCCTTTTGTACCGGTTGGTAACACCAACCGGTATTATAATATTTGAGGGGGTTTTGGTTTTATTTTTTATTTTTCTTTAATTTTGTTTTTTCCATTTAATATTTTTTTGTTTGCTGGTATTTTACGATACTACATATTGTACACGTTACATATTGTACACGCTATTCATCACCCAGGGTGCGGAATAAGTTATTCTTCACCCGAGGTAATCTTACAATCACTTCATAATTAAATTACATTTGGAATTCAAATAGTTACATTCCTATTGATTCAGTACGTAAATTTTGGTATAAAAAAATAATAATATAAGTCATAAGACAAGAAAATTTAGAGTTTATGTATATTTTACACTATGTTTTTACGTTTGTAATTTTACATAACATAAAATATTTTTTACGGCGATTATATATTTTCTTACGGTCTCTTTTTACGTCAGAAATAAGACAAAACTTACGGAACGTAAAATTACAGTGCATTGGTGGTAAAATAGAGGGGGTGAAGAATAACTATTCCTCATCCAGGGTGACGAATAGTCAATCCATATATATTACTATTCATCACCCAGGGTGCAGAATAAATTATTCTTCACCCGAGGTAATCTTACGATCATTTCATAATTAAATTACGTTTGGAATTCAAATAGTTATATTCTTATTGATTCACTACGTAAAATTTGGCCTAAAAAAATAAAAATATAGGGCATAAGACAAGAAAATTTTCAGTTTATGTGTATTTTACACTATCTTTTTACGTTTGTAATTTTACATAACATAAAATATTTTTTACGATGATTATATATTTTCTTACGGTCTCTTTTTACGTCAGAAATAAGACAAAACTTACAAAACGTAAAATTACGATGCATTGATGGTAAAATAGAGGGAGGTGAAGAATAACTATTCCTCGCCCAGGGTGACGAATAGTCAATCCCTATATATATATATATATATATATATATATATATATATATATATATATATATATATATATATATATATATATATCATCAAATGTCTCACAACACCACCATTATTCACACATACACATGCATGTATATATTTATACAATTAGGTATATATACAATTTCTCCTACATGTTGCCTTGGTGCTTTCGGAGCACGATGACAAGTGGTTCATGGGGGCGGTAGCGGGTAATAGTATTCTCCGTTCGGATCTATGACCTGGTCGAGCAAAAATCCCGCTATTTCCTCTTAAAGTGCTCGTATGCGCTCCGTTGGTAGGAGCTTCTCCCGCACGTCATGGAACTGTTAAGAAGGAGATCAATATGCATGCATGTGTATTAATTGTGTGACTAGATATCAATAATCATGTAAAAATTATGAATAGTGTTATGTGAAACGTACTCATTGCTGTCTATCAGATCTGCTCCTTTCGGACGCCATCATGCGAATGTTCTCGCAAACGTAGAATGCACACACATCAGTCCCCGACGCCTGCTTCAGGGCCTTTACGAGAATTGAATTTAATCAGTTAATAATTAATCAAGCATGATAATTAATTAATGGTATTGAAACAAGAATTAAAGAGATGGTAGCTAGCTAGCTAGTACTACTTAATTACTTACCTTGGGTCGATACCAAAACAGCTTTTCTGCCCATTTTCCTGGAGTCACCTTTATGAACTTTGCCCAAGCCCTGCCCGCCGGCAAAGAAAATTAATAATGGGGTTATTAAATAGTTCATATCAGGAAATGATGAACTAAATAGGCCGAGATATAGTTAATAATGATTGAAATTACCTGTTGACTATCCCCTTCAAGATGGTGTAGTCACTTTCTTTTTTAAGTAGTGAGTCCACTACTTTAACTTTTCCTTCGTCAACTTTAATGTCTAACAAGATCCAGTGGAAACTGCATGTGCACACGTTTGCATGTCTTAATTAAGAGGGCATGTGCATAACACTAATCAACTACCCTAAACCCTATACACTTAATTATTAACATCTAGCTAGCTAGTAAGCAAAAACAGAATTTGTAGTACAAGACAGTGTGACTCATAGGAAGTTGTAAGGAAGTAGTATATCTTCATTGGTATTGAGGCGCTTCAAGAACTCTAGCATGCTTTCCTCTAAACTTACTCGACAACTTGGAATTTTCCATGTGTATTCATTAACGGTATTTGGGTCAATGAACCCAATGCCATAGCGTCCAGATATTTTCATTTCATACATCTTCATCCTGCATAATACCACAAAAAAGAATATAGTGAGGATAATTACAGGTAATGACTGATCAAAATGATCACTACAGCTAGCTTGAGACTTAAATTACAGAAAGAAATCACTTACAGACAATAGCAACTGACGATAGATTTGTCGAGTGCGTCTTGATTGAATAATTGAAACAGTTCTGTATACTCAACGAACAGAGCTTTCTCATGGAAGTAATGCTCCTCCTTGACATTCACCATGAGGGACTCTCGATTGGAACTCTTGGTAATGTTCATGTACCACTGATGCAATTCATACATTCTCGTTGGGAGGTTCTTGACCTCGTCTGGCTTGACCAAAGGTTGGCCCTGGACATATTTCCGTTTTATTTCCTCCTCTCTAAGCGGAGACATGGGCTCGATCTCGAGGAGTTGTCCAACACTGATACCGAGCATTTCAGCCTGCATTATATGCTCCTCGGTTATTACCAGATTGTCCAGCTGGGGAACGGTTTGCCCACAATAATATTGGGCGCGCGTACTCTCATGTGTTGTTGGCACAACAAGTGGGGGGATCGATTGCGCCGCCTGTTCTCCCAGCTGGGGAACGGTTTCCCTGCATTTTTTGACAGCTGCTTGTTGGCTCGAGCTCGAGCTCGCTTCTTTCTGTAGTCGTGCTCGATGTGCCTTCCTGATTTGGCGCTCATAGTCTGAGTCAACAGGCTTGGGAGCTGGTTTTCTTGCCATATGAATAAAGTGGTCAATAACTTTCTCAGGCACTTTCTCCCTTGGCGGCGGTGCCGGTTTCGGTCCAAAATGGGCGTCCACTTGGGCCCGCACTATGGCTGCGTTTTGCTCCTCGGTCATGTCGTAAGGCCTCTGAGGAAGAGGAGTGAGGCTTGGACCATATTTATATCGCTTGCCTCCGCCGGTACCTCCTGTACTACCTCGACTCGTACCACTACCCACCATAGCTGCGGCGGCTCTGTTCTGCGATTGCTGAGGCGGCGAAGACGGCTGACGTGGCTGAGTTGGAGCAGGAGTCTACTAACGCATTGGTGGACTTGGATGAGCGGGAGTCTGCTGACACGGTGGCGGACTTCGAGGAGGAGTCGGCTCACGTGTTCGTGGACTTGGAGGAGCGGGAGTCTGCTGACACGGTGGTGGACTTCGAGGAGGAGTCGGCTCACGCGTTCGTGGACTTGGAGGAGCGGGAGTCTGCTAACTCGGTGGCGGACTTCAAGGAGGAGTCGGCTGACATGGTGTCGGTGGCCTTTGAAAGATGATGCAATCCTTTCTCCATAGGATGATACGATGTATGGCCTCTCCCAGTGTGTGCTCATCATCACCTCCAGGAATGTCAAGCTCTAGCCCCGAATATCGGTCCACCACCTCATCAACCAAGACACGAGCATAGCCCGCTGGAATCAGGTTGCAATGGAAGGTTGCTTCAGGGTGATTTGTAAAAGCAACGACGTCTGCCACCTTCATGGATATGTTCTTCATTTTGAAGTGTAGCTCACAGTTAGTGTTCTCTATGATGTCATCCACAGGGTATCTATCCAGCAGTGTGTCGCCCAGGGCGGAACCAACGCTGCTTCTCGGCATGGATGGGACGGTGCTATCCAATGCTGGATCATCCGCTAGCTGCTGCCGCTGCTGAGACCCCCTTTCCTGGCTAAGTGAGTTGATCTGCTGCTGCTGCCTCTGGAATTTGAGTGCCAAGTCCGCGTGCGCTGATTCTAGGCCTTGAAGGCGTTCTGCTTCCTGCTTCCTCTGCTCCTCCTCCAGCTTCCTCTTCTTCTCCTCCTCCATCTTCCTTCTTGCACGGCTCCTGTAGTCGTCGTTCCAGTCCGAAAAGCCCTCATACCAGGGAATAACGCCCTTGCCTCGTGTTCTTCCAGGGTGTTCAGGATTTCCCAGGGCGCGCGTAAGCTCGTCGTTCTCTCTGTTGGGTGTGAACACCCCCTTTCGAGCATCTTCTATTGCGTCAAGTAACTTTTGTTCGGCTCCTTTTAGACTTGCCTTCTTCGAAACCTCGCTTGTCTTTGGGTCCAACGCCCCCATGCGCATAGAACCAAGTTCTGCACCTGGGGGGCCAGCTCCTAGTAACTGGAGTGACCCCTGGATCCACCATCTCTTGCTCAGACTTATCCCACTTAGGCAATGCCACCGCGTAGCCACCTGGCCCCAGCCTATGGAACTGCGTCTTTTTTGCGGCATTGGCCTTATTTTTTCTTGACCGTTCCTTAGATAATTCTGATTCCTTGAATTTCAAGAAAGCGGGCCAGTGTTCTCTTTGCTTCTCTAGTGTTCCCTTGAATTCTGGAGTCTTCCTTTCTGCAGCAACGTAGTTGGCCCATACAGTTTTCTTGTGGGTGTTGAATGCAATTTCCATCTTCTTAAGAGCAGTGTCCTTGACTTTCTGCACATCTGCATAAGTGAAATGATTTGGTAGGGTGAAATGTTCCATCAGAGATTCCCAAAGCTTTTATTTTGCTCTGTCGTCGACCCAAGTAACATCTGGACGTTTAGTTTTTGGCTCTTTCCATTCTTGAATGGAGATCGGGAGTTGGTCCCTCACAAGAACTCTGCACTGACGAATGAACTTGTTCGCAATGTTCTTAGGCATGAGGGTTTCGCCATTAGCTTTGATGGAATCGATGTTGTACTTTACACCCTCCTTCTATCTGTAGAAGCAGATTTGCTCGATCCGGAGGGCTGAAAGAAGAAAGATCGATTCGTTAATATATCTTCAAAAAAAACATGTGATGATCACCAGATGCCTGCTTATATAAATATACCTCGCCGGTAGTCTTTGTTATTTCAAGATCAACATTGTATGCGTCATCATAAACATTGTCTGCGTCATCATAATCATAATCATAGTTCATGACTTCATCAGCTCGGTCGTCGAGATAGAATATCTTATCATCACCCTCCCCGGTATTGTTGAGATATTGGGAGCCGTCATCTACTTCATTCAGATCATCTGGCCTGTGAGGGTTGCGTATGATCTCGAACAGGGCCTCTTCTCCCTCTTTGCCGGTATTGTCCACCATAGCTTTTATTTAACTAATCCAGAAGAAATATAAAACAATTTAGTATTCAAATTACAATGCATGGATGCAATCAATAAGGAAAAACTGAATCATATAGTACATAATATGCATCGTCTCGAATAATATATAATCTCGAATACATTGTCTCGAATAATATATAATCTCGAGTACATCGTCTCTAATAATATATATAATCTTGAATACATCGTCTCGAATATTATATATCGAATACATCACTGGCTAGGTAGCTAATAAAGATCGAATACTACAGAAGAATCTAGGCCACTCGCGGTTCCTGGGGCGCGGGCGGTGGACACCCAAAGAGAAGGAACCATCACAGGATCATATCTCCGTTCATCTGCCCAAAGAACCTGCCAGGTATTGGAGAACCTAACGTCCATAGCAGCCATGTAGCGATGGACGTGCTCGTCCTCCTCCCTGACATGGTGACGCACCACCTCCGGCGGGGCCGACTCCCTCTGCACCGAATGTGGCCCATGCGAACGCCACCAAAGGAGATCAGGGTCGACGACAGGACCCGAGGCCGGGTTCCTCACCAAGCGGCGCGCCCCTGCAGGTAGCACCTCCCAGTGCCAGCCCAGCGGAGCCCAGTCCCGGACATGGGTCAGCCGGACATCGTCGCGAACGGGTCGATGGCGAGGATGCGGGCCGGGCATCATCGAGAACAAATACTATATGCCCGCAAAAAGTAACATTTTTTAAATGATTGGATTGTGATAACTAAAATTCTATATGCAAATTCTAAATTTTTCTGTAACTAACATTTCTAATATTTCTATAACTAAAAAACAGAAAAATTATAACATTTCTATACATATTTCTATAACTAAAAAACAGAAAAATTTCTATAACTAAAAAACTAAAAAACAATGTGTGTGTGTGTGTGTGGACATGGCGGCTGGGGCAGGAGCTCACCAGTGGCGAGGCGATGGGGGGCGGCGACGGGGACGGCGACGGGCGGTGACGACGGGGATGGGGACGGGGCGGCGACGATGGGGACGGGCCGGGCGGGGACGACGCGCGGGACGACGGGGCGCGGCGCGGCGACGGGGACGGGGACGGCCGGGGCGGCAACGGTGACGGGGGCGGCGACGAGGGGCGGCGGTGACGGGGCAGAGGAGAAGAAGCAGAGGGAGAGATGAGAAACTGAATTTTATTGAAGTGTTTTCTTATATAGAACCCCCCTTTAGTACCGGTTGGTGGCTCCAACCAGTACTAAAGGTCTGTTTTGGCCAGGCCAAGCGGTGGCAAGCCCCTTTAATACCGGTTGGTGCCACCACCCGGTACGGGGGTGCGCTGGCGCAGGTGCGGTGCGGCAAGTTTAGTCCCACCTCGCTAGCCAAGGGGCCTCCGCACTGGTTTATAAGCCCTAGTGCGGTAGCTCTCTCGAGCACCTCTCCAAAGCAGGCCTACTGGGCCTACCTGTTCTGTGCTGCCCTGTGGGCCTACTGGGCCTTTGCGGGCCTGCATCTTGGCCCAACAACACGTTGGGTTTCTAGTCGTATGCATGCCGCTCTGGCCCAGTAGGCGGGCTTTTTTATTTTCTTATTTTTTTGCTTTATTTATTTTTGTTTTATTTATTTTTGAGTTGTTTTTTGCTGTATTTAGAGTTTCTTTGTGAATATTTTTGCTTTAGGTACAAAAAATTACAAACTTTCTGTTAGTGCCGGTAGTTTTCAAATTTGAATAGTTTAAATTTTGAATTATTTGAAATTTGTGTGAATCACTAGTTTGTGAATAACTTAACTTTGAAAATAGATTTTTCAGTGATTCTTTTTTATTATGTTTAATATTAGTGTGTTTTATCATTATATTCAATTTGGTAATGCTTAGGTTATTTAAAAAATGAAATGCCTTTGTAACAGATGAGTTTTCGTTCGAAACCGTGATACTTCGAAAGAGATTGTCCATTTTGTACACGAAGTGCATCCAATTTTTGCTGTAACCCTCTCTACTTTTTTGCACATGCTATGTGGGTGAAATTATGATACCATGCCAACTTTCAACCTTTTCTGAGTTCATTTGAAGTGCTTTTCAATTTCAGGGTCATTTAGCTGAAAAAATCAGTAAATGCATGAAAGAATTTGTTTGCACATAAAATTTCTTCGCGTTTCAAATGCCGAAACACATAACTACCCTAACTATTACAGAGATTCCTTCCTGGGTGTGAAACACAGAAGAAAGTGATGATAGTGAAGCCGATCACATCCCAGATCTTTGGGTGTGAAACTTTTTCTTCGCGTGTGTCCCTTTGCGCCGTAGCCATGGAAAATCTTCATCATTTAACTGGATGCTTGGGTCAATATTCACTGTGAATGGAGCAATTTCATCAAACTTTTCATAATCTTCTGACATGTCAGTCTTGTCATCCACTCCCACGATGTTTCTCTTTCCAGAAAGAACTATGTGGCGCTTTGGCTCATCGTATGATGCATTCGCTTCCTTATCTTTTCTTTTTCTTGGCTTGGTAGACATGTCCTTCACATAGAAAACCTGTGCCACATCATTGGCTAGGACGAATGGTTCGTCTGCATACGCAAGATTGTTGAGATCCACTGTTGTCATTCCGTATTGCGGGTCTTCCGTTACCCCGCCTCGTGTCATATTGACCCATTTGCACCGAAACAAAGGGACCTTCAAACCACGTCCATAGTCAAGTTCCCATATGTCCTCTATGTAACCATAATATGTTTCCTTTCCCGTCTTGGTTGTTGCATCAAAGCGGACACCACTGTTTTGGTTGGTGCTCTTCTTATCTTGGGCGATCGTGTAAAATGTATTACCATTTATCTCGTACCCTTTGAAAGTCATTATATTCAAAGATGGTAACTGGGACAACGAGTACAGGTCATCTTCAATAGAGGCGTCATGCATGGTACGTGTCTGCAACCAGCCAGCGAAACTCCTGGTTTGTTCACGTGTAATCCAGTCATCAGACCGCTCCGGGTGTTTGGAGCGTAGAAAATTCTTGTGTTCGTCCATATACGGAGCCACCAAGGCGGAATTCTGTAGAACTGTGTAGTGTGCTTCAGTGAGAGAATGTCCGTCCATACATATTATTTGATTCCCTCCTAGCGCGCCTTTTCCATCCAGTCTGCCTTTATGCCGCGATTCAGGAACACCAATCGGCTTAAGGTCAGAAATAAAGTCAATACAAAACTCAATTACCTCCTGATTTTCATGGCCCTTGGAGATGCTTTCTTCTGGCCTAGCACGGTTATGAACATATTTGTTTAAGACTTCCATGAACCTCTCAAAGGGGAACATATTCTGTAGAAATACAGGACCCAAAACGTTAATCTCTTCGCATAGGTGAACTAGGACATGCGTCATGATGTTGAAGAAGGATGGTGGGAACACCAACTCGAAACTGACAAGACATAGCACCAAATCATTCTCTAACCTTGGTATGATTTCTGGATCGATTACCTTCTGAGAGATTGCATTGAGGAATGCACATAGCTTCACAATGGCTAATCGAACGTTATCCGGTAGAAGCCCCCTCAATGCAACCGCAAGCAGTTGCGTCATAATCACGTGGCAGTCATGAGACTTTAGGTTCTGGAACTTTTTCTCTGCCATGTTTATTATTCCCTTTATATTCGACGAGAAGCCAGACAGTACCTTAATACTGAGCAGACATTCAAAGAAGATTTCCTTCTCTTCTTTGGTAAGAGCATAGCTGGCATGACCCTGATGTATGCCGTCTTTTCCATGCATACGTTGCTGGTCCTCCCGTGCCTCTGGTGTATCTTTTGTCTTCCGATACACGCCCAAGAAGCCAAGCAGGGTCACGCAAAGATTCTTCATCACGTGCATCACGTCGATTGCGGAGCGGACCTCTAGGTCTTTCCAATAGGGCAGGTCCCAAAATATAGATTTCTTCTTCCACATGGGTGCACGTCCGTCAGGGTCATTCGGAACAGGTTGTCCGCCAGGACCCTTTCCAAAGACTACCTTCAAATCCTTGACCATATCATGTACATCAGCACCAGTACGGTGGCGAGGCTTCGTCCGGTGATCCGCCTCACCTTTGAAATGCTTGCCTTTCTTTCTTACGGGATGCCTGCTCGGAAGAAATCGACGATGTCCCAGGTACACATTCTTCCTACAATTGTCCAAATATATACTGTCGGTATCATCCAAACAGTGTGTGCATGCGCGGTATCCCTTGTTTGTTTGTCCTGAAAGGTTACTGAGAGCAGGCCAATCATTGATGGTCACGAACAGCAACGCCTTTAGGTCAAATTCTTCATGTCCGTGCTCATCCCACGCACGTACACCTATTCCATTCCATAGCTGTAAGAGTTCTTCAACTAATGGCCTTAGGTACACATCAATGTCGTTGCCGGGTTGCTTAGGGCCTTGGATGAGCACTGGCATCATAATGAACTTCCGCTTCATGCACAACCAAGGAGGAAGGTTATACAAACATAGAATCACAGGCCAGGTGCTATGGTTGCTGCTCTTCTCCCCGAAAGGATTAATGCCATCTGCGCTTAGACCAAACCATACGTTCCTTGCGTCTCCTGCAAACTCCTCCCTGTACTTTCTCTCAATTTTTCTCCACTGCGACCCGTCACTGGGTACTCTCAACTTTCCGTCTTTCTTACGGTCTTCTCTGTGCCATCACATCGCCTTGGCATGCTCTTTGTTTTGGAACAAACGTTTCAACCGTGGTATTATAGGAGCATACCACATCACCTTGGCAGGAATCTTCTTCCTGGGGCGCTCGCCCTCGACATCACCAGGGTCATCGCGGCTGATCTTATAGCGCAATGCACCGCATACCGGGCAAGCGTTCAAATCCTCGTACTCATCACGGTAGAGGATGCAGTCATTAGGGCATGCATGTATCTTCTGCACCTCTAACCCTAGAGGGCAGACAACCTTCTTTGCTTCGTACGTACTCTCGGGCAATTCATTGTCCTTTGGAAGCATATTCTTTATCATTACCAGCAACTTTCCAAATCCCTTGTCAGATACACCATTCTCTGCCTTCCATTGCAGCAATTCCAGTGTGGTGCCCAACTTTTTGTTGTCAGCTTCGCAATTCGGGCACAACAATTTCTTGTGATCCTCTAACATGCGCTGCAACTTCTTCTTCTCCAAATCACTTGCGCAGTTTCTCTTTGCATCGGCAATGGCCCGACCTAGATCATCAGTGGGCTCATCTGATGCCTCTTCTTCAGCTTCTTCCCGCATTGCTGGCTCAGCTTCTTCCCCCATTGTTGTACCATCGTATTCAGGGAACCCATGGCCAGGATATCCGTCATCGTCCTCTTCTTCTTCATTGTCTTCCATCATAACCCCTCTTTCTCCGTGCTTGGTCCAAACATTATAGTGGGGCATGAAACCAGACTCAAACAGGTGGACGTGAATGGTTCTTGACGTAGAGTAATTGTGATCATTCTTACAGCAAGCACATGGACAAGGCATAAAACCATCCGCTCGCTTGTTTGCCTCAGCCGCAAGCAGAAAAGTATGCACGCCATTAATGAACTCGGGAGAGCATCGGTCATCATACATCCATTGTCGGCTCATCTTCATTACACAACACCGAAAAGACCAAATTAATACAAGTTCATACATATATATATAGTTCATACAACACTTAAATGCAACAAACAAATAACTCTCTAGCTAAATCATTTAAATGCAACAACAAATGCGATCAAGATCGCAACTAAGGTAACAATTGATCCAAGAGCATAATGATACCAAGCCTCACTATCAATGGCATATTTTCTAAGCTTTCTAATCTTCAAGTGCATTTTCTCCATCTTGATCTTGTGATCATCGATGACATCGGCAACATGCAACTCCAATTCCATCTTCTCCCCCTCAATTCTTTTCAATTTTTCTTTCAAATACTCGTTTTCTCTTTCAACTAAATTTAACCTCTCGACAATAGGGTCAGTTGGAATTTCTGGTTCACATACTAGATAAAAATATCTATGTCAACTTGATGGGCATAATTTGTCATAAACACGAAATGCAACAAATAGTTTTAAAAGAGAATATACCACATCCGAATCATAACAAGGACGAGGGCCGACGGGGACGGATATCAAAACCATGGCACTATGTATAACAAACAACGTACGGGTAAGATAATTATACGAGTAACTATATATCCAAATCACACAAACATCAATTTTTTTATATAAAACATTCATGAACAAGAGGCTCACCACAAGGTGGTGCCGGCGACGGGACAATGCGGACGATCGACGGTGGTTACAACGGAGATTTAGAAGGCACTAAGTAAACCACACCTACATATGCAAACTAAGTGTTATTTTTGACCTCAAATTGCTTATAAATCAAATACTAGCACATATAATTTCCTCCCAAATTACTAAACTCACAAATTAATCACTATATAAAGCATTGCAAGAGCTAATCTAGCAATGAGGGATGAAAGGACAAATTTGCTAACCTTTGTGATCATTTCAATGGATGGGGGCCTTCAAATCTTGACAAAATTTGGGCAAAATGTGTGATGAGCTTGAGAGGAAGAGGGGAAGAACAGAGAGGAGAGGGGAAAGGGGAAGAACAGAGCGAGCTCGGGTGGACGAAGGGTTTATGTAGGACGACCTTTAGTACCGGTTCGTGACACGAACCGGCACTAACGGTGCTGGACGGGCCCCAGACTGACAACATCCTGCCACCACTCTCATTAGAACCGGTTCGTGGCACGAACCGGTACTAATGAGAGCGGCCGGCTAGCCATTGGAATCGGCACTAATGGACACATTAGTGCCGGCTCAAAATCAAACCGGCACCAATGTGCTTCACATTTGACCCTTTTTCTACTAGTGAAAGTGAACTGTGTGTAGAAAAGGTTAAAACTCTCAATTCTTTAGTCCAAATATGGTAAACAAAATATAAATACTAGTAATTTCTCTTTTCCAATTTTTGGAGGGGGCTCGAGCCGGTCGGAGCCTCCTGCTATATTCGCCACCGATTTTAGCCGGGCCCGCGCGGGAATAAAATGACCCATCTGGTTATCCGGATACACTGTTGGGCTTGCATAGCACGAACATTAAAGCGCACAAACATTAAAGCATCTATAGGCCTGCATGAAGAGAAACACTCAAATCTGCCGTTTTTTGGAGCTAGACCCGAGCGGTGCAACCCTAAACATGTGGGTGTGGGCGGTTGCACGCGTGGATGCGGTCCTGAGAAGTCGCGTTGTTCCCCGACGCGTCGTCATAAATTACTCTCACCTTTCTTCCTCATCGCTCTCTGCCCTCTTCCGCACTCACACCAGCGGCGACGACCACTGGAGCGACTTCAGTCCTCCACCAGAGCGCATCGGCCATGGCGGTAAGTCCTCGCCCTATCTGTAGATTTACTGCTTTCGACTCGAGCTAGATTAGACTTGAGCACGCGACCGGAGAGTTAGGGAGGGGATTGAACACATGTGGGTGGAGGATTGGATTAAAACACTGCCATCAATCGATGCTGCATGGACGACTTCTACAACCAGTGGGCGCGCTGGCGCCCCCCCACTGTTCAGCCGCAAAGACAAGAAGAGCAAGAAGACTCTACTGCAACCGCATGCTTCACGTCCTGCGTCCGCTCTTGCTCATCCCGGACAAAGGCCTGCAGACGGCTCTCGCGTCGCCGGATCTGCTGGCGCAAGGCTTCCTCCGCCGTGTCCTCCCGGGTTCGGGGTCCGACGACAACCTCGTCGGCGTCCGCCCAGGGCTGCTACGGGCCGGCACCGGACCCACTCTCCAGCGCCCGCTCTGGGTTCACGGTGGCCTGCGGCGGCACCACCACCAGGGCATTGCTGCCTCCTACCGGCGCCCCCGTGGCCGGCGGGCGCGCTGGCCGGTGTCGCCTGCGCTGCGCCGGTTGGAGGGGCATCCTCCCTACAAGCTCCTCCCCCGGCCTCGTTCCCGGGTGGGGTGTCCACGATGATCTCCTTGATGTTCTCTGACTCGTCGCCGGCCGGCTCCGCCTACTCGTCCTCCGTCTGCGGCTCGACTATCGTGTCGATCGGCGTCAGGCCTTCCTCCCACTCCGGCCAGGCTGGGCCCATGGCGGTTCTCCCTCTTGCCTCAGCGGCCCTCGCCCACGCCCGTGCTGAGGCCTCTCTCGCCGCCTTCTCGGCCGCCGCCCGATCCCGCCAGGCGACACGCTCTGTTTCGGCGGGGTCCAGGCCGAGGTCCTCCGCGGGCAGGCCCTCCTCGCGCTCAATGACGCTGCTCCGGGTCTTCCTCTAGATGGCCTCGTTCCCGGAAGCCAACATAAGTAGAATGCAACCAAACAGTGATTGAAAGCCAGCAAGTTACACTTACCGCGATGGCCCGTCTCGGCCGTCGGGATGGCCCGTCTCGGCGCCACGACCGGGCCAGCCCGGAGCTTCTTCTGGGTGGTGCCCTTGTCGTGAGCCAGCTACACCTCAGCCGTGCGCTTTGAGGACGGCCGCGGCGCCACCGACTCCTTCCCGTGCGGCCGGCGCGCGACCGTGGACTCGCGGGACAGTCCGGTCCCGGCCGACTTCTTCAGCCACCTTGGGGGGTCGACGCCGCCGTCCCCTCCCGATGACGGTGCTGCACCACCGACGCCCGTCAGGTCCTCCTCCTCGTCGTCTAGCCAGTCGCACAGGAGTTCTGGGTGCGGAGACTTACCCGCGTGGCGCGCCGTGCCGGCTGCGTGTTGGCCGACCCCTCAATCTCGGCGATGGACTCGCCTCCATCCGAGTCGGGCAGATCGTCCAGCAAGATCTGCGCCCTCGGCCCGTCCTGGACCTGCTGGGTCGCGAACAACTGCGGCTCTCTTGTCGCATCAGGTCAAAGAAACAATCCAGACATGGCAAAGAACGGGGACCAGGGACTGAGCGCCGGCGCCGGATTTTGCCGGTTGTAGGGCGCCTTCCCGAATTGCGAGCTGGCGGTCAACCTGGCCTTGGAGATGCTGTTGACCCGGCTGATGATTTGATCCAGCGTCAGCCCCTGGGTCGACATCCAGGTGGGGTCGTGCCGGTCGCTCATCTCGGCGATCTTGTGCGCCCGACGCTGTAGCGGCAGCACCCGACGTGCGACGAAGGCGGCGATGAGATCCGTCCTGGTGAGCCCCTCGCACACCGTCATCTCAGCGATCCGGCTGCAGATGTTCAACATCTCCCACGGCGGATGAGGGAGTCTTGGATAGCAGGGTCCTCGGGCGTCCGGGCTATGTGACATGGGACGGACTCATGGGCCGTGAAGATGCAAGATAAAAGGCTCTCTCCCATGTCCGGATGGGACTCTCCTTGGCATGGAAGACAAGCTTGGCGTGTGGATATGAAGATTCCTTTCTCTGTAAAACTGACTCTGTACGACCCTAGCCCCCTCCGGTGTCTATATAAACCGGAGGGTTTAGTCCATAGAGGCAACCGTAATCATACATGCTAGACATCTAGGGTTTAGCCACTACGATCTCGAGGTAGATCAACTCTTGTAGCCCCCTATACTCATCAAAGTCAATCAAGCAGGAAGTAGGGTATTACCTCCATCAAGAGGGCCCGAACCTGGGTAAACATTGTGTCCCCTGCCTCCTGTTACCTTCGATCCTTAGACGCACAGTTCGGGACCCCCTACCCGAGATCTGCCGGTTTTGACACCGAAATTGGTGCTTTCATTGACAGTTCCACTGTGCCGTCGTCGAAAGGCTCGATGGCTCCATCAATCATCTACAACAATGCTACCGGGAGCAAGATTTTTCTCCCCGGACAAATCTTCATATTCGGCGGCTTCGCACTGCACGCCAACTCGGTTGGCCACCTGGAGCAGATCGACAGCTACGCCCCTGGTCATCTGACCAGTTTTGGAAATCTGAACTATGTCGCTGATATCCGAGGAGACTTGATCTTCCAAGGGTTCGCGGCTCCATCGCCGCTCGGGCCTTGGATCCGGAGCGCATCACTAGGTCCGAAGACGGGAGAGTAGAGCCCACCAGACTCTCTGCGGCTGCAGAGCTCAATACGGGAGAACCAGAGGGAATAGTGTCACCAATGCTCATCATAAAGCCAGACTCTTTTCCGAACACTAGCCCTGGACCCTCGTAGCCCGCTTCATGCGGGCTCGGCCAGGGAACTTCGGTCCCCGCCCAAACCTCGCTCTTGAACGAGGCTCTGGACTTAATGCGGTCCCTCGTCATCACAGAAGAACCGCTTCCGAATTGCCCCCAGCCCGGACTAGGGGCTGGAAATAGGGAACTTTACTTCCCACCCACTACCCACTTCATAGCCACTGTCGAGGATCTAACTGACATGCTCGACCACGCCTCCGAAGACATCGACGGTTTGGTCGACGATGCCGGAGAGGAGCAGGCCCGAAACCCGCCGCTCACCGAACGCTGGACGACCACTTCCTCATACGAGGTATACATGGTGGACACACCTAAAGAAGGCGACGGCGATGATGAGAAGGACCTAGTCAAGGATGAACCTCCTGAGATACCACCGAAGCGTTGACGTCAGCGACGCCGCTCTAAATCACGTCGCAAAAAAGACAGCAATACCTGTTGGGGAACGTAGTAATTTCAAAAATTTTCCTACGCACACGCAAGATCATGGTGATGCATAGCAACGAGAGGGGAGAGTGTGTCCACGTACCCTCGTAGACCGAAAGCGGAAGCGTTAGCACAACGTGGTTGATGTAGTCGTACGTCTTCACGATCCGACCGATCAAGTACCGAACGCACGACACCTCCGAGTTCTGCACACGTTCAACTCGATGACGTCCCTCGAACTCTGATCCAGCCGAGTGTTGAGGGAGAGTTTCGTCAGCACGATAGCGTGGTGACGATGATGATGTTCTACCGATGCAGGGCTTCGCCTAAGCACTGCTACGATATTATCGAGGTGGACTATGGTGGAGGGGGGCACCGCACACGGCTAAGAGATCCAAAGGATCAATTTTTGTGTCCATGGGGTGCCCCCCGCCCCCGTATATAAAGGAGCAAAGGGGGAGAGGTGCGGCAAGCCTTGGGGCGTGCCAGGAGGAGCCCTACTCCCACCGGGACTAGGACTCGCCCCTTTTCCTAGTTCGATTAGGACTTGGGAGGGGGGAAAGAGGAGAGGGAGAAGAAGGAAGGGGGGCGCCGCCCCCTTCTCCTTGTCCTATTCGGACTAGGGGGGAGGGGCGCGCGGCCCAGCCCTAGCCGCCTCTCCTCTCTTCCACCTAGGTCCACTAAGGCCCATTATGTTGCCGGGGGGTTCCGGTAACCTCCCGGTACTCCGGTAAAATCCCGATTTTACCCGGAACACTTCCGATATCCAAACATAGGCTTCCAATATATCAATCTTTATGTCTCGACCATTTCGAAACTCCTCGTCATGTCCGTGATCACATCCGGGACTCCGAACAACCTTTGGTACATCAAAACATATAAACTCATAATATAACTGTCATCAAAACGTTAAGCGTGCGGACCCTACGGGTTCGAGAACTATGTATACATGACCGAGACACGTCTCCGGTCAATAACCAATAGCGGAACCTGGATGCTCATATTGGCTCCCACATATTCTACGAAGATCTTTATCGGTCAGACCGCATAACAACATACGTTGTTCCCTTTGTCATCAGTATGTTACTTGCCCGAGATTCGATCGTCGGTATCTTAATACCTAGTTCAATCTCGTTACCAGCAAGTCTCTTTACTCGTTCCGTAATACATCATCTCGCAACAAACTCATTAGTTGCAATGCTTGCAAGGCTTAAGTGATGTGCATTACCGAGAGGGCCCAGAGATACCTCTCCGACAATCGGAGTGACAAATCCTAATCTCGAAATACGCCAACCCAACAAGTACCTTCGGAGACACCTGTAGAGCACCTTTATAATCACCCAGTTACGTTATGACGTTTGGTAGCACACAAAGTGTTCCTCCGGTAAACGGGAGTTGCATAATCTCATAGTCATAGGAACATGTATAAGTCATGAAGAAAGCAATAGCAACATACTAAACGATCGAGTGCTAAGCTAACGGAATGGGTCAAGTCAATCACATCATTCTCCTAATGATGTGATCCCGTTAATCAAATGACAACTCATGTCTATGGCTAGGAAACATAACCATCTTTGATCAACGAGCTAGTCAAGTAGAGGCATACTAGTGACACTCTGTTTGTCTATGTATTCACACATGTATCAAGTTTCCGGTTAATACAATTCTAGCATGAATAATAAACATTTATCATGATATAAGGAAATAAATAATAACTTCATTATTGCCTCTAGGGCATATTTCCTTCAGTCTCCCACTTGCACTAGAGTCAATAATCTAGTTCACATCGCCATGTGATTTAACATCAATAGTTCACATCACCATGTGATTAACACCCATAGTTCACATCGTCATGTGACCAACACCCAAAGGGTTTACTAGAGTCAATAATCTAGTTCACATCGCTATGTGATTAACACCCAAAGAGTACTAAGGTGTGATCATGTTTTTGCTTGTGAGATAATTTTAGTCAACGGGTCTGTCACATTCAGATCCGTAAGTATTTTGCAAATTTCTATGTCTACAATGCTCTGCACGGAGCTACTCTAGCTAATTGCTCCCACTTTCAATATGTATCTAGACCGAGACTTAGAGTTATCTAGATTAGTGTCAAAATTTGCATCGACGTAACCCTTTACGACGAACCTTTTGTCACTTCCATAATCGAGAAACATATCCTTATTCCACTAAGGATAATTTTGACCGCTGTCCAGTGATCTACTCCTAGATCACTATTGTACCCCCTTGCCAAAATCAGTGTAGGGTATACAATAGATGTGGTACACAACATGACATACTTTATAGAACCTATGGCCGAGGTATGTACTCATTGAAAAAACTTATCAAGCGTCTTGATCTATCTCTATAGATCTTGATGCTCAATATGTAAGCAGCTTCACCGAGGTCTTTCTTTGAAAAACTCCTTTCAAACACTCCTTTATGCTTTGCAGAATAATTCTACATTATTTCCGATCAACAATATGTCATTCACATATACTTATTAGAAATTTTGTAGTGCTCCCACTCACTTTCTTGTAAATACAGGCTTCACCGCAAGTCTGTATAAAACTATATCCTTTGATCAACTTATCAAAGCGTATATTCCAACTCCGAGATGCTTGCACCAGTCCATAGATGGATCGCTGGAGCTTGCATATTTTGTAAGCACCTTTAGGATTGACAAAACCTTCTGGTTGCATCATATACAACTCTTCTTTAATAAATCCATTAAGGAATGCAGTTTTTGTTTATCCATTTGCCAGATTTCATAAAATGCGGCGATTGCTAACATGATTCGGACAGACTTATGCATAGATACGAGTGAGAAATTCTCATCGTAGTCAACACCTTGCACTTGTCCAAAACCTTTTTGCGACAATTCTAGCTTTGTAGATAGTAACACTACTATCAGCGTCCGTCTTCCTCTTGAAGATCCATTTGTTTTCTATGGCTTGCCGATCACCGGGCATGTCAACCAAAGTCCACACTTTGTTCTCATACATGGATCCCATCTTAGATTTCATGGCCTCAAGCCATTTTGCGGAATCTGGGCTCATCATCGCTTCCTCATAGTTCATAGGTTCGTCATGGTCAAGTAACATGACCTCCAGAACAGGATTACCGTACCACTCTGGTGCGTATCTCACTCTGGTTGACCTACGAGGTTTGGTAGTAACTTGATCTGAAGTTACATGATCATCATCATTAGCTTCCTCACTAATTGGTGTAGGAGTCACAGGAAGAAATTTCTGTGATGAACTACTTTCCAATAAGGGAGCAGGTACAGTTACCTCATCAAGTTCTGCTTTCCTCCCACTCACTTCTTTCGAGAGAAACTCCTTCTCTAGAAAGGATCCATTCTTAGCAATGAATATCTTGCCTTTGGATCTGTGATAGAAGGTGTACCCAATTGTCTCCTTTGGGCATCCTATGAAGACACATTTCTCCGATTTGGGTTTGAGCTTATCAGGATGAAACTTTTTCATATAAGCATCGCAACCCCAAACTTTAAGAAACGACAACTTTGGTTTCTTGCCAAACCACAGTTCATACGGTGTCGTCTCAAACGGATTTAGATGGTGCCCCTTTTTTTACGTGAATGCAGCTGTCTCTAATGCATAACCCCAAAACTATAGTGGTAAATCGGTAAGAAACATCATAGATTGCACTATATCCAATAAAGTACGGTTATGACGTTCGGACACACCATTATGCTGTGGTGTTCCAGGTGGCATGAATTTGTGAAACTATTCCACATTGTTTTAATTGAAGACCAAACTCGTAACTCAAATATTTGTCTCCGCGATCAGATCGTAGAAACCTTATTTTCTTGTCACGATGATTTTCCATTTCACTCTGAAATTCTTTGAACTTTTCAAATGTTTCAGACTTATGTTTCATCAAGTAGATATACCCATATCTGCTCAAATCATCTGTGAAGGTCAGAAAATAACAATACCCGCCACGAGCCTCAACACTCATCGGATCGCATACATCAGTATGTATTATTTCCAATAAGTCAGTTGCTTGCTCCATTGTTCCGGAGAACGGAGTCTTAGTCATCTTGCCCATAAGGCATGGTTCGCAAGCATCAAGTGACTCATAATCAAGTGATTCCAAAAGCCCATCAGCATGGAGTTTCTTCATGCGCTTTACACCAATATGACCTAAACGGCAGTGCCACAAATAAGTTGCACTATCATTATTAACTTTGCATCTTTTGGCTTCAATATTATGAATATGTGTATCACTACAATCGAGATCCAACGAACCATTTTCATTGGGTGTGTAACCATATAAGGTTTTATTCATGTAAACAGAACAACAATTATTCTCTAACTTAAATGAATAACCGTTTTGCAATAAACATGATCAAATCATATTCATGCTCAACGCAAACACCAAATAACACTTATTTAGGTTCAACACTAATCCCGAAAGTGTAGGGAGCGTGCGATGATGATCATATCAATCTTGGAACCACTTCCAACACACATCGTCACTTTACCCTTAACTAGTCTCTGTTCATTCTGCAACTCCTGTTTCGAGTTACTACTCTTAGCAACTGAACCAGTATCAAATACCGAGGGGTTGCTACGAACACTAGTAAAATACACATCAATATTCTGTATATCAAATATACCTTTGTTCACTTTGCCATCCTTCTTATCCGCCAAATACTTGGGGCAGTTCCGCTTCCAGTGACCAGTCCCTTTGCAGTAGAAGCACTTAGTCTCAGGCTTAGGTACAGACTTGGGCTTCTTCACTTGAGTAGCAACTTGCTTGCCGTTCTTCTTGAAGTTCCCCTTCTATCCCTTTGCCCTTTTCTTGAAACTAGTGGTCTTGTTAACCATCAACACTTGATGCTCTTTCTTGATTTCTACCTTCGTCGATTTCAGCATCGCGAAGAGCTCGGGAATTACTTTCGTCATCCCTTACATACAATAGTTCATCACGAAGTTCTACTAACTTGGTGATGGTGACTAGAGAATTCTGTCAATCACTATTTTATCTGGAAGATTAACTCCCACTTGATTCAAGCGATTGCAGTACCCAGAAAATCTGAGCACATGCTCACTGCTTGAGCTATTCTCCTCCATCTTTTAGCTATAGAACTTGTTGGAGACTTCATATCTCTCAACTCGGGTATTTGCTTGAAATATTAACTTCAACTCCTGGAACATCTCATATGGTCCATGACGTTCAAAACGTCTTTGAAGTCCTGATTCTAAGCCGTTAAGCATGGTGCACTAAACTATCAAGTAGTCATCATATTGAGCTAGCCAAACGTTCATAACGTCTGCATCTGCTCCTGCAATAGGTCTGTCACCTAGCGGTGCATCAAGGACATAATTTTTCTGTGCAGCAATGAGGATAATCCTCAGATCACGGATCCAATCCGCATCATTGCTACTAACATCTTTCAACATAATTTTTCTCTAGGAACATATCAAAATAAACATAGGGAAGCAACAACGCGAGCTATTGATCTACAACATAATTTGCAAAATACTATCAGGACTAAGTTCATGATAAATTTAAGTTCAATTAATCATATTACTTAAGAACTCCCACTTAGATAGACATCCCTCTAATCCTCTAAGTGATCACGTGATCCATATCAACTAAACCATGTCCAATCATCACGTGAGATGGAGTAGTTTCAACGGTGAACATCACTATGTTGATCATATCTACTATATGATTCACGCTCGACCTTTCGGTCTCCGTGTTCCGAGGCCATATCTGTTATATGCTAGGCTCGTCAAGCTTAACCTGAGTATTCCGCGTGTGCAACTATTTTGCACCCGTCGTATTTGAACGTAGAACCTATCACACCCGATCATCACGTGGTGTCTCAGCACGAAGAACTTTCACAACGGTGCATACTCAGGGAGAACACTTATACTTTGGTAATTTAGTGAGGGATCATCTTATAATGCTACCGTCAATCAAAGCAAGATAAGATGCATAAAAGATAAACATCACATGCAATCAATATAAGTGATATGATATGGCCATCATCATCTTGTGCTTGTGATCTCCATCTCCGAAGCATCGTCATGATCACCATCGTCACCGACGCGAAACCTTGATCTCCATCATAGCATCGTTGTCGTCTCGCCAATCTTATGCTTCTACGACTATCGCTACCGCTTAGTGATAAAGTAAAGCATTACAGGGCGATTGCATTGCATACAATAAAGCGACAACCATATGGCTCCTGCCAGTTGCCGATAACTCGGTTACAAAACATGATCATCTCATACAATAAAATATAGCATCATGCCTTGACCATATCACATCACAACATGCCCTGCAAAAACAAGTTAGACGTCCTCTACTTTGTTGTTGCAAGTTTTACGTGGCTGCTATGGGCTTAGCAAGAACCGTTCTCACCTACGCATCAAAACCACAACGATAGTTTGTCAAGTTGGTGCTGTTTTAACCTTCGCAAGGACCGGGCGTAGCCACACTCGGTTCAACTAAAGTTGGAGAAACTCACACCCGCCAGCCACCTCTGTGCAAAGCACGTCGGAAGAACCAGTCTCGCATAAGCGTACGCGTAATGTCGGTCCGGGCCGCTTCATCCAACAATACCGCCGAACCAAAGTATGACATGCTGGTAAGCAGTATGACTTATATCGCCCACAACTCACTTGTGTTCTACTCGTGCATATGACATCTATGCATAAAACCAGGCTCTGATACCACTGTTGGGGAACGTACTAATTTCAAAAAATTTCCTACGCACACGCAAGATCATGGTGATGCATAGCAATGAGAGGGGAGAGTGTGTCCACGTACCCTCGTAGACCGAAAGAGGAAGCGTTAGCACAACGCGGTTGATGTAGTCGTACGTCTTCATGATCCGACCGATCAAGTACCAAACGCACGGCACCTCCGAGTTCTGCACACGTTCAACTCGATGACGTACCTCGAACTCCAATCCAGCCAAGTGTTGAGGGAGAGTTTTGTTAGCACGACGGCGTGGTGACGATGATGATGTTCTACCGATGCAGGGCTTCGCCTAAGCACTGCTACGATATTATCGAGGTGGACTATGGTGGAGGGGGGCACCGCACGGCTAAGAGATCCAAAGGATCAATTGTTGTGTCCATGGGGTGCCCCCCACCCCCGTATATAAACGAGCAAAGGGGGAGAGGTGCGGCCAGCCTTGGGGCGCGCCAGGAGGAGACCTACTCCCACCGGGAGTAGGACTCCCCCCCTTTTCCTAGTTCGATTAGGACTTGGGAGGGGGGAAAGAGGAGAGGGAGAAGAAGGAAGGGGGGCGCCGCCCCCTTCTCCTTGTCCTATTCGGACTAGGGGGAGGTGTGCGCGGCCTAGCCCTAGCTGCATCTCCTCTCTTCCACCTAGGCCCACTAAGGCCCATTATGTTGCCGGGGGGTTCCGGTAACCTCCCGTTACTCCGGTAAAATCCCGATTTTACCCGGAACACTTCCGATATCCAAACATAGGCTTCCAATATATCAATCTTTATGTCTCGACCATTTCGAGACTCCTTGTCATGTCCGTGATCACATTCGGGACTCCGAACAACCTTCGGTACATCAAAACATATAAACTCATAATATAACTGTCATCGAAACGTTAAGTGTGCGGACCCTATGGGTTCGAGAACTATGTAGACATGACCGAGACACGTCTCCGGTCAATAACCAATAGCAGAACCTGGATGCTCATATTGGCTCCCACATATTCTACAAAGATCTTTATCGGTCAGAGCGCATAACAACATACGTTGTTCCCTTTGTCATCGGTATGTTACTTGCCCGAGATTCGATCGTCGGTATCTTAATACCTAGTTCAATCTCGTTACTGGCAAGTCTCTTTACTCGTTCCGTAATACATCATCTCGCAACAAACTCATTAGTTGCAATGCTTGCAAGGCTTAAGTGATGTGCATTACCGAGAGGGCCCAGAGATACCTCTCCGACAATCGGAGTGACAAATCCTAATCTCGAAATACGCCAACCCAACAAGTACCTTCGGAGACACCTGTAGAGCACCTTTATAATCACCCAGTTACGTTGTGACATTTGGTAGCACACAAAGTGTTCCTTCGGTAAACGGGAGTTGCATAATCTCATAGTCATAGGAACATGTATAAGACATGAAGAAAGCAATAGCAACATACTAAACGATCGAGTGCTAAGCTAACGGAATGGGTCAAGTCAATCACATCATTCTCCTAATGATGTGATCCCGTTAATCAAATGACAACTCATGTCTATGGCTAGGAAACATAACCATCTTTGATCAACGAGCTAGTCAAGTAGAGGCATACTAGTGACACTCTGTTTGTCTATGTATTCACACATGTATCAAGTTTCCGGTTAATACAATTCTAGCATGAATAATAAACATTTATCATGATATAAGGAAATAAATAATAACTTTATTATTGCCTCTAGGGCATATTTCCTTCAATACCGGCACCAGAGACAATGATACTCCGGAGGACGCCGAAGACCAAGAAGACCCCATCGAACCAACATCCGATCAGGATGCTCGGGAGGATGGGCAAATCAGCCCTGACGAACAAGCAGGGAATGAAGACTCGGAGGATAGTAACTATCTACCACTCTCCGAGGATGACATGAGGCTTGGCGACGAAGACTTTATCGTGCCAGAGGAACCTCTCGAACAAGAGCGCTTTAAACGTCGGCTTATAGCCACGACAGGAAGCCTAAAAAAGAAACAACAACAACTTCAAGCTGACCAAGATCTGCTCAATGACAGATGGACTAATGTCCTGGCAGCCGAAGAATATGGCCTTGAACGCCTAAAAAGAGTTACCCGAAGCATAAGCTGCTACCCCAATTCGACGACGAGGCACTGGAGCCCGTACCACCCGCGCGTAACGCGGCTAACGAACCTGACCGACCACCGCGTGGCCGGGACAGAGCGGCAACTCAAGCCGAACACCAGCCCACGCCACCTCGCCGTAAAAGCAGAGAAACAACAACTCAGGGATATACATATGACCTACGACAGGACCTGGAAAATAGAGCAGGTCAGACAAGATCAATCTACGGATCGCGGGGGCGTGCCCCGGCACGAGAGGACAGCTATCAAGCCTGGCGCGACAAGCACAACCACGCTCGGGCCGAAAACCACATACATAATTCATCCGAACTGCGCCGTGATGTTGCCCGATACAGAGGCACCGCACACCCCCTATGCTTCATCGATGAGGTAATGGAGCACCAGTTCCCAGAAGGGTTTAAACCCGTGAACATCGAATCATACGATGGCACAACAGATCCCGCAGTATGGATTGAAGACTTTCTTCTCCACATTCACATGGCACGCGGTGATGATCTACATGCCATCAAGTACCTCCCACTAAAACTCAAGGGGCCAGCATGGCACTGGCTGAACAGCCTACCAGAAAACTCTATTGGTAGCCGGGAAGACCTGGAGGACGCATTTAGAGACAACTTCCAAGGCACCTATGTCCGGCCCCCAGACGCCGATGACCTTAGTCACATAATCCAGCAACCCGGGGAATCGGCCCGACAGCTCTAGACCAGGTTCCTCATCAAAAAGAACCAGATTGTGGATTCTCCAGACGCCGAAGCCCTCGCGGCCTTCAAGCATAGCGTCCGAGACAAGTGGCTTGCCCGACACCTCGGCCAGGAAAAGCCGAAATCCATGGCAGCCCTTACCGCACTTATGACCCGCTTTGGCGCGGGAGAGGATAGCTGGCTCGCTCGTAGAAGCAATAGCACCAGCGACCCTGGCACCTCCGAACCTAGGGACGGCAACGACAAGCCATGACGCAACAAGCACAAGCATCGAAACAATAACGAAGAAGCCCAGGACACGGCGATCAATGCCGGATTCAATGGCTCCAAACCCGGTCAACGGAAGAAGCCACTCAAGGCAAACAGAGATGGCCCATCCAGTTTAGACAAAATACTCGATCGGCCTTGCCAGATTCATGGCACCCCCGAGAAGCCCTCTAATCACACCAACAGGAATTGTTGGGTCTTTAAACAAGCCGACAAACTTAACGCCGAACACAAGGGGAAAGGGTCGCCCAGCGATGACGATGACCAAGAGCCTCGTCCACCGAACACAGGGGTACAGAAGCAATTTCCCCCCGAGGTAAAAACAGTGAATATGATATATGTCACACATATCCCTAAGAGGGAACGCAAGCGCGCCCTACAGGACGTCTACGCCTTGGAGTCGGTCGCCCCAAAATTCAACCCATGGTCAGCTTTTCCAATCACCTTCGATCAAAAGGACCACCCAACCAGTATCCGTCATGGAGGTTCGACAGCTTTGGTCCTCGATCCAATCATCAACGAATTCCACCTCACGCGAGTCCTCATGGACGGAGGCAGCAGCCTCAATCTCCTCTATCAAGACACCGTCTGCAAAATGGGTATCGATCCGTCAAGATCAGGCCCACTAAAACTACCTTTAAAGGAGTAATACCTGGTGTAGAAGCTCGCTGCACGGGCTCAATCACGCTGGAAGTCGTCTTTGGGTCGCCGGACAACTTCCAAAGCGAAGACTTGATCTTCGATATCGTCCCATTCTACAGTGGCCATCACACATTGCTCGGACAAACTACTTTTGCCCACTTTAACACGGTCCCGCACTACGCCTATCTAAAGCTCAAGATGCCCGGTCCACGCGGTGTCATTACAATCGACGCAAACATGGAGCGCTCCCTCCGTACCGAGGAACACACCGCGACCATCGCGGCCGAATTACAAAGCGGCCCTGTCAAGCCGCATACCTCATCGGCTATTAAGCCACCAGACTTTATTACGCAAGGCCGGACAGTCCGGCATGCGCGCAGCCCGGCAATCCCAGTGTCGGCTTAGCAGTTTCGCCTCCGTCGAGTGCCGCATACATTAGCGATATTCGTACCACGTGTACACCATTATGCACTGAAAGTACCTTTGGCATCAGCGGAGGCAAAATACGAACATGCCTAAGTACGGTTTGACCCTATATGGCCTCCCCTCATTTTTACTTACTTTTTATCTTTTACTATAGGTGAATTAAAACCTCCTTATCTTATGGACTTACAAGGACCCTTTCTGAGGCCGGTTCCGTACAAACAGTTGAAGACTATTCCTCTTAAGGAATCTTTCTTGTTCAAGCGAAAGCGGCGCAGACGTGCGGCAGGAAGGTGCAAAGGATTTTGTAGACCATACCCTCACACCAAGAACCTGCATAGAGCTTTTCTCTTTAGCCTTAAAGACCCCCGACATGTACAATAGCCTTGGTGATCATGGTACCATCTGTAATATTACGTTTTGACGTATCAATCAGAATCCAGTGAAGCAAATTCTTCCTCGGTATCGTCTTCACTTATAGACTTTATTCAGTCTCTTCAATTGTCTCACGCACACACCTAGGAAAAAATTGCCAGGGGCTCTATATGGCCACATATGTGTTGCCAACCAAAAGTCCGAACAGCTTTATAGCACAATTCGGCGTCCCGAGCTTGGCATTATATGCATCGGCTCCGAATCATCTCTTTGGTCAATAGTTGGGTTGCCCGACTCTGGTGTTTGCTACCTTATGTTCCGTCTGATCGGCTAGGGTACTAAAGGGAGACTACTGCGATTGTGTTTCTGGTTCGCCCGGTTAAGCACCTCAGTAGAGAAAGCCGAAAACTGACTATCATGATGCGGCGAGAGCTGGTCAACCACTCGGCGACTTATCAAAATCCTTAGTGATTTTTTCCGTATTACAGGAATGACCGTTTTTCGGTCACCTATGCAATGCATCCGAATTAGGATAGCCGCATACATACCAGGGGCTACTTTGTAGACCCATCATCAAACTCCTACGGCTAAGTGAGAGCAATAAAACCGCATAGTCCGATTGCCTTGTTCACCGCACTGACACCTCCTTCATGGACCAAGACGTTGGGTTAAGTGTAGTCATGTGCAATTCCGAACACCCCAGTAGTATCTACAAGGGGATTGAAGCCGACGACTGGGAACTCTCAGATATAAAAACAGCCACACAGGAGGATAACACTCTTCATAAAAAAGAAATATATTACAAAAGACTTAGTTCATGATACAAACTCCCGAAAAGTTCGGACTCGTTCATTCGACACTACATCCTTAGAGCATTGGCCTTCGACAAGGCGGGCACCCTTGAGAACTTCCTCAAAGTAGCGCTCCGGTGTGCGGTGGTCCTTGCTTTCGGACGGACCCTCGACAGCCACCTTTTCGGCCTTCATCTTCCCCCAGTGCATCTTGACACGCGCGAAGGCCATTCGCGCCCCTTCTATACAGGACCACCTCTTAACGGTGTCAATTCGGGGCAGCGCATCGACGAGACGCCGCACGAGGCCGAAGTAGCTGTCCGGAATGGCTTCGGCTGGCCACAACCGGACTATGACGTCCTTCATGGCCGCGCTGGACATCTTCTGCAGCTCCGCCCATTGCGCCATTTGGTCATTCAGCAGTGCGGGACGTTCCTGCCTCGCAAACTACGACCAGAAGAGCTTCTCCGCCGCGTACCCCTCCTGGGCCTGAAAGAATTGGGCAGCGTCTGTCGCACTCTTCGGTAGATCCGCATATGCGTCTGGAGAACTCCACGGTCTATTAAGCAAGGCATACTTCCGGTCACCAAATCTAGCCTGTAAAAGAAAGGGCTTACCAGCCGCTATCTGTCCGGCTTGATGGATTTCCTCGCGCGCTGCGCTGGATGCAGACCGCGCCCCCGAAGCGTCTTGAAGGGCCTTGGCGAGCTCGGTCTCCTTCACCTTATTTTCATTTTCTAAGGACTCGCACTTGGCGGCGGTGTCCTTCAACTTTTGCTCCACCTCGGTTACCCGTTCCTCAAAACGGCGCCGAGCGGCCTGTTCGGCCGTTAAGTCCGCAACCGCTTTATCAGCAGCTGCCTTGCTTATCCTTGCTTGCTTCTTGGCTTGGGCAAGCTCGCCCCTGAGGGTCTCCACTGCGGCGGCGCCATCTGTACAAATACACATTTTAGCTTTTGAACTTCCACAAAGCATGGATATAAACAGACATACAGTAAGGCGTATCTTATACCTTGCGCCTGGTCGAGCCGCGTGTTAACAAGGACTAGGTCCTCATCGGCTCGTTCCAGTTTACGTTTGAGTTCGGAAACTTCCGTTGATTGGGCAGTCGCCGCTAGCAGAGAAGCCTATGTCCATCCAGATAAAAGTATGTTACCACCTGACAACTGGTTATTGATCCTCTGCTCGAGTTTGTTCAAAGAACCGAACAGAGTCTCAGGGCTACTACCTATATACATGCATATTTCTCATAAAAACAAAAAAAAATTATTACATTGCGTACCTCGAAGCCTGCCAGCAGGCTGGAAAAGGCTTCGCTCAGCTTGCTTTTGGTGGATTGGATCTTCTTAGCCACCGTACCCATTAGGATGCGGTGCTTATCCGGGATGGATGCATTTTGCAGTGCGTCCATCATGGTATTCGGCGCCTCCGGATTAGCAAGGGTCGCCGCACCCCGCTCTCCCGTGGGGGGTCGCTCATTAGGATCCGAAGCCTTATTGGTCTCCGGAGTAATATGCAGCTGGTGGTCGGATTGACTGAGGCCCCCGTCGCCGGTCTTTGTGGCGGCCGTACCCCTCAGTCCTTCGGCAGCTGAGGTGTTGCCCTCAGGCGCCGTTAAGTCACCCCCCGCGTCTCTTCGGGGCCCGGGGAGGGCCTATGAGACGACACCTCGGGGTCACCCGCCCTAGACGGTCGGGAAGCCGGGGACGGCGACTCGCTCTCCATCATCTCCGGTGGCAGATCCGCCGAGGATGAGGATAGCTGGGGGATACTATGGGCCAGACTAAAAAGGTGGAACTTAGAGTTATCATCATAGTTCATAAAGATTGGGTGAGTGTGAAGAATCCCGGGCCACTTACGAGTCGGCTTGGGGCTTGGTCCGGCGTCGGTGCTTCAGGACGGCCTCGGCGTCTGACTCTGAGTCATCGGGGAGGGTGATTTTTTCCCTCTTGGAGGCTTCGGCCTCCAAGTCTTCCGAGGCCGCCCTCTTCTTGCCCTGGCGGGGAGGATCTTCTTCTTCTTCCTCCTCCTCCTCCTCCTCGTCGTCGTCGCCCTCGTGGGGGGATTGTGCATCAGCTTCTCCGGACATTGAGTCCGAAGTGCCCTCCTCTTTCTTCTTCTTCTTGTCCTTCTTTACCGGCGCCTGGTACGGCGCCGGGACCAGCACCCTCATTAGTAGAGGATTGGCTGGGTCTTTGGGGAGCGGCACCGGACACCGGATCGGCTCCGCCTTCTTGATCCAGACCTTTTTTGGGGATGGAGTACTCAAATACTTCTCCCTTGAAGCAACGAACCTACTAATGTTCGGGGTTTTTGGAATTTACCTCAGAGGCCGGATGGTTGCAATCGAGGCCGGTGTCGTCTGATGACTTTGGCCACGTCTTCTGCTTCTTAAAAAGCAGCTTCCAGATCCCCTTATGTGTTGTGCCGTAGAACCGTTGTAGGGTCCGCGGCCCTTTCGGATTAAACTCCCACATATTGAGGGGACGCCGCTGGTAGGGAAGTGCTCGGCGGATCAGCATCACTTGGATTACATCGGCAAGGGTAATATCCTTCGCTATCATGCTCTGGATGCGTTTCCGCAACAGCAGCACCTCCGGGACCGACCCCCAATCCGGACCCTTGTCGGTCCAGGATGTGAGCCTCAACGGGGGTCTGGATCTAAAGGCTGGAGCGGCTGCCCACTTGGAGCCGCGGGGTTCTGTGATGTAGAACCATTCCTGTTGCCATATCTTGACGGTGTCCACAAAGACTCCCTTTGGCCAATTAACTTTGGGGAGCTTGCTCACCATGGCACCACCGCACTCCGCGTGTTGCCCGTCGACCACCTTCGGCTTCACATTAAAAATCTTGAGCCATAAGCCGAAATGCGGAGGGACGCGGAGGAAGGCCTCGCACACGACGATAAACACCGAGATGTGGAGGAACGAATTTGGGGCCAGATCATGAAAATCCAGCCCGTAGTAGAACATTAGTCCCCTCACGAAGGGGTGAAGGGCGAATCCGAGCCCACGGAGAAAGTGGGGGAATAATACCACCCTCTCGCCGGGCTCCGGGGTAGGTATGACCTGCGCTGGATCGGGAAGCCTATGCTTGATTTCTGCGGTTAGATACCGCGCCTCCCGCAGCTCCTTGATGTTCTCCTCCGTGACGGAGGAGGCCATCCACTTGCCTTGAGAGCCGGCCATAGTCGGAGGGGTTGCGGAGGGGAGAAAAGCTTGGAACTTGGGTGCTGGAGCTCGAGGATGGAAAGGCAGGGAGGGAATGAGGCATAGGGTGGAAGAGCTGGACTCTGTCTGCTTATATGGACTGCGAATATCAAGCGTCCCCCTCCCTCAAGCCTTAAAACTCGCCTGTTCCCGAGGGGTCGTCCGAACGGCCCGGTTGGATTACCCAAATTTATATTGATAAGGATCCCTCAATGAGGGGACACGATCTCTACCTTGACAAGACGTGTCAGTGGGAGTTGCGTATTGAAACGCGAGGCAGGAGGCCCGAAAAATGGTTCGAGATGATAGCAGAACCAAATCTGACGTTTCGTCGGAAAAGACTGTTGATGGATATATTATAAAGTATTACGCTTTTATGGTTGTAAGGTTAACCTAGTGTACAGAGCCGGATATAGATCTCGTGTTCAGAGGAGTGCTTTGAAGTATTCGGAGAAGGAACCCGCCTTGCAATGCCGAAGACAGTCTGCACGCCGGATACGTCATCATTGAAGCCCGGTTCAGGGGCTACTGAGGGAGTCCTGGATAGCGGGGTCCTCGGGCGTCCGGGCTATGTGACATGGGCCAGACTCATGGGCCGTGAAGATGCAATATAAAAGGCTCTCTCCCGTGTCCTGACGGGACTCTCCTTGGCATGGAAGTAAGCTTGACGTGCGGATATGAAGATTCCTTTCTCTGTAAAACCGACTCTGTACCACCCTAGCCCCCTCCGGTGTCTATATAAACTGGAGGGTTTAGTCCGTAGAGGCAATCATAATCATACATGCTAGACATCTAGGATTTAGCCACTACGATCTCGAGGTAGATCAACTCTTGTACCCCCCTGATACGTTTCGAATGTATCTATAATTTATGAAGTATTCATGCTATTATATTATCCATCTTAGATGTTTTATATGCATTTATATGCTATTTTATACTCCCTCCGTTCCTAAATATAGGGTTTATAGTTTTTGGCACGGAAATTAAAGAACGCATGTGGAGGGAAAATTTCACAAGTTTTGGGAGAGATTACACCTGACTAATTGACATGAGAAAATAGAGGAGCTTGCCCTATATAAGGAAATGTAATCAAATTTCTTAAAAAAATATTCAAACGAGTGGTGCAACGCAATACACCTTATATTTCGGACTTTTTCCCAAAAATCTATACACCTTATATCAAGGAACGGAGGGAGTATGATTTTTGGGACTAACCTATTAACCTAGATCCCAGTGCCAGCTTCTGTTATTTCCTTGTTTTTGAGTTTTACAGAAAAGGAATACCAAACGGAGTCCAATTGACGTGCCAATTTTTGTTGATTTTTTATGGACCAAAAGAAGCCCCTGGAGCAAAAGAGTTGGGCCAGAAGAGTCCCAGGCTGTCCACGAGGGTGGGGGGCGCGCCCACCCCTGGGCGCGGGCCCCTGCCTCGTGGACGACTCGGAGACCCCCCTGACGTGAAACCAACGCCAAAAATTCCTATAAATACAGAAACCCCCAGAAAATAACCTAGATCGGAAGTTCCACCGTCGCAAGCCTCTGTAGCCACGAGAAATCAATCTAGGCCCTCTCTGGCACCCTGCCGGACGGGGCCATCATCACCGGAGGCCATGGAGGAGGATCCTGGAGGGGCCATCATCGCCATGAAGTCCAAGGACCAGAGGGAGAACCTCTCCCCATCAGGGGGGAGGCCATGGAGGAGGAAGCACAAGGGGGAGAACCTCTCCTCCTCTCTCTCGATGGCACCGGAGTGCCATCGGGAGGGGAATCATCACCGCGGTGATCGTCTTCATCAACATCACCATCATCATCACCATCCTCATCTATTTTACGCGGTCCACTCTCCCGCACCCCACGCTGTAATCCCTACTTGAACATGGTGCTTTATGCCACAATTATGATCCAACTAGTCATCAACCCGTGCTTCTGCACGGGCTAGAATTTTTGACAACTTCACATATATAAATTTGTATTATATTGTTCTTGTGAGATATTGACAAATTTGGAAATAAGAAAAATCCCTTTTGATAACTTATTTTAGTAACACATAATATTTCTTTGGTTCCTTTTACAATGGTATCACATACGACTACATTGAAACTATTCTAATTTGAACTGATGTATAATTGCTGGAATTTATTTTGGAATATACTATTAAAAATATACATGCACCAAATTACTTACAAAACAACTACAAATCTGCATGGAAAGTAGCCGAGCCACATGCATTGCAGAAGGAAAAAAAAGGACGCCTTGCATCTGTATAGCAAATAGTCAGTGTAATATATGTACCTCAAATATGTTCTACAATAGTTTAGAAACATACTTTATTTTTCTATAAATATATTAGGGATAGATACTGTTGGTCATGTAGTTTGGAGAACCAATTATTATGGAGAATTGGTGGCACTACAAAATATCTTTGGAATGTTTATAGATATACCAGCTAGGATAACCGCATAGACAATAGCCCAACCGCATGCAAAACTGGCGAAGGGGGAAATCAGGAACAATTATGCTTTCTAGACTTATCATAGAAGAATACATGTGAGTCCCGGTCTAATAAGGTTGACTTTGTCTTGTTTAACGCTGCCGTTGCTATGTCCACAAATTAGATGGATCAGATTTGCTTTTTTCTTTCTGATGTAATCTATTAATCAAGATTTTTGTGTGCATCTCAACCCAAGTTGAATTCTACGTACATAATCTGCAAGCATATAGCAGTAGACATTAATGACACATACCTTGGCTTCACCTGTTCTCAGGACTGGCATATGCTACTACTATCCGGAGCACAAACATTGGCTATCCATCATCATTGACACTGAGAATTTTCATATAGCAGACCAAACAATCATACGGGAAGAACATGAAACACTCGATTTTTTAATGCGAAACAGCACGATACCATCCATGGTATAATCGTTCTAACCCTGAAGATTGCATATTTTTTGTAGATGTATTATACCAAATAAACGCAAACTATTAAAAGAAGAAAGCATGAGGCAAACCACATATGGAAGAATGGATCGATCTGATTAACGAATGTTTTATCCTTGCTCATGCATCCCGCAAGAGTGCCCATCATTGACCCATCATTAAGCGCATCTGTGGCAACTATCTAACTACTAAAAATTAGCCAAATTTTCTGCTGAAAGCTAGAGGAATCGATAAAGAAATGCACAACTTAAAATTATTGTAGTATTGGTAGAACGTTCGGATTCAATCAATAATGCATTTTTTATGCAACCCATACCTACTACAGTGACAACATCTACAGTGTTTTGAATCAACATATATAGAGCTAATAGGAAATTATCAGACTCATGTGATGTGAAGTAAAGATCAATATAATCTGTCTGTACAAATGTAGTTTGCGACACACACTACATGAATTTCTTATTTCCACATTAGTTACAAACATTCTTTGTACAAAGACAGCTAATACTGAAGATTATACCAAAGTATACTTTATATGCTTCAAGAGTATCTCATTGCAATTTCAAATTGCCAGATAGTGATGTTGAAGAGCAACTTTATAAGTTCCAGTAACATAACGTGGTTGTACAAAAGGAGTACTTAGGTAAGTAAAAGTTTACCAACCAACAATCACCACTAACTATTCCCATTAAATAAATAAATGGTATACTTAAACCAATCGGAAAATTAGTACAATAAAAAGGAGAGAAGTTAAAAAATCAATCTCTGTGGAAGATAAAATATACACTTATCTCGACTTCTACATCTTATTGCCAATGGCTACCCATGTCGTAGACATAAAACTAACGGAAGGACTTAGTCCATATTAGACTCATTGCATTAAGAAGCTTACTTTTTAAGAATAGGTAGTACAATATATTTGCATGGGGCCGGGCATTTCACTTCTAATGTTCCCTCTATATGATATGGAGTGCAAGGGTATCCACGTTGCCTTCTTTTCCGCTGTTCTCTCACTTTCTTTAACCAAAATTTGGCCTGTATACGACCAAAAACATTTATGCGCACATAAATAGAAAAATGGTAAGGTACTCCGCTAGATTATTAGGAAGATCGGTATATTTTTATTTCTAGCATCCTTTTTTTTTCCGAGAATGGATTTCTAGCATCCAGATGTAAGCACTACTATGAAGTTTCTGCACATATAAAAATAAACATATTTAGATGAACTATTCTATATATCAATTCCAAAGAAGTTTCTAAATTTGAATTGTTTGCTACAAACATACTTACCGCAGTTGGAAAATGCAGCAAAGATCAATACTACTGGAATGGCTGGTTTGCTTATTTCCTGAAAAACACGGCAAAGGGCAGAACAAAGTCAGCAAAGACTTTGCCGGCAAAGAGGACTCAGCTAAAAATGCACTCCACAAACATTTTACACTATGGGAACTCCCAAATTCTAGTAGTGTGACTCACACAATGACATCCAGTACACTTATTATAACAAATTTTAGTAATTTAAATATATTAACCATTTGGGTACATTCTCCTTTGATTCCGTCTCTCAGAATATGCTGTAATCATGCAAGAACAGTACACAATGGTCATGTCTACAAATAGAAATGATACTTAGGAAAACAAATTGACTCCATGAAGATGAAAAAGAACACACCTCATGCTGCTGTCCCAGATGTAGCTGTTGAATTGCATGGAAGACTCGCAACAGAGGACATGGTCGTTGGATTCCCCACTAAGACAGCTCAGGTCTGGTTCCATAAAAAATAGTTAGAAAGCTAAAGTATCATGGAAAAAAACTTTGTGTGTGAAAAATATAGTTGCCAGATGAAATATCAGTTAATTAGTATTACTTGAGAAGATGCCCACAAATTATCCCGAGCAAATTTCGTACAGCTGCAAAATTGTCCCCAACAGATTGTAGTCCCTCTAGCAACAGCCATGGAACATCAAATCAGTACAACTGTTCTGAATACGTAATAAAAATCATGTAGATAGATGACAGAACTATGAGATGGATTTGAGAGAAAAGTTATTTGTGTTTCATTGGTCAGGAGCAATGTTGTGTCTCTCTTACGATTTTTTGAATAGGTGCTCCATCGAAGCTCCTTTTCTTGGCGGCCTCATCGACAACTGACAGCAGCTGCTGCCTGATCTGCTTCAAATTGTCCTTAGTATAGTCCTACTCCTCCAATATCTGATTCATCTAGTAATTGAAAAACCTCCTTCTCCACTTCATTGCAATATGGTCGGGGCATGGCAGCTACGGGGATTGAAAGCACCTCCTCCTAGCCAAGATGTGTTGCTCTGTGGCTAGGGTAGTAGAGGTTCAAAGATAATGGAGGAAGGGGATGGGGAAGAACAGTCTTAGATGGCTGCAATGGAAGACAACAGATTGGTCTAGAGGAGGAGGAGGAGGAGGAGCGCTAGGGTTTGTTGGATCGGTGGGGTTGATTTCTAGGAGAACAGTACTTGGAGGAGCAGCGCTAGGGCTCCATGCGATGGTAGTTTTTTCAGGTTGTACGTTGGAGGGGTTGGATCAGCGGAGGAAGGAGATCGCTGGAGATGGACTCTTTTTTTTCAGGCTATACGTGGGAGGGATTGGGCCAGAGATGGATTCCTTTTTTTTCAGCTATAGATGGTTTAAGGTGGGAGAGAATTCAAGGACTCCTTGAGGCATCGCATCCGACGGTGGAAAATACATAATTTGAATATCGGATGGCTAGTTTTCTTAGTTACCGAGGATTAACGTGGTTACTCGTATGGTGCCTCCAATTAGTAAATATAAGATATAAGATGATGTGTTGCCATCCTATGATGTTTTGAGTAGATATCCTTTGTCTTTGGGTTGATTGATGATCTAGATTGGTATGAGTTGTATGTTTTATTATTGGTGCTGTCCTATGGTGCTCTCCGTGTCGCGCAAGCGTGAGGGACTCCCGCTGTAGGGTGTTGAATACATTCATGATTCGCTTATAGTGGGTTGGTGAGTGACTGAAACACAAACCCGAGTAAGGGGGTTGTCGCGTATGGGAATAAAGAGGACTTGATGCTTTAATGCTATGGTTGGGTTTTATCTTAATGATCTTTAGTAGTTGCGGATGCTTGCTAGAGTTACAATCATAAGTGCATATGATCCAAGAAGAGAAAGTATGTTAGCTTATGCCTCTCCCTCATATGAAATTGCAATGACGACTATCGGTCTTGTTAACAATTGCCTAGGACAATTCCGCACACCGATCCATCATTATTCCACACTCGCTATTTATAATAGTTAGTAGTATATTCTAACTTTATGATAACAGCAACTACTTTTATATTTTAGCTCTCCGATATCATGCAAAGTTATCCTCTTCATACCCACAACATAGTTTTATTTCTCGTTTCTAGTTGGAAGCAAACGTTCGGTGTATGTAGAGTCGTATCAGTGGCAGATAGGGCTTGAGAGAATATTGATCTTACCTTTAGCTCCTTGTGGGTTCAACACTCCATACTTATCACTTCCACCTTTGGAAATTGCTACTACACTTGGGGATTATCAAGCTCTTTTCTGGCGCCGTTGCCGGGGAGCAATAGCATGGGGTTGATATTCTCGTGTGTGCTTGTTTGCTTTCTTCACTAAGTAGATTTTTTTCCTTTTTGTTTCTGTTTAGTTGTGGGTGAAACATACAAAAAAATTTAAGGAATGAAAATACCAAAAAAAATTACTTGCCTCTCATGCCTAAAAAGTTTTTCAAAAAGAGAAGTGATTGGAAGTTATGCATTGAAGAAGTGAGGGTCGACCTTGAGCACTTGTGTTTATGCTCACGGAAACAATGTAGAATTTTTCATGGAAGTTTATCTGTAAATAATTATCCCCTTTTATATATCCATTGTATTATAAAAATAATGTGCCAAGCTTTGGTTTTAGGATGATTAGATGGCTTGTTTACTATGTGCAGAACAAAAACAGAAACTTTGGCTGTAGTGCGTGATTTTAATTTTTTTACTGGAAGGTCAATGGGTCTGAAACTTTTTGCACATTACTTCTGTACAAAATTTTCTAATTGTCAAATTTATTTCATAATTTTGGGAGTTACAGAAGTTTACTAAACTTCCAGATTACTACAGACTGTCCTGTTTTTGACAGATTCTGTTTTTCGCGTGTTGTTTGCTTATTTTGATGAATCTATGGCTAGTATCGGGGGGTATGAACCATAGAGAAGTTGGAATACAGTAGGTTTAACACCAATATAAATAAAGAATTAGTTCATTACAGTACGTAAAAGTGGTAGTTTGCTTTATTACACTAACGGATCTCACAAAGTTTTTGTTCAAGTTTTGTGTGGATGAAGTGTTCGAAGATCGAGGAACTATCAATATGAGAAGAATAAAGAGAGGCAAGAGTTCAAGCTTGGGGATGCCCAAGGCACCCCAAGTAAATATTTCAAAGGATACTCAAGCATCTAAGCTTGGGGATGCCCCGGTTGGCATCCCATCTTTCTTCTTCAACAAATATCGGTATACCTCGGTTTTTGTATCGTTCACATGATTTGTGTCCTTTGTGTTTTTGTTTTTCCTTTAAGAACCAAGCTAGTATGAGATAGCCCTTCATTGATTTATAGAATACTGATACGTCTCCAACGTATCTATAATTTTTGATTGTTCCATGCTATTATATATTCTGTTTTGGATGTTTAATGGGCTTTATTATACACTTTTATGTTATTTTTGGGACTAACCTATTAACGGGAGGCCCAGCCCAAATTGCTGTTTTTTTTGCCTATTTCAGTGTTTCGCAGAAAAAGAATATCAAACGGAGTCCAAACGGAATGAAACCTTCGGGAACGTGATTTTCGGAACAAACGTGATCTAGAGGACTTGGAGTGGACGTCAAGCAACCAACAAGGAAGCCACGAGGCAGGGGGGCGCGCCTACCCCCCTGGGCGTGCCCTCCACCCTCGTGGGCCCCTCGTGGCTCCACCGAACTACTTCTTCCTCCTATATATACCTACGTACCCCCAAACCATCAGAAACAGAGCCAAAACCCTATTTCCACCGTCGCAACCTTCTGTACCCGTGAGATCCCATCTTGGGGCCTTTTCCGGCGCTCCACCGGAGGGGGCATTGATCACGGAGGGCTTCTACATCAACACCATAGCCTCTCTGATGATGTGTGAGTAGTTTACCTTAGACCTTCGGGTCCATAGTTATTAGCTAGATGACTTCTTCCCTCTCTTTGGATCTCAATACAAAGTTCTCTTCGATTCTCTAGGGGATCTATCCGATGTAACTCTTCTTTTTGCGGTGTGTTTGTCGAGATCCGATGAATTGCGGGTTTATGATCAAGATTATCTATGAACAATATTTGAATCTCCTCTGAATTCTTTTATGTATGATTGGTTATCTTTGCAAGTCTCTTCGAATTATCAGTTTGGTTTGGCCTACTAGATTGATCTTTCTTGCAATGGGAGAAGTGCTTAGCTTTGGGTTCAATCTTGCGGTGCTCGATCCCAGTGACAGTAGGGGAAACGACACGTATTGCATTGTTGCCATCGAGGATAAAAAGATGGGGTTTACATCATATTGCATGAGTTTATCCCTCTACATCATGTCATCTTGCTTAAAGCATTACTCCGTTCTTATGAACTTAATACTCTAAATGCATGCTGGATAGCGGTCGATGTGTGGAGTAATAGTAGTAGATGGAGGCAGGAGTCGGTCTACTTGTCACGGACGTGATGCCTATATACATGATCATACCTAGATATTCTCATAACTATGCTCAATTCTATTAATTGCTCGACAGTAATTTGTTTACCCACCGTAATACTTATGCTATCTTGAGAGAACCCACTAGTGAAACCTATGCCCCCCGGGTCTATTTTCCATCATATTAATCTCCCGTCAACAAGCTATTTCTGGCGCCATTTATTTTTTTCTTTACTTTTAGTCTTTAACATAAAAATACCAAAAATATTAACTTATCATCTTTATCAGATCTCACTTTTGCAAGTGGCCGTGAAGGGATTGACAACCCCTTTATCGCGTTGGTTGCAAGGTTCTTATTTGTTTGTGTAGGTGCAAGGGACTTGAGCGTGGCCTCCTACTGGATTGATACCTTGGTTCTCAAAAGCTGAGGGAAATACTTACGCTACTTTACTGCATCACCCTTTCCTCTTCAAGGGAAAACCAACGCAGTGCTCAAGAGGTAGCAAGAAGGATTTCTGGCACCATTGTCGGGGATTCTACGCACAAGTCAAGACATACCAAGTACCGATCACAAACTCTTATCCCTCGTATTACATTATTTGCCATTTGCCTCTCGTTTTCCTCTCCCCCACTTCACCCTTGCTGTTTTATTCGCCCTTCTTCTGTTCGTCTTTTTCGTTTGCTTTGATGTCTTACTTGGCTCGTTTGCTCGTTTGGTTGGAATAGTTGTTTATTTATTTCTAAACAGAGAACCTAAGATCTATGGATCCTCATCCGCTTGCTAATATTTTTAAGAGATCCAATTATGATGAACCAATTGCTAGTGAGTTTCATGCACTAGATTATCCTTATGAAGTTTTGCTTGAAATTCATGAATCTGAAAATTGTGATGAAGAAATTTATGAAGAGATTCACGATAACTCCTTGAATAAAAAGCATGATTGCAATGATTTTACTATAAATTCTCTTGATGTCAATTGTGCTAATAATATGCAAAACCCTAAGCTTGGGGATGCTAGTTTCACTATGTCTACTACTTGTTGCAATGATCATGATTGGGGTGATTCTTCTTATGATCTTGAAAATTTATTTAAGCCCCATGATGAATATGAGATTGTAATAGTGTTTGCAATATTATTGAAAGTGGGTTTGGAAGAATGTCAACTTTAGATCCCACATATTTGGAGAATGTTCAATCTTATGATTTTTTTTGATAAAAGTGGGTTTGGAGAGGTCATGACTTTAGTTAATGTTAACCCCACTATTTTGGAAGAGTGTCAACTTTGCATGCATGTGGATCGTGTTGAAAATATGTTTTGTGATAGCTATATTGTTGAATTTTCTTATGATCCTACATGTAATTATTATGAGAGAGGAAAATATGATTGTAGAAATTTTCATGTTACCAAATTACCTCTCGTTATGTTGAGATTGCTATTGTTTCTTTCCGCTTCCTTGCATATGCTAGTTTTTGTTCGCCCTGATAATTTGTTTGCTTATAAAATACCTATGCATAGAAAGTATGTTAGACTTAAGTGTGTTTGTCACATGTTTTATGATGCTCTCTTTGTGCTTCAATTCTTGTCTTTCATGTGAGCATCATTAAAATTATCAATGCCTAGCTAAAAGGGCGTTAAACGATAGCGCTTGTTGGGAGACAACCCAATTTTATTTTAGTTTTTTTCTTGTTGCTTCTGTTTAGTAATAGATCTTTGATCTATCCCCTGGTTAGATGTGTTTTTATGTTTTAATTAGTGTTTGTGCCAAGTAAAACCTATATGATCTTCTTGGATGATAGTTATTTGATCTTGCTGAAAATTTCAGAAACTTTATGTTCACCAAAACAATTGTTAAAAATCACCAGAACGTGATAAAATACTGATTCCAATTGCAGTAGATCAATAAACAAATTATCTAGGTCGTCCTATTTTGGTAGATTTTTCTGAGTTGCAGAAGTTTGTGTTAGATACAGATTACTTCAGACTGTTCTGTTTTTGACAGATTCTGTTTTTCGTGTGTTGTTTGCTTATTTTGATGAGTCTATGGCTAGTAAAAGAGTTTATAAACCATAGAGAAGTTGGAATACAGTAGGTTTAACACCTATATATACAAAGAATGAGTTCAATACATTACCTTGAAATGGTGTTTTGTTTTCTTTTGCTAACGGAGCTCATGAGATTTTCTGTTGAGTTTTGTGTTGTGAAGTTTTCAAGTTTTGGGTAAAGATTTGATGGATTATGGAAAAAGGAGTGGCAAGAGCCTAAGCTTGGGGATGCCCAAGGCACCCCAAGGTAAATCCAAGGACACCAAAAAGCCAAAGCTTGGGGATGCCCCGGAAGGCATCCCCTCTTTCGTCTTCGTCCATCGGCAACTTTACTTGGAGCTATATTTTTATTCACGACATGATATGTGTTTTGCTTGGAGCGTATTGTATGATTTGAGTCTTTGCTTTTTAGTTTACCACAATCATCCTCGCTGAATACACTTTTGAGAGAGACACACATGATTCAGAATTTATTAGAATACTGTTTGTGCTTCACTTATATCTTTTGAGCTATATAGTTTTCTGCTCTAGTGCTTCACTTATATATTTTAGAGCACGGTGGTGGTTTTTTTTAATAGAAACTATTGTCTCTCATGCTTCACTTATATTATTTTGAGAGTCCTACAAAACAGCATGGTAATTTGCTTAAATTGTGAAATTAGTCCTAATATGATAGGCATCCAAGATTAGTAAAAACTTTCTTATAAGTGCGTTGAATACTAAGAGAAGTTTGATGCTTGATGACTGTTTTGAGATATGGTGGTAGTGATATTAAAGTTGTGCTAGTTGAGTAATTGTGAATTTTAAAAATACTTGTGTTGGAGTTTGCAAGTCCCGTAGCATGAACGTATGGTAAACGTTGTGTAACAAATTTGAAACATGAGGTGTTCTTGATTGTCCTCCTTATGAGTGGCGGTCGGGGACGAGCGATGGTCTTTTCCTACCAATCTATCCCCCTAGGAGCATGCGCATAGTCCTTGGTTTTTGATGACTTGTAGATTTTTGCAATAAGTATGTGAGTTCTTCATGACTAATGTTGAGTCCATGGATTATACGCACTCTCACCCTTCCATCATTGCTAGCCTCTTCGGTACCGTGCATTGCCCTTTCTCGCCTTGAGAGTTGGTGCAAACTTCGCAGGTGCATCCAAACCCCGTGATACGATACACTCTATCACACATAAACCTCCTTATATCTTCCTCAAAACAGCCACCATACCTACCTATTATGGCATTTCCATAGCCATTCCGAGATATATTGCCATGCAACTTTCCACCGTTCTGTTTATTATGACATGCTTCATCATTGTCATATTGCCTTGCATGATCATGTAGTTGACATCGTATTTGTGGCAAAGCCACCGTGCATATTATTTCATACATGTCACTCTTGATTCATTGCCCTTCTCGGTACACCGCCGGAGGCATTCATATAGAGTCATACTTTGTTCTAGTATCGAGTTGTAATCATTGAGTTGTAAATAAATAGAAGTGTGATGATCATCATTCATAGAGCATTGTCCCCCCAAAAAAGGGAAAAAAAGGAAAGGCCCAAAATAAAAAGAAAAAAAAGAAAAGAAAATAAAAAGGGGCAATGCTACTATCCTTTTTTCCACACTTGTGCTTCAAAGTAGCACCATGATCTTTATGATATAGAGTCTCTTGTTTTGTCACTTTCATATACTAGTGGGAATTTTTCATTATAGAACTTGGCTTGTATATTCCAACAATGGGCTTCCTCAAATGCCCTAGGTCTTCGTGAGCAAGCAAGTTGGATGCACACCCACTTAATTTCTTTTGTTGAGCTTTTATACATTTATAGCTCTAGTGCATCCGTTGCATGGCAATCCCTACTCCTTGCATTGACATCAATCGATGGGCATTTCCCTAGCTCATTGATTAGCCGCGTCAATGTGAGACTTTCTCCCTTTTTGTCTTCTCCACATAACCCCCATCATCATATTCTATTCCACCCATAGTGCTATATCCATGGCTCACGCTCATATATTGCGTGAAAGTTGAAAAAAGTTTGAGATTACTAAAGTATGAAACAATTGCTTGGCTTATCATCGGGGTTGTGCATGACGAGAGCATTCTTGTGTGACGAAAATGGAGCATGACCAAACTATATGATTTTGTAGGGATGAACTTTCTTTGGCCATGTTATTTTGAGAAGACATAATTGCTTAGTTAGTATGCTTGAAGTATTACTACTTTTATGTCAATATTAAACTTTTATCTTGAATCTTTCGGATCTGAATATTCATACCACAAATAAGAGAATTACATTGAAAATTATGCTAAGTAGCATTCCACATCAAAAATTCTGTTTTTATCATTTACCTACTCGAGGACGAGCAGGAATTAAGCTTGGGGATGATTGATACGTCTCCAACGTATCTATAATTTTTGATTGTTCCATGCTATTATATATTCTGTTTTGGATGTTTAATGGGCTTTATTACACACTTTATGTTATTTTTGGGACTAACCTATTAACTGGAGGCCCAGCCCAAATTGCTGTTTTTTTGCCTATTTCAGTGTTTCGCAGAAAAAGAATATCAAACGGAGTCCAAACGGAATGAAACCTTCGGGAACGTGATTTTCGGAACAAACGTGATCCAGAGGACTTGGAGTGGACGTCAAGCAACCAACGAGGAAGCCACGAGGCAGGGAGCGCGCCTACCCCCCTGGGCACGCCCTCCACCCTCGTGGGCCCCTCATGGCTCCACCGACCTACTTCTTCCTCCTATATATACCTACGTACCCCCAAACCATCAGAAACAGAGCCAAAACCCTATTTCCACCGCCGCAACCTTCTATACCCGTGAGATCCCATCTTGGGGCCTTTTCTGGCGCTCCGCCGGAGGGGGCATTGATCACGGAGGGCTTCTACATCAACACCATAGCCTCTCCGATGATGTGTGAGTAGTTTACCTCAGACCTTCGGGTCCATAGTTATTAGCTAGATGGCTTCTTCTCTCTCTTTGGATCTCAATACAAAGTTCTCCTCGATTCTCTGGGAGATCTATTTGATGTAACTCTTCTTTTTGCGGTGTGTTTGTCGAGATCCGATGAATTGTGGGTTTATGAGCAAGATTATCTATGAACAATATTTGAATCTTCTCTGAATTCTTTTATGTATGATTGGTTATCTTTGCAAGTCTCTTCGAATTATCAGTTTGGTTTGGCCTACTAGATTGATCTTTCTTGCAATGGGAGAAGTGATTAGCTTTGGGTTCAATCTTGCGGTGTCCTTTCCTAGTGACAGCAGGGGCAGCAAGGCACATATTGTATTGTTGCCATCGAGGATAAAAAGATGGGGTTTATATCATATTGCATGAGTTTATCCCTCTACATCATGTCATCTTGCTTAAAGCGTTACTCTGTTCTTATGAACTTAATACTCTAGATGCATGCTGGATAGCGGTCGATGTGTGGAGTAATAGTAGTAGATGCAGGCAGGAGTCGGTCTACTTGTCACGGACGTGATGCCTATATAAATGATCATACCTAGATATTCTCATAACTATGCTCAATTCTATCAATTGCTCAACAGTAATTTGTTTACCCACCGTAATACTTATGCTATCTTTAGAGAAGCCACTAGTGAAACCTATGGCCCCCGGGTCTATTTTCCATCATATTAATCTCCCGTCAACAAGCTATTTCTGGCGCCGTTTATTTTTTTCTTTACTTTTAGTCTTTAACATAAAATACCAAAAATATTATCTTATCATCTTTATCAGATCTCACTTTTGCAAGTGGCCGTGAAGGGATTGACAACCCCTTTATCGCGTTGGTTGCAAGGTTCTTATTTGTTTGTGTAGGTGCAAGGGACTTGAGTGTAACACCCCGCATGTAACTTGCCATATTTGTAACTCCGACTCTTGCCATTTTCGGCTATGTGTTATGATATTCCCTCCGTGGTCGGGTTTTGTCTTTCGTTTTGCATTTTGTCATGTCATGCATTTTCATATCTTGTCATCATGTGCATTGCATTTGCATACGTGTTCGTCTCGTGCATCCGAGCATTTTCCCCGTTGTCCGTTTTGCAATCCGGCGCTCCTATCTCCTCCGGCGCATCCCTCTTGTTTTCTTTCGTGTGCGGGTGTCAAACTTTCTCGGAATGGACCGAGGCTTGTCAAGTGGCCTTCTTATACCACCCGGAGACCACCGGTCAAGTTTCGTTCCATTTGGAGGTCGTTTGGTACTCCAACGGTTAACCGGGCCTCCGCAAAGTCCATTTGAGTGTCCAGCAAAAACACCCTCAAAAACCAGCCCAAAACCCACCAAACTCTCTTCCATGCTCTAGGTCGTTCGATCACGATCGTGTGGGCGAAAACCGCACCTCATTTGGAGCCTCCTAGCTCCCTCTACCTATAAATATGTGGGCATCTCGAAATACATCTGCAGTCCAAACCCTAACCTCGCCCTCCGACGCCGGCGGACGTGTCCGTCCTCGCTGGACAAATCTCCGCCGCCACCCGCGCCCAATCGGGAAGCGCCACGTGGCCCCGCGCCGTCCCCGCGCCGCCGGCCCGCCAGGCCCGTACGCCGCCCCCGAGCCCGTCCCGAGCCCGCGGCTCCCCCGCGCGCCCGCGCTCCTCCGCGCCGCGCCGCCGCCGTCGCCTCCGCGCGCCGCCGCCTGCCTCTCCGCCGGCGCCGCCGCACCCGCCGCCTGCCTCTCCGCCGGCGCCGCCGCACCCGCCGCCCCGCCGCCTCGCCTGCCCGCGCCGCCGCCTGCCAGCGCCGCCGCCGTCGCTTGCCGCCTCGCCGTGCCGTCGCCCCGCCGGCGCCGCCCTCCTCCGCCGCGCCTGACGCCGCCCCTCCGGCCGCCGCGGCCTCCCTCGCCTCTCCCGTCGCCGGCGAGCGCCCTCGGGAGCCGGCCCCGACTCGATCCAGATCGGGTCAACGGAGGTTGACCCGAGACCCCCTCCGTTTTTTTTGCCAAATCTTTGTCATATCTACAGCATGTGCACTTGTTCGTATTGCCATAACTCCTTGCATGTAGCTCCGATTCGCGCGTGTAATATGTCAAATTGTTCGTCTCATGATGCTCCACATTTTGTTAAATTGCACCATGTTCATTAGAGGTCATGTTGACGCCCAAATCTTTGTTGGAAGAGGGCTAGTTGCTGTTATTCTCTGGTTCTTATCAGAACTTGGAGATTTGTCATTTTTGTATCATTTAATCCGTGCATCTTATGAGCATGAGCTCTACATGTGTTTTGAAGTATGCCATGCCATCTCTCCAGTAGTGTAGTCCATGTATTTTTGTGATCTCTGTGGTGACTAGCACAAGCATGCAAAGTAGGCTCCGTAATATTTCTGATTTCAGGGACTTAGTGATTTCTCTAAGTCCTTGTCTTCTGTTATTTTGTTGCCATGTAAACTTGATGCTACAGAGAGATCCATGCATATTTTGGAGATGTTCAGTAAGGATGTTTTGTAGATATAGTTGTAATTTAGCCATTCCTGCAATTGTTTGCAATTATGGAGTGCCATAGCATGACTCAATCTTGCTCTACTTTTGCTATAAAATATTTCTGGCAGATTCTTAACATGATATGCAAACTTGCCAAGCTTATTGTAGTTGATCCATACATGCTATGCTTGTGTTCTTGCCATGGATAGCTTCATAAACATGCCATCTTGCTGTAGGTTTGCTTGGTTTGTCATGAATTGCTCTGTAGTGAGTGGATCAAGCTCACAAAGAGGCCTACATATTATTATTTCTGCCATGCTCTGTTTTCTGCTAAGTCTGAAACCTGATAACGAAACTTGCTATGTTTACATGCTTGCCATCATATCTTCTGGTCCTTTTTGGCTTATGATCAGTAAGAGACTTTTGTCATGTGCATTTAGTAGAACACTGCCATGCCTTGTTTTTCTATGTTAAGTTCCTGTAGCATGTTGATTTCATGCTCTGAACATTGCTACCTGATGCTGTTTACTGCCATGTCCAGTTTTTCACCAAGTCTGTGATCCTGTTATCTTTTGCACTTTTGCCATGCTTGTTTGAGCTTGATATATTATGATCTAGCCATAGCTCAGTGTTCATCGTTTGTCAAGCATCTCCTGTAGATTACTGCCATATGATTTGTTGTTATGTTGGAGTGCTGTAGCATTGTTGCTTGCTGCATTTTAAGTGCTATCTTGCTGTTTATCACAGATTAGTGTCATTCTTGTTTTGCTTGCCTTTTGCAAACCGTGCATCCGATTCCGGTGATCTTTATATCGATTTCGGCCGAAATCATCTCACCTTTCCAGTGGCATGCTTGGTTTGCCAAGTTACTGCCTTGTTCATCTTTTCCCCTTCGGAGCACGCATATGCATCGCATATCATATCTTGCATATCATACATGTTTTGCATCATGTTGCTTGTGCATTTCTCTTGATTGATTGTGGTTCCGTTCGTTTGTGTTCTTGTCTTGGATAGAGCCGGGAGACGAGTTCGTGAACGAGGAACCTGTCGAGTATGCTTACGAGGATCAAGCTTTCGACAACTCTGAGAACCTTGCAGGCAAGATGACCACCCCTCGAAGTCACTTCTATCTTTGCTTTGCTAGTTGTTCGCTCTATTGACGTGCTCCGCTACCTATCACATGCTATATCATGTCTCCCATTTTGCCATGTCAGCCTCTAACCATCCTTTCCTAGCAAACCGTTGATTGGCTAAGTTACCGCTTTTGCTCAGCCCCTCTTATAGCGTTGCTAGTTGCAGGTGAAGTTGAAGTTTGTTCCATGTCGGAACATGGATATGTTGGGATATCACAATATCTCTTATTGAATTAATGCATCTGTATATATATTTGGTAAAGGGTGGAAGGCTCGGCCTTATGCCAGGTGTTTTGTTCCACTCTTGCCGCCCTAGTTACTGTTATACCGGGATTATGTTCCTTGAGTTTGCGTTCCTTACGCGGTCGGGTGATTTATGGGACCCCCTTGACAGTTCGCCTTGAATAAAACTCCTCCAGCAAGGCCCAACTTTGGTTTTACTATTTGCCGCCTAAGCCTTTTCCCCCGGGTTTCCGCGAGCCCGAGGGTCATCTTATTTTAACCCCCCTGGGCCAGTGCTCCTTCGAGTGTTGGTCCGATCCGAGCAGCCTGCGGGGCCACCTCGGGGAAACTCGAGGTCTGGTTTTACTCGTAGCTTGACTTACCCGGTGTGCCCTGAGAACGAGATATGTGCAGCTCCTATCGGGATTTGTCGGCACATTCGGGCGGCTTTGCTGGTCTTGTTTTACCATTGTTGAAATGTCTTGTAAACCGGGATTCCGAGACTGATCGGGTTTTTCCGGGAGATGGTTTATCCTTCATTGACCGTGAGAGCTTATGATGGGCTAAGTTGGGACACCCCTGCAGGGTATTATCTTTCGAAAGCCGTGCCCGCGGTTATGAGGCAGATGGGAATTTGTTAATGTCCGGTTGTAGAGAAATTGTCACTTGACCCAATTAAAATACATCAACTGCGTGTGTAGCCGTGATGGTCTCTTCTCGGCGGAGTCCGCGAAGTGAACACGGTCTGAGTTATGTTTGACGTAAGTAGGTGTTCAGGATCACTTCTTGGTCGTTGCTAGATGACGTCCGTTCCGTTGCTTCTCTTCTCGCTCTCATTTGCGCAAGTAACCACCATATATGCTTTTACCGCTGCAGCTCCACCTCATTACTCCATCCTTTCCTACAAGCTTAAATAGTCTTGATCTCGCGGGTGTGAGATTGCTGAGTCCTCGTGACTCACAGATTCTACCAAAACAGTTGCAGGTGCCGACGATGCCAGTGCAGATGATGGCGTCGATCTCAAGTGGGAGTTCGACGAGGAACGTGGTCGTTACTATGTGTCTTTTCCTGACGATCAGTAGTGGAGCCCAGTTGGGACGATCGGGGATCTAGCATTTGGGGTTGTCTTATTTTCATCTGGATTTTGACCGTAGTCGGTCTATATGCTTGTATTTTGGATGATGTATGAATAATATTTATGTATTGTCTGAAGTGGCGATTGTAAGCCAACTCTTTATCCCATTCTTGTTCATTACATGGGATTGTGTGAAGATGACCCTTCTTGCGACAAAACCACTATGCGGTTATGCCTCTAAGTCGTGCCTCGACACGTGGGAGATATAGCCGCATCGTGGGCGTTACATTGAGCGTGGCCTCCTACTGGATTGATACCTTGGTTCTCAAAAACTAAGGGAAATACTTACGCTACTTTATTGCATCACCCTTTCCTCTTCAAGGGAAAACCAACGCAGTGCTCAAGAGGTAGCAAATACTTCATGTGCTTCACTTATATCTTTTAAGTATGATCTTATAGAATCACTCTTTGTGCTTCACTTAAATCATTTGAGTATGGTTTTATAGAATGCTTCGTGTGCTTCACTTACATATTTTGAGCTTGGATATTGGTTAGTCTATATTAATTAAAGAATGCTCCATGAACTTCACTTATATCTTTTGGAGTATGAATAATACTATCATCTAAAGCGGGTTTGGAAAAGTGTCAACTTTAGGAATTAGTGATCCCACTATTCCAAATGAGAAGAATTTTGCTTATGTGGAGAGTAGAAAAAATTCTGTTCTTGTAGATCATGAAAAGAATGCTTTATGTGATGGTTATATTGTTGAATTCATTCATGATGCTACTGAAAATTATTATGAGGGAGGAATATATGTTTGTAGGAGTTGCAATAATATCAAGTTTCCTCTCTATGTGCTTAAAGTTTTGAAGTTCTACTTGTTTTGCCTTCCTATGCTAGTTGATTCTTGTTCCTATAAATTGTGTGCTCACAAAATCCCTAGGCATAGGAAGCGGGTTAGATTTAAATGTGCTAGTCATATTCTTCATGATGCTCTCTTTATGTTTCAATTCTTATCTTTTATGTGAGCATCATTGAAATCATCATGCCTAGCTAAAAGGCATTAAAGAAAAGCGCTTGTTGGGAGACAACCCAATATTTACCCTTAATGTTTTTGTGTGTTTACATGATTAAGCTACTGTATTAATCATGTTTTATAGCTTTGTTTCAATAAATTGCCAAGTAAGACCTTTGGGAAGACTTGGGTGAAAGTTAATGTGATCTTGCTGTAAAAAACAGAAACTTTGCGCTCACGAGATTAGCTGTCATTTTTTACAGAAGAGTGCTTTTGAGTTGATTATTTTTGCAGAAGATTAATAGACAAATTCCTCACGTCCAACAATTTATTTCATAATTTTTGGAGTAGCAGAAGTATGGTTGCTGTTCAGATCATTACAGATTGTTCTGTTTCTGACAGATTCTGTTTTCATTGCATAGTTTGCTTGTTTTCTAGTTTCTGTGGCTTATATTTCTCAATATAAATTGTATAAATGATATGTTACAGTAGAAATTGTGTGGGAACAATTATGAAACTTGTCTTTGACAGTACCAAAGTGAATGGTTTACTCTTTATCATACTAACCTATCTCACGAAGTTTCGTTAAGTTTTGTGTGATTGAAGTTTTCAAGCTTTGGGTGAGATATCGATATGAGGAGAATAAGGAGTGGAAAGACCCTAAGCTTGGGGATGCCCAAGGCACCCCAAGGTAATATTAAAGTAAGACTCAAGGTCCTAAGCTTGGGGATGCCCCGGAAGGCATCCCCTCTTTCGTCTTCAAAACTATCGGTATACCTTACTCGGAGCTATATTTTTATTCATCACATGATATGAGTTTTGCTTGGAGCGTATTTTCAATTTTACTTGCTGTTTGAATAAAATCATTGGATCTGAAATCTTGAATGAAAAAGAATCCTCCCATGGCTAGTTAATTATTTGACTACTCAGTGTTCTTCACTTATATCTTTTTGGAGTAGTTTGTCATTTACTCACGTGCTTCACATATATCCTGTGAGTAAATGGTTGAATGAACTGAATATCATAAATCTGAATTTATATATGTTTCATATGCTTATACCATGGGGAGTAATGACTTCACACAGAATAAGTATAGGTAGTAAACTTATTGAAAGTTAGCAAACACAGAATTGGTCACTTGAACAATTCATGAAAGAATATTGAAGGAAGAGAGATTTCACATATAAATATACTATCTTGGACATCTTTTGTAATTGTGAGCACTCATTAAAATATGACATGCTAAAAGGTTGATGTTGGACAAGGAAGACAACTTAATGGGTTATGTTTTCCTATATTCGAAACGTTATATTGTCTTGGATCATCCAACAGGTTGGGCTTGCCTTTCCCTCTCATGCTAGAAAAATTCTTTGCACCAAGTAGAAATACTACTTGTGCTTCCAAACATCCCTTAAACCAGTTTTGCCATGAGAGTCCACTATACCTACCTAAGGGTTGAGTAAGATCCTTCAAGTAAGTTGTCATCGGTGCATGCAATAAAAATTGCTCCTTAAATATGTATGATCTATTAGTGCGAAGAAAATAAGCTTTATACGAACTTGTGATAGGGAAGAAATAAAAGCGACGGACTGCATAATAAAGGTCTTTATCACAAGGGGCAATATAAAGTGACGTTCTTTTGCATTAAGATTTTGTGCATCCAACCATAAAAGCGCATGAAAACCTCTGCTTCCCTCTGCGAATGGCCCATCTTTTACTTTTACCTTCTACCCTTATACAAGAGTCATGGTGATCATCACCTTTCCTTTTTACACTTTTTCCTTTGGCAAGCACTTTGTGTTGGAGTGATCCGGATATATATACATCCACTTGGATGTAGGTTTTCATGAGTTATTATTGTTGACATTACCCTTGAGGTAAAAGGTTGGGAGGCAAAACTATAAGCCCTTATCTTTCTCTGTGTCCGATTAAAACTTTGAACCCATAAATATCACGTGAGTGTTAGCCATTGTGAAAGATTAAATGATAGTTGAGTATGTGGAGTTTGCTGAATCAAAGCTCTGACATAGACCCTTCCTGAAAATAAGATGAATTGCAATTGTTTGATGACTGAGAATATTGTTTGTTAGTTTTCAAGAAAGTTTATGATCTATACTTTAACATGTGAATAGCTTGTTACTTGATCATGAAAAGTGTTATGAGATGAGCTACTGTTATGACATATAATGATGCTAGAAAAGGTGATTGAAATTATCATTGATCAAACTTGTGCACCTGCTAGCATTCACACTTCATAAATTATTTCTTTTATCACTTCCCTACTCGAGGACGAGCAGGAATTAAGCTTGGGGATGCTGACACGTCTCCAATGTATCTATAATTTATGAAGTATTCATGCTATTATATTATCCATCTTAGATGTTTTATATGCATTTATATGCTATATTATATGATTTTTGGGACTCACCTATTAACCTAGAGCCCAGTGCCAGTTTCTGTTTTTTCCTTGCTTTTGAGTTTTACAGAAAAGGAATACCAAACGTAGTCCAATTGACGTGCCAATTTTTGTTGATTTTTATGGACCAAAAGAAGCCCCTGGAGCAAAAGAGTTGGGCCAGAAGAGTCCCGGGCTGTCCACGAGGGTGGGGGCGCGCCCACCCCCCCTGGGCGTGGGCCCCTGCCTCATGGACGACTCTGAGACCCCCCTGACGTGAAACCAACGCAAAAAATTCCTATAAATACAGAAACCCCCAAAAAATAACCTAGATCGGAAGTTCCGCCGCCACAAGCCTCTGTAGCCACGAGAAATCAATCTCGGCCCTCTCTGGCACCCTGCCGGAGGGGGCCGTCATCATCGGAGGCCATGGAGGAGGATCCCGGAGGGCCCATCATCGCCATGAAGGCCAAGGACCAGAGGGAGAACCTCTCCCCATCTAGGTGGGAGGCCATGGAGGAGGAAGCACAAGGGGGAGAACCTCTCCTCCTCTCTCTCGGTGGCACCGGAGTGCCACTGGGAGGGGAATCATCGCCGCGGTGATGGTCTTCATCAACATCACCATCATCATCACCATCCTCATCTATTTTACGCGGTCCAGTCTCCCGCACCCCGCTGTAATCCCTACTTGAACATGGTGCTTTATGCCACATATTATGATCCAATGATGTGTTGCCATCCTATGATGTTTTGAGTAGATATCCTTTGTCTTTGGGTTGATTGAGGATCTAGATTGGTATGAGTTGTATGTTTTATTATTGGTGCTGTCCTATGGTGCTCTCCGTGTCGCGCAAGCGTGAGGGACTCCCGTTGTAGGGTGTTGCAATACGTTCATGATTCTCTTATAGTGGGTTGATGAGTGACTGAAACACAAACCCGAGTAAGGGGGTTGTTGCGTATGGGAATAAAGAGGACTTGATGCTTTAATGCTATGGTTGGGTTTTACCTTAATGATCTTTAGTAGTTGCGGATGCTTGCTAGAGTTCCAATCATAAGTGCATATGATCCAAGAAGAGAAAGTATGTTAGCTTATGCCTCTCCCTCATATGAAATTGCAATGACGACTATCGGTCTTGTTAACAATTGCCTAGGACAATTCCGCACACCGATCCATCATTATTCCACACTCGCTATTTATAATAGTTAGTAGTATATTCTAACTTTATGATAACAGCAACTACTTTTATATTTTAGCTCTCCGATATCATGCAAAGTTATCCTCTAGCTTCATACCCACAACATAGTTTTATTTCTCGTTTCTAGTTGGAAGCAAACGTTTGGTGTATGTAGAGTCGTATCAGTGGCAGATAGGGCTTGAGAGAATATTGATCTTACCTTTAGCTCCTTGTGGGTTCGACACTCCATACTTATCACTTCCACCTTTGGAAATTGCTATGATGATTCCCTACACTTGGGGATTATCACCCCCCTATACTCATCAAAGTCAATCAAGCAGGAAGTAGGGTATTACTTCCATCAAGAGGGCCCGAACCTGGGTAAACATTGTGTCCCCTGCCTCCTGTTACCTTCGATCCTTAGACGCACAGTTCGGGACCCCCTACCCAAGATCTGCCAGTTTTGACACCGATAGTGGATTCTTGGGCTAGTGGCTCCAGTTCGTTTTGGCAAGCGACGGCTCGTCGACGAACGGCGGCAGGTTGATGCAGTCCACCTTCGGGTCGATGTTGCGCATGTAGAAGAACGTGTTCTGCCACTTCTTGGCAGAGTCTTCGAGGGGCATCTTGGGGAATGGATCATTCGACTGGGCTGAGATGACGACGGCCCCGCGGTCGGACATGACGCCGGCCGCCGTCCCTTGCTGCTTGAGGAAGAAAAGCTGGGCCCATAGCTCCATGTCCGGCATCAGGCTCAGGTATCGCTCACAGAGCATGGCGTACCTGGCAAGCTGCAGCACGGCGTTGGCGCCGAGGTGATGTGGCTGCAGCCCAAGGAAGGAGCGGAAGAAGAGGCTTGCGGCGAGGCCGAACCCGCGCACGAAGTGGGAGAAGAATACCACGTACGCACCCTCCTGCGGCGTGGGCTCCATCCCTCTGCCCGTCGCGCACGCTACCACCACCGTCGCCGGTAGCAGCCGCTTGGTGTCACGGAGGTACTAAATGTTGGCCTCGGTGGTCTCAGAGCCCTCCCAAGGTCCTTCCGGCCGCGCCATCGGTAGAGCTCCCTGTCGGTGTCAAAACCGACGGATCTCGGGTAGGGGGTCCTGAACTGTGCGTCTAAGGCGGATGGTAACATGAGGCGGGGCACACGATGTTTACCCAGGTTCGGGCCCTCTCGATGGAGGTAATACCCTACTTCCTACTTGATTAACCTTGATGATATGAGTATTACAAGAGTTGATCTACCACGAGATCGTAGAGGCTAAACCCTAGAAGCTAGCCTATGGTATGATTGTTGTTGTCCTACGGACTAAACCCTCCGGTTTATATAGACACCGGAGGGGGCTAGGGTTACACAGAGTCGGTTACAAGGGAGGAGATCTACATATCCGTATTGCCAAGCTTGCCTTCCACGCCAAGGAGAGTCCCACCCGGACACGGGACGAAGTCTTCAATCTTGTATCTTCATAGTCCAACAGTCCGGCCAAAGGATATAGTCCGGCTGTCCGAGGACCCCCTAATCCAGGACTCGCTCAGTAGCCCCTGAACTAGGCTTCAATGACGATGAGTCCGGCGCGCAGATTGTCTTCGGCATTGCAAGGCGGGTTCTTCTCCAAATTCTGAGTACCTGTCGAGTAGTGTCCGGCTTCCCGTGAATGTTGCACTCCTCGGCTTCTGCGCCTAATAATGGCTATCCTCCACGTGTCGAGCGAATGCGAGAAGTCGGGGCATTTTTGCACTTGGCACCCTAACCATGTGAGTTAATCGTCTATTTAAGGGACCAGGGATCCTCAGATCCAGATCACACCATCCTCCCTCAGTGAGTATCCATCGGAGCGTGCCCGGAAAAATCCATCCTATCATGGCCGGTCATCGCAGCTCCTCCTCTCGCTCCCGTAGCCCTAAGCCAGGCAACTGGAAGAAGTGTTCCATTTCCCACAGACAGTTAGTAGAGTTACAGACCCAGGGGTTTCTTCCTCCTGCGTATATGGTCCCTGTCCGAGCTGGACTAGCCACTTATAATGGCGGGGAACAAGCGGAGAGCTTTCCCAACCCGTCTATGGGGGAGCGAGTATGCCTTGTCCCGTATTTGTTAAGGGGACTTGGATTTCCAATCCATCCGTTCCTCCGCGGGTCCTGGAGTTCTACGGCCTCCGGCTGCATAATTTTACTCCTGCCTCCATATTACACATCGCAGGCTATGTCGCCCTTTGCGAGCTGTTTTTGGGTTGCGAAGCTCATTTCGAGCTAAGGAAGAGGCTATTCTGTCTCGTACCCCGTACACAGGAGGGGTCGATATATCAAGTGGGCGGAGCCGAGATATGGCGCATCGCCGGGACCGGATACCTGTCCGGTACTCCGAAGAAGACATCCGAAGACTGGCCTTCGGAGTGGTTTTATATGGAGGACGCTCCCCTTCCGGACCCTGTTCGGATGGGCCTTCCCGAGTTCAATAACGCCCCTTTGAAGAAACGCCGCAGCTGGCGCCCTCGGAGTCCCCAGGAGGAAGATAACAGAGAGGTCCTTTACCTGATGGGCTGGATACAAACGCTGGCCAAATCAGGATTGACAATAATCGAGGTTGTGTCCATATGTATAATGCGGGGGGTGCAGCCACTTCAATATCGGGGACAACCCATGTGGAACTTCAATGGGGAAGACGATGCCACCCTCTGCGGCCGTAAAGGCCCAGACTCCGTCGCTGCTCTAGCGAAGATACTGTCCGATTTATATAAAGGAGAGGAAGAGGAGTTCATCCATATCAAGCCACGGGATGGATTCTCCATGTACAACCCCCCAAACTGGGTGAGCTGCTACTTTTTACTCCAGACCTTCCCGCATTCTTTGTCATAAATATTTACCTTGCTATTTCATAGCAGGAACTGCGAAAAGCTGTGAGGGAGGTCCACAGCCCGCCTCCACAACCAGAGGACCCTGACCGGGCCCTCGACCCTAAACTCGAAGAAGATCCGGACACATTTGTGGAGCTTATTGACAGGACGTTCTATCAATTGAGCTGCGACGATGCCATGGTGGCCATCATAGCCGATTACCCTGGACTGCTCCCTGCATTGCATGTAAGTAAAACCAGAGTCCCAACTTCCGAGAAGGATCCCCTTTTTCTGCACTTCACCTACCACACACATATGGTGTCTTACAGAGAAGGCCGTCGGGACGCCATGTCGAACCCGCAGTGACTCACCAACAAGGGGCACCGAAGCCGGGTAGGCTTAAAAGGAAGGCGGTCAGGACCGAGACGCCGTCGCAGAGGTATGAAAAAGAACCCCACTCCATGGTTGTCGTGTTTTAAAATATAATAACGTCCATGTTTCCTAGTAGGAAAAACGCTCGCCGGACTATATCCGGAGAGATTGCCGGCCACGCCTCCACCAGCCGGGCTCCAGAGCCGGACTTAGAGGCGGATGCTAACATGGGGCCAACACTGGATGTCCCTCCTACAGAGGATGCGGATAGGCTGTCCGCTACGAATTCCGAAGTGGAGAGTGCCATGAATCACAGGCGTCGCCAGGCCGTACTCCGCGACGCTTGTTTCTCCCAAGAGGCGGTCGATGCCTTTAACTCAGGAGACGCGTACATCCAAGCTGCTCAAAAAGGTCTTGCCAAAGCCACGGACCAGTATGTGAAGGATATACGGGTAAGAAAATCTAATAATTATGTATATCAGTAGCCCCTGAGACTTGAAACAGTTGGCACAACTGATTTAAGGATCATTGTTTGCATAGGTTTTTACGGAGAAGAATACCCGGTTGTCTCAAGAGCTGGAGGAGTGCAAAGCCCAGCTTCAGGCCGCAGTTGCCGCAGTGAAGGAGTCCGAGAAGGCCCCATCTGGTAACACTTATTTCTATTGCAAAGAAAGACATGTACCAGGTAGTATGCGGCATACATGCAAGTCTAACAATAGATTCTGCAGATGACTCCGGAGTGAATCCGGAGGTCATGCGAGGTGATGAGCAACATGCTCAATGACAGCTAAAGGCTGGCGAGCGCGTGCTTAAATGGGTTAGGCGGGAGAAAAACAATCTCCAAGACGCCAATACCCGGCTGGGCGTTGAACTGAGAGATGTTCGAGCCCAGCTTGCTGACTCCGTAAAGGAGAATAAGAGGCTTCGACGCGACATTTTCAGTAAGTGCTTGAACGAACTTTTAAAGAGTTCTGCGAAGAAACCGGCTAACAGAGTTATGTCTGCAGGTATGCTGACGGGTTGTCCCGCGGAGGAGATGCCCGGGTCTGCGGGTGATCTTCTGCCAGAGCTCTCACAACTGTACGAACAAGTTCGGCAGGTGATGCAGGGCATTGCCCATGCCTTGTGGCCATCCGCCTCCCTGCCAGGAGGCATGGGGGAGCTTGTAGAGAAGTTCAAGGGAGCGCGGCAGCGCTTCCGATTATGGAAGATATCAGCCTGCTGGCAAGGTGCAAGGGAAGCCTGGGCCATGGTGAAGACGCGATATACCAAGGCTGACCCGAACCACATGGCCGAGGTCGGACCTGTGGGGTCCGATGGGAAAGAGATCCCCGTCAGTTTGGTGTATGACCAAGTAGAATTAGCCGGAAAGTATTCCCAACAGGATTGTAGGCTAGACAGCCTGTTGGATGGTATAGAAGAAGAATTTAGTCAGTCTAAGTGACTGTGTACTTCAAGTGACATGTATTGTCCCTAGCCGGATTGTAAATCATTTGTCATGGCAGACCTTTTCGCTTCAACCTCTGGACCCGACAGTCCAGTGTGTATCTGAATACCCGCTCAGTTATGTAAAAACCGGGGTACGCGTGGAAACCAGGCGTAGGGGTCATAAGTGCTTGAACAGACAAGTACCCAACTAGCTATGTTATATTACATGGATAGTAAGAAACATCTTCCAGGGAGAATAGTTCCGTTAAGGGTTCCTTTCCCTGGGTACGCATGCATTAATGTGCATGTCCAAACTGCGAAAAGAGACGCAGGATATAAACAACTGGGGGCATGTATTACAATAAATAAAGATCATCTTTTGTCCACCGACCGAATATTCCCTTAATAACGCTAGATTTTGGCTTCACCCAGTCTGAGGTACACATCCGGCTGACCCGGCAGTAACAATCGTAGAGGTGCTCCATTTATGCCCTAGCCGAATTAACGGGAACGTAGGGCATAAACACAAGAGCCATGCAACCCAGCTTGGCCAAAACTTAAGTCATATCGATGCATATAATGGCGAAAAAAGGTACATGTGGAAGAATAAAACATGTGTGGGGCATAGAGTCCCGGAAAATAGTTATATTAAGCTTCTGTATAAGAAGCCCCCAGGTATAATGAGCGCGGCTAGCGCGTCAAGATTGTGTAGTCAAGACACATTTTTGCCTTTTAAGGCCTTGAAGAAAAAGGGAAGAAAGAAAGAAAGAAATGACAGATAACAGATATATAAAAAATTGACGGAGGTAAGGAGACGAACATAGAGTCCGGCACTAGGCGTAGAACCTTCGGAGTCTTGCTGCGTTCCATGGTTTGGCTCGAGTCGATTGTCCGATGCATCCCGCAGACGATACGCTCCACCGGTCAGAACTTGGTCAATAATGAAGGGACCTTCCCATTTGGGCTTGAGCTTGTTCTTTTTCTCCGGTAGGCGTAGAATGAGTTCGCCAACGTTATAGGTTTTGGCCCGTACTTCTCTGCTTTGATACCTTCGAGCCGGTTGTTGATAGAATGCGGAACGGGCTTTTGCCACGTCACGCTCCTCCTCCAGGGCGTCCAAACTGTCCTGCCGATCAAGCTCGGCTTCTTTCTCTTTGTACATGCGCACTCGAGGTGAGTCATGAATTATGTCGCAGGGCAGTACCGCCTCTGCGCCGTACACCATAAAAAACGGTGTGTATCCGGTAGTGCGATTCAGCGTCGTCCGCAGCCCCCATAGTACGGAGTCGAGCTCCTCTACCCAGTGCGTATCGCATTCCTTCAAGGATCGCACTAATCTGGGTTTAATGCCGCTCATGATAAGACCATTTGCTCGCTCGACTTGACCGTTAGTTTGCGGGTGATAGACAGAAGCATAATCGAGCTTGATGCCCATGTTGCTGCACCAAAGTTTTTCCTCGTCGGCTATAAAGTTCGAGCCGTTATCTGTGATGATACTGTGGGGAACGCCATAACGGTGTACAACCCCGCATATGAAGTCTATCACTGGTCCGGATTCGGCCGTTTTAACTGGTTTGGCTTCTATCCATTTGGTGAATTTGTCCACCATGACCAATAGGTATTTTTTCTTATGGCTTCCCCTTTAAGGGGTCCGACCATATCAAGCCTCCAGACCGCAAAGGGCCAAGTGATGGGGATTGTTTGGAGAGCGGTAGGTGGCATATGGCTTTGGTTTGCGAAAAGCTGGCAACCGACGCAACGTTGAACGAGGTCCTGTGCGTCTGCCTGGGTTGTCGGCCAATAAAAACCTGTACGGAAGGCCTTGCTTACAAGGGCCCAGGCTGCGGCGTGGTGGCCGCCAAGTCCAGCATGAATTTCTGCCAAAAGCTGCCGTCCTTCCTCTTCGGAGATGCACCTTTGAAGGACTCCGGTAGCGCTTTTCTTATAAAGCTCTCCCTTGTGGACCTTGTAGGCTTTAGACCGTCGCACAATGCAACGTGCCTCGTTTGAGTCCTCAGGTAGTTCCTGCCTAGTTAGGTAAGCCAAGAAGGGTTCTGTCCATGGGGCGATGACGGCCATAATCACGTGGGCCGAAGGTGTTATTTCGGTGGCAGAGCCTCCGATTACATCAGAGTGTTCGGTGTCGGCGTTGTGGACGGGTCCGGACTATTGTTACCGGTCTCTCCTTCCCATATCACGGATGGCTTAAACAGCCTTTCCAAGAAGATATTAGGTGGGACAGGGCCGCGCTTAGCGCCGATGCGGGCGAGGATATCCGCTGCCTGATTGTTTTCCCGGACCACATGGTGGAATTCAAGCCCCTCGAACCGAGCTGACATTTTGAGGATGGCGTTGCGATAAGCCGCCATTTTCGGATCATTGGCATCGAAGTCTCCATTTATTTGAGATATTGCGAGGTTCGAGTCCCCACGCACCTGCAGGTGTTGAATGCCCATGGAAACTGCCATCCGGAGACCATGTAACATGGCCTCATATTCTGCTGCGTTGTTGGAGTCAGTGTATAATATTTGGAGTACGATTGGACTGTATCTCTGGTGGGGGATGTTAGGACGACGCCAGCCCCCAGACCAGCCAACATTTTAGAGCCGTCAAAGTGCATGATCCAATTGGAGTACGCGCCGTACTCTTTAGGGAGTTCGGCTTCTGTCCATTCGGCGACGAAATCAGCCAGTACTTGTGACTTAATGGCTCGCCGTGGTTTGTATGTTATGTCGAACAGGAGGAGCTCAATAGCCCATTTAGCAATCTGGCCCGTGGCCTCGCAGTTGTTTATTATGTCGTTTAGTGGTACTTCAGAGGCCACCGTAATTGAACACTCTTGAAAGTAGTGTCGTATTTTCCGGGATGCCATGAAGACCGCGTATGCTATCTTTTGATAGTGTGGGTACGGTGATTTGCATGGAGTGAGGACAGTGGATACATAGTATACCGGCTTTTGAAGTGGGAACTTATGTCCGTCCGTCTCTCGTTCGATGACGAGCACTGCACTTACAACTTGGTGTGTTGCCGCTATATATAACAACATTGGTTCGCCGACATTTGGCGCGGCCAAGATTGGGTTTGTGGCCAAAACGGCTTTTATTTCTTCTAATCCGGCCGTGGCCGCATCCTTCCACTCGAAGTGTTCGGTGCCTTGGAGAAGGCGATAAAGAGGCAGTGCCTTTTCTCCTAATCGGGAGATAAAGCGGCTTAAAGCAGCCATGCATCCAGTTAATTTCTGGATCTGCTTGAGGTTTGTTTGGATGGTCGACTGTGACAGAGCTCGGATTTTAGCCGGATTCGCTTCGATTCCTCTGTTGGATACGATGAAGCCTAAGAGCTTTCCGGCGGGCACGCCGAAGACGCATTTTTCCGGATTGAGCTTAATGTCGTATGTTCGGAGATTGTCGAACGTGAGCCTCAAGTCGTCTATTAAGGATTCGACGTGTCTGGTTTTAATAACCACATCGTCTACGTATGCCTCCACTGTTTTGCTGATCTGTGTCTCCAAGCATGTCTGAATCCTGCGTTGATAGGTTGCACCGACGTTTTTGAGCCCGAAAGGCATGTTGTTAAAACAGAAGGGGCCGTATGGAGTGATAAATGCCGTTGCGGCTTGATCGGACTCTGCCATCTTAATTTGATGGTATCCGGAGTATGCGTCGAGGAAACACAATGAGTCATGTCCTGCGGTAGTGTCGATAATTTGATCGATGCGAGGGAGGGGGAAGGGATCCTTGGGGCAAGCCTTGTTAAGGTCCTTGAAGTCGACACATAGGCGCCAGGATTTGTCCTTGTTTGGTACCATCACCAGGTTTGCTAGCCAGTCCGGATGTTTTATTTCTCGAATGAATCCGACCTCCAGTAACTTGGCTAGCTCCTCTCCCATGGCTTGTCGCTTAGGCTCAGAGAAGCGCCAAAGAGTTTTCTTGACCGGCTTGAATCCCTTTAGAATGTTAAGGCTATGCTCGGCCAGCCTGCGTGGGATTCCTGGCATGTCTGAAGGGTGCCAGGCTAAGATGTCCCAATTCTCGCGCAGGAACTCCCATAGTGCGACGTCTACTGTGGGGTTTAATTGTGCCCAGATGAATGCTGTTTTTGTAGGGTCTGTTGGATGGACTTGGAATTTGACTATTTCATCCGCTGGTTTAAAAGAGGTGGACTTGGATCTTTTGTCAAGTATCACGTCGTCCCTGTCCACTGTGGAGCGTAGCACAGTTAATTCTTCGGCCGTGAGGGCTTCGGATAACGCCTCGAGGGCCAGTGCGGCTGTTTTATTTTCGGCGCGGAGTGCTATGTCCGGATCACTAGCTAGAGTGATGATTCCATTGGGCCCGAGCATTTTGAGCTTCATGTACCCGTAATGGGGTATAGCTTGGAAGATCGTGAATGCCTCCCGCCCTAGAAGTGTGTGGTATCCATTATTGAATGGGGCCACTTGGAATGTGATTTCTTCGGTCCTATAATTCTCCGGCGTGCCGAATACCACATCTAGTGTGATTTTCCCAGCGCATCGTGCCTCCCGACTAGGGATGATTCCTCTGAAGGTCGTGCTGCTTTGCTCAATGCGGCTTTTGTCTATTTCCATTTTTCGAAGAGTCTCCTCATAGATGAGGTTTAATCCACTGCCGCCGTCCATGAGCACTTTAGTAAGCCGGAAGCCGTCCACAATTGGACTAAGGACCAAGGCGGCTGGTGCTCGGGCTGTTCGGAATTTAGGTTCGTCACTGGCATTGAAGGTGATAGCCGTATCGCTCCATGGATTTATTTCTGCCACGTGGCAGACTTCGGCAAGGCTGCAGAGTGCTCGCTTACGTCTATTATTTGAGGCGAAGGTCTCGAAGACTGTCAATACTGTATTGCTGTTTTCCGTGGGATGGTGCTCTGCGGTATTGTTGATGAGGAGATCCTCACCACTCTTGGCCACCTGCGGGAGTACCCAACATGCTCTAAGGCTGTGTGTTGGCATGGTATCCGCTGTACTGTGAATTTTGCATGGCCCATTAAGCCATCCCTGTAGTGGGCTTTTGTTTTTTTGTAATTGGATCGGGTGACTTACGAGAGTACACCCTTTTAGTTCGGACGTGGGGTTTTGTGAGAGCCGGAGGATCCCAAAATTTTGTTTGGGTTTTCCAGGCGCTTTCGATCGCACAGTACTTCCATACTATGGCCGCCAAGTCAGCGAAGTGTGCTATGTCACGACGACTTATGGCGTTAAGGATTCCCCTGTCCGTGCAATTTTTGCAAAAGAATGAAATTGCGTCTTCCTCGCGACAGTCCTTAACCTTGCTCATTACAAGGAGGAATCTGGCCCAATAGTGGTGTACTGTCTCTTGGGGCTCTTGTCTAATGTGGGAAAGATCATTTATATCTGGGTGGGTGGGTGGATTTAGGTCCGAACCCTGACCCGATTTGAGACCCAGGGGCGGAGGAGTTTCCGAGCTTGGCAGTTCGGGCTCCGGGATGTTTCCCAATAGGTCTGGCCTGCTGCCTGACTCTAGGTTCAAGGCCTGGGCCATGTCCTCCCGTAGACGGGTATCCGGCTCGGAGAGCTCGGGAATCCGGACATAGTTTGTCCTCAAGATAGAGGAAGAATTGCTGCATTGCTCCTCCACCACCGCTATCTGATGGGTGACCGGCGGGGAGTTAATCTCCCTTTGCTCGGGTTTAAGCCCGATCTAATCATAGTCCGTAGCGACTCCCAAGGCGGCGATGCGATCCAAGAGCTTATTCAAGGAAGAGAGCTCCATTGGATCCAACTGCTCGGCGAATTCCGAGCCGACGTGGAGGCTGTTTTCGATGACCCGAGAAGTCATCGTCGGCGCAACGGCCGAACGGGCGGTCATGACAAAACCACCTAATCAGAGAGTTTGGCCTACAGCCAGGGCTCCCCCAGAGGTGATGTTGTCCTTGACAACGAGACGAGCCATCCAGCCTTATGATGACGGCACGGTGGAACTCTCAATGAAAGCACCAATGTCGGTGTCAAAGCCGGCGGATCTCGGGTAGGGGGTCCCGAACTGTGCGTCTAAGGCAGATGGTAACAGGAAGCGGGGGACACGATGTTTACCCAGGTTCGGGCCCTCTCGACGGAGGTAATACCCTACTTCCTTCTTGATTGATCTTGATGATATGAGTATTACAAGAGTTGATCTACCACGAGATCGTAGAGGCTAAACCCTAGAAGCTAGCCTATGGTATGATTGTTGTTGTCCTACGGACTAAACCCTCCGGTTTATATAGACACCGGAGGGGGCTAGGGTTACACAGAGTCGGTTACAAGAGAGGAGATCTACATATCCGTATTGCCAAACTTGCCTTCCACGCTAAGGAGAGTCCCACCCGGACACGGGACGAAGTCTTCAATCTTGTATCTTCATAGTCCAAAAGTATGGCCAAAGGATATAGTCCGGCTGTCCGAGGACCCCCTAATCCAGGACTCGCTCACTCCCCAAGGGCACGGGCGCAGCGATGCAAGAGAAAGCGCGGCGTGTGCGTGCACGCGACGGCCGATGGGCGTGGCGAGTGAGCGCTTAGTCGGCAGCCGCGCGCTGCGGCAGGGGTCTGCTCGGGCTCCACAAGAAGAAGACATGAAGGTGGAGCGGGGGTGCGTCCGTGGGCGTTTTTGCCGCGCCCCATCCCCCTCATTTATAACCACAGGAAATCATGGGGGAGCGGGATCATTTGTGCCCACGATCCAACTTCCACGCATTGTGCGGGAACGTTTCCCGTACGCCTTAATTACGTGGGGAAGCGCAACCGCCCGCCGCTGCCGCAATCAATCCCCCACGCGAGGTCCGTGGGGGCGGTGTGGTAGGGCCCGGCCCGCTGTTGCATCCCATCGCGTGCGTGGCCTGGCAGGGCCTCTGCCGCCACTGTTCACCACGTGGTTGCGCATCGGGCCGCGGTAGGCACGAGCCCTCACCCAAGTCAATACTCGGCCGACGTTTCGGTCTCCCGCCCAGGCCGGGATGCCGCGATCCGGCTTTCGAAAGCCGGCACTCAGCGGGTGTTGCCGGGGCCCGGTGATCGCAGACTTCGTCAGCACAACTGTCTCCTCAGGGGGTAACCTGCGAAGGCCCTCCTTCCCGAAGCCGACGTGCCTTCACAACTTTGGGGACTACTATCGGATGGATGGCTCCCAGGCAGGCAACGAAACCCGGATACCTTTCTGAAACATTGGGGTAGGTCGGGCCCCTCAAATCCGGCACACCACCCTGCCGGCTGCCCAGCGCGAGCCGGCCAGGTGCCGCGACCCGGCCCGGCCGGCTGGCCCATGTCTGCCGATCACAAGAAGACAACTCCCAGCAACAAGTGGGCATAGCTACAGTGCACCCCCCTTTACGCCGGCCCCTGCGGGCACGGCAACAGTGCACCCCATGCCCCTGCCCGGGGCGGGCGGTGTCCCGATGGCGTAACCCTCTAGCAGGGCGGCACTGGCCGCCCCCTGACGCCTGGCAGGGCATGCCACAGTACCAAGCAGCCGGCCGTACTTGCGCTCGGCCGCCCCGGTACGACCCACACCTGGCGGACCCGGCGAGTCCCGCATCCGGCGGACTCGGCAGGCCCGGCGGCCCCCACTGCCGGCTCCCAGAGGATGACACCATGTAATATTGCCATTGTAACCCTAGGGGGCCAGCCTATAAGACCCCCCGGTACCCCTCCATGCAGGGGGTCGTCCGATCAGTAGATCACGTGCGCGTGCGTGCGTGCACACACACACACACACACACACACACACACACACACGAGGCAGAGCAGAGGACCAGTTCCCTCTTCCTCCTCCACCCAAACAGCTCCAGGAGCAACTCTGTAACCCATCACATATCATCCATTCGGCAGGACTAGTAGTGTTACCTCCCACGGAAGGCCCCGAACCTCGGTACGTCTCGTGTCACACACCAGCGCGTGCCAACCTCGCATCTGGAACCTGCCGGTGCCCTTGTGTCTCCCCCCCACTTTTAGCAACTCTAGCTTCAGAATCTCTTCTTGACTACCCCACAGTTACTAGGATGTGGCTCTAGAAGGCTGCCCTCGTTGGAAATCATGCAAACTTGGCAAAATCTCTCAATTGTCATCTCTTTAGGAATATCATAGAGGTGGAATGACACAATGGGCATCTCTCTCCTAGCATGAAAGTGAAAAATTTGCACAAAAGTATTAGTGAGGAGGAGATATTGATCACACTTATCTTCAAGGAACGGGCTGAGGCCGACATTATTTGCCAAATAATAGAAATTATCATGGATGCCCGCATCTCTCAAGAATGTGTTGCATGGCCATCCGCATGGCTGCACCTCGGCAGCACGAGGAAGATTGTACTAGGGCTTCAGAGTTTCCTTGGAACAACGGCTCAAAGAACCTCTCAACCTCCACTTAAGCATTTTCTTTTCACTGAAAATTTCTAAAATTTTTAGTCTCTAAAAATAAAAGTGAACAAAACTCAACAAAATTGATAGCAACTACTCCCACAAGTTTCTAAAGGCTATATCATGCATCAAAATTACTTTGAACCATGTAAATTCAACATGCAAGCTCAAATACAAGGTCACCAACAGTAGAAAAATATGCAAACATAAAGCACTAGAACAAAAACTAATTGGACCATTGGAGGTGTCACATACCAAGGAGTAATCCCCCCAAACAGTTTCGAAAATGGAGCTCTGAGCAAGGAGATCAAACTTTGCATGGAATGAGAAAGAACACAAGCTATGAGGTAAGTTTGATTTTTTCTGGAGGTAGGAGAAGGCTGTGGGCGGCTGGAATAAGTGAGGAGGGGGGAGGGGGGGGATGGGACTGACAGGTTCACTAGGCGCGCCCTGTGATTTTGTGGCTCATAGGTGCACCCCCTGGCATGTGTTCAGTGCCAAAAAATTCTTAAATATACAGAAAAATCATACTAAACATTTAGGTCATTCCGAGAACTTTTATTTTCAGGACATTTTGTATTGCACGGATAATTCGGAAAATAGGATAATCACGCATTCTACTTTATTAAACTTCAAAATAGCAGAGAGCAAAAGGTAGGTACAGTAGGTCATATTTACTAAATTCACCGACCACATGCCCCTAAAAAAGAATCCATTAATAAGGTTGATCAAGTCTTATTAACAAACTATTTCTGAGAAACATGAAACCGAAGAATTTTCGTATAACACTAAGTTACCTCAATGGGGATATGCATCTCCCCAACAATAAGAGTTTCATATTTATTTTTGATGGTCGAAAGGAAATTCGAAACCTCCAATAGTAACTGTCGCAATTTTTTCATTAGTGTTGATACTATTCACCGATCTTTGTTTCCTCGGGAAATAAACCGTATGCTCATTACCATTAACATTAAAAGTAACTTTGCTTTTGTCGCACATCCCCTGCAGTATTCAAAAAAGGGTCTACCAAGGATAATCGACATAGCATCATCCTTGGGCATATCAAGTATAACAAAGTCTGTTAAGATAGTAACATTTGCAACAACATGAGGCTCATCCTCGCAAATTCCAATAGGTATAGTAGTTGATTTATCATCCATTTGCAAAGATATTTCAGTAGGTGTCAACTTATTCAAATCAAGTATTCTATAGAAAGAGAAAGGCATAACACTAACACCGGCTCCTAAATCACATAAAGAAGTTTTGACATAACTTCTTTTAATGGAGCATGGTATAGTGGGTATTCTTGGATCTCCTAACTTCTTAGGTACCCCACCCTCAAAATAATAGTTTGCAAGCATGGTGAAGATTTCAGCTTCATGTTTCTTTCTTTTATTAGAGACAATATCATTCATATATTTAGCATATGGAGGCATTTTCAAAATATAAGTCAAATGAGTGCGCAAAAAATAGGCCTAAGCATTTCAACAATACGCTCAAAAGCTTCCTCGTCTTTAATCTTCAGAGGTTTAGTAGGAAACGGCATGGGCTTCTGAACCCATTGTGACACCCCAAAATTTTGGCCTTGTTTTATTTATTAAAATGTTGCCAGGAAATAAAACTTTTCCATTTGTCAAGATTTACCCTTTTGTTATGGTGAATTTTTACTTCAAGTGGAAAAACCTTCAAAGAGTAGTATTGGACTTGTGTGCCCTCTTTATGAGATCAATCCGTTATCAGTGGATTTATTTGCATAATTATTTTCCATGAGCTTTATTTTTTTAAAATGATCTTTCATAAATTTGGAGCCCCTTTTTGCACTGCAACCATTTGATAAATGCTTTTAAAAATTTCACCAAAATTTGGGGATGTCATGTGATGTTTCCACATCACTTTCATGCAAAACTACCTCTTGGCCATTGGAAATTTTGAGCTCTACACCAACTTTTCCAATCTGGTCCAGTGGGCACTTTTGCACTACAACCCATTTAAATATTTCTTTAAAAATTCTTCCAAGTGTTTGGAGATGTCAGTGGATGCATACAATTCATCTCCAAGCAAAAACCCAGTGATGTTCTTTGAAAATTTTGAGTGGATCAACCCCTTTTGCATTCTGGTCCAAATTGGTGATTTGTACTGCAACCTTATTTTTCTTTGCTCTAGTAACCCTGAGCTTTTTCCTACTTGTAGCCCTCCCTTCAAAACTCTTAAGTCCAGGAGATTGGACCCATTGGCATATTTTTGGTGCATGCAATGTCAGCCTTTAGTTTCTACCCAAAACTGGTTTTCTCAAATTCTTGCACTATCAACTATCTGTTTTTGCCAAACTAATCTTACCACCATCTCCTGCATCTAAAGAGACACTGATCTGGAGATTTTGGCCACTCCAAGAGTTGCCTAAGTGCATCTGGCATTCTGTCGAACACCTGGTGTGCACAGTCTGTTTTGGCATGAGTTCTTTGTTTGCACTGTGATTTTGTTCCACTGACCCAACAACCTTGTCCACTGAGCTCCTAGCCACCCCTACCCTTGTTCTGTTCTTTGCCAGCCTCGCTCAAGCTCTCTAGAGCACACTGGCATTGCGTCGAACACCTGCCGTGTGTGCTCTGGGCGCGCCCAGAGCGCCCGTTTTGCACGCGCGTGCACTGAGCCGACACGCCGCTCTGCCGCCCTCGTCGCGTCCCATCTCTGGCCCCTGCTCGCCTGCCGAACCACGCCAGGCACTCGCCCTCTCTCCAGTACCCTCCAAGCTCTCCCTGGCACCCTGCAGCGCCGCCTTGGCAGCACGCCGGCGTCGGCAGCGGATTCCGCCGCGGACGGCGCCGCCCAAACCGCCAGCGCACGCCAGCTGCCCCAGAGCACAGGCCGTGCTTATCCTCCCGCTCGTCGGCACACTTTCGTCGCCGCCACGATGCCCTGCAACTACAGAAAAGTGGTCGCCGGCGATCTTATCCTCGGCCACCGCGGGAGCCAGCCTCGAGCGCCTATTTAAAGGGACCCCGAGCTCAACCGAACACTCAAGCAACCCCAGACCACCCCCATAGCCCTCCCACAGCCAGCAATCGACGGGAAAGCTCTTTCTTCCCCGCCTCCGGCAAGTTCGGTCGCCGCCGCAATCCAGTGCCGTTCGTCGCAACCGGAGCTTCCCCCGCCAATCCAACGCCACCAAGAACTCCCCCGTAGTCGTGCGGAGCTTCCTAGCGCCTCCGCTTCGGCCAAGGATCACCGGAGCCCAGATATCACTTCACCACCGTAGCCCCCTCCGCCGCAGAGCTCGCCGCCGGTGGCCTCCTCCGTCCCCACCTGCCTAACGCCCACTGAGAGGATCGCCACGGTCTGGCCAACCCATCCCTGCCCTCAGATGCCCTCGAGGAGCCGCCGTTCGTCGCCGGCGATCGCCGGAGCCCCGCGCCGTTCGGGCAGAGAGAAGGGAGGGCGAGGGAAAACGGTCAAACCTGACCAGTGGGCCCCTTGGACCCACTGTCAGTGACCCGCGCGGCCGCTCTCTCTGTTTAAGTGAAAGCGCAAAGCTCCGGAGTACGTCACCTCTGCTTTGAAAACGTATTCTTCCCCGCAGCGTTTTCCTTTTTCTGATTTTATTAAAACAGAAGTTTGACTAATCTTTGACTGGCTATAACTTTTAAAATAGAACTCCAAATGAGTTGATTCTTTTTTCTACCTCTCTCAAATTTCATCTATTTTATTTTAAGATTTATTTCAAAAATATTTGTGACAACTTTTTGTACTGTGTTTGAAATATTTGTTATTTGGTTATTTTGCAAAATAGGTTTTTGGAGGAAAGGGAAAGCTTTCAAAAAGTGCATCCCTTGCATACTCTTGAAGGCAAGCATTTCTGAACTCTGGCATAATATTTTGTTGTGTTGTTCTGGTGGGATCACAACACCTTTTGACTTGGTATATGCGTTGGCTTTATGTATCGATATGGTCTCGTGTATGAGTGCACTTTGGAGTTGTGTTGTGGTCAGCAATGGATACATTAGTGATTTGGATCTTCCTCGTGAGCTCCTCAAGCATACCGGTAGGAAGCCGGGAAAGTCGTGGTCTTGGGTAGACACGAGCTTGTCCCTAGTCCCTCGTCGAGACGAGTATGTCCGGCATGGCATGGTGAGGCTTGAGGAGTGGTGATTTATTTCATAAATGGTGATATTGTTGGAGGATACTTGGACCACCTGAGTCGGTTGTAGACCGAGTCTTGATCAATAGCTCCCTTATTTGTTGGTACCATCACTTGTCCCTGCAGTGGACAGGGTATGGTTCAGTAGGTTGTCAACGCCTTTCCAAAGCACACACCGTACAGAGAGGCCATGGTGGAAGATACCAGGTGCATCCGGTAGGCAGGCCACCTGGTCCGGGGGCATGGGTGTTTCCGGTTGGGACCGAGACGGGGGGCACCCCCTTAGAGCGCGCGAATAGAAATTTGATCCCATGCTACGTCGAGGTTATAGCCTCCCCACTTAGAGTTTTGCTTGGCAGGTGTCGTGGGTGATTCCAGACACCGGTGAGTTAAGCTGGTGTGTGTAGGTCAGGCGTGTTTTCAATTAAAAGACCGTACACGGAATTAGTCTCGATGGACTAAGTAAACCCGTTACTCGTTGGAAAATGGTACTCCCTCTGCAGAGGATATATCCTGTTGGATAGTCATGTTCTTGAGTAGAGACCACAGTCTGAGTTGAACCTAGTAACGGTATTCGGATGGAGAACGAATTAGCTAGAGCTCAGTAACGGTATTCGGATGGAGGACGATTTAGCTAGATCTCACTGACGGTTTTTCGGATGGAGATACGGCTTGACTAGACCAAATTATAAGTTTTCGGATGGAGAAACGACTGAACTAAATATTGTTTATGATTATGGCGCATATGAACTATTTCTGGACTAACCAATTATATTATGTATTCTTTTTGAGTATCCCTGGGATGGTTCTACCTCCTGGATACTCACTATGATTATTCTCTTATAAGCCCTTTCTGTGGTGTCGCTCAGACGCCCGACTGCGGCATGCTTGTTGTTCATTTAACTCTTATAAGCCCTTTATGTGGTGTCGCCCCGACGCCCGACTGCGGCATTATTATTCTTACAGTTTCCTCTCGAGGAGTCATTCAGACCCTCGTTTGGCACCAGTATTACTATTCCTGCAGTTTCCTCTCGAGGAGTCATTCAGACCCCCGTTTGGCACCAGTATTACTATTCTTGCAGTTTCCTCTCGAGGAGTCATTCGGACCCTCGTTTGGCACCCAGTATTTTATTTTGGAATTTTTTTAACCATATGTGTGCATCATGGTCTTTCGCATATTTCGTGACAGACGTGTGATCATCTAATTAACCCGGAGCATGTTTGATATATTGTACCCGTGTTCTTAATGTTTGCGAGTACATTCAAACGTACTCACTGGCTTGTCCCTGGCTATTGTCTTGGCCAGATTCCTTACTTGGAGATAAGCATCGCGATGACAACCTCGGAACCTACGTGTTAACATGTGCAGCCTCGCGAAGATAGGAGTTATCCTGGTCAGCTGTTCTTGTGGGAAATGGAGTCCCATAGACGCAGATGTATCCAACCGCTTCCGCCCTCTACCATTAGAAACCAAGTGTTGTACTCCTAGGCCTCAATGGTCTTGTACTACATATTTTTGTACTTGCTTGGATTTTCTTGTATCAAGTTGGTACCTCATCAGCTAACAGTAATCCTGGGGCTGGTGAGCACACAGGCCGTTTTTCTGGGAATTTATATCCCGAAAATCCGGTCGTGACAGACTTGGTATCAGAGCCAGGCTGACCATTGGCTAATCCTATCTTTGCCAGGTCAATAAACCTAGGTTAACCAGACCATCAGATCTTAACCTAGTCCCGGCCAAGCTTCTCGCGTAAGATAGCCCCACAGTGACCCGACGCCCTTTTCGGCGGACGGTGCCCAACCTATCAACCTAGCCCATCGATCACGCGCCAGTGACCGACACCCAACCAGTCTCTATCGCAAGCGTGCGGAGGAAGACTCCGTCCCCCTTTCCCTATAAAAAGGGCACGCTAGCCTCAAACACAGCACCGCACAACCCTTTTTCCCCAAACCAAGCCACGATGCCTGGCCCCATCGTTCACAATGAGACCACAGCAACCAACCTTGGAGGTTTCGTGACCGTGCTCGCAAACCTCACCCGCCATGCCTCTGCGTTAGAAGAGCCTCCTGAGTATGTTGTGTACCAGGGACCCATGTACGGTGAGAGCCGTCAGTACTGGGCCACTGTGCACATCTACGGTAGGGGTCTGTCGCCAGAACGCCCCTACAGGTTCACTGGGAGGACAACTTCCTTTGAGCCACAGGCCATCCAACTGGCAGCCCGCGAAGCTATAGTTCAACTCCGGCACTTGTCGCCCAGAGTTAACTGTCGCTCGTTCTACTACTACCCCAGTCGTGACGGGTATGGTAGGCCGCCCCAGGTTGCCAATGGAGACCACGAGACGGATCCAGCACTATTGCATCTGGTGCGCTATGTAAGCGCACTAGAGCAACTGTTCGATCAGGTCACTCTCGATCTGATCGCAGCTCGTGGAGAGCTGGTTCGCCGAGCCCCAGTGAGAAGAGAAGCGGAGCCCGACGCCGACAACCCAGTCGTGCTGTTCGGACACCCGATCGACCCCTTGAGGTCTGCGCCAGCCATCAGCCAGAGTGCTTTGGTGACCCCCGAAGCGCTCCATCTCCTTTTGGGAACCCATTCCAACGGGATTGTGGCCAAGAACCCCCGCGATGGTCATCACCATTTCCCCGACCTGGTAGCCCCTCAACCTCAACCAGCAATTTCCGACGGTGAGAACCGTGGAGAAGCATCGGCGTCCGCAAGGCCAGCCCACTTAGACATTAACGTAGTAGACTAAGTCGCTCGAGTTGTATCGAGCCTTAGTTTTCCTACGCTTTGTAATGATGTGGTCTTGTATCGCTTTTATTGCATGCTGTCTGCTTGAGCACCCTTAGTGTTGGAGTAGTAGCTGTGCATGTGTACGTTGGCGTACAGTTGTTTTTTTTAATTTTGGGCACAGCTGCCAAGACCAACCCCGTCGGCAACCACAGTAATGCGTCACTTTTATGTGATATGTATATCTGTGGCGTTGACCCGAGAACAGGATCGACATCCAGCCACCTTTTCTCCAGTGATTAATCCCAGCCCCGGTGCTATATAAAGGCCACTTCGTGACCTTGCCAAGCACCCCTCACCTTTGTGCGCAGCACTCACAGCCTTTCCTTGCCATGTCGACCCCCAGTATTTATCTGAGAACCCCAGACGCAACCCCGGGCAGTTTTGTCAAATTATTGTGGGACTTTACCTGCAGTACTATGAGTGCCACCCATCCACCCCAGTACGAGTTGCTCAAGTCAAGGATCACCCCTTCCACCTCGAAATATTGGGCAGTGGTGCACATCCCTCACGCCTACCCAAACCAAGACCCAACGGAAGTCTCCTTCGTGGGGAAATCCATGCCGACTCCGCATATGGCTATAGAAGCTGCTGCGTACGAGGCACTCACTCGTCTTCGATTCGCAGTACCCTATGCCAGCGAGCGAGGATACTACTATTTTCCGAGTCGTGCAGCACCCGGAGAAGTTGCATCTTTTCCCGGAGGACGTATTGAGAGAGATCCAGTACTGGCCAACCTTGCCCAGTACGTTATTGCCCAGGAGCGTTTAACTCAGCGAGTAATGGGCTACCTCCAGAGCCTCGCTGATTTAAATCCTCAGATCGCTATTGGCAGACCTCTGAGGCCTGACCAAGAAGGGCGCATCCATCGACTGGTCAACCCGCTTCCCCCGATAGAAGAGGAGTGTGCCCCAGTGCCAGAGGCGTTTTCTCAGGACCCTGTCTTTTTGCCGTTTTCCTTGTAAACGCCTCCGATGTATTTATTGTCCCAGTACTTGTATTTATATGTTGCAGCATGTTCGTAAAAATTTTGTGCGACGGATCCGATTTTCTTTAGTTCCTGGTTGTGAGCAGTGTTACTGCTGTTAGTTTTGTTTTAATTTTTTTTCTCTCGCAACGTGTATTTGAGGAGATTTCTTTCCCCGAGATACTGCCGCATATATATTTTCACGACATAGATTTTTATTCGCGCATCCTCGTAACAGCAAACTCTCAGCAGCCACCACTCGACCTCGAGCACTATTACAAATCCTTGAGCACATTTTTGCGCCTAACTAACCACACTCGAGGACACCATAGTCTCAGTAAGAGAGATTTGTGAGTGTTCATTCGAGCGCGAGCTGCCCCAGCACACCGACAGCGGTCAGCCCCGATGCCGCGCCTAATCCACGTGATCGCCGCCACCGCGAAGAGCCAACACTCGAGCGGCAGCATCACGACGATCATCCAGGATCATCGCGCACAGGAGCACGGAGAAGCCCAACAGCACCGCCAAGCCTCCACACACCAGGACCATATACCAGTCCGGCATTGCCTCCGCCATTAGAGCCTCGGCTCGAGCTCCTGCTAGCCGCAATGGAGGAGAAGGAAGGAGGAGTAGAAGCGAGGCCAGGTGTGAGGAGTAAGGGAGGAGCACCGCGATCGTTTTATAGCCCGAGATCGGTGTACGGTGGGCGAGGTCCACCAGCGCCACTCGTCGCTCGACCGCTGGTGTTCGGAGGCGAGTCCGCGAGCAGTGCCGACAACGCACTGGCCCGCGAGGTGAGTGCACGCTGCACTGGCAGCTAGCACGCCGCGCACTACCACGGTACGGCCTCGATGCCCTACGAGCTAGGCATCGCCGGTGGAGGAAGCGTGGGAGAGCACGCGAGAGAGGAGAGAGCCAGAGGTAGGAGAAGAGGCCGACAGTGGGCCCTGGGCACACCTGTCAGCCAGAGAGAGCACTGTGCTCTCGGGTGCGACCAGCGTATTTTAGTAATTTAGAATTCTAAATTACTGTATCCGCGTAGAAATATCTCGTTTTACCTAACCGTGGATCTTTTCCACACTACGCCAGTGTACCACACTGTGGTTTTACACCACTTATTGCCCTCTCACTGTAGCCGTTTTGTTTTTGTGCAATTGAAGGATTTCTTTGATAAAAACAAATTTATTTCAAAACAGTTCTTGTTCAAAACGGCTTTTAACAAATCTCGAGGACGAGATTTTTCTTAAGGGGGGTAGTGTTGTGACACCCCAACATTTTGGCCTTGTTTTATTTATTAAAATGTTGCCAGGAAATAAAACTTTTCCATTTGTCAAGATTTACCCTTTTGTTATGGTGAATTTTTACTTCAAGTGGAAAAACCTTCAAAGAGTAGTATTGGACTTGTGTGCCCTCTTTATGAGATCAATCCGTTATCAGTGGATTTATTTGCATAATTATTTTCCATGAGCTTTATTCTTTTAAAATGATCTTTCATAAATTTGGAGCCCCTTTTTGCACTGCAACCATTTGATAAATGCTTTTAAAAATTTCACCAAAATTTGGGGATGTCATGTGATGTTTCCACATCACTTTCATGCAAAAATACCTCTTGGCCATTGGAGATTTTGAGCTCTACACCAACTTTTCCAATCTGGTCCAGTGGGCACTTTTGCACTACAACCCATTTAAATATTTCTTTAAAAATTCTTCCAAGTGTTTGGAGATGTCAGTGGATGCATACAATTCATCTCCAAGCAAAAACCTAGTGATGTTCTTTGAAAATTTTGAGTGGATCAACCCCTTTTGCATTCTGGTCCAAATTGGTGATTTGTACTGCAACCTTATTTTTCTTTGCTCTAGTAACCCTGAGCTTTTTCCTACTTGTAGCCCTCCCTTCAAAACTCTTAAGTCCAGGAGATTGGACCCATTGGCATATTTTTGGTGCATGCAATGTCAGCCTTTAGTTTCTGCCCAAAACTGGTTTTCTCAAATTCTTGCACTATCAACTATCTGTTTTTGCCAAACTAATCTTACCACCATCTCCTGCATCTAAAGAGACACTGATCTGGAGATTTTGGCCACTCCAAGAGTTGCCTAAGTGCATCTGGCATTCTGTCGAACACCTGGTGTGCACAGTCTGTTTTGGCATGAGTTCTTTGTTTGCACTGTGATTTTGTTCCACTGACCCAACAACCTTGTCCACTGAGCTCCTAGCCACCCCTACCCTTGTTCTGTTCTTTGCCAGCCTCGCTCAAGCTCTCTAGAGCACACTGGCTTTGCGTCGAACACCTGCCGTGCGTGCTCTGGGCGCGCCCAGAGCGCATGTTCTGCACGCGCGCGCACTGAGCCGACACGCCGCTCTGCCGCCCTCGTCGCATCCCATCTCTGGCCCCTGCTCGCCTGCCGAACCACGCCAGGCACTCGCCCTCTCTCCAGTACCCTCCAAGCTCTCCCTGGCACCCTGCAGCGCCGCCTTGGCAGCACGCCGGCGTCGGCAGCGGATTCCGCCGCGGACGGCGCCGCCCAAACCGCCAGCGCACGCCAGCTGCCCCAGAGCACAGGCCGTGCTTATCCTCCCGCTCGTCGGCACGCTTTTGTCGCCGCCACGATGCCCTGCAACTACAGAAAAGTGGTCGCCGGCGATCTTATCCTCGGCCACCGCGGGAGCCAGCCTCGAGCGCCTATTTAAAGGGACCCCGAGCTCAACCGAACACTCAAGCAACCCCAGACCACCCCCATAGCCCTCCCACAGCCAGCAATCGACGGGAAAGCTCTTTCTTCCCCGCCTCCGGCAAGTTCGGTCGCCGCTGCAATCCAGTGCCGTTCGTCGCAACCGGAGCTTCCCCCGCCAATCCAACGCCACCAAGAACTCCCCCGTAGTCGTGCGGAGCTTCCTAGCGCCTCCGCTTCGGCCAAGGATCACCGGAGCCCAGATATCACTTCACCACCGTAGCCCCCTCCGCCGCGGAGCTCGCCGCCGGTGGCCTCCTCCGTCCCCACCTGCCTAACGCCCACCGAGAGGATCGCCACGGTCTGGCCACCCATCCCTGCCCTCAGATGCCCTCGAGGAGCCGCCGTTCGTCGCCGGCGATCGCCGGAGCCCCGCGCCGTTCGGGCAGAGAGAAGGGAGGGCGAGGGAAAACGGTCAAACCTGACCAGTGGGCCCCTTGGACCCACTGTCAGTGACCCGCGCGGCCGCTCTCTCTGTTTAAGTGAAAGCGCAAAGCTCCAGAGTACGTCACCTCTACTTTGAAAACGTATTCTTCCCCGCAGCGTTTTCCTTTTTCTGATTTTATTAAAACAGAAGTTTGACTAATCTTTGACTGGCTATAACTTTTAAAATAGAACTCCAAATGAGTTGATTCTTTTTTCTACCTCTCTCAAATTTCATCTATTTTATTTTAAGATTTATTTCAAAAATATTTGAGACAACTTTTTGTACTGTGTTTGAAATATTTGTTATTTGGTTATTTTGCAAAATAGGATTTTTGGAGGAAAGGGAAAGCTTTCAAAAAGTGCATCCCTTGCATACTCTTGAAGGCAAGCATTTCTGAACTCTGGCATAATATTTTGTTGTGGTGTTTTGGTGCGATCACAACACCTTTTGACTTGGTATATGCGTTGGCTTTATGTATCGATATGGTCTCGTGCATGAGTGCACTTTGGAGTTGTGTTGTGGTCAGCAATGGATACATTAGTGATTTGGATCATCCTCGTGAGCTCCTCATGCATACCGGTAGGAAGCCGGGAAAGTCGTGGTCTTGGGTAGACACGAGCTTGTCCCTAGTCCCTCGTCGAGACGAGTATGTCCGGCATGGCATGGTGAGGCTTGAGGAGTGGTGATTTATTTCATAAATGGTGATATTGTTGGAGGATACTTGGACCACCTGAGTCGGTTGTAGACCGAGTCTTAATCAATAGCTCCCTTATTTGTTGGTACCACCACTTGTCCCTGCAGTGGACAGGGTATGGTTCAGTAGGTTGTCAACCCCTTTCCAAAGCACACACCGTACAGAGAGGCCATGGTGGAAGATACCGGGTGCATCCGGTAGGCAGGCCACCTGGTCCGAGGGCATGGGTGTTTCCGGTTGGGACCGAGAGGGGGGGCACCCCCTTAGAGCGCGCGAATAGAAATTTGATCCCATGCTACGTCAAGGTTGTAGCCTCCCCACTTAGAGTTTTGCTTGGCAGGTGTCGTGGGTGATTCCAGACACCGGTGAGTTAAGCTGGTGTGTGCAGGTCAGGCATGTTTTCAATTAAAAGACCGTAGACGGAATTAGTCTCGATGGACTAAGTAAACCCGTTACTCGTGGGAAAATGGTACTCCCTCTGCAGAGGATATATCCTGTTGGATAGTCATGTTCTTGAGTAGAGACCACAGTCTGAGTTGAACCTAGTAACGGTATTCGGATGGAGAACGAATTAGCTAGAGCTCAATAACAGTATTCGGATGGAGGACGATTTAGCTAGATCTCACTGACGGTTTTTCGGATGGAGATACGGCTTGACTAGACCAAATTATCGGTTTTCGGATGGAGAAACGACTGAACTAAATATTGTTTATGATTATGGCGCATATGAACTATTTCTGGACTAACCATTTATATTATGTATTCTTTTTGATTATCCCTGGGATGGTTCTACCTCCTGGATACTCACTGTGATTATTCTCTTATAAGCCCTTTCTGTGGTGTCGCTCAGACGCCCGACTGCGGCATGCTTGTTGTTCATTTAACTCTTATAAGCCCTTTATGTGGTGTCGCCCCGACGCCCGACTGCGGCATTATTATTCTTGCAGTTTCCTCTCGAGGAGTCATTCAGACCCTCGTTTGGCACCAGTATTACTATTCCTGCAGTTTCCTCTCGAGGAGTCATTCAGACCCCCGTTTGGCACCAGTATTACTATTCTTGCAGTTTCCTCTCGAGGAGTCATTCGGACCCTCGTTTGGCACCCAGTATTTTATTTTGGAATACTTTTAACCATATGTGTGCATCATGGTCTTTCGCATATTTCGTGACAGACGTGTGATCATCTAATTAACCCGGAGCATGTTTGATATATTGTACCCGTGTTCTTAATGTTTGCGAGTACATTCAAACGTACTCACTGGCTTGTCCCTGGCTATTGTCTTGGCTAGATTCCTTACTTGGAGATAAGCATCGCGATGACAACCTCGGAACCTACGTGTTAACATGTGCAGCCTCGCAAAGATAGGAGTTATCCTGGTCAGCTGTTCTTGTGGGAAATGGAGTCCCATAGACGCAGATGTATCCAACCGCTTCCGCCCTCTACCATTAGAAACCAAGTGTTGTACTGCTAGGCCTCAATGGTCTTGTACTACATATTTTTGTACTTGCTTGGATTTTCTTGTATCAAGTTGGTACCTCATCAGCTAACAGTAATCCTGGGGCTGGTGAGCACACAGGCCGTTTTTCTGGGAATTTATATCCCGAAAATCCGGTCGTGACACCCATGGTTCTCTTTCCTTACCATGTTTTCTAGCAATGAAATCACTTTTGCCAACGGGGGATAACAATCGGTGGGGAAGGGAAAGGATGGGATTTCTTTCCTCCCACCTTTGCCAACGCCCCAATGGACTTGGAGGGCAAGAAACTAGCCCCCTCCACCCCTATATATAGTGGGGAGGTGCATGGGAGCTGACCCCTTGCCCCTGGCGCAGCCCTCCCCCTCCAACTCCTCCTCCTCCTCCGTTGACCGTAGCGAAGCTCTGCCGGAGAACCACGAGCTCCACCACCAGACCGTCATGCTGTCGGAGTTCTACCTCAGATTATCCTCTCCCCTTTCTGGATCAAGAAGGAGGAGACGTCCCCGGGCTGTACATGTAAACGCGGAGGCGCCGTCCATTTGGCGCTTGGATCAGATCTTCCGCGATTTGAATCGCCACGAGTACGACTCCATCAACTGCGTTCTTGTAACGCTTCCGCTTAGCGATCTTCAAGGGTATGAAGATGCAGTCCCTCTCTCTCGTTTCTAGCTTCTCCTAGATTGATCTTGGTGACACGTAGGAATTTTTTTGAATTATTACTACGTTCGCCAACGGTGGCATCATGAGCTAGGTCTATGCTTAGATTCTATGCACGAGTAGAACACAAGTAGTCGTGGGCGATGATTTTTTCAATTTGCTTACCGTTGCTAGTCTTATCTTGATTCGACGGCATTGTGGGATGAACCTGCCCGGACCGACCTTAAACATACACTTACGTGAGATAGGTTCCACCGATTGACATGCACTAGTTGCATAAGGTGGCTAGCGGGTGTCTCTCTCTCCCACTTTAGTTGGATCGGATTCGATGAAGAGGGTCCTTATGAAGGGCAAATAGCAATTGGCATATCACCATTGTGGCTTTTGCGTAGGTAAGAAACGTTCTTGCTAGAAACCCATAGCAGCCACGTAAAACATGCAACAACAATTAGAGGACGTTTAACTTGTTTTTGCAGGGTATGCTATGTGATGTGATATGGCCAAAAGGATTTGATGAATGATATATGTGATGTATGAGTTTGATCATGTTCTTGTAATAGGAATCACAACTTGCATGTCTATGAGTATGACAACTGGCAGGAGCCATAGGAGTTGTCTTAATTTATTGTATGACGTGCGAGTCAATGTAAACGCTATTTAATTACTTTACTTTATTGCTAACTGTTAGCCATAGTAGTAGAAGTAATAGTTGGCGAGACAACTTCATCAAGACACGATGATGGAGATCATGATGATGAAGATCATGGTGTCATGCCGGTGACAATGGTGATCATGCCACGCCTCAAAGATGGAGATCAAAAGCGCAAGATGATATTGGCCATATCATGTCCCTTTTTGATTTGCATGTGATGTTTTTCATGTTTACATCTTATTTGCTTAGAATGACGATAGCATAAATAAGATGATCCCTCACTAAAAATTTCAAGAAATGTGTTCCCCCTAACTTTGCACCGTTGCGAAGGTTCGTTGTTTCGAAGCACCACGTGATGATCGGGTGTGATAGACTCTAACTGTCGGAGTAAATGGCCACGGGTAGCCTAACCGACTCCCCCTGGATCTTTGAAAAATTATCAGGCCGATCGGGCCTTCAAGCATCCAAAACATAGAGCCACCTTCCCCTGGTTAGCTATCTCACAGGCCGACTACCGGAAGGGGACCCGACCTCAAAAACCTTCCCGAAGATAACCATAAGATGGCCGACTACCAGAAGCCGACCATAAGAAGACCGACTCCCAGAAGCCGGCCACAAGAAGACCGACTCCCAAAAGCCGGCCGCAAGAAGACCGACTCCCGGAAGCCGGCCAAGACTGCACCCTCAAGGGCTGCACCCACATAACGGTGATGAGACGGGGCCTGGCCACAGTACAGCCTGCCACCCCCGAATCCCGGAGCACGCATGGCCACAGTGCGCCGTACGGGTCAGCCATCCCCCGTCCGACGCGGCACTGTTGCCATGTTGACCGTGACGCCACCCACGACAGGTGCCAGTATGGCCCACGCGCGGCGGTCCCCTTCAGCCAGAGAGACGCTCGAAGGCGGCCAGGCCTCCCCTAGTCGGCCTGGGGCGTAGCCGGCTCCCAATAGCCGGCTACCTCCCTCCCTCGAAGTATGTGCATCATTAAGAAGACAAGACGAGGTAAGGCTATAGTGAGAGTTTGCCGGACGGCGGCACTGTAGCCATGCTTACCTCAGCAAAGCCCTCGTCATCAGGGGCGAGGCTACAGTAACCAGCAGCCAGCGGGACCCACCAGTCGGCGGGCCCCAACGGTAGGCGGAGAAGCCAGCGAACACAGACACTGATGGCTGGGACCCGCGCCCAGCCGGATTACCATTGTATCCCTGGGGGGTAGGCATATATAAACCCCCCAGGGCACCCATGCAAAGGGTTGATCTCTGAGATAGTTTTACACACCACGTAGAGGGAAGAGGAGAGCTAGCCTTGCCTTTCTTCCTCCTCTAGCCAAACAGCTCAAGGAGCACTTGTAGCTACTTGTGTTGATCTAGTGACCATGCAGATACCCCGTAGAGCAGGACTAGGGGTGTTATCTCCACGGAGAGCCCCGAACCTGGGTAAGATCCGCCGGCGTGCATGTCTTCGCCTTATCCCGTTTCCAGGCACCGGCGATGTCTTACTGGCTCCCACAATGATAAGCCAGCCGTTGGCATATGTCGCACCTACCACCCGACATTTGGCGCCCACCATGGGGCCAGGTGCACCGTCGTCCGGAGACCTGTTCTGCACGGGAACCCTTTTCCTACCACCCGATGGCGCTTGCCCCGACGCGCTGCAAGGCGTCGACGACGCCTGCGCGGCGAGCTACCTCGCCGATCTTTTTGGCGAGGCTCGCATCTCCGACGAGCCTGCGTCCGACGCGGGCACAGACTGCCCCAAGAGCCGCCTCGTCAGCCTCCTCGACCAGCTTCACGTCTCCAGCGAGCTTGCTGTGGACTTGGAGTCGGTCGACTCCACCGACCCGATGCTGGTCGACTCCGACACGGCATCGCTTGACGCCTTCCCCACCAACGTGGTGATCATCGACGACCCTCTCCCTCGAGCCGACAGTGGCAGCAGCGCTGTTACTGAGGTGCTGGTCATCAGCCACGGCGCCGTCTCAGGCGAGAACGCCCACGACGCCCTACAAGCGGCGCTGCACGACTTGTCCATCCCCATCCCGGCCGACGCCGATGCCGAGACACTGGAGGCACGTCGCCTCGCCCTCGTCGTGGAAGGCTAGAAGATAGCATCCATGACACGCCTCACTGAGGCTCACCGGCGCGAAGTCGACCGCGCCGCCTTCGGTACGCCGCCTCCTGGCGGGCCGGGCCGAGCCGACATCGTCAAGAAGCGCGGCGCGACCATCGCCAGCATGCTGGGAGCAGACCGCCCAGTCTACGCCACGCCACTCGAGAACCCGCGTGCCGCTCAGGCAGCTTTAGATGAGCTGAACGGGCTGGGGGCCGATGAGCTCCCCTACATGACTAGACGTATCCAGCAGCTGATCGACGCGGCCGCAAAGCGGCATGAAGCCGGCGCCCGCGCTGAAAGTCCTCCCCCACGCCGAGAGCACGGCGCGACATCCCGGACGCCGACTGGAAGCGGCGCCCGCGCAAGAAAAGACAAGGAGCCGGCTGCTAGCCGCAGCCGGACTCGGTTCACCATTGAGCGCGACGCAGAAGGCCGCCCCCGGGCTGTGGAACGACAAGGCAATCCGCCTCCCCCCCCGCCTCGTGGGGAGAGATATCCCACCCCGCCGCCTGTCATGCATCCGACTCTCGGCGGGCCAACTAGGCCACCGCGAAGGAGTCGGCGAGAATGATGCCCGCCACCGGATCGACCGCCTAGCGCGATCCCTGGCGCTAGAAGAAGAAGATGATGTCGGCCTACCTTGCTTTGGCCCCCGCATCCACGACGAGCCCTTCCCCAAAGGGTTCTCACTCCCAAGAGACACGCCAAGATACAACGGCTCCGTGAAGCCGGAAGACTGGTTGATCGACTACTCCACCGCTGTCAGCATAGCAAATGGCAACAGGCGCGTTGCCGTGAAGTACGTCCCGCTCATGCTTCAAGCCACGGCACGCACCTGGTTGAACAGCCTCAAGCCCTACAGCGTCAATAGCTGGCTAGACTTCATGGAAGTCTTCATCCACAACTTCACCAGCACACACAAGAGGCCTCCCAAGCCCCGCCAGCTCTCCTTGTGCATCTAAGGGCCCAACGAGTCAACTCGCGACTACCTCACGCGTTGGGCCGAGCTCCGCAACTCCTGCGAGGGGGTGCACGAGGTTCAAGCCATAGAGTACTTCACCGCCAGGTGCCGAGATGGCACCCTCCTCAAGCACCGACTCCTCTGCGACGAGCCGACTACCCTCGACGAGCTGCTGATCATAGCAGACAAGTACGCCATGGATGACTCTTCGATGAAGAACGAGCTTCGAGTGGACGCCTCTGGAAAGGTGCTCGCTCCGGCTCCCAAGACGCCGACTGGTAACTCCAACCGATGCCCTTACCAGAACGACAACAAGCGCAAGGCCCCTATGCCACCTTCCACCAGTCGGCAAGTAGCCACCGTCGAAGACGAACATCCCGAAGAGCGGCCCGCGCCCAAGAAGCAGAAGGGCGGCAGGCCGGCTTGGCAGCCGGCTTTCTCCTACGAGCAAACCCTTGATGCCCCCTGCAAGTTCCACAGCAGGGCGAAGCCATCCAACCACACGACCCGGAAGTGCCATTAGCTCACGCGGATCTCCAAGGGCGAGGGGCTGCTGCCGCCTCCACCTGCTGGCCCGCCTCCTCCAGGCCCTCAGCAGCCGGCTGTTCGACCAGCAGTCGGAGCCATTCAAGATGAGTTCCCAGATGAGCACGCCGCCTACATCTTCTTCACAAGCCAAATTGAAGACAGGCGCAGTCGACGCCGACAACACCAAGAAGTCAACGCGGTCGCCTCTAGCAACCCCGAGTTTATGCATTGGTTTGAGAAGCCTATCAGCTGGAGCCGGGCCGATCACCCAGAGGTGATGCCGTCTCCTGGCTCTTATGCATTGGTGTTGGACGCCACCCTCGCGATAGAGAGGCGAGCTGCCTGTTTCTCACGTGTGCTGGTTGACGGTGGAAGCAGCATCAACATACTGTACCACGACACCATGGAGAAGTTGAACCTCAAGACGAAGCAACTCATGCCAAGCCGGACTGTGTTCCATGGCATCGTACCCGGCCTGTCCTGTTCCCCAATCGGCAAGATCAAGATGGACGTTCTCTTCGGAGACAAGGATCACTTCCGCCGAGAAGCGATCTGGTTTGAAGTAGTGGATCTAGAGAGCCCTTACCACGCATTGCTTGGCCGACCTGCCCTGGCCAAGTTCATGGCTGTGCCCCACTACGCCTACCTCAAGATGAAGATGCCGAGTTCAAAGGGGATCATCACCATAGCCGGAGACTACAAGAAATCCTCCGAGTGCGCTGCAGCCAGCAGCCGGCTGGCCGAGTCCCTCGTGATTGCTGAAGAGAAGAAGATGCTGGACCGAGTCGTGGCCATGGCCGGCAAGCAGCCGGCCCTGTCCCCTGACCGCAAGGAATATGATGCTCAAGGCTCCTTCCAGCCGGCCAAGGAAACAAAAAAGATACCTCTGGACCCGGAGAACCCGGAGAAGTTTGCTGTCATTGGTGCAAACCTGGACAGCAAATAGGAAGGCGAGCTCGTCGACTTCCTCCGTGAGAATCGGGACATCTTTGCATGGTCCCCAAAGGACATGCCGGGCGTTCCGAAGGATTTCGCCGAGCACAAGCTACACGTCCGAGCGGACGCAAAACCAGTCAAGCAACCTCTCCGCCGATTGTCGGAGGAGAAGAGAAGGATTGTAGGAGAAGAGATAGCCCGGCTCCTGGCAGCCGGCTTCATTATGGAAGTGTTTTTTTCCAGAATGGCTTGCCAACCCGGTCCTGGTGTTGAAGAAAAACAATAAATGGCGTATGTGTATAGATTACACCAGCCTCAACAAAGCCTGCCCCAAAGATCCGTTTGCCTTACCATGAATCTATCAAGTGATAGACTCCACAGCCGGATGCGAGCTATTGAGTTTCTTGGATGCTTACTCAGGCTACCGCCAGATCAAGTTGGATCCAGCCGACCGCCTGAAGACCGCCTTCAGCACCATTCGGAGCTTTCTGCTACCTGACTATGACATTCCGCTTGAGAAATGCTGGTGCCACTTTTCAGCGTTGCATGCAGAAATGCCTCCTCAAGCAACTCGGCAGAAATGCTCATGTTTATGTAGACGATATTGTGGTGAAGACGGAGAAGTGCGGCACCCTGCTGGAAAACCTCAGAGAAACATTTGCCAACTTGCGCCGGTTTCAGATCAAGCTCAACCCTGAGATATGCGTGTTCGGAGTACCAGCCGGCCAGCTTCTAGGCTTTTTGGTCTCCGAACGCGGCATCAAGTGCAACCCAGTGAAGATCAAGGCCATAGAGAGAATGGAGATTCCTACCAAGCTGCGAGACGTTCAGAAGTTTACCGGGTGCCTGGCCTCCCTAAACTGCTTTATCAGCCGGCTAGGGGAGAAGGCTCTCTCCCTGTACCGACTCATGAAGAAGTCCTCCCACTTCGAGTGGAACGACCAAGCAGACCAAGCTTTCCACGAGTTGAAGAAGATGCTGACCACACCGCCTGTCCTGGCAGCGCCGACTGAGAAAGAGCCCATGCTCCTTTACATTGCCGCGACTAGCCGAGTGGTCAGTATAGTTATCGTGGTCCAACGCCCAGAAGAAGGCCGGGCTCAGTTATTCCAGAGGCCAGTATATTAGTTGAGCGAAGTACTGTCCACCTCGAAGCAAAACTACCCGCACTACTAGAAGATGTGCTATGGAGTGTACTTTGCCGCCAAGAAGCTGAAGCCCTACTTTCAAGAGCATCCCATCACGATCGTATGCACTGCCCCGCTTGCCGAGATCATAGGCAGCCAGGATGCATCCGGCCGGGTGGCTAAGTGGGCCATTGCGCTGGCTCCTTACACGATCTTCTACCAGCCCCGCACCGCCCCCAAGCATTGGCCGACTTCCTTGTCGACTGGGCCGAGACCCAGTACCTACCGCCGGCTCCCGACTCCACTCATTGGTGGATGCACTTCGATGGATCCAAGATGCGCACCGGCTTGGGAGCCGGCATCTTCCTCACCTCTCCCAAGGGCGTCAAACTTAGATACACACTACAAATTCATTTTGCGCTCCAACACTGTGGCCGAGTACGAGGCGCTCATACACGGGCTCCGGCTAGCCAAAGAGCTCGGCATACGCCAGATCCTGTGCTATGGCAACTCGGATTTGGTAGTCCAGCAGTCATCCGGCGACTGGGACGCCAAGGACGCAAACATGGCGAGCTATCGATTCCTCGTCCAGCAAATCAGCGGATACTTTGAAGGATGCGAGTTCCTCCATGTGCCACGGGCCGACAACGAGCAAGCAGATGCCCTGGCATGGATTGGCTCCACCAGACAAGCTATACCAACCGGCGTCTCTCTCCAACGCCTCCTCAAACCGTCTGTCAAGCCGTCTCCAGAATCAGACTTCATCTTCGTACCGCCTGCCCCTGATGCAGTCGGATCCAACTTGGGTAACCCAGCAGGCGGCTCGGGGACTTCGACAGGCGGCCCGGGGACTGCCGTAGTCGCACCCGACTCGGGGACTTCAGAACCCGGCCCGGGGACTGCAGCAGTCGGCCCGGGGACTGCAACGACACAACAGGCGGTGGCCGACTCCAACTCTTCACCACCCAACCCACCCACCCGGGTCACGGTAGCCGTATTGACAATAGAAGAAGTCACAGCTCCATCATGGGCCCAACCCATCCTCAACTTCCTAGTAAACAGAGAGCTGCCGACTGATGAGATCTCGGCAAGACAATTTCAACGCCGAGCCGGAGCATACACAATAATAAAGAGAGAACTTGTTAAGCGTAGCGTCACTGGATTCTTCCAGCGCTGCGTCGAGCCAGAGAAGGGCATAGCAATCCTCAAAGATATCCACCAAGGCGAATGCGGCCACCATGCGGCCTCAAGATCACTTGTCGCCAAAGCTTTCCGCCATGGTTTCTTCTGGCCGACTGCTTTGGAAGACGCCAAGGAATTAGTCAAATGCTGCAAAGGGTGCCAAGTCTTCAGCTCTAAGCAACACCTGCCGGCTTCTGCACTCAAGACCATCCCCCTCACCTGGCCCTTTGCCGACTGGAGGCTGGACATGGTGGGCCCATTCAAGACGGCACGCGGCAGCATGACACATCTGCTTGTCGCCGTGGACAAATTCACCAAGTGGATTGAAGCGAAGCCAATCAAGAAGCTGAACGGGCCGACTGCCGTGACATTCATCGCAGATATCACCACCCGGTATGGTATACCACACAGCATCATCACCGACAACGGCACGAATTTTGCCAAGGGAGCACTGGTACGTTTCTGCGCAACACAGGGCATCCAACTGGACTTAGCGTCCGTTGCCCACCCGCAGTCAAACGGCCAGGTCGAGCGAGCAAACGGCCTCATCCTCTCCAGCATCAACCCCCGACTGGTCGTACCACTGGGGCGTTCGGCCGGCTGCTGGCTCGATGAGCTGCCGGCTGTCCTCTGGAGTCTGCGTACTACCCCGAACAAGTCAACCGGCTTCACTCCTTTCTTCCTTGTATATGGTGCCGAGGCTGTCATCCCAACTGACATCGAGTTCGACTCGCCTCGGGTCACCATGTACACGGAGGCGGAGGCCAAGGAAGCGCGAGAAGACGGTGTCGACCTGCTGGAAGAAGGCCGACTGTTAGCACTCAGCCGGTCCGCCATCTACCAGCAGGGTTTGCGCCGTTACCACAAACGGAAGGTCAAGCCAAGATACTTCCAAGAAGGTGATCTTGTGCTCCGGTTGATCCAGCGAACAGCCGGCCAGCACAAGCTCTCGGCCCCTTGGGAAGGCCCATTCGTGATGAGCAAGGCCCTAGGCAACAACTCCTACTACCTGATCGACGCACAAAAGCCGAAGGCACACAAGAGGGATGATTCCAGCAAGGAGTCGGAACGACCATGGAACGCCAATCTCCTGAGAAGATTTTATAGTTAAAAGCAGTATGTACCACGCTACCTTTTGTATTAACTACAAGACAACGGGCCCCCCGAGGCGCACTCGGGGACTACCCTCTTTTATCTATGAATGATGAGTGTCATACCTATGAATGTACTATTACATTTGATTTTCTGTCCGGCACCGGGTTCGACCAGTCGGCCCGGGAACTTGCCGCCTTGAGTTATATTAAAGTTCTACCTGCAGTCAGACAAGTAGTGTGCCGGCACCCAAGCCCTCTCTTATTGAAAGTCGCAGCTCGAAGAATCGACTGTCCGACTGGCAAGAGCCAAAGGCAGGAAAGGATGCCCACACGAAAAACGACTAAGGACTAATGAACCTATATAACATAAGCCGGCCTCCCACCATGCCTACCGGCTGACAGAACAGCCGGCTGGCCGGCTTCCCATTCACTTTGCTACAATCGAAGAAAGCTAGAGTACTCGCCCTCCCAATCGGCCTAGCACTTCTCCAGCCACAGACTGCAGAGTAGCTATCCGGCTGGGAAGGCGGCGACCAAGGGAGGGCGGCAAAGGAAACAGCCAAAGGATGAAAAGCAAGAACAATGGGAAGCCAAACACATGCATGATTATATTTACACAAAAGGCCTTCAACAGGCCGGCAGTCAACATAATTTGAATACACCCCCAGTGGGTGGAACTGCGCAAACTTAACAAAATATTGTTCGAAGAGCAATAAACAGGAAAGCAAAGGCGGCGGATCAGGCTAAAGGCGCAACAGGCGAGCCGGGCTGGTCGGTGGAGACGGCAGTACCGGCGGGAGGAGTGGCCGGCTAGCGAGTCTCGGCTTGATCATCACCGGCTGCAAGCGGCGCGTTCGCGCGCGCCTCATTGTTGGAGGCACGATCAAGTTGAGGCTGGCCGGCTGCTCCACCGTCTGGCACGGCGTCTTCATCCTCTCCCTCATCCTCTTCGCCCTCGTCGCTAGAATCGATCTCCTCCGCCGAGTCCTCGCCATCCGCCGGGTTCAGCCCGAACCACTCCTCCGGCTGAGCAATGCTGTTATCATCCACCTCAGGAGCAAAAGCGCTAGTGTCGGTGTAGTTGGCGATTGCAGAGGCGCGCTGGATGATATCCGACCGCACCGCCTCCAACTCCTCGTCGGCCTCCTACCGCCAGGTGGCCAGCTGGTCCAAGCTCAACTCAAGATACCAGGCTTTGACGAACTCCAGCGCCCGCCTGGCGCCTGACCGAGCTGCAGAAGCCTTCCAGGCCTCGAAGCGGCCAACCGCTACCTCCAGCCAGTCGGCAGTCCGACTGGGGGTACGAGGAATCACCTCGCCGGGCCAGAGGGCGGCCAGCACTTGCGCCCCAACGCGCTGAAGACGGCGGAGCATGCGGTGAGCCGGCTGGAGGCGGGCTTGGATCGCCAGAAGCTGCTCCTCAAGCAACCGACGAGCATTCGGCGCGATCTCCACACCGGCTTGCCTTCGTGCCTCGCGGTGGGCCTCGACGACCTGGGGTGCGGCGGTAGAGTAACCAGGGAAGTACTATGCACAAGAAAGAAAGGAAGAGAAAAAACACAAAGTCAGAGAATGGACCAAATGGCAAGCGGCAAGCATGAAACGAAGAAGAAGGCGGCCTACCGTCAACCAAGTCTTCGATCTGGCCGTAGCCGCTGATCAGCGACTGCCTTGCCTCAGCCCAGCTCGCCGCCTCGGTCTCATACTCGGCCTGGAGGGCAGCCTCACTGTCCTGCACCGCCTTCAGGGCCGCCTTGTGGCTCTCCTCCTGGTCGGCCGGCCTCTTGACCAAGCGGTCACGCTCCTGAACCAAGGCGTCAAACTCGGCTTCCTTGGCGCGAAGGGCGGTCTGGGTCCCACCCAGCTGCTCCCTCAGGTTGGCACTGGCCTCTGCAGATATGGCAAAGAAGAAAAAAGCAATAAGAAAGAAGTCGCCAGGAAAGATCCGACCCGACTGCTCAGCAGTCGGCCCGAATCTCAGGGACTACACCCAGTGGGTGCGCTGACGCGCCCCCACGTGAGATAAAAAATGAAGCACTTACTCCGGCTCTTAGTTAGATCAGCGGTCTTCTAGGTCAACTCCCGAGCCTGGGAGTTGAAGGCAGCTGCGCGGAGGTTATGGTAGTCCTGCAAGTCGGACAGAGAAGCGAACAAGAGCAAGATAAGCAATCAAAGTCTACTAAGAAGTTCCAAGCCGCCTACTCAGTAGCCGACTCAGAACTCGGGGACTACACCCAGTGGGTGCGCTGACGCGCCCCCACGGAAGAAATCAAGATCAAGAAACAGAAAAGCGGGAAGACTCACCCGAATGGCCGCCCGTGTCGCGAGGAACTCTTCATTGTACTGCCTCAGCATGGCAGCCTGGGACTGAAGCCGGTTCCGGACTTCTTGCGCCGCCACGTTCACCACGGCCGTCCCACCACCCGGCGTCCACCCCGAGCTGGCGCTGGCTGTCTCCAGATCCTGGGTCGACGAGCTAGAGCCCGCGGCCTTCTGCAGGTCAGGCGCCGAAGTCGCCTTCCCCGCGCGCTGGCGTGATGGCGACCGGACCACCAGGTCCGTCCTCGCAGCCGGCTCACCTCCAGCCGGCCGCACGGGCGGCGCATCAAGCCGGCTGCCTCGGTCCGCCCCAGTCGGCGATGGCGGTGCCGCCTCCCTCTCTCGGACGACTACGTCGTCCTCCTCCCTCTCCATCCCCGGCAGGTCGCCACCGGCTTCCTCCGGTGGGGGCTCTGGGATCTCGGGCGCCACAGCGCGCAGGGGGTGACAAGCAAGGCCCCCGCCGCTGCCGCTGCGGCTGCAGCCTCCGCCTGAGCCTTGGCCGCCGCGTCGGCTTGTGCCGTCGCCGACTCCTCCGCCATCTCCTGCGCCGCCTTAGCAGCGGCCGCCCTTAGGTCCTCCGCCTCCCGCTCCTCCCGCGCGTTCCGCTCCGTTGCCGCTTGAAGCTCGGCACGGGGGTCCACGCGGCGGGTGCTTGCGGATCCTCCCGCCGATCCAACCACGGAGGCGGCAGCGTTCCGCTCAAGAGAGAGCGGAGGCTTGTTTGATAAGTCAAGACAAGGATTCGGAAATCGACAAGAAAAGAAGAAGGAATATACAAGAGAATCGACACTTACGCTGAAACCTTTTGCGACTGCTTCACCACCTTGCGGAAGCGGGCCGCCTTCGCGGCCGCCTCATCCCGCCTGGTCGCCGCCGCCCCGCTCTTGGGCTTCTTCGGCCGACTACGAACAAGCCCGACTCAGCCCGGCGCTTCTGCGCGCCGCCTCGAGTAGGCGGCGCGACGGATGAACCCGCGCCATGGTCGGACGCCGGCTGGCGGCGCGGGACGATTTCCGCCTCGTCGTCATCCGGCCAGTCGTCGAAGCTGGCTCCAAGCCAGGAGCCGCCTGCTTCGCCGCCTCCTGCCTCGGTGTTATCGTCCATGGCAGCCACCCCCAAGTCGGGGTCCTCCAAGTCATGCTCCGCCCGGTCGGGGAGAAATTGGCGATCCGCCCCCGCTGACCCGGCCGCAGGCCAAAGGAGAGGGCTCTGCCAAGACGAGCCGACTGGTCAGAGTCGGCCAAGAAAAACTTGGTGACAATACTAAAGAAGAGAAGATAAAGAAAGCATAACATAGGCGGGGGATTGGCACGGGAGTACGACTCCTTGCCAAACTGCCACTCTGCGGAGAGCTTGCAGTTCGCGAGATAGTTCACCATGTGAGCCACCTCGTCATGAGGCATCCTCCTTGGTGCACATCCGACTAGGATCGAGTTGGACGCTCATTTGACAGATCAAATGAGGGCGACCTTGAAGCGGGAGCACCCGGCGCACCATGAAGGTGGCCAGCAGGTCGGACCCAGTCAGGCCCCCCGACTGGATCATTACCCGGAGTCGGGCGACGGCGGCGGCTCCAGCCGGTGACAGCGTCCAGGACCGCTAGGACCACTGGGGCCACCTCCCAGCCGGCGGGCCGGCTACGTAAGCCGGCAAATTGACATAGTCGCCTTGCGGGGCGACGTTCTTCACGTAGAAGTACGATTTCTGCCAGAGCTTCACCGACTGGATCAGCGTGATGGCAGGGAAGGGCTTGTCGGCTGTCGGCCTTCGCACCGCGATGAAGGCGCCGCTCTAAGCCGGCACGCCCTGCATGCGGGTGCCGATCTTGGATTGGAAGAATCCCCCCAGAGCTCGAGGGTGGGAAGGACGCCGAGGAAGCCCTCGCACAGAGTGACGAAGGCGGCCAGCAGCACCACCGTGTTTGGAGTGAGGTGGTGTGGCTGGAGCTGGTAGAATTCGAGGAAGGAGCGGAAGAAGGCACTCGCGGGCAGGCCGAGGCCGCGCAGGAAGTGCGAGTGGAAGATTACTCACTCGCCTTCCTTCGGCGCCGGCGAGATCTCCTTCTTCGGTGCAAGACGGACCCGCACCTGGTCCTCACCGGGCAGCCGCCGCGTCTTGCGGAGGAAGTCGATGTGGTCCGCGTGGACGTTGGAGCCGTCCCAGTCCCCGCGGTGCTGCATGACGGCCAGAAGCTGACGAGAAAGGGCGCCGCGACGGTGAAACCACGGCCCCGCGGCAGCGAAGCTGCGGGGTAGTGCGAAGACTAGAGGGACGGCGCGGCGGCGAAGGGCTGCTGCGGCAGAGAAGGAAAGGAAGAAAATGGCGGAGCGAGGGTGAGCGTGCGAGCGCCTGCCGCTCCCCCTCCCCCCTACTTATAGCCTCGTGCGGCGAAGCCGAGAAGGCGAGGCATGGGGGGGGGGGACGTGGGATTAACTGCGCCCACTCCCCCACGTCCCGCGATTATTGCGCCCTAACGACGTGCTGAAACTACCGTCGGAAGGCGAGCGGCCCGCTTTGGGCCACAGAGAATCCGCGCCTGGGCCTAGGCGTGGGAGTGGTGGGACCCGGCCTGCGGCGGCGTCCCGTCGCGCGCGTGGGCTGGCAGGCTTTTTTCAGCCGGAGGGTGCCACGTGGCGCGCGGGCGGCGAGCGGCCGACCCGCAACCCGGCGTGCGCACCAGCCGACTCCCGCCTTCAGACTTCAAAATCTCGTCAAAATGGCGCAGCCAACCGAAGCCGGCTCCTAGCTGCTGGCTCTTCAAGATAGGAAGCTGACCGAGCTTCTCGTCCTCTTCTCAGCCTCGAAGCCCAACCAGCTTCAGGGACTACTGTCGGAGTAAATGGCCACGGGTAGCCTAACCGACTCCCCCTGGCTCCTTGAAAAATTATCAGGCCGATCGGGCCTTCAAGCATCCAAAACACAGGGCCGCCTTCCCCTAGTCGGCTATCTCACATGCCGACTACCGGAAGGCGACCCGACCTCAAAAACCTTCCCGAAGATAACCATAAGATGGTCGACTCCCAAAAGCCGGCCATAAGAAGACCGACTCCCAGAAGCCGGCCACAAGAAGACCGACTCCCAGAAGCCGGCCGCAAGAAGACCGACTCCCGGAAGCCGGCCAAGACTGCACCCTCAAGGGCTGCACCCACATAACGGTGATGAGACGGGGCGTGGCCACAGTACAGCCTGCCACCCCCGAATCCCGGAGCACGCATGGCCACAGTGCGCCGTACGGGTCAGCCATCCCCCGTTCGGCGCGGCGCTGTTGCCATGTTGACCGTGACGGCACCCACGACAGGCGCCAGTATGGCCGCGGGCGGCGGGCCCCTTCAGCCAGAGAGACGCTCGAAGGCGGCCAGGCCTCCCCTAGTTGGCCTGGGGCGTAGCCGGCTCCCAATAGCCGGCTACCTCCCTCCCTCGAAGTATGTGCATCATTAAGAAGACAAGACGAGGTAAGGCTACAGTGAGAGTCCGCCGGACGGTGGCACTGTAGCCACGCTTACCTCAACAAAGCCCTCGTCATCAGGGGCGAGGCTACAGTAACTAGCAGCCGGCGGGACCCACCAGTCGGCGGGCCCCAACGGTCGGCGGAGAAGCCGGCGAACACAGACACTGATGGCTGGGACCCGCGCCCAGCCGTATTACCATTGTATCCCTGGAGGGTAGGCCTATATAAACCCCCCAGGGCACCCATGTAAAGGGTTGATCTCTGAGATAGTTTTACACACCACGTAGAGGGAAGGGGAGAGCTAGCCTTGCCTTTCTTCCTCCTCTAGCCAAACAGCTCAAGGAGCACTTGTAGCTACTTGTGTTGATCTAGTGACCATGCGGAGACCCCGCAGAGCAGGACTAGGGGTGTTATCTCCACGGAGAGCCCCGAACCTGGGTAAGATCCGCCGGCGAGCATGTCTTCGCCTTATCCCGTTTCCAGCCACCGGCGATGTCTTACTGGCTCCCACAATGATAAGCCACCTGTTGGCATATGTCGCACCTACCACCCGACACTAACGTTCGCATACAACGGCTGTAAGCCAGATTTACACATGCAAAACACTTAGGTTCACTTGACGAGCCTAGCATGTACAGACATGGCCTCGGAACACGAGAGACCGAAAGGGGTCGAACATGAGTCGTATAGTAGATGCGATCAACATGGAGATGTTCACCGTTGATGACTAGTCCGTCTCACGTGATGATCGGACACGGCCTAGTCGATTCGGATCATGTATCACTTAGATGACTAGAGGGATGTCTATCTGAGTGGGAGTTCATTACATTATTTGATTAGATGAACTTAATTATCATGAACTTAGTCTAAAATTGTCTTTACAATCTATCCTATAGATCCAATGGCCCACGCTAATGTTGCCCTCAACTTTAACGCGTTCCAAGAGAAAACCAAGCTGAAAGACGATGGAAGCAACTATACAGACTGGGTCCGTAACTTGAGGATCATCCTCATAGCTTCCAAGAAAACATATGTCCTTGAAGCACCGCTAGGTGACGCACACATTTTCCCAGCAACTCAAGACGTTATGAACGTCTAGCAGTCCCGTGGTGATGATTACTCCCTGGTTCAGTGCGGCATGCTTTACAACTTAGAACCGGGGCTCCAAAAGCGTTTTGAGCGACACAGAGCATATGAGATGTTCCAAGAGCTGAAAATGGTTTTCCAAGCTCATGCCCGGGTCGAGAGATATGAAGTCTCCGACAAGTTCTACAGTTGTAAGATGGAGGAAAACAGTTCTGTCAGCGAGCATATACTCAAAATGTCTGGGTTGCACAACCGTTTGTCTCAGATGGGAGTTAATCTTCCAGATGACTCGGTCATTCACAGAATCCTCCAGTCGCTTCCACCTAGCTACAAAAGCTTTGTGATGAACTACAATATGCAACGGATGGAGAAGTCCATTCCTGAGTTATATTCGATGCTGAAATCAGCAGAGGTGGAGATCAAAAAGGAACATCAAGTGTTGATGGTGAATAAGACCACTAGTTTCGAGAAAGGCAAGGGTAAGAAGAACTTCAAGAAGGACGAAAAGGGAGGTTCCGCGCCCGGTAAGTCAGTTGCCGGGAAGTAGAAGCCAAAGAATGGATCCAAGCCTGAGACTGAGTGCTTTTATTGCAAGGGAAGTGGTCACTGGAAGCGGAACTGCCCCAAGTATTTAGCGGATAAGAAGGCCAGCAACACCAAAGGTATATATGATATACATGTTATTGATGTGTACTTTACTAGCGCTCGTAGTAGCTCCTGGGTATTTGATACCGGTGCGGTTGCTCACATTTGTAACTCAAAACAGGAGCTGGGGAATAAACGGAGACTAGTGAAGGACGAGGTGACGGTGCACGTCGGGAATGGTTCCAAGGTCGATGTGATCGCCGTCGGCACACTACCTCTACATTTGCCTCCGGGATTAGTTTTAAACCTCAATAATTTTTATTTAGTGCCAGCTTTGAGCATGAACATTGTATCTAGATCTTGTTTAATGTGAGATGGCTACTCATTTAAATCCGAGAATAATGGTTGTTCTATTTATATGAGAGATATGTTTTATGGTCATGCCCCGTTGGTCAATGGTTTATTTTTATTGAATCTCGAACGTGATGTTACACATATTCATAGTGTGAGTGCCAAAAGATGTAAGGTTGATAATGATAGTCCCACTTACTTATGGCACTACTGCCTTGGTCACATTGGTGTCAAACGCATGAAGAAACTCCATGCAGATGGACTTTTGGAGTCTCTTGATTATGAATCAGTTGACACGTGCGAACCATGCCTCATGGGCAAAATGACCAAGACTCCGTTCTCCGGAACAATGGAGCGAGCAACCAACTTGTTGGAAACAATACATACTGATGTATGAGGTCCAATGAGCATTGAGGCTCGCGATGGCTATCGTTATGTTCTCACCCTCCCTGATGACTTAAGTAGATATGGGTATGTCTACTTAATGAAACACAAGTCTGAGACCTTTGAAAAGTTCAAGGAATTTCAGAGCGACGTAGAGAATCAACGTGACAGGAAATAAAGTTCTTATGATCAGATCATGGAGGAGAATACTTGAGTCACGAGTTTGGCACGCACTTAAGGAAATATGGAATTGTTTCACAACTCACGCCACCTGGAACACCTCAGCGTAATGGTGTGTCTGAACATCGTAATCACACTCTATTAGATATGGTGCAATCTATGATGTCTCTTACCGATCAACCACTATCATTTTGGGGTTATGCTTTAGAGACTGCCGCATTCAGTTTAAATAGGGCTCCGTCAAAATCCGTTGAGACGACACCGTATGAATTATTGTTTGGGAAGAAACCTAAGCTGTCGTTTCTGAAAGTTTGGGGATGTGATGCTTATGTCAAGAAACTTCAACCTGAAAAGCTCGAACCCAAATCGAAAAAATGCGTCTTCATAGGATACCCTAAGGAAACTATTGGGTATACCTTCTACCTCAGATCTGAAGGCAAGATCTTTGTTGCCAAGAATGTATCCTTTCTGGAGAAGGAGTCTATCTCGAAGGAAGTAGTGGGAGGAAAGTAGAACATGACGAGGTACCCCCTCTTGAACCAGAGAGTAGCGCAGCTCAAGAAGATGTTTCTGTGGTGCCTACATTGACTAGAGAGGAAGTTAATGATGATGATCATGAAACTTCGGGTCAAGTTGCTACTGAACTTCATAGGTCCACGAGGACACATTCCGCACCAGAGTGGTACGGCAATCCTGTCCTAGAAATCATGTTGTTAAACAACGGTGAACCTTCGAACTATGAAGAAGTGATGGTGGGCCCGGATTCCAACAAATGGCTTGAAGCCATGAAATCTGAGATAGGATCCATGTATGAAAACAAAGTATGGTCTTTGACGGACTTGCCCGATGATCGACAAGTCATAGAGAATAAGTGGATCTTTAAGAAGAAGACTGACGCGGATGGTAATGTGACCATCTATAAGGCTCATCTTGTCGCTAAGGGTTATCGACAAGTTCAAGGGGTTGACTACGATGAGACCTTCTCACCCGTAGTGAAGCTGAAGTCCATCCGAATCATGTTAGCAATTGCCGCATTCTATGATTATGAGATCTGGCAAATGGACGTCAAAACAGCATTCCTTAACGGTTTCCTTAAGGAAGAATTGTATATGATGCAGCCGGAAGGTTTTGTCGATCCTAAGAATGCTGACAAAGTATGCAAGCTCCAGCACTCCATCTATGAGCTGGTGCAAGCATCTCGGCGTTGGAACATTCGCTTTGATGAAATGATCAAAGCGTTTGGGTTTATACACACAGATCTATACGGCCTGTATTTACAAGAAAGTGAGTGGGAGCTCTGTAGCATTTCTCATATTATATGTGGATGACATACTGTTGATGGGAAATGATATAGAACTTTTGGAAAGCATAAAGGCCTACTTGAATAAGTGTTTTTCAATGAAGGACCTTGGAGAAGCTGCTTACATATTAGGCATCAAGATCTATAGAGATAGATCAAGACGCCTCATTGGTCTTTCACAAAGCACATACCTTGACAATGATATAGAAGAATTTCAATATAGGATCAATCCAAGAAGGGGTTCTTGCATGTATTGCAAGGTGTGAGATTGAGCGCAGCTCAACGCCCGACCTCGGCAGAAGAAAGAGAAAATATGAGTGTCATCCCCTATGCCTCGACCATAGGCTCTATTATGTATGCCATTCTGTGTACCAGACCTGATGTGAACCTTGCCATAAGTTTGGTAGGGAGGTACCAAAGTGATCCCAGAGTGGATCACTGGACAACGGTAAAAGAATATCCTGAAGTACCTGAAAAGGACTAAGGATATGTTTCTTGTTTATGGAGGTGCCGAAGAGCTTGTCGTAAAGGGTTACATCGATGCTAGCTTCGACACAGATCCAGATGAATCCTAGTCACAAACCGGATACGTGTATATTTTGAATGGTGGGTCAGTCAGCTGATGCAGCTATAAAGTACATACAGATCTGAATATCGCAGATCCGTTGACTAAACCTCTTCCACGAGCAAAACATGATCAGCACCAGAACTCTATTGGTGTTCGATTCATCACAATGTAACTAGATTATTGACTATAGTGCAAGTGGGAGACTGTTGGAAATATGCCCTAGAGGCAATAATAAAATGGTTATTATTATATTTCCTTGTTCATGATAATTGTCTATTGTTCATGCTATAATTGTATTAACCGAAAACCGTAATACTTGTGTGAATGTATAGACCACAACATGTCCCTAGTGAGCCTCTAGTTGACTAGCTCGTTGATCAATAGATGGTTGTGGTTTCCTGACCATGGACATTGGATGTCGTTGATAACGGGATCACATCATTAGGAGAATGATGTGATGGACAAGACTGAATCCTAAGCATAACACAAGATTGCGTAGTTCGTTTGCTTGAGCTTTTCTAATGTCAAGTATCATTTCCTTAGACCATGAGATTCTGCAACTCCCGGATACTGTAGGATTGCTTTGGGTGTATCAAACGTCACAACGTAACTGGGTGGCTATAAAGGTGCACTACAGGTATCTCCGAAAGTGTCTTTTGGGTTGGCACGAATCGAGACTGGGATTTGTCACTCCATATGACGGAGAGGTATCTCTGGGCCCACTCGGTAATGCATCATCATAATGAGCTCAATATGACTAAGAAGTTAGCCACGGGATCATGCGTTACGGAACGAGTAAAGGGACTTGCCGTCAATGAGATTGAACAAGGTATAGGGATACCGACGATCGAATCTCGGGCAAGTAACATACCGATGGACAAAGGGAATTGTATACGGGATTGATTGAATGCCCGACATTGTGGTTCATCCGATGAGATAATCATGGAACATGTGGGCGCCAATATGGGTATCCAGATCCTGCTATTGGTTATTGGTCGGAGAGGCATCTCGGTCATGTCTGCATGGTTCCCAAATCCGTAGGGTCTGCACACTTAAGGTTCGGTAACGCTAGAGTTGTAATGGGAATTGTATGTGGTTACCGAAAGTTGTTCAGAGTCTCAGATGAGATCCCGGACGTGACGAGGAACTCTGGAATGGTCCTGAGGTAAAGATTTATATATCGGAAGTCCTATTTTGGCAACTGGAAAATGTTCGGGATTTTGCGGTATTGTACCGGGAAGGTTCTAGAACGTTCCGGAGTGGGGCCCACCTGCATGGGGGACCCACATGAACGTGACTAGTGGGGGCAAGGCCCCACACCCCTGGTCAAGGCACACCAAGATCCCCCTTAGAAGAAATAAGATCATATCCCAAAGGGATAAGACCAAGATCCCTAAAAAGGGGGGATAACAATCGGTGGGGAAGGGAAAGGATGGGATTTCTTTGCTCCCACCTTTGCCAAAGCCCCAATGTACTAGGAGGGCAAGAAACTAGCCCCCTCCACCCCTATATATAGTGGGGAGGTGCATGGGAGCTGACCCCTTGCCCTTGGCGCAGCCCTCCCCCTCCAACTCCTCCTCCTCCCCCGTTGAGCATAGCGAAGCTCTGCCGGAGAACCACGAGCTCCACCACCACGCCATCGTGCTGCCGGAGTTCTCCCTCAACTTCTCCTCTCCCCTTGCTGAATCAGTAAGGAGGAGACGTCCCCGGGCTGTATGTGTGTTGAACGCAGAGGCGCCGTCCGTTCGGCGCTTGGATCGGATCTTCCGTGATTTGAATCGCCGCGAGTACGACTCCATCAACCATGTTCTTGTAACACTTCTGCTTAGCGATCTTCATGGGTATGAAGATGCAGTCCCTCTCTCTTGTTGCTAGCTTCTCCTAGATTGATCTTGGTGAACGTAGGAATTTTTTTGAATTATTACTATGTTCCCCAACACATTATTTAGTAGACATCTTAGGGGCCTCGAAGAAACGTGATACTCCTACTTGGCAGCAGAACAAAGAGGTAGCGGGACTCCACTTCACAAGGATACTGCTGGGACACGGCCTAGATCACGACGAACCGAATGACACAACCTCCGGGTATGGCTTCTCCTGCATCTAGCATGACACACCAGGTGATTACATTAAGTGTACTCACAAGCTCACCGCAAGCAAAGCAACCATTACAAATAACAAGAAGGCATTTAGCAAGTTGAATGCATGAAAATGAGCATGATACTATATCCATGAAGTGTAGGTGGTTCATGATCATGGTCCCTCGGACCAACTTACCATTTCGGTTTACCTCGTAGCCACCATCAACAACTTACCATCGTGATCCTCACTAGATCACATCATAACCAACCACAGTGGTCCTCACAAGATCACCAACTTCTGCATGTGCCATCTTGGTGTTATTAAGTGTGCCAGTTATTTATTTTTGTTGACCCACAATATGACCTACGACGAACTGTGTCCATATCCGAGGACGCGGCTATCGATAGATTATACACTCTGCAGAGGTTAGTACACTGTACACACCATGAAATTCATGGCCTCGTGCTCCCATTTAGGTGGACCAACAACATTCCGACACAACCAATCTATTGCACGACACTCTCCCGGCCACTCCGACAAACTCCCCTTTGGGCTATGTCATGGGCGGCTCCCCGGATGCCAACTCTTGACATCTGCCACCTTCGTGGCCGGCCGGCCACCGTCGTGGCAAAACAAAACAAACGGTCCCAAACAGGGACAACGATACCATACAACTTTGGGCACACAAGGTTATGACTGCCTACCGGGCCAGGGTAGTGCAATCGCATAACCTTCCCTAGTTGGAGGCACCGACGAGAGGCATGACAATAGATTGAATTAGGGCCTCCTCATCCAGGCAAGTGCGTTTGCACTGGTGATCTCGATACGGTGGCACCATGACTCGATCAACAGCTTGTTCAAGTTGAATTAGCATCATATTTAACTTGAATTAAAATGATTCGAGCCATATTATGCAATGAGGTGCACAGGTCATGAATATAGATGATGAATGCATCATATTTAGCAAGTGCATATGAAATGATCTTTGTTGCACATAATACCAAGATGACATATATTCTACTACTTAGATATAACATGGATCAGATAATATGCACAAGTTTCATATAGCAAATTATTTTAACTTAAATGCATAAAATGAATTTAATTCAAATAGAACCATTGCTATTGCAATGCCATCCTTGCAAATGAATGTTGTGGCTTGCCTTAGTGCAGAGGAGTGTCACAATACTCCTAGTCTCCTCCAACAAAATTAGAACCTTCCGAAAATAATTTAAGTGCAAAAAGAAAATGTCACATAAAGCATTTTAATGAACCAGAAAGTATCTGCAGCAAGAAAAATTCTCAAACTTGGCATACAGAAACTTTAGCTCAATACAAAACTAATGCAAAACGAAACAAGTTATTTGGACTTATAGAATAGAATCTAGAGCTGGTCAAAGTTCTGGGCAAAATTTGGATTTAAATGAATTTAAACAAATTTCTAGAGAAGGCCACGTCGAAGGGTATTTTCATAATACGCCTCTACCAAGAAAACGCTTCGAGAGGGAGAGAGAGGCTAATAGTGGGGTCCCACTGTCATGTTAGAGAGAGAGAGGAACAGGGCACGGTGTCCCTATTGCCGGTGGTTCTCCGGCGAGGAGATCACATCATTTGTCGGAGAGAGGGGGAACGCGTCCAACACGTCACGGCAAACACACACGTACCCATGGTGACGATTGAGGTGGACGGACGGTGGCTCGGGATTCTTCTCCACAGACGGTGGGCGGCGGAGCTCCTCAGAGCGGATGTTTTAGGCGATGATTCGATGAACCAACAACAATGGTGTACTCAGGAGATCGCCATGAGCTTGACGGAGGCAAAGGGCGAAGACGAAGACGACCAGAGAAGTGGATTGCGATGATTGGAACGGCTCGAGGAGGGTTCTATTTATAGATGGAGGGTGACAGTGTGTTGAGCTCCGCTTGAGAAGAGCCGCTGGCGCCCTGGGAAGAATAGGAGCTCAGGCTTGTCTTGGGGAAGAAGTAGCATGACGTAGAGAAGCCAGGAGAATGTGCGAGCATAGTGCAGCGCACTAGGTGGGGCAGGAAGCGCACACCACTAAAAAAATACACTTCCGTGATGATACATGTTTGTCACAGTAGGTCGCGTTTTCTGTCATTCATGTACATCCATGACGATTTTATGACAGAATCAAGATAGTCATACCTGTGATGTCGTAGAAGTGTTCCATGACATTACCAAAATTATCATCACGGAAGTGTCCAATTCCATGACGATAAATCGCGCGTCACAGAAGTGCTTTCGTCAAGGGTGACCGACACGTGGCATCCACCGTAACGGAACGTCGTTAAGCTATCAGGTCCAGTTTTGGATGCGATAACCCGTTAACAGCCCGGACCAATGGGGATTTTCCATGTGTAAAATCATCATTGGCTGGAGGAAACACGTGTCAGCTCTGCGTTGGCACAGGTGTCACTCATCCAATGGGCGAGATGCGCCTATGATATGTTGACACGTGGACCGGCCCAAAAGTGGCCCATAAAGTTTAAATGGGCCGGCCCAACTAAAGGCCCACAAGATTTTGCGGACCATAATGGGTCGGCCCAGCTAAAGGCCCACGAGATTTTGCGGACCATAATGGGCTGGCCCAGCTAGAGGCCCACAAGATTTTGCGGGCCATAATGGGCCGGCCCAGGTAAAGGCCCACAAGATTTTTGCGCGCCATAATGGGCCGGCCCAGGTGAAGGCCCACAAGATTTTTGTGGACCATAATGGGCCGGCCCAGCTAAAGGCCCATGAGATTTCGCCGACATTATTGGGCTGGCCCAGCTGTGGGCCCACAAGATTTTGAGGACCCTAGTAGGCTGGCCCATTAACTGACTGCCATGTTTTGGGCCAAATGCCGGCCCATATTTGATCCGGTCCATTAATGGCCTTCCACGTTCCGGGCCTAATAATGGCCCATATGAGATCCGGCCCGTTAAAAGCCTACCATGTTCTGGGCCAAATTACGGCCCAGATCAGGTCCGGCCCTTTAAGAGGTTTGGGCTAAATTATGGCCCATATCAGATTCGGCCCGTCAACTGAACGTTCTCTACTGGAACGTGCGCGGGATCAATTCTGAAAAGAAGCAGTTGGCGATTCGTAATGCTATCGATATTAGTGGGTGTTCAGTGGTTTGTTTACAAGAAACTAAGTGTGACTCTTTTGATGCTTCGTTTGTTAAGCAGTTCTGTCCAAAAAAAATTGATATGTTCGAATTTGTGCCCTCTGTTGGGAATTCAGGTGGTCTTATTACTGTGTGGATGAGCTCGGTTTTCACTGGCGTTCCAATTTTCTCTGAACCCTTTGCGCTTGGCGTCAGGCTCACTTCGGCGCAGTCAAATGAATCGTGGACGCTAGTTAATGTTTATGGACCATGCGTCGATCCTAATCGGACGATCTTCACCACATGGTTGTTTGACCTTGATATCCCCCATAGTGAAGATTGGCTCATCCTCGGTGATTTTAATTTCATTCGTGCGCCGGACAACCGAAACAGGGGAGGGGGAGACGCTAACAATATGTTACTCTTTAAAGAGTTCATCAGAAGGCAGTCCCTGGTTGAGTTACCGATCAAGGGGCGCTCGTTCACCTGGAGTAACATGCAATCAGATCCGTTGCTTGAGCAGCTCGATTGGCATTTTACTTCCGTTAATTGGGCCGGGAAGTACCCCAACCCTGTTGTTATGCCCCTGAGTAAATCCACGTCCGATCACGTCCCTTGTTATGTCAGCATACAATCCAAAATTCCCAAGTCCAAAATCTTTCACTTTGAAGATTACTGGATCAAATAACCAGGGTTTTTCGACATGGTTAAATGATCATGGGCCAAATGCTGCTATGCCCCGAACGCAGCCGCGGTACTGTGTAAGAAGCTTAAAGCATTGCGTTATGACCTCAAGCAGTGGAGCAGGCAAATCTCCAATCTTTTGATGCTCATCGACAATTGCAACAAGACCCTCTTGGAGATTGATGGCCTAGAGGAGAGGAGAAGACTGTCTGTTCCTGAGACCAACTTCAGGTTGATCTTGAGACAACACCTCCTCCATTTGTTGGACTACAAGAAAGCTTATTGGAAAAAGCATTGCACGGCCAGATACTTCAAATTTGGAGACGGCAACATGAAATTCTTCCATAGAGTGGCCACTGAGCGTTACCATAGAAATAGTATTGCATCTCTCAGATTACCCGACGATTCGATCATACATGACCACGTGGGCAAGGAGGCTGTGCTCTTCTAGGCGTTTAAGGAAATACTAGGATGCTCCAACCAGACCAACATGAAATTTGACTTGGCTCGGATCATCAAAAAGGTGGAAGGGCTTCAAGCTCTGTCAGGTCCTTTCACCCGCAAGGAAATTGACCAGGTGATCAAAGAGATGCCGGCCGATCGTGCTCCAGGCCCAGATGGTTTCAGTGGTAGTTTCATCAACTCGTGCTGGCACATCATTAAAGAAGATTTCTATCAGCTCTGTTTTGAGTTTCATGCAGGTACCCTGGCCCTTGAGAGCCTGAACACGAGATTTATCACTCTTATCCCTAAAATCCAATCGCCGGAAACTGCTAATGACTATCGGCCAATAACTCTACTGAACTGTTGCCTCAAGATTCTGACCAAGCTCCTTGCTAACCGCTTACAACGTGTCATCCTCAAGATCATCCATCGAAATCAGTATGGGTTTTTGAAAGGCCGATCGATTCAAGACTGTGTTGCATGGGTACGAGTTCATTCATCAGTGTCAAGCCTCGGGGCGTGAGATCGCGATCTTGAAGCTGGATTTCGCTAAAGCCTTCGACACGATCGAACATGCCCCGATGATGGAGATTATGAAGTGCATGGGCTTTGATGATCGGTGGCTTGGGTGGATCAAATGCTTGTTTCTGACGGCCAAGTCCTCGGTTCTCCTCAATGAGACCCCGGGCAGACAATTTTTCTGCTTGCGTAGCGTGCGCCAAGGAGACCCGCTGTCTCCTCTTATCTTTGTGCTCGCAGCCGATCTGGTGCAAGGTGCCATCAATGACGCTTACAGAACGGGGGATCTTCAGCTGCCCATCCCCGCCCGGGAGGATGATTACCCTGTGATTCAGTACGCCGAAGACACAATCCTTGTGATGCCCGCTGATGAGAGCCAAGCTGAAACCATCAAGTCCATCATGCAAGACTACGCGTCGTCCGTGGGGCTGCGCAACAACTTCCAGAAATCAACTCTTATTACAGCTAACACAGCCACGGATACCACCTCGCGCCCGGCGCAGGTTTTTGGCTGCTCCATTGGGTCCATGCCGTTTACATACCTAGGGCTGCCCATGGGAACGGCCAGGCCGACGGTCGCAGACCTCATGCCGCTGGTATCGCCTGTTGAGCGCAAACTCTCTACGGCAGCCTCTTTGCTTGACCTTGGTTCAAAGCTTACTCTGGTGAACTCGGTGATTACCTCCCTTGCAATCTACGCGATGTGTTCCATCAAGCTCCCGCCGAAAATTCTAGATCATCTGGATAAACTGCGGCGATACTGTCTCTGGGCGAAGAACACGGATGATGGCTTGAAAGCCGTCTCCATGGCGGCTTGGGACTTAGTTTGCAGGCCCAAACACAAAGGAGGGCTCGGGGTGCTTGACTTGAAGATCCAAAACCAAGTCCTGCTGCTTAAACAACTGCACAAGTTCTATAACCGCATGGACATTCCGTGGGTTGACCTTGTTTGGAACGCATATTATGAGGGCTTGGTCCCGCATGCTTCGGGCCCGTGCGGGTTGTTTTGGTGGAAGGATGTCATGAACCTGGCGCCAATCTACAGAGCAATCACTTCGGTTGAGGTGGGAGATGGGAGTTCAAACTTGTTCTGGAAAGATGTCTGGCATGATGATGTACTGGCTGATAGCCACCCCCGTCTGTTCTCCTTTGCTAAACACGAAGACATATCTGTCAGATTGCTCCTGACGTCGCCTGCACTCGGCCAAAACTTCTACTTGCCGCTTTCAGTTCAAGCTAGAGAAGAGCTCGATGATCTACAAGCCTCCTTGTCTTCGCTGGAGCTCACGGAGGTGAATGATGCCTGGCACCCGGTCTGGGGATCGGAGGAGCTCGCCTCTAGTAAGTTCTATCTGCACTGTTTTCGGCACATGGAAGCAGATGAGGAGTTCAAATGGTTCTGGAAAGCAAAGTGCACCAACAAATGGAAGGTTTTTGCATGGCTGCTTCTTGCGGATAGGCTGAACACTCAGGGGCTGCTCAAGAGGAAATACATGAAACTGAGGGATGACAACTATGCGTGCCTGCTATGTCACCAGCCACCCGAGGAAACGGTGGAACATCTGTTCTTTCACTGTGAATTCAGTAAAACATGTTGGGGGAAGCTGGGGATCACGTGGCCAACGCATGGCAACCGGGTGCAACTTTTGCATGCAGCTAAAAACACGTGGGTCGGCCAATGTTCATGGATGTCTTCATCGTAGCCTCCTGGAGCATATGGAAGGAATGTAACAATAAACTGTTTAGAAGTGTGGCGCCGACAGTCGATGGGTGGAGCCAAAGATTCAAATAGACTTTCGCATGATGAGACACAGAATCAAAGTGGCCTTAGTGCCATTTGTTGACCGGGTAGTTGACCTGATATAGTTTACACCTCTATACCTTTGATGTATAGGGATACTAATACTCCTCCTGCCCCTATGTGATTCCTATCCCATGTAATCTTGTGTCTTGAGATGTAATACAAAAGTCAGTGGGGGGTTGCCCTCACTGTCCCAAGCTTTCAAAAAAAACTGAACGCTATGCTTTTGGGCCCACTTGCTAAAGGCCCATTTAGTAATTCGGCCTGATATTAGTTTCGGCCTGTCAAGGGCCCGTTTAACATTTCGGTCCTATATTAATTTCGGCCTGTTAAAAGCCCGTCATATAGTTGGGCCTAACAACGGCCCGGTTTGCATCCGGCCTGCTCGCTGCCGATAATCTGATTGGGCCAAACAAGGACCGAGACAATTTTGGCCTGTTAAAAGCCTATGATTTGATTGGCACAATCATGGGCCGGGTCCATTTCGGGCTGCTGCCGGCCCGTGAGCTGTTTGGCACGTTTCAGGCCCAACCTACTTCTCAGCCTCCTAAAAGCCCATTGAGTTTTCTTGCGAAAAGAGGGTCGGCGGTTTACTCGGCCTATTAAAGGCCCGAATCTACTAGTGGGCCAGTTTACATTTAGGCCTTTTAACGGACCAAGATGACGGGGCCCATGATGCGGATCATACATCATGCTTGCATGACGGCCCAATTATGTACCGTAATTTTACGGTTTGGCCGGTTTACTGCTAAGACAGGATATATATATATATACAGTAAAATAACTGCAGCATCGTGAATAAGAAAAAACCTAGACTATACAATAAAGAAATTACGGCATGTTACATCCACTAGGCATCAAAGTTTGCCACTATGGTAATAAAGCACAAGCAGTCAACAGATTACATACACTAGGCATCAAAGATCGCCACCAGTGCAAATAAACACACCGACAAAATAATATACAAAACCGACAGCACTTCAATAGAGTTCAAGAAAGGTTAGCCCTACTAGGGAGCTACAGCGCAAGCAGCTGAGCAAGCCGATGAGACTGCGCTTGTTTAACACTTATACCCTCCTCACTCTGAAAGATAAACAAGCAGACAAATGACAGGTTTTGCACATAAAAGTATCAGTGCTGACAATTCATCACATTTCTTACTGACGAATAAAGTGACACAGTTTAAAATTGCATTAACACAATATGGTATTGTTCAGGTCAAGACATGGCAGGAAATGACATTGTGAAGGAGTTGGCAGCTTCATGACACCACTGGATTACAGATCAAGAACTCATAAGTATCAATGGTTAGTGTGCTATAAATTTATCCCATTTCAGATTGGCAAATAAAGAGACGGTTTAAATAATAGTAGAATGATATGACATTGTTCATAGTTAAGACAATGCAGAATATGACATTGTGCTGTAGTGGGTAGGTTCACCACACCACTGGATTACGGATCAAGAACAGAAGCATACATGCAGTGCAAAAGAAGATCACTTGCTCTGTATAGTTTAATTTACATGGTACGAAGAAGGAACTTGGTTGTACAACTGAAAACTTAAATTGAGAAGGACAAACTTTTGTTTATGAACTACATAATAAACTTTAAAAATGCAATTTGATGCAAACACCAAAAATAAACAGCTATTGCAGTCATAACTAACTAAATATACACAACAAAGTTTGTAGGCTTGAGAAGGAAAAACTTACATTATTGGTGAAGACAGGCTCTATAAAGCCCTTGTCCATGCTGATGGGGGCGGCAATTCAAGAAGTTTACCATAGAATCTTCTTCATAATCATTGCCTTTATTCTAAATTTTGTTAAGAGTAAATATAGATGTGATAATATAAGAAAAAATGGAGAATATTTAAGATAAGATGAAGAGTGATGCTACATAACCAAGTAGCTATAAATGTAAGTACAGCGATACAGGCAAAAGGTACAGCCAAGAGCAATGCACAGCTAAACTTCTTCAGTATCATCGGTGTTATCTAACCTTATGGTAAGAGTAAATATAGATTTGATGTGTAGAAAATGGAGGGCAAAGGAAAATAAGCTGCAGAGTGATGATACATGAACAACTACCTGTCAATATAAGTACACTGATAAAGGACATCAAGTACTTACAAGAACAATGCAGAGCTAAAAAATTCATTGGCATTGAATATATTCTACACTAATGTAACCATTTATACAGATCAGATAATTTGGAGCGAACAATTGATAAGCAAGCTATCATGCATACTGCTGTGACATAATGAACCAGGTATGTATGCAAGTACAGTAATACAGGACAACGGGTACTAACAAGAGCAAAGCAGCGGGCAACATATTTGTGATATCCTGTCGTTCTTTTCAAACAAGAATTCTTCTTCGAGCAGATTTCCTGCAAAAAAGATCTGTAAGGCACATGCGGAAAAGTAGAAGTTCAAATTGTCATGTGATTTCATAGACAGTACCTCATCCTGGGAACAAGGCCAGTGCATAACAAGGTTTTTCCATTCAATGTCTTCTAAATTTAGCACAGGAGACTTCACCAGAAATTTGTTTCTAGACTTGCCATCAAAGTGTGATTTCCTCAGGTAACACCGATACCGCTGCAATGCTTCCTTGAAAAGCACAAGCAAGATTTGCTCGTCATGACTATCTAGATTGACCCTCGCCCACTTACAACAATGTAATGTAAATCATTGATGTGTTCAATAAGCAAAAAAGGAAAATAATAACCATGAATAATAGCACTTACACGTAAGTTGGAGATGAAGATGTGAAATGGTGTTTGTCTTCACTATAATCTTCCCATGATGGGAATATATGCACGTAGTCCCTAACAACATTGAAAGCATTGTCTTTTAAACTGGGAATAACTGGAATGGGGTTCCAATCTGCAGGAAATGGCCGTCTCTACAGTTGGGATAGGTCTTCGGCCGGTGGACTTGCTGTACTTTTTGCTGGAGTGGGATTTTTCTGTGGTACGGCTGGTGCTATGGCAACTGAAATCGGTATACCTTTTGCTGGAGTGCAGGTCCTGTGTGGTGGGGCTAGTGGTGTGGCCAGTGAAGTATGGGTACAGTCTGCTGGAGTCGGTCCTACGTTTTGTGTCACTGGTTGTACAGCCAATATAAGTGGGGTGCTGTCTGATTTCTCCGGCACAACCACGTTTTTCAAGGACTTTGCTGGTGCTCCTTCAGGTTCGGCAATCACCTTCTTCCTTTTTGGTGTCTGATGCACAAGAACATCATTTGAGTGGAAAAACATGGTATGATGACAGATGGAATATGTATTGATAATGGATGGGCATGGCATCTCGACATATATGATGAGTAAACTAAGCAGATGGCGGTGCAACAAAGTAGAAGAAATGCAAGACAACTTATGCAAGATACGCGCAATCAATAAAACCTTGCCAAATTAGAACAGGCACCTTGATGGGTGAACATGACAGGCCATCTGCCTTTGACTCATCGAGGTTAGAATAGTCATTAGGATCATATTCTGAACAAGAATCTACAGGTGGGGAGCGTATAAGTTTCATTGCATCCAGAATGGCACTCAATGCCTTGGTGCCAATTTTGTAAGTCATTGCAGTGTTCCACAATATTATTCTGATGCGCGGATTCTGATATTCACTGTAATTACACATAATATCTGAGAACCATGAAAACATAAATAGTTGTGAGATTATCTTTATAATGCAGAGGATATTCTAATATAGGGGCGCCCCTATAAACACTTGTGTGCTATCACTGGATTCTGATGAGAGAGCTCATGTGTGCTGTAATATGGTGCGTGCATTTATATAATCTGGCACAAGTACACAAAAAAATAGGCTCGAGAAGTAAGGATAGTTGGCAAATGATAGGTTCAAAATATACTGTATAGAGAGTTTATTGCCAAACCATGATAACAAGAGCACACATCAACTAGGCAGATCATAGTGTACATAAAAGGGGTACACCATAACCACGATATATAAATCGGGAAAGTGGAACTGGCTTGAAAATACGGTGTTGTATTGCCGCTAGTAATTGAAAGCCTATCGATCACGTACAGGCCAGCTCTATCAGCTGTTGACTGCAGATATCCCTGCTCCCCTTCCTGACAAGGAACATACTGTACGTACTAAATACAGAATAACAAAAGAGGAACATGTTAAAGAACAGAAGAGGAAGCATATTCTTGAGGTTCCGCTTCATTGCATACAATGTTGGTTGCCCACTCATGATGAATCACAACGCCCAAAGAAATGCAATTCCATGTTGTCTCTCTATATGTGGCAATTTTGAACAAGAGTCATTAGGATCATATTCTGAACAAGAGTCAACAGGTGTGGAGCGTATGAGTTTCATTGCATCTAGAATGGCACTCAATGCCTTGGTGCCAATTTTGTAAGTCATTGCAGTGTTTAGCTTCAAGAGTGGACTGCTACTAGTGTGACACAAAGAAGCTACACAGATCATAGAGTAGATATAACGGGAAGACCTTAAGCATCTGAGTAAAATCAGCAAAGTGGAACTTGCTAGAATATATGTGCTAGTATTGTCGGTACGGCTAGAAAGGCTTCGGGTACCAGCTCCCTTCAACTGAAGGTGCGGTACTGTTAATATCAGTGTAACTCTCAAAGGCAACACAACTCCCCGCATTTCCTTGCTATTCATATAGGATTCAAGTGGGCAGGCCACTACAAATCCTATTCCCATGTTTACAAAATCTACGAATCAAAGAGGCCCGAAGAGTTCAAAGTGTCCATCACAACCGACCGAATAGACCTCTACCCTGCAAATGTCCCTGTTCATCTTCACTACAAGGAACATACTGTACTACTATCATACTCCCTCTGTTCCAAAATATAAGTCTTGGTAGAGATTTCCACTATGGATCACATACAGATGTATCCAGATACATTTTAGAGTGTAGATTCACTCATTTTTCTCCATATGTAGTCCATGGTGGAATCTATACAAAGACTTGTATTTAGGAACGGAGAGAGTACTTACTAAAGAAGAACGGAAGAGGAACAAGCTAAAGAAGAGCAAGCAGATTTTGGATAATAAAATGTTCGTTGCGCAGTGCCCACACATGATGAACCAGAGCGCATTAAGAAAGCAACTCCCTGCTGTCTCTCTATATATGGTGCACGTGTTTTTCGAAAGTAAAGTAGGAACATTAGCTGACCAATTAAATGTTATCTGTTTTAGTAATATCAGCATCATATCAGATTCGTACTTGAGCAACAAGTTTGGAATTATGAGTGGCACGTTGTTTAGCTTGATGGATTCAGGAGCAGTGGTAAGTAGGTACGATGATCGTACTGAATATAAAGGCATGTCTACATGCAAGTCGCGTGACTTTTGTCATTTGGGCCAGTTGACCATTTCAGGCGGTTGGATGAAGATCCTACGTCTCCTAACCCTTCTTCTTCCTTGTCTCTGATTCTTCCCATACAGAACACCGCACGGACCGCCGGCCGGACCACCGGCACGCACCCCCCCACCCGCGTCGAGTTTTCTTCATTCAGCGAGGCCCCACCACCCCCCCACAACCACCGTCCCCACCCGAGCCCCTTCGTTCGCACCGGCGAACTCCGGCGAGCTCTGAAAAATCAACGGACCCAATTTGGAAATTTAGTCTACTGTGATTTAACTAGTGTGGAATATAAAAGGGGAAAACCATAAGCATTGGGAGTATAGTGTTGAGCGTGCCATGGCGGATCTGAAGGTGCAAACCGGACAAAGGCAACTTCGCAACCAATGTTTGCTTTCTACTAGCAAGTAAGTGATGGACAAGAAATCAGAGTAAAGCAGTGGCGATCTATTTTCTTGCTGCGATAAATAAGTTGAGCAGATACAAAAGAGTACTGCCTCTGGTGCGGCGCCGTGTATGCATCTGCTGAGAATTTGACGGTGCTGCGGTAGCGATGGCAGTCGGCGGCGTGGAAGCAGATCTTGGAGGGTCGATGGTGGTGGCAGGGCGCGATGGACAAGACGGTCATAGGAGCGGCGCCGGCAAGGTGGACAACGGCGGGGATGAAGCGAGAGGACGGGATGCAAGGATCCCGGTCTGAAGCCGTGGATGAGAGAGGTCAATCTCTTGTAATGGACGGCGGCGTCGGGGTATCAGCTCCATCATGGTGGAGGAGGACGGCGGTGGATGGGGTGGACGGAGGAGGCTGGGGTGGAGAGGGTGTTTTGGTGCCCACGGAGTACGAATGGGGAAATGGAGGTAGAGGAAGGGGGGAACCATGTCTTCAGGGCGCGCTTGTCTCAAATGCGAGGAAATTTACAAACTTAGCCCCCGTTTCAAATTTCCTACATCACAGCAATACTAGTCGGTTGGGGATAGGACGTTAATCTCGCATACACCGAATATTTGCCGACGAGTTTCTTTTTGGCGCCCACCGTGTATGAATCGGGGAGGGAGTCGATTTTGGCCGAGGACACACTGTGTTTTGGCGCCCACCGTGTATGAATCTGGGTGAGAGGCGGTTATGTCACGTTTGAGTGAAATTACAAACCTACCCCTATCGAAACCTATAGAAATCGAGCAAATAGGCTTTGCATGGCAGGGATAGGCAGTAGTAATTTCCATCTCGCAGGTTTTGGTTTTGGGCGGTTACTGCGACTTTCCCCACTTTGTTCAAATTTTGCAGAGCGCACGTTTACCGTGCCAACTCAATTCGAATCCCTTTTGTATTCTATTTTTTCGGGCGGGATTCATTATCGATTGGAATAAAATTCTATATACATCAATTTTTTATATATACTTTCAAAAGCACAGCAAATAATTCTGCTCCTTTATATGTATAATATGATTTACAAATACAATGATCTCAAAATCATAAGGTTGAATTCAAAAAAATTAAACCAAATTATATTTTACTAAAATGTATGGATCAGTAATATCTACATATTAAATAACATAGATGTGCGTGAATTCATATGAGTATGCATGTTTGATAGATCATTTTTGGTTCGAGTATGGATTACATGTATCATCATCTTGAATTCAAATATTTGAATCCCTTTTATGTTCACTCCTTTCTCGCCCATCTCTCTCGCATGCATGCTCCTTCATGTAGCTATCACTCTCTTTTCTCCAGCTCACCCGCACGCTCACTTCATGTTTCTCCTATCCTCGCAAACATGGTCTCTCGACATCTCCATTGAGAAGTGTCACACTCTCCCTATCGTTATACATTACAAGGTTTTCATTATCTCTCACGTCTCTACCATTCTCTGGTATCACTAGGTACCTAAGCTTTCTTTTTCACCGCCACACACACAGTCTCCACTCGTCTTTCACTTTGTCTTTCTCTCTATGGGATTCTCTCACACACCCTATATGTCTCTAGATATGACTCATACCACTAAAATTACTCTCTCTCTCTCTCTCTCTCTCTCTCTCTCTCTCTCTCTCTCTCTCTCTCTCTCTCTCTCCTGTAGACAGAACATTTGTTGTGGTCTCCTTTTCGTCTCCATCCCAGACTGACATTATTCTTTTGTTTACCGATCAGACAAACTCCCCCCCTCTCTCACTCACACACACAACTCCCGCTTCCACTCCCCTCCCCGACTACCTTCTCTCTCTCTCACACAAAACTCTCACTTTTGCACCCCGACTCGTATTTCTCTCACAAACATTTATCGACTAGCATCTAGATAGGTTTATACACCCGCACACTCGTGCTTCCACTATCGCATACATGTCTCTCTCCCGCTCCTTGTATCTATGTAGATTTTACTTCCCTTCTTGAGACACGCCCTCTCGATCGTGCACACACACACTATCGCCTCATTTTAAGCTGATACCTCTCGCACACACACTCTTTGTGTCTTTGTCACACATGCACTCCGTCCTCCTCCTCTGTCCACATGGGCTTTTTGCAACAACTAGCAAGATGCCCATGCGTTGCACGGAACATCAAGATGCATTTGTATGAGTAGTTTATCTTGTGGGAGAAAAGGATGAACGAGGGAAGGCCTTATTTGCAAGTGTGGAGAGGGGTGTGGGTATCTTTTTGCAAAATTGCCATAGTTTCCTTCCTATCCGTCAGATATAGATCGGACGGCCTATATTGCAGGATGGCAGGCACACGATCATCACCGACTATGCTTTTTATAAGAGTAGGGATAAAAAACAAAGTTGGTGATGATGGTGGGCCTGCCATCCTGCAATATAGGCCGTCCGATTTATATCTGACGGATAGGAAGGAAACTATGGCAATTTACCCGCACTCCTCTCCACATTTGCAGATAAGGACTTCCCTCGTTCATCCTTTTCTCCCACAAGATCTTAATGTTCCATGCAACGCACGGGCAACTTGCTAGTAAGAGTAGAAATCAGACATATACCACTTCTCGAATCTTGAAACCAACAACATTCCTCCCTTATCTCATCAAAACCACCAAAGGAATATATTTTGAGTGAAACATAACATATTTTTAGTGATATACGCATTTCAAAACTAGAATTTTTTTCCTATCAAATCGGTGAATATGTATCAATCTACTCTGATCGTATGGCAACGCATTGGCACATTGCTAGTAGTTATTATAATTTTTTAGACACCAGACAAACGGTGGAGTACATATACGAAGAGAAGAGGTGCATGCACGTAGTCGGTCTCTCGCTGTATCGCACACATGAGTGTTACGTAAAGGCAACGTTAACAAATAAACCCTAAAACCCTAGGTGCACGATTGCTGCATTCGCGGGTACTAGGTACGTGGTGGAGCGCACCTTTGTAGGAATAGTCTGCTCGCGTGATAATTTGATCCGTAGGAGTTGATGGTCGGGACCACAGGTGAACGACTTGGAGGCGGTGGCTCGCCAGTTGCCACAGATCAAGTAGCCACGTTTAAAATATCATTTTTAGCGGGGTTAAGAGTTCCGATTTTCAATGGCGCGTTATAAGTACTAAGTAGTTTTTAGAATGATTGGTATGGAGCGAAAATGGAATTCATAGTACTACATACCTCCTTGGCGTATGGTTGTATGGGTTTATGTTGCGAGCTGTTGCACCTGGTAGTTCTGGGGAAAATACTATGGTTTAGATTTAGATGTTGGTTTTCAGTAATGAAAATCGGAAGGGGGAAACCCTTCTTTGATTAAAAAAAACTACTACCTCCGTTCTGGTTTACCAGTCCCCATCGTATTTTGGGTCAAAGTTTGTCCACGAATTTTACTTGTAAAATGTGAATGGAAAACGAGATTTTGTTATACCCAAACAGAAAAGGACTGGAGGGAGTGATTGCTCTGACGCGGCCTCTCCTAGCGCAGGCATTGAACCGGCGCGCCGGCCAAGAGGGCCCCACTCGCTGCAGGCCCGGCTGAACACGCCTCCTCGCCGCATGCAACCGGCTTCAGACTGCCCTGCCTGCCTTCATTGAATCCGCGCGTGTGCCGGCAACACGTCTTTCCGCGAGCCGATCGGCATTTTAGAACACAAAAGACCAAAATATAATTAATTACGCATGGTCTTGACTTGTTGTGCTCGCACTGGTAGCAGGAACTAGAGGTTTTTCTTTAGTTATAACTCTCCTCAATTTTTTTGTCTTTGAAGTGAATCATGGTTGTGGACATTATGTATGAATGTGCACATATCTGTGAACTTGAGTTTGATGTGGAAGTTGAACTTGGAATGCCGGGCTTGTGCGTGAACTATACCATGTCCAATGCTTCGTCTGTTATTGTTTGGAAAGTAATTGCTGTTATTACATGACCCAAAACAAATATTTTGTGCCACATGCACGGACATCACAACAGGCATGCTGACTGGATAAACATTTGAACCTAGCTATTATGAAGGAAATTTTGTATTGACAACAGTTTTAGATAGCAGGAGATGCCTAGCCTGCTCTGCCTCCGCTAGCTTATTTCTGGATTCTTCCATCTCTTCTTTGGCATGGGTGAAGAGAGCATCTGATTACTCTTTTCGCTTCTTCAGGAACTCAGCTACATTCTCAAGGGCTGCTGCACGCTTTCTTTCAGCCTTTACTAGAGCCACGAGGACACGAACAGCTGACGACTCCACCTAGCTTGTGTGTAATCCAGCATCATCTGGGAATTTGCACCTTGTGTCTAATCCAGCATCATTAGGGAACTGGCACCTTGTGTGTAATCCAGCCTCATTTTGGAAACATGATGTCGAGGTTGACTATACTTCCCTCCTCGCAGGAACTGCATCCTGACATGAAGTTACTTCTTTTTTAGATCAATACTCAGAGCAACCCACATCCATTTAGTAGAAGCCAGATAAACAGAACTCGGAGAAGTGAATTCAAAAGGAAAAAAAATATAAAAACAGACTACAAGGTGAGAACACCCACTTCCTACATCAAGCTAAAAACGAAAGCATTAGGACGATTAAGACTCTTCTTATTACACATCGAAGAACACGAGGCTTAAGAGAAACAGAAACTACAACATATACACATCGAAGAACACGAGGCTAAACAGAAGTAATTGAAAGGGTGTTACTTACCAAAGCTCGTTTTACAGGTTCGGTGCAGCTCCTCTTTAACTTGCCACACTCCTTGAAGATGTCCCCAATATCTCGTGTTTGGTATTCATTGCTCCTCTGCATGTTCGCACTCGTGGTTTTAAAACTCAACATGGCAAGAAAAATATACTACTAGTAATACTCACGCATCTTGTGGGCAACATTAAAGCACTCGTCTGCCATGTTAGAGCATCTCCAACAGAATCGCAACGTGCGGCGCTTTAAAAAAGCGTTTACAATGCTGAGATCGAGAAGTAGAGATAGAGAGTAGAGACTAGAGAGTAGAGGATAGTTCTCGGCATAGATAGGTATAAAAATAGATTATTCAACTACTCCTCGTCGCCCGACTCCTCCTCGGCGATGTCCTCCTCCGACGTCTAACTGTAGGCGTGAAGATACCGATCGTCATCGGATTCCCAGGGCGACGCTGCTCCTAGCCTCATGTTGAATTGAGCATCCGCTTTTCGCCTACGGTTGTCCTCACGATAGGCAGCTCGCTCCGCCGTCCTCTTATCCCTCTCCGCCCTCCTTTGCGTGTAGAACTCGCGCTCGTTGATGATGTCCTGCGGGAAGCGTTGGCGCCACAGCGCCATGGCTTCCTCGTCCATCTCGGTGATGCCGAGACGGTGCTCCTACCTCCGGTTGTTGCGACAATCCTCGTCGGTGATAAGACGCGGCAGAGGCGCGAGCTCCTGTGCCCGCTCATGCGACGTCACGTTGGGGAAGTTCAATGTTCTATGAGGCCATTGTTGGGGAACGTAGTAATTTCAAAATTTTCCTACACAGACGCAAGATCATGGTGATGCATAGCAATGAGAGGGGAGAGTGTCGTCCACGTACCCTCGTAGACCGTTAAGCGGAAGTGTTATGACAACGCGGTTGATGTAGTCATACGTCTTCACGATCGACCGATCCTCAGTACCGAACGTACGGCAGCTCCGCGTTCAGCACACGTTCAGCTCGGTGACGTCCCACGATCTCATGATCTAGTAGAGCTCGAGGGAGAGTTCCGTCAGCATGATGGCGTGGTGACAATGTTGATGAAACTACCATCGCAGGGCTTCGCCTAAGCACCGCTACGATATGACCGATGTGGATTATGGTGGAGGGGGGCACCGCACACGGCTGGGAGAGATCAATGATCAACTTGTGTGTTCTAGGGTGCCCCCTTCCCCCGTATATAAAGGAGCAAGGGGGAGGCCGGCCGGCCCTGTAGGGCGCGCCAGGAGGAGGAGTCCTCCTAGTAGGAGTAGGACTCCCCTCTTTCCTACTCCTACTAGGAGGGGGAAAAGAAGGGGCAGAAGGAAAAGGAAAGGGCCCCCTCCTAGTCCAATTCGGACCAGAGGGGGAGGGGGCATGCGCCCTGCCCTGTCCGGCCCCTCTCTCTCTCCATTAGGGCCCAACAAGGCCCATTAACCCCCGGGGGGTTCCGGTAACCCCTCCGGCACTCCGGTAAAATCCCGATTTCACCCGGAACTCTTCCGACATCCAAATATAGGCTTCCAATATATCAGTCTTTATTTCTCGACCATTTCAAGGCTCCTCGTCATGTCCATGATCATATCCGGGACTCCGAACTACCTTCGGTACATCAAAACATATAAACTCATAATACCGATCGTCACAGAACTTTAAGCGTGCGGACCCTACGGGTTCGAGAACTATGTAGACATGACCGAGACATGTCTCCGGTCAATAACCAATAGCGGAATATGGATGCTCATATTGGTTCCTACATATTCTACGAAGATCTTTATCGGTCAAACCGCATAATAACATACGTTGTTCCCTTTGTCATCGGTATGTTACTTGCCCGAGATTCGATCATCGGTATCTCAATACCTAGCTCAATCTCATTACCAGCAAGTCTCTTTACTCGTTCTGTAATGCATGATCCCGCAACTAACTCATTAGTCACATTGCTTGCAAGGCTTATAATGATGTGCATTACCGAGAGGGCCCAGAGATACCTCTCCGACAGTCGGAGTGACAAATCCTAATCTCTATCTATGTCAACTCAACAAGCACCATAGGAGACACCTCTATAGCACCTTTATAATTACCTTGTTACGGTGTGATGCTTGGTAGCACACAAAGTGTTCCTCCGGTTATCGGGAGTTGCATAATATCATAGTTATAGGAACATGTATAAGTCATGAAGAAAGAAATAGCAGTAAACTAAACGATCAAGTGCTAAGCTAACGGAATGGGTCAAGTCAATCACATCATTCTCCTAATGATGTGATCCCGTTCATGAAATGACAACTCATGTCTATGGCTAGGAAACTTAACCATCTTTGATCGACGAGCTAGTCAAGTAGAGGCATACTAGTGACACTGTGTTTGTCTATGTATTCACACATGTATTATGTTTCCGGTTAATACAATTCTAGCATGAATAATAAACATTTATCATGATATGAGGAAATAAATAATAACTTTATTATTGCATCTAGGGCATATTTCCTTCAGTCTCCCACTTGCACTAGAGTCAATAATCTAGATTACACAGTAATGATTCTAACACCCATGGAGTTTTGGTGCTGATCATGTTTTGCTCGTGGAAGAGACTTAGTCAACGGGTCTGCAACATTCAGATCCGTATGTATCTTGCAAATCTCTATGTCTTCTACCTGGACTTGATCCCGGATGGAATTGAAGCGTCTCTTGATGTGCTTGGTTCTCTTGTGAAATCTGGATTCCTTTGCCAAGGCAATTGCACCAGTATTGTCACAAAAGATTTTCATTGGACTCGATGCACTAGGTATTACACCTAGATCGGATATGAACTCCTTCATCCAGACTCCTTCATTTGCTGCTTCTAAAGCAGCTATGTACTCCGCTTCACACGTAGATCCTGCCACGACGCTTTGTTTAGAACTGCACCAACTGAAAACTCCACCGTTCAATGTAAACACGTATCCGGTTTGCGATTTAGAATCGTCCAGATCAGTGTCAAAGCTTGCATCGACGTAACCATTTACGACGAGCTCTTTGTCACCTCCATAAACGAGAAACATATCCTTAGTCCTTCTCAGGTATTTCAGGATGTTCTTGACCGCTGTCCAGTGATCCACTCGTGGATTACTTTGGTACCTCCCAGCTAAGCTAATAGCAAGGCACACATCAGGTCTGGTACACAGCATTGCATACATGACAGAGCCTATGGCTGAAGCATAGGGAACACTTTTCATTTTCTCTCTATCTTCTGCAGTGGTTGGGCATTGAGTCTAACTCAACTTCACACCTTGTAACATAGGCTAGAACCCTTTCTTTGCTTGATCCATTTTGAACCTTTTCAAAACTTTGTCAAGGTATGTGCTTTGTGAAAGTCCAATTAAGCGTCTCGATCTATCTCTATAGATCTTGATGCCCAATATGTAAGCAGCTTCACCGAGGTCTTTCATTCAAATACTCTTATTCAAGTATCCTTTTATGCTATCCAGAAATTCTATATCATTTCAAATCAGCAATATGTCATCCACATATAATATTAGAAATGTTGCAGAGCTCCCACTCACTTTCTTGTAAATACAGGCTTCTCCAAAAGTCCGTATAAAGCCATATTCTTTGATCACACTATCAAAACGTTTATTCCAACTCCGAGAGGCTTGCACCAGTCCATAAATGGATCGCTGGAGCTTGAACACTTTGTTAGCTCCCTTTGGATCGACAAAACCTTCCGGTTGCATCATATACAACTCTTCTTCCAGAAATCCATTCAGGAATGCAGTTTTGACATCCATTTGCCAAATTTCATAATCATAAAATGCGGGAATTGCTAACATGATTCGGACAGACTTAAGCATCGCTACGGGTGAGAAAGTCTCATCGTAATCAACTCCTTGAACTTGTCGAAAACCTTTTGCAACAAGTCGAGCTTTGTAGACAGTAACATTACCATCAGCGTCAGTCTTCTTCTTGAAGATCCATTTGTTCTCTATGGCTTGCCGACCATCGGGCAAGTCAACCAAAGTCCACACTTTGTTCTCATACATGGATCCCATCTCATATTTCATGGCCTCAAGCCATTTTGCAGAATCTGGGCTCACCATCGCTTCTTCACAGTTCGTAGGTTCGCCTTGGTCAAGTAACATGACCTCCAGAATAGGATTACCGTACCACTCTGGTGCGGATCTTACTCTAGTTGACCTACGAGGTTCGGTAGTAACTTGATCTGAAGATTCATGATCAATATCATTATTAGCTTCCTCACTAATTGGTGTAGGTGTCACAGAAACCGGTTTCTGTGATAAACTACTTTCCAATAAGGGAGCAGGTACAATTACCTCATCAAGTTCTACTTTCCTCCCACTCACTTCTTTCGAGAGAAACTCCTTCTCTAGAAAGGATCCATTTTTTGCAACAAATGTCTTTCCTTCGGATCTGTGATAGAAGGTGTACCCAACAGTTTCCTTTGGGTATCCTATGAAGACACATTTCTCCGATTTGGGTTCGAGCTTATCAGGTTGAAGCTTTTTCACATAAGCATCGCAGCCCCAAACTTTAAGAAACGACAACTTTGGTTTCTTGCCAAACCACAGTTCATATGGCGTCGTCTCAACGGATTTCGATGGTGCCCTATTTAACGTGAATGCAGTTGTCTCTAAAGCATAACCCCAAAACGATAGCGGTAAATCAGTAAGAGACATCATAGATCGCACCATATCTAGTAAAGTACGATTACGATGTTCGGACACACCATTACGTTGTGGTGTTCCGGGTGGCGTGAGTTGCGAAACTATTCCTCATTTTTTTTGACTGGGAACTGTAGGGGAAACCCCTACAGCATATCAAAACTTTATTGATAAAGAGAGAGCAAGTACAAGTATTATGGTGGATTACCAGAGGTAATCAAACTAAACTAAGGGAAGAAGGAGAAGAAACAAGTTAAAATTACAGAATATTGGCCTCAAGGTGGCAGAAATGAGATCCATCTAAGGAGATCATCCTTATAGGCAGCTTTCACTCTATATTGCATTAAGCTAATATCATGGATGAATGCACTTCTCCATTTATTGAATCCAGCTCTCTCATGCCTGAAGACCTTAGCATTCCTGAGAATCCAGATATTCCAGCAAGCAATAAACACCACTTCAGTGAAGAAGGGCTTCCTAAAACTCCTTCTAGCATTAATAACCAAATCAGCCATGGAGTCACCAGATGACCAATCAATTTGCAGATAGTTCCAAACTCTTACACTAAAATTGCAATTAAAGAACAGATGAGCTCTTGTTTCCCTAGTCCGCAAAGGACAAAGGACACAATTTACTCCATCCTCCAAATGTCAATGCCTCCTTTCCACCATATCCTTAGTGTTCAGCCTGTCAATAATAAGCATCCAAGCGAATACTTTGATTTTCATTGTACAGGAGGATTCCAGATCCAAGCTGTCAAAGGGTTGAAGGATTCTAATGCAAAAGTATGTGAATAAAACCACTTTGGTGAGTATCCCTTGGCAGTGTTCCAAAACCAAATATCCTTGGACCCAGGTGCTCTATTGTGGCCGCCCAACAGAGACTGGAGAGTGGTCAGGTCATCGAAAGCTTGGCTGGACAAAGGAAGGTGGAAGTGCTGGAACATGTCTTGAGAGTCCAAGAACTCTTTAGCAGTGATCCAGGGGTCCTTAACATAGGAAAAGAGCCTGGAAAATCTGAATTGAAGGCTAGACACTTGATCATCAAGCTGCGAGTTGTCGGACCACATGAGGGCTGTGTCCCCTTCATTAATCTGAACCCAAGCACACTCCCTAAAGTTTTGCATGACCTTCCATATATCCTTCCACCAGAAAGAGACACAATCAGAAGTTCCTTTGGGTACTCTGCCATGATAGTAGGAATCCCAAATTAAAGACACCCATGGGAGATCCTTTTTATTAAGAAAGTTATTTGCATGTTTGAGCAGAAGTGCAACATTCTGAACACCAAGATTAAGAATACCAAGGCCTCCCTTGTTTTTTGGCCTGCAAATAAGGTCCCAAGCAGCAAGTGAAGGGGCAGGCTCACCCCTATTCTTCCTCCAGAGGCACTGTCTCTGGATTCTCTCCAATTGCTTTAGAATTCCAGCAGGAACAGCCAAACTGCAAAGGAAAAAAATGGGCATAGAAGACAAGGCAGAGTTTAGAAACTGCAGTCTTTCCCCCTTATTTAAAAAAGAGGAGCTAGCTGTCATTCTCCTCTCCATGCAGTCCACCAATGGCATAAAATCCACCATTCTAGGCCTTGTAGTTCCCACTGGTAACCCAAGGTAGGTAAATGGCATTTTCCCAATCTGGCATCCAAATGCAGCAGCTAATTTAGTCATGACAGCAGTGTCCACATTGATGGGAATAATAAAGGATTTGTGGTAGTTCACATCAAGGCCAGTGGACACAGAGAAGACCTTGAGCATGGCCTTCAGAGTTATAAGTTGGTCCTTGTCAGCAGGCAAGATAATTAAAGTGTCATCAGCATACTAAATCACAGGGTAATCCTGGTCATGACAAGGTATAGGTAGATGAAGAATGCCCCTTCTGAACATGTCATTGATTACAGTCTGCAGGAGATCAGCAGCTAGGACAAAAAGGAGGGGAGAGACTGGATCACCCTGTCTGACACCCTTTTTACATCTGAACTTCCTACCAGGAACTCCATTAAGCAGAACAGATGAGGTACCTGTGGACAAAAGTTGCTTCATCCAAAGAATCCACTTCTCATTAAAGCCCTTATATCTCAATATTTGCACTATTGCCTCATGCTCAAGGGAATCAAAAGCCTTCTCAAAATCCAACTTTAGAATCACAATTGGTCTCTTGGACTGGTGGCACTGGTGTAAATACTCAAAAGTCCACCCAATACAATCCTGAATTATTCTGCTTTTTATGAAACCATACTGGTTCTTGTGAACACAATTCATAATCACCTCTTGAAACCTATTGGCTTCCATCTTAGATAGGAACTTAAAACCCATTCCTATTAAAGAGATAGGTCTGAAGTCACCGACCTCTTCAGGTGAGGGCTTCTTAGGAACCAGAGTTATATATGAGTCATTGATATTTTCCAGATGAGCAGTACCATCAAAGAAAGCCTGGGCCAGTTCATAAAAATCCTGAGAAATTATGTGCCAGCAGCTTTTGAAGAAGAGACCATTAAAACCATCTGGACCTGGAGCTTTATCAACTGGCATATGCTTGACAATCTTGTCCATTTCCTCCTTCTCAAAAGGCTTAGTGAGAATATCTAAACCCTTAACTGGTTCAATGAGGGAAGAAAGTTGAAAACCCATGTTAATTCCCCTGGAAGAACCCATTCTATTTTTAAAACAATTCCATATAATACCCTCCATTTATGAGTGATCAGTCACCAAAGTACCATTAGGCAATTTTAAGCTAGCAATAGAATTCCTTCTATGCCTCTCAGTAGCCATAGCATGAAAGAACTTGGTGTTCTCACCACCCACTTTTATGTATCTGATAGTACATCTTTTCTTCCAATAAAGACATTGAAGGTGGAGCAATTTCTCTACATGGTTTTTAACCACTTTCCTGAAATTGGATTCATGTCTGTAAAGTGGTCTATATTCCTCAAGCTCATCCAAAAGCAGAAAAACTTTATTGCATTTACATACTAGAGTTTTCAGTTTGGAAATTTTCTTCTGCCATCTCTTGAGACACATTCTCAGGGACTTAAATTTGTCAGCTATCCTAGCAGTAATATGCCCCTTTCTGGATTGTTTCTGCCATGAAGAATCAACACAATCCATAAAACCCTCCAGCTCCAGCCAATAATTCTCAAACCTAAAAAGATTAGACTTGGGAATAGAAGTTTTGATTGTAACCACACAAGGCACATGCTCAGATGCAGTTCTAGCAAGAGGTAGCACCTCAGTCATGGGATAGTCAGATATGCAATCAATAGAAGTGAATAACCAGTCTAGCTGCTCAAGCAGTGGAGTATCCTGCATATTGGACCAAGTGTAAGATCTGCCTTTGATGGGCAATTCCAAAAGACCTAAGTGCCCAATAATCTCATTAAAGATGAACATGTCATTCAAATCACCACCAGGTAGGTTTCTGTTATCCAAAGAACGCAAGAAATTAAAATCCCCCAGTAGCAGCCAATTTTCATCCACAGGAATATTCAGGTGATACATCCAGGTTACAAAATTATCCCTAGCTTCCCCCTGACAAGGACCATAAACAACCAGAAGTGTCCACCTCTCATTGTTTTGCCTAGAAACAAACTCAATCACCACTTCAAATTGTTGGACTTGCATTAAAGTCCCATCAAAAATAGATGAGTTCCAAACAACTAGAATTCCACCAGAGGCCCCCAAAGAAGGAGAGAAAGCAAAGCTGTCAAATCTCTTGGGGCAAAAGCTTTTAATTGTTCTGGAATCGAATGAAGCACATTTAGTTTCTTGCAGACAAGCAATAGCACAATGACTTTCATCTATCTTTTGTCTAACAGCTCTTTGCCTAGTCTCAGAGTTTAAACCCCTCACATTCCAGCACAGGACATTCCAGCTTCTACATTGAGTATTCATAAATAAAGATCATAAACAAGTCCCCAAACCACATGACACACAATGTCACATGCCCAAAAGCCCATAAAGGTCTGAACCAACATTATTACATAGCCAAGGATCAGAAAATGAAAACCAAACGCAGAAAGCAAATTTATGGGCTTGCAAAACCCAGCATATGAAAAGCACACTATTCATTGAAGGCATGATTTGTGGCAGCAGTAGGGTCCACCATAAGTGCATCCTCAGTGAGCAGTGTTGCATCAATCTCCAGCTCCTTGCCAATAGCTTGCAGATGACTTATGGGAGTAGGTGGAGGAACATCTCCATGTGCAGGGTCATCAGGCATCTCTGCAGAAAGGGGCTTGGCCTTGGGCTTCTTCTTCTTGGGCTGCAGAACCTGCTCATGGAAAGTGGGCTTAAACCCATCACGCTGGGCCGAACTTCTGGTACATCTTCGAACAGAGGTTTCAACGAGAGGCGTTGGCGCCAGAGTTTTGCGAGGCCTCCTCGTTTGTACACGCGTAGGGGGAGAAGGGACAACATCAGGCGTAGCCCTCTCAGCATCATCCACAAATAAAGCTCTAGCCACAGGTCGAGCAGGTTCCGGCTCCTTCCACGTCAACAGAGGAAGATCATCTTGCTGAAAAGCAAAATCCCAGTTTCTCTTTGTCAAAGTGACCGGCGACAGAGGTTTAGGCAGCAGTGGTTTTGGCACCTCAAACACAACTGGTGCATTCAGCAGGTTTTCAAACGATCGCCTCCAGATCATTTCAGGGGGCAGAGGGGGACCAAAGGGGACCTTAATCGCAGGTTGATCCAAAGCTTGAACGTCAATGACAGGAGGTTGATAGACTACAATTGCCCAGTTACTAGCATCCTCCAGGTCCGGTGCAATCTCCATCAGATCATTTTGGTTCACAGGTTGAGCCCCATCAATAAGAATGATAGGTGCAGGGGACACCTGTTGCTGCACATCAGAGCTTGGTTGAGCAGAACTTGGTTGAGCAAAGGCATTCAACACCATGGATTCTTGATCCTCAACAGCAGGTTCCGCAGCAGGCTCATCCCAGTTTCCCCAATTGTCCTCATGCACCTCATTATGTGCAGGTTCAGGCGGAGGTGGCGGCACATCGTTCCACCCCAGAGCTGGGAATGGAGGCAGCATAAAAGGTGGCATCTCCGGGAAGGGCACACCAGGCAGGGGATGAGGATTGCCATTGATGGGCATCCAGTCTTCATCTTGGGGCATCTGTTCAGCAAAATTGGCCCCAAGAATATATAGAGGCGCCGTCCAAGACACCCTGGCGCCACCCCAGGCTGCATAATCCATGAACACCACATCTCTGGGCACCAGAATATCTTCTGGAAAGGACGCAAAGACTAAAGTACGCACAAGGTATGGACCCTGACTAATCCAATGATGAAATTTCCCAAAGGTGTTGACTGCTGCCCGAATACCTTCTTCATTGCGAAGATCAAGTGGAATCCCCAAAAACATGAGTAGTCCCTGACGGAAACCCTGAACACCTCTAAAAGATTCGCCCTCATCGTGCTTCATAAAACGAACAAAACGATCATTTGCCAAGAGGTTGGGGTGGCATCTGAAGGAGCGAGAATCTGACTGCAGCATCCCGAAGCTCAAAAAGACCCACCGATCTAATCCAAGGTTGAGCAGACCTCACCAAAACCCCATGAGCTTGCAGCCATTGAACAACTTCCTCTCTAGCAACACCAATCTGATCGGGAGGAGGGATGGGCATTACCTCAGCTAACATGAACTCCTCATGGCGGCGCACAATTGGGATATGTGGCGTCACAAAGGTCCGAGGCAAACGAGCATCACCACCGTCCACAATGTGATGGCCCACCGGCACATACAGCAAGGGGTCGAGGGGGAACTTGGCCATCGGAGAGGCACAACCCGGGCTGGAAGCAGACGTCGAGGACTCCGGTGGAAGAGGGGTCTCAGGCGGCATAGTCGAAGGTGTTTTGGGACCAGGACTGATGGAACAGGGCGAAGGAGTTAATGCGGAAGTGCAAGAGGAGTCCAAGTTTGGTAAAAGCTGTGTCAGAGAGATATTCTGGGTAGGAGCTGAGCGATCCTCGGAAGTTGCAACGTTACCGGGTTTCGGTTGCCAAACCAAACCCAAGATCCGTGCAAACTTGTTGCAATCTTTTTTACCATGCCCCACCCGCAGACAAGAGGTACAACGCAGCTTGGACGTGCACGCCGCAGCAAAATGGCCCTTTTGCAAGCATTTCTGACACGTTAAAATTTCGTCCACCATACCCGATACCAAGTTATCAAAATCTTCTTCTGCTTGCTGAGAGGAAGGAATAATAGAAGGCCCAGAAGATAACACCGGCTCAACTTGGACCGTGGCACGTGTAGATGACGACCCAACATGGGATGGCACGTCCACATTCAAAGAGCCCGTATTTCTGCCCGAGATAGACGGCGTCCAATCCGCGGCAGGAAGAAGATCCCTAACCGTGCCAAAAGATATGGAGGGGGTGGTCGACGTCCACCGGAGTTCAGCCGGCGGCGGGGGATGGATGACCACCCTCTCATGCACAGAAAGCGTGTACCCCGCATCTTCAAGAGTTTGAATGCAATTTTGTGTGGCCGGATAACGATAACCACGACAAGCAGGATAATTCTGAAACTTTGAAAATGAAAGCTTCTTGGCAGGGGCATGAGATGATCTTACCGAAGACTTTAGGGGTTTGTAGTGCATAGCCAACATGCCAAGGGCAGCTTGACGTTTGGAAGGACTAACAATGATCCACTCAGCATCACATTCCAACTTCCAAAGTTTGAACTCACGGCCCCAATTTGGGCCACCATTACCCCAAAGATGAAAGAAACATTTAAAATGATCACAAGAGAATGAACGGAGCTTGAGAATGATCATAGCCACAGCCTTGCAAGAAACTTGAAAACCAAAAACCTTATCCTTGATCGGAAAAACCATAAACTCAATGGCAGACCCTCCGATGGCCGCCTCAAGCACCGCTGCCACTGAATCCTCATTCAAACGAAAATCATGCCGGCAAAAAGAAATTACCATGGTGAAGAAGCCCGTGTCATCCATGGGGTGCACCGGAAAGCCCGTAGATTGAAACACCTTATCCGCAAAAACCAGACCCTTGGAGAAGTCCAAGCCAAGGGTGGATGCATCAACAGAACCCATGAAGATGGGTATTAGGTCGTAGACCTCAGAGCGCCGGAGAGATCTAATGGTGAGGAAAGGAAATTTGGTGGCTAGGGGAGGAGATCACCGGAGGTGGTGGCGATCGCCGGGGTGGGGGTGGGAGCGCCTATCATTCCCCTCAGAAAGGTGCTTGAAACTATTCCTCATTGTTTCAAATGTGGAACAAACTTGTAATTCATATATTGTCCTCCGCGATCAGATCGTAGACACTTTATTTTCTTGTTACGATGATTTTCCACTTCACTCTGAAATTCTTTGAACTTTTCAAATGTTTCAGACTTATGTTTCATTAAGTAGATATACCCATATCTGCTCAAATCATCTGCGAAGGTGAGAAAATAACGATACCCGCTACGAGCGTCAATATTCATCGGACCACATACATCAGTATGTATGATTTCCAACAAATCTGTTGCTCGCTCCATTGTTCCGGAGAACGGCGTTTTAGTCATCTTGCCCACGAGACATGGTTCGCAAGTACCAAGTGATTCATAATCAAGTGATTCTAAAAGTCCATCAGTATGGATTTTCTTCATGCGCTTTACACCAATATGACCCAAACGGCAGTGCCACAAATAAGTTGCACTATCATTATCAACTCTGCATCTTTTGGCTTCAACATTATGAATATGTGTATCACTACTATCGAGATTCAATACAAATAGACCACTCTTCAAGGGTGCATGACCATAAAAGATATTACTCATATAAATAGAACAACCATTATTCTCAGATTTAAATGAATAACCGTCTCGCATCAAACAAGATCCAAATATAATGTTCATGCTTAACGCTGGCACCAAATATCAATTATTCAGATCTAAAACTAATCCCGAAGGTAGATGTAGTGATAGCGTGCCGACGGCGATCACATCGACTTTGGAACCATTTCCCACGCGCATCGTCACCTCGTCCTTAGCCAGTCTTCGCTTAATCCGTAATCCCTGTTTCGAGTTGCAAATATTAGCAACAGAACCAGTATCAAATACCCTGGTGCTAGTGCGAGCTCTAGTAAGGTACACATCAATAACATGTATATCACATATACCTTTATTCACCTTGCCATCCTTCTTATCCGCCAAACACTTGGGGCAGTTCCGCTTCCAGTGACTAGTCTGTTTGTGGTAGAAGCACTCAGTCTTAGGCTTAGGTCCAGACTTGGTTTTCTTCTCCTGAGCGGCAACTTGTTTGCCGTTCTTCTTGAAGTTCCCCTTCTTCTTCCCTTTACCCTTTTTCTTGAAACTGGTGGTCTTGTGGACCATCAACACATGATGTTCCTTCTTGATTTCTACCTCACAACCTTTAGCATTGCGAAGAGCTCGGGAATTGTCTTATGCAACCCTTGCATATTATAGTTCATCACGAAGCTCTTGTAACTTGGTGGCGGTGATTGAAGAATTCTGTCAATGACACTATCATCCGGAAGATTAACTCCCAGTTGAATCAAGTGATTGTTATACCCAGACATTTTGAGTATATGTTCAATGACAGAACTATTCTCCTCCATCTTGCAGCTGTAGAACTTATTGGAGACTTCATATCTCTCAATCTGGGCATTTGCTTGAAATATTAACTTCAACTCCTGGAACATCTCATATGCTCCATGACGTTCAAAACGTCGTTGAAGTCCCGGTTCTAAGCCGTAAAGCATGGCACACTGAACTATCGAGTAGTCATCAACTTTGCTCTCCCAGACGTTCTTAACGTCGCCAGTTGCATCTGCAGCAGGCCTGGCACCCAACGGTGCTTCCAGGACGTAATTCTTCTGTGCAGCAATGAGGATAATCCTCAAGTTATGGACCCAGTCTGTGTAATTGCTACCATCATCTTTCAACTTTGCTTTCTCAAGGAACGCATTAAAATTGAACGGAACAACAGCGCGGGCCATCTATCTACAACAACATAGACAAGTAAAATACTATCAGGTACTAAGTTCATGATAAATTTAAGTTCAATTAATCATATTACTTAAGAACTCCCACTTAGATAGACATCCCTCTAATCATCTAAGTGATCACGTGATCCATATCAACTAAACCATAACCGATCATCACGTGAAATGGAGTAGTTTTCAATGGTGAACATCACTATGTTGATCATATCTACTATATGATTCACGCTCGAACCTTCAGTCTCAGTGTTCCGAGGCCATATCTGCATATGCTAGGCTCGTCAAGTTTAACCCGAGTATTCCGCGTGTGCAAAACTGTCTTACACCCGTTGTAGATGAACGTTGAGCTTATCACACCCGATCATCACTTGGTGTCTCGGCACGACAAACTTTGGCAACGGTGCATACTCAGGGAGAACACTTTTACCTTGAAATTTAGTGAGAGATCATCTTATAATGCTACCATCAATCAAAGCAGAATAAGATGCATAAAAAATAAACATCACATGCAATCAATATAAGTGATATGATATGGCCATCATCATCTTGCGCCTTTGATCTCCATCTCCAAATCACCGTCATGATCACCATCGTCACCAGCGCGACACCTTGATCTCCATCGTAGCATCGTTGTCATCTCGCCAACTATTGCTTCTACGACTATCGCTACCGCTTAGTGATAAAGTAAAGCAATTACAGGGCGATTGCATTGCACACAATAAAGCGACAACCATACGGCTCCTGCCAGTTGCCGATAACTTGGTTACAAAACATGATCATCTCATACAATAAATATAGCATGATGCCTTGATCATATCACATCACAACATGCCATGCAAAAACAAGTTAGACGTCCTCTACTTTGTTGTTGCAACTTTTACGTGGCTGCTACGGGCTGAGCAAGAACCGTTCTTACCTACACATCAAAACCACAATGATAGTGCGTCAAGTTAGTGTTGTTTTAACCTTATCAAGGACCGGGCGTAGCCACACTCGGTTCAACTAAAGTTGGAGAAACTGACACCCGCCAGCCACCTATGTGCAAAGCACGTCGGTAGAACCAGTCTCGCGTAAGCGTACGCGTAATGTCGGTCCGGGCCGCTTGATCCAACAATACCGCCGAACCAAAGTATGACATGCTGGTAAGCAGTATGACTTGTATCGCCCACAACTCACTTGTGTTCTACTCGTGCATATAACATCTATGCATAAACCTGGCTCGGATGCCACTGTTGGGGAACATAGTAATTTCAAAATTTTCCTACGCACACGCAAGATCATGGTGATGCATAGCAACGAGAGGGGAGAGTGTCGTCCACGTACCCTCGTAGACCGTTAAGCGGAAGCGGTATGACAACGCGGTTGATGTAGTCGTACGTCTTCACGATCGACCGATCCTCAGTACCGAACATACGGCACCTCCGCGTTCTGCACACGTTCAGCTCGGTGACGTCCCGCGATCTCACGATCTAGTAGAGCTCGAGGGAGAGTTTCGTCAGCACGACGGCATGGTGATGATGTTGATGAGACTACCATCGCAGGGCTTCGCCTGAACACCGCTATGATATGACCGAGGTGGATTATGGTGGAGGGGGCACCGCACACGGCCGGGAGAGATCAATGATCAACTTGTGTGTTCTAGGGTGCCCCTGCCCCCGTATATAAAGGAGCAAGGGGGAGGCCGGCCAACCCTGTAAGGCGCGCCAGGAGGAGGAGTCCTCCTCCTAGTAGGAGTAGGACTCCCCTCTTTCCTACTCTTACTAGGAGGGGGAAAAGAAGGGGGAGAAGGAGAAGGAAAGGGCCCCCCTCCTAGTCCAATTCAGACAAGAGAGGGAGGGGGCACGCGGCCTGCCCTGTCCGGCCCCCCTCTCTCTCTCCACTAGGGCCCAACAAGGACCATTAACCCCCGGGGTGTTCCGGTAACCCCTCTGGCACTCCGGTAAAATCCATATTTCACCCGGAACTCTTCCGACGTCCAAATATAGGCTTCCAATATATCAATCTTTATGTCTCGACCATTTCGAGACTCCTCGTCATGTCCGTGATAATATCCGGGACTCCGAACTACCTTCGGTACATCAGAACATATAAACTCATAATACCGATCGTCACATAACTTTAAGCGTGCGGACCCTACGGGTTCGAGAAATATGTAGACATGACCGAGACACGTGTCCGGTCAATAACCAATAGCGGAACCTGGATGCTCATATTGGTTCCTACATATTCTATGAAGATGTTTATCGGTCAAACCGCATAACAACATACGTTGTTCCCTTTGTCATCGGTATGTTACTTGCCCGAGATTCGATCCTCAGTATCTCAATACCTAGCTCAATCTCATTACCGGCAAGTCTCTTTACTCGTTCCGTAATACATCATCCCGCAAATAACTCATTAGTCACATTGCTTGCAAGGCTTATAATGATGTGCATTACCGAGAGGGCCCAGAGATACCTCTCCGACAATCGGAGTGACAAATCCTAATCTCAATCTATGTCAACTCAACAAGCACCATCGGAGACACCTGTATAGTACCTTTATAATCACCTAGTTACGTTGTGACGTTTGGTAGCACACAAAGTGTTCCTCCGGTAATCGGGAGTTGCATAATCTCATAGTCATAGGAACATGTATAAGTCATGAAGAAAGCAATAGCAGTAAACTAAACGATCACGTGCTAAGCTAACGGAATGGGTCATGTCAATCACATCATTATCCTAATGATGTGATCCCGTTCATCAAATGACAACTCATGTCTATGGCTAGGAAACTTAACCATCTTTGATCAACGAGCTAGTCAAGTAGAGGCATACTAGTGACACTGTGTTTGTCTATGTATTCACACATGTATTATGTTTCCGGTTAATACAATTCTAGCATGAATAATAAACATTTATCATGATATGAGGAAATAAATAATAACTTTATTATTGCCTCTAGGGCATATTTCCTTCAGCCACCGGAGGCGCCACGCCGCCGCATCGTATGCGCGGGCAGCCTCATTGGCGGTGTTGAAATTGCCGAGGCCGAGGCGCATCTCGTGGAAGAGGATCTCGGCGGAGAAGCCGCCGGAGGGGCGCGCGCGGACGCCGCGGTATCCCCAAGTTTCCTAGTGACGCGGTGGCATGGTGGCGCTGCGACGGCGAGGCGAGAAAGAGTGGGGAGAGAGCGGTGGCGAGGCACAGAGAGGGGAGAGAGCGGTGGCAAGGCACAGAGCGGTGGGAGGGCGTTGGATTTTATAAAGCGCCCGGACGGCGCGCGCCAAAACTAGCGCACGCCCAGCCGCTTTTTCCCACGTGCGCGCAATCCTTTCCCGATGTCTCTGCTATCTCTACTCTCTTCTCTACTGTTATATTTATTTTATTTAATATTTATCTCTACTTCTCTACTCTCTACTTTTTTCTCTACTTTTATAAAAAACAGAGTTGGTGATGATGGTGTGCCTGCCATCCTGCAATATAGGCCGTCCGATCTATATCTAACGGATAGGAAGGAAACTATGGCAATTTTACAAAAAGATACCTACACCCCTCATCACATTTGCAGATAAGGCCTTCCCTCGTTCATCCATATCTCTCACAAGATAAACTACTCATATAAATGCATCTTGATGTTCCGTGCAACACACGAACATCTTGCTAGTTCTAAAAAACATTTCATCATTTGCCACACTACTCGTTGTAGATGAAAAACCTACCCAAGCACAGCGCGATATAGGAGCAACGCACAATTACAAGCTGATATTTTGTTGGACAATGGAGGCTATGACCAATTACTTTTACGGGAAAATAGCACCTAGGAAATTTCAAGGGTAGGTATGAACAAAATTGGAACTGCGCATGCACTACTAAGTGATTCAATAACACATTACCAATCAAGGAGGAGAACGATGGTCGCGGGGGCCTCTGTGAGTCATGGTCGGCAACGGGAGTCAGTTCATTGTCCCCGATGGTGGTGCTTCTGCGCTTGGCGTCGGCTTCCGGGAAGCAGATCCGAGACCGTGGAAGACGGTGCCGGGGAAGAGGCTCCATGTATGACGACGACGGTGGACCGGCTCCAGTGCGGCGTCTGAGGTCGTCGATGAGGCAGATGCGCTGCGGTGGACGAGTGCGCTGATGTAGAAGGGGAGGAGCACGAAGGCTGCGGTGCCGTGGAGAAGTCTATTTTGCGGTGGGGATAGAAAATGGGGAGTATTCAGGTGTACTACTCTGGGTGTCGGGGTGGGGTTGGCTGGGTAGGGTGAACTTGAAGTTACGAAAACAGCCCCCTACCAACCGTCATCCGTAGGCCTGTTCCGAAGGCTATGATGGTAACTTCCCACTGCTCCAGTCAGGGTTGCGGGAGATTTTCCCGCCGACCTCAAAATTTTGTGACACTGAACTCCCCGTGTGGCGTGTTGGGTGATCCGGCTAAGGAACTAGCGAGTAGTACTAGTAAACTCTGCATATTAGTACTAGTAAACTCTGCATATTAGGTTTGACCGAAGTCAAACTTCCTAAAGTTTGACCAAGTTTATAGAAAAATATAAACATTTACCATAACAAATATGTATGATGTGAAAGTACATTCAATAATGAATCTAATGGTATTTATTTGTTATTGTATATGTTAATATTTTTTGTTATAAACTTTCTGAGAGTTTACAAAAATTGACTTTGACCAATGCTAATACGCGGACTTAAATAAAAACGGAGAGAGTACACATTTGTTTCTTAGTATGTAGTGAATTAATCATTTGTTGAAATTGTGAAATAAATATATTAGGCTACTGACTTCGAATGTAATGGTCTATAGAATTCAATAGTTACAATCATTGTCGAATTCCAAGATGTATACGAGGTCTATAGTACTCCACAACATGCTCAAACTCACATAATCCTAGTCAAATGACAATCAAAATGCATTTCATAGTTATTACTTTGTAGGATGCAACAAAACCAACAATAACTCTACATCAGCCATTATAAAAGCAACATTTTGAACATATCACAATGTGTGAATGAAACGTGTAGAGAGAGCTTGCGAAAAAGGAGCAGATAGGGTGGGAAAGATTGTATGTATGTGGACGAGAGAGTAGGAGACAAACTTAACAAAACAGAGAGAGAGAGAGAGAGAGAGAAAGAGAGAGGAAGAAGTTAGGTCTGTGAGAAAGATGGAGACATGTAATATACGTGAGATGCGTGTGCATCCAGATTCTGTACACGTGAAAGGAGAAGAGACAACAGGTTTGATGAGAGAGCTGGAAAAACATGGACGAGAGGGGAAGGATCTCACGGGTTGAGGGATTGATAATTTTGTGCGGGAGAGAGAGGGATTGGTAATTTTGTGCGAGAGAGAGAGGGTGGGGGGAGGAGTTAGTCAGCCGTCATCACATCATCTTGCTTCCAAAGCCCTGAGTTCTCTAGCGCAGTGTGGTCGCCGTCTTCGATCTCCTCGATGCCCTCTTTGAAGATTGAGGTGTTGTACAAGCGAGGGTGGTCGCCATATAACCTTGGATGGGGATGAATTGTGTGCTCGGGGGAGGGTGTGTGTGTGTGTGCTGTGTGTGTGTGTCAGATATTGAGAGAAAACAAACCTAAGGAGAGAAATGTGTGTGTATGTGACGGAAAGCTACATGCTAAACAGGGTATTCACGAAGAGATTGTGCGCGCGAGATAGAGAGCGATGTGCGGGCCTTGAGGTGGGCAGGGGCCGGGTGAGGGTGTCAAAATGTGCGTGTTGATGCATGTGTTACATGCGATCGTGCGAGGGACGGACGAGTCGAGAGAGATGGTAGTTGTGTTACGGATGCTCCTCTCTCTCTCACACACACACACAAGTAAAATAGAAGACCGCTCTCTCATGTATACACAACGTATCGGCATCTGTCTATGTCTCACTCATGCATGATCATTTGCACATTCACACCTCTCTATGTCTCTATCACACGCACACCGTCTCCACATTGCCCTTCCACCACAACACACATATGGACACATACACACGTTCTCTCTCCGTCACACACACAATTAGTATTAAAAAACTAGGGCGCACCTAAAACATCCAAATCCAAATAAACACGAACTGGAGCTAAATTCAAATATATGGAAATATTGTAGCGTCAAGAACTTTTCCAGCAAAAAAAAGTTGAGTAATATTCGGGGATTGTTTTCACACACACAAAAAGGTTCGGTGGATGTCCTTCGAGCGCGATACGGTGACGCACCATTTGATCGACCGCGCGGCCGCGGTTCACGCGCTTGCACGGGATTCCGTATCATGGCTGTGGTAACTAATAAAAGCGCTGCCTAAGTCTAATGTTTACGTGTACTAGTACGGTTTTCTTTTAAGTTTGACCAACCCTATATAAAACTTGCTTAAAAAACCCTATATAAAACTAAACTAAGGTCCCATACGTGCACTCATCTATATACCGCCGGCGCCGTTGCGCATTCCGGCGCCCGCCTACTCCGGCCAACAATTTCTCGCCCATCACCGCCGTGTCGCCGCCATCCTTGTGCCATGAAGCCGAAGGCTCGCCCGCTCACGTCGTCTGCAGTCCCTCCTCCCGATGCCGCCGTGCTGCCAACCACGCGAGCAGCTGGTGGAGCCGCGTCTATGCACGCAGCGTACGAAGAGGAGGACGAGTGCGTGCTCCAGCACGCCGGCGAGGAGGAACTAGCGTGTCATTGTCGTCTCCGCCCGTGCGGAGGAGGCGCCCATGGTGGCTGTCGTGGCGGAAGCCGGTCGCGCGCGTGTCGAGCCCGCAAACCGGTTGCGGACGCGGAATCTACCTTCAAGACCTTGAATGCCACGTAGATCCTGCAATCTGAAGGAGCAATTTGGGTCAGTCGACTCTGGTGAGCCGTTTGATGCAACATGGATGGCTAGAAGGGCTTCTTCAACCTCTGAAATTGATGCACGGTTCATCTTCTCAGCCTGCCACATGCCTAACCGCCTGCCACCGCCGCCGCGCCCTCCCCTGAACCGCCTGCCACCGCCATGCTCCCCCACCCCCGCCATCCGTTTAACCTCGGGCACGATCCATTTTTTCCGGCGAACTGCATTCCACACCCAACACTCATAAGATAGATCATGGGCACCCTGCGACCCTAATATAGATACTGGGGTAGCTTCTCTGCCGTCTTCTTCCTTCGCTCCGTCGAACTTCTTTCACAAATCGACTGACCCAAATTATACTACTAGTACAAACGTATTAAGTACAGTAGGAACACGAAGATACGAGCAGTAGTACCAACTACAAGAAGAACAGTAGTAAGACATAGTACTAGTACTACTGTACGTACTAAAGAGTTCAAATAACGAGAATGAAAATAAACATAGTTCTGCTGGGGCCTCAGCACAACACACCCTTTAAAATAAACTAAGCAACTAGTCTGCTTGACACTACAGTAGAACCAGCATGAGCGACGACACTGCCACCTACTCGGAGTCCGAGTCCACGTCCTCGACTTCGTCCTCGTCCCTCTTTCTCTTCCTCTTCGCCGATGCTTCTTTTCTTGAACCGGACACTGGGCTCTTCTTCTTCATCCAACCCTTGTAGATATTTAAACAAAGGTAGGCATCCATTGCTGCGTACAGGATGTGATCTTCATCTAATGTCTTCGACTCCCATGCATCATGAAACTCGTGGTGAGGTTTCTTCAGTTTAGCATACGGAGGATCAATCATGGCTGCTGCCATGGTCAACATTGAAGGCTGAGAGGAGGACACCAGGCTTGCCTTCTGGAGATCGAAGGGCTGGCCTACAACATGGCCTATCCGACCCAGGACATCCCTGTTGTTCCTAAAGTCTACAGTAATGAATTTCACTCTTTCATCCTTGAGGAAGTTCTTAAAATCCCGACACTCAACGTCGGCATGGCATATGTGGTAGACCAAGCACACGTTATGTACGCAAACCTGGATCACGATGAGCTTCTTCTTCTCTGCCTCCTTTAGAATCTTCTCTCTTTGCAGGACTGTGGTGTACTCAACATCTAGCCCAGCGGCCCACTCATCCGTTGAACTGTTGAACATGCCTAGGAAGCGAGCAAGGCATGCTTTCACCGTCACGGATCCACGTGTGTAGATGACGATGAACTCATTGCCGGTGATGGCTCTAACCTGGTACTCAGCGGCGACCATGGAGATTTGGGAGGCCATGGATTTTGGAGGAGGGTTAGGAGAAGTTGAACTGGTGTAATGTGAAAGGACGGGACGCCTGGGAGCAAACTGTTGTAAGGTACTGTACTAGTAGAAGACGGGGATGAGTAGGGCGTGCGAACGGCGTGGGGTTGCTGGCTTGCCCGGTGGATAAACGGCTGCAAGCCCCCAAAGAGTTCTCGAGAACTATGCGGGACCCACTAGATGTCATGTCTACTAGACCCATATTGTAGGCCTGACGGTATAGCTTCTGCCTGTTCGCACACCATGCCGGTGCGTGGGTAACTTCACTTAATTCCGTCAACCGTCGTGCCTCCCACGACCTTTGCCTCCCTCGCACGGTCGCGCCCTTTGAGACATCGACCGGCTATAAATGAGCAATTTTTTTGCCTACTCCGCTGAAGGAAATATGCCCTAGAGGCAATAATAAAGTTATTATTTATTTCCTTATATCATGATAAATGTTTATTATTGATGCTAGAATTGTATTAACTAGAAACATGATACATGTGTGAATACATAGACAAACAGAGTGTCACTAGTATGCCTCTACTTGACTAGCTCGTTGATCAAAGATGGTTATGTTTCCTAGCCATAGACAAAGAGTTGTCATTTGATTAATGGGATCACATCATTAGGAGAATGATGTGATTGACTTGACCCATTCCGTTAGCTTAGCACTTGATCGTTTAGTATGTTGCTATTGCTTTCTTCATGACTTATACATGTTTCTATGACTATGAGATTATGCAACTCCCGTTTACCGGAGGAACACTTTGTGTGCTACCAAACGTCACAACGTAATTGGGTGATTATAAAGGTGCTCTATAGGTGTCTCCGAAGGTACTTGTTGGGTTAGCGTATTTTGAGATTAGGATTTGTCACTCCGATTGTCGGAGAGGTATCTCTGGGCCCACTCGGTAATGCACATCATTATAAGCCTTGCAAGTATTGCAACTAATGAGTTAGTTGCGGGATAATGTATTACGGAATGAGTAAAGAGACTTGCCGGTAACAAGATTGAACTAGGTATTGAGATACCGACGATCGAATCTCGGGCAAGTAACATACCGATGACAAAGGGAACAAATGTATGTTGTTATGCGGTTTGATCGATAAAGATCTTCGTAGAATATGTGGGAGCCAATATGAGCATCCAGGTTCCGCTATTGGTTATTGACCGGAGACGTGTCTCGGTCATGTCTACATAGTTATCAAACCCGTAGGGTCCGCACGCTTAAAGTTCGATGACGGTTATATTATGAGTTTATGTGTTTTGATGTACCGAAGGTAGTTCGGAGTCCCGGATGTGATCACGGACATGACGAGGAGTCTTGAAATGGTCGAGACGTAAAGATCGATATATTGGACGACTATGTTCGGACACCAGAATGGTTTCGGGGAGTTTCGGGCATATACCGGAGTACCGGGGGGTTACCGGAACCCCCGAGGAGACTAATGGGCCTATTGGGCCCTAGTGGAGAAGAGGAGGGGCGGCCAAGGGGCAGCCGCGCGCCCCCTCCCAGTCCGAATTGGAGAAGGAGGGGGGCGGCGCCCCCCTTTCCTTTCCCCTCTCTCTCCTTCCCTCTCCTCTCCTACTCCCACTTGGAAGGGGGGAATCCTACTCCCGGTGGGAGTAGGACTCCTCATGGGGCGCGCCTAGGGTGGCCGCCCCCCTCCCCTCCTCCACTCCTTTATATACGGGGAGGGAGGCACCCCTTGTAGACACAACAATTGATCCCTTGGATCTCTTAGCCGTGTGCGGTGCCCCCTCCACCATAATCGACCTCGATAATATCGTAGCGGTGCTTAGGCGAAGCCCTGCGTTGGTAGAACATCATCATCGTCACCACACCGTCGTGCTGACGGAACTCTCCCTCAAAGCTAGGCTGGATCGGAGTTCAAGGGACGTCATCGAGTTGAACGTGTGCTGAACTCGGAGGTGCCATGCGTTCGGTACTTGATCGGTCGGATCGTGAAGACGTACGACTACATCAACCGCGTTGTGCTAACGCTTCCGCTTTCGGTCTACGAGGGTACGTGGACACACTCTCCCCTCTCGTTGCTATGCATCACCATAATCTTGCGTGTGCGTAGGAATTTTTTTGAAATTACTACGTTCCCCAACAGTGGCATCCGAGCCAGGTTTTATGTGTTGATGTTATATGCACGAGTAGAACACAAGTGAGTTGTGGGCGATACATGTTATACTGCTTACCAGCACGTCACACTTTGGTTCGGCGGTATTGTTTGATGAAGCAGCCCGGAACGACGTTACGCGTATGCTTACGCGAGACTAGTTCTACCGACGTGCTTTGCACACAGGTGGCTGGTAGGTGTCAGTTTCTCTGACTTTAGTTTAACCGAGTGTGGCTAGGCCCGGTCCTTGAGAAGGTTAAAACATCACTAACTTGACGAACTATCGTTGTGGTTTTGATGCGTAGGTAAGAATGGTTCTTGCTCAGCCCGTAGTAGCCGCGTAAAACTTGCAACAACAAAGTAGAGGATGTCTAACTTGTTTTTGCAGGGCATGTTGTGATGTGATATGGTCAAGGCATGATGCTATATTTTATTGTATGAGATGATCATGTTTTGTAACCGAGTTATCGGCAACTGGCAGGAGCCATATGGTTGTCGCTTTATTGTATGCAATGCAATCGCCCTGTAATTGCTTTGCTTTATCACTAAGGGGTAGCGATAGTTGTAGAAGCAATAGTTGGCGAGACAACAATGATGCTACGATGGAGATCAAGGTGTCGCGCCGTTGAGGATGGTGACCATGACGGTGCTTCGGAGATGGAGATCATAAGCATAAGATGATGATGGCCATATCATATCACTTTTATTGATTGCATGTGATGTTTATCTTTTATGCATCTTATTTTGCTTTGATTGACGGTAGCATTATAAGATGATCTCTCACTAAATTTCAAGATAAAAGTGTTCTCCCTGAGTATGCGCCGTTGCCAAAGTTTGTCGTGCCCTGACACCACGTGATGATCAGGTGTGATAAGCTCTACGTCCATCTACAACGGGTGCAAGCCAGTTTTGCACACGCAGAATACTCAGGTTAAACATGACGAGCCTAGCATATGCAGATATGGCCTCGGAACACTGAGATCGAAAGGTCGAGCGTGAATCATATAGTAGATATGATCAACAAAGTGATGTTCACCATTGAAAACTACTCCATTTCACGTGATGATCGGTTATGGTTTAGTTGATTTGGATCACGTGATCACTTAGATGATTAGAGGGATGTCTATCTAAGTGGGAGTTCTTAAGTAATATGATTAATTGAACTTAAATTTATCATGAACTTAGTACCTGATAGTATTTTGCATGTCTATGTTTGTTGTAGATAGATGGCTCGTGCTGTTGTTCCGTTGAATTTTAATGCGTTCCTTGAGAAAGCAAAGTTGAAAGATGATGGTAGCAATTACACGGACTGGGTCAGTAACTTGAGGATTATCCTCATTGCTGCACAGAAGAATTACATCCTGGAAGCACCGCAAGGTGCCAAACCTGCTCCAGGAGCAACACCAGATGTTATGAACATCTGGTAGAGCAAAGCTGATGACTACTCGATATTTTAGTGTGCCATGCTTTACGGCTTAGAACCGGGACTTCAACGACGTTTTGAACATCATGGAGCATATGAGATGTTCCAGGAGTTGAAGTTAATATTTCAAGCAAATGCTCGGATTGAGAAATATGAAGTCTCCAATAAGTTCTATAGCTGCAAGATGGAGGAGAATAGTTCTGTCAGTGAGCATATACTCAGAATGTCTGGGTATAACAATCACTTGATTCAAGTGGAGTTAATCTTCTGGATGATAGCGTCATTGACAGAATTCTTCAATCACTGCCACCAAGCTACAAGAGCTTCGTGATGAACTATAACATGCAAGGGATGGATAAGACAATTCCCGAGCTCTTCGCAATGCTAAAGGCTGCGGAGGTAGAAATCAAGAAGGAGCATCAAGTGTTGATGGTCAATAAGACCACCAATTTCGAGAAAAAGGGCAAAGGGAAGAAGAAGGGGAACTTCAAGAAGAACAGCAAATAAGTTGCTGCTCAAGAGAAGAAACCCAAGTCTGGACCTAAGCCTGAGACCGAGTGCTTCTACTGCAAGCAGACTGGTCACTGGAAGTGGAACTGCCCCAAGTATTTGGCGGATAGGAAGGATGGCAAGGTGAACAAAGTTATATGTGATATACATGTTATTGATGTGTACCTTACTAGAGCTCGCAGTAGCACCTGGGTATTTGATACTGGTTCTGTTGCTAATATTTGCAACTCAAAAACGGGACTACGGATTAAGCAAACACTGGCTAAGGACGAGGTGACGATGCGCGTGGGAAATGGTTCCAAAGTCGATGTGATCGCCGTCGGCACGCTACCTCTACATCTACCTTCGGGATTAGTTTTAGACCTAAATAATTGTTATTTGGTGCCAGCATTGAGCATGAACATTATATCTGGATCGTGTTTAATGCAAGATGGTTATTCATTTAAATAATGGTTGTTCTATTTATATGAGTAATATCTTTTATGGTCATGCACCCTTGAAGAGTGGTCTATTTTTGATGAATCTCGATAGTAGTGATACACATATTCATAATGTTGAAGCCAAAATATGCAGAGTTGATAACGATAGTGCAACTTTGTCACGACCGGTTTTTCAATAAAATAATTATTGAGAGACCAATCCCTTTTACGGACCAGTAAGGAAGAATTCCTTCTCACTGGTAGACAATATCTTGGTCACAGAAGAAAAATACCAGGAGTACTGAATATAATACAAGGTTGAGCGGAGACTGCCCAACAATTTATTACAAACACGCCGATAAAACAAGGCGGCGGATAGGGTGGCATACTACTAACTGACGATAATAACGGTGGTGGAAATATCACCGCGAAGCGAGTGATATGACTCCTGAAGACTACAGCTCTTCGAGCGTCGGAGTGAGGCTCGAGGAGACTTAGTGCGGGTGGCGGAAGCGTGTATAATACAAGTGACCAAAATCCGGGATCGCGCAGGACTGACTGGGGCTCCTCTAGGCGTCGGACGCGCTATCAAACTCTTCATCCAAGAGATCGCCTTCGTCAACATCTGGCCAAATCAACAAGCCAGGTGAGTACTATGAAAGTACTCGCAAGACAGTTTGGACATAAGATATAACAAATGTAAACATGAAGCATATGAACAATTTATCCAGTGCGATCAGACATAGAGATAATTAAATACCGGGTGCCAAGCGAGGGTCTGAATGACGCCTCGAGCGGAAACTGCAGAATAGTAATACTGGTGCCAAACGAGGGTCTGAATGACTCCTCGAGAGGAAACTGCGTGAATAATAATGCTGGTGCCAAACGAGGGTCTGAATGACTCCTCGAGAGGAAAATGCAAGAATAATAATAATGCCACAGTCGGACGTCTGAGCGACATCACATAAAGGGCTTATATTGAATGTAAGAAACGAAAACACGCCACAGTCGGACGTCTGCGCGATGTCACATAAAGGGCTTATATTGAAGCTCAATAATACAATAGTCCGGGGACATAAATTATCACAAGTACGAGACAATTATAAAGTTAGTCCATTCACAGGAATAATAATTTAACCGGATTTACCACTTGAGCTTGTTCACCCGGGACATGTTTCTCACGCGGATAGATATGGATATACTGATCTCACTACTTGATCATGGTTACGATGATTTGGAAGGAATTGACTCTGCAGAGTTTGTACTTAACCACAGCCAACGGATTTCAGTTGTCACGGGGACTAGTTCCGTCTACGGTGTTTTAGAAGAAACACGTCTAACCAGTACACACCCAATTCAACCTTCCGAAGCCAGGGATCACCCTCGGCAACGTTCAAGAAAAACCTTGAGACGGGGAGGCTACAACCTTGCGTAGCATGGGATCAAATTTCTATACGCGCGCTCTAAGGGGGTGCCCCCCCTCTCGGTCCCAACCGGAAACACCCATGCCCCCTGACCGGATGACTGGCCTTAATCCTGGGCCAAGGTACCATCATCCCGGCCTCTCTGTTTGGTGTGCACACGAAAGAGGTTACCAACTTACTAAACCGCATCCTGGCAAATGAAACATGTGGTAGCACGGAAGGGGGAAAGGACGATAACGTGACTCCGTCCACGTTAACGTCGGAGAAAGTCGGATGACGCAAGGCTGGCATGCTACAACAGTACCACCTTGCTGCCCTTCATGTCACCACATGATTAGGCCATCTCTCATCAGAGATCATCGCAACTTTGGAACATGCGGGGAAAAGAACGATAACGTGACTCCGTCCACGTTAACGTCGGAGAAAGTCGGATGACGCAAGGCTGGTATGCTACAATAGTACCACCTTGCTGCCCTTCATGTCACCACATGATTAGGCCATCTCTCATCAGAGATCATCGCGACTTTGGAACATGCGGGTAGTTGCCTTACAAGCAACGAGGTATTTACTGACACTCATATGCCACGCACAAACCTTCAAGCAAACATGCAAAACACTTATCATATCAAATGTTCAAACATGCTTGCCTGGTTCGGAGAAGTCGGAGTCTAGCTCGGCGAAGTTCGCGGCTCCGTCACCTCTTCCGGAACCTACGGCAATCACGAAAACGGGCACTAACGTGAAAACCAACGCGTACACAGAAACTTTTCCAAATATTTTTCAAATAAATCCCATAAAAAACTAGACAAAATTTGGAGATTGTCAGAAAAAGAATCACTCAAAATTCTCTTTTTATTAAAAAGTTATAAAGGTTTCTGTCCAGGGACTTATCTGTAATGAAACAGAAAAGTTCCAGGGTTTTAACTGAGAAAACAGAAAACGGTTCGATTGGAAATACGCAAGCTCAAGAGAGGAAACGTATTTTGCCCGAAGGCGCCAACAGAAAATGGTTCGTGAAAGAATAGAACAGAGGCTGACATGCGGGGTCCACATGTCAGGTTTGAAAAGCTCGCCGGCGCTCGAAGACTGCGGTGGACGCCGGCGTCGAACCACGGCGAGTTAGGAGGATCGGAGGGTACCAAGAGCTTCAGGGTCTTCTTCCGCGTCGGTGGGTGGTGGACTCGACCAACGGGGAGCACCACGTCGACGGCGACACTATCTCCGGCGGACGGCGGCTCGGGTGATGGTGGGGAACTCCGGTGGAGGGCTGCAAACTTCGAATTGAAGCGCGGGTCAGTAGGAGGGATGCATAGTGAAGCAACTGGCAAGAGAAGGGAGGCGGAGGTGCACACACGGGGGCGAATCGAGCTGGATCCCATGGCGGGTCGCGGCGGCCGGAGTCGAGGAAGGAGACCTCCTCGGGGCTCTTCCAGCGGCTAGGCGTGCTCTAGGTGGAGTGCAGGGATGGTGGGTGCTCGAGTTGAAGCTCGGGGCCTCTATTTATAGGCGGATCGACGGGGTGGCCGTGAACGGAGAATCTCCGGCGAGCGATTACGGCGATGCAGTGGATTGGCAGTAGGTTTGAGTGGCCGGGCAGCATCAGTGGAGGTTACTGGAGTCATTCCACAGCTAAACGGAGTTGGTCTTGGCGTAATGGCGTCGGTCCACGGTGAGGTGACCGCACGGGCTCGACGGTGGCAGAGAGCGCGCTCCGCGCCCTGCGGTTCATGACGAGAGCGGCAACGCGTTCGGGGGAGTGGAAGGCCACGCGGCGAGCTCCGGTGGCTTGGGCGGCGCTGGGTGGCGTCGTCAGCGCCGTGCCTCCCGCTGGCGGCCGCAAAGCCGCCGCTGGCGTCGGTCACGGGGCGGCGCACCTTCTGCTGCTTGTCGCGGACATCCGCAAGGTGCCAGGCGTTCGTGCGGTGCAGGGACAAGGGGGAGGGGACGAGGAGCAAGGCGACACAGTGGCACTGGCGAGATCGACAACCATCTCTGAAGAAAACGACAGTAAGCCACTGAACTGTTCTCTGAATTTCTGAACCTGAATTTGACAATGCACTACAGGTGCTCGACAGAATGATTTGGCTATGAGATAAATTTTTCTGGAGCTGTAACTTGGTGAAGTCACCACTCAATGCACCCAGAGGCTGCCTGATTTTACTTGGAATTTTTGGAGAAGGATTTGAATGAATTTCTCCAAATTTGACAAATCTGGTCCAAACTTGCAGCAAGTGTAGTTTGAAAAATTTGAACTGAAGGCTAGTGGATCTTCATGGATCTTGGTTGAGGGTTCAAAGGACTAGGAGGGGAAAAAGGTTTGGGGGCAAAAATCAAAACAGAAAGTAGAGTTCCTTTGTAAATCACCAATGGCTAGAATAGGAGACAGAAAATTATTTGAATAAGAATTTAAATGGAAAATGAACATAGGGGAGGTTCAACTTGCTGGATTAGATGCCAAACATGATCCAAAGGTGAGGGGAGGGTTAGGAGAGGGCATTTGCACTAAGGCCATGGCAAGAGGGAAATGTTGAAAGTGGTAGAGGATTATTCCAAAAGCCATAGTGCAAATTTCAAAGGGTTTTTAGAAAGGCATTTTTCCAAGTGAAAAATATTTGTCTTGAGTCCAAATGAAAAGCAAGAACCTCCAAGACCAAAGACAGATCTTGGGTGAATCCAAATAAAACTTTTGCCATAAAAGAAAAAAAATATTTGAAAGGGAGAGTTCTCTTGAAGAAAAATTTAGATCACCTCCCTCAAGTTAAATAAAAATCTTTTTTGAAAAATCCAATTAAAAACTTGGGTGTCACAACACCTACCCCCTTAGGAAAAATCTCGTCCTCGAGATTTCTGCTGATCCTCAAATAGATATGGATACTCTGCCCGGAGTAAATCTTCCCTTTCCCATGTAGCTTCATCCACAGTGTGGTTGCTCCACTGAACTTTGAAAAACTTTGTCGTTTTCTGACGGGTCCTCCGTTCAGTCTCTTCCAATATTTTTACCGGCCTTTCTCTGTAGGTGAGATCTGGTTGCATATCAATGTTCTCATGAGGTACATGCTTCTCTGGGCTACCCACACATTTCCTCAATTGTGAGACGTGGAATACGTCATGGACGTCTGACAGCTCCTTGGGTAGGTCTAGTTGGTAGGCTACCATGCCTCTTCGTGCCTTTACACAAAATGGTCCAATAAATCTTGGGGCTAGCTTCCCCTTAATTTTGAACCATTGTAGACCCCTCATAGGAGATACTCGGAGGTATACGGAATCACCGGGTTCAAAGCTGACCTCACGATGCTTCTGATCATAGTAGCTCTTTTGTCGGCTCTGTGCTGTCTTGAGTCTGTCCCTGATTTGTTTAACTTTCTCCTCGGCCTCTTTAAGCATGTCTGGGCCGAAGATACGGCTGTCACCTGTTTCTAACCAATTCAGTGGGGTACGGCACCTTCGTCCGTATAATGCTTCAAAGGGTGCCATTTGTAAGCTGGCTTGGTAACTGTTGTTGTAAGAAAATTCAGCATACGGCAAACTCTCTTCCCAACTGGATCCATAGGTGAGCACACAGGCTCTTAGCATATCCTCTAGGATTTGGTTTACACGTTCCGTTTGCCCATCAGTCTGAGGGTGGTATGCTGTACTGAAAGCTAGTTGCGTGCCCAGAGCTTGTTGTAGGTGATCCCAAAATTTGGAGACGAATTGGGTGCCTCGGTCTGATATTATAGTCTTTGGGACTCCGTGCAAGCAAACTATACGGGAGAGATAAAGTTTGGCCAGTCTTTGTGTGGAGTAGGTAGTCTTCACAAGAATGAAGTGAGCAACCTGAAGAAAACGACAGTAAGCCACTGAACTGTTCTCTGAAGAAAACGACAGTAAGCCACTGAACTGTTCTCTGAATTTCTGAACCTGAATTTGACAATGCACTCCAGGTGCTCGACAGAATGATTTGGCTATGAGATAAATTTTTCTGGAGCTGTAACTTGGTGAAGTCACCACTCAATGCACCCAGAGGCTGCCTGATTTTACTTGGAATTTTTGGAGAAGGATTTGAATGAATTTCTCCAAATTTGACAAATCTGGTCCAAACTTGCAGCAAGTGTAGTTTGAAAAATTTGAACTGAAAGCCAGTGGATCTTCATGGATCTTGGTTGAGGGTTCAAAGGACTAGGAGGGGAAAAAGGTTTGGGGGCAAAAATCAAAACAGAAAGTAGAGTTCCTTTGTAAATCACCAATGGCTAGAATAGGAGACAGAAAATTATTTGAATAAGAATTTAAATGGAAAATGAACATAGGGGAGGTTCAACTTGCTGGATTAGATGCCAAACATGATCCAAAGGTGAGGGGAGGGTTAGGAGAGGGCATTTGCACTAAGGCCATGGCAAGAGGGAAATGTTGAAAGTGGTGGAGGATTATTCCAAAAGCCATAGTGCAAATTTCAAAGGGTTTTTAGAAAGGCATTTTTCCAAGTGAAAAATATTTGTCTTGAGTCCAAATGAAAAGCAAGAACCTCCAAGACCAAAGACAGATCTTGGGTGAATCCAAATAAAACTTTTGCCATAAAAGAAAAAAAAATATTTGAAAGGGAGAGTTCTCTTGAAGAAAAATTTAGATCACCTCCCTCAAGTTAAATAAAAATCTTTTTTGAAAAATCCAATTAAAAACTTGGGTGTCACAAACTTATTTGTGGCACTGCCGTTTGGGTCATATTGGTGTAAAGCGCATGAAGAAACTCCATACTGATGGACTTTTGTAACCACCGTATTATGAATCACTTGGTACTTGCGAACCATGCCTCGTGGGCAAGACGACTAAAACGCCGTTCTCCGGAACTATGGAGCGAGCAACTTATTTGTTGGAGATCATACATACTGATGTATGTGGTCCAATGAATGTTGAGGCTCGCGGCAGGTATCATTATTTTCTCACCTTCTCAGATGATTTAAGCAGATATGGGTATATCTACTTAATGAATCATAAGTCTAAAACATTTGAAAAGTTCAAAGAATTTCAGAGTGAAGATGAAAATCATCGTAACAAGAAAATAAAGTTCCTGCGATCTGATCGTGGAGGAGAATATTTGAGTTACGAGTTTGGTCTACATTTGAAACAATGCGGAATAGTTTCGCAACTCACCCCACCCGGAACACCACAACGTAATGGTGTGTCCGAACGTCGTAATCGTACTTTACTAGATATGGTGCGATCTATGATGTCTCTTACTGATTTACCGCTATCGTTTTGGGGTTATGCTTTAGAGACGGCTGCATTCACTTTAAATAGGGCACCATCAAAATCCGTTGAGACGACGCCTTATGAACTGTGGTTTGGCAAGAAACCAAAGTTGTTGTTTCTTAAAGTTTGGGGTTGCGATGCTTATGTGAAAAAGCTTCAACCTGATAAGCTCGAACCCAAATCAGAGAAATGTGTCTTCATAGGATACCCAAAGGAAACTGTTGGGTACACATTCTATCACAGATCCGAAGGCAAGACATTCGTTGCCAAGAATGGATCCTTTCTAGAGAAGGAGTTTCTCTCGAAAGAAGTGAGTGGGAGGAAAGTAGAACCTAATGAGGTAACAGTACCTGCTCCCTTATTGGAAAATAGTTCATCCCAAAAACCGGTTCCTGTGACGTCTACACCAATTAGTTAGGAAGTTAATGATGATGATCATGAAACTTCAGATCAAGTTGTTACTGAACCACATAGGTCAACCAGAGTAAGATCCGCACCAGAGTGGTACGGTAATCCTGTTCTGGAGGTTATGTTACTAGACCATGACGAACCTACGAACTATGAAGAAGCGATGGTGAGCCCAGATTCCGCAAAATGGCTTGAGGCCATGAAATCCGAGATGGGATCCATGTATGAGAACAAAGTATGGACTTTTGTTGACTTGCCCGATGATCGGCAAGCCATCGAGAATAAATGGATCTTCAAGAAGAAGACTGACGCTGACGGTAATGTTACTGTCTATAAAGCTCAACTTATTGCAAAAGGTTTTCGACAAGTTCAAGGGATTGACTACGATGAGACCTTCTCACCCGTAGCGATGCTTAAGTCTGTCCGAATCATGTTAGCAATTGCCGCATTTTATGATTATGAAATTTGGCAAATGGATGTCAAAACTGCATTCCTGAATGGATTTCTAGAAGAAGAGTTGTATATGATGCAACCGGAAGGTTTTGTCGATCCAAAGGGAGCTAACAAAGTGTTCAAGCTCCAGCGATCCATTTATGGACTGGTGCAAGCCTCTCGGAGTTGGAATAAATGTTTTGATAGTGTGATCAAAGCATATGGTTTTATACAGACTTTTGGAGAAGCCTGTATTTACAAGAAAGTGAGTGGGAGCTCTGTAGCATTTCTGATATTATATGTGGATGACACATTGTTGATTGGAAATGACATAGAATTTCTGGATAGCATAACAGGAAATTTGAATAAGAGTTTTTCAATGAAGGACCTCGGTGAAGCTGCTTATATATTGGGCATCAAGATCTATAGAGATAGATCGAGATGCTTAATTGGACTTTCACAAAGCACATACCTTGATAATGTTTTGAAGAAGTTCAAAATGGATCAAGCAAAGAAAGGGTTCTTGCCTGTGTTACAAGGTGTGAAGTTGAGTAAGACTCAATGCCCGACCACTGCAGAAGATAGAGAGAAAATGAAAGATTTTCCCTATGCTTCAGCCATAGGCTCTATCATGTATGCAATGCTGTGTACCAGACCTGATGTGTGCCTTGCTATTAGTTTAGCAGGGGCGTACCAAAGTAATCCAAGAGTGGATCACTGGACAGCGGTCAAGAACATCCTGAAATAGCTGAAGAGTACTAAGGATATGTTTCTCGATTATGGGGGTGACAAAGAGCTCGTCGTAAATGGTTACGTCGATGCAAGGTTTGACACTGATCCGGACAATTCTAAATCGCAAACCGGATACGTGTTTACATTGAACGGTGGAGCTGTCAGTTGGTGCAGTTCTAAACAAAGCGTCGTAGCGGGATCTACATGTGAAGCGGAGTACATAGCTGCTTTGGAAGCAGCAAATGAAGGAGTCTGGATGAAGGAGTTCATATCCGATCTAGGTGTCATAGCTAGTGCATCGGGTCCAATGAAAATCTTTTGTGACAATACTGGTGCAATTGCTTTGGCAAAGGAATCCAGATTTCACAAGAGAACCAAGCACATCAAGAGACGCTTCAACTCCATCCGGGATCAAGTCCAGGTGGGAGACATAGAGATTTGCAAAATACATACGGATCTGAATGTTGCAGACCCGTTGACTAAGCCTCTTCCACGAACAAAACATGATCAGCACCAAGGCTCCATGGGTGTTAGAATCATTACTATGTAATCTAGATTATTGACTCTAGTGCAAGTGGGAGACTGAAGGAAATATGCCCTAGAGGCAATAATAAAGTTATTATTTATTTCCTTATATCATGATAAATGTTTATTATTCATGCTAGAATTGTATTAACCGGAAACATGATACATGTGTGAATACATAGACAAACAGAGTGTCACTAGTATGCCTCTACTTGACTAGCTCGTTGATCAAAGATGGTTATGTTTCCTAGCCATAGACAAAGAGTTGTCATTTGATTAACGGGATCACATCATTAGGAGAATGATGTGATTTACTTGACCCATTCCATGAGCTTAGCACTTGATCGTTTAGTATGTTGCTATTGCTTTCTTCATGACTTATACATGTTCCTCTGACTATGAGATTATGCAACTCCCGTTTACCAGAGGAACACTTTGTGTGCTACCAAACTTCACAACGTAACTGGGTGATTATAAAGGTGCTCTACAGGTGTCTCCGAAGGTACTTGTTGGGTTGGCGTATTTCGAGATTAGGATTTGTCACTCCGATTGTCGGAGAGGTATCTTTCGGCCCACTCGGTAATGCACATCATTTTAAGCCTTGCAAGCATTGCAACTAATGAGTTAGTTGTGGGATGATGTATTACGGAACGAGTAAAGAGACTTGCCGGTAACGACATTGAACTAGGTATTGAGATACCGACAATCGAATCTCGGGCAAGTAACATATCGATGACAAAGGGAACAACGTATGTTGTTATGCGGTTTGATCGATAAAGATCTTCGTAGAATATGTGGGAACCAATATGAGCATCCAGGTTCTGCTATTGGTTATTGACCGGAGACGTGTCTCGGTCATGTCTACATAGTTCTCGAACCCGTAGGGTCCGCACGCTTAAAGTTCGATGACGGTTATATTATGAGTTTATGTCTTTTGATGTACCGAAGGTAGTTTGGAGTCCCGGATGTGATCACGGAAATGAAGAGGAGTCTCGAAATGGTCGAGACGTAAAGATCGATATATTGGACGACTATGTTCGGACACCGGAATGGTTTCGGGGAGTTTCGGGCATATACCGGAGTAACGGGGGGTTACCGGAACCCCCTGGGGAGACTAATGGGCCTATTGGGCCCTAGTGGAGAAGAGGAGTGGCGGCCAAGGGGCAGCCGCGCGCCCCCTCCCCCCAGTCCGAATTGGAGAAGGAGGGGGGTGGCGCCCCCCTTTCCTTTCCCCCTCTCTCTCCTTCCCTCTCCTCTCCTACTCCCACTTGGAAGGGGGGAGTCCTACTCCCGGGGGGAGTAGGACTCCTCATGGGGCGCCCCTAGGGTGGCCGGCCCCCTCCCCTCCTCCACTCCTTTATATACGGGGAGGGACGCACCCCTTGGAGATACAACAATTGATCCCTTGGATCTCTTAGCCGTGTGCGGTGCCCCCCTCCACCATAATCCACCTCAATAATATCGTAGCGGTGCTTAGGCGAAGCCCTGCGTCGGTAGAACATCATCATCGTCACCACGCCGTCGTGCTGACGGAACTCTCCCTCAAAGCTCGGCTGGATCGGAGTTCGAGGGACGTCATCGAGTTGAACGTGTGCTGAACTCGAAGGTGCCGTGCGTTCGGTACTTGGTCGGTTGGATCGTGAAGACGTACGACTACATCAACCGCGTTGTGCTAACGCTTCCGCTTTCGGTCTATGAGGGTACGTGGACACACTCTCCCCTCTCGTTGCTATGCATCACCATGATCTTGCGTGTGCGTAGGAATTTTTTTGAAATAACAACGTTCCCCAACATCCGCATGCATGATACTCCCTCTGGTTCTTTTTACTTCCGTCAACCGTTTGCATAGTGTTTGACCAAATTTATACTAAAAATATCAATATCTACAATACTGATTATAATGAGTATAAGAACTACGTTTTAGAATGAGTATAAAAATATTGATTGGACATTGTGAATGTTGATACATTTTTCTATAAGTTTGGTCAAAGTAGAGGTACATTGACTTCAGTCAAAACTTGAATGCACAATGCAGACTAGTTCCTCCGTCCAGGTGCGTGCCATGTCCTATCTTGTCATCACAACAAGGTTAGCTAGTAGAGTACTACTACGTCCCTTCTAGTTTAAAGGGCTCGATCTCACCTACTCTTAGCAACATAGAGGCGGTGGAATAGTTTTTGTAGTCTGCAAAAGTACTCAACTAATGCTGTCGTTCTTCACAAAAAAATGTGTTTACCAATGCATGCATGAACACTAGTTACTCTAACCCCCCTCTCTTCTTTAATTCTTTGCCACATCAGCATGTTTGCTATTCCCGTGTGCATGATACCAGATAAGATATCACCATTATGGCCAGCCTTAATCATCGCATGCAATAATTTAGTGCACCTTGAAATATGAACATGTGTGGGGCATGTATGTTTTTAATGACTTGAGACTATACCTAGCCCGACATGCAAGATGACTTATTATGCACCGTTCCCCATACCTGCACAAAGCCCGTTCGTCTCCAATTCTTTTCCTCTCCATGTGTGGAAACAATATGCCTGCCAGACTGTCCTTATCCCTCCAGCGGTCCCACCACTCCACCCCATGTGGGAAAAATCTGCATGCATGACTCTCCTCCCCCCGCGCTCGTCCAATCCGTTGTGAGCAACAATATTTCCACCCCTTCCCTCTCCCGTAATTTACTCCAACAAATATGCCCACATAGTTGTTACGTTAATCACACGACATATCTTCCGGGACGCTGCTTCAGTTACTAAACTGCAGGTGCATTGGGTCACTGACATATGGGCCCAACGGGGGTCTGGCCCACATGTCAGTGACACAACTGGACCTGCAGTTAAGTCAGTGCAGCTCAGTCCATATCATACGTAGGTGTGCCATTGCTCGCTATAAATACTGCGCCTCCCACGACATTCGGAATAACGCTCACGTTCATCGCTGTCTCCTCCCCCTCCCTCTCACGTCGACCACCATGGCATCGCCCCTCCCAAGCCCTAGACGCCCCTCGCTACACCGCCTGGACGGTCACGCATCGCCGTTCCATTCCTCACCGCCACTAGTCGAGGAGGACTCGTCGGCGTTCCACTCCTCGCCGCGACGCGTCGAGGTGGACGTATCGGCGTTCCCAATCTCGCCAGCACGCGTGTCGGAGGACGCGTCAGCTCCCCGCTACAAGGACAACGCTGCGCCGCCCGTCGATCCCCCCAGCCTTGAGGAGCTTTGGAAAGAAATGGATGTCGCCATGTGGGAGGCTTTTCCGCCGGCAGAGCACGCCAAAATAGAGGCGGAGAAGAACGCCGAGGAAGAGCAGCGCACCGCGGGGCAAGCTGCCTGGCAGGTCTATGTCGCGTCCGACAGAGTCAGGCAATTGGCTCTTTGGCAGAAGGCTCGTACAAGGGCCGTGAGGGTGGCGGAGGACGCCCGTGCGAAAGCCCTGAGTGTAGTCGGGCCCAAGCGCCTCATCTATGCTTGGCGGTACGTGTACCGGGTGCACGCTTCCAGCGAGGAGGAGTACCTATTGGCGCCAGATCACCACAACGGTGAGATCGCGCTCACCCGCCGGCAAGCCGCCAATCAGCACCTCGCGAGTTGTGAGGCTGAGGAAGAGGCGTTGTGTCGGCGCGCTGGGAAACGGCCGCGCACCAAGGCACTCGTGGCGCGCCGCAAGCACTCCTGCGAGCGTCGTGGCTTTTAGTAGGAGTATAATATAGTTTCGTAAGGTGATCTCATTAGTTTTGGGATGAACGTTCGGGAATTATTAGTGTCCTTAATTAAGTATCTAAGAGGGAAAGTTTGGAAACCTTGTGTATCCATACGCATTTTGTAAGTAGGTGCATATAGCACAAACTTTACTATATACTATAGCACTACACGTCTCTCTCTATATATATGCTTGCAGACTGTGCTACTCCCTCCGTCCAGGTGAATAATTCATCTTTGGTTGTGCACTGTGACCAAGAAGGAGGGAAGACTTTATACACCTAGATGGAGGAAGTACTACTATTACTTATGTACGTGCAAATGCACGTTTTAACATTACGATGCGGTTTTTGTAAAAGTAGAAAAACATCACTAGTCAAGCTTGTGAAACGATTCAATGCAAAACAAATGCAAAAATGCTCGTTTGATTGTTTACTTTTAGCTTCCTTCTCTGTGGTTATTTCTCTGTCGTACTTTTTACGGAGTATCTCACTGGTCGGAAAGGCATGCAAATTCCCAAACCGCTTCCTACACCCTGTATCGAATTTTTTGCCTAACAAGTTGTGCCGTGCAATTGGAATTCCAACTTGAGTAGGAGTACTAGTACTACTAGTAGGGGTACCAGGGGCAGTTTGTTTAGGCTTCCAGATTAGTAGTAATCCCATTACTGGATTACTACTAGCTCCGTCCTGGTTTATTGGTCCCCATTGTAATATGTGTCAAATTTTGATCATAAACTTAAGTAATGAAATTTTGTGCATGTCACATGCACTAACATTTTATCAGTTAAATCTTTGGTCAAAATTTACCACAAATTACAATGGTGACGAATAAACCAGGACGGAGGTACTAGTAGTAGTTTAGAAGCCCAAATAAATGAGTGAGGCGCCTTAATGTTACTCTCCATTGTGACTAGTCTTATGGGAAAAGCTGGGGAAGAGACGGCTTATTTTTTAAGACGCCAAAAGAACTGGCCCTAGGAGTAGTAGCTAGGGATACTAGGAGTAGTAGCTAGGGATCGAGTGTGCGAGATGAACCGGAGAAAGTAAATGCAGAGAGATGAAATGCAAAAAAGACGGAGGGATGTGATGGTTGCTTGTCCGTTTATTTTACCAGGCCACTTATTACTTGCAGTGGTTGGGTTTTGTGATATGACGGCTTTACTGCCGCGCCACGAGCGTGGCGAGAGTGAGGCTCCCGTGCAGCGCCACCCTCTACACTTGTACTACATCGGTCGTGGTTTATTAGTCCCCCATTGAATTTGACTAAAGATTTAACTGACAAAATGTTAGTGCATGTCAACAAAAACTATATCGTTGGATTCGTATTTGAACATAGTTTTCAATGATATAAATTTAGGTGACATGCATCAGCATTTATCGTACTATATATAATGTTAGTTCAATTTTTGGTCGTACTAATCTATAGTAGTAAGGTGCCTGTGCGTTGCACGGAAGAGTGAAATGCATTGATCGGGGAGTTGTTTATTTTGACAAAGGATGTGGGGGTCATCTCATGTGTAATGGGTACCGATAGGTTTCTTCAGATATTATTTCATCTCTAGAGCTCACAAACATCTGGGTGAAATAGATAAAAAATTATCTTTTGCAAACAAAAGCATTCAACTATTCAACCTACATCCAAAACTTGTGAAGAAATAACACTTATTGTGCTTTGCAAGAAATGATCTTCAAGAATTGGTTTTTGAGTATCCATTGTTATACATGTTGGCTACAGATGACATGCCACTTTCTTATAGTCAACAGTTGGCTATACTATTTAAGTATTAACCATGCCCTTACACACCTAGATGGAGGGGTTAAATCAGGATGACTTGGAAGGGGGCAGAGGAGATGTAAGAAATGGTTCATCATAAGTCTTTCACCAGTACTGTAGTAAAAATTCATACATGGAAGATTCTGGACTAAACATAAATGGATACACTTTTATTCATGCGCGATACTCCAATAGAGCAAGATCATGCATGGAAGTCTCCACATGCTTAGACATCGGATTACATTGAGCGAAGACTAACGATCAACATCTAACTTGGTAATGCATATGTCCAGGTGAACCTCCTTGGAGTCCCCGTGCACCATGTTGGGGGGGAAATCATACCATGCGTCTTCCCTGTCCACATCGGTTGGAAGGTCCCAGCTCGGCATAGTCCAAGTCAGCTTCCTGTAGCCAGTGTCGCCGCCCACGTAGCTCGGAGGGGTAGTAATAGTGAGCACGCACCCGTACATCGGCCTCGTGTCAGTGTCAGTGTCAGCGGCGTCACCCCTGATGCACACTACAGAGATGGGGTTGTGGCCTGCGCGGGCCTCGCCGGTGCCCACGATCAAGAGGAAGATGCTTCCTTCCTCCTCCGAGACTAGCAAGCGGCGGTGATCCTCCAGCGACTCCGGCATGGTGAACGGGTAGCACGTCTCGTACTTGATGTTCTTCGCCGCGGGCCAGTAGTGATAGCCGGACGCCTGCGTGCGATGATGCACGAGGTCTGCTGGCGAGCCCGAAAACGGCATCAGGCACTCATAGCAGTAGATGAAGGGCTCCTTGGAGGCATCGACCAGGCCGTCCATGAAACGGGAGTGGCTGTAGGGGACAGTGCGCCAGTTGAATATATGAGCAAGTTACTATGAGATTTTGTCTAAATAAGCACAAAATAAATCATGACAGCTATAACAGAGATTAAACTAATCATGTGGACTAGCATAATAGATGAACAGATCGAATCTAGGACACAGACTAGAAACATGAATTCTACCACGATTTCGAACAAGAAGGACAGAAACACATACGGTGCAACGGGAGCAGCACCGTTGGCGTTGAGGTTGTCGCCCATGTCGTTGAGGAAGAGGTTGCCGAGGTCGAGGAAGAAGTCGTCGTCGGTGAAGTCGTTGCTGCCAGCAGTCGCGAGAGTGCGCACCCCAAATTTCAACAACGCCCGCCGAATGGAGCGCAGGAGGGAGTGGCTATAGGGGACGTTGCGGCCACCGAATGGAGCGCAGGAGTAGCCCACACAGCAGTAGATGGTGCTCCTCCCTAGTCTCTATTCTTATCTCTATCTCTACCACTCTTCTTTGTTTTTTATAATATACTAGTTGTAGCTGTCAAATCGAATAGTACTGCGCCGTCCGCTGCACGCCCGGCTGAACACGCCTCCTCGCCTCCATCAAACCCCTCCATTAAACCCACATGCAAACCGAGAAACCTACTCCAGCCTGCGGGAGGAAATTTTCCGGTTGCCGTTGGAGAATAATAGAGTCACGTCCAATCCATTTGAGTTAATTGCGTGTATGATTCTCCCTCTATAAAAAGTTAATTGCATCCTTAATCTTGTATTCTAAGTACTCTGTGGGTTCCACTGTTAGTACAATGTACATGACTTGCAGGCTGGCTACAGATTCGTACAGAAAGTTAAAAAGAAACAAATCCATCCTTAATCTTGTATTCTAAGTACTCTATGGGTTCCACTGCCAGTACAGTAGCAAAAGAAGTATATATTAAAAAATGTATAAAAAGTTAAAGCTTAGGACAGAATTCGAACTCAGGTCATCGCGCTGCGAGCATCCGGCCCGGACCAGTACACTAGGTGTTCGTTGCGGACAATGCAAGAGATAAACCTTTATAACAATAAGCCCGTCCGTTGCAACGGATCCATAGTAGAATAATACATATTCACAAATTTGAAAGAAAACAATTTACTTTTGATATACATATCACTAAAAATATCTTATGTTTCACTCCAAATATATTCTTTGGGCTGTTCTGATGAAGTGTGCCTGCCATCATATAATATAGACCGTCCGATCTATATCTGACGGATAGAAAGCAAACTATGATATTTTTACAAAAGATACCCGCACCTCTCTCCACATTTACAGATAAGGCCTTGCCTCGTTCAACCTTATCTCCCACAACCTCATTGCTGAGCAATTAAAAAAGGAAGTCTCTGGAACAATCTGGCATGGTGGCCGCTGTCGGCGCCGTCCATCCCCATGCCTCCGCCCAGTCCGACCACCAGTCACCACCACGCCCCACTCCTCCTCACCTTATCTATCATCTTTCTCGAGATATCATTTTTTCGATGAAATGGTCGACATACCATTTTCCGATAAAATTCTCAACATATCATTAGTTTTCACACATGGGATTACTCCTGCACGGGTCAATCACAACAGGTGTTTTATAAAAAAAATGCATCTTGATGTTCTGTGCAATGCATGGGCATCTTGCTAATTTTCTTGCATATAATTCCAAACACCACGTAGACATGGTCTTTGACCATTTTACAACTATGTTAGTATCATTGTTAGTGGTCAGCCGGTGCAAGTTATAGCCCCGGGTGTTTTAACCATTTTTTAGTAATGATATCCGGCGATTGTCCGGCACGAGCTCAATCCTGGCGAATCCGACGTAATCGGCAGATTTCCATCCGACGGTGGCCTGTTTTTAAGCCATAGTATTTGACAAAACCGCCACCATTACACACGTACTGTAACTGCGTCGCGGGCGTTTGCAACTGCCATGTCTCCCAGCGAACGTTTGCTGGGGATTGGAGTTAGCACCGATGGCGGTTCATAGTCGTTCCACGCTCGGGCATTGAAGTTTGTAACTATTTTAGATTAGAATATACTACTCCTCCGGTGCTAGTAGTAGAGCAGAGTCCTACTCCACTACTACTCTACTCAAGCAAGTTAGGGCATAGTAGTAGGTACTGTAGGGAGTACCAGTACTGTGATCACTCAAGCAAGTTGTCTGACTTCGATATGACCCTACGCTGCTGGTATGTGTCTCATAAGTCAAGCGACGTGCTATAGTCATCATCACCTATCCACTTCCCGCAGCACATATTCGCTTCTCCATCTTTGTCCGCTCTTCCATCCCCGCTAAGGCGCCTCCCCCCTCGTCCAATCTTCCATCCCCGCTAAGGCGCCTCCCCCTCGTCCGAAAACCAAGCACAAACAATGGCAGAACCGAGCAGCGTCCGCCAAAAGAGTGGCTGGAATTCGCTCCCCACAGAGGTAATCCAGCTCATTGTTTCGCGTGTGGACAATCTCAGTACCATGCCGCTCGCCACGTGCTCGTCGGGGCTGTACGGTTTACTCAAAGCCCTCAGGCCGGAGCTTTTTAAGCCAGCTCCTTGCTTGCTGATGCCGCCTGATCTTCAGAAATGGCGTGTCATGCAGCATAACGATCGTAGGGTGGCGAGCATCAACCACCTTAACTGTGATCCGATCCCCGTCACCCTCAACTACATTAACGGTATGTACGGGGTCGGCATGAACACGTCTTGGATGGTGCTCGTCGACGGTCGTGGTAGCTGGATGCTCGTGGAGGTCTACACCCGGCGATTGATCCCCCTTCCTTCGATTAACACTGCACTACTTTGGCACAGCGGCCTAGAATACTCGGAATCTTACAGTAGCCAACATGATACCAAGTTTGATTTGCTCAAGGTTGTAATCTGCCAAGTGCCCACAAGATCTGCGAATTATAAAGACTTCAGGCTAATTGCCTTCTTCAACCGCGGTCTCGCCTATCTGACAGGTCACTGCGGTAAGTGGATAAATCTGCATGTCCATCGCAGGATCATACATCCTCCATGGTTCTCTGATGCCATTGAACACAAGGGCTTCATTTGCGCTGTCGACTCCTTCTATGGCTGGACGTATTGCTGGCCTACTCCAGTCATCGCTACAAACGGCTGTTACAGCAGTATGTTACTTTCCTATGATATCATGATGGCTTGCTTATATTACTGTCAACATTTACTGAAAAAATATTCATGCTCATAACATGCTGTTCTTAAGATTGACTACATCAAGAGCCCTTTTTTATTTGACTCCAACATTTTTTTGAGGGTTATTTGACTCCAACTTGATATGATGTTGTAGGCCGCCTGGTGTCCCTACCCTTCCTAATCCCAGAACCTTTCAAAGAAAAGCGGCATGGCAGTTGCAGGTGGTTCCTGGCTCGATCAGACGACGGCTAACGATTGATGATCGTTCGCACGTACCGGACGTGTTGTTTCACCGAATACAATCACAGTCACTGCAAGGTCTTTGAGCAGGATCCCAGCTTCTCTGGGCCTTCAGGATTTTTTTACTGGAGGTTGGTAAGTAGCCTTGGTACACGCTCTCTATTTGTCGGACTGAATTATCCGATTAACCAGGAGATAACCGACGGCAAGGATCATGATGGCAGCACGGTTTCGTTCATCAGGCAAAACTGTGTCTACACAGCATACCATGCGTCTCTGCATGCACCATCCCCTGATATGTGCCGCCACGTGTCGGTGTCAAAACCGGCGGATCTCGTAGTAGGGGTCCTAAGCTAGGCGTCTTGGAGCGATGGTAGCATGGACACGGGGTTTTACCCAGCTTCGGGCTCTCTTGATGAGATAATACCCTACATGCTGCTTTTGATTGTATTCATATGGTTTTAGTACAGAGTACATGTATCTACCACGAGATTGTAGTAATGAATATGAGATCCCCTATTGACTAGCCTGGCCTCGGTTTATATAAGACACTGGAGGCCTAGGGTTTAGGAGAGTCCTTGTCTTGGGCGCCAAGTCTTGTAGAGTCTTCCTTGTATGCGGCAGGGGTTGTCCGAACTGGCCCATGAGTATGCGGCCACGGGGTCCTCGGCCCAATCTAACTGATCAGGAGACGACGTGGTGAGTACCCCCCTAATTCAGGACACCGTTAGTAGCCCCCTGAACCGGTCTTCAAGTTGGGGACACTCCTCGATTCTTCCGAACTGTTCTTCATCTTCGGTCGTCGGTATTGAAAACTGGTTCAACAAATCTGTCCATCTTCAATCTTGAGGATCGCCAAAGTGAATCCGAAGAGTTTACACGTCGGGTATCCGAGGAGCCCCTTTAAGTTTCCGGACTTTATCAATGCCTTGTTATTTTTATGCCACACCTCGGGTTTGAAGTTGTTCCCGGGTGGCAGTGTCCTCTTCCGTCCGAGCTCCAACGCCGGACTGCATTCAAGGTATCTTTTGCAGCCGAGCACCAACACCGGTCTGTATCCGAGCTCCAACGCTGGAATGTATCCGAGCTCGAACGCCGGACGGTATCCGAAGAGAATTGTTATAGTCGAGCTCCAACACCGAACTGCATCCGAGCTCCAGCGCCGGACTGTGTCCAAGCTCCAATGCTGGACTATGTCTGAGGTGTCATAGATCACCTTGGTTCAAAAAAAGTGTTTAGCCGAGCTTAAGGCTGGAAATGCCCTCTAAGGAGCCGGCCACTTGCCATCCGAGCTATATGCCGAACTACTTCCGAGGTGGCTCAGCACCTCGGTCATGGGCTGATTGTTTGCGAGTTTTATTTCCGATGCGTATAAATTTATTTGCTGACGAGATGTATTGCCAGTATTCCTCAACGTGCATGTTGGCCTGATATCCGGGATGCACCTGAAGGAAAAAATCAAACCGCTGACCATAGTAGCCCCTGAGACTGAGGTTGATTCATAAAATCAGCCTAAGGATCAATTCCCATCTCGGCAGCATACTTAGGAATAGAAACGCGGTGTGCAAAGTCCTCGAGACTCAGGTTGGGTGCGGCTGACCAACCCGAGTATCATAATCTCCTCGAAAACTATATTGCACTTTAAATTTTCTGCATTGGATTGTCAATGTAGTAGCCCCCGAGACACTGGTCGGGTGGCAATACCAGATCAGGGGATCGATGTACCCCTTTAATATTTGTAAATAATAAGCATGAAGCCCAGTAGCCCCCGAGCCTTAATGTGGGCACGGGTGCCGAATTAATGACGATATCCAAAGTAAAATCACAAATTATGTGTAATGATTCTATGTATCCAAATACTTTACATCATCAATGCTCGCATCCGTACTGTACAAAACATTGTTGACCGACCATCGGATTCCACCTCCTTGGCCAGTAGCCGAGGAGTGTTTGTCCTACTTTATAAAGCCTTTACAAGGGCAAAGATTTACAACAAACAAGGCAATCCGGCCATACGGTTTTATAAACAATGCTACGCAGAGAGATATGTTGTATTACTATTTAATGTGAGAAACATCTTCCAAAGAAAATAGTCCCGCTACCGGTTCCTTTCTTTGCGTTTTCATGCCAACCATGATCATGGAACCTCACCTCCGATTAATGCATGAGAGAAATATTGAGGAGTTAGTTCAGGGAAAGTTCCCGAATTCTATGTTTATTTTGACTCCGTTGCGACCGTTTATCAGTTGAAAGTGGCCCATCGTCGGCTTCTATCCCTTTGTAGATACTACGCAGGGTATTTCCACAATAACAAGACAACCCTTAGCCGACTTCTCGGTGCCCGAAGGCGGTTGTGTTAGCGGAAATGAGGCAATCAGATATGCGGGCTTTATAACTTTCACTTAGTCATAGGAGTTTAAAGTTGGGAGGCCAATTACTAGCCCCCGGTTAGTGTTCGGCGACAGCCTAGGTCAAGCCGTAAACACTTCGGCCAATGTTATGAACGGCCCATCATTTAGCACAGTCATCGGATCGCTGACTAGTTTACGCTTATTGTGACAGTCAGTTTTCGGCTTTCTCCACTAAGGTGCTTAACCATGCGAGCTGGAAGCACAATCGCAGTGGTTCTCCTTTTACACACCTAGCCGAACAAAGCGGAACGTAGGCGGCAAGCACAGGAGCCGGGCAACCCAACTATTGACCGAATACACAATTCGAAACCAATGCATATATAGCAATATCCGAGAATGTTTTTGCCGAATCTCTAAAGGTGTCCAGCGTTGCACTGCAAGACTTATGCTGAAAACACACAAATAGTTTAAAAGTGCCATAAGCTTGGAAAACCAAAAAACGTCGGTAAAAACTTGACGACCGAACAAGATCAAGTGCTCGGTGCCAATCCAAAAATTGGTCTTAGAAAAAAAGTGCTTTTGTTGTTCTTTAATATGACACATCCTATCTCAAGACTTCAAGCGAGTCAGCCTACGGCTTCAACCTCCTATCTCTAAGGCGGGGTACTTCTCGTTAGGCCAATTTAGCAAACTAAACTCTAGCGGTTTTGAGAGAGAAATTAGGCTCCCCACCTATTGACCACACACTCGCGTCAAAAAGGAGTGATAGAAAAAGACTTTGCAACGACTAGGAAGAAATCATTTATTATAAAACGGCTCAGATAAATTTAAGAGCCCCCAAGTGACATGGGTAAAAGAATTTTTATGTATAATGATCTTATGTACCGAAGTACTTGTATCATATCTGTGTTAACCCGAACTTTGAACGCTTCTTAACCGACCGTCGGCTTCTCCCTCTTCGGTCAAGGACCGAAAAGTGTTATGTACTCCACCTGTCGAGAATATCGACGGTGTTTCCGATAACCAGGCAATCAGGCCATAAGGCTGTAACAGACAAAGCGCGCTCAGGGAACTTATGCTATATTACTGACAAAGTGTAAGAAGCATCTTCGAAGAAAATAGTACCCCCACCGATACCTTTCTTCGGTGCTCATTGTTACTATGAGACTTGTGCAATAGATTTTTTGTACTCATGAGTTCCGTTGTGTGCCGACCATAATTGAAAACAATAAGAGCGCTAGCATTCGGCTTCACACAGTCTGAGGTCCGGCTCGGATGACCCGATCATGACAATCGCAGAGGTGCTCCCTTTACTCCCTAGTCGAACAATCGGGAACGTAGGGGTAAACACAGGAGCGAGGCAACCCAGCTTGCAAATCGCTTAAGTCAACATGGTGCATATTGTGGCATAATACACGAACAAGGAACGGAGCCGTACAAGTATAATCATTTGCAAGAGGAAAGGCTTCATAAAGGAAGCCCCTAAGTAAACGGGGTATTTGAATTTGTGTGTCACAAACAAAGTTTTGACAAGGAAGTTTTTCACAAATAACTTTTTGCCAGAAAAGTATAATGCTTGGTCGAACCGAACAAAATTTAAACAAATTGAGCATGAAAGCGACTTACCTAGTTAGTGTGCTCGGTGCTGATTATGAGGTCCGGACTTATGGTGGGACGAAGACATAGTCCTCGACCTGGCCGAGGTCCCAGCCCCCAAGCTGGTTCCGAAGTGTCCGAGAAAGGAGCTCGGCTTGACGAAGTGGCGATATAGCGCGGTTGATGTGTTGAGGAGAAGCCCCCGGTCCAGCCGAGCTGACGAAGCTACTCAGCTGATGATGCCGGAGTCCCCGGAGTAGGTTTGATGAAGAGATGACAAAGCCCCCGGTCCAGCCAAGGTGATGCGGTAGGTCGCTAAGGCGACGACGGAAACCCCACGTCAGTACGCCGGTACGCCGAAGTATCAGCGTGACACAATCGAAATCGATTACCTGCACACATAGAATGGTGCAAGCCAAAAGTAATAACGAAAAATAAAAGATCCTCTACTTAATTCATTTAAGCGAAGTAAAAAAATTGAATAAATATGGCCTGGGCGACAAGGTCAGCCCGGCGAAGCGGCAATGCGGAAAAGCCCACACAGGGACGCGCGTCGAAGCGACACCATGTCTTGGTCGACACAGGCGGGACGATGACTTCGACTTGCCGAGGTGTTAGTGCGGTCCAACCTAAATGGATTGCCTGCACACACAAAGTAGTGCAACCAAGAAATAATAATAAAAAAGGTGCATAATTTATGCGAAGTGAAAAAGTTTTGGTAAAATATGGCCTGAGCGTCGAGGTCGGCTTAATGGCGTGACGGTGTTGTGGCACGGCGATGTCGACACTGGACAGCCGGCCTAGGTGACGATGAGGGGCTGGCCAAACCGACAGCACGCACAAGCGTAGGTATAATATCTCTGCAAAAATAGTGCGGTACAAACCAACAGAAAATATTCTGCACATAAATTTTACGTGCTAAACAAAGAGTTTAGGAAAAATAAAACCTGTTTGACGGCGGCGATGACTACAGCAGACCGAAGCAGATGAAATAAAAATCAATCCGGGTCAGTGGACAGATAACTTTGTCCTTGATCTTTTTAGGAGGATTCACCAATACGTGAGATAGCAGAACTAGCAATTGAATTACTAGAATTTCATCGACTGGACCTCGTGTGCAGTGCTGCAACACCTGATGGTTCACGTGGAGAGAAACTTGCCAGTCCGTGGTTTACTGCTTTCATACATTCGCTACACAGAGCATCTTCTCGAACCGTGTGTTGTTGGACAATCTAGTGTCTAATTCACCTCGTGTGTAGCTACATCGGCCACTGGCCGAGGTGCTTCATTCATCGCACGTAGCCCATGATCCTGGGGACCCACTTCGGCCAAGAAATTGCATGCGATTGTTGCTGCGACCATGCGCCTTGGCGCTCGCGGCCAAGGTTAGGGCATCGCCGGACACCACGTGTGGCGACCCCCGTCCGAGTTCTTTCAAAGATCGATCTTAAAGAATCTTGCGAACAAAAAATATGCCTGTGGACAGCGACAACTTTGCCAAGAACATAATTTATATGGAACCAATCTAATTGAAAAAATAACACCTGATTTGGCGTTGATTGAAGATTCCGTCGCACCGCGACGAACACCCAGCAGGCTCTCAATGAAAGCACCAATGTCGGTCTCAAAACCGGCGGATCTCATAGTAGGGGTCCTAAGCTAGGCGTCTTGGAGCGATGGTAACATGGACACGAGGTTTTACCCAGCTTCGGGCTCTCTTGATGAGATAATACCCTACATGCTGCTTTTAATTGTATTCATATGGGTGTAGTACAGAGTACATGTATCTACCACGAGATTGTAGTAATGAATATGAGATCCCCTATTGACTAGCCTGTCCTCAGTTTATATAAGACACCGGAGGCCTAGGGTTTAGGAGAGTCCTTGTCTTGGGCGCCAAGTCTTGTAGAGTCTTCCTTGTATGCGGCAGGGGTTGTCCGAACTGGCCCATGAGTATGCGGCCACGGGGTCCTCGACCCAATCTAACTGATCGGGAGACGACGTGGTGAATACCCCCCGAATCCAGGACACCGTCACCACGCTCTGCAGCCCAAAGTAGGAGAGAGGGTCGCAAGTATCAGACTTCGACCTGCTGGCTGGAGTTTCCCCCGTCAGGCACCCATCTGGTTCAAGCCGTCAGCCAATCTCCATAGCTTAATAAATAGTAATGTCTAACTGAGCCAGTTAGTTAGATGCGTACACTTGGTGTAGTAGGATCTTTATTTAGTTGGGATATTTAAATTAGTGCCCCTGGTTCCTTAGTTGTGCTCACTTTTCCCCACGCTCCAAACGTTTGCTCACTTTTCCCCTCTTCCTTAGCTGAAACTCTCACAAATGCTCATAGCGGGAGTTTGCCATCTTGACCATCCATTGACCGTTAATTGCTGACGAGTGGGGCCGAGTCTTCGTCTGACTGTTGCTTGCTGATGGGTGGGACCGCAAGGAGACACGTATTGGGCAGCTTGTCTGAATCTGAAACAAATCTAGACAGGCTGCACTGCACCGCGCCACCCCGCCCCCTCCGCCGGCGTCGTGCCGCGTCCACCGCAGTTGTTTCCTCCACCCTATGCCCCTATTCCGTTCATCGGTGATGCCGCGTCTCCGCCAGATATAGCCCACCTCCCCATCTGGGATTACATAGCGATGTTGAGTGAGGACGCCCGGAATGTAGTCAACCGTGGAGAGGATTGGGTCGAATCCGCGGCAGATAATTCATGGATTAAACATGGGTAAGCATTGTTTCCTCTCGAATTGACGTTCTAAGTCGTATTGTAGGCCGTATTTGACTTCTGTTTGCTTGAATCGTTCGAATTTGTGCTCGATTTTACCCGGCTAACTGAAGCCTTTGTTTCCTTCAACAAAATAGGATTGACCCCGTGCTGGCTTTCCGGCTGGCGATTAGAAGTGTGCTGCGTGGTACTAAACCGCATTTGATTTCATCATTTTTCTATTCCAAAGTGGTAGAAACCAGCATATCTTTCAAAGATTTGCGAGCTGAGCTCCGAAACACCTATCCCTGGAGTGATACTTCAGCAGTGACGAGCAAAGATTTCTCCCACTAACTTGCGACGATCATATGCCGTTGCTTTTTGCTGGGATTGCTGGCTGCCGATTCGGTAAACTCCAAATCGATGTGCTTCAACCACGCGCAGAACGGGCGAAGGGGAAGGGAGTTCAGACACCATCTGTCTGTGCTAATAGCCAGCACCCCGGCACTCCTTGTAGGTCGACACCAAGTAAAGCAAGTGGTTCATGGAGCCACAACATGCCTGCTGCCAATTCTGGTTCCGATTCAGCTGCTGCTTCTCGTGTACCTTCTGCAGTTGGTGTAGAAGAAGATGCAGAACCTGACGAGGCAGTGGCTACAAATGATGATGAAGACGAGATGATGTTTCCTGAACTGGTCGATGTAGCCAGTCAGCAAGAAGTGGATGACGAATATATGGAGGAGCCCATCAGCCAAGCTAGGTTTGATGACACTGACGATGAAGAGAAAGTGGAGAACATGGACAGCTTAATCGAGGATGAATACGATGGTGATGACATGCCAACAATTGAGTGGAACACGGAAAAACCTGAGCTTAGTGTAGGTACCATTTTCCAATCAATGGTGGACTGTCGGAATGCAGTGACAACATGGTGCATTATATCTGAAAACACCTATAAGATTAAAAGGAGTGAGCCAGCAAGGTTCACAGTATTTTGTCCATATCCTAGGTGTAGGTGGAAGTTGCATGCATCTCGTATGAGAAAGGGCAAATATATTCAGGTAATCCAAGTTCAGTTAGTAATTTAGTTTCAGATCGTTGAGTAAGGTTTCTTAACTGTTTTTTTACCCTTTTATTTTGTTTCAGATAAAGAAAAACCCACACAAGCACACATGTCCACCTGGAGGGGGAGGGGGGAAGGCCAAAACCAAGCTAGCAAAAACTAGGTGGGTGGCAGATGCTATATTGGATTGGCTGAGAGAAGAACCTAGACTTGGTCCAACAGCACTCCATGGGAAGCTTTTTGAGAAGTACAAGATAGAAATTCCTTACATGAGAATTTTCAATGCTAGGGAAAAGGCTCTTGACAGAATTAATGGTCAATGGAATGACAGTTTTTAGCTGCTTTACACTTTCAAAGCTGAAGTGGAGATGGCAAGTCCAGGGAGTGTTGTAGAGATTGACAAGCATACAGTTCCATTCAAAATAAAAGGAAAGTCATTTCAGAAGGAGTGCTTCTGAAGGGCTTTTGTTTGTTTCAAGGCTTGATGGCAGGGGTTTCTAGATGGTTGCAGGCCCTATTTGGCTGTAGATGCTACACATTTGACCGGAAGATGGAGAGAACTGCTAGTAGCAGCTTCTGTAGTTGATGGACACAACTGGCTATTCCCAGTTGCATTTGGTGTGGTGGAGGCAGAGTCTTAGGAAAGTTGGGTCTGGTTTCTGCAGCAGTTGCGCAACATTATAGGCACACCCCAAGGTTTAGCTATACACACAGATGCTTGCTAGGGTTTAGAGAGTCCAGTGGAAATTGTATTCCCTGGAGTGGAGCATAGGGAATGTATGCGACACCTAGCGCATAATTTCAAAAAGAAGTTTAAAGGTAAATTTTATGATGAGAACTTATGGCCAGCATCATACACATGCAGCAAAAGGAAGCATGAACACCATTTGAGAGTGTTGTATGCTCAAAATCCTCTTGTGAAGGAGTACATGGATGCACATCATGGTAAGGTGTGGTCAAGAAGCAAATTCAACAAAATCTGCAAAGTAGATTATGTGACCAGTAACCTTGCAAAATGCTTCAATTGAAAGTTCAAGTCAGTGAAAGGGCTCTTGTTGTGGCAAGCATTTGACAAGATGAGGCAAATGATCATGATAAAGATCGCTGTTCGCAAAAGAATTGCAGAAACACAATATGTTGGTCATCAAATGCTCCCATCACTGATTAAGGCATTGCACTTGAAGGCAAGAGGACTGAAGATGAAATGTATTCGATCTGGTACATATGAGGGAGAGGTTACCTATACTGACACTAAAAATAGGGTATGGAGGTATCCTGTGAACCTAAGTACTAGAGAATGTACTTGTAGGCAATGGCAGATCCGTGGGAAGCCATGCATACATGCCCTACATCTGATGATCGTTATCGGGGGTGGAGATGGTGAAGTTGATCAATATTGCTCTGATTATTTCTCTGTTGCCAAATTTATGGCTGCTTATGCTGACAATGTGCCTGCACTATTGGGGAAAGATCAATGGAACATAGTAGATCCAGGGTTCAAACTCCACGCTCCTGTCATTACTAGACCACCAGGAAGACCAAGGAACCAGAGGATTAGAGCAGGTGAGGAGGGTCGTCTACCAAAGAAGTGTGCTTGCAAAAAATGTGGAGTTCTGGGGCATATTGCTAGGCTTTGTACCAATGCAGTGGATGCATCATTTGGAGAGGAGGAAAGATGGACAGCAGCCAATGCTGAGGAGAATGCAGCAGCAATGGAGACTGAAGATGCAGTGGAGAATGCAGCAGCAAATGAAGCAGTGGAGAATGCAGCAGCAAATGAAGCATCTTGGTATGTGTTTGCACCCTTTGTAGAATGCAGCTACCCTTTTGTTTGCATTTGTTCTCTTTTTTGCCAGTGGCTTATAATTTTATTTACCGGCTCTAGGGAGAAAAGGCCAAGAGATGAAGAAGCAGAAGATTTTGAAACCATGGCCCTTGATGGTTTTGAAGCTATAAGAGAGGAAGAGGAGGGGGTAATTTTTCCAATTGTGCCTTTAAAGATTACTGAACCCATAGATGACCGTCAAATGGTCGTCAAGTGCTCGGCGAGTGGAACTACTCCATCAGCACCTCCACGGGGAAAACCCCAAGTAAAGCCCAAGATCAAAAGGAACAAGAGTCTGAAAGAAAAGAGCATCTCAACTAGGGAAACCAGGAGCAAGACGGTGAAGCTAGCTGCAAACACAAGGAGCAAGTCGAAAATTTGAATTAAGTTGTTGGGAAATGTTTGTGTTGTCAATTTGAGGGCGAGTCGATCGCTTAAAACTTGGTAGATTTGTATTAAGATGTTGGCATCTTAGAACTTGGTAGATTTGAGCTACTGTGAAAACTTATCAGTTGTAATAATGTTGCTTCTACTTTGGTTTCTTATTTGAGTCAGAATTCAAATTTCCATCAAAATTTGAATTTAGATCAATATTTAAATTTGGGCCAAAATTTGGATTCGAGCTAAAGTTGAAGTGGAACATTGGAGGTTCATTACTCTGTGCGGTGTATTTGATCGAGCATTTGAAGTCCAATATTCGTAGGTGAACAGTCCGAATGAGAAATGTGCTAGAAACGAGCTCAAAAGCTAGGGTAAACAACCCTATTTGAAATCAAGTTTTTTTAACCTTGCCTAAATGAGGCATATATATTTTTATTAACACTCATTCCATATATATAGGGTAAAAAAAAAGTCTCACTATTTATTGATTAATATTCATATTACTACATTTTTTTGAAAAAATATGCATTTAATTCAAAACCGTCAAATAACACGTTTTAGATATGAAAATGAAAAAGTAAGTTCAGATCCTTCTTATTCACTCCAAAAGGAAGCTATGGAGATTTTTCTATTTGTTTGAATTATTTTGATTTTTTTCAAACCCTAAACCCTCTCTCCCTTTTCTATGAACTCTGAACATGTTCATAGGTGATAGCTCATTTGTGTGAAGCCTTTTTTCATGAAAATGACCTACACCAAGTTTATATTTTTTTCTCATAACCTTGTCACATATGACGGCTATGTGCGCAAGAATTACAACATTTTGATTTTTTTGAATTTTTTAAAAACATTTGAACTTGATTTCGAAAGATCACTTCAAAAAATGTTTTTTCAAAAAAATGCCCCTATACCGAGTTTATATTTTTTATGGTAACTAGGTCTCATAAAACGGACGAACTACGTTTGTTTTATATTTTTGCGATTTTTTCAAATTTAGTTATGGCCATTTGAAATCTGGTCAAACCCTAATAACCCCGTTGACTCGCTCATAACCCCGCAGAAATGCTCCAAACCCTAGCGTCGAACGTCCGCCGTCGGATCCTACCAAGCGCCAAACACCACCCGTCAGATGCAGGGCAGGCATGCGCGATCCGCGTGATGCATCCTGATTGGGTACTACACTGTGCTTCTCGGGTCTTTACGATCTGCCCCACTTTACATATGAAATTGTATTTTTTGCACATAACCACCACATGTCAGTGTTAAGAGTTGGTTCAAATATTCAAACTACAAAATACAATGTGGCAAATCATCAATATAGCTTCCCCTTCTCCTCTTCTCCATCTGACAGACAAAGGCATCGAGCAGATTGGGCAATTCCTCTATTTCTTTCCCCATCTTCTCGTTCTTCTTCCTCTCGAGCAATTCCTCTATTTCTTTCCCCATGTTCTCGTTCTTGTTCCTCTCAAGCAATTCCTCTGTTTCTTCCTCTCGGGCGATATGTCGACCTCCTCGTCAGCCCCCCGTTCCACGTGGCCGGTGTATGGTCAAGTGCCGATGACTCGATGCACTGACTGCCCACGGACTGTGCCACTGAAGCGGTTGACTTCGAAGGAGGAGAAGAATGGGAACTTTGGGCACGAGTTCGTCAAATGCGAGAGCAAGTCGGAGGGGCAGGTTAGACCTGAGTTTTCCTGGCATCCTTTATCTCTAATTTCTCAAAAAATCTATCAGATTTGTATTTAGGTTACATGATTTCGTTTTCAGATCGTGAAGAAATGCCACCATTTCAAGTGGATGGATGATTACATCCAGAGGCTTCAAAGGTTGGGCTTCTGGATTCGATGGGGAATGCAATCCGCGAGTTCAATCTGCCCCATGACAGTGCCGCTCCGGCAGCAGCAGCGCGTCCGGAATACCCGACGGTGGTAGATGTCGAACTGAAGACGGAATTGAAGAAGATGAACAAGAACTTCAAGCAGCTAATTGAGTTGAAGAAGCAATCCAATCTGATAGCTTTAGGAATACTTGCTCAAGGAATTTTTTACTTGATGGCCATCTCTCGTTAGAGATGTTTGTCTACTGTTGTTGCCACTGTTTAGCAATCCAAGTCTGTTTATCTCAAATGCAACTCTGTTTAGTGCAACTGTCGATCTCTAAATGTATGCAGTTTACTGTTAAGTTTCGACACTTTCAGTTTCGGCAAAAGACAACTACCAGTTCAGTGATAGGATTATTTTGTTAGCTAATAACGTCGAGTGTTGGATCATACCCTAGCTCGTCAGATGACAGTAAGCAGTACTTGAGCAGCACAAGGGATATACATCAAGTTCATCTCTTCTCTCTCGCACTTGCCAAACTTTTGTCCTAGAGTTCGTCAGTTCTGCTAGAAACCTAGTTCGCGGGCCCAAAGAGAATCAAGCTGCAATAGGCCCACAAAGGATAAATGATGCCCAAAAACAAGCGATGTTTCTTTTTTTTGTTTAGGAATGATTGCTTTGTTCTTTTGTGTTTCTAATTGCTTTTTTCATTAATTTGATTGCCCAATCTCTTCTATCTCATTGAGGATTTTTTTTGCTTTCATTTATGGGTCCCTTCATTTTTTAGAATCAAAGTATTTGCAAACCACAGTATTATTATGCCTAGCGAACCAATACTCCATGATTGAAAAAAGAGGTCCAACCCTCTTTTTTATATACTTCAAACATAGTCTAGTTTTCTACATATTAAAGTATATAAAACTACACTTTTGACTAAAGCCAAACATCTCAAAGTATTTGATACTTCAATATTTCTGAAAAGCAAAGTATTCTTGGAATACCTAAAAAATACAGAGCTCTCAAACCAAAGCCGTGTACAAATGTACAATTTGTTATTATTTTTAGAAGGCATCTATAAACACATCATTTTTATTTAGTTTGGTTAATTTTCCACACGCCAATTAGCCGTGTCTAAACTTGGGACAAACAAAATACAAACATAACAAAGCATTAATATAAAACACATAACTTAACTTAGATAGGGTTGCTAGGGCAACATAAGTTCTTACATATAACATAACCTTACATAGATAGGCTAGCTAGGTCGGGCAACACACACACCAAACTCACACTACATAGTAGATAGGGTAGCTAGGGCAACACCGCCATGTCTTCACCGTCGTCTTCACCTTAACCGCTGGCTTCACCGTCTTCTTCGCTGTTGGCTTCAGTACTGCTCCTCCTCAAGGCCGTTGTCGCCGAGGCAGTACGGGAGGCTGTGCATGCGGTTGCGAGCGGGGAAGACGCTCTCGAAGTCGGTGAAGATGTTATAGGTGGTGAATGCGATGAACTCGCACCCACACCAATACACCTTGCCGAGTAGGTAGTAGGCATGAAACCTGTTGGTGAAGTGGACGACGAGCCCTACCACTGGAGCGTTGGCGTGGGGACGCTGCTCCACGAGGTTGAACATGGGCGGCGAGTCCGCCGGGAGGTGGTGGAAGCCCGCACGGAGGAACCCTCGTGCAAGCTCAGTGCTACCCCTCCAGCATGAGAACGCCCACACGCAGAGCGATGTCTCGACGACGACGTTGGCGGGCTACCGCCGTTCCGGCACGGTGTGCGGCTCTTGGAACGTCGGCCCGTTGTACTGCATCTTGAACGCTTCGCTGAGTGGAACAGCTTTGGCTTTTGGGGGAAGAAGAGAAATGGGAGGCGCAGATGGATCTGTAGAAGAGGCAATGAAGGGCAGTTTAAATAGCCAGGGGAGACGAAGTGGGTACACGCGCAAACGGCGTAGATCGTGACTCAGTGCGTGCGTGAACCGATGCGATCATCAATGTGTGAACGTGAATCGATGTGAACGTTCCTTGCGTGCTCTACGTTGGCGGCTGCCTGCCTCCCCCTTTTGCGTGCTCTGCGTTGGCGGCTGCCTGCCTCTCACAACTGAATCGAGCGGCAGTCGTGCGGCGTGAACCGATGCCTTGACATAGACGTGAGCGTGCGTGCAGCCTGCCCCTTCTGCCACCGGCACGTATGCCTACGACGCATGAAACGACGCTGCGGAGCGACTGAATCCACCGGCAACCATGCGACACGGATCGATGCGTGCGTGTCGGCGTGCATGCATGCGTTTAGGTCTAGGTCACTAGATGCGTGGGTGGCGGTGTTCGCATGCATAGCAGGCTACATCGATGCCAAAGCCGGGCATGCATAGCAGGCTGCATCCATCGATAGCAGGCTTTTTTAATTCATTACCAACAAACTAACGGGCCCGTCCTATGAACACAAACACGGCCCAACCAGCGAAGCCACAGCCACAGTCAATAGAATCCAATGTGGCCCCACAAGTCAGTTAATGGCCAAGACGGCAAACGTTTGTTATGAACATTTGTGAGAGTTTCAGCTAAGGGAGTGGGGAAAAGTGAGCAAAAGTTTGAAGTGTGGGGAAAACTGAGCACAACTAAGGAATTGGGGGTACAGATGGAATAAGCCCTATTTAGTTTGATGCATACACTTGTTCTTTTTTGGTAGCCCTTTTGTAATGATGGCTGATGTTTGGTTTGGAAGATAGAGCTGCGTCTTCACTCTTCTGGCCTGCTTATTGGTTCTGTTGCACCCCTAGCCCTGGTTGCTGTTGCTGCCGTTTTCAATGTACAATCAGTAGTATATTTCGTCTGTTGGTTGAATAAATATGTTGTTAGAACGACAAACACAATGTTTTGGAAGTCGTTGCACGGTTCGATCCTTTAGTGCCCCGTACCGTATGTAGCGCATACTATTTTTCGTACGGAACAAATTTCCACTTGTTGATAACATGCAGCCCATTGATGAAGGCCCAATAGAGGAGCCCATAATTAACTGGAAGGGAGGCTATCACATCAATCCGGCCCAGGTACATGCTCATGGTCCCCTAAACATAAATAAGTAAATAAATAAATAAACCTAAATGCTCATGTACCAGTTCTTTAAATTCACGATTTAACAGGAGGATATTTTTTCCTATGATAGTGTCATTACATTCAGTCGATATTATTCTTAGGCAAAGATAGCGTCCAGTCTTCTTTCTCCCAACATTTTCTTCCTGCAACCAGCGGACCCATGCAAATCGTAGTCAACGTCGTAAATAGTTCCGGTCCATTTTTATTTTTCAATAAGAATATCCAACCCAGCCCAACACATTGGCGACATCACTTTATCCTCCGCCTTGGTGCGCTCGCCGCGGCGCCGCCGTCCGGCCCTGTCAACATAGTTTTTTTTGAAACGGTCCCTGTCAACATAGTGAATCGGGAGAGGACTGTAGTTGTGAGTATGACAGTACAGACCCACCAGGTCCACTCCTGAACACAAGAAAGCGCCTCTTTTACTACTCAGATGAACCCCTCATTTTTTACTCTAATCCACCCTGCTGATATCTAGGACCCACATCATTTTCAACGTATAGTCAATTAACGACATAATTGCAAAACTTTTTTTTGAGTAGTAATTTGGAGGAGCAGGCTATAAACTGGGTTGTGCGGTCTCCGTGGCCCGTCTAACAACATGACCAGCCCAGCAGTTTTTTCGTTGGGAAAATAGGTAGTCCAGTATTTCTTTTTGAAGAATACCCAAGCTAGGCCTATTTGTTTTCTCCGACTTACTGGGCTGCAAATCTTTCAAGACGAGGAGGGATGCATTCCGGCCTGACCAAAGAGTATGGTCAGTGTTTGTTAAAATAATATCAAAAGGGGTTGAAAATTTCAAAAAAATTATAGCAAATGGGATATTAGTTTCTTTTTTTGTTTTTTTCTTCACTGATATCTTATACTCCCTCCGTCCCAAAATTCTTGTCTTAGATTAGTTAGATACGGATGTATCTAATACCAAAACGTGACTTGATACATCCGTATTTAGACAAATCTAAGACAAGAATTTTGGGACGGAGGGAGTATTTCATTGGATTTAACATGACATAGTACTAATTTATTTTTAAATTTGTTTTAGTATGGCTACTAATTTTTGGATTAAGAATATTTTGTTCCCCAGCAAAATTTGCAAATTTTCAAAATTTCGCAGATATTTAGTTAATTTTTTTAACCCTGGTACTGACCATAAAATGGGCAGCAATTCTAAAAATGGAAAATGGTCTGCAATAATTTCCATATGAATTACAAAATGAGTAAAAATTATAAAAATAATAGCAAATGGGCTGTACACGCCATAGATTTCGAGGCTGACTTGTTTACGCAAGGCTTTGTCAGTCAACACATGATTCTAAACTAGCGCCGGCGGGACTGCCTGCTCCCTCCTCTTGTGGCCCGCTGTGATGCCGCGCAGGCTTCCCCGGCCCACCCTGCTGGCCTGGCCCCACGCAATCAACTGCCTCCTTATTACGCGAAAAAAATGATTCCTCCCACTGACATCTGGGGCGCACCGGTTGGGAGGCTGACCTGTGGGCCTACTAAGTTGACGCGTACGCAGGGCTTGTCAACTTAGTCAACAAACGATTCTAGCAGCAGTAACCATTGGATTTGAATCAAACGGTCCTGCTGCTTCTTCAATCGCTGCTCTTCTTGCACTAGCCGCCCAAACCAGCGCCGGCGAGACCGCCTGCTCCTACCTCCAGTGGCCGGCTGTGCTGCCGTTGAGGGCTCACCGCCCCCCTACTACTCCCACCGCTAGCCAGGCCCTGCGGTGACGACAGCCTCACACCGCAGCCGAACCAGTGAACCCTCGTACTCCTCTCCGTGTGGGCATCCACTGCCGCGTCTTCCCCGGCTCCGTGTCGTCCCCTTCCTAGGCGTCGCCGTCGTCCACCACCTTGGATGCACTCGGCGCGGAGTGGTCAACGTGGTCAACGAATGACACCATCGGAAGTATGTTGTGCGTGGAGAGGCTGACAGCTGGGTCCACGGCCGCACACAAGGAAATGCCTCCTTATTACGCGCAAAATAATGATTCCTCCACCTGATAGCTGGGACCCACCGGAAGGGCCTCCGTATTTTGCGGAAAAAACGTTCCCACCGCTGACAAGTTGGACCTACTAGCTATATCTTCGCACGCAAGGAAATGCCTCCTTATTACGCACAAAAAAATTAATACCCCCCTGCTAGCTGGGACCCACAATAGTGGGAGGCTGACTTGTGGGCCAACTAAGTTGACCGGGACGGAGGGCTTTGCCAACTTAGTCAATATGAACGATTCTAGCTCCAGTGACCGTACGATGTCCATCCAACGGCCGTAGTGCTTCTTCAACCTCTGGTCCTCTTGCTCCAGCCGCCCAAACGAGCGCCGGTCATGCCTCATGCTCCTGCCTCCCGTGGTCGGCTGCGATGCCGCGGAGGCCTCACCGCCCCCTACTATTCCCACCGGTGACCAGGCCCTGCGGCGACGGCAGCCTCACACCGCAGCCGAACCAGTGAACCCTCGTACTCCTCTCCGCGTGGGCATCCAATGCCGCGTCTTCCCTGGCTCCACGTCGTCCCCTTCCCAGGCATCGCCGTCGTCCACCACCCTGGTGCTCTCGGCGCGGCGTGGTCAACGTGGTCAAGGAACGTCTTCCATCGGACGTGGACTATACGTGGAGAAACTGACAGCTGGGTCCTCGGCCGCATCAAGGAAGTGCCTCCTTATTACGCGGAAAATAATGATTCCTCCACCTGACAGTAGGGACCCACCAGACGGGCAACCGTATTTCGCCAAAAAAATGTTTCCCCCCTGACTGCTGGGACCTACTAGCTACATCTTCGCACGCAAGGAAGTGCGTCCAGGCAAAAAAATGATTCGCCCCCCTCACAGCTGGGACCCACCAGCTACATCTTCGCACGCAAGGAAGTGCCTGACAGTCGGGACCCACCTGGTCGAAGCGTACATAGTGTTGTCATTCTGGTCGCGAACGTGTACGTACATAGTGGTCAATGTAGAGGCGCGCACGTGTCGTAGTAGAGGCGCGCACGTAGCATGTACACGTATGTACATCGGCCAGTGTGCAAGAAAGAAAATACGGCCACATACATACATACGGGCGGGGTCTCGAACGCCTACTCGCCCATACGTACGGCCAAGGCTCGTTTACATGGCTGGGTCGGAATGGAGAAACAGCGTCGTCGTCACCCACAAAAAACAACAATAGTGTCGTCGTCGTGTTCATGGGGAGGCAACGGAATGCGTCGTGTTCATCGGGAGGCAACGGAACGCGTGGGTGCCAACCGGCTCGGACGGAACAGCCGATGGAAACGAGGCCTGGCGTACCGCAGAATGGAGGAAACGGCCTTGTGTTCGACCGGCCACGTTCGAAATGGGATCCTGTTCATCGAGAGGGGTGTGGCGTACCGCAGAACGGAGGAAACTGACTTGTGTTGGAGCGCTACGGTCGAAATGGGGGTCCTGTTCATCGGGAGGGGTGTGGCGTACCACAAAACGGGACTCCACGGGGCCCTGTTCATCTAGCCTCCACCGCGCGCTACTCCACCGGCTACTGTTCAACCAGCCCTCTCCACGGGCTCCTGTTCAACCACCCCTCCACGGGCTACTGTTCATCCAGCCCTCCGCCGTCTACTGTTCATCCAGCCCTCCACGGGGTGGTCCTGTTCATCCAGCCCTCCACGGGGTCCTGTTCATCCAGCACCAACCGGCTCGATCGATCGGGGTCCTCTTCATCAAGAGGCAACACCACGGGGTCCTATTCATCCGCCCCCACCGGGAACTGTTCATCCAAACCCCCCCAGCAACGCTCACTGTTCATCCGGAGGCAGCATCGATCAGCTTCAGTTAGCAGCAGTAGCGAAGGAATCGCTCGATCGGGTTCAGTTAACAGCCGTCGATCGATCGCTCGGGTTCAGTAACACGTAGCCTGCAGTGCAATCGCTCGGGTTCAGTTAGAGCCCAACACATCGCTCGGGTTCAGTTAGAGACCAACGCCTCGCACCCACGCGTGTGCGTGTACGAGAGAAACGCGCATCGCTCGGCCCTGACCAAACACCGTAACCGGGAACACCCCGATATTTTCCTCGCCCTCGCTTCTACAACGGTTTTTTCCGTCATGGACGGCCCAAAGAATGTCATGCAGCTGCGTCTCCTGCCCGCCCAGGACAAAAAGCCCATTTTCTCTCATGACTTTTTGTCATAGAAGTAGGTGCCCACCACATCTATGATGATACCTGGTTTTGTCACAATTATCGTCATAGAAGTGTCATAAGTATGACAGAAAAAAATTCGTTCGGCCCTAAATGTCATGGATGTGTCTTTTTTTGTACGCGCACACTGTTCTGCCTGGTTGTGCTTCGGCTGCTTCCAGCGTGCGCCTGCCGGCATCGGCGAGGTGCAGGGCGAGGCCAGGTGGTGATGCGGGAGGCTGCTGAGTGGCGGGGGCAAGCTGCGGTGGCGCAAAGAGGAGAGATGGGAGGTAGAGGGCCTCGATGCCTAGAGCACGGCGATTGTATGTCGAACACCTTGCACCTCACCACCTCTAGTTTGGTCAGATCTGTCCATTTTTCAGGCGGTGAGATGCACTTTCATTGTTGAGATACGTGGAAGACATCATGAACCTCGGATAACTCGTGCGGTATTTCTAACTGGTATGCCACTTTACCAACTCTAGTCATGACTGGGAATAGACCGATGTATCTGGGTGGGAGCTTTCCCGAAACCTCTTAATTCCTTTCATGGGGGTAACTCGGAGATAGGCATACTCTCCTGGTTCCAAGCTGATTAGTCGATGTTTTGAATCATAGTAGCTCTTTTGGTGAGACTTTGCTACTTGCATTCTATCCCAATTTTCCTTTACTTGTTGTTTTGCTTCCATCATCAAATTAGTCCCAAAAATGCAGTTGTCTCCAGTCTGAGACCAATTCAGAGGTGTGCGACATTTGCGTCCATATAGAGCCTCATATGGTGCCATCTTGAGGCTGGTTTGATAGCTGTTGTTGTAAAAAAATCCGCATAGGGCAAACGAGTCTTCCAGAATTTGATTTACTCGTTCTGTCTGTCCATCTGTCTGTGGATGATAAGCGGTGCTATACTTCATCGACATTCCCAAAGCTTGGGGAAGACGTGCCCAGAATGCTGAGGTAAGCAAGGATCCTTAGTCTGAAGTAATGGTCCTTGGTACTCCATGCAGACTGACAATTCTGGATACATATAGTTAAGCAAGTTGGTCTGCACGGTATGTGGTCCTTATTGGAATAAAATTAGCCACTTTTGTAAGCATGTCGACCACGACCCATATAGCGTTATTTCCTCAGGGTGTCTTGGGCAAACCCACGATGAAATCCATGCAAATGTCATCCCATTTCCATCCTGGAACGGGTAAATGTTGTAATAAGCCTACGGGTTTTTGGTATTCCGCCTTTAATTTGTTACATATGTCACAGCAGGCGACAAAATATGCAATGTCTTTCTTCATACCATCCCGCCAGAATATCTGTCTCAGATCTTGGTATATCTTTGTACCTCCAGGATGAATAGAATATGTTGACTTGTGCACTTCCTTCAATATTTGCTGCTTTAGATCTCCCTGACTGGGTACACAAATTCGATCCCGAAGTCGAAGAGTGCCTTGATTATCCATGTGAAAGTCTTGAGTCTTTCCGTCTCGCATTCGGGCGATCATCTTAAGCAAAAAGGGATCCTCAGTTTGAGCCTTGCGGATCTCTTCTTCTAGAGTAGGGTTAATCTCCAAAGTAGTTGCGCACGTGGCATCACAAATGACCATATTGAGCTGAGCTATCTCTTCTTGCAGCGCAGGAGGCAAGGATTCAATTAGCGTGTTTGTTATGGCCGGTTTATGACTGAGGGCGTCGGCGACCACATTAGCCTTTCCCGGATGATAATTGATACCAATGTCATAATCTTTCACCAGTTCAAGCCATCTCATTTTCCGGAGATTCAAGTCGGGTTGAGTGAATATATACTTGAGACTCTTGTGGTCGGTGAAGACTTGGCAACTCTTCCCAACGATATAGGGCCTCCAAATTTTCAAAGCGTGTACTACAGCAACCATTTCCAAGTCATGTGTGAGATAGTTCTCTTCATGCAGCTGTAGTTGTCTGGAGGCATATGACACAACCTTTCCATCCTGCATGAGTACACATCCTATGCCTCGTCTGGATGCATCGCAATAGATGTCGAAGCTTCGATATATATCAGGAAGCGTCAACACGGGAGTTGTGGTTAAATGAGTCTTCAGCTCATTGAAACTTTTCTCGCATGCTTCTGACCATTCAAACTTCTGATTCTTCTTAAGTAGTCTCGTCATTAGCTTGGCAATCTTCGAAAAGCCTTCAACAAATCGACGGTAATAGTCGGCAAGACCCAAGAAATTTCTGATTTCTGACACAGTATTAGGTGCCATCCAATTTAATACTTTTGTAACCTTGCTCGGGTCCATGGTCACTCCTTGAGCTGATAGGATGTGCCCAAGGAATCCCACTTGCTTGAGCCAAATTCACACTTTCTAAATTTGGCATACAACTGATGGTCTTGAAGTCATTGCAATACTGCACGGAGATGTTGTTTATGCTCTTCTTCGCCTTCGGAATATATGAGAATGTTGTCGATGAACACCACCACAAACTTGTCCAAAAAATCCATGAACAGCTTATTCATCACATTCATGAAAAATGCGGGGGCATTAGTCAGTCCAAATGACATGACCATGTACTCATATAGTCTGTAGCGGGTAGTGAATGCGGTCTTGGGAATGTCTTATTTCTTGATTTTTAGCTCATGATACCTGGTTGGCAAATCAATCTTGGAGAATATCAGAGCTCCACTTAATTGATCAAATAGATTGTCAATCCTGGGAAGCGGGTATTTGTTCTTGATGGTGACATCATTAAGGTTGCCGTAGTCAATACACATCCGGAGACTACCATCCTTCTTCCCCACGAATATGGCAGGTGACCCCAAGGCGGGGAGCAGGGGGAATGTAATCTTTTTGGAGCATCTCATCCAACTGTTCTTCTACTCCAGTAATTCAGATCAAGGCATGTGATACGTCTCCATCGTATCTACTTTTCCAAACTCTTTTGCCCTTGTTTTGGACTCTAATTTGCATGATTTGAATGGAACTACCCCGGACTGACGCTGTTTTCAGCAGAGTTGCCATGGTATTATTTTTGTGTCGAATTAGAAGTTGTCAGAACGATGTGAAACTTCATGGAGATCAGTTTTGGAATAAATAAAAAATATTGGAGAAAAAATCAACCGAAGGGGGCCCACACCCTGTCCACAAGGGTAGGGGCGCACCCTTTGTCCTTGTGGGCCCCCTGGACCTCCACCGACCTCAACTCCAACTCCATATATTCACGTTCGGGGAGAAAAAAAATCAAAGAGAAGGATTCATCATGTTTTTTGATACAGAGCCGCCGCCGCCTATTCTTCCTCGGAAGGGCAGATCTGGAGTCTGTTTTGGGCTCCGGAGAGGGGAAATCGTCGCCATCGTCATCATCAACCATCCTCCATCACCAATTTCATGATACTCTCCGCCATGCGTGAGTAATCCCATCATAGGCTTGCTGGACGGTGACGGGTTGGATGAGATTTACCATGTAATCGAGTTAGTTTTGTTAGTGTTTGATGCCTAGTATCCACTATGTTCTAAGATTGATGTTGTTATGACTTTGCTATCCTAATGCTTGTCACTAGGGCCCGAGTGCCATGATTTCAGATCTTAACCTATTATGTTTTCATGAATATATTTCTGTTCTTGATCCTATCTTGCAAGTTATAGTCACCTACTACATGTTATGATCCGGCAACCCCAGAGTGACAATAGTCGGGACACTTCCCGGCGATGAACGTAGTTTGAGGAGTTCATGTATTCAGTAAGTGCTAATGCTTTGGTCCAGTACTCTATTAAAAGGAGGCCTTAATATCCCTTAGTTTCCAATAGGACCCCGCTGCCACGGGAGGGTAGGACAAAAGATGTCATGCAAGTTATTGTCCATAAGGACGTATGACTATATTCGGAATACATGCCTACATTATATTGATGAATTGGAGCTACTTCTGTGTCACCCTATGTTATAACTGTTGCATGATGAATGCCATCTGACATAATTATCCATCATTGATCCATTGCCTACGAGCTTGTTTCATATTGATCTTTGCTTTGTTACTTTTCCGTTGTCACTATTACGATTGCTACAAAACTGCTACTGTTACTTTTACCATTGTTACCCTTACTTCCATACTACTTTGCTACTAAACATTTTGCTATAGATATTAAGTCTTTCAGGTGTTGTTGAATTGACAACTCAGTTGCTAATACTTGAGAATATTGTTTGGCTCCCCTTGTGTCGAATCAATAAATTTGGGTTGAATACTCTACCCTCGAAAACTGTTGCGATCCCCTATACTTGTGGGTTATCAAGACCTTTTCCTGGCGCCATTGCCGGAGAGCATAACTCTATTCTTTGAGTCACTTAGGATTTATATCTGTTGATCACTATGAGGAATCTGAAGGACAAAAACCAAAATCTACCCCTCAATTACGAGGGGAGGTAAGGAACTTCCATCTAGCTCTGCACTTGATTCTCCTTCTGTTTTAAGTAAACTTGCGACACCTAAACCTTCTATTGATTCCGATATGTTGCATGTTATTGATGATTCCACTTCTGCTATGCATGATGCTTATGATGAAACTACTTCTGTACTTGATAATACTGTGCCACTAGGTGAATTTCTTGATGAACAACTTGCTATGGTTAGACAGAATGAAGTTACTGAAACTAATGATATTATTGAAACCAAAGATTATGATTCTCCCCTAGATATGAAATGCCTGTTGTACCTGAGGGTTATGTTATGGATGAAGAAACTACTAGAGACTTCTTTGCTTGCAATGATAGAGAAGATCTTAAGAAACTGTTAGCTAAGCTGAAAGAAAAATCCCACTTTGGCTACTTCACCTATCTTTGTTACTGATAAGGATTATGAATTCCCTATCGATCCAGAGTTAATTACTTTTGTTGAATATGATCCTTTCTATGGTTATGAATCTAAAACTGTTGTGGCACATCTTACTAAATTGAATGATATAGCCACCCTATTTGCTCATGAGGAAAAAATTCGATATTACTATATTCTTAAGTTGTTTCCTTTTTCATTAAAGGGTGATGCTAAGTTATGGTTTAATTCTCTTGCTCCTGGTTGTGTGCGTAGTCCCCAGGATATCATTTACTACTTCTCTGCAAAATATTTCCCTACTCATAAGAAACAAGCTACTTTAAAGGAAATATTTAACTTTGTGAAAATTGAAGAAGAGAGTCTCCCACAAGCTTGGTGGAGGCTTCTCCAATTACTTAATGCTTTTCCTGATCATCCTCTCAAGAAAATTGAATACTTGATATCATTTATAATGGACTAACCGATGCTTCCAGAGACCACCTGAATAGTTGTGCTGGTTGTGTTTTTAGGGAAAGAACTGTTGAGCAAGCTGAATTGCTATTGAATAATATATTGAGTAATGATAATGATTGTACATTTCCTAAACCAACTCCGAAGAAAAGGGGTATTCTATTTCTCAGTTCTGAAGATATGCAAGAGGCAAAGAAATCTATGAAAGAAAAAGGTATTAAAGCTGAAGATGTTAAGAATTTACCGTCTATTGAAGAAATACATGGTCTGGATAACACGACACAGGCAGTAGAGGTAAACTCTCTCTATAGATTTGATGAAGGTGATATTCCTCATAATAAGTCTGCTAGTCAATGCTTGGATGAGTTTGATAATATTATTGTTAAACAAGAAAATTTCAATGCTTATGTTAGTAGACAATTTACACGTAATACCTACATGCTTGACCACTTGGGTGATTATATGAGTAGAATTTTTAATGATCTTAAGCTTATTAGTAAGCATGCTTCCATGGTTACAACTCAAGTAGAACAAGTACTTAAGGCACATGATGAATTGCTTAATGAGTTGAATAGTAAAAATAATGATAATGCTGTTAGGGTTATGACTAGAGGTGGTAAAATGACCCAGGAACCTTTCTATCCTAAGGGCCATCCTAAGAGAGTTGAGAAAGATTCTCAAATAATTAATACCGATGCACCTAGTCCTAGTAATAAAAAGAAAAAGGAAACTGATAGGACTTTGCATGCTTCTATTGAACCTGTTATAGATACACCTGAAAATCCCAATGATATTTCTATTTCTGATGTTGAGACACAATCTGGTGATGAACATGAACCTAGTGATAATGTTAATAATGATGTTCATGTTGATGCTCAACCTAGTAATGTTAATGATGTAGAGACTGAACCTGCTGTTGATCTTGATAACCCACAATCAAAGACTCAACGTTATGATAAGAGAGACTTCGTTGCTAGGAAACATGGTAAAGAAAGAGAACCATGGGTTCAGAAATCCATGCCCTTTCCACCTAAACCATCCAAGAAAAAGGATGATGAGGATTTTGAGCGCTTTGCTGAAATGATTAGACATATCTTTTTGCGTATGCGTTTGACTGATATGCTTAAAATGCCTCCTTATGATAAGTATATGAAGGATATTGTTACTAATAAAAGAAAGATACCGGAAGCTGAAATTTCCACCATGCTTGCTAATTATACTTTTAAGGGTGGAATACCAAAGAAACTTGGAGATCCAGGAGTACCAACTATACCGTGCTCCATTAAAAGAAACTATGTTAAAACTGCTTTATGTGATCTCGGAGCCGGTGTTAGTGTTATGCCTTTCTCTTTATATCATAGACTTGAATTGAATAAGTTGACACCTACTGAAATCTCTTTGCAAATGGCTGATAAATCAACTGCTATACCCATCCGTATATGTGAGGATGTGCCTGTTGTGGTTGCAAACATTACTATCTTAACAGACTTTGTTATTCTTGATATTCCCGAGGACGACAATATGTCAATCATCCTTGGTAGACCCTTTTTCAATACTGCATGGACTGTTATTGATTGCAACAAAGGCAATGTCACTTTTCATGTTAATGGTAATGAGCATACGGTACACTTTCCGAAGAAACAACCTCAAGTTCATAGTATCAATTCTATCAGAAAAATTTCAACTATTACTATTGGAGGTTTTGAATTTCCTCTTACTACTGTCAAAAATAAATATGATATTCTTATAGTTGGGGAAATGCATATCCCCCTTGAGGTAACCTAGTGTTATTTGAAAATTCTCCGGTTTCATGTCACTCGGAAGAGGTTTGTTAATAAGACTTGATCACCCTTGTTAATGGATTCCTTTTGATGGGCATGCGATGGATGAATTTAGGAGGCACAACTCTCTGTACCTATCTTTTACTTTCTATTATTTAGATTAAATAAAGCAAAAATAGTATTTTCTGTCTATTTTCTGAATTATCTGAGCAATAAAAAAATGTCCCAAAAACAAAAAGTTCTCCAAATGCCCTAAAAATTTAGTATGATTTTTATAGAATATTTGAGAATTTCTGGCACTGAAAACACAGCAGGGGGGCTCACCAGTGGGCCACAAGGGTGGAGGGCGCGCCCTACCCCCTGGGCGCCCCTACCTTGTGGGTCCCACGTGGGTCCCCTCCACTTATTCCAACACCCATCCACTTTGTCTTCCTCCAGAAAAAATCATCCCATAGCTGAAACTCGTGTTCTTGCTCATTTTGCTGCCATTTTCGATCTCCTTGCTCAAAGCTCCATTCGCAAAACTGCTTTGGGGGATTGTTCTTCGGTATGTGACTCCTCCAATGGTCCAATTAGTTTTTGTTCTAGTGCTTTATTTATTGCAAATTTTTGCTACTCTGGTGGCCTTGTTCTTGAGCTTGCATGTCAAATTTATATGGTCCAAAGTAGTTTTGATGCATGATATAGCCTCTAGGCACTTGTAGGAGTAGTTGCTATCAATTTTGTTGAGTTTGGTTCACTTTTATTTTGTGTCACTAAAAATTTCAGAAATTTTTGGAGGAAGAAAATGATGAGGAGGTTGTTGAGAGGTTCCTCGAGCCGTAGTTCGAAGGAAAAGGAAAATGAGGAGAAGGAGAAGCCCAAGTACAATGTTCCTCGCTTCATGGAGATTCGGCCTTGTGAATGGCCATGTGATGCATTCTTGGAGGCGGCCGGAATTTATGAGGATTTCTATTATTTGGCTGGGAATGCAGGCATCACTGACGTCCTCCACGACCAGTGTGATCAGTCTCTCCTACTCACAAATACTTCCGTGCAAAATTTTCATTTTCATGCTAGGAGATCACCACCCATGGTAGACTTTTACTTATATAATGAGTACAAGGAAATGACGTTTATGACTTTTGTGAGGTTTGTAAATTACCTTATGAGGGTAGCGTCGAGGAACCACGTCTTAGAGATGTGGAAGATTTTATTGATGAAGTCACCGTAGCGGAAAGGAGAAGGGTGTCGAAAGCGAGAGTGGCTAGTTTACATTTTCCTGTTTTCCGCTACTACTCATTATTTGCTGGGAGATGTTTAATTGGTCGCGGGGAGAGTGGAGGCCTTGGTGGTCCTGACCTTGCCATTTTGCGCCATACTTTACTTCATGATAAAACTTTCAGTTTAGGCGCTATGGTTGCTAAATGGTTGAGTTCAAACCGTACAAAAGGGTCCTATTTTCGAAGGCATCTTTGCCTCCCGCCTTGATAGACGCTTCGAGATACCCATTGGGCACTGGGAGAAAGAGGAGAAACTGCTACCCACTATATACTTAGATTATGAGAGCATGGTAGGACATAAGTTCATTCGCTATGATGGGGAAAAGAGACTCATTTATAACCTGATATTTAGCGAGGATACTTATCAGATTATTACCTTGCCTGCACCTACTTTGTTCGATATTCATTTAGGCAGGTACTTCGTTTTGCCCGTGGACATTCATGCATACTGGGAGGGGACACGATCCCCAGTTCCTGAGCCAGAGGCATCACTTGACCCATATCAGGAGTCTGTTTATCAGTGGGATCCATAGGAGCTCGCGAACCAGTGGAACCCCCAGGATCCTCCTCAGTACACCGGGGAGGGCTACTTTGATCCATGGGCGTAGACCAACTTAGGCCAAAAGCCTAAGCTTGGGGGAGTACGTATTTCTCACCGATATTATATTCATGTTCACACACTCATTTTAGTTCTCGATGTTCATACTTTTTCATTGTAATATCCATGTTAGTTTATTTTCCTTTTCTCGCTTTCTTCTTGTGTGTTTGGCAAACCTTAAGAAAACAAAAAAATTAGTTGTAGTTTAGTTTACTTTCCTTGCATTCTTAGTAGTAGTATTAAAAGAAAACCCCAAAACATTTCTCGTTCTTCTTTTGCTTGTTGGGAACTTTCCCGTGTAAATAGTTTTTCTCGTTCTTGTTTTACCTTCTTCAGAAATTCAAAACTCCAATACCAGTTTAGAGCGTTTCTTTGAAATTCCTTTCTTTTCTTTGGGGGTCGAGAGGTGAAGACCACGATGGAAATGTTGAGTGGCTCTCATTTGCATTATTGTTGATCTAACAATGAGCCCATATTACCTTGTTTTCTCCTTTGAATAAATGTTTGCACATTCCAGCTTAGTCCAATGCACATGCACTATTATTATTATCCACACTGTTCGATCGTGCAAGTGAAAGGCAATAATGACGATATATGATGAAATGATCGAGATGAGGAAAAGCTGGTATGAACTCGACCTATCTTGTTTTTGTAAATATGACCAGTTCATCGTTCCTGATTCAGCCTATTATGAATGAAACATGTTTGCAATGACAATTAGACATTATAGTTACTTATGCCATGCTTCATTATCTAGGAGTATATAATGGTTTACCATGCGTGCCAACATGAAAATTAAAATGGTTGTGATGTAGTATGATAGGATGGTATCCTCCTTTGAATGATTCGAGTGGCTTGACTTGGCACATGTTCACACATGTAGTTGAAACAAAAGCAACATAGTCTCCACGATATTTATGTTCATGGTGATTTATATCCTACTCATGCTTGCACTAAATGTTGGTTAATCTCAATGCATGTTTATGACTGTTGTCGCTCTCTAGTTGGTCGCTCCGTATTCTTTTTCTAGCCTTCACTTGTACTAAGCGGGAATACTGCTTGTGCATCCACTTCAATAAACCCAAATTTGTTCCATATGAGTCCACCATACCTACCTATATGCGGTATTTACCTACCATTCCAAGTAAATTTGCACGTGCCAAACTCTAAACCTTCAAATGATAATCTGTTTTGTATGCTCGAATCGCTCATGTACCAACTAGGGCTATCAATATCTTCCATGCTAGGTGGGTTATTCTCACGATGAGTGGACTCCGCTCATCATTCATGAGAAAATGGCTTGTAACCGGGATGCCCAATCCCATGCTCAAATCAAATCAAAATATAATTGCAAACAAAACTCCCCAGGACTGTTGTTAGTTGGACGGTACCCGTTGTTTCGGACCAGCCGTGGAATGTGCTTGTTGGTGGTGGGGGATGATACGTCTTCAACGTATCTAATTTTCCTCTTGTTTTTGACTCTAATTTGCATGATTTGAATGAAACTAACCCCGGACTGACGCTATTTTCAGCAGAACTACCATGGTGTTGTTTTTGTGCAGAAATAAAAGTTCTCGGAATGGAATGAAACTTTGCGAGGATTTTATATAAAATAAAAGAGAATTTCTAGAGCCAAGAACCACCGGAGAGGAGCACCTGGGTGGGCACAACCCACCAGGGCTTGCCTGCCCCCCAGGCGCGCCCAGGTGGGTTGTCCCCACCTGGTGGCCCCGCGGACCCTAAAACCGACGCTATAAAATCCTAATTTTCCAGCAAAAATGAGGGAGAAAGAATTATCGCGATCCACGAGATGGAGCCGCCGTCACCTCCTGTTCTTCATCGGGAGGCCAGATCTGGAGTCCGTTTGGGGCTCCGGAGAGGGGGATCTTCGATCTTCGTCATCACCAACCCTCCTCCATCGCCAATTCCATGATGCTCCCCACCACGAGTGAGTAATTCCTTCGTAGGATCGCTGGTCGGTGAGGATTTGGACGAGATTCATCATGTAATTTAGTTAGTTTTGTTGGGGCCTGGTCCCTAGTATCCACTATGTTCTGAGATTGATGTTGCTATGACTTTGCCATGCTTAATGCTTGTGACTTTGGGCCCGGGTGCCATGATTTCAGATCTAAACCGTTTATGTTATCACCATTACATCCATGTTCTAGATCTGATCTTGCAAGTTATAGTCACCTACTACGTGTTATGATTCGGCCACCCCGGAGTGACAATAGTTGGGACCACTCCCGGTGATATCCATAGTTTGAGGAGTTCATGTATTCACCATGTGTTAATGCTTTGTTCCGGTTCTCTATTAAAAGGAGGCCTTAATATCCCTTAGTTTCCAATAGGACCCCACTGCCACAGGAGGGTAGGACAAAAGATGTCTTGCAAGTTCTTTCCATAAGCATGTATGACTATTTACGGAGTACATGCGTACATTATATTTATGAACTGGAGCTAGTGCCGTATCCCCTAGGTTATGACTATCACATGATGAATATCATCCAACAAATTACTGATCCAATGCCTACGAATTAATCTTATATTGTTCTTGTTAAGTTACTACTGCTATCGTCACTGTTGCACTTGCTACAAAATTGCTGCTATCACTGTTACCGTTACCATTGCTGCTGCTACTATTACCAAAACTATCATATTACTTTGCTACTGATCACTTGCTGCAGATAATTAATCTCCAGGTGTGGTTGAATAGACATCTCAGCTGCTAATACTTGCAAATATTATTTGGCTCCCCTTGTGTCGAATCTATAAATTTGGGTTGAATACTCTACCCTCGAAAACTGTTGCGACCCCCTATACTTGTGGGTTATCAAGACCTTTTTCTAGCGCTGTTGCCGGGGAACATAGCAATATTTGTTGAGTCACTTGGGATTATTATCAATTTATCACTATGAAGAATCTGAAGGATGCTAAGACTAAGATTTATCCCTCTAAGATGAGGGGAGGCAAGGAACAGCCATCTAGCTCTGCTTTAGATTCACCATCTGTTATAAGTAAACTTGCAACACCACCACATGCTATTAATCCTGACATGTCGCAAGTTATTGATGATGCTACTTCTGCTATGAATGATACTTATGATGATGCTAGTACCTTGCTTGATGATGATGATGATGTGCCACTAGGTGATCTTCTTGATGAACAAATTGCTAGAGTAAGAAAACATGATGTTGTTGAAACTGATGATGAGCTTGAAACTGAAAATCTTGAAACACCTACTAGAACAAGACTTCCTAGATATGAATCGCCAAAGGTACCAGAAGGTTATTTTATGAATGAGGAGACAATTAGAGATATTCTTGCTTGTAAGGATAGAGATGATCTAGAGAAATTATTATGCAAGTATAAAGAAAAATTCTTGAATGCTAGGATGCAATATGGTCCTAAGTTTGCTACTTCACCTATCTTTATTGATGATAAGGATTATGAATTCTCTATCGACCCAGAGTTAATTACTTTGGTTGAATCTGATCCTTTCCATGGTTATGAAACTGAAACTGTTGTGGCACATCTTACTAAGTTGAATGGCATAGCCACCCTTTTTACTCAAGATGATAAGACTCGCTATTACTATATTCTCAAATTATTTCCGTTCTCATTAAAGGGTGATGCTAAAGCTTGGTACAATACTCTTGCTCCTAGTTGTGTGCGTAGTCTCCAGGATATGATTTATTACTTCTCTGAAAAATATTTCCTTGCTCATAAGAAACAAGCTTCCTTACAGGAAATATTTAACTTTGCTCAAATTAAAGAAGAGAGTCTCCCACAAGCTTGGGGGAGGCTTTGCCAGTTACTTAATGCTTTGCCTGATTATCCTCTTAAGAAAAAGGAAATACTTGATATCTTCTATAATGGACTAACCGATGCTTCTAGGGATTTCCTAGATAGTTGTGTTGGTTGTGTTTTCAGGGAATGAACTATTGGCAAGCTGAAGAATTATTGAATAACATATTGAAAAATTATGATGATTGGAATCTTCCTGAACCACTGCCTGAACCCACTCCGAAGAAGAGGGGTATATTATATCTCAGTCCTCAAGATATGCAAGAGGCAAAGAAATTTATGAAGGAAAAATGTATTAAAGCCGAGGATGTTAAAAATTTACCTCCTATTGAAGAAATACATGGGCTTGATACGCCACCACCACCTAAGGTGGTAGAGTTAAATTCTCTAATGAAGTTCAATGATAATGATAATCCTCACAATATGCACCCTAGCCAATGCCTTTATGAGTTTGGAAACTACATTAGAAAACAAGATCACTTCAATGCGAATGTTTTGAAACAATTGAAATACAATTCTGATATGATTGCTCGCTTGAGTGACTTGTTATTTAGAATCTCAAATGATGTTAGAGCTGTGGGGAAGCATGCTTCTATGGTTCAAACTCAGTTAGAACAAGTTGCTAAATCTCAAAGAGAGTTGCTTGATGAAATGAATAATAACATAAGTGACTTTGCTGTTAGAGTAGCAACTAGAGGAGGTAAAATGACTCAGGAACCACTTTATCCTGAGGGACAACCAAAATGAATTGAACAAGACTCTCAAAGAGCTAACACTGATGCACATAGTCCTCATAAGAAGAAGAAGAAGAAGAAGAAGAAGAAAAATGATAGGACTTTGCATGCCTCTAGTAAACCTGAAGTAGAAAAACCTCCTGATAATGATAATGAAATTTCTATCTCTGATGCTGAAACTTAGTCTGGTAATGAACACTCACCTTTTGATAATGAAAAAGATAATGATGAGGTTCATGAAAATACCCAAACAAATAGTAAAGAACCAGACAATGATGTTGAGATAGAACCTGCAGTTGATCTTGATAACCCACAACCCAAGAATACACAATATGATAAAAGAGACTTTATTGCTAGAAAACACGGTAAAGAAAGAGAACCGTGGGTTCAAAAACCTATGCCCTTTCCACCTAAGTCAACTAAAAAGAAAGATGATGAAGAATGTGAACGCTTTGCTGAAATGCTGAGGCCAGTCTTTTTGCGTACCCGCTTGACTGATATCTTGAAAATGCCTCCTAATGCAAAGTACATGAAAGACATCATCACCAATAAGAGAAAAATACCGGAGGCTGAAATCTCCACTATGCTTGCTAATTATACTTTTAAATATGGAGTACCTAAAAAACTTGGAGATCCGGGAATACCAACTATACCTTGCTCCATCAACAGAAATTATGTGAAAACTTGCTTTATGTGATTTGGGAGCTGGTGTTAGTGTTATGCCTTTCTGTTTATATAAAACACTAGGTTTGAATAAACTCACACCTACTGAAATATCTTTACAAATGGCTAACAAATCAACTGCCATACCTATCGGTATTTATGAGGATGTGCCCGTTGTTGTTGCTAATGTTACTATTTTGACTGCCTTTCTTACACTTGAGATGCTCGAGGACGACAACATGTCAATTATCCTTCGTAGACCCTTCTAGAATACTGCAGGGGCTGTTATTGATTGCAAGAAAGCAAGGTCACTTTTCATATCAACGGTAATGAGCATACGGTGCACTTTCCGAAGAAACAATTCCAAGTGAATAATATTAATGTTATTGAAAAATATCCGACGATCACTATTGGAAGTTTTCAACTATCTTTACCTACTGTTAAAAAAATAATGTGAAATGCTTATTGTTGGGGGCATTCATATCCCCGTTGAGGTAACTTAGTGATTTACGAAAGTTCTTCGGTTTCATGCTAATCGAAAATGGTTGTTAATAAAACTCGATCAACCTTATTAATGGATCATTTTTGAGAGGTATGAAGTTGATGACTTTAGTAAGCACTACCTTCTGTCCCTATCTTTTGTTGTCTGTTTCTATTAGTTAAATAAAATAAAATGCCATGTTTTTTCTGTTTTCTGAATTTCCCGTGCAATAAAAAATGACCCAAAAATAAAAGTTCTCAGAATGCTCTGAAATTTTAATACGTTTTTTCTGAATATTTAAGTATTTTTGGTGCAAATAACATCAGAGGGAGGTGCACCAGGTGGGCACAACCCACCTGGGCGCGCCAGGACCCCCAGGCGCACCCTGGTGGGTTGTGGTCCCCACATGGGCCCCCCTCACTTATCTCTTCATCTCACATCATCACCTACCTCCAGAAAAAAATCACCATTGCTCTCTCTCTTATGTTCTTGCTCTCAAACCCACGGATTTTGATCTCTTTGCTCGAAGCTCCGTTTCCGAAACTGTTTTGGGGGATTGTTGCTTGGTATGTAACTCCACCATTTGTCCAATTAGTTTTTGCTTTAGTGGTTTATATTTTGAATTAGCTACTCTTGGTGCTGCTATAGATGAGCTTGGATGTTGAATTATTAGAGTTCTAAGTAGTTTGAATGGTTGCTATGGCCTCTATGTATCCCTATGAGTAGTTGCTATCAATCTTGTAAAGTTTTGTTGATTAATTTTGTCACCCAAAAAATTTCAGAAAATTGTACGGGAATATGAGGAACCTCTTTGGAAGGAGGTCTTCGAATAGGAGATCCTTGGAGGCATCTTCTAGTGATAGTTCTGTTCGTCGGTCTTATGTTGAACCAAGTGAAAGTTCCATACGAGATGCCGCCACCAAAACATGTCTGTGGTCGTGTGACGACTATATGGTGTGTGTGGGCATTACGGAGGAATTTGAACAATGTGTTCACAATGTCGGCATCGGTCCCTACATTTCAGATAAGTGCAATCAACACCACACTCTCACTGAATCATTTGTCAAAGGATTTATATTCCATCCCCGTGAGTCTTGGGTGTCATTTAAACTTTATGAAATTCATTTACCATATCACTAGAGAGATTTGCTCACCACTGCAAAATCCCATTCCGGGGTTCGCTTGACGAACCATCAAGGGCTGAGTATCAATTATTTTTGACTAGTGTTTGCTACGGTGAGACGAGGGGAGTGACGGAAGGTAGAATAAAGAGCACTCATTTTCCCGCAATTCAGTACTTTGTTTTATTTAATGGGAAATGTATTGTAGGCAAACAAGATTGTAGTACACTCTATGCTCCAGACTTGAGCCTCATACGCGCCGCTCTCACCGGTGATAGGAGTTATAATCTTGGAGTGATTGTTGCGCATAGGTTGCAACACAACGCTAATAGTGGCTATTTCTATGGCGAAATTTATGCCTGGCGTTTAGCAAGAGAGCTCGGTGTTTCACATTTTCCCTATGACCCTATTTTGCCCACATAGTATTTAGACTTTGATGCTATGAAACATCATAAGATCCTTAAAGGAGATATTCATAATTTCACCTATAAGTTGTTTAACCAAGAATCCGTGGTGTACACATATTTGCCTGTGCCTGCTCTCTTTGATTATCACAACAAGGGAAGGTATTTTGTTCTTGAGAGCGAGGCCCGAGCCCACAACGCGGCGGTTGAGGCGGCACGGCAGGCCGACGCATCCGCACCGAGAGCCTCCGTGAGCTACCACTCTGACTACTATCCAGGCTACTGATTGATTACCAAGTTAGGCCAAAAGCCTAAGCTTGGGGGAGTACGTATTCCCACCGACATTACATTCATGTTTACGCATTTCATTCCAGTTGTCGGTTTCCACACTTTTTCATTGTATTATCCATGTTAAATTTATTTTCCTGCTTTCTTTTTGTGTGTTTGAAAAACCTTAGAAAACCCAAAAAATTAGTTATAGTTAGTTTACTTTCTATGCATTCTTACTTGAAATATTAAAAGAAAACCTAAAAAGATTTCTCGTTCTTCTTTTGCTTGTTGGGAGTTTTCCTGTGTAAATAGTTTTTCTCGTTCTTGTTTTACCTTCTTTAGAAAAACCAAAAACTCCAAAAATATTTCAGTGTGTTTCTCTGAATTTCTTTTCTTTTTATTTGAGTCGTACCGAGGAGAAGACCACGATGAAAATGTTGATTGGCTCCCATATGCATAATTGTTGATCCAACAAAGAGACCATATTACCTTGTCTTCTCCTGTTGAATAAAATGTTTGCAGATTCCATCTGAGTCCACGGCACTCTTGCACTATTATTATTTTCACATCGTTCGGTCGTGCAAGTGAAAGGCAATAATGATGATATTTGATGAACTGGCCGTGGCAGAGAGACACGGGTATGAACTCGACTTGTTCTGTTTTTGTAAATATGTTTAACCTAGCATCCATGATTCATCCCATTATGATTAAACATGTTTGCAATGACAATTAGATATTATAGTTTCTCATGCCATGCATAAGTAGCTAGGAGTGGATAATGATTTATCTTGGATATCAACATTGCGTTAAAATGATTGCGATAAAATGAATGTTCGAGTGGCTTGACTTGGCACATGTTCATGCATCTAGTTGAATCAAAACCAACATAGCCTCTATGATATTTATGTTCATGGTGTTCATATCCTACTCATGCTAGTGTCCAATGTTACTTATGCATAATGCATGCTCATGACCATTGTTGCTCTCTAGCTGGCCGCTTCTCAACCTAATTGCTAGCCTTCGCCTGTACTAAGTGGCAATTCTGCTTGTACATCAAAAACCTTGAACCCAAGTTATTCCAGATGAGTCCACCATACCTACCTATATGCGGTACAACCCTGCCGTCCTAAGTAAATTTGCATGCGCCATCTCTAAAAACTTCAAATAAACATCCTTTTTGTGTGCCTGGATCGTTCATGGAACGACAGGAGGTAGTCGGTATCTTCCCTGCTAAGCGGGTTATTCTCAGGATGAGTGTTTATTCACTTGCCATCGCACGAGAAAAAGGCGGTAATACGGATTTCAAGTCCCGAACTCAAAATTGAAAATAATTAAACAAAACTCCCCCGAGACTATTGATTGGTATGGACGGCACCAGTTGTTTCGGACAATCCGTGGAGTGTGATTGTTGGTGGAGGAGGAGTAAACCTTTACTTTTATCGCTTGGGAACCGCCACTAGCGTGCTTAGCATGGAAGATATTGATAACTGATGGTCGTGAAGTAAACAAGAAGGGTGCATTTCTCAAAATATCATTTACCTCTGTTTCGAAAACTTGAGCTCTGGCACCACTGCAGATCACTGCTTCCCTCTGCGAAGGGACTTTCTATTTACTTTTATGCTGTGTCATCACCTTGTAAAATAAGCACCAGAACCTGAGAGCACTATTGCCATGCTAATGCATTGTGTGTAGCTAATGTTGGGTGTATCATGTCTGGATCTTTCCTACCATGAATTACAATGTTTAGTCGCTGCTTGAACTTTGGAGGTGCTCTGCATTTATGTTTTGCGATCTCAGAAAGGGCTAGCGAGATACCACTATTGTCATATTATATCATGGTTGTTTTGATAACGTGTTGCTGTTTGAGATATCTTATTATTGCTCGCTAGTTGATTGTGTCATTGATATGAGTTAATATAATTTTTGAGATTTATTGTCGTCATGATTAGTTATAATGTTGGCTGAAAACCTGGGTGCTGTTTAAGCTTATTTACGCAAACAGGAGCAAAAGAGTTCGTAAAAGTTTTTTTTCACTTTCAGTTTATCAACTGAATTGCTTGAGGACAAGAAAAGGTTTAAGCTTGGGGGAGTTGATACGTCTCCAACGTATCTACTTTTCCTAACGCTTTTCCTCTTGTTTTCGACTCTAATTTGCATGATTTGAATGAAACTAACCCCGGACTGACGCTATATTCAGCTGAACTACCATGGTGTTTTTATGTGCAGAAATGAAAGTTCTTGAAATGGAACGAAACTTTGCGTGGATTTTTTTATACAATAAAAGAGAATTTCTGGAGCCAAGAACCACTGGACAGGGGCATCTGGGTGGGCACAACCCACCAGGGCGCGTTTGCCCCCAGGCGCGCCCAGGTGGGTTGTCCCCACCTGGTGGCTTGCAGACCGTGAAACCGACGCTATAAAATCATATTTTTCCAGAAAAAATGAGGGAGAAAGAATTATCGCGATCCACGAGACGGAGCCGCTGTCACCTCCTGTTCTTCATCGGGAAGCCAAATCTGGAGTCCGTTTGGGGCTCCGGAGAGGGGGATCTTCGATCTTCGTCATCACCAACCCTTCTCCGTCGCCAATTCCATGATGGTCCCCACCGGGAGTGAGTAATTCCTTCACAGTCTCACTAGTCGGTGAGGAGTTGGATGAGATTCATCATGTAATCTAGTTAGTTTTGTTAGGGCCTGATCCCTAATATCCACTATGTTCTGAGATTGATGTTGCTATGACTTTGCCGTGCTTAATGCTTGTCACTTTGGGCCCGGGTGCCATGATTTCAGATCTAAACCGTTTATGTTATCACCATTATATCCATGTTCTAGATCCGATCTTGCAAGTTATAGTCACCTACTACGTGTTATGATCCGGCAACCCCGGAGTGACAATAGTCGGGACCACTCCCGGTGATGACCGTAGTTTGAGGAGTTCATGTATTTCATTGTGTGTTAATGCTTTGTTCCGGTTCTCTATTAAAGGGGGGCCTTAATATCCTTTAGTTTCCAATAGGACCCCGCTGCCATGGGAGGGTAGGACAAAATATGTCATGCAAGTTCTTTCCATAAGCACGTATGACTATTTACGGAATACATGTGTGCGTTATATTTATGAACTGGAGCTAGTGCAGTATCGCCCTAGGTTATGACTGTCACATGATGAATATCATCCAACAAATTACCGATCCAATGCCTACGAATTTATCTTATATTGTTCTTGTTAAGTTACTACTGCTATCGTTGCTGTTGCACTTGCTACAAAATTGCTGCTATCACTGTTACCATTACCATTGCTGCTTCTACTAATATCAAAACTATCATATTACTTTGCTACTAATCACTTGCTGCAGATAATTAATCTCCAGGTGTGGTTGAATTGACAACTCATCTGCTAATACTTGCAAATATTCTTTGGCTTCCCTTGTGTTGAATCTATAAATTTGGGTTGAATACTCTACCCTCGAAAACTGTTGCGCTCCCCTATACTTGTGGGTTATCAGGGGAGTATAAACTTTACCATTCTGTTTGGGAACTGCCTATAATGTATGTAGCATGGAAGATACCGAGATATCTTGGTTGTTATGTTGACAATGAAAGCATGCCGCTCAAAATATTATTTATCTCTTTCTCAAAAACTCGAGCTCTGGCACCTCTGCAAATCCCTGCTTCCCTCTGCGATGGGCCTATCTATTTACTTTTATTGCTGAGTCATCATCCCCTTATAGAAAGCACCAGTTAGAGAGCACCACTGTCATTTGTATGCATTGCTATTAATTTATATTGAGTATGACTGTGACTGGATCTCTTTTACCATGAACTACAATGTCTAGTCAGTCCTTCATCTTCAGGGGTGCTCTGCATTTATGTTTTGCAGTCTCAGAAAGGGCTAGCGAGATACCATCTTGTTATATCATATCATGATTGTTTTGAGAAAGTGTTGTCATCCGAGATTTATTTTTATTGCTCGCTAGTTGATTATGCCATTGATATGAGTAAATGTGAGACCTAAATGTTATTGTGAATATGGTTAGTTCATAATCTTTGCTGAAAACGTGAATGTTGGCTTTCCATATTTGCAACAACAACACCAAATAGAGTTTGTAAAAGTTTTTCTTTATCACTTTCAGTTTGTCAACTGAATTGCTTGAGGACAAGCAATGGGTTAAGCTTGGGGGAGTTGATACGTCTGCATCGTATGTACTTTTCCAAACACTTTTTCCCTTGTTTTGGAATCTAATTTTCATGATTTGAATGGAACTAACCCGGACTGACGCTATTTTCAGCAGAATTGCCATGGTGTTATTTTTGTGCAGAATTATAAGTTCTCGGAATGACCTGAAACTTCACGGAGATCAGTTTTGGAATAAATAAAAACTATTGACGAAAGAATCAACCAAAGGGGGCCCACACCGTATCCACAAGGGTGGTGGGCGCGTCCACCCCCTGGGGCGTGCCCTCTGTCCTTGTAGGCCCGCTGGACCTCCACCAACCTCAACTCCAACTCCATATATTCACGTCCGGGGAGAAAAAAATCAGATAGAAGGATTCATCACGTTTTACGATACGGAGCCGCCGCCACCTCCTGTTCTTCCTCGGGGGGCAGATCTGCAGTCCGTTTTGGGCTCCAGAGAGGGGAATCATCTCCATCATCATCATCAACCATCCTCCATCACTAATTTCATGATGCTCACCTCCGTGCATGAGTAATCCCTCGTAGGCTTGCTGGACGGTGATGGGTTGGATGAGATTTACCATGTAATCAAGTTAGTTTTGTTAGGGTTTGATCCCTAGTATTCATTATGTTCTAAGATTGATGTTGCTATGACTTTGCTATGCCTAATGCTTGTCACTAGGGCCCGAGTGCCATGATTTCAGATCTGAACCAATTATGTTTTCATGAATATATTTCTGTTCTTGATCCTATCTTGCAAGTTATAGTCACCTACTATGTGTTATGATCCAGCAACCCCGGAGTGACAATAGTCGGGACACTTCCTGGTGATAACCGTTGTTTGAGGAGTTCAAGTATTCACTAAGTGCTAATGCTTTGGTCCAGTACTCTATTAAAAGGAGGCCTTAATATCCCTTAGTTTCCAATAGGACCTCGCTGCCATGGAAAGGTAGGACAAAATATGTCATGCAAGTTCTTTCCATAAGCACGTATGACTATATTCGGAATACATGCCTACTTATATTGATGAATTGGAGCTAGTTCTGTGTCATCCTATGTTATAACTGTTGCATGATGAATGCTATCCGACATAATTATCCATCATTGATCCATTGCCTACGAGCTCGTTTCATATTGATCTTTGCTTCGTTATTTTTCCATTGTCACTGTTACAATTGCTACAAAACTGCTACTGTTACTTTTACCACTGTTACCGTTACTTCCATACTAATTTGCTACTAAATATGTTGCTGCAGATATTTAGTCTTTCAGGCGTGGTTGAATTGACAAATCAACTGCTAATACTTGAGAATATTCTTTGGCTCCCCTTGTGTCGAATCAATAAATTTGGGTTGAATACTCTACCCTCAAAAACTGTTGCGATCCCCTATACTTGTGGGTTATCAGCATGCAATAATATTTCTTGTAAGTGGTGCCGTCCGGGCCACAAGATCAATTGAAAATTCAAGCTTATGGTCTAGTGGCATTCCTGGCAATTCTTATGGAAACACATCTGGAAACCCACTGACCACTGGAATCACATCCATTTCTGATGCAATAGCCGCATAAATCATTTCCTTCTTTAGTATGGTTCTGCAAGCAAAGAACCGAGCTGGCCGTCCTGAAGGATTTATTAATCTGACTTCCCAAGTTGCACAGTTGATATAGACTTGATGCTTTGTCAACCAGTCCATTCCCAAAATGACATCCAAATTTGGGGATTCAATGGATACAAGGGTGGCGTGGAAAATAACCCCGTTGATGGCTATTTCCAATCCTCAGCATACAACATTTGTTCTGAGCATCGATCCCGTGGATTGTACCACCATAAATTTGTCCAAAAGTGTGCAAGAAAGCTTGTGTTGGGCAACAAAACTCCGCGAAATAAAATAATGGGGAGCCTCGAATCGAATAAAATTGTTGCAGGTATGTTATCAACAGGAAACATTCCAGTGACCACTTCCGGTGTTTCTTGGGCTTCTTCTGCAGAGAGATGATGAACTTGCCCTTGAATAACCTTCTGAGTAGGGAAAGGTCCCATGTTGTTGACTTGTGGCTTGATGGTTTTGGGTGGCTTGCCGTTCTTGGGACACTACCTAGCATAATGCCCAGTCTGTCCACAAGTGAAGTAGGCATTGTTACGCTGACAGTCTTCCCTCACTTGATTGGTAACAATGTGCTTGACTCGATTCTCTATTTTTTATTACCCTGCTGCCATGTTGGCTTGAACTCAAACATCGGTTGCTGCCAGGTACGAGCCTTTTGAAAACTACGGGCATCTTTCTTGGGTTCAAACTCGCGTTTGCGATCTTCATAAGTAGACTTGTGATCATTGGCAAGCTTATGTTCCCTTTCTGTGATGAGAGCCTTGTTCACCAAGGTTTGAAAATCAGGAAAATCCAGCATGCAGAGTGTGAATCGGAGGGTATGATTGAGTCCTCCAAGGAACTGATCTATCTTCCTTTCTTCAGTGGTGATATCATGAGTGGAATAACGGGCCAAGTGATTGAACTTGTTTAAATACTCACTTATGGACATGTTCCCTTGTAATAGAGCAAGGAACTCTCGCTCCTTGACCTTCATAATACCCGGTGGGAATATGATACTTGCGGAATTTGTCCTTAAATTTATCCCAAGTAATCTCATCTTCAGCAAGCCACATAGTTTCAGTATTGTCCCACCATATAGCAACTGGCCCTTGAAGATAGTGAGTGACCAAAGGAACCTTATCGATATCTTCAGTATGGGCAATCTCTAACTTCTTCTCGATGGTCCTGAACTAATCGTCAGCTTCCAAAGGATCTACGGCTTGACTGAAACTTGGCGGTTTGGTCCTCTGAAAATCTGACAACTTGGAGTGATTGCCATTATTATTGTTTTACCTAGCCATAGCCTGCATACTTATCAGGAATTCAAGCAAATGTTGATTTCTATTTTGTTCAAACATTCGCATAATCTGCTGAGTTGTGGGTGCTTGAGGCGGAGGAGGTGGAGGCTGATATGGTTTTGGAGAATGTCGTGCTTGTCTGGCGGTTCGACGGACTAGGATATCGTCTCCACCATGACTGTTGCCGCCACACCTTGTCGTCCTATATTTGTTTCCCAATACGAATCATCGAGATGAGCAACATCCATGAAGGGGAAAACGGAGAAGCCAAAGCGACGACCCCGAGTAAAAGGTGAGGAAAAACCAAGGCGAATAAAAGTCACAACATAATTATACATAGCTCCCCACATCATACAAACAATTAAAATATCATGGATAGTACAACTACATGCATACAACCATACATCACATCATATTCGTCTACTCGTAAAGGCAATGATTGCACTGGCACTCTGACGGCTCTTCAAGTGTCTCCTCAGTCTCGGACTCTGAGTCAAAACTGATAATGTTAACGAAAAACCTCCGGAGCAAAGTAAACACGGCAATGCTGATGAGATGGCTCTCCCTCAGGATCAGGTGCCGGATGACTATGCAGCATAGGAGCGGCGGGAGTAGCGAGAAGTAAAGTCCACTCGGCGGGAGACTCGTGAGGAGTCACCGTCGAGGTCTCTGAGTTACTCAGAGGTGTAACCAGAGTGGGTGGAGGTATAGTAACTAGGGGAACTAGAGGAGCGTAATAAAGTGAAGGTGGAGCGAATGCAGCTCGAGCGGCGGCAAGGCATCTCGAGTGTGGTTCAGGTCCTGAGTTCAGGTGTGGATTAGAAGGTACCCAGATGTTATGTAGCGATAAAGGTGGCTGGCAGAACGGTCACACTCTAGATCAATGAAAGGAAAATGGATGCGTCCAATATCGAACATGGACGGGTACTAATAGAAACATGGGTGAGTCTGCATCTGGATCTCGTTATAGCGCAAATCGATGAAAGCCTCGAATGCAGCAAACTGGACCGCCTGGTTGGGTGAAGAAGCCAATCCTCCCTTCATGGAGCGGGTGTAGGTGCCCATCAAGGTATTGTTGTGCATGACGACCTCCGCATGGTACTCATATACCGCATCTGCAAGCTTCTCCTGGTGCCGGTATCAAAACTGGCGGATCTCGGTTAGGGGGTCCCGAACTGTGCGTCTAAGGTCGATGGTAACAGGAGACAAGGGACACAATGTTTACCCAGGTTCGGGCCCTCTCTATGGAGGTAATACCCTACTTCCTGCTAGATTGATCTTGATGAATATGAGTATTACAAGAGTTGATCTACCACAAGATCGTAATGGCTAAAACCCTAGAAGTTTAGCCTGTATGACTATGATTATGATGATTGGCCTCTACGGACCTAGACCTCCGGTTTATATAGACACCGGAGGGGTCTAGGGTTACATAAGGTCGGTTACAAAGGAAGGAATCTTCATATTTGGTTGCCAAGCTTGCCTTCCATGCCAAGGAGAGTCCCATCCGGACATGGGAGGAAGTCTTCAGTCTTCGTATCTTCACAGCCCACTAGTCCGGCCCATGTCCAACAGGCCGGACGCCCGAGGACCCCTTAGTCCAGGACTCCCTCAGTAGCCCCTGAACCAGGCTTCAATGACAAGGTGTCCGTCGCGCAGATTGTCTTTGGCATTGCAAGGCGGGTTCCCCTTTCCGAATACTCCAAGATAGTCTTCGGACGCAATGAATGTGTCCGGATCTGCAACACAAGTACCACACATAACCGCGGAGAGTATAATATTTCATGAATCCAATCCGCTGACAACTTTTTGTAAGGTGACATCACGTCTGCCCGGTCATTATTTCGAACCGTTTTTATCTGCCGTTCCATGTTTCGAGATGCGGTTTTCATTGGCACGTCTTGTCAAGGCAGAGATCGTGTCCCCTTATTGCGGGATTCTCATGAATATGGGCATGGATAATCCAACCGTGCCATTTACACAGCCCTTGGGAACAGGCGAGTTTTAAGGCGAGTGGAAAGGCGTTGGATACTCACTTCCTTTATAAGGAGATAAGGATTCCCCTTCCTTCACCCACGCCTTTCCTCTTCCTCTGTCCTTCCATTCTCGAGCTCTAGCACCCAAGTCCTCATGTTTTCCGCCTTAAGAAAGCACTCAACCATGTCCGGATCTGGAGTGCGAGGCAAGTGGATGGCCTCCTCCGTCAAGGCAAAGGACATCACCGAGCTTCGGCAGGCCGGGTATCTAGCGGAAGAGATCGCTCACTGGCTTCCGGCAAAGGGGCAAGTCGTTCCCACCCCGAAGCCCAATGAGAGGGTGGTGTTCATCCCCCATTTCGTCCGCGGGTTAGGGTTTCCTCTCCACACTTTCGTCCACGAACTTATGTTCTATTACGGGCTATATTTCCGTGATCTAGCCCCAAACTCCTTCCTCAACATCTCGGCATTTATTGTCATGTGTGAGGCCTTCCTCTGGATTCCTCCCCACTTCGGACTATGGCTCAAGATCTTCCACGTGAAGCCGAAGGTGGTCGATGGCCGACACGCGGAGTGCAGAGGTGCCATGGTGACCAAGATGCCCAATGTCACATGGCCCAAAGGAACGTTTGTGGAGACCATCAAGGAGTGGCAGAAACTGTGGTTCTATGTCACAGGGCCCTGCGACGCCACCTGGGTTGCGGCTCCCGAGTTCAAATCCGGAGCTCCAATGCGGCTCACCACCTGGATAGAGAAGGGCCCAAATTGGTCTTTTTCGGACGAACTGATAGTGCTGCAAACGCGCATCCAAAGCATTGTGGATAAAAACATCAAGCCTGTCAACGTGGTCCAGGTGATGCTAGTTTGCCGAATCCTTCCATGCCAAAACCGAACGTGCCTTTATGGGAATTTGATCCGGAGAAGCACCAGAACTTGGAGAGGCTTTTCGGAACCACTAACGAAGATGTCTGGAAGTTGCTCTTTAAAGGCAACGAGACGCCGCCGGCCATAGACTCGGATCGCGGGCATGATCTAGACCATCCTGCCAGTGCGGTAAGTCCTTCACATCAAGGTGCATCCTCTACTTGCTTGTTCAAGGAAGATGTCTAAAACTTCACTTTTTATTTTTTTCAGGTATGGACAGTGAAAGCCGAGCGGATTCAATGTTTGGCTCCGCTGCCCGAGGTACTAGCCATCCCGCTCCTGGCAAAGATGCTGGTCTCGGCGCCCTATCAGGCGCTGGAGAAGAAGGCCAAGGGGGTCCGAAGTGTCCCCCGCCATAAGGGAGCTTCGGACGTGTCGTCCGAAGACAATAATCACTCCTCGGCCGCTGAAGACGACGAGGAGGAGGAAAAAAGCAGCTCCCCCCTGAGGGGGGAAGGAAGAAGAGAGCGGCCTCCACAAATCTGGAGGCGGAGGCGCCCAAGAGGGGGAAGGGCCCCCTCACAGATAACTCCGCATGGGACGTCAACAGCAGCCAGAGTGACGCCCCCGAAACAAGCCCCTAGCCGCATCGTAAGTACTAAAAACCCGTATACGTCCATGTATACGGCCTCTCCTCTTCATGGTATTAACACGTTTAATTACGCTATTCCAGTCCGGCCCACGACAGCTCCATGCGATCGTCATCAGGAGGTTCATTGGATTCGAAGGCGATGGCCAGCGAGTCACTGCCGGCCGCTCACTCTCCCTCGGCCAAGGGCCACGATGAGGTGCTGTCCCAGAGGACCTTCCCGGACCAGGGGGAGGTTCAGGAGGCCGTCAGGGTGGCGCCAGAGGGCGAAACCTCGGCCGCTGGACACATGGGGGAGAAGATCCCCATGGAGACTGGCGACGGGGACCATGTTCAGCTCGGCCCCCAGCCGAATACGGTTCCGGAGACCTATACGGCTCCAGAATCCAGCGAGCAGCCTTCCTCGAGAGAAGGAGGTGTGCCTATCCCACCGGTGACCTCTGTCCAACCAGAGGCACCGGATAATCTGCTGGAAGCGCTACGAGGTGCTTCCATTATGGATGAACACTGTATCCTTATGGGTACGGTGATTGAGAGGGTTGAGTTCGTCAAGAGCGGACTAACCGAAGCCTGCAGCAGCCTGCTGACAGGTTTTGAGGTAAGCGACACAAAAGAGAAAGTCCCAATATAGACAGTAGCCCCTGAGACACTGTCCGGTGTTCCGAAAGAAACGCCGGACAGAGGATCAATTCATTTTTGCAGGAAACTAGCTAAATATGTCTTATATGAATAAGCAGGCGTCGTTGCTGGCCGTGACCTCACACACTGCCGAATTCTCCGGACTAAAGCAGAGACTGGAGCGGGCCGAGGAGGAGCTCGGCCAAGCGAGGAAGCAGCTAGAAGACAAGCAAGGTATGTAATGACTTGCTGTATATTCGGAAAGAATAAATGATGTGTGCTGACCGAAGTGCCATGATATTTGTAGGAGAGGCGACCGAGGTCGAGGTCCTTAAGAAGGCGCTGGCCGAGGCCAAGGAGACAGCTACCAAGGAAAAAGCCACTCATGAAAAGCACGAGGCCAGGCTTGATGAGGTCCAGCAGGAGCTCCAGGATGCCGTGAAGAAGTGCGAGTCCTTGGAACGCGATGTTTCGGCTCAAGAGACCGAACTCGCCAAAGCGCACAAGAGGCCCGGGCCGAAGACCAAAGCGCCCTCCAGGAGATCCAACAGGTGAAGAAGACCGCAGCAGGTAAGACATTTAGTATGCAAAGCAAGTATGTGAAGAAGAAGTATTTCTTACTAACCTGGGTTTGGAGTTCTCTACGGGCGTTTGCGGATCTGCCGCGCAATGTTTCCGACGCTGCGGAATTCTTCCGAGCCGAAGAGGGGAGCTCAACGGAGAAGCTGTTCTGGTCGCAATACCTTGCGCCAGAACATCCAGTGCCCTTTAGCGACCAGCTAAAACAGCTGGACGAGCTGCATAGGGTGGCCGAACTAGCCATGAAGGATTGAATAATCCAGCTGTGGCCTGCCGAAGCTATACCCAGCAGCTACTTCGGGCTCGTGAAGCGGCTAGTGAATGCCTGCCCTCGGCTTGACGCCATCAAGCGGTCGGTCTGTATTGAAGGTGCGCGGATGGCCTTCGCCCGTGTCAAGATGCAATGGGCGAAGATGAATGTCGTCACGGTCGCAACCGAGGGACCGCCCGCGGGCAAGGAGTACCGCACGCCGGAGCGATATTTTAGCGATGTCTTGGAGGGATCCCGCATTGTGGCGGAGCAATGTGTGAAGGATGTAATCTTTGAATGAATATATTCATATTGTCTCGCCCTTTATTATGGAACAAGTTCGGCTATGTAATATAATGCCTGTTTAATATTTTACCACCTGTGCGGCCGTGTTTATGAAATTTTGACAGTTGGCCAGTCGTCGGCTTCAGCCCCCACGTAGGTAGTACGGGGGTGTTCGGCATGTAATCTAAACACTCTTGACCCAATTGTTTGGTCCTTGAAGGAGGAGTTTTGCACAACGAACCAGGCAATTGGACTATGTGGCTTTATCACCCTCACTTAGCCATAGGAGTTTGACAATGAAAATTTAGGCGCAACCCCTAGTATCCGAACTAGGGTACTATAAACACCTGATCGGGTAAGAATCGATCCCTCACATAATGCGGAAAAAATCGCTAACGATTTGAGACCTCCGAAGAGCTGACCGGCCTCGCATCATGACAGTCAGTTTTCGGCTTTCTCTACTGAGGTGCTCATCCAGATGAACCAGGACACAATCGCTGTAGTTCACCCTTTACTACCCTAGCCGATATAGCGGAACATAAGGTAGTAAGCACAGGAGCCGGGCAACCCAACTATTGACCAAAGACATGATTCAGAGCCAATGCATATAATGCTAAATTCGGGGTGCCGAACTGCACTGTAAAGAGTGTTTGGACTTTTGTTGCCATATTATGGGTCGTAATGAAGCCCCTGGCAGCTTAAGGCATACCAAAGTGTACGTGCGCAGCTTTGAGAAGATTACCAAAGAAAAAAGAAAAAAGGGGGTAGTAAGCTAGTGCTGCAGAAGTTGGGATGCAAACTGCTTCCATTATAGTTTGATTAATAAGTCAAAGCGTATTCGTACAGGTGGTGCAATAAGCAACCGGGCTATTTAACATGCCACTACCAAGGGAGAGCTACGTGCGGGCCCTGAAAATAGGTAGAGTGATCGTTAAAGAGACCACTTAAAAATTCCCTAGTACGCCAGTTCTTCTTGCCATCTTGGTGTATCCGTCCTGTCGAGAGGACCAATGATCAGGTCGTCGGAAGAAGCCTGCAGAAAAGAAATCTGAAAGGATAAAAAGGAAAAATTGAAAGTATGTGTATCCGGGGACGGTTGAGCCGTAGTGTGGATCACCAGCTAGTTATGCCTCCGTCTATGCCCATGGTATTTGGAGTGCATAGTTATGTACGCGTGGTGCGAATGCCGCCACTTTGTTGGGACTAGGACAGAGGCCAAATTGCTAATCGAGCTCTTGACGAGCTGCGTTGTCCTGCTGCAGAGTAGTCCGGACTCGTTTGACAGTGTCCAGGAGTTCGGCCGACGAATTAAGGTTCTGTTTGAGAAGGCCGCTCGTACTTCTGCAGCTAAGGCAGCGGTGTGCTCCTCGATGCGGAGGGAGCGTTCCGTGTTTCCATTAACTGTTATGACGCCGCGTGGTCCGGGCATTTTGAGGTTAAGATAAGCATAGTGAGGCACCGCGTTGAAGCGCGCAAATGTAGTTTGTCCCAGCAATGCATGATAGCCTTTGCGAAACGGGACGATGTCGAAGATCAACTCTTTGCTTCGGAAGATGTCCGGAGATCCGAAGACAACCTCTAGTGTGATTGAGCATGTACAGCGAGCCTCCACACCTGGTATGACTCCTTTAAAGGTAGTTTTGGTGGGCTTGATCCTTGAGGGATTAATGCCCATTTTGCATGTTGTGTCCTGATAAAGCAGGTTCAGGCTGCTACCTCCGTCCATTAGGACCCGCGTGAGGTGGAATCCATCAATGATTGGATCGAGGACCAGTGCGGCTGACCCACCATGACGGATACTGGTCGGATGGTCTCTGCGATCAAAGGTGATCGGACAGGAAGACCATGGATTGAATTTTGGGGTGACTGGCTCCATCGCATAGACGTCCCTGAGTGCGCGCTTGCGTTCCCTCTTGGGGATGTGGGTAGCGTATATCATGTTCACCGTTTTGACCTGAGGGGGAAACTTCTTCTGTCCCCCTATGTTCGGTGGCCGAGGCTCCTCGTCATCGTCTTCGCTTTGTGACCCCTTCTCCTTGTTTTCGGCATTTAACTTGCTGGCCTGTTTAAAAACCCAACATTCTCTGTTGGTGTGGTTGGCTGGGTTTTCTGGGGTGCCATGGATCTGGCACGGACGATCGAGTATGCGGTCCAAGCTAGATGAGCCCGAATTGTTCTTATTGTATGGCTTCTTCCGCTGACCGGACCTGGAGCCACTGAATCCGGCGTTAACCGCCGTGTCATTGGTATTGTTGCCATTGTTTCGACACTTATGTCTGTTGCGTCGAGGCTTGCCGTTGCTATCCTTGGCTTCGGAGGTGCCAGGTTCGCTTGCATTATTATTGCAACGGGCTAGCCAACTATCTTCGCCCACACAGAAGCGGGTCATAAGTGCCGTAAGGGCTGCCATGGACTTTGGCTTTTCCTGCCCGAGGTGTCGGGTGAGCCATTCGTCGCGGATGCTATGCTTAAAGGCCGTTAGGGCTTCGGCATCCAGACAGTCGACGATCTAGTTATTTTTAGTTAAGAATCTAGTCCAGAATTTCCTGGCTGACTCTCCGGGCTGTTGGACTATATGACTTAAGTCATCTGCATCCGGAGGTCGGACGTATGTTCCTTGGAAGTTGTCAAGGAAGGCTTCTTCCAAGTCTTCCCAGCTGCCAATGGATTTTTCGGGCAGACTGTTCAACCAGTACCGAGCTTGTCCTTTGAGTTTTAGTGGGAGATATTTCATGGCGTGGAGATCATCACCACGGGCCATATGAATATGGAGAAGAAAATCCTCGATCCATACCGCGGGGTCTATTGTCCCATCATATGATTCGATGTTTACAGGTTTAAACCCTTCTGGGAATTCGTGATCCATCACCTCGTCAGTGAAGCAAAGGGGGTGTGCGGCGCCGCTGTATCGGGCCACGTCGCGACGTAGCTCGGATGGAGTCCGTCTGCGGTTCTCGGTCCGGGCATGAGCATGATTGTTGCGTCCGGCTAGATAGCCATTGTCGCGTGTCGGGGCGCGTCCCCGTGATCCATAGATTGATCTGTTCTGACCCGCTCTACTGTCCAAGCCCCGCCGCAGGTCATAGGTATGTGCTCGAGTTGTTTTATCTCTGCCTTTATGGTGAGGTGGAGCAGGCTGGTGTTCGACTTGAGTTGCCGTTTTCTCCCGACCGCGTGGTGGTCGGTCAGCCGCATTGCGTGATGACGGTACGGGCTCCAGCGCCTCATCATCGAACTGAGGTAGTAATTTATGCTTCGGGTAACTTTTGGCTGGGCTCTTGAGGCCGTATTCCTCGGTTGCCAGGACATCAATCCATCTATCGTTGAGCAAATCTTGATCAACTTGAAGTTGCTGCTGCTTCTTTTTCAGGCTCCTTGCAGTGGCTATTAGCTGGCGCTTAAAGCGCTCCTGCTCGAGAGGTTCCTCAGGCACGATAAAATCCTCGTTGCCGAGGCTCACCTCCTCCTCAGAGAGCGGAAAATAATTACTGTCCTCCGAGTCTTCTTTTATGGACTGTTCATCAGGGCTAACTTGCCCATCTTCCCGATCGTCCTGTTTGGCAGTTTGTTCGCCCGGATCTTCTCTGTGTTCGGCACCGTCCGGAGTGTTATCGTCTCCTATGCCAGTGTTGCTGTCTTTGCTGCGGCTTGATTTAGAGCGGCGCCGCTGACGCCGGCGCTTTGTTTGTATCTCAGGAGGATTATCTCAACTGGATCTTCCTTGTCATCGCCGCTATTCTCTTTTGGTGCATCCACCATGTATACATCATACGAGGAAGTGGCCGTCCAACGTCCGGTAAACGGCAGATTTTGGGCATCTTCTTCTCCGGCATCGTCGTCCATATCGTCGATGTCTTCGGAGCCGTAATCGAGCGTGTCGGTTAAGTCCTTCACAGTGGCTATGAAGTGGGTGGTGGGTGGGAAACGAAATTCTCTGTTATCATCCTCCAGTTCGAACCGGATATAATTCGGCTGTGAGTCCCCCGCTAAGGATAGATTTTTTAATGAGTTCAGCACGTCGCCCAAGGGCAAGTGCCGGAAGATGTCCGCAGAGCTAAATTCGACGATCGTTGACCGATCAAGCTCGACGTACGCGGACGCACAAGGTTCGAAACCTGTAGCCGGAGACGAGTCCATGGTTCCGGTGACACAGATGTCACTTGAAGTTAGGTCTGTGTGCGGTTCCAACGCCGCTGAGTCTGCGGCTTCTGTGGCGGGGTTGCGCTTCCCGTCCTCGGATGGCGCGATCTGCCCCGAATCTAAGGCCAGAGCAGTTACATGTGCTATCTCCTGGGTATGGTCTGATGACAGATTTACGTCATGTTCATCGTGGTGGCAGGGAGCGGGTGCCGTGGTCTCGAATCCGTCGAAGAACAAGTCTCCATAGATATGTGCGACGTAGTTCAAGCTTCCAAATCTGACCTGATGGCTAGGGGCGTAGCTTTCGATCTGCTGTAGATGGCCAAGCGAGTTGGCCCCCAGTGTGAAGACGCCGAATACAAAGATTTGTCCGGGAAGGAAGAATTCCCCTTGGACAGCATCATTATAGATGGTCGAAGGAGCCATCAAAAACCTTTTGACGACGGCATAGTGGAACTCTCAGTGAAGGCACCAATGTCGGTGTCAAAACCGGCGGATCTCGGGTAGGGGGTCCCAAACTGTGCGTCTAAGGTCGATGGTAACAGGAGACAAGGGACACAATGTTTACCCAGGTTCGGGCCCTCTCTATGGAGGTAATACCCTACTTCCTGCTTGATTGATCTTGATGAATATGAGTATTACAAGAGTTGATCTACCTCGAGATCGTAATGGCTAAAATCCTAGAAGTTTAGCCTGTATGACTATGATTATGATGATTGGCCTCTACGGACCTAGCCCTCCGGTTGATATAGACACCGGAGGGGTCTAGGGTTACATAAGGTCGGTTACAAAGAAAGGAATCTTCATATTTGGTCACCATGCTTGCCTTCCACGCCAAGGAGAGTCCCATCCGGACATGGGAGGAAGTCTTCAGTCTTCGTATCTTCACATCCCACTAGTCCGGCCCATGTCCAACAAGCCGGACGCCTGAGGACCCCTTAGTCCAGGACTCCCTCACCTGGTACAACGGTTTATCACCGTCAGGGTAGAGTCGGCACGAAACGTTACAAAGAAGGTGAGGAAAGGTGGAATGTGCCGGCTCGGGCTGATACGGATATGGAACGGGAGCCATCTACACTCACAACATTAGTCGGTCAGTAACAAAATAAACTATATGCATGCAATGTGGCAACCAAGTGCAAATGCACACTCAAAAGACCCAAGGACTTCTATCTACCGCCTTCTAACGTGTTGCTGTCTAAGGCGTCCTATAGTCAGCACGACTCTGATACCAAGCGTTGTGGCACCTCGGCTCAAAGATCAAGTCTTCTGGCAATACACAACAACTTGGTACAGAAAGCAACCGGTTTATTGATCTCTTGCGGATACAAAGTTTCGAATATTACATAGAAGTCGAGGCCAAGCGGCATGCACGGTGTGGATCAACTTATGTACATTATTTAGTATACATCTGAGGGGCCTCAGCGAAAGGCGATACTCCTACTCGGCAGCGGAACAAAGAGGTAGCGGGACTCCACTCCACAAGGACACTGCTAGGACACGGCCTAGATCGGGACGAACCAAAAAACACCAACTCTGGGTACGGCTCCTCCTGCATCTGGCATGACACGCCAGGTGAGTACTTTGAATGTACTCGCAAGCTCATAGCAAGCAAAGCAAACATGACAAATAACAACAAGGCATTTAGCAAGTTTAATTCATGAACATGAGCATGATACTATATCCATGAAGTATACGTGGTTCATGATCATGGTCCCTCAGACCAACTTACCATCTCGGGTTACCTCATAACCACCATCAACAACTTACCATTGTGATCCTCACTAGATCACATCAGAACCAACCATAGTGGTCCTCACAAGATCACCAACTTCTGCATGTGCCATCTCAGTGTTATTAAGTGTGCCGGTTATTTATTTCTATTGACCCACAGTGTGACCTACTACGAACTGTGTCCATATCCGAGGATGCGGCTATCGATAGATTATGCACTCTGCAGATGTTCGTACACTGTACCCACACCGCGGAATTCATGGCATCGTGTTCCCATTCGGGTGGACCAATGTCATTCTGACAAAACCAATATGTTGCATGACACTCTCCCGGCCACTCTGACAAACTCCCCTTTGGGCTATGTCATGCGTGGCCCCGCATGCCAACTCTTGACATCTGCCACCTTCGTGGCCAGCCACCGTCGTGGCAGAACGAAACAAACGATCCCAAATGGGGACAATGGTACCATAAAACTTTGGCCATACAAGGTTTTGACTGCCTTCGGGTCAGGGTAGCGCAAGCGCATAACCTTCTCTAGTTGGAGGCACTAGCGAGAGGCATGAAAATAGACCGAATAAGGGCCCCCCATCCAGGTAAGTGTGGTTGCACTCGCGAACTTGAATCTGTGGCACCATGACTCGATCAATAGCTTGTTCAAGTTGAATTAGCATCATATAACTTGAATTAAAATGATTTGAGCCATAATATGCAATGAGGTGCACAGGTCATGAATATGGATGATGAATGCATCATATTTAGCAGGAGCATATGAAATGATCTTTACTGCACATAATACCAAGATGATATATATTCTACAAATAATATGCACAAGTTTCATATAGAAATTATTGTAACTTAAATGCATAAAATGAATTTAATTTGAATAGAACCATTGCTATTGCAATGCCATCCTTGCAAATGAATGTTGTGGCTTGCCTTAGTTCAGAGGAGTGTCACAATACTCCTGGCCTCCTCCAACACAATCGAACCTTCTAAAAATAATTTAAATGCAAAAGGAAAATGTCACATAAAGCATTGTAATGCACCAGAAATTATCTACAGCAAAAAAAAAATCTCAAACTTGGCGCACAGAAACTTTAGCTCAATACAAAAATAATGCAAAAAGAATCAACCCATTTGGACTTATAGAATAGAATCTAGAGTTGGTCAAATTTCTGGTCAAAATTTGGATTTAAATGAATTTAAACAAATTTCCAGGGAAGGCCACATCGAAGGCGTATTTTCAGAATACGCCTCCACTAAGAAAACACTTTGGGGGGAAGAGAGGCTGGCAGTGGGGTCTCACTGTTCAGGTGTGTCACATCCCTAGCCTTACCTTGCACTAGGCTAGCACATGTCTGTTGCAGCATGTTTAAATTTTTTTTTTAAACTGAAATGGGGATTGATCAAACCCTAGCACCAGAAAGAACTCAAATAGGTTCAAATAAAATCTTTTTCAAAGAACCCAAAATGCCTTTGAAAATGTTCATGATTTCTGATAAAGGTGAAAACCTGTGCCAAAAATGATGAGCATATTTCTTGGCCATTTATGGATTTTTAGTTAAATCATATTGTACTTGAATTGAAGCATTTAATGCCTATAAATATTTCAAATGCTTCAATACTTATGAAAGCAATTGGGGGCAGTTGGAAATAATTCTAATAGTGCCCACAATTATTTTCAGGAGTTTCCAAAATGAGTTAGTATTTCTACTGATTCAAAACAGATCAAATAAATAGAAAACAGAAACAGAAAGCAGAGAGAGAGAGTTACCTTGGCCCGTTACTGTAGCAGTCCAGCCCACTGGAGATGCCAGTCATCCCCTACCTCACGCCAGTAGGCAGGGGCGCGTGGCCTCCGCACGCTAGCACGCGCGCGGCCACCTCCTGCTTGCCGCCGCTGCTGCTGGAGGGCGCCAAGAGCGCCACGACACCCCTGCATCTCCCCCCCTCTCTGGTTCCTCCCTCTCCCCCCCAGCGCTCGCGCCGCAGCCACCCGAGCGAGCCCGTCGCCGCCGATCGCCACCACCGCGGCCACTGCCTTCCCTCGCCTCACCAACGCGCCCAGAAGCTCCGCCATGACGTCGTCGTCCTCTCCATCGAGTCACACGGCGCCAGAAGCTCTGCTGCATCTCCAACGCCGCCGATTTCGACCTCGGGTGCCGGTGATCCCCACCGTCGTTTCGCCGGACCCCGTGCCTCCCCTGCCCCACCAGCAGCACCAGAAGAACCGCGGTTAGCCGTTGCACCGTTTTCCCCATGCCTCGTTGCCTGATTTGCCCCCTAGCCGCATCAACCACCGGAGCCGAGTGCTCCCCGCCGCCGGCCATGTCGCCGCCGCGGTTGCAACACCCGCACGTCGCACCAGAGCACGTAGGCGTGCTCAGCGCTTCCTCAGGAAGCCGCAGACCCCACCAGTTCGCCTCGAAACGCGCTGCAGCGCCTAAACTGTCAGTGCCCGAACTCCGGCCGCCGCATTCGTGCTCGCCGCCATCGACTCAGACCACCCCAGCTCCTCCCGCTTGGCCTACTAGATGCGCACGAGCCCCAGCTACGCGTAGGACCAAACCGCGGTCGATTTGGTCGACCGTGGGCAAATTCCGAGCCCCTCCGCCGTCCCGGGCTTCACCGGCGACGAGCCGTGGACCAAGTCCAGCGGTTTGACCCTGCTTGACCGGGGTTTGACTCCCCCCCTGACCCACTGACGTGTGGGGCCAGCCCCTGTTAAAAGTTAATTTAGTTTAAACCTAAACTTAATTAGGCACTGAGAGATGACATGCGGGCCCCACTGTCAGTTTGACCTGGACCACCCCGTTGACCAGCTGACGTCACAGTGACGTAGTGCTGACGCAGTAATTTAATTACTGGATTTATGTTTATACAGGAAATTCCAGAAAATGCCCAAAACTTCTAAAATTCATAGAAATTCAACCGTAGCTCCAAATAAGATAAATTATATATGAAAAATTATCAGAAAAATTCAATCTATCCATCTGCACTGTTTTCATGCATGTTAGAACAACTTATGGCTGTTGTTTAGGCCAAATCATATAAATGGCATTTAAACCCTCACATATGGAGTTTGAATTTGAACCTAGGGTTCAAACCAACTCCATTTAACATGTTGCTAGTTGCATTAGCTTAAAACACAGCATATTGACATGTCATGATCATGCATCATATTGTGCATTGCATTGATTGTGTTTTCCTTCTCTGTTGCCGGTAATTGTCCCCTCTCAATAGACGTTGTTCCGACGCTGTGATCGTTGACACTGATGAAGACTCAATGCTATCTTCAGAAGTGCCAGGCAAGCAAAACCCCCTTGCTCATTCCGATACAATCCCACTCTCTCGCTCCTGCTCTCTTTTACTGCATTAGGACAACAACGATTCATCTGTTACTTGCTGCGGTAGCTGAACCCCTTTATCCTCTTCATGACCTGTCATTGCCATAGTAAATAGATGAAACCCACTAGCATGAGTAGGAGTTGTTTGAGCCCTGATGTGCCTACTCATTCATGCTTGTTTGTCATGCCTGCTATTGCTTAGAGTTGAGTCAGGACTGATTCATCGGGAATGAATTGGAATATGGTGAACATGTCCTACTGTTGAGAGCTAAGTGTGTGAACACGATTTGGTAAAGGTAGCGGTGAGAGGCCATGTAGGAGTACATGGTGGGTTGTCTCATTGAAACCGTCCTCAGGAACTGAGTTCTGTGTTTGTGATCCATGAACAGTTACTACCACACATTGGAATGCTTAAGTGCCCCTCTCGACTTATTAATCAACTTGATCTCTGTCCAGGAGTTGCAACTAGTTTCTGGTGTTTGTAGGTAGTTAGTAGTCTACCAAGTGGCACCCGGTACAGGTGGGCTTGGGACAGACTAGGCACCGTGGCCGGGTATGCCAAGCGTCGCCTGTTTGGTGGGCTTGGAACCCTGTACACATCGTTTGGGGCCGTGAGCGACACCCCGGCCGGATCTCCTTGCGGATGGAACCCGAATAGGCGATAAACCTAGACTAGAGACTTGTGTGGTTAGTCAGGTCGTGGCCGACTCCCTCGCCAGGCTTCCGCTTGAAGGTTGCCGAGGTACACGACGTGTACATGGTGGTAAGTGGCAAGAGCGTGTGTGACGAAGTACACCCCTGCAGGGTTAATATGATCTATTCGAATAGTCGTGTCCACGGTAAAGGACTTCTGGGTTGCCTGTACAGTTCATAGACAAGTGAAAGTGGATACTCTAAAATGCGCAAGATAAGCGTGAGTGCTATGGATGGCGTTCTCGTAGGGAGACGGGAGCAGATCCATAGTGGTGTATTGATATGGTGAATATGTGGACTCGTGTGCGCCACCTCAAAAGAGTTACTTGTAGTCGTAGTTCAGGATAGCCACCGAGTCAAAGCTGGCTTGCTGCAGTTAAACTCCACCACCCCCTTTGTTGATACCGATGCATATGTAGATAGTTATGATGTAAGTCTTGCTGGGTACAATTGTACTCACGTTTGCCTATCTTATGTTTTGTAGAGAGACGTCAGTCTCGCTAGTAGTTCCGTGTGGACTTCGACGTTTAGCTTGATACCTCAGCTACGATCTTGTGCCCTCGGCAGGATCTGGTAGATAGTCAGGCTTCTCAGCCCTTTTCATTTGTAGATGTCTGTACTCAGACATGTTAAGCTTCCGCATGTGCTTTGACTTGTATGCTCTGAATGTTGGGTCATGAGACCCATGTTTGTAATATCAGGCTCTTCGGAGCCTAATGAATAGATACTCTGAGTCGTAGAGTCTTGTTGTGATGCCATGTTGTATTTGCACATATCGAGCATATTGTGTGTATGATTGAAATGCTTGGTATGTGTGGGATCCGACAATCTAGTTGTCCATCCTTAGCAGCCTCTCTTATGGGGAAATGTAGTCTAGTGCCTCCTTGAGCCATAGTAGTCCGCTACAGCCCGGTTCACCGGAGTCCTGCTAGCCCAGCACTACTGCTCTGGACACTTGACTGGCCGGCATGTGTTTCATATCGTTCCTGTGTCTGTCCCTTCGGGGAAATGTCACGCGGTGACATCCGGAGTCCTGCCTAGCCTGCTACAGCCTGGGTTCCCGGAGTCCTGTTAGCCCAGTGCTACAGCCCGGATTCGCTCGCTGCTGACCGACACGTTCGATGTTGATTCATGTATGCCTGTCCCCATACGTTAGTGCCGCTTTGGGTTCACGACTAGCCATGTCGGCCCGGGTTCTCTGTCATATGGATGCTAGCGACATTGTCATATACGTGAGCCAAAAGGCGCAAACGGTCCCGGGCCATGGTAAGGCGACACCTGTGGGAGTACCGTGCGTGAGGCCGCAAAGTGATATGAGGTGTTACAGGCTAGATTGGTGTGACTTGGAATCGGGGTCCCGACAAGGTGAGAGAGAGAGAGAGAGAGAGGGAGAGGGAGAGAGAGAGGAACAGGGCACGGCAGCCTTGTCGCCGGTGGTTGTTTGGCGAGGAGACCACGGGTAACGGGTCCATCACATCATGGCGAACACACACGTACCCGTGGTGACGGCTGAGGTGGACGGATGAAGACTCGGGCTTCTTCTCCAGAGAAGGCGAGCAGTGGAGCTCGGCGGAGCGGACGTTTCCGGTGATGATTCGACGAACCAACAGCACTGGCGTACTCAGGAGATCACCACTAGCTTGATGGAGGCAGAGGGCAAAGACGGAGATGATTAGAGCAGGAGGACTGTCGTTGGGGATCCGCGGGCAATTCCGGCAAGGATGGTGGCAGGAGGCCCTCCCGGCCTTGCTGCACTAGTGAGGAACTCAATTTGTGGCCAGAGAAGTCGAATGCAATGATTGGAATGGCTCAGGGAGGGTTCTATTTATAGATGGAGGGTGACAGTGCATTGAGCTCCGCCGGAGTAGAGTTGCTGGTGCACTGGGAGGGAGAGGACCTCCGGCTAGTCTTGGGGAAGAGGTAGCGCCACACGGAGAAGCCAGGAACGCGTGCGAGCATAGTGCAACGCACTAGGTGGGACAGGTGGCACACTCACGTGCACTGTTCTGCCCGGTTGTGCTTCGGCTGCTTCCGGCGTGCGGCCTGCCGGTATCGAGGAGGTGCGGGGCGAGGCTAGGTGGAGGTGCAGGAGGCTGCTGAGTGGCAGGGGCAAGCTACGGTGGCGCAAGGAGGAGAGACGGGCGGCGGTAGAGGGCCCCTCAGATTGCCACCTAGCTCCAAGGACAAGACATGAGACCGGCACAAAGTTTCTGGACAGAAACTTGTTCAACATGCTGTGACCAAATGGCTTGATGAAAAAGGATGATTTTTGGTGGTTAAGCTTCTCTTAGGAAGGTAATGAAGTGGTAGAAATTCCAGCTCAAACCGATCAAGGAAAATTACACTTGCTTCACAAAGTGCCCATTCTCGACAGAAGCAAAATCATTTTCCTTAGCTGAAATATTACAAAGGACAAGGGAAAAATTTTGCATGGGAAGGTGAGGCTGACCCAAAGAATATTTGCAAATTTTCTCTGGATTAACAGGGGAAGAAAAATGGGGGTTGCTTCATAGCATATTGAGAAAACATTCATTTTCAGGGGGGAATAAATATTATGCCATTAAAGAGAATTATCTCATGCCATTAAAATGAGAGTGATGAGGTCTAGAGAGGGTTTAAGGAGGATAGAACCCACTTGGAAGAAAATCAAAATGATTTCCAAGTGGTAATTCCAAAAGAATTGACTGAAAACTCAAATGCAAATTCAATAAATCCACAAAAAGAAAAAGGGCAAAATCCAGGGTGTCACATCTTCATATTGTAAAATCCCTCTCTTGAGAAAATTGGTAATATACAAAAAAACTCTTGAGAAAATTGAGAAAACCATCAGGAAATCTGAAGGTTTGTTGGTTGAGGAGATGGAGAAAAATCAGTCATTGACAGAAGAGCATTCCGCTCTCAAGTCACGAATGGAAGAACTATCAAATCGTCATGGTTTTCTCTCGGTCGACCACGAGAGATTGACTTATGATTACCTGAAAAGGAAATAGGAAATCGAGTTGCTGAGAGAGGCTCATGATGACTTGATCAGAGAACATTCTCTTCTCACCCAACAGCTCAAAGAGAAACCTCAATCAAATGCTGAATCTTGTGTGAATGATAACCCCTCTGTTGAGGAAAATGGTTCTGTGTCTGATGAGAATGCTAGGTTGAAGGATCTTATTCAGACAGGACTGTTCAAGTCTCTCAAAGGGCATCAAACTCTTTGTGATGTTTTGAAGAAATCCATTATTCACAAAAATCCTAGGAAAGAAAGTATCGGCTTCGAAAGGAAACTAGATGAAAATGGCTCCTACTAGTTACCTGATCAATAACCTCGCACTGTGTGGGTGCCTGCCAAGAGCAAAACGCTTGATCCAGCTTTACTTTCAGTATATGACTCTCCTATCCTTGAATACTCTTATGATAATTCTCTGGACAACTATAAGCTGTTCAAAAACCAACATGGTGAGGCTGTTGCTCGCTATGTTGGACCAAACAGTAAGAATCCCCCCCCCAAAGAAAGCTATATGGGTGCCCAGGAAAACTATCGAAGCATTGCCTATTACTACTTTACTAACCATGCATGCAGAAAATGCTCGTTACTTCCTTGGAAAAGATCGACAGAATGAGTACATGCATACCTCATTCAACCACTATACTCATTCATTTGGAAAGAATTTCAATGCCTATTCCTTTGATTATGCTCGCACTTCTTCGAGTAACAATTATGGTTATCGAATCATATCCTGCTCGCTCTGTTGTTTCGAAGCCACCTGCAAAGATGTGGGTGGTTAAGAAAGCCTAATTCCTCTGCAGGACAATGTCTCTGGGTGTACCCAATGGATAATGGATAGTGGATGCACTAGTCATATGACCAGAGACAAGTCGTTGTTTGTCGGCCCAACTTAATCGCTTCATCTCAGAAGTATATTACTTTTGGCGACAACAACAAAGGAAAGGTAATTGGGTTAGGTAAAATTGCTATATCCAAATACAAGAACATTGATGATGTTTTACTTGTTCAGTCTATTGGATTAAACCTCATGTCAGTTGGCAAGCTTTGTGATCTAGGCATGCTAGTTCTATTTTCCATATCCAAATGCATCGTCTTTATGGCCTCTGACCATTCCTTCGTCTTCGAGGGAAATAGAAAAGGTGATTTATATATTGTGGATTTCTCTTAGGGTCCCTCAGTCCAAACTTGTTTGCTTTCACAAGCAATTGAAGGATGGTTGTGGCATCGAAGACTTGGTAATGCATGTATGAGAAATTTGTAGACTCCCGTGAAGAAAAATCATCTCCGTGGCATTCCTGGTGTAAAATTTGACAAGGATCGTCTCTGTGGTGCATGTGAGGCCGGTAAATTGGCAAGAAGCATCATTCGTCAAAAACTTTCATGACCACAACAAGACCTCTGGAAATTCTTCATATGTATTTATTCGGACCTCAAAACTATGTATGTTTCGGAGGAAATCATTATGGTCTGGTTATTGTTGATGATTTCTCTCGTTACACTTGGGTATTCTTTCTTGAAGACAAAACTTGCACCCAAGACATCTTCAAAAGATTCGCCAAGAAGGCCCAAAATGAATATGATGTGCGAATTAAGAATGTCAGAAGCGACAATAGTACCGAGTTCAAAAAATCTCATATCAAAGATTTTCTCGACGAAAATGGTATAACTCATGAGTTCTCTGCCGCTGATGTGACTCGAAGCTACGTCGGTATTTCCCCATAGAGGAAGGGATGATGCAGCACAACAGCGGTACGTATTTCCCTCAGATATGAAACCAAGGTTATCGAACCAGTAGGAGAACCAAGCAACACAACATAAACAGCCCCTGCACACAGATAACAAATCCTTGCAACCCGACGTGTTAAAGGGGTTCTCAATCCCTTTCGGGTAACGGCGCCTCAAGATAGGCAAACGGACGTGAATAAAATTGTAGTAGATTGATAGATCGAACACCAAATAAAATAAATAAGAATAAAACACAGAAATGTATTTTTGTATTTTTAGTTTAATATATCTAAAAATAAAAGGCAAATAAAATAGATCACAAAGGCTAATATATGAGAAAGAGACCCGAGGGCCGTAGGTTTCACTAGTGGCTTCTCTCGAGAAAAATAACAAATGGTGGGTAAACAAACTACTATTGGGCAATTGATAGAACTTAAAATAATCATCCCGATATCCAGGCAATGATCATTATATAGGCATCACATCCAAGATTAGTAGACCGACTCCTGCCTACATCTTCTACTATTACTCCACACATCGACTGCTATCCAGCATGCATCTAGTGTATTAAGTTCATGGAGAAATGGAGTAATGCAATAAGAACGATGACATGATGTAGACAAGATCTATCTATGTAGATATAGACCCCATCGTTTTATCCTTAGTAGCAACGATACATACGTGTCGGTTCCCCTTCTATCACTGGGATCGAGCACCGTAAGATCGAACCCACTACAAAGCACCTCTTCCCATTGCAAGATAAATAGATCAAGTTGGCCAAACAAAACCCAAATATCGGAGAAGAAATACGAGGCTATAAGCAATCACGCATAAAATAGATCGAAGAAACTCAAATACTTTCATGGATATAAAAATATATATCTGATCATAAACTCAAAGTTCATCTGATCCCAACAAACACACCGCAAAAAGAGTTACATCATATGGATCTCCAAGAGACCATTGTATTGATAATTCAGCGAGGGAGAGGAAACCATCTAGCTACTAAGTACGGACCCGAAGGTCTACAAAGAACTACTCACGCATCATCAGAGAGGCACCAATGGAGGTGGTGAACCCCATTCGAGATGGTGTCTAGATTGGATCTGGTGGTTTTGGACTCTGCGGCGGCTGGAATTGATTTTCGTCGACTCCCCTAGAGTTTCTGGAATATTGGGGATATTTATAGAGCAAAGAGGCAGTCCGGGGGGCACCCAAGGTGGGCATAACCCACCAGGGTGCGCCTGGGCCTCCTGGCGCGCCCTGGTGGGTTTTGCTCTCCTCGGAGCACCCCCAGGCGCAGCCTTGGCCCATTAGGTGTCTTCTGGTCCATAAAAATTCTTCGTGAAGTTTCGTTGCATTTGGACTCTGTTTGATATTGATTTCCAGCGATGTAAAAAACATGCAGAAAACAGCAACTGGCACTTGGCACTATGTCAATAGGTTAGTACCAATAAATGATATAAAATGATGATAAAATGATTATAAAACATCCAAGATTGATAATATAACTGCATTGAACTATCAAAAATTATAGATACGTTCGAGACGTATCAAGCATCCCCAAGCTTAGCTCCTACTCGTCCTCGAGTAGGTAAGTGATAAAAACAGAACTTTTGATTTGGAATCCTGCCTAACATGTTCAAAGCAATAGTCTAGTTTTGACATGATAACTTAAATACTCAAGCATATCAACAAGCAACCATGTCTTTCAAAATATCATCGCTAAAATAAGTTATCCCTAGCCCATCATGCTCAATCATTGATCCATTCATGAAACACACTCGCATATTACCCAATACTCAAGTACGATCATATTGCCTCCTAGTTGGTGCTTTTATAAGATAAGATGGAGACTCAAGTTCAAAAATAAAAATTGCATAAAGTAAAGAAAGGCCCTTCGCAGAGGGAAGTAGGGATTTGTAGAGGTGCCAGAGCTCAAAGCGAAAATTGAGAGATAAAAACATTTTGGGAGGTGTATCCTTCCCACCAACGAAAACGACTTAGAATTCCCAACACTTTCCATGCTAGATATATCATAGGCAGTTCCCAAACAGAAAATAAAGTTTATTCCATTTTCAACCATACTTTCACTTTCCATGGCTAGTCGTATCCACGGTTGCCCTCCATACCAACACTTTCCAAGGACTTTTTTATTTGACAACATAAAGTAAATTCATTTTTCATTTCGGGACTGGGCATCCCTAATACCTTTGCCTTACTCTCGTGCAATGACAAGTGAATAAACACTCATCGTGAGAATAACACATCTAGCATGGAAAATATTAGCCACCCCTCACCGCTCTGCGAGCGGAACGAACACACAAAAGAGAAGTTTATTTTGAAAATTAGAGATGGCACATACAAATTTGCTTAGAATGGCAAAAGAATACCGCATATGGGTAGATATAGTGGACTCATGTGGCAAAACTGGTTTAAAGGTTTTTGGATGCACAAGTAGAGATCGTACTTGGTGCAAAATGAAGGCTAGCAAAAGATTGAGAAGCGACCAACCAAGAAACGAATAATCTCAAAAGCGAGCATTTAGCATAATTAACACCAAATAATGCACCACAAGTAGGATATAATTTCATTGCATAATTATTGACTTTCGTGCTTGCATAGGGAATCACAAACCTTAACACCAATATTCTTACTAAAGCATAATTACTCATTAACATAACTCACATATCACATCATCATATCTCAAAACTATTACTAAGAATCAAGTTTATTTTGTCCAATGATCTTCATGAAAGTTTTTATTATATCCTTCTTGGATATCTATAACTTTGGAACTAATTTCATATGTTGCTTTTGATAAGCTCAAACAAATATAAGTGAAGATCCTGAGCATAATTTTTTCTTTCTCTCAAATTAATTTAAGTGAAGCAAGAGAGAATTTCTTGAAAATTTTACTAACTCTCAAATAAATCTAAGTGAAGCAAGAGATCATTTCTTCAAAAAGACTAAAGCACACCATGCTCAAAAAGATATAAGTGAAGCACTAGAGCAAGTCCATAGCTCATAAAAAATTGAAGTGAAGCATAGAGAGCAATTCTAACAAGTCATGGCATAATTTTGGCTCTCTCAAATAGGTGTGTCTAGCAAGGAATCAAGACTTAAAACACAAAATAAAACATGCAAAGACTCATATCATACAAGAAGCTCCAAGCAAAACACATAGTACGTGACGAATAAAAATATAGCTTCGAGTAAAATACCGATGATTGTTAGAAGAAAGAGGGGATGCCACTCGGGGCATCCCCAAGCTTAGTTGCTTGCTCACTTTTCGATAATAGCTTGGGATGCCGGGGCATCCCCAAGCTTAGGCTCTTCTTATTCCTTATTCCTTCATCCATCGTAAGATAACCCAAAACTTGAAAACTTCAATCACACAAAACTCAACAAAACCTTCGTGAGATCCGTTAGTGTAAGAAAATAAACCACTACTATAAGTACTGTATCAAACCAATTCATATTTTATTCTTGCATTATATCTACTGTATTCCAACTTTTCTATGGCAAAAACTCATCAAAGAAAACCATAGAGCCATCAAAATAAGCACACAACGCAAAGAAAACAGAATCTGTCAAAACAGAACAGTCTGTAGCAATCTGATTTGTTCGAATACTTATAGAAATCCAACAATTCTGAAAATTAGGATGACCTGGGTAATTTGTATATTAATCTAGTGCAAAATAATTGGTATTTTTTCACGCTCTGGTTAAAAAGAAGAATTGTTTTCGTGAGTGCAAAAGTTTCTATTTTTAGTAAGATCAAACAACTATCACCCAAGAAGATCCTAAAGGCTTTACTTGGCACAAATGGTAATTAAAACACAAAAAACACAATCATAACAATAGCATAATTGTGTAAATACTCAAGAACAGAAAGCAAGAAGCAAAAATAAAATTTATTCATTGGGTTGCCTCCCAACAAGCTTTATAGTTTTACACGCTTAGCTAGGCATAATGCAAGGATCTAAGTTTTGTCTTCCGCAGTTTTGGCAAATTTTGTAAGGGTTTTCTCAAACCCAGGAGGCTCTTTATGCTTCCCTAAATTCTCCGGAAAAGAAACCATCTTTAGATCCAAAATATCCAATCACCTGTTGCAAAGAGTAATCAAGGTATTCATGCGATTGATACTACCATTGAGGTGTTTGAGGGGTTCATCATATTTTTGTATTTCCCATATGTTTATGCAAATCACCAAGTTTGTCCAACATTTCAACTCCCTCAGGGGTGAAAGAAAACCCCTTCTTTTCAGGTGGAACTCCCAGAATTCCTTCTCAAATTTCATAGGCAACATTAGCTTCAAGCTCAATAAAATTCCCTTTAGCAGCAAAATCTAGGAGTTGTTTATGATGCAAAGCCAATCCTATGTAAAAATTACGAAGCAAGATCTTAGCGTCCCCTTTAAATTGCAAATATGATAAGATTCCATAAGCCTATACCAAGCATATTTCAATTTTTCTCCTTGTTTTTGTTCGAAGTAAAGGACTTCAAAATCTGGTGACAAAGGAGGAGTAGGAACGCTAGCCATTAAGACTAGGAAGCGAAAAACACGAATAGATCTGACGAGAAAACGGCGAACGAAAAAGAGGGGCGTATAAAACGGCAAATTTTTGTCATGTAGGGGAGAGGAAAACGAGAGGGAAATGGAAAATAATGTAAATTGTGAGGAGATGAGATTTGTGATTAGGAACCTGGTATATGTTGAAGATCCTCCACGGCAACGGTGCCAGAAATTCCTTTTGATGCGGCTCGAAGCTACGTCGGTATTTCCCCAAAGAGGAAGGGATGATCCAGCACAGCAGCGGTAGGTATTTCCCTCAGATATGAAACCAAGGTTATTGAACCAGTAGGAGAACCAAGCAACACAACGCAAACATCCCCTGCACACAGATAACAAATCCTCGCAATCCGACGTGTTAAAGGGGTTGTCAATCCCTTTCGGGTAACGACGCCTGAAGATAGGCAAACGGACGTGAATAAAATTTTAGTAGATTGATAGATCGAACACCAAATAAAATAAATAAGAATAAAACACAACAAGGTATTTTTGTATTTTTAGTTTAATAGATTTTAAAATAACAGGCAAATAAAATAGATCGCAGAAGCAAATAATATGAGAAAGAGACGCGGGGGCCGTAGGTTTCACTAGTGGCTTCTCTCGAGAAAAATAGCAAACGGTGGGTAAACAAATTACTGTTGGGCAATTGATAGAACTTCAAATAATCATGATGATATCCTGGCGATGATCATTATATAGGCATCACGTCCAAGATTAGTAGAATGACTCCTGCCTGCATCTACTACTATTACTCCACACATCGACCGCTATCCAACATGCATCTCGTGTATTAAGTTCATGGAGAAACGGAGTAATGCAATAAGAACGATGACATGATGTAGACAAGATCTATCTATGTAGATATAGACCCCATCGTTTTATCCTTAGTAGCAACGATACATACGTGTCGGTTCCCCTTCTATCACTGGGATCGAGCACCGTAAGATCGAACCCACTACAAAGCACCTCTTCCCATTGCAAGATAAATAGATCAAGTTGGCCAAACAAAACCCAAATATCGGAGAAGAAATACGAGGCTATAAGCAATGACGCATAAAAGAGATCAAAGAAACTCAAATTCTTTCATGGATATAAAAAGATAGATCTGATCATAGACTCAAAGTTCATCCGATCCCAACAAACACACCGCAAAAAGAGTTACATCATATGGATCTCCAAGAGACCATTGTATTGATAATTCAGCGAGAGCGCGGAAGCCACCTAGCTACTAACTACGGACCCGAAGGTCTACAAAGAACTACTCATGCATCAATGGAGAGGCACCAATGGAGGTGGTGAACCCCATCCGAGATGGTGTCTAGATTGGATCCGGTGGTTCCAGACATTGCGGCGCCTAGAATTGATTTTCGTCGACTCCCCTAGGGTTGCTGGAATATTGGGGTATTTATAGAGCAAAGAGGCGGTCCAGGGGGCACCCGAGGTGGGCACAACCCGCCAGGGCGCGCCTGGGCCTCCTGGTGCGCCCTGGTGGGTTGTGCTCTCCTTGGGGCACCCCCCAGGTGCAGCCTTGGCCCATTAGGTGTCTTCTGGTCCATAAAAATTCTCCGTGAAGTTTCGTTGCATTTGGACTCCATTTGATGTTGAGTTCCTGCGATGTAAAAAACATGCAGAAAACAACAAGTAGCACTTGGCACTATGTCAATAGGTTAGTACCAAAAAATGATATAAAATGACTATAAAATGATGATAGAACATCCAAGATAGATAATATAATAGCATGGAACAATAAAAAATTATAGATACGCTGGAGACGTATCAGCCGCATACAGTCCCCAATAGAATGGAGTTGTTGAGCAAAAGAATAGAACTCGGATCGAGATGGCGAGAACAGTGCCCAGTGAGTATAAAACTCTTATTCGCTTCTGGGCTGATGCTATTAACACTACTTTTCAGGTTGTGAATCGTGTTTATCTTCACAAATTCCTTTAGAAAACTTCATATGAGCTCATCACTCGCAAGAAACCAACTGTTTCTTATTTACGTGTTTTTGGTGCACCTTGCTATATTCATGACATGAATCATAATTCCAAGTTTGCACCTAAGGCACATCAAGGTTTTCTTCTTGGTCATGGCTCGAACTCGCATACTTACCGTGTCTATAACTCTCACCACGGGAAAGTTATGGAAACAGTAAATGTGCGGTTTGATGAATCTAACAGCTCTCTAAAGGAGCACCTACCTAATGTGGTAGATGAACCACTGATTTCGGATGCTATTCGCGAAATGGCCATTGTGAGCGTCAGGTCAGTTGAAGGAAATGTACCTGACTCTTCCGATGATGATACCCCCATGACTTGAAGCAGAACACGCCAAGCCACTACCGAAGAAAATGCCACTCCGAACACAAATGGCAACCAAAATGCAAATGCCAATCAAGATGGCAATCTCGATGAAAATGGCGACACAAATGATCACCTCGATGTTGATGCTGAGGAAAATGAAAATGATCATCAAGATGAAAATCCTCACCCACGAGTGGCTAATCGAGTTGACCCTGCATTAATTCTCGAAGATCTTGAGAATCCAGGTTATCAACCCACAACTCATTCTCACACTCGTTTGGCTAACTATTGTGGACGTTTCTCCTCTATCTCATTGATAGAACCTACCAAGTATGAGGAAGCCATGAACGATCCCGATTGGATGAATGCCATGCAAGAAGAGTTCGTGCAATTAGACTTGAATGATGCATGGGAATTGGTCGACAAAAACGAATCCTAAGAAGCACAATATAATCAGGACAAAATGGATATTCCGGAATAAGAAAGATGAAAATGGCATTGTTGTGAGAAACAAAGCACGTCTTGTCGCTGAAGGGTATACACATGTAGAAAGTATTGATTTCGGTGAAACATATGCTCCTGTTGCTCGCCTTGAGGCAATTCGTATTCTTCTCGCTTATGCAAACTACAATGATATCCTGCTTTATCGAATGCATGTGAAAAGTGCTTTCCCTAATGGTGAAATTGATGAGCAAGTATATGTTAGGCAGCCACCTGGCTTTGAAAACCTCCAGTTTCCTAACAAAGTTTTTAGGTTGAAAAAGGTTCTATATGGGCTGAGGCAAGCCCCTCGGGCTTGGTGTGACACCTTGAAGAGGTTTCTGCTCGACAAAGGGTTTAAGCCAGGACCCACCGACTCCACTCTTTTCACACGTGCTATTGACGGTGATCTATGCGTGTGTCAAATTTATGTGGATGATATTATTTTCAGCTGTACTAACAATGCTTGCAGCATGGAGTTCGGGCGAATGATGTCCGAGAAATATCAAATGTCCATGATGGGTGAACTGAAGTTCTCTCTTGGACAGCAAATACGTTAACAAGACAACAAAATTTCCATATCTTAGGAGAAATATTTGAGAGACCGTCTAAAGAATTTTAAAATGCAAGATTGCAAACTAAAGGGCTGCAGGCTTACGACCCGGCACTTGGGGGCTACATTATTCAAGTTGAGAATTGCATCAAATATGCAAGTCCCATGTCACTGCCAGCATGCACCATGGCACTTGGGGGCTAATGCAAAGTAAACTTTGCTCACCTCATCGAAGACTCGACTCATCACATCGTAATGAGCCGGCCCTTGGGGGCTACCGATTCCTCGTGTCAAAATTCAAGGTACACAAGTTTTAATCCATTATATTGAAAGATTCATTGCTCAGTTGGTAAAGTACAAAGCTCTTAACCTTGTGGACATGGGTTCAAGCCCCGTGATGAGAGTTACATCATATGGTGTTATTTTCAATGAAGTATACATAAAGTGCCAGCTCAATATTATCTTAATGAGCCGTCCCTTGGGGGCTACACATTGCTGTTAAAGTCTACATGATCATATTTTCAAAGTCCCTGCTCATTATTTGCATAATGACCCGACCCTTGGGGGTTACACTGGTTGAAGTTTTTATGTGCATCAAGCAATTACAAGTCCCAGGTTGCTGCAAGCATGACAACCCGGCACTTGGGGGCTACATATGTGGAATACTCAGTTCTGGCTAGTGATTGAGATGAACAACCTAGATTTCTTCAAACTTGTGACATTCATATTGAAGCAATTCTTAAGTTGTTACTACGTTACCTTCTTAAGACTTGGGGGCTACAAGTGATTGGCGTATAAGAGGTATATTTTCAAGCTTGATGTTAACTACAATTATGACCCGGTGCCATCAATATTTATAAACCGACAATTTTGGCAATGATAAACCGACAAGTTCTACATCCTTAAACCGGCTGAATATCAGATGAGTATTTCAATGACCAATATTTCTGTTAAGCATTGGGAGCTGAGTCAAATGAATTATTCTTCATAATATTTTTGTGTGACAAACCAATGTCAGGAAATTGATTATGAAGCTGGCTTATTGACCCGGATTTTCTAGAAGGAAATGACAAGGATTTAAGGATGCTCATGATCAGTTTAAGATGCATAAATCCAAACTAAACTGGGGGTTAATGTTGGGTATATACCCTGCGGTATGGCCCGGCCGAAGTTATAACCCGGCTAGGACTTGGTAAACCGGCAGGTGTTAAGTCAGATGATAACCCGGTAGGTGTTAAGTCATAACCCGACAGACAATCATAACCCGGCAGACAATCATAAACCGGCAGGAAGTCATAACCCGGCAGACCATCATAAACCGGCAGACCATCATAAAGCGGCAGACAGTGATAACTGGTTGACAGTCATAACCCGGCAGATAGTGATAACTGGTTGACAGTCGTAACCCGGCAGGATAGAGTCACCTGGGGTTATGAAGCCCAAGACGTTATGAAGCCCAAAGACGTTAAGAAGCCCGTGAAGAGAAGTCAAAATAGTTTAAGTCTTAATCCGAGTTGGACTCTACATGTAACCCGCCCCTTCAACATATATAAGGAGGGGCAGGGCACCCCAACGGGGGGAGAAGAATAACCTTAGGGCTAGACATAACTAGGAGAGCCGGTTTACGGCGACTCCCTCGTGATGTTAATGAGACCTAGCCTAAAATAGCATGTAGGGTTGTTACCGGATGATGTTTCCCAGGGCCCGAAGCTGTCTAAATCCTTGTCTTGTGTTGCGTCTCTCGATTCCGCTCAACCCCTCTCAAGCTACCACATAGATGCGTTGGCCTCACGACTAAGACCTCACACTAGGACATCAGCTGTGACAATTCCACGACACACTGAATACCTGCACAAACAAACACCAACTTGCACCCAACGCAATAAAGGGGTTGTAAATCCCTTCACGGTTATTTGCAATGTGAGATCTGATAGAGATGAAATGGTAAAGTAATGTTTTTGGTATTTTTGGTTTATGGAACAGAAAGTAAAAAATTGCAAAGAAAATAAATTGGAAACTAAAATTGTAGATCGGAAACTTATATGATGGAAAATAGACCCGGGGGCCATAGGTTTCACTAGAGGCTTCTCTCAAGATAGAAATTATTACGGTGGGTGAACAAATTCCTGCCGAGCAACTGATAGAAAAGCGCAAAGTTATGACGATATCTAAGGAAATGATCATGAAAATAGGCATCACGTCTGTGTCAAGTAGAACGAAATGATTCTGCATCTACTACTATTACTCCACACATCGACCGCTATCCAGCATGCATCTAAAGTATGAAGTTCATAAAGAATGGAGTAACGCTTTAAGCAAGATGACATGATGTAGAGGAATTAACTCAAGCAATATGATGAAAACCCCATCTTTTTATCCTCGATGGCAACAATTACAATACGTGCCTTGCTGCCCCTATTATCACTGAGAAAGGACGCCGCAAGATTGAACCCAGAGCAAGGCACTTCTCCCATTGCAAGAAAAACCAATCTAGTTGGCCAAACCAAATCGATAGTTCGAAGAGACTTGCAAAGATATCAAATAATGCATATAAGAATTTAGAGAAGATTCAAATAATATTCATAGATAAGCTGATCATAAATCAACAATTCATCGGATCTCGGCAAACACAACGCAAAAGAATATTACATCGAATAGATCTCCAAGAACATCGAGGAGAACTTTGTATTGAGAATTAAAGAGAGAGAAGAAGCCATCTAGCTACTAGCTATGGACCCATAGGTCTGTGATAAACTACTCACGCTTCATCGGAGAGGCAATTGGGTTGATGTAGAAGCCCTCCGTGATTGAATCCCCCTTCTGGTAGGATGTCGGAAAAGGCCCCTAGATCTCACGGGTACAGAAGGTTGTGGCGGTGGAAAACTGGTTTTGTGGCTCCCCTGGATGTTTTTGGGGTATTTGAGAATATATAGGAGGAAGATCTAGGTCAGGGGGTCACCGAGGGGTCCACAAGGTTGGGTGCGCACCCTACCCCCCTGGGCATGCCCTCCACCCTTGTGGATGCCTCGTGGCTCTTCTGACTTGCACTCCAAGTCTCCTGCGTGTCTTCTGGTCCAAGAAAAATCATCGCGAAAGTTTTATTCCGTTTGGTATTCCTTTTCTGCGAAACTCTAAAGCAAGGAAAAAACAGGAACTGGCACTGGGCTCCAGGTTAATAAGTTAGTCCAAAAAATCATATAAAATAGCATATAAATGCATATAAAACATCCAAAACAGATAATATAATAGCATCGAACAATCAAAAATTATAGATACGTTGGAGACGTATCAAGCATCCCCAAGCTTAATTCCTGCTCGTCCTCGAGTAGGTAAATGATAAAAATAGAATTTTTGATGTGGAATGCTACCAAACATATTTATCCATGTAATTCTATTCATTGTGGCATGAATATTCAGATTTGTAAGATTCAAAATGAAAGTTTAATATTGACATAAAAACAATAATACTTCAAGCATACTAACAAAATAATTATGTCTTCTCAAAATAACATGGCCAAAGAAAGCTTATCCCTACAAAATTATATAGTCTGGCTATGCTCCATCTTCATCACACAAAATATTCAAATCATGCACAACCCCGATGACAAGCCAAGCAATTGTTTCATACTTTTGATGTTCTAAAACCTTTTCAACTTTCACGCAATACATGAGCGTGAGCCATGGACATAGCACTATAGGTGGAATAGACGGTGGTTGTGGAGAAGACAAAAAGAAGGAGATAGTCTCACATCAACTAGGCGTATCAACGGGCTATGGAGATGCCCATTAATAGATATCAATGTGAGTGAGTAGGGATTGCCATGCAACGGATGCACTAGAGCTATAAGTTTCTGAAAGCTCAAAAAGAAAACTAAGTGGGTGTGCATCCAACTTGCTTGCTCATGAAGACCTAGGGCATTTTGAGGATGTCCATCGTTGGAATATACAAGCCAAGTTCTATAATGAAAAATTCCCACTAGTATATGAAAATGACAATATAGGACACTCTCTATCATGAAGATCATGGTGCTACTTTGAAGAACAAGTGTGGCAAAAAGGATAGTAACATTGTCCCTTCTCTCTTTTTCTCTCATTTTTTTCTTTTTTTCTTTTTTTCCTTTTCTCCTTTTTTTGGGCCTCCCTTTTTTATTTGGCCTTTCTCTCTTTTCGTTTATTTTATTTCCTCACATAGGACAATGCTCTAATAATGAAGATCATCACACTTCTATTTACTTACAACTCAAAAATTACAACTCGATACTATATCAAAAATATGATTCTATGTGAATGCCTCCGGCGGTGTACTGGGATGTGCAATTAATCAAGAGCGACATGTATGAAAGAATTATGAATGATGGCTTTTCCACAAATACGATGTCAACTACATGATCATGCATAGCAATATGACAATGATGGAGCGTCTCATAATAAACGGAACGGTGGAAAGTTGCATGGCAATATATCTCGGAATGGCTATGGAAATGCCATAATAGGTAGCTATGGTGGCTGTTTTGAGGAAGGCATATGGTGGGTTTATGGCACCGGCGAAAGTTGCACCGTACAAGAGAGGCTAGCAATGGCGGAAAGGTGAGAGTGCGTATAATCCATGGATTCAACATTAGTCATAAAGAACTCACATAATTATTGCAAAAATCTATTAGTCATCGAAACAAAGTACTACGCGCATGCTCCTGGGGGTAGATTGGTAGGAAAAGACCACCGCTCGTCCCCGACCGCCACTCGTAAGGAAGACAATCAAAAAATATCTCATGCTCCAACTTCGTTACATAACGGTTCACCATACGTGCATGCTACGGGACTCACAAACCTTAACACAAGTATTTGTCAAATTCACAACTACTCACTAGCATGACTCTAATATCACCATCTTCATATATCAAAACAATCATAAGGAATCAAACTTCCAATAGCATTCAATGCACCTTATATGATTTTTTTATTATATCCCTCTTGGATGTCTATCATATTAGGACTAATTTTATAACCAAAGCAAATTACCATGCTGTTTTTAAGGACTCTCAAAATAATATAAGTGAAGTACAAGAGTTCATCAATTTCTATAAAATAAAACCACCACCGTGATCTAAAAAGATATAAGTGAATCACTAGAGCAAAATTGCCTAGCTCAAAAGATATAAGTGAAGCACATAGAGTATTCTAATAAATCACGATTCATGCGTGTCTCTCCCAAAAGGTATGTATAGCAAGGATGATTGTGGAAAACTAAAAAGAAAATACTCAAATCATACAAGATGCTCCAAGCAAAACACATATCATCTGGTGAATAAAAATATAGCCTCAAGTAAAGTTATCGATACACAAAGACGAAAGAGGAGAGGCCTTCCCGGGGCATCCCCAAGCTTAGGCTCTTGCCACTCCTTATTCCATAGTCCATCAAATCCTTACCCAAAACTTGAAAACTTGAAAACACAAAACTTCAACAGAAAATCTCATAAGCTCCGTTAGTATAAGAAAATAAATCACCACTTTTGGTACTATTGTGAACTCATTCTTTACTTATATTGGTGTAATATCTACTGTATTCCAACTTTTCCATGGGTCATACCCCCCGATACTAGCCATAGATTCATCAAAATAAGCAAACAACACGCGAAAAACAGAATCTGTCAAAAACAGAACAGTCTGTAGCAATCTGAATATCTCGAATATTTCTGTAACTCCAAAAACCTGAAAACTTAGGACGACCTGGGCAATTTGTATATCAATCTACTGTAAAAAATTCAGAATTTTTCGACGCTTCTGTGATTTTTAAAAATTCTGGGACTGAGCGCATAAGTTTCTGTTTTTCAGCAAGATTAAATCAACTATTATCGTAAGCTATCCCAAAGGACTTACTTGGCACAAACACTAATTAAAACACAAAACCACATCTAGCCAGAGGCTATATGAAATATTTATTGCAAAACAGCAAGGAAAAATATGGGGTTGTCTCCCAACAAGCGCTTTTCTTTAAAGCCCTTTTAGCTAGGCATTGAGATTTCAATGATGCTCACATGAAAGACAAGAATTGAAGCACAAAGAGAGCATCATAAAACATGTGACAAACACACTTAAGTCTAACATACTTCCTATGCATAGGTATTTTATAAGCAAACAAATTATCAAGGCAAGAAAAAACTAGCATATGCAAGGAAGAAGAAAGAGACGATAGCAATCTCAACATGAATTCTACAACCATATTTTCCTCTCTCATAATAATTACATGTAGCATCATAAGAAAATTCAACAATATAGCTATCACATAACATATTCTCAACACAATCCACATGCATGTGAAGTTGACACTCTTCCAAAATAGTGGGATTAACATTAACTAAAGTCATGACCTCTCCAAACCCACTTTTATCAAAAATTTCATAAGATTGAAAATTCTGCAAATATATGGGATCTAAAGTTGACACTCTTCCGAACCCACTTTCAATATCATTGCAAACATTATTATCATTCTTATATTCATCATGGGGCTTAAATAAATTTTCAAGATCATAAGAAGAATCACCCCAATCATGATCATTGCAACAAATAGTAGACATAGAAAAACTAGCATCCGCAAGCTTAGGGTTTTGCATATCATTAACACAATTGACATTAATAGAATTTATAATAACATCATTGCAATCATGCTTTTGATTCAAGGAACTATCAAGTATGGGTGCGATAGCAATAATACCATGTTTAACATAAGGAACTATAGGAAATTCATCTCCATAAATATTGGCATCATGGCCATAAGAATAGAAAACATCATGTTCATCAAGGGATATTTCAATCAAATCATCGGAATCATAACTATTTATAGATTCATGCATATTATTATTTTCTTCCAAAGCAACGGTCATTCTCTCAATAAATTCATTGACATATGCATTATGAACATAGTTTTCATAACAATATTTAAGTATGTCAAAATTTTCAGATTTGTAGAGAGTAATATCATACTTTTCAATCAAAGAAGCAACTTCATAAGCACCCTTAAAAGCAACAAATTCTTCAATATGTTCGATATCATAGTAACTATAAACACCCTTTTCATAAGAAGATAAGATTTCATTATCATTAAACTCTCATAGGTAGGGAAGGTGTTTTTAGGGTTCTTAGAGCAACAAGTAAAATCATAAATTTCACAAAGATTCCAAGCATAGCATATCAAACAATTTATTTGATTCCATAAGCGCTTCCCTTTTTCAGACAAACGATGATGCACAAAATGAGCATGCTCATCTAAAGATCTTCCCTCAACTAAACTAGTTGGAGTTTCAGTATGAGCACATATGGATCGAAGATGATCCAGGTAGAAAACTTTGAGTGGATCCATATCAATAGGTTTTTAGCAACCAAAGATGCAAGCAAATAGAAGGCACATGGAAACACAAGCAACATAAGATCGAACGAAAGAGAGGCGAAGATAAGAAAAACTTTTTCAAAAATCATTTTAGAAGTGGGGGAGAGGAAAACGAGAGGCGAAGGCAAATAATGTAATGCGAGGGATGAGAGTTTATGATGGGTACTTGGTATGTCTCGGCTTGGCGTAGATCTCCTCGGCAACGGCGCCAGAAATTCTTCCTGCTGCCTCTTGAGCTTGCGTTGGTTTTTCCCTTGAAGAGGAAAGGGTGATGCAGCAAACTAGAGTATCAATCCAGTAGGAGACAACACGCAAGCCACCGAATACCTGCACAAACAAACACTAACTTGCACCCAATGCGATAAAGGGGTTGTCAATCCCTTCACGGCTATTTGCAACGTGAGATCTGATAGAGATGGATAAACGGTAAAGTAATGTTTTTGGTATTTTTGGTTTTAGGAACGGAAAGTAAAAGATTGCAAAGAAAGTAAATTGGGAAGTAAAATTGTAGACCGGAACTTATATGATGGAAAATAGACCCGGGGGCCATATGTTTCACTAGAGGCTTCTCTCAAGACAGAAATTATTACGGTGGGTGAACAAATTATTGCCGAGCAATTGATAGAAAAGTGCAAAGTTATGATGATATCTAAGGCAATGATCATGAACATAGGCATCACGTCCGTGTCAAGTAGACCGAAACGATTCTACATCTACTACTATTACTTCACACATCGACCACTATCCAGCATGCATCTAGAGTATTAAGTTCATAAAGAACGGAGTAACGCCTTAAGCAAGATGACATGATGTAGAGGAATTAACTCAAGCAATATGATGAAAACCCCATCTTTTTATCCTCGATGGCAACAATACAATACGTGCCTTGCTACCCCTACTGTCATTGGGAAAGGACACCGCAAGATTGAACCCAAAGCTAAGCACTTATCCCATTGCAACAAAAACCAATCTAGTTGGCCAAACCAAATCGATAGTTCGAAGAGACTTGCAAAGATATCAAATCATGCATATAAGAATTCAGAGAAGATTCAAATAATATCCTTAGATAAGCTGAACATAAATCCACAATTCATCGGATCTCGGCAAACACACGGCAAAAGAGTATTACATCGAATAGATCTCCGAGAACATCGAGGAGAATTTTGTATTGAGAATCAAAGAAATAGAAGAAGCCATCTAGCTACTAGCTATGGACCCGTAGGTCTGTGGTAAACTACTCACGCTTCATCGGAGAGGCAATGGCGTTGATGTAGAAGCACTCCGTGATCGAATCCCCCTCCGGCAGGATGCCGAAAAAGGCCCCTAGATGGGACCTCACGGGTAGAGAAGGTTGCGGCGGTGGAAAAGTGGTTTCGTGGCTCCCCTGGAAGTTTTTGGGGTATTTGAGAATATATATAGGAGGAAGATCTAGGTCAGGGGGTCACCGAGGGGGCCACAAGGTCGGGGGCACGCCCTACCCCGTGGGCGCGCCCTCCACCCTTGTGGCCGCCTGGTGGCTCTACTGACTTGCACTCCAAGTCTCCTGGGTGCCTTCTGGTCCAAGAAAAATCATCTTGAAAGTTTTATTCCATTTGGACTCTGTTTGGTATTCCTTTTCTGCGAAACTATAAAACAAGGAAAAAACAGGAACTAGCACTCGGCTCTAGGTTAATGGGTTAGTCCCAAAAATCATATAAAATAACATATTAATGCATATAAAACATCCAAAACAGATAATATAATAGCATCGAACAATAAAAAATTATAGATACGTTGGAGACGTATCATGAATCATCTTCCTCCCCGCGCTGCCGTAGTTGCTGCTCATCACTGAGTTAGGGTATGTATAGTACGAATTGTGGCCGCCTGGTGGCTCTACTGACTTGCACTCCAAGTCTCCTGGGTGCCTTCTGGTCCAAGAAAAATCATCTTGAAAGTTTTATTCCATTTGGACTCTGTTTGGTATTCCTTTTCTGCGAAACTATAAAACAAGGAAAAAACAGGAACTAGCACTCGGCTCTAGGTTAATGGGTTAGTCCCAAAAATCATATAAAATAGCATATTAATGCATATAAAACATCCAAAACAGATAATATAATAGCAGCGAACAATAAAAAATTATAGATACGTTGGAGACGTATCATGAATCATCTTCCTCCCCGCGCTGCAGTAGTTGCTGCACATCACTGAGTTAGGGTATGTATAGTACGAACTCGTTCTTCCATTCATCTTGTTCGAGTTCGTCCGCGATAGAAATGACCTGTTTTACCAAATTTCTCAGATCTTTACTAATAGGTAACTTGTGCGGATGTGGTTTGTAGAAGTCCCTCACATACGAAAATTTTCGGATCTAGCGTTTGTGTTATGTGTCGTACGAATGGAATGCTCAGCACGTTAACTAGTATATGTTGGGGAACATAGTAATTTAAAAAAAATTCCTACACACACGCAAGATCATGGTGATGCATAGCAACGAGAGGCGAGAGTGTCGTCCACGTACCCTCGTAGACCGTAAGCGGAAGCATTATGAGAACACGGTTGATGTAGTCGTACGTCTTCACGATCCGACCGATCCAAGTACCGAATCCACGGCACCTCCGAGTTCAACACATGTTCAGCTCGATGACGTCCCACGAACTCCGATCCAGCAGAGCTTCACAGGAGAGTTCCGTCAGCACGACGGCGTGATGACGGTGATGATGTTGCTACCGACGCAGGGCTTCGCCTAAGCACCTCTATGATATGATCGAGGTGGATTATGGTGGAGGGGGCACCGCACACGGCTTGGAACAATCAACTTGTGTGTTCTAGGGTGCCCCCTGCCCCCGTATATAAAGGAGCAAGGGGGAGGCCGGCCGGCCCTTGGGGCACGCCAAGGAGGGGGGAGTCCTCCTCTTAGTAGGAATAGGACTCCCTTTCCTAGTCCAACTAGGAAGACGGAAGGGGGAAGGAAAGAGAGGGAGAGGGAGAGGGAAAGAGGGGCCACGCCCCCCTCCCCTACTCCAATTCGGACTCCTCATGGGAGGGGGTGCGCCACCTCCTGGGCTGCTGACCTCTCTATCCCCTCAGGCCCACTAAGGCCCAATACTTCCCTGGGGGGTTCCGGTAACCCCTCCGGCACTCCGGTTTTCTCCGAAACCACCCGGAACACTTCGGGGGTCCAAAAATAGCCGTCCAATATATCAATCTTTACGTCTCGACCATTTAGAGACTCCTCGTCATGTCCGTGATCACATCCGGGACTCTGAACTACCTTCGGTACATCAAATCACATAAACTCATAATACCGATCATCACCGAACGTTAAGCGTGCGGACCCTACGGGTTCGAGAACTATGTAGACATGACCGAGACTCATTTCCGGTCAATAACCAATAGCGGAACCTGGATGCTCATATTGGCTCCTACATATTCTACGAAGATCTTTATCGGTCAAGCCGCATAACAACATACGTTGTTCCCTTTGTCATCGGTATGTTACTTGCCCGAGATTCGATCGTCGGTATCTCAATACTTAGTTCAATCTTGTTACTGGCAAGTCTCTTTACTCGTTCTGTAATACATCATCCCGCAACTAACTCATTAGTTGCATTGCTTGCAAGGCTTATAGTGATGTGCATTACCGAGCGGGCCCAGAGAATACCGCTCCGAGAATCGGAGTGACAAATCCTAATCTTGATCTATGCCAACTCAACAAGTACCATCGGAGACACCACTAGAGCACCTTTATAATCACCCAGTTACGTTGTGACGTTTGGTAGCACACAAAGTGTTCTTCCGGTATTCGGGAGTTGCATAATCTCATAGTCATAGGAACATGTATAAGTCATGAAGAAAGCAATAGCAATATACTAAACGATCCTATGCTAAGCTAACGGAATGGGTCAAATCAATCACATCATTCTCTAATGATGTGATCCCGTTAATCAAATGATAACTCATGTCTATGGCTAGGAAACTTAACCATCTTTGATTCAACGAGCTAGTCAAGTAGAGGCATACTAGTGACACTTAGTTTGTCTATGTATTCACACATGTACTAAGTTTCTGGTTAATACAATTCTAGCATGAATAATAAACATTTATCATGATATAAGGAAATATAAATAACAACTCAGTCTCCCACTTGCACTAGAGTCAATAATCTAGATTACACAGTAATGATTCTAACACCCATGGAGTCTTGGTGTTGATCATGTTTTGCTCGTGAGAGAGGCTTAGTCAACGGGTCTGCAACATTCAGATCCGTATGTATCTTGCAAATCTCTATGTCTCCCTCCTTGACTTGGTCGCGGATGGAATTGAAGCGTCTCTTGATGTGCTTGGTTCTCTTGTGAAATCTGGATTGCTTTGCCAAGGCAATTGCACCAGTATTGTCACAAAAGATTTTCATTGGACCCGATGCACTAGGTATGACACCTAGATCGGATATGAACTCCTTCATCCAGACTCCTTCATTTTCTGCTTCCGAAGCAGCTATGTACTCCGCTTCACACGTAGATCTCGCCACGACGCTTTGCTTAGAACTGCGCCAACTGACAGCTCCACCGTTCAATATAAATATGTATCCGGTTTGTGACTTAGAGTCATTCGGATCAGTGTCAAAACTTGCATTGAAGTAACCATTTACGACGAGCTCTTTGTCACCTCCATAAACAAGAAACATATCCTTAGTCCTTTTCAGGTATTTCAGGATGTTCTTGACCGCTGTCTAGTGATCCACTCCTGGAGTACTTTGGTACCTCCCTGCTAAACTAATAGCAAGGCACACATTAGGTCTGGTACACAGCATTGCATACATGATAGAGCCTATGACTAAAGCATAGGGAACATCTTTCATTTTCTCTCTATCTTCTGAAGTGGTCGGGCATTGAGTCTGACTCAACTTAACACCTTGTAACACAGGCAAGAACCCTTTCTTTGCTTGGTCCATTTTGAACTTCTTCAAAAGTTTGTCAAGGTATGTGCTTTGTGAAAGTCCAATTAGGCGTCTTGATCTATCTCTATAGATCTTGATGCCCAATATATAAGCAGCTTCACCGAGGTCTTTCATTGAAAAACTCTTATTTAAGTATCCTTTTATGCTATCCAGAAATTCTATATCATTTCCAATCAACAATATGTCAACCACATATAATATTAGAAATGCTACAGAGCTCCCACTCACTTTCTTGTAAATGCAGGCTTCTCCAAAAGTCTGTATAAAACCATATGCTTTGATCACACTATCAAAATGTTTATTCCAACTCCGAGATGCTTGCACCAGTCCATAGATGGATCGCTGGAGCTTGCACACTTTGTTAGCATCCTTTGGATCGATAAAACCTTCATGTTGCACCATATACAACTCTTCTTCCAGAAATCCATTCAGGAACGCAGTCTTTACATCCATTTGCCAAATTTCATAATCATAAAATGCGGCAATTGGTAACATGATTCGGACGGACTTAAGCATCGCTACGGGTGAGAAAGTCTCATCGTAGTCAACTCCTTGAACTTGTCGAAAACCTTTCGCAACAAGTCTAACTTTGTAGACAGTAACATTACCGTCAGCGTCAGTCTTCTTCTTGAAGATCCATTTATTTTCGATGGCTTGCCGATCATCGGGCAAGTCAACCAAAGTCCACACTTTGTTCTCATACATGGATCCCATCTCAGATTTCATGGCCTCAAGCCATTTTGCGGAATCTGGGCTCATCATCGCCTCCTCATAGTTCGTAGGTTCGTCATGGTCAAGTAACATGACCTCCGGAATAGGATTACCGTACCACTCTGGTGCGGATCTTACTCTGGTTGACCTACGAGGTTCGGTAGTAACTTGATCTGAAGTTACATGATCATCATCATTAGCTTCCTCACTAATTGGTGTAGGAGTCACAGGAACAGATTTCTGTGATGAACTACTTTCCAATAAGGGAGTAGGTATAGTTACCTCATTAAGTTCTACTTTCCTCCCACTCACTTCTTTCGAGAGAAACTCCTTCTCTAGAAAGGATCCATTCTTAGCAATGAATGTCTTGCCTTCGGATCTGTGATAGAAGGTGTACCCAACAGTCTCCTTTGGGTATCCTATGAAGAAACATTTCTCCGATTTGGGTTCGAGCTTATTAGGTTGAAGCTTTTTCACATAAGCATCGCAGCCCCAAACTTTAAGAAACGACAACTTTGGTTTCTTGCCAAACCACAGTTCATAAGGCGTTGTCTCAACGGATTTAGATGGTGCCCTATTTAACGTGAATGCAGCAATCTCTAAAGCATAACCCCAAAACGATAGCGGTCAATCAGTAAGAGACATCATAGATCGCACCATATCTAGTAAAGTACGATTACGACGTTCGGACACACCATTACGCTGTGGTGTTCCGGGTGGCGTGAGTTGCAAAACTATTCCGCATTGTTTCAAATGAAGACCAAACTCGTAACTCAAATATTCTCCTCCACGATCAGATCACAGAAACTTTATTTTCTTGTTACGATGATTTTCCACTTCACTATGAAATTCTTTGAACTTTTCAAATGTTTCAGACTTATGTTTCATCAAGTAGATATACCCATATCTGCTCAAATCATCTATGAAGGTGAGAAAATAACGATACCCGCCGCGAGCCTCAACATTCATTGGACCACATACATCAGTATGTATGATTTCCAACAAATCTGTTGCTCGCTCCATTGTCCCGGAGAACGGTGTTTTAGTCATCTTGCCCATGAGGCATGGTTCGCAAGTACCCAGTGATTCATAATTAAGTGATTCCAAAAGTCCATCAGAATGGAGTTTCTTCATGCGCTTTACACCAATATGACCTAAACGACAGTGCCACAAATAAGTTGCACTATCATTATCAACTCTGCATCTTTTGGCTTCAATATTATGAATATGTGTATCACTACTATTGAGATTCATCAAAAATAGACCACTCTTCAAGGGTGCATGACCGTAGAAGATATTATTCATATAAATAGAACAACCATTATTATCAGATTTAAATGAATAACCGTCTCGCATCAAACAAGATCCAGATATAATGTTCATGCTCAACGCTGGAACCATATAACAATTATTCAGGTCTAAAACTAATCCCGAAGGTAGATGTAGAGGTAGCGTGCCGACCGCGATCACATCGACTTTGGAACCATTTCCCACGCGCATCGTCACCTCGTCCTTAGCCAATCTTCGCTTAATCCATAGTCCCTGTTTCGAGTTGCAAATATTGGCAACAGAACCAGTATCAAATACCCAGGTGCTACTGCGAGCATTAGTAAGGTACACATCAATAACATGTATATCACATATACCTTTGTTCACCTTGCCATCCTTCTTATCCGCCAAATACTTGGGGCAGTTCCGCTTCCAGTGGCAAGTCCCTTTGCAGTAGAAGCACAAAGTCTCAGGCTTAGGTCCAGACTTGGGTTTCTTCACTTGAGCAGCAACTTGCTTGCCGTTCTTCTTGAAGTTCCCCTTCTTCCCTTTACCCTTTTTCTTGAAACTGGTGGTCTTGTTGACCATCAACACTTGATGCTCCTTCTTGATTTCTACCTCCGCAGCCTTTAGCATCGCGAAGAGCTCGGGAATTTTCTTATCCATCCCTTGCATATTGTAGTTCATCACGAAGCTCTTGTAGCTTGGTGGCAGTGATTGAAGAATTCTGTCAATGACACTATCATCCGGAAGATTAACTCCTAGTTGAATCAAGTGATTATTATACCCAAACATTTTGAGTATATGTTCACTGACAGAACTATTTTCCTCCATCTTGCAGCTGTAGAACTTATTGGAGACTTCATATCTCTCAATCCGGGCATTTGCTTGAAATATTAACTTTAACTCCTGGAACATCTCATATGCCCCATGACATTCAAAACGTCGTTGAAGTCCTGGTTCTAAGCCATACAGCATGGCACACTGAACTATCGAGTAGTCATCAGCTTTGCTCTACCAGACATTCTTAACGTCATCAGTAGCATCTGCAGCAGGCCTGGCACCTTCGGTGTTTCCAGGACGTAATTCTTTTGTGCAGCAATGAGGATAATCCTCAAGTTACGGACCTAGTCCGTATAATTGCTACCATCATCTTTCAACTTTGCTTTCTCAAGGAACGCATTAAAATTCAACGGACCAACAACACGGGCCATCTATCTACAACAACATAGACATGCAAAATACTATCAGGTACTAAGTACATGATAAATTAAAGTTCAATTAATCAAATTACTTAAGAACTCCCACTTAGATAGCCATCCCTCTAATTATCTAAGTGATCACGTGATCCATATCAACTAAACCATGTCCGATCATCACGTGAGATGGAGTAGTTTTCAATGGTGAACAGCACTATGTTGATCATATCTACTATATGATTCACGCTCGACCTTTCGGTCTCAGTGTTTCGAGGCCATATCTGCATATGCTAGGCTCGTCAAGTTTAACCCGAGTATTCTGCGTGTGCAAAAACTGGCTTGCACCCGTTGTATTTGAACATAGAGCTTATCACACCCGATCATCACGTGGTGTCTCGGCACGACGAACTTTCGCAACGGTGCATACTCAGGGAGAACACTTATACCTTCAAATTTAGTGAGAGATTATCTTATAATGCTACCGTCGGTCTAAGGAAAATAAGATGCATAAAAGATAAACATCACATGTAATCAATATAAGTGATATGATATGGCCATCATCATCTTGTGCCTTTGATCTCCATCTCCAAAGCACCGTCATAATCACCATCGTCACCGGCGCGACACCTTGATCTCCATCGTAGCATCATTGTCGTCGCCAACTATTGCTTCTACGACTATTGCTACCGCTTAGTGATAAAGTAAAGCAATTACATGGCGATTGCATTTCATACAATAAAACGACAACCATATGGCTCCTGCCAGTTGCCGATAACTCGGTTACAAAACATGATCATCTCATACAATAAAATTTAGCATCATGTCTTGACCATATCACATCACAGCATGCCCTGCAAAAACAAGTTAGACGTCCTCTACTTTGTTGTTGCAAGTTTTACCTGGCTGCTACGGGCTGAGCAAGAACCGTTCTTACCTACGCATCAAAACCACAACGATATTTCGTCAAGTATGTGCTGTTTTAACCTTCACAAGGACCGGGTGTAGCCACACTCGATTCAACTAAAGTTGGAGAAACTGACACCCGCCAGCCACCTGTGTGCGAAGCACGTCGGTAGAACTAGTCTCGCGTAAGCGTACGCGTAATGTCGGTCTGGGCCGCTTCATCCAACAATACCGCCGAATCAAAGTATGACATGTTGGTAAGCAGTATGACTTGTATCGCCCACAACTCACTCGTGTTCTACTCGTGCATATAACATCTACGCATAAACCTGGCTCGGATGCCACTGTTGGGGAACGTAGTAATTTCCAAAAAAAACCTACGCACACGCAAGATCATGGTGATGCATAGCAACGAGAGGGCAGAGTGTCGTCCACGTACCCTCGTAGACCGTAAGCAGAAGCATTATGAGAACGCGGTTGATGTAGTCGTACGTCTTCACGATCCGACTGATCCAAGTACCAAACGCACGGCACCTCCGACTTCAGCACACGTTCAGCTCGATGACGTCCCACGAACTCCGATCTAGCAGAGCTTCACGGGAGAGTTCCGTCAGCACGACGGCGTGATGACGGTGATGATGTTGCTACCAACGCAGGGCTTCGCCTAAGCACCACTACGATATGATCGAGGTGGATTATGGTGGAGGGGGGCACCGCACACGGCTTGGAACAATCAACCTGTGTGTTCTAGGGTGCCCCCTGCCCCCATATATAAAGGAGCAAGGGGGAGGCCGGCCGGCCCTTGGGGCGCCAAGGAGGAGGGAGTCCTCCTCCTAGTAGGAGTAGGACTCCCCTTTCATAGTCCAACTAGGAAGAGGGAAGGGGGAAGGAAAGAGAGGGAGAGGGAGAGGGAGAGGGAAAGAGGGGCCGCGCCCCCCTCCCCTAGTCCAATTCGGACTCCTCATGGGAGGGGGCGCGCCACCTCCTGGGCTGCTGCCCTCACTCTCCCCTTAGGCCCACTAAGGCCCAATACTTCTCCAGGGGGGGTTCCGGTAACCCCTCCGGCACTCCGGTTTTCTCCGAAACCACCCGGAACACTTCCGGTTTCCGAATATAGTCGTCCAATATATCAATCATTACGTCTCGACCATTTCGAGACTCCTCGTCATGTCCGTTGTCACATCCGGGACTCCGAACTACCTTCGGTACATCAAATCACATAAACTCATAATATCGATCGTCACCGAACGTTAAGTGTGCGGACACTACGGGTTCGAGAACTATGTAGACATGACCGAGACTCGTTTCCGGTCAATAACCATTAGCGGAACCTGGATGCTCATATTGGCTCCTACATATTCTACGAAGATCTTTATCGGTCAAACCGCATAGCAACATACATTGTTCCCTTTGTCATCGGTATGTTATTTGCCCGAGATTCGATCGTCGGTATCTCAATACCTAGTTCAATCTCGTTACCGGCAAGTCTCTTTACTCGTTCTGTAATACATCATCCCGCAACTAAGTCATTAGTTGCATTGCTTGCAAGGCTTATAGTGATGTGCATTACCGAGAGGGCCCAGAGATACCTCTCCGACGATCGGAGTGACAAATCCTAATCTTGATCTATGCCAACTCAACAAGTACCATCGGAGATACCTGTAGAGCACCTTTATAATCACCCAGTTACGTTGTGACGTTTGGTAGCACACAAAGTGTTCTTCCGGTATTCGGGAGTTGCATAATCTCATAGTCATAGGAACATGTATATGTCATGAAGAAAGCAATAGTAATATACTAAACGATCGTATGCTAAGCTAACGGAAAGGGTCAAGTCAATCACATCATTCTCTAATGATGTGATCCCGTTAATCAAATGACAAATCATGTCTATGGCTAGGAAACTTAACCATCTTTGATTCAACGAGCTAGTCAAGTAGAGGCATACTAGTGACACTTAGTTTGTCTATGTATTCACACATGTACTAAGTTTCTGGTTAATACAATTCTAGCATGAATAATAAACATTTATATGATATAAGGAAATATAAATAACAACTTTATTATTGCCTCTAGGGCATATTTCCTTCAGTATATTCTTCGAACCTATTAGTTTTTCTACGCATTTCTTTCATCTGAAACATTTCTCAAAGTCTATATCTAATTCTTATGTGTCGTACGAATGGAATGCTCAACACGTTAACTAGTATATTCTTTGAACCTACTAGTTTGTTCTACACATTTCTTTCATCCGAAACATTTCTCAAAGTCTACATCTAATTCTTCTTCAAAATGTTTCCTTTCTCAAAAACCTCACTGTGAGCTCTCATAACCCTGTCCCCATTTTCCCTCCTATCTATCCTTATTCGCGGGTAAATGCAGTCAGTTGAAGATTTGGCTCGACCAGTGAGTATGGCTGACGGAGATGATGTTGTTCTGGGCACAACAGACGAATCCAAAGCTCTGAATGCCAAGGACCCAACGGTAGGCCCGTCAACCAACAAGCATAAGAGAACTGAGCAAAATGCCGATGAGCAAGAAGAGAATGCTCCGAACAAGAAGAGGGGTGGCAGACAAGCGTATACAAACACAGCTGGATATATCTCCCATGATCGTTATAATACTGTCCCAGGAGAAACAAACTAGTAGAGAGATAAGCGTCTGCAATGGATTCAACGTCATTGGGTGAGCAAATGGTTCAGTTCTGAATTTGTTCATCCTCGGTTTTCTCAAAACTTTGCATTTCATCCACCATGGGGTGACTGCTGGGAAATTTCTGTCATAAAACCAAATGATCCCCAAGAGAGACCACCGCCTCCACCAAATGCTCATGAGTCGTCCTTTCAAACTCCCGAATCTTATCCCGATGAGCTTGCTAAGCGTCAGCGAAATACCATCAAGTGAGCTAAGAGGGAAGAAAAGAAAAAGGCTCGTGAAGAAGAAAACCGTCGTCTTCTCAAAGATGATGCAGAGAAGAAAAAGGCCAAAGGAAAATCCGAAGGTCGCTCTAAACACAAGCATGATCCCAGTGCTGCTGCATCAAAGTGAAAGAGTGCATCGAAGAAGAGAACGACTGAACAAGCTGATGTATTTGCCATAAATAATTCTTCGAATGATGATGATCCTCCGCTCACAGAGGAAGAAGTTGATGCTGCTCTTAGCAAGCAAGTGAATATCACTAATTCAACGATGTTGCATGATCTTCGGGTCGCTATGGTTCCAGAAGCACCACCAAAGAAGATGACTACTAGTAAAACTCCACCTACCACTGTCACTATGAAACAACATGTGAATACAACTCCTCATCCAGGTGCTATCAATTTGAAGTATTTGGTAGTTGACGCTCCTGTGAGTACTCCAAAGCCAGGCGAATGAATTCCCAAGCCTAGCTTGATGAAAATCAAGGCGCCTACTACCGAGCATAATGCTCCTCAAGCTACTGCTTTGACGGAGAAGGCTACTAAGTTTGCTCCTACATTAATTCAGCCGTTGGCTTCTAAACCTCCTTCCGAGTATGTTCCAGTGCAAAATGCTCAAAATGCCAAGTCTGATGCTCCTCACTACTATGATCATATGTTCATCATGGAACAACTTGATAAGTTTGTGGACAATCCATTCGATGGTGAAGTGGCCTCTCTGCCTATTGCTCTTGAAGTTATTTCACAGGCCACTACCGTTGTTCAAGAAATGAGAGAAGATGCAGTTGAAATCAACACTCTTTCGGCCGAACTAAATGACCTTGATGGTCGAATGAAAACTGCCTCTTCAAAATTTGTCAATAAAGCACTCGAAGACTCCTACAAGGACATCAACCGTGCCATGCCTCTCCTCCGAAATAGAAGGTTGCCTTTTCACACGTATCTAGATGAAATTGTTCGCAAGATCTATGATGAACATCAAGCAGAGGTCACTGGCTACAATGATCTGGTCAAAGGCCATATTGATCAAGTTGCTCAGCAACAGAAGAAGAAACGAAAGAAAATTGCAAAGAAAAATGTACCTCCTGCTCCGACAGAAAAGTCACCTGATCACCCAGAGGCTCAGTCTCAGAAAGAAAAATCTCCTGAGCCAGCTGTTCCTTCACAACCCCCAGTCAAAGACTCGGATGCTCCTCCCTTGCCAAGGCCAACTGAATTAGTGCCTGTGGTCTCCACTGCTCAAGCTGATATTCCATCTCAGCGAACTATTTCTGAGGAAGGTGAAATCCCTCGCTCCAAGCCCCAAGGTTCTCCGGCTCATGAAACACCAAAGGTCTCGGACTCTCCAACTATTCAGCAACAACAAATTCCAGTGGAACAATCTCAATCACCTCATGTACTTGATTCGGCCTTAGTGCCTATAGTGAAGGAACCTGCTCTCACGCCTACCGCCTCGGCAACCCCCTTTGTTGTGCCACCAGCTCCATCACCACTTAAGTTGTCTCTCGACATAGCGCCAAGAATGCCATATGTTGGTCCCTCTGAACGAAAATATGTTTCTGCTCGCCAGACCGACTCCGTTGTATACGGCAATGAATATCTCTCTCTTGAAGACGAACTCAAATACCCATACCCTCGTGAAGAACTGCCTTTGTTCTCGTTAGGAGATGGCGCCAAAGGTCCTCCTTTCAATCGGAATGTGCATCCCAAATTCTTTCAAGATAGTTCGTATGATGGTCTGCGCACTTCTGAATCACCTCCCTTCTGGACAAAGGAACATGCCATATATTACTCTCGGGTCCTCTATGAGACCAGAAAGATATTTCCGCATGAATACCTGAACATCCCGGCTATGCACAATATTGTCTGCTTCAATCAGTTGCTGCAAGATCTAGATGATTTCTGCCTCACCAAGGTAATCGAATTCGAGAATCCTTGGAACAGAGAGATTATTCTTCAGTTCTATGCTATTCTATATTTCTTTGGTGATGAATTTGAGAGCTCAAAATAAATTATGGAGTGGATGACTGAAGGAAAACACATCAAATGCACTTGAATAGATTTTGTACTGCACTTCCATTTCCCTCGTTTTGAGCATGGTGACAATGAAATTCGGGTGCACAACCTTGATGTCATATCAGATGAAACTTTTCGGTGCACTATGGATCAAGAAAAGATTTGTGACTACACTGGTCCACCCCGTCATGATCATTTAAAGTTCGAGAATCAGACGCTACTTCACATGCTCTCTTACACCATTTTCCCTCTATCCGGGATGAATACAGATAAGTCCATCTCAGATGTTCTTCGGGATACTATCTATGCAATCTCTAAGCAGTATATATTCGATGTTGAGGACATGTTTCTGCGTATTCTGAAGGATTCTGCTCAATATCCTTTCTGCCTCAAAGTTTTCGCGCCATGGATCCAGAAAGTTATTTATCACGTTATGCGCACAGTGTATCTGGTGAAGCAAAGTCATAAAAGCTTCATACCTCCTGTTCACGATACCTTGCAAATCATGGAAGATATTTCTTCCGGTAAATGACCCGCGTCAATCCCTCACGCTTATCCATCGCAACTTGAAGTTAGTTTGCGTACACAACAACTGCTATTGCAGCACATCACTGAGGATCAACATGAAAAAGAACATCTCACCTCCGAGCTAAATGCTCTCAACAATCGCACCAGAATAATGCATCTGATTGCGGATGAAAACAAGAAGAGGCTTTGGAAATTGCTTCTCAAGTTCTTTACCGAGAAACAACTCCAAAATGTCAATCTCCAAGAGCTCTATGATTATATTGACAAAGGCTTCACTATTGAAGATTTCCAAGATCGGAGTACCCCTCCTCTTCCTGGTCGTGAGCCAACCACTGATCTTTGGCATCTCAAGCTTCGCAAACTGCTTGAAGAGTCTGAAGCCACCTCACCGACGGAGAAACCTACCGAAGGCAATGTGCTACCGTGTTCCTCATGTGGCTGCCCCAAATATGCCCTCGTCTTCTCAGCCCCAACTTGTTATCCCTGAAGGAAAATCCGCTGCTGCTGAAGACGAAGATAATCCAGTCACTTCCGAAGAAAAAGTTACCTCGGACAATTCTTCTGGAGATGCCACTGAGTGAACCACGTTCTGCATTTTTGTAGCCATGTTATTCATCACCTTTTTGACACAAGTTGACAAAAGGGGGGAGAATTACATCAATTCTCGATAGATTTGTTTTTTGTACCTCTTTGGTTTGGTTTCGTGCAAATTGCAACTTCTAATTTAAGCTTATCTGCTCTAAGTTGTAAAACTTATGTGTTGTAATATTAATAACCCCTCCTGCTGCACTATTTCTCTCGAAGCATTTATTTTCAGGTGGAATTATTATCGGAAGTTATGAATGATAGCACTACAATATCGATGGATTGTATGTCATCAGTGCGAATCATTCTCTCGAATGATTGAAATTTCCTCTATATACTTCAATACTTGCAGTAGAATTAATCTCATATGTTTTTCCCCACATACATCTAGGGGGAGTCTATTTCATCATCGAGCAATGTAACACTTATTCACTCTTGTTGGAATTTCTTGTCACTTATCTATCTTCACTTTGATGATAATCTGTTTTGTCAACAATCGTCCAAAAAGGGGGAGATCATTGGTGCAATAATTTGCCTCCTTATGTTCTGGATTTTGTTGACATAATTAAACAGTATGGGACTTATGTGTTTTCTAGTGCACACAGAGTAACAGGTCCCTAAAATCAAGACGAGTTTGATTCAAACACCAAAGATAATCCCCTACGTGGCAGTGAAGGTTATCACCGAAGATTACGATAACAAGAGTGACCCCTCAAAAATTGCTGACGCGAAGCAATTGGTTCAGTGCTCGTCCGAAGGAAGTGACAGCAACCAAGAAGATTGAAGACTAAGTGAAGATGTAGCATTTATTTTGTTGTTTCTCTCCTCTTTATTGAGACACAAGACCACCATACTATTAAGAGGGGTGTAGCGTTTGAAGCTTTGATTCTGTGATGCAAAACCCAAGTCCTATGAAAGTTGTGAGAGAAATCTCTTTGTGTTCTGATCAAATACTTGCCAGCAAGAGACTGTGATCTTCTTCGCTGTGAGAGATTTGTCTCTGACCGAGGAGTTAGCATTACTTGGTCCTCAAGTAATGTTACCGTTGCTCTTAAAATCCGACCATTGTGAACATGTCGGTTGGCCATTGGCTGGATCGCGTGTCCAAAATGGTCATTTCCCACCAGGGAAGGCTGCGGCTATAAATAGCCACCCCGCACCGGCGTTGTCCGGTGGCTGCTCTGTTTAATTGTGAGAACCCCCCCCTCCAGAGTGATTTGAGTTTAAAATCCACCGAGAGAAAACCCCTAGAGCCGACAAATTAAATAGTGTTACATCACTCAAATCTAAGTCCAGTACGCTCTGCCTAATACTCTCAAGAGCTGCAAACTCTCTAGACGGTTAGGTGTCAATTTCTTTAGAGACCAAGAGTAATTGTGGTTCTCGAAAAAGAAATCTATAAAGGTTTGGAGATTGCCTGAAGTACCTACCACGAGTGATCGACATTGGTTGACGAACAAAGTATCAAGGAGAATAGGGCAAAAAGAGTTTATCTTCTCTGTTAAATCACAACCCCTCCAACCAGAAATAGTCCTTGTGCAGAAGGACGAACTGGTCTACCAAATTCGTTGTCGCCATCGAGCATCACTGGTTACCTCTGCTTCTCCTCTTTACATTTGAACTGTTTCAACCATGTGATTTGTCTTGATGCATGCTTTTTAGTTTCCATTCATTATTTTGTATTCGCTAGCTGTACACTGTTTTCATTTGCTTCGTTGCTGCGTTCCGAGAGTTTTGATTTTTCTGAAGAAATTTTAAAACTCCCATTCACCCCCCTCTAGTAGACATACTTCGTTCCTACATTTAGGACAAAAACTACTTTGTGTTGTGTCATGGAGCTTTCTTTAATAGTCTTCTTTATAGTTTTCTTTGAAGTTTTCTTTGGAATTTTATTTGGTTTTTCTTAGTGATTTCATTATTGCTTTTAATTTGATTGTTATTTTGACTGCTAGAATGTTTGCTTACGTGATCGCTATGCCTGTTTAATATATATTTCATCGGAGTCACGAATAGTTCTACCAAGTCTTTTTCTGAGAGCGTTATAATCTTCATCAACTTACCGGGCAAGTTCACTTTGACCATGCTATTCATACCTATGCTTTTTTGCATTTAGTGTTAGCTTTTCAAGATTTCCTCCAGTAGTAATATTGGATCTTGTAGTTGAGTAGAATGCATGAGGTGGCAACCCACTTCCCTGTTATCAAGCCCCAGGACGTTCCTTACATTAATGCTACACTATGGTAGACGGGGGTTGGTAAGAGTGCACGGGCGTGGTGTGAGAAGGAGGACTCTACGTCAATGAGGAAAACTTCATGATAGCATCTTCAAGGTCTGCATCTTCAAGACCTCAAGACAAGATACAAGATTTCAATACACACTACTGGGTGAAGTATGGTTTGATGGGCACCCTGGAGCAACCAGTGCATGACCCGGGATGCATGGCGAAGCGCCATGAAATTGCGGAAAGCTTCACCCATACTCAAAGAGATGAAAGAATACTTCATGCCTGGAAGCTTACCTATGCAGCCACAAGTCATTATGGGCTCTGGCTTGGTTGATCTTAGTTGTGACTCTGGCGAGGCAGTGCCAGCAGATGTAAAACTATGGTAGGATTGGATGGGCACTGTTCATGGTCAGGGAAGAATCTTTCAAAGACCTTGTTTCATTCATCCCGTTCTCAAACACCTGGTAGTGCGAGAACATAAAAGGAAAGAATGATTCTTGTGGGTAAAGTGCACCACTCCGCGGAGTTAGAACCTAATCGATTAGCCGCATCCCCGGTTACGGACAAGTTGAGCCTCTGGACTTCGATCGATCTCTGAACTCTCTACACCAGATTGAAAATTTAATTGTGGGCAACCTATGATGATATGGGTGATAACCCACAAGTATAGGGGATCAATTGTAGCCTCTTTCGATAAGTAAGAGTGTCAAACCCAACGAGGAGCTAAAGGTAGAACAAATATTCCCTCAAGTTCTATCGACCACCGATACAACTCTACGCATGCTTGACGTTCGCTTTACCTAGAACAAGTATGAAACTAGAAGTACTTTGTAGGTGTTTCTGGATAGGTTTGCAAGAATATAAAGAGCGCGTAAATAAAAGCTAGGGGCTGTTTAAATAAAGACACAACTAAATTAGTTTTAGTAGAGAGCTTTTTGTTACGAGAAAGTTATTTGTCCCTAGGCAATCGATAACTAGACCGGTAATCATTATTGCAATTTTATTTGAGCGAGAGGCATAAGCTAACATACTTTCTCTACTTGGATCATATGCACTTATGATTGGAACTCTAGCAAGCATCTGCAACTACTAAAGATCATTAAGGTAAAACCCAACCATAGCATTAAAGTATCAAGTCCTCTTTATCCCATACGCAAACAACCTACTTACTCGGGTCTGTGCTTCTGTTCACTCACGCCACCCACCATAAGCAAATCATGAACATATTGCAAACCCTACAGTGGAAATCCCTCACGCTTGCGCGACACGGAGAGCACCATAGGACAACACCAATAATAAAACATGCAACTCAAACCAATCTTGATCATCAGATAACCCATAGGACAAAACGGATCTACTCAAACATCATAGGATAGCCATACATCATTGGGAAATAATATATAGCGTTGAGCACCATGTTTAAGTAGAGATTACAGCGGGTAAGAGAGAGGTTACACCGCTGCATAGAGGGGGGAAGAGTTGGTGATGATGGCGGTGAAGTTGTTGGTGAAGATTGCGGTGATGATGATGGCCACGACACCGTTCCGGCGCCACCGGAAGAGAAGGGGAGAGGGGGGCCCTTCGTCTTCTTCTTCCTTGACCTCCTCCCTAGATGGGAGAAGGGTTTCCCCTCTGGTCCTTGGCCTCCATGGCGTGGGAGGGGCGAGAGCCCCTCCGAGATTGGATCTGCCTCTCTGTCTCTCTCTGTTTCTGCGTTCTCGTCTGCTGCCCTTTCACCGTTTCGTATATATATGGAGATCCGTAACTTCGATTGGACTGAAACCTTCGCCGTGATTTTTTACCAAAATATATCTTTCTTGCGGCCGAAGAAGGGCATCAACCGCCTTATGGGTGGCCCACGAGGGTCAGGGGCGCACCCAGGGGGAGGCGTGCCCCCTGCCTCGTGGCCACCTCGGACACCGTTTCGCGTTGATCTCTCTCCCAGATTTTCCAAATATTCCAAAAATAAGCTCCGTCCATTTTTACCCCATTTGGATTCCGTTTGATATGGATATTCTGCGAAACCAAAAACATGCAACAAACAGGAACTGGCACGGGGCACTGGATCAATATGTTAGTCCCAAAAATAGTATAAAAAGTTGCCAAAAAGTATATGAAAGTTGCGTAATATTGGCATGGAACAATCAAAAATTATAGATACGACGGAGACGTATCAACGTCCCCAAGCTTAATTCCTGCTCGTCCTCGAGTAGGTAAATGATAAAAAACATAATTTTTGATGTGGAATGCTACCTAGCATAATCTTGATCATATGTCTAATCATGGCATGAATATTAAGATACGAGTGATTCAAAGCAACAGTCTATCATTTGACATAAAAATAATAATACTTCAAGCCTACTAATAAAGCAATCATGTCTTTTCAAAATAACAAGGCCAAAGAAGGTTATCCCTACAAAATCATATAGTCTGGCTATGCTCCATCTTCACCACACAAAATATTCACATCATGCACAACCCCGATGACAAGCCAAGCAACTGTTTCATACTTTTGACGTTCTCAAACCCTTTCAACTTTCACGCAATACATGAGCATGAGCCATGGACATAGCACTATAGGTGGAATAGAATATGATGGTGGAGGTTGTGTGGAGAAGACAAACAATGAGAAAGTCTCACATCGACGCGGCTAATCAACGGGCTATGGAGATGCCCATCAATTGATGTCAATGTGAGGAGTAGGGATTGCCATGCAACGGATGCACTAGAGCTATAAGTGTATGAAAGCTCAAACTGAAACTAAATGGGTGTGCATCCAACTTGCTTGCTCATGAAGACCTAGGGCATTTGAGGAAGCCCATCGTTGGAATATACAAGCTAAGTTCTATAATGAAAATTCCCACTAGTATATGAAAGTGATAACTCAAGAGACTCTCTATATGAAGAACATGATGCTACTTTGAAGCACAAGTGTGGTAAAAGGATAGTAACATTGCCCCTTCTCTCTTTTTCTCTCATTTTTTTGTTTTTTTATATATTTTTTTCCTTTTTTTGGTGGGCTTCTTTGGCCTCTTTTAATTTTTTGTAAAGTCCGGAGTCTCATCCCAACTTATGGGGGAATCATAGTCTCCATCATCCTTTCCTCACTGGGGCAATGCTCTAATAATGATGATCATCACACTTTTATTTACTTACAACTCAATATTACAACTCGATATCTAGAACAAAGATATGACTCTATATGAATGCCTCCGGCGGTGTACCAGGATGTGCAATGATCTAGCGTAGCAAAGATATCAAAAAACGGACAAGCCATGAAAATATCATGCTAGCTATCTTACGATCATGCAAAGCAATATGACAATGAATGCTCGAGTCATGTATATGATGATGATGGAAGTTGCATGGCAATATATCTCGGAATGGCTATGGAAATGCCATGATAGGTAGGTATGGTGGCTGTTTTGAGGAAGATATAATAGGGCTTATGTGTGACAGAGCGTATCATATCACGGGGTTTGGATGTACCGGTGAAGTTTGCACCAACTCTCGAGGTGAGAAAGGGCAATGCACGGTACCGAAGAGGCTAGCAATGATGGAAGGGTGAGAGTGCGTATAATCCATGGACTCAACATTAGTCATAAAGAACTCACATCCTTATTGCAAAAATCTATTAGTCATCAAAACAAAGTACTACGTGCATGCTCCTAGGGGGATAGATTGGTAGGAAAAGACCATCGCTCGTCCCCGACCGCCACTCATAAGGAAGACAATCAATAAATACCTCATGCTCCGACTTCGTTACATAACGGTTCACCATACGTGCATGCTACGAGAATCACAAACCTCAACACAAGTATTTATACAATTCAGAACTACCCACTAGCATGACTCTAATATCACCATCCTTATATCACAAAACTATTGCAAGGAATCAAACATATCATATTCAATGATCTACAAGTTTTATGTAGGATTTTATGACTAACCATGTGAATGACCAGTTCCTGTCATCTCTCTAAATAGATATAAGTGAAGCAAGAGAGTTTAATTCTTTCTACAAAAGATATGCCCACGCTCTAACAAATATAAGTGAAGCAAAAGAGCATTCTACAAATGGCGGTTGTCTAAGTGAAGAGAAACAGGCAATCCAAGCTTCAAATGATATAAGTGAAGCACATGAAGCATTCTATAAAGCCATACTCAAAAGATATAAGTGAAGTGCAATGAGCATTCTATAAATCAACCAAGGACTATCTCATACCAGCATGGTGCATAAAATAAAAGTGAAAACTAAATGCAAAAGACGCTCAAAGATTTGCACATATCACATGAATGAAACGAATCCGAAAACATACAGATATTTGTTGAAGAAAGAGGGGATGCCTTCCGGGGCATCCCCAAGCTTAGACGCTTGAGTCTCCTTGAATATTTACTTGGGGTACCTCGGGCATCCCCAAGCTTGAGCTCTTGCCTCTCTTCCTTCTTCTCACATCGAAACCTTCTCGATCATCGAACACTTCATCCACACAAAACTTCAACAGAAAACTCGGTAAGATCCGTTAGTATAATAAAGTAAATCACTACTCTAAGTACTGTTGCAAACCAATTCATATTTTGTTTTTGCATTGTGTCTACTGTAATATAACTTTTTCATGGCTTAATCCACTGATATAAATTGATAGTTTCATCAAAACAAGCAAACTATGCATCAAAAACAGAATCTGTCTAAAACAGAACAGTCTGTAATAATCTGAACATTCACCATACTTATGTTACTTGAAAAATTCTGCCAAAATTAGGAAAAATAAAAAATTTGTATAGAAAGACAGTGCAGAAAGAATCAGAACCATTTGGCGTTCCAGTGAAAAATTAAAAATCTCGCACTACAGCCAAAGTTTCTGTCCTGCACCGTACAAACCAACAAGTATTGTAGACATCCTAAAGGCAAACCTTGGCACATTATGTTTTATAATACAATGAAATTGTACAAGGGGATAATTATTTTTGTTGAAAAGTTTCTGTAATCAAGATTCACAAAGTTGCCGTGAGCATGAACAAAGTTCAAGGAGCTCTCCCACTTCAACAATGCTTGTCTTTCTCACTTTCACTTTCCTTTTTGAAAAGTTTTGGGTTCCCTTCTTTATTTTTGTTGTTTTTAAACTACATGAAAGCACTCAACAGAAATAAATGACTCTCTAAAACTTCCGGGTTGTCTCCCTGGCAGCGCTTTCTTTAAAGCCATTAAGCTAGGCATATAGTGCTCAAGTAGTGAATCCACCCGGATCCCAAGGTATATCAAAGCCAATTTTAATTAGCAATGATTTGTAATTTAGTAGTGAGCACAAAGTAACATATATCATGTAATGACGAAGTCTAACTCTCTTCCTATGCATCGGCATGTCATAAAAGAATAATTCATGCACACATAGTAAAGGCCAATGCATAGTATATACAGTTTCTTGCAATTTTATCGTGTGGGAAACATAGAGAGGTGGAGATATAGTTCCTCTCTCATAATAATTGCAAGCAGGAGCAGCAAGCACATGCATATTATATCTATCAAAATCATCATGTGCAACGGTAAAAGGCAACCCATCAATGTAATCCTTAATAAGTGCAAACTTCTCCGATATAGTGTAGTTTGGAGAATTAAAAAAGATAATGGGACTATCATATGTGGGTGCAATAGCAACAATTTCATGTTTAACATAAGGAACTATAGAAAGTTCATCTCCATAAGCATAATTCATATTGGCATCTTGGCCACAAGCATAGCAAGCATCATCAAAAAGGGATATTGCAAGAGAATCAACGGGATCATAATAGTCATCATAGCAATCATCCTTCGGTAAGCACGAAGGGAAATTAAACAATGTATGAGTTGGAGGGTTACTCTCATTAGAAGGTGGGCACGGGTAGCTAATCCGCTCTTCCTCCTTTTGTTCTTCGCTCTCCTCATCATATTTTTCATCCAATGAGCTCACAGTTTCATCAATTTCTTCTTCCATAGATTCCTGCAAAATATTATTCTCTTCTTGGACAGCGGAGACTTTCTCAATAAGTGCATTAATATCGGAATTGTATTCATAATTCTCATAGCAATATTTGAGGATAGCTAAATTTTCAGGTCTATAACCAGCATCATCAAAATCTTCAAAGTCTATAAACATAGATTCAATTTCATAAGCACCCATAAAAGCAACAAATTCTTCTATTTGTTCCACATCATAGTAATCATATATACCATTAGCATAAGAAGCTAAGGTTTTATTATCATTAAATTTGCATGAAAAGGGAAGGTGTGGAGCCTTCATCCTAGAGCAACAAGTATAATCATAACTCAAGCATAGTTTCCTAGCATACCACTTCAATATATGAATTTGATCCCATAATAGTTTCCCTTTTTGTGTCAAGCGATAATCCCTAAAGTATTCACGTTGATCCAACGTTACTCCCATTACCAAATTGAATGGGGGTTTCTCTGGATTATCAAAGTAGTACATAATATCTTTCACATAACCACCATCGAGGGTTTTAGGAGGTTCCCCATCTCCATGAGTAGCAAGTACACCTTTTTTTTGGTATTTCGTGTTCCATATCCATAACTAAAGATAAAGAACAACTAAGAACAACAAATAAAAATTACTTAGTGATAAAGCAAACAAGCACACACGAGAATATTCACCCCACGCTATTGCTCCCCGGCAACGGCGCCAGAAAAAGGTCTTGATAACCCACAAGTATAGGGGATCAATTGTAGCCTCTTTCGATAAGTAAGAGCGTCGAACCCAACGAGGAGCTAAAGGTAGCACAAATATTCCCTCAAGTTCTATCGACCACCTATACAACTCTACGCACGCTTGACGTTCGCTTTACCTAGAACAAGTATGAAACTAGAAGTACTTTGTAGGTGTTTTTGGATAGGTTTGCAAGAATATAAAGAGCGCGTAAATAAAAGCTAGGGGCTGTTTAAATAAAGACACAACTAAATTAGTTTTAGTAGAGAGTTTTTTGTTACGAGAAAGTTATTTGTCCCTAGGCAATCGATAACTAGACCGGTAATCATTATTGCAATTTTATTTGAGGGAGAGGCATAAGCTAACATACTTTCTCTACTTGGATCATATGCACTTATGATTGGAACTCTAGCAAGCATCCGCAACTACTAAAGATCATTAAAGTAAAACCCAACCATAGCATTAAAGTATCAAGTCCTCTTTATCCCATACGCAAACAACCTACTTACTCGGGTCTGTGCTTCTGTTCACTCACGCCACCCACCATAAGCAAATCATGAACATATTGCAAACCCTACAGCAGGAATCCCTCATGCTTGCGCGACACGGAGAGCACCATAGGGCAGCACCAATAATAAAACATGCAACTCAAACCAATCTTGATCATCAAATAACCCATAGGACAAAACGGATCTACTCAAACATCATAGGATAGCCATACATCATTGGGAAATAATATATAGCGTTGAGCACCATGTTTAAGTAGAGATTACAGCGGGTAAGAGAGAGGTTACACCGCTGCATATAGGAGGGAAGAGTTGGTGATGATGGCGGTGAAGTTGTTGGTGAATATTGCGGCGATGATGATGGCCAGGGCAGCGTTCCAGCGCCACCGGAAGAGAAGGGGAGAGGGGGCCCCTTCGTCTTCTTCATCCTTGGCCTCCTCCCTAGATGGGAGAAGGGTTTCCCCTCTGGTCCTTGGCCTCCATGGCGTGGGAGGGGCGAGAGCCCCTCCGAGATTGGATCTATCCCTCTGTCTCTCTCTGTTTCTGCGTTCTCGTCTGCTGCCCCTTTCACCGTTTCGTATATATATGGAGATCCGTAAGTCCGATTGGACTGAAACCTTCGCCATGATTTTTTTACCAAAAATTAGCTTTCTTGAGGCCGAAGAAGGGCATCAACCGCCTTACGGGTGGCCCACGAGGGTCAGGAGCGCGCCCCCTGCCTCGTAGCCACCTCGGACACCGTTTCATGTTGATCTTTCTCCCAGATTTTCCAAATATTCCAAAAATAAGCTCCGTCCGTTTTTATCCCGTTTGGATTCCATTTGATATGGATATTCTGCGAAACCAAAAACATGCAACAAACAGGAACTGGCACTGGGCACTGGATCAATATGTTAGTCCCAAAATAGTATAAAAAGTTGCCAAAAAGTATATGAAAGTTGCATAATATTGGCATGGAACAATCAAAAATTATAGATACGACGGAGACGTATCAATGGGCTATGAGACATCGGTTGGTGGAACTATGTCATATTAGGTAACTCTGTAGTGAAGGTTCCTTGATACACCTTTGATGTAGGGAAAATAAAACCAGCTTTTACACAAAAACTCAGACACAGAGCCACAAAGCCATATTGCATATAGAATAGTTTTATCATTTCTTCTTCTTACTGTGATCTTGCCGGTACATTCAATGTACGGACCTACATGGCTACAACATCTCATGTTGCAGATATTTCTACGATGAGAAAGAGTTGCGATATAGGGTTACGGTCTACACTCCACTTTGTTGGAGTTGATGGGACTCCACACCCTTTTTGAAATGTTTTCGTTGTGACTTATGTAAGGTATACTCTGGATCTATGGTACTCACTTAATATGTGATGTTATGGTATTTCATCGAAGTACTGTGTGTGCCAACATACTGATCCAGGGATGGCATAGCAAGCACAAAAACTTGACCGTATTGGGTCGGGTCGCATATTCCGTATATAGTCATACGCGCTTATAATACACTACAAAAAAATACACTTCCGTGATGATACGTGTTTGTCACAGTAGGTCACGTTTTCTGTCATGCATGTACATCCATGACGATTATGACAGAATCAAGATAGTCATACTTGTGTCGTCGTAGAAGTGTTCCATGACATTACCAAAATTATCATCACAGAAGTGTCCACTTCCATGACGATAAATGGCGCGTCATGGAAGTGCTTTCGTCAAGGGTAACTGACACGTGGCATCCACCATAACGGGTTGCCGTTAAGCTATCGGGTCCGGTTTTCGATCCGATAACCCGTTAACAGCCCGGACCAATGGGGATTTTCCACGTGTAAAATTCTCAATGGCTAGAGGAACCACGTGTCGGCTCACCGTTGGGACAGATGTCATCCACTCATTGGACAGGAGGCGCCTATGATACATCGACACAGGGCCCGGCCCAACAGAGGCCCATTCTGGTGAAAAGGCCGGCCCGTTTGACTTGGTCAAAAGGTAGCGGGCCGGCCCACGGAAAGCCTGTTAATGGCCTATTCGTATATAGCCCATCTACGGCCCGCTAACTCACGGCTCGTTACAGCCTATCCGAATTAAGCCTAGTAGCTTCATCTGGGCCATCCAATATGATTCCAGCACGTTGTAACTTCCGGCCCATGTATGTCCCATGACGTCTTTTGGCCCGTGGTGAAACTGGCCTGTAATGAACAGTGTACCGCGTTATACCCATTATCGGCCCATTATTCCATTGGGCCGTTTCCAACCCGTGTTATCTTTCGGCCTTCTCAGGGCCCATTTATTCTTGGTCTCATTTCCAGCATTCGGTTACTTACGACCCGTTAATGGCTTTTCTACTTGTCGGCCAAATTCAGCCCGTGGTTACAGTCGGCCCGTTTTTGGCCCGTTAATACATTGGGCCGTTTTCATAACGTCATCAAATACGGCCGATTAACCATGGCCCATTATGGTCGGCCCATGAACGGACGATTCCAACTCTAGCCCGTTTACGGCCCATAATGCGGTCTGTTATTGGCCCATGTTTGGCCAATCGTTCATACGGCCCATAGAAGGCCCATTGATGCTACGGCCCGTAGAAGGCCCATTGTTTGTACGACCCATAGAAGGCCCATTATTTCTACGGCCCGTAGAAGGCCCATTGTTTCTACGGCCCGTAGAAGGCCCATGTTCACTACAGTAAATATGTAGCCCATGGTTATTGTGGCCTAGATTCAAAAAATAGGTTATTGCGGCCACTAGCAAACCGCGGAAAAAGAACTGCACTGACTACAAGCAAACAAATAAACAAGACAACAAGGAAATAAATAAGCAAGCACCTTATGCTAGGCTATCACGACTATTACACATATTACATCCACTGGGCATCAAAGTTCGCCACCAGTGCAAATATAGGGAACAAAGCAGCATATCACATACACTGGTTGTCAAAGTTGGCGACTAGTGCAAATAAAAGCCGCAACAAAACAAGTCCAGAACTGAAACCACTTTAGAAGAGCTCAAGAAACAATATCCTGGGTACCCATAATGCTGGCAAGATGGTTAGCAAGCTTATTAACTTTCTCTTGTTTGGCGCTTAAATCCTCCAGCGCTTGTTGTTGCACCAAAAAGTATGCATCTGAATTCTGCAGGGACCTCCTCAGTCCTTCGGCTTCGTGTCGCAGCACATCTGATCAATGTATTTCAACTTGAAGTTGAGACTCAAGAAGACGAACTGATTTAGGCAGCAAGTTCGAAGATCTTGTGCCACTAGTAGTGGCCAGTAACTCGAACACTACATCGAGATAGGACTTTTGGGTTATCTCACTGTCGTCAAGATAGTTTTTATCAGCTTTCTTGGAGACCAACAGGGATGTCTCACTATCTTGAACCTTATCTACATTACTTCCTTTACCATTGCATAACGGGGTACTCTTCTCCAATATTTTGTCCGCATTCTAAAAGAGAAACAAGCAGACACATCACAGGTTTACCATGCTGTATATGAAACTCATTTTGGTAAATCAGTTCAGTAGTAAAGTGGACAGGATAACATCATGAAACAAACATATATCTATGTACCATGGTCACTGTATGGTCTATGCCATTCTAGTTTTTGTTGCCAAATCAACATAGAGACACAGTTCAAATAATATATGTTCAAGACAAAGCAGAATACACAGAATATAAGTGTGGGAGACTACAGAGCAATAACAACACTAGTAATGTGCATGACATGAGAACATAACTGTTTATTCAATTGAAACTGAAATCAACATAGAGCAAGTTACAACAGCAAACCAGTTAAAGAAACAGGTTTAGAACATACCTGTTGTGCCATTGGAGTTTCAATTCCATCCTTCACATTTGAAAATAGTTGGTATGAGTAAATACAATTATGCAAGAGCAAAGGAGTATGAACCATAGTTACAGAACCTGACCTGAGAACAATTCTTCTTCTGCGTTAAGCGTTGAGTATGGATTCAGAGTGGTGGTCCTCGTGCTTTGGGCACTGCAGTTCCCTTACTAACTGCTCGTATTTGGGTGCTCTATGGTGGAGACAGTGTTGTGTCAACTGGAACTTGGTTACTATCTGTTGGGGTTGGGGTTAGAAGGGGTGTAGCTGCTTCTCTCTCCAACTGGGTAGGGGTACAATTTGTGAGAGACTGGGTTATGTGTGGTGAGATTGGTTCTTGGGCAAGTACAACCGTGGTTCTATCTACATCGACTGGTAGCACTATCTTTTCTGCACACCGTGTTGTTACTCCCTTAGATACTACCATCACCCTCTCCAATTCAAATGGCTGATAAACAAGAAAACTAATTGAATGTACAGACATTGTATGATAGATAGGTGCAATGGATAGTGGGGAATAAAAGAGGGCATGAAATAATTCACATTTATGTTGTCTAACCAAACAGGATAGCATGACAGAATTTCACATATATGATGGCTAACTAAATAGGATAGCATGACACAATTTCACATATATGATGGCTAACTAAAAAGGATGGAAAGACATAGTTCAAAATCTGATGACTATGTAAACAGGATGACATGATATAACTATATAATGTATTTATTAAATAGGTTGGCATGCCATAATTCAAATACATGCCGCCTATGGAAACATGATAGCATGATATACTTCACGGATAGAATGACATAATTCGAAATATGATGACTGTAAACACTAAACAGGATGAGATGATATAACTACATGATGTCTTTATTAAATGGATTGGCATGCCATAATTCAGATAGATGTTGTCTATGTAAACATGATGGCATGACATAATTCAAATATATGATTTATATACTAAGCAAGTAAGCAGATGGCAATCGCATATATGATGTAAAAACTAAGCAATGCAAGACAACATGCATGACATGAGTAATATAACCCTGCCAAGTTTGAGCATAGACCTCAGGGGGGAAATAGGACTGGTCATCTATCTCTGAATCCTCCTCTGAGGAGCTATCTGTAACCATCAAGATGTCTGCTTCAGTAGGTAGCATTGTCTGCTCTGAATACCTTGTTTTCACTCTAGATACTTCCATCTCCGCTTCAAATGGCTGATGCACAGGAAGAGTAGTTGAATATACAAACGTTGTCGACAAATGAAACACGTAATACAAAAAAAGGATAGCATGATATAATTCACATATATGATGATTGTCTAAACAGCATGGCATTGCATAATTCACATATATAATGCCTTGCAACAAGATAGCATTGCATAATTCACATATATAATGTCTTGCAACAAGATGGCATTGCATAATTCACATATATGGTAATTAGACACTAAACATGTGGCATTCTATGACGCCCGGATAATTAAGCTACAGTGAACCTCTGTTAATGATGCCACATCACCTCGGTTACTGTCGTCAATCTCCCGATGATTCAATCCCGTTCGAATTCAAATTTCAAACTCAAGTCAAACGGCAAAAGTTTTCGAATATTAAAACTAAAACGTTCGGAGTGAACCAAATATTGTATAGGTAATTATGGTGGAGAAACCAGACCTTTATAAAATGTTTAAATACTATCAGATGAATAAAACAGCAGCATAAATAATTATTTAAATACCTTTTGTAATTAATAAAATGTCAAACTAAATTATTTGAGGACTAGACTTTTTGTGACAATGGCCTAAATTGAATTACTAAATTAGATGCCAAGTATATATTTTACAAAAAAAATAAAACAATAGGAAACAAAGACAAAAACAGAAAAGAAAACTAAAAAAAAGAAAAACTAAAACTAACAACAACAAAATAAAAAGGGAACCTCCCCCCAACGGCCCACCTAGCCGGCCAGCCCACGTGGCCCATCCGGCCTCACCCCACTCCCCTTAACCACCCTGTCCAGAAACCCTAACCACTATCCCTCACTCTCCCTCGTTCCCTCCCCGCGCCGTCACCCACGGCACACACTCACACACACACACGCAAACGCATAGAGGAGGGGCACCCCCTGTTCGATCTCCTCCTCCCCGCGCCCTCGCGCCCGAGGACCGCCATCCCTCCTGAACCCCTCCTTGCCGACCCCATCTCCCTCGACCCTCCTCTACTCGATCCAGCCTGGATCGAGGGGGAAGCAACTCCGACGTCGCCGCCACCCGACGCCGGCGCCTCGCCCCCGCCACTCGACGCACTCGCCGGAGCTGCCCCGTCGGTCTGCCTCTTCTACGTCGACGTCGTCGTCCCCGTCCCCCACCACGAGCACCGCGGCCACGATCCCTACAGCCCCAGTGAGCCTCGCCCCTCTCCCCTTTGACTCCCTGCTCGCCCCGCACCGGCAACGTCGCCACGCGGCCTCCGCGCGCAGGCGAGCCGATGCCCGCGCGCACCCCGCGCCTGACCCTGGCCGTCCCCTCTCCTCGCACGCCCCTGTCCATTCGGACACCGCGTCCCGGCCGCGCCCTGGCCGCGCTCGTGCGCGCCCTCGCGCCGGCCTGCGCCCTCCCGGCCTCGCCCGTTCGCGCCCATGGCCGCGCCTCCGCTCGCCTCTGTCTGGCCACGCCCTGCGCCTGGCGCCCTGGCCTCGCCCTACCCCGCTCCGGCACCGCTTGGAGCTCCCTTTCGCTCCGGCCACTGGCGGCCGGCCTCGCCGCAGCCGTGGCCCCCTCGCTGGCCGCCACCCACTCGCCGTGCCACTTCGGCGCCCGGCTGACGCCGACAATGTTCCCCCTGTTGGCCTGGGCATGCGCCCGTCGCCCGCACGCCCGATCCACTGTGGCCCTTGGGGCCTATGACAGATGGGCCCCACGCCCAGAATGTTTTTTATATAAAAAGAATTAAAAAATAACAATAATAAAAATAATTAATTAATTAAAGAATTAATTAACTTAATTAATCAATATTAGATTAATCTAATCACTAATTAACCTAATTAAATGTTAGTTAATTAATCAGTCAATGACATGCGGGACCCTCACGTCAGTTTGACCCAGTCAACGCCCTGTTGACTGCTGACGTCATGCTGACGTCAGCATGACATCAGCATGCACTGTTCTGGATAATGTTGATTTAAATAATTAAGTAAATTCTAAAAATGATTAAATCTTTTAAAATTAATATAAAATAAACCATAGCTCGGATGAAAATACTTTCTACATGAATGTTGCTCAGAACGACGAGACGAATCCGGATACGTAGCCCGTTCGTCCACCACATATCCCTAGCATAACAAACGTGCAACAATCCCCCTCTGGTTCATCTGTCCGAAAACGCGAAACACCGGGAATACTTTCCTGGGTATTACCCCCCTTCGTCGGTATCACCTCCTACCGCGTTAGGGCACACCTAGCACCGCACATTGTCTTGTCATGCACCGTCATGCTTATGTTTGCATTATATTTATTGTTTCTTCCCCCTATTCTCTCGTTAGACACCGAGACCGACGCCGCTGCTACCTAGTACGACTACGGTGTTGACAACCCCTCCTTCTCGGCTGAGCTTCCAGGCAAGCCCCCCCCCCTTGATCACCAGATATCGCCTATTCTTCTCTATACTACTTGCATTAGAGTAGTGTAGCATGTTACTGCTTTTGGTTAATCCTATTCTGCTGCATAGCCTGTCATTGTTACTACAGTTGTTACCCTTACCTGCTATCCTACTGCTTAGTATAGGATGCTAGTGTTCCATCAGTGGCACTACACTCTTGTCCGTCTGCCATGCTATACTACTGGGCCGTGATCACTTCGGGAGGTGATCACGGGTATATACTATATACTTTATATACATGACACATGTGGTGACTAAAGTCGGGTCAGCTCGTTGAGTACCCGCAAGTGATTCTGATGAGGGGGCTGAAAGGACAGGTGGCTCCATCCCGGTAGAGGTGGGCCTGGGTTCCTGACGGCCCCCGACTGTTACTTTGTGGCAGAGCGATAGGGCAGGTTGAGACCACCTAGGAGAGAGGTGGGCCTGGCCCTGGTCGGCGTCCGCGGATACTTAAAAATAACACGCTTAACGAGTTCTTGGTATTTGATCTGAGTCTGGCCATTTGGTCTATACGCACTAACGAACTACGCGGGAACAGTTATGGGCACTCGGCGTCGTGGTATCAGCCGAAGCTCTTTTTGACGTCAGCGACTGAGTGGCGCGCGCCGCATTGGACCGTAAGCTCGCGCTTGTATTAAGGGGGCTAGGTTTGCTTCCGGCCGCGTACACAACGTGCAGGTGTGCAATGGGCAATGGGACCAAACCCCTGCGCGGATAGGATTTAGACCGGCGTGTTGACCTCTCTGTCGAGCCTAGGTGGGGCTGCGACGTGTTGATCTTCCGAGGCCGGGCATGGCCCAGGAAAGTGTGCCCGACCAAATGGGATCGAGCGTGTTGGGTTATGTGGTGCACCCCTACAGGGAAGTTTATCTATTCGAATAGCCATGTCCCTTGGTAAAAGGACGACCCGGAGTTGTACCTTGACCTTATGACAACTAGAACCGGATACTTAATAAGATACACCCTTCCAAGTGCCAGATATAACCCGGTGATCGCTCTCTAACAGGGCGTCGAGGAGGGGATCGCCGGGTAGGATTATGCTATGCGATGCTACTTGGAGGACTCCAAATCTACTCTCTTCTATATGCTGCAAGATGGAGGCTGCCAGAAGCGTAGTCTTCGACAGGACTAGCTATCCCCCTCTTATTCTGGCATTCTGCAGTTCAGTCCACCGATATGGCCCTTTACACATATACCCATGCATATGTAGTGTAGCTCCTTGCTTGCGAGTACTTTGGATGAGTACTCACGGTTGCTTTTCTCCCTCTTTTCCCCTTTCTATACCTGGTTGTCGCAACCAGATGCTGGAGTCCAGGAGCTAGAGATCCCGAGGATGATTCTACATGGAGTTCAGCTTCGAGGAGTAGTTAGGAGGTCCCAGGCAGGAGGCCTTGCCTTTTTGATCGTTGCTACTTTTGTGCTAGCCTTCTTAAGGCAAACTTGTTTAACTTATGTCTGTACTCAGATATTGTTGCTTCCACTGACTCGTCTATGATCGAGCACTTGTATTCGAGCCCTCGAGGCCCCTGGCTTGTATCATGATGCTTGTATGACTTATTTATGTTTTAGAGTTGTGTTGTGATATCTTCCCGTGAGTCCCTTATCTTGATCGTACACATTTGCGTGCATGATTAGTGTACGGTCAAATCGGGGGCGTCACACATTCACACAAAGCATGTCTAAACTAAGCAAATGACATAGAAATGCAAGATACCATACGCACGATATGAGCAACATAACCCTGCCAAGTTAGAGCATACACCTCGGGGGGAAATAGGACTGGTCATCTGTCTCTGAATCCTCCTCTGAGGAGCTATCCGTAACCAGCGAGATATGCGCTTCGTCAGATAGCATAGTCTGCTCTGAAGACCTTGTTTTGACTCTAGAATTTTCCATCACCGTGTCAAATGGGTGATGCACATGAAGAGTAGTTGAATGTACTAACATTGTTGACAAATGTAATACGTAATGAAAAAAAAGGATGGCATGATATAATTCACATATAAGATGACTGGCTAAGCAGGATGGCATTGCAAAATTCACATATATGATGCCTGGCTAAACAAGATGGCGTTGCATAATTCACATATATGATAAAGAAATTAAACATATGGCATTCACACAAAGCATGTCTAAACTAAGAAGATGACATATTTGATGTATAAAGTAAGCAATGCAAGGCACCATATGCATGATATTACCAACATCAGCATGCCAAGTTAGAGCAAAGACCTCAGGGGGTAAATAGGAGTGGTCTTCTCCTTCTGAATCCTCTTCAGAACAGTTATCTTCCTCTTCATTACAATCCGAAATGGGTGGAGGGGGCCTGCCTTTGCGCCCACCATAGAGCGATGTCTGCATGAAAGTTTATTGCCACGCAAGGCTCGTCTCTTTTGCTCTACATGTTCAGTTGCATTGTGTACAATAACTGACATGCGTAGGAATAAAACATAATGAGATTATGTAAGGAGTGCATGTAGAAATCCAGAGTGATGATAGCAACCTGTGGATAGACCCAAAACCAATAGCAGGCAGATAATGGCTTCAGTTAAAAATACAGATAATGGCTTCTTTACTGTTTGTTTCCCACCCAACGTGAAACTCATAGTAGACACCAGAGATTAACCAGATAGTAGATAGATACTATTGATTGCGGCCCCGATATGTACCCCACAACCATTTAAAAACTCATGTTTGAGCATTAGTTTGGAGCTGACTCGGAGTCTAATCGGTGAGCAGGACGATAAAGTAGCATGTAATATTAAGCGATGCATAACGTAAGCAGACACGAAAGGGTGTGAGCTCTCTTGCGTACCCGTGTAGTCGTCGAGGTCATCTGCTCGGTTGATGATGGTAATGCAGTTGTCATGGCTGCCGACGACAGGGAAGAAAATCTGAAAAAGATCCATGTTGTGGTGGACCCTTCTGTCGTTGGAGCAGCTGAGCTGGGGTGGACGACAGCGCAGCAGGAGCGGGACAAACCACACAAGATTTTCTTTGACAACTATCTGTAAGAGAAGTAATTTTGTAAGGGCTCGCTTGAATTGGAGGATTCTAACAATGCAGGGATAGGAAATACACAGTAATAGGATAGGAATGCACGTGCAAAACAGAGAATTTAAAAACACAGGATTTCTGCCAATCTGGGTGTTTGGTTCACAAGAACTGGAAGATCATAGGATGCAAAGAAGCATGGTGATATTAAGTCAAACCACAAGAAAATGTATGGTTATAATGCTATTATGCTACTATCTATTAGTCTTGTGCTTCATGAATAGGAATTTCAAAAGGAGGACAAGTGGATATTAAAATTCCTATGGTTTTTCTATCAAGCAGACACTAAAGGAACAAATCCTATAGTTTTCCTTTGCTCCATTACTTTGAACCAAATGCATGAATTGTAGTACCATAGGAAACTTTCCAATTCCTATGTTTTTTCTTCAATTTTCCTTTCAAGCACTGGCGATTCTAGTAGGCAGGCTTGAGCAGGGAAAAGCCTACACTCAAAAAATGTTTTTGTGCTACTTCTACTACTTTGGACCCAGGCCACTGCCCTATTAGCTCAACTCCCAAGCCCATCTACAAATGTTGTCGGGGAAAATGACACCTATGGGATCCCCGGGGAATCCCTTGTACGGTTGGCGGGGGTGAAGAGTTGTGCAAAGAGCAGGTCTAGCGATCAACGCGAGGGGATTTTTACCCAGGTTCGGGCCGCAAATGATGCGTAAAACCCTAGTCCTGCTTGTCTTTGTTTATCTTGTGTTCTTCAGTACTTGGACTAGCTACTATGCGTGCCCAATCCAAAAAGTCTGAATCCTTCCACAGTACGCCTCGGGCCTCCTTTTATATGTCAAAGGGGTCGCCACAGTGTCACACAGGATACAGTGTACAAGTTTATCGCCTGACACCGTAGGACAAACGCATTTAATGCGCTACCTACATGTCCTCTTGCTTTATCGGGGATGGCAACAGAGCTTGTCCCGTCCGTCGCCGCCTCGCCTTGCTTCAACGCGCGTCCAAGCTGACGAGGCATGCAGCACCATGTTGGCTGGCTGGTTGCTGTGCTGGTGCGGTGACAGGGTTTTCACAAAGATCTGCATGCGACCACGCAGGTGCTCGGCTAGTTGGCCTAGAAGCTGCATGCTGCCACGCAGGTGCTCGCCTAATTGGCGGGCTGGCCGCTGCGTCGGGGCGGCCGCGGGGCAGCGAAACTTTGGTAGGTGCGGGCCTGGCTGTGGCTCCGCAGATGCCCTCAGCAAGGGTCTTGCCGGGGTCTCGCGGCCGTCCTCGGCAAGGGTCTTGCCGGGGGTCTTCGGCCGTCCTCGGCAACGATCTTGCCGGGGGTCTTCGTCTTCTAGTTCTTATCTAGACTTGCAGGCCTTTGGTCTCCACAAAGATCTGCATGCCACCACGTAGGCGCCCCCGAGTCTTGGTCTCGACGTTGTCGATGGTGTTAGAACTCTCAGGCTCAAGGGTGGCGGCCTTGCTGGTGTTGGGCAAGATGCCCCGGCAAGGCTCTTGTCGGGGCTATGTAAGCTGCCCCGGCAAGGCTCTTATCGGAGGAAATCCATCTTGCCCCTTTGCTCTTCATGCCTTCTGGCTCGAGTGCTGCCATCGCAGTCTCGTACCTTTACTTTCTCTGCCCCGCCAAGCATGGCTGCAGTAGTGCGTACAAATGTCCATGCACAAGTAAAGGAGTACAGGAAGGCCCCTACTTTTGTACACCGACAGGAGCCCCCGGGCCTGGGCCACACATAAGCGTGAAGCGTTGTTGGGCCAGGCCCAGAATGGTGTGCGGGCACGCGTGGCAGAGTTTTAGCCGCAGTAATTCTTTCACCAGTTGCACTTCCCCACGATCCGCATTGAGTGCATGACGTGGGAGTCGTGCGTGGGACGGTCGCAGCATGCTTCTGTCACCTCGTGGTGAATAGTAAAGAGGCGGCCTGCGTCTTCCCCATAAAAAAGAGGAAACTGCAGGGGCGCTGCTCATTTACCCTCCGTGCCTTTCCCAATCTTGGAACTAACGTTCCACGTTTCCCACCACGCCCACCTTTTTCACCACGTACGCTGCATGCATGGTGCGGGGTAGGTGATGGACGCATGGGATATGGGAAGGCGCGCCATGGCCGATACCCATGCGCCTTTGATTCGTGCGGGGAGGGCGGTCGACGACCTCGCTCGTTACCAATGGCTTTAATGAGCCAGACTCAAAAGGGCCCTTAGAGGGGGTATGGAGCCAGCCCCCAGCCCTTCCTGCTTGGCTATAAAAGGGGAGTCGGGGGAGGGATGTGCATATCTTTGCATCTTCTCTTCTTCTCCGTTCTTCATCCACCATCATGTCGAGAGGGCGTGGTCGCAGCCGTCCCTCCGCGGAGGTGACTAGATCTTCTTCTCGCCAGAGAGCCGCGGGGGGCAGAAGAGGACGTGGAGGTGGGGCACCTGCGGCGCCGCCGTTTCCTCCCGCTTCGTCAAGCGGCCATGTCGGAGACACGGCACTGGAGTTTATTTTGCAGTTGTGCGAGCTGCCGCGTAGCCGTCTTCGCCTTCCCGAGGCATTCGCGAGGGTGCTGGAGGTCGACCAGCCGTCGAGGTTGAGGCTTCACATGAAGGGATGTTGCAATGGCGACATGTGGGCGAACGAAAGGTTCCTCATCCCTCATGTAATGCTTCTTCGTCGGGGTTGGAAAACCTTCGCACGCGCCCATTGCCTGATGAAGGGGCACGTTCTCAACTTCAGGTTAGTGGAGGCCGACCTGCTCTCTGTCAAGGTCTTCGGGTGCTCGGGAATCAGGTTAGGGTGCTGCGCGGAGAACTCGACCGACGATGAAAGCTCCTCCTCGAGCGATAGCGACGAGGAGGAGGGCGGTGGGGAGGATGGCGGGGACGGGTCCGACTAGACGTCGGACGCCCCATCCCTAGGCGACGCCGGCAGCACCATCATTTGCATCGGGCCTTCTACCCGGTAGAGTGTTTTGCCGGGGGGTAGTTCTTGGTGGTGGCTCCTCGAGCCAGCTCCTTGAACTTCTCAGGGCTGTCGCTTCTGGCAGCTAGCGCTGGAAGGCCGGAGAAGACGAAGAAGGCGGTGGCGGGCCGTCAAGTCGGAGTACGATGGCATCGATGCCTTTGTATCGTATTGCCGGCCCGCTACCTCATCTTCTGGCTCCTCCCCCGGCACCGTCATCACCAGCGCTCTTCTGGGTGGCCACCGGGACGTTCTCTTGGTGTCTTCTACTGCTCGTACCTCGCCTAGGCACTCCTTTTGCCCTCCTGCTATCTTGATCTGTTTCCTGAGGAGAGGGACAAGAAAGGGATTACGGGCATCTTATCTTTTTTTAGATCTTAAGCCTGCGGGCACTTGTCGAATTTAGATTTTGTAATCCCTTGCTCATGTTTACATTCCGTATGAATTGTACTTGTTAATCACCGTATTAATGAAAAAGGTATTTGCCGAGTTTTTTTGTGCCTGAGCGAGGCTCACACCAAGGAATGAGTCCTCATTTTTCTTAAGTAAACAATATCGCCCGGCAACAGGCTTTGCCGTCGTCCCGCCTTATACCATGACTACACTCAAGCCCTTGGCGGGGGTAGGGGCAAAGTAGGATTGGGCCCTTCGTTTGTCTCCCTTCCATCGCAACTACAACCAAATTCCAGTCCGAAAGGGATTCAGATATAGGAAGGAGGGAGCACGGTGGCATGGGATTAAGCGAGGTTTCATATGTTCAAGTTTCATACGGAAGTACGTGGCTGGGAAAAAGACTTATCTGAATATGCTATCCCCGGCAGCAATGGCCTGCCGGGGTCAGGGTGCCAACTCGTCTCCTTTCCTCCAAAAAGTTCCGCTGAAGCGCCCATGCCGCCTACAAACCAAAAAGGACTAGAAGGGACACAAAGACACATACTCGACCTCTATGCTAGGGGTTAGTTGCCGCTAAGCACTATCTACCCTACCAGAGGGAGACCCAACCTAACATGCATGCTAATTCTTAGGGCGCCAGCGCTTCGTTTATTCATCTGTTGCTCAAGGTCTGCACCTGGCTTTGTACAAAGGGTTACATGCCTCGCCGGCAAGGCTTGTACAAAAGGTGGTTTGCCGGGGGGCCCGGCAACCGCGCCTCACGGGTAAAACTTGTGAAGATGTTCGATGTTCCAGGAATTACTCACCGGGATACCATCTTCGGTCTCCAGGGGGACTGCGCCGGGCCTGGTGACTCATATTACCCGATAAGGGCCTTCCCACTTCGGCGTCAACTTGTTTGAATTCTTGGCAGATTGGATTCGCCGAAGAACAAGGTCGCCTTCCTCAAGGCTTCGAGCGTGAACCTTGCGGCTATGGTAGCGGCGCAAGGCTTGCTGGTAGCGAGCGGCTCGCACAACAGCCTGAAGACGATCTTCCTCAAGGAGCGTCGCGTCATCTTGGCACACCTGCTCTTGCTCAAGCTCATCATAAGCGAGCACTCAAGGTGACCTTGAACTTCTCGGGGTTGTCGCTTCTGGCAGCTGGTGCTGGAAGGCCGGAGAAGACGAAGAAGGCGTGTGGCGGGCCGTCAAGTCAGAGTACGATGGCATCGACGCCTTCGTCTCGTATTGCCGGCCCGCTGCCTCATCTTCCAGGTCCTCCCCTGGCGCCGTCATCACCAGAGCTCTTCTGGGCGGCCGCCGGGACGTTCTCTTGGTGTTTCTGCTGCTCATACCTCACCTAGGCACTCCTTTTGCCCTCCTTCTATCTTGATCCGCTTCCTAAGGAGAGGGACAAGAAAGGGATTGTGGGCATCTTATCTTTTTTTAGATCTTAAGCCTGCTGGCACTTGTCGAATTTAGACTTTGTAATCCCTTGCTCATGTTTACATTCCGTATGGATTGTACTTGTTAATCAACGTATTAATGAAAAAGGTGTTTGCCGGGTTTTTTTGTGCGTGAGCGATTCTCACACCAAGGAACGAGTCCTCGTATTTTCTGAAGTAAACAACATTGCCTGGCAACAGGCCTTGCCGTCCTCCCGCCTTATACCACGACTACACTCAAGCCCTTGGCGGGGGTAGGGGCAAAGTAGGATTGGGCCCTTCATTTGTCTCCCTTCCACCGCAACTACAACCAAATTCCAGTCCGAAAGGGATTCGGATATAGGAAGGAGGGAGCACGGCGGCATGGGATTAAGCGAGGTTTCATACGTTCAAGTTTCATACGGAAGTACGTGACTGGGAAAAAAGACTTATCTGAATCTGCTGCCCCCGGCAGCAATGGCCTGCCGAGGTCGGCGTGCCAACTCGTCTCCTTTCCTCCAAAAATTTCCGCTGAAGCGCCCGTGCCGCCTGCGAACCAAAAAGGAATGGAAGGGACACAAAGACACATACTCGACCTCTATGCTAGGGGTTAGTTGCCGCTAAGCACTATCAACCCTACCAGAGGGAGACCTAACCTAACATGCATGCTAATTCTTAGGGCGCCAGCGCTTCGTTTATTCATCTGTTGCTCAAGGTCTGCGCCTGGCTTTGTACAAATGTACATGCCTCGCCGGAAAGGCTTGTACAAAAAGGTGGTTTCCCGGGGGGCCCGGCAACCGCGCCTCACGGGTAAAACTTGTGAAGGTGTTCGATGTTCTAGGAATTACTCACCGGGATACCATCTTCAGTCTCCAGGAGGACTACGCCGGGCATGGTGACTTGTATTACCCGATAAGGGCCTTCCCACTTCGGCATCAACTTGTTTGAATTCTTGGCGGATTGGATTCGCCGAAGAACAAGGTCACCTTCCTCAAGGCTTCGGGCATGAACCTTGCGGCTATGGTAGCGGCGCAAGGCTTCCTGGTAGCGAGCGGCTCGCACAGCAGCCTGAAGACGATCTTCCTCGAGGAGCGTCGCCTCATCTTGGCGCAACTGCTCTTGCTCAAGCTCATCATAAGCGAGCACTCGAGGTGACCCGTATATGAGTTCTATGGGGAGAACTGCCTCTGCACCGTATACCAGGGCAAAGGGTGTCTGGCCGGTGGCTCGATTTGGTGTCGTTCTGATCGACCGAGAACCGTTGGCAACTCATCAATCCAGCGTCTTCCGCACTTGTGTACCCTATCAAAAGTTCTAGTCTTGAGGCCTCGTAACACTTCTGCATTCGCCCTCTCAGCCTGGCCGTTACTTCTGGGATGAGCAACAGAAGCAAACAAACCTTGCCGCCGAGGTCTTGGATGTATTGCATGAAGGTGCGGCTCGTGAACTGCGTGCCGTTGTGGGTGATGACCCTATTTGGCACACCAAAACGGCAGACTAGTCCCTCGAAGAACTTGACGGCTGATTGTGCTGTCACCTTTCTCACCGGTTCCACTTCCGGCCACTTTGTGAACTTGTCGATCGCGACGTACAAGTAATCAAAGCCCCCGACAGCACAGGGAAAGGGGCCTAGTATATCGAGCCCCCAGACCGAAAATGGCTAGGAAAGAGGGATTGTCTGAAGTGCTTGAGCTAGTTGATGAAGCTTCTTTGAATGGAACTGGCACGCTTCACACTTGGTTACTAGTGCAGTTGCATCCTCGAGAGCGGTGGTCCAGAAGAAACCTTGCCGGAACGCTTTGCCGGCAAGGGATCTTGACCCTATGTGGGAGGCACACATGCCTCCATGTATCTCTGCCAACAGCTTCGGTCCGTCCTCCTGAGGAATGCACTTTAATTTCACGTTGTTCGGTCTCCTTCTGTATAGGGCATCATCCAGAAACTGGTACATGCTGGACCGACGGGCTACTTTCTCTGCTTCTTCCTGTCCCTCAGGGGGTTCCCCTGTTTGGAGGAAATAGGCGGTGCGCTGCGCCCATGCCGGAGGCTGGGGCTCGACGTCAAGGACTAAAGGCTCATCTTCGGCCGTAGGGGCAGCAGCCTCTACGGTCAGGGCCTAGGGCCCTGCCGGAGGTTTCTGCTCCCCGGAAAGCTTGGGGTACCCGACAACTTCCTTGCTGGCAGCTCCTTGGAGCTCGGTGGGAAAGTACTTGCCGGGGCCTGCCTTCCTTCACTTGTTCTGTCCTGTTGATGGCTCAAGGGATGGCTGGGTTAGCTGAAGCGCAAAGGTACCTGGTTCCACAGGCAACTTGAGGGCAGCGCGTTTCAACAAGTCGTCGGCAATGTTGTTCTCTGCTCGGGGAACATGCTCTGCCTGTAGACCATCAAAACGCTCCTCGAACTTCCTCACTTCATCCACATAGGCCTCCATCATCGGGCTCTGATAGTCCTTGTTAACCTGCTTGACGACAAGCTGCGAATCACCCCTGATGATGAGCTTCCTGATTCTGAGGTCTGCCGCGATCCTGAGACCAGCAAGCAATCCCTCGGACTCTGCGGTGTTGTTCGTTGATTTTTCCTGGGGAAAGTGCATCTGGACTACGTACTTGAGGCACTCTACGGTGGGTGCGACGAGTAGCACGCCGGCACCAGCACCTTGCAGCGAGAAAGCTCCATCAAAGTGCATAATCCAATCATGGCTCGTCTCCTTGCCGGGAAGGGTGGTCTCTTGAATCTCTTCGTCGGGCGTTGAGGTCCATTCTGCTATGAACTCTGCCAAGGCTTGGCTCTTGATTGTCGAAGTACTTTCAAACTTGAGGCCAAAGCTTGATAGTTCCAATGCCCACTCCACAATTCTCCCAGTTGCATACGGGTTGTGCAAGATTCATTGCAAAGGGAGGCGGGTGACGATGGTGGTCTCATGCGCTTGGAAATAGTGACGTAGCTTTATAGAGGCCATGAGGAGGCCGAAAAGTAGCTTCTGTATACCAGGATATCTTGATCTAGCCCCCTGCAAGAGGGAACTGACAAAATAAACCGGGTGCTGCATCATCATCTTCTTCTGTTCGTCTTCGCTCACTTGCGTAGACTCTGTCTTGACGGGACCAGGCTTTGCCGGGGTTCCGCCTTGCCAGCATCAGGCCCTGCCGGGGAAAGCTCCTGCCCATCATCCGACGGCTCCGCCGCTACTGATGCTTCTTCCTCAAATTCTCTCCATGCCACTAGCATAGCACTGACCACTTGATTCGTTGCCGCTAGATATAGCAGCAACGGCTCTTGCGGTTTAGGCGCGACTAGTATTGGCATGGAGGATAGGTACCTCTTCAAATCTTGCAGCGCTACCTCTGCCTCCGGAGTCCATTTCATTGGACCCGCCTTTTTCAACACTTTGAAGAAGGGGAGGGCGCGCTCAGCAGATTTGGAGATGAACCTACTTAGAGCAGCGACGCAGCCGGCGAGCCTACGGACGTCTTTGACTCATCTTGGTGCCTCAATCTGCTCAATCGCTTTGATCTTGTCGGGATTTGCTTTGATTCCGCGTTGAGACACAAAGAACCCAAGAAGTTTGCCGGATGGGACGCCGAACACGCACTTCTCTAGGTTGAGCTTGAGGTTGATTTTCCGCAAGTTTGCAAATGTTTCCTCCAGATCCTACACGAGCATGGCCTTGTCCTTGGTTTTGACCACTATATCATCCATATAAGCTTCCATATTTCTATGTAGCTCGGGCTCAAAACCAATTTGGACTGCTCGGGCAAATGTCGAACCAGCGCTTTTCAACCCGAAAGGCATCCGTACAAAACAGTACGTACCACATGGGGTGATGAACGCAGTCTTTTCTTTGTCTTCCTTCATCATGTAGATCTGGTGGTATCCTGAGTAGGCGTCGAGGAACGACAGCAGGTCACACCCGGTAGTGGACTCCACTATCTGGTCAATGCGTGGCAGAGGGAAAGGATCCTTTGGATAGGCTTTATTGATATCTTTATAGTCAATACACAGCCTCCATTTCCCGTTCGCCTTACGCACTACCACTGGATTAGCCAACCACGTGGGGTGGAGCACTCCTCTGACCAAGCCTGCCGCCTCCAATTTCATGATCTCCTCGATGATGAACTCTTGCCGCTCCAAAGCTTGCTTCCTGACCTTCTGCTTGACGGGCCGCGCATGAGGATAGACAGCAAGATGGTGCTCAATCACCTCCCTGGGAACGCCGGGGATGTCAGATGCTTGCCACGCAAACACATCGACATTCGCCCGCAGGAAGGCGATGAGTGCGCTTTCCTATTTGCTGTCAAGGGTGGAGCTTATGGTAAAAGCTCCACCCGTGCCATCCTCCCTAACGGGCACCTTCTTGGTCTCTGGTGGTGCTGCCTTGGATTCCTTGCTCTTGCCGATGGAGCTCTCTGGCATGTCCTCGACGGGAGCGCAGCACTCCGAAGAGGAGTGCTTGCCGGAGTGGGTGCAGGAGGTCTTTCCGGAAGAGATCTCACCGGAAGGGGCCTTGACGGTTTTCTTCCCTCCTGGGGCTCCAGCGGCAGGAGCAAGTGCCTTGGCGGCAGTTGTTGCAACTGCGTCCCGGTAGAGTTGGTCGGCGCAAATGAGCGCGTCTTTCTTGTCGGAGGGGACGCTGATGATGCTCATCGGCCCGGTCATCTTCAACGTGATGTAGGTGTAATGTGATCCTGCCATAAACTTGGCCAGCACTGGGCGGCCGAGGATTCCATTATAGGGCAAGGGGATCTCGGCAACATCAAAAACGATCTTTTCTATTCTATAGTTCAGCCGCCCCCAAATGTAACGGGCAACCTGATTTTACCTTTCGGCTGACTCCTTCCTGGGTTGACCGCTTGAAACCTGCCTGTCTCCTCGAGATCTCCATCAAGAATCTGTAGCCTCTTGATCACAGTGGGCGAGATCAAGTTCAGGCCGGCCCCACCGTCAACTAGCACCTTTGTCACCTTGAGGTTGTGTATCGTTGGTGAAACCAACAATGGCAAACACCCGACCGCCGTCGTGCGATCAGGGTGATCTGATACATCTCCAACGTATCTATAATTTTTGATTGCTCCATGCTATATTATATTCTATTTTGGACATTATTGGGCTTTATTATACACTTTTATATTATTTTTGGGACTAACCTATTAACTGGAGGCCTAGCCCAGAATTGCTGTTTTTTGCCTATTTCAGAGTTCCGCAGAAAAAGAATATCAAACGGAGTCCAAACGGAATGAAACCTTCGGGAACGTGATTTTCGGAACGAACGTGATCCAGAGGACTTGGACCCTACGTCAAGACATCAACCAGGTGGGCACGATGTAGGGGGCGCGCCTACCCCCCCGGATGCGCCCTCCACCCTCGTGGGCCCCCTGTTGCTCCACCGACGTACTCCTTCCTCCTATATATACCTACGTACCCCCAAACTACCAGATACGGAGCCAAAAACCTAATTCCACCGCCGCAACGTTCTGTACCCGTGAGATCCCATCTTGGGGCCTGTTCCGGAGCTCCGCCGGAGGGGGCATCGATCACGGAGGGCTTCTACATCAACACCATAGCCTCTCCGATGATGTGTGAGTAGTTTACCTCTGACCTTCGGGTCCATAGTTATTAGCTAGATGGCTTCTCCTCTCTTTTTGGATCTCAATACAATGTTCTCCCCCTCTCTCGTGGAGATCTATTCGATGTAATCTTCTTTTGCGGTGTGTTTGTTGAGACCGATGAATTGTGGGTTTATGATCAAGTTTATCTATGAACAATATTTGAATCTTCTCTGAATTCTTTTATGAATGATTGGTTATCTTTGCAAGTCTCTTCAAATTATCAGTTTGGTCTGGCCTACTAGATTGATCTTTCTTTCAATGGGAGAAGTGCTTAGCTTTGTGTTCAATCTTGCGGTGTCCTTTCCCAGTGACAGTAGGGGCAGCAAGGCACGTATTGTATTGTTGCCATCGAGGATAACAAGATGGGATTTATATCATATTGCGTGAGTTTATCCCTCTACATCATGTCATCTTGCTTAAAGCATTACTCTGTTCTTATGAACTTAATACTCTAGATGCATGCTGGATAGCGGTCGATGTGTGGAGTAATAGTAGTAGATGCAGGCAGGAGTCGGTCTACTTGTCTCGGACGTGATGCCTATATACATGATCATACCTAGATATTCTCATAACTATGCTCAATTCTGTCAATTGCTCAACAGTAATTCGTTCACCCACCGTAAATACTTATGCTCCTGAGAGAAGCCACTAGTGAAACCTATGGCCCCCGGGTCTATTTTCCATCATATTAATTTCCCGGCAACAAGCTATTTCTGGCTCCGCTTTTATTTTACTTTCTTTACTTTGCATCTTTATCATAAAAATACCAAAAATATTATCTTATCATATCTATCAGATCTCACTCTCGTAAGTGACCGTGTAGGGATTGACAACCCCTTATCGCGTTGGTTGCGAGGATTTATTTGTTTGTGTTGGTGCGAGGGACTCGTGCGTGGCCTCCTACTGGATTGATACCTTGGTTCTCAAAAACTGAAGGAAATACTTACGCTACTTTGCTACTTCACCCTTTCCTCTTCAAAGGAAAACCAACGCAGTGCTCAAGAGGTAGCATGATCCTTGGCGTAAAAAATGATAGGCGTGCTGGACCACCTCAGCGGCTTCTGGGCATCGAACGATGGCTCTGCCACAGTGACCTCATGCGCCCACTGTTTTAGTCGGCGGTGAGAGGTATGCAACGAGGCGCCACCATCGACGCACATGACCTCCGTAGCTTTTTGGAACTCGTGCTCGGTGGACTCGTCGTCCTCATCATGGTCATCGTCTCCCTCCTTCTTGTCGCGGCCCCGGGCGGACCGCTCTGGTTGGTTATCTTTGCCGCGGCGATCTCCTCAGCCGCCATGCTTCTTGCCGGACCCCTCAGCACCATCCTGACCCTTCTCCTTGTCCCACCTCTCGTACTCAGCTTTTTGCTTCTCTGCAAGCAGCTCAACCTGCTGGCAATTCTAGAGGTCATGGCCCTTGGTGCGATGGATCTTGCAGTACTGCCTGTCGGAGCCTCCTGGCTTGTCGGCAGCCGCCAAGGCCCGGCAAGAGGCGCACCTGGCAACTTCCTTGCCGGGGTCGTCAGCCTTGGCCTTCTTGGCGGGGCCGGGGTCGCCGGATCCCTCGACGGCAAGCACGGTCTTGCCCTTACGCTTCCTATTGCGGCGTCGACCCTTCTTTGCCGGAGCGACGACGTCTTCGTCTGTGGAGTCGGTTTCCGCGCCGGCATATTCACCAGGGCACTTCCTCCCTTCTTCAGCCCGAGCACATCTATCGGCCAGAACAAAATGCTTGGCTACATCCTTAACCTTGTTCATCGCCAGCTCCTCACGCATCTTGCGGTTGCGCACATTCTGATGGAATGCACTGATGATAGCGGTGGGGTGAACATCTGGGATGTTGTACTGCACATGGCTGAACCTTTGTATGTACTTGCGCAGGGTTTCACCGTCCTTCTGGGGGATGACATGCAAATCACTTGCCTGGCCAGGAGCTTGTTGGCCTCCGGTAAAGGCGCCAACAAACTCGTGGCACAGATCCGACCAGGAAGAAATGGAATCCACTGGTAGGTGCATCAACCATGACATGACGTTGGGCTTAAGTGCCAACGGGAAGTAGTTGGCAAGCATCTTGTCGTCGCGAGCCCAGGCAGCTTGCATCGCGATAGTGTAGATGCTGAGGAACTCCGATGGGTGAGTCTTGTCGTTGTACTTTTCTCCGACCTCAGGCTTGAATGTGCGGTGGGTGGGACACTGGAACTGCCGCAGCTCACGGGTAAATGCTGGACAACCCTGCTCGTAAGGTAGGTCACCGGAACCCCTCGGTGCTGGGCGGTCCATAGTGGGCCCCGCACGCCTATCTGACTGATGGCGTGCTTCCCGCCACCGCTCGATGGTGGTCCGAGCGTCTTCCTGGGCTTGCTCCCAGAGAACTTGACATTGGTCGCGGCGGGCTCGTGGGTCGGACGATGCTGTGGAAACGTTGTCATAGGCGTCGGCCCGATGAGCCAGCGGCTGCTGTTGTTGGCGTGGGGGAGGAGAGTGCACCATGGTCGCAGTAGCTCTGGTCCTTCCACCACTGGCGTGCGCCGGCTGGACAGAGCGCCGGCACGAGGGTCCCGCTGGTCGCGGTTCGTCTTTATTGGCGAAGCTGATGAGGCTCCGAATGGTGGCTCTCCACTCAGCGAGCTTCTCCACGGCAGGAGGAAAGTCGAGGAGCAATTGCACGCGCGCCAACGCTTCTGCTGGCGTGGGTGGCGGCGAAAGTTGCGTGGACCGTGACGCACTTTGACTTCTAACCACGTTAGAAGGAGCTCTATCACGGTCTCGCAGTCGCCCGAAATTTCCGCCGGCACCTGGGCGCGCATGCTGGCCTAGCGCATCTCGAGAGTGACACAAAGGGCTCTTCCCGTGGCGGCGCTCGGGGGCGCCAACCTCGCGGCGTTGCTCGTCATGCACGATCTGGGCAGAGCGCGGCGCGGGCACCGGCTGGGGCGTCTTGCAGGTTGCTGTGCTGCCCGTGGGCAGCACGGCCCCGTCCCTGGACCCAGCGGCGTGCGGCTCGTCGTCTTGGGCACGAACGACGCCGCTCGCCTGGCTCCGGTTGCCAGGGCATCATGGAGTCTCGCGGGCCATGCCTCCACCGCCATCCACGGCAGCCCCGTCGCCCGCCTGTGCTGGTACGGGCGGTTCGGCTCCGGACGAACCGATCGTCGTGATCCCCTTCTTCTTGCGAGCCATGGAGATGAAGGAGTCGATACACTAACCTCTAGACCAGATTTTCACAGCCTTACCTGCCCCCTACCTGGCGCGCCAAAGATGTCGGGGAAAACGACACCTATGGGATCCCCAGGGAATCCCTTCTACGGTTGGCGGGCGTGAAGAGTGATACGTCTCCGTCGTATCTATAATTTTTGATTGTTCCATGTCAATATTCTACAACTTTCTTATACTTTTGGCAACTTTTTATACTATTTTCGGGACTAACATATTGATCCAGTGCCCAGTGCCAGTTCCTGTTTGTTGCATGTTTTTTGTTTCGCAGAAAATCCATATCAAACGGAGTCCAAATGGGATAAAAACAGATGGAGATTTTTTTTGGAATATATGTGATTTTTGGGAAGAAGAATCAACGCGAGACGATGCCCGAGGGGGCCACGAGGCAGGGGGTGCGCCCCAGGAGGTGGGTGCGCCCTGACCCTCGTGGCAACCCCGTAAGGCAGTTGGTGCCCTTCTTTCGCCGCAAGAAAGCCAATATCCGGATAGAAATCGTGTTCAAATTTCAACCCAATCGGAGTTATGGATCTCCGGAAATATAAGAAACAGTGAAAGGGCAGAATCTGAAGCGCAGAAACAGAGAGAGACAGATCCAATCTCGGAGGGGCTCTCGCCCCTCCCATGCCATGGAAGCCAAGGACCATAGGGGAAGCCCTTCTCCCATCTAGGGAGAAGTTCAAGGAAGAAGAAGAAGAAGAAGAAGAAGGGGTGCCCTCTCCCCCTCTCTCCCGGTGGCGCCGGAACGCCGCCGGGGCCATCATCGTCACCGCAATCTATACCAACACCTCTGTCATCTTCACCAACATCTTCATCACCTTCCCCCATCTATCTACAGCGATCCACTCTCCCGCAACCCGATGTACCATCTACTTGAACATGCTGCTTTATGCTTCATATTATTATCCAATGATGTGTTGCCATCCTATGATGTCTGAGTAGATTTTCGTTGTCCTATCGGTAATTGGTGAATTGCTATGATTGGTTTAATTTGCTTGTGGTTATGTTGCTGTCCTTTGGTGCCCATCATATGAGCGCGCGCGTGGATCACACCATAGGGTTAGTTGTATGTTGATAGGACTGTGTATTGGAGGGCAAGAGTGACAGAAGCTTCAACATAGCATAGAAATTGATGCATATGGGATTGAAGGGGGGCCAATATATCTTAATGCTATGGTTGGGTTTTACCTTAATGAACGTTGGTAGTTGCGGATGCTTGCTAATAGTTCCAATCATAAGTGCATAGAATTCCAAGTCAGGGATGACATGCTAGAAGTGGCCTCTCCCACATAAAACTTGCTATCGGTCTAGTAAAGTTGTCAATTGCTTAGGGACAATTTCGCAACTCCTACCACCACTTTTCCACACTCGCTATATTAACTTTATTGCTTCTTTATCTAAACAGCCCCTAGTTTTTATTTACGTGCTCTTCATATTCTTGCAAACCTATCCAACAACACCTACAAAGTACTTCTAGTTTCATCCTTGTTCTAGGTAAAGAGAACATTAAGCGTGCGTAGAGTTGTATCGGTGGTCGATAGAACTTGAGGGAATATTTGTTCTACCTTTAGATCCTCGTTGGGTTCGACACTCTTACTTATCGAAAGAGGCTACAATTGATCCCCTATACTTGTGGGTTATTAAGAGCTTTTTCTGGCGCCATTGCCGGGGAGTTATAGCGTGGGATGAATTTTCTCGTGTGTGCTTGTTTGCTTTATCATGAAGTAGTTTTTATTTTGTGCTCTTGTTTTCTATCTTTAGTTATGGGTAGGAAGCTCAAAATACCAAAAAAATTAGTGGTACCTACTATACCATTGGTTGAAGAACCACTCAAAATCTATCACACTACTGAAGCTTTTTACTCGGATCATCTTCGATCCCTATGTGCTCGTGCTGAAACCCCAACTAGCTTAGTTGAGGGAAAATCTTTAGATGAGCATGCTTGTTATGTGCGACACCGCATATCTGAAAAAGGGAAAGTTTTACTGGATCAAATTCATTGTTTGCAATGCTATGCTTGGAATTTATGTGAAATATATGGTTTTACTTGTTGTTCTGAAGACCCTAAGAAACACCTTCCCTACCAATGTTTGTTTAGTGATAATGGAATCATATCTTCCTATGCTAAGGGTGTTTATAATTACTATGATGTTCAACAAATTGAAGAATTTGTTGCTTTTAAGGGTGCTTATGAAGTTGCTTCTTTGATTGGAAAGTATGATGCTACTCTTTACAAATCTGAAAATTTTGCCATACTTAAATATTTTTATGATAATTATGCTTCTAATGCCTATGTTAAACCATATATTGAGGACTCCTCCGCTGTCCAAGAAGAGACTAATATTTTGCAGGAGTCTATGGAAGAAGGAATTGATTAAACTGTGGGCTCATTGGATGAAAAAGATGATGAGGAGAGCGAAGAACAAAAGGAGGAAGAGCGGACTAGCTACCCGTGCCCACCTTATAATGAGAGTAACTCTTCAACTCATACATTGTTTAATTTCCCTTCGTGCTTACCGAAGGATGATTGCTATGATGATTGTTATGATCCCTTTGATTCGTTCGAAATATCCCTTTTTGATGAACTTGATGCTTGCTATGCTTGTGGCCAAGATGCCAATATGAATTATGCTTATGGAAATGAACTTGCTATAGTTCCTTATGTTAAACATGAAATTGTTGCTATTGCACCCACGCATGATAGTCCTATTATCTTTTTGAATTCTCCAAACTACACTATATTGGAGAAGTTTGCACTTATTAAGGATTATATTGATGGGTGGCCTTTTACCATTGCACATGATAATTTTGATGAATATAATTTGCATGTGCTTGCTTCTCCTACTTGCAATTATTATGAGAGAGGAACTACATCTCCGCCTCTCTATGTTTCCAACACACAAAAATTGCAAGAAACTTCTTATGCCATGTATTGGCCTTTACTTGATGTGCATGAATTGTTCTTGTATGACATGCTGATGCATAGGAAGAGAGTTAGACTTCGTTGTTGCATGATATATGTTACCTTGTGCTCACTACTAAATCACAGATCATTGTTAATTAAAATTGGCTTTGATATACCTTGGGATCCAGGTGGATCCAGTACTTGAGCACTATATGCCTAGCTTAATGGCTTTAAAGAAAGCACTGCCAGGGAGACAACCTGAAAGTTTTAGAGAGTCGTTTATTTCTGTTGTGTGCTTTTATATAGTTTAAAAACAAAAAAAATAAAGAGGGGTGTCGGGTGGTTGGTGCGACATATGCCATGGGATGGCTTATCATTGTGGGAGCCAATAAAACGTCGCCGGTGCCCGGAAACGGGATGAGGCGAAGACATGCACGCCGGTGAATCTTACCCAGGTTCGGGGCTCTCCGAGGAGATAACACCCCTAGTCCTGCTCTGCGGGGTCTCCGCATGATCACTAGATCGATAAAGGGTAGCTACAATCGCTCCTAGAGCTGTTGAGATCAAGGGAGAAAAAGAACAAGGCTAGCTCTTGCTTCTCTCTATCTATGGTGTGGGTGCTATGCTTAGAGGGCAGCTCTATGCTCAGAGACCAACTATGCTTAGGTGCGAACCCTTTGCATGGGTGCTCCGGGGGGTTTATATAGGCCTACCCCCCGGGGGTACAATGGTAACCCGACTGGGAGCTGGTCCCAGCCGTCAGTGTCTACGCTCGCCGGCTTCTCCGCCGGCTGGTGGGTCCCGCCGGCTGCCGGCTACTTGGTCGACAGGCCAGCCCCACCGCCTAGGGTCTTGTCGGCGGCTGCTTACTGTTGCCTCGCCTGTGATGACGAGAGCTTTGTCGAGGTAAGCATGGCTACAGTGGGCCGCCTTGGGGGCTATCACTGTAGCCTTACCTCGTCTTGTCTCCTTAATGGGGCTCCTGCTTCGAGGAAGGGAGTAGCCAGCTTCTGGAGGCCGGCTATGCTCTTGGCCGACTGGGAAAGGCCGGGCCGCCTTCACGCCTCTCTCTGGCTGAAGGGCCCCGTAGTCCTTGGGCCATACAGGAGTTGGTCGTGGATGACGTCGAGGCTAGCATGGCTACAGTGCCGAGCCGCACGGGAGACGGCCGTCCCGTACGGCCTCCTGTAGCCATGCCCGCCTCGGGCTTCGGGGGTAGTGGGCCGCACTGTGGCCACACCCCGTCGTGTCGCCGTTATGTGGGAACAGCTTTGGTGGTTGTGGTCTCGGCCGGCTGCTAGGAGCCGGCGTCCTTCTTGGCCGGCTTCTTGGAGTCGGCCACCCCGTAGTCGTCCTGGGGAGAGGTTGCTCGAGGTTGGGTCGCCTTCCGGGAGTCGGCTTCAGGGGTAACCTGCCAGGGAAGGCGGCCCAAATGCTTGGAGTGCTTGAAGGCCCAAAGGCCCGATAATTTTTCTGAAGAACCAGGGGTAGTCGGTTGGGCTACCCGTGGCCATTTACTTCGACAGTAGTCCCCAAAGCTGATTGGGCTTCGAGGTGGAGTAGGGGTTGAGAAGCTCGATCAGCTTCCTATCTTGACAAGCCGGGAGCTGGGAGCCGGCCTTGGTCAGGCGCGCCGCCTGAGTCGAAATCTTCTAGAGTCGGAGGGCGGGAACCCGCAGGCACGTGCACCGGGCCGCGGGCCGGCCACGGGCCGTCGGCGAACCACGTGACCGGAAAGCCTGCCAGCCCATGCGCGTGACGGGACGTCGCCGCAGGGAGGGGGCCCGCCACGTCCGCGCCCCGGCCCAGGCGCGGATCCTTTGTATCCCAAAACCGCCCGCACGTTCCGTGCGGCAGTTTCTGCTCGCATTTATGCGCTATAATCGCAAGACGTGGGGGGAGTTGGCGCAGTTAATCCCACGTCTCCCCCCCACGTCCGGCCTCTTCGGCCTCGTGAGGCTATAAGTAGGGGGAGGTGGAGGGCGGCAGGCCCTCGCACGCTCCTCCTACTTCCACCGTCTTCTTCCCTCGCTCGTTCTCGCGACAGCGCCTCGCCGCCACGCTCTTCCACCGCACGCTCCTCCGCCGCCGTGCTAGCTCTCGCCATGCCTCCCCACGTAGAGCAGCTTGGCGGGGATTGGGACAGCTCCATCGTCCATGACGACCACGTCGACTTCCTTCGCGACACGCGGCGGCTGCCCGGCACGGACAAAGTGGAGGTCCGCCTCGCGCCGGCGAAGGAAATCTCGCCGATGCCGCAGGAGGGTGAGCGGGTGGTCTTCCGCTCGCACTTCTTGCGCGGCTTCGGCCTGCCAGTGAGCGCCTTCTTCCGCTCCTGGCTCGAATTCTATCAGCTCCAGCCGCACCATCTCACCCCCAACGCGGTGGTGCTGCCGTCTGCCTTCGTCACCCTGTGCGAGGGCTATCTCGGCGTCCTCCCCACCCTTGAGCTCTGGGGGGAGCTCTTCCAGTCGAAGCTGGGCACGCGCAGCAAGGGCGTGCCGGCTCATACTGGCGCCTTCATCGCGTCGCGGAGATCGGGTGCCGACAACCCCTTCCCCGTCATCACGCTAATCCAATCGGTGAAGAAGTGGCAGAAGTCGTACTTCTACGTGCGGAACATCGCTCCACGGGGCGACTACATCAACCTGCCGGCTTACGTAGCCGGCCCACCGGCGGGCAGGCTGCCCCAGTGGTCCTTCCGGGCTGTAACGCTGTCGCAGGCAGGAAACGCCGCCATCGCCCGACTGCGGGTGATGGTCCAGTCGGAGGGCCTGACGGGGCCCGACCTCCTGGCCGCGTTCGTCATGCGCCGGGTTCTTCCGCTCCAGAGCCGGCCTCATCTGATCTGTCAGATGAGCGGCCAGCTCGATCCGAGCCGAATGTGCACCAAGGAGATGCCGCGCCACGAGGTCGCCTACATGGTGAACTACCTCGCAAACTGCCAACTCTCTGAAGAGTGGCAATTCGGCAAGGAGCCATATAGCCGTGCCAATCCTCCGCCTACGGTACGCTCCCCTTGTCTCTTTTTCTCTCTCTCTCTCAGCCTTGTTGCCGAGTATCTCTTGGCCGACTCTGACTTAGTCGGCTTGTTCTTCGACAGAGCCCTCTGCTTCGGCCGGCCAGCGGGTCAGACGCGGAGCGTCGCTTCGTCCCTGACCGGACCGAACACGACCTGGAGGACCCCGACCTGGGGGCGGTCCATATGGACGACGCCGTCGAGCCGGCCGGTGGCCAAGCCGGCGGCGAAGCAGGCGGCTCCGGGTTCACTGCTACCTTCGACGACTGGCCGGACGAGGATGAAGCCGAAGCCGTCCCGCGCCGCCAGCCGGCATCCGGACGCGGCGCGGGCTCCTCCGGCGCGCAGCCTGCTCGGGGTGGAGGCCAGAAGCGTCGCGCCGCCCAGGGCTTGTTCGGCAGCCGAACAAAGAAGCCCAGGGGCGGGGCGGCAGCCACCAGGCGGGAAGAGGCGGCCGCGAAGGCGGCTCGCTTCCGCAAAGTGGTGAAGCAGCCGCAGACCGTGTCGGCGTAAGTTCTCTTTCTCTATGTACTCTTTCTTTCTTTTCTTTGGTGGTTCTTGAACTCTCGTCTTTTTCTTCGACGATCAGAGCTCCGTTGTCTCTTGAGCGGGCGGCCGCCGGCTCCGTCGTCGAGTCGCCAAGGGGCTCTAGGAGCACCACCCGCCGCGTGGACCCCCGCGCCGACCTCCAGGAGGCAACGGAAAGGAACGCGCGGGAGGAGCGGGAGGAGCAGGAGGCACGGAAGGCAGCCGCCGCCCAGGCGGCTGGGGAGGAGGAGGCGGCGAAGGCACTCGCCGAGGCCGCAGCCAGGGCCTAGGAAGAGTCCGAGGCCGCGGCGGCGGCGGGGGAGGCTTTGATGGTCACCCCCCTGCGCGTCATGGCGCCTGGGGACGTAGAGCCCTCGCCAGGGGGAGCCAGCGGCTCCCAGCCGGGGCTGGGAGGAAGCGGCGACGACGTCATCATTTTCTAGAAGGGGCCGGAGCCGACCCAGCCAACTGGGGCGGCCCAAGGCGGCCGGCCTGATTCGCCGCCTGCGCAGTCGGCGGAGGGCGAGCCGGCCGCGGGGGCTGAGGTGGCGGTTCGGGTTCTGCCAAGCCGGCGTTCGGGGAAGGCCGCGTCGGAGCCGCAGAATGCTGCGTCGGAGCCACAGCCGGCCGTGGGCTCCAGCTCGTCGGCCCGAGACGCGGAGGCGGCCAGCGCTACCTCGGGGTGGACGCCAGGCGGAGGGACAGCCGTAGTGAACGTGGCTGCACAAGACGTCCGGACCCGGCTCCAAAGCCAAGCCGCGGCGCTGAGGCAGTTCACCGACGAATTCCTCGCAACGCGGGCAGCCATCCGGGTTAGTATTCCCGTCTTGTTTCTTCTTGAACTTGATTTCTTCCCTTGATCTTGATTTCTTCCGTGGGGGCGCGTCAGCGCACCCACTGGGTGTAGTCCCCGAGTTCCGAGTCGGCTGCTGAGCAGGCGGCTTGGAACTTCTTGGAGGATTTGCCTTTGCTGTTTTTGTTCTTACTTTGGTCTTCTGTCCATCTTGCAGGACTACCACAACCTTCGAGCAGCCGCCTTCAACTCCCAGGCTCGGGAGCTGACTCAGAAGACTGCCGACCTTACTGAGAGCCGAGGTACGTGGCTTGATCTTTATCTCATGTGGGGGCGCGTCAGCGCACCCACTGGGTGTAGTCCCCGAGATTCGGGCCGACTGCTGAGCAGTCGGCTCGGATCTTCCTTGATGATTTCTTATTGTTCTTCTTCTTCTGCCATCTCTGCAGCGGCCAACGCCAGTCTGAGGGCACAGCTGGGGGAGTCCCAGACTGCTCTTCGTGTCAAGGACGCCGAGCTCGCCGCCTTGGTGCAGGAGCGCGACCGCCTGGTCAAGAAGCTGGCCGACCAGGAGGAAGGCCACAAGGCGGCGCTGAAGGCTGCGCAGGATCGCGAAGCCACCCTCCAGGCCGAGTTTGAGACGGAGGCGGCCGGCCGGGCAGAGGCCAGGCAGACTCTGGTCTCCGGCTATGGCCAGATCGAGGATTTGGTTGACGGTAAGCCGTCTACCTCTTCGTCCTTTCTTGCCATCTGCCACTTTGGCTTGTTTTCTGATTTTGGTGTTCTTCTCTTCCTTTCTTCTTCTTCTCTTCGTGCAGAGTATTTCTCTGGCTACTCAACTGCCGCCAACCAGGCCATCGAGGCCCGTCGCCAAGCGAAGAGGCAAGCCGGCTTTGAGATCTCGCCGACCACCGGTCGCTCGCTGGAGGAACAGCTCCTGGCGATCCAGGCTCGCATCCAGCCGGCTCACCAGCTGCTCCGCCGGCTTCAGCGTGCCGGGTCACAGGTCTTGGCCGTCCTCTGGCCCGGCCAGGTGGTCCCTCGCACCCCCAGTCGGACTGCCGACTGGCTGGAGGTGGCCGTCGGCCGCTTCGAGGCTTGGAAGGCGTCGGCGGCTCGCTCTGGTGCCAGGCGGGCATTGGAATTCGTCAAGGCCTGGTATCCCGGCCTGAACCTGGACCAGCTGGCTACCTGGCGGCAGCAAGCCGACACGGAGCTGGAGCCGGCGCGGCCGGCCATCATTCGGCGGGCTTCGGCGATCGCCGACTACACCGACACCAACGTCTTCGCCCCCGAGGTGGACGACAATGGAGTCGCCCAGCCGGAAGAGTGGTTCGGGCTGGACCCGGCGTACGGTGAGGACTCGGCGGAGGAGATCGACTCCAGCGATGAGGGCGAAGATGAGGAGGAGGAGGGTGAAGACGCCGAGCCGGCTGGTCGAGTAGCCGGCCAGCCTCAGCCTGACCGCGCCTCCAGCACTACGTCGCGCGCGAGTGCATCTCCTGCCGCAGGAGGTGGTCAAGCCGGGACTCGCTAGGCGGCCACTCCTTCAGGCGGCGAGGCCGCCTTCACCGACCAGCTCGGCCTTCATGTCGCGCCCTAGTCTTCTTTCTTTTGTTTTCCTGTCTTGTTACTTTTGAACAATGTTTGGTTAAGTCTGCACAATTCCACACACTGGGTGTATTCGAACTTAAGTCTGTTGCCGGCCTGTTGGCGGCTTTATGTATATATAACTTATGCATTTGGTCTTTCCTTGTACTTTTGCTTTTTGTCCTTCTGCTTTTTCCTTTGCCGCCCTCCCTTGGTTGCCGCCTCCCCAGTCAAACAGTTGCTCTGCAATCTGTAGCCGAGGAGTGCCTGGCCAGTTGGGGAGGGGGAAGTACTTTAGCTCTGCTGGACTAAAGCTAAGTTTTTTTTAGGAAGCCGGCCAGCCGGCTGCTTTGACAGCCGGCAGGCATATTTGGAGGCCGTCTCTTTGCTATATAGGTTAGTTTTTCCTTAGCCATTTTTCGTGTGGGCGTCCTTTCTATCTTCTCTCTTGCTAGTCGGGCAGTCAGTTCTTTGAGCTGCGACTTTCAACAAAAGAGGACTTGGGAGCCGGCGCACTACTTTTCTGACTTTAGGAGAAACTTTCGGTATAGCTCAAGGCGGCCAGCCCCGGGCCGACTAGTCGAACCCGGTGCCGGACAAAAATTCAAAATGTAATAATACATTCATGGATATGACATTCGTCATTCATAGATAAATAAAAGGCAGTCCCCGAGTACTGTCCGGGGGGCCTGTTGGTTTGTACTTAATACAAAAGGGGAGCGTGATACATACTGCTTTTCAGCTGTAAAATCGTCTTAGGAGGTTTGCGTTCCATGGTCGCTCCGACTCCTTGCCGGAGTCGTCTCTCTTGCGTGCTCTTGGTTTTTGCGCGTCGATCAAGTAGTAGGAGTCGTTGCCGAGTGCCTTGCTGACGACGAAGGGGCCTTCCCAAGGGGCCGAGAGCTTGTGCTGGCCGGCTGTTCGCTGGATCAGTCGGAGCACAAGGTCGCCCTCTTGGAAGGATCTTGGCTTGACCTTGCGGTTGTAGTAGCGGCGCAGCCCTTGCTGGTAGATGGCGGACCGGCTGAGTGCCAACAGCCGGCCTTCTTCCAGTAGGTCCACGCCGTCTTCTCTTGCTTCTTTGGCTTCCTCCTCCGTGTACATGGTGATCCGAGGTGAGTCGATCTCGATGTCTGTTGGGATGACAGCCTCGGCACCATACACGAGGAAGAATGGAGTGAAGCCGGTTGACTTGTTGGGTGTAGTGCGCAGACTCCAGAGGACAGCCGGCAGCTCTTCGAGCCAGCAGCCGGCCGATCGCTCCAGTGGTACAACCAGTCGGGGCTTGATGCCGGAGAGGATGAGTCCATTTGCTCGCTCGACCTGGCCGTTTGACTGTGGGTGGGCAACGAACGCTAAGTCCAGTCGGATGCCCTGCGTCGCGCAGAAATGTGCCAGTGCACCTTTGGCGAAGTTCGTGCCGTTGTCGGTGATGATGCTGTGCGACACGCCGTACCGGGTAGTGATGTCGGTGATGAATGTCACGGCAGTCGGCCCGTTCAGCTTCTTAATCGGCTTGGCTTCGATCCACTTTGTGAACTTGTCCACAGCAACGAGTAGATGTGTCAGGCTGCCGCGGGCTGTCTTGAAAGGGCCCACCATGTCCAGTCCCCAGACGGCAAAAGGCCAAGTAAGGGGAATGGTCTTGAGGGCAGAAGCCAGCAGGTGTTGCTTGGAACTAAAAATTTGGCATCCACTGCAGCTCTTGACTATTTCTTTAGCATCCTCCAAGGCAGTCGGCCAGAAGAAACCGTGGCGGAAAGCTTTGGCCACGAGGGATCTTGAGGCTACGTGATGGCCGCATTCGCCTTGGTGGATGTCTTTGAGGATTGCTACTCCTTTTTCTGGCTCGACACAACGCTGGAAGACTCCAGTGACGCTGCGCTTCACGAGCTCTCTGTTGATTATTGTATATGCTGCGGCTCGTCGTTGCACTAGTCTTGCTGAGATCTCGTCAGCCGGCAGCTCTCTGCTGACTAGGAACTTGAGGATGGGCTGGGCCCATGAGGGAGCTGTGACTTCTTCTTCTGTTAATGTGGCCACCATGACTCGGGTGGGTGGGTTGGGTGTTGCATTGGAGTCGGCCACCGCTTCTTGTGTCGCTGCAGTCCCCGGGCCGACTGCTGCAGTCCCCGAGCCGGGTTCTGAAGTCCCCGGGCCGGGTGCGACTACAGCAGTCCCCGGGCCAGTCGTCGAAGTCCCCGTGCCGCCTGCGGGATTTCTCCAGTCGGATCCGGCTGTTTCTGGCGTAGGCGGCACGAAGATGGAATCCGACTCTGGAGACGGCTTGAGGAGGCGCTGGAGGGAGATGCCAGTCGGTATGGCTTGTCGGGTGGAGCCGATCCGTGCTAGGGCATCTGCTTGGTCGTTGTTGGCCCTTGGCATGTGGAGGAACTCGCACCCTTCGAAGTATCCGCTTATCTGCTGGATGAGGAAACGGTAGCTCGCCATGTTCGCGTCTTTGGCGTCCCAATCGCCAGATGACTGCTGGACCGCCAAGTCTGAGTCGCCGTAGCACAGGATCCGGCGTATGCCGAGTTCTTTGGCTAGCCGGAGCCCATGTACGAGCGCCTCGTACTCGGCGACGTTATTGGAGGCGGCGAAGTGGATCTGCAGCGTGTGCTTGAGCTTGTCGCCTTTGGGAGAGGTGAGGACGATGCCGGCTCCCAAGCCGGTGCGCATCTTGGACCTGTCAAAGTGCATCCGCCAATGGGTAGAGTCGGGAGCCGGCGGTAAGTACTGGGTCTCGGCCCAGTCGACGAGGAAGTCGGCCAATGCTTGCGACTTGATGGCGGTGCGGGGTTGATAGAAGATCGTGTAGGGCGCCAAGGCAATGGCCCATTTGGCCACCCGGCCGGATGCATCCCGGCTGCCTATGATCTCGGCGAGCGGGGCAGTGCACACGACCGTGATGGGATGCTCTTGGAAGTAGGGCTTCAATTTCTTGGCAGCGAAGTACACCCCATAGCACATCTTCTGGTAGTGCGGGTAGTTTTGCTTTGACCTGGACAGTACTTCGCTGAGATAGTAGACCGGCCTCTGGACTAGCTGAGCTCGGCCTTCCTCCGGGCGCTGGACGACAACAACAGTGCTGACGACTCGGCTTGTCGCGGCGATGTAGAGGAGCATGGGCTCCTTCTCAGTCGGCGCAGCCAGGACAGGCGGAGTGGTCAACATTTTCTTTAGCTCATGGAAGGCTTGGTCAGCTTGATCATTCCACTCAAAGTGAGTGGACTTCTTCATGAGTCGGTACAGGGGGAGAGCCTTCTCTCCTAGTCGGCTGATAAAACGATTCAGGGAGGCTAAGCAGCCAGTGAACTTCTGCACATCTCGCAGCTTGGTGGGAATCTCCATCCTCTCGATGGCCTTGATCTTGACGGGGTTGCACTCAATGCCGCGTTCGGAGACCAAGAAGCCTAGCAGCTGGCCGGCTGGCACTCCGAACACGCACTTCTCGGGGTTGAGCTTGATCTGGAATCGGCGCAAGTTGGCGAATGTTTCTTTCAGGTCTTCCAGCAAGGTACCGCGCTTCTCTGTCTTCACCACAATGTCGTCTACGTAGACGTGGGCATTTCTGCCGAGTTGTTTCAAGAGACATTTCTGCATGCAACGCTGAAAAGTGGCACCGGCATTTCTCAAGCCGAATGTCATTGTCAGGTAGCAGAAAGCTCCAAAGGGTGTGATGAAGGCAGTCTTCAGGCGGTCAGCCGGGTCCAACTTGATCTGGTGATACCCTGAGTATGCATCCAAAAAACTTAACAGCTCGCATCCGGCTATGGAGTCTATCACTTGGTCAATCCATGGCAGAGCAAACGGATCTTTTGGGCAGGCCTTGTTCAAACTCGTGTAGTCTATACACATACGCCACTTGTTATTCTTCTTCAGAACCAGAACTGGGTTGGCAAGCCATTCTGGAAAGAACACTTCCATGATAAAGCCGGCGGCAAGGAGTCGGGCTATCTCTTCTCCCACAATTCTTCGCTTCTCTTCAAACAGTCGGTGGAGGGGTTGCTTGACCGGCTTCGCATCATCTCGGACATGTAATTTGTGCTCGGCGAAATCCTTCGGGACACCCGGCATGTCCTTTGGGGACCATGCAAAGATGTCTCGATTCTCACGGAGGAAGTCGACGAGCTCGCCTTCCTATTTACTGTCCAAGTTTGCCCCAATCACAGCGAACCTCTCCGGGTTCTCCGGGTCCAGAGGTATCTTCTTCGTCTCTTTGGCAGGCTGGAAGGAGCCCTGCGCATCACAATCCTTGGGGTTGGGGGACAAGGCCGGCTGCTTGCCGGCGATGGCCACAACCCGTTCCAACATCTTCTTCTCTTCTGCCACCACGAGGGACTCGGCCAGCCGACTGCTGGCCATGGCACACTCGATGGACTTCTTGTAGTCGCCGGCTACCGTGATGATCCCCTTCGAGCTCGGCATCTTCATCTTCAGGTAGGCGTAGTGGGGCACAGCCATGAACTTGGCCAAAGCAAGTCGGCCAAGCAGTGCATGATAGGGGCTCTCCAAATCCACTACCTCGAACCATATTGCTTCCCGGCGAAAATGATCTTTGTCTCCGAAGAGAACATCTATTTTGATCTTGCCGATTGGAGAGCAAGATAGGCCGGGTATGATACCATGGAAGACGGTGCGGCTTGGCATGAGCTGCTTCGCTTTGATGTTCAGCTTGTCCATGGTATCGCGGTACAGTATGTTGATACTGCTTCCGCCGTCTATCAGGACGCGGGAAAATCTGGCAGCTCGCCTCTCCGTCGCGAGGGTGACGTCCAAGACCATCGCATAGGAGCCAGGCGAAGGCATCACCTCTGGGTGGTCGGCCTGGCTCCAGCTGATTGGCTTTTCCGACCAGTGCATGAACTTGGGGGTGCTAGAGGCGACTGCATTCACTTCTTGGTGCTGTCGGCGTCGGCTGCGCGTGTCGTCGGCTTGACTTGTGAAGACGACGTAGGCGGCGTGCTCTTCGGGGAATTCGTCTTGGATGGCGCCGACCGCCGGCCGAGCCGCCGGCTGCTGGGGAGCTGGAGGCGGCGGGCCGGGAGGCGGAGGCGGCACCATCCCTTCGCCCTTGGTGATGCGGGTGAGCCAGTGGCATTTCCGGGTTGTGTGGTTGGACGGCTTCGGGCCGCTGTGGAACTTGCAAGGGGCGTCGAGTGCTTGCTCGTAGGAGAAAGACGGCTGCCAGGGCGGCCGGGCACCCTTTTTCTTGGGAGCGGGCCGCTCTTCGGGCTGCTCGTCTTCAACTGTGGCCACCTGCCGACTGGAGGAAGTCGGCATGGGGCCCTTGCGCTTGTGGTCGTTCTGGTAGGGGCGCCGGTTAGGGTCGCCAGCCGGCGTCTTGGGAGCCGGAGCAATTACTTTCCCCGAGGCGTCTACTCGCAGCTCGGTCTTCATCGAGGAGTCGGCGGTGGCGTATTTGTCGGCGATGACCAGCAACTCATCGAGGGTAGCCGGCTCGTCGCAGAGGAGTCGGTGCTTGAGGAGGGTGCCCTCTCGGCACCCGGCGGTGAAGTACTCGATGGCCTGGACCTTGTGCACTCCCTCGCAGGAGTTGCGGAGCTCGGCCCATCGCGTGAGGTAGTCGTGGGTCGACTCGTTGGGCCCTTGGACACAGAGGGAGAGCTGGCGAGGCTTGGGAGGCCGCTTGTAGGTGCTGGTGAAGTTGCGGACGAAAACTTCGGTGAAGTCCAGCCAACTGTTGATGCTGTAGGGCTTGAGGCTGTTGAGCCATGTGCGCGCCGTGCCTTGCAGCATCAGGGGGACGTATTTCACGGCGACGCGCCGATTGCCGTTGGCGATGCTGACGGCCGTGGAGTAGTCGATGAGCCAATCTTCCGGCTTCACTAAGCCGTTGTACTTGGGCGTGTCTCTGGGGAGCGACAACCCTTTAGGGAAGGGCTCGTCGCGGATGCGGGGGCCAAAGCATGGCGGGCCGACATCGTCTTCTTCTTCTAACGCCAAGGATCGAGCAAGGCGGTCGATCCTGTGGCGGGCGTCACTCTCGCCGACTCCTTCTCGGCGGCCGAGTCGGTCGCCAAGAGTCGGATGTGTGATGGGCGGCGGAGTGAGGCGTCTTTCTCTTCGAGGCGGGGGAGGAGGCAGGTTCCCTTGGTGCTCTACTGCTCGAGGGCGGCCCTCCGCGTCGCGCTCGATGGTGATGCGAGTCCGGCTGCGGCTGGCAGCCGGCTCCATGTCTTTCTTCTGGCGCGCGCCGCTCGCAGTCGGCGAGCGGGACGTCGCGGCGTGCTCCCTGCGTGGGAGATGACTGTCAGCACGGGCGCCGGCTTCGTGCCGTTCTGCAGCCGCGTCGATCAGCTGCTGGATCCGTCTTGTCATGTAGGGGAGCTCATCGGCTCCCAGCCAATTAAGCTCCTCTGCAGCTGCCTGAGCAGCTCGCAGATTCTCGAGCGGGGTGGCGTAGACGGGGCGATCTGCGCCCAGCATGCTGGCAACGGCCGCGCCGCGCTTCTGGACGAAGCCGGCTCGGCTCGAGCCGCTAGGCGGCGGCGTACCGAAGGCGGCGCGGTCGACTTCGCGCTGGTGGGCCTCGGTGAGGCGTCTCATGGAGGCTATCTTCTGGCCCTCCACGATGAGGGCAAGGCGGCGTGCCTCCAGGGTCTCGGCGTCGGCATCGGCCGGGATGGGGACGGAGAGGTCGTGCATTGCCGCTTGCAGGGCGTCGTGGGCGTTCTCGCCCGAGTTGGCGACGTGGCTGATGACCAGCACTTCGGTGACAGCGCTGCTGCCGCTGTCAGCTCGAGGGAGGGGGTCGTCGAAGACCACCACGTCGGAGGGGTAGCCGTCAAGCGACGCGGTGTCGGAGTCGATGAGCATCGGGTCGGTGGAGCTGACCGACTCCACATCTGCAGCAGGCTCGCTGGAGACGTGAAGCTGGTCGAGGAGGCTGACGAGGCAGCTCTCGGGGTAGTCGGTGCCTGCGTCAGACGCAGGCTCGTCGGAGATGCGAGTCTTGCCGAGCAGATCGGTGAGGCAGCTCGCTGCGCAGGCGTCGTCGACGCCTTGCAGCGCGTCACGGCAAACGCCATCGGGCGCAGCAGGCTGGCTGCGCTCGCGGGGGATGAAGAGGGTTCCCGTCCAGAACAGGTCTCCGGACGACGGTGCACCTGGACCCACGGTGGGCGCCAAATGTCGGGTGGTTGGTGCGACATATGCCATGGGATGGCTTATCATTGTGGGAGCCAATAAAACGTCGCCGGTGCCCGAAAACGGGATGAGGCGAATACATGCACGCCGGCGAATCTTACCCAGGTTCGGGGCTCTCCGAGGAGATAACACCCCTAGTCCTGCTCTGCGGGGTCTCCGCATGATCACTAGATCGATAAAGGGTAGCTACAATCGCTCCTAGAGCTGTTTAGATCAAGGGAGAAAAAGAACAAGGCTAGCTCTTGCTTCTCTCTATCTATGGTGTGGGTGCTATGCTTAGAGGGCAGCTCTATGCTCAGAGGCCAACTATGCTTAGGTGCGAACCCTTTGCATGGGTGCTTCGGGGGGTTTATATAAGCCTACCCCCCGGGGGTACAATGGTAACCCGACTGGGAGCTGGTCCCAGTCGTCAGTGTCTACGCTCGCCGGCTTCTCCGCCGGCTGCTGGGTCCCGCCGGCTGCCGGCTACTTGGTCGACAGGCTGGCCCCACCACCTAGGGTCTTGTCGGCGGCTGCTTACTGTTGCCTCGCCTGTGATGACGAGGGCTTTGTCGAGGTAAGCATGGCTACAGTGGGCCGCCTCGGGGGCTATCACTGTAGCCTTACCTCGTCTTGTCTCCTTAATGGGGCTCCTGCTTCGAGGAAGGGAGTAGCCGGCTTCTGGAGGCCGGCTATGCTCTTGGCCGACTGGGAAAGGCCGGGCCGCCTTCACGCCTCTCTCTGGCTGAAGGGGCCCACAGTTCTTGGGCCGTACAGGAGTTGGTCGTGGATGACGTCGAGGCTAGCATGGCTACAGTGCCGAGCCGCACGGGAGACGGGACGGCCTCCTGTAGCCACGCCCGCCTCGGGCTTCGGGGGTAGTGGGACGCACTGTGGCCACACCCCGTCGTGTCGTCGTTATGTGGGAACAGCTTTGGTGGTTGTGGTCTCGGCCGGCTGCTAGGAGCCGGCGTCCTTCTTGGCCGGCTTCTTGGAGTCGGCCACCCCGTAGTCGTCCTGGGGAGAGGTTGCTCAAGGTTGGGTCGCCTTCCGGGAGTCGGCTTCAGGGGTAACCGGCCAGGGAAGGCGGCCCAAATGCTTGGAGTGCTTGAAGGCCCAAAGGCCCGATAATTTTTTTGAAGAACCAGGGGTAGTCGGTTGGGCTACCCGTGGCCATTTACTCCGACAAGGGGAACCCAAAACTTTTCAAAAAGGAAAGTGAAAGTGAGAGAGACAAGCATTGTTGAAGTGGGGGAGCTCCTCGAACTTTCTTCATGCTCATGGAAACTTTGTGAATCTTCATTACAGAAACTTTTCAACAAAAATAATTATCCCCTTGTAAAATTCCATTGTATTATAAATATAATGTGCCAAGATTTTCCTTTAGGATGTTTACATTGCTTGTTGGTTTGTGCGGTGCAAGACAGAAACTTTTGCTGTAGTGCGTGATTTTACATTTTTTACTGAAACGTCAAACGGATCTGAAACTTTTTGCACTGCCTTTCTATACAAATTGTTTAGTTTTCCTAATTTTGGCAGAATTTTTGGAGTAACATAAGTATGATTAATGTTCATATTACTACAGACTGTCCTGTTTAAGACAGATTCTGTTTTTGATGCATAGTTTGCTTGTTTTGATGAAACTATCAATTTCTATCAGTGGATTAAGCCATGAAAAAAGTTATATTACAGTAGCTACAATGCAAAAACAAAATATTAATTGGTTTGCAACAATACTTAGAGTAGTGATTTGCTTTATTATACTAAGGGATCTTACCGAGCTTTCTGTTGAGTTGTGTGTGGATGAAGTGTTCGAAGATCGAGGAGGTCTCGATGTGAGGAGAAGGAGGAGAGGCAAGAGCTCAAGCTTGGGGATGCCCAAGGCACCCCAAGTAAATATTCAAGGAGACTCAAGCGTCTAAGCTTGGGGATGCCCCGGAAGGCATCCCATCTTTCTTCAACAAGTATCGGTATGTTTTCGGATTCATTTTGTTCATGTGATATGTGCAAATCTTGGAGCGTCTTTTGCATTTAGTTTTCACTTTTCTTTGATGCACCATGCTGGTATGAGATAGTCCATGGTTGATTTATAGAATGCTCATTTCACTTCACTTATATCTTTTGAGTATGGCTTTATAGAATGCTTCACGTGCTTCAATTATATCATTTGAAGTTTGGATTGCCTGTTTCCCTACACATAGAAAACCGCCATTTGTAGAATGCTCTTTTGCTTCACTTATATTTGTTAGAGCGTGGGCATATCTTTTTTAGAAAGAATTAAACTCTCTTGCTTCACTTATATCTATTTAGAGAGTTGACAGGAATTGGTCATTCACATGGTTAGTCATAAAATCCTACATAAAACTTGTAGATCACTGAATATGATATGTTTGATTGCTTGCAATAGTTTTGTGATATAGAGATGATGATATTAGAGTCATGCTAGCGGGTAGTTTTGGATTGTAGAAATACTTGTGTTGAAGTTTGTGATTCCCGTAGCATGCAGGTATGGTGAACCGTTATGTAACGAAGTTGGAGCATGAGGTATTTATTGATTGTCTTCCTTATGAGTGGCGGTCGGGGACGAGAGATGGTCTTTTCCTACCAATCTATCCCCCTAGGAGCATGCGCATAGTACTTTGTTTTGATGACTAATAGATTTTTGCAATAAGTACGTGATTTCTTTATGACTAATGTTGAGTCCATGGATTATACGCACTCTCACCCTTCCATCATTGCTAGCCTCTTCGGTACCGTGCATTTCCCTTTCTCACCTCGAGAGTCGGTGCAAACTTTGCCGGTGCATCCAAACCCCGTGATACGATACGCTCTATCACAGATAAGCCTCCTTATATCTTCCACAAAACAGCCACCATCACTACAAAAAAAAGACACATCCGTGACATTTTGGGCCGAACGAAAAAAAAATTTTGTCATACATATGACACTTCTATGACGATAATTGTGACAAAACCCGGTATCATCATAGATGTGGTGGGCTCCTACTTCTATGACAAAAAATCATGACAGGAAATGGGCTTTTCGTCCTGGGCGGGCCGGAGACGCAGCTGCATGACATTCTTTCGGCCGTCCATGATGGAAAAAACCGTGGTAGAAGCGAGGGGGAGGAAAATTTCGGGGAGTTCCCGGTTACGGTGGGAGGTCGGGGGCCGAGCGATGCGCGTTTCTCTCGTACACGTACGCGCGTGTGTGTGAGGCGTTGGCTCTAACTGAACCCGAGCGAGGCGTTGGGCTCTAACTGAACCCGAGCGATTGCACTGCAGGCTACGTGTTACTGAACCCGAGCAATCGATCGATGGCTGTTAAATGAACCCGATCGAGCGATTCCTTCGCTACTGCTGCTAACTGAAGCCGATCGATTGGATGAACAGTGAGCGTTGCGGGGGGGGGGGGGGGGTTGGATGAACAGTGAGCGGTAGCATTGCCTCCTGATGAATAGGACCCCGTGGTGTGGAGGGCTGGATGAACAGTAGACGGTGGAGGGGTGCCCGTGGAGTGGTGGTTGAACAGGACCCCGTGGTGTGGAGGGCTGGATGAACAGTAGACGGTGGAGGGGTGCCCGTGGAGGGGTGGTTGAACAGGACCCCGTGGTGTGGAGGGCTGGATGAACAGTAGACGGTGGAGGGGTGGTTGAACAGTAGCCGGTGGAGCAGCGCGCGGTGGAGGCTAGATGAACAGGAGCCCGTGGAGGCTGGAGGAGGTCGACGGTAGCCCGTGGAGGCTGGAGGAGGTCGACGGTGGAGATGAACAGTATCCTGTGGAGTCCCGTTTTGCGGTACGCCACACCCCTCCCGATCAACAGGACCCCCGTTTCGACCGTAGCGCTCCAACACAAGTCCGTTTCCTCCGTTTTGCGGTACGCGACACCCCTCCCGATCAACAGGACCCCCCTTTCGACCGTAGGAGGTCCGTTTCCTCCGTTTTGCGGTACGCCAGACCCCTCCCGATGAACAGGATCCCGTTTTGAACGTGGCCGGTCGAACACAAGGCCGTTTACTCTGTTTTGTGGTACGGTAGGCCTCGTTTCCATCGCCTGTTCTGTCCAAGCCCTCCCGATGAACATGACCACGCATTCCGTTCCGACCCAGCCGGTTGGCTCCCGCGCGTTCTGTTGCCTCCCGATGAACACGACGCATTCCGTTGCCTCCCCATGAACACGACGCATTCCGTTGCCTCCCCATGAACACGACGACGACGCTGTTTCTCCGTTCCGACACAGCCATGTACACGAGCCCTGGCCGTACGTATGCGCGAGTAGGCGTTCGAGACCCTACCCGTATGTACGTACGTGGCCGTATTTTCTTTCTTGCACCCTGGCCGTTGTACGTACGTGTACATGCTACGTGCGCGCCTCTACTACGAGACGTACGCGCCTCTACTACGACACGTGCACACCTCTACATCGACCAGTATATATGTACGTACACGTTCGCGACCAGAATGACAACTCTACGTACGCTTTGACTAGGTGGGTCCCGACTGTCAGGCACTTCCTTGCCTGCGAAGATGTAGCTGGTGGGTCCCAGCAGTCAGGGGGGCGAATCGTTTTTTTTTTTGCCCAGACGCACTTCCTTGCGTGCGAAGGTGTAGCTGCTGGGTCCCAGCAGTCAGGGGGGAATCATTTTTTTTTTCAGACGCACTTCCTTGCGTGCGAAGATGTAGCTGGTGGGTCCCAGCAGTCAGGGGGCGAATCATTTTTTTCGGACGCACTTCCTTGCGTGCGAATATGTAGCTGGTGGGTCCCGGCAGTCAGGGGGAAACGTTTTTTTCATGAAATACGGTGGCCCGTCCGGTGGGTCCCCGCTGTCAGGTGGAGGAATAATTATTTTGCGCGTAATAAGGAGGCACTTCCTTGCTGCGGCCGTGGACCCAGCTGTCAGCCTTTCCACGTACAGTCCACGTCCGATGGAAGCCATTCCTTGACCACGTTGACCACGCCGCGCCGAGAGCACCAGGGCGGTGGACGACGGCGAGGCCTAGGAAGGGGACGACGCAGAGCCGGGGAAGACACAGCAGTGGATGCCCACGCGTAGAGGAGTATGAGGGTTCACTCGTTCGGCTGCGGTGTGAGGCTGCCGTCGCCGCAGAATAACAGGGCGTGTGGGTGCGTAGAGGGATGGCCTGGCCAGCGGTGGGAGTAGTAGGGGGCGGTGAGGCCTCCGCGGCATCACAGCCGGCCACGGGCGACAGGAGCAGGCGGCACGACCGGTGCTGCTTTGGGCGGCTGGAGCAAGAAGACCAGAGGTTGAAGAAGCACTACGGCCGTTGGATGGACATCGTACGGTCACTGGAGCTAGAATCGTTCATATATTGACTAAAGTTGACAAAGGCCTCCATCCCAGTCAACTTAGTAGGCCCACAAGTCAGCCTCCCACCAAGGTGGGTCCCAGCTAGCAGGGGGTATTCTTTTTTTGTGCGTAACAAGGAGGCACTTCCGGTGGGTCCGAGCTGACAGCGGGGGGAACGTTTTTTTCGCGAAATACGGTGGCCCGTCCTGTGGGTCCCAGCAGTCAGGGGGAAACGTTTTTTTCAGGAAATACTGGTGGCCCGTCCGGTGGGTCCCTGCTGTCAGGTGGACGAATAATTATTTTTCGCGTAATAAGGAGGCACTTCCTTGCGGCTGCCGTGGACCCAGCTGTCAGCCTCTCCACGTACAGTACTCTTCCGATGGAAGTCGGTCGTTGACCACATTGACCACGCCGTGCCGAGAGCACCAGGCGGTGGACGACGGGGAGGCCTAGGAAGGGGACGACACGGAGTCGGGGAAGACGCGGCAGTGGAAGCCCGCGCGGAGAGGAGTACGAGGGTTCACCGGTTCGGCTGCGGTGTGAGGCTGCCGTCGCCGCAGAATAACAGGGGGTGTGGGTGAGTAGAGGGATGCCCTGGCCAGCGGTGGGAGTAGTAGAGGGCTCCGAGGCCTACGCGGCTGCACAGCCGGCCACGGGAGGCGGGAGTACGTGGTCCCGCCGGCGCTGCATTGGCGGCTGGAGCAAGAAGATCAGAGATTGAAGAAACACGACGGCCGTTGGATTGACATCCAACGGTTATGTCTTCTAGAATGGTTTGTTGACGTATATAATAACTAAAAAAATCTTGCATACGCGTCATCTAAACAGGCCCACAAGTCAGACCACTCCCTCTTTTTTTAATAATTTATATATAGCTCATGGCAACTTCTTATGCAATTTATTGCAGTCGTTTTTTTGGTTGGCCAGGGCCAATTTCGCATATTTCTGTGGGTTCCAAACTATTTTTAAGACCGAAATGTCGAGCCAGATTTAAAGTACTTTGAAGATATATTTAAATTAGGTTAATGCCCAGTGAAATAGGAATCTGAAAATGTGAAAAAAATCAGAAATTATAAAGTAATTGCCAATTTGTCATCTGTTTTTATATTTACAACCCATTTCATATTACTTTCAAGATTTGCAGGCGTCTTGAAAGAGTTGCAGCCCATCAGGGCGTAGAAAAATAAGTAGGCCTGGATTGGGTATTCTTCAGAAAAAATAAACTGGGCTCATTTTCACAAAGAAAAAATAGCTGGGCTGGTCACATGGTGAACATGAAATATAAGCCTGGGCTAGACGGGCCACAGCCCAGTTCAAACCCTGCTCCGTCTCAACAATACCAAACAAAAAAATACTGCTCGAGTAGCTACGTCCCAGGTGTCAGCCGATCTTGTGTTGTTCTCTTGTCTATTGACTATATACGCTCACAATGTCGTGGGTCCCAGATGTCAGGAAAACACTAGGAGGAAGCATTTTATTTTTCCATACACTGACGTGGTGGGCCCCTACTGTCATCCTCTCCACGTACTTCTGCCGATTCATGTTGTTTGTTGACCATGTTGACAACGTGAGAGGGCGGCGCCGCGGCGAGCGCACCAAAGCGCGCGGAGGATGTCGGCGTTAACGATTTAGGAGACGGTGGGGCGGCGATGCGTGCGCTGAGGCGCAGCCAGCCGTGGGAGGCGGAAGCAGGCGGCCCCGCCGGCGCTGGTTTGGTTTTGGCGGCTGGAGGAAGACAGGACTGAAGAAACACGATAGACTGTAAAAGCAGCAGGAGTACTTAACAACCTTAACTGAAACCAGCAGGGGCACTTAACAACCAAAGCTGAAAGCAACGTGGTCAATAAACAGGATATTCGCTTTAGAGCCATGGAAAAGCATGAACATAATCTTCTTTCCTATTCTCCAAGATGGACGGGCCTTCATTATTTGAGACCACCCATGAATAAGTATCTTTTCACCTCCAAGGGGAATTGAGTAGGTCGACATAAACATCATGTTGTGACCAAGCGCAACTCTGACCCGACCATGGTCAGGCATCTGTATAGGAACAATAGAACTCGGCAGTTCCTGTTTCAAGAAGATCACAGCTGTAAAACTGTGTATAAGCAATAGTTTATGAACAACATATATAACAGAAAACAGCTCATACCATAAGTTTCTCGACACAGTTGGACCTGTTCAACGAGTGCAGCAATGGCACACATATCCCACATGGCCTTCCACCATTGAAACGCCCCACAAGGACCTCAATACGATCAATAAAGTGTAGGAACTTGTGGATGTCGATCCAGACAACTTCAGTGCCATTAGTAACAGCCGAGTTATTACAGAGTAACAAATGGGCAGACTGCTTAATTCTGAAAAAACCTACACGTGCCACCAATTATAAGAAAATATTAGTTAGAAGTAGCATCTTCGTGAGAGATTCGTTGCTACTTCTAAAGTTAAATTGTGATTACATAGACAGAATAGGTGGATTAAGAAGTAATCGAGGCAACAAGCAAGAACCAGATACAAAACTAACATGGATGAACAATTGGAACAACGTCGGGGTGGAAGATCGCAGTGAAGATGAGACCAGGTTCTGCTATTTCCATCAACATCCGTGCGCCAACTTTCAGTCCGTAACACTTGAGGAAGTTTATCCAAGTTCGGCCATAAAAAAAGCAGCGATCTTCTTAGTTCATGAACCCAACTTGGAACTTATATCCATGGCTTGTCTTCACTGTGACCATTAAACTAGTGTATTCAGTTATGGCAAGGCCGAGCATCTTGAGTACATGTGTTCTGGCAGGGCAAATAATACACTGCAGGAAAAATAATATGAGAACACAGCATGTTCAAAAAAAACCCCACCCTCCCGGATAGAAATGAGGATTCTAGGAACATACTGTGCGCGTTTCAAAATGCTGTGTTAGGATGAGAAGGAACAAGTGTGGCGTCTCGCCGAGGGCGCAGAAACCTGTAGGGTACTCCCACTTTGGGCGCTGGAAATGAAACACACTAGATTTAGTAGGAAGAAAAATGCATCAACGGCGGCGGCTGCCATCCTAGGATTACCTGCGACCAAGGGACTTGGATTTATCGGGGATGGGTGAAGAATTCGTACCTGGTTCTCCATGAGAAAATCCTATGCAATCGCCGAGAGGGGGTTTTCTCTGAACAAGCAGACGAGGGAGAAGGGGATTCAGGCCCAGTGAAATATTGTCGCTCGTCCGTCCAGCTTACTGCTAAAGCTAGAAAGGGGGGTTGTGATTTGATGGCTCATTGGGCATTACTGCGGTGCTACGGCCGGGGTGTGTCTACCGTGAAGTTGTGCACTCTAATTTGTGCATATGGCACGTGGACCCCGTTGCCGGTTGCCCCACATATCAGCGAAAGGAAGTAGAAAGACAGGAGTAACTAGTTACACATAAATATATTTTTTGACAGAGAGATACTCCCTCTGTAAAGAAATATACAAATCTTTTATATCATAGGCTCACCTTGCCGAGAAATATACTCCCTCTGCAACTCACGGGCATTATGGGGGTTCAGCTTTTTTTATGGGGGTTCAGCTGAGAATATAATACTCAGATAGGCTCACAGTTCTGGACTTTGGGCCGCAGGCCGACCCTGCATGTTTGGGGGCCCATGTATTCTACCTCAGCGCTTTTCATATTGCAAGCGATCGGTACGGCGCTGGTTTTAGATGCTGTCGCAAGGCGAATACACAAAATTGAATAAAGCACGGCAGCTGTTGGAATGAAATCGAACGACAGTTCCTAACCAGCAATCAGAGTTGCAATTCTATCAATGATATACCATGTGATAAATAATATTGTCGTACTACTTATACACACAGGACATTTGTTTCACCATGCCAGATTATTACATCAAAATCTCTCGGAGGATAGATCAGTTCGGCAGTTGCGTGCTGCTACTGAAGAATTTCTAAGTTGATTTGGACCAGCTCTCCTTGCCGAGAAAGTTCGATTTTGACATCATCCCCTACCGCAAGATATGATTTAGATTTGAACCTTGACCATCCTTTAGCATCAATCACCATGCGACCATCCTTTGTACTTACGGTATATTGAGCAGGTTCATTCACACCAAGGCTGCGCATGGTAAGAGAAACTTGGCCGCGGTCGCCCTAATTGTTGAACGACTCCCTCGCTGCTCTAGGAATTCTCTGTTTGCAAACAAGAAGACATACCCAAACAGTTAGATCAACACAGTGAATCATGTGAAACAACATGGAAAGAAAAAAGAATGAAGCACTTGGGCGGCCAATGCTTACCAAGAAGGTGGACATGTCGGTTTTTGTAAGGACTTTGGTATATGAAGTGCGAACTGCAGCCCAGTCTGTTGCCGGTGCAACTGCACGGGCTGGAGCAGATGCAAGTGCAAGTGTTGGTGCAGGTGCCGAAGCCGCTGCTGCTGCCGGAGATGGTGCTCCTTGTAGAGCTGGTGCCGGTGTCGGAGCAGGTGCCGATGTCGATGCCCGATCCTCCGGTAGATCAGACTGATCCGCTGACGCGGTCGGTGCCCAATCCTCAGCTGGATCAGACTGAGCTGCTGCCGCTGTCAGTGCTACAGCAACTGCCGGTGCTTGATCTGTGCGAGACAGTGGCGATCGTGTCTGGTCTGCTATGATCAGCTTTCTAACTTGACTAGGATCCGTGACCGTGATCCAGTTTTTTTCTTCATTTCTTTTAAACGCGAGAAGGACTAATTGTGGCATTTTTGTTAAACCAAACTGTAGTTCATCATAGGGATTCAGCTTGTACTCAGACAATAGACTGATCCAATTTTTTCCAGTAATATAAGTGATGGACAGTGCCTTCGTTACTGACACGGCATAAGAAGTGAAACCTACAAAAATAGCCATCGTAGAGCAAACCAAACGGTTTATTCTGTGATGAATGTCACATGGCAAAACCTGCATCGTAAAATTGCAGGAAAAGAAAGAAAACATGACATTAAATCAATAAGATTTAGACAGTAAATCAATAAGATTTACTTGATGTGACATGAGTGAATCCTTACCAGGAAATCACTATGTTGAAGTACTAAACAGAAGATTGATCATCCAACTACGCGTGGCATGCAGGGGCCCCGCCTACTCCCACAAGCAGGACAGTCCAAAGGTCGTGACAAATCGTATGGACCGAACATCCATGGGACTGGAAATCCTGGTGGGTGCGATAAACCCTGCAATGCATACAGATATTGGAGTGTAACCATAATTGATAAACCGTCCTTACAAAAAATATGATATAGATACTTCAAAATATACAGACTGAATTGAGTGGACAGACATTAACATAGACATTAACATAGGCGATTCTTCTATTTTCCAAGCTTTTTTTTAGTTGTAATAACACCACGGCAAGCTAGCGCCGCTCTTCGTGTGTGCCCGTGCAAAGGTTAGACGATGGAGAGAAGAGAGATTGAGATTGCAGACCTGGGACCCACCAGTAAGTGAGACAACGGTCATGCACGTGTTGATGAGGCACTCCCTCTACTCTACTCAACGCAAGTACTGTATAAAATCAAGTTATGGGACAAAGCCAACAACCGTTCGTTTTTTCAGGCTATCGACTTACGCTTTGTAGTCCAGGTTGCCAGTTCGAATCTCGTCTTTCAGATTTGTTAGTTTTAGGTCCAAATTTGATTAATGACAAGTGGGACCCCCCGTGTGTTGTTCTGATATTTCAGTGTAGGGTGGGTTTTTTGAACAAACACTTTGCGCGGTTAGACAAGTAATGGCACGAGTTACACGTATTTTGCAAGTTTACGAACAAAAATGACAGTGGCATAGAATATCACATCCACCTCGCAGCTTAGATACTATGGTGATACGAGTTTTTACACCGTTGGAAGTGAGATCCAATGGCTTGGGAGTAGTCTTTGTAATTATGCGCAATTTCCAAACTCTCCAAAGGTTTTTTTTGCAAATAAAACATTCAGGCCTCGTGTGTGCCGCTGCATCTTCGATCCAACGGCTCCCCGGTGCTCATATTAGGTGCTCCCCGTAGCTTAATTACCCGCTATGGTGATATGAGCATCTAGGTCGTATGATCAGTGATCAGATGGCACATGCGTAGTACTTGTACTTTCTGCGCATTTCCCAAACTCTATCAGTCGTATATTGCAAAAACATTCAAACCTCCTACTGTGGGCCGTTAGATCTCAGTGAACTCGTATCACCATAGAATCTACGGTGCGGGAGCACCTCATACTCTCCCGTGCGAGAAAACATAAGGTGCTATCGCAGCTTGGATGCTACGGTGATACGAGCTTGGAGGTCGTTTGATCTGAGATCCAATGGCATCTGAGCAGTCTTTGTGCTTGTAAGCAGTGGCCGAACTCTTTTGGGGCTTTTCTGCAAAAAACCATTCGAACCACCGAGGAGGTGTTGGGTCACAAATCCAACGCCTCCGAAGAGCTTGTATCACCAAAGCATCTAAGGTGTGGTAGCACATGATATTCTTACATACAGGAGAATATGATGTCCTCCTTCATCTTAGATGCTACGATGATACGAGCTTCGAGGTCGTTGGATATGGGATCAAAGGGCATCTAAGTAGTTTTTGTACAAATTGTGTGCAATTCTCAAACTCATCAAGGTTTCCTACAAAAATATTAAGACACATCATGTGAGCTGCTATATCTCAGATCTACAAGCTCCAAGCAACTCGTATCGGCATATAGCATCTAAGGTATGGGGGCACATGATATTCTCCCGGGGAGGAGGGGTGGGGGGTGCAACCCCAATCGGTGGTTGGTAGGGTGGGGACAAATATAATCTAAACAACCCTAAACAGAGCTCCACAATTTTATGTAAGGTCGAGGGGTTGACCCCCGACAATCATAGCTCCGCCTAAACACAACATTTGCATGTACTATAGTACTAGACTTAATATTCATGTTTCAGTTTCATGTTCATTTTAAATATTGAACTGAGGACCATGGATGTCTTACATTTTACTCCCTTCGTTCCTAAATATTAGTCTTTTTAGAGGCTTCAAATGGACTGGCACATACGGATGTATATAGACATATTTTAGAGTCTAGATTCACTCATTTTGCGCCGTATGTAGTCACTTGTTGAACTCTCTAAAAGACTAATATTTAGGAATAGAAGGAGTATTTTTGAATTCGTGTCATACATGCATGGTTTGGAAAAATAGATGCACTATACTTATTGGATTGTTGTTGTGTTCGTGCGTGTGTGTCTGTGTGTGTGTGTGGTCATATGCTTGATACATACAAAGTTTTCTCACCTCCATATTGTTCATCTTTTAAATTTGAATTTGCATTGGAAAACTTACTAGGGATACCATGAAATGTGAAATCCACGTTGAGATCACTATATCACAAACTCACTCTAATTCAACAACTCGGCATAAATCAATTACCACGTTGAGATTAGTATTTGCAAGGAAAATACGGGTATTGTAATACACATAGATTCGTTTGGCAATTTAAAAGGTTCCTTTCGTATTCTCGAATGGTAGGACCCAATGGCGTACCAGCCAGACCTTGGCTCGTGTTGATCCTAAAAAAATCGGGCTCGTGTCCTTCGGTGGCGTGCGTGGTACGCACATTAGGCAACCCCAACCAGTCGAGCCTCAACGTTTCAAGTCGAAATATCTGGCAGCCAGAATTCCAGCCCTAGGAAATTCCCCTCATGTCCCCAGTCCATAATGACTACCGATGAACAACGGAGGGATGCTTTAGTAACTAGACAATGTTACCTACCGTGCCGAGCATGGTTCAATTCCCTCGGCCGCCGCTCGTCAAGGTCACCCATCAACTGCATTGCCTAGTACTACTACTACTACACCAGGATGAGCACAGAATTGAGCCCGTTTGTTCGTGCCTAGTACTTGAGTTAATATATCAGGCAATGCACTAGTACGGAGGGATTATCCTTTTACTCTGCATATATAACTTGTCTGAAGTCTAACTAAGCAAAATGTTTGACCAAATCCTTTCTTAAGAAATACAACAGGACAGATGTACGGCTTGAAAATTTATTGCATGATGCAGGTTATGATATTGTTTCGAATCCTGGATCTTAAATTTCAGAAAATCCAAAAGTGAGCATAAATTCTTGAAACTAAGCATGGTCACGTGATACGGCACAAATATTACTTCATAAGTTTTTTCTTCAATTTGAGACAAGCTGCTTATGACAAGTTGCACAAATGAAGAGACAAGGTATTTTGGAACAAAGACCTGTCACGTTAAGGCGAACGCTTTCACTATTGAAACCGTGGGTGTTTATGTGCCACCACGATGTTGTGGAACGTAGCAGAAATTCAAAATTTTCTACGCATCACCAAGATCAATCTATGGAGTAATCTAGCAACGAGGGGAAGGGGAGTGCATCTACATACCATTGTAGATCGCGATGCGGAAGCGTTGTAAGAACGCGGATGAAGGAGTCATACTCATAGCGATTCAGATCGCGGTTGATTCCGATCTAAGCGCCGAACCACGGCGCCTCCGCGTTCAACACACGTGCAGCCCGGTGACGTCTCCCACGCCTTGATCCAGCAAGGAGATAGGGAGAGGTTGGGGAAGACTCCATCCAACAGAAACACGACGGTGTGGTGGTGATGGAGGAGCGTGGCAATCCCGCAGGGCTTCGCCAAGCACCGCGGGAGAGGAGGAGGAGGGAGAGGGGTAGGGCTACGCCGAAAGAGAGACGTTCTCGTGTCTTGGGCAGCCCCAAAACCCCAATATATATAGGGGAGGGGGAGGGCTGCACCCCCATCTAGGGTTTCCCCCCAAGGGGTGCGGCCAGCCCTAGATGGGGCTTGGGGGCGGCCAAAGGGGGGAGAGAGGGGGCGCCCCACTAGATGGGCCTTAGGACCATCTGAGCCTAGGGTTTCCCCCTTCCCCCCTTTCCTGCGCCCTGGGCCTCTTGTGGGGGGCGCACCAGCCCACCTGGGGCTGGCCCCCTCCCACAGTTGGCCCATGCAGCCCTCTGGGGCCGGTGGTCCCGGTACATTACCGATATCACCCGAAACTTTTCCGGTGACCAAAACAGGACTTCCCATATATAAATCTTTACCTCCGGAACTCCTCGTGACGTCCAGGATCTCATCCGGGACTCCGAACAACATTCGGTAACCACGTATATCTATTCTCTATAACCCTAGCGTCATCGAACCTTAAGTGTGTAGACCCTACGGGTTAGGGAACCATGCAGACATGACCGAGACGTTCTCCGGCCAATAACCAACAGCGGGATCTGGATACCCATGTTGGCTCCCACATCTTCCACGATGATCTCATTGGATGAACCACGATGTCGGGGATTCAATCAATCCCGTATTCAATTCCCTTTGTCTATCGGTATGTTACTTGCCCGAGATTCGATCATCAGTATCCCGATACCTTGTTCAATCTCGTTACCGGCAAGTCTCTTTACTCGTTCCGTAACTCACATCATCCCGTGATCAACTCCTTGGTCACATTGTGCACATTATGATAATGTCCTACCAAGTGGGCCCAGAGATACCTCTCCGTTTACACGGAGTGACAAATCCCAGTCTCGATTCGTGCCAACCCAACAGACACTTTCGGAGATACCTGTAGTGCACCTTTATAGCCACCCAGTTACGTTGTGACGTTTGGTACACCCAAAGCATTCCTACGGTATCTGGGAGTTGCACAATCTCATGGTCTAAGGAAATGATACTTGACATTAGAAAAGCTCTGAGCAAATGAACTACACGATCTTGTGCTAGGCTTAGGATTGGGTCTTGTCCATCACATCATTCTCCTAATGATGTGATCCCGTTATCAACGACATCCAATGTCCATGGTCAGGAAACCATAACCATCTATTGATCAACGAGCTAGTCAACTAGAGGCTTACTAGGGACATGGTGTTGTCTATGTATCCACACATGTATCTGAGTTTCCTATCAATACAATTCTAGCATGGATAATAAACGATTATCATGAACAAGGAAATATAATAATAACCTATTTATTATTGCCTCTAGGGCATATTTCCAACAGTCTCCCACTTGCACTAGAGTCAATAATCTAGTCCACATCACCATGTGATTAACACTCATAGGTCACATCACCATGTGACCAACATCCAAAGAGTTCGCTAGAGTCAACAATCTAGTTCACATCACTATGTGATTAACACTCAATGAGTTCTGGTTTGATCATGTTATGCTTGTGAGAGAGGTTATTAGTCAACGGGTCTGAACCTTTCAGATCCGTGTGTGCTTTACGAATATCTATGTCATCTTGTGGATGCTACCACGCGCTACTTGGAGCCATTTCAAATAACTGCTCTACTATACGAATCCGGTTTACTACTCAGAGTCATCCGGATTAGTGTCAAAGTTCGCATCGACGTAACCCTTTACGACGAACTCCTTTTCACCTCCATAATCGAGAAAATTCCTTAGTCAGAAGCATAGGGGACGACCTTCGTCCTTTCTCTCTCTTCTGCTGTGATCAGGTCTTGAGTCTTACTCAATACTCACACCTTGTAACACAGCCAAGAACTCCTTCTTTGCTGATCTATTTTGAACTCTTTCAAAATCATGTCAAGGTGTGCGTTCTTTGAAAGTATCATCAGGCGTCTTGATCTATCTCTATAGATCTTGATGCCCAATATGTAAGCAGCTTTATCCAGGTCTTCCTTTGAAAAACTCCTTTCAAACAACCCTTTATGCTTTCCAGAAATTTTACATCATTTCGGATCAACAATATGTCATTCACATATACTTATCAGAAATGTTGTAGCGCTCCCACTCACTTTATTGTAAATACAAGTTTCTAACAAACTTTGTATAAACCCAAAAACTTTGATCACTCCATCAAAGCGTATATTCTGACTCCGAGATGCTTTCTCTAGTCCATGGAAGGATCGGTGGAGCTAGCATACCTTTTAGCATCCTTAGGATCGACAAAACCTTTCTGATTGTATCACATACAACCTTTCCTTACGAAAACTGGTAAGGAAACTTGTTTTGACATCCATCTACTAGATTTCATAAATGCAGCTAATGATAACATGATTTCGACGGACTTAAGCATCGCTACGGATGAGAAAATCTCATTGTAGTCAACTCCTTGAACTTGTGAAAATACTATTTTCCACAAGTCGAGCTTCATAGACGGTAACATTACCGTCCATGTCCGTCTTCTTCTCAAAGATCCATTTATCTCGGATTTTATGGCTTCTAACCATTTGTCGGAATATGGGCCCACCATCGCTTCTCCATAGCTCGTAGGTTCAGTATTGTCCAACAACATGATATCTTAGACAGGATCACGTACCACTCTGAAGTAGCACGCATCCTCGTCGTCCTATGAGGTTTGGTGGTGACTTGATCCGAAGTTTCATGATCACTATCATAAGCTTCCACTTCAATTGGTATAGGTGCCACAGGAACAACTTCCTGTGCCCTGCTACACACTAGTTGAAGTGACGGTTCAATAACCTTATCAAGTCTCCACCATCCTCCCACTCAATTCTTTCGAGAGAAACTTTTCCTCGAGAAAGGACTCGTTTCTAGAAGCAATTACTTTTGCTTCCAGATCTGAAATAGGAGGTACACCCAACTGTTTTGGGTATTCTATGAAGATGTATTTATCCGCTGTGGCTTCGAGCTTATCAGCCTGAAACCTTTTCACATAAGCGTCGCAGCCCCAAACTTTTAAGAAACGACAACTTAGGTTTCTCTAAACGGTGTCGTCTCAACGGAATTGCGTGGTGCCCCTTTTAAAGTGAATGCGGTTATCTCTAATGCCTAACCCATAAACGATAGTGGTAATTCAATAAGAGACATCATGGTATGCACCATGTCCAATAGGGTGCAGTTATGATGTTCGGACACACCATCACACTATGGTGTTCCAGGCGGTATTAATTGTGAAACACTTTCCACAATGTCTTAATTGTGTGCTAAACTCGTAACTCAGATATCTCTATGATCATATCATAGACAATTTATCCTCTTGTCACGACGATCTTCAACTTCACTCTGAAATTACTTGAACCTTTCAATAATTCAGACTTGTGTTTCATCAAGTAAATATTCTCAGCATCTACTCAAATCATCTGTGAAGTAAGAACATAACGATATCCACTGCATGCCTCAGCATTCATTGGACTGCATACATCAAAATGTATTACTTCCAATAAGTTGCTCTCTTGTTCCATCTTACTGAAAACGAGGCCTTACAGTCATCTTGCCCATGTGGTATGATTTGCATATCTCAAGTGATTCAAAATCAAGTAAGTCCAAACGATCCATCTGCATGGAGTTTCTTCATGCATATATACCAATAGACATGGTTCGCATGTCTCAATCTTTTCAAAAACGACTGAGTCCAAAGATCCATCTACATGGAGCTTCTTCATGCGTTCTATACCAATATGACTCTAATTGCAGTGCCACAAGTATGTGGTACTATCATTTCTATTTTATATCTTTTGGCACGAACATGTGTATCACTGCGATCGAGATTCATTTTAGGTGCAAGACCATTGAAGATATTATTCAAATAAACAGAGTAACCATTATTCTCCTTAAATGAATAACCGTATTGCGATAAACATAATCCAATCATGCTCAACGCAAACACCAAATCTCGATGGTAGAGGGAGCATGCGATGCTTGATCACATCAACCTTGGAAACACTTCCAACACATAACGTCATCTCACCTTTAGCTAGTCTCCGTTTATTCCGCAACTTTTATTTCGAGTTACTAACACTTAGCAACCGAACCGGTATCTAATACCCTGGTGCTGCTAGGAGTACTAGTAAAGTACACATTCATATGATGTCCAATATACTTCTGTCGACCTTGCCTGCCTTCTCATCTACCAAGTATCTAGGGTAGTACTGCTTCAGTGACCGTTCCCCTCATTACAGAAGCACTTAGTCTCGGGTTTGGGTTCAACCTTGGGTTTCTTCACTAGAGCAGCAACTGATTTGCCGTTTCATGAAGTATCCCTTCTTGCCCTTGCCCTTCTAGAAACTAGTGGTTTTACTAACCATCAACAATTGATGCTCCTTCTTGATTTCTACTCTCGCGGTGTCAAACATCGCGAATAGCTCAAGGATCATCATAACTATCCCTGATATGTTATAGTTCATCACGAAGCTCTACTAGCTTGGTGGCAGTGACTATGGAGAACTATCACTATCTCATCTGGGAGATTAACTCCCACTCGATTCAAGCGATTGTGGTACTCAGACAATCTGAGCACATGCTCAACGATTGAGCTTTTCTCCCTTAGTTTGCAGGCTTAAGAAACTTGTCAGAGGTCTCATACCTCTTGACGTGGGCACTAGTCTGAAATCCCAATTTCAGTCTTCGGAACATCTCATATGTTCTGCGACGTTTCAAAAACCGTCTTTGGTGCCACAATTCTAAACCGTTAGCATTACGCACTGAACTATCACGTAGTTATCAAAACGTGTATGTCAGATGTTCCGCAATATCTACAGACGACGCTGAGGTTCAGCACACCGAGCGGTGCATTAAGGACATAAGCCTTCCGTGCAGCAATGAGGACAATCCTTAGTTTACGGACCCAGTCCACATAATTGCTACTACCAACTTTCAACTAAATTTTTCTCTAGGAACATATCTTAAACAGTAGAACTAAAGTGCAAGCTATGACATAATTTGCAAAGACTTTATGACTATGTTCATGATAATTAAGTTCATCTGATTAATGAACTCCCACTCAGATAGACATCCCTCTAGTCATCTAAGTGATACATGATCCGAGTCAAACTAGGCCGTGTCCGATCATCACGTGAGACGGACTAGTCATCATCGGTGAACATCTCCATGTTGATCGTATCTACTACATGACTCATGTTTGACCTTTCGGTCTCTTGTGTTCCGAGGCCATGTCTGTACATGCTAGGCTCGTCAAGTCAACCTAAGTGTTTTGCATGTGTTCCGAGGCCATGTCTGTACATGCTAGGCTCGTCAACACCCGTTGTATTCGAACGTTAGAATCTATCACACCCGATCATCACGTGGTGCTTCGAAACAACGAACCTTCGCAACGGTGCACAGTTAGGGGGAACACTTTCTTGAAATTATTATAAGGGATCATCTTACTTACTACCGTCGTTCTAAGCAAATAAGATGCATAACATGATAAACATCACATGCAATCAAATAGTGACATGATATGGCCAATATCATTTTGCTCCTTTGATCTGCATCTTCGGGGCACCATGATCATCTTTGTCACCGGCATGACACCATGATCTCCATCATCATGATCTCCATCATTGTGTCTTCATGAAGTTGTCACGCCAACGATTACTTCTACTTCTATGGCTAACGCGCTATTCAATGACACGTAGGTCATACAAAATAAAGACAACTCCTATGGCTCCTGCCAGTTGTCATACTCATCGACATGCAAGTCGTGATTCCTATTACAAGAATATGATCAATCTCATACATCACATATATCATTCATCACATCTTCTGGCCATATCACATCACATAGCACATGCTGCAAAAACAAGTTAGACGTCCTCTAATTGTTGTTGCAAGTTTTTACGTGGCTTGTATAGGTTTCTAGCAAGAACGTTTCTTACCTACGTAAAACCACAACGTGATATGCCAATTTCTATTTACCCTTCATAAGGACCCTTTTCATCGAATCCGTTCCGACTAAAGTGGGAGAGACAGACACCCGCTAGCCACCTTATGCAGCTAGTGCATGTCAGTCGGTGGAACCTGTCTCACGTAAGCGTACGTGTAAGGTCGGTCCGGGCCGCTTCATCCCACAATGCCGCCGAAACAAGATAAGACTAGTAGCGGCAAGAAGAATTGACAACATCGACGCCCACAACTACTTTGTGTTCTACTCGTGCATAGAAACTACGCATAGACCTAGCTCATGATGCCACTGTTGTGGAACATAGCAGAAATTCAAACTTTTCTACGCATCACCAAGATCAATCTATGGAGTAATCTAGCAACGAGGGGAAGGGGAGTGCATCTGCATACCATTGTAGATCGCGATGCGGAAGCATTGTAAGAACGCGGATGAAGGAGTCCTACTCGTAGCGATTCAGATCGCGGTTGATTCCGATCTAAGCGCCGAACCACGGCGCCTCCGCGTTCAACACACGTGCAGCCCGGTGACGTCTCCCACGCCTTGATCCAGCAAGGAGATAGGGAGAGGTTGGGGAAGACTCCATCCAGCAGCAGCACGACGGCGTGGTGGTGATGGAGGAGCATGGCAATCCCGCAGGGCTTCGCCAAGCACCGCGGGAGAGGAGGAGGAGGGAGAGGGGTAGGGCTGCGCCGAAAGAGAGACGTTCTCGTGTCTTGGGCAGCCTCAAAACCCCAATATATATAGGGGAGGGGGAGGGCTGCACCCCCATCTAGGGTTTCCCCCCCAAGGGGTGCGGCCAGCCCTAGATGGGGCTTGGGGGCCGCCAAAGGGGGGGAGAGAGGGGGCGCCCCACTAGATGGGCCTTAGGCCCATCTGAGCCTAGGGTTTCCCCCTTCCCCCCTTTCCTGCGCCCTGGGCCTCTTGTGGGGGGCGCACCAGCCCACCTGGGGCTGGCCCCCTCCCACACTTGGCCCATGCAGCCCTCTGGGGCCGGTGGCCCCACTTGGTGGACCCCCGGGACCCTCCCGGTGGTCCCGGTACATTACCGATATCACCCGAAACTTTTCCGGTGACCAAAACAGGACTTCCCATATATAAATCTTTACCTCCGGACCATTCCGGAACTCCTCGTGACGTCCGGGATCTCATCCGGGACTCCGAACAACATTCGGTAACCACGTATATCTATTCCCTATAACCCTAGCGTCATCGAACCTTAAGTGTGTAGACCCTACGGGTTCGGGAACCATGCAGACATGACCGAGACGTTCTCCGGCCAATAACCAACAGTGGGATCTGGATACCCATGTTGGCTCTCATATGTTCCACGATGATCTCATCGGATGAACCACGATGTCGGGGATTCAATCAATCCCGTATTCAATTTCCTTTGTCTATCGGTATGTTACTTGCCCGAGATTCGATCGTCAGTATCCCGATACCTTGTTCAATCTCGTTACCGGCAAGTCTCTTTACTCGTTCCGTAACTCACATCATCCCGTGATCAACTCCTTGGTCACAATGTGAACATTATGATGATGTCCTACCGAGTGGGCCCAGAGATACCTCTCCGTTTACACGGACAGACAAATCCCAGTCTCGATTCGTGCCAACCCAACAGACACTTTCGGAGATACCTGTAGTGCACCTTTATAGCCACCCAGTTACGTTGTGACGTTTGGTACACCCAAAGCATTCCTACGGTATCCGGGAGTTGAACAATCTCATGGTCTAAGGAAATGATACTTGACATTAGAAAAGCTCTGAGCGAACGAACTGCACGATCTTGTGCTAGGCTTAGGATTGGGTCTTGTCCATCACATCATTCTCCTAATGATGTGATCCCGTTATCAATGACATCCAATGTCCATGGTCAGGAAACCGTAACCATCTATTGATCAACGAGCTAGTCAACTAGAGGCTTACTAGGGACATGGTGTTGTCTATGTATCCACACATGTATCTGAGTTTCCTATCAATACAATTCTAGCATGGATAATAAACGATTATCATGAACAAGGAAATATAATAATAACCTATTTATTATTGCCTCTAGGGCATATTTCCAACACACGAGTCCTCGCTTCTCATCGGCAGGTGCCGTCCGAGCAAGCGTGTGAGTCGACGGGAGGCATGCGAGTAGACCGCTGCGCCGGCTGTCAGGGAGGCGTGCGAGCAGACCGTTGTGCAGGCTCACCGGGAGGCGAGCCCTTTGACCAGGCTCCGCCGCCCACCGTCATCCCAACTGCTCCCACTTTTAATGCCGCCGGCGCCGCAGTTTAAAATCAACCCCTCCCTACCCGGTATCGCTACAATCCTCTCTCTTCCTCTCCGATTCTCGTGTCGTCTACCTCCAACTAGCTTGGCCTAAACGTACGCCATGCTGCCCTTAGTGTTCCAGTTTCCTGAGGAAGACACCCAGCCAGAGTCTTAAGAACATAAGGCGCTTTGGGACGAGCTTGAACTGGCCTTGCGGGAAGACGCCGCGCCTGTCCCTGCTCCCGTCACCCCGACTGCGCCAGCGCCCATCCCCGTGGCATTGATGGGCTGGGAGCCGCACATTGTCGCCGAGCTTGATCCCACGGGGTTCCACGAGGTCCCCGCCGACTTTCACGCGCCCGTGCACCTGCCAGCGGATGCGCCTACGCGTGCACTGGCGCGCACGCCCGTGCCGGTGCCCGTGCACCTGCCAGCGCATGCGCCTGCGCGTGCACTGACGTGTGCGCCCGTGCCGGTGCCCGTGCACATGAATGTCTCCGCCGTGCCATTGACAGCGCCTGTCCCCGCGCGGGTGCCAGTGCCCCCCTCAGCGGCATGGATGGCCGCCGTTGACCGCTTCCTTGCACCAACGCCAGTCGCCTCCTCCCGCCAGTTGACTCGCTCCGAAGTCCAGAACATTTTGGCCTTCCTTGAAGCTAGGCCAACGTCCAGGAGTACGCCAACAACAGGGCAAGACGCTGTCGTCGCCGTCGGTCAGTGGCCCGACGACACACAGAGCATGGCAGAGGAGCCGCTTCCCACCGCGAGACGCCCCCGCCGCCGCCGCGTAATCTAAATTTGTCATGAAAAACGTTCGGATTGCCATGCTTAAAATCCGAACGTTTATCATTTCCGTTTATTTTATATCGATCGTCATATAATTTAAAGTCGGAGTCAGACTAAACGAAATGTATGGTTTGATCGATTGAATGTTCTACTAGAGCCGTATCAAATTAAATATAAAACGTCATAAGGCCACATGTATTCCCTGTCATCCAACGACCAAGACTGCTTCAATGTCGAGCGCTCAACACGTTTAGCGTGCAGTTAATTTCATGCCAAAAATAGTGCTAATCACATGACAACACGCAAATAATATCCTAGTAGTTAATATCCGCATGCACTTAATATACTTCCAAATTAACGTGCATTGCACGTACACACTGACTAGTGCTGCTAGTACATGAAACTGGTGCCGCGACTTGTGAACGCGTCCAGATATGGTCAACGGCAACATCGCCCGCGAGTTCTTCCTGTTTGCCCGTGCGTCTAAACGCAGAAGGGGAGGAGAGAGAGAGCACACATGGAACCCACCAGTAAGTGAAGGCGAATAGTACTAAAATAATATTACATGTTATCCATTAATTAGGCTGTGGTAATATAAAAACATTATGTGAACAAAGGGGGTACTATTCTACGTATGTTCCCTATTGACGTGCGGCTTGAAGGCCCGGTCGCATGTTCGATCCTCGTCCTTTATTTTTTAATTTGTATATGGGTCCAAATTTGTTTCATGACATGTGGGCTCCTCGGTGTGTAGTTTGTAGCACTTTAATTTGTGGGTCAAAATTTGTTCCATTCCAAGTGGACTATCGGTGTGTAGTTTTGTAGCTTATTTATAATAATTAAAGAGAACAGCATAGTTTTTTTTAATAATACCATGGTGCGACGTTGAAGGCGAGAAAGGACGTGCAAGAGAGCGATGACTGAGCCAGAGGGAAATCAACTAGGGGAGTTGCGTGGGTTGCAACGGTGTTTGGAGTAGTTGTGGGCCGAATGCTACGAAAATATAATTTAAACCGACCGGAATAAATGCCTACACAAATTAATCCAAGGTTGGAGTGCCCCTCGCAATGTAAATAGCTCCGGCTTTGCGAGGGATGGAGAGGTAGTAGCTTCAACGCGTGGAAGATACGGTGTGAGAAAGTGAGGTCAATCGAGAGACATATAGATAGAGAGACAAAGTGAGTGTGGTCCGACATTCATTGAACAAATATATATGCTCTGGAGAGATATTGTCCGATTGAGCTTTTTGGCAAGGGTGATGGCTGTAAGATAGAGCTTGAGAGATGATCCAGTCACAGACGTGTAGATATATTTTGTGTGTGGGAGGAAGCAAGGTCAACCGATCACATAGGGTCGCCGTGCGATCGAAAGAGTGAGACGGGTTGGAGAGAGTGACCTAGATAGACGATGTGCGTGAGAGAGTATGTGAATAGGTCGAATTGGGCTCAAACATGGTGATATATCGTTTTTGTCCGAGAAAGAGCGAGGTCAATCGAGACATACGGAGAGAGAGAGAGAGATTGAGTGAGCGTGGCCCACCATGAGGTCGAAAGAGTAGCGGCGACTTGGATGGACTGACCTAGATAGACAATCTGCGTGAGTATAGAGTGTGTCGATCGAGGCCCAAACAGGGAGATATATCATTTGTGTGTGAAAGAAAACAAGGTTAAATGAGACTCAGATAAAGAGAGCAAGATTGAGCGAGTGTGGCCTGCTGTGCGGAAGAAAGAGTGAGACAGTCTCGAGTGAGTGACCTAGATATACAACGTGCGTGCGTGCGCACGAGAGGTTGGGGGGCTAGATAGGCAATGCATGTATTTAGCGCGAGAGGGTGAGAGGGAGAGGGGGGAGAGAGAGAGAGCTCGGCATGGGGTGCAATGGCAGGTGTGTGAGGTAAATACATTTGGTAACAGAGTGGAAAAAGGGGTTGTGTAGTTGAGAGACTTAGAGATCGAAACATGGAGAGAAAGAATGAACGTGTGTTGGAAACCGATAGCTTCCTAAGGTGGTTAGGAGAGGAAGATTGACCGATACAGGAAGTATGTAGCGTTTGTGCGGGGGGGGGGGGGGGGGGGGGGGGGGCTAAAAACAACATTTGAATGTACATAGTACGAGACTTAATATCGATGTTTCAATTCGGTGTACATTGTAAGATTTGAACCGAGGACCAGGCATATGGGTAATTATTTCAAATTCATGCCATAGTAAGTTTTGAAAAGTTGACATTGACTCAGTTTGTTGTGCTATTTTGTAGGTCATATGTTTGAATCCATCCAAAAGTTTTCTCACTACCATGGTGTTCATCATATACATATGAATTTGTATTTAAAAAGTAGCGTGGATACAGTGAAATGCGAAATCCACGTTAGAATTGGAGATCGCTACATGACACACACTCTAATTCAAATAACTAACTACGTGACACACACTCTAATTCAAATAACTAATTATGTGACACACACTCTAATCCACGTTAGCGTGGGTACCGTTTTGATTTTTTTTCAAATAACTCCTCATTAATTAATTTATAGTACTCTCTCTGTTCACTTTTATAGGACCTTGAAGACATTTCAGACAATGTGCAAAACAGTTCATTTTAAGTTGTCTGAAACGACTTACAAAAGTGAACGGATGGAGTATCTCGTTTCGAATGACTAATTATTGCAAGGAAAACACGGGCATGGTAATACATACAGATTCGTTTGCAAATGAAAAAAGATTCGTTTGCATTCTCAAATGTAGGCGCACCAGGCAGACCAGGGTCGTGTCGGGGCGGACGCTGCTTCGGTGCCTTAAAGGCAACTGCCTTTGGGTCACTGACATGTGGGCCAGCCACCTGTTGGGCCCACATGTCATGGACACAAAGGCAGGTGCCTTAAGGCACCGAAGCGTAGTCATGTCGGGGTGGTCGCGTGTGTCGGACGGACGCGTAGCACCCAGCCACTGACCCCCCCTCCCCCCCAAAAAAAGGACGACGACAATATAAGTTCGCGCTTCCACGTTTCGGATTGAAATATCTGGCAGCCCCAATTCCAGCCCTGCAAAATCTCTCTTCTCCACCGTCCCCTTCCGCGCCCAGATTGCTCAAATCCCTAATTCGCCGCCAACCCTCGAATCGCCCCTCGTCTCGTCTCTTTCCCCACCGTTCCCCACCTTTGTGCCGGACGACGACGACGAAGACGACGGTCGCACTTCACCACCGCACCGGAGTTACCTCATCTACGCCCTCGTCCACCGCACCGGGTGGTCCACCGGCAACGTCGGCCGCCGCAACCGACATGCCTCACAGACACCGAGTTCCACCACATCAGGTGCGCTTCACCGATGTCGTCTCCCAGCTCACCGGGGCTACTTCACCGAGCACATTGTCGCACCTCCGCCCCCAAGGCCGTTGGGGCTTCACCAACGGTCTCGTCCACCACATCGTAGCGCTCCGCTGCCACTCAAGATCTGCATCCGTGCGCGTCCAGCCAACGCCGGCGCATCACCCTCAACGGCTCTGAAGTGACCCGCACTCTAGCTAAGCGAGCATGCCCAAACGCCGGCCCGAACTAGGTATCCACACATCACTCCCTTGTGCACTGTTCCGACGATGTTTGGATATCCTTTCACTGCTCTCTTAGCTTACACGCCTATGCAACTCTGACTTTAACTCTTATTTCTTCTGGAGATATCATCTGAAACAAGCAAATCCATTTTTTAGCGAAGCATGACGGCGCTACGGGGTCTGGTACACATCCTGCACACCCGTATAACCTTGTAAGTATATGTCCTCTGATACAACATCAAGGTCGATTCCTCTTATTTGATCAACCATTCGCAGTGTCAAAAATGTAGAGGGGGATGCAAGGAGCACAAGGCCTGCACATCCAAGCAAGTGGTAACATGGACTTGTGCATGGAACATCCCAAGTGCAAGCAGAGATGCAGTGAGCCTGTACAACGAGCTAGCGTAAGTCCCTGCATTTCATTTAATTCGTACTAGCATTCGTGTATGATTTGTGTGCAGTGGCTGATCCAAGAATTCAAGTTACCAGGGGCGAACATTTAACTTAAAAAATACGACGGCACTTGCACTCTGAAAATCAACATAACTTGAGAAATGTGAAGCTACATGCACTTTGAAACCCAGCTAATGATCCAAAGTAGTTCAGATTATAAACACTAAATGATGCAAGCACCAAAAACACAAAATGCAACATGGTGTACAAGGACTACAAACATGGTCTGTACCTGCTTGAATTATTCGTTCTCTGGCTGAAAATATCGAAGTGTAATTGCACGTATAACCAGTGCGCAAACTGCATATCAATATATCTATCCTGCACAAGTATGGCAATAGTTTCAAACAACAGATTAGAAAAGTATTTATGCTATGTTGTCATGATACGGTGACTTTCTGGTAGATGGCCTCGACGTTTCCTCAAGCTATGAAAATGCACTATAATTTGCTTGTCATCAATGCCTGCAAATCTCTGTCTCTCTCAACATAGTAGATCATCATTAGACACTAAATCCTTCAATGAGCTTGCAAAATGCTTGCATTAGATCCCTCATTAGACACTATATGTTCATCACCAGGAGCATGTAAAATGTTTGCATCAAATCCTTCATTAGCAGTCTGTTCATTAGACACTTCAGGCTCAAGAACAACATGAGCTTGTATGTTTGCACCAGAAACTTGATTAGATACATCAGATTCAGTCAGTTCAGTATTGATTGGGGGAGTTATAAAATAAGTACAAATTGGTTTCATTTTCTCATAGATTCCCTACATACAAGAAGTTTTACAACACCGTCAGGTTTAACTATTGGCCAGAAATTGAAGAGTTGAATTAGATATAATCAGGGATGTGATGTACCTGCTCGTTGCGCATGCTACTCTTGCAAGCTACGACTGTCCGTTTGCGCAAGCTCGATGCCATGCCCGTGCTACCGCCGCTGCCTCCCACGCAGGCTACACCCAGGGTTGGATCTTCATCTTCTTGTCCTTCCATTCGCTTGAAGCCCGGCGACCGCCCTCCAACGAGGGCGTGAGGAAGTGTTGTGTCTGTCTGTCCAGCGGCGGCTAGGTTAGGAGCGAACCAGACTGGAGGCTGGAGCGAATGAATTGGGATTTTTCCTGCTGTCGATCGATATGGGAGGCGCTCGTTTGGGCCCCGAGCCTGCTATAGGGCCTGCCTTGCACTTATGTTATTGGCCCATCCAAATTGAAACATTTTCTTCATTTTTTACATTCCCTGCTCGTGCATTGGGACGAACAAAACTAGCGTGGGCCAACCTGGACGACTCAAACTAGGTGCACACTTTCCAGCCACCTGAGGCGGCCGCCCATACCAGCCCCTATGGTGGCGTCGCCCCTTTTTGCGTGTATGATTGGATAGTGAAAAATATTCCAGTGGCGCTTTTGATTTACACACAGAATGGTTGAATTGCTTGTTTCTATGAACTGAGTTCGCCAATAATGTGAAGGATGCCAGTCTTTTCATCCTATTGTAGATTGCTTAGATCTCGATATGCCAAAAGTAATCACATGAAATATACAGTAAAAGCCAGTGTGATGTCTTTGGCTACAACTAGTCTGACTACACGTCCTCATATAACATATCAAGGACGCACCATCTTACCAGATTAACCATTCGACTTACCCATGCAGTGTGGGAAGAAAGAAGTATTGGGACTGCGTATCCAAGCAATTGATGCCATGGACTCCTTCGTACAACCTTGTAAGCGAAAAAGAAGTTGCAGTGTGCCTGTACAAGGAACTAGCATAAGTTCAGTTACCTGCTTCTCGGAATTTTAGTTAGCCACCTATTGCAAACTTGTTCAATTACGTTGCTTGGCTTAATTTAGTTTGCTACAGATTACATAATGGCACAGCCTGTTAATCATATTGTAGACTACGCCTATCTATGTGTTTGATACTTACTGTTAAGAATTACCTGTTTGCCTTAACTTAAATATCTACTTGTTTGTTTAACTGCTTTGCTGCTGCAACAACGGGTTACAATGATGTTAATAACTACTTTTCAGCATCCAATTGAAACTCTTTAATTCCTTGTTTGTTTAACTGGTTTGCTGTTATAACTCCCAATTGAGATGTTTTGCTAACTTCAACTTTTTTGAATCCAATCAGAACTTTAATGGCAAAACAGGTTAGCCCAAGATCAAAGAGAGAGGTCCCCATGGACGTTGCATCATCCCACAGCAGTGGCACCGGCCCAATTGTGCATTATGAATTGCCAACTGCTGATGCTCTAGAGGCTAAACTAGTGGTAGAAAGAGATTCTGCTTCTGCACTTAGAGATGAAGTTGGCATGTTAAGGAAGCAAACAGCACAATCACAAGCAGTACTCAAGACAACCATTAAATATTTGGTGGATTTCAAAACGAAGCAAGCTGAGACTGACCAGATTGTTAAGGTCCTGAAGGAAAAAAGGAAATTAAATTCCTACTTGGTAAATCATAGGTGAAATGTTCTTTCCATAGTTGAATAACCTTTGTGTTGTCTATTCATGTAATCAATCAAACCATTTGTTTTAGAGATCATGTAATAATTGTTTTTTATTTGTTTTTTGGTTTGCAATTTTATTTGAGCACAAGTCTGTATCAATTGATAAGACTCGGAGACATTTCATTTGGATTGCTGTGTCAGACCTACAAATATGCCAATCGGGCTGAATGTGCATTCAGCAATAGTAGTAGTATAGATGGACCATAAGTGGCACGCATTGGAAAGGGCCAAGATGCTGGCTAAAAAAAGGATGCTCTTGTAGCCAAAAAAAGTACAGCGGCCTGGCTTATGCATGTTAGTAGATATTATTGATCCATATACTCTATAAGTGTTTATATGTCTGTTAGTTCTGTACATTCTTGGTTGATTGACTCGGTATTTGAATCTTGATACATCGCTTGTGTACATATCTAAATGGGAGCACACATTATGCTGCGTGTGACATTTGAGTTGGACATGAAGTGTTCCAAATATTCGAATTCACCTTAAACTAGATTCTAGTTTCTGAATTTGAGTATCGGCATTTGTAAACCATGTTCATATATGACAGTGGAATACATCTTTGTCGTCCTTTTGTAGATATATAAAAACACATAGAATGATTTATAAAGATTCATATAGGAATACAAAATGGATTCGAATTTAGTTGCCAGGGTAAACGTGGATGCTTATTGTCCCAAAATTCGAAAGAAGCAGCAAAATGTCCACTCCCACATCGGCTGCCCGAAGCCAAGTGTTTGGGAGATGGAAATTACTGTCTACCCATTACACGGACAATCCATCGGCCCGATTTCCACTGCTCTAAATAGGGGTAGGTTAGTAACTTCAATTAGACATGACACGGCCGCCTCTGAGCCCATTCCGACACGGTGAGCGTCAAACATGGGCGGCAAAACTCATTTGATTCAAGCTCGTCCAAAAGACCTCTGTTTCTCCCTCCATTCCCCATTCATACACGGTGGGCGGCAAAACAAACTCGACTTGGCCGAAATCGATGTAGGCAAATATTATCAATAGGGGCAGGTTTGTAACTTCACTCAGACATGACACAACCGCCCTACCTATCAGCCCCGTTCATACACCATGGGCGCCAACCACCCTCTCCTCGCCCGAAATCGCTCTGGGCAAATATTGGCGAGATGCGAGATTACCGTCCTATCCCCAACCGACGAGACGTCCAAATTTTAAATGGGGGCTAAGTTCGTAACTTTCCCATATTTCAGACAGGCGCGTCCCAAAAACATGGTTCCCCGTACCTCTCCCTCCATTTTTCCCATTCATACACCGTGCGCGCTAGAACACCCCATCCCCACACCAGCCTCCGTCCGCCACCCCATCCATCGCCACCGTCCTCCACCACATCCATCGCCACCGTCCTCCACCATGCTGGAGCGCCTACCAAGACCGCGTCGTCCACTGCTAGAGATGGACGTTTCTCATCCACGGCGACGGACCAATAGCCTTGCATCGCGTCCTCTCGCTTCATCGGCGCCGTCGCCCTCTTTGCCGGGGCCGCTCACACGACCTTCTCTTCCACCGCAACGGGACTTATCCCCCGATGCACCCGTCTACCGTCGCAGATCTGCTTCAACGCCACCGACAGCCATCGCACCCCTGATGCCTACACGGTGCCGCAAGAGAGGTGGTACTTCATATCTCCTCAACTTTTTGATCTCAACCAGAAAATAGATCTTAACTTGGTTACTCTACTTTCTTTTCAGCTCTTAGAATTTAGTTCTTAGTTCGAAGCAAACAATGGATGCTAAATATCATTTCTCCGGTTTGCAGCTTCAAATCTACCATGGCACAACCATAATACGGTTTAATTGATCATGCTTAGGGTTTAATTGATCATGTTGGTTCCGTGGTGGTTTCTTTAATAGAAATTGGAGGGGAAACCCTCTTTTGCTAAAAAAAATATGCTTAGAGTTTCCCCCTTTTATGATCAGAATACGTGCTTCGTGTCATAATAACACTGCTCCACCCATCAAGCTAAACAAGCTTAGTTGTTCAAATACGAATCTGATATTATTAAGACAGAGTTGTTTAATTGGTCAGCTAAATGTTCCTAAATTAGTTTCAAAAATGCATGTTCGCCGCTCGGGTGTGTATCTCTACAGGGTGCCCATGGTATGCCGGCCCACCCTGGGATTTTGGGTCGTCCCAGGCCCTGATTCCCCTCTGTTCTGCTGCGTGCTTCCTTTCTCTACTCGCCCCCAGCCGCCTGCCTCGCTGGCGACTTGCCGTCCCCGGACGGCATGACTCTAGGAGGAGACGCCGGACTAACAGGAGGCCAGGAGCCGCTCGCCCAACAGCGTCACCGCTGCCCGGGCGCGCTGCCGTGCCTACCTTCCCAGTCCGTTCAGGGCTCAGGCGTGCAGCACCCACCAAGCCAACCCGATTTATCCTGAGATACGTCCTCAACACTCATCAGCCACTCCTCATCACCCATTTTCTAATTGATTCATTACTCATTAGGCAGGACTGTCATTAGGGTTTGTTGTGTGCTCAGTGCTACCTACACTTAATGGTTCAGATGTATTTCGGTAATCTTTAGTACCTCTAAAGTTCACAGGGTTTCCAAAATTCCGGCCCTTGGAACAGAAACTAGTCATTTTGGATTGTTGGTCGTAGTGACATTGACCCAGATTACTACTGCAAGCCAGGTTTGTTGACAATTTTACTTGTCTTTCTTACTCATTCGATATAATATCCAATTATTCATGTCGATTAGTTGCAAACAATAAGTGCTAGACAAACTTCTTCATTCAGATTTTGGACGGTCTCTTACTGCAGATACAATTCTGCATACTTGTCCTAGTAAGCTCACAAGTAAATGATTGATTCACTACATCTATGCTTGCCTTGTCATATTTGTTGTCAATATTCTTTTAGGGTGGACCACCCTGTTTCTAAATACTGGAACCATAGACATGAGTGAATAGTATTTCTCTATGTGATCTCTTCCATCATGTGTGGGTAACGAACACTGCATTGTATAGAAAGAAAGTGTCATTTCCAGCTTTTACATAGGTTTCGATCTTTTACATGGAATACAATCTGCCTACTTGCTTTGTGTCACACTACCAACACTCCACCCTTGAAGCTAAACATTACCCCACTCATAATTGCTTAGTTTATTTGTTCAAATACGAATTTCATATGATTCTAATGTTCCTACTTCAGTTTTGAAATGTGTGCCTGCCTGTTATAGAGACATAAGGGGTTTGTATTTCTGTGTGTGGTCTGGTCAGCACGATTGGGGAGGTGAACTTTGCATATGCAGGGGTTTATAGGGAGACACTCTCCGAGTTGAATCCGCAATGCATTCCATAGATAATCTGACTACTTTTTATGTTTTCATGAATCTCAGATTCTGAACAGCATCATAATGATTATGAGCTTGCGCGCAAGAAAAGAATAAAGCAGAACAATGCCATGGCTGTCAAACTTGGCATTAAGGGACTGAAATCAAGTCTGGATGCAATGCAATGCAAACGCTCTCCACCTAAAGATTCATGCTCAGAATATGATCCTAACAGTGATTCTGAGCTAGAGGGAGACCTAAGTCAATTTAGCTCCCTAGTGGAGGAGTAGAGGAAGATGCCCTATCTTATTCACCCATCAAGGTACTTGCTCTAACTTTCCAAGGTTACATTGCTCGCACATATCTTGCAACTGATGCTTTGCATTGCTTCTACTTTGTTGAACTGCCATTAGCTTAGTTTACACATCGTGTATGTGAATACGCCCTGCCTATCCATTTTCAGTACATATTCCATCTGTCATCATACCATATTTATCCATTCAAATGTTGTTCTTGTGTATCAGACGTTCAAAAGGAAGAGGGCGATTGCTGATCGTGGAGGAGCACAAGCAAAGTATTTGGAAAAGGTAGTGGCACCTGATAAATCAAATAGCCCATTAGGTGTAGTTGCAATATAACCTGACCCACAAAATACCCCAACTCTAGCAGACTCTAGCCCTACTACACTGGTCATTTCTGATGCCCCAACTCAGCAGACCCCAACTGCAGCAAACAGTATGATTACGTCAGTTGACATAGCACCAGCTGTACGACGCAAAACCCCCATTCCAGCAAAGAGTTGTAGCGACCAGACCTCAAACAGTCTGTGCTGTTGTGCACCAGTGTCATCCCTGGATCAGTAATGCTGACACGCACAGTACAAATGGAGGATTTATAACAGAGTAGCAATCACACACTTATTACAACGAATATCTCAAAAGAGAATAAGTATGATAAATATGGCTTAAGGCCATCTAAATACGATAACAGCGGAAGGCTTCGAAGATAAGTGAGTCCATCAACTCCAACGGCATCACTGAGTATAAGACCACGACCTAAGGCACCTTACTCGTCGTCTGAAAAGTCTGCAACATGAAACGTTGCAGCCCGAAAATGGGTCAGCACATGGAATATGCTGGCAATGTAACACATAGAGAATAATGAACATAATAATGCTATACTACATGCATATATGGCTGGTGGAAAGCTCTATGGTTACAGTTTTGCGAAAAGCCAATTTTACCCTACTGCAAAGGAATAAATTTTATTTAACTATCATGGTGGTTGTTAAACATTGAGAAGGTACCTCCAACTCAATCCCAATTAAGTATCATCAATTAACCCAACAAAATTAATTAAAGGAACATGGTGATGAGATTCACATGATAATCCAGGTACTAGATACTCAAGTTGTCCATAACCGGGGGCACGGCTAACCATGATTAGTTTGTACACTCTGCAGAGGTTTGTGCACTTTTCCCCACAAGACTCGATCGCCTCCGCTTGATTCTCGCACTGAATGATGTTTGAGAAACGGATGACCGAGACACAGTCTTTCAGAAGCGTTAACTCTCTACTCTGGGTAGACCGTACCACCTACATCCCCTACATCTGCTAGTCTACCTCTTCAAGAGCTCACACAACTTAATCAACTATGCTAGAGCCCATAATAGCTTGTGGCTGCACACGGAAGTTTCTAGCATGAATAATCTCATGATCCCTTTGAGCCTGGGTGGCGGTCCATAGGATGATCACACGGGTACTCCGGGATATCCAAAAAAATACAGGCAGCACTGGGTTCTCCAGGTGCCTCAATCCACCCAGATGTGAGTTTTAGTTGCCACCTTAAGTTTAACCACATATTAACAATCTCACATCTGTCATGAATATCTCTCAAACCCAATCCACGTCTACGAGCATAGCATGGCAATATAAGCAAACGTAGAAGTAACTCCCAAGGGTTTGATAAATAAAACAGGTAATAGGTACTACCTCAGCTACTTCCCAACACCCACAGTTTAATTAGATCCTAACCATGCAGTGTTTGAGGATTGATCTAATGCAATAAAAACTAGGTATGGAAAAGTATGATCAAAGTGTTACTTGCCTTGCTGATGATCCGCGTAACCTAGAGATTCGAAGTAACAAGCGGCGCACTCCGGGTACTCTATCACAAACAAACAAGCAAACAAGAAGTACTCAACTAATGCACAAGTAAAACTCAAAATAGAAGATCCAACCAGAAAGTTCAACTTAAGAACTCCGGTTTGCAAAAAGAATCAAATCGAACGAAGCAACGAAAATCAAATGGCGAAAGAAACAAGCTTCGTTTACTAATCTGGATCTAGGTCAAATTTTACAGTAGCAAAAACTTGTTTGAGTAGGTTAAACGGAAAGAGAATTTCTAGACGAAACTCTAGGCGCTTGAATCGCCTGATTCCGATAAACGAGCGAAAAGTTAAACGAAAACGAAGATCTGATCGGAAATCGCGATCTGGAATAATCGCGGAAAAATCCGACGAAAAAGAAAAACTGACGAACGATTAAACGAACGAACGTTCGTTCACAGCGACAATCCGACGAACACGTTCGTTAAAACGAACGGGTCGGTGAACGTTCTCTAAGTAATAAAACCGAAAAAAATAAACCGATCTGAAAAAAACGAAAACTAGGGTTTAGAAAAAAAATAAACCGAATCGGTTTTTGAAAAAAAACCGGACTCGGGCGGCGGCGGCTCGGCTACCTCGTCGGGACGGGCTCCGGCGGGGTCGGGCGGGGCTCCGGCGGGGCTCGGGAGAGGGCGGCGGGGCTCGGGCGGGGCTCGGGGCGGCGGCGGGCTCCTCGGGCGGCGGCTTGGGGCGGGGACGGGGTGAGGGAGAGGGGCGGCGGCGGGGTATATAAGAGGGGGGGCTGCCTTGGGGGAGGGGGCGAGGCGGCGTCGGCGAGCGGGACTCGGGCGGCGGCGGCCGTGCTCGCCTCGGTCTCCAGGAGGGAGACAGGCGCGGGATGGGCCGGCCTGGCTCGGCTGGGCCTCGGCCGAGTCGGGCGCGGGGATTTTTTTTTAAATAGTTTCACCGACTAAAAAAAGTCACAGAAAAATAAATAAAAATCCAAAAATGTTAAAACAAATTTTCCCCGTCTATTAAAAATAATTAGAACAAGGTGAACATTTTCTTGGCCCAAAAATGCAATTTCGAAAACGTGCAATTTTTTTAATGCAATTAAAATTGCAAATAAAATCCGAATAAAATCCAATATTTGATTTTAATATTTTTCCTCCAATATTCCAATTATTTTGGAGAAGTCATATTTTCTCCTCTCATTTATTTTAATATGAAATATTTTTCGGAGAGAAAAATAATTAAAACCAAAATCCTCGTTTTATTATTTGATAAAAATCAATTATGAAAAATCGGGAAAATCCCCAACTCTCTCCGAGGGTCCTTGAGTTGCTTAGGATTTATCGAGGATTTGCCAAAATGCAATAAAATATGCTATGCAATGATGATCTAATGTATAACATTCCAAATTGAAAATTTGGGATGTTACAAACCTACCCCCTTAAGATGAATCTCGCCCTCGAGATTCGGGTTGGCTAGAAAATAGGTGAGAGTGGTTCTTCCGTAGATCTTCCTCTCGCTCCCAGGTGGCTTCATCTTCCGTATGGTGACTCCACTGGACTTTGCAAAACTTGATAACCTTACTGCGGGTGACTCGGCTGGCATACTCAAGAATCTTAACTGGTTTCTCCTCATAGGTCAAATCACTTTCCAGCTGAATCGCTTCCAGTGGCACTGTATCTCTCAGTGGTATCTCAGCCATCTCTGTGTGGCACTTCTTCAACTGGGAAACGTGGAATACATCATGAACTCCTGACAATCCTTCAGGCAATTCCAGCTTGTAGGCAACTTCTCCCATACGTTCCAAGACTCTGTATGGTCCTATAAAACGGGGCGCTGGCTTTCCCTTAACTCCAAAGCGCTTCACTCCTCGAAGTGGTGATACTCGAAGATAAACTCTGTCTCCGACTTCGTGAACTGTCTCCTTACGTTTAGAATCCGCATAACTCTTCTGCCTGGACTGGGCTACCTTGAGCCTATCGCGAATCAACCTCACTTTCTGTTCAGACTCCTTAATCAAATCTGGTCCAAACAACTGACGGTCTCCAACTTCGTCCCATAACAATGGTGTTCTACACCTCTTTCTGTACAAAGCTTCGAAAGGGGCATCTTCAAACTGGTTTGATAACTGTTGTTGTAAGAAAACTCTGCATATGGCAAGTTGTCGTCCCAACTCGATACATAATCTAGCGCACAAGCTCTTAACATGTCTTCCAAAATCTGATTGACTCTCTCGGTCTGTCCATCTGTCTGTGGGTGAAAGGCTGTACTGAATTCTAGCCTGGTTCCCAAAGTTTTATGTAACTGATTCCAAAACTTCGAGGTAAACTGGGTTCCTCTATCTGATACAATGGTCCTCGGAACTCCATGCAAACATACGATTCTGGTCATGTATATCTTTGCCAACTTAGCACTGGTGTAAGTAGTCTTCACTGGGATGAAATGAGCTACTTTCGTCAAACGGCCGACTACAACCCATATTGAGTCATAGCCTGAACGAGTCCTGGGCAATCCCGTGATAAAATCCATGCCTATTTTATCCCACTTCCATTCGGGTATCGGCAGTGGTTGTAGCAATCCCGCTGGCTTCTGATGTTCTGCCTTCACTCTCTGACATACATCACAAACTGCTACATACTCCGCAATATCCTTTTTCATTCCGGTCCACCAGAAAGTATTCTTCAAATCCAGATACATCTTGGTATTTCCTGGGTGAATCAAGTACGGTGAATCATAGGCCTCTTGCAAAATCAACTTCCTGATCTCCGGATCATTGGGCACATAAATGCGGTCCTCAAACCATAAGGTATCGTGCTCATCCTCACGAAATCCCTTGGCTTTTCCTTTGCTCAACTTTTCCTTTATCTCGTCAATCTCCTTGTCAGTCTTCTGAGCTTCTCTGATCTTTTCCATCAAGGTAGACTGAATATCCAATGTTGCTACATAGCCTCTTGGAACTATCTCCAAACATAGCTCGCGAAGATCCTCGGCTAACTCCTGGGGTAACTCTCCTGTCATGAGGGTGTTGACATGGCTCTTGCGGCTCAAAGCATGTGCTACTACGTTAGCCTTCCCTGGGTGATAATGCAATCTCATATCATAGTCCTTAATAAGCTCCAACCGTCTCCTCTGTCTGATATTTAACTCCTTCTGCGTGAAAATGTACTTCAAACTCTTGTGATCCGTGTACACCTCACAATGGTTTCCGATGAGAAAATGTCTCCATGACTTCAATGCATGCACTACAGCTGCTAATTCCAGATCATGCGTGGCATAATTCTTCTCATGGGGTTTAAGTTGTCGTGAAGCATATGAAACAACTCTTCCTTCCTGCATAAGCACTGCTCCAAGTCCTCGACGAGAAGCGTCGCAATAAACTTCATAATCCTTGCGTTGATCTGGCAGAATCAACACTGGTGATGTAACCAATCGTTTCTTCAATTCTTGGAAACTAGCTTCACATTCCTCAGTCCAATTGAATTTGGTGTCCTTCTTTAATAGCTCAGTCATGGGCTTTGCAATCTTTGAGAAATTCTCGATGAACCTCCGGTAGTATCCTGCAAGTCCAAGAAAACTCCGGATCTCTCCAACTGACGTGGGTGATTCCCAACTTGTTACCGTGTCAACCTTGGCGGGGTCTACTGCTATTCCTTCTCCAGATATAACATGTCCGAGGAATCCAACTTCCTTCAGCCAAAATTCACATTTGCTGAACTTGGCGTATAACTGATGTTCTCTGAGCTTCTCAAGTACCAAACGCAAATGCTCCTTATGCTCTTCTTCATTCTTGGAATAGACTAAAATATCATCAATGAACACCACGACGAACTTATCCAAAAACTCTATAAACACTTTGTTCATCAGGTTCATGAAATAGGCGGGTGCGTTAGTCAGACCAAATGACATAACGGTATACTCATATAGCCCATATCTGGTGGTAAAAGCCGTCTTAGGTATATCCTGCTCTCGAATCTTTAACTGATGGTATCCTGATCGTAGATCGATCTTGGAAAATACCTTTGCTCCTTGTAAGCGGTCAAACAAATCATTGATCATCGGCAGTGGGTACTTGTTTTTGATGGTCACTTCATTCAATCCACGATAATCAACAACCATCCTCAACGATCCATCTTTCTTCTCCACTAGAAGTACTGGTGATCCCCAAGGTGACGAACTTGGGCGAATATAGCCTTTATCCAATAACTCCTTAATCTGCTTCTTAATTTCCTCCAAATCCTTTGCGGGCATCCTGTACGGTCTCTTAGATATTGGCCCTGTGCCTGGTAAAAGTTCAATCAAGAACTCAATGTCTCTATCCGGTGGCATGCCTGGCAACTCTTCTGGAAATACATCCGGGTAATCCTTCACCACTCGTACTTCCTCCTGTACAACTCCTGATAAGGAATTCACTTGAATCCTCTTCGACATATGTCAGGATACATACTTGATCCTTCTTCCTTCTGGGGTGGTAAGCAAAATCGACTTACTGGCACAATCGATGTTCCCTCCATACTTTGATAACCAATCCATGCCTAATATCACATCCAATCCTTGCGATTCCAATATTATTAGGTCTGAGGGAAACAGGTAGTTACCAATCCTTAATGGTAACCTTTCACACCATAAACTAGCCATATACTCTGCTCCTGGCGAGGTTACTAACATGGGTGACCTAAGGGCTTGGGTTGGCAGTTTATACTTATCCACAAATCCCCTTGATATGTATGAATGCGATGCACCAGTATCAAAAAGAACGAGTGCAGTAAATGACTTAACCATAAACTTACCTATTACTGCATCAGGCTGTGCTTCAACCTCTTCCACGCTCACGTGGTTCACATGTCCTTTGTTGAAATGGTTCGGCTTCTTCCCAGAGCTTCCATTGCCATTTCCATTCTGGGCTTCAGGACAATCAGTTGCATAATGTCCCGTCTTCTGGCACTTGAAACAAGTAATGTGACTTAGATCCCTCTTGGCTGGGGTTGAAGGGTTGGTGCGGTTCTGTCCGTTGCTTCCTCCATTCCCATTACCATTCTTGGAGCCATTATGGTTGTGCGAACTACCTCCTCCATGGGTATGCTGAAACTGTCCACCCGGTTTCGGGGCAAAACGTGGCTTCTGCTGAGCTCCAGAATTATACTTCCCTTGTCCATACTTCCTCTTACGGTTCTCAATCTGCTGTTGCTTCCCTTCAATCATGAGTGCTCTATCTACCAACTCCTGGTAGTTGTTGAAGGTTGCTACCATTAGCTGCATGCTCAGCTCATCATTCAATCCTTCGAGGAACTTCTCCTGCTTGGCTGCATCTGTAGCAACGTCATCTGGTGCATAACGTGCTAACTTACTGAAATCCTCCACATACTGGCCTACGGTGCGTCCTCCTTGGCGTAGGTTATGCAACTCACGCTTCTTCATGGCCATAGCTCCTGCTGAAACATGGGTTGTACGGAAAGCTTGCTGAAACTGGTCCCATGTGACAGTGTCAATAGGGTGTGTGGCTGTGTAATTCTCCCACCATGATGCTGCGGGTCCATCAAGCTGATGTGCGGCAAAACGCACTCTTTCCGCACCTGTGCATCCTGCAGTGGCCAACTCCCTTCCAACTTTGCGGAGCCAATCATCTGCAACAATCGGCTCGGTGCTGCTGGAAAACACCGACGGATTTAGCCTCAAGAAACGGGCTAAGTGATCAACAGGTGGTGGTGGTAGGTTGTTGTTGTTGTTGCCTTGGTTCTGTACTAACACTTGCATCAGGGCATTCTGTTGCTAAATCAACTGGGTGATCTCCGGTGGGAAAACAAATCCGGTGTCGCGTCTCGGAGGCATCTGATAGGTTAGAAAAGATGAGAGTTAAGAATAGAATGAGGTCTAGAGGGAAAACACTACCCATATGCTCATGAGTCAAACACATTCAATATCACTCAATCAATTCAAACAAGGCATACAATCGATCTAACTAGCGTTACAAAAGTGCTTCAACTATACTATTAAATGGGGGAAAACTACTACTGATATGGTGGTCTACTAGAAATTCTGGTCAGTCGAAGACTCCATGATATCTGCTCCAGCTTCATCAACAAAGTCATCTTCACTGGGGTCCGAGTCGGTGTCGTCGATGATGATGTAGTTATCCGGGCAAGCGCATTCATCATCTTCTGCTTTTGGTACTGGATTTCCCATGAATACTCCAATCTTCTTCTCCAGGTCGTCATTCTTTCCTACTAGCGCGACGATTTCCTCCAAATAATCCTCGCGTGTAGCCTTGAGTTCTTCCTCCAGCTCCTTGATCTTCGTCAATGCCTTCTTCAGATCTATCTTGTCTGAGCACATCTGGTTCTCCTGGCGACGAATGTGTTGGTTTTGCTCCTGGATGAAAGCTGCAATTGAACCATCCTTCTTGGTGCTGATCATCTCCCATTGCTCGTCTCGGCGTCCACAAATCTAATAAATAGTATCCTTAAGCTCCCTGTGGTAGACTTCTCCAATGCGTCCCATAGCGATGTGGGCTGCCATGCTCTTCCCTAAACTCCAGGTTGGTGCTTCAAAAGCCAATTTTATAGGCTCAGTGACTGGCGCAAACGTCCTTCCTGGAACTTGAACTTGAATCTTCCAGCTCTCCTCTTCAGGTAATGTGGCGTTGTAGGTTTCGGTGATACTTGGTATTCCTATGTTCAAGTACTTAGTGACTTCCTTCAAGTGTCGTCCAAAAGGCGTGTCTTCATCTGGTTGCATGAACTTGCTCCTTGCATCCGCCATTCCTAAAAGAGTAGAAAGTGGAGAGGGGTCAGAAATGAGAAGAGAGAAGTGTTCTAGGGTTTAAGCTTAGTGGTCGTGTCCTACAGTCAGCGTGTGCTCTGATACAACCTTTGTAGCGAGCAGACCTCAAACAGTCTGTGCTGCTGTGCACCAGTGTCATCCCTGGATCAGTAATGCTGACACGCACAGTACAAATGGAGGATTTATAACAGAGTAGCAATCACACACTTATTACAACGAATATCTCAAAAGAGAATAAGTATGATAAATATGGCTTAAGGCCATCTAAATACGATAACAGCGGAAGGCTTCGAAGATAAGTGAGTCCATCAACTCCAACGGCATCACTGAGTATAAGACCATGACCTAAGGCACCTTACTCGTCGTTTGAAAAGTCTGCAACATGAAATGTTGCAGCCCGAAAACGGGTCAGCACATGGAATATGCTGGCAATGTAACACATAGAGAATAATGAACATAATAATGCTATACTACATGCATATATGGCTAGTGGAAAGCTCTATGGTTACAGTTTTGCGAAAAGCCAATTTTACCCTACTGCAAAGGAATAAATTTTATTTAACTATCATGGTGGTTGTTAAACATTGAGAAGGTACCTCCAACTCAATCCCAATTAAGTATCATCAATTAACCCAACAAAATTAATTAAAGGAACATGGTGATGAGATTCACATGATAATCCAGGTACTAGATAGTCAAGTTGTCCATAACCGGGGACACGGCTAACCATGATTAGTTTGTACACTCTACAGAGGTTTGTGCACTTTTCCCCACAAGACTCGATCGCCTCCGCTTGATTCTCGCACTGAATGATGTTTGAGAAACGGATGACCGAGACACAGTCTTTCAGAAGCGTTAACTCTCTACTCTGGGTAGACCGTACCACCTACATCCCCTACATCTGCTAGTCTACCTCTTCAAGAGCTCACACAACTTAATCAACTATGCTAGAGCCCATAATAGCTTCTGGCTGCACACGGAAGTTTCTAGCATGAATAATCTCATGATCCCTTTGAGCCTGGGTGGCGGTCCATAGGATGATCACACGGGTACTCCGGGATATCCAAAAAAATACAGGCAGCACTGGGTTCTCCAGGTGCCTCAATCCACCCAGATGTGAGTTTTAGTTGCCACCTTAAGTTTAACCACATATTAACAATCTCACATCTGTCATGAATATCTCTCAAACCCAATCCACGTCTACGAGCATAGCATGGCAATATAAGCAAACGTAGAAGTAACTCCCAAGGGTTTGATAAATAAAACAGGTAATAGGTACTACCTCAGCTACTTCCCAATACCCACAGTTTAATTAGATCCTAACCATGCAGTGTTTGCGGATTGATCTAATGCAATAAAAACTGGGTATGGAAAAGTATGATCAAACTGTTACTTGCCTTGCTGATGATCCGCGTAACCTAGAGATTCGAAGTAACAAGCGGCGCACTCCGGGTACTCTATCGCAAACAAACAAGCAAACAATAAGTACTCAACTAATGCACAAGTAAAACTCAAAATAGAAGATCCAACCAGAAAGTTCAACTTAAGAACTCCGGTTTGCAAAAAGAATCAAATCGAACGAAGCAACGAAAATCAAATGGCGAAAGAAACAAGCTTCGTTTACTAATCTGGATCTAGGTCAAATTTTACAGTAGGAAAAACTTGTTTGAGTAGGTTAAACGGAAAGAGAATTTCTAGACGAAACTCTAGGCGCTTGAATCGCCTGATTCCGATAAACGAGCGAAAAGTTAAACGAAAACGAAGATCTGATCGGAAATCACGATCTGGAATAATCGCGGAAAAATCCGACAAAAAGAAAAACTGACGAACGGTTAAACGAACGAACGTTCGTTAACAGCGACAATCCGACGAACACGTTCGTTAAAACGAACGGTTCGGTGAACGTTCTCTAAGTAATAAAACCGAAAAAAATAAACCGATCTGAAAAAAAACGAAAACTAGTGTTTAGAAAAAAATAAACCGAATCGGTTTTTGAAAAAAAAAACCGGACTCGGGCGGCGGCGGCTCGGCTACCTCGTCGGGACGGGCTCCGGCGGGGTCGGGCGGGGCTCCGGCGGGGCTCGGGCGAGGGCGGCGGGGCTCGGGGCGGCGTCGGCGGCGGCGGGCTCCTCGGGCGGCGGCGGCGGGCTCCGATGGCGGCGGCTTGGGACGGGGACGGGGTGAGGGAGAAGGGCGGCGGCGGGGTATATAAGAGGGGGGCTGCCTTGGGGGAGGGGGCGAGGCGGCGTCGGCGAGCGGGACTCGGGCGGCGGCGGCCGTGCTCGCCTCGGTCTCCAGGAGGGAGACGGGCGCGGGATGGGCCGGCCTGGCTCGGCTGGGCCTCGGCCCAGTCGGGCGCGGGGATTTTTTTTTAAATAGTTTCGCCGACTAAAACAATTCACAGAAAAATAAATACAAATCCAAAAATGTTAAAACAAATTTTCCCCGTCTAATAAAAGTAATTAGAACAGGGTGAACATTTTCTTGGCCCAAAAATGCAGTTTTGAAAACGTGCAATTTTTTAATGCAATTAAAATTGCAAATAAAATCCGAATAAAATCCAATATTTGATTTTAATATTTTTCCTCCAATATTCCAATTATTTTGGAGAAGTCATATTTTCTCCTCTCATTTATTTTAATATGAAATATTTTTCGGAGAGAAAAATAATTAAAACCAAAATCCTCGTTTTATTATTTGATAAAAATCAATTATGAAAAATCGGGAAAATCCCCAACTCTCTCCGAGGGTCCTTGAGTTGCTTAGGATTTATCGAGGATTTGCCAAAATGCAATAAAATATGCTATGCAATGATGATCTAATGTATAACATTCCAAATTGAAAATTTGGGATGTTACAAGAGTACACCAAATCCAGTTGCCAAATCCCTTTTCGAACCAGAGAGCCCCAATTGCAGCAAATAGGACCCATGTTCCATTTCTTCCCAGTTTAGAAGACGAAGCTTATGTTGTTGTCAGGAACTTTGTGCGCATCTTTCCTTCATGGAAAGATTATACCGCAGACGCAGAACAATTTCTAGTCTTCCTCCGCAACTTACGCGTAAGTAATGTACTAATGTTATTCATGGTCATTACTGCATATGTTTCTGCTGACAGAAGACACAAGGTTTCATTCTTTTAAATAGGCGAGGAGCAAACTGGATTGTGATGACGAGCAAGGGTTGGTTGCGCTTTTCAAGCACTCGTTGATGAAGTATCGTTCCTACCTGAGGCAAGCGCACTTCGATGGCATGCCTCTAAACGAAATTTCTGTAAAGTCTCCGGTGCTACATTTATCCGACGGTGACTGGAATAATCTTGTTACACATTGGTCTCGGCTGCAGCGTAAGGTACTGTCTATGATATCACATCACAATTTGAACTACATTTCTGCATTTGCCTTAATGTCTCACTTGTACGAAAACTGATAGCAGAAGAACATTCGTTCTCAAGGGACCACAGAATCTCGCAACTATACTGCACACTGCATTGCTCTTGTGAGTACCTCTTGCCCTGTATGACCATACTTACTTTCATAGCTGTTTGATTATGTAGCATCACTGCACATGTTAGCCTCGTAATCGTCCATTTGGTGGACATTATAAGATCCGTATGGACTCTTACATAAATTTAGAATCAACCCAATGCTTTTGAAGAGGTTTAGCTCTGCAGTCCTCTTGTAAGGACTGAACGTGGTCTATCCCTGTACTTACATTAACAGCTACTCCCTCTGTCCCATAATATAAGAACGTTTTGTACAGTACACCAGTGTTCAAAACACTCTTGTATTATGGGAAGAGGGATTGGTTCATTTTGTAGCATTCTACATCTTATCTCCTCGCCCACCATTTACTAAAAAAGATGAGATCTATATTTAATCTTACCAACAAGTAGAATACACAGACAATGCCAGTGCAGAAGTGTAGCCCATTGCTCTTGTCAGTACATTTTGTCCTGTAACGCTTGTACTTCCAGGGATTGGTAGTTGATTATGTAGCATCAATCTGCATCTTATCTTCATTATCCTCTACCCCTTCCAGTATTATCATATCTATAATTACTCTCTACAAAATGTAGAGTACAGGCAATGCTTATGAAGAAGATTCTATGCTGAAATTCTTGAGTTTTCCTTCCCTTGACATGGAGAAGGGCATTATAAAGCCGGTGTTAACTGTTAATGTAAGTCAGTCCTTCTAAAGCCTTTATCCTCAACTGCTGTTTAATTTTCTCATACTCCCTATCATTTACTGCTGTTTAGTTTGCTGTTTCTACCAAAATGCATATTCGTAAGAACCGTAAGTTCTAAGTTTTACTTGTAAAACCAAATTCCTTATTCATACCATGCACATTACTTAATACTCCCTATATGTATGCTTGTTTTTGTGGATCTATAATCCAGTGTGTGGTGAAGCAGCCCACGTTTGCACCTTGCCATCTCCTGTTTTATCTTACTGATGTGGCTGATGATATGAACAACATGCCATGCACATTATCCAAAATAGATATAATGATTTTCTTTGCCCTTCATCTATGCTTGTTATGTTGACATGGTAATCCACTAGTGTGGTGAAGCTCCCCGCATTATGAACAATGCCAAATTATGCTATTGATATTTTGAACTTACTCTTTATTTTCTAATTTGAAATTGGATAGAATTGACAGAACAGTTATCATCTTTGTTTATACACGTGCAAAACATGTCATCTCTCTAATTTATTTCAGGGTGATATGCCTGATGGCATGCACAAGTCTGCTGAAGGCTGTGAGACAAACCCAACATATATTGCAGCAAAGAAGGCAAAACATCTTGAAGATAGCGAGACAACCCCAAAGTCTTGTCTTGATGCAGTGTTCAAGTTACTTGAGACTAACAGTCAGACAAGCTCACAGAATTCGTTGTCTGAATCAGTTCGACTTCTTCAGTCCCAAGTTCTAGCAGAAAGGCATTCTGCAACTCAACTTCGACTTGAAGTCCTATCTCTAAGAAAGATTGCGGAGAACACCAATGAGAACCTCATCGCTAAACAGCTACACCTGGAAGCTATGACCGGCATGCTAGGCCGGCCTCACAGCCTTGCTCAGCAGCTTGAGCAGCAGTTCCCCCGCAAGGCTAACCTTTCTTGAACTGTCTTGGAAGTGGTCTCGGTTCAGTATTATTTTGTCACGCTGCAATGGTGCCCAGTTTTTGTAATCTGCTTCTTCGTTGCGCTTTATGATCACTGGTGGCGAACTTTGATGCCCAGTGGATGTAATATGTGTAATGCCCGTGATAGCCTAGCATAAGTTGCTTGCTTATTTATTTCCTTGTTGTCTTGTTTATTTGTTTGCTTGTAGTCGGTGCAGTTCTTTTTCCGCGGTTTGCTAGTGGCTGCAATAACCTATTTTTTAAAACTAGGCCACAATAACCATGGGCTAATATTTACTGTAGTGACACTGGGCCTCCTACGGGCCATAGAAACAGTGGGCCTTCTACGGGCCGTAGAAACAGTAGGCCTTCTACGGGCCGTAGAAACAATGGGCCTTCTACGGGCCGTAGAAACAATGGGCCTTCTATGGGTCGTATCATTAATGGGCCTTATACGGGCCGTATGATCGATTAGCCAAACATGGGCCAATAACAGGCCGCATTATGGCCGTAAACGGGCTAGAGTTGGAATCATCCGTTCATGGGCCGACCATAACGAGCCATCGTTAATAGGCCGTATTTGATGACGCTATGAAAACGGCCCAACGTATTAACGGACCACAAACGGGCCGACTGTAACCACGGGCTGAATTTGGCCCACAAGCAGAAAATGACAATAACGGGCTGTAAGTAAACGAATGCTGGAAATGAGCCCAAGAATAAATGGGCTCTGAGAAGGCCGAAAGATAACATGGGCTGGAAACAGCCCAACGGAATAATGGGCCGTTAATGGGTATAAAGTGATACACTGTTCATTACGGGCCAGTTTCACCACGGGCCGTTAATGGGTGTAAAGTGATACACTGTTCATAACGGGCCAGTTTCACCACGGGCCGTTAATAGGCCAAGAGTTACATAGGGCCTCATATGGGCCGAAAGACGTCATGGGCCATACATGGGCCAGAAGTAAAAACGGGCTGGAATCATATTGGATGGCCTAGATGATGCTACTGGGCCCAATTCGGATAGGGCGTAACGGGCCTTGGGTTAGCGGGCTGTAAATGGGCTATATGCGAACAGGCCGTTAACAAGCTTTCCATGGGCCGGCCCGCCACCTTTTGACCAAGTCAAACGGGCCAGCCTTTTCACAGGAATGGGCCTCTGTTGGGCCGTGCCACGTGTCGACGTATCATAGGCGCCTTCTGTCCAATGAGTGGATGACATCTGTCCCAACGATGAGCCGACACGTGTTTCCTCCAGCCAATGATGATTTTACACGTGGAAAATCCCCATTGGTCGGGGCTGTTAATGGGTTATCGGATCCAAAACCCGACCTGATAGCTTAACGGCGTTCCGTTACGGTGGATGCCACGTGTCGGTCACCCTTGACGAAAGCACTTATGTGACGCGTGATTTATCGTCATGGAAGTGGACACTTCTGTGATGATAATTTTGGTAATGTCATGGAACACTTCCACGACAGCACAGGTATGACTATCTTGATTCTGTCATAAATTTGTCATGGATGTACATGCATGACAAAAAACGCGACCTACTATGACAAACACGTATCATCACGGAAGTGTATTTTTTTTGTAGTGCATACCTACCTATCATGGCATTTCCATAGCCATTCCGAGATATATTGCCATGCAACTTCCATCATCATCATATACATGACTTGAGCATTTATTGTCATATTGCTTTGCATGATCGTAAGATAGCTAGCATGATATTTTCATGGCTTGTCCATTTTTTGATGTCATTGCTACGCTAGATCATTGCACATCCCGGTACACCACCGGAGGCATTCATATAGAGTCATACTTTGTTCTAGATATCAAGTTGTAATATTGAGTTGTAAGTAAATAAAAGTGTGATGATCATCATTTTTAGAACATTGTCCCATGTGAGGTTATCAAAATAAAAGTGGCCAAAGAAGCCCTAAAAAGACAGAGGCCAAAGAAGCCTACAAAAAAGAAAAAAAACTGAGAGAAAAGAGAGAAGGGACAATGTTACTATCCTTTTACCACACTTGTGCTTCAGAGTAGCACCATGTGCTTCATATAGAGAGTCTCTTGAGTTATCACTTTCATATACTAGTGGGAATTTTCATTATAGAACTTGGCTTGTATATTCCAACGATGGGCTTCCTCAAATGCCCTAGGTCTTCATGAGCAAGCAAGTTGGATGCACACCCACTTAGTTTCAGTTTGAGCTTTCATACACTTATAGCTCTAGTGCATCCGTTGCATGGCAATCCCTACTCCTCACATTGACATCAATTGATGGGCATCTCCATAGCCCATTGATTAGGCGCGTCGATGTGAGACTTTCTCCCTTTTTTCTTCTATACACAACCTCTGTCGGTGTACAAAAGTAGGGGCACACCTTTGTACCCCTTTACTTGTGCACGGGCAGTCAGAGCCGCGCGCCACGGCCGCATGTAGCAGGGCAGAGGAGGGAAGCCGGAGAGAAGCCAAAGCACAAGATGGCCAAGGCAACGCCAAGACCAAAGATATCAAAGAGCAGGGGGACGAGGCGGGTTCCCCCGACAAGACCCTTGCCGGGGCAGCTCGCCCCACACCAGCGGAGTGCGCCACCCTTGAGCCCACGGCTTCCAACGTAGTCAACCACGTTGGAACAAAGGCTCGGGAGGCACCTCCTTGGTGGCATGCAGATCTTTGTCAAGACCATAGAGATATGAGATCAGATGAAGACCAGAAGATGGCGACCCTCGGTGGGTTCCTTGCCGAGGAGGTCCACAAGACCCCCGGCAAGCGCCTTGCCGGGGACGATTGCAACGCCACGGCAAGACCCTTGCTGGGCCCCCGGCAAGGCCCTTTCCTAGGGCGTCAGCGGGGCCACAGCCAGGCCTGCGTCGATCAAGACTCCACCGCCGTCCCCAAGCAGCTGCTAGCTCAACCAGCTGGGCAGGCACCTGCGTGGCGATGGGCGGCCTCTACACCAACTCAGCAAGCACCTGCGTGGTGGCATGCAGATCTTCGCGAAGACCCTACCACCGCGCCACCTCAGTTGCCTGCCTGCCTACATGGCGCTGCATGCACCGCTGGCCTGGGCGCGTGTCGAAGCAAGGCGAGGCGGCAACGGGCGGGACGGGCCCCGTTCCCGTCCCCGATAAAGCAAGAAGACACCTAAGCGGCGCATTAAATGCGTATTGTCCTGTAATACGGGTGATAAGCTCGCAGCACTGTAGGCCTTTCCACCTCCTGTGTGCCACTGTGGCAGCCCCTTTCGACTATAAAAGGAGGCCCTTGGCATACTGGAGAGGGATTCGGCTCTTTTGAACTACGCAACCATCATAGCTAGTTCGAGAGCTCAAAAACTCTCTCAAATACACACCAAAGCAGGATTAGGGTACTATGCATCCTCGCGGCCCGAACCTGGGTAAATGATCCTTGTGTTGCCTGCTAATCCTACTCTTCTCACAACCCTGCGCCCCGGCAACCGTAGTAGGGATTCTTGTGATCCCATAGGTGTCGTTTCCCACCGACATCTTTGGCGCGCCAGGTAGGGGGCTGCAGTTGTGAGAATCTGGTCTAGTAGTTAGCCTAGCAGTTCTTCATCGCCATGGCTCCCAAGAAGAAGACGGTCATGGCGATCGGCTCGTCGGGAGCCGAACGGCCCGTGCCAGTGCGGGCGAGTAGCGGGCCGGTCGCGGACAGGACCCGGGCCGAAGTCCGCGACCACCAGCATCGCTCTGGCAGTCAGAGCCTGGCGAGCGGCGTCGTTCGTGCGCCAGGCGACGGGCCGCACGCCGCCAAATCCAAAGACGGAGCTGGGGGCCCTGCAGGCGGTGCGGGGCCCCCCGGGAGTGTCGTTGTGCCACCCGCGGGCGGCGCAGCAACCTCCAAGATGCCCACGCCGGCGCCCACAGCGCGCTCTTCCCGGGGTGTGCGCGACGAGCAACGCCACCACACTGGAGACCCCGGACACCCCCGTGGGAAGAGCCATGTGCATCGTCCACGGGACGAAGGAGTTCAGCATGCTCGCCGAAGTGCTGGCGAAAATGGCACGCAGCCGCTGGGCCGTGGTAGAGCTCCTTCTAACGTAGTTAGAAGTCGAAGCGCGCCACGGTCCATGCAGCTGTCACCACCACCCACGCCAGCAGAAGCTTTGGTGCACGCGCAGCTGCTCCTCGACTTCCCTCCTGCTGCGGAGAAGCTCGACGAGTGGAGAGCCACCATCCGGAGCCTCGTCGCCGTCGCCAATAAAGATGATCCGCGACCGGCGGGGCCTTCGGGCCGGCGCTCCATCGAACCACCGCGTGCCAGCGGTGGAGGGGCCGGGGGCGTTGCGGCCACGGTGCACTCTCCTCCTCCACGCCAGCCACCGCGGGTGTCAGTCCGTCGCGATGACGCTTGTGATAATATTTCCATAGCGTCGTCCGACCCACGGACCCACCGCGACCAACGCCAAGTTCTTCGAGAACGAGCCCATGAAGATGCTCGAACCACTATCGAGCGCCAGCGCGATACGCGCCAACAGTCGGACAAGCGGGCGGGACCCGCTATGGACCACCCAGCGCCAGGGAGCTCCGGCGGCCTACCTTACGAGGTGGGTTGCCCAGCTTTTACCCGTGAGCTGCGGCAATTCCAGTGGCCATCCCACCGCATGTTCAAGCCCGACATTGGCAAGAAGTACAACGGCAAGACCCATCCGTCAGAGTTCCTCAGCATCTACACCATCGCGATGCAAGCTGCCGGAGCTCGCGACAACAAGGTGCTTGCCAATTACTTCCCATTGGCACTGAAGCCCAACGTCATGTCTTGGTTGATGCACTTGCCGACGGATTCCATCTCTTCTTGGTCGTATCTGTGCCATGAGTTCGTTGGTGCCTTCACCGGGGGCCACCAAGCTCATGGCCAGGCCAGTGATCTGCATATCATTCCCCAGAAGGAAGGGGAAACCCTGCGCAAGTACATCCAGAGGTTCAGGCGGGTGCAGTACAACATCCCCAATGTTCATCCCGCCGCCGTGATCAGCGCGTTCCATCAGAACGTGCACAACTGCAAGATGCGTGAAGAGCTGGCAATGAACAAGGTTAAGGATGTGGCCGAACTTTATGTTCTGGCCGATAGATGCGCCTGGGCTGAAGAGGGAAGGAAGTACCCCGGCGAGGACGCCGGCGCGGAAACCGACTCTACTGATGAAGACACCGCCGCCCCGACGAAGAAGGGCCGGCGTCGCAACAGGAAACGCAAGGGCAAGACCGTGCTTGCCGTCGAGGGATCCGACAGCACCGGCGCCGCCAAGAAGGCCAAGGCAGACGACCCCGGCAAGGAGATTGCCGGGTGCGCCGCCTGCCGGGCCTTGGCGGCTGCCGATAAGCCAGGAAGATCCGACAAGCAGTACTACAAGATCCACCGCACCAAGGGTCACGACCTCCAGAACTGTCGACAAGTCGAGCTGCTTGCTGAGAAGAAAAAAGCTGAGTACGAGAGGCGGGACAAGGAGAAGGGCCAGGATGGTGTCGAGGGATCCGGCAAGAAGCATGGTGGCCAAGGAGGCCGCCGTGGCAAGGATAACCAACAAGAGAGGCCCACTCGGGGCCACGACAAGAAGCAAGAAGATGATGATCATGACGAGGACGACGAGTCCGGCGAGCAAGAGTTCCAGAAGGCTACAGAGGCCATGTGCGTGACGGTGGCGCCTCGCTGCATACTTCTCACCGCCAGCTCAAGCAGTGGGCGGGTGAGATTACAGCAGCGGAGCCCTCGTTCGACGCTCAGAAGCCGCTGAAGTGGTCCAGCACGCCCCTCATCTTTAACGTCGAGGATCACCCTGACCGCACAACTGCGGTCGGGTGTTCGCCATTGTTGGTTTCACCAACGGTACGCAACCTCAAGGTGAACAAGATGCTGGTTGACGGCGGGACCGGTCTGAACTTGATCTCACCCGTTGTGCTCAAAAGGCTGCAAATTCCTGACGGAGACCTCGAGGAAATTGGCACGTTTCAAGGGGTCAACCCAGGGAGGAGCCAGCCAAAGGGGAAGGTCACGTTGCCCGTGACGTTTGGAGGCGAGCTGAACTACAGGACGGAGAGGATTTTTTTCGACGTAGCGGAGATCCCCTTGCCCTACAACAGGATCCTCGGCCGCCCGGCACTGGCCAAGTTCATGGCGGCGTCGCACTATGCCTACAACACGCTAAAGATGCCTGGGCCGATGAACATCATCACCGTCCCCTCCGACAAGAAGGACGGGTTGATCTGCGCCGACCTACTCTACCGGGAAGCAGTTGCAGCAGCTGCCGCCAAGGCACTTGCTCCTGCCGCTGAAGCCCCGGGAGGGAAGAAGAAGACCGGCAAGACCTCTCGCACCCACTCCGGCAAGCGCACCTCTTCGGAGTGTTGTGCTACCGTCGATGACGTGCCAGAGAGCTCCACCGGCAAGAGCAAGAAATCCAGAGCTACGCCACCAGAGACCAAGAAGGTGTCCGTCAGGGAGGATGGCACGGGAGGGGCTTTCACCATAAGCTCCACCATCGACAGCAAATAGGAAAGCGCGCTCGTCACTTTCCTGCGGGCGAATGTCGATGTGTTTGGATGGCAAGCATCTGACATCCCCGGCGTTCCTAGGGAAGTGATTGAGAACCATCTTGCTGTCTGTCCCCATGCGCGACCCATCAAGCAGAAGGTCAGGAAGCAAGCTTTGGAACGGCAGGAGTTCATCACAGAGGAGATTAGGAAGTTGGAAGCAGCGGGCTTGGTGAGGGGAGTGCTCCATCCGACGTGGTTGGCCAATCTGGTAGTGGTGCACAAGGCAAACGGGAAGTGGAGGCTGTGTATTGATTACACATATATCAATAAGGCTTGTCCTAAGGACCCCTTCCCGTTGCTGCGCATCGACCAGGTTGTTGACTCCACGACCGGGTGTGATCTGTTATCATTCCTCGACGCCTACTCGGGCTACCACCAGATCTTCATGACAAGAGAAGACGAAGAGAAGACAGCGCAAGCAAGAGCAAGAGCGAGAGCAACAGCGCAAGCAAGAGCAAGAGCGAGAGAAGCAGCGCAAGCAAGAGCAAGAGCAGCAGCGCTAACAAGAGCAAGAGTAGGAGCAGACCAGGCAGGGGCCCAAGAGCAAGATCAAAGTAGCAGCGCGAGCAAGAGCCAAAGCAGCAGCATCTCCTACTGATGTGGATGTCGCTGCCGAGGGAGCGACGCCATGGAGGAAGTGGCCGGCGACGCCGCCGTGGATGGAGCCGCGCCATGTCGGCTCGGGACCGAACGCCGGTAGCACCGTGAGATCGTATCAAGAAGAAAATGTGGCGATTAGTGTAGAACCTCTTTGGTGGCGCCAATTAGGCCTCAGCTTCATCCGAGGAATCGGTGATGATGCTGCTCTTCCGGTGGTGCAGGTGAAGACGGCAGTGTGGCAATGGAGGTGGAGCGAAAGACGAGGGGAACGTCGGGGCAGCTCCTTTGAGGTGGAGGATGGGGTGGCTGAACCGGCGGGACGAGGAGATCAATGACGGATCCTCATCCGGTGCGGTGGATGAGGGACGTAGAGGTGTTGTTGTGGACGACGTCGTCGGGGAAGAGGCTCCGGCTGGGTAGCGGACGGAGGAGGGTTTGGGGCTCCGTGGGTTTTCGCAGCCTTGGTGTACGAATGGGTGGGCGCATGGGATGGGAGGGGGAACCATGGCTTAGGGGTGCGCTTATCCAAAATGTGGGGTAAGTTACGAAAGTACCCCCACCAATTTGAGCTAGGCGGTTCTTTTGTTTTAGGGGTATCACGGGCATTTCGCGTGTCGGGATTTCGCATGAGGTGGGAGTTTTCGCGTGCGTTGTAATTTTGGGATAGCAAGGCGCGGGTTGAGATGGAGGGAGTTATCGGAGCACAACGAGACAAAGGTATATCTTAAATATTTCGGGGTAACAAGGCGCGGGTTGAAATTTCCGGACAAGCCTAACATGTACTGTACCAAATCAATTTGCACTTCCCTCGACGAAAATAAAGAAAACACACAAGAGAGTCGAGTCCCGTGTACTGTACCAAATCAATTCGCACTACAGATGCCATTCGAAACTTTGAATTCATGTTATGTTCAATTAAAATATTTCGCTACGTGTATAATGCATGCAACCTACTACTCAAATGAACGTTTTAGTGCATTCCAGACCTATATACTACCTCTTCAATATGAACTAAATTTGAATTCGTTTCTCTATTTGAATAATATCTACAATCATGATTGTTGTCAAGTTAAACCATTTCAATTCATTTCTCTATTTTAATAAGATCTACAATCATCATTATTCCCAAGTTAAGCCATCGCTTGTATATTATCTTCACAACACACCACATGATTACTGTCGAGTTAGATATGGACTATGTGTACTATATGAACTCGAACTCAATTTTTTGAATCCACTTTTTGTTGATTTTAAATCACAGTACATTTCAAGCTCTAGTTAGATCTTCATAACCTAAACCATGTCTCATATGTATAATGTGTTTATCACATAATGTATGGTGCCCCGCCCCCTATGCCTACAAGTATTTAGATGTGAGTTGCAAACGCCACACATTATGACAAATTCAAATAAAATGTGAGATTGTTCGATATATAGTATGGTTTAGATTGTTCGATATTTAGTTGTGAGCTGCAAACGCCACACATTATCACAAATTCAAATAAAATGTGAGATTGTTCAATGTATAGTATGGTTTAGATTGTTCGATATTTAGATGTGAGTTGAAAACGCCACACATTATCACATTATGATATAACATGTCCAAAACCACACCACGCGTATCACTGCTATATTCATGCATGCATATGTTTATAACACTATGATCTCCTATTAAAATATATGAATCCACTTTCATATCAAATTATGATTTTTGTCAGTCTCTTACACCCACACAATCCTCTAACCTTTGTAGCTAGCACTAACTTTCTCTCGTGCATGCACACGCCCTCCTCACCCTTCCCCTCCTTCAGCATTCTATCCATCGTGCACACTCTTTTTTTTTCTTTAGGTCGTTCTCCCACGGTCTCCACAACTCCTTTCCAACACACACCGATCGATAAACCTCCCCAGCGATGACTGCCTACCACATACACACGCACCTTCCATCTCCTCCTTTCTATGGCCATGCCTCGTGTCTCTCATACGGTCCCACACACGTGTAAACTCTCGCCCCTCTTTTCATCGATCTCACAATCGCACACTCCTCCCCTATCTAGCTAGTAGGCCTCTCACACCACCTCCTAGCTCCATTCTCTCTGTCTATCCGTCTTGCTGGGACTTATTTGCCTCTAACAAATGGATGTACACCGACCAATCTCCCGCTATACATATAGCTATCTGGGTCGTTATAACTCGTTTTCCCCACGCGCTGATCGATCTACCTCATTAGTTATGTCTCTCCCTTCCTCCGACACACAACAATTGATCTACGGATCTAGTTAGGTCTGCTTACCAAACACATGGTCCCCCTTCATCATCCATGCATGCCTCCCGACACATCTATCACGCACACGCACACACAGAAACACATCCCCACTCTTATTGATAATATTGCAGTTCTACCCTCCATTTGTCTAGTAGGCCTCTCCCACCATCTTTGAGAAGCAACTCCACCACCCATCCAGCACTCTGCCTCTCTCTCTCTCTATCCCAACCTATTTCCCGTCCTCCACTTATGTATGGATGTCGAACGATCTCCCTCAAGACATAGCTAGGTCTCTCCTTCTCAAAACATATACGAGTTGATCTACCTCTCTAGTTAGGTCTCTGCCTCCCCCCTCCCCCCCCCCCCACACACACCGATACATCGAGCGCTCTAGTCATGTCTCCCTGCCACACACAAACTTGCCATGTGCCCTCTGACATTCCGGTAGGTCAGTCGCCCTATATCTTTGACTTGCACACACACAATTTCGATGGCTCTCTTCATCGATCTCGCACCAACCCACTTGATCCTCTCTTCGAATATCGATATCTATGACCCCTCCCTCTCTTCTCGTGGATCGCCCCTCTATATATGATATGGATAGGCCTCTATTTCACACACATTACATGTGTCAAATTTTTGTTTGAGATATCATTGACACATATTCCCACAAATACATTCACGAAATCACCCCCCCCCCAACAAAAAACACTCACGAACGCACACGCCATCTGTCTAGGTTTGTATCTCTCTCACACACCCCCACGTAGGTGGGGGACGTGCACGAAGAGAAGAGGTGCACACACGGCGCACGTACTCCTACCTCTTTCCCAACCATACCCGCGCGAGTACACGGTGGAGCTCATTTCTGTACGAAAAGGCAGCCCACGTGGTAATTTGACACGCGTACTAGTTGTCTACTTGATGAGGATCGTGTAGTCAACAAACAAATTGCGACTTGATGTGTTATGTTAAAAAAGAGGCAAACCATGTGGGGCCTACCTTAGAGGCAAGGCTCTATACACTGAAGATACTCTGTACATATTACTTTTGATGTGTCCCGTCAACTCACAGAACGAGGAGAAGCTTGCTTAGTACGCCATCTCCCCCACCCATGGGCGTGGTGGCTCGCAGAGTCGCATGACGAGGAGAAGCTTGCTTACTACGCCTACGCCCGCTCCCTCGCCCACGCGCGCAGTGGCTCGCAGGACGAGGAGAAAAATTTACTACTCCCTCCGTTACTCCTCGTCCCTACCTTGGTTAGAGAGATTATCATATTGTTTGAAATATATGTCTTTTAGTAGATTTCAATATGAACTACTAGTACATACTCCAAACACTGATGTATATAGACGTATTTTAGAGTATAGATTCATTCATTTTGCTCCATCCATATTGAAACAAACGTACTAGTACGCACTCTCCCTCGCCCCTCGACCCTCGCCCATGTGGTGGACGTGCAGCAATTCATTCGGTCTCAGATAGCCAGAATGATATACTATAGTACCATTATTGCTCGACTTCCCGAAGAGGTGAAGAGCCAAGCGCAAGGTTAATATTTTTTAGATGCCAAGCGCAAGGTTTATAGGACAGCGAGTAGTACTAGTACTAGTAGTACGTACCAGTGGTACATATTGTATGAGGAAGAAGGCAACAAGATGTATGTTTTGCATAACAGTCTCTTCTTATAGGACATGCTAGACCTAGTGGACCTCATTGTGGCAATGGGAATACTATCATAGACGGCACGATTCAGAGTGGTGGGTAGCGGGAATAATTCGGAGCTGCTTAGTCTTAACCCCATGAAGAAGTCCCATCGAAAGGAATAGCCATCCTCTACACGTGCTCCTATGTAAAATGAGTAAATGAGACAAAAATAGAAAGAGGCAAAGTAAAAAAAATCACCAGCCTTAGAGCCAGCCCTATTGTATCAGTGAATGATATTTCTACGTCGTGATTGACATGGCTATATTATTAACCATGCTGTGGAGGTAGAAGCGGATTTTTACTTATTTGCGGAGGTAGCAGCGGATGGATGTTCAATGAGTGAAATGATGGCTGCTTCCTCGGTCAAACATAGAGAAAGGTGGGCCTCGTGATTTGACGGTTTATTAGTCATTATTACTGCCTATACTCTTTGCCCCTATAATAACCGTGTGGTAGAGTAGTGGGCTATACTTAACCATGCTCGAAGAGAAGAGGTGCACGCACCCACACATGTAGTACTAGTAGCACTCTTTGCGTCTTTTGCGTCTTCCCCAACCACACACGTGACACAGTGGAGCTCATTTCTGTACGATGATGCATCCCACATGATAATTTGACGCGTCTAGTAGCAGTTACTCACTTATAAATAATGGAGGGTCGGGAACCACGTGATGACCCACAAGTATAGGGGATCAATTGTAGCTCTTTTCGGTAAGTAAGAGTGTTGAACCCAACGAGGAGCATAAGGAAATGACAAGTAGTTTTCAGTAAGGTAATGTCTACAAGTGCTGAAATTGTAAGTAGCAAGTAATTTGATAGCAAGTAATTTGTAACGAGCAAGTAACGATAATAGTAACAAGTATGCAGCAAGGTAGCCCAATCCTTTTGAGGCAAAGGACAGGCCAAAACGGTCTTTTATGATAAGCAAAGCGTTCATGAGGGTACACGGGAATTTCATCTAGTCACTTTCATCATGTTGGTTTGATTTGTGTTCACTACTTTGATAATTTGATATGTGGGTGGACCGGTGCTTAGGTGTTGTTCTTACTTGAACAAACCTCCTACTTATAATTAACCCTCCCGCAAGCATCCGCAACTATGAGAAAAGTATTAAGAATAAATTCTAACCATAGCATTAAACTTTTGGATCCAATCGGTCCCTTACGGAATAGCGCATAAACTGGGGTTTAAGCTTCTGTCACTCTCGCAACCCATCATCTAATTGCTACTCCATAATGCATTCCCTTAGGCCCAAATATTGTGAAGTGTCATGTAGTCGACGTTCACATGACACCACTACGGGAATAACAACATACATACTATCAAAATATCGAACACATATCAAGTTCACATGATTACTTGCAACATGATTTCTCCCGTGACCTCAAGAACAAAAGTAACTACTCACAAATGATAATCATGTGCAAGATCAGAGGGGTATTAAATAGCATATTGGATCTGAACATATAATCTTCCACCAAATAAACCATATAGTAATCAACAACAAGATGTAATCAACACTACTAGTCACCCACAAGCACTAATCTATAGTTCCGAGATTGAATACAAGAGATGAACTAGGGTTTGAGATGAGATGGTGTTGTTGAAGATCTTGATGGAGATTTCCCTCCCCAAGATGGGAGAGTTGTTGGTGATGATGATGACAATGATTTCCCCCTCCGGGTGGGAAGTTCCCCCGGCAGAATCGCCCCGCCGGAGGGCAAAAGTGCTCCTGCCCAAGTTCCGCCTCGAGACGGTGGCACTCCATTCCGAAAGCCTTCTCCTTATTTTTTTTCTAGGTAAAAATGACTTATATACCAGAAGATGGGCACCGGAGGTGGGCCGAGGAGGCCACAACCCACCAGGGCGCGCCTGGGGGCCCTCGCGCGCCCAGGTGGGTTGTGCCCATTTGGTGGGCCCCCTCTGGTGGTTATTTGCTCCAATAATTCTTAAATAATCCATAAAAAATCTCCGAGAAGTTTCAGCTTGTTTGGAGTTGTGCAGAATAGGTGGCCTGGCGTAGCTTTTCCAGGTCCAAATTTCCAGCTGCCAGAATTCTCCCTCTTGGTGTGTACCTTGCAAATTATGAGAGAAAAGGCATTAGAATTACTCCAAAAAGCATTATTATGGATAAAAACATCATAAATAACAGTAAGAAAACATGATGCAAAATGGACGTATCACCACGCATGAGCGGTGTCGCGTCATTTATAAATAAAGTTTTTTTTCAGTGGCACGTACGCAATATAAATAGGTTCATATGGAGAGAAAAAGAAACCGATCCACTATATACATAGCCAGGACGAGCCTACACAGTTGCTTGCTGGGATTGCTCTCTTCACACTCTCTCGCACAAAATGACTGTGGCCACATCTCTAACATCCGGGTGGATCACGTCCGCCGGGGGAAGGGGTGGATGCTTTGTGTAGATGTGGTCGCCGTCGCCGACGGCGAAAACCCATTGTTGGCATGTCCCGATCAGGGGTCCCCGTCGTTCTCTCTGACAAAGTCAGTGTGGTTGCCTTCATCCCTTTCTCACTGCTGTGACATGGGCCGTTGCCGCCTCCCTCCGCCCTCCTCTAGGTTGAGCTACGTCCCGACATCCCTCAGCTACAACTTCCTTTACAGCCGGCTTGCACCACTGCCCCAGCTACCCACATCGCTCCATGTGGATATTTCTCTACTTCTTTGCCCCGCACGTACCTCTACTGGCTTCTACTATATTTGTGATGAGTTTATGTCTCATCAACTAGTCCCAGTAATCTTATTCTAATCATGCTTCTTCAATTTCTTTGCCACAGGGATGCTCATCTCGATTTTAGTGAAACTGCACAAAATGATCCGATGGTCAAAGGGTTGCAAACTTCATTTCTTCGGAAGGTTCAATGTCGCCAGCAAATTAAATCCTGGTTAGGGTTTAGGGTTCAAGGGCTAGGGACTGCATGGCTCATTTTTTTCTTTAGTTGTCTCTGTTCCAAAATAAGTGCCAACTTTAGTAGTAGTAACACTTTGTACTAAAGTTTGCATAAAGTTGAGACACTTATTTTGGAACAGAGGGAGTACATATTGGCTATGATCTGTCAATCATTGAGATGCAATAGCATGCATGTTAGTCTCCTTTGTATTTGATGAAATGTTGCAACGGGGCAACCTTGGACGCAAGATACATGAAATAGAAGCTGGAAGCTTCATAGCATTGTACAAATTTATCTCGCTGAGAAATTACAGTGCGTACTATACTACTATGTAAAGAGTTAGGTGTCGCACGGTGTCCAAAAAATATGGTGATAGTGTGAGGTGGGCCATGTAATCACTGAGCTTGCGTGTTTTCACTGCTTTCGCAATCATCCGTTGTAAGAATGGAGAAAATTGTAATCTACTCCCTCCATCCGCGAATAAGTGTACTTCTAGCTTTTGTCCTAGGTCAAAGTTTTAAAACTTTGACCAATTTTAAGGGAAAAGTACTAGCATTTATGACACTAAATTAATAGCACTAGATCTATTTTGAAATGTACTTTCATAATATACCAATTTGATGTCATATATGTTATAACTCTTTTGTATATAGTTGGTCAAAAATTTAAAAGTTTGACTTAAGACAAAAGCTAGAAGTACACTTATTCACAGATGGAGGTAGTACCTCCTTTCGCTGAAACATGGGACATCTAGCAGTCGTACCTGTCGGTGTCAAAACCGGCGGATCTCGGGTAGGGGGTCCCGAACTGTGCGTCTAGGTCGATGGTAATGTCGGTGCCAAAACCGGCGGATCTCGGGTAGGGGGTCATGAACTGTGCGTCTAGGTCGATGGTAACAGGAGACAAGGGACACAATGTTTACCCAGGTTCGGGCCCTCTCTATGGAGGTAATACCCTACTTCCTGCTTGATTGATCTTGATGAATATGAGTATTACAAGAGTTGATCTACCACGAGATCGTAATGGCTAAAACCCTAGAAGTCTAGCCTGTATGACTATGATTATGATTGTCCTTCCAACGGACCTAGCCCTCTTGTTTATATAGACACCAGAGGGATCTAGGGTTACATAAGGTCGGATACAGAGAAAGGAATTTTCATATTTGGTCACCGAGCTTGCCTTCCACGCCAAGGAGAGTCCCATCCGGACACGGGAGAAAGTCTTCGGTCTTCGTATCTTCACAGCCCATCTGTCCGGCCCATGTCTAACAGGTCGGACGCCCGAGGACCCCTTAGTCCAGGACTCCCTCAGTAGCCCCTGAACCAGGCTTCAATGACGAGGTGTCCGGCCCGCAGATTGTCTTCGGCATTGCAAGGCGGGTTCCCTTTCCCGAATACTCCAAGATAGTCTTCGTATGCAACAAATGTGTCCGGATCTGCAACACAAGTACCACACACAACCGTAGAGAGTATAATATTTCACGAGTCCCATCCGCTGACAACTTTTTGTAAGGTGACATCACGTCTGCCCGGTCATTATTTCGAACCATTTTCATCTGCCATTCCACGTTTCGAGATGCGGTTTTCATTGGCACGTCTTGTCAAAGCAAAGATCGTGTCCCCTTTATTGCAGGATTCTCATCAATACGGGCGTGGGTAATCCCATCATGCCATTTGCACAACCCTTGGGAATAGGCGAGTTTTGAGGCGAGTGGGGAGGCGCTTGATATTCACTGCCTTTATAAGAAGATAAGGATTCCCTTTCTTCACCCACGCCTTCTCTCTATCTCTGCCCATCCATTCTCGAGCTCCAGCGCCCAAGTCCTCATCTTTTCTGCCTCAAGAAAGCGCTCAACCATGTCCGGATCTGGAGGGCAAGGCAAGTGGATGGCCTCCTCCGTTAAGGAGAAGGACATCACCGAGCTTCGGAAGGCCAAGTATCCGGCGAAAGGAATCGCTCACCAGCTTCCGGCCAAGGGGCAAGTCGTCCCCACCCCGAATCCCAACGAGAGGGTGGTGTTCATCCCCCATTTGGTCCATGGGTTAGGGTTTCCTCTCCACCCTTTCATCCGTGGACTTATGTTTTATTATGGGCTAGATTTCCATGATCTAGCCCCAAATTCATACCTCAACATCTCGGCATTTATTGTCGTGTGCGAGGCCTTCTTCTGCATTTCTCCCCACTTCGGATTATGGCTCAAGATCTTCAATGTGAAGCCGAAAGTGGTGGATGGCCAACATGCGGAGTGCGGAGGCGCCATGGTGAGCAAGATGCCCAATGTCACATGGCCCAAAGGCACGTTTGTGGAGACCGTCAAGGAGTGGCAGAAATAGTGGTTCTATATCATAGAGCCTCGTGACGCCACTTGGGCCGCGGCCCTGAATTCAAGTCCGGAGCTCCAATGCGGCTCACCTCCTGGATAGAGAAGGGCCCAAATTGGTGTTCGTCGGACGAACTGATGGCGCTGCAAATGCGCGTCCAAAGCATGGTGGATAAAAACATCAAGCTCGTCAACGTGATCCAGGTGATGCTAGTTCGCCGGATCCTTCCATGCCAGAGCCGAACATGCCCTTTATGGGAATTTGATCCGGAGAAGCACCAGACCCTGGAGAGGCTCTTTGGAACCACTCACGAAGATGTCTGGAAGCTGCTCTTTAAAGGCAACGAGACGCCGCCAGCCATAGACTCAGACCACGGGCACGATCTAGCCCATCCTGCCAGCGCGGTAAGTCCTTCACATCAAGGTGTATCCTCTACTTGCTTATTCAAGGAAGATGTCTAAAACTTTACTATTTATTGTTTTTCAGGCATGGACAGAGAAAGCGGGGCGGATTCAATGTCCGGCTCCGCTGCCCGAGGAACCAATCATCTCGCTCCTGGCGAAGATGCTGGTTCCGGCGCCCTACAAGGCGCTGGAGAAGAAGGCCAAGAAGAAGGCCAAGGGGGTCCGGAGTGGCCCCCGCCGCAAGGGAGCTTCGGACATGTCGTCCGAAGACAAGACGCACTCCTCTGCCGCCGAAGACGACGGCGAGGAGGAGGAAGAAAGCAACTCCCCTCCTGAAGGGGGAAGGAAGAAGAGGGCGGCCTCCACAAGTCTGGAGGTGGAGGCGCCCAAGAGGGGGAAGGGCTCCCTCACAGATAACTCTACAAGGGACGTCGACAGCAGCCCCGAGCGACACCCCCCCCCCCGAAGCAAGCCCCTGGCCGCATCGTAAGTACTAAAGACCCGTATACGTCCATGTATCCGGCCTCTCCTCTTCATGGTATTAACATGTTTAATTATGTAATGGCAGTCCGGCCCACGACAGCTCCCAGCGATCCTCGTTAGGGGGTTCGCTGGATTCGAAGGCGATGGCCAGCGAGTCACCACCGACGGCTCACTCTCCCCAGGCCAAGGGCGATGCCGAGGTGGTGTCCCAAAGGACCTTCCCCGGCCAGGGAGAGGTTCGGGAGGTCGTCAAGGAGGCGCCAGAGGATGACTCCTTGGCCGCCGGACACACGGGGGAGAAGATCCCCATGGAGACTGGTGATGGGGGCCATGTTCAGCTCGGCCCCTAGCCGAATACGGTTCCGGAGACCTATACGGCTCCGGAATCCGGTGGGCAGCCTCCCTCAAGAGAAGGAGGTGTGCCTATCCCGCCGGTGGTCTCTGTCCAACCAGAGGCACCGGATAATCTGCTGGAAGCGCTACGAGGCGCTTCCATTGTGGATGAACACCGTATCCTTATGGGTACGGTGATTGAGAGGGTTCAGTCCGTCAAGAGCGGACTAACCGAAGCCTGTAGCAACCTGCTGATGGGTTTTGAGGTAAGCGACGCAAAAGAGAAAGTCCCAATATAGACAGTAGCCCCTAAGACACTGTCCGGTGTTCGGAAAGAAAGGTCGGACAGAGCATCAATTCATTTTTGCAGGAAACTAGCTAAATATGTCTTATATGAATAAGCAGGCGTCATTGCTGACCACGACCTCACACACTGCCGAATTCTCCGGACTAAAGCAGAGACTGGAGCAGACCGAGGAGGAGCTCGGCCAAGCGAGGGAGCAGCTAGAAGACAAGCAAGGTATGTAATGACTTTGTTGTATATTTGGAAAGAATAAATTATGTGTATTGACAGAATTGCCATGATATGTGTAGGAGCGGCGACTAAGGTCGAGGTCCTTAAGAAAGCATTGGCCGAGGCCAAGGAGAAAGCTGCCAAGGAACAAGCCGCTCGTGAGAAGCACGAGGCTAGGCTTGATGAGGTCCAGCAGGAACTCCAGGATGCCGTGAAGAAGTGTGAGTCCTTGGAACGCGATGTTTTGGCTCAAGATACCGAACTCGCCAAGGCTCATCAAAGCGCACAAGAGGCCCGGGTCGAAGCCCAAAGCGCCCTACAGGAGATCCAATAGGCGAAGAAGATTCCAGCGGGTAAGGCGTTTAGTATGCAAAGCAAGTATGTGAAGAAGAAGTATTTCTTACTAGCCTGGATTTGGAGTTCTCCAGGGGCGTTTGCGGATCTGCCGCGCAGTGTTTCTCACGCTGTGGAATTCTTCCGAGCCGAAGAGGGGAGCTCAACAGAGAAATTGTTCTGGTCGCAATACCTTGCGCCAGAACATCCGGTGCCCTTTAGCGACCAGCTAAAATAGCTGGTCGAGCTGCATAGGGTGGCCGAACTAGCCATGAAGGATTTAATAATCCGGTTGTGGCCCGCCGAAGCTATACCCAGTAGCTACTTCGGGCTCGTGAAGCGGCTGGTGAGTGCCTGCCCTCGGCTGGACGTCGTCAAGCGGTCGGTCTGCATCGAGGGCGCGCGCATGGCCTTTGCCCGGGTCAAGGTGTGGTGGGCGAAGATGGATGCCGTCAAGCTTGTGACCGAGGGGCCGCCTGAGGGCAAGGAGCACCGCACACCCGAGCGGTATTTTGAAGACGTCCTGGAGGGGTCTCGTATTGTGGTGACGCAATGTGCGCAAGACATTATTTTCGAATGAATACATTCGTGTTGTCTCCGCCTTGTATGATGAAACAAAGTCGTTATGTAATATAATGTTTGCTTTTTAGAAAATTTTACCTCCTGTGTGGCCGTATTATGTGAAATCTGAGAGTTGGCGAGTCGTCGGCTTCTGCCCTCACATAGGTAGTACGGGAGTGTTCGGGATGTAACCTAAACACTCTTGATCCAATTGTTTGGTCCTTGAAGGAGGTGTTTAGCGCAACGAACCAGGCAATCGGACTATACGGCTTTAGCACCCTCACTTAGCCATAGGAGTTTGACAATAAAAATATAGGCGCAGCCCTAGTATCCGGACTAGGGTGTTGTAAACACGTGATCGGGTAAGTACGGATCCCTCGCGTAATGCGGAAAAAATCTCTAACAATTTGAAACCACCGAAGAGCTGACCGGCTCTCGCCGCATCATGACAGTCAATTTTCGGCTTTCTCTACGGAGGTGCTCATCCGGATAAACCAGGACACAATCGCAGTAGTTCTCCCTTTACTACCCTAGCCGATATAGCGGAACGTAAGGTAGTAATCACAGGAGCCGGGCAACCCAACTATTGACCAAAGACATGATTCGGAGCCAATGCATATAGTGCCAAATTCGGGGTGCCGAACTATACTATAAAAAGTGTTTGGACTTTGTTGCCGTATTGCGGGGCGCTATGAAGCCCCTGGCAAATTCAAACGTACCAAAGTGTACGGGTGCTATTTGATAAGGTTATCAAAAAGGAAAAGAATAAAGGGTAGTAAGCTAGAGCCGCAGAATTTGGGCCGCAAACTGTTTCCATTATAACTTGGTGATACGTCAAAGCGCATTCATACAAATAGTACAATAAGCAAAAGGCTATTTAACATGCCACAACCAAGGGAGAGCTGCGTGTGGGCCCTAAAAACAGGTAGAGTGATCGTTAAAGAGATCACCCAGAAATTCCCCTATACGTCCATGCTTAGTGCCGTCTTGGTGCATTTATCCTTCGAAAGGACCTGTGATCAGGCCATCAAGGAAGGCTTGTGAAAAAGAAACCTGAAAAGGAGAAAAAAGGAAACACTGAAAAGTATGTGCGTCCGGGGAGCGGTCGAGCCGTATTGTGGATCGCAAACTAGTTATGCCTCCGTCTATGCCCATGGTATTTTGAGTGCCTAGTTATGTACGCGCGGGACTAATGCCCCCACTTGGTCAGGACTGGGACGGAGGCTGAATTGCTAGTCGAGCTCTTGCCGAGCCGAGCTGTCCTGCTGCACAATAGTCCGAACTCTCTTGACGGCGTCCGGGAGCTCGGCCGCCGAATTAAGGTTCTGCTTGAAGAGGCCGCTCTGTACCTCTGCTGCTAAGGCAGCGGTGTGCTCCTCTGTACGGAGGGAGCGTTCCGTATTTCCATTGACTGTTATGACGCCGCGTGGTCCGGGCATCTTGAGCTTAGGATAAGCGTAGTGTGGCACCGAGTTGAAGCGCGCAAATGTTGTTCGTCCCAGCAGTGCATGATAGCCGCTGCGGAAGGGGACGATGTCGAAGATCAACTCTTCGCTTCGGAAGTTGTCCAGAGATCCGAAGACAACCTCTAGCGTGATTGAGCCCGTACAGCGAGCCTCTACACCTGGTATGACTCCTTTAAAGGTAGTTTTGGTGGGCTTGATCCTTGAGGGATTAATGCCCATTTTGCGCGTTGTGTCTTGATAAAGCAGGTTCAGGCTGCTACCTCCATCCATTAGGACCTGCGTGAGATGGAATCCATCGATTATTGGGTCGAGGACCAGTGTGGCTGACCCACCATGACGGATATTGGTCGGATGGTCTCTACGATCAAAGGTGATCGGACAGGAAGACCATGGATTGAATTTTTGGGCGACTGGCTCCATCGCATAGACGTCCCTGAATGCGCGCTTGCGTTCCCTCTTGGGGATGTGGGTAGCGTATATCATGTTCACCGTTTTGACCTGAGGGGGAAACTTCTTCTATCCCCCTGTGTTCGGTGGCCGAGGCTCCTCGTCGTCATCTTCGCTTTGCGACCCCTTCTCCTTGTTCTCGGCATTTAACTTGCCGGCCTGTTTGAAAACCCAACAATCTCTGTTGGTGTGGTTGGCTGGTTTTTCTGGGGTGCCATGTATCTGGCAAGGACGATCGAGTATGCGGTCCAGGCTGGATGAGCCCAAATTGTTCTTATTTATGGCTTCTTCCGCTGACCGGACTTGCAGCCACTGAATCCGGCGTTGACCGTCGTGTCATCGGTATGGTTGCCATTGTTTCGACGCTTATGTCTGTTGTGTCGGGGCTTGCCGTTGCTATCCTTGGTTTCAGAGGTGCCAGGTTCGCTTGCATTATTATTGCAACGGGCTAGCCAACTATCTTCGCCCGCGCAAAAGCGGGTCATAAGTGTCGTAAGGGCTGCCATGGACTTCGGCTTTTCCTGCCCGAGATGTCGGGCGAGCCATTCATCGTGGATGCTATGCTTAAAGGCCGCTAGGTCTTCGGCATCCGGACAGTCGACGATCTGGTTCTTTTTAGTTAAGAACCTAGTCCAGAATTTCCTGGCTGACTCTCTGGGCTGTTGGACTATATGACTTAAGTCATCTGCATCCGAACGTCGGGCGTATGTTCCTTGGAAGTTGTCGAGGAAGGCTCCTTCCAAGTCTCCCCAGCTGCCAATGGAGTTTTCGGGCAGACTGTTCAACCAGTACCGAGCTGGTCCTTTGAGTTTTAGTGGGAGGTATTTGATGGCGTGGAGATCATCACCGCGGGCCATATGAATATGGAGAAGAAAATCCTCGATCCATACCGCGGGGTCTGTTGTCCCATCGTATGATTCGATGTTTACGGGTTTGAACCCTTCTGGGAATTCGTGATCCATCACCTCATCTGTGAAGCAGAGAGGGTGTGCGGCGCCTCTATATTGGGCCACATTGCGATGTAGCTCCGATGGAGTCCGTCTGCGGTTTTCGGCCCGGGTGTGACTAGGCTTGTCACGTCCGAATAGATAGTCGTCGTCACGTGTCGGGGCACGTCCTCGCGATCCGTAGATCGATCTGGTATGTCCTGCTCTATTGTCCAGGTCCTGCCGAAGGTCGTAGGTATGTCCCCGAGCTATTTTATCTCTGCCTTTACGGTGAGGTGGGGGGCTAGTGTTCGGCTTGAGTTGCCGCTTTATCCTGACCACGTGGTGGTCGGTCAGCTGCATTGCGCGATGATGGTACGGGCTCCAGTGCCTCATCATCAAACTGAGGTAGCAATTTACGCTTCGGGTAGCTTTTGGCTGGGCGCTTGAGGCCATATTCCTCGGCTACCAGGACATCAGTCCATCTATCGTTTAGCGGATCTTGATCAGCTTGAAGCTGCTGCTGCTTCTTTTTCAGGCTCCTTGCAGTGGCTATTAGCTGGCGCTTAAAGCACTCCTGCTCAAGAGGTTCCTCAGGCATGATAAAATCCTCGTTGCCGAGGCTCACCTCCTGCTCGGAGAGCGGAACATAATTACTGTCCTCCGAGGCTTCGTTTATGGCCTGTTCATCAGGGCTAACTTGCCCATCTTCCCGTTCGTCCTGTTCGGAGGTTGCCTCAACGGGGTCTTCATTGCCTTCGGCACCGTCCGGAGTGTTATCGTGTCCTGTGACGGTGTTGCTATCTTTGCTGCGGCGTGATTTAGAGCGGCGCCGCTGGCGCCGGCGCTTTGGTTGTGTCTTTGGGGGGTCATCCTCAACTGGATTTTCCTTGTCATCGTCGCTATTATCTTTTGGTGCATCCACCATGTATACGTCATATGAGGAAGTGGCCGTCCATCGTCCGGTGAACGGCGGGTTTTGGGCCCCCCTTCTCCGGCATCGTCGTCCATACCGTCGATGTCTTCGGAGCCGTAATCGAGCGTGTCGGTTAAGTCCTCGACAGTGGCTATGAAGTGGGTGGTGGGTGGGAAGCGAAATTCCTCGTCCTCAGCCTCCAGTTCGAACCGGATATAATTCGGCTGTGAGTCCCCCGCTAAGGATAGATTTTTTAATGAGTTTAGCACGTCGCCTAAAGGCGAGTGCCGGAAGATGTCCACGGCACTGAATTCAACGATCAATGACTGATCCAGCTCTATGAGCACGGACGCACGTGGTTCGGAACCTGTAGCCGGAAACGAGTCCGAGGTTCCGGTGACACAGACGTCATCCGAGGTTAAGTCTGTGTGCGGCTCCAACGCCGCTGAGTCTGCGGCTTCCGTGGCGGGGTTAAGCTTCCCGTCCTGAGATGGCGCGATCTGCTCCAGATCTAAGGTCAGAGCGGTTACAGGTGCTATCTCTTGGGTATGGTCCGATGACAGATTTACGTCGTGTTCATCGTGATGGCAGGGAGCGGCTACCGTGGTCTCGAATCCGTCGAAGATCAAGTGTCCGTGGATATCCGCGACATAGTTCAAGCTTCCAAATCTGACCTAATGGCCAGGGTCGTAGCTTTCGAAATGCTCCAGATGGCCAAGCAAGTTGGCCCGCAGTACGAAGCCGCCGAATACGAAGATCTGTCCGGGGAGGAAGGTTTCCCCTTGGACAACATCGTTGTAGATGATCGAAGGAGCCATCAAACCTTTTGACGACGGCACGGTGGAACTCTCAATGAAAGCACCAATGTCGGTGTCAAAACCGGCGGATCTCGGGTAGGGGGTCCCAAACTATGCGTCTAGGTCGATGGTAACAGGAGACAGGGGACACAATGTTTACCCAGGTTCGGGCCCTCTCTATGGAGGTAATACCCTACTTCCTGCTTGATTGATCTTGATGAATATGAGTGTTACAAGAGTTGATCTACCACGAGATCGTAATGGCTAAAACCCTAGAAGTCTAGCCTGTATGACTATGATTATGATTGTCCTTCCTACGGACCTAGCCCTCTTGTTTATATAGACACCAGAGGGATCTAGGGTTACATAAGGTCGGTTACAGAGAAAGGAATTTTCATATTTGGTCGCCAAGCTTGCCTTCCACGCCAAGGAGAGTCCCATCCGGACACGGGAGAAAGTCTTCGGTCTTCGTATCTTCACAGCCCATCAGTCCGGCCCATGTCTAACTGGTCGGATGCCCGAGGACCCCTTAGTCCAGGACTCCCTCAGTACCACCTCAGTAATAATGACCAATGAGCCATCAAATCACATAGACCCAGCAGTAAGTTGGACGGACGAAGCAACCATCACTCTTGAATCTGCTTCTCCCTTCAATGCAGATGCTAGTGAGAGGTCGCGTCTGCTCTGCCCGGGCATGAATGCGGCACCGATTCTCCGGAGCGGCGCTGACCGTTTCGGGCAGGAAGCGCGCGTGGGCGATGGAGGGGCTTTGGGTGGGCTAGGCTGGTCAGGAGCGGGCGTGGCAGCTGTCCCGACCGGACGCCCTGAAACGAGAGGATGCACCGACTCTCACGGCTAAATCATACGCTACACACCATCTCTCTGTAGGAGTAGGTCGATGTGTCGCTCTCTCTAACACACACACACATGCACACACTGGTTCATAGAATAGGAATATCCTGCGAGTGGGAAGCCACAGGAAGTGAGATAAATGGAGTACGTACAAGAAGAGAAGAGGTGATGAATATTCCATCAAACCTAGACTGAGGGTACTCCCTCCGTCTAGGTGTTAAGTCATCTTACGAAAATCAGATATTCCCAAAATGTTTAGGCATCATCCATTAACTTCGCATCTCAATCCCCTCCTAGCCTCGTTGCTAGCGAGCGTTGTTACTTACTTTGCCTTGTTATCTCCCCAGGAAACCCGATGCATGGAGCGACGTGTTGATCAGTCAAGGAATCAAAGTCGACTTGCATGCGAGTTAATACGTGGCCCTGCATGGTAGCTAAAATGGCATCTCTTAATTGTTGTGATTAATTGTTGCATTTAGAGACAGAAATCAGGGCTTTGATTGCAGGAAGGACCGGTCAAGTTTCTCCTTCTCCTCCAATCTACTTGCACCTTGGTCCCGCTGCACCTTCTAACGTGACTTACACCTAGACGGAGGGAGTAGTACGAGATACGGTGGCAGACTTAGGTCGAATACAAGTGCGCAAAATTATTGGAAGAGAGCAAAGTGTACAAACTAAATAATTAAAATTGAATTTCTCAAAAAAAATTGAAACGGAGGCAAAAGATTTGCCTCATCCACTAAATAAGTGGAGAATAGAGTTTCATAGTTTGCAAGTGACCCTTCAAATAAACGGCATGGCAATTACTCTCAATACGTCCTAGTTTCTTAGCACCCGCTGTAACCCTTAGTACATACGGTGGCACACTGACTTAGGCCGATTACAAATGCCCAAAATATTTAAAATTGGAAGATGGTGCAGCCCACCTTTCCGATATTTTAACCGTGTGTGGTTCAGTTGTTGTTCACTTCGGAGGGTCGTGTACCACATGTGAACGTTAGTAAGCGCGACCGGGAGGCGTGCAGCATTAATTGCGAGTTGACTCCTTCGAGCGTTAAATTTTCTTCACGTATTAGCATTGCCCCTAGTATTTTTCTTCACTACGTTAAATAAAGAGTTCCGTTTCGTGCATAATTTAAAACGATTTTAATGGAAAGAAAAAGAAAACCACTCCATCTATATACGCTGCAGCCTCGGCGATTGTTTTCTAGGGTTTGCTCTCTTCACACTCTCTCTCCACTATATATATACACGTTGGAGGCTCAGCGCTTGTAGTTGCTCTCTTTACACTCTCTCACCCTCTCCAGATCTAAACAAGACTTCATTGGCCTCTCTCTCTCTCCCCCTCACTGCTGGTCAAAGAGCCGGCAGGATCCGTCCGCCGGGAAGGGAAGGAGGCTTAACGCTGTCGCCGTCAGCGAGGGAGGGAATCCACTACCGGCGCAGATGTTCTCTTTCACCCAGCGGTGGGCTTTTTCCACATGCATTGCTCTAGCTACATGTGGGCTTTTTCCGCTTCTGCACTCGAATCTAGGTGTTGGATCAAACAGGAAAGTAGTGGGGTAAGTTGTATAGCATGAATCTAGGACGTGGTTCAAAGAGGAAAAGAAGGGGAAAGTAGTAGAGACCGGCTATCCAGCACCTACGTTGGTCGAAAAGGGAAAACAATGACAAACGTAGTACGCACATCTGTAACGAACAGATCTTTCTGTTTTGGGGGAGAAGGCTGTAGAGTTTGAGCAGGACTAGATTTGCTGCCCTCACATAGGAAAGGTGTCTAAAGATAACAAAACTGGGACCAACACAAATATGCTCCTTGGTTGTTTGTTCGTTGTTGCAACAGACTGTGCATCACCCCTTTATACATCGGTAGATGCACATGGTGCTGGTGCGTCCACTGTCCCGTACAACTCTTTAGCTGTTGTTAATCTAAGGCCCTGTTTGGTTAAAAAGTCCTAGGACTTTTTTTTAGTCCCAACTAAAAAGTCCCTAGTCCCTACCTGTTTGGTTCCAGGGACTAAACATGGACTAGAGGTTATTAAATGACATGCTAACAGACCATGTTACCCCTAGTAATGAACTAATAGAGATATGGTGCGATGCGGGGCAGGGGGCAACTGTTGGAAAAAGTCCCAAAAAGACTCTCCCTCAGGGTCTTCTTTCTTTATCCCCAAATGCCTACTTGTAGTCCCTAAAAGTCCCTCCTGTTTGGTTTAGATGGGACTAAAAGGGACTTTTTTAGTCCCTACACCAAAAAGTCCCTGAAAACAAACACCCTCTAATAATGCCGCTGGAAAATTGAAGCAATGCCACAGTTAAAAGCAAATTACATGTTTAACAAATTTTATTGTTAATATAATCTCTCCATTAATATGAATCAATGCCACTGTTTGAGAAATGCTACTGTATTGCTTTCTTTCCCATTTAGATAAGTTAGATGCTTCTTTTTGTGGGCTTCTCTGTCATCCACCATTATTGACCAGTAGTTGTTTCCTTTGCACCTCTATGTAAACAGGGTTATCTACTTCACCTCGTTGCTATTGCGACCTTTTGTTGCACTGCACAAAACACTTTTGTTTTAAGAGTGTTTTGTGCAGTTCAACCAAAATGTCACACCGACAATGTTGCTTGATTGCTTGATCTTAGTGGAACTGCACAAGAGGAGATCTGACTTCCTATCTGTGTTGGCAAATTTGTTTCAGATCTTCTTCTTGTGAGTTGTTTGAATTCCGCGTCATGAGAGGTTAGTACTAGCCTTCTTTCAAGTGATTGTGAAGTGTGCCTTCATATGTTGTGCTACTTATATGGTAATGTTGCTTGATTTTAGTGAACTGCACAAATGGAGACAAGACTTCCAATTTGTATGTGCACCGTAATATCCCACTGAGGTAAGATAATGATATTTCACAATTGTTGGCCTGTATTTTGCTACTGTCATCAGAAAATTAATGTCGTTGTTTAGTGCTATACTTGTGCTCCCTAATTGACATGCCAAATCTTACATTGAAGGCGAAGCTTGTCTGTTATTGAACCAAGTGATGAAGGGGAAGAACAATCTGGAAAAAAAACAAAAAACAACTCCCAGTGTTGTAATGAAGCACTTGAACTGTGATGACACAAGTAATGATATAGTTTTGCATCTTAATTTATTGCTATGGCTGGAACGAGCAATTGTTTTGCCACTGATTTGATGCCACTCTTAATGTAATATGTAATTATCTCTACTTGTTCAAACAGGGATCTTCTTTGAAGATAAAATATATTTTAGTGGAACTGCACAAGAAGATGTTGGAAACATTAAACTAATCGAGGAGTATATAGTAAGCATGGCAACCACAATAGATAACAAAAGATGGTTCCCGAGAAGTGCTTCATCTGTATGCTCTACACAATAAGCCACCTGACAAATGTTGGTACCGGCCCACGGATTTCATCCATATGATTGAGCTTTGTCATCTCTATCGGTGGTGTGCTACTATTTAGCTACTGTCATGAAGTGCTTCATCTGTGTTGTTTTAAATATTTCATTTCCTTTTTTCGAGCAAATAGGGATGCTAGCATTTAGTTGTCCTCTTGTCTTTGCACAACACGATCATCCTCCTCTGAAGAAGAATATGGAGTGTGTGAAGTGCCTAGTTCCGATTATGCCAGGATGAAGAAGCCAAGCCTCTCTTCTTATCAGAAGGGAGTAGTTGAAGGATGGTTACATTATTGCCCACAAGAATAAACTAACTTCAGCTCAGAAGGACTCACGGATCTCCATCTTTGTTGCTGTGATGGCCAATACAATGTTGTTTTAGGATTCCTTCTGGTGAGTTCCATTTTTTTAAATGTGTGCTCTGCATGGATCATGTAGGTTGCCTGTTTAAATTGTCAATTCATAGTACAGTTTGCTTTATACTAATCACTTTTTGTATTTATGCAAACAGGGGTGCTCAGCTTGATTTCAATGGGAACTGCACAAAATGTTCACGAATACATCAAATATTCTTGAATCATTCATTTCCACCACAGGAAAGGAGGTGTCGATATGTTCAAGGTGTTGCAACATATAAAGGCGAAATCATACTTGGTTGATTTTGGTGGAACTGCACAAAAAGAACAGCTGGTTTATTTAGCACGAGGTGCCATGTCAATGTCCGAACTAATGGCAAACCCTGCCCATTCCACAATCGTAGGCATTTGATATTTTGGAATGGGAAACCCTTGTCAAATTTTTCTCATTGATGTACGCAAAACAACACGCATTTGACATTTTGGAATGGGACAACCTTGTCAAATTTTGCTCATCGATCGATTTATCTTTATTCTTTAGTTGTGAAGTAAATATTGGCTCTCACATGTGAATCGCTGAGATGCATAATCATCGATTGTTTTGAATGTTCTCTATGAATTGCCAGGCCTGTGTGTTTGATTGCAATGTAAAGGAATGCTAAAAAGCTGCTCAAACTTTTTGTACTCCCTCTGTTCCTTTTTACTTCGCATATTAGATTTCTTTCAAGTCAGTTGATTTTACATTGTGAATGTTGATACTTTTTTCTATAAGATTGGTCAAAGTAGAGATACTTTGACTTCAGATAAACTTATATGCAGACTAAAAAGGATCGGAGGGAGTACGTGTGAAACTACTGCAAACGAGGTGATCACCCTGGGAATAATGCTAGTATGTATTGTTTTGCATGTTCATCCAATGCTAGTGATACAAGAATTTGAACTAAATTCATTCATACACGGCTGGATTTCATATAAACATGCCGGATTTCATTACATTTCATACATTCTTCAACTAAAAAGGGGTGCGCTGGAGGTATAATTAATTGACCGAAGCTACCCACCCGTGTCCGGCTTAGCCGAACAGAAGCTTCTTCTCCAGTGGACTGAGCTTCAGTGACTTAAGTGCAGGTGCAGTTGGGTCACTGACATGTGGGCCAGATGGGACCACATGTCAGTGACCCAACTGCACCTACAGTTAAGTCACTGAAGCAGCGTCCTTCTCCAGCACAGCTCTCCAACTCCACGTCGCCGCCAAGAAGCTAATCGGCCGTCAATGGTCAACCCACCAAGCTTGGCTTCAACCGGAGGGTAGCAGTGGTGGCCTTACTTGGACCCGAGTGGCGGTGACCTACCGTGTTCTACTCTTGCTCTTTTTCTGTGTGACGCGGCCTCGTTGGCAGTGGGGCGGGGCCTCGACGGAGCCGGCGATGTCCTCTGTCTCGTTGCCGGCGGGGCGGCGCCTCGGCGGAGCGTGGAAAATCCTCCCCCTCATTGCCGGCAGGGTGGGGCCTCGGTGGAGCCGGTGATGTCCTCTGCCTCGTTGTTGGTGGGGCGGGGCCTCGGCGGAGCAGGGCCTTGCCGAAGCCGGTGAGGTCCTCCGCCTCGGTGCCGGTGGGGCGGGGCCTCGACGGAGCTAGCAATGTACTCTGCCTCGTTGTTGGTAGGGCAGGGCCTTGGTGGAGCAGGGCCTCGTCGAAGCCGGCGAAGTCCTCTGCCTCGGTGCCGACGGGGCAGTGCCTCGGCGGAGCCGGCATTGTCCTCCGCCTCGTCGTCGGTCTCGCCAAACAGCACCTCGCCTACTTCATCGTCCTCTTTGTAGGTGGCCACAACCTCCGCCACCCGCATGCGGAACTGCTAGCGCGCGAGGCGGCTCTCGCGGGCGGAGCATTACGACTCAAGGAGCGCCTCCTGCTCCGCCCGCTCCACGACGATCTGCTCCTCCGCCTGCAGGTGCTCCTGGAGGAGATGGTGGTTGTAGGCGGTGTCGGCCTGCACCTCCCGGAACTGCTCCTCATGCTTCTGCCTCACCATGTCCATCTATTGGGCATGAGCCTTGCCGATGGTCATGGTGCAATGCACCGGCAAGGATGGCACGGAGGAGGGGATTGGCGCCGGATCATCGACTACCACGTTCTCCATTGGGACGTCGTCGTCCTCCGGTTGCCTGCCGGCCAGCCAGTCGGCAGCAAGGGCTGCCATCTCCTTCTGGTCCGTCGTCCGCCCATCCCGAAGAGCGCTGGAGTGCGAGGAAGCCATGGTGGGCAGTAGTGGTGTGGACAGGAGAAAGGGAACGAAGGCAGATGACTGCGGCTATGGCCGGCACAACAGTTTATATAGCAATGGTGGGCGGCAGAGGGACGGACGGGTGGCGCCGGAGTAGCTGCCTCGGCAACCGTGTATCATTAATGTGGGCAGCAGACGGACGGACAGACAGCACTTGTGTCGTTTGAATGCGGAGCAATCGCCTGCACCGGGAAGCGGGGCTAGCGGCGCTGACCATTTCGGGCGGAAAGCGCATGCGGGTGAGGGAGGCGGTCTGGGTGGGCCAGGGCAGTCAGACTCGTGCTTGGCAGTGGTCCGGTCTAGCAGCCGGACATGCTGGCGAGCGAGCGAGCTCGCCGAGCTGAGCGATGACAATCAGACGATGGACGTGGCTTCCGACCAGGAGCCGGCGCCATCGCCCAAGCCGGTTCATCCCGTGTTCACCATAGAGCAGGTGCGGCCGCACTTCGACGCCCTAATGGCGGAAGAGCTACCAGCACAGGAGGACCTGTGTTGCAACCTCCGTCTCCTCAACGAGCACCGGCTTGCGGAAGGACGAATCGCCGGCAACAAGCGAACGACAATGCCGTCGCGGACATGTGGCCCTATGATCTTGGCTTCCTGAATGAGCAGCAGGCGCTGTATCAGACCATCTGTAGGGCCCGCGAGGCCCTCTCCGTCATCCTTCGAGTTGTAGCGCTCGTCGTGGCGCCGCCATCTCGTGTTGTCAACATGGTCAACGAACATGAGGAATCAGGAGATGACTTTAATTGGAGAGGATGACAGTGGATCCCGTCAGGGCCATAGCCGCACCTACGCAAGTGCCTCCTTATTAGTATATACAACTATAAATTTTTTGCTTCCGCCTGGTTTCCTGACATCACGGTCCCACACCATTGTCAACCTATACAGTCAATAAACGAGAGAATTGCACAAGGAGCGGCCGACAGCTGGGACCCAGCAGATCGAGCAGTATTTGTGTTTTTGAGGTGTGAGCGGAGTTTTTCTTGAGCGATGTTTTTGTTGTTGTTCAGAGGAGTAGGGTATCAACTGGGCGGGTTGTGGACCATATGGCCCAGGCTATTATTTTATGTCGACCAAATATACAGCCCAGATATTAATATTTAAATGTGAAAATGGCTAGCCCAGCTGTTCTTTTTTTGCGGAATACCCAACCCTGGTCAACTTGTTATTCTCCAGGCCGCATTACACTTGCCAAGAAAATGGGCTTTAAGAAATAATAAATGGGCTATAATTTAAAAAATTGGCTGTAAATATAAAAAACACACCGAACAAGTACATTTTTTAATTGTTCTAAAAAAGATACATTTTAATTTCATTACTTGTTGCGCTTGCAAAATTTCGTTGGATTTTTACCTAATACAAATTTATTTTGAAATTATATTTAATCTGACTCTAAATTTCGGGTTAAAAGATATTTCAGATCCCATCAAAATGTTGAAAATTTTGTTGAATTTTTTTGAGCGGTTGGCTGAAATTATTAACAAAGTCCTGGCTAAAAAATAGGCTATAATTTTAACAAACAGTAAATGGGCTGAGTGAATTCCATTAGAATTAAAAAATGTTCTGTACATAACAAATCACAAATGGGCTATATGTTCTCTGCCACAGATGTGATGGTCACTTGTGGGCCTACTAACTTTACGCAAGGCTTTGTCAACTTATAGTCAACACACGATTCTATTAGCAGTGGCCGTTGGATGTCCATCTAACGGCTGTGGTGCTTCTTCAATCTCGGACATTCATGCTTCAGCCGCCCAAACCACCGCCGGTGGTACCGCCTGCTACTGCCTCCCGTGGACGGCTGTGCTGCCGCGCAGGCCTCCCGGCCCACCCTACTCCCATCGCCATCCAGGCCATTCCTCTACTCACCAACACCTCCTGTTATTCTCCGGCGACGACAGCCTCACACCGGAGCCGAACCAGTGAACCCTCGTACTCCCCTCCGCGTGGGCATCCACTGATGTGTCTTCGCCGGCTCCGGCTCGTTCCCTTCCTAGGCCTCGCCATCGTCCACCGCGTTGGTTCTCTCGGCGCGGTGTGGTCAACTTTGTCAACAAACGACAACCATCGGAAGAGGCATGAACGTGGAGTGGCTGACAGTAGAGACCCGCATGGCCCATGGCCGCACGCGAGCAAGTCCCTCCTTGTTATGCGAAAACAAATAATTTCTCCCCCTAACAGGTTTGAGCCACCAGCTACATCTTCGCACGCAGGGAAGTGTTTCCTTTATTACGTGGAAAAAATTACCTCTCCCTTATAGCTGGGACCCACCAGCTTTATTATGATCCATTTCGCGAAAATTTAGATTGTACCAAAGATGCTAAATTGTTTTCTTTTTATTCTAACTCGAAAAATAAGAAACTAAAAAACCCAGAAAACATCTTCACACGCAAGGAAGTGCCACCTTATTACGAGCAAAAAAACGATTCCCCCCTACTAGCTGGGATCCACCAGATTTGGACGCTGACTTGTGGGCCAACTAAGTTGACGCGTACGGGCTTTGTCAACTTAGTCAAAACGATTCTAGTTGCACTGACTATTGGATGTTAAATCAACGGTTGTGATGTGTCTTCAATCTCTGGTATTCTTACTCCAGCTGCCCAAACCAGGCCCGCCGTACCGCCTGCTCCAGCCTCCCGTGGCTGGCTGTGCTGCCGCGCAGGCCTCACGGACCGACCATACTACGACTGGCTAGACCTTCCCTCTACTCACCCACACCCCCTGTTATTCTCCAGCGACGGCGGACTTACGTCGCAGCCGAACCAGTGAACCCTCGTACTCCCCTCCGCGTGGGCATCCACCCGCCTGTCATCTCTGGCACCTCGTCGTTCCCTTCCTAGGCCTGGCCGTCGTCCACCGCCTTGATGCTCTCGATGCCTCGTGGTCAACGAGGTCAATGAACGACAGCCATCGGAAGTGGACTTTAGGGTGTGAGGCTGACAGCTGGACCCACCAGCTACATCTTCGAAACCAAGGAAGTGCCTCCTTATTACTCGCAAAATAAAAATGATTCCTCCCCCTGACAGCCGGGACCCGCCAGCTATATCTTCGCACGCAAGGAAGTGCATCATTCCCTCCCTGATAGCTGGGACCCACCCGGTCGAAGGGTACATAGCGTTGCCGCGAACGTGTATGTACATACTGGTCGATCGGTCTCTCTGCAATGATGAACCGTGGCCGAGCAAGCAACGGCACATGTAGTAGTAGACGATGTCGAGTTGGCGGCGGAGGAAGACTCGGCATGCCCCCGACCTCCTCCAGCCTCCACGGGCTACTGTTCATCCACAGCTACTGTTCATCCAGCCTCGACGGCTGTTGTTCATAGAGCCTCCACGGGGTCATGTTCATCCACCCCAACCGGCTGGGGTGCGGCAGCCTCCTCGGGGTCATGTTCATCCAGTGGCAACGGCCTACTACCACGGGGTCCTGTTCATCCAACCCCAACCGGGAACTATTCATCCACAGCCAACCAACCACTTGACTCACCACGTCTCGACTCATTCTACGTACCACGCGCACGGTAGCAACGGTCACTATTCATCGAGAGGCAACCCAACACCGGTTGGCTACGTCTCGCACGGGGGCTCGATCAGCTTCAGTAAGCAGCAGCAGTGATTGATCGCTCGGGTTCAGTTAGCAGCAGCAGCGAAGGAATCGCTCGGGTTCAGTCAGCAGCGAATGAATCGCTCGGGTTCAGTTAACAGCCAAGGGATCGATCGCTCGGGTTCAGTAACGTGCGATCGCTCGGGTTCAGATAGCCAACGCCTCCCACATACGCGCATACACGAGAGAAACGCGGAAACCTCCATGCATCGCTTGGCCCCGACCACCCATCGTAACCGGGAACTCCCCGATATTTTCCTCGCCCTCGCTTCTACCACGGTTTTTTCCGTCATGGACAGCCCAAATATTGTCATGCAGCTGCGTCTCCGGCCCGCCCAGGGCGAAAAGCCCATTTTTTGTCATGATTTTTTGTCATAGAAGTAGGACCCACCTAATCTATGATGATATCGGGTTTTGTCATAATTATTGTCATAAGCATGACAGAAAAAAATCGTTCGGCCCAAAATGTCACGGATGTGTCTTCTTTTTGTGGTGATACGAACTTGCATGACATCTTTTGTTCTACCCTCTCGTGGCTGCGGGGTCCATAAGGAAACTGAGGGATATTAAGGCCTCTTTAATGGAGAACCAGAACAAAGTATTAACACATGGTGAATACATGAACTCCTCGAATTATAGTCATCCCCGAAGAGTATCCCAATTATTGTCACTTTGGGGTCTACGGATCAAAACAGTAACAAGTGCATATAACTAGCAGATAGGATCAAGAAATCAAATATATTTATGAAAACATAGAGGATTCAGATCTGAAATCATGGCACTCAGGCCCTAATGACAAGCATTAAGCATAGCAAAGTCATAACAACATCAATCTCAGAACATAGTGGATACTAGGGATCAAGCCCTAACAAATTGACTCAATTACACGACAAATCACATCCAACTCCATCACCGTCAGGCAAGCCTACAAAGGAATTACTCACTCCCTATGGTGAGCATCAGGGAACTGTTGATGAAGAAGGGTTGGTGATGACGACGATGATGAATCCCCCTCTCAGTAGCCCCGAACGGACTCCAGATCAGCCCTCCCGATGAAGAACAGGAGGTGGCAGCAGCTCCATCTCGCAAAATGTGATAAAACTTTCTCTCTGATTTTTTTCTCCATGAGACGTAGCAAATGGAGGCTCGAGGGGCCCACAAGCTCACAGGGCGTGCCCCCTGAGCTTGTGGCTCCTGGGTGGCCCCCCTCCAGTAGTTCTCTTCGCCAATATTTTTCATATATTCTAGAAATAATCTCCATAAATTTTTAGCTTAATCTGGAAACTTTTATTTCTGCATAAAAATAACATCATGGCAATTCTACTGAAAATAGCGTCAGTCCTGGTTAGTTCCATTCGAATCATGCAAATTATAGTCCAAAACAAGAGCAAAAGTGTTTGGAAAAGTACATACGTTTGGGACGTATCAGACGACAAGGCAACAGGACGTGCCCTGATGTTTTTTGTACCCCTCGTGGCTCCGTTTGACCTAATTCCAGCGCTATAAATTCTCAAATATTGGAAAAAACCCACGGCATCCACCCAAAAAAATCGTCGCCGCAAGTCTGTGTTCTTTCGCGATCCCATCTGGAGGCCTTTTCCGGTACTCTACCGGAGGGGGGGTTGATCATGGAGGGCTTCTACATCAACCTTGTTGCACCTTCATGATGTGTGAGTAGTTCCGACAGGACCTATGGGTCCATAGGATTAGCTAGATGTCTCTCTCTCTCTCTCTCTCTCTGTGTGTGTGTGTGTGTGTGTGTGTGTGTGTGTGTGTGTGTGTGTGTGTGTGTGTGTGTGTGTGTGTGTGTGTGTGTGTGTGTGATCTTCAATACAATGTTTTCCTCGGAGTTCTATTCGATGTAATCTTCTTTTGCAGTGCATTTGTTGGGATCCGATGAATTGCGGGTTTATGATTAGATTATTCATTGAAAGTAATTGAGTCTTTTCTAAACTTTTTTATGTGTGATTGTTATAGCTTTGTATTTCTCTCCGATCTATCTGTTTGGTTTGGCCAACTAGATTGATTTATCTTCAGTGGGAGAGGTGCTTTGTGGTAGGTTCAATTTTGCGGTGTCCTCACCTAGTGACAGTAGGGGTAGCGAGGCACGTATTTGTATTGTTGCTACTAAAGATAAAATGACAGGGTTTAATCATATTGCTTGATTTTATTCTATCTACATTATGTTGTCATACTTCATGCATTACTCTGCTTGTTATGAACTTAATACATAGTAGATGCAGGTAGGAGTCGGTCTACTTGTCACGGACGTAATGCCTATGTACATGATCATACCATGAATAACGTCATAACTTTGCACTTTTCTATCAATTGCCCAAAAGTAATTTGTCGACCCACCATTTGTTATTTTTATGAGAGAGATGCCTCTAGTGAAAATATACCCCCCGGGTCTATTTTAATCATATTGCTAAAACCAAACATACCTTGCTGCAATTTCTTTAATTTTATTTTACTTTGCAATTTATCTATCACCTATTACCAAATTTGGTCCTTGCAATTAACGAGTACAATGGGATTGGCAACCTTCTTGCCCGCGTTGGGTGCAAGTATTTGCTCTTGTGTGTGTACGTACTGTCGATGGTTGTTTGCGTGGTTTTCCTATGGGTTAACCTTGGTTCTCTACTGAGGGAATGCTATCCCAGTGTAGCTCACAACTACCAATACTCATGTTCTTACGAGCAAGGGGATGCTAATATCCCGCCAAGGTTGTCACTGCATTCAAATTCCTGGAGTTGGACACTTGTTCCCTGCTCCCATGCCTAATCGTTTCTTGATAGGAGACGGAATTTCGCATTATTTTCCCTAGAAAGGAGATGTAGCATTCGACCAAGACGTGCCCGAACCGGAACAGGTGGACGAAGATGAATTTGACATAGATGAGTTATTACTTTACTATAGTTTACACATGTGATTATTTTCCTAGTTAGTGTAAGATTATTAAAATATGCACCCAAGATGATGCACTAGAGGATGTTCCCTTCACCACCTACGCCGACATCTATGGCCTCGAGGGTTCCATCAACAACATGAACAACCTCGCTGAGTCCCTTCGAGACATGTCTACGTACATGACCAACAACTTCTCCGAATGGAGCCAAGGATGGGCTCCAAACTTTCCGCCGCCACAATGATCTCATTGTGTGGGCTTGCAAAAGCCTAAGCTTGGGGAGGTTACTTCCACGTCTACATCAAGATGTGGCGGTATTTTTATTTCACTTGTAATGGGGTTGTACTTCAACTCACTGAGCTTCAATAATGTTGGTCTGTTCCAATACTTTGTTTTTATTTGGTTTTGCTTTTTAGTTTGTTTTTCTTTTGCCATTGCAAGTTAGATTTCGAAAACCCCAAAACTAATAAAATAGAATAAGGTTTTCTTTTCGCATTGCTCTTTATATTTTGACCCAGACTTCCTTTCGCATTCTTGTTTATATTTTCATAGTAGAGTTGACCTATGTTGGGCAGCAAGGGATGCACCTTGAGGAAGAGAAGTGTGAAATTCATCACCATGAAGGCATGTCCTACGGCTCCCATCTTTTGCACTTGAAATGCTTAGCATTGTTGTAGTAGTAGTAGTATGTGTGAAGGCTTTGTTCTTGTAGGTAAAATAATTTAGTAACCTTTGTTCTGTTTAATCTAATTAACTGAGACATGCATTGTGACTAGTTTCAGAAGAAAACTAATGTAAACAAAGAATAACCATGCATATGAGAAAGCCTCTAGAAAAGACTTGGGTGTTGAGAAAAATTGTAGAGAAGATGATGTTAGCGATACTCAAGTAGTCAACCCCATAATGTTAATTTGATAGACTCAATAACACTTGTGGATAAAGTTGTCCAAAGGAATCCGGTTGGAAGGTGATTAAGATTATGCCAAAATCTATTTTGTATTTTTACATGGCACTTTAGCTTCTCGCTGGTGTCATGGCCTTGTCACTATACGTTGCTTTATAGCGTACATGTGATTTTTTTCATCTTTCTTGATGTTATGCTGAGGACTTCTTTGGTCAATGAACGATCCACCTGAGTTTTGGCTTGGGTTTAGGCTATGAGTTTGTTAACGTTCGTAGTGGCAACACTGTAACGAATATTATTTGGCTTTCTCTTGAAGAGTGTGTGTATGTGGTAATAAACAATTAATGATCACAATAGCTCAAAAGAGAAAACATATGGTCCATGGTACTTAAACTTAAGACACAAATGAAATTCTATGCATGTATCATTTCTTTAGCATAATCCCATTATTGGACTACGAGCGTTTTGGCGAGGAATGATTAGAAAAAGTGCTTGCGAGCCTTGATGAGGAGATGCTCGTGGGTGTTAGCGAGTTACCCTAGTATCATGTTGTATTTACATGCCTTCCATGCCCATAATTTATGTTTTCACTAATAAAAGATAAAAATCTCTTTCATGTGTTCCCGTCAAACAATTGTTAACTGGAGGAAATGGAATGAAAGCTACTTTATTATTTTGTCTTTAGTAGCTAGATCTTTGTGCTGATTATCTTTGCTTCACTAACGCTTGCATAATAACCATACCACCACTACAATTATACTAAGTTTTCAGGTAAAAAGGCATAGGGCTATCTAGGCGTACCGATCGTAAGTGAACCTAAGCCTTCTTATTATTTCGGTTTAAAAACCTGAGTTCCTTACGGTTGAGTTTCTTTTTTTTTTGCTTGAGGACGATCAAGCTTTGAGCTTGGGGAGGTTGATGACTGTTATTTTTACACTCGTCCCATCGTTATTATTTAAACCGGATAATCATGGAAATTCTGAGAAAATCACTCTGATATAGCTACTAACTAATGAATGGGAGAGATTGCAAAATCCTTTGTCTAATTTCTTTCCATAGGAAAAAAGGCAAAAATATGGAGATACATCATCACTTAGAAGGAAACTGGAGAAAGTATGGAAGAAATTGGAGGCGCAATATGTCCACTAGAGCGCCAGACTGCGTCTGGTACGAGTGCCCACGCTCGTACTAGTGCTCATACCAAGTGCCCACCACTCTAGGTAGTCCAACCCAAGAACATTTATAAAGGGCCTCATAATTGAATCACAAAGGAGAGCGAATAGAACGTCAACCAAAACACCAAAAAAGCCACCTTCCAACCCTACCCACCACCATCACTATTACCAAAGTATCTCCCCTCCAAGTTAGTCATACTTATAGTCGTGTATTGCATCTGCACCATCATAAGACCTATTATCAATAATGCATTCATCTTTATGTCTTCTTTGATGATTTCCTCTTGCGATCTAATTATCATGTGTGAGTAATTCGCCAAGGCAATGGGTTGAGCCATAGCCTTGCAACCCTATGTATTTTTATGAGGGATCGTTGGAATGACTTTGAATAATTAACGTCATGTATGCATCGGATTGCTATGGAGTTGTCTCTTGTATCTTTCTCGTTCTACGACCCTGCAGGTACCCAGGATCTTGTAGTTCGATCAAGGAAGAGGTTAAGAGTAGGGAGGACGTGAAACGCTATTTCGTACACCAATGACAAAAGGGTTTAGTGCGGTAGCGGAAAGACAATCCTTGGGGATTCATGAGGTGTAGTCATTAAACACTCAATGATTTTGTCTAAATTATATTCTTAATAATCGAGGTAACCCCATGAGATGGTACAGGGTTGTGGTTGGACAACTGACTCTTGATGCAGGTCGTGCAACAGTCAAGACATAATTTGGACACATCTCAACAGGTGTCTTTCCAGGGAACAAATTAAAATCATGATGATCCCTAGCACAAATATATGGCTGTAAGAATCAAGACCTCGTACCCATGCATGTGTTGATTCTAGTGTTTACATCACTAATGTTGTTAAGGTCCGGCTACAAAAATTGGAATTTAATTCTCTCACAAAGACTTGATAGAGCCTTTGATGTAGTGCCCATCCTCTAGTGGGTTCAATAACCTAGCGTCTCTCCTCGGGGGAAAGTTGAGGAAACCTTCTCAATCCAAAAAAAAAGATCTCAAAGGGCATCAATAGGTTTTAACGGAGCCCCCCTCGTCAGTTTGAAGCGTACTGCTCCTGGTTAAGGGATGCTTCATACGCGGTCATCTCAGACAGGGTATGTAGGAGTCCTCTCATCAGTTTGCAGCAATCTGCTCCAAGTTGAGGGCCGCTCGCACATATGGAAGGGGTGCCTCGTTAGTTTGCAGCGGGCTAGTCCTGGTTGAGGGGCGCTCATATGCCAAGAGGAGGCGGTAAGAGTCCCCTCGTCAGGGGTGCTCCTATGAAGCAATATGAGTCCCCTGATCGGGAGTTTTCATATGTTGTAAGAAGCAGTAAGAGACCCCTCGTCAATTTACAGTGGATAACTCCTGGTTAAGGGATGCTCATACATCAAGTTTTGCTGGTAGAATGAGTGGTGGTCCCCCATCAGTTTGCAGTGGACTACTCCTGGTTGGGCTAGCATTAGTAGGGGCCATGGGAACCTCCTCATCATTGGGCTAAGGAAGATTCGCACGCCTGATCCTACGAGAAAAGTCACGAGAATCTTCAAATTACATCATACTGCTCCTGCTTGAGGAAGATTCTCCCACCAATTGATTGGGACAACCGACCCCCCCCCTCCCGAATGTGGGGCACCAACAATAAGACCCTCGGGCACGGTATGTATTTCTATGAACTTGCATAGATGGTTGATGTTCCTAGAATTGGATACCGGGACACCCTCCTCAATATGTAGCTGAACACCCCCTGGTCCAAAGGCGCTGGTTACCAGAAAATGCACTTCCCACATGGGCGAAAGCTTGTTTTTTCCTTCCCGCGTCTGCATGCGGCGGAGGACAAGGTCACCTACTATGAGTTCCCATGAGCAAATGCGACTTTGATGATATCGTCTTAGGCCTTGCTGGTGTCTTGTTGCCAGTATAGCCGCATGGCAGCGGAGACCCTCGATGAGGTTGACGTCTTCGATCTACATGCTTTGTTGATCCCATTTTTCAAAAGTTTGGAATTGAGAGGAACTATGGACCTGGTGGAAAGGACTACTTCCATGTCGTAGACCAGGAAGAATGGTGATTCCCCTGTGGCCTTACTTTTTGTGGTCCAAATGGCCCATAGAGCCGAGGGGAGCTCCTTAACCCACTTCCTTTCATGCTTATCGAGCCTCTCAAAGGTCCTTGTTTTAAGTCCTCAAAGAATCAATATGTTGGCTCGCTCCACTTGCCCATTACTTCAGGCGTGGGCAATGGAGGCAGAGCATAAACAGATCCCGAGACCCTTGCAATACTCAATGAAGGATTGAATCATGAAATGAATTCTGCTATTGGTGATTATGCGGTTGGGTATACCAAACCGCGTAACGATCCCTCAGATGAATTTGCTGGCAGTGTTGGATGTGATCTTGACAACCAGGATGGCTTCTACCCATTTGGTAAACTTGTCGTAGAGGAACTCATATCTGCCCACCACTCAAGGGAACGACCACAAGATATCCAAACCCCACACCGCAAAGCCCCATGAGAGCGGAATATTTTAAGGCCTAAGTAGGCTGATGAATTTGTTTGGAATGGAATTGGCATGCTTCTCAGTGCCGTATGAGTTCCACGATATCTTGGAGAATGCTAGCCAATAGAATCCCATTATGAAGACCTTGCCTAGCTACCAGCACTCGAGAAGAGGCATGGCTACCACATTCACCTCCATGTACATCCGTAAGTATGACGTAGTCGTCTTCTTGGGAGACACATTTGAGGTGAACTCCGTTGAGGCTATGATGACAGAGGTCGACTTCTACCAGGGTGTAGCTCTTTAACTGTTGACCGATCCTTTCAGCTTTAGCATCATTGTCGAGAAGTGTTCCTTCAAGAGGGACCAAATGTCCAAATCTCATAAATCCAAGTTGGAGCAAGTGAGTCGATGGCAAGGACTTTCTGCACACTGTGTTGGCTTCCCTGCTCAGTGTACGGAAGCGACATGGGTGTATCCATACCCAAGCGAGGGGGATTTTTCTCGCTAGGGTTCATGACCAGGGTGGATGGTCGAATAAGTCCTCGAAGGTCCATAAGGGAACTGGTAACTGTTTTGAGGCCAGTCGGGCTAACCCGTTCGCGTCAGAGTTCAGACCCTGTTTTATGTGGTCAAATTGCAAACTAGAGAATCATTGTTTCCAACATCCTAAATTCGTTCAGATAGGCCACCATCTGTACCAGACATTGGTACTTTTTTAACTTGTTGGATAACCAACTGAGATTTGCCTCTAACGACGTGGTGTCGTATTTCAAGAGAGATGGTGGCCAGAAGGCCCGCACGCAACCCTTCGTATTTTGCCATGTTATTGGAGGTGTCGTGGAACATGAGTTGTGTGACATAACAGAGCTCTTCACCGGCTAGGGAGGTGAGAAGGGCTCCAGTGCCCGCTCCGTCGAGCGTAAATGAGCCATCAAAGTGAAGGGTCCATTGTACACGATCCTCCCGTGTCGAAGACGCAGATATCTCATCTTCCTCTAATGCGACCAGAGTCCATTCGGTGACAAAGCCGGCCAACACCGGACTCTTGATGGTGTGTGTGCTGATGAACTTGAGCTCAAATTCCATGAGCTCGACTAGCCATTCTGTGATTCAGTCGGCGGCTTCTCGATCAGCTACAAAAAAAGGACCAAACCAAGAGAAAATGGGGAAACCACCGGCACTAGGTGAGATTGAGATGACGATGCAATTTTCTTGATGCGATCAAAATCACATAAAGCATCTTCTGGATATCCGTATAATGGGTCTCTGCATCAAGTAGCACCTTGCTGATGAAATAAACTGGTTGCTGGACGCAACGCTTCTCTCCCGACGGACTCCGCTTGGGTTCCCTGAGTTGTTCAGGGGCAGGCGAACGCTCGGGTCTTGGAATTTCTTCTTCCCTTTCTACCACAAGTGCGACACTGATTACCCAGGATGTAACGACCATGTACAATAGCAAGGGATCACCTAGCTCGGGGGCTACCATAATAGGCAGCAATGTGAGGTACATCTTCATTTCTTGTAGTGCTTTATCGGTTTCGGGCATCCATTTGAATGGCCCAGATGATTGACTATATTTTACGCATTTTTAGAGCTCATTTGTTGCATCTTCTCTCTATGTATTATGTCCCATTGAACCAGATATGTGCCCATTTTGCATGATTACCATTTTTTCACTTTTCATTCTGAGCAATGCACATTTGTGTTTTTATTTGGTTTCCGCTAGTTTTCTTTGTTTTCTTGTTTCTACAGGTGTATTGGAGCAACCTAGGACCAAGCACAATGACTAAGGATGGGCTCAATACGGAGGGCTTACACTACTAGATTAGCCGTTTCATAGAGTAAAAAGACATATTTTTTCGAAGTGCTCAAAACCAAGATATAATACCAAAAATTGATCTGTGTCATTCATACGAATCCAACGAGCCCAAGAACATTAAATTCTGAGTTCATATGAAGAAATGGCGATCGATTTACCAAAGAGGGCCAGAGAAAGGACGGCATTTCATACCACCATGGATGGTCATATGGAAGGAAATCAGGCTGGAAAGTTGTGTCTCCAGATGGGATTTTTCATCATTTTGTCTCCATTTGTTGCCACGCGATCCTTGGACAATAAGGAAGGGTTTAAGAGAGGATAAGGCTCATCTAGAGCCCTTGGATGACCATTAACGAAGGAGACACCGAGAGACTTGTTATATATGCACCTCCAACCCTAGTCGTTGTCATACATCATCTCCATCATCACACACAGCCGTCATCCATCTCCATTGCTGCTCCAAGACCACCTCCATAGAGAAGAGAAGATCCAAGCCAAGAGGAGGAAGAGGAGGCGCCTCCACCACACGTATCGGCCTTTAGCAGGCCGGTGCGGTCACCGCCTCCACCGCCGGTGCCGCCATAATCACCGTCGTCACTGCCATGGTCATCTCCTCCACCGGCTTTGTTCCGGCTTGTAACTTACCTTCTCCCTCTCCTATGTTTGAGTAGTTTTATTAGTTCTTGAGGATTTGGATGAACACTTGCATGATTAGTACTTTGATACTGAAAAAGAGGATCATTCTCTTTATATGTATTGCGTTGATCGCCTCATGGTGTTGTGAAGGGGGCCCACACGGCATTAGCCACGTATGGACTTGAGGTAACTTATGCTGGTGAGTAGGCTAGTCGTGGAGGTAGGCAGAGACAGGTCCTAACTCCCTTCATCCTTGGTCATTGCAATAGGGATTAGTGGAGAACCCCTAAACTTAATGTCGTGTCATGGGCCCCTTAATCACCATTGTGGTAACCAGAGTGGGGAAGCGCGGTGGTGGCACAAGTGTACGCAATAACCGGAGTGGGGATGCATACTTTATTGGCTCTTCCCACACGATATCATATACAAGTAGATTAGTGATATGAATACAGAGCCATGTCTATCATGTGTTGTCAGCATCATACTTGCGGTGATGACTCTGATTGCCTCGAGAACGTTTACTACTCAAGCACCGTTCCACGTAATCTAGTCTCTTTAATTGTCTTTCCTTTATTTTCCCATTTGTAGTTTAGTAAAGACACCTTTTATTTGTCTTCCCAGTAGCTGACTAAAGTAGGCTATTTTCAAACTCCGGTTTGGGTGCATATTTAACTGCGTAAGTGCTAGCGTAGTTGCGGGGTTTGTACTTCCTTCCTATTAGCTCATGTGGGTTCAACACTTCACTTATCACGAAAGTGCTACAACATACATGTGCACGTGTAGGTCATCAAGCATTTTCTGGCGCCGTTGTCAGGGAGCATAGCGCTTGGTTATTATTTGCCTTCTCGCATATAGTTTATTTATGTTTGTTGCTACTTAACCAGATGTTTTCTGCAAGAACTAGGATTACTACGAGGAAAAAAATCAAAGAGAGACGAACAATATATGCTCAATACCGATATTCATTTAAAGGTATTGAAATGGGTGATAAATTGGAGGCATTGGATTATGTTGCTAAAGGTATATTCGCATATCCATCATCTTGTAAGCATTTTAGGTCCAATTGCCATATGAGCTTTAGCTACAAATGTCACCCTAACCCTATTGTAGCATCATACAACCGTGATTGCTACTTATTTTATTATGTTGAAATTATTTAGAAACTAATGCTCTATTTCAGAACATTAGAACTTATGGACAGGGTTAAGGAGCTCTCTCTACAACATAAAGAGGTCTTGAAACATATGGGTTTGTTGGAGAGTATTCATACTTGGTGTATTTCTAACAATCTTCATAATGCCCCTTTTATTAAAGATTATGAGAAGCGGGCCACCGCTTTCCAAGCCTGTATGTTGTAGGAACATAACCCCATAAAAGAATCTAGTGAGATAATCAAGCGATGGGAGAAAATCCAGGGAACCACTTTCCAAGAAGTATGTCTAGGAGATAAGTCGAAGAAGGAACATGGAGATGAAGGAGGGAAATGCCGCCTTCCGACAACTCCTACTGATCATGGTAAATTTCTAGACACAATTAATGCCCGGCTTGATGGTCATTTATCATATCTATGTTCTATTAGAGCTTTCTGGAACCTATTGAAACGATGCTTGAATATTCTCCACCAGAGGATATTGTCAGAGTTGATGTTTCAAAGTTAACTGTTAAGGATGAACTAGATATTGGTATTGTTCCCGATGTGCCTCGGATGGCTCCTTTTGATGACACACCAATTGGCATTTGTCTTAGGGATGAGATAGCACAAAAGGAGGGTGAGTTACTTGCATTAAGAGAGATATCAAAAAAGTGATGCAACAAGCATGGTGCCTGGTTACTCCTCTATACCTGTGGATTTGACGATATTGGACAAACCGCAAATTGCACATTGTAAAATTGATCTTGATGATATATGGGCTGATTTTCTATAGGCTCTCCATAGACCTCCTTTCAAGAGTAAATTGCAAAGTTTTATAGATGTTAATAGCCTTGATACAGAATTTGCAAATTTGAATACTAACATTCCCAGGTACACTGAAGATGAAGAAAAGGGCTATGATTTCCTAATAGCTCCATATTCTCTTGATTACAAAAATATTGTCAAATTGTACCTACTAACCTTGCAGGCATCTCCGCTGACCGAGTGCATCGGTGCTCGCCAAGAAGCGAGTATGAATTTACATATATGATTTCGATGCACCGCAAGCTAGCATGACTCGGTCTAGACTTTGCTATGAGGTGATCCAAACCCCGGTCGGAGGCTGGTCTCACACTCGGGGTTGACATCCCTTGAGATCTAGGTGGATGACCTTACGAAGCACCGAGGCCTAGCTATATGGCTATAAAGAACGCACTGCCTGGGGGTAACCCGGAAGTTCATAGGTGTATTTCTTAGTTTTGTGTCTTGAGTCTAATTGCAATCATGTTCCATTGGCATTTTTGTTTTATTTTCAGTAGTTGCTATTTGAGTTGTTTCAGAATAGTTTTCGCTGGTAAAATTTTGAGCATGTCGGTAGCCTGCATCTTTGATCAACGAGCTAGTCAAGTAGAGGCATACTAGTGACACTCTGTTTGTCTATGTATTCACACATGTATTACGTTTCCGGTTAATACAATTCTAGCATGAATAATAAACATTTATCATGATATAAGGAAATAAATAATAACATACTAGTGACACATGTATTACGTTTCCGGTTAATACAATTCTAGTGACACTCTGTTTGTCTATGAATATCTTTATCGGTCAGACCGCATAACAACATACGTTGTTCCCTTTGTCATCGGTATGTTACTTTCCCGAGATTCGATCGTCGGTATCTCGATACCTAGTTCAATCTCGTTACCGGCAAGTCTCTTTACTCGTTCCGTAATACATCATCCCGCAACTAACTCATTAGTTACAATGCTTGCAAGGCTTATAGTGATGTGCATTACCGAGTGGGCCCAGAGATACCTCTCCGACAATCGGAGTGACAAATCCTAATCTCGAAATACGCCAACCCAACAAGTACCTTTGGAGACACCTTTAGAGCACCTTTATAATCACCCAGTTACGTTGTGACGTTTGGTAGCACACAAAGTGTTCCTCCGGTAAACGGGAGTTGCATAATCTCATAGTCATAGGAACATGTATAAGTCATGAAGAAAGCAATAGCAACATACTAAACGATCGAGTGCTAAGCTAACGGAATGGGTCAAGTCAATCACGTCATTCTCCTAATGAAGTGATCCCGTTAATCAAATGACAACTCATGTCTATGGCTAGGAAACATAACCATCTTTGATTAACAAGCTAGTCAAGTAGAGGCATACTAGTGACAATATGTTTGTCTATGTATTCACACATGTATTATGTTTCCGGTTAATACAATTCTGGCATGAATAATAAACATTTATCATGATATAAGGAAATAAATAATACTTTATTATTGCATCTAGGGCATATTTCCTTCAGTCTCCCACTTGCACTAGAGTCAATAATCTAGTTCACATCGCCATGTGATTTAACACCAATAGTTCACATCATCATGTGACCAACACCCAAAGGGTTTACTAGAGTCAATAATCTAGTTCACATCGCTATGTGATTAACACCCAAAGAGTACTAAGGTGTGATCATGTTTTGCTTGTGAGAGAAGTTTAGTCAACGGGTCTGCCACATTCAGATTCGTATGTATTTTGCAAATTTCTATGTCAACAATGCTCTGCACGGAGCTACTCTAGCTAATTGCTCCCACTTTCAATATGTATCCAGATTGAGACTTAAAGTCATCTGGATCAGTGTCAAAACTTGCATCGACGTAACCCTTTACGACGAACCTTTTGTCACCTCCATAATCGAGAAACATATTCTTATTCCACTAAGGATAATTTTGACCGTTGTCCAGTGATCTACTCCTAGATCACTATTGTACTCCCTTGCTAAACTCAGTGTAGGGTATACAATAGATCTGGTACACAGCATGGCATACTTTATGGAACCTATGGCTGAGGCATAGGGAATGACTTTCATTCTCTTTCTATCTTCTGCCGTGGTCGTGCTTTGAGTCTTACTCCATTTCACACCTTGTAACACAGGCAAGAACTCTTTCTTTGACTGTTCCATTTTGAACTACTTCAAAATCTTGTCAAGGTATGTACTCATTGAAAAAACTTATCAAGCGTCTTGATCTATCTCTATAGATCTTATGCTCAATATGTAAGCAGCTTCACCGAGGTCTTTCTTTGAAAAAAAACTCCTTTCAAATACTCCTTTATGCTTTCCAGAAAATTCTACATTATTTCCGATCAACAATATGTCATTCACATATACTTTATCAGAAATGATGTAGTGCTCCCACTCACTTTCTTGTAAATACAGGCTTCACCGCAAGTCTGTATAAAACTATATGCTTTGATCAACTCATCAAAGCGTATATTCCAACTCCGAGATACTAGCACCAGTCCATAGATGGATCGCTGGAGCTTGCACATTTTGTTAGCACTTTTAGGATCGACAAAACCTTCTGGTTGCATCATATACAACTCTTCTTTAAGAAATCCATTAAGGAATGTAGTTTTGACATCCATTTGCCAGACTTCATAAAATGTGGCAATTTAGTAACATAATTCGGACAGACTTAAGCATCGCCACGAGTGAGAAAAAACTCATCGTAGTCAACACCTTGAACTTGTCGAAAACCTTTTGCAACAATTCAAGCTTTGAAGATAGTAACACTACTATCAGCGTCTGTCTTCCTCTTGAAGAACCATTTATTCTCTATGGCTTGCCGATCATCGGGCAAGTCAACCAAAGTCCACACTTTGTTCTCATACATGGATCCCATCTCAGATTTCATGGCCTCAAGCCATTTTGCGGAATCTGGGCTCACCATCGCTTCTTCATAGTTCGTAGGTTCGCCTTGGTCAAGTAACATGACCTCCAGAATAGGATTACCGTACCACTCTGGTGCGGATCTTACTCTGGTTGACCTACAAGGTTTGGTAGTAACTTGATCTGAAGTTTCATGATCAACATCATTAGTTTCCTCACTAATTGGTATAGGAATCACAGGAACAGATTTCTGTGATGAACTAATTTCCAATAAGGGAGCAGGTACAGTTACCTCATCAAGTTCTACTTTCCTCCCACTCACTTCTTTCAAGAGAAACTCCTTCTCTAGAAAGGATCCATTCTTAGCAACGAATGTCTTGCCTTTGGATCTGTGATAGAAGGTGTACCCAACTGTCTCCTTTGGATATCCTATGAAGACACATTTCTCCGATTTGGGTTTGAGCTTATCAGGATGAAACTTTTTCACATAAGCATTGCAACCCCAAACTTTAAGAAACAACAACTTTTGTTTCTTGCCAAACCATTGTTCATACGGTGTCGTCTCAACGGATTTAGATGGTGCCCTTTTTAACGTGAATGCAGTTGTCTCTAATGCATAACCCCAAAATGATAGTGGTAAATCGGTAAGAAACATCATAGATTGCACTATATCCAATAAAGTACGATTATGACGTTCGGACACACCATTATGTTGTGGTGTTCCAGGTGGCATGAGTTGCGAAACTATTTCGCATTGGTTCAAATGAAGACCAAACTCATAACTCAAATATTCTCCTCCACGATCAGATCGTAGAAACTTTATTTTCTTGTTACGATGATTTTCTACTTCACTCTGAAATTCTTTGAACTTTTCAAATGTTTCAGACTTCTGTTTCATCAAGTAGATATACCCATATCTGCTCAAATCATATGTGAAGGTCAGAAAATAACGATACACGCCGCGAGCCTCAACACTCATCGGACTGCATACATCAGTATGTATTATTTCCAATAATTCAGTTGCTCGCTCCATTGTTCCGGAGAATGGAGTCTTAGTCATCTTGCCCATAGGGCATGGTTCGCAAGCATCAAGTGATTCCAAAATCCCATCAGCATGGAGTTTCTTCATGCGCTTTACACCAATATGACCTAAACGGCAGTGCCACAAATAAGTTGCACTATCACTATTAACTTTGCATCTTTTGGCTTCAATCTTATGAATATGTGTATCACTACGATCGAGATCCAACAAACCATTTTCATTGGGTGTATGACCATAGAAAGTTTTATTCATGTAAACAGAACAACAATTATTCTCTAATTTAAATGAATAACCGTATTGCAATAAACATGATCAAATCATATTCATGCTCAACGCAAACACCAAATAACACTTATTTAGGTTCAACACTAATCCCGAAAGTATAGGGAGTGTGCAATGATGATCATATCAATCTTGGAACCACTTCCAACACACATCGTCACTTCACCCTCAACTAGTCTCTGTTTATTCTGTAACTCCTGTTTCGAGTTACTAATTTTTAGCAACCGAACAAGTATCAAATACCCAGGGGCTACTATAAACACTAGTAAGGTACACATCAATAACCTGTGTATCAAATATACCCTTGTTCACTTTGCCATCCTTCTTATCCACCAAATATTCAGGGCATTTCCGCTTCCAGTGACCATTTCCTTTGCAGTAGAAGCACTCAGTTTCAGGCTTTAGTCTAGCTTTGGGCTTCTTCACGGAAGTGACAACTTGCTTTCCATTCTACATGATGTTCCCTTTCTTTCCCATTGCCCTTTTCTTGAAACTAGTGGTCTTGTTAATCATCAACACTTGATGCTCTTTCTTGATTTCTACCTTCATCGATTTCATCATCATGAAAATCTCGGGAATCGTTTTCGTCATCCCTTGCATACTATAGTTCATCACGAAGTTCTACTAACTTGGTGATGGTGACTAGAGAATTCTTTCAATCACTATTTTATCTGGAAGATTAACTCCCACTTGATTCAAGCTATTATAGTTCCCAGACAATCCGAGCACATGCTCACTGCTTGAGCTATTCTCTTCCATCTTTTAGCTATAGAACTTGTTGGAGACTTCATATCTCTCAACTCGGGTATTTTCTTGAAATATTAACTTCAACTCCTGGAACATCTCATATGGTCCATGATGTTCAAAACGTCTTTGAAGTCCCGATTCTAGGCCATTAAGAATGGTGCACTAAACTATCAAGTAGTCATCATATTGAACTAGCCAAATGTTCATAACATCTGCATCTGCTCCTACAATAGGTCTGTCACCTAGCGGTGCATCAAGGACATAATTCTTCTGTGCAGCAATGAGGATAAACCTCAGATCATGGACCAAGTCCGCATCATTGCTACTAACATCTTTCAACATAGTTTTTCTCTAGGAACATATCAAAATAAACAGGGAGCAATATCGCGAGCTATTGATCTACAACATAGATATGCTAATACTACCAGGACTAAGTTCATGATAAATTAAAGTTCAATTAATCATATTACTAAAGAACTCCCACTTAGATAGACATCCCTCTAATCATCTAAGTGATCACGTGATCCATATCAACTAAACCATGTCTGACCATCACGTGAGATGGAGTAGTTTCAATGGTGAACATCACTATGTTGATCATATCTACTATATGATTCACGCTCGACCTTTCGGTCTCAGTGTTCCGAGGCCATATCTGCATATGCTAGGCTCGTCAAGTTTAACCCGAGTATTCTGTTTGTGCAAAACTGGCTTGCACCCATTGTAGATGGATGTAGAGCTTATCACACACAATCATCACGTGGTGTCTCGGCACGACGAAGTTTGGCAATGGTGCATACTCAGGGAGAACACTTTTATCTTGAAATTTAGTGAGAGATCATCTTATAATGCTACCGTTAATCAAAGCAAAATAAGATGCATAAAAGATAAACATCACATGCAATCAATATAAGTGATATGATATGGCCATCATCATCTTGTGCTTGTGATCTCCATCTCCGAATCACCATCATGATCACCATCGTCACCGGCGCGACACCTTGATCTCCATCGTAGCATCGTTGTCGTCTCGCCAACTATTGCTTCTACGACTATCGCTGCCGCTTAGTGATAAAGTAAAGCAATTACAGGGTGATTGCATTGCATACAATAAAGCGACAACCATATGGCTCCTGCCAGTTGCCGATAACTCGGTTACAAAACATGATCATCTCATACAATAAAATATAGCATCATGCCTTGACCATATCACATCACAACATGCCCTGCAAAAACAAGTTAGACGTCCTCTACTTTGTTGTTGCAAGTTTTACGTGGCTGCTACGGGCTGAGCAAGAACCGTTCTTACCTACGCATCAAAACCACAACGATAGTTCGTCAAGTTAGTGTTGTTTTAACCTTCTCAAGGACCGGGCGTAGCCACACTCGGTTCAACTAAAGTTGGAGAAACTGACACCCGCCAGCCACCTGTGTGCAAAGCACGTCGGTAGAACCAATCTCGCGTAAGCGTACGCGTAATGTCGGTCCGGGCCGCTTCATCCAACAATACCGCCGAACCAAAGTGTGACATGCTGGTAAGCAATATGACTTGTATCGCCCACAACTCACTTGTGTTCTACTCGTGCATATAACATTTACGCATAAAACCTGGCTTGGATGCCACTATTGGGGAACGTAGTAATTTCAAAAAAATTCCTATGGACACACAGGATCATGGTGATGCATAGCAACGAGAGGGGAGAGTGTGTCCATGTACCCTCGTAGACCGAAAGAGGAAGCGTTAGCACAACGCGGTTGATGTAGTCGTACGTCTTCACAATCCGACCGATCCGAGTACCGAACGTACGGCACCTCCGAGTACAGCACACGTTCAGCTCGATGACGTCCCTCGAACTCCGATCCAGCCGAGCTTTGAGGGAGAGTTTCGTCAGCACGACGGCGTGATGACGGTGATGATGTTGCTACCGACGCAGGGCTTCGCCTAAGCACCGCTACGATATGATCGAGGTGGATTATGGTGGAGGGGGGCACCGCACAAGGCTAAGAGATCATGAGGTCAATTGTTGTCTCTAGAGGTGCCCCCCTGCCCCCGTATATAAAGGAGCAAGGGGGGAGAGGCGGCTGACCGGGAGTAGGACTCCTCCTTTCCTTGTTGGAGTAGGAGAAGGGAAGGGAGAAGGAGAAGGAAGGAAGGGGGCGCCCCCCCCCCTCCCTAGTCCAATTCGGACCAGTCCATGGGAAGGGGTGCGGCCACCCTTTGGGGCCTTTCTCTCCTTTCCCGTATGGCCCATTAAGGCCCAATACGAATTCCGTAACTCTCTGGTACTCCGAAAAATATCCGAATCACTCGGAACCTTTCCGATGTCCGAATATAGTCATCCAATATATCTATCTTTACGTCTCGACCATTTCGAGACTCCTCGTCATGTCCCCGATCTCATCCGGGACTCCGAACTACCTTCGGTACATCAAAGCACAAAAACTCATAATACAATCGTCACCGAAACTTTAAGCGTGCGGACCCTACGGGTTCGAGAACTATGTAGACATGACCGAGACATGTCTCCGGTCAATAACCAATAGCGGAACCTGGATGCTCATATTGGCTCCTACATATTCTACGAAGATCTTTATCGGTCAAACCGCATAACAACATACGTTGTTCCCTTTGTCATCGGTATGTTACTTGCTCGAGATTCGATCGTCGGTATCTCAATACCTAGTTCAATCTCGTTACCGGCAAGTCTCTTTACTCGTTCCGTAATACATCATCCCGCAACTAACTCATTAGTTACAATGCTTGCAAGGCTTATAGTGATGTGCATTACCGAGTGGGCCCAGAGATACCTCTCCGACAATCGGAGTGACAAATCCTAATCTCGAAATACGCCAACCCAACAAGTACCTTTGGAGACACCTGTAGAGCACCTTTATAATCACCCAGTTACGTTGTGACATTTGGTAGCACACAAAGTGTTCTTCCGGTAAACGGGAGTTGCATAATCTCATAGTCATAGGAACATGTATAAGTCATGAAGAAAGCAATAGCAACATACTAAACGATCAAGTGCTAAGCTAACGGAATGGGTCAAGTCAATCACATCATTCTCCTAATGATGTGGTCCCGTTAATCAAATGACAACTCATGTCTATGGCTAGGAAACATAACCATCTTTGATCAACGAGCTAGTCGAGTAGAGGCATACTAGTGACATATGTTTGTCTATGTATTCACACATGTATTACGTTTCCGGTTAATACAATTCTAGCATGAATAATAAACATTTATCATGAGAATAAGGAAATAAATAATAACTTTATTATTGCCTCTAGGGCATATTTCCTTCATGGCGGAGTTCACCGTCCCGCGGAGCGTGACGCCCTCAGGGCCCGGTACCATTGGGACATAGTCAAGAAGGTTTTCGAGACGGACGCGGTCACGATGGAGTTCATGAGACTGTTGGTAATTTTTAATTTACCCCTAATTTTAGCTTCTGATCAATTCGATTGCACGTTTAGTCATATTTGTAAACGATCCTTGTTCCTTTTGTAGAGAGAGCAGCACAGGATCGCGGTCGAAAGCCACTCGCCGTCTGAAGCGTTGGCGAGGCCCAAGTGGGACACCCCATTCAACTGGGCCTTGAACATATTGAAAGGACTCCCGGTGGACACTCGGCCATCGTATGGACGCGTGCACGGCGTCGGAGACGGCACCACGTGGAAGAAGTACTACCGTGACACCACGGAGGAGAGAAAGGAAATATGGAGGTTAAATGAAGAAAACATCGACAAGAAGGTTGCGATTGCGGTTGATAAGAATCAACCGAGATAGTCAAAGTAGCGGTAGCTACCGCAAAAGAGGAAATGGCAGCTTCGTATGGTGTGTTGATTCCGGCTATCGTTAATTGGAGCAGGCAAAATCCAAATAAAGATGCAGCGGACTTTTCCCCTTCCAACTTCTTCAGGAGCAGCTCGACTAGCGTTGCACTAGCACCTGCTCCCGCACCTGCACCAGCACCTGCTCCCGCACCTGCAACAGCACTTGCTCCTGCACCGGCTCCCGCACCTGATCATAGCAGCCTGCCCTCCGTCTCGGACGTGCTCGGCGGTGCTTCGTCTTTGGCTGAGCTCGACGCCCTCACGGTACCTGTCACACCGGCCCTCTTCAATAAATGTATAATCTCCCGTTTTCGTTGCCTTTCAGATGTCTCACATTGCAGACATGTCTTTGCAGGCTGACGTAACCCCGTGCACCATATTGCACACCATCAGCGGCCAGAAGGTGGACGTGGGGAAGGCAACGATAGTGAAGCCGAAGGAACAATTATTCCACAGCCGGCCGATCCCCCCTAACGTCTTCAAGGTTTTCGTGGCCAGTGTCAAACCGGGCCACGAGAATTTGGCTCCTCCGGTACTAGGGGGAGATGACAACGAGAACCCGCGGTGGCTTGGTGATTGCAAGAGGTGGGTCCTGTTGTGGCCAAAGAGTCTGCTTCGTCTAGAGGCGGCCAGGAGCACACCCAGGACTACGCAGCCTCATCAAGGTATGAACATCAACACCCCACCTACCCAATTAGCGTCGCCTGTTGTGCCGGGTGATAGTGGACGGGGTGAGGAAGAGGCTCCATTAGTCGCTGATGACGTCGTCGCCGTCGAAGAAGCAATGCATGATATCGATGACATCGATGAGGATGACGATGAAACTCTACAGTATCTCAATACTGGCGCCTATGACGACGGAGGATTGATGGCTCCACGGTATGAGTACTCGGGGTTTGAGCGTCATGGTCGGTGCCTGAATTGCCAGAGGCTGAACGTATTATAGACGACCTTCCAGTAGCAAAGAAGCATAGGAAGAGAGCGAGGAAAGGCAACAAAGTTGCTTCTATGATCCAGCCGCCTCCACAGCCTCGGGTTCAAGACCGTATACCTGCCATGGGTGCGGCGAAATACCATATCCCCGGTGAACCAATCCTACCTAAGGCAGCAGTAGAGGCCATATACGGCGATCTCAGGAGACTTCATGACGATGTGCTACGAAGAGAGAAAAGCTTGATCGCCTCGCAAAATCTAGGATACCCGCTCTACGTGGTTAACATGCCGCAAAAAAGGTTGTACGTCGACACATTCCCCGCGGAAAAGTTCTTCCTTCGATTCGATTACATCTTTGACATGTTTCACTTGAAAAAGCTGGATTTTACGTTTGTCCGCCTTTTTGCCTTGTACATGAACTACATCATCAGGATTGAGCAGATACCTTATATTTGTGTTGCTGGGCCGTACTTCATGCACGAGAGCTTCTTGTCAGTCTGCGAAAAGCACCGTGAATACGCGAGTAACTACATCGCCGATTTCATAGTCGGCAATAAGGACAAGGAGACGATTCTCGTGCCTTATCATCCCATTTAAGTCATCCGCGCGGATATCCTTCCTTCGATTTCAATCATTTCATTTGCACACGTGGAGGCTAATTTGGGGTGTACTTATTTTGCGCAGCGATGGGCGCGCCGTCCTCATCATCCTTTACCCCCAATTCTCCCATGCTCTTTACTTGGACTCGTCGAAGGACATGACAAAAAAGAATTACACCCACATCAAGTTTGTTCTCGACAGTGCTATCTTTAGCTACGGCCTACGGGGTGGAGAGATCACGACCAGGAAGACAAGGAACCACAAGGCTGCCTTCGGCCATAAGACCGACTCCTGTAGCATCCAGCAACCGAGTGGTACTCTCAGTGATGGATTCTATGTCCTCCACCACATGCTGGAGTACAGACGGGATCAGCAGAACCTTCGCATGTCACCTAGATCCGGCGATGCCCATATTCTGCAATGGGCAAAGAACCTAGGAGATATCCCGGATCATCGACTCCGAGCTGAGTTCTATCACATCCAGCGTGAACTTGCCCAAATCATCATGAAGGTGGTCCTCGAAAAAACAGGGATGTTTTACGAAGAAGGGCAAATGTCGCGGGAACACATCCGAACACGCGTAGCTGCTCAGCGTCTCGACCTGAAGCCTTTGATATGATTAGAATACTGTATAAAACCTGTACAAAAACATCACAAATACGTAGCAAAAAAAAGATATGAGAAAATATAGTAGTAGCGCTCTTTAGCGCTGGACAGGAAAACGCTACTGCTAAAGCACTTAGCAGTAGAGCTGCTATGGAAAGCGCTGCTGGTAAGTAGGTATAGCAGTAGCGCGTGTCAAAACGCGCTACTGCTAGACTTTAGTTGTAGCGCCGTATCAGTAGCGCGGGTACCCGCGCTACTGATACACCAAATACCCGCCCTACTGCTAGGCTTTTCCCTAGTAGTGGCACTACTCTCTTAGACTTATTTTATACTCTTGAGTGTGGTGCTTAGGTAGATGAACTAATCATATTCAGGAATATGTTTTTATCACTTGTGTTGCTAACCCTTTGTGCTAAAAAACCTCAAAAAACTACAAAAGCATAAAAACATTTTGTTTCCTTTTTAGTTTCATTCTAGCAGGTTCTATCAGAGGGAAACCGCCAGACCACAACAAGGAGATGAATTGAAGCAATGTCCATGTCTATTAGAAGAGAGGTCATGTGCGCCTCAATGGTAAAAGCATCTAAACCTTGCTTAATCTTAAGCTTGAGGAGGTAACCACTTCTCACACTCTCTTTTAGTAACTACACTTTCTTTTTTACTTCCGTAATTCTCCTTAGTTTAGTTCTAAGGGTGGGGAGGTTACTTTTGCATGTGTAGTGTCTTGTGCAATTCTCATGATCATAAGGTTTTTGTGCAATAGTGTGGACCGCTGTTTTGACATGCTTGCGTTGCATTTTCTTGACTTAGCATGCAGAAATCTTGCTATCTTCTTACAAACGTTGACATGTGTTTCTATCAAAAACCTAATAACGGAGTACTTTGAACTGTTGCCTTTCATTCACCTAATTACATGAGTTGAGGACTCTAGTGGTGACTTGATTAGCGATTGAATGATTGTAGAGACTTTTGGCTGATGAACCCGGCATCTTTGGTTGATCTGGGACGCGCAACGGGGTTATCCCCGCCAAAATATCCCCTTGAGGTACTTAGCTTTTGAGTCTTATGCAACATGACACCGTGATTCTCTTGTATAGTGTTGAGTTCTTTATGATTAAAGCAAGTTTGAAGCCTTTTGCACTTCCTTTCATCTTATTTTGCTAGCATCTACGGTATCGTGCATTGCGCACTCTCACATTGAGACTTGGTGCATACTAGGTACATCTAGACCCGCATGACGACTTTCTTTTGTTCTCCTACACATAAAACACCACATCTACTCAAAACAACCACCATAGCTACCTACATGGCATTTTGATAGCCATCTCGAGCATATCACCATGCACTACCATCATTTTTCGTTACATGATTAGAGATAAGATCACAAACAACACTTGAGCTAGTCTTAGAGGCGAGACTGGAAATTAGGTTTTAGCGTTTATCATTCCATACCTGCATATGAGTTTTCCACTGAATCGCATATTCCAGGATCATAGCAGTTATAACATACAATCTAAGCTCTTAATTATAAACATGGAAATATAATAATACTATATTATTGCCTCTAGGGCATATTTCCAACACGCCTCCCTTCTCATCTCCATCACCATCACCTTGATCACCGTCGTAGCCATTCTCCCCTGAGTTAGCCATACTTGTAATCAGTGCATCGCAATTGACAATATTGTATGACTATCATCAATCAATCATCTTTATGTGGCCTATAATGTTTTCTCCTTGTGATTTAATCATGACTTCTGATTAATTCCTTAAGGCAATGGGTTGAGGCATGAGGCCTTTCAACCCCATGTATTTGTGCACGGGTCATTGGATGACTTCTGTTATTTGACGTTATTTGTATGTGTGAATCACAATAGAGTTGTCTTTTGTCTTCTTCTCATTGTAAGACCCCGAAGGTACCCCGGATCCCGGAGATCGATCGAGGACGTAAGAAGTGACAATGTGTGGAAAGCTATTCTGAAAACCGGTAACAACAAGCATTAGTACGGTAGAGAAAAGCAATTCCTTCGGGATATATGAGGTGTGGTCATTAAACGTCGAATGCTTTTGTCTGGATAAATCCTTAATAACCTAGGTAACCCCACGTAATGGTAAGGGCCGGCGATTGGTTAATGACTCTCGATGCAGGTCGTGAATCGATCGTGATGTACTTTAGACGCATGCCTCACTTCATCGTGTTATGAGCACATCATAACGAGTGTCAACCAGAACTATGTTATAAATCAAGACAAGATCTGTGGGGACCCCGGCTCATAAGTCGTGATCACCGAATGCACGTGTACAGTGATCCCAGAGATCAATGCTCACTGAACACACAGAAGCTGAATAACAAGAGTCTTACATCCATACATACCGTGTTACACAAATAGGACCATTATGGTCAAGTCTTGAGTATAACATCGCAGCGGATATCTTCGTCGACATAATGGACCCATTCCATCTGCCTTAACCCTATAGGCATTCTGACTGGGAAGCGTCCTAGCTCGCATGTTCGTCACCGAAGTATTCTTCATCGTATCCTGTTCTTTCATGCCTGGCCAATAAAATAACCAGTGGCAAGTCAATGAGTATTTTGAATGTACTCGCAAGCAACCCATGTTTTGGTTCAATATACAACAATGCATGACATAGGTAAATTTTTGCAGAAAGCTAGTTTTGAGTGCTATGACATGTTCAACAACTGGTAAAACATGCATCATAAGAATTCAAGTAACCATATGGACTAGTTACATATATCAACATAAATAGAGTTGGAGATATCCCAACTTAATCATCATGTCAAGTCTTTTGACGTGACCCAGGTAGTTCTCCACTTATCCATACACACTCACCAGGCTTCGTAAACATGTGGACGTAGCCCAAGAGCGGTTACCCAACTGTCCTTGACTGTGGACACGGCTATTCGAATAGTTTGATACTCTGCAGAGGTTGCACACTTTACCCACAAGATCCGGGAACTTCCGTGTCATCCACGACCTGCGGTACCTCAAGTACCCGGGGTAAGCACCCGATCACTATCTTTCCCTAGACGACACTAACATAGAGTCCACTCGATTGGTAGTAACCCCCGTGCCCAACATTTCACATCTTAAAATTGTGGAGCCTCGCTCCCATATTCATCACATACCACTGGCACGGGGTACCAACGGTGTGTCCGGTGCCCTGTGAAAATAGTCATGGCCGCCTATCCAAGCACGACCCCGTCCCGAGAGTGACCTCGTGTCACCTCCGTCACTAGTAATGCGGGCACCATGCTAGTATCAGCCTAGGTAATCAATAATGCCCTTTCCCATATAAGGGTAGAGTGGTTGCGCATGTAAGGTTGGAATAACGGTCGCAACTTAAACCAATCCATTTTGGAAAACAACACACACACACACTTGCCTCGGTACACCACTTCGTCATCAAGTGGCTACCCAACTCATCATCTCCCTCGGGCATTAGTGGCACCCAACGGGGTTTTTGAAAAGTCTTTGGAAATACTTTTGTCTCCATCACCATGCATATACCATCCCATTTGCGTAGCATCTACTTTAGCATCCTATCTACTCCCATCAGCATAACCCTCATAGGAAGGTAGGGTCATGCACAATGCAAGTATCAACAAGGAAGTAACGAAGGCAACCCACCAAAGTGGTTACCATCTCATCATGATTCCGATGCAACATTAATAAAGTGCTATATGACATGCATAAAAAGGGTTTCTCAAACATGGTCAAAGGGCTGCTTGCCTGGCTCATCCAAGTCTTTGAGGTCTTCAAATCCTTCTGGTCCAACTCCTTCGTCGACTTTGCAAAATCTAACGTCGCAAAGTATCGGGCACCCAATAAGGAAATAGCAAAACTGGAAAATAAAAGTGCTCTAAAAATGTTCATTTATTTTTTGTTAAATATTAGGGAGTAAACTAAGAATGCGAAAATTCCTAATTTTGGATTTGGAGTTATAGAATAGGAGAATTGGATTTTTAGACAGCAAAATATATGTTCAAATTCAAATTTAAATTTGAACAGTGCATGGAAGTGTGATGGATGGGTATGAAAGTTATACCATTAAATAGGTGAGAATATTACAAGATTTGTGGAGTTGGAATTATTTAATTTGGACAATTATTTAATCCTATGGAATTATTTGAAAATCATCAGAAAAGAAAAGGGAAAAGGGCCACTGTGCAACTGGGCCAATTTGGCCACAGTGCGGCAGGCCCAGATGGGTTTCAGCCCACGCGAGGCTGCCACGTCGAAGGCGTAAAGGCAAAATACGCCTTCCACCGACGCAGCGAACCGGTACGCGCGCGCGTGCGTTTTAAACCTGATGGGTGGGACCCACTCGTCAGGACGTGAGGATGGTGGACAAGGCCCACGGCCATCATCGTCAACCTCGGGCCAGAGAGGAAGGCGAGCTCACCGGCGTCGATGTGGTTGACGACGAGGCGATCCGAGGCACCAGCGTGCTCAGGGCGGAGTCGCCGTTCGGGTGGAGGTGGAGGCGGTCCCCGGAGTGCAAGGGTTCGCCGGCGACGAGGAAGCCGGTGGAACGGCTTCGGGAAGGGCCTGGTTAGCTCGTTCCGAGCTGCAATAGGTGCGGGAGAAAGAGGGGAATTAGTCAGTGAGGTCTGGTGGTTCCAGATCGAGCAAGAGCGTGGGCGGAGAGGGGCTGTACCGCGAGATCACCGGTGGACCGAGGCGGCGGAGCTCCGGTTGATCCCAAGCACAGAAGCTCTCCGAGGTTGATTGGGTGGTGCGGGCGCGTGCTTGGGGTGTGAGAAGGAGGTGGATGCCAAGAGAGAGACCTGGGGCGAGCTTTTATAGCCGGGCGCCGGTCCACCGTGGACTCGTGCGCAGGCGAGGTCACAGGCGAGACCAGAGGTCGTGAGGGCACACGAGAGTGAGTCTGGGACGGTTGTGGATGAGGTCTACGACCAGGGGAGGGAAAAGAAGGAGCGGGGAAGGAGCCAGAGAGGTTGCGCATGTGAGGCCGTGCATTGGAGCTTGCGGGCGGCCGGCGCGCGTGCGAGGGAGGCAACAGGAGGGAGGAGGAGGGGGGCAGAGGCGTATCGTGCTGCGGACGTCGAGGTGGTCCTCCTGGCGCGCGGGGAGAGCCGAGGTGGCCGGAGGTGCTTGGCAGAGGGCGGCTACAGTGTCTGGCCGCACTGTAGCGCGCTCTGGAGCGTGCAAATGGCCGGCATGCCATTTTTTTAGGCAAGGTGGGCGCGTCCTTTGTTGTCTAGCAGGTCTAGGAGGGAGTAAACAATGTGGGGAGGGCATTGGATTCCCTGGATGGCACTGGAGTGAGATGGAGAGGTGAGAAAGGGTAGAAGTGTTGTTGTCCAAAGAGGGGAAATGAGGGTTTTCACCCCCCAATAATTGAGCTGGGGGGTTGGCAAGACTTACTGGAGGTAGAAGGGAACTAGGAGGAGCTGTGGTAAAAATTTGAGCTCATGAGGATTAGTGGAAGAGGTCAAAATAGTGGTTTTAGCAAAATGACAAAAGGTGTTTGATGCAGGTTTGGGCAAGTTAAAAGATTTCACTTGCCATGATATTTAACAGGATCAAAGTTCATATGGGATTAAGGTGTTCTACCAAGTTTGAGCTCATTTGGGTAAAGTTGCCAATGCAACTTTTGTAAACCTTAGGATTCAACAGAAATTGGGTTTTTCAAGATCTAGACATGCAAAACTATTCCCCTTGATGCACTACTTGGTGTAGTGACATCATTTGAGGTTTTGAACATGTCCACAAAAATTGAGATCAAAAGGAGACACTTGACAATGTAGAGTTGCTCAAATTTGGTTCTGGATAGAGAGGGTTTTGGGGCACTTTTGTGAACAAAAACAATTTTGATTGGAATGAAACTTTGCAAGATCATCAAAATATGCATATATGACTTTCTAGAATTTTCCTGGATTTACTTGAAAATGTTTCTTATAGAAATATTTCAAATACTTGGAATGAGCAGAAATGGTTTTGGAGGGTTTTGTCCAATATTTTGAACATGACCATGTGTTGAAACTCATATATATGGAACATATATGTCCACTGAGTTTCCCTAAAAAAATCAAATATTTTTGAAGCTTTTAAATAATGTTAACCTATTAAAGACCATTTATGGCCTTAAGAAAAAGCCTTTAAATAAAATAGGAAAATAACTTTTAAAATTATATTTTTGTGGTTTATGGCAATCCTATACCTAATAGGAGTCAAATATACTTTTTGAAAGATTTTTCATACCCCAAATTAAGTACTTGTAGTGCAAACCTCAATTCAGGGGTTTTTGGAAAACTAATTTTTGAAAATACTATTTGGCCAAATTATTTTTGTAAGAAAATACTATATTGCACTATACACATGGCATGATCATTGGGCAGAAGTTTGGGGCAAGGAGATGAAGTATAGAAGGTGGAGTTGTGTTGACTTTAAAGAGCACATGAAAATCACAGAGAGAAAACCAACTCAAATAAAAAGCCAAATAATGCAAAAAAATGTCAAACCACACTTTATCATGATTTATTAGCTTAAGTGTTGTGGCATGAAAATCAGGGTGTGACAAGATCACACAAAATATAAGTTGTAAGTATAAGTCCTCATACCCATGCCTAGTTATATATCATTGTTTACACCAATAAGGTTATTTAAAAGGTCTAGGAAACTGGAACATTTTGCGAGAATAATAACTTGCTTCAATCTTTGTAATGGAGCACATTCTCCTGTGGGTTCGATACCCAGCGTCACTCCTTGGAGAAATGGTAAGGGACTATCTACAATCCAAAACCGGAGCATAAATATAATCATCAATGGCGAGGATGTCAAGTACAAGCTCCCCTCGGATTATGAGGTTGAGGTCACAGTTAAAATGTTTGTGAGCTTGGACCTTTGCCTAAAACTACTAATGCCCTTGAGCTTATCAAGGATACTGATGCGTTCGACTACATGTTCAAAGACATGTGGCTTATGATTGTCGGGAGCACTGTCATATCACCGACTACCCTCAACAAGGTCAACAACATGTGGCATTATATCCGGGTAAGTCTCTCCTATTGGAAATATGCCCTAGAGACGGTAATAAATGTTAATATTTAATTTCATATTTGTAATTAATATTTATTTGTTGTGGTATAATTGCAGTGGTTCTTCTTTTCGCAGGATCGGATCTATTATAAAAGTTCATCGGAAGTACAAAGCATGTCAATCATAATAAAAATTACATTGACATTCTGAGACCACTACTGCCGCCAGAACGAGCTGCCGACGCACCGCTATCACCGCTCCCCTACCAGAGCCACCTTGACCTTGTCGATGATAGCATGGAAGTCTTCATGCACGTGTCCCTAAGGACCAGTGCCCTGGAGCCGCAGTTGTCGTTGTTGAACCCTTGCATAGATATGAAGCACCGGACACCATATCACGCCACATGACGAGAAAGCCTAACCTCGCTGCCCCAAGGAGATGGCAGGAATCTACACTAGAGCTCAGTTGACTATGTCTAGATGGATGAACCCAAGGGGGATCGGAGCCCGGAAGACAAACTTGAAGAAGAAGCATCGCCATCCGCCCAAGCGTCACACCCGTGAAGACTAAAAACCCTAACCTAAAGTACTTACCACAGCGGAGGCACTAGAATTCTTCTCCGCGCCAACGATCGGCAGAGCTGCAGGCGGAGGGGAGGCGAACCCACGGACTCGCCGATGAAGCCTGGAGGGTAGAGTTTTCTCTAGCTGCCTAGAGATAGGGGGGATGACAATTGCAATGCTTATTGAATATGAGATTCAAAGGAAAACTCATTTGCATCTTTGGAAATATAAACCCAAAGTAATTTCCTACTCTCGCCTCTAACAATAGCTCATGTGTTGCATGATGATCTCGTTTTCTGATCATATGGCATTGTTAGGGTAACAAGGATACGAGTAACAATGGGAGCGCATTGTTGGCGGAACAATTGTGTTGAATAGATCCAAACAAATGATATATTACGAGATCACATCATAACAATGTTATAAGTATAATCATAAAAGTGTTAACGTATACTCCCATCCTCAAGACCATGTGAATATCGAATGCACTCATGGCGGACGAGCCAAAAACACGTCACACAGAACCAAACCAACTTCCGATATGTCAAATATACGCATGTATCACGAGATGCACATGCCCCTAACATCCTGAAAATAACCAAGTGATGATGTGTGGAAACTTTGAAGTTCTGCATGCGAACAAGCGCGTGTGCTTGTGATATAAAATTCATGGACTTTTTTTGGACCCGTTTCAGGAGCTGTGTATTTTATTAGAAGTGAACGCGCGTAGAAGGATCTACTCCGGAAACGATTCTGGAACCATTTCAGAAGCTTTGTACCCCCTCCATTCCATAATATAAGAGCGTTCGAACGCTCTTATATTATGAGATGGATGGAGTTTTATTATAAGCGAATACATGTCCTGCTCCGCCGTTCTTTTTTATGGGGCCTATTTTTCCTTTATTGTTGGCCAGCAGTTTATATTTGTTAGATCTTTCTGGAATGAAAGAGAGGGGGCCTAACTCTTCTTCACCTACACGTATTTCTCTAACTAGGTATCTTTGATGTTGTCTTATAAAATTCGATGGAGGGAGAAGCGCTCAAAGTTTGCTGGCAATGTATCCCTACTACGTATCCCAAGGCTTTGAACTTAGAGACCTCCTCCTCACTCCTCAGCGCTCACGGCGCTAGCAACACAATCGGCTCTCATGTGCGAGCCCCGTGGGCTGGCCCAGCGACGTGGGGCTCGCTTGCTGACGGCGTGACGCACACCTCGTTCCCTTGGGAGACACTGGTTAATCGGTTGACTACTTGACTTTTGGGAAAACATGAAACTGACAAATCATATATTTGACAAAAAATCAATAATTTCAAAAAAATTCATGAAAAACATATATGAAATTCCAAAAAGTTCAAGAATTTGAAAATGTTTGTCAATATGATTTTTCTGAATTTAAAAAAGGTTTACGAGTTTGAAAAAAGTTCATGTTTATGAAAAAGTTCACAAATTTGTAAAAAAAAGTTTTTTTACTTAAAAGGGTTCACAAATTTGAAAACAACACAAATTTGAAAAATTTACAAATTAAAAAATGTTTGTGAATTTGGCAAATGTTCGCGCATTGAATAAAAGTTCACAGATTTAAAATTTGTTCATGATTTTCAAAAAACTTTGTGAAATTTAGAAAGGAAAAGTTCATGAAAATATTAAAAGAGTAAGAAAATGGAATGGGAAAATTTAAAAAAACGGTTAGAAAGCTTCCCAAAATCGGCTAACATGAAAAACTAGAACTTTAAGAACAAGGAGCACGATGGGAAGGGTGTGCTCCAAAGACAACTAGAAAAGAAGAACGGAGGATGTAAATGGGCCGAGCCCAAAAAGGTACAGGCGGTGTGCGCGAGTTGACAGAAAGAAGTAAAAACGGCACTAGCGCCAAATAGGCTTTATTGTGAGCTTGTGCACATGTGGCTTTAAAATGGGTGCAACTGAAAAGAAACGCAAAACATAAACCAATGAAATAGTCCCACCAGCCTTCCCAACCATAGAGCAAGGATAGAACTCCCAATATAAGTAGCTTAGTTTCTTCAGAGATTTTTTTTAAGATTTCTTGGATCTTTGCTAAGGATTATCTTTGCTAAGGATTAGTACAATATATAGGAGGGATGACGCACACTACACGATCATGGCCGCTGGCCAGTTCAATGTCATTCCTTTCGAGCATTGTACTAGTACAGCTTGTGTCAGGAGCTCCTATCTGACAGTAATAGCGTGAAATGGGACACCCTATTTAAGGCACGGGGGTTGGGTGGCGCCCAACCCCCGCTCCCCCACACGCGCTTCTTGGACCACCCATGTGTGGGGTGGAACGCCCCAACTTTTTTTGTTTCTCCTGTTCTTTTTCTTCTTAAAAAAATGTTCGGGATTTAAAAAAAAATCGGAACTTCCAAAAAATATTTACCATTTGAAAAAAAAACAAAAATGTTCCTGCATCTCTAAATATTCTGAGTTTCAAAAAATGGTAGTTTCAAAAATGCTACTGGATTTTTAAAAATCAAGAATTTTTTTCAAAGTTCATAAATTAGAGCAATGTGCCAAATTTTAGAAAAACAACACGAATTTGAAAACTGATTTTAATAGAAAAATGTCTGGGGTTTCAGAAAACATTTGATTCAAAAAATGTTCACGAATGCAAACAATTCATGAATTTAAAAATTATTGTTCCCAAACAGAAAAATGTTCATTAATTCTAAAAATCTTCAAAACTTCAAAAAATGTTCTCTAAGTTAAGAAATGTCCGTTGATTCAAAAAGTTTACTGACGCACAAAATGTTCATGGATTAAAAATACATTAATTTCAAAATATGTTCATAAATTTGAAAAAATGTTCATAAATTCAAAAAATATTCATTAGTTCTCCAAATTCTCACAAATTATTAAAAATGTTCGTGAGTTTGAAAATTTTCTCTAATTTCAAAAAAATCTTCACGAATTTGAAAATCGTTCATGAGTTTGAAAAAATTTCAATCTTTTGAAAATATTCATATATTTAAAAAAATCATGAATTTGAAGTTTTTATGATTGCAAAACCATTACGAATTTAGAAATTGTTCACTAATTTGCAAAACCAATCAAAATTTTCAAAATCAATTCATGAATTTTAACACTGTTCATCATTTCAAAAAAAGTCACTAAGTTTTTAAAGATTCATAGATTTGAATAGAAAAATAGTGATAGAAAAAAATAAAGAAAAGAGACAGAAAAAGGAACTAGACTAACAGGGGGCCCATTAGTACCATTGGGAGTGCTCGTTTGGTAGTTGTCCCCTAACGTGCCCGAGGAATAGGATCCCTAGATTCACACCGCCGACGTTTGGCACAGGAGCTCCCTCCGGGGAGGGTAGGTCTCATTATGGCTCAATCGTTGCGTTATGTTTTTTGTCCTTTTTTTGTTTATAGTGTTTCACTAATTTTCAATCATGTTTCCGAAAAGAACATTTTTCTGTAATATCTTGAACATTTTATCAAAAAATTAGTGGGCATCTTTTAAAATCCTAAACATTTTTCAACATTCTTTAAAACACAAACATTTAAAAAGTTTACGAACATTTTTAAAAAGATTGGTACATGTACATCTTTGAAAACACAAAAGAAAAAAAATGAAACCAGAAATGGGGTCAAATTGATTAAGAAAACACAGCAAAAAATGAAAGCTTGTAGAAGGTTCCTAAAACCAAGAACACTAATATTCTACATAGATTCTACATATTGGAACCAGGCCAATTTCGAGTGGAGCTAGAACATTCCCAAAATAATTGAGCAGGGCCATTTGCTCCTTATGTTCGCTCCCTACACATGTTTTCTCGATTATTTATCACAAAGAGCAACAAATAGAAAAGCAATATTCCTGTGTTAGCGATTTTTCCTTTGGTTTTCCTGCTTCGGTTCAAATAGTAAGTTTTATTTAAGCACAAAATCATGCATAATAAATGAATAAATTATTATTAAAAAATAAAAAATTCAAACTTTCATATATAAAATTGTGAACACCTTTACATATATTAATGCATGATTTTCCTAAAATATTATTTACGATCTATTAGAAAATTGTTCAATATGTATTCAAAAAATTTCACATGAATTAAAATATCAACACGTAAAAAAAATATTTTTCATGTATTTAAAAGTATTTCTCCACATATCAAAATATGTTCAAATGTACTACAAAATTCTCCATGTATTAAAAAATAGTCCACCATGCATCAAATTTTGCACAAAATGTTATAAATATGTCCATTATATTTTCTTTCAACAAAACTAAAAAGGTGGAATGACCAAAAAAAGTAAATGGAAATAGAAAATAGGAAGAAAAATAAATTCACTCCAGAGAATTGTGCGGGAGCAAGAGGAAGAAAAAATAGCAAGGAATTGGGCCAGGGAACTACACAAGAGCAAGCGAAAGAAAGACTAGTAGCGAAACTGCCAGGGTGATGCGCCAGAATTCGGCAAATCCTAATTCGCACATGGGTCGATGGAACCCCCTGCTTTTGGGAAGGTTCTAAAATATTCCCGCGCCAATTATTTGTGCATTTCTCCTTTTTTTTACCTTGTTTAATTTTCCCTTTTGGTTCTTGATTTTAAAAATTACATTTTATTTATTATCAAATTCAGAACTTGTTTTGAAATAAGAGAATTGTTCTCAAATTGACGACCATATTTTCAAGGCAGAGAAAATTTTAAAATTGGTATATTCTTTTTAAAATACTGCACTTTTTTTAAAATTAGTGATCTTTTTTTAAATTTGGCTCATTCAAATTATTAACTTTTTTCAAGTTCCAAAAGAAACATTGAAAACTAAGAATTTTTTCGCACTCATGAATATATTTTGAAATTTCAAACATCTTGGAAATTCGAGAACAACTTTTCAAATTTGAAAGACTTTGTCAAATTCATGAAATATTTTTGGATTAATAACTTTGAATATTTTGAACATTTTTTTAATTAGGGATTCTTTTTTTGAAAATGAGGACGTTATTCCAAATCCATGAACATTTAAAAAAATGGAACACCTTTCCACTTTTATGATTTTTGTAGTTTCATTATAATGTTTTTGAAAAATTGGAAATTGTTTAGAAATTCCGAAGTTGTTTTTCCAAATTTTGGATTCTGAACATTGTTAGAACTTTAAAAAAATGAAAAAATAAACTAACAAAGGGGTGTCCCACCACGGATATGTGCCGGCTCAAAGAGCGCTCATGTCGTAGGGGGTGTGAGCATTGCTCGCTTTGCTCTGACCTATGCAAGAAATAGAAGATCCCACAGTATCCCTATTGATCTTGTTATTTCGAGATGCAGGGCAAAATGATCGGAGCGAGTCAACTGATGGTAGTAGGGCCGGCCCAAATAGAGTTAAGTGTTCTTGCGGTTTTGGGAAGATTATTGGTATGTTTATTTTTTAAAGTTTCTCATCCAGTTTTATGCTTTTATTTTTTATTTTTTTATATCTGTTTGTACAGATTTTTATTCATTTTTTACTTTCCATTTTGTTAAAAAAAATAAAAACAGAATTTTTAGAAAGAAAAAAAATATGATTTTTCCAAAAATGTTCACAAAAGTTTATAGAATGTTTGTATTTTTTATAATCATGTTCATGATTTTCCAATAATGTAAAATTTCACAAAACTTATAGAAGTTGCATACGATTCACCGCGAACTTATTGAAGTGAGCCACAAGTAGGGACTCCATGTTGTGGTTGTGTGCACGTATATCTTGCCTTTAGCGGGCCCCAAAGGTAAAAAGTTGTTTGTCCAATTTTTTGAAATTGTACATGTCATATAAAATAACTTTATACCATGTAGAACATGTTCATAACATTTAAAATGTTCATATATTAAAATAGTTTAAAGAAAATATAATTTTGTTTGTGCAACTTTTATTTAAATTCAGAACATATAAAAATTATACCATTGAAAATGTTAATCGGAACATAAAATAACATTGGTGCATTTTTTAAATAATGTCATATAGAAAATTCACTCCTTTTTCTTACTATGAAACATGATTAAAGAGACTAAAAAGGAAAATTTTAATAATAAAAAGAAAGAACTTCAAAAGAAAACATATAAAACCAGTAAAAATACAAAAAAAGAAAGAAAAATCAAATAAAATCATCCTAAAATTGGATGAAAGGTCAAAGAACCACTCTCAACTCTGTCTAGATGGTTCCTTAAACCAATTTTTGGGCCGGCACAGCCGAACAAGAATCGTAGGTGGGCGCTCTTTCATTCTTTTATAAGCGGCATGACATCTTGCATTTGTGTGTGTGATTGTATCCTGATATTTCTTGTTGCATTCTAGGTAGAGTTGGCTCCATCTTAAGTAGCTTGATGTTCCCCTCCAAACATTTTTTATTCATCATGATGGTGTATCTGCTGGCCCTTATTGGCCAATTGGTCATTGTGCGGACCCGTCGTTGCATGCTGCAACAATCGCTCATAGTGGAAGTTTGCTTTTGTCCCACATCGATAATATAGGTCCCATAGACTACATAATTGCTAGCTCGGGTTCTCTAGCCCCATAAGGACTACGGGGCTATTTGGGTTGTAGCCCACGCTTATTCTACCAATATTTGGTTTGTGTCCCGGGTTTTGACGCCGCGTCAATTTTTTGGTACGCCAGTTGAGATGATGCGCCATTCATGGGTGAAACGGGTGTGGCGAATTTGCTCACCAAGATTTTGGTACGCCCTGGTTTCGCAAGGCTACCTTGGGCGTCAACCAAACAGCCCTTATATCTCGCTTACTAAGATATGAAGTACGCACTAGCATGTAACGCGGTTGCGCTTGGGTTCAGACCAATAATGGCGGCTTTTCCAAATTTGTATTTCTCTGACATGTTTTGTAGTTCTTACTGGGTATTAGTTTAGTTTCCATCAAAATTTTCTTTCTTATTTTACATCCTTTTGCTCTTCCTTTTCATTTCCATTTCTTCTGGTGGTCTTTCTTTCTCCCTTTTTGCTTTCTTTTATTTTGCTTCATGTTTTTCTCTTACCTTTTCTTTTCTTTACTGTTTTTGTCTGTTCACCTATTTTCTTGTTTTCATCATGTATTTTGGAAAAATATTGTCTATTTTAAAATGTATGTTGTGTATTGAAAATATTAATTTTGTATTGAAAATATGTTCATTGTGTATTAAAAATGTTCACACGTATTAAATATTTTTATGGTGTATTAAATATCTTCATTCACTATTTACAAAATATTCACTTTGTATTAAATAATTTTTATTTTTTGGTTGTATTAAATAATTTTATTTTGTATTAAAAAACGTTTGTCATGTACTTCAAAAAAGTCATCATCATGTATTCAAAATGTTCATTTTAATCCAAAAATGTTTATAGTGCATTAAATGTTCATTCCATATTAAAATTTTGTTGTGTATATAAAAATGATGTAATTCAAATTATTCATCGTGTATTTAAAGGCATTCATCTTTTATTAAAAATGATAATCACGTTTATAAAACAGTTCATCAGGCACTTAAAAAATGTTCACCCTCTACTACAGAAATGATCATCATGTATTGAAAATGTTAAGTTCGTTTATTGTAAGAAAAATCATTGTTTTCTAAAAACATAAATCATGTATCTGTTAGGGGTTTTTCCTATTTCTTCTAGTTTTTATTTTTTTCCTACTTTTCCTTTAATCATTCTTTAATAAGTTAGAAATATTTTTTAGTACACGATGAATATTTCCGAATACATACAGAACATTTTCACAACACATGACCTTTTTCATATACGGTGAACACTTTTAAATATACAATAAATATATTTTAACAATAGCAGCATTTTCTTAATACATGATGGAAATTTGTTAAATACGTGATTGAACTTTTTTATAATACATGATAAACACTTTTTATTACACAATGACCATTTTTCAAATACACGGTAAATACTTTTAAAACTCAACGGACATTTTCAAAATACATAATGAACTTTTTTTAATACATGATCAACACTTTTCAATACATAATGCACATTTTAAAAATACATGATTTTCCAATACTCAATGGACATTTTCAAAATATGTGATGGACCATTTTATAATACATGATGAAGCAATTTTAATACACAAAGTGCTTTTCCAACATGTTGTTTGCATTTGGAAAGTGCAAACAGAAGTCTGGCCCATGGAGCCTGATTTTTGAATTTTTCAAAAATCAACTTTTTGTGTTCCAAAAAAATCTGAAAAGAAATCACACGTGTACATAGGGATATATAACACATGTTTTTAGATTTTCATGACTAAATACATTCTGATATGAGCTACACAACAAATATGTGATTCTCTAACACATATACTATTCACTATAAATGTTCATGATTTTTTTTTTGTGTAGACCACATTCATCATGAAAATTTACAGAGATGCAATATACACCACTATATACATGTGTTTTTTTTGCACATTTTTTGAAACTTCAAATATTGGTCTTTAAATTTTTCAACATTTTGAGCTCCATGGAGCTCAGGGGTCCAAAACTCCACTCTCGTTAGCATTTTTGTAAGCACATGTGATGATTTTAATACAAGATGAAAATGTATTATACATGAGAACAAATTAATATGTGATTGGAAATTTTAAAAAGCATAATGAAACATTTTTAATAGACGGTGAACAATTTTTAATAGATGATGAACATTTCTTTAGTAGATGATGAATTTTTTAATACATGATGAACATTTGTTTGTACGTGATAAACATTTTCTTAATACATGATGAACAGTTTTAATTGTATGATTAACATTTTCTAACTATATGCCAAATATTTTTTTGATATATACGATGAATTTTCTGAACTATATGATGAAATGTTTTAAAATACACGATGCACATTTTTTGTAACATTTTTGAACTACAGGGTTGAACATTTCAAAAAGGGGAACAAAAAATAAAAAGTGATATCAAATGAAAACAAAGTAAATTAAAAAAATAGAAAAAAGGCATAAAGAGAGAAAGTACAAGGTCCTTTCTTTCCTTAAAACAAATGCTAGCGTAGGGTACTGGAAAAGGTAACAAAAAATGAACGCAGTGATAAGAGGGGAAAAGGGCTAGCCCAATAACGATGCACTACAGGCGACGTGGTATTGTGACTTGTGAGTCGCGGCGAGCAATCTATAGCACTGCCCTTCTAGCGAGACCAAGTTTTGAATAATATAATTAAAATCATTTTTTTATGTTTCAAAACTTTCTGAAAAAAGTACATGCGTACATATGGATGTATACTGCATGTTCGTAAAGTTTCATGATGAAATATATAGCTCATATCAAAATTTATTTTATCGCGAAAATTGACAAACATGCATTATACATCCCAACGTATCGTGTGTAATTTTTTGTGGGTTGTGGTCGAAAAATTGGCTATGCCTATTAATGATGCTTTGGCAACTCAGGACGGTTGTGTGGTTGTAACTTGGGAAAATGTCCAAAATGCTTCAAATTCCAAAATTCTGTATTTTTTATTTAAGTGTATATCATATATCCATCACGTTTATTAGCACGAACATACATGAATATACACACTAAGTAGTTCACTATATATTTTCTTTTCTAAAGGTAATTGTGCGTTTTAGACTCTTGGCATGTACTCCCTCCTTCCCAAAATATAAGTCGCACTTGACTTTGCACAGTCTTTAATGCAACACTCTGACCACTATTACATACAAAATTTTATGGATCTAACATGTATAAATGTTATCATTGTATTTGTTTGGCAAAATAGTTCTGTTTCATATTTCTTTACACTAATTCTGTAGACATGCTATAAATGAGAATAATAGTCAAAGTTGTGCATCGAGGACCAGGAAAAATTGACCGCGCCTTATATTTTGGGAAGGAGGGAGTAGTTCATTCTGCGGTCATTTTTTTATCATCATCATTCCAAACCTCTAAAAAATATTATCATTCTCAACATACTCCAAAATCTAGCCATGTGCAAACTAGATTATCAGCGCTGCAGTGGCTATGGAGTATATTTTCCTATGAACTCTGTTAAACTATATAAGTTTGACTTAAGACAAATTTATAACTTCAATAATTTTGGATGGAGGAAGTAGTTGCTGAGAACATGGGTCTCTCAAGTAGCTTGTGTAGAATTGTATTGAATAATTGTTGATGCAATATTGTGCCAGTACAAGAGGTATATATAAGAGCCAAGCCGCACCTGACCTAGCCCTATTACAAACCGAGTAGGAGTCCTAATCCTATTACAAGTTGTATTCTAACATCCCCCCGCAGTGTCAACGGTAGGCTCGACGACATTGAGACTGAAACGAATGTCTTGAAACGGAGTAGTCGCCAGGCCTTTAGTAAAGATATCAGCAAACTGAGCAGAAGTAGGCACGTGGAGAACGCGAACTTGACCGAGAGCCACCTTCTCTCGAACAAAATGAATGTCGATCTCAATATGCTTGGTGCGACGGTATTGAACCGGATTTCCTAATATGTAGACAACTGAAATATTATCACAGTAAACAATGGTAGCTTGCTCAATAGGACGGTGCAGTTCCGACAGCAACTGGCGCAACCAAACCGTTTCAGCAACCGCATGAGCCACAGCGCGGTACTCAGCTTCAGTAGACGAGCGGAAGACCGTAACCTGCCTTTTTGAAGACCAAGAAATCAAATTGTTATCAAGAAAAACACAAAATCCGGATGTGGACCTACGAGTATCTGGACAACCAGCCCAGTCTGCATCAGAGTAAGCTGTCAAGGAGGTGGGAGAGGATTTGTTGATATGAAGACCTAAGTCTAGTGTGCCTTTGAGATATCGAAGAATACGTTTGACATGATTGTAGTGTGGAATACGAGGATCATGCATGTATAGACAAGCTTGTTGGACAGCAAAAGAAATTTCAGGACGAGTGAGAGTAAGATACTGAAGTGCATCGGTAAGACTACGATAAAGAGAAGGATCAGAGAAAGGATCACCGTCGACAGAGAATTTGGAACCTGTATCAACAGGGGTACGAGAAGTTTGACAATCAAGCATACCAGCACGAGAAAGAAGATCCAGAGTGTACTGACATTGAGACAAGAAAAGACCAGAGGAGTCACGGATAACAGCAATACCTAAGAAGTGGTGAAGAAGACCTAAATCTGTCATAGAGAATCCGTGACGAAGAAGAGAGATAATGTGATCTAAAAATTGTTGGGAGGAAGCTGTGAGGATAATATCATCAACATATAAAAGAAGGTAAGCAGTGTTGTTGTTGTGATGAAAGGTGAAGAGTGAAGTGTCAGAACGGGAAGGGGTAAAACCAATGGTTTTGAGCATAAGTAGAAAAACGTTGGAACCAGGCACGTGGTGCTTGTTTAAGACCATAAAGAGATTTTTTAAGAAGACAACATGATTAGGATAGGAGGAATGTTCGAAGCCAAGAGGTTGTTAACAATAGACCGTTTCTTGAAGAGAGCCATGAAGAAAAGCATTTTTTACATCGAGTTGATGAATTAGCCAAGAAGAAGAGACGGCGATGCTAAGGACAGTGTGAATAGTGCTGGGCTTGACAACTGGAGAGAAAGTCTCATCATAATCGATGCCGTGTTGCTGAGAGTAACCACGACATACCCATCGAGCCTTATAACGTGCAAGACTCCCATCAGAATTAAATTTATGGCGAAAAAACCATTTGCCCAAAATGATATTTGTATTGGAAGGACGAGGAACTAAATGCCACGTGTTATTCTGTAGAAGGGCATCATATTCATCTTTCATAGCTGCGGCCCAATTAGGATCTAGGAGAGCTGATTTGTAAGATTTGGGTAGAGAGGAAGGAGATAAAGATGCATGAAGATTGAGACGATCTTTTGCAGGTAAACGAAACCCGGACTTGGCACGTGTGCGCATGGTATGATCGTTAGTAGGAGCTGGAACGGGAATAGCATGAGCAGGAGGGGTGGGGGAAGATGTGGTGGAGGCGTCCGGCGCAGCGGAGGAAGCGGACGCGGGAGATGGTGGTGAAGACTGCGGCTGCAGGAGGTCTGCCGCATCATAGTGTAATATGTTTTCCTCTGCCGGGACAGAGGTGATGACAGCAGGATCTGCTACTACGGCTGGTTTCGCTAGATTGGTCGGCGGGTGAAAGAATGGAAGATGATTGCGACGAGAGGGACTAGTGGACGGCGCGGGTGAGTTGGAATCTAATTGTTGACGCTCGGAAAAGGGGAAAATGTTTTCAGCAAATGTTACATGACGAAACACATGAACACGACCACTAACAAGATCTAGACAACGATAACCCTTGTGTTCGTCAGAAAAACCTAGATGGACACACGGGATAGAGCGCAGGGAAAGTTTGTTAGGAGAAGTGGAGTAGGAGTTTGGAAAACAAAGACAACCGAAGACGCGAATGTCGGAGTAATTTGGATGAGAGAGAAATAAAGAGAAGTAAGGAGTAGTTTGTGGGTTAACTTTAGATGGATGAATATTGAGTAAATATGTTGCCGTGTGGAGTGCCTCTGCCCAGAACATCGACGACATAGAAGATTGAATAAGCAGAGTGCGAATGATGTCACTAAGAGTACGAAGAGAACGCTCGGCTTTGCCGTTTTGAGGGGAGGTATAAGGACAGGAGAAACGTAAGAGAATTCCATATTGTAGAAAAAAACTTTGATTTTTAAAGTTGTCAAGTTCACGACCATTATCACATTGTATGAATCTTATAGGGAGAAAAAAGTGGACCGAGACATAGCGCTGAAAGTTAAGGAATATATTATGAACGTCGGATTTGTTGCGTAAAGGAAAAGTCCAAAAATAATGAGTAAAATCATCAAGAATCACGAGATAATACTTAAAACCGGATACACTTTCTATTGGTGATGTCCAGAGATCACAATGAAGTAATTCAAAAGGAAAAGTACTAGAGGATTGAGAGGAACTAAAGAGAAGACGAACATGTTTGCCTAATTGACATGACTGACACATAGAAGAATTATGAGAGTCTCTATTACAAGGTATTGAAAATTCACTAAGAAGTGTGGATAACACATTTTTATTGGGATGGCCGAGACGTTGGTGCCACAGATCAAAAGAGGCCACCATAGATGTTGGAGGAGCAGCGACCGGAACACCATGGAAAGAATATAAATCACCAGAGCTATTGAATCGAGCGATCTCGGCCTTGGTTGGGTAGTCCTTCACGGACAGACCAAAGGGGTCAAACTCAACAGAAACATGATTATCAGTGGTGATTTGACGAACAGAAATCAGATTTTTAATAAGAACAGGAGCTACAAGAACATCACGAAGAAGCAAAGGCTTAGTTGGGGATTGGATTTGAGCCTGACCGACATAGTAAATAGGAATAGAAGATCCATCACCGAGAGTAATAGAGGGAAAAGACGAAGGTGTGCAAGAAGAAAGCAAATTACTCGATGCAGACATATGACGAGAAGCACCAGAATCGAAAATCCAATCCGTACCTGAGTTCCCTTGTGCAGCAAAGTTGTTCATGGCTTGTAGAAAAGTAGCTTGGTCCCAGCACGGAGTCAAAGTAGAAGCCGGTGTAGTCATGGGAGCTTGCGGGTGTGGTGGCATCGGCAGTGGGGCCGGCATCAACGTAAAGAGAGAGACACCATTATTGTACTGCTGCATGTAGGGGGGCGATGGAGCGCCATAGGATGCATAAGGACTGGTGTTGTAGATCGGTGGCGCGTAGGAGGAAGCAGCGTGGTGCGCGACCGTTGGCTGTCGGGGCGCGAGGACGGGCGCGCCGGTGTGAGGGCGAGCACCAGGCTGCCAGCCACCGGTATAGGCAGGCGGGCACCATATGGCGTAGGGGTGGACCAGGGCATAGGCCACGCCTGAAGGGACTGAAGTTATTAAGTATGGCGTAGGGGTGGACCAGGGCATAGGCCACGCCTGAAGGGACTGAAGTGTAGTCGATTCGAGTAGAAAATTTACTCCCAGTCCAACTGAAGTTATCTCAATGTAACAACAGTTTATCCCGTGTGTGAGGTATTTTCTCTTCCATCCTGAGGAAAGTTGTTTCAGTAGTAAAATTTGCTTCTAGAATAACTTCGATCCGACGAAAACTTGTGTCCAATGCATTGTTTAACTTATTTTCAGTCGCAGCAGAATTTTGTCAAAGTACACTTGGATGGAATGTGGCCACCTTCTTGTAAGAACTGAAATGTGATATTGCCTGATCAGTGATCACGTTCCTGAAATTCTGTTCAAGCAATCTGCAAATCAAAGCAATAGTCTCAAACACAAAGTTATATGCCTGATCTTGTTGAATGAAGTTCACCCAGAAATCATTTATGTATCCCGCAAAAAAAAACATTTATGTGAGGCTGCTAGTCAAAAGGTTAGATTTCCCTAAGAAAGTGGAACACTTTCTTTCTTTCCTCCATGATGATCACCTTGAGAATTTTTCTGAACTAGTACTCTTGCCTGCTCTTGCTCCTAAAGTAGGGAATTTCTGGTGTGCATAAATGAATGTACCAAATCAGATCGGAAACACTACAAAATCACACTTGGTTCAGCTTATCTTGACACCGTTCTTCGTCACTCGCATCGCAACAATAGCAGCACACCGGATCACACACGCTACTCTGAAGGGACTGAGCGTTGTCATCTCCGTGGGGGACTCGTCGCCGAGGGCCTGTGGAAGACGCATCACTGGAGCGATCAGAGGATGACAGGGACCTTCACACTGACATATGCTTGACAAGGGTGAGATGGTTGCTGTGGTTGCAGCTCCAGAGCAGTGAAATGCAGCTCACGTTCTGTTTCATTCATCAGCAAAGGAACAATTCGTCACTTGATTGTTTCTTTGAAGTTTGTTGTCACTTACCCTTTCATCATCAGTCAAAAGTTTGTTGTTGCAACCTTCTGTTGATAATTGCACGTCGAAGAATCTGAGAGGAGGGATTTGGTTTATGCTGGTGGCGGTCGGTTGGTAAGGTTTCTATTTTATTGTGGAGAAAAGAGAAGATAAGTGATAAGTTGCTGAGCAATGCAAATTGTCAGATAGAACAAGTGTGTCAATTTGTTAAGGCCCATGCCTCATCTGGCTGACACTCTCTTTTTTTCTAATAGATAAGGGAAGGAGATATCAGTAAAAGATTTGGCCCCATGATAGTTTAATGCTGCAAGTGTTACCTAATGCATCAGAGAATCCAACTATAGGCAGATGAGGTGTCCCAAAACTACCCTCCTACATTGGGGAATCTGATCTCACCACCACAACACAATTATAAACAAATGGCGCAATTATAAACAAATAACAGGATCATAAACTAATGGTGCTTGATAGGGGACAAAAAGGCTACGATCGATATGCCAACAATCTTTAATGGTTGGCACACTGCTTTTGGTTGCCACTTACTACTTTTAATTTTATTTATCCTTGGAGTAGATTCTTGGTCTTTCCATCTCTTGCAATACCCCCCTCCCTTTCCTTGATGTTAGTGTTTATCCCTTGCTATTTTGGGCAACAATTCCTTATTCCAATACTTGGACTAATGATTGTATCATTCGTTGGACATACCTCGCATCCAGGAGACTCTTCTCGAGATGACATACATTCTTGATGAGACCATAAACAAACACTACGTGAGACAAATGTGCCCCAAAAGTACAAAACTAGGCTGATATTTATTTCACTGTCTCCTGTTCTCTGAAATGTCATCCACTGAACCTGATTTTGACCAACTCTTTTTGGATGGTACTACTACTGTATACTAGTATGAGAAATGCCCCCCCTGAAAATGCAGCAGTTGGCTAGACAGACTCTTGCAAAAGTAAAATGCAGTACCAGCTCTGTGACATTGGTATTTTTTTATATTACCCAAATCTCTGCAAGAAGTTTCTGGTCCATAGATCAAACATGTGGAGCAGTGCCATCAAAATGTGCCACATACAGTGATTGACCTCTTTGAGTTCTGACATCCTGTTGGTTTAATAGTTGTTTAGGGCATAATACACATCTCTAGGCCTTCTTGGGACTTTAAGATGGGCATTTATAAATTCACCCTCATACCAATGAAACGCATGATGAGGAAAATGCAGAGATTCCAAAAGGAGAAGATTATGCTTTTGTTTGTCGTGGCTCCTCTGTTAACCCTGCCTTTCTCAATCATAGACCGGGCTTAAAAAATTACTACTTGTCAGGCTACACAAGTTCCAACTTCCAATGCAAGAGCCACGTGATCTTGCCATAAATTGGGAACTATAGGAAATTTTAAAAGAACAAAGAAGATAAGAAAAGATAACACTCATTCTCGCTGTATCACTGGATGCAGGGGTTTACAAAATCCAAATCCCTCTTATATCAATGAGGAAGATGGCAGAGATTCCAAAAGGCTTGTACTTTTGATTGTCTTATAGCTCCAAGCTGCTAACCCTTCTTTTCTAAATCTGACCAGACTTTAAAAACTACCACTTGTCAGGCTACAAGTTCCAACATCCACAAGCCACACGATCTTGCCATAGAATTGAAACTGTCTGCATTCTATTGATACAAAGGCCGGGCGTGTACTCAGTACTCACTAGATTGCATCCCTAGATGCTATATTTTGAGTCAATGAAAAGCATCGGAATATTGAAAAAGAAAATGGATAAGGCTCTCACTGCGTCACTGGATGCAGGGGTCTGCCGTGGAACTCTTGAGCAATTCCTGCGTTCCAAACAAGGCATTCTATTTAGAGTGTAAAAATTTCTCTTTTGCCGCAGATTACAGTGTGTAAGCTGCTCCAATAAGACGGAAACATGGATGAGTTATTATAGGACAGGGGGACATCACACGCATTGGATCAACCTGACGAAGTGACAGATGAGTAATGAAGTGATCTGAGATACTAATGGCTCCTAGTAAGCGATACGTTTAGTGCCGAGCCCCTGATAGCTACTAGGTACGTAGGCTTTACTGGAGCTGGAGCAGGACATGGACGTGGACGTAACATCTTATCATGGACGGTGGAGACGACGACCACATAAAGAGAAAAACAAACTATCATTTTTCTCTCTCAAACATATCTTCACCTGCCCAACTTCTCAAGATCCACATCTAGCGAAAGACATTTTTGCTACCCCGTCCGATCCACAGAAAATCACGGCTTACTACTAAACTAGCGACAATTAATATGAATCAGTGGAGCACATGATTATCCGCCGTCGGCACACACGGGAAATAGCCGTGATTTTCTGCGGTAGTTGAGGTCTTTTTATGTGAGGTTTTTGCCAAAATTTCTGAAAGTGTAACGCCCCAAGCATAACCTAACCTTAATCAGCACAAACAAGCCAAGACCCACATGGAACAGGTGATTTAGATGTGCATCAGTGTCGTGTGTATATAATCTACAGCGCAATCTACATGGGTTTGCGTCGTCGGTTAGGCTCTCCTCGTCTATAGTATTCTCCCGTGGCTGTCCTTTTCTTGAAGATTTTGTCTCACTAAAGCAGGGTGTGAGACCAATAATGCACCATGTGGTTCTCTCGGCATCCACTCCCCCTTTCTCCAGAAAACTCCAGCGCCACACATAAACAAAGAAAGAAAAACTTATGCAACTGCTCCCCTGATAACCTTGTGATAATTCAGTAAAATACTATTTGAAATTATGCTTGTCAAGATCACAGAGACACATATGCAGGCCAGGCGTATAGCACTGTTTATATAGACGCCCAAAAGCAAGAGCAGCTGTGCATGGGCAATACTCAAAGGTTGCTGTCTAGAAACCAAACAAAAATCCCAGGATATACTACATGGAGGAGGCAGTTAGGGCTTACAAGGAGGAGGTAGTTTGTGGTCCAGGGTGAAAAAACCGTTTGTGGTCCTGGCTCATCAACAGTCCATACTCTATTTCAGCTCACATCCAAAGAAAACTTGTCTGCTTTTTCAGCCCAGGGGATGAGTGAGCTTGTATTTATGTCCATCAATCATGTAAACTTCCCCTATTTGGATAATCTCCCTTGGTTTGAGGTCTTGACTCACAAGCCAGAACCACAAGTCCACAACACTGTTCAACTTTAGTTACTCCATTCTTGGACTCAGGACAGCCCCCCTTTGCATGTGTGGTGGCATTTGGACCTTCGAAGGGGAAAACTTTGCCAATTGTGCACAGTGCCACATGTACTATTCCCAGCTTTAGCAGAGTATTAAGGAATTGAATGAGGGTTGTCCTTCTCTTACTATGGGTTTTCCTTCTTTGCCCATGTGTGGGCACCTAGAACATCATAATCACCTTGGCAAATTGCTATACTCGGAGCCCTAAATATGGAACCATTTTCACATTAAAATGATTAAGTAACATCTAGCTACCTTATTTTTCTTTCAAAACCTAAGTCCTTGGAACTCTATCATGTAATTAAGATAACATGATTACCCAAATAATTGGTGGAAAATCAGGTGAAAACCGTTACAACGCGTCCCAAAACGCACGAGGCACCGCCGACCGGCCTCATTACCTACTTGCACTTCATAGATTCACACACACTGCCGGGAGAAAGACCACCACTGAGGTTGCTAGAAAAAAACTGTCATCATTTCTTCACTAGTAGCAAGCAATTTCGACTTCACCGCGCCAAACCAGCCACAAGGTCGTCCGAGAAACAGCCGCCCAAGGTCCAGCCCGGCCTATGCCAAATGACCGACAACCCGCAACAATGACAAGGCGACTCCATTTTTGAAGGCATGCAACGAAAGGGGAATATGCAAGAATTGCATCTCACAAGATTGAACTACTTTCGCAATGTAGGGAAATGTGTTCAAACCAAGTGTGCTTACCAGAGGGAGGGCTGGTTGGGGCTGCGACAGCCCTGGCCGGCCGCAGCCTGACACTCGCGGCGCAACCGATCGACTTTCGCCTGGCGCTGGGTTGCACCGATCGCGAACACCGCCCCGGTCCTCCCGCCCCTGGGCCCTGGCATTGTCTTTGCTCTTGCCCATGTCGGCCACGAGGGCGGTTGCCCGCAGGGACTCAGACACCCCCGGCTTGAAGAGGTCATCGCAAATGCGCCGCCAGCGCCACGTAGACGTCTCGGTGGTGGTCTTGGACCGGTCCTCGGCCTAGCCCAACGCGAGGTCGGGTCTGCTCGGACCCAGGCCAGCATGACGACCGATATCTTAACGCGGCACAGCGTTGCGCGTTGCGCCGCTCCCGTCGCGCCTCATCCCTTGCCGCCCTTTCCTCCACCGTCATGGTGCTCTACGACGACGTGTCACTACCAATGCATCCGAGGTAGTGCAAGAGACGCCCGTGCGCTCTCGCGAGGAGCAGAGAGGGCTCCTCCTCCTCCTTCACGCCTTTGCCACTCCATAAGCGGCGTGACAATTATGCCTGCCGGTCAAACCAGCCCAACATGCTGCTCTATGGGGAGGGTGGTTCCTCCTTTACTTTCTCCTTGTGCACCGATACTCCTCACCCGTTGCGGCGGCCTCCAGAAGGAGGGGTTGCTGCTACTGGGCCTCCTCGTCGCTGAAGGAGACATGATCTCCTTCTTCGTCGATGGGATGGTAGAGGAGGAAGACCCCGGAGAACATGGGCGGTGGCGCCATTATCCGAAGGGAGTGTCAGATTTACCCGTTGGCGCCGAGAACCAGATGCACTAGCCGAACTTGCCCATCTCTTAGTAGAGGAAAGGAGCAGCGACTGATGAGCGGAGAGGAAAGGAGCGAGGCGGCGGAGTCCGGGTATGAGAGGAGATGCGTTTGAACCAGCGTCGGAGCCCTGCTTAATAGTCGTCCAGGCGGACATACATCGCTTCAATGCGACATACCTGCCGGAGTAGGCTTCTCGGTCGCAGCCTTTGCACTGAAGCGACGTCACCCTCCCGCCCAGTCATGTTGCTCTGGCCGATATCGTCCCGTCGTGTCCGCTCTAGAGCGGCGAACCGACATGAATGTGCGACGAACATTAAAGCGGGATACACAGCGATCATTTTTTATGGTATCACGTTGTCAAACGAGTACGTGGCACGATTCCGGACGTCCGCAAACCTCCTTGAGTTTGGTGCATGTTTGCGGGAATTCATGCATGACCACATCCGTGTGGACGTATGCGACACCGTGTTGGATGACAAAAATGATCCAAACACAAGGGTCCAAACATTTGCGGGCAGTATGCGGCAGGGGGTTGGAGACTCGAGCGTTTTTTAGGTCACAGTGTACATGTCCAGTAAATTATGTTCCTAATCGAAAAATGGAATGTGTGATTACGCGGACAAAGGGTATTTTTAGTGGAAACTATGTATGAACCGATGGACCCATTTTTAATTGTTTGACTTCACAAAGAAATTGGCAGAGTACGTACACTGCTACCGCTGGTCTGTAGAGTAAAAGTTGGAAGCTGGGAACAGTTGCAAAGGGACGAGGCAAAACATGGGTTTACATTTAAAAAAAAAGAGGATGACCCCCGGCCTCTGCATCTGGGAGATGCATACGGCCACTTTATTGATTATTCTCAAGGACCGTACAAAGTATTACAACAATGTGTCTGAATCCACCATCTTGGCAACATATGCCGCTACTCCTATCCAATATGATGAGGGGTTGCTAGCTGGGCCACTACCCAAGCCACTCACCTAAGCCTAACATCAAAAGCCGGAAGCCGAAACTCATTCGGAAGCCCCAGCCGAGCCACATACCGGGTCTAGGGCACAATCCGGTCAGACGCACTCGTGTGTCGTCGCCGCCATCTTCCACAGGTCTTCAGATCATATTGAGGCTTCTACCTTGTCTGGCCACTCTGCCATCGACGTCACCATGACGCCAGACCGCAACCTCCTCCTGCGCGAGCCCATCTCCGCGCATCGGACGCCGAGTCTCCACAGCGCCATGCCATCGATCTCCGCCGCCATCAATGTGTGAAAAGCCCAAAAGATACAAGGGGGCACTCTGAACTTACAACACTTCGGAGAGCTAGTTACAGGAAACTAGCATCAACCGATGACCGCATCCCTCAGGCGCCGAAGACACATCGCGCCCAGAACGTCTGAAGGCTGCAGGAAAGCCGCCGAGCAACAACAGAGAGGCAGACAGCGGGATAGCGAGAGGCACTGCACCTGCTGCCGGCCAAAGCCCCACCTTCAGCACCCCTATGCCCGAATCCACACTCCCTAGGCAACGCCTCCATGGAGGGAACGACACACACGGCGCCGCCGCTGCCCAATCCGGCCGGATTTTGGGTTTTCACCCGGGAGAGGAAACGGAGGTGGGGAGAAGGAGACCACGACATCGCCTCCAGGAAGGAAACGTCGCCCAAGGCCGACGTCGATGCCGGGCCGAACCAGCCGGCCAGGGGTTTCCCCCGGTCCCGATCTGCAACACCAGCCCCAAACTCCGCCAGATCCAACGACCAGCCGCGGGAAGACAAGCGCAGAAGGGGAGGGAGCGAATTAGGGGCGGCAAACCTCCAGATCTGGCGAGGAAAAGGAGGCCTCCACGTTGTAGCCACCAGGCGCCGACGCCCCACCGCCCCCGCAGTCGAGGACGCCGGCCAGAGCCCTCCGCGAGCGCCGTTCAGGGCTAACGGCGACGCCACGCCGGCAGGGGCCGCCAACCCTGGGATCCAGATCCTCCGCTGCAGGAGCGACGAGGGCCTCGCCGCCACCGGCGGCCGCGCCGGCTTGCCCGGCGACCACCTCAGGTGGCGACGAGGAGGGAGAGGAGGTGTGGGGGAGGCGGCGCTCGGAAACCCTAGCCGCCGCCCGAGGACAGCTTCCTTCCGTGGCCTGTCTTTCTAGCAAGAATCACTGCTCGTCAAACATGGGGTTACATGGGTCACACTACTCAAGCATCATCGGCTGCACTGTTTGCCAACCAACTCACATGCCTCCCTCTCACTACTGTCTCCCCCAGCGCATGGGTCATATTTTCTCGGTGTTAAATATATACTTGTCATCACCTACGTTTACATTACTTTACATTTTAATTTATATGGGATTGCACTCACCTAAATAGAAAGGTGTAGACGCGTAGTATTATTACCAATCAGTAGCCAGATGTTGTTTGCACACGAACACATCTGTCATCGTGTACCCTTGATGTCGTGTGCAATCCACAAGACACATTATGGAGGAACCTCGCCCGGAGCGCAGTATTCAAGATACGTCGGCGAGATTTTTTTAAACCTAAAATATCACACGTCCGGGAGTCAGGACACACAATGGCTATGAGCTATCCTATGTCGACTTGATTGCCTGAGCTTCGCTGTGGCATGAAGATTGAGGAAGAATAAATCATAGGAGAGAGAGGAGAAACCGTAAAAGATCAAAAAAATGATAGATTGGTTTGACGATTATGTGTTGTTTAATTGTTCATCACCTCTCATCTTAAGGTGGCTGGACTTCCCAGAACTCTAATTTCTGTTCAAATATCTAAACTGACTTTAATTGGGACAAGTGGGTCTGGAATTTTGCTCAGGTCAAAGGTTGCACATTGAATTGGTTTTTGGGGTCGCATATGACCTTCATTTGAGATGGTCCAAAAAGAAAAGTTGTGTGTTTCGATGAGCAGAACAACTTTATGACCTTCAATTGACATGGTCTAAAAAGAAAAATTATGTGTTTAGATTCGGTTTTCAGCCAATATACCAACCCTTCTCGGGTTGGTCTTGGTTATACTGGGCAAACCGTCGGCCTTTTTTCCAGTCTAGCCCGGTTATACTAGTCAAATCTCTGGCCCTTTTTGGATGGGACCCGGTTATACCAGGTTGTCTTTTTGAGCTATGTTGCATTATTTTAGGTTCCGAGTGCATACGATTTTGAATGGAGATGACCCAAAAATTAAGTTATTTGCTTCGACTATACGAAGGATTTTCATGTTGGACATTTTTTCATTTATGGTCATCTTAATTATGTTTTATGTCATGTCAAAATCTAGTGCCAACACGTGCCTCTCCGAACTTGTCATAATTTTTACGGCTAAGCTCCTATTTGGTCTATCCTTATATCTATTTGGATCTTCTCAAAGAGAGCTATCCAATGGCGACATCTATCTTTTGATGATCCTTCTTATTTTGTTCCTGAGCGTCAACAATGTTGATCACTTCGCGTCGGTGGTCAAATCTTCAAGAAACCTTTTAGAAACAATTTTTTTACTATACTTAATACTAATTCTAAAATAAGGCGTATTATGCCAAGGGGGCAGGGGGGACATGTATTTTCTTCATATTCAGAGAAGGCTCTCGTTTGGAATATACATACCGTCACGTGCAAACATAAATGCGCACAGTGCCTCGCATTGGATGGTATGGTATGCTGCTTGGCGTATCAACGTGTTTTACGGGAGAGAGGACGCATTCCCGGTTTATTCGCATCATCCGAACTGTGCCGGTGTGCAGCTACGGATCCATCCAAACTTAGGATGCACTATTCCTTGGGAAATTACTCCCAATCAGTCGAGCAAATAACCTAAACTGCATTGTTGATGACGATTGCATGGTGCGACGAGTGAAGCAGCTCGATCGTGCGCTGTTTGACGTTTCGTCCGCGCATACATGGAGGCAGATTTTCCGTGGGAGGAAAGGAACCGGCCCACCCACCAGCGCCATGGGGGGCCGCCGGTCAACAAACCGCATGCAAAGGGACCCATCACACCTTGCATGGTTATAGAGCTTCTTTTTCTCTTTGGCAATCAGAACGTCCCCTGCATATATTAATTATATGTTCAAGGTGTTTCTCGAAAAAATTAAAAAAAACTCAAGGCACATAATTCCCTAAAAAAAGTCAAGGTGTACATATCAGGGGCAAGTAGACCAGACCTGGTCATGGGCAGCCCGGCCCGGTCGGCCCGACCCGACCCGGCCCAAAAAAGCCCGATCCGATCCGGCCCGACCTTGTCCACGGTCGGGCTCTTTCAAGCCCGACGGTTGGGCCGGGCCAGGCCGGGGCCCATCGCATTCGCGCGTTAATGAAGAGGTTCGGCGGGCTTTTAGCATGATGGGCGGGCTCGGGCCCGATTTTTAGGCCTGGCGGCTGGGCTGGGCACGGGCCTGAGTTTTTTGCATCGGGCTTTGGTAGGCCCGGACCGAAGCCCGACCTGGCCCGACAGATGGCCAGGTACAGGGGCAAGGCATCCCAAAAAACAGAAGCAACCCTAACTAAAAGAATCCCTCCATCACTGTAAAAAACGGTCTTATATTATGGGCTGTAAAACACACTTGTAAAAACACTCTTATATTATGAGGTGTAAAAGACGTTCTTATATTATGGAAATGAGGGAGTATGTACAAAGGATCTTGAAGGGACATGTGCACCCTTGAGGCCTGTTGGGAGAGCCGTGCATCAGTCTTGAGCACACGAGTTGCTTTGGGCTCCCAATAGGCTTCCACGACGCTAGTGCTGATCATTGCTTTGTTTCAATATATGCATGTGGGGTTTCGATAACGTGTAATACATGAGGTCTTACAAACTCTCGTGTCTATGTCAAAGAGTAGCAAATGCTAAAACTTAACCTACAAAACCCAAACCCTAATTCAATGACCTAAGGGGGAATTTAAGGACGGGCAAAAGTGAGTTTCCGCCAACCAAAGGGCGGCGGCGGGGGGGGGGGGGGGGGGGGGTCGGTCAAATCCAACCTTAAGTTAATATCCTACATAAAAACGGACTCTAAAGTAGAGAAAAATCAGGGCCCTCTTTCTCACATACGCTCCTCAATCCTTAGGCTACAATACTCAAGCCCTTGGTGCCTATTTTGCGAGTGTGTATGAGAGTAGGGTTGTTAGAATAGATTGAGGCTAGCGAGCCATTCGAGATCAACAGTTTTTTGCTCAACTAAAAAAGAATGAGATGAGTATGACAAGTTTATCTTGAGCTAATGCTCGCTCGCTCGACTTTGTTATCTTGAGCTAATGTTGGCTCGCTCGACTTTGGCTCGACATCTACGACATGTGCACCATGTTAGAAATTTTTATGATCTCTGGCCAACAATTTGTTATTCCAATTTAAGTACTACCTTTGAGTTGAGAGAATAAACTAACCTATGATGAAGAAATTTATGTTATTGCTATGTTAATCGGAGTGATATTTATAGTTTTTTCTTATGATGTTGTTGTGATCTACCTGGTTGAGAAACTCGCATTGGCTAAATAGATTTTCCATCGTCTTATGCTCAAAACTAACCTGAGATCGTTATAGGTTGAGCATAAACTATTTTTTTGGCTCCACCCTTAACTCTGACTTAGTGAACCCGCTCCATTTTTAATGTGGGCTAAACTGAGCCTAGACTAACTCGCTCAATATTAATGTAGGGTGAGCCGAGCCTAGTCTAACTCTCTCAATTTTAATATGGGATGAGTTGAGCTTAGTCTGGATCGCTCAGTCGATTGCAGTCGTATGTGAATCTAGTCTAAGAGCATCTTCAATAATTTCTGTATCCATAATATAACTAGTGTTTTTTTATGTGTATGTGGGGCGGGGGCGGCGGGGGGGGGGGGGGGGGGGGGGTGGTCCTTGTTAACGTGCAATTTTTTTACATATGTTCTTCAAAACTCCCCCTCCATCTACGGGAAGATGGTCCTTTCCATAAAAATGTCACGTCAGCTAATAGACATAGTAGCGCCGCCGCCACCCCCACCGCTGCCACACCACCCGCCAGCCCTGCGCACCGTCAGCCGCCGCTGGAGTTCGCCATCGTCGTTGCGCCACAGCATTGGCTACTTTCGGTACAGTTTTTAAAGAACCGAGAAAATATGACAACTTTTTCTAAATTTTACCGACATCACGTAACACTACTTTTATGGGGAATTTTTAATGGAGCTCCGGTGGATGCTTAACACGAGTTGAAATTCTGGCAAGATAGAGAAATCTGTGACGGGAGTGTAAAATTCTTGCAAAGAAATGTGAAAGCTTCACGTGTAGAAAAAGGCTGGCAAAACGGCCAGGAGCCCATGGCGCCGTGACACGTGTCCATACGTCACGTCCCATGTACTGCTGACGAAGTGACGGCTGTAATTACGGGCGTCCCCCCTGCCCCCTCCTTTTCCGCTGTCGACCTGTCTGACGCGCGGGGCCTACACGTACTTGGTTCACGCTTCGTCGGGTCAGGGACCGTGGCAGGACCCACCCGCGGCGCACCTCCCCACGTGCGAGCTCCCCGGACCCATCTCGCCGTGCCCGTGTGGGTGATAAGCTGGGCCCCATGGTGTCAGCCAAGTTGAGTGTGGGAGCAGGCGGATGGGTGAGCGGAAGGGGATGAACTGTTTCGCGTGCTGTTCCGGGGAAGAAACCAGCGACGCTGCTCAACACAGTTCACTGACTGTGCTCCCCCCTCCTCTCCTCGTTGGCGATTTGCATGTCTGCCCACCATGTTTTCCTCTATTTATACGACTATAGTACAAAAGAAATCACAAAAGGTGCACCATCGCGGACGCACAAGCTATAGAATTGACTTTGGCTGATCCTTTCTCCAAACACAATGCATACGTGCATAGCTCATTCCTATAAACGCATGCACGTATACCATATCTTTACGAGCACCTTCAAAAAGACTGAGCCGTCACATCATTTGAACCATTGCCGAGTCTGGGACTTGAACCTGATGGGCTGATTCCATCACAGAAAACCTAGCCATCTGAGCAGTCTGCAATGGACTTTGGTTGTCATACGGTAACTCATGGTGTTTGTATGTTCGTACAGATCGCCCATCCCTCCTAGCGATCCGCCCTCCTCTTGCTCAGTTTTGATATTTTATTTCCTTCTATCGTTAGTTTTTTCATCATTTTTTCTTAAAAACCGCCTTACTACTCCATCCTTTATTGATTTAGCAAATAAAGTTCTTATCAAATACGAAGTAAGTGTTTATCAAGTAAAATCTTAGAGTTTATTAGGCAAATATATCATGGGCATAATTTTATTCAATAAATACTTGTTTACACAATCACATTAATACGAGCAGATAAACCACTGGCTAAACATGCTAGAATATTTACAACCCATTTGAACGCACGGGCAATTATTCTAGTTGGATTTACATGTAAGTGATGGTACCGATCTACATTTTCTTTGTCTTCATCCAGAGTATAGACTCTTTTTCCCATGGAAACATCAAACAGTCATTCTTTTCTTTGTGGGGTAAAATAATCATTCTAAAGTCTAAATAAAGTTTGCTCTTTGGTCTTATATGCCCCATGTCAAGTCCTTTAGGGAAACAAAAGCATATACCCCTTTTTTTGGAAAGGACTAAAACATACGCCGGCTGGTCCTATGGGCATAGGCTCTTGCGGCGTCGTCCCTCGTATGCAACTCGAGGGCGAGCAAACCCTAGACGCCTCAGTCTTCCCCTCCCCCCTCCTAAGGAACTCATGGCTCACTTGCACGACTTGCAGTGAAGGGGACGACGAGGCTCTCTGCCATAGGGCGCTCCGAAAGCGGGCGATGATCCTAAGTGTGAACACGGCGTCGGTCTTTTTCGGTGGGTGGCGTTGCAGGTGTTGGTCATCCCTACTGTCCATGTGGGCGACATAATGGCGACAGGTGTTGTTAAGGCATATCTCTCTAGATGTAGTTTTGGTGATTGATGACAACGTGTTTGCGGACTAATCGTGTGCTTTGAACATTTCAGAGATTCATCATTTGGCACGAGACGATTTCTTTCCCCTCGGAGTGTCATTCAAGACGGTGTAGCTCTTTCGCTTCGTTTGGTGGATTAGTTTCGTAGGAGTCACCGTACTATCAAGAGGGGGTTCGCTTTGGTAAGGCTAGGGTGGAATCAATACGTACACATCCTCTTTACACCCTCTGAGCCTTTCCGCTTCATTGGAGTTTTCTTTCATCTCTCTTTGGGCTGAGTCTGGTCCCAGCAGTAGTACCGCGGTACCCAGCGGTAGTACCGCTTAGGGGTCACAAGCGGCAGTACCGCTCCGCAGCGGTAGTACCGCTGGTGGGTCCTCAGCAGTAGTACCGCTACGGTACCAGGCCCCTGCCGCGTCGACTCGAGGGGTCTTTTTTCGTGTCGGATTGTGCGGTACTTCGCAGCGGCAGTAGAGAGGCAGTACTGCTCTTAAGCGGTAGTACCGTCCTACCACCGCGGCAGTACCGCCCATGTCCATATCTCCCCTGCCCTCCAATCTCCACGGTAGTACCGCCGTGGGAGCGGTAGTACGCTGGTCTCAGCGGTAGTACCGCTGCCTTATGCGGTAGTACCGCCCTCTGCGGGGCTGTTGTGGGGGGTAACGGTTGGATTGTTCCCCCACTATATAAAGAGGTCTTCTTCCCCATAGTTGACCTACCTCTTCCCCCAAAAAGCTCCATTGTTGCTCCAAGCTCCATTTTCGCCCGATCTCTCTCCCTAGCCAATCAAACTTGTTGATTTGCTCGGGATTGGTTGAGAAGGCCCTGATCTACACTTCCACCAAGAGAAATTTGATTCCCCTCACTTATCCCTAGTGGATCTTGTTACTCTTGGGTGTTTGAGCACCCTAGACGGTTGAGGTCACCGCGGAGCCATAGTCCATTGTGGTGAAGCTTTGTAGTGTCGTTGGGAGCCTCCAATTAAGTTGTGGAGATTGCCCCAACCTTGTTTGTAAAGGTCCGGTCGCCGCCTTCAAGGGCACCAATAGTGGAATCACGGCATCTCGCATTGTGTGAGGGCGTGAGGAGAATACGGTGGCCCTAGTGGCTTCTTGGGGAGCATTGTGCCTCCACACCGCTCCAACGGAGACGTACTTCCCCTCAAAAGGAAGGAACTTCGGTAACACATCCTCGTCTTCACCGGCTCCACTCTTGGTTATCTCGTCCCTTTACTTTCGCAAGTTTACTTGTGTTATATCTCTTGCTTGCTGGCGTGCTTGTTGTCATTGCATCATATAGGTTGCTCACTTAGTTGCATATCTAGACAACCTACCTTGATGCAAAGTTTAATTTGGTAAAGAAAAGCTAAAAAATTGTTAGTTGCCTATTCACCCCCCCTCTAGTCAACTATATCGATCCTTTCAGATGTTCATCATTATCATGGGTTCCTCTGACGGTTGCACCAGATCCAATTCCCAGCATCCTCTTCCTCTCGGTTACCCTCTCCATAGACCGAGTTGGATTTGCTACACTATGTGCCGCCAGATTTTGAAGGCTTGGAGGATGGATTAGCGGGAACCCTGGAATTAGGGAAGCTCCTAGACTTCACATCGACCTTGACGACGATGGCGTTCCTAAGCCGGTCTACCTCTTGATGGCTTGTTAAGATTCCCCTCCTTTTATTTCCCGGTTGAAAACCTAGCATGTGTTGGCCAGGCAACGACAGCACTCCATCATCATGGTCCTCCTTGGAGGCGTCGTCCAGGGGTAGGGTGGGGGCTGGGGACATGTGTTGGAAATATGCCCTAGAGGCAATAATAAATTGGTTATTATTATATTTCCTTGTTCATGATAATCGTTTATTATCCATGCTAGAATTGTATTGATAGGAAACTCAGATACATGTGTGGATACATAGACAACACCATGTCCCTAGTAAGCCTCTAGTTAACTAGCTCGTTGATCAATAGATGGTTACGGTTTCCTGACCATGGACATTGGATGTCGTTGATAACGGGATCACATCATTAGGAGAATGATGTGATGGACAAGACCCAATCCTAAGCCTAGCACAAGATCGTGTAGTTCGTTTGCTCAGAGCTTTTCTAATGTCAAGTATCATTTCCTTAGACCATGAGATTGTGCAACTCCCGGATACCGTAGGAATGCTTTGGGTGTACCAAACGTCACAACGTAACTGGGTGGCTATAAAGGTGCACTACAGGTATCTCCGAAAGTGTCTGTTGGGTTGGCACGAATCGAGACTGGGATTTGTCACTCCGTGTAAACGGAGAGGTATCTCTGGGCCCACTCGGTAGGACATCATCATAATGTGCACAATGTGACCAAGGAGTTGATCACGGGATGATGTGAGTTACGGAACGAGTAAAGAGACTTGCCGGTAACGAGATTGAACAAGGTATCGGGATACCGACGATCGAATCTCGGGCAAGTAACATACCGATAGACAAAGGGAATTGTATACGGGATTGATTGAATCCTCGACATCGTGGTTCATCCGATGAGATCATCGAGGAGCATGTGGGAGCCAACATGGGTATCCAGATCCCGCTGTTAGTTATTGACCGGAGAGTCGTCTCGGTCATGTCTGCGTGTCTCCCGAACCCGTAGGGTCTACACACTTAAGGTTCGGTGATGCTAGGGTTATAGAGATATTAGTATGCGGTAACCCGAAAGTTGTTCGGAGTCCCGGACGTCACGAGGAGTTCCGGAATGGTCCGGAGGTAAAGATTTATATATGGGAAGTCTTATTTTGGTCGCCGGAAAAGTTTCGCACTTTATCGGTATTGTACCGGGAGTGCCGAAAGGGGTCCGGGGGTCCACCAAGGGGGTCCACCAGCCCCGGGGGGCCACATGGGCTGTAGGGGGTGCGCCTTGGCCTATATGGGCCAAGGGCACCAGCCCCAAGAGGCCCATGCGCCAAGAGATAAGGAAAAGGGAGAGTCCTAAAGGGGGAAGGCACCTCCGAGGTGCCTTGGGGGGGGGAGGACTCCTCCCTGGCCGCACCCTTCCTTGGAGGAAGGGCCAAGGCTGCGCCCCCCCTCTCCCTTGGCCCTATATATAGTGGGGGGGGAGGGAGGGCAGCAATACCTAAGCCCTGGCACCTCCCTCTCCCTCCCGTGACACCTCTTCCTCCCCGCTTGCGCTTGGCGAAGCCCTGCCGGGATCCCGCTACTTCCACCACCACGCTGTCGTGCTGCTGGATCTCCATCAACCTCTCCTCCCCCCTTGCTGGATCAAGAAGGAGGAGACGTCGCTGCTCCGTATGTGTGTTGAACGCGGAGGTGCCGTCCGTTCGGCGCTAGGATCATCGGTGATTTGAATCACGACGAGTACGACTCCATCAACCCCGTTCTCTTGAACGCTTCCGCTCGCGATCTACAAGGGTATGTAGATGCACTCCTCTCTCCCTCGTTGCTAGATTACTCCATAGATTGATCTTGGTGATGCGTAGAAAATTTTGAATTTCTGCTACGTTCCCCAACAGTGGCATCATGAGCTAGGTCTATGCGTAGTTTCTATGCACGAGTAGAACACAAAGCAGTTGTGGGCGTAGATGTTGCCAATTCTTCTTGCCGCTACTAGTCTTATCTTGTTTCGGCGGCATTGTGGGATGAAGCGGCCCGGACCGACCTTACACGTACGCTTACGTGAGACAGGTTCCACCGACTGACATGCACTAGTTGCATAAGGTGGCTAGCGGGTGTCTGTCTCTCCCACTTTAGTCGGAACGGATTCGATGAAAAGGGTCCTTATGAAGGGTAAATAGAAATTGGCATATCACGTTGTGGTCTTACGTAGGTAAGAAACGTTCTTGCTACAAACCTATACAAGCCACGTAAAAACTTGCAACAACAATTAGAGGACGTCTAACTTGTTTTTGCAGCATGTGCTATGTGATGTGATATGGCCAGAAGATGTGATGAATGATATATGTGATGTATGAGATTGATCATATTCTTGTAATAGGAATCACGACTTGCATGTCGATGAGTATAACAACCGGCAGGAGCCATAGGAGTTGTCTTTATTTTTTGTATGACCTGCGTGTCATTGAATAACGCCATGTAAATTACTTTACTTTATTGCTAAGCGCGTTAGCCATAGAAGTAGAAGTAATCGTTGGCGTGACAACTTCATGAAGACACAATGATGGAGATCATGATGATGGAGATCATGGTGTCATGCCGGTGACAAAGATGATCATGGTGCCCCGAAGACGGAGATCAAAGGAGCAAAATGATATTGGCCATATCATGTCACTATTTGATTGCATGTGATGTTTATCATGTTTACATCTTATTTGCTTAGAACGACGGTAGCATAAATAAGATGATCCCTCACTAAAAATTTCAAGAGATGTGTTCCCCCTAACTGTGCACCGTTGCGAAGGTTCGTTGTTTCGAAGCACCACGTGATGATCGGGTGTGATAGATTCTAACATTCGAATACAACGGGTGTTGACGAGCCTAGCATGTACAGACATGGCCTCAGAACACATGCGAAACACTTAGGTTGACTTGACGAGCCTAGCATGTACAGACATGGCCTCGGAACACAAGAGACCGAAAGGTCGAACAGGAGTCGTATAGTAGATACGATCAACATGGAGATGTTCACCGATGATGACTAGTCCGTCTCACGTGATGATCGGACACGGCCTAGTTTGACTCGGATCATGTATCACTTAGATGACTAGAGGGATGTCTATCTGAGTGGGAGTTCATTCTATAATCAGATGAACTTCATTATCATGAACATAGTCAAAAGGTCTTTGCAAATTATGTCATAGCTTGCGCTTTAGTTCTACTGTTTAAGATATGTTCCTAGAGAAAATTTAGTTGAAAGTTGGTAGTAGCAATTATGCGGACTGGGTCCGTAAACTGAGGATTGTCCTCATTGCTGCACAGAAGGCTTATGTCCTTAATGCACCGCTCGGTGTGCTGAACCTCAGCGTCGTCTGTAGATGTTGCGAAACATCTGACATACACGTTTTGATGACTACGTGATAGTTCTAATGGTTTAGAATTGTGGCACCAAAGACGTTTGTGAAACGTCGCAGAACATATGAGATGTTCCGAAGACTGAAATTGGGATTTCAGACTAGTGCCCACGTCAAGAGGTATGAGACCTCTGACAAGTTTCTTAAGCCTGCAAACTAAGGGAGAAAAGCTCAATCGTTGAGCATGTGCTCAGATTCTCTGAGTACCACAATCGCTTGAATCGAGTGGGAGTTAATCTCCCAGATGAGATAGTGATAGTTCTCCATAGTCACTGCCACCAAGCTAGTAGAGCTTCGTGATGAACTATAACATATTAGGGATAGTTATGATGATCCTTGAGCTATTCGCGATGTTTGACACCGCGAGAGTAGAAATCAAGAAGGAGCATCAATTGTTGATGGTTAGTAAAACCACTAGTTTAAGAAGGGCAAGGGCAAAAGGGATACTTCATGAAACAGCAAGTCATTTGCTGCTCTAGTGAAGAATCCCAAGGTTGAACCCAAACCCGAGACTAAGTGCTTCTGTAATGAGGGGAACGGTCACTGAAGCGGAACTACCCTAGATACTTGGTAGATGAGAAGGCAGGCAAGGTCGACAGAAGTATATTGGATATACATTATATGAATGTGTACTTTACTAGTACTCCTAGCAGCACCAGGGTATTAGATACCGGTTCGGTTGCCAAGTGTTAGTAACTCGAAATAAAAGCTGCGGAATAAATGGAGACTGGATAAAGGTGAGATGACGATGTGTGTTGGAAGTGTTTCCAAGGTTGATGTGATCAAGCATCGCATGTTCCCTCTACCATCGAGATTCGGTGTTTGCGTTGAGCATGATTGGATTATGTTTATCGCAATACGGTTATTCATTTAAGGAGAATAATGGTTACTCTATTTATTTGAATAATACCTTCAATGGTCTTGCACCTAAAATGAATCTCGATCGCAGTGATACACATGTTCGTGACAAAAGATATAAAATAGTAATGATAGTACCACATACTTGTGGCACTGCCATTTGAGTCATATTGGTATAGAACGCATGAAGAAGCTCCATGTAGATGGATTTTTGGACTCAGTCGTTTTTGAAAAGATTGAGACATGCGAACCATGTCTATTGGTATATATGCATGAAGAAACTCCATGCAGATGGATCATTTGGACTCACTTGATTTTGAATCACTTGAGACATGCAAATCATACCACATGGGCAAGATGACTGAAAGGCCTCGTTTTCAGTAAGATGGAACAAGAGAGCAACTTATTGGAAGTAATACATTTTGATGTATGCAGTCCAATGAGTGCTGAGGCATGCAGTGGATATCGTTATGTTCTTACTTCACAGATGATTTGAGTAGATGCTGAGTGTATTTACTTGATGAAACACAAGTCTGAATTATTGAAAGGTTCAAGTAATTTCAGAGTGAAGTTGAAGATCGTCGTGAGAAGAGGATAAAATGTCTGTGATATGATCATAGAGATGAGTATCTGAGTTACGAGTTTGGCACACAATTAAGACATTGTGGAAAGTGTTTCACAATTAATACCGCCTGGAACACCATAGTGTGATGGTGTGTCCGAACATCATAACTGCACCCTATTGGATATGGTGCATACCATGATGTTTCTTATCGAATTACCACTATCGTTTATGGGTTAGGCATTAGAGACAACCGCATTCACTTTAAAAGGGGCACCACGCAATTCCGTTGAGATGACACCGTTTAGAGAAACCTAAGTTGTCGTTTCTTAAAAGTTTGGGGCTGCGACGCTTATGTGAAAAAGTTTCAGGCTGATAAGCTCGAACCCAAAGCGGATAAATGCATCTTCATAGAATACCCAAAACAGTTGGGTATACCTCCCATTTCAGATATGGAAGCAAAAGTAATTGCTTCTAGAAACGAGTCCTTTCTCGAGGAAAAGTTTCTCTCGAAAGAATTGAGTGGGAGGATGGTGGAGACTTGATAAGGTTATTGAACCGTCGCTTCAACTAGTGTGTAGCAGGGCACAGGAAGTTGTTCCTGTGGCACCTACACCAATTGAAGTGGAAGCTTATGATAGTGATCATGAAACTTCGGATCAAGTCACTACCAAACCTCGTAGGACGACGAGGATGCGTGCTACTTCAGAGTGGTACGTGATCCTGTCTGAGATATCATGTTGTTGGACAATACTGAACCTACGAGCTATGGAGAAGCGATGGTGGGCCCATATTCCGACAAATGGTTAGAAGCCATGAAATCCGAGATAAATGGATCTTTGAGAAGAAGACGGACGTGGACGGTAATGTTACCGTCTATGAAGCTCGACTTGTGGCAAAGAGTATTTCCACAAGTTCAAGGAGTTGACTACGATGAGATTTTCTCATCTGTAGCGATGCTTAAGTCCGTCGGAATCATGTTAGCATTAGCTGCATTTATGAAATCTGGCAGATGGATGTCAAAACAAGTTTCCTTACCAGTTTTCGTAAGGAAAGGTTGTATGTGATACAATCAGAAAGGTTTTGTCGATCCTAAGGATGCTAAAAGGTATGCTAGCTCCAGCAATCCTTCCATGGACTAGAGCAAGCATCTCGGAGTCAGAATATACGCTTTGATGGAGTGATCAAAGTTTTTGGGTTTATACAAAGTTTGTTAGAAACTTGTATTTACAATAAAGTGAGTGGGAGCGCTACAACATTTCTGATACGTATATGTGAATGACATATTGTTGATCCGAAATGATGTAAAATTTCTGGAAAGCATAAAGGGTTGTTTGAAAGGAGTTTTTCAAAGGAAGACCTGGATAAAAGCTGCTTACATATTGGGCATCAAGATCTATAGAGATAGATCAAGACGCCCGATGATACTTTCAAAGAACGTACACCTTGACATGTTTTTGAAAGAGTTCAAAATAGATCAGCAAAGAAGGAGTTCTTGGCTGTGTTACAAGGTGTGAGTATTGAGTAAGACTCAAGACCTGACCACAGCAGAAGAGAGAGAAAGGACGAAGGTCGTCCCCTATGCTTCAGACATAGGCTCTACAGTATGCTATGCTGTGTACCGCACATGGAGTGTGCCTTGCCATGAGTTGGTCAAGGGGTACAATAGTGATCCGGGAATGGATCACATGACAGCGGTCGAATTTATCCTTAGTATCTAGTGGACTAAGGAATTTTCTCGATTATGGAGGTGAAAAGGAGTTCGTCGTAAAGGGTTACGTCGATGCAAACTTTGACACTAATCCGGATGACTCTGAGTAGTAAACCGGATTCGTATAGTAGAGCAATTATTTGAAATGGCTCCAAGTAGCACGTGGTAGCATCCACAAGATGACATAGATATTCGTAAAGCACACACGGATCTGAGAGGTTCAGACCCGTTGACTAATAACCTCTCTCACAAGCATAACATGATCAAACCAGAACTCATTGAGTGTTAATCACATAGTGATGTGAACTAGATTGTTGACTCTAGTTAACTCTTTAGATGTTGGTCACATGGTGATGTGACCTATGAGTGTTAATCACATGGTGATGTGGACTAGATTATTGACTCTAGTGCAAGTGGGAGACTGTTGGAAATATGCCCTAGAGGCAATAATAAATTGGTTATTATTATATTTCCTTGTTCATGATAATCGTTTATTATCCATGCTAGAATTGTATTGATAGGAAACTCAGATACATGTGTGGATACATAGACAACACCATGTCCCTAGTAAGCCTCTAGTTGACTAGCTCGTTGATCAATAGATGGTGACGGTTTCCTGACCATGGACATTGGATGTCGTTGATAACGGGATCACATCATTAGGAGAATGATGTGATGGACAAGACCCAATCCTAAGCCTAGCACAAGATCGTGTAGTTCGTTTGCTCAGAGCTTTTCTAATGTCAAGTATCATTTCCTTAGACCATGAGATTGTGCAACTCCCGGATACCGTAGGAATGCTTTGGGTGTACAAAACGTCACAACGTAACTGGGTGGCTATAAAGGTGCACTACAGGTATCTCCGAAAGTGTCTGTTGGGTTGGCACGAATCGAGACTGGGATTTGTCACTCCGTGTAAACGGAGAGGTATCTCTGGGCCCACTCGGTAGGACATCATCATAATGTGCACAATGTGACCAAGGAGTTGATCACGGGATGATGTGAGTTACGGAACGAGTAAAGAGACTTGCCGGTAACGAGATTGAACAAGGTATCGGGATACCGACGATCGAATCTCGGGCAAGTAACATACCGATAGACAAAGGGAATTGTATACGGGATTGATTGAATCCTCGACGTCGTGGTTCATCCGATGAGATCATCGAGGAGCATGTGGGAGCCAACATGGGTATCCAGATCCCACTGTTGGTTATTGACCGGAGAGTCGTCTCGGTCATGTCTGCGTGTCTCCCGAACCCGTAGGGTCTACACACTTAAGGTTCGGTGACGCTAGGGTTATAGAGATATTAGTATGCGGTAACCCGAAAGTTGTTCAGAGTCCCGGATGAGATCCCGGATGTCACGAGGAGTTCCGGAATGGTCCGGAGGTAAAGATTTATATATGGGAAGTCTTATTTTGGTCGCCGGAAAAGTTTCGCACTTTATCGGTATTGTACCGGGAGTGCCGAAAGGGGTCCGGGGGTCCACCAAGGGGGTCCACCAGCCCCGGGGGGGCATATGGGCTGTAGGGGGTGCGCCTTGGCCTATATGGGCCAAGGGCACCAGCCCCAAGAGGCCCATGCGCCAAGAGATAAGGAAAAGGGAGAGTCCTAAAGGGGGAAGGCACCTCCGAGGTGCCTTGGGGGGGAAGGACTCCTCCCTGGCCGCACCCTTCCTTGGAGGAAGGGCCAAGGCTGTGCCCCCCCTCTCCCTTGGCCCTATATATAGTGGGGGGGAGGGAGGGCAGCAATACCTAAGCCCTGGCACCTCCCTCTCCCTCCCGTGACACCTCTTCCTCCCCGCTTGCGCTTGGCGAAGCCCTGCCGGGATCCCGCTACTTCCACCACCACGCCGTCGTGCTGCTGGATCTCCATCAACCTCTCCTCCCCCCTTGCTGGATCAAGAAGGAGGAGACGTCACTGCTCCGTATGTGTGTTGAACGCGGAGGTGCCGTCCGTTCGGCGCTAGGATCATCGGTGGTTTGAATCACGACGAGTACGACTCCATCAACCCCGTTCTCTTGAACGCTTCCGCTCGCGATCTACAAGGGTATGTAGATGCACTCCTCTCTCCCTCGTTGCTAGATTACTCCATAGATTGATCTTGGTGATGCGTAGAAAATTTTGAATTTCTGCTACGTTCCCCAACAACATGATGTGAGTTCGGGGGTGGATGTGGTGATGAGTTTCTCTCGGTGAGCGACGATAGTAGTGGAGGCAAGGTGGTATATTTTCTTGCAATCCTTCATTGGTATTCTGGATGGTGAATGGCCTCCATGTGTAGTGGCATGATAAGGGTGAGTGGATATTGATTCCCTCTTCAAGCATTTGCAGGCAAGGTGTGCAACAGAACTAGCATTTCCTCCATGCAGAAACGATCTTATTGTCCAATGCATTTTGGTGCTTCATCGACTGATTTTGTTCTTTTTGCTTCATTTGTGCAATGAATTCTTTAGCGGCTTGATCAAGTTTTACAGTGGTGGCGTTTGCGATCCTAACTTGTTTGGTCTCGAGCGTGCTCCACCCGCAATCTTGCGGTTTGTTTTCAAGCTTTTTGCATGTGTAATCAACAACATTGGCTTCATTACTTTGAAGCTGGGTTGCTTGTTCTCTAAAACAAGCATTAGTTTTTTTATTATAGCTAAAGAAACAACCAAAGAAATCCAAGTACATAATTATTTATAAAGGAAATAGGCCAATAATCCAAAGTTAGTGAAAATGAAGGAACAATTGGGATAAAACCCTAACACAGGAAAGCTTCGTAACTAAACTAGGCCTCAAGCACCACCAAGTGTAGACATGCTGACAAAGCCGACTAGTACATCACGCAAACAAAACACACCCCTAAGTGTTGGGAATCGTAGCATAATTTTAAAATTTTCCTACGCTCACCAAGATGCATCTATGGAGTGTACTAGCAACGAGGGGAAAGGAGTGCATCTACATACCCTTGTAGATCGCGAGCGGAAGCGTTCCAATGAACGTGGATGACGGAGTCGTACTCCGTGATCCAAATCACCGGTGACCGAGTGCCGAACGGACGGCACCTCCGCGTTCAACACACGTACGGTGCAGCGACGTCTCCTCCTTCTTGATCCAGCAAGGAGGGAAGGAGAGGTTGATGGAGATCCAGCAGCACGACGGCGTGGTGGTGGATGTAGCGGGTCTCGGCAGGGCTTCGCCGAGCTTCTGCGAGAGAGAGAGAGGTGTTGCAGGGGAGGAGGGAGGCTCCCAAGGCTGTAGGTTGCTGCCCTCCCTCCCCCCTTTATATAGGCCCCCTGGGGGGTGCGCCGGCCCTGGAGATGGGATCTCAAGGGGGGGGGGGGGCGGCCAAAGGGGGGAAGGGGGTGCCTTGCCCCCCAAGGCAAGTGGGAAGCTCCCCCCCTAGGGTTCCCAACCCTAGGCGCATGGGGGGAGGCCCATGAGGGGGCGCCCAGCCCACTAGGGGCTGGTTCCCTTCCCACTTCAGCCCACGGGGCCCTCCGGGATAGGTGGCCCCACCCGGTGGACCCCCGGGACCCTTCCGGTGGTCCCGGTACAATACCGGTAACCCCCGAAACTTTCCCGGTGGCCGAAACATGACTTCCTATATATAATTCTTCACCTCCGGACCATTCCGGAACCTCTCGTGACGTCCGGGATCTCATCCGGGACTCCTAACAACTTTCGGGTTTCCGCATACACATATCTCTACAACCCTAGCGTCACCGAACCTTAAGTGTGTAGACCCTACGGGTTCGGGAGACATGTAGACATGACCGAGACGCCTCTCCGGTCAATAACCAACAGCGGGATCTGGATCCCCATGTTGGCTCCCACATGTTCCACGACGATCTCGTCGGATGAACCACGGTGTCGAGGATTCAATCAATCCCGTATGCAATTCCCTTTGTCAATCGATATGTTGCTTGCCCGAGATTCGATCGTCGGTATCCTAATACCTTGTTCAATCTCGTTACCGGCAAGTCTCTTTACTCGTACCGCAATGCATGATCCCGTGACTAACGCCTTAGTCACATTGAGCTCATTATGATGATGCATTACCGAGTGGGCCCAGAGATACCTCTCCGTCACATAGAGTGACAAATCCCAGTCTCGATCCGTGCCAACCCAACAGACACTTTCGGAGATACCCGTAGTGTACCTTTATAGTCACCCAGTTACGTTGTGACGTTTGGCACACCCAAAGCACTCCTACGGTATCCGGGAGTTGCACGATCTCATGGTCTAAGGAAAAGATACTTGACATTGGAAAAGCTCTAGCAAACGAAACTACACGATCTTTCATGCTATGCTTAGGATTGGGTCTTGTCCATCACATCATTCTCCTAATGATGTGATCCCGTTATCAAAGACATCCAATGTCCATAGTCAGGAAACCGTGACTATCTGTTGATCAACGAGCTAGTCAACTAGAGGCTTACTAGGGACACGTTGTGGTCTATGTATTCACACATGTATTACGATTTCCGGACAATACAATTATAGCATGAACAATAGACGATTATCATGAACAAAGAAATATAATAATAACCATTTATTATTGCCTATAGGGCATATTTCCAACAGTCTCCCACTTGCACTAGAGTCAATAATCTAGTTACATTGTGATGAATCGAACACCCATTGCGTCCTGGTGTTGATCATGTTTTGCTCTAGGGAGAGGTTTAGTCAACGGATCTGCTACATTCAGGTCCGTATGTACTTTACAAATATCTATGTCTCCATTTTGAACACTTTCACGAATGGAGTTGAAGCGACGCTTGATATGCCTGGTCTTCCTGTGAAATCTGGGCTCCTTCACAAGGGCAATAGCTCCAGTGTTGTCACAGAAGAGAGTCATCGGGCCCGACGCATTGGGAATCACCCCTAGGTCGGTAATGAACTCCTTCATCCAGACTGCTTCCTGCGCTGCCTCTGAGGCTGCCATGTACTCCGCTTCACATGTAGATCCCGCCACGACACTTTGCTTGCAACTGCACCAGCTTACCGCTCCTCCATTCAAAATATACACGTATCCGGTTTGTGACTTCGAGTCATCCAGATCTGTGTCGAAGCTAGCGTCGACGTAACCCTTTACGACGAGCTCTTCATCACCTCCATAAATGAGAAACATATCCTTAGTCCTCTTCAGGTACTTCAGGATATTCTTGACCGCTGTCCAGTGTTCCATGCCGGGATTACTTTGGTACCTTCCTACCAAACTTACGGCAAGGTTTACATCAGGTCTGGTACACAGCATGGCATACATAATAGACCCTATGGCCGAGGCATAGGGGATGACACTCATCTTTTCTCTATCTTCTGCCGTGGTCGGGCATTGAGCCGTGCTCAATTGCACACCTTGCAATACAGGAAAGAACCCCTTCTTGGACTGATCCATATTGAACTTCTTCAATATCTTGTCAAGGTATGTACTCTGTGAAAGACCAATGAGGCGTCTCGATCTATCTCTATAGATCTTGATGCCTAATATATAAGCAGCTTCTCCAAGGTCCTTCATTGAAAAACACTTATTCAAATAGGCCTTTATACTTTCCAAGAATTCTATTTCATTTCCCATCAATAGTATGTCATCCACATATAATATGAGAAATGCTACAGAGCTCCCACTCACTTTCTTGTAAACACAGGCTTCTCCATAAGTCTGTGTAAACCCAAACGCTTTGATCATCTCATCAAAGCGAATGTTCCAACTCCGAGATGCTTGCACCAGCCCATAGATTGAGCGCTGGAGCTTGCATACTTTGTTAGCATTCTTAGGATCGACAAAACCTTCCGGCTGCATCATATACAACTCTTCCTTAAGGAAGCCATTAAGGAATGCCGTTTTGACATCCATCTGCCATATCTCATAATCATAGTATGCGGCAATTGCTAACATGATTCGGACGGACTTCAGCTTCGCTACGGGTGAGAAAGTCTCATCGTAGTCGACCCCTTGAACTTGTCGATAACCCTTAGCGACAAGTCGAGCTTTGTAGATGGTCACATTACCATCCGCGTTCGTCTTCTTCTTAAAGATCCATTTGTTTTCTATGGCTCGCCGATCATCGGGCAAGTCAGTCAAAGTCCATACTTCGTTTTCATACATGGATCCTATCTCGGATTTCATGGCTTCTAGCCATTTGTCGGAATCCGGGCCCGCCATCGCTTCTTCATAGTTCGAAGGTTCACCGTTGTCTAACAACATGATTTCCAGGACAGGGTTGCCGTACCACTCTGGTGCGGAACGTGTCCTTGTGGACCTACGAAGTTCAGTAGTAACTTGATTCGAAGATTCATGATCATCATCATTAACTTCCTCCCCAGTCGGTGTAGGCACCACAGGAACATCTTCCCGCGCTGCGCTACTTTCCGGTTCGGAAGGGGTGACTATCACCTCATCAAGTTCCACTTTCCTCCCACTCAATTCTTTCGAGAGAAACTCCTTCTCCAGAAAGGACCCGTTCTTGGCAACGAAGATCTTGCCTTCGGATCTGAGGTAGAAGGTATACCCAATAGTTTCCTTAGGGTATCCTATGAAGACGCATTTCTCCGACTTGGGTTCGAGCTTTTCAGGTTGAAATTTCTTGACATAAGCATCGCATCCCCAAACTTTTAGAAACGACAGCTTAGGTTTCTTCCCAAACCATAATTCATACGGTGTCGTCTCAACGGATTTCGACGGAGCCCTATTTAAAGTGAATGCGGCAGTCTCTAAAGCATAACCCCAAAATGAGAGCGGTAAATCGGTAAGAGACATCATAGATCGCACCATATCCAATAGAGTGCGATTACGACGTTCGGACACACCGTTTCTCTGAGGTGTTCCAGGCGGCGTGAGTTGTGAAACTATTCCACATTTCCTTAAGTGTGTACCAAATTCGTGACTTAAATATTCTCCACCACGATCTAATCGTAAGAATTTTATTTTCCTGTCACGTTGATTCTCAACTTCACTCTGAAATTCCTTGAACTTTTCAAAGGTTTCAGACTTGTGTTTCATTAGGTAGACATACCCATATCTACTTAAATCATCAGTGAGAGTGAGAACATAACGATATCCTCCGCGAGCCTCAACACTCATTGGACCAGACACATCGGTATGTATGATTTCCAATAAGTTGGTTGCTTGCTCCATTGTTCCGGAGAACGGAGTCTTGGTCATCTTACCCATGAGGCATGGTTCGCACGTGTCAAATGATTCGTAATCAAGAGACTCCAAAAGTCCATCTGCATGGAGCTTCTTCATGCGCTTGACACCAATGTGACCAAGGCGGCAGTGCCACAAGTATGTGGGACTATCGTTATCAACTTTACATCTTTTGGTATTCACACTATGAACATGTGTAACATCACGTTCGAGATTCATCAAAAATAAACCATTGACCAGCGGGGCATGACCATAAAACATATCTCTCAAATAAATAGAACAACCATTATTCTCGGATTTAAATGAGTAGCCATCTCGAATTAAACGAGATCCAGATACAATGTTCATGCTCAAAGCTGGCACTAAATAACAATTATTGAGGTTTAAAACTAATCCCGTGGGTAGATGCAGAGGTAGCGTGCCGACGGCGATCACATCGACCTTGGAACCATTCCCGACGCGCATCGTCACCTCGTCCTTCGCCAGTCTCCGTTTATTCCGTAGTTCCTGTTTTGAGTTACAAATATGAGCAACCGCACCGGTATCAAATACCCAGGAGCTACTACGAGTACTGGTAAGGTACACATCAATTACATGTATATCATATATACCTTTGGTGTTGCCGGCCTTCTTCTTGTCCGCTAAGTATTTGGGGCAGTTCCGCTTCCAGTGACCACTTCCCTTGCAATAAAAGCACTCAGTCTCGGGCTTGGGTCCATACTTTGACTTCTTCCTAGTAACTGGTTTACCGGGCGCGGCAACTCCCTTGCCGTCCTTCTTGAAGTTCTTCTTACCCTTGCCCTTCTTGAACTTAGTGGTTTTATTCACCATCAACACTTGATGTTCTTTTCTGATCTCTCCTTCCGCTGATTTCAGCATTGAATATACCTCGGGAATGGTCTTTTCCATCCCCTGCATATTGTAGTTCATCACAAAGCTCTTGTAGCTTGGTGGAAGCGACTGGAGGATTCTGTCAATGACCGCGTCATCCGGAAGATTAACTCCCAGCTGAGACAAGCGGTTATGCAACCCAGACATTCTGAGTATGTGCTCACTAACAGAACTGTTCTCCTCCATTTTACAGCTGAAGAACTTGTCGGAGACATCATATCTCTCGACCCGGGCATGAGCTTGAAAAACTAATTTCAGCTCCTCAAACATCTCATATGCTCCATGTTTCTCAAAACGCTTTTGGAGACCCGGTTCTAGGCTGTAAAGCATGCCGCACTGAACGAGGGAGTAATCATCAGCACGTGATTGCCAAGCGTTCATAACGTCATGGTTCTATGGGATTGGTGCATCACCTAGCGGTGCTTCTAAGACATAATCTTTCTTGGCTACTATGAGGATGAGCCTCAGGTTCCGGACCCAGTCCGTATAATTGCTGCCATCATCTTTCAGCTTGGTTTCTCTAGGAACGCGTTGAAATTGAGGACAACGTTGGCCATTTGATCTACAAGACATAGTGTAAAGATTTTAGACTAAGTTCATGATAATTGACTTCATATAATCGAATAATTTAATGAACTCCCACTCAGATAGACATCCCTCTAGTCATCTAAGTGAAACATGATCTGAGTTTAACTAGGCCGTGTCCGATCATCACGTGAGACGGATTAGTCAAGATCGGTGAACATCTCCATGTTGATCGTATCTTCTATACAACTCATGCTCGACCTTTCGGTCCTCCGTGTTCCGAGGCCATGTCTGTACATGCTAGGCTCGTCAAGTCAACCTAAGTGTATTGCGTGTGTTCCGAGGCCATGTCTGTACATGCTAGGCTCGTCAACACCCGTTGTATTCGAACGTTAGAATCTATCACACCCGATCATCACGTGGTGCTTCGAAACAACGAACCTTCGCAACGGTGCACAGTTAGGGGGAACACGTCTCTTGAAATTTTTAGTGAGGGATCATCTTATTTATGCTACCGTCGTTCTAAGCAAATAAGATGTAAACATGATAAACATCACATGCAATCAAATAGTGACATGATATGGCCAATATCATTTTGCTCCTTTGATCTCCGTCTTCGGGGCACCATGATCATCTTTGTCACCGGCATGACACCATGATCTCCATCATCATGATCTCCATCATTGTGTCTTCATGAAGTTGTCACGCCAACGATTACTTCTACTTCTATGGCTAACGCGCTTAGCAATAAAGTAAAGTAATTTACATGGCGTTATTCAATGACACGCTGGTCATACAAAATAATAAAGACAACTCCTATGGCTCCTGCCGGTTGTTATACTCATCGACATGCAAGTCGTGATTCCTATTACAAGAATATGATCAATCTCATACATCTCATATATCATTCATCACATCTTCTGGCCATATCACATCACATAGCACTTGCTGCAAAAACAAGTTAGACGTCCTCTAATTGTTGTTGCAAGTTTTTACGTGGTTTGTAGGTTTCTAGCAAGAACGTTTTCTTACCTACGTATGACCACAACGTGATTTGCCAATTTCTATTTACCCTTCATAAGGACCCTTTTCATCAAATCCGTTCCGACTAAAGTAGGAGAGACAGACACCCGCTAGCCACCTTATGCATCTAGTGCATGTCAGTCGGTGGAACCTGTCTCACGTAAGCGTACGTGTAAGGTCGGTCCGGGCCGCTTCATCCTACAATGCCGCCGAAACAAGAAAAGACTAGTAGCGGCAAGAAGAATGGGCAAACTCAACGCCCACAACTGCTTTGTGTTCTACTCGTGCATAGTAACTACGCATAGGCCTGGCTCATGATGCCACTGTTGGGAATCGTAGCATAATTTTAAAATTTTCCTACGCTCACCAAGATGCATCTATGGAGTGTACTAGCAACGAGGGGAAAGGAGTGCATCTACATACCCTTGTAGATCGCGAGCGGAAGCGTTCCAATGAACGTGGATGACGGAGTCGTACTCCGTGATCCAAATCACCGATGACCGAGTGCCGAACGGACGGCACCTCCGCGTTCAACACACGTACGGTGCAGCGACGTCTCCTCCCTCTTGATCCAGCAAGGGGGGAAGGAGAGGTTGATGGAGATCCAGCAGCACGACGGTGTGGTGGTGGATGTAGCGGGTCTCGGCAGGGCTTCGCCGAGCTTCTGCGAGAGAGAGAGAGAGGTGTTGCAGGGGAGGAGGGAGGCGCCCAAGGCTGTAGGTTGCTGCCCTCCCTCCCCCCTTTATATAGGCCCCCTGGGGGGGCGCGCCGGCCCTGGAGATGGGATCTCAAGGGGGGCGGCGGCCAAAGGGGGGGAAGGGGGTGCCTTGCCCCCCAAGGCAAGTGGGAAGCTCCCCCTAGGGTTCCCAACCCTAGGCGCATGGGGGGAGGCCCATGAGGGGGCGCCCAGCCCACTAGGGGCTGGTTCCCTTCCCACTTCAGCCCACGGGGCCCTCCGGGATAGGTGGCCCCACCCGGTGGACCCCCGGGACCGTTCCGGTGGTCCCGGTACAATACCGGTAACCCCCGAAACTTTCCCGGTGGCCGGAACTTGACTTCCTATATATAATTCTTCACCTTCGGACCATTCCGGAACCTCTCGTGACGTCCGGGATCTCATTCGGGACTCCGAACAACTTTCGGGTTTCTGCATACACATATCTCTACAACCCTAGCGTCACCGAACCTTAAGTGTGTAGACCCTACGGGTTCGGGAGACATGTAGACATGACCGAGACGCCTCTCCGGTCAATAACCAACAGCGGGATCTGGATCCCCATGTTGGCTCCCACATGTTCCACGACGATCTCGTCGGATGAACCACGGTGTCGAGGATTCAATCAATCCCGTATGCAATTCCCTTTGTCAATCGATATGTTGCTTGCCCGAGATTCGATCGTCGGTATCCTAATACCTTGTTCAATCTCGTTACCGGCAAGTCTCTTTACTCGTACCGCAATGCATGATCCCGTGACTAACGCCTTAGTCACATTGAGCTCATTATGATGATGCATTACCGAGTGGGCCCAGAGATACCTCTCCGTCACATAGAGTGACAAATCCCAGTCTCGATCCGTGCCAACCCAACAGACACTTTCGGAGATACCCGTAGTGTACCTTTATAGTCACCCAGTTACGTTGTGACGTTTGGCACACCCAAAGCACTCCTACGGTATCCGGGAGTTGCACGATCTCATGGTCTAAGGAAAAGATACTTGACATTGGAAAAGCTCTAGCAAACGAAACTACACGATCTTTCATGCTATGCTTAGGATTGGGTCTTGTCCATCACATCATTCTCCTAATGATGTGATCCCGTTATCAAAGACATCCAATGTCCATAGTCAGGAAACCGTGACTATCTGTTGATCAACGAGCTAGTCAACTAGAGGCTTACTAGGGACACGTTGTGGTCTATGTATTCACACATGTATTACGATTTCCGGACAATACAATTATAGCATGAACAATAGACGATTATCATGAACAAAGAAATATAATAATAACAATTTATTATTGCCTCTAGGGCATATTTCCAACACTAAGCACTATGCACCAAAGTGCGAAAACCTTGACCATGATAAAACCCGGACATGGGTTGATCCAATGCTTATAGGGACGAAAACCGGACCAGTTTGGCACCATCAACATGCTAATCAAACCCACACACCCTTCTATATACCAACGCACCAATGCCGCCACCACCGCGAACCACACACCAACCACTCATGCACATTGTGCAAAAGGCCTACCAGAGAAGAATAGTCAATGCCCTAAAGGCAAATTATCCAAAGAGAAAAAGCGAGTCAAAGATGTAATCATTTCCTTATTCGGCAAGGTCGGGTTTAACACATTCGCCCAAAGAGCACAATAACTCTTGTCGAATGAAGACAACATCAAAATAGGGGTGCTACTAATATTGGAGAACCGCACATTACCACCGTACCTCCGCCAATGACCAAGGCCACACAAAACACCACAACCCCATGGAGCAACTTGATCATAGCCCTGACCATTTCCACCCACACCACAAAACTACCATATGTTACAACCGCTGTCGGATAGTGCCATCCTCATTGCCAACCTCACAGCCAGTTGCACTGTCCACCATCGGCCTTACGAAGAATTTGAGAGTTCAAATTTCTGACCGTGTACAACTGACAACAACAAGTTGGTGGGCGTGTCTCGTCCATCCGTCATATCGGCTCGTCCGGTTGCGTCTTTGACAAGAAAATAGCTCCTAACTCCAACCATTTTGCGGTTGGTTGTTCCATGTGAAACAAAGACAAGTGTATTCTGAGAAGCCATCCTCGCAATGTTCTCGAGAGAATCTTAAGCGAGGACAAACCTAGACCATAAAAGTAGAGTGATTGAGCATCACTGAAGAATCTGAACTAAAACTTATTACTCTTGAAGACTGTGCGTCTTTCAGATGGTTAGACATCATTTAGACCATCTAACTCGTGGAGTTGCCAAAGAACACGTTTGTAAAGGTCCGGAGATCACCTCCAGATTTACCAAAAGTAATTAGGCGAGTTGAGGTACTTAGCTTAAAAAGAACAAGATGAACACTTGTGTCTTCACAGTTGCGGCTCAGTCTCTCTAACTCAGATGTGGAGCTGTGCTAGCAACATGAACGGGGGTAAACAAACCCTGTGTCATCATCGAGCAAACCCCGTCCCCATTTCTTCACACTGCTTTACTTTGTGTAATTTGCATCTTCTAAAGAAATTGTCTCCTTCCCTATTTGAAGCCTTTGTTGAACATTTTATGTCTTTGCTGCATGTCACCGTGGTGTGTTTTTATTCAACATTTGTATTGTGAAGTGTATCGCTTATTCATTAGACTAATCTACTTGTACTATAATATTGTTATCGTGCTTTCTAGCGCACCTCTCTGTTTTTTTGAATTGCACCTCTTCCCCCCTCCCTCTCTCCCTCTCTCTCTTTCGAGTTTAGAAGTTCTGATTGCATGTTACTTTAGTCCTATGGTGAGTAGATTCACTATTTTTCAGTATTTCTTCACATTGCTCTGTGTTATTTCTGTTTAGTCTGTCTTTTTCGAAGAATTTGGTCTTTTTAAAAAATACATTAGAATCTCTCATTCATCTCCTCTCTAGTCGATATGTTGATACAATAGTAAGTATGCTCCATGGAGTAGAGACACGGCAACTGACACATGTCGCGTGCACAATTTTACTTTCAAAGTGGGAGACGTTATACTTGCCAAAAGGAAAATAACACTCCTAAGAGGTTAAAATTGGGAAATTACACAAGTCCTAGCAAGGGCATCCCTAAGATTTCAGTCTCCAACAAGGACCCCCATGCAAACGGACTACTACTCATCGATTGCCCTATGAGGCTATGCGGCTATGCGGCTACGCCCCTACCCCTCTCTCTCATCATCAGGAAAAGTCTATTTTTTTTGAAAAGAAAGAAAGCCTCAACTCTCAAAACACCCGCACATATTATTTTTTCCACGGGAAAGAGAAAAAGAAAACACCTAACGATAAAACTTTACCAAGGATTGCTCCAAGCAGCAGCTCGTCCTTCCCTTTTCCCAATCTCGCAGCTTCCATCTCTCTGACTCCTCCATCCTCCCGAAGCCGAAGCCTGCCCAGTGCCCACCCCCCATGTCTCCCGCTGCTACCGCCGAGATCACAACCGCCCTGCTCCTCTGCACCAGCAGCAGCATCGGAAGCAGCACAAGCTGCAGTGCAGACGGTTGCTGATTTCCCCGTAATCAAGCTCCCTTCCTTGCCTTTTTCTTCATCTTCTTCCTCCTCTCCTTCCTGGAAGGTATACCGTACCCCAAGAATCGCGCAAAGGACCACCCCTCTTCTTCCTCCAGAATCCAGCTGCTGCTGCTGCTGCTGCTAGTGGTAGTAACCAACTGAGCGCTTCTTGATCTGTTCTGGTGTCCGTGTACATGGAGATGCGATGGGTGCGGAGGTAGCTGCGCTGTGCTGAGTAGTAGGTGAGCAGTGAGCTGCAGCTAGCGGCGAGCGCGGGGGAAGGAGATCGATGGAGGATCTGTACAGCATCCACCCGGGGATCTCGCGCGGCGGCGAGGGCGGCGCGGCCTGCAGCGAGGCGTCGGGGGTCGCCGGCGGGGCCAGCTCTCCTCCGCCGCCTCCGCCGCCTGCGGATCTGACGGAGCTGATGAAGGCGCAGATCGCCGGGCACCCCCGCTACCCCTCCCTCCTCTCCGCGTACATCGAATGCCGCAAGGTCCGTCCGTGTCCAGCTCCAGCTCCATTTTGCATGCTGTAGTCCTCTAGTAGCTAGAGCTAGCTAGCTCGCTCAGCGCCGCTCATCGTCAGAAATTAATTGCCACGTTTGATTCTTGATTTGTCAGGTGGGCGCACCGCCGGAGGTGGCCGCGCTGTTGGAGGAGATCGGACAGCCGGAGAGGCGCGGCGGAGGCGCCACAGCCGCCGGGGAGATTGGCCTCGACCCCGAGCTCGACGAGTTCATGGTAGGTACAACCAGTCCAAGGCAGCTCGCTCCACTAATCCTGGCGCGCTAGCTCTTGCTTGTTATTACATGTGGAGATGACAACGCGGCTCGCGCGCGCATGCAGGAGGCCTACTGCCGGCTGCTGTCGCGGTACAAGGAGGAGCTGTCCCGGCCGTTGGACGAGGCCGCCTCCTTCCTCACCACCATCCGCTCGCAGCTCACTAATCTCTGCGGCGGCGGCGCCACCGCCACCTCGCCGCACTCCGGTATATAATTTACATGCATCCATGCATTGCATCTCGGGCCTTGATTTTCTCCGGCTAGCCTCTGCAGCCTTGGATTCGTTCGCCATTGTTGTGTTGTGTCATGTGTGTGAAAGTGTCTGATGCTTTGTGTGTGAATGTGGCTTTGATGATGAATGCGTGCGTGCGTGCGTATGTGCGTTCTTGATAGGTCAAATCGTGTCCATGCAAATGGGGCGCAGGTGTGTCAGGCTACGGGGCCGGAAGAGTAAAGCTTTGGTGGTGCTCGTGTAGGGTTTTGTCCAAGGTTCCATCGTCCTTGCAGCTCCAGCCTACCTATGCATGCATGCTTCTCTCTCTATATCTCTCTCTAGATCCTTCTCTCTCTCTCTCTCTAGAGACTAGTGAGGCAGGAGTAGCTACTAGCCTGCTATATGTAGACTTTGCAGGTCGGGCCGGTGATGGAACTTGAGAGAGAGCTGGGATGGGATGGCTTTGGAAAAAGAAAAGAATCTTGCTCTTGCATGCTGGTTAATCACTGGTGCCCAATGGTGGAGCTTTTCTTCTTGTTGTTGCTGTGGGGGCAAGTGAAGATTAATTTTGCTGTGGCTAGTATTTTTATTTCTTCATGCTAGATATGATGCCTTGGTTGAATTTGTTAATTTAAGTAAGTATTGTTTGTTTTTAGTTTTTGTAGTTTGAGGCATTAATTTTTCTAACGAAATCTCATTTGAAGATAATGGGCTTGAGATTTCGTCGGATGCGTGTTACACTTACGGTTAGTACATATAAGTATCTTGTAATTGCAGTTTCGTTAGGAGTAGGATTTTAGGTCCATCTCTTGTTTAAGAACTTGACTGATTGAAGATCAGCAAGGCTATATATCGAGCTGTTTCTGCTTGGAGCAATTGTTTCTTAAGCCATTCTGCATCCGCAAATCCATCGAAAAAGTTTTGTCATAACCACACATGTTTTTGCAAAACAATTTGTAAGAAACATTTTAAAGCATGCATAGACATACACTTTTTTTACATAACATATGACAAACCTAAGGTTTTCAAGTTTGCAGTGGTGCTGACAAACTCGGTCCACTCGACATCCAACGCGTGCATGGCAGCTTGTTAGCATTGATATTCTGCAAATAACCAAAGTGCAAGTTATGTCGAATGCGTACATTTGTAGATATCATAGTTATGTGAAATACGTGCTCTCAAAAGTGTAGCTTTGTCTTGTAATATTGGCAAGAACAAAAGGGGTTTTCAGGAAGTACTTGTCTTTCTATCATGAACAGCTGAGTTTGGAGTGGTGAAAACACACAAAGTTTTGGGAACATCATATGTTTAATAAAGTCAAAAGGACATTTTTTTTCACTGTGATGGCTGGGACATAGTAAACATGTGATTGGTGTTGCATATACCACCTATGTAACAGTAGTTCTTGTGGCCAAAACAGTTCCTCTTTTGTTTTTCCTGCCTTCTAGTGTATTTGGTACAATGCCAAGTGGCAACTAGATATGTACTGGGTACTACAAAGGAGCATGAAACATGATCATTAAGTATCTAGTAAATTTCCTAGTTCCCTATCAATATACCACTTATTCTCTCATTAATGAGATAATTTGAACGAAACAGTCGGAAGTTGGTCTGTGTGCATGTTAAATCATTTTTTTTATTTTTTAGAAAAGGAGGACGACCCCCGGCCTCTGCATCTGGACGATGCATACGGCCAATTTATTAATTATTCACACAAGACCTTACAGAGTTATACAACAATAAGCCTAAAGCCACCAAACTAAGCAACATCTGTCGCTATCCCTATCCAGTTGATGTAGGGGCGCTGAAAGTCTTGGCCTAATACCAAACAGACCTCGCAGCCAAACCTAACATCTAAGACTTAGGTCCCAACCAGGACGCCTGCCGGGTATGGGCACCCATCAGTCTGGCGTGCTTCTCAACCAGGACGCCTGCCGGGTATGAGGCCGCCGCAGCCACCTGCCACCAATCCATCTTCAGAGCTGTACTGCTGCATCAACCTTGCCCGGTCTAACTGCCGCCGACGCCACCACGACGCCAGGCAGCGTCACCCTCCTGCGCGAGTCCTTCTCCGCTCATCAGGCGCCGAGTCTCCACTGCGCCACGCCGCCGAGATCCGCCGTCATCAATGGAGCAGAGGAAACACCGCTCCTCCTCTTGTCCGCTCAACCTTGCACGTTAAATCATTAACTCCATACATGTTGAGCTTGGTCATGCGTAGGCTGTTTCCCTAATTAAGGTTGCAAATCATTGAGAAATTGGATTATTTAGTACGCATAACGGAAATGCATGTCGACCTTAAGTCATTCGTTGGAACTTTATGTGACTATACATCATACTTAATAGATTAGCAATTCTTAAGTGCAAATACATGCCACTTTGTTAGGTCACATGTATAAAGTATCGACGGAGTAACAATTCTTAACGGAGTAACAATTTATGACCGAGTTAATGATTCTTTCGATAAAGAAGACCGAGTTAATGATACCATATGCAACTAGATTAGCAATTCTTAAGTACAAATACATGTATTTGGTTTTCGGTCTAGTTAGGTCACATGTATGAATTATCACTAAATAGCAGACTATATTCACGATAGTTTAAACATTACCGTAAGCGCTCACATGCTAGTCCTTAAGAATCCATAGGTATGGTCAGTTTGCTCGGGTTCAACAAAGGTACTGGTGCGTCTATTCTAATTTTATTTATATTTGTTTTTTCCATGATTATTCTGCACAAGTGAGGTTGAGATGATCTATCTGTAAGATAGAAATGGACAGAATTCCCAGAAGCAATTGTTTATGCGTAATTTGTGCGCTTAACATAAGATTCGAATTTATGTTTTCATTCCCCATATATTTTGACTTTCTTAATTGAGCCTGTCATGTTGTAGTGTGCCCCTTCCATCAATTCTGTCATTCTAATTTTCATTACAGGAAAGGTAGCCTCTCTACCCATTTCATTAAGGTAGAAAATATCAAAAATGAGAAATGGTCATTTTCATGATGGCAAGAAAATATAAGAGAATTAATAAACAGAAAAAAGACTAAGCCACATTTCCGGTGTGAGAGCCAACCCACTCTGGTTAATGTTCTCAGAGATAAGCTATATCGAGCATGATAAGGGAGGTCTCTTTAAGGGTTCACCTATTTCGCTCCTTCCACACATTCCACAACACATAAATCTTCACTTCGGTGAAGCGGCTGCAGAAGGCTTTATCGCGGTTAAGGGTAGTTTTGTTCCACCAATGCTCCAAAGAGAAGTCATGCGTCAGCCCTTAGGGGATAGACAGCCAAGTCAATATGATTCCCCAAACTCCACGAGTTAATAGGCATTCACGCGCACAAGGTGCTCATTGGTCTAGAACCCTGTGAAACAAAGCCTGCAAACCTCGTCATGTGGCGAAACTCAGATGGCATGGCGATGTGGGAAATGATGTTAGCATGATCAACTAGGTGTGTCGTCACTTTAAAATGTCACATTGCAACGCACAATATGCATTTACTTATGGTACTATTTGAACACAAATTTTAAGCCTCCAATAGATATTTCACAGGAAAATGCCCTATTGTTAGAATTTTGAAATATGCACAACTAAATTTTTAAAAGATATTGTGTAGATAGATTAATTTCATCCAAATATTCTTATTTATTACTCCCTCCATCCCAAAATAAGTGTCTGAAGGTTAGTACAACTTAGTACTGGACGGAGGGAGTACTCGAGTACATGACCTGCGTACACGAGTACATGACCTGCCAATTGAAAACATATTCTTTTTATCCAATAATGTTCATTACACCAATCAAGCAGGAAAAAACCCGGAGAATAAGCAGTAAACATCTATTTATTACGGCTCAAAACATATAGCTGTTGGAATTACATATAACCATATAGGTAATGTCACCTAGCATAATTGTTCCATTTTTGTGTCCTTCCTAGACCTTTTATTTTATTATGACGTGAGTAAGCCTAGATAGTTTGAAAATGCTTCTTTTCTTTCTGACTATGCAAAGCCTTGAGGTCTTAGCTGAAGATCCAACATGTACTACAAACTCCGTTCCTAAATATATATAGTTGCATCCATAGCAAGAAAGGTTGAAGAGTTTTTTTTCTGATGCCTGGTTTTAGAAGGTACAACTTGTACTACTGAAACTCAACTCACAATACAAAAGAGCCATTTGCTTACATAGAACTTGATTGCAGCACAGGAAGTGTTTCCTAACGAGGCAACAGCTGTAGGGATAGCTCCATGAAAACTCGGTCACGGCGAAAAGGTGCTTAAATAGTCTCTGTTTCCTGGAGCACAAACTAAACTAGTCAGCTTGGCACTAGCAATTCTTCATTCGTATAGGGTTCGACAGATAAAGTGGCATGCTTTTCATCTTATTTTCTTAGATGCATTAGGTGTTGCAGAACACATTGACCTTTAGATAATACAGACTAATACTTGTCACTAACCAATCGGGCATAGCACATCCTCATGGAGAAATTTTCAGGTCTGAATTTCCTTTGGTCATGTATTCCTGAGACATTTTTCAGAAGTTTTTCTGTCTGCAGCTTCCCAAATTGTTGTTTGTCAAGTGTCCAACAGCACCTTGGGTTTGATTATCTGCTTATTGATGTTGTCTTGTTCTGCTTCTGAAGTAGTAGTACCTCTTTCCAGTCCAAGCCTGGATCTCCTATATACTGTAGCACAGACATGCAACCTGATCCTGACACAACACATTACTCTGTCTAACCCGTGTCTGATTTCCATTGTGTCAATAATGCAAGATGAAATGGTGGGGTCGTCGGAGGACGAGCCGTGCTCGGGGGACGCCGACGGGTCCGACGCCGGCATGCAAGAGCACAGCTCCCGCCTGGCTGACCACGAGCTCAAGGAGATGCTGCTCAAGAAGTACAGCGGCTGCCTCAGCCGCCTCCGGTCCGAGTTCCTGAAGAAGAGGAAGAAAGGGAAGCTGCCCAAGGACGCTCGGCTTGCTCTCATGGACTGGTGGAACACACACTACCGCTGGCCTTACCCCACGGTAAATGAGATCTCCAACCCAGCTGCATCATCAGCCTTGATCGCCGATCATCATTCATAGATGGAGACTGTGATGTTTGCAGGAAGAGGACAAGGTGAGGCTCGCCGCGATGACGGGGCTTGACCCGAAGCAGATCAACAACTGGTTCATCAACCAGAGGAAGCGGCACTGGAAGCCGTCGGAGGACATGCGGTTCGCGCTCATGGAGGGCGTCACCGGAGGAGGGGGGTCCTCTTCCGGCACGACACTCTACTTCGACACGGGCACGATCGGGCCATGAGATGGATGGATGATTGGCCATAAAGCTTATTGGCTCTATTGCACACAGACACGGTGGTTGTGTGATTAGTAGCAAGGGAGGGAGGGATGATGAATGGATGATATCAGATACTAAAGATTTATTAATCAAATGGATGAATAGCCCCCATGACCATTTCGTCGAAATTATTGTGTATATGTATGGGCGCTGTAATCAGCTGGCTGAAATGTGATGGTGTACAAGCGAAATTTCAGGTGACCTGTAAAAACTTTGCTCAAGCTACTACCACAATAGCTAATTAATTAATCTGATTGTTTGTATCCCCAGCGGTTGCCCTGTGAAGTCCCTCTCGATATGAAGTAGTAGTCTGTTGGAAAATTAGGCAAATTTATGATTAATTCTAGTGAATTAATTCATGATTAAAACGTTATTAGCATGCATAGCTCTAGTATACTAGATGAACAGAAGGACACAACTATCATAATTAGAGACATGATGACATGATCAGATTACAACGCACATACTGATTGTTCGTACATGAAGTAGCCGACTACTTCATCTACGAACCTACCAGTCGAAGCAGACGTTGGTGATGATGGCGCCTGACAATAGTACTACTTTGTGCATTTTCAAACCAAATCAAAAAATCATAATGAAAATAAATCTAACCGAACCAAATTTATGGTTGACGGTTTTCAATACAGCAAGGGTTAATCGAATTAAAATATATGTTTATATTTCTTGAGCGACGAACAAACAAGCAGTCGAGCACGTGAGCTTTTCTTGCTTGCATTGTCCAACATCCACATGACCAAACACAATCTTATATACACCTTACATCTGCTCTTCGCCAACTTAGTCAAGGTGGCGTTAAAGTTGCTACCGTTGTTCGTATACACTGACTTATGAATGATAGTACAACATAAAAAATTAAAAGTAGTTGTGATCTGCTCACTCAGACCCAAGAAAAAGTAATGGGCAGATCAATGGCCCAAAAGAACTTGTAACATAGTCATTTTTCTTGTGCAGGACTCATATTCCCTGCTAAGCATGTCCATTTTTCTTATAACGTTGTTATTTTTCTCTAAAAAATGCTAATCACGTCCATAAACAACACAAAGTATGCATTGCACATTTGCATGCATGACCAATCATCAAGGCATGAATTCATGCATATATATTTATACATAGTTATATACTAATTGTATAGAAAAGTATGTTACTTCCAACTTCGTGTCAACTTTGGTTATTATGGTATATACAGAAACCATACCGAGATAATTCAAGATATACCAAAACAGAACCATATTTTAATCTCATACCATATTTACCGAAGTATCATTACCATACAAACCCAAAAACTATATAAACCCGAATCATATAAAACGAATAAACTAAATGCACAGTCTTTTTTTTGAGGGAAAAACTAAATGCACAGAGTCAGTAGTAGCGAACTGGTACGCAACACACAACTTGTTCGTAATGATGGGCTAGCCCATCTAAGGGCCTTAAGCGTTTCGGAGGATCCTCCAGGTTTGGGAAGGTTCCAAAAGCTTATGGGCCTGGGTTTTTCTTGTAGATTTTAGGCGGTTTTTGTTTGTTTTCCCCATTTATCTCTACTTCTTTCCACTTTTTCACTCGGTCGGGTTCTTTTTTCATCCCATTTTCTTCGCTCTTTTCCTTTATTTTTTATTAAAAAAACATAGTGAGCATTTTCCAAATTTCAGGCCTTTTGAATTTATGAATACTCTTTTATTTAGCAGGAATTTTCAAAATTTATGGTTTTTTCTGCATATACATGATTGTTTTAGAAAAAATCACGAATTTTAAAATTTGTGAACTTTTTTTAGTTTACGAGCATTGATTTTTTCCAATTTCCGAATCTTTTGTTCAAATCCGCAAATATGTTTTCGAATTTGTGTTTTTTGTATAACTTTAACATTTTGTCAAATTCACATTTTTTTTAATTTGTGAATTTTTTTCAAATACTCACACATTCTTTTGTTTCGTAAATATTTATTAAAATTTTGTACTTTTGTTAAATTTGGGAACTTTTTCATTGGTGAACCCGACCGTAATAGAAAAACGAGTAAAAAGCGAGCCAAGGAGAGCGGGCGAGTGAGGCGCTTGGCCCACTGACTATGCACGAGTGCTGGCGGATGACCTGGCGCTTGAAGCGCCAAATAGGCTCTCCCGAGCTAAACTTGGGTTTCAAGCTAGAATTCAGCCTGAACTACAGTACCTGGTTTTGAACCCATCAACAGGGAAATTAAGCCTTTTTATTTGGGGAAGGACTTCATGGCTTCAAATAATAGTCTCGCGAGGTTCTGAACACCGGCGGGTCGGCCCAGGCGTGGGCTCGTCCTATCTTCGGCCAAGCGCCGAGCTAGACTCTCGGGCCCATTTGACCACGTATACTAGGCAAGTAGGGATCATCTTAGGGGCCGAGGGTGGAGAGGGGTCACATTCTCGATCATCCCAGAGCTAGGGTTTTCATCTATAAGCATCTCCCTTCTCTCTGCTACTAGGCCATGAGCGTGTAATCCAAGAAACAGATCTTTTTTATCGCTGGTGAGCACTCGAGCAATACAACCACCAAAAGGAGGAGTCTCATGCCATACCATGTTGATCCTTAATTACCTCCTCCGGGAGGATCTGAACCTTGGTAAACTCCCTTCTTGCACCTTACCATGTTGATTCGCCACTTGCATGCCTCTCCGATCAAATACATTGTCGGTTATGAAATACCGATAGTTGGTGCCCAAGGTATGAGTTGTACGCAAGGATCCTTTGAGTTTACTAGATGACAAGTTGCGCCAATGGCGCAAAGGCCAAGAGTAAGCCATGTATTGAAAGAGTGTACATTAATATTATTCGGGCACATATCTTGAGCTCCTTGTGGTTCTTGCTCTGTTTCCACTTGAGCAATCCCTCTCTGCCTCCCAAACCTTCACTGATGCCTGCAAAATGTATGCACATGGGACTGCATTAAGATAGCCAAATGAACAAATAGTCCGACAAAGTCATTCACTATAACCAACAATTGTCTTCCTAAACCACAACTTGAAATACTCTAGATAGCCTCATTTCAAAAGAAAAACTGAACACAATCGGATGGCAGAGACGCCAAAATAGCTCAAATGATGCAGCCATTTGCCAATTTCCAGACATTATTATGTCGCATACTTGTACAGTTGTACTTTTCAAAGCAGTTAGAAAACCATTTTTTTCCCTTCATCATGCAAGTACCGAGAAGATACTTCCTTGATGAGTGACCTTACTAAAGTACCAAAAATTCAAAACAAAATGTTAATTTCAAGAGGGGAAGCAGACACGAGTAACTTTCAGATATTGGTGTCATCTAATTTATATACTCGAAGATGTTGTATCAATAACTATAAACAGTTCTTATTCCATTCACACATATTTCTTTGGACCCACATTACAATTCAAGCATATTTTTCATTCTTGCCTCCTGAGCATGGTATTGTAAAGGGGAATAGAGAGACACGTTCCAAGGAAAAAGTAATAGAGCTATAGGAAATAAAGTAACTCATCTAGGTATGACTATGGACTCGGGCAGTGCAGCTCCCTTGGTCTTGGAAGGTGAAGCAAAGAATTTGCGACGAGCGCTCTTAGGGCATGGTGAGTTGCTGCGTTTAAATATAAAAGTATATCAGGTGCTGGCAAAGCAACAGATTGTGCAAAATGTAGCAGAGGACAAAGGCAGGCTTGGTACCTAGGTGTTTTAGGCGAAGCGCTTGCCCCTTTCCTTTCATAAAGGTCAGAAATTAAAAAGGGAAATAGAGAAGAACTCAACCGAGCAGAGCAAGCGAAACAATGGGTACATCTATTATACATGCAGGACCATAGAACTATTGTTGTCCCCAAACTGAAGAAAATATGAAAGAAACTATACCAGCATGAAGCAATGTTGCTAGGCCCCTCACAAGCAACAACTGTAGTACTACTTAATAGGCTATGGATACAAAGAAGCTGGAAACAAGAACGGATAAAAATATGAGACGGGAAACAGGAAAAGAACATGAACAATTGCCCTTGCGAAATCTTTTTCTAGTTCTTTAACGCTTGATGACACCACACGAGTATGTATCATTGGTGCCACGTGCCTCAATATCGTCCTAAACTTGATGTAATAGAATTATCGAATGAGCACAATGAATCAGCCTACCAGAGAATTAGAGCATATGATGGCATTAATATTCTGCAAGTAATTTGTTGGAAAACAATGGCAAGCTTTGAATAACCCCGAACAGAGGATGAAAACTTTGTTCCTTGAGGTAGAATCAAAGTCCACCATATAACTAAGACCATTAGTTTATGACTGAATTATGAAGAGAACAAACATGCCTGTCCTTATTATAATTTTCATTTTCTTAAGAAGCTTAATTTCAGAACATGCGCACTTGCCAGAAAACACAGAAAACAATAACCGTAAAACAGTCACAGTACTATTAAAAACATGATAACCTTTAGTATATATAGAAAATTTAGAAGGTTAATTAGATTTTGGACATAAAATGGGCAAGATGTAGGGGAACGCAGTATTTCAAAATTTTTACCTACGATCACGCAAGATCTATCTAGGAGATGCATAGCAACGAGCGGAGAGAGTGTGTCCACGTACCCTCGTAGACCGAAAGCGGAAGCGTTTAGTAACGCGGTTGATGTAGTCGAACGTCTTCGCGATCCAACCGATCCAAGCACTGAACGTACGGCACCTCCGCGTTCAGCACACGTTCAGCTCAATGACGTCCCTCGATCTCTTGATGCAGTTGAGAACGAGGGAGAGTTCCGTCAGCACGACGGTGTGGCGACGACGATGATGAAGTTACCGGCGCAGGGCTTCATCTAAGCACTACGACGATATGACCGAGGTGTGTAACTGTGGAGGGGGGCACCGCACACGGCTAAGACAAATCTTGGAGTGTCTTTGGGGTGCCCCCTGCCCACGTATATAAAGGAGGGAGGAGGAGGAGGCCGGCCTAGGAGGGGCGCGCTTATAGGGGGAGTCCAACTAGGATTCCCAATCCTAGTTGGAGTCCCCTTCCTTTTCCAAGAGGGGAGAGAAGGAAGGAGTAGGAGAGGGAGAAGGAAAGAGATGGGGGCGCTGCCCCCTCTGTAGTCCAATTCGGACTTGCCATGGGGGGGGGGGGGCACTGAGGGAGTACTGGATTAGGGGGTCCTCGGACAGCCGGACTATATCCTTTGGCCGGACTGTTGGACTATGAAGATACAAGATTGAAGACTTCGTCCCGTGTCCGGATGGGACTCTCCTTGGCGTGGAAGGCAAGCTTGGCGATATGGATATGTAGATCTTCTCCCTTGTAACCGACTCTGTGTAACCCTAGCCCCCTCCGGTGTCTATATAAACTGGAGGGTTTAGTCCGTAGGACAACAACAATCATACCATAGACTAGCTTCTAGGGTTTAGCCTCTACGATCTCGTGGTAGATCAACTCTTGTAATACTCATATCATCAAGATCAATCAAGCAGGAAGTCGGGTATTACCTCCATCGAGAGGGCCCGAACCTGGGTAAACATTGTGTCCCTTGCCTCCTGTTACCATCCGCCTTAGACGCACAGTTCAGGACCCCCTACCCGAGATCTGCCGGTTTTGACACCGACATTGGTGCTTTCATTGAGAGTTCCACTGTGCCGTCACCGTAAGGCTTGATGGCTCCTTCGATCATCGGCAACGACGCGATCCAGGGTGAGGTTTTCCTCCCCGGACAGATCTTCGTATTCGGCGGCTTCGTACTGCGGGCCAATTCGCTTGGCCATCTGGAGCAGATCGAAAGCTACGCCCCCTGCCAATAGGTCAGATTTGGAAACTTGAACTACACTGCTGACATCTGCAGAGACTTGATCTTTGGCGGATTCGAGCCCATGTCAGGTGCGCCGCACGATCATGACGAGCATGATTTAGCTCCGCCGTCGGACAGTGTTCGGGAGATCACGCTCGCAACTACTCCGACCCTTAATCCGGAACAAATTGCGCCATCGGAGGACGGGTGGATAGACCCTGCCACGAAAGCCGCACTCTCAGTGGCGATAGAGCCGAATACTGACTTCACCTCCCACGAGACCCGTGTTGCCGAATCATTGGATTCGTCCCCGGCCACGAACTCCAAGCCGCTTGTGTCCGTGCCTATCGAATCTGATTGGGCGCCGATCATGGAGTTTACCTCCGCGGACATCTTTCAGCACTCGCCTTTCGGCGATGTGCTAAATTCATTAAGGTCCCTCTCCTTGTTAGGAGAACCTTGGTCGAACTATGTCCGGCTAGAATGGGATGCGGATGACGAAGAAATTTGCTCCCCACCCACCACCCACTTAGTAGCCACTGTCGACGATTTAACCGACATGCTCGATTTCGACTCCGAAGACATCGACAACATGGACGACGATGCAGGAGAGGAACAGGAACCATCACCCACAGGGCGTTGGACAGCCACTTCAGCACATGACATATACATGGTGGATACACCCAAAGAAAACTATGACAAGGAACGGAAGGATGCAGCGAAGGATAGCTCCCTCGAGAAGCAAACAAAGCGTCGGTGTAGGCGCCGCTCTAAATCCCGCCTCGGCAAAAACAACGATAACAGCGCAAGAGAAAATAACACCCCAGTCGACTCCAGAGGAAACGACGACCACATTGACCCAGCAGCAGAGCAGGATGAACCAGCAAACGGCGAACATAGTACGAATCCGCTGTCCGAACACGGCGACGCCGAGGATAAAGCTCATCAACCTCCCTCCGGAGAGGAAAACAGTCCGGACGAAGATGCACACATCATCTCGGAAAGGCACTTGGAACAAGAGAACCTCCGCAGAAGGCTTATTGCCACCGCGAGGAGTCTGAAGAAGCAGAAGCAAAGGCTTAAGGCCGCGCAGAATACGCTCAACAGTAGATGGTGTTGGGGAACGTAGTAATTTCAAAAAATTTCCTACGCACACGCAAGATCATGGTGATGCATAGCAACAAGAGGGGAGAGTGTTGTCCACGTACCCTCATAGACCGAAAGCGGAAGCGTTAGCACAACGCGGTTGATGTAGTCGTACGTCTTCACGATCCGACCGATCAAGTACCGAACGCACGACACCTCCGAGTTCAGCACACGTTCAGCCCGATGACGTCCCTCGAACTCCGATCTAGCCGAGTGTTGAGGGAGAGTTTCGTCAGCACGACGGCGTGGTGACGATGATGATGTTGTACTGACGCAGGGCTTCGCCTAAGCACCGCTACAGTATTATCGAGGTGGACTATGGTGGAGGGGGGCACCGCACACGGCTAAAAGATCAAATCAATTGTGTCTCCAAGGGTTGCCCCCCTCCCCGTATATAAAGGAGTGGAGGAGGGGGAGGGCCGGCCCTCTCTATGGCGCGCCCTAGGAGGAGTCCTACTCCCACCGGCAGTAGGATTCCCCCCTTCCAAGTAGTAGGAGTAGGAGTCAAGGAAAGGGGAGAGAGAAGAGAAGGAAGGAGGGGGCGCAGCCCCTCCCCCTAGTCCAATTCGGACTAGGCCTTGGGGGGGGGCCCAGCCTCTCCTCTCTCTTTCCCCTAAAGCCCAATAAGGCCCATATACTCCCCGGCGAATTCCCGTAACTCTTCGGTACTCCAAAAAATACCCGAATCACTCGGAACCTTTCCGATGTCCGAATATAGTCGTCCAATATATCGATCTTTACGTCTCGACCATTTCGAGACTCCTCGTCATGTCCGCGATCTCATCCGGGACTCCGAACTACCTTCGGTACATCAAAACACATAAACTCATAATATAACCATCATCGAACTTTAAGCGTGCGGACCCTACGGGTTCGAGAACAATGTAGACATGACCGAGACACGTCTCCGGTCAATAACCAATAGTGGAACCTGGATGCTCATATTGGCTCCCACATATTCTACGGAGATCTTTATCGGTCAAACCGCATAACAACATACGTTGTTCCCTTTGTCATCGGTATGTTACTTGCCCGAGATATGATCGTCGGTATCTCAATACCTAGTTCAATCTCGTTACCGGCAAGTCTGTTTACTCATTTTGTAATACATCATCCCGCAACTAACTCATTAATTACAATGCTTGCAAGGCTTATAGTGATGTGCATTACTGAGTGGGCCCAGAGATACCTCTCCGACAATCGGAGTGACAAATCCTAATCTCGAAATACGCCAACCCAACAAGTACATTCGGAGACACCTGTAGAGCACCTTTATAATCACCTAGTTACGTTGTGACGTTTGGTAGCACACAAAGTGTTCCTCCGGTAAACGGGAGTTGCATAATCTCATAGTCATAGGAACATGTATAAGTCATGAAGAAAGCAATAGCAACATACTAAACGATCAAGTGCTAAGCTAACGGAATGGGTCAAGTCAATCACATCATTCTCCTAATGATGTGATCCCGTTAATCAAATGATAACTCATGTCTATGGCTAGGAAACTCAACCATCTTTGATTAACGAGCTAGTCAAGTAGAGGCATACTAGTGACACTATGTTTGTCTATGTATTCACACATATATCAAGTTTCCGGTTAATAAAATTCTAGCATGAATAATAAACATTTATCATGAAATAAGGAAATAAATAATAACTTTATTATTTCCTCTAGGGCATATTTCCTTCAGTCTCCCACTTGCACTAGAGTCAATAATCTAGTTCACATCGCCATGTGATTTAACACCAATAGTTCACATCACCATGTGATTAACACCCATAGTTCACATCGTCATGTGACCAACACCCAAAGGGTTTACTAGAGTCAATAATCTAGTTCACATCGCTATGTGATTAACACCCAAAGAGTACTAAGGTGTGATCATGTTTTGCTTGTGAGAGAAGTTTAGTTAACGGGTCTGCCACATTCAGAGCCGCATGTATTTTGCAAATATTCTATGTCTACAATACTCTGCACGGAGCTACTCTAGCTAATTGCTCCCACTTTCAATATGTATCCAGATTGAGACTTAGAGTCATCTGGATCAATGTCAAAACTTGCATCGACGTACCCTTTACAACGAACCTTTTGTCACCTCCATAATCGAGAAAAATATCCTTATTCCACTAAGGATAATTTTGACCGCTGTCCAGTGATCTACTCCTAGATCACTATTGTACTCCCTTGCAAAACATAGTGTAGGGTATACAATAGATCTGGTACACAGCATGGCATACTTTATAGAACCTATGGCTGAGGCATAGGGAATGACTTTCATTCTCTTATCTTCTGCCGTGGTCGGGCTTTGAGTCTTACTCAATTTCACACCTTGTAACACAGGTAAGAACTCTTTCTTTGACTGTTCCATTTTGAACTACTTCAAAATCTTGTCAAGGTATGTACTCATTGAAAAAACTTATCAAGCGTTTTGATCTATCTCTATAGATCTTGATGCTCAATACGTAAGCAGCTTCACCGAGGTCTTTCTTTGAAAAAACTCCTTTCAAACACTCCTTTATGCTTTGCAGAATAATTCTACATTATTTCCGATCAACAATATGTCATTCACATATACTTATCAGAAATGTTGTAGTGCCCCCACTCACTTTCTTGTAAATACATGCTTCACCGCAAGTCTGTATAAAACTATATGCTTTGATCAACTCATCCAAGCGTATATTCCAACTCCGAGATGCTTGCACTAGTCCATAGATGGATCGCTGGAGCTTGCACATTTTGTTAACACCTTTAGGATCGACAAAACCTTCTGGTTGCATCATATACAACTCTTCTTTAATAAATCCATTAAGGAATGCAGTTTTGTTTATCCATTTGCCAGATTTCATAAAATGCGGCAATTGCTAACATGATTCGGACAGACTTAAGCATAGATACGAGTGAGAAACTCTCATCGTAGTCAACACCTTGAACTTGTCGAAAACCTTTTGCGACAATTCTAGCTTTGTAGATAGTAACACTACTATCAGCGTCCGTCTTCCTCTTGGAGATCCATTTAATCTCAATGGCTCGCCGATCATTTGGGCAAGTCAATCAAAGTCCATACTTTGTTCTCATATATGGATCCCATCTCAGATTTCATGGCCTCAAAGCATTTCGCGGAATCTGGGCTCATCATCGCTTCCTCATAGTTCGTAGGTTCGTTATGGTCAAGTAACATGACCTCCAGAACAGGATTACCGTACCACTCTGGTGCGGATCTCACTCTGGCTGACCTACGAGGTTTGGTAGTAAGTTGATCTGAAGTTACATGATCACCATCATTAGCTTCCTCACTAATTGGTGTAGGAGTCACACGAACAGATTTCTGTGATGAACTACTTTCCAATAAGGGAGCAGGTACAGTTACCTCATCAAGTTCTACTTTCCTCCCACTCACTTCTTTCGAGAGAAACTCCTTCTCTAGAAAGGATCCAAATTTAGCAATGAATATCTTGCCTTCTGATCTGTGATAGAAGGTGTACCCAACTGTCTCCTTTGGGTATCCTATGATGACACATTTCTCCGATTTGGGTTTGAGCTTATCAGGATGAAACTTTTTCTTATAAGCATTGCAATCCCAAACTTTAAGAAACGACAACTTTGGTTTCTTGCCAAACCACAGTTCATATGGTGTCGTCTCAACAGATTTAGATGGTGCCCTATTTAACGTGAATGCAGCTGTCTCTAATGCATCACCCCAAAACGATAGTGGTAAATCGGTAAGAGACATCATAGATTGCACTATATCCAATAAAGTACGGTTATGATGTTCAGACACACCATTATGCTGTGGTGTTCCAGGTGGCACAAATTTGTGAAACTATTCCACATTGTTTTAATTGAAGACCAAACTCGTAACTCAAATATTCGTCTCCGCGATCAGATCGTAGAAACCTTATTTTCTTGTCACGATGATTTTCCACTTCACTATGAAATTCTTTGAACTTTTCAAATGTTTCAGACTTATGTTTCATCAAGTAGACATACCCATATCTGCTCAAATCATCTGTGAAGGTCAGAAAATAACGATACCCGCCGCGAGCCTCAACACTCATCGGACCACATACATCAGTATGTATGATTTCCAACAAATCTGTTGCTTGCTTCATTGTTCCGGAGAACGGCGTTTTAGTCATCTTGCCCAAGAGGCATGGTTCACAAGCATCAAGTGATTCATAATCAAGTGATTCCAAAATCCCATCAGCATGGAGTTTCTTCATGCGTTTTACACCAATATGACCTAAACGGCAGTGCCACAAATAAGTTGCAGTATCATTATTAACTTTGCATCTTTTTGGCTTCAATATTATGAATATGTGTATCACTACGATCGAGAGCCAACAAACCATTTTCGTTGGTGTGTATGACCATAGAAGGTTTTATTCATGTAAACAGAACAACAATTGTTCTCTAACTTAAATGAATAACTGTATTGCAATAAACATGATCAAATCATATTCATGCTCAACGCAAACACCAAATAACACTTATTTAGGTTCAACACTAATCCCGAAAGTATAGGGAGTCTGCGATGATGATCATATCAATCTTGGAACCACTTCCAACACACATCGTCACTTCACCCTTAACCAGTCTCTGTTTATTCTGCAACTCCCGTTTCGAGTTACTAATCATAGCAACCGAACTAGTATCAAATACATAGGGGTTGCTATAAACACTAGTAAAGTACACATCCATAACATGTATATCAAATATACCTTTGTTCACTTTGCCATCCTTCTTATCCGCCAAATACTTGGGGCAGTTCCGCTTCCAGTGACTAGTTCCTTTGCAGTAGAAGCACTCAGTCTCAGGCTTAGGTTCAGACTTGGGCTTCTTCACTTGAGCAACAACTCGCTTGCCGTTCTTCTTGAAGTTCCCATTCTTCCCTTTGCCCTTTTCTTGAAACTAGTGGTCTTGTCAACCATCAACACTTGATGTTTTTCTTGATTTCTACCTTCATCGATTTCAGCATCACGAAGAGCTTGGGAATCGTTTCCGTTGTCCCTTGCATATTATAGTTCATCACGAAGTTCTAGTAACCTGGTGATAGTGAATAGAGAACTCTGTCAATCACTATCTTATCTGGAAGATTAACTCCCACTTGATTCAAGTGATTGTAGTACTCAGACATTCTGAGCACATGCTCACTAGCTGAGTAATTCTCCTCCATCTTGTAGGCAAAATATTGTCAGAGGTCAAATACCTCTCGACACGGGCATGAGTATGAAATACCAATTCCAACTCTTGGAACATCTTATATGTTCCATGGCGTTTCAAAACATTTTTGAAGTCCTGGTTCTAAGCCGTAAAGCATGGTGCACTAAACTATCAAGTAGTCATCATACCGAGCTTTTTTCAAACGTTCATAACGTCTGCATCTACTCCTGCAATAGGTCTGTCACCTAGCGGTGCATCAAGGACATAATTCTTCTGTGCAGCAATGAGGATAATCCTCAGATCACGGATCCAATCCGCATCATTGCTACTAACATCTTTCGACTCAGTTTTCTCTAGGAACATATCAAAATAAAACAGGGGAGCTAAACGCGAGCTATTGATCTACAACATAGATATGCTAATACTACCAGGACTAAGTTCATGATAAATTAAAGTTCAATTAATCATATTACTTAAGAACTCCCACTTAGATAGACATCCCTCTAATCCTCTAAGTGATCACGTGATCCATATCAACTAAACCATAACCGATCATCATGTGAAATGGAGTAGCTTTCAATGGTGAACATCACTATGTTGATCATATCTACTATATGATTCACGCTCGACCTTTCGGTCTCAGTGTTCCGAGGCCATATCTGCATATGCTAGGCTTGTCAAGTTTAACCTGAGTATTCTGCGTGTGCAAAACTGGCTTGCACCTGTTGTAGATGGACGTAGAGCTTATCACACCCGATCATCACGTGGTGTCTGGGCACGACGAACTTTGGCAACGGTGCATACTCAGGGAGAACACTTTTATCTTGAAATTTAGTGAGAGATCAACTTATAATGCTACCGTCAATCAAAGCATAATAAGATGCATAAAAGATAAACATCACATGCAATCAATATAAGTGATATGATATGGCCATCATCATCTTGTGCTTGTGATCTCCATCTCCGAAGCACCGTCATGATCACCATCATCACCGGTGCGACACCTTGATCTCCATCATAGCATCGTTGTTGTCTCGCCAATCTTATGCTTCTATGACTATCGCTACCGCTTAGTGATAAAGTAAAGCATTACAGGGCGATTGCATTGCATACAATAAAGCGACAACCATATGGCTCCTGCCAGTTGCCGATAACTCGGTTACAAAACATGATCATCTCATACAATAAAATTTAGCATCATGCTTTGACCATATCACATCACAACATGCCCTGCAAAAACAAGTTAGACGTCCTCTACTTTGTTATTGCAAGTTTTACGTGGCTGCTACGGGCTGAGCAAGAACCGTTCTTACCTACGCATCAAATCCACAACGATAGTTTGTCAAGTTGGTGCTGTTTTAACCTTCGCAAGGACCGGGCGCAGCCACACTCGGCTCAACTAAAGTTGGAGAAACTGACACCCGCCAGCCACCTATGTGCAAAGCACGTCGGTAGAACCAGTCTCGCGTAAGCATACGCGTAATGTCGGTCCGGGCCGCTTCATCCAACAATACCGCCGAACCAAAGTATGACATGCTCGTAAGCAGTATGACTTATATCGCCCACAACTCACTTGTGTTCTACTCATGCATATGACATCTACGCATAAAACCAGGCTCGGATGCCACTGTTGGGGAACGTAGTAATTTCAAAAAATTTCCTACGCACACGCAAGATCATGGTGATGCATAGCAACGAGAGGGGAGAGTGTTGTCCACGTACCCTCGTAGACCGAAAGCGGAAGCATTAGCACAACGCGGTTGATGTAGTCGTACGTCTTCACGATCCGACCGATCAAGTACCGAACGCACGGCACCTCCGAGTTCAGCACACGTTCAGCCCGATGACGTCCCTCGAACTCTGATCCAGCCGAGTGTTGAGGGAGAGTTTCGTCAGCACGACGGCGTGGTGACGATGATGATGTTCTACCGACGCAGGGCTTCGCCTACGCACCGCTACAGTATTATCGAGGTGGACTATGGTGGAGGGGGGCACCGCACACGGCTAGGCACCGCACACGGCTAAAAGATCAAATCAATTGTTGTGTCTCCAAGGGGTGCCCCCCTCCCCGTATATAAAGGAGTGGAGGAGGGGGCGGACCGGCCCTCTCTATGGCGCACCCTAGGAGGAGTCCTACTCCCACCGGGAGTAGGATTCCCCCCTTCCAAGTAGTAGGAGTAGGAGTCAAGGAAAGGGGAGAGAGAAGAGAAGGAAGGAGGGGGCGCAGCCCCTCCCCCTAGTCCAATTCAGACTAGGCCTTGGGGGGGGGGCGCCCAGCGTCTCCTCTCTCTTTCCCCTAAAGCCCAATAAGGCCCATATACTCCCCGGCGAATTCCCGTAACTCTCCGGTACTCCGAAAAATACCCGAATCATTCGGAACCTTTCCGATGTCCGAATATAGTCGTCCAATATATCGATCTTTACGTCTCGACCATTTCGAGACTCCTCGTCATGTCCCCGATCTCATCCGAGACTCCGAACTACCTTCGGTACATCAAAACACATAAACTCATAATATAACCATCATCGAACTTTAAGCGTGCGGACCCTACGGGTTCGAGAACAATGTAGACATGACCGAGACACGTCTCCGGTCAATAACGAATAGCGGAACCTGGATGCTCATATTGGCTACCACATATTCTACGAAGATCTTTATCAGTCAAACCGCATAACAACATACGTTGTTCCCTTTGTCATCGGTATGTTACTTGCCCGAGATTCGATCGTCGGTATCTCAATACCTAGTTCAATCTCGTTACCGGCAAGTCTCTTTACTCGTTCCGTAATACATCATCCCGCAACTAACTCATTAGTTACAATGCTTGCAAGGCTTATAGTGATGTGCATTACTGAGTGGGCCTAGAGATACCTCTCCGACAATCGGAGTGACAAATCCTAATCTCGAAATACGCCAACCCAACAAGTACCTTCGGAGACACCTGTAGAGCACCTTTATAATCACCCAGTTAAATTGTGACGTTTGGTAGCACACAAAGTGTTCCTCCGGTAAACGGGAGTTGCATAATCTCATAGTCATAGGAACATGTATAAGTCATGAAGAAAGCAATAGCAACATACTAAACGATCAAGTGCTAAGCTAACGGAATGGGTCAAGTCAATCACATCATTCTCCTAATGATGTGATCCCGTTAATCAAATGACAACTCATGTCTATGGCTAGGAAACTCAACCATCTTTGATTAACGAGCTAGTCAAGTAGAGGCATACTAGTGACACTATGTTTGTCTATGTATTCACACATGTATCAAGTTTCCGGTTAATACAATTCTAGCATGAATAATAAACATTTATCATGAAATAAGGAAATAAATAATAACTTTATTATTGCCTCTAGGGCATATTTCCTTTAGAAGGAACAAAGTACTCGACAATGAAGATAAGTATGGTGGTAGTTACCACATAAAGAGCTATCCAAAGCGCAAACTGTTGCGTGAATTTGATGATGAGGCCTTAGAGCCCACACAGCCGAAAAATAAAACGGCCGACCGGTCGGATCAACCACCTTGTGGCCGTGATAGAGCGGCTAACAAGGCCGCACATAAGTTAGCACACGCTTCACGTGAGGACTTGCATCAGAAGACCGGCGCGACCAGATCCATCTACGGATCAAGGAAACGCGCTCTAGCGCACAACCAAAACCGAACACTACAACCGTCAGAATGCCACGAAACATCCAAATACAGGGGTGCCGCACATCCCCTATGTTTCACCGATGAGGTGCTGGACCACAAATTTCCAGAAGGATTCAAACCCGTGAACATAGAGGCGTACGACAGAACCACAAACCCTGGGGTCTGGATTGAGGACTTTATCCTCCATATCCATATGGCTCACGGAGACGATCTCCACGCCATCAAGTACTTGCCCCTCAAGCTGAAAGGACAAGCTCGGCACTGGCTGAAGAGCCTCCCCGAAAACTCAATTGGAAGCTGAGAGGAGCTTGAGGATGCCTTTAGGGCTAATTTTCAAGGGCCCTATGTCCGACCTCCGGATGCAGACGATTTAAGTCACATAATTCAACAGCCCGGAGAGTCAGCCCGAAAGCTTTGGAACAGATTTCTCACTAAGAAGAACCAAATCGTCGACTGCCCGGACGCTGAAGCCTTAGCAGCTTTCAAACACAGCGTCCAAGACGAATGGCTCGCCAGACATCTCGGCCAAGAAAAACCGAGAACAATGGCAGCTCTGACAAGCCTAATGACACGCTTTTGCGCGGGCGAAGATAGCTGGCTAGCCCGTAGTAGCACCAGCGACCCAGGCACATCCGAAGTCAGGGACGGCAATGGAAAACCACGACGCAGTAAAAGCAAGCGTCGAAATAACGAAGACAGCCCAGACAACACGGTGGTAAACGCCAGATTCAGGGGCTCTCGACCGGGTCAGCGGAAAAAGCCTTTCAATGGCAGCAGAGATGGACCGTCAAGCCTAAACAAGATTCTAGACAAATTATGTCAGATTCATGGCACCCCCGATAAACCCGCAAATCACACCCACAGAGAATGCTGGGTCTTCAAGAAGGCCGGTAAGCTAAACGCCGAACACAAGGGGAGGGAGACACCAAGTGAAGACGAGGACGAGCCTCGACATCAAAGCACTGGGGGACAGAAAAAATTCCCACCAGAGGTCAAAACAGTGAACATGATTCACATGACGAAGAGGAGAAGCAAACATGCACTCCGAGACACACGTGCCGTAGAGCCCGTCACCCCTAATTTCAACCCCTGGTCGGCCTGCCCGATCACTTTTGATCGCAGGGATCACCTGACAAGTATCCGGCACGAAGGATTGGCTGCCTTGATGTTAGACCCAATAATAAACGGATACCATCTCACACGAGTCCTTATGGACGGCGGCAGTAGTCTTAATATTATATATCAGGGCACAGTCCGCAAAATGGGGATAGACCCAACAAGAATCAGCCACAGTAATACTACCTTTAAGGGAGTAATACCAGGCCCAGAGGCCCGCTGCACGGGCTCTCTAGTACTAGAGGTTGTATTCAGTTCTCCCGACAACTTTCGAAGCGAAAAGTTAATCTTCGACATCGCTCCATTCCGAAGTGGCTATCGGAAGAGCAGCTTTTGCTCGTTTTAATGCAGTACCACATTACGCTTCCCTTAAGCTTAAGATGCCCGGTCCACGTGGCATCATTACAATTAGCGGAAATATCGAGCGTTCCTTATGCGCGGAAGAACGTGTGGCGCCTTTAGCAGCCGAACACTAAACGGCCTCTCCAACCAGAATAAACGATCGGTCGTCAAGACCGCGGACACGGCTAGACGAGTCCGGCACATCACTAGCTGTAACAGCTTAGATATACCTAAGATTGGTTTGATTGATTTACCCTCATAGGCGGTACCAGGGGCTTCCCGCGTGTAAACAGGGCTAGTTCGACTCAACTTTACTTATCTTGAATTTTCATGGTTTATCGAGAATAACCAATTTTTCGCACGACAACTTTCACCTAAGTTCTTCTCTTTTACAGAAGACAATCGTGCTACACCCTTCCAGGATACGGCACAACGGAGACACAGGCGCAGACGTGCAGCAGGGACCCGCTCAAAGGTTTCTTTTTAGATTAAGACCCTGTGTAAACCTTTTTACTCTCTCTTGTTGTTCACATCCTCCGGATACTCAATACAACCGAGAAGGATGCTGACGTTATTGGCATTTCGCCACGTCAGAACATTGCACGTACCTGGACACTCGGGGTTCCTTATCAAGGGCATTGCTCAGCCCGACATATGTTATAAAGACCGAATACCTTAGGGAGTGTTCGGCGTCGCGAGTTTGGCCTTATATGCATCAGCTCCGAATCATGTCTTTGGTCAAATGTTGGGTTTGCCCGGCTCCCGTGTTTTGCTACCTTATGTTCCGCTCTATCGGCTAAGGTGGCACCGGGAGAACTACTGCGATTGTGCCCTGGTTCATCCGGATGAGCACCTCAGTAGAGAAAGCCGAAAACTGACTGTCATGATAAAGCGCGAGACTGGTCAACCACTCGATGACTTAGCGGAATCTTCGGGATTCCTCCGCATTAACGAAGGGCCGTTTATGTACGCGCACTGTATTCGGACGAGCGCGGAGGTACTAGGGGCTATATAGTAGTCCCACCGTCAAACTCCTATGGCTAAGTGAAAGTTTTAAAGCAATATAGTCCGATTGCCTCGTTCGCTGCGCTATCACCTCCTTAATGGACCAAGACGTTGGATCAAGTGTGAATATGCGTTTTTTGCGAACACCCCCGCATTATATGCGTGGGGGCTGAAGCCGACGACTGCAAACTTTCAGGTTATATACATATATACATAAACGGCCGCGCAGGAGGCATCATAATACTTTCAGGCAAAAGTATAAACGCAACCTTTATAATTTAATAAACATTGTTATTACAATGGGAATACATGTCACTAGAACATAATATTCTTCGAGCACTGAGCCTCTATTAAACGAGCGCCTTCAAGGACTTCTTCAAAGTAGTGCTCGGCCGATACTCGGCCCACGGCCGAACTCTGGGTTGCAATAGCGGTGGCCTCCATCTCTGCCCAGTATGTCTTGACACGGGCAAGAGCCATCCGCGCACCCTCTATGCACGCCGACCTCTTCATAGCGTCGACGCGCGGCACAAGACCAAGGAACTGTTGCACTACACTAAAATAACTATTCGGCCTTGTCCCTTCCGGCCACAGATGATCCACAACAGACCTCATGGCAAGCCCGGACAACCTATGGAGCTCGGCCCACTCGGCCATTCGCTCATTCAACAGTAGCGGACGCACTGGAACATTGAACTGTGACCAGAACAGCTTTTCCACTTCACGATCTTTTTGATCTTTGAAATACTCGGCCGCATCAGCAGCACTCGCTGCCAAATCCACGTATGCGTCTGCAGAACTCCATAGTTGATCAAGAGGGGCATACTTAGGATCTCCGAACTTCGTCCGCAACAAAAAGGGCTTCCCAGCCGCAATATCCCCGGCTTGACGCAGCTCCTCCTTCGCCGCTCTGATTTTAGAGCGGGCGTCCTTGGCCGCTACCATGGCCTTCTCCAGGTCCGTCATCTTCGTTCGATTTTCCTTTTCAAGAAGCTCGTAACGATCGGCGGCATCCTTCAATTCAAGAGCCATCTTGGCTATTTTATCCTTGCTTTGGCAATGCGCAGCCTGTTCGGCTCTCAGCTCTTCGACCACCTTTAGAGCGGCCGCATCACTCTTCGTGGCTTGTTCCTTGGCACGGGCAAGTTCCGCCCGAAGGGTCTCCACAGCGGCAGCCCCATCTGCAGTCACAACATATTAAAGATACTAGCATCATGCTCCTCTTACTATGTGTTGATCACCGGAGAAATCACATACCCTGTGCCTCGTCGAGCCGCTTGTTTACAAGCACGATGTCGGCATCTGCCGCATCAAGTTGCCGCTTCAGCTCGGCAGACTCACCAGTCCGGCTAGCCACCGGACCTTCCGCCACCTGCACATGAAGGCGGCATGATTATTACCTGGGACTATGATCCTCTATTTGCCGCCGTTTTCGACAGCAACCAGAGTCTCAGGGGCTACTATCTGCATATGGCACACCTAGCGTGTGCGGTACCATCAAAAACATATACTACTTTGCGTACCTCAAAGCCTCTCAACAGGCTCATAAAAGCTTCATGCAGCCCGCTTTCGGCGGATGAAATCCTCTCAACCACCGTACCCATTAGCGTACGATGCGCTTCTGAGATAGCCGCTTGCTCCAGAAGATCCTTCAGTGCGTCGGGTCGCGCACCGGACGGTCCCAGCCTCTTTCTGTTGCTCTCCTTAGGAGCCGAATACTCCGGACTTCGGGTGGCCGAAGGATTACCCTCTGGCCTTGGCGGGTCAGGAGAAATCCTCCGTGACGACACCTCAGGGTCGCCCGCCTCATGAGGCGGGGAGGCATGGGGAGGTGTTTCGCTCTCCATCATCTCCGGAAGAAGATCCCCCGAAGACGAACTCTGTCGGGAAGGGCTACGATCCGAACTACAAGATATATGCTTCGGTTATTGTCCTCAGAAGTAAAGCAGGATATTTTTACTATTAAGTACTCTTTGTTTACTTACAGCTCGGTGGAGGGCTGATCCCCTTGTGGGCACTGTGCGGCAAGGGTACCCTCCGGGGTAGGACCCTCCGACAAAGGATTCTTCCCTCGCTTGGAGACCATTACTTCCAAGTCTTCAGAGGCGGTCCTCTTCCTTCCCTGGGGAGAGGGAATTTTAGATTCTCCCCCCCGGTTATCCTCCTTCGAGGGGGCACTGATTCCCCCGGTCTGGATGAATAGTAAGTGAGGCTCGCTCTCGGCCTCTTTGTTCCTCCCTTTACCCTCCCCTGATGGCGCCTGATAAGGCGCAAGCTCAAGCATCTTGGCTAGTACAGGATCCGGTGAGCCCTAGGGAAGGGGGGCCGGACACCTGATCATCTTCGCCTTTTTTATCCAGTCCTGGTCAAAAGGCGTCTTTTCAGAATGATGTTGTGATAAATTAAAAGACAACGTGTTCAGCCACGGGACTACTTACTTGGGTATCTGGACGATTGCAGCTCAGACCCGCATCCTCGGTGGTGTCCGGACACCTTATTTCTGGTCCAAAGAACAATTTGTACATCTCTTCGAGCGTCATGCCAAGGAAGTGCTGAATAGCTCGCGGTCCTTCCGGGTTGAACTCCCACATGCGGAGGGGCCGACGTTTGCAAGGTGGGACTCGACGAACTAGCATGACTTGCATTACCGTGACCAAGCTGACATCTCTCTCGAGGAGACTCGGATGCGACTCTGCAATATCGGCACATCATTTACTGGCCCCCAGTCCAGCCCCTTGTTGATCCATGACGTCAGTTGTGGCGGGGGACCCGAGCGAAAGGCAGGGGCGGCTACCCACTTGGTACCCCGAGGAGCTGTGATATAAAACCACTCCCGTTGCCATAAACTGGACATCTCCGGGAAGGAACCCTTTGGCCATGGAACATCGGCGCCTTTGCTTATTACGGCACCTCCGCACTCTGCATGTCGCCCCTCAATCATCTTCGGCTTCACATTGAAGGTCTTGAGCCATAAGCCGAAGTGTGGGGTAATGCGGAGGAAGGCTTCACACACGACGATGAACGACGAGATGTGAAGGATGGAATCCGGGGCCAGGTCATGGAAATCCAGCCCGTAATAGAACATGAGCCCCCTAACAAAGGGATCTAGCACATGGCCTAGCCCTCGGAGGAAGTGAGAGATGAATACGACGCTCTCGCTAGGTTCGGGAGTGGGAATGACCTGCCCTCGAGCAGGTAGCCTGTGCGAGATTTCGGCGGTCAAGTACCTAGCCTCTCTTAGCTTCTTGATGTCTTCCTCTGTGACAGAGGAGGGCATCCATCGACCTTGAAGGTTGGATCCGGACATGGTTGAAGGTCCGAAGCGCCTGACCTGAGCCTTGGGTGTTGAAACTCGAGGCGGGGGAAGGATTCGATCGAGTACGAGAAGAAAAAGGACATGCCTTGGCCTCTTTATAAAGAGGGTGAATATCAAGCGTCCTCCTCGTGGCCGTTTGGGACTTGCCTAAAATCGAGGAGTCATACCAACGGGCACGATTGGGTTACCCACATCCGTATTGATGAGAATCCCGTAATAAGGGGGACACGATCTCTGCTTCGACAAGACGTGCCAATAAAATCGCCTCACAAAACGTGCAGTGGCAGGCTGATTGAGAAAAACGGTTCGAATAATGATCAGGCCGTGGTGTGATGTCTCGTTATGAAAAGTCGTCAGCAGATTAGATTTGTGGAAATGTTATTCTCTCTACGGTGGTATGTGGAATTTGTTTTGCAGAGCCGGACACTATCCTTGTGTTCAAAATCTTCTATGGAGTATTCGGAGGAGGAACCCGCCTTGCAATGCCGAAGACAATCTGCGCGCCGGACTCATCGTCATTGAAGCCTGGTTCAGGGGCTACTGAGGGAGTCCTGGATTAGGGGGTCCTCGGACAGCCGGACTATATCCTTTGGCCGGACTGTTGGACTATGAAGATACAAGATTGAAGACTTCGTCCCGTGTCCGGATGGGACTCTCCTTGGCATGGAAGGCAAGCTTGGCGATATGGATATGTAGATCTCCTCCCTTGTAACCGACTCTGTGTAACCCTAGCCCCCTCCGGTGTCTATATAAACCGGAGGGTTTAGTTCGTAGGACAACAACAATCATACCATAGGCTAGCTTCTAGGGTTTAGCCTCTACGATCTCGTGGTAGATCAACTCTTGTAATACTCATATCATCAAGATCAATCAAGCAGGAAGTAGGGTATTACCTCCATCGAGAGGGCCCGAACCTGGGTAAACATTGTGTCCCTCGCCTGCTGTTACCATCTGCCTTAGACGCACAGTTTGGGACCCCCTACCCGAGATCTGCCGGTTTTGACACCGACAGCCACCCCTTGAGGCCCTTCTCTCCTTTCCCGTATGGCCCATTAAGGCCCACTACTTCCTCCGGCGAATTCCCGTAACTCTCCGGTACTCTGAAAAATACCCGAATCACTCGGAACCTTTCCGATGTCCGAATATAGCCTTCCAATATATCAATATTTATGTCTCGACCATTCCGAGACTCCTCGTCATGTCCGTGATCACATTCGGGACTCCGAACTACCTTTGGTACATCAAAACACATAAACTCATAATACTGATCGTCATCGAACGTTAAGCGTGCGGACCCTACGGGTTCGAGAACTATGTATACATGACCGAGACTCACTTCCGGTCAATAACCAATAGCGGAACCTGGATGCTCATATTGGTTCCTACATATTCTACGAAGATCTTTATCAGTCAAACCGCATAACAACATACGTTGTTCCCTTTGTCATCGGTATGTTACTTGCCCGAGATTCGATCGTCGGTATCATCATACCTAGTTCAATCTCATTACCTGCAAGTCTTTTTACTTGTTCCGTAATGCATCATCCTGTAACTAACACATTAGTCACATTGCTTGCAAGGCTTATAGTGATGTGCATTACCGAGAGGGCCCAGAGATACTTCTCCGACAATCGGAGTGACAAGTCCTAATCTCGATCTATGCCAACTCAACAAACACCATCGGAGACACTTGTAGAGCATCTTTATAGTCAATTAGTTACGTTGTGACGTTTGATAGCACACTAAGTGTTCCTCCGGTATTCGGGAGTTGCATAATCTCATAGTCAGAGGAACATGTATAAGTCATGAAGAAAACAATAGCAATAAAACTCAACGATCATAATGCTAAGCTAACGGATGGGTCTTTGTCCATCACATCATTCTCTAATGATGTGACCCCGCTCATCAAATGACAACACATGTCTATGGTCAGGAAACATAACCATCTTTGATTAACGAGCTAGTCAAGTAGAGGCATACTAGGGACACTCTGTTTTGTCTATGTATTCACACATGTACTAATTTTCCTGTTAATACAATTCTAGCATGAATAATAAACATTTATCATGATATAAGGAAATATAAATAACAACTTTATTATTGCCTCTAGGGCATATTTCCTTTAGTCTCCCACTTGCACTAGAGTCAATAATCTAGATTACATAATAATGATTCTAACACCCATGGCGACGATGCGCATGGGAGACTGAAGGAAATATGCCCTAGAGGCAATAATAAAGTTTTTATTTATATTTCCTTATATCATGATAAATGTTATTCATGCTAGAATTGTATTAACCGGAAACTTAGTACATGTGTGAATACAAAGACAAACAGAGTGTCACTAGTATGCCTCTACTTGACTAGCTCGTTAATCAAGGATGGTTAAGTTTCCTAGCCATAGACATGTGTTGTCATTTGATGAACGGGATCACATCATTAGAGAATGATGTGATTGACAAGACCCATCCGCTAGCTTAGCACGATGATCGTTTTAGTTTGTTTCTATTGCTTTCTTCATGACTTATACATGTTCCTAGGACTATGAGATTATGCAACTCCCGAATACCGGAGGAACACTTAGTATGCTATCAAACGTCACAACGTAACTGAGTGACTATAAAGATGCTCTACAGGTGTCTCCGATGGTGTTTGTTGAGTTGGCATAGATCGAGATTAGGATTTGTCACTCCGATTGTCGGAGAGGTATCTCTAGGCCCTCTCAGTAATGCACATCACTATAAGCCTTGCAAGCAATGTGACTAATGAGTTAGTTACTGGATGATGCATTATGGAACGAGTAAAGAGACTTGCCGGTAACGAGATTGAACTAGGTATTGAGATACATACGATTGAATCTCGGGCAAGTAACATACCGATGACAAAGGGAACAACGTATGTTGTTATGCGGTTTGACCGATAAAGATCTTTGTAGAATATGTAGGAACCAATATGAGCATCCAGGTTCCGCTATTGGTTATTGACCGGAGATGAGTCTCGGTCATGTCTGCATAGTTCTCGAACCCGAAGGGTCCGCACGCTTAACGTTCGATGACGATCGGTATTATGAGTTTATGTGTTTTGATGTACCGAAGGTTGTTCGGAGTCCCGTATGTGATCACGGACATGACGAGGAGTCTCGAAACGGTCGAGACATAAAGATTGATATATTGGACGATGTTATTCTGACACCAGAAGTGTTCCGGGTGGTTTCGAGTAAAACCGGAGTGACGGAGGGGTTACCGGAACCCCGTGGGGCTTTGTTCGGTTAATCCTCTTCCCAAGAGGATTGGAGGGGATTGGCAAGGATTGGTTCATATTTTGACTTATAAGAGGTTTAAATCCCCCTCAAACCCCTTTAATCCACTCGGATTCACACGCAACCGAACAAGGCCTGGGGGAATTAATGGGCCACCATGGGCCTTAGTGGAGAGAGAGGAGGGAAGCCAAGGCAGGCCGCGCCCCCCCTTGGAGTCCGAATAGGACAAGGGAAGGGGGGGCGGTGCCTCCCTTTGCTTCTCCCTCTCCCCCTCTCCTTCCTCCCCCCTCTCTTCCCTTGTTGGAAACCTACTAGGAATTGGATTCCTAGTAGGAATCCTACTTGGGGCGCGCCCCATCACTAGTAGAAAAAGGGCCATTTGTCCCGGTTCGTAAGACCCATTTGTCTCGGTTTTTGAACCGGGACTAAAGTGTCGTTACTAATGCCCTAGGCCTTTAGTCCCGGTTCTTACATGAACCGGGACAGATGGGCCTCCACGTGGCCGGTGCTGCGAGCCCAGGCAGGAGGGCCTTTAGCCCCGGTTGGTGGCACCAACCGGGACCAATAGGCATCCACGCGTCAGCAGCTGACAGGAGCTGAGTTTTTTTCTTCTGAAAGGGGGTGGTTTAGGGGGTAATTTAGGGTGTATTAGCTAGCTAGCAGAGAGAAGTGTCCTCTCTTATTTCCGTGCTTGGTTTACCAATGCTACTGCTATGCCTAAACATGGCTTAGATTAAAGTGAAGGCAACATGTGGTGCATGTCTAAAGTAATACTAATCCTAACTTGATCAAGTTTGGATTAGTACTACTTTCGACATGCACCACATGCATGTTTCCTTCACTTCAATCCAATCCATGTTCATTTTACCCACTGATATATATTAACTCTTCATGCCCGCATCATGCATCGTCATATAATAAGTCGTCCTAATCATCATCATACAACTTCTACTCTTATTAATAACAAGTCATACGATCATCATCCTCATAGTCATCGAACCAACCCTACTTAATTGTTCTAGGCACATGATCATCAGTATTAGGTAGGACCTAAATACCCTATTTAAGGTAAAATAGCATAAAACAATATAGACCCCGACTCTCCATTATGGAGAATGGAGATCATCCTGTCTCCAATTCTTGCACTTCGCTTCCTTTTGCTTCCAAGAACCTCCTTACGACTGTCCATACATTTTTTCCATTCCTTGATTTTCATGTCTCCACTTCTTTTAGAAATCTGGTATGGACAGTTGAGATTCGTAGGATGACCTGGGCGTATGTTCAAAACATCAAGGCGACCACTCTGATACATCAGATGAGGCACACAATCATTCGGGATTTCCTGTTGAATTAAAAACATATAGTAATAACTTCGTAGTTAGCAATGTAGTTAAGTTTTAAAAGACTTTATGCAAAAGATGCACCAATGTCGTAATACTAAAAAATCTTACCATGGCATCTCCATGGATGTTACCTTAGTTCAACACGTGCACTAGTGGCACGTATTGACCACAATGTGGAGGAGTTTTACAATAGATATTGCAATTCTCAAGATCAGAACAAAATGCCACCGGATGATTTTTCTCCTTATAAGTTAACTCAGAGCCATCGGTGTAGTAGGTTCTGTCTACCATGTTCTGCACATTGTTTGAACAATCAAAATAAGCTATCAATGGAAATAAGCTGTCAACTATTTTGAAATGAACAATATAAATTAGTTAATAACTATGTTTGAGAAACTCACATAGCGGTAGAATTGGAGGCGTATCAACAAGGACCCAAATGTCCATATTGTCTTGGTCGATGTCAGGATCACCAAGATCCATGGTGACAAGCATACCCTCATCAAAATCATACATCTTGCAAAATGCTTCCCAATTTTTGCAACCAAAATGGGTTACGCTCTCAGAATTATACAGATTTACTTCAAAATCCATATCATGATGGGTCCTTAGGTGAATTTTCTTTGTTTCCATACTTTCATGGTCTTCAAAACCCATCCTCTCCAAGACATAGCGTCTTGCATGGCATGGGATAAGCTAGTCGAATTGTAAAAGATGAAAATTACATGTTGAAATAGTTGAAGTCGTGCTTAATTACAAAAAAATAACACTTGTCGTCGTTGCGTACCGTTTCAACATCGAAGGTCTCCTCCAGCTTAATGCTGAAGCGCCGACCTTCGTCCAGGTGAGGCCTGTCGCACAGACCTCGGTCGTCGTGGCACCAGTCGCACTCCCCCGGGAGACTTTCGTCGTCCGAGCACGACATTTCCTATGTTCATAATTCAAATATTAAACTTGTACAATTAAATATATGTACTAAAAAACCTAAATTAGATCATTATTATTCAACACGGGTTGACTATCGGTCTGTCGAGTCTTTTCTTGAAAACACTCAGCTCACATGATGTACATATTCGACCGTCGGTGATGGTAGCTCCTCCTTTCATCCCCGAGTGCATTACACCAAGTTGTCTAGCACACGGGAATGAAGGAGAAGCTACCCCCACGACAACAGTCGGGATTCTTCGTCCTCTCATATATATATGGTGGAGACTCTCCCTCACTGATTCCTCTCTGACATTGCAACCGTCGGTGATGGTAGCTCCTCCTTTCGTTCCTGAGTGCATTACACCAAATTGTCTAGCACACGGGAACGAAGGAGAAGCTACCCCCACGACAACAGTCGGGATTCTTTGTCCTCTCATATATGGTGGAGACTCGACAGACTTAAAGTCAACCCAAAATATCGTTTAATTATCTTTCTAAAAAAGGACATATCGTCCTCTCATATATAGGACTCATATTGACATGGAGATTTGGCTGGTCTCACCTCGAGGTCGGAGGGGAGTCGGTGACGGGGACGACTGCGGGGATGATGGAGGGGCTCCTAGATTTCTGCAAAAACATAAACACTATAAGCTATCAACTAATCAAATGCATACGCCTTGCATAGTGCTCTGCAATTTTAGCATTCAAAGTAGGAGTACTTTTCCAATTTGAGCATTCAATAAGAAAAACCAAATCGTAAAATAAAGTAGTATTCAAATTAGCATGCATTCAATTATAAGAAAAACTACATCATCTCTTGCGTCCGTACATCATCGAATATTATCACTAATACACCTCGAATACTATCATACATATACATCGCTAATACAGCTAGAACCGTAGCGCCCGACGGGTATCGGCACGGGCGGTGGACACCCAAAGAGAAGGAACCATCACAGGATCATAGCTCCAGTGAGATCCCTGAAGAACCTGCCAGGTATTGTCGGACCTGCCCTCCAACGCAACCATGTAGTGACAGACGTGCTCGTCCTCCTCGCTGACACGGTGACGTACCACCTCCACGGTGTCTGGAAGCCTCGGCAGCATCACTGGCCCACGCGACCGCCACCAAACAAGGATCGGGTCAACGACGGGCTGGCTCCTCACCAACCTACGCCCCCGGAAGGTAGCACCTCCCAATACCAGCCTGGCGGAGCCCAGTCCCGGACATGGCCCCTCTGATCAAGTCGGCCTCCTCCGCCGGGTCGACGACGAGGATGCGGGATAGGCATCGTCGACATTGATGCGGGAATAATTGCTTGAACTAAAAAAATAAACTAGTTCTATTAATTTTCTTGCTAAAAATAAACTACTTCTATATATAGTAAAATAAAGTAATTTTCTTAAATCAACTAGTTCAACTACTACTAAGCACTTAATTACTATAAATAAAATAAAGTAGTACTTACTAAAAATAAACTACTTTTATATATAGTAAAATAAAGTAGTTTATTTAAATCGACTAGTTCAACTACTAAGCACTTACTATACATAAAATAAAGTAGTACTTACTAAAAATAAACTACTTCTATATATAGTAAAATAAAGTAGTTTTATTAAATCAACTAGTTCAACTACTAATTAAGCACTTACTATAAATAAAGTAGTTCTATTAAATCAACTAGTTCAACTACTAATTAAGCACTTACTATAAATAAACTAGTTTAACTAGTTCTATTATTTATCGACCCCCCCTCATGTCGAAGTTATCGGGGAGGGGGTATATCGAGAACGACATACCCGATAAAAAATAAGAAGAGGAAGAAGAAAAAAAAAGAGGAGAAGAAGAAAGGAATAGAGGAGAAGATCGAAGAAAAAAAGAAGAAAAAAAGAGGAGAAGAAGAAAGGAATAGAGGAGAAGAAGAAAAAATAGAATATTTTCTATTTTTTCTTCTTCTCCTCTATTCCTTTCTTCTTTTCTTCTTCTCCTCTTTTTTCCTCTTCTTATTTATTTCTCCTCTTTTTCCCTCTTCTTCCTCTCCTCTTCTTCTCCTTCTTCTTCTCCTTCTTCCTCTCCTTCTTTTTCTTCTTCTTCTTCCTTCTTTCCTTCTTCATCTTTTCTTCCTTTTCCTTATTTTACTTTTTCCTCTACACTAACCTAAAATGCACTAACCTAAAATCGATATCTACTAACAACCTAAATAAAAAATTAATACATATATAAACAAAAAAATTCTATGAACATTATATTCATACATACATAGCCACATCCATTCATCATATAGCTACCACATACATATATACATTATATATATGAAAAAAATGCAATGAACAAAAAAATAATACACATTATATGAAAAAAACATTGAACAGAGCCGTGGCGGCGGCTCACATCGGGGGCGCCGGCGAGGGTGACGGCGGGGGCGGCGAAGGGCGACGGCGATGGCGGCGGGGGCGGAGGGCGACGGCGACGGCGACGGGCGATGGCCCGGGGGCGGCGGTGACGGCGGCGGGGGGCGGAGGGCGACGGCGACGGCGATGGGCGACGGCGTGGGCGGCGGACGGCGTCGGCGTGGGCTCGGGGGCACGGGCGACGGCGACGGCGGCGGGACAGCCTGGCGGCGTCGATGACCTCGGCGTCGTCGGGCGGGGGGGGGGCAACTGGTGATGGAAATCTTAAATTTTCCTAAGTGTTGCTTATATAGCAAAGGATTTGGTCCCGGTTCGTGGCACCAACCGGGACCAATGCCCCCCTTTGGTCCCGGTTGGTGGCACCAACCGGTACTAAAGGGGGGGAATTGGTTCCGGTTGGTGCCCCGAACCGGGACCAAAGGTGTGCATTGGTCCCGGTTCGTGGCACCAACTGGGACCAATGTCCTGCGCCTGCCAAAGCCGCGGTGCGGTGGGATGTTTCGTCCCACCTCGCTAGCCGAGGAGCGGCAGGACCGGTTTATAAGCCCTGCGCCGCCACCTCCATTGAACTCCTCCGAACTGCAGGCCTCTGGGCCTAATCTCGCACTACTATGCCTGTGGGCCTGCTGGGCCTTCTGCGGGCCTGAATCCTGGCCCATGGATGGGTTTCTAGTCGTATTCAGGCCGTGGTGGCCCAGTAGGTGGCATTTTTTTCCCAGTTTTTTTCTTTTATTTTTTGCTTTATTTATTTTATTTTGTTTCTACTTACAACAAAATACTTACTGTTGCTATTTTATTTATTTCAGGAAAATTCTTTTTGCTTATAATATTTTGAACAGAAAATACTTTGGTAATTTTAGGTCCATAAATTTTATTTATGTTATTAATGTTTATTTTATTTTATTTTATTTTGTTTCTACTTATATATTTTATTAAAGTTTATTTTATTTTATTTGGTTTCTACTTACATCATCGATTTTCAACCCTTTCTGACTTCATTTGTTATTTTTCTTGCATTTACTAATTATTTTGAGCTATAAGACCCTGAAATTGAAAAGCATTTCAAATGAACTCTAAAAAGGTTAAAAGTTGGCATGGTATCATTATTTCATCCACATAGCATGTCCAAGAAAGTTGAGAGGGTTACGGCAAAAATTGGATGCACTTCGTGTACAAAACGGACAATCTCTTTCGATGTATCAGGATTTCATACGGAAACTCGTCTGTTACAAAGGGATTTCATTTTTTAAAACTTATTTGAACTCCTGAATTTTTGTGTGTTCAAAATGCACCATTCAAAGCCACATCATCAATTTTCAACCCTTTCTGACTTCATTTGTTATTTTTCAAGCATTTACTGATTATTTTGAACTATAAGACCCTGAAATTGAAAAGCATTTCAAATGAACTCTGAAAAGGTTGAAAGTTGGCATGGTATCATCATTTCGTCCACATAGCATGTGCAAGAAAGTTGAGAGGGTTACGGCAAAAACTGGATGCACTTCGTGTACAAAACGGACAATCTCTTTCGAAGTATCAGGATTTCATATGGAAACTCGTCTGTTACAAAGGGATTTCATTTTTTTAAAACTTATTTGAACTCCTGACTTTTTGTGTGTTCAAAATGCACCATTCAAAGCCACACCATCAATTTTCAACCCTTTTTGACTTCATTTGTTAATTTTCATGCATTTACTGATTATTTTGAGCTATAAGACCCTGAAATTGAAAAGCATTTCAAATGAACTCTGAAAAGGTTGAAAGTTGGCATGGTATCATCATTTCATCCACATAGCATGTGTAAGAAAGTTGAGAGGGTTACGGCAAAAACTGGATGCACTTCGTGTACAAAACGGACAATCTCTTTCGAAGTACGAGGATTTCATACGGAAACTCGTCTGTTACAAAGGGATTTCATTTTTTAAAACTTATTTGAACTCCTGACTTTTTGTGTGTTCAAAATGCACCATTCAAAGCCACATCATCAATTTTCATCCCTTTCTGACTTTATTTGTTATTTTTCATGCATTTACTGATTATTTTGAGCTATAAGACCCTGAAATTAAAAAGCATTTCAAATGAACTCTGAAAAAAAGTTGGCATGGTTTCATCATTTCACCCACATAGCAGGGTATCATCATTTCAAATGAACTCTGAAAAATGGACAATCTCTTTCGAAGTATCAGGATTTCATACGGAAACTCGTCTGTTACAACAGGCATTTCAAATGAACTACGAAAAGGTTGAAAGTTGGCATGGTATCATCATAATAGTTGTGGAGAGAAAGTCTTCACTTTTTCTTTGCTTGTGTCCTTTGCTTATTGCGCCGTAACCATGGATAATCTTCATCGTTTATCAGGATGCTTGGGTCAGCCTTGACTTTGAAGGGAGGAATTTCATGGAACTTTTCATAATCTTCAGACATGTGTGTCTTGCCCTCCACTCCCAGGATGTCCCTTTTCCCGGAAAGAACTATGTGGCGCTTTGGCTCAGCGTATGATGTATTCGCTTCCTTATCTTTTCTTTTTCTCGGTTTGGTAGACATGTCCTTCACATAGATAACCTGTGCCACATCATTGTCTAGGACAAACGGTTCGTCAGTGTACCCAAGATTGTTCAGATCCACTGTTGTCATTCCGTACTGTGGGTCTACCTGTACCCCTCCTCCTGACAGATTGACCCATTTGCACTTAAACAAAGGGACCTTAAAATCATGTCCGTAGTCAAGTTCCCATATGTCCACTATGTAACCATAATATGTGTCCTTTCCCCTCTTGGCTGCTGCATCAAAGCGGACACCGCTGTTTTGGTTGGTGCTCTTTTGATCTTGGGCGATCGTGTAAAATGTACTCCCATTTATCTCGTATCCTTTGTAAGTCAATACAGTCGAAGATGGTCCCCTGGACAACGAGTACAGCTCATCACAAACAGTGTTGTCACCTCTGAGACGTGTTTCCAACCAACTGCTGAAAGTCCTGATGTGTTCACATGTAATCCAGTCGTCACACTGTTCCGGGTGTTTGGAGCGCAGACTGTTCTTGTGTTCATCAACATACGGGGTCACCAAGGTAGAGTTCTGTAGAACTGTGTAGTGTGCTTGAGACCAAGAATGCCCGTCCCTGCATATTATTGAGTCCGCTCCTAGCGTGCCTTTTCCAGTCAGTCTCCCCTCATACCGCGATTTAGGGAGACCTATCTTCTTAAGTCCAGGAATGAAGTCAACACAAAACCCAATGACATCCTCTGTTTGATTGTCACGACCGGTTTTTCAATAAAATATTTATTGAGAGACCAATCCCTTTTACGGACCAGTAGAGAAGAATTCCTTCTCACTGGTAGACAATATCTTGGTCATAGAAGAAAAATACCAGGAGTACTGAATATAATACAAGGTTGAGCGGGGACTGCTCAACAAATTATTACATGCACGCCGAATAGACATAACGGCGGATAGGGTGGCATAACTACTAACTCATGATAACGACGGTGGTGGAAAAATCACGCACTGCGGTAGAGGATGCAGTCATTAGGGCATGCATGTATCTTCTGCACCTCCAATCCTAGAGGGCATACAACCTTCTTTGCTGCGTACGTACTGTCGGGCAATTCGTTATCCTTTGGAAGCTTATTCTTCAATATTTTTAGTAGCTTCTCAAATCCTTTGTCAGGCACAACATTCTCTGCCTTCCACTGCAGCAATTCCAGTACGGTACCGAGCTTTGTGTTGCCATCTTCGCAATTGGGGTACAACCCTTTTTTGTGATCCTCTAACATGCGATCGAACTTCAGCTTCTCCTTTTGACTTTCGCATTGCGTCCTTGCATCGACAATGACCTGGCGGAGATCATCATCATTGGGCACATCGTCTGGTTCCTCTTGATCTTCAGCAGCTTCCCCCGTTGCAGCATCATCGGGCACATCGTCTGGTTCCTCTTGATCTTCAACAGCTTCCCCCGTTGCAGCATCACCGTATTTAGGGGGCACATAGTTGTCATCGTCCTCTTCTTCGCCGTCTTCCATCATAACCCCTATTTCTCCGTGCCTTGTCCAAACATTATAGTGTGGCATGAAACCCTTGTAAAGTAGGTGGGTGTGAAGGATTTTCCGGTCAGAGTAAGACTTCGTATTCCCACATTCAGGGCATGGACAACACATAAAACCATTCTGCTTGTTTGCCTCAGCCACTTCGAGAAAATCATGCACGCCCTTAATGTACTCAGAGGTGTGTCTGTCACCGTACATCCATTGCCGGTTCATCTACGTGCATTGTATATAATTATGTGTGTCAAAAGTAAGAAAATTAGACAAGTATATATGTAAAGTAAGAATTTTTTCTTTCAGAAAGAAGATAAGAACAAGAGGCTCACCACGGTGGTGCCGGCGATGAGATCGGCGCGGGCGATCCACGGCGGTGAAGATGGGGACGGGGCATGACGGACCTCTAATATAAACCTAGAAATATCTCGGAAAAAATGGAGCTCGGAGGTCGAGCTTCGAGAGGAGAAAGCTTAACTAGTGTGGCTCGGGCATTTCATCGAACACCTCATGTGCATAGGGTTTAGGGTGAGCTAGAGCATAGGAGGTGAGCTAGAGCACCCAATGCCCTCCCCCTCGCCGGCCAGCAAATAACAGAGCACTGTGGAGTGCTCTGCTGTGGCGATGGGGTATATATAAGCAACTCATTTGTCCCGGTTCGTGGCTGGAACCGGGACTAAAGCTCCCCCTTCTGTCCTGGTTCGAGCCACGAACCAGGACCAATGGCTGTGGGCCAGGAGCGAGGCCCATTGGTTCCGGTTCATGCCTAGAACCGGGACAAATGGGTCCACACGAACCGGGACCAATGCCCACGAGGTCCCGGCCGCCCCCCTGGGCTCACGAACCGGGACTAATGCCCCCCATGGGTCCCAGTTCGTGCAGAACCGGGACTAATGGGCTGGCCAGGCCCGAACGAAAGCCCTGTTTTCTACTAGTGCATGAGGGCCGGCCGGCCTCCCCCTTGCTCCTTTATATAAGGGGGCAGGGGGGCGCCCTAGAACACACAAGTTGACAGTTGTCTTAGCCGTGTGCGGTGCCCCCCTCCACAGATTTCCTCCTCGGTCATATCGTTGTAGTGCTTAGGCGAAGCCCTGCGTCGGTAACTTCATCATCACCGTCATCACGCCGTCGTGCTGACGAAACTCTCCCTCGGCCTCAGCTGGATCTAGAGTTCATGGGACGTCACCGAGATGAACATGTGCAGATCGCGGAGGTGCCGTACGTTCGGTGCTAGGATCGGTCGGATCGTGAAGATGTACGACTACATCAACCGCGTTGTCATAACGCTTCCGCTTTCGGTCTACGCGGGTACGTGGACACACTCTCCCGCTCGTTGCTATGCATCACCTAGATGGATCTTGTGTGTGCGTAGGATTTTTTTGAAATTATTGCGTTCCCCAATAGTGGCATCCGAGCCAGGTCTATGCGTAGATGTTATTTGCACTAGTAGAACACAAAGAGTTGTGGGCGATAATAGTCATACTGCTTACCAGCATGTCATACTTTGATTAGGCGGTATTGTTGGATGAAGCGGCTCAGACCGACATTACACGTACGCTTACGCGAGACTGGTTCTACCGACGTGCTTCGCACACATGTGGCTAGTGGGTGTCAGTTTCTCCAACTTTAATTGAATCGAGTATGACTACGCCCGGTCCTTGTTGAAGGTTAAAACATCACACTTGACGAAAAATCGTTGTGGTTTTTGATGCATAGGTAAGAATGGTTCTTGCTAAGCCCGTAGCAGCCACGTAAAATTTGCAACAACAAGTAGAGGACGTCTAACTTGTTTTTGCAGGGTATGCTGTGATGTGATATGGTCAAGACGTGATGATATATAAATTGTTGTATGAGATGATCATGTTTTGTAACAGTTATCGGCAACTCGCAGGAGCCTTATGGTTGTCACTTTATTGTATGAAATGCAATCGCCATGTAATTACTTTACTTTATCACTAAGCGGTAGCGATAGTCGTGATAGCCATAGTTGGCGAGATGACAATGATGCTTCGATGGAGATCAAGGTGTCAAGCCGGTGGCGATGGTGATCATGACGGTGCTTTGGAGATGGAGATCAAAGGCACAAGATGAGGATGGCCATATCATATCACTTATATTGATTGCATGTGATGTTTATCCTTTATGCATCTTATTTTGCTAAGTTCGACGGTAGCATTATAAGATTATCTCTCACTAAATTTCAAGGTATAAGTGAAGGAAATATGCCCTAGAGGCAATAATAAATTTGTTATTTATATTTCCTTATATCATGATAAATGTTTATTTTTCATGCTAGAATTGTATTAACCGGAAACTTAGTACATGTGTGAATACATAGACAAACAGAGTGTCACTAGTATGCCTCTACTTGACTAGCTCGTTGAATCAAAGATGGTTAAGTATCCTGGCCATAGACATGAGTTGTCATTTGATTAACGGGATCACATCATTAGAGAATGATGTGATTGACTTGACCCATTCCGTTAGCTTAGCACTTGATCGTTTAGTATATTGCTATTGCTTTCTTCATGACTTATACATGTTCCTATGACTATGAGATTATGCAACTCCCGAATACCGGAGGAACACTTTGTGTGCTACCAAATGATACGTCCATTTTGCATCATGCTTTTATATCGATATTTATTGCATTATGGGCTGTTATTACACATTATGTCACAATACTTATGCCTATTCTCTCTTATTTTACAAGGTTTACATAAGGAGGGAGAATGCCGGCAGCTGGAATTCTGGGCTTGAAAAGGAGCAAATATTAGAGACCTATTCTGCACAACTTCAAAAGTCCTGAAACTCCACGAAAGTTGTTTTTGGAAATAATAAAAAATACTGAGCAGAAGAAATACCAGAGGGGGCCCACACCCTGGCCACGAGGGTGGGGGGCGCGCCCTACCCCCCTGGGCGCGCCCCTGCCTCGTGGGCCCCCTGTTGGCCCTCCGGTGCCCATCTTCTACTATATGAAGTCTTTCGTCCGAAGAAAAATCACAAGAAAGCTTTCGGGACGAGACTCCGCCGCCACGAGGCGGAACCTTGGCGGAACCAATCTAGGGCTCCAGCGGAGCTGTTCTACCAGTTACACTTCCCTCCGGGAGGGGGAAATCATCGCCATCGTCATCACCAACACTCCTCTCATCGGGAGGGGGCCAATCTCCATCAACATCTTCACCAGCACCATCTCCTCTCAAACCCTAGTTCATCTCTTGTATCCAATTCTTGTCTCTAAGTCCGGCATTGGTACCTGTAGGTTGCTAGTAGTGTTGATTACTCCTTGTAGTTGATGCTAGTTGGTTTATTTGGTGGAAGATCATATGTTCAGATCCTTTATGCATATTAAAACTCCTCTGATTATGAACATGAATATGCTTTGTGAGTAGTTACATTTGTTCCTGAGGACATGGGAGAAGTGTTGCTATTAGTAGTCATGTGAATTTGGTATTCGTTCGATATTTTGATGAAATGTATGTTGTCTCTCCTCTAGTGGTGTTATGTGAACGTCGACTACATGACACTTCACCATTATTTGGGCCTAGAGGAAGGCATTGGGAAGTAATAAGTAGATGATGGGTTGCTAGAGTGACAGAAGCTTAAACCCTAGTTTATGCGTTGCTTCGTAAGTGGCTGATTTGGATCCATATGTTTCATGCTATGGTTAGGTTTACCTTAATACTTCTTTTGTAGGTTCGGATGCTTGCAATAGGGGTTAATCATAAGTGGGATGCTTGTCCAAGTAAGGACAACACCCAAGCACCGGTCCACCCACATATCAAATTATCAAAGTACCGAACGCGAATCATATGAACGTGATGAAAACTAGCTTGACGATAATTCCCATGTGTCCTCGGGAGCGCTTTTCTCTATATAAGAGTTTGTCCATGGTTGTCCTTTGCTACAAAAAGGATTGGGCCACCTTGCTGCACTTTATTTACTTTTGTTACTTGTTGCTCGTTACAATTTATCTTATCATAAAACTATCTGTTACCTATAATTTCAGTGCTTGCAGAGCTGAAAACCGCTTATCATTTCCTTCTGCTCCTCGTTGGGTTCGACACTCTTACTTATCAAAAGGACTACGATAGATCCCCTATACTTGTGGGTCATCAAGACTCTTTTCTGGCGCCGTTGCCGGGGAGTGAAGCGCCTTTGGTAGGTGGAATTTGGTAAGGAAAAATTTATATAGTGTACTGAAATTTATTGTCACTTGTTACTATGGAAAGTGATCCTCTGAGGGGCTTGTTCGGGGTATCTTCACCCCAACCAGTAGAGCAAAGATTTGCTCCTCAACCTACTGAACCTACTAAAAATTAAAATGTCTACTTTGAAATTCCTTCGGGTATGGTAGAAAAACTGCTAGCTAATCCCTTTGCAGGAGATGGAACATTACATCCTGATGAGCACCTAATCTATGTGGATGAGGTTTGTGGATTATTTAAGCTTGCAGGTATGCCCGATGATGTTATTAAGAAGAAGGTCTTCCCTTTATCTTTGAAGGGAGATGCATTGACATGGTATAGGCAATGTGATGATATGGGATCATGGAACTACAAACGATTGAAATTGGAATTTAATCAGAAGTTTTATCCTATGCATCTTGTTCATCGTGATCGTAATTATATATATAATTTTTGGCCTCACGAAGGAGAAAGCATTGCTCAAGCTTGGGGGAGGCTTAAATCAATGTTATATTCATGCCCCAATCATGAGCTCTCAAGATAAATAATTATTCAAAATTTTTATGCTCGGCTTTCTGACAACAATCGCACCATGCTCGATACTTCTTGTGCTGGCTCTTTTATGATGAAGACTATTGAATTCAAATGGAATTTATTGGAAATAATTAAACGCAACTCTGAAGATTGGGATATCAACGAAGGTAAGGAGTCAGGTATGACACCTAAGTTTGATTGTGTTAAATCTTTTATGGATACAGATGTTTTTCGTAAATTTAGCACTAAATATGGACTTGACTCTGAGATAGTAGCTTCTTTCTGTGAATCTTTTGCTACCCATGTTGATCTCCCTAAAGAGAAGTGGTTTAAATATCATCCTCCCATAGAAGTAAAAGTAGCTGCACCTATTAAAGTTGAAGAAAAAACTATCACTTATAATGATCCTATTGTTCCTACTGCTTATGTTGAGAAACCACCTTTCCCTGTTAGGATAAAAGATCATGCTAAAGCTTCAACTGTGGTTCGTAAAAGCAATATTAGAACTTATACACCTCCTGAGCAAGTTAAAGTTGAACCTAATATTGCTATTGTTAAAGATCTCTTGGCTGATAACATTGATGGGCATGTTATTTATTTCTGTGATGAAACTGCTAGAATTGCTAAACCTTGTGCTAAAGATAAACATAGACCTATGGTAGGCATGCCTGTTATTTCTGTTAAAGTAGGAGATCATTGTTATCATGGCTTATGTGATATGGGTGCTAGTGCTAGTGCAATACCTATTGACTTATACAAAGAAATTATGCATGATATTGCACCTACTGAGTTAGATATTGATGTCACAATTAAAGTTGCCAATAGAGATAACAATTCACCAATTGGGATTGTTAGAGATGTTGAAGTCTTGTGTGGGAAAACTAAATATCCTGCTGATTTTCTTGTTCTTGGTTCCCAACAAGATAGCTTTTGTCCCATTATATTTGGTAGACCCTTCTTAAACACTATTAATGCTAAGATAGACTGCGAAAAGGATGTTGTTACTATTGGTTTAGGTGATATGTCTCATGAGTTTAATTTCTCTAAATTTCGTAGACAACACCGTGAAGAGGAATTGCCTAGTAAAGATGAAATTATTGGTCTTGCTTCTATTTCCGTACCTCCTAGTGATCCTTTAGAACAATATTTGCTAGACCATGAAAATGATATGTTTATGAATGAAAGAAGGGAAATAGATGAAGTGTTCTTTAAACAGGGTCCTATTCTGAAAAACAACTTGCCTGTTGAAATCCTAGGGGATCCTCCTCCACCCAAGGGTGATCCCGTGTTTGAGCTTAAACCATTACCTGATACTCTTAAATATGCTTATCTTGATGAAAAGAAGATATATCCTGTTATTATTAGTGCTAACATTTCAGAGAAGGAGGAAGAAAAATTATTGAAAACTCTGAGGAAGCACCGTGCTGCTATTGGATATACTCTTGATGATCTTAAGGGCATTAGTCCCACTCTATGTGAACATAAAATAAATTTGGAGAAAGACGCCAAACCAGTTATTGACCATCAACGACGGCTGAATCCTAAGATGAAAGAAGTGGTAAGAAAGGAAATACTAAAGCTCCTTGAGGCAGGTATAATCTATCCCGTTGTTGATAGTCAGTGGGTAAGTCCTGTCCATTGCGTCCCTAAGAAGGGAGGTATTACTGTCGTTCCTAATGATAAAGATGAATTGATTCCGCAAAGAATTATTACAGGTTATAGGATGGTAATTGATTTCCGCAAATTAAATAAAGCTACTAAAAAGGATCATTACCCCTTACCTTTTATTGATCAAATGCTAGAAAGATTATCCAAACATACACATTTTTGCTTTCTAGATGGTTATTCTGGTTTCTCTCAAATACCTGTGTCAGCTGATGATCAAGCTAAGACCACTTTTACTTGCCCTTTCGGTACTTTTGCTTATAGACGTATGCTTTTGCATTATGTAATGCACCTGCTACCTTTCAAAGATGCATGATGGCTATATTCTCTAATTTTTGTGAAAAGATTGTTGAGCTTTTCATGGATGATTTCTCCGTATATGGAACTTCTTTTGATGATTGCTTCAGCAACCATGATCGAGTTTTGCAGAGATGTGAAGAAACTAACCTTGTCTTGAATTGAGAGAAGTGCCACTTTATGGTTAATGAAGGTATTGTCTTGGGGCATAAAATTTCTGAAAGAGGTATTGAAGTTGATAAAGCTAAAGTTGATGCTATTGAAAAGATGCCATGTCCCAAGGACATCAAAGTTATAAGAAGTTTCCTTGGTCACACCGGATTTTATAGGAGGTTCATTAAGGACTTCTCAAAACTTTCTTGGCCTCTGACTAATTTATTACAAAAAGATATACCATTTGTCTTTGATGATGATTGTGTAGAAGCATTTGAAATACTTAAGAAAGCATTGATTTCTGCACCTATTGTTCAGCCACCTGATTGGAATTTACCCTTTGAAATTATGTGTGATGCTAGTGATTATGCTATAGGTGCTATTCTAGGGCAAAGAGTTGATAAGAAATTAAATGTTATTCAATATGCTAGTAAAACTCTAGACAATGCTCAGAGAAATTATGCTACTACTGAAAAAGAATTCTTAGCAGTTGTATTTGCTTGTGATAAGTTCAGACCTTATATTGTTGATTCTAAAGTAACAATTCACACTGATCATGCTGCTATTAAATATCTTATGGAAAAGAAAGATGCTAAACCTAGACTTATTAGATGGGTTCTCTTGCTACAAGAATTTGATTTGCATATTATTGATAGAAAGGGAGATGAGAACCCCGTTGCAGACAACTTGTCTAGGTTAGAAAATGTTCTTGATGACCCACTACCTATTGACGATAGATTTCCCGATGAACAATTAAATGTCATAAATGCTTCTCGTACTACTCCATGGTATGCTGATTATGCTAATTACATTGTTGCTAAATTATACCACCTAGTTTCACATACCAACAAAAGAAAAAGTTTTTCTATGATTTGAGACATTACTTCTGGGATGACCCACATCTCTATAAAGAAGGAGTAGATGGTGTTATTACACGTTGTGTACCTGAGCATGAACAGGAACAGATCCTATGCAAGTGTCACTCCGAGGCTTATGGAGGACACCATGCTGGAGATAGAACTGCACATAAGGTATTGCAATCTGGTTTTTATTGGCCTACTCTCTTTAAGGATGCCCGTATGTTTGTCTTATCTTGTGATGAATGTCAAAGAATTGGTAATATTAGTAGACGTCAAGAAATGCCTATGAATTATTCACTTGTTATTGAACCATTTGATGTTTGGGGCTTTGATTATATGGGACCGTTTCCTGCCTCAAATGGATATACACATATTTTAGTTGTTGTTGATTACGTTACTAAGTGGGTAGAAGCTATTCCAACTAGTAGTGCTGATCATAACACTTCTATTAAGATGCTTAAAGAAGTTATTTTTCTGAGGTTTGGAGTCCCTAGATATTTAATGACTGATGGTGGTTCACATTTTATTCATGGTGCTTTCCGTAAAATGCTTGCTAAGTATGATGTTAATCATAGAATTGCATCTCCTTATCACCCGCAGTCTAGTGGTCAAGTAGAATTGAGCAATAGAGAGCTCAGATTAATTTTGCAAAAGACTGTTAATAGATCTAGAAAGAATTGGTCCAAGAAACTTGAAGATGCATTATGGGCCTATAGAACTGCATATAAAAATCCTATGGGTATGTCTCCGTATAAAATGGTTTATGGAAAAGCATGTCACTTACCTCTCGAACTAGAACATAAGGCATATTGGGCTATTAAAGAGCTCAACTATGATTTCAAACTTGCTGGTGAAAAGAGGTTATTTGACATTAGCTCACTTGATGAATGGAGAACCCAAGCCTATGAGAATGCCAAGTTGTTTAAAGAAAAAGTTAAAAGATGGCATGACAAAAGAATACAAAAGCGTGAGTTTAATGTAGGTGATTATGTATTGTTATACAACTCTCGTTTAAAATTTTTTACAGGGAAACTTCTCTCTAAATGGGAAGGTCCATACGTTATCGAGGAGGTCTACCATTCCGGTGCCATAAAAATCAACAACTTCGAGGGCACAAATCCGAAGGTGGTGAACGGTCAAAGAATCAAACACTATATCTCAGGTAATCCTATAAATGTTGAAACCAACGTTATTGAAACCGTAACCCTGGAGGAATACATAAGGGACACTTTCCAGAACGTTTCAGACTCCTAAAAGGAATAGGTATGTGGTACGGTAAGTAAACCGACTCCAAAACAGTTCTAATGGTAATTTTTCTCCGTTTTGGAATATTTAGAAAAATAGAAAAATAAGAAGCAGTCTGGGAAGGACACGAGGCCTCCACGAGGGTGGAGGGCGCGCCCTACCCCCTGGGCGCGCCCCCTGCCTCGTGGGCACCTCGTGCGCTCTCCGGACTCCGTTTTCTTGTACGATACGTATTTTGGTCGGTAAAAATTCATTATATAATCTCCCGAAGGTTTTGACTCCTGTATCACGCAAATATCCTTTGTTTTCGTTTCGAGCTGTTTTTCTGACAGATCTAGATCATCATGACGTCTCCAAGCGCCCCCAAGGACAAGTTCTTCGAGAAGGTCATCAACCCTTACCTCGCGGAGGTGCTGCGACACCCTCAAACCATTGAGATGCGTGATGGGTTGCTGCACATCCGCGATGTTGAGGGACCGAAGGGGGCTAGAAGCGTGGAGACGAGGCCCGAAGCAATGGAGCAACAAGTTTTCAAGTGCCAGGGGATGGTGGAATGTGGACTCAACTCCAACCACATGATGATCACGGAGTTCACCAACAACCACAAGCTGGATGCCAAGAACATTGGGGAGACCATCTTCAAGCTTCACGAGAAGATCGAGCACCTCCAAGCCCAAATCTATGACCTGCAAAAACCAAAACTGTGAGTATGAATATAGATTCAAGAGGATGAGTTTGGCTGCAGATTTGAGGATCCCGTAGACTCAATCATCCTTCTATGATGGTGAGCCTATGCCTTGGAAGATGGACGACAAGCCCACATCATCAACAACTCCGCCACCTTCCTCGCCAACAAAGGAGATATAATCATATTGGTATGGGCACTCCCCTTGGAAACTGCTAAGCTTGGGGGAGGTGCCCCGGTATCGTATCACCATCACATCTCTATCTTTACCGTTTTCTTAGTTCGATCCTTTTAGTAGAATTTTGATCTAGTAGAATAAAGTTTTTGGTATGATCTAGTTTTGAGTTTTGCTTTATGATCCCTCTATGTAATCGAGTCCGTGAGCTATATAATAAAGATTAGTGTTGAGTCAAGGGCTTGATTATCTTGCTATGATCTTGAGTGAATAAACAAAAGAGAAAGAATAAAAAGGAACAAAGAGATCATATTGATCTTATGGAGAGTAATGACTTCACATAGAAAGAGTATGATGATTAAAAATTGTTGAGAGTTGGCAAACATAGTTTTGGTCATCGTTGCAATTAATAGGAAGTAATAAAGAAAGAGAGGTTTCATATACAAATATACTATCTTGGACATCTCTTATGATTGGAAGCACTCATTAAAATATGACATGCTAAAGAGTTGATGTTGGACAAGGAAGACAACGTAATGGGTTATGTTTTCTTATATCTGAGATAAAGTATATTGTCATGGATCATCCAACATGTTGAGCTTGCCTTTCCCCCTCATGCTAGCCAAATTCTTTGCACCAAGTAGAGATACTACTTGTGCTTCCAAAAACCCTTAAACCCAGTTTTGCCATGAGAGTCCACCATATCTACCTATGGATTGAGTAAGATCCTTCAAGTAAGTTGTCATTGATGCAAGCAATAAAAATTGCTCTCTAAATATGTATGATTGATTGGTGTGGAGGAAATAAGCTTTATACGATCTTGTGATGTGGAAGAAATAAAAGCGACGGACTACATAATAAAGGTCCATACCACAAGTGGCAATATAAAGTGACGTTCTTTAGCATTAAGATTTTGTGCATACGACCATAAAAGCGCATGGCAACCTCTGCTTCCCTCTGCGAAGGGCCTATGTTTTACTTTTATCTTCTACCTTATGCAAGAGTCATGGTGATCTTCACCTTTCCTTTTTATATTTTATCCTTTGGCAAGCACAGTGTGTTGGAAAGATCCTGACATATATATCTAATTGGATGTAAGTTAGCATGAACTATTATTGTTGACATTAACCTTGAGGTAAAAGGTTGGGAGGCAAAACTATAAGCCCCTATCTTTCTCTGTGTCCGATTAAAACTCCGTAACCACAAGTATTGCGTGAGTGTTAGCAATTGTGAAAGACTAAATGATAGTTGGGTATGTGGACTTGCTAAAAAGCTCTGACATAGACTCTTTCTGAGGTTATGATAAATTGCAATTGCCTCAATGACTGAGATTATAGTTTGTTAGTTCTCAATGAAGTTTCTGATACATACTTTGCATTGTGAATAGATTATTACTTGGGCATAAGAAATCATATGACATTATACATATATGTTGCTGTTATAAGAATGATCATGATGCCCTCATGTCCGTATTTTACTTTATCGACACCTCTACCTCTAAACATGTGGACATATTTATCGTTATCGGCTTCCGCTTGAGGACAAGCAAGGTCTAAGCTTGGGGGGGGGGGTTGATACGTCCATTTTGCATCATGCTTTTATATCGATATTTATTGCATTATGGGCTGTTATTACACATTATATCACACTACATATGCATATTCTCTCTTATTTTACAAGGTTTACATAAGGAGGGAGAATGCCGGCAGCTGGAATTCTGGGCTGGAAAAGGAGCAAATATTAGAGACCTATTCTGCACAACTCCAAAAGTCCTGAAACTCCACGAAAATTGTTTTTGGAAATAATAAAAATACTGAGCGGAAGAAATACCAGAGGGGGCCCACACCCTGGTCACGAGGGTGGGGGGCCCACCCTACCCCCTGGGCGCGTCCCCCTGCCTCATGGGCCCCCTGTTGGCCCTCCGGTGCCCATCTTCTGCTATATGAAGTCTTTCGTCTGAAGAAAAATCACAAGAAAGCTTTCGGGACGAGACTCCGCCGCCACGAGGCGGAACCTTGGCGGAACCAATCTAGGGCTCCGGCGGAGCTGTTCTGCCGGGGACACTTCCCTCCGAGAGGGGGAAATCATCGCCATCGTCATCACCAACGCTCCTCTCATCGGGAGGGGGCCAATCTCCATCAACATCTTCACCAGCACCATCTCCTCTCAAACCCCAGTTCATCTCTTGTATCCAATTCTTGTCTCTAAGTCCAGGATTGGTACCTGTAGGTTGTTAGTAGTGTTGATTACTCCTTGTAGTTGATGCTAGTTGGTTTATTTGGTGGAAGATCATATGTTCAGATCCTTTATGCATATTAAAACTCCTCTGATTATGAACATGAATATGCTTTGTGAGTAGTTACGTTTGTTCCTGAGGACATGGGAGAAGTCTTGCTATTAGTAGTCATGTGAATTTGGTATTCGTTCGATATTTTGATGAGATGTATGTTGTCTCTCCTCTAGTGGTGTTATGTGAACGTCGACTACATGACACTTCACCATTATTTGGGCCTAGAGGAAGGCATTGGGAAGTAATAAGTAGATGATGGGTTGCTAGAGTGACAGAAGCTTAAACCCTAGTTTATGCGTTGCTTCGTAAGGGACTAATTTGGATCCATATGTTTCATGCTATGGTTAGGTTTACCTTAATACTTCTTTTGTAGTTGCGGATGCTTGCAATAGGGGTTAATCATAAGTGGGATGCTTGTCCAAGTAAGGACAGCACCCAAGCACCAGTCCACCCACATATCAAATTATCAAAGTACCGAACGCAAATCATATGAACGCGATGAAAACTAGCTTGACGATAATTCCCATGTGTCCTCGGGAGCGCTTTTCTCTATATAAGAGTTTGTCCAGGCTTGTCCTTTGCTACAAAAAGGATTGGGCCACCTTGCTGCACTTTATTTACTTTTGTTACTTGTTGCTCGTTACAAATTATCTTATCACAAAACTATCTGTTACCTATAATTTCAGTGCTTGTAGAGAATACCTTGCTGAAAACCGCTTATCATTTCCTTCTGCCCCTCGTTGGGTTCGACACTCTTACTTATCGAAAGGACTACGATAGATCCCTTATACTTGTGGGTCATCATCAAATGTCACAACGTAACTGGGTGATTATAAAGGTGATCTACAAGTGTCTCCGACGGTACTTGTTGAGTTGGCATAGATCAAGATTAGGATTTGTCACTCCGATTGTCGGAGAGGTATCTCTGGGCCCTCTCTATAATGCACATCACTATAAGCCTTGCAAGCAATGTGACTAATGAGTTAGTTGCGGGATGATTCATTACGGAACGAGTAAAGAGACTTGCCAGTAACGAGATTGAACTAGGTATTGAGATACCGACGATCGAATCTTGGGCAAGTAACGTATCGATGACAAAGGGAACAACGTATATCATTATGCGGTTTTGACCAATAAAGATCTTTGTAGAATATGTGGGAGCCAATATGAACATCTAGGTTCCGCTATTTGTTATTGACCGGAGACGTGTCTCGGTCATGTCTACATGGTTCTCGAACCCGTAGGGTCCGCACGCTTAACGTTCGATGACGATCGGTATTATGAGTTTATGTGTTTTGATGTACCGAAGATAGTTCAGAGTCCCGGATGTGATCACGGACATGACGAGGAGTCTCGAAATGGTCGATACATAAAGATTGATATATTGGATGACTATATTCGGACACCGGATGAGCTCCGGGGGTCACGGGATAATTATCAGAGTGCCGGGGGGTTATCGGAACCCCCGGGGGGACTATTGGGCCTACATGGGCCATAGGGAAGAGGGGAGGCAGCCCACAAGGGGAAGCCGCGCCCCCTCCCTATAGGGAGTCCGAATTGGACTAGGGAGGGGGGGCGCCCCCCTTTCCTTCTCCTCTCCCTATCCTTCCTTCCCGCTTCATCCTCCTTGTTGGACTAGGAAAGGGGGAGTCCTACTCCTACTAGGAGGAGGACTCCTCCCCCTACTTGGCGCGCCCCGAGGCCGGACGGCCTCCCCCTTGCTCCTTTATATACGGGGGTAGGAGGGCACCCTAGAACAGACAAGTTGATCATTGATCTCTTAGCCGTGTGCGGTGCCCCCTGTCGGTGTCAAAACCGGCGGATCTCGGGTAGGGGGTCCCGAACTGTGCGTCTGAGGTTGATGGTAACAAGAGACGGGGGACATAATGTTTACCCAGGTTCGGGCCCTCTCTATGGAGGTAATACCCTACTTCCTGGTTGATTGATCTTGATGGATATGAGTATTACAAGAGTTGATCTACCTCGAGATCGTAATGGCTAAAACCCTAAAAGTCTAGCCTGTATGACTATGATTGTGATTATGGTTGCCTCTACGGACTAAGCCGTCCGGTTTATATAGACACCGGAGGGGACTAGGGTTGTACAAAGTCGGTTACAGAGAAAGGAATCTTCATGTCAGGGCACCAAGCTTGCCTTCCACGCCAAGGAGAGTCCCATCCGGACACGGGAGAGAGTCTTCTATCTTGTATCTTCACAACCCATCAGTCCGCCCTACGTACCATAGTCCGGATGCCCGAGGACCCCTTAATCCAGGACTCCCTCAGTAGCCCCTGAACCAGGCTTCAATGACGATGTGTCCGGCGCGCAAATTGTCTTCGGCATTGCAAGGCGCGTTCCGTCTCCGAATACTCCAACACAGTCTTCGGACACAACGACCGTGTCCGGCTCTGCAAAACATGTACCTCACACAACCGCAAAGAGTATAATATTTCACGAGTCCAATCCGCTGACAAATTTTTGTAGCGTGACACCACATCATCACCCAGTCATTATTTTGAACCGTTTTTTGGCCTGCCGCTTCATATTTCGAGATGCGGTCTTACTGGCACGTCTCGTCAAAGCAGAGATCGTGTCCCCTTATTGCGGGATTCTCATCAATACAGGCATGGGTAATCCAACCGTGCCGTCTGTACAGCCCTTGGGAACATGCGAGTTTTAAGGCGAGTGGGGAGGCGCTTGATATTCACTGCCTTTATAAGGAGATAAGGATTCTCTTCTTTCACCCACGCCTTCTCTCTCTTTGCCCTCCCATTCTTGAGCTCCAGTGCCTAAGTCCTCGTCTTTTCCTCCCCAAGAAAGCACTCGATCATGTCCGGATCTGGAGCGCAAGGCAAGTGGATGGCTTCCTCCGTCAAGGAGAAGGACATCACCCAACTTCGGGAGGTCGGGTATCTGGCCAAGGAAATCGCCCAACGGCTTCCGGCAAAGGGGCAAATCATCCCCACCCTAGAGCCCAATGAGAGGGTGGTGTTCATCCCCCACTTCGTCCGCGGGTTAGGGTTTCCTCTCCACCCTTTCGTCCGCTGACTCATGTTCTACTACGGGCTATATTTCCATGATCTGGCCCCAAATTCTTTCCTCAACATCTCGGCATTTATTGTCGTGTGCGAGGCCTTCCTCCGCATTCCACCCCACCTCAGACTATGGCTTAAGATCTTCAACGTGAAGCTGAAGGTGGTGGATGGCCAACACGCAGGGTGTGGAGGTGCCATGGTGAGCAAGATGCCCAACGTCACATGGCCCAAAGGTACCTTTGTGGAGACCATCAAAGGGTGGCAGCAACTGTGTTTCTATGTCACAGATCCCCGCGACGCCACCTGGGCCACGGCTCCCGAATTCAAATCCGGGGCCCCAATGTGGCTCACCTCCTGGCTAGAGAAGGACCTGAATTGGTCTTCGTCGGACGAGCTGACAGCGCTGCAAACACGCATCCAGAGCATGGTGGATAAGAACTTCAAGCTCGTCAATGTGATCCAGGTGATGCTGGTTTGTCGGATCCTTCCATGCTAGAGCCGGACTTGCCATTTATGGGAGTTCAATCCGGCCGAGCACCTGACCTTGCAACGGTTCTACGGAACCATGCACAAAGATATCTAGAAGGTGCTCTTTAAGGGCAACGAGACACCGTCGGAGACAACCGTGGACCGTGGGCACGCCCTGGCCCATCCCGCTAGTGCGGTAAGTCTTTCATGTTTCAAGGCGTATCCTTTACTTGCTTATTATGGGAAGATATCTAAACCCCACTATTTATTTTCCCAGGGCTAGACAAAGAAGGCAGAGCGGATTTGGTGTCCGGCTCCGCTGCCCGAGGAACCAGCAATTCCACTTTTGACGAAGATGCTGGTTCCGGCAACCTACCAGGCGCCGGAGAAGAAGGCCAAGGAGACTAGAAGGGGTCTCCGCCGCCCTGGTGCTTCGGACAGGATGTCCAAAGACACCGAGACTCACTGCTCCGCCGCCGGAGACGAAGAGGAGGAGGAGAGCGACTCTCCCCCTGAGGGGGGGAAGGAAGAAGAGGGCGGCATCCACAAATCTGGAGGCAGAGGCGTCCAAGAGGGGAAGGGTTCCCTCGCGGATAACTCCGCGTGGGACGTCGACAGCAGCCCCGGGAGGCGCCCCCGAGACAAGCCCCTGGCCGAATCGTGAGTACTCAAAGACCCAGGCGCATTCATTATCCAGCCTCCCTACTTCATAGTTTTTAACATGTTAAATCATGCACTTGTAGTCCGGCTCGTTCCGTTCTTGAGCGATCCTCATCTTCGGGGAATTCGTTGGACCCGCAGGTGATGGACAGCGGGTCCCTTCCGGCGGCCTCCTCTCCCAGGGCCATGGATGACACTGAGGTGTTGTCTCGAAGGATCCCAGGCCAGGGAGAGACTCAGGAGGCCGCCAGGCTGGCCCCTGAGGGTAAAACCTCGGCCGTCGGACACATGGGGGAGCAAATCCCCATGGAGACTGGCGATGGTGACCATACGCAGTTCGGCCCCCAGCCGAATACGGCCCCGGAGACCTATACGGCTCCGGAATCCAGCAAGCAGCCTCCTTCGAAAGAAGGAGGTGTGCCTATTCCACCGGTGACCTTTGTCCAACCAGAGGCACCGGATGCCCTCCTGGAAGCGTTGCGAAGTGTTTCCATTGTGGAGGAACACCGTATCCTTATGGGTACGGTGGTTGAGAGGGTTCAGTCCGTTAAGAGCGGACTAACCGAAGCCTGCACCAGCCTGCTAACAGGCTTTGAGGTAAGCAATGCAATTATGTAAAAATAATGTCACAGTATAGACAGTAGCCCCCGAGACACTGTCCCGTGTTCGGAAAGAAAAGCCGAACAAAGGATCAAGTAATTTTCGCAGGAAACTAACTAAATATGTCTTATGTGAATAAGCAGGCGTCGTTGTTGGCCACAACCTCTTATGCTGCTGAGGTCTCCGGACTAAAGCAGAGTCTGGAGCGGGAGCGAGGAAGAGCTCGGCCGCGTAAAAAAGCAGCTGGAGGACAAGCAAGGTATGTGATGACGTTGTGTGTATCCGGAAAAGGATGAATGACTCGATGTCGTGGAAACGACACCAATGGGATGACTGGAATCCCTTCTACAGTTGGAGGGCGCGGGGTTACGAGAAGAGCAAGTTTAGGAGCTAGCACAAAGATCGTTTACCCAGGTTCGGGCCGCGAGGATGCGTAATACCCTAGTCCTGCTTTGGTGTGTATTTCAGAGTGTTCTTGAGCTCTCAAACTAGCTACGGTGGCTACACCGTTCCAAAGAGACGAATCCTTCTCCAGTATGCCTCGGGCCTCCTTTTATAGTCAAAAAGGGGTTGCAACAGTGGCACACAGGAGGTGGAAAGGCGTACAGTGCGCGAGCTTATCGCCCGGCATTACGAGACAAAGCGCATTCAATGCACTACTTAGGTGTCCATTAGCTTTATCGGGGACGGGAACGAGGCCCGTCCCGTCCGTCGCCGCTCTGCCTTGCTTCGACACGCGCCCGGGCCAGCGATGCGTGCGGTGCCATGTAGGTAGGCAGGCAGCTGAGGTGGCGCGGTGGCAGGGCCTTCACGAAGATCTGCATGCCACCACACAGGTGCTTGCTGGGTCGGTGTAGAGGCCGCCCGTCGCCATGCAGGTGCCTGCCCAGCTGGGTGAGCTAGCAGCTGGATGGGAACATCGGTGGTATCTTGGCAGGCGTGGGCCTGGCTGCGGCCCCGCTGGTGTCCTCGACAAGGGTCTTGGCGGGTCCCCGGCAAGGGTCTTGCCGTGGCGTCATGGTCGTCCCCGGCAAGGATATTCCCGGGGGTCTTGTGGATTTCCTCGGCTAGGGTCCTGTCGATGTCAAAACCGGCGGATCTCGGGTAGGGGGTCCCGAACTGTGCGTCTAAGGAGGATGGTAACAGGAGGCGGGGGACACAATGTTTACCCAGGTTCGGGCCCTCTCGATGGAGGTAATACCCTACTTCCTGCTTGATTGATCTTGATGATATGAATATTACAAGAGTTGATCTACCACGAGATCGTAGAGGCTAAACCCTAGAAGCTAGCCTATGGTATGATTGTTGTTGTCCTACGGACTAAACCCTCCGGTTTATATAGACACCGGAGGGGGCTAGGGTTACACAGAGTCGGTTACAAGGGAGGAGATCTACATATCCGTATTGCCAAGCTTGCCTTCCACACCAAGGAGAGTCCCATCCGGACACGGGACGAAGTCTTCAGTCTTGTATCTTCATAGTCCAACAGTCCGGCCAAAGGATATAGTCCGGCTGTCCGAGGACCCCCTAATCCAGGACTCCCTCAGTAGCCCCTGAACCAGGATTCAATGACGATGAGTCCGGCGCGCAGATTGTCTTCGGCATTGCAAGGCGGGTTCCTCCTCCGAATACTCCATAGAAGATTTTGAACACAAGGACAGTGTCTGGCTCTGCAAAACAAATTCCACGTACCACCGTAGAGAGAATAATATTTCCACAAATCTAATCTGCTGACGCATTTTGCAGCATGACATCACACCATGGCCCGGTCATTATTCGAACCATTTTTCGCAACCAGCCACTGCACATATCGCGAGGCGGTTTCCTTGGCACGTCTTGTCGAAGCAGAGATCGTGTCCCCTTATCACGGGATTCTCATCAATACGGGTGTGGCTAACCCAACTGCGCCATCAATTAGGCGCTTGGGGAATAAGTGGTTTTACCAGGCAAGTGGGGAGGCGCAGAATCCCTGCTGCCTTTATAAGGGGATGAGGACTCCCTTTCGCACCCGCGCTTTCTACTTCCCGATCCATTCCCCTCCGCCCAAGCTCTAGTGCCCAAGCGTTCATCTTCTCTACCCACAAAATGCCTTCCGAAAATGTCCAGATCCGGAGCAGGAGGCAAGTGGATGGCCTCTACCGTCCGGGAGAAGGATATCAAAAAGCTTCGGGAGGCCGGGTATCTGGCCAAGAAAATCAGCCACCGTCTCCCGACGGCGGGACAGATCGTCCCTACTCCGGAACCCCACGAGAGGGTTGTATTCCTCCCTCACTTTGTCCGCGGGCTAGGGTTTCCCCTCCACCCATTCGTTCGCGGGATCATGTATTATTATGGGATTGATCTTCACGATCTGTCCCCTAATTCCTTCCTCAACATCTCGACATTCATTGTCGTGTGCGAGGCTTTTCTCCGCATCTCGCCACACTTTGGCTTATGGCTGAAGATTTTTAATGTGAAGCGCAAGGTAGTGGGCGGTGAGCACGCCGAGTGCGGGGGCACTATGGTGAGCAACAGGCACCTTTAACGATTCCGTCAAGGAGTGGCAATAGCAGTGGTTTTACATCACCGAGCCGCGCGGCATGGAATGGACCGCTACTCCCGAGTTTTGATCTGGTGCCCCTCTACGGCTTACATCCTGGGTCAAGAAGGGCCTGAGCTGGTCTTCGTCTGACAAATTATCGGTGCTCCAGACGCGCGTTAAAGATATGGGAGACAAGAACATTGAACCTGTCAATGTAGTCCAGGTGATGTTAGTTCGCCGGATCCTGCATTGTCAACACCGGACTTGCAATCTATGGGAATTCGATCCGACCAAGCACCAGACCCTACGAGAGCTTTTCGTCTCCTCGCACAAGGACATCTGGAAGGTGCTCTTCAAGTCCAGCAAATCATGGCCGGACTCCGCCGAAGACCGCGGGTACCAACTGTCCCGCCCTGCAAGTTCGGTAAGTCATCATACTTTTTATCCGCATAACCCAAGGGAAGCGCTTAATGTGTTTTATACAACTCTCCTAGGGCTGGACGAAGAAGGCGGAGCGGATACATTGTCCGGCCCCGCTGCCCAAAGAACCGGCCGTCCCACTTCTGACGAAGATGCTAGTCCCGGCGCCTTACAAGGTGCCGAAGAAGACGGCCGAGAAGGAGGCAAAAAAGACCCGGGGCGGCCTTCGTCGCCGCGGCACTTCGGACACAATATCCGAAGGCTCTGATGCCCGTTCCGCCTCCGAAGAGGATGACGAGGAGGAGGAAGATGAATCCCTAGCGGGGGGAAGAAAGAAGAGGACGGCCTCCGCACACTGGGAGGCCGAGTCGCCTAAAAGGGGAAAAACTCCTCTTCCGGAGGAGTCCACTGCCGCCGCCGACAGTGGCCCGGCGAGGGATCCAAGGGCCCAGCCCCTAGTGAATTCGTGAGTATATTGAATCCGAGTGTGTTTATGCGTCCAGACTCATCATGGCATAATATTTAACCTGAGCCATATTTTTGCAGTCCGGCGAGGTCCCGTACCAAACAGTCCTCATCAGAGGATTCGCTGAGCTCGGATGCTATGGAGAGCGGGACGCCCCCGAAGGCCCAATCCTCCAAACAGGTGAATAATACTAAGGCTTCGTCCCAGAGGGACCTCGGCCAAGGAGGAGAGGAAACGACCGTGAAGGCAGCGCCTGGAGGTCAAACTTCAGGGGCCGGACACATGGGGGAGAAAATTCCCATGGGAGCTGACGGCTGGGGCCATATTGAATTCGGCACTGAGCCGGATGCAATTCCGGAGACCAATACGGCTCCAGAATCAAGCAGGCAGCCTTTCTCAGCTCGAGGGGGCGTGCCTGTTCCACCGGCAACCTCTGTCCAACCAGAGGTGTCGGATGCTTTGTTGGTGGCGCTGAAGAGCGCCTCCATCGTCGATGAACACCGTGCTCTGATGGGTGCGGTGATTGAGAAGATTCAGTCTGCTGAGAGTGGACTTAATGAAGCCTGTGTCAACCTTATAAAAGGTTTTGAGGTATGTTTTATGAGGTTTCGAAGAGTGTCATGGTATGGATAGTAGCCCCTGATACACTGTTCGGTGAAAGAAAGAACCGGACAGAGGATCAAATTTATGTTCGCAGGAAGACTCACTGGATGACATCTATTTCTCTTCTGTTATAAGTAGGCGTCTGTAGTGGCTGCTGCCTCTCATACTGCGGAGGTCTCTGGACTGAATTAAAGTCTGGAGCGGGCCAAAGAAGAACTTGGCCAGTTGAAAATGCAGTTGGGAGATAAACAAGGTATGCGCAAATCTCGTTCGCATTTATTGCGAATGAATTTTCAGTATGATGAAATATGTTTCATGATTTGCGCTAGGGATGATGACCGAAGTCGAGGCTCTTAAGAAGGCTATGGCCGAGGCCGAGAAAAAAGGCAACCACTGAGCAGGCTCTTCGTGAGATGCCCGAGGCCAGGGTTATTATAGCTGAGCAAGAGCTGCAAGAGACCGTAAGGAAATGCGAGACCTTGGAGCAGAGTTTAACGGAGAAAGAATCCGAACTCACCAAGGTGCGTCAGGCCACGAGCGATGCCCGGGGGGAAACCCAAAGCGCTCTGCAGGGGATCCAAGAGGCGAGAAAAATCACGGCGGGTAAGGCTTTTTCCATGTAAAGCAAGTATTTGAGGGGAAAACTATGTTTCTGATTTTGAATCTGGATTTCTCAGGGGTATTTGCCGAGCTGCCTCGCAGCATATTAGATGCCGCCCAATTCTACCGAGCCGAAGAAAGGAACACCGCAGATAAGCTCTTCTGGTCGCAGTATTTGGCGCCGAATTATCCGGTGCCTTTTGCCAATCAACTGAAACAGCTGATCGAACTGCATAAGGCGGCGGAACTAGCCATGAAAGATCTGGTTATCCGGCTATGGCCTGCCGAGCCGATTCCCAGCAGCTACTTCGGGCTCGTGAAGCGGCTTGTAAGCGCTTGCCCTCGACTTGACGTCATCAAGCGGCCGGTCTGTATAGAAGGTGTGCGAATACAAATGTTTGAACAAAGGTGCACTGGGGGAAGATGGATGCCGAAAAGCTGATGACCGAAGGACCGCCTGAGGGGAAGGAGCACCGCAAGCCCGAATTATATTATGAGAGTGTCCTGAAAGGATCCTACCTTGCAGCGGAGCTATGCACCAAGGACATTATATTTCCATGAATGCCAATCATGTTGTCCTTTGTAATGTTTGAACAAGGTCGTTTATTTGTCGCCTGTTATATAAAAGTTTACCCTCCTGTGCGGCCGTTTTATATGTTAAACCTGAGAGTTGGCCAGTCGTCGGCTTCTGCCCCCACGTAAGAAGTACGGGGGTGTTCGGGATAGACCTGAGCACTCTTTCTCCCAGTTTTGGGTCCTTCGAAGGAGGTGCTCAGCACAACGAACCAGGCAATCAGACTATAGGGCTTTATCACTCGCACTTAGCCATAGGAGCTTTAGTATGGTAGGTGCAGCCCCTGGTGTTCGGAAGACCATACTAGGGGCTCTATAAGCACCTGATCGGAGAAAAAACCGATCCATCGCACGCTGCTTTGGTTATGGCATTATGCTGGAGAAATCCTTAAAGATTTTGTGACCTCTCGAACAGCTGACCAGCTCTCGCCGTATCATGACAGTCAGTTTTCGGCTTTCTCTATTGAGGTGCTCGTCCGGAAGAACCGGGACACAATCGCAGTAGTTCTCCCAGTGCTACCTTAGCCGATATAGCGGAACGTAAGGTACCAAAACATGGGAGCCGGGCAAACCCAACTATTGACCCAAGACATGATTCGGAGCTGATGCATATAATGCTATAGGTTCGGGGTGCCGAACTTCCATGAAGGTGTTCGGACTTTATTGCCATGTTATGGGTAAAACGAAGCTCCTAGCATATTTTAAGGCATATCGCTGTGTACGGATGCCACTTGACAAAATGATTTCAATAAGAAATAACAGCAGGTAAACGTCATATAAATCCACATGTTGTATTTGAATAGTACATCTATGCGTATGGGTACAAGTAATGTGATAAAAAAGGAATATGATTGCGGAACCTGCTGAGACCAGGGGGAAGAGGCTGAATGCGGATCAATAATATAGCCGGATGGTCTCTGCGGGGAATGTCTAAGGATTCCCTTACACGTTCAAGCTGCCTCCGTGTAGCCCGTCCTGGTCGGCACAAAGGTGAACCTGCGAAGGAAATGTAAGAAATATTTACGTGCCGGGGGGCAGTTGAGCCGCTGAGTTCGGCCTGTCCTGGCCTTTGCCGGAGTGTTTAGTTGAGCTCTGGACGAGCCGGGCTATCCTTCCGTGAACTAGTTCGGAGTCCCTTGACGGTGTGCGGGAGCCTGGACATCGATTCGAGGTTCGGTTGCGAGGTGCTGCTCGTTGTTTCTGCTGCTAAGGCAGTGGTGTATTTGTTGGTGCTGAGGGAAGGTTCGGCCTTGCCATTAACCGTGATGACGCCGCGTGGACCGGGCATCTTGAGCTTACGGTAGGCATAATGTGGCACCGCGTTGAATCGAGCGAACGCGGTTCGTCCGAGCAGTGCTTGATAATCGCTGCGGAAAGGGATGATTTCGAAGATTAACTCTTCGATACGGTAATTTTCCGGTGATCTGAAGACTACCTCAAGGGCAATGGAGCCTGTACAACTAACCTCCACACCTGGTATAATGCCTCTAAAAGTGGCTTTAGTGGGTTTGATCGCCGAATGATCGATGCCCATCTTGTGCACTGTGTCCTGGTAAAGCAGATTTAGACTGCTACCTCCGTCCATAAGGACTCGAATGAGGTGGAACCCGTCTATTATTGGGTCGAGGACTAGTGCGGCTGGATTGCCCTGATTGGCGTTAACCGGACGATCCATGCGGTTGAAGGTGACCGGCCCTAGTTTATATTGTGGGACGACTAGTTCCGTTGATTCACCATCCCTAAGGGTGCATATACGATCCGAGTTGGTAATTTGGGTGGTATTTACCACATTCACCGATTGAATATGTGGGGGAAATTTCTTTTGCCCTCCTATGTTCGGTGATCTGGGCTCTTCGTTGCTATCGTCGCTTTGAGACCCCCCTTCGTCTTTGGCGCCTGCCCTGCCGGCTTGTTTGAAGACCCAGCATTCTCTATTGGTATGGGTGGCCGGCGTTTCTGGGGTGCCATGAATTTGCCATTGGCGATCGAGTATGCGGTCCAGACTGGATGGACCCGGATTTTTATTTTTGGGTGGCCCTTTCCGCTGACCGGACTTTGAGCCCCTGAACCCGGCATTGACTGCCGTATTTTTGGTGTTTTCACCATATTTGCGGCGCTTGTGTTTGTTGAGTCGTGGTTTGCTGTTGCTATCCCTGGCTTTTGATATGCCAGGTTTGCTTGCTGTATTGGTACTACAAGCCAACCAGCTATCTTCGCCCACGCAAAAGCGGGTCATAAGTGTCGTGAGGGCTGTCATGGATTTTGGCTTCTCTTGGCCGAGGTGCCGGGCGAGCCATTCGTCATGGATATTATGCTTAAATGCCGCTAAGGCCTCTGCATCCGGACAGTCGTCTATTTGGTTCTTCTTGGTTAGGAACCGGGTCCAGAATTTCCTGGCCGATTCCCCTGGCTGCTGAGTTATATGACTTAAATCGTCAGCGTCCGGCGGTCGCACATAAGTGCCCTGGAAATTGTCCAGGAATGCCTCTGCCAGGCTCTCCCAACTTCCGATGGAGTTTGCCGGCAAGCTATTGAGCCAATGCCGAGCCGGCCCTTTGAGTTTTAGCGGGAGATACTTGATGGCATCTAGGTCATCCCCGCGGGCCATGTGAATGTGGAGGAAGAAGTCTTCTATCCATACCGCGGGGTCTGTAGTACCATCATATGATTCAATGTTTATGGGTTTAAACCCTTCTAGGAATTCGTGATCCATTACTTCATCAGTGAAGCATAGGGGGTGTGTGGCGCCTCTGTGCCGGGCTATATCACGACGCAGTTCATACGAGTCTTGTCTGCCGTGTTCGGCTCGGCCGGATTTGCTTTTAGTGTATTCGGCGTGACAATCATCGTCACGTGTTGGTGCGCGCCCCCGTGATCCGTAGATCGATTTTGCATGTTTTTCCTTGTTTTCCAATATGTCTCGCAAGTCCTACGTGTTGCCCCGGGCCTTGGTATTTTTGTTTGAGTGACGGCGGGGTGCGGGCTGGACTTTGGGCTGATATGCGTCTCTGTCTCGGCCCCGAGGTGGCCGATCTGCCGCATCATACGCTGGTGGTGTATGTTTTAATGCTTCCTCCTCGAGTCGAGGTAGCAACCTGCGCTTTGGGTAACTCTTGGTTGAGCGCTCGAGTTCGTATTCCTTGGCTGCCAGGACTTCAGTCCATCTATCCGCTAGCAGATCTTGATCAGCTCGAAGCTATTGTTGCTTTTTCTTCAGGCTGTTTGCTGTGACTATTAGCCGGCGCTTGAAGCGTTCCTGCTCGACGGGATCCTCAGGCACGACAAATTCTTCGTCGCTGAGGCTCACTTCGTCTTCAGAGAGAGGCATGTAATTGTCATCCTCTGATTCTCCGTTTGCTGCCTGTTCCGGAGGGCTAGCTTGTTCATCCTCCCGCTCGAGGTCTGGCTGGAGGGGATTATCGTCTTCGGCACTATCCGGAGCGTTATTGTCTCTTGTGCCGGTATCGCTGCTTTTGCTATGGCGAGACTTAGAGCGGCGCCGCTGACGTCGGTGCTTGGGTTGCTTCTTGGAGGGATTATCCTCCGTTGTCTTGTCGCCATCCCCTTATTTGGGGGTGTCCACCATGTATATGTCATACGATGAGGTGGCCGTCTAGCGCCCTATGGGCGGTGGTTCTTGTTCGTCTCCTGCATCGTCGTCTATACCGTCGATGTCTTCGGAGCCGAAGTCGAGCATGTTGCTTAAATCGTCGACAGTGGCTACTAAGTGGGTGGTGGGTGGGGCACGGATTTCTTCGTCGTCCGCATCCCATTCTAGCCGGACATAGTTCGGCCAAGGGTCTCCCGACAGAGAGAGAGACTTCAACGAGTTTAGTACGTCGCCAAAAGGCGAGCGCTGAAAGATATCCGCGGAGGTAAACTCCATGATCGGTGCCCAATCGGATTTGATGGGCACAGACACAAGCGGCTCGGAGTCCGTGGCCGGGGACGAATCCAACGGTTCGGCAACACGGGTCTCGTCGAAGGTAAGGTCAGTATTCGGCGCTATCGCCACTGAGTGTGCGGCCTCCGTGGCGGGGTCCATCCACCCGTCCACAGATGGCGCAATTTGTTCCGAATTTAGGGCCGGAGTAGTTGCAGGCGTGATCTCCCGAACACAGTCCGACAGCAGAGCTAAATCATGCTCGTCGTGATTGTGCGGCGCACCTGACATGGGCTCGAATCCGTCGAAGATCAAGTCTCCGCGGATGTCGGCAGTATAGTTCAAGTTTCCAAACCTGACCTGATGGCCAGGGGCGTAGCTATCGATCTGCTCCAGATGGCCAAGCGAGTTAGCCCGCAGTACGAAGCCGCCGAATACGAAGATCTGTCCGGGGAGGAAAACCTCACCCTGGATCGCATCGTTGCCATCGAGTTTTCCGATGATCGAAGGAGCCATCAAGCCTTACGGTGACGGCACGGTGGAACTCTCAATGAAAACACCAATGTTGGTGTCAAAACCGGTGGATCTCGGATAGGGGGTCCCGAACTGTGCGTCTAAGGCGGATGGAAACAGGAGGCGGGGGACACAATGTTTACCCAGGTTCGGGCCCTCTCGATGGAGGTAATACCCTACTTCCTGCTTGATTGATCTTGATGATATGAATATTACAAGAGTTGATCTACCACGAGATCGTAGAGGCTAAACCCTAGAAGCTAGCCTATGGTATGATTGTTGTTGTCCTACGGACTAAACCCTCTGGTTTATATAGACACCGGAGGGGGCTAGGGTTACATAGAGTCGGTTACAAGGGAGGATATCTACATATCTGTATTGCCAAGCTTTCCTTCCACGCCAAGGAGAGTCCCATCCGGACACGGGACGAAGTCTTCAGTCTTGTATCTTCATAGTCCAACAGTCCGGCCAAAGGATATAGTCCAGCTGTCCGAGGACCCCCTAATCCAGGACTCCCTCAGGTCCCGCCGAGGGTCGTCGTCTTCTGGTCCTCATCTGGTCTCGTGTATTTATGATCTTGACGAAGATCTGCATGCCACCACGGAGGTGCCTCCCGAGCCCTGGTTCCAATGTGGATAGTTGGTGTTGTTGGGACCCGTGGGTTCAAGGGTGGCTCGCTCTGCTGGCGTTGGGCAAGTTGCCCCGGCAAGGCTCTTGCCGGGGCCGCGGTGAAAGTGCGTTATATCGACTAGAGGGGGGTGAATAGGCGATTTTTATGAATTCTTCACTGAGGAATTTGCCAGTGAGGAAATTCCTTAGCGAAGAACTACTTGCAGGAGAATAAGTACTCAAGAGTAAGCATAGCAGAACATAGGCATGGTCATCATGATGAAATGAAGACAAACACAGAGTACAGAAAGCGTAAACACAGGATAGCACAGGATGAAGACAAACAGACTGAAGAAATTGAACTGAGGAAATTGAGAAAGTCTTCAGTCAAAGTCTTCAAAGATAGATATGAACAAGCACACAACACAGTAATGAGGAAACGAAAGGGTTGAGGAAATAGAACCAGTAAGCTTAGTGAAGACAACGATTTGGTAGACCAGTTCCAACTGTTGTCTCAGTTGTACATCTGGTTGGAGCGGCTAGGTATTTAAACCTGAGGACACACAGTCCCGGACACACAGTCCTCACCGTATTCTCCTTGAGCTAAGGTCACACAGACCTCGCCCAATCACTCGTGGTAAGTCTTCAGGTAACTTCCGAACCTTCACAAACTCGGTCACTCGCGATCCACAATTTCCTCTTGGATGCTCTAGACCATGACGCCTAACCGTCTGGAAGAAGCACAATCTTCAAAGGTAACAAGCATCGGATCCACGCAGGATCAATCTTTTCAGTGATGCTCAATCACTTTGGGTTTGTAGGTGTTTGGGTTTGGGTTTTCCTCACTTGCTGATTTTCGCTCAAAGTCCTCGGAGGATGGGATGCTCTCAAATGACAAGTGTCAGTTTCTCTCGGAGCAGCCAACCAGCTAGTGGTTGTAGGGGGCGACTATTTATAGCCTAGGGAGCAGCCCGACATGATAAGACATAAATGCCCTTCAATGATATGACCGTTAGGTGGGTAGATATTTTGGGACAGCTGGCGCATAGCACAGCAACGGTCAGAAATTTGAGTATCAAATTCCCCAGGGCTATCATGTTCCTCACTGTGTAGGCAATCCGCATTGGCGAATTCCTAACTCCTCAGTCAGAACAAATTCCTCAGAGACCAGAAGAACTTCATCTCTGTCACTGAAGAATATGACTGAACTGTATGAGATTTCCAATGGCTTCACTCGAAGGGATTGGTAGGTGTAGGATTTTGAGTTGAGCATCACATGGAATTTTTTCCTTAGTATTTCCTCGACCCCCTTCAATAGTACGGTGTTTCCTATGACTCAGGAAAGAGAAAATGAAACTACGAAAACAAAAGTCTTCACGCTTCATGTTCCTCAAATGAATACCAAGTCTTCAAGGTCACACCAATTTCTTCACTTTCAAAGTCTTCAGACAGTCTTCAGAAATCCAAAGTCTTCAGTCGAAGAACTTCATTTTTAGGGGTCGACTTTCTGTGTAAATATCAAACTCCTCATAGACTTATAGACATGTGTACACTCGTAAACACATTAGTGCCTTAACCTATAAGTCTTCAATACACCAAAATCACTAAGGGGCACTAGATGCACTTACAATCTCCCCCTTTTTGGTGATTGATGACAATATAAGTTAAGTTTTCAATGGGGATAAACATATGAAGTGTAAATGCTAATATTGAGGAATTTGATTTCAAGATATAGAAGAACTCCCCCTGAAGATGTGCATAGTGAGGAATTTGCTTTTGAAGCAATGCACACTTGAAGAGTAAAATCATGGAGGTCTCCCCCTATATCTTGTAATTCATACACGCATTTGACATAATATATGAAGAATTTGAAATGCATGATGAAATATGGTGACTGATGTAATTCAGCATGCATGCAATAACATTAACGAGGAATAAGCATGTAGAAGAAACATCAAAAGTATCAGGCCACCATAGAGTTTTAAGTTTACAACTCGATCAAACAAAGTCATCAGAAGAACGAGAGTTGTAACTTAGAAAAAAATGCCCATATAAGATAGACCCGCTTGAGTACTAACTCAAGTTTCTCTCCCTTTGTCATCGAATGACCAAAAGGTTCGAAAATGAGGACTAACGCCCCTGAAGAATATCAAGTTGATGAAGGAGCGCCAGCGTTGTTGGTGTCGTTTGTTGATGTAGGGCCTGCTGCAGTGTCGTCCAAGTCTTCATGTTCATCGGTGTCGCGCGATGAAGAATAGGAGCTAGCCACCAAGGACGGAACCTTGAACTTCTTGTATTTCTTCGGTGGAGGAGCAGACCAGTCAAAGTCCTCCTTGAGACCCACTTTCTTCATATCTTCTGCGCTATAAATGTGCGACAGGACAGCACAGGTGCGGTTGAGGGTTTCATGAAGGTAGTAATGGTTTTTCTTCACTGCATTGTGGGTAGCAGGCATGTTGTGAAGAATTGAACCAAACTGACGCTTGACCCATTTGTGATTGCGATCAACCTTCCGATGAAGACTGAGGAGAAGCTCACGGTCAGTCATCACCCTGGGAGCTGTGCCTTGAGGATTTGGCTTGGTTGCGTTGGCGGCAGAGTCATGGGTGGCAGAGTCATCATTGGTGCAGTAGGATGCAGCCTTGCGAAATTGACCATCCAATGGACGAATGCCTTCGTCAATAACAGCAAGAGCCTTGCCCTTTTCATCAGCTGAGGAAAATGTCCGTTTGAGGACTTCAATCGGGGGCAAGTAGCTGCAATGGTTCAGTGTATCAGCTTTGTAGTTGAGTGAAGACCTTGTTCTAATGAATCTCATAATCCATGGAGCATAAGGCTTCAACTCAAACGGTGACATTGCGACATTTTCCAGAGTCCTCATGAAGAAATCATGGAAGTTGACGGGAACGCCATGAATGATATTGAAAAGCAGATTCTTCATGATGCCAACGACTTCTTCTTCATTCGAGTCATGGCCCTTGATAGGACTCAATGTCTTCGTCAGAATGCGATAGACAGTCCGAGGCACATATAACAATTCCTTCACAAGGAATTTAGTTCTTGGGGCCTGACCTGGCTTCAATGGTTTCATCAGCACTTGCATATAGTGATTTGTAAGCTCAGGTCACTGTAGACGCAACGAGCCGCTTCAAGGGGAGGACTGAGAGGCAAAGCACGAAGCAATTCAGTAGCTGGTGCCTTGTAGTGAGTATTTTCAGACATCTAGTCTAGCACCCATGAATTCACATCTTCAGAGTCTCCGGTGATGTGCAGAGTTGCATAAAATTGAAGAATGAGCTCTTCATTCCAATCACATATATCAGTGCAGAAATTTAACAGCCCAGCGTCGTGAAGAACACTGAGGACTGGCACGAAGCACGACAGAGATTCCATATCCACGTGAGGAATGTGCTCATGATCGAAGACTTTGTCTTTGTTGAACAGCACTGAGGAATAAAAATTTGCCTGGCTGGCAGTCCAGAAATGCCTCTTCCTAATGCGAGTAGAGTAATAGGGGTTGTAATCAGTGAAGAATACGTGCTCGCCGAAGAAATCATTAGCCTTGAATTTTTGCTTCCTTGAGAATGGATCCTTTGGCTTGGGCAGAGGAGTGTCAGTCAGTTGCATTACAACCTCAGGAATCGCAATCTCAGGTTCTTCAGGCTGAGGAATTTCTGGTTCCTCTTTAGTGGCAACCTGGGTCTTCAATTCTTCATTTTCATTTTATTCAGCACTAGTGGCTGGAATTCTTTCATGAGCTTCATCAGATCCCATTTGAACTGTAGTTGCTGGGGACTGAGGAATTTGTTGCAATGGTGTGAAGAGTGGAGAGTTGGGGTGCTGACTTTCCCAAAAGTCATCATTCATCACTGGTGTGGTACAGCCAATGTCCACGTCTTCATCTTCTATTTCTTCAACGCCGACCTCTTCAGCAGTAAACTGAGGCATAGGCGAGGAAACTGTGGGGGTTGAAGGGATTTTATCCACTTCAATTTCTTCATCCATCTTCTCTGACAAAGCAGCAGAAGGATTTCTTCATCAGATCCGCTAGGGATCACATATTCTTCATCAAAAGGGACGATTTCCTTTGATGGCACGGAGGAGACAGGAACAGCATCAATTGGATTAGCAAATGAGCTTGTCAATTTCTTCATCTTCTTCGGTGCTGAAGAATCTGAAGGAGCTGATGCTTTCCTTTTCTTCACTGCTGCATGCTCTGCAGCCTTGGTCTTCTTCACATCTGATGCAGATGGAAGAATTGGAGTTGGGGTAGGTGCAGGAGGAGCATAGGAATGTGGTTGATTTTCTTCAGGCACAACTGATGCAGTTGCCCTGGCCTCTTCATTTTCTACAGGCGCACCACTAGTGGATGCCCTGACAATTTCATCAGCGGCTGGAATGCAGTCATCAGCGGTGCTGGCATGTTCTTCAGTTGGCTGAGCAGATGCATCAGCCTGAGGAATTTCTCGTTGCGATGGGGCTGCAACATTGGAGGTGAACTTCTCAGTCAGTTTAACAAACCTGACCTTGGCTCCTTTCCAATCAGCATAGTAAGCATTGAAATCATCTCTGAGGACTTTGATTTCAGACTGGATCTTCACAAGTTCATCAGTTGTCATAGAGACAACGTTGTTCTTCAGGAATTTCTCCTTCCTGTACTGCACTTTCTTGAGCTGCCTGGCCTTCTCAAATTTCCATTTCTCTTCTTGGATGAAGGCAGTCAGCATATGACTTTGGCCAGGAGTCAGCTTGAAGTCAGGCATAGGAGTGTTTGGGTCCTTGTGCCAGAGATCAATGTAATCGAGGATCAACTTTGGATCCAAAAGCAGAGGCACATCTGTGCCCTTGGCTCTAGCGGCCCTGACTTGCCTATCTCTGATGATTTCAGCAAGTTCTTCATCATCAGCTTCGTCTTCTTCAGATGGCACTTGGAAGGCAACCTGCTTCTTGTGAGGACTTGGGCGAGAGCCTCGTCCAGCAGTGGTCTTTGTCTTCAGCAGAGAGGGTCCTGTTGAAGAATTTGGTGCAGCTGAGGAACTAGCTGACGCTCCTGAGGCAATAGAGATGCCTGTAGTCCTTTGACACGTGGCAAGATGCACAGGTGCTGAGGATTTGGTCGGAGCAGCTGAGGACTTTGGAGGAGCAGGAGCAGCGTGAGGAATTGGCCGTGAGGGCATTGAAGGTGAAGCACTTGGCTTACGCGCAGGCTTCTTTGCCATGGATTTCTTCGGCTGACAAAGACCCCAGCGGCAGCAGCAGCAGAGTCTTTATTGAATTTCCTCAGTACTTCTCTAGCTTGTTTAGCCAGCTTGGCCTGGCGTTTGGCCCATTCATTAGGATAATCTTCACCACGCTTGAGGCTGGTGAGATCAGCTTCTTGGCCAGGTGCCAACGGAGGTCTTGAGCATGGAGGATTGAGTGCGAATTTCTTCATGTATTTGGGAGTCACATACCTGTACTCCCTCCACTCTCTTGCCCATCTCCTCTCTATCTTCTGAATGCGCACCTTGCGCTGATTTTTATCTTCATCAGGGGGTGTGCAGTACCCAGCATAGATGTCCTTAGGGATTTCAAATGCAGTGTTGATCTCAGGCCTCTTTCCTCCTTTCTGTGGCTTCTTTCCATCAGCCATTTTCTTCAGATGAGGAATTTGAACAATTGAATTCTCTGAAGAAGTATGCAACCTTTCTTCGAGGAACGCTGCAAATGAGTTAAGTTGATGAGAACCTAGTGATTCAGCTGTGGACATGAGTACCTGTGAACAAAGTATAGTTGCGAGGAATTTGAAGAGGTCATATGCGTTCTCAGAAGATTTTTCAAAAATAACAAGTTTGAGGAATTTGACCAGATGAGTCTTGAAGAATTTCACTAAGCGTTCTTTGTCTTAGGTTCCAGAGTTGTATAGATTGAAGATCCACACAATTGAGGAATCTTGAAGAAAAATTATTTCTTAGAGAAACGAATCAAGAACAGATGACATGTGAGGTGTTTAGTGTGTGAAGAATTTGAAGAATAAACACCTTTGAAGATTTTGTAGAAATCATTTGAATCAAAGAGGGCAGTAAAAGTAACTTTTAATTACCCTGAACGAAGAACACGACGAACTGTGAGGTAGAGATGAGAAGTTCGTCTGTGCAGATCTTCCACGCCCTAACTCGGCGGAGGAAGACGGCTACGGCGGCGGTGGAGTGAAGATTTCCGCGGCCGGCGCGGGTATAGCGGCGACGAGGTCGAGGCAGTGAAGCTCTTCCTCACCGGCGACGATGAAGTAACGGCGGCGCTAGGGTTTGAGAAGCTCAAGCTGGAGAGAGGTCGAGCGGAGTAAAGGAAGTGAGGAAGGGGAGAGGGGGGATTTATAGCCATGGTGAAAAACTATTCGCCCGAAGAAATTGGACGAACGTGGCCCTGACCATTCTCATTCGCTTTACATGTGTCACCCACGTACTGAGAAGTGGAGATCGTGGGTGAATAGATAAGTATTTCGTGGGATGCGGAACGGTTTGAGCGGCAACGCCGAAAATTTGGATAAGATAAGTTAAAAGTTCCGTTCGCAAATTCTTCAGCTGACAAGGACACAGTGAAGATTTTGAACGAGTTTCAAATAGAACGCACATGAAGAATTTGTGAATAGATTGGGTTGAGTATAGCATAGAGGGGGAAGGGTCCGATCACATTCACTTAGCAGAAAAACCAACTTGAAGAATTAGGCATAAGTGAATGTTGTAGAGGACATAAACTCATTTATATATATTTAGCCAATGAAGAAAAACGACGGAGAAGGTGAAGACAATGCAAAGTTGAAGAACATGAACAACTGAGGAATTTCAAAAAGAAAAAAAACTCAAATTGAAGATTTTCAACTTTTTTGGTGGCGTGACCCACCGTATAAAAATGATGATTTCAGACACCGCGTACAATTGTCGTAGGGCTCTGATAATCAAATTCTTCATTAATTTCTTCACACTTAGAGTGTTATTCTTCATTGTTGAAGAAAAACGTTCATGTGTTGCACATCTAAGTCATCAATTTTGCATAAGTGTTAGGATGAGTGTCCTTTTCAAAGAACATTCGAAGAATTAGGATATTTAGCTCACACCGCAACTTGCTAAATCTCTTCTCATCCAAGGGCTTTGTGAAGATATCGGCTAGCTGTTCTTCAGTCTTCACATGCTTAATAGAAATGTCGCCCTTCAACACATGATTGTTGGAAATATGCCCTAGAGGCAATAATAAAATGGTTATTATTATATTTCCTTGTTCATGATAAATGTCTGTTGTTCATGCTATAATTGTGAATACATGCTATAATGGTTTATGCGTAGATTCTATGCACGAGTAGAACACAAAGTAGTTGTGGGCGACGATTTGTTCAATTTGCTTACCGTTACTAGTCTTATCTTGATTCGGCGGCATTGTGGGATGAAGCGGCCCGGACCGACCTTACACGTACTCTTACGTGAGACAGGTTCCACCGACTGACATGCACTTGATGCATAAGGTGGCTAGCGGGTGTCTGTCTCTCCCACTTTAGTCGGATCGGATTCGATGAAAAGGGTCCTTATGAAGGGTAAATAGCAATTGGCATATCACCGTTGTGGCTTTTGCGTAGGTAAGAAACGTTCTTGCTAGAAACCCATAGCAGCCACGTAAAACATGCAACAACAATTAGAGGACGTCTAACTTGTTTTTGCAGGGTATGCTATGTGATGTGATATGGCCAAAAGGATGTGATGAATGATATATGTGATGTATGAGATTGATCATGTTCTTGTAATAGGAATCACGACTTGCATGTCGATGAGTATGACAACCGGCAGGAGCCATAGGAGTTGTCTTAATTTATTGTATGACCTGCGTGTCAATGAAAAACGCCATGTAATTACTTTACTTTATTGCTAACCGTTAGCCATAGTAGTAGAAGTAATAGTTGGCGAGACAACTTCATGAAGACACGATGATGGAGATCATGGTGTCATGCCGGTGAAGAAGGTGATCATGCCGCGCCTCGAAGATGGAGATCAAAAGGCGCAAGATGATATTGGCCATATCATGTCACTTTATGATTTTCATGTGATGTTTGTCATGTTTACATCTTATTTGCTTAGAACGACGGTAGCATAGATAAGATGATCCCTCACTAAAATTTCAAGAGATGTGTTCCCCCTAACTGTGCACCGTTGCGAAGGTTCGTTGTTTCGAAGCACCACATGATGATCGGGTGTGATAGATTATAACGTTCGCATACAACGGGTGTTGACGAGCCTAGCATGTACAGACATGGCCTCGGAACACAAGCAAAACACTTAGGTTGACTTGACGAGCCTAGCATGACAGACATGGCCTCGGAACACAAGAGACCGAAAGGTCGAACATGAGTCGTATAGTAGATATGATCAACATGGAGATGTTCACCGATGATGACTAGTCCGTCTCACGTGATGATCGGACACGGCCTAGTCGATTCGGATCATGTATCACTTAGATGACTAGAGGGATGTCTATCTAAGTGGGAGTTCATTAAATAATCAGATGAACTTAATTATCATGAACATAGTCAAATGGTCTTTGCAAATAATGTCGTAGCTTACGCTTTAGTTCTACTAAGATATGTTCCTAGAGAAAATTTAGTTGAAAGTTGATAGTAGCAATTATGCGGACTGGGTCCGTAAACTGAGGATTGTCCTCATTGCTGCACAGAAGGCTTATGTCCTTAATGCACCGCTCTCTGTGCTGAACCTCGAGCGTCGTCTGTAGATGTTATGAAACATCTGACATACACGTTTTGATGACTACGTGATAGTTTAGTGTGTGATGCTAACGGTTTAAAATTGTGGCACCAAAGACGGTTTTGAAACGTCGCAGAACATATGAGATGTTCCAAAGACTGAAATTGGGATTTCAGACTAATGCCCACGTCAAGAGGTATGAGACCTCTGACAAGTTTCTTAAGCCTGCAAACTAAGGGAGAAAAGCTCAATCGTTGAGCATGTGCTCAGATTGTCTGAGTACTACAATCACTTGAATGGAGTGGGAGTTAATCATCCAGATGAGATAGTGATGGTTCTCCATAGTCACTGCCACCAAGCTATTAGAGCTTCATGATGAACTATAACATATCAGGGATAGACATGATGATCCTTGAGCAACTCGCGATGTTTCACACCGCGAAAGTAGAAATCAAGAAGGAGCATCAATTGTTGATGGTTAGTAAAACCACTAGTTTCTAGAAGGGCAAGGGCAAGAAGGGATACTTCATGAAACGGCAAATCAGTTGCTGCTCTAGTGAAGAAACCCAAGGTTGAACCCAAACCCGAGACTAAGTGCTTCTGAAATGAGGGGAACGGTCACTGAAGCAGAACTACCCTAGATACTTCGTAGATGAGAAGGCTGGCAAGGTCGATAGAAGTATATTGGATATATATTATATTAATGTAGCACCAGGGTATTAGATACCGGTTCGTTTGCTAAGTGTTAGTAACTCAAAATAAAAGGTGCGGAATAAACGGAGACTAGCTAAAGGTGAGATGCCGATATGTGTTGGAAGTGTTTCCAAGGTTGATGTGATCAAGCATCGCATGCTCCCTCTACCATCGAGATTGGGGTTAAACCTGAATAATTATTATTTGGTGTTTGCGTTGAGCGTAGACATGATTGGATTATGTTTATCGCAATACGGTTATTCATTAAAGGAGAATAATGGTTACTCTGTCTATTTGAATAATACCTTCAATGGTCTTGCACCTAAAATGAATGGTTTATTGAATCACGATCGTAGTGATACACATGTTCATGCCAAAAGATATAAGATAGTAATGATAGTACCACATACTTGTGGCACTGCCACTTGAGTCATATTGGTATAAAACGCATGAAGAAGCTCCATGTTGATGGATCTTTGGACTCACTCGTTTTTGAAAAGATTGAGACATGCGAACCATGTCTATTAGTATATATGCATGAAGAAAGTCCATACAGATGGATCATTTGGACTTACTTGATTTTGAATCACTTGAGACATGCAAATCATACCACATGGGCAAGATGACTGAAAGGCCTCGTTTTCAGTAAGATGGAACAAGAGAGAAACTTGTTGGAAGTAATACATTTGATGTGTGCAGTCCAATGAGTGTTGACGCACGCAGTGGATATCGTTATGTTCTTACTTCACAGATGATTTGAGTAGATGCTGAGAATATTTACTTGATGAAATACAAGTCTGAATTATTGAAAGGTTCAAGTAATTTCAGAGTGAAGTTGAAGATCGTCATGGCAAGAGGATAAAATGTCTGTGATATGATCATAGAGATGAATATCTGAGTTACGAGTTTGGCACACAATTAAGAAATTGTGGAAATTGTTTCACGACTAATACCGCCTGGAACACCATATTGTGATGGTGTGTCCGAACATCATAACTGCACCCTATTGGATATGGTGCATACCATGATGTCTCTTATCGAATTACAACTATCGTTTATGGGTTAGGCATTAGAGACAACCGCATTCACTTTAAATAGGGCACCACGCAATTCCGTTGAGACGACACCGTATGAACTATGGTTTAGAGAAACCTAAGTTGTCGTCTCTTAAAAGTTTGGGGCTGCGACGCTTATGTGAAAAAGTTTCAGGCTGATAAGCTCGAACCCAAAGCGGATAAATGCATCTTCATAGAATACCCAAAACAGTTGGGTATACCTCCTATCTTAGATCTGGAAGCAAAAGTGATTGTTTCTAGAAACGGGTCCTTTCTCGAGGAAAAGTTTCTCTCGAAAGAATTGAGTGGGAGGATGGTGGAGACTTGATGAGGTCATTGAACCGTCACTTCAACTAATGTGTAGCAGGGCACAGGAAGTTGTTCCTGTGGCACCTACACCAATTGAAGTGGAAGCTTATGATAGTGATCATGAAACTTCAGATCAAGTCACTACCAAACCTCCTAGGACGACAAGGATGCGTACTACTTCAGAGTGGTACGTAATCCTGTCTTGGAAGTCATGTTGCTAGACAACAATGAACCTACGAGCTATGGAGAAGCGATGGTGGGCCCGGATTCGACGAATGGCTTGAGGCCATAAAATCCGAGAGGATCCATGTATGAAAACAAAGTATAGACTTTGAAATAACTACTTGATGGTCGTAAGGCTGTTGGGTACAGATGGATTTTAAAGGGAAGACAGACAATGATGGTAAGTGTCACCATTAAGAAAGCTCGACTTGTCGTTAAGATGTTTTCCGACAAGTTCAAGGAGTTGACTGCGATGAGACTTTCTCACTCGTAGCGATGCTAAGAGTCTGTTAGAATTATATTAGCAGTTACTGCATTATTTATGAAATCTTGCAGATAGGATGTCAAAACATTGTTTCCTCGACGATTTTCTTGAGGAAAGGTTGTATGTGATACAACCAGAAGGTTTTGTCAATCCTGAAAGATGCTAACAAGTATGCAAAGCTCCAGCAATCCTTCTAAGGATTGGAGTAAGCATCTCGGAGTTGGAATGAACGCTTTGATGAGATGATCAAAGATTTTGGGTTTATACAAGGTTCATGAGAAACTTGTATTTCCAAAGAAGTGAGTGGGAGCACTATAGAATTTTTGATGAGTATATGTTGTTAACATATTGTTGATCAGAAATGATGTAGAATTTCTGGAAAGCATCCAAGGTTATTTGAAAAGTGCTTTTAATGGAAAACCTGGATTAAGCTACTTGAACATTGAGCATCAAGATCTATAAGGATAGATCAAAAACGCTTAATAGTACTTTCAAATGAATACATACCGTGACAAGATTTTGAAGGAGTTCAAAATAGATCAGCAAAGAAGGAGTTCTTGGCTGTGTTACAAGGTGTGAGTATTGAGTAAGACTCAAGACCTGACCACGGCAGAAGAGAGAGAAAGGACGAAGGTCGTCCCCTATGCTTTAGACGTAGGCTCTACAGTATGCTATGCTGTGTACCGCACCTGAAGTGTGCCTTGCCATGAGTTAGTCAAGGGGTACAATAGTGATCCGGGAATGGATCACATGACAGCGGTCGAACTTATCCTTAGTATCTAGTGGACTAAGGAATTTTCTCGATTATGGAGGTGGTAAAACAGCTCGTCGTAAAGGGTTACGTCGATGCAAACTTTGACACTAATCCGGATGACTCTGAGTAGTAAACCGAATTCGTATAGTAGAGCAGTTATTTGGAATAGCTCCAAGTAGCGCGTGGTAGCTACATCTACAAGATGACATAGAGATTTGTAAAGCACACACGGATCTGAATGTTGCAGACCCGTTGACTAAAACCTCTCTCGTAAGCATAACATGATCAAACCCTAGAACTCATTGAGTGTTAATCACATGGCGATGTGGACTAGATTATTGACTCTAGTGAACTTTGAGTGTTAATCACATGGTGATGTGAACTAGATTATTGACTCTAGTGCAAGTGGGAGACTGTTGGAAATATGCCCTAGAGGCAATAATAAAATGGTTATTATTGTATTTCCTTGTTCATGATAATTGTCTGTTGTTCATGCTATAATTGTATTAACTGGAAACTGTAATACATGTGTGAATACATAGACCACAACATGTCCCTAGTAAGCCTCTAGTTGAGTAGCTCGTTGATCAATAGATGGTTATGGTTTCCTGACCATGGACATTGGATGTCATTGATAACGGGATCGCATCATTAGGAGAATGATGTGATGGACAAGACCCAATCCTAAGCATAGCACAAGATCGTGTAGTTCGTTTGCTAGAGCTTTTCTAATGTCAAGTATCATTTCCTTAGACCATGAGATTGTGCAACTCCCGGATACCGTAGGAATCCTTTGGGTGTACCAAACGTCACAACGTAACTGGGTGGCTATAAAGGTGCACTACAGGTATCTCCGAAAGTGTTTGTTGGGTTGGCACGAATCGAGACTGGGATTTGTCACTCCGTATGACGGAGAGGTATCTCTGGGCCCACTCGGTAATGCATCATCATAATGAGCTCAATGTGACTAAGGAGTTAGCCACGGGATCATGCGTTATGGTACGAGTAAAGTGACTTGCCGGTAACGAGATTGAACAAGGTATTGGGATACCGACGATCGAATCTCGGGCAAGTAACGTACCGATTGACAAAGGGAATTGTATACGGGATTGATTGAATCCTCGACATCGTGGTTCATCCGATGAGATCATCCTGGAACATGTGGGAGCCAACATGGGTATCCAGATCCCGTTGATGGTTATTGACCGGAGAGTCGTCTCGGTCATGTCTGCATGTCTCCCGAACCCGTAGGGTCTACACACTTAAGGTTCGGTGACGCTAGAGTTGTAGAGATATTAGTATGCGGTTAACCGAAAGTTGTTCGGAGTCCCAGATGAGATCCCGGACATCACGAGGAGTTCCGGAATGGTCCGGAGGTAAAGATTTATATATGGGAAGTCCTATTTTGGCCACCGGAAAATGTTCGGGATTTTTCGGTATTGTACCAGGAAGGTTCTAGAAGGTTCCGAAGTGGGGCCCACCTGCATCGGGGGACCCACATGAACGTGGGTAGTGGGGGCAAGGCCCCACACCCCTGGTCAAGGCGCACCAAGATCCCCCCTTAGAAGGAATAAGATCATATCCCGAAGGGATAAGATCAAGATCCCTAAAAAAGGGGGATAACAATCGCTGGGGAAGGGAAATGATGGGATTTCTTTCCCCCACCTTTGCCAACGCCCCAATGGACTTGGAGGGCAAGAAACCAGCCCCCTCCACCCCTATATATAGTGGGGAGGCGCATGGGAGTAGCACCCCAAGCCCTGGCGCCTCCCTCCCTCCCGTGACACCTCTTCCTCCCCGCTTGCGCTTGGCGAAGCCCTGCCGGGATCCCGCTACTTCCACCACCACGCCATCGTGCTGCTGGATCTCCATCAACTTCTCCTCCCCCCTTGCTGGATCAAGAAGGAGGAGATGTCCCCGCTCCGTACGTGTGTTGAACGCGGAGGTGCCGTCCGTTCGGCGCTAGGATCATCGGTGATTTGGATCACGACGAGTACGACTCCATCAACCCCGTTCTCTTGAACGCTTCCGCTCGCGATCTACAAGGGTATGTAGATGCACTACTCCCCTCTCGTTGCTAGCATCTCCTAGATTGATCTTGGTGACACGTAGGAAAATCTTGAATTTCTGCTACGTTCCCCAACAATGATCGCGATGAAAATGATGACGAATCTGAATGTGCTTTGTCTTCGAGTGCTGAACTGGGTTGTGAGAAATCTTGATGGCACTCTCATTGTCATAGAAGAGAGGCACATTCTTCACGTTGACGTCGTAGTCCTTGAGAGTTTGCTTCATCCACAGCAATTGAGCACAGCAAGAACCAGCAGCAATGTACTCAGCTTCGGAAGTAGATAGTGATACGCTGTTCTGTTTCTTCGAGGACCAACAGACCAAAGATCGTCCGAGGAAATGACATGTACCAGATGTTGACTTGCGGTCCACACGATCACCAGCATAGTCAGAGTCAAAATATCCAATGAGATCAAAAGCTGAGCCCTTGGGGTACCATAATCCAAGTGTTGGTGTGTGAGCTAGATATCGAAGAATATGCTTCACAGCCTTATGGTGTGATTCCTTCGGTGTAGCTTGAAATCGGGCACACATGCAAACACTAAGCATAATATCTGGCCTAGATGCACATAAATACAATAAAGAAACAATCATGGAGCAGTATACCTTTTGATCAAAGTCAATACCATTTTCATCAGTGCACAGATGGCCATTTGTGGGCATCGGAATTTTGACGCCTTTGCAATCTTGCATGCCGAATTTCCTCAGTACATCCTTGAGATATTTCTCCTGAGATATGAATATGCCGTTGCGCTGTTGATGAATTTGAAGACCTAAGAAGAATTTCAACTCTCCCATCATAGACATTTGATATTCTTCACTCATCATATAGGCAAATTCATCACTATAACGTTGGTCAGTACATTCAAAGATAATATCATCAACATATATTTGGCACACAAAAAATTCACCATCATAAGATTTAGTGAAAAGAGTAGGGTCGAGTGAACCGGGTTTGAAGCCTTTCTTCATTAGGAATTCCTTCAAAGTATCATACCATGCCCGAGGGGCCTGCTTGAGGCCATAGAGGGCCTTATTGAGTCTGAAGACTTTGTCAGGATGCTTTGGATCTTCAAAACCTGGGGGTTGAGCAACATATACTTCTTCCTCAAGCTTACCATTGAGGAATGCACTTTTCACATCCATTTGATATAAAGTGATATCATGATGGTTAGCATAAGCAAGTAATATGCGAATAGCTTCAAGTCTAGCAACAGGTGCAAAAGTTTCATCGAAATCAATTCCTTCAACCTGTGTGTAGCCTTGAGCTACAAGCCGTGCCTTATTCCTCACCACAAGGCCATTTTCATCTTGCTTGTTGCGGTAGATCCACTTTGTGCCAATGATATTGTGCTTGCGAGGATCTGGACGTTTAACCAGTCCCCAGACGTTGTTGAGTTCAAATTGATGTAATTCTTCTTGCATGGCCTGAATCCACTCAGGCTCCAGAAATGCTTCATCTACCTTAGTGGGCTCTGTGATAGAGACAAAAGCATAGTGCCCACAAAAGTTAGATAAATGTGAAGCTTTTGAGCGTGTGAGAGGACCTGGTGCTTCAATGTCATCGATGATCTTTTCAACTTGCACTTCTTTTGCAACGCGAGGATGAGCAGGTTGTCGTTGAGGAATTTGATCAGCATTTTCTTCAGCACAATTTTCTTCAGCATTTTCTTCAGGTGCATTAGCTCGACGTTCTTCACATTCTGGAATGAATTCTTCAGCAGATTCTTCGGTAGGAATGACATCCTCAGTAGCCTTGAACTTGATAGTTTCCTCAGGTGCTGGTTCATCTATCACAGAGGGTAGGTGCTCTCTTTGTGAGCCATTAGTTTCATCGAACCGCACATCTACAGTTTCAACAACCTTGTGAAGAACGTTGTTGAAGACTCTGTAGGTGTGCGAGCCAAGCATAAAACCTTCATGTGCTTTCGGTGCAAATTTAGCATTGTGATGAGGATCTCTAATCCAACATTTAGCACCGAAGACTTTGAAATAACTCACATTGGGTTTCTTGTCAGTGAGGAGTTCATAGGCAGTCTTCTTGAAGAATTTGTGAAGATATACCTTGTTGATGATGTGACACGCAGTATAAATTGCCTCAATCCAGAAGTGACGAGGCTCTTGTACTCATCAAGCATAGTGCGAGCCATCTCAACAAGATTTCTGTTCTTGCGCTCCACGACGCCATTCTGCTGAGGAGTATAAGGAGCAGATAACTCATGAGTAATACCAAGTTCATCAAGATAGTCATCAAGACCAGAATTCTTGAACTCAGTTCCATTGTCACTTCTGATGTGCTTGATATTCACACCAATGTTGGTTGAAGCCCTCGAGAAAATCGTTTGAAGACTTCCTGCACTTCATGTTTGTAAGTAACAATGTGTACCCATGTGTATCGAGAGTAATCATCAACAATAACAAAGCCATAGAGAGATGCGTCATTTGTGACTGCTGAGTAATGGTTAGGACCGAAGAGATCCATATGAAGCAATTCAAATGGTCGAGTAGTGGTCATGATAGTCTTCGCTGGATGCTTAGCCTTGGTCATCTTTCCAGCTTCACAAGCTCCACACAAGTGATTCTTGAGGAATTTGACATTCTCAATGCCAATGACATGCTTCTTCTTCCCAAGCGTGTGCAAATTCCTCATGCCTGCATGACCAAGTCGTCGATGCCATAGCCAGCCTTCTGAAGCTTTTGCAAGTAGGCACACGGCTGGTTGCGGTCCTGTAGAGAAATCAACAATATACAAGTCTCCTCTCCTAAAGCCTTCGAAGACTTTGGAATTGTCAGCTTCCATAACCACAACACAACGATACTTGCCAAAGACAACTACCATATCAAGATCACATAGCATTGAGACAGACATGAGGTTGTATCCTAAGGACTCGACAAGCATGACTTTGTCCATGTGTCGATCCTTTGTGATCGCAACCTTACCTAGACCCAATACCTGACTTTTGCCTTTGTCAGCGAAGATGATATGCTTCAGATGCGATGGTGATAAGGGAGCATCCATCAATAGATTCTTGTTACCAGTCATGTGATTTGTACATCCACTATCGAGGACCCACTCAGTGGCTTTGGGTTGATCATCCTGCAGATGAATTAGTGCAGCTTACGAACTTCATATACTTCATCAGTGAAGAATATGACATCACAATTCATCAGACCAATTTCATCAAGCAATGCAATAGTTAAAAACAGTATGAGGACGTGAGAAATGAAAGTTCATTTCTTCATGATTAGCCTGCGTCCTTTCAGGCACTTTTCAGGTCTCCGGCAAATTCTTCAGATGTTAAAGTATGTCTGGAGACCTGACCCTGCATAAAAGATTAGTTCTTTTTCTTCACCACCCACATCTGAAGGGGTGGCAAAGAGTTCATCATCTGCGAGCTCCATACGAGAAAGGTGGCATAGAAGCCAATCCATTTCATTTCACATAAGAGGAGTTAGGGTAGGCATATGAATAAGCGGAGAAATTCTTCGAGGACTTATGAACATAATGATTAGAAGAATAATGCTCATATTCATAGCCCTTAGCTCTTCCCTGTGAAACAGAGTTGTTAGCACGATGATGTTCATTTGAGGACTTTGATCCTTTTGAGGAATATGATCCACGTGAGGAATTCGATCCGTATGAGGACTTGGATCCATATGAAGAATTTGGTCCATATGAAGAACTTGATCTGGGGTTCCTATTCTTCACAGGTGGTGTCATGAGGACATTCACCTGAAGACTTTCAAGGCACCTTTTGGGAACCCAGATTTTCTTCATAGGAGAATCGTTCCTGCAGTTAGTGCCAACATATCTAGCAAATACTTCACCATTTTGATTTTTAAACAGTTTATAGTTGGAGTCAAATGACTCATTAGAAGAATGAGAAGATTCACATGTAAAGCTAGATAAATTAGATGGATCAATTGGAGGTCCCTTTGCAGCAACCCATGAGGTTTTGGGGTACTGCTCAGGCTTCCAATATGTACCATCAGCATTGAGTTTCCTCTCAAAGGCAATACCCTCTTTCCTAGGGTTCCTGTTGAGGATCTGCTTTTTAAGCACATCACAAAGAGTCTGATACCCTTTGAGGCTTTTGTACATGCATGTCATGTAAAATTCCTTCAACCCTGCATCGTCAGTGATACTAGCAATGTCCTCAGATGAGGAATTAGTGATAGCAGAGACAGTTGAAGAATTTGTAGCATTAGAAGCATTTGAACATTCAGGTGAAGAATTAGCAGATTCACGTTCAATGCATTTCAAACATGGAGGAACAAATTCTTCCTGAGCAGCGTTGATTTGTTGAGCAAGTAATGAATCGCGCTCCTTCTGAAGATCATCATAACTCACTCTTAGCTTCTCAAGATCTTGCTTTCTTTGAAGAAATTCATAAGAAAGCTTCTCATGATCAGATAAGAGAGTGTTATGATGACCTTGAAGGTTGTCAAACCTAGTCTGAAGTCTCTGAAGATTTTCAGTCAAGGTTTTAGTGCGATCCATTTCTTCACCCAACATATCATCACTTTTGTCTAGCATGTTTTGAACCTTTTCAAAAGCCCTTCGTTGTTTCACAGCAATCTTAGCAAGTTTAGAGTAGCTGGGCTTGAGGTTTTCATCAGATTCATTATCACTAGATTCAGAGGAGGTATATTTGAGTACCTTGGAACCCTTTGCCATGAAGCAATAGGTGGGAGCGTAGTCATCATTGCCTTCATCAGCCTTGTTGGTGAAGCCATTTTCTTCAGAGTTGAAGATAGACTTGCTGATGAATGCAGTAGCGAGAGCTAGACTCGCTACTCCAGACTCGGACTCCTCAGATGCCTCCTCTTCCTCATGTTACTCAGATTCAGCTTCAGAGTCCATTTCCTTGCCAATGAATGCCCGAGCCTTCTTGGAGCTGCTCTTCTTGTGAGATGAAGACTTTGAGGATTTTGATGATGAAGATTTTGAGGATTTCTTCTTTTTCTTCGCATCATCAGAACTGTAATCCTTGTATTTCTTCTTCTTTGATTCCTTTTCCCACTGAGGACAATCTTGAATGTAGTGTCCAGGTTTCTTGCATTTGTGACAAAGCCTCTTCTTAAAGTCACTGGATGAGGAATCATTGCTCCTTGAGGATCTTCCAAAGCGACCACGTCTTGAGAACTTTTGAAATTTCTGCACGAGCAGTGCTAGTTCCTGGCTCAGTTCTTCAGGATCACCAAGGCTGCTGCCAGAGTCTTCATCTTCAGACTCAGAAACTGCCTTGGCCTTCAGTGCACGTGATCTGCCATAGCTCGAACCATAGAGGTCTCTCTTTTCAGCAAGCTGGAACTCATGAGTATTTAGCCTTTCGAGGATATCAGCGGGATCAAGTGACTTGTAATCATCACCTTCTTGTATCATCAATGCCAGAGTATCAAATGAGGAATCAAGCGATCTCAACAATTTCTTCACCACCTCATGGTCGGTGATGTCAGTGGCACCAAGTGCTTGAAGCTCATTTGAGATGTCAGTGAGGCGATCGAAGGTTTGTTGAACATTTTCATTGTCGAGTCTTTTGAAGCGGTTGAAGAGATTGCGAAGAACATCAACTCGAGAGTCACGCTGAGTTGAGACTCCTTCATTCACTTTGGACAGCCTATCCTAGATAAGATTAGCAGTTTCCAAAGCACTCACTCTTCCATACTGTCCTTTGCTCAGATGGCCACATATGATATTCTTCGCTTGAGAATCGAGTTGCTTGAATCTCTTCACATCGATAGCGTTCAGTGAGGGTGAGATAGAGGGAACACCATTTTCCACAACATACCAGAGATCGTTATCAATTGCCTCAAGATGCATTCGCATCTTATTCTTCCAGTTGGGGTAGTCTGTCCCATCGAAGGTAGGACACCCAGCAGAGACCTTGATCATACCTGCAGTCGACATAACTAAAACTTCAGGCGGTTAAACCAAAATCACACAGAACAAGGGAGTACCTTGCTCTGATACCAATTGAAAGTGCGTTATATCGACTAGAGGGAGGGTGAACAGGCGATTTTTATGAATTCTTCACTGAGGAATTTGCCAGTGAGGAAATTCCTTAGCGAAGAACTACTTGCAGAAGAATAAGTACTCAAGAGTAAGCATAGCCGAACATAGGCATGGTCATCATGATGAAATGAAGACAAACACAGAGTACAGAAAGCGTAAACACAGGATAGCACGGGATGAAGACAAACAGACTGAAGAAATTGAACTGAGGAAATTGAGAAAGTCTTCAGTCAAAGTCTTCAAACACAGATATGAACAAGCACACAACACAGTAATGAGGAAATGAAAGGGTTGAGGAAATAGAACCAGTAAGCTTGGTGAAGACAATGATTTGGTAGACCAGTTCCAACTGCTGTCTCAGTTGTACATCTGGTTGGAGCAGCTAGGTATTTAAACCTGAGGACACATAGTCCTGGACACACAGTCCTCACCGTATTCTCCTTGAGCTAAGGTCACACAGACCTCACCCAATCACACGTGGTAAGTCTTCAGGTGACTTCCGAACCTTCACAAACTCGGTCACTCGGCGATCCACAATTTCCTCTTGGATGCTCTAGACCATGACGCCTAACCGTCTGGAAGAAGCACAGTCTTCAAAGGTAACAAGCGTCGGATCCACGCAGGATCAATCTCTTCAGTGATGCTAAATCACTTTGGGTTTGTAGGTGTTTGGGTTTGGGTTTTCCTCACTTGATGATTTTCGCTCAAAGTCCTCGGAGGATGGGATGCTCTCAAATGACAAGTGTCAGTTTCTCTCGGAGCAGCCAACCAGCTAGTGGTTGTAGGGTGCGGCTATTTATAGCCTAGGGAGCAGCCCGACATGATAAGACATAAATGCCCTTCAATGATATGACCGTTAGGTGGGTAGATATTTTGGGACAGCTGGCGCATAGCATAGCAACGGTCGGAAATTTGAGTATCAAATTCCTCAGGGCTATCATGTTTCTCACTGTGTAGGCAATCCGCACTGGCGAATTCCTAACTCCTCAGTCAGAACAAATTCCTCAGAGACCAGAAGAACTTCGTCTCTGTCACTGAAGAATATGACTGAACTGTATGAGATTTCCAATGGCTTCACTCGAAGGGATTGGTAGGTGTAGGATTTTGAGTTGAGCATCACATGGAAATTTTTCCTTAGTATTTCCTCGACCCCCTTTCACAGTACGGTGTTTCCTATGACTCAAGAAAGAGAAAATGAAACTACGAAAACAAAAGTCTTCACGCTTCATGTTCCTCAAATGGATACCAAGTCTTCAAGGTCACACCAATTTCTTCACTTTCAAAGTCTTCAGAAAGTCTTCAGAAATCCAAAGTCTTCAGTCGAAGAACTTCATTTTTAGGGGTCGACTTTCTCTGTAAATATCAAATTCCTCATAGACTTATAGACCTGTGTACACTCATAAACACATTAGTCCCTTAACCTATAAGTCTTCAACACACCAATATCACTAAGGGGCACTAGATGCACTTACACGCGGAGGCCGCCCCGGCAAGGGTCTTGCCGGGGAGAGTCCACCTCGCCTCTCTGCTCTTTAGTGCTTTTTGTTTTGGCGTTGCCTTGTTCGTCCTGTGCTTCGGTTCCCCTCCGGCTTCCCTCCTCTGCCTTGTTAAGTGTGGTCGCGGGTGCGGTTCTGACTGCCCGTGCACAAGTAAAGGGGTCAAAAGGAGAGCCCCTACTTTTGTACACCGACACTTGTGCTGACCATAGTGCCATGATATTTGTAGGAGCGGCTACTGAGGTGGAAACCCTCAAGAAAGCACTGGCCGAGGCAAAAAAGAAAGCGACAAAGGAGCAAGCTGCCTGTGAAAAACACGAGGCCAGGGTTGGTGAGGTCCAACATGAGCTTTAGGACGCCGTCAAGAAATACGAGTCCTTAGAGCGCGACATTGCGGATTAAGAGATCGAACTCGCCAAGGCTCATCAGAGCGCACAAGAGGCCCGGGTTGTACCCAGGGCGCCCTCCAGGAAATCTAGGAGGCCAAGAAAATCGCGGCTGGTAAGGCTTTTATTTTGCAAAGCAAGTATGTGAAGAAGAGGTATCTCTTACTAACCGGATTTGGAGTTCCCCAGGGGCTTTTGCGGATCTGCCGCGCAGTGTTTCTGACGCTGCGGAATTCTTCCGAGCCGAAGAGGGGAGCTCAACGGAGAAGCTATTCTGGTCGCAATACCTTACGCCAGAACATCCAGTGCCCTTCAGCGATCAGCTAAAACAGCTGGTCGAACTGCATAAGGTGGCCGAACTGGCCATGAAGGATTTGATAATCCGGCTGTGGTTTACCGAAGCTATACCCAGCAGCCACTTCGGGCTCGTGAAGCGGCTGGTCAGTGCCTGCCCCTGGCTTGACGTTCTCAAGAAATCGGTTTGCATCGAGGGTGCACGGATGTCTTTCGCCCGCGTCAAGGTGCAGTGGGCGAAGATGAACGCCGTCAAGCTCGCGACTGAAGGACCGCCCGAGGGCAAGGAGCACCGCACGCCCGAACGATTTTTTAGCGATGTCCTGGAGGGATCCCACATTGTAGCAGAGCAATGTGCAAAAGATGTAATCTTCGAATGAATACATTTATGTTATCTCGCTCTGTATTATGAAACAAAGTCGATTGTGTGATATAATGCTTGTTACTATTAAAATTTTACCTCCTGTGCGGCCGTGGTTATGAAATCTGAGAGTTGGCCAGTCGTCGGCTTCAGCCCCCACGTAGGTAGTACGGGGGTGTTCGGGATGGAATTTAAACACTCTGGATCCAATTGTTTGGTCCTTGAAGGAGGTGTTTAACGCAATGAACCAGGCAAATGGACTATGTGACTTTATCACCCTCACTTAGCCATAGGAGTTTGACAATAAAGATTTAGGCGGAGCCCCTAGTATCTGAAATAGGGTGATGTAAACACCTGATCAGGTAAGAACCGATTCATCGCGTAAGGCGGAAAAAATCGCTAAGGATTTGAAACCTCCGAAGAGCTGACCGGCTCACGCCACATCATGACAGTCAGTTTTCGGCTTTCTCTACTGAGGTGCTCATCCAGATAAACCAGGACACAATCGCAGTAGTTCTCCCTTTACTACCCTAGCCGATATAGCGGAACGTAAGGTAGTAAGCACAGGAGCCGGGCAACCCAACTATTGACCAAAGACATGATTCGGAGCCGATGCATATAATGCTAAATTCGGGGTGCCGAATTATATTGTAAAAGGTGCTTGAACTTTATTGCCATATTATGGGGTGCAATGAAGCCCCTGGCAAATTAAAGCATACCAAAATGTACAGGTGCAATTTGATAAGAATATAAAAAAAGAGGTAGCAAACTAGTGCCGCAGAAGTTGGGCCACAAACTGTTTCCATTATAGTTTGATGAATACGTCAAAGCATATTTGTACACGTAGTGCAATAAGCAACAGGGCTATTTTAAGAAGCCACAACCGAGGGGGAGCTGCGTGTGGGTCCTGGAAACAGGTAGAGTGATCGTTAAAGAGACCACCTAGAAATTCCCTTATACATCAATGCTTCTTGCCATCTTCGTGTATCTATCCTTCGAAAGGACCGGTGATCAGGCCGTCAGAAAAAGCCTGTGGAAAAGAAACCTGAAAAGGATAAAAAAGAAAAAAGTGAAAGTATGTGTATCCAGGAGAGGTCGAGTCGTATTATGGATCACAATCTAGTTATGCCTCCGTCTATGCCCATGGTATTTTGAGTGTGTAATTATGTACACGCAGTACGAACGCCGCCACTTGGTCGGGACTGGGACGGAGGCCAAATTTCTAGTCGAGCTCTTGACGAGCTGGGTTGTCCTGCTGCAGAGTAGTCCGGACTCGTTTGACAGTGTGCGGGAGTTCGGCCGCCGAATTAAGGTTCTGCTTGAGAAGGCCGTTCTGTACTTCTGCTGCTAAAGTAGCGGTGTGCTCCTCGGTACGGAGGGAGCGTTTCGTGTTTCCATTGACTGTTATGACGCCACGTGGTCCGGGCATCTTGAGCTTGAGATAAGCATAGTGTGGCACCGCGTTGAATCGAGTAAATGCGGTTCATCCCAGCAGTGCGTGATAGCCGCTGCGGAAGGGGATGATATCGAAGATCAATTCTTCACTTCGAAAGTTGTCCGGGGATCCGAAGACAACCTCTAGTGTGATTGAGCCCGTACAGCGGGCCTCTACACCTGGTATGACTCCTTTAAAGGTAGTCTTTGTGGGCTTGATCCTTGAGGGATTAATGTCCATTTTGCACACTATATCCTGATAGAGCAGGTTCAGGCTGCCGCCACCATCCATGAGGACTCGCGTGAGGTGGAATCCATCGATGATTGGGTTGAGGACCAGTGCGGCTGAACCGCCATGACGGATACTGGTCGGATGGTCCCTGCGATCGAAAGTGATCGGACAAAAAGACCATGGGTTGAACTTTGGGGCGACTGGTTCAATCGTGTAGACGTCCCTAAGCGTGCGTTTGCGCTCCCTCTTGGGGATATGGGTAGCGAATATCATGTTCACTGTTTTAACTTGGGGGGGGGGACTTCTTCTGTCCCCCTGTGTTCGGCGGATGGGGCTCGTCGTCATTGTCCTCGCTTTGCGACCCCTTCTCCTTGTTCTCGGCATTTAATTTGCCGGCCTGTTTAAAAACCCAACAGTCTCTGTTAGGACGGTTGGCTGGTTTGTCTGGGGTGCCATGGATCTGGCACGGACGATCGAGTATGTGGTCCAAGCTGGATTGGCCCGAATTGTTTCTTTTATATGGCTTCTTCCGCTGGCCGGCCTTGGAGCCACTGAATCCGGCGTTGACCGCTGTGTCGTCGGTATTGTCACCATTGCTTCGACGCTTATGTCTGTTGCGTCATGGCTTGCCGTTGCTATTTCTTGCTTCAGAGGTGCCAGGTTCGCTTGTATTGTTTTTGCTACGGGCTAGCCAACTATCCTCGCCCGCGCAAAAGCGGGTCATAAGTGTCGTGAGGGCTGCCATGGACTTCGGTTTTTCCTGCCCGAGGTGTCGGGTGAGCCATTCGTCGCGGATGCTATGCTTAAAGGCCGCCAGGGCTTCGACATCCGGACAGTCGACGATCTGGTTCTTTTTGGTTAGGAACCTGGTCCAGAATTTCCTGGCTGACTCTCCGGGCTGTTGAGCTATGTGACTTAAGTCATCGGCATCCGGAGGTCGGACGTATGTGCATTGGAAATTATCACGGAATGCGTCTTCCAGGTCCTCCCAGCTGCCAATGGAGTTTTCAGGCAGACTGTTCAACCGGTGCCGAGCTGGCCCCTTGAGTTTTAGTCGGAGGTATTTGATGGCGTGAAGATCATCACCGCGGGCCATATGAATATGGAGAAGAAAGTCCTCAATCCATACTGCGGGATCTGTTGTCCCATCGTATGATTCGATGTTCACGGATTTAAACCCTTCTGGGAATTCGTGATCCATTACTTCATCGGTGAAGCAGAGGGGGTGTGCGGCGCCTCTATATCGGGACACGTCACGACGTAGTTCAGATGGAGTTCGTCTGCAGTTTTCGGCCCGGGCGCAATTACCATTGTTGCGTCTGGCTAGATAGCCGTCATCACGTGTCGGGGCATGCCCCCCGATCCGTAGATCGATCTGGCCTGTCCTACTCTACGGTCCAGGTCCTGCCGTAGGTCATATGTATATCCCCGAGCTGTTTTCTCTATGCCTTTACGGCGAGGTAGGACGGGCTGGTGTTCGGCTTGAGGTGCCGCTTTATCCCGGCCATGTGGTGGTCGGTCAGCCACATTACACACTGATGGTACGGGCTCCAACGCCTCATCATCAAACTGAGGTAGCAATTTGCACTTTGGGTAACTTTTGGTTGGGCGCTCGAGGCCGTATTCCTCGGCTGCCAGGACATTAGTCCACCTGTCATTGAGTAGATCCTGATCAGCTTGAAGTTGTTGGTGCCGCTTTTTCACGCTCCTTCCATGGCGATTAGCCGGCGCTTAAAGCGCTCCTGCTCGAGAGGTTCCTCGGGTACGATGAAGTCTTCATCACCGAGGCTCACCTCATCCTCGGAGGGTGGTAGATAATTGTTGTCCTCCGAGTCTTCATTTATGGCCTGTTTATCAGGGCTAACTTGCCCATCTTCCCGATCGTCCTGTTCGGCAGTTTGCTCGTCGGGGTCTTCTCTGTCTTCGGCACCGTCCGGAGTGTTATCATCTCCTGTGCCGGTGTTGCTGTCTTTTCTGCGGCGTGATTTAGAGCGGCGCCGCTGATGTCGGCACTTTGGTTGTATCTTGGGAGGTTCATCCTCGACTAGATCTTCCTCGTTATCGCCATTGTTCTCTTTAGGTGTATCCACCATGTATACATCGTATGAGGAGGTGGCTGTCCAACGTCCGGTAAACGCCGGGTTTTGGCCTGCTCCTCTCCAACATCGTCTTCCATGCCGTCGATGTCTTTGGAGCCGTAATCAAGCATGTCGGTTAAGTCTTCGACAGTGGCTATTAAGTGGGAGGTGGGTGGGAAGCAAAATTCTCTGTCATCAGCCCCCAGCTCAAACCGGATATAATTCGGCTGTGAGTCCCCTGCTAAGGAGAGGGTTTTTAATGAGTTAAGCACATCACCTAAAGGTGAGTGCCGGAAGATGTCCGCGGCGCCGAATTCGACGATCGGCGCCCGATCAGGCTCGATGGCCGCGGATGCACATGGTTCGGAACCTATGGCCAGAGACGGATCCGAGGTTCCGGTGACGCAGATCCCGCTCGAGGTTGGGTCTGTGTGCGGCTCCAACGCCGCTGAGTCTGCGACTTCCGTGGCGGGGTTGAGCTTCCCGTCCTCAGAGGGCACAATCTGCTCCGGATCTAGGGCCGGAGCACTTACAGGTGCTATCTCCTGGGTATGGTCCGATGACAGATTTAGGTCATGCTCATCGCGGTGGCAAGGAGCGGCTGCCGTGGGCTCGAATCCATCAAAGATCAAGTCTCCGCGGATGTCAGCGACATAGTTCAAGCTTCCAAATCTGACCTGATGGCCAGGGGCGTAGCTGTCGATCTGCTCTAGACGGCCAAGTGAGTTAGCCCGCAGTGCGAAGCCGCCGAATACGAATATCTGTCCGGGGAGGAAGACTTCCTCCTGAACAGCGTTGTTGTAGACAATTGATGGGGCCATCAAACCTCTTGAAGATGACGCTGTGAAACTCTCAATGAAAGCACCAATGTCGGTGTCAAAACCGGCGGATCTCGGGTAGGGGGTCCCGAACTGTGCGTCTGAGGTTGATGGTAACAGGAGACGGGGACACAATGTTTACCCAGGTTCGGGCCCTCTCAATGGAGGTAATACCCTACTTCCTGCTTGATTGATCTTGATGGATATGAGTATTACAAGAGTTGATCTACCTCGAGATCATAATGGCTAAAACCCTAAAAGTCTAGCCTGTATTACTATGATTGTCATTATGGCCGCCTCTACGGACTAAGCCTTCCGGTTTATATAGACACCGGAGGGGACTAGGGTTGTACAAAGTCGGTTACAGAGAAAGGAATCTTCATATCAGGGCACCAAGCTTGCCTTCCACGCCAAGGAGAGTCCCATCCGGACACGGGAGAGAGTCTTCTATCTTGTATCTTCACAGCCCATCAGTCCGCCCTACGTACCATAGTTCGGACGCCCGAGGACCCCTTAATCCAGGACTCCCTCACCCCCTCCACCGTAATCCAACTCGGTCATATCGTCGTAGTGCTTAGGCGAAGCTCTGCGCCGGTAGCTTCATCATCACGGTCATCACGCCATCGTGCTGATGAAGGTCTTCCTTGACACTCTGCTGGATCATGAGTTCGTGGGACGTCATCGAGCTGAACGTGTGCAGATCGCGGAGGTGCCGTACTTTCGGTACTAGGATCGGTCGATCGTGAAGACGTAGGACTACATCAACCGCGTTGTCATAACGCTTCCACTTTCGGTCTACGAGGGTATGTGGACAACACTCTTCCCTCTTGTTGCTATGCATCACCATGATCTTGCGTGTGTGTAGGATTTTTTTTGAAATCATACGTTTCCCAACAATAAGTGTTCTCCCTGAGTATGCACCGTTGCGATAGTTTGTTGTGCCGAGACACCACGTAATGATCGGGTGTGATAAGCTCTACGTTCACATACAACGGATGCAAGCTAGTTTTGCACACGCAGAATACTCGGGTTAAACTTGATGAGCCTAGCATATGCAGATATGGCCTCGGAACACTGAGACCGAAAGGTCGAGCATGAATCATATAGTAGATATGATCAACATAGTGATGTCACCATTGAAAACTACTCCATCTCACGTGATGACCGGACATGGTTTAGTTGATTTGGAGCACGTGATCACTTAGATGATTAGAGGGATGTCTACCTAAGTGGGAGTTCTTAAGTAATATGATTAATTGAACTTAAATTTATCATGACCTTAGTACCTGATAGTATTTTTCATGTCTATGTTGTTGTAGATCAATGGCCCGTGCTACTGTTCCTTTGAACTTTAACGCGTTCCTAGAGAAAGCTAAGTTGAAAAATGATGGTAGCAACTACACGGACTGGATCAATAACTTGAGGATTATCCTCATTGCTGCACAGAAGAATTACGTCCTGGAAGCACCGCTAGGTGCCAGGTGATACGTCTCCAACGTATCTATAATTTTTGATTGTTCCATGCTATTATATTATCTATTTTGGATGTTCAATGGGCTTTATTATACACTTCTATATTATTTTTGGACTACCTATTAACCGGAGGCCAAGCCCAAATTGCTGTTTTTTTGCCTATTTCAGTGTTTCAAAGGAAAGGAATATCAAATGGAGTCCAAACCGAATGAAACCTTCAGGAACGTGATTTTCGGAAGAAACGTGATCCAGAGGACTTGGAGTGGACGTCAAGCAATCAACGAGGAGGCCACGAGGCAGGGAGGCGCGCCTGCCCCCTAGGCGCGCCCCCACCCTCGTGGGCCCCTCGTAGCTCTCCTGACCGACCTCTTTTGCCTATATACACTCATATACCCTGGAAACATCAGAATAGGAGCCGAAACCCTATTTCCACCGCCGCAACCTTCTGTACTCGTGAGATCCCATCTTGGGGCCTTTTCCGGCGCTCCTCCGGAGGGGGCATTGATCACAGAGGGCTTCTACATCAACACCATAGCCTCTCTGATGATGTGTGAGTAGTTTACCTCAGACCTTCGGGTCCATAGTTATTAGCTAGATGGCTTCTTCTCTCTCTTTGGATCTCAATACAAAGTTCTCCTCGATTCTCTTGGAGATCTATTCGATGTAATCTTCTTTTGCGGTGTGTTTGTCGAGATCTGATGAATTGTGGGTTTATGATCAAGTTTATGTATGAACAATATTTGAATCTCCTCTGAATTCGTTTATGTATGATTGGTTATCTTTGCAAGTCTCTTCGAATTATAAGTTTGGTTTGGCCTACTAGATTGATCTTTCTTGCAATGGGAGAAGTGCTTTGCTTTGGGTTCAATCTTGCGGTGCTCGATCCCAGTGACAGTAGGGGAAACGACACGTATTGTATTGTTGCCATCGAGGATAAAAAGATGGGGTTTATATCATATTGCTTGAGTTTATCCCTCTACATCATGTCATCTTGCTTAAAGCGTTACTCTGTTCTTATGAACTTAATACTCTAGATGCATGCTGGATAGCGGTCGATGTGTGGAGTAATAGTAGTAGATGCAGGCAGGAGTCGGTCTACTTGTCGCGGACGTGATGCCTATATACATGATCATGCCTAGATATTCTCATAACTATGCTCAATTCTATCAATTGCTCGACAGTAATTTGTTCACCCACCGTAATACTTATGCTCTTGAGAGAAGCCACTAGTGAAACCTATGGCCCCCGGGTCTATTCTCCATCATATTAATCTCTCGTCAACTAGCTATTTCTGGCGCTATTTATTTTGCAATCTTTACTTTCACTCTTTATCATAAAAATACCAAAAATATTATCTTATCATCTCTATCAGATCTCACTTTTGCAAGTGGCCGTGAAGGGATTGACAACCCCTTTATCACGTTGGTTGCAAGGTTCTTATTTGTTTTTGTAGGTACGTGGGACTTGAGCGTGGTCTCCTACTGGATTGATACCTTGGTTCTCAAAAACTAAGGGAAATATGTACGCTACTTTGCTGCATCACCCTTTCCTCTTCAAGGGAAAAACCAATGCAGTGCTCAAGAGGTAGCAAGAAGGATTTCTGGCACTGTTGCCGGGGAGTCTACGCACAAGTCATGACATACCAAGTACCCATCACAAACTCTTATCCCTCGCATTACATTATTTGCCATTTGCCTCTCGTTTTCCTCTCCCCCACTTCACCCTTGCCGTTTTATTCGCCCTCTTTTCCGTTCGCCTCTTTTTCACGTGCTTCTTGTTTGCTCGTGTGTTGGATTGATTGCTTGTCACGATGGCTCAAGATAATACTAAATTGTGTGACTTTACCAATACCAACAACAATGATTTTCTTAGCACTCCGATTGCTCCTCTTACCGAAGCTGAATCTTGTGAAATTAATGCTGCTTTGTTGAATCTTGTCATGAAAGATCAATTCGCCGGCCTTCCTAGTGAAGATGCCGCTACCCATCTAAATAGCTTTGTTGATTTGTGTGACATGCAAAATAAGAAAGATGTGGACAATGATATTGTTAAATTGAAGCTATTTCCGTTTTCTCTTAGAGATCGTGCTAAAACTTGGTTTTCGTCTTTGCCTAAAAATAGTATTGATTCTTGGAATAAGTGCAAAGATGCTTTTATCTCTAAGTATTTTCCTCCCACTAAGATCATCTCTCTTAGAAACGATATTATGAATTTTAAGCAACTTGACCATGAACATGTTGCACAAGATTGGGAGAGGATGAAATTAATGATACGTAATTGCCCTACTCATGGTTTGAATTTGTGGATGATTACACAATTTTTTTATGCCGGATTGAATTTTGCTTCTAGAAATCTTTTAGATTCGGCCGCGGGAGGCACTTTTATGGAAATCACTTTAGGAGAAGCTACTAAACTCCTAGATAATATTATGGTTAATTATTCTCAATGGCACACTGAAAGATCTACTAGTAAAAAGGTTCATGCGATTGAAGAAATTAATGTTTTGAGTGGAAAGATGGATGAACTTCTGAAATTGTTTGCTAATAAGAGTGTTTCTTCTAATACTAATGATATGCCTTTGACTACTTTTATTGAGAATAATAATGAATCTATGGATGTGAATTTTGTTGGTAGGAATAATTTTGGTAACAATGCGTATAGAGGAAACTTTAATCCTAGGTTGTTCCCTAGTAATTCCTCTAATAATTATGGTAATTCCTACAACAATTCTTATGGAAATTTTAATAAGTTGCCCTCTTATTTTGAGACTAGTGTTAAAGATTTTATAAATTCACAAAAGAATTTCAACACCTTGCTTGAAGAAAAATTGCTTAAGGTTGATGAATTGGCTAGGAACGTGGATAGAATTTCTCTTGATGTTGATTCTTTGAAGCTTAGATCTATACCACCTAAGCATGATATCAATGAGTCTCTCTCAAATCCATGAGAATTTCCATTGATGAATGCAAAGAAAGAACCGATAGGATGCATGCTAAGAAAGATTGCTTTGTAAAGGCATGTTCTTCTAGTTTTTATGAGAATAAAGATGAAGATCTAAAAGTTATTGATGTGTATCCTATTAAATCTTTGTTTTGCAATATGAATCTTGATAATGACGGGACTGGAGATGAGTCAACTTTAGTTAAAAGGCGTCCCAATGATTCGGAGTTTTTAGATCTTGATGCAAAAATTGGTAAAAGTGGGATTGAAGAGGTTAAAAGTTTAGATATCAATGAACCCACTATTTTGGATTTCAAGGAATTTAATTATGATAATTGTTCTTTAATAGATTGTATTTCCTTGTTGCCATCCGTGCTAAATTCTCCGCATGCTTATAGTCAAAATAAGGCTTTTACTAAACATATCGTTGATGCTTTGATGCAATCTTATGAAGAAAAACTTGAGTTGGAAGTCTCCATCCCTAGAAAACTTTATGATGAGTGGGAACCTACAATTAAAATTAAAATTAATGATCATGAATGATATGCTTTGTGTGATTTGGGGGCTAGTGTTTCCACGATTCCAAAAACTTTGTGTGATTTGCTAGGTTTCCGTGAATTTGATGATTGCTCTTTAAACTTGCACCTTGCGGATTCCACTATCAAGAAACCTATGGGAAGAATTAATGATGTTCTTATCGTTGCAAATAGGAATTATGTGCCCTTAGATTTTATTGTTCTTGATATAGATTGCAATCCTTCATGTCCTATTATTGTTGGTAGACCTTTCCTTAGAACGATTGGTGCAATTATTGAGATGAAGGAAGGGAATATTATATTCCAATTTCTGTTGAGGAAAGGCATGGAACACTTCCCTAGAAAGAAAATTAAATTACCTTATGAATCTATTATGAGAGCCACTTATGGATTGCCTACCAAAGATGGCAATACTTAGATCTATCCTTGCTTTTATGCCTAGCTAGGGACGTTAAACGACAACGCTTGTTGGGAGGCAACCCAATTTTATTTTAGTTTTCTAGCTTTTTATTTCTGTTTAGTAATAAATCTTTGATCTAGCCTCTGGTTAGATGTGTTTTTATGTTTTAATTAGTGTTTGTGCCAAGTGAAACCTATAGGATCTTCTTGAATGATAGTTATTTGATCTTGCTGAAAATTCCAGAAACTTTCTGTTCACGAAAACAATTGTTTAAAATCATCAGAACGTGATAAAATACTGATTCCAATTGCAGTAGATCAATAGACAAATTGTCTAGGTCTTCCTATTTTGGTAGATTTTTCTAAGTTCCATAAGTTTTCGTTAGATACAGATTACTACAGACTGTTTTGTTTTTGACAGATTCTGTTTTTCGTGTGTTGTTTGCTTATTTTGATGAATCTATGGCTAGTAAAAGAGCTTATAAACAATAGAGAAGTTGTAATACAGTAGGTTTAACACCAATATAAATAAATAATGAGTTCAATACAGTACCTTAAAGTGGTGGTTTGTTTTATTTCGCTAACGGAGCTCATGAGATTTTCTGTTGAGTTTTGTGTTGTGAAGTTTTCAAGTTTTGGGTAAAGATTTGATGGATTATGGAACAAGGAGTGGCAAGAGCCTAAGCTTGGGGATGCCCAAGGCACCCCAAGGTAAAATTCAAGGACACCAAAAAGCTTAAGCTTGGGGATGCCCCGGAAGGCATCCCCTCTTTCGTCTTCGTCTATCGGTAGGTTTACTTGGGGCTATATTTTTATTCACCACATGATATGTGTTTTGCTTGGAGCGTCTTGTATGATTTGAGTCTTTGATTTTTAGTTCACCACAATCATCCTTGCTGTACACACCTTTTGAGAGAGACACATATGATTCAGAATTTATTAGAATACTCTAGTGCTTCGCTTATATCTTTTAGAGCACGGTGGTGGTTTTATTTTATAGAAAATATTGATCTCTCATGCTTCACTTATATTATTTTGGGAGTCATAAACAGCATGGTAATTTGCTTTAATTGTGAAATTAGTCCTAATATGATAGGCATCCAAGATGAGTATAATAAAAACTTCCATATTGAGTTCATTGAATATCGTGCGAAGTTTGATACTTGATAAGTGTTTTGAAATATAAAGGTGGTAATATTAGAGTGTGCTAGTTGAGTAATTGTGAAATTGAGAAATACTTGTGTTAAGGTTGGCAAGTCCCGTAGCATGCACGTATGGTAAAAGTTGTGTGACAAATTTGACGCATAATGTGTTCTTTTATTGCTTTCCTTATGAGTGGCGGTCGGGGACGAGTGATGGTCTTTTCCTACCAATCTATCCCTCTAGGGGCATGCGTAGTAGTACTTGGCTTCGAGGGCTAATGAACTTTTGCAATAAGTATATGAGTATTTTATGACTAATGTGAGTCCATGGATTATACGCACTCTCACCTTTCCTCAATTTTCTAGCCTCTAAAGTACCGTGCATTGCCCTTTCTCACCTTGAGAGTTGGTGCAAACTTCGCCGGTGCATCCAAACCCCGTGATATGATATGCACTATCACACATAAACCCCCTTATATCTTCCTCAAAACAGCCACCATACCTACCTATCATGGCATTTCCATAGCCATTTCGAGATATATTGCCATGCAACTTTCCACTGTTTTGTTTATTAGGACACGCTTCATCATTGTCATATTGCTTTGCATGATCATGTAGTTGACATTGCATTTGTGGCAAAGCCACCATCCATAATTTTTTTAATACATTTCAGTCTTGATTCATTGCATATCCCGGTACATCGCCGGAGGCATTCACATAGTCATATTTTGTTCTAAGTGTTGAGTTGTAATTCTTGAGTTGTAAGTAATAAAAGTGTGATGATCATCATTATTAGAGCATTGTCCCATGTGAGGAAAGGATGATGGAGACTATGATTCCCCCATAAGTCGGGATGAGATTCCGGACTAAAAAAAGGAGAGAAAAAAGATGCCAAAGAAAAAAAAAGAAGGCCCAAAAAAGGAAAAAATGAGAGAAAAATAGAGAAGGGACAATGTTACTATCCTTTTTGCACACTTGTGTTTCAAAGTAGCACCGTGATCTTCATGATAGAGAGTCTCCTATGATGTCACTTTCATATACTAGTGGGGATTTTCATTATAGAACTTGGCTTGTATATTCCAATGATGGGCTTCCTCAAAATGCCCTAGGTCTTTGTGAGCAAGCAAGTTGGATGCACACTGATAATCCCCAATTGCAGGGAATTATCGTAGCAATTTCCAAAGGTGGAAGTGATAAGTATGGAGTGTCGAACCCACGAGGATCTAAAGGTAAGATCAATATTCTCTCAAGCCCTATCTGCCACTGATACGACTCTACGTACACCGAACGTTTGCTTCCAACTAGCAACGAGAAATAAAACTACGTTGTGGGTATGAAGAGGATAACTTTGCATGGTATCGGAGAGCTAAAACATAAAAGTAGGTGTTGTTATCATAAAGTTAGAATATATTACTAAATATTATAAATAGCGAGTGTGGAATAATGGTGGATTGGTGTGCAAAATTGTCCTAGGCAATTGTTAACAAGACCGGTAGTCGTCATTGCAATTTCATATGAGGGAGAGGCATAAGCTAACATACTTTCTCTACTTGGATCATATGCACTTATGATTTGAACTCTAGCAAGCATCCGCAACTACTAAAGATCATTAAGGTAAAACCCAACCATAGCATTAAAGCATCAAGTCCTCTTTATTCCCATACGCAACAACCCCCTTACTCGGGTTTGTGTTTCAGTCACTCACCCACCCACTATAAGCGAATCATGAACGTATTGCAACACCCTACAGCGGGAATCCCTCACGCTTGCGCGACACGGAGGGCACAATAGGACAGCACCAAAATAAAACATACAACTCGTACCAATCTAGATCATCAATCAACCCAAAGACAAAGGATATCTACTCAAAACATCATAAGATGGCAACACATCATTGGATCATAATATGTGGCATAAAGCACCATGTTCAAGTAGGGATTACAGCGGGGTGCGAGAGAGTGGACCGCGTAAAATAGATGAGGATGGTGATGATGATGGTCATGTTGATGAAGACGATTACCGCAGCGATGATTCCCCTCCCGATGGCACTCCGGCGCCACCGAGAGAGAGGAGGAGAGGTTCTCCCCCTTGTGCTTCCTCCTCCATGGCCTCCCCCCTAGATGGGGAGAGGTTCTCCCTCTGGTCCTTGGACTTCATGGCGATGATGGCCCCTTCGGGATCCTCCTCCATGGCCTCTGGTGATGATGGCCCCCTCCCACAAGGTGCCGGAGAGGGCCTAGATAGATTTCTCGTGGCTACAGAGGCTTGCGGCGGTGGAAATTCTGATCTAGGTTTCTTTCTGGAAGTTTGGGTATATATGAGAGGTGTTGGCATCGAGAACAAGTCAAGGGGGGTCTTCGGGCTGTCCATGAGGCAGGGAGGCGCGCCCCCACCCTCATGGCCAGCCTGGGACTCTTCTGGCCCAACTCTTTGACTCCGTGGCCTTCTTCTGGTCCAAAAATAAGCTCCGTCAAGTTTCAGGTCAATTGGACTCCGTTTGGTTTTCCTTTTCTGCGATATTCTAAAACAAGGAAAAAACAGAAACTGGCACTGGGCTCTAGGTTAATAGGTTAGTCCCAAAAACCATATAAAATAGCATATAAATGCATATAAAACATCCAAGGTTGCTAATATAATAGCATGAATACTTCATAAATTATAGATACGTTGGAGACGTATCAGCATCCCCAAGCTTAATTCCTGCTCGTCCTCGAGTAGGTAAATGATAAAATAATAATAATTTCAATTACCTTTTCTAGCATCATTATATGTCATAACAGTAGCTCATCTCATAAAACTTTTCATGGTCAAGTAACAAGCTATTCACATGTTAAAGTATAGATCATAAACTTTCTTGAAAACTAACAAACAGTGCTCTTAGTCATCAAACAATTGCAATTCATCTTATTTTCAGGAAGGGTCTATGTCAGAGCTTTGATTTAGCAAACTCCACATACTCAACTATCATTTAATCTTTCGCAATTGCTAACACTCACGTGATATTTATGGGTTCAAAGTTTTAATCGGACACAGAGAAAGATAGGGGCTTATAGATTCGCCTCCCAACCTTTTACCTCAAGGGTAATGTCAACAATAATAGTTCATGATAACTTACATCCAATTGGATATATATATCAGGATCTTTCCAACACAATGTGCTTGCCAAAGGATAAAATGTAAAAGGAAAAGGTGAAGATCACCATGACTCTTGCATAAGGTAGAAGATAAAAGTAAAAGATAGGCCCTTCGCAGAGGGAAGCAGAGGTTGTCATGTGCTTTTAAGGTTGGATGCACAAAATCTTAATGCAAAAGAACGTCACTTTATATTGCCTCTTGTGATAGAGACCTTTATTATGCAGTCCGTCGCTTTTATTTCTTCCCTATCACAAGTTCGTATAAAGCTTATTTTCTTCGCACTAATAGATCATACATATTTAGAGAGAAATTTTTATTGCATGCACCGATGACAACTTACTTGAAGGACCTTACTCAATCCATAGGTAGGTATGGTGGACTCTCATGGCAAAACTAGTTTAAGGGATATTTGGAAGCACAAGTAGTATCTCTACTTGGTGCAAAGAATTTGGCTAGCATAAGGGGGAAAGGCAAGCTCAGCATGTTGGATCAATCAATGACAATATATTTTATTTCGGATATAAGAAAACATAACCCATTACGTTGTCTTCCTTGTCCAACGTCAACCTTTTAGCATGTCATATTTTAATGAGTGCTCACAATTACAAAAGATGTCCAAGATAGTATATTTATATGTGAAATCTCTCTTCCTTCCATATTCTTTCATGAATTGTTCAAGTGACCAATTCTGAGTTTGCTAACCTTCAATAAGTTTACTACCTATACTTATTATGTGTGAAGTCATTACTCCCCATGTTATAAGCATATGAAACATATATAAATTCAGATTTATGATATTCAATTCATTCAATCATTTACTCATAGGATATACGTGAAGCACGTGAGTAAATGACAAACTACTCCAAAAAGATATAAGTGAAGAACACTGAGTAGGCAAATGATTAACTAGCCATGGGAGGATTCTATTTCATTCAAGATTTCAGATCCAATGATTTTATTCAAACAGCAAGTAAAATTGAAAATACGCTCCAAGCAAAACACATATCATGTGACGAATAAAAATATAGCTCCGAGTAAGGTATACCGATAGTTTTGAAGACGAAAGAGGGGATGCCTTCCGGGGCATCCCCAAGCTTAGGTGCTTGAGTATTCCTTGAATATTAACTTGGGGTGCCTTGGGCATACCCAAGCTTAGGGTCTTTCCATTCCTTATTCTCCTCATATCGATGATATCTCACCCAAAGCTTGAAAACTTCAATCACACAAAACTTAACGGAACTTCGTGAGATAGGTTAGTATGATACAGAGTAAACCATTCACTTTGGTACTGTCAAAGACAAGGTTCATAATTGTTCTCACACAATGCCTACTGTACCTTATCATTTCTACAATTTATATTGAGAAATATAAGCCATAGAAACTAGAAAACAAGCAAACTATGCAATGAAAATAGAATCTGTCAGAAACAGAACAGTCTGTAATGATCTGAATAGCAACCATACTTTTGCTACTCCAAAAATTATGAAATAAATTTGTGGACATGAGGAATTTTTCTATTAATCTTCTGCAAAAAGAATCAACTCAAAAGCACTCTTCTGTAAAAAAAATGGCATCTAATCTCGTGAGCGCAAAGTTTCTGTTTTTTACAGCAAGATCACATTAACTTTCACCCAAGTCTTCCCAAAGGTCTTACTTGGCACTTTATTGAAACAAAAGCTATAAAACATGATTAATACAGTATCTTAATCATGTAAACACACAAAAACAGTTAGGGTAAATATTGGGTTGTCTCCCAACAAGCGCTTTTCTTTAATGCCTTTTAGCTAGGCATGATGATTTCAATGATGCTCACATAAAAGATAAGAATTGAAACATAAAGAGAGCATCATGAAGAATATGACTAGCACATTTGAATCTAACCAACTTCCTATTCCTGGGGATTTTTTGAACACATAACTTATAGGAACAAGAATCAACTAGCATAGGAAGGCAAAACAAGTATAACTTCAAAACTTTAAGCACATAGAGAGGAAACTTGATATTATTGCAACTCCTACAGGCATATATTCCTCCCTCATAATAATTTTCAGTAGCATCATGAATGAATTCAACAATATAACCATCACATAAAGCATTCTTTTCATGATCTACCAGCATAGAAATTTTTCTACTCTCCACATAAGCAAAATTCTTGTCATTCGGAATAGCGGGATCACTAGTTCCTAAAGTTGACACTCTTCCAAACCCGCTTTAGATGATAGTATTATTCATACTCCAAAAGATATAAGTGAAGTTCATGGAGCATTCTACAATTAATATAGACTAACCAATATCCAAGCTCAAAATATATAAGTGAAGCACACGAAGCATTCTATAAAACCATACTCAAAAGATTTAAGTGAAGCACAAAGAGCAATTCTATAAGATCATACTTAAAAGATATAAGTGAAGCACATGAAGTACTCTGTAAATCAATGAAGGGCTATCTCATACTAGCATGGTTCTTAAAGGAAAAACAAAAACACAAAGGACACAAATCATGTGAACAAAACAAAAACCGAGGTACACCGATATATGTTGAAGAAGAAAGATGGGATGCCAACTGGGGCATCCCCAAGCTTAGATGCTTCAGTATCCCTGGAATATTTACTTGGGGTGCCTTGGGCATCCCCAAGCTTGAACTCTTGCCTCTCTTTATTCTTCTCACATCGGTAACTCCTCGTTCTTCGAACACTTCATCCACACAAAACTTTAACAGAAACTTTGTGAGATCCGTTAGTGTAATAAAGCAAACTACCACTTTAAGGTACTGTAATGAACTAATTCTTTATTTATATTGGTGTTAAACCTACTGTATTCTAACTTCTCTATGGTTAATACTGTTGGAAATATGCCCTAGAGGCAATAATAAATTGGTTATTATTGTATTTCCTTGTTCATGATAATCGTTTATTATCCATGCTAGAATTGTATTGATAGGAAACTCAGATACATGTGTGGATACATAGACAACACCATGTCCCTAGTAAGCCTCTAGTTGACTAGCTCGTTGATCAATAGATGGTTACGGTTTCCTGACCATGGACATTGGATGTCGTTGATAACGGGATCACATCATTAGGAGAATGATATGATGGACAAGACCCAATCCTAAGCCTAGCACAAGATCGTGTAGTTCGTTTGCTAAGAGCTTTTCTAATGTCAAGTATCATTTCCTTAGACCATGAGATTGTGCAACTCCCGGATACCGTAGGAATGCTTTGGATGTACCAAACGTCACAACGTGACTGGGTGGCTATAAAGGTGCACTATAGATATCTCTGAAAGTGTCTGTTGGGTTGGCATGAATCGAGACTGGGATTTGTCACTCCGTGTAAACGGAGAGGTATCTCTGGGCCCACTCGGTAGGACATCATCATTATGTGCACAATGTGACCAAGGAGTTGATCACGGGATGATGTGTTACGGAACGAGTAAAGAGACTTGCCAGTAACGAGATTGAACAAGGTATCGGGATACCGACGATCGAATCTCGGGCAAGTAACATACCGATAGACAAAGGGAATTGTATACGGGATTGATTGAATCCCCGACATCGTGGTTCATCCGATGAGATCATCGTGGAACATGTGGGAGCCAACATGGGTATCCAGATCCCGCTGTTGGTTATTGACCGGAGAATGTCTCGGTCATGTCTGCATGGTTCCCGAACCCGTAGGGTCTACACACTTAAGGTTTGATGACGCTAGGGTTATAGGGAATAGATATACGTGGTTACCGAATGTTGTTCGGAGTCCCGGATGATATCCCGGAGGTCACGAGGAGTTCCGGAATGGTCCGGAGGTAAAGATTTATATATGGGAAGTCCTGTTTTGGTCACCGGAAAAGTTTCGGGTGCTATCGGTGACGTACCGGGACCACCGGAGGGTCCCGGGGGTCCACCAGGTGGGGCCACCGGCCCCAGAGGGCTGCGTGGGCCAAGTGTGGGAAGGGACCAGCCCCTAGGTGGGCTGGTGCGCCTCCCACAAGGGGCCCAGGGCGCAGGAAGGGGGGGAAGGGGGAAACCCTAGGCTCAGATGGGCCTAAGGCCCATCTAGTGGGGCGCCCCCCTCTCTCCCCTCCTTGGCCGCCCCCCAAGTCCCATCTAGGGCTGGCCGCACCCCTTGGGGGGGGGGGAACCCTAGATGGGGGCACAGCCCCTCCCCCTCCCCTATATATACTTGAGGTTTTGGGGCTGCCATTGACACGAGAACATCTCTCTCTTGGCGCAGCCCTACTCCTCCTCTCCCGCGGTGCTTGGCGAAGCCCTGCAGGATTGCCACGCTCCTCCATCACCACCATGCCGTTGTGCTGCTGCTGGATGGAGTCTTCCCCAACCTCTCCCTCTCTCCTTGCTGGATCAAGGCGTGGGAGACGTCACCGGGCTGCACGTGTGTTGAACGCGGAGGCGCCGTGGTTCGGCGCTTAGATCGGAATTAACCGCGATCTGAATCGCTACGAGTACGACTCCTTCATCCGCGTTCTTACAACGCTTCCGCATCGCGATCTACAAGGGTATGTAGATGCACTCCCCTTCCCCTCATTGCTAGATTACTCCATAGATTGATCTTGGTGATGCGTAGAAAATTTTGAATTTCTGCTACGTTCCCCAACAGTGGCATCATGAGCTAGGTCTATGCGTAGTTTCTATGCACGAGTAGAACACAAAGTAGTTGTGGGCGTCGATTTTGTCAATTTACTTGCCGTTACTAGTCTTATCTTGATTCGGCAGCATCGTGGGATGAAGCGGCCCGGACCGACCTTACACGTACTCTTACGTGAGACAGGTTCCACCGACTGACATGCACTAGTTGCATAAGGTGGCTAGCGGGTGTTTGTCTCTCCCACTTTAGTCGGATCGGATTCGATGAAAAGGGTCCTTATGAAGGGTAAATAGAAATTGGCATATCACATTGTGGCTTTTGCATAGGTAAGAAACGTTCTTGCTAGAAACCCATAGCAGCCACGTAAAACATGCAACAACAATTAGAGGACGTCTAACTTGTTTTTGCAGGGTATGCTATGTGATGTGATATGGCCAAAAGGATGTGATGAATGATATATGTGATGTATGAGATTGATCATGTTCTTGTAAGAGGAATCACGACTTGCATGTCGATGAGTATGACAACCGGCAGGAGCCATAGGAGTTGTCTTAATTTATTGTATGACCTGCATGTCAATGAAAACGCCATGTAATTACTTTACTTTATTGCTAACCGTTAGCCATAGTAGTAGAAGTAATAGTTGGCGAGACAACTTCATGAAGACACAATGATGGAGATCATGATGATGGAGATCATGGTGTCATGCCGGTGACGAAGGTGATCATGCCGCGCCTCGAAGATGGAGATCAAAGGCACAGGATGATATTGGCCATATCACGTCACTTTATGATTTTCATGTGATGTTTGTCATGTTTACATCTTATTTGCTTAGAACGACGGTAGCATAAATAAGATGATCCCTCACTAAAATTTCAAGAGACGTGTTCCCCCTAACTGTGCACCGTTGCGAAGGTTCATTGTTTCGAAGCACCACGTGATGATCGGGTGTGATAGATTCTAACGTTCGCATACAACGGGTGTTGACGAGCCTAGCATGTACAGACATGGCCTCGCAACACATGCGAAACACTTAGGTTGACTTGACGAGCCTAGCATGTACAGACATGGCCTCGGAACACAAGAGACCAAAAGGTCGAACATGAGTCGTATAGTAGATACGATCAACATGGAGATGTTCACCGATGATGACTAGTCCGTCTCACGTGATGATCGGACACGGCCTAGTTTGACTCGGATCATGTATCACTTAGATGACTAGAGGGATGTCTATCTGAGTGGGAGTTCATTAAATAATCAGATGAACTTAATTATCATGAACATAGTCAAAAGGTCCTTGCAAATTATGTCATAGCTTACACTTTAGCTCTACTGTTTAAGATATGTTCCTAGAGTAAATTTAGTTGAAAGTTAATAGTAGCAATTGTGCGGACTGGGTCCGTAAACTGAGGATTGTCCTCATTGCTGCACAGAAGGCTTATGTCCTTAATGCACCGCTCGGTGTGCTGAACCTCAGCGTCGTCTGTAGATGTTGCGAAACATCTGACGTACACGTTTTGATGACTACGTGATAGTTCAGTGCGTAATGCTAACGGTTTAGAATTGTGGCACCAAAGACGGTTTTGAAACGTCGCAGAACATATGAGATGTTCCGAAGACTGAAATTGGGATTTCAGACTAGTGCCCACGTCAAGAGGTATGAGACCTCTGACAAGTTTCTTAAGCCTGCAGACTAAGGGAGAAAAGCTCAATCGTTGAGCATGTGCTCAGATTGTCTGAGTACTACAATCACTTGAATCGAGTGGGAGTTAATCTTCCAGATGAGATAGTGATGGTTCTCCATAGTCACTGCCACCAAGCTATTAGAGCTTCGTGATGAACTATAACATATCAGGGATAGACATGATGATCCTTGAGCAACTCGCAATGTTTGACCCGCGAAAGTAGAAATCAAATAGGAGCATCAATTGTTGATGGTTAGTAAAACCACTAGTTTCTAGAAGGGCAAGGGCAAAAGGGATACTTCATGAAACAGCAAATCATTTGCTGCTCTAGTGAAGAATCCCAAGGTTGAACCCAAACCCGAGACTAAGTGCTTCTGTAATGAGGGGAACGGTCACTGAAGCAGAACTACCCTAGATATTTGGTAGATGAGAAGGCAGGCAAGGTCGACAGAAGTATATTGGATATACATTATATGAATGTGTACTTTACTAGTACTCCTAGTAGCACCAGGGTATTAGATACCGGTTCGGTTGCTAAGTGTTAGTAACACGAAATAAAAGCTGCGGAATAAACGGAGACTAGCTAAAGGTGAGATGACGATATGTGTTGGAAGTGTTTCCAAGGTTGATGTGATCAAGCATCGCATGCTCCCTCTACCATCAAGATTGGTGTTAAACCTAAATAATTGTTATTTGGTGTTTGCGTTGAGCATAAACATGATTGGATTATGTTTATCGCAATACGGTTATTCATTTAAGGAGAATAATGGTTACTCTGTTTATTTGAATAATACCTTCAATGGTCTTGCACCTAAAATGAATCTCGATCGTACACATGTTCGTGCCAAATAATATAAAATAGTGATGATAGTACCACATACTTGTGGCACTGCCGTTTGAGTCATATTGGTATAGAACGCATGAAGAAGCTCCATGTAGATGGATCTTTGGACTCACTCGTTTTTGAAAGGATTGAGACATGCAAACCATGTCTATTGGTATATATGCATGAAGAAACTCCATGCAGATGGATCGTTTGGACTCACTTGATTTTGAATCACTTGAGACATGGAAATCATACCACATGGGCAAGATGACTGAAAGGCCTCGTTTCGGTAAGATGGAACAAGAGAGCAACTTCTTGGAAGTAATACATTTGATGTGTGCAGTCCAATGAGTGCTGAGGCACGCAGTGGATATCGATATGTTCTTACTTCACAGATGATTTGAGTAGATGCTGAGTGTATTTACTTGATGAAACACAAGTCTGAATTATTGAAAGGTTCAAGTAATTTCAGAGTGAAGTTGAAGATCATCGTGACAAGAGGATAAAATGTCTATGATATGATCATAGAGATATCTGAGTTACGAGTTTGGCACACAATTAAGAAATTGTGGAAATTGTTTCATGACTAATACCGCTTGGAGCACCATAGTGTGATGGTGTGTCCGAACATCATAACTGCACCCTATTGGATATGGTGCATACCATGATGTCTCTTATCGAATTACACTATCGTTTATGGGTTAGGCATTAGAGACAACCGTATTCACTTTAAAAGGGGCACCACGCAATTCCGTTGAGACGACACCGTTTAGAGAAACCTAAGTTGTCGTTTCTCAAAAGTTTGGGGCTGCGATGCTTATGTGAAAAAGTTTCAGGCTGATAAGCTCGAACCCAAAGCGGATAAATGCATCTTCATAGAATACCCAAAACAGTTGGGTATACCTCCTGTTTCAGATCTGGAAGTTAACAGGTCCTTTCTCGAGGAAAAGTTTCTCTCGAAAGAATTGAGTGGGAGGATGGTGGAGACTTGATAAGGTTATTGAACCGTCACTTCAACTAGTGTGTAGCAGGGCACAGGAAGTTGTTCCTGTGGCACCTACACCAATTCAAGTGGAAGCTTATGATACTGATCATGAAACTTCGGATCAAGTCACTACCAAACCTCGTAGGACGACGAGGATGCGTACTACTTCAGAGTAATGCGTGATCCTGTCTTGGAAGTCATGTTGCTAGACAACAATGAACCTACGAGCTATGGAGAAGCGATGGTGGGCCCATATTCCGACAAATGGTTAGAAGCCATGAAATCCGAGATAGGATCCATGTATCAGAACAAAGCATGGACTTTGGTGAACTTGCCCGATGATCGGCAAGCCATTGAGATAAATGGATCGTTAAGAAGCAGACGGACATGGACGGTAAGGTTACCGTCTATGAAGCTCGACTTGTGGCAAAGAGTATTTTCACAAGTTCAAGGAGTTGACTACGATGAGATTTTCTCATCCGTAGCGATGCTTAAGTCCGTCGGAATCATGTTAGCATTAGCTGCATTTATGAAATCTGGCAGATGGATGTCAAAAACAAGTTTCCTTACCAGTTTTCGTAAGGAAAGGTTGTATGTGATACAATCAGAAAGGTTTTGTCGATCCTAAGGATGCTAAAAGGTATGCTAGCTCCAGCGATCCTTCCATGGACTAGAGAAGGCATCTCGGAGTCAGAATATACGCTTTGATGGAGTGATCAAAGTTTTTGGTTTTATACAAAGTTTGTTAGAAACTTGTATTTACAATAAAGTGAGTGGGAGCGCTACAACATTTCTGATAAGTATATGTGAATGACATATTATTGATCCAAAATGATGTAAAATTTCTGGAAAGCATAAAGGGTTGTTTGAAAGGAGTTTTTCAAAGGAAGACCTGGATAAAGCTGCTTACATATTGGGCATCAAGATCTATAGAGATAGATCAAGACTCCTGATGATACTTTCAAAGAACGCACACCTTGACATGATTTTGAAAGAGTTCAAAATAGATCAGCAAAGAAGGAGTTCTTGGCTGTGTTACAAGGTGTGAGTATTGAGTAAGACTCAAGACCTGACCACAGCAGAAGAGAGAGAAAGGACGAAGGTCGTCCCCTATGCTTTAGACGTAGGCTCTACAGTATGCTATGCTGTGTACCGCACATGAAGTGTGCCTTGCCATGAGTTGGTCAAGGGGTACAATAGTGATCCGGGAATGGATCACATGACAGCGGTCGAACTTATCCTTAGTATCTAGTGGACTAAGGAATTTTCTTGATTATGGAGGTGAAAAGGAGTTCGTCATAAAGGGTTACGTCGATGCGAACTTTGACACTAATCCGGATGACTCTGAGTAGTGAACCGGATTCGTATAGTAGAGCAGTTATTTGAAATGGCTCCAAGTAGCGTGTGGTAGCATCCACAAGATGACATAGATATTCGTAAAGCACACACGGATCTGAAAGGTTCAGACCCATTGACTAATAACCTCTCTCACAAGCATAACATGATCAAACCAGAACTCATTGAGTGTTAATCACATAGTGATGTGAACTAGATTGTTGACTCTAGTAAACTCTTTGGATGTTGGTCACATGGTGATGTGACCTGTGAGTGTTAATCACATGGTGATGTGAACTAGATTATTGACTCTAGTGCAAGTGGGAGACTGTTGGAAATATGCCCTAGAGGCAATAATAAATTGGTTATTATTATATTTCCTTGTTCATGATAATCGTTTATTATCCATGCTAGAATTGTATTGATAGGAAACTCAGATACATGTGTGGATACATAGATAACACCATGTCCCTAGTAAGCCTCTAGTTGACTAGCTCGTTAATCAATAGATGGTTACGGTTTCCTGATCATGGACATTGGATGTCGTTGATAACGGGATCACATCATTAGGAGAATGATGTGATGGACAAGACCCAATCCTAAGCCTAGCACAAGATCGTGTAGTTCGTTTGCTAAGAGCTTTTCTAATGTCAAGTATCATTTCCTTAGACCATGAGATTGTGCAACTCCCGGATACCGTAGGAATGCTTTGGATGTACCAAACGTCACAACGTAACTGGGTGGCTATAAAGGTGCACTACAGGTATCTCCGAAAGTGTCTGTTGGGTTGGCACGAATCGAGACTGGGATTTGTCACTCCGTGTAAACGGAGAGGTATCTCTGGGCCCACTCGGTAGGACATCATCATTATGTGCACAATGTGACCAAGGAGTTGATCACGGGATGATGTGTTACGAAACGAGTAAAGAGACTTGCCGGTAACGAGATTGAACAAGGTATCGGGATACCGACGATCGAATCTCGGGCAAGTAACATACCGATAGACAAAGGGAATTGTATACGGGATTGATTGAATCCTCGACATCGTGATTCATCCGATGAGATCATCGTGGAACATGTGGGAGCCAACATGGGTATCCAGATCCCGCTGTTGGTTATTGACCGGAGAACGTCTCGGTCATGTCTGCATGGTTCCCGAACCCGTAGGGTCTACACACTTAAGGTTCGATGACGCTAGGGTTATAGGGAATAGATATACGTGGTTACCAAATGTTGTTCGGAGTCCCGGATGATATCCTGGACGTCACGAGGAGTTCCGGAATGGTCCGGAGGTAAAGATTTATATATGGGAAGTCCTGTTTTGGTCACCGAAAAAGTTTCGGGTGCTATCGGTGACGTACCAGGACCACCGGGAGGGTCCCGGGGGTCCACCAGGTGGGGCCACCGGCCCCAGAGGGCTGTGTGGGCCAAGTGTGGGAAGGGACCAGCCCCTAGGTGGGCTGGTGCGCCTCCCACAAGGGGCCCAGGGCGCAGGAAGGGGGGAAGGGGGAAACCCTAGGCTCAGATGGGCCTAAGGCCCATCTAGTGGGGCGCCCCCCTCTCTCCCCTCCTTGGCCGCCCCCCAATTCCCATCTAGGGCTGGCCGCACCCCTTGGGGGGGGGGAACCCTAGATGGGGGCACAGCCCCTCCCCCTCCCCTATATATACTTGAGGTTTTGGGGCTGCCATTGACACGAGAACATCTCTCTCTTGGCGCAGCCCTACTCCTCCTCACCCGCGGTGCTTGGCGAAGCCCTGCAGGATTGCCACGCTCCTCCATCACCACATGCCGTTGTGCTGCTGCTGGACGGATTCTTCCCCAACCTCTCCTTCTCTCCTTGCTGGATCAAGGCGTGGGAGACGTCACCGGGCTGCACGTGTGTTGAACACGGAGGCGCCGTGGTTCGGCGCTTAGATCGGAATCAACCGCGATCTGAATCGCTACGAGTACGACTCCTTCATCCGCGTTCTTGCAACGCTTCCGCATCGCGATCTACAAGGGTATGTAGATGCACTCCCCTTCCCCTCGTTGCTAGATTACTCCATAGATTGATCTTGGTGATGCGTAGAAAATTTTGAATTCCTGTTACGTTCCCCAACAAATACCCCCCGATACTAGCCATAGATTCATCAAAATAAGCAAACAACACGCGAAAAACAGAATCTGTCAAAAACAGGACAGTCTGTAGTAATCTGGAAGTTTATCAAACTTATGTAAGTCCAAAAATTATGAAATAAATTTGACAATTTGAACAATTTGTACATAAGTAATGTGCAAAAAGTTTCAGACCTATTTGACTTCCCAGTGAAAAATGTAAATTCAAGCACTACAGCCAAAGTTTCTGTTTTTGTACTGCACATAGCAAACAAGCAATCTAATCATCCTAAAACCAAAGCTTGGCACATTATTTTTATAATATAATGGATATATACAAGGGGATAATTATTTACAGAGAAACTTCCATGAAAAATTCTACATTGTTTCCGTGAGCATGAACACAAGTGCTCAAGGTCGACCCTCACTTCTTCAATGCATAACTTTCCAATCACTTCTCTTTTTGAAAAACTTTTTAGGCATGAAAGGCAAGTATTTTTTTTGGTATTTTCATTCTTTTAATTTTTTTATATTTCACCCACAACTAAACGGAAACAAAAAGGAAAAACAGAATCTACTAAGTGAAGAAAGCAAACAAGCACACACGAGAATATCAACCCCACGCTATTGCTCCCCGGCAACGGCGCCAGAAAAGAGCTTGATAATCCCCAAGTGCAGGGAATCATCGCAGCAATTTCCAAAGGTGGAAGTGATAAGTATGGAGTGTTGAACCCACAAGGAGCTAAAGGTAAGATCAATATTCTCTCAAGCCCTATCTTCCACTGATACGACTCTACGTACACCGAACGTTTGCTTCCAACTAGCAACGAGAAATAAAACTACGTTGTGGGTATGAAGAGGATAACTTTGCATGGTATCGGAGAGCTAAAACATAAAAGTAGGTGCTGTTATCATAAAGTTAGAATATATTACTAAATATTATAAATAGCGAGTGTGGAATAATGGTGGATTGGTGTGCAGAATTGTCCTAGGCAATTGTTAACAAGACGGGTAGTCGTCATTGCAATTTCATATGAGGGAGAGGCATAAGCTAACATACTTCCTCTACTTGGATCATATGCACTTATGATTGAAACTCTAGCAAGCATCCGCAACTACTAAAGATCATTAAGGTAAAACCCAACCATAGCATTAAAGCATCAAGTCCTCTTTATTCCCATACGCAACAACCCCCTTACTCGGGTTTGTGTTTCAGTCACTCACCAACCCACTATAAGCGAATCATGAACGTATTGCAACACCCTACAGCGGGAATCCCTCACGCTTGCGCGACACGGAGGGCACAATAGGACAGCACCAAAATAAAACATACAACTCGTACCAATCTAGATCATCAATCGACCCAAAGACAAAGGATATCTACTCAAAACATCATAAGATGGCAACACATCATTGGATCATAATATGTGGCATAAAGCACCATGTTCAAGTAGGGATTACAGCGGGGTGCGGTAGAGTGGACCGCGTAAAATAGATGAGGATTGTGATGTTGATGAAGACGATCACCGCGGCGATGATTGCCCTCCCGATGGCACTTCGACGCCACCGAGAGAGAGGAGGAGAGGTTCTCCCCCTTGTGCTTCCTCCTCCATGGCCTCCCACTACAAGAAATATGTCAACTAGTGACCTTCTGTCAGTGACCCTGGAAGAATTGGTCATAGATCTACGACCATTTGAGACCAATTGGTCAAAAGCTGCTCGGGGGGCTCCAAACCCTCAACTATATCGACCATTTTGGCCATAAAGGTCGTAATTTCCTTACAGGAAATGGTCATAAAGCAGACAGCACTCATCTGCTGCCTTATTTCTAGCCGATCACGACCAATATAGATGGTCATAACCTTATAAGTTGTGGTGGATTGCTATGACTAGGCGCCACCTCATCAGTTTTGCCTATGTGTCATGTCCATGTGTCAGTTTTTGCCCTAGGTTGTGAAGCAACCTATATTTCTGTCATTCCCAAAATTCCCAAAAAAATTGGGCATTCTTTACTATCCAAATCATTGGCTCATGAAAATATTCAACTCCATTTGCCTGGTAAATCTTCCTCAGCAAATTTCCAAAGTTTTTGTTCAACTCGAACTATTGTGAAGGAAGTACTAGCTAGGCATATCCTGATGAGCTGAATTTTTGCCACATCTTCTATATTCCCAAATCATTGCTCTCCACAAAAATTGAGCCCCATCTAACAATACATGTGAGTGTGGCTTCAACATTCATATTTCTGTCCAGTGTGGTACGTTGCAAAGCAAGTGACACCTAGGCTCCTCCATTTGAGCTGCAAATTTTCCAAGATAGTGTCCTTAGTAGATGATCATCCTCGGCCAAAACTCAGGCCCATTGACCATGTGCATTTCTCGTACCACTAATCAAACACTTGGGTGCTAATTCATGTTTGAGCATTGTTCGGTCTCCTCGTGAGATTCTTCTATTGTTATTTTCTTCCAAGCATCTACCTGGGGAGTGCCAAACCTACTAGACATGCCTAGGCTTCCCAGAACGCATGGCAACGCCACGGTCACGCGGTGACCACATGGCGGGCATGCGAGTCTACGCGCTTTGGAGTTGGGGCCCTGGGCCACCGTCCAAACCTCAACGTATCACCACCAAACCATGCATTTATGCTTAAATAGATACTTATGTACCTAGAAATGATTTTTGGAAAAAATAAATAGCAAACTATGAGGCAGCTACAGTTCAAATTTGACCTGCTTCCTGCTGAATCGGCGGGAATTTGTCTTTTTACCAGAGATGGATCAAAGCTTTTGACACCCAACCATTTTGTCAATTGTGCATTAAATATGGCCTAGTATTTTATAAAATTGATTTGGTCCAATTTTGCAACAAATATATGGTAGGTCCTTCACAAAAAAAACTCATTTCGGGCACTCGGAAAATGGAAAATGAATTTTCCGTGCAAAGAAAATGAAAAGTCCCTTAGGCAACATTGTTTGGAACTCCAAGATGCACCCTTGTGCACAATATGAGATCATTTTAACAAACTATGCCATGAATGTGGCCATAAGATTGATCATTTGGCTTGAAAGCCATGAATTTTCACGCATGATAGCTCATTTCTGAGAACACTTTTTTAAAATAATTGCCGTATTACAAGTTTATTATATTTCCTTGAAACTTGGTCACATATGATGACACAATGCGAAGTTTTCCAATTTTTTGATTTTTTATTTTTATGCCCGTTTCAAAATGCGGTCAAAACGGCGGGCTTGACCGTTCCTAGCTAATGGTTGAATCTTGGAAATTTTTTGATGTTTCATAATTAAATAGATACTTATGTAACTAGAAATGATTTTTGGAAAAAAAATATAGCAAACTATGAGGCAGCTACAGTTCAAATTTGACCCGCTTCTCAAATTTGACCCGCTTCGTGCTGAATCGGCGGGAATTTGTCTTTTCACTAGAGATGGATCAAAGCTTTTGACACCCAACCATTTTGTCAATTATGCATTAAATATGGCCTAGTATTTTAGAAAATTGATTTGGTCCAATTTTGCAACAAATATATGGTAGGTCCTTCACAAAAAAAACTCATTTCGAGCACTCGGAAAATGGAAAATGAATTTTCCGTGCAAAGAAAATGAAAACTCCCTTAGGCAACATTGTTTGGAATTCCAAGATGCACCCTTGTGCACAATATGAGATCATTTTAACAAACTATGAATCTTCACGATGATAGCTCATTTCTGAGAACACTTTTTAAAAATAATTGCAGTATTACAAGTTTATTATTTTTCCTGGAAACTTGGTCACATATGATAACACAATGCGAAGGTTTTCCAATTTTTTTGATTTTTTTATTTTTTATGCCCGTTTCAAAATGCGGTCAAAACGGCGGGCTTGACCGTTCCTAGCTAATGGTTGAATCTTGGAAATTTTTTGATGTTTCTCTGATTAAATAGATACTTATGTACCTAGAAATGTTTTTTGGAAAAAATAAATAGCAAACTATGAGGCAGCTACAGTTCAAATTTGACCCGCTTCCTACTGAATCGGCGGGAATTTGTCTTTTTCACCAGAGATGGATCAAAGCTTTTGACACCCAACCATTTTGTCAATTGTGCATTAAATATGGCCTAGTATTTTATAAAATTGATTTGGTCCAATTTTGCAACAAATATATGGTAGGTCATTCACAAAAAAAACTCATTTAGGGCACTCAGAAAATGGAAAATGAATTTTCCGTGCAAAGAAAATGAAAACTCCCTTAGGCAACATTGTTTGGAATTCTAAGATGCACCCTTGTGCACAATATGAGATCATTTGAACAAACTATGCCTTGAATGTGGCCATAAGATTGATCATTTGGCTCGAAAGCCATGAATCTTCACGCATGATAGCTCATTTCTGAGAACACTTTTTAAAAATAATTGTTGTATTACAAGTTTATTATTTTCCCTGGCAACTTGGTCACATGTAATGACACAATGCGAAGGATTTCCATTTTTTTTGATTTTTTTGGAATTTTTTATGCCCGTTTTAAAATGCGGTCAAAACGGCGGGCATGACCGTTCATAGCTAGTGGTTTAATATTGGATTTTTTGGTGGTTCTCTGATTAAATAGATACTTATGTACCTAGAAATGATTTTTGGAAAAAATAAAGAGCAAACTATGAGGCAGTTGCAGTTCAAATTTGACCCTCTCCCTACTGAATCAGCGGAAATTTGTCTTTTTCACCAAAGGTGGATAAAAACTTTTGACACCCAACCATTTGCTCAATTGTGCATTAAACTTGGCCTAGTATTTTATAAAATTGATTTGGTACAAATTTGCAACAAATATATGGTAGGTCCTTCACAAAAAAAAACTCATTTTGGGCACTCGGAAAATGGAAAATGAATTTTACGTCCAAAGAAAATGAAAACTCCCTTAGGCAACATCGTTTGGAATTCCAAGATGCACCCTTGTGCACAATATGAGATCATTTGAACAAAATATGCCATGAATGTGGCCATGAGATTGATCATTTGACATGAAAGTCATTCATCTTCACGCATGATAGCTCATTTCTAAGAACACTTTTTAAAAAGAATTTTCGTATTACAAGTTTATTATTTTTCCTGATAACTTGGTCACATGTAATGACACAAGGCGAAGGTTTTCCAATTTTTTGATTTTTTTGGAATTTTTCATGCCCATTTCAAAATGCGTTCAAAACGGCGGGCATGACCGTTCGTAGCCAGTGGTTAAATCTTGGAATTTTTTTGATGTTTCTATGATTAAATAGATACTTTTGTACTTAGAAATGATTTTTGGAAAAAATAAAGAGCAAACTATGAGGCAGCTGCAGTTCAAATTTGACCCGCTTCCTGCTGAACCGGCGGAAATTTGTCTTTTTCAGCATAGGTGGATTGAATCTTTTGACACCCAACCATTTGGTCAATTGTGCATTAAATATGTCCTAATATTTTAGAAAATTAAGTTGGTCCAAATTTGTAACAAATATATGGTAGGTCCTCAACAAAAGAACTCATTTTGGACACTCAAAAAATGAAAAATGATTTAAAAGAACTTATTTCTCATAACTCTTTAAAAAAATATTTGTCTTATTTCAATTTGTGATTATTCCTGAAAACTATAGTCAAATTTGCTGACACAATGAGATTTAAAAAAAAAATTCAGGTCATAATAAAATAGCTAACATGATTTAGCACCTTACTTTTAGTCGATTACGACCCACTTAAATGGTCAAAATATATACTGCGTTCTGATTGGTCTAGGGGCCTCTCACGTTGGATCATGGATAAATCACCGTGAGATGCTTCTGGATCCAACGGCCCGCACCTCACCCTCTCGCCCACCCACCGCGAGCTACCCCTCAGAAAAAAACCCACCGCACACCACTCCTCTCTCTCCCCCCACAGCGAACCCTGGCGCTCTCACCATCTGGATCTTGATGCGCTGTCGCCCCCAACCCCACTCCTTCCTCTGGATCTCGACGCGCCGCCGCCCCTACCCCACTCCCTCCCACACTGTCCACCGGCGTTCTCACACTCTCACCGCTCGGCCCTCTCATCCGCCTCCCGTCCCCTTGGCGGCGGCGCCCTCCCCATCGCTATCCCCCAACCCCGGCAGCCAGATCCCGCTCAGGCTCACATCGGGCTCCTCATCGTCCTCCTCGACCTGCTCCTCCCGCCCGCGCTCCTCTCCAACTTCCTCCGCGCCGGAGTCCACCACGCCTCCGCGCACAGCCTCCTCGACCAGGCCAGGGGCTTCCACTTCCGCTCCTCCCTCGTCGACCTCCCCGCCGTCTCCGCCGCCCGCTCCCTCCTCATCCTCTGTAAACACCCCGCCCTGCCCCCTCCATGTTAAGCGCGTGCTGTCAATTTCCTGATCTCGAATCGCCATCTGATTTCCTTCCTGGTTACTAATCGATCGCTGTTTTTTCGTGTGTGCAGGCGCGTACACGGCATGCGGGGGCGGCGGCCTGCAGCATCGGCTCCCTCTTCTACGTCCTCGCCAAGGCCGTCGCGGTCTTTGGCGTGGTCGCCGACGGCGCCGCCAGCCTCGAGCTGCACGGCAAGGGCCAGCTCCTCGCCTTGGCCTACCGGGCCAGCAGCTGGGAGAAGCGCTGGCTGCACGTCGTCTACAGGATCAACATCGAAGTAGTAAGTCCCTGCCCCTCGTCCCCTCCATTCCCATCTTCGTTCGCATTAACCACCATGGCCACGCCCAGTTATTCAGCAGCAGTCAGTGTCACACACGCCAAACCCAAAATCAATTTCGCGTTATAATAGCAGCTAAAATTCAGATTTGACTGCTCCCTGATGCGATGTTGGTACGTGCAGTGCAATAGTTGCATGTGTACCAATCTGAGACAATGATTCTACCCTGTAAAACGATTCAATGCCGCTAGTCTCAGGGGTTTGAATTGGCCTTAGCACGTACGAATGGAAGTGATGCATACATACAGGTTATAAGTTGTCCTTTACATATACCTTACCCACACACAATGTTCAGTTGCCAGCCTGCAAGAATGCTATTCATTTTCTAGTATGAGTGTACTTTCTCCCTTAGGTCTGGTGTTAGTTTCGTCCTTCCCTGTGTGTGTTCTCTCCTAATGCTACAAGTTTCCACGCAGGCGACCTCCATGGACGACATCGACGATGAAGACAATGACGAGGGGCCTGTAACAAGAATGAGAGCCCTCTTGTTCACAGGGGCGTTGATCCGGACGACCGAATGAATCCTCCTCCTTTTGGTTTAGCTCTTGATTGACGCCTTGGGAAGTCCTAGTGCAAATTTGGTTTGCATAATGCTCTGGTCTGGCAAATGATTTTAGATATGCACTAGTGGTGGAAATTTAGGCATTCGTCGGTAGAAAAAGCTGATCATTGATCTGGAGATACAAAACTGGAGCTTTTGGCATTTGTTGTTGATTAATTCATGCCATGATTACTTGACAGAGGGAAACCATTGGGCTGATAAACTTCGACTAGGAGTAGGAATTATGAGGAGAAATTGTTTAATTTGAACGCAAACAACAGTTATCGGTTTCAAAATGCCATACTTTTAACCGGAATGAATTTCTTCTTTGGCTGCTTCTCTGTCAAATTACTTGCATATGCATTGTTGACCTGTTAAGGAAAATCAGCTCAAGTGGTTTTTTCTCTGAAAACAAGAAAAATGAACATATGTGTTTATTAGTTTGTTTGTAGAAGTTCAATAGAAACAGTTCTATTGCCTACGACTGTAGTTATAGTCACTTGTTAGGCTAATTTCGAGCAGACTGCTTAGTGTTAACCGTGCCATGCAGAGTTTTGGAAGGGGCTGCTGGTGTTGTAATTGTTTAGCCTAATTTATTGCATCATCTTATCAGGGACATGAGTATTCTTTTTTCTTTTAATTGACATTAGATGTATACACCTTTTATGGATATGTTGTTAAGTCTCAAGGCACATTCTTTCCTGTACACAGATGATTTTGTTGTAGTTTATTTTATATCTGACACAGAGCTGAGCGACTTGTTTGTTTTACATATGACGGAGGTGTAATAGTTTTATGATAGTGCTTACTACCTTTTTTAGTTACTTCAAATAATACCTTTTTCTGTTAACTGATTAGCATAGCCCTTTTGTAAATAATACCTTTTTTTGTTAATTGATTAGCATAGCCCTTTTTCTGTTAATTTAAATTAACTGAAACATTTTCAGTTACTTCAATTAAACATGCAGTGTAGAGCTACTCATTTGATTCATTTGAAAATATGAGTAATTCTTTTTCATTAACAGAAACTTCTCATCTCTTTTCTTCTATTTTCCTCTCTTCTCTTCTTCTCTTTGCTGCTGTTAAGTTAGGACTTGTTGCTGATGATTGCTGTTGTTAAACATCATGATTGCTTAGTTTAGTGTAGGACTTGCTGCTGCTGATGCTGTCATATTCATATTGTATTTTCCAAAGTTGTTGATCAAAGGAATGGACTAAATTAAAGCATTCCCAGGAATTGATGTTGTTGTTATTGACATGCTGCTGTTGTCAAACTGCTGTTGTCATTAACCTGCTGTTGCTGCTGTTGTAGGAGAAGGAGCACGCCGAGGAGAAGGAGCAAGCCGAGGAGAAGGAGCAAGCCCAGGAGAAAAAGAACGAGCAGGAGAAGAAGGCCCTGGATTGCTGTTGCTGGAGTGTCGAGGATCTGGGATCTGTGACGGCCTTGCACCGGCTCCTGCCCGCGGACGTCGCGCGGGCGGCGTGCGTCTGCCGTCTCTGGCGCGCCGTCGTCTCCGACCGCGCCGTGCTGGAGGTCGCCTTCCGCGTGCCCTGGGGCGTTCGCCGCGTCCTCGGTGACCCGGCCACCAAGGCCTTCTGGCGCGCTGCCTCCCTCGCCCGATTCGCGCTCTCACGCGCCGTCCATCACGGGGACACCATCCCCGGCATCGTGCTCAAGTACTCTGTCCAGGTATCATCTGTCTAATCCTTCCTCCCCGTTTGAAGCTCATTCTTCGGGTGTTGTTGTTAGCTGAATCCTATCCGAGGCAACACCAACCGGTTATTACTGAACTTGGCAGATTCTGTAGTATTATCAGGGCCCACAATATTGATGTGATGTATAAACATGTGAATTCAAAACATTCTCTATTTTCTTGCTGAAGATTCAGGGCAGTGGCCTATGTATATCAGTTATCAATTGGCTTGATTTAGGCTACTGATAGTTAGTGTCTTAGTGACAGAAATAACTCAAAAGCTATACCTTTAGCTGTGCTGGCAATCAAATGTATAGAATTGTAACCGTGAAACTAGTTATCATTTATTATCGTAACCAGCAGATCTCTCTAGTAAGCAGTAACTGGTAGTTCTCATAATCCATCCCATGGATTACTGCCCCAACGTGTGTTCCAAGGGCTTTACCTGTTAGAATTGATGCTTGTTTCTACTAAGTTTTAGCTGTGAATCTGTTGTGTCACCTGAATCATATTCTGCAATTGTGCAGCAAAATCTGGCTCAGGCCCGGAAGGAGCACGAAGCTGCTGTATTGGTGCTATAGCAGAGAGATGGGCCTCCTAGCAAAGCTTGCTGGGGCATTTTCAAGGTTAGTTGCAAAGCTCCTTATAGCAATGCTTGCAGTATTTGTTTTTGGTTAGGAGCAGGAAGCTGCTGTATTGGTGCTGTAACACCCTTTTTCACATATACTAGATACGGTTGATGCCGTGAAGAAGTCAGCTCCCCTTGGATGGTGCAGTGTAGCAAATCAATGTCGATTCATTCATTCTTTGGTGAGTGCACACTACTAGCACATTCTTTGCTGTGATCAAGTGCGACTCATATCTAGTTGTTTGCTCACATTATTATTTGATTATGCCATGCCGCTGCCATTGTTTTCTTAATCATGATTTGCTCCAACCTGGCATTGTGTTGTACAACTACTAGTACGTACTTCAATTGCATGCATGCATGTTTGCTGTTCCCAGAACTGTTTGACTGTTTGCTGTTCCCTGAACTGTTTGGCTGCTTGTAATGCATACGGCTCGTGTCTTGTTGCTCCCTGACCTGTTGTACTGTCCATCTGTTCTGTTAACTTGCACTGTGCTGGTACTTATCGTTTGCAAAATATATCTCAGTTTTCGCTGTTATGAGAATGTTATATGCATGGTTTCCTCTTAAATCTAAAGTTATGCAACAAATTTTTCACTTGATTATGTTTCTAACTTTTCATAATTTATTATTTGCAGGTGCTGGCCTTCATTCTTCAAAAGTTGAGTGTACAGGAGCTGTAGGAAGAAGAATCCTGAAAAAAAAAACCACACCCAGAATGCGTTTTGGCTCACTGGAGCTAGTTATGTGTATATTTAGTTGTATATTATAGCTGAATACCAGATTTTTACTATGTACTTTGCTTGGTTGTTGTAATATACTATCTCAGTTTTGGGTGTACAGGATTGTATTGTACTTTGTTTGGCTGTTGTATGGAATATTATGCCTTATTGGCTCTTTTTGAATTAAATTATCTAATTGCAAAAATATAGAACTGACCTGTGGTAATTGGTTCCCATTTGACTAGTGGGACCTACTTTAAAATTTAAAAGAAACAAAAGAAAACTGACAAATGGGCTGGAAAAAGGCCGAGGCCCAAAAAATCTGGACAAAATAAAAGTTTGTTGGGCTTGGCCCATGTAGTTGACCAAACTTGAAAGGAAAAAAACAATAAATAGGCTGAATTAATGGGCTTGGCCCATATAGACACCTAATCGGACCGGGCTGATTCTTGTCAACGACCTTTTCATTTGGTCGCAATTTTGCCATGTCAGCTTGCCACGTCGGATCCGATGTGGCCTGGGCAGATGACCAAAACAAAAGGTCATGGGTTCAATGACCTTCTGTTTTGGTCGTAAACGTCTATGACCTTCTCACAGAGAAGGTCGTTAATTTCAGTTTACGACTGCCAGCTTTTGACCTTCTGTTTTTGGTCACAAAAAGGTCGCAAATGAAAAACTATGACCTTTCAGCGGCCAATAGTGAGGGTCACAAGTTGACATATTTCTTGTAGTGTCCCCCCTAGATGGGGAGAGCTTCTCCCTCTGGTCCTTGGCATTCATGGCGATGATGGCCCCTCCGGGATCCTCCTCCATGGCCTCCGGTGATGATGGCCCCCTCCGGCAGGGTGCCGGAGAGGGCCTAGATTGATTTCTCGTGGCTACAGAGGCTTGCGGCGGCGGAACTTTTGATCTAGGTTTCTTTCTGGAAGTTTGGGTATATATGAGAGCTGTTGGCGTCTAGAACAAGTCAGGGGGGGGTCTCTGGGCTGTCCATGAGGCAAGGAGGCGCGCCCAGGGTGGGTGAGCGCGCCCCCACCCTCGTGGGCAACCCGGGACTCTTTTGGCCCAACTCTTTGACTCCGTGGCCTTCTTCTAGTCCAAAAATAAGCTCCGTCAAGTTTCAGGTCAATTGGACTCTGTTTGGTTTTCCTTTTCTGCAATATTCTAAAACAAGGAAAAAACAAACTGGCACTGGGCTCTATGTTAATAGGTTAGTCCCAAAAACCATATAAAATAGCATATAAACGCATATAAAACATCCAAGGTTGATAATATAATAGCATGAATACTTCATAAATTATAGATACGTTGGAGACGTATCACACACCCACTTAGTTTCTTTTGTTGAGCTTTCATATATCTATAGCTGTAGTGCATCCGTTGCATGGCAATCCCTACTCCTCACATTGACATCAATTGATGGGCATCTCCATAGCCTATTGATTAGCCGCGTCAATATGAGACTCTCTACCTTTTTGTCTTCTCACATAACCCCCATCATTATACTTTATTCCACCCATAGTGCTATATCCATGGCTTGCGCTCATGTAATGCGTAAGGGTTGAAAAGGCTGAAGCGCGTTAAAAAGTATGAACCAATTGCTCGGCTTGTCATCGGGGTTATGCATGATGAGAACGTTTTGTGTGACGAAGTTGAAGCATGGCCTAACTATATGATTTTGTAGGGATAAGCTTTCTTTGGCTATGTTATTTTGATAAGACATAATTGCTTGGTTAGCATGTTTGAAGTATTATTGTTTTTATGTCAACATTAAACTTTTATCTTGAATCTTTCGGATCTAAATATTCATGCCACAACAAAAAGAATTACGTTGAAAATTATGCTAAGTAGCATTCGACATCAAAAATTCTGTTTTTATCATTTACCTACTCGAGGACGAGCAGGAATTAAGCTTGGGGATGCTTGATACGTCTCCAACATATCTATAATTTTTGATTGTTCCATGCCATTATATTATCTGTTTTGGATGTTCAATGGGCTTTATTATACACTTTTATATTATTTTTGGGACTAACCTATTAACCGGAGGCCTAGCCCAAATTGCTGTTTTTTGCCTATTTCAGAGTTTCGAAGGAAAGGAATATCAAACGGAGTCCAAACGGAATGAAACCTTTGCGAACGTGATTTTCGGAACAAACGTGATCCAAAGGACTTGGAGTGGATGTCAAGCAATCAACGAGGAGGCCACGAGGCAGGGAGGCGTGCCTGCCCCCCTGGGCGCGCCCCCACCCTCGTGGGCCCCTTGTAGCTCTCCTGACCGATCTCTTTCGCCTATATATACTCATATTCCCTGGAAACATCAGAACAGGAGCCGAAACCCTATTTCCGCTGCCGCAACCTTCTTTACCCGTGAGATCCCATCTTGGGGCCTTTTCCGGTGCTCTGCCGGAGGGGGCATTGATCATGGAGGGCTTCTACATCAACACCATAGCCTCTCCGATGATGTGTGAGTAGTTTACCTCAGACCTTCGGGTCCATAGTTATTAGCTAGATGGCTTCTTCTCTCTCTTTGGATCTCAATACAAAGTTCTCCTCGATTCTCTTGGAGATCTATTCGATGTAATCTTCTTTTGCGGTGTGTTTGTCGAGATCCGATGAATTGTGGGTTTATGATCAAGATTATCTATGTACAATATTTGAATCTCCTCTGAATTCTTTTATGTATGATTGGTTATCTTTGCAAGTCTCTTTGAATTATCAGTTTGGTTTGGCCTACTAGATTGATCTTTCTTGCAATGGGAGAAGTGCTTTGCTTTGGGTTCAATCTTGCGGTGCTCGATCCCAGTGACAGTAGGGCAAACGACACGTATTGTATTGTTGCCATCGAGGATAAAAAGATGGGGTTTATATCATATTGCTTGAGTTTATCCCTCTACATCATGTCATCTTGCCTAAAGCGTTACTCTGTTCTTATGAACTTAATACTCTAGATGCATGCTGGATAGCGGTCGATGTGTGGAGTAATAGTAGTAGATGCAGGCAGGAGTCGGTCTACTTGTCGCGGACGTGATGCCTATATACATGATCATGCCTAGATATTCTCATAACTATGCTCAATTCTATCAATTGCTCGACAGTAATTTGTTCACCCACCGTAATACTTATGCTCTTGAGAGAAGCCACTAGTGAAACCTATGCCCCCCGGGTCTATTCTCCATCATATTAATCTCTCGTCAACTAGCTATTTCTGACGCTGTTTATTTTGCAATCTTTACTTTCACTCTTTATCATAAAAATGCCAAAAATATTATCTTATCATCTCTATCAGATCTCACTTTTGCAAGTGGCCGTGAAGGGATTGACAACCCCTTTATCGCGTTGGTTGCAAGGTTCTTATTTGTTTGTGTAGGTACGTGGGACTTGAGCGTGGTCTCCTACTGGATTGATACCTTGGTTCTCAAAAACTAAGGGAAATACTTACGCTACTTTGCTGCATCACCCTTTCCTCTTCAAGGGAAAAACCAACACAGTGCTCAAGAGGTAGCACCAGGCCTGCTGTAGATGCTGCTGATGACGTTCACAACGTCTGGGAGAGTAAAGTTGATGACTACTCGATAGTTCAGTGTGCCATGCTTTACGGCTTAGAACCAGGACTTCAACGAAGTTTTGAACGTCATGGAGCATATGAGATGTTTCAGGAGTTGAAGTTAATATTTCAAGCAAATGCCCAGATTGAGAGATATGAAGTCTCCAATAAGTTCTACAGCTGCAAGATGGAGGAGAATAGTTATGTCAGTGAACATATACTCAGAATGTCTGGGTACCACAACCACTTGACTCAACTGAGAGTGAATCTTCCTGATGATAGTGTCATTGACAGAGTTCTTCAATCACTGCCACCAAGCTACAAAAGCTTCATGATGAACTATAATATGCAAGGGATGGATAAGACAATTCCCGAGCTCTTCGCAATGCTAAAGGCCGCGGAGGTAGAAATCAAGAAGGAGCATCAAGTGTTGATGGTCAACAAGACCACCAGTTTCAAGAAAAAGGGTAAAGGTAAGAAGGGGAACTTTAAGAAGAACGGCAAGCAAGTTGCTACTCAAGTGAAGAAGCCCAAGTCTGGACCTAAGCCTAAGACTGAGTGCTTCTACTGCAAAGGGGCTGGTCACTGGAAGCGGAACTGCCCCAAGTATTTGCGGAGAAGAAGGATGGCAAGGTGAACAAAGGTATATGTGATATACATGTTATTGATGTGTACCTTACTAATGCTCGCAATAGTGCCTGGGTATTTGATACCGGTTCTGTTGCTAATATTTGCAACTCGAAACAGTGACTACGGATTAAGCGAAGATTGGCTAAGGACGAGGTGACAATGCGCGTGGGAAATGGTTCCAAAGTCGATGTGATCGCCGTCGGCACGCTACCTCTACATCTACCTTCAGGATTAGTTTTAGACCAGAATAATTGTTATTTGGTGCCAGCGCTGAGCATGAACATTATATCCGGATCTTGTTTGATGCGAGACGGTTATTCATTTAAATCAGAGAATAATGGTTGTTCTATTTATATGAATAATATCTTTTATGGTCATGCACCCGTGATGAGTGGTCTATTTTTACTAAATCTCGATAGTAGTGATACACATATTCATAGTATTGAAGCCAAAAGATATAAGTTTAATAATGATAGTGCAACTTATTTGTGGCACTGCCGTTTGGGTCATATTGATGTAAAGCGCATGGAGAAACTCCAAACTGATGGAGTTTTGGAATAACTTGATTATGAATCACTTGGTACTTGCGAACCATGCCTCATGGGCAAGATGACTAAAACTCCGTTCGTCGGAACAATGGAGCGAGCAACAGATTTGTTGGAAATAATACATACTGATGTATGCGGTCCGATGAATATTGAGGCCCGCGGCGGGTATCGTTATTCTCTGACCTTCACAGATGATTTAAGCAGATATGGGTATATCTACTTGATGAAACATAAGTCTGAAACATTTGAAAAGTTTAAAGAATTTCATAGTGAAGTGGAAAATCATCGTAACAAGAAAATAAAGTTTCTGCGATCTGATCGTGGAGGAGAATATTTGAGTTACGAGTTTGGTCTTCATTTGAAACAATGCGGAATAGTTTCGCAACTCACGCCACCCGGAACACCACCGCGTAATGGTGTGTCCGAACGTCGTAACCACACTTTATTAGATACGGTGCGATCTATGATGTCTCTTACTGATTTACCGCTATCATTTTGGGGTTATGCTTTAGAGACGGCTGCATTCACATTAAATAGGGCACCATCTAAATCTGTTGAGACGACACCTTATGAACTATGGTTTGGCAAGAAACCCAAGTTATCGTTTCTTAAAGTTTGGGGCTGCGATGCTTATGTGAAAAAGCTTCAACCTGATAAGCTCGAACCCAAATCGGAGAAATGTGTCTTCATCGGATACCCAAAGACTGTTGGGTACACCTTCTATCACAGGTCCGAAGGCAAGACATTCGTTGCTAAGAATGGGTCCTTTCTAGAGAAGGAGTTTCTCTCGAAAGAAGTGAGTGGGACGAAAGTAGAACTTGATGAGGTAACTATACCTGCTCCCTTATTGGAAAGTAGTTCATCACAGAAATCAGTTCCTGTGACTCCTACACCAATTAGTGAGGAAGCTAATGATAGTTATCATGAAACTTCGGATCAAGTTACTATTGAACCTCGTAGGTCAACCAGAGTAAGATCCGCACCAGAGTGGTACAGTAATCCTATTCTGGACGTCATGTTACTAGACCATAACGAACCTACGAACTATGAAAAAGCGATGATGAGCCCATATTCCGCAAAATGGCATGAGGCCATGAAATCTGAGATGGGATCCATGTATGCGAACAAAGTGTGGACTTTGGTTGACTTGCCCGATGATCGGCAAGCCATCGAGAATAAATGGATCTTCAAGAAGAAGACTGACGCTGACGGTAATGTTACTGTCTACAAAGCTCGACTTGTTGCGAAAGGTTTTCGACAAGTTCAAGGAGTTGACTACGATGAGACTTTCTCACCCGAAGCGATGCTTAAGTCCGTCTGAATCATGTTAGCAATTGCCGCATTTTATGATTATGAAATTTGGCAAATGGATGTAAAAACTGCATTCCTGAATGGATTTCTGGAAGAAGAGTTGTATATGATGCAACCAGAAGGTTTTATCGATCCAAAGGATACTAAAAAAGTGTGCAAGCTCTAGCGATCCATTTATGGACTGGTGCAAACCTCTCGGAGTTGGAATAAACGTTTTGATAGTGTGACCAAAGCATATGGTTTTATACAGACTTTTGGAGAAGCCTGTGTTTACAAGAAAGTGAGTGGGAGCTCTGTAGCATTTCTAATATTATATGTGGATGACATATTGCTGATCGGAAATGATACAATATTTCTGGATAGCATAAAAGGATACTTGAATAAGAATTTTTCAATGAAAGACCTCGGTGAAGCTGCTTATATATTGGGCATCAAGATCTATAGAGATAGATCAAGACGCTTAATTGGACTTTCACAAAGCACATACCGTGATAAGATTTTGAAGAAGTTCAAAATGGATCAGTCAAAGAAAGGGTTCTTTCCTGTATTACAAGGTGTGAAGTTGAGTGAGACTCAGTGCCCGACCACTGCAGAAGATAGAGAGAAAATGAAAGTGATTCCCTATGCTTCAGCCATAGGTTCTATCATGTATTCAATGTTGTGTACCAGACCTGACGTGTGCCTTGCTATAAGTATAGTAGGGAGGTACCAAAGTAATCCAGGAATGGATCACTGGACAACGGTCAAGAACATCCTGAAATATCTGAAAAGGACTAAGGATATGTTTGTCGTTTATGGAGGTGACAAAGAGCTCGTCGTAAAAGGTTACGTCGATGCAAGCTTTGACACTGATCCGGATGACTCTAAGTCGAAAACCAGATAAGTGTTTATATTCAACGGTGGAGCTGTCAGTTGGTACAGTTCTAATCAAAGCGTCGTGGCGGGATCTACGTGTGAAGTGGAATACATAGCTGCTTCGGAAGCAGCAAATGAAGGAGTCTGGATGAAGGAGTTCATATCCGATCTAGGTGTCATACCTACTGCATCGGGTCCAATGAAAATCTTTGTGACAATACTGGAGCAATTGCCTTGGCGAAGGAATCCAGATTTCACAAGAGAACCAAGCACATCAAGAGACGCTTCAATTCCATCTGTCATCAAGTGTCGGAAGGGGACATAGATATTTGCAAGATACATACGGATCTGAATGTTGCAGATGAAGGAAATATGCCCTAGAGGCAATGATAAAGTTGTTATTTTATATTTCCTTATATCATGATAAATGTTTATTATTCATGCTAGAATTGTATTAACCAGAAACTTGATACATGTATGGATACATAGACAAAACAATGTGTCCCTAGTAAGCCTCTACTAGACTAGCTCGTTAATCAAAGATGGTTAAGTTTCCTAACCATAGACATGTGTTGTCATTTGATGAACGGGATCACATCATTAGGAGAATGATGTGATGGACAAGACCCATCCGTTAGCTTAGCATAATGATCGTTAAGTTTTATTGTTATTGCTTTCTTCATGACTTATACATATTCCTCTGACTATGAGATTATGCAACTCCCAAATACCGGACGAACACCTTGTGTGCTATCAAACGTCACAACATAACTGGATGATTATAAATATGCTCTACAGGTGTCTCCGAAGGTGTTTGTTGGGTTGGCATAGATCAAGAATAGGATTTGTCACTTCGTGTATCGGAGAGGCATCTCTGGGCCCTCTCGGTAATGCACATCACTATAAGCCTTGCAAGCAACGTGACTAATGAGTTAGTTGCAGGATGATGCATTACGGAACGAGTAAAGAGACTTGCCGGTAACGAGATTGAACTAGGTATGAGGATACCGACGATCGAATCTCGGGCAAGTAACATACCGATGACAAAGGGAATAACCTATGTTGTCATAAGGTTCGACCGATAAAGATCTTCGTAGAATATGTAGGAACCAATATGGGCATCCAGGTTCCGCTATTGGTTATTGACCAAAGAGATGTCTCGGTCATGTCTACATAGTTCTCGAACCCGTAGGGTCCGAACGCTTAACGTTCGTTGACGATATATTAATATATGAGTTATGTATGTTGGTGACCGAATGTTGTTCGGAGTCCCAGATGAGATCACGGACATGACGAGGAGCTCCGGAATGGTCCAGAGGTAAAGATTCATATGTTGGATGATATGGTTAGGCCAAGGGGTCATGCCCACGGGGCTATAGGTCGGTGCAAAAGATAGTTTTGCGGAGTTCAGAGCCCAAACACCGAGGCCCATGGCGTCTGGGCCAGACGCCAAGGATTGTGGCGTTTGGTCTTGGAGTCCGAGTGGGGCTCTTGCTTTTCGCTCTATGTTTCGACCCCAGAGCTCAACATATAAATAGAGGGGCAGGGCTAGCACCAAAGAGACATCAAGAAACACCAAGCCGTGTACCGGCAAGCCCCGTCCCCTCTAGTTTATCCTCCGTCATAGTCTTCGTAGTGCTTAGGCGAAGCCCTGCGGAGATTGTTCTTCACCAACACTGTCACCACGCCGTCGTGCTGCCGGAACTCATCTACTACTTTGCCCGTCTTGCTGGATCAAGAAGGCGAGGACGTCATCGAGCTGAACGTGTGCTGAACGCGGAGGTGCCGTACGTTCGCTACTTGATCGGGACGGATCGTGAAGGTGTACGACTACATCAACCGCGTTGATAAACGCTTCCGCTTTGCGATCTTCAAGGGTATGAAGATACACTCCCCCTCTCGTTGTTATGCATCTCCTAGTTAGGTCTTGCGTGATCGTAGGAAATTTTTGAATTACTATGTTCCCCAATAGTGGCAGGAGAGCCAGGTCTATGCGTAGATGTTATATGCACGAGTAGAACACAAAGAGTTGTGGGCGATAATAGTCATACTGTTTATCAGCGTGTCATACTTTGATTCAGCGGTATTGTTGGATGAAGCGGCACAGACCGACATTACATGACCGCATTCATGAGACTGGTTCTACCACTGTGCTTCGCACACAGGTGGCTAGTGGGTGTTTATTTCTCCAACTTTAGTTGAATCGAGTGTGACTACGCCCGGTCCTTGTTGAAGGTTAAAACAACACACTTGACGAAAAATCTTTGTGGTTTTGATGCGTAGGTAAGAACGGTTCTTGCTAAGCCCGTAGCAGCCACGTAAAACTTGCAACAACAAAGTAGAGGACGTCTAACTTATTTTTGCAGGGCTTGCTGTGATGTGATATGATCAAGACGTGATGATATATAATTTGTTGTATGAGATGATCATGTTTTGTAACAGTTATCGGCAACTGGCAGGAGCCATATGGTTGTCGCTTTATTGTATGAAATGCAATCGCCATGTAATTGATTTACTTTATCACTAAGTAGTAGCGATAGTCGTAGAAGCAATAGTTGGCAAGACGACAACGATGCTTCGATGGAGACCAAGGTGTCAAGCCGGTGACAATGGTGATCATGACGGTGCTTTGGAGATGGAGATCAAAGGCACAAAATGATGATGGCCATATCATATCACTTATTTGATTGCATGTGGTATTTATGCATCTTATTTTGCTTAGTACCGCGGTAGCATTATAAGATGATCTCTCGCTAAATTTCAAGGTATAAGTGTTCTCCCTGAGTATGCACTGTTGCGACAGTTCTTTGTGCTGAGACACCACGTGATAATCGGGTGTGATAAGCTCTACGTTCACATACAACGGGTGCAAGCCAGTTTTGCACATGCAGAATACTCGGGTTAAACTTGACGAGCCTAGCATATGCAGATATGGCCTCGGAACACTAAGACCGGAAGGTCGAGCGTGAATCATATAGTAGATATGATCAACATAGTGATGTTCACCATTGAAAACTACTCCATCTCACGTGATGATCGGACATGGTTTAGTTGATACGGATCACGTGATCATTTAGATGACTAGAGGGATGTCTATCTAAGTGGGAATTCTTAAGTAATATGATTAATTGAACTTTAATTTATCATGAACTTAGTCCTGATAGTATTTGCATAACTAAGTTGTAGATCAATAGCTCGCGATGTAGCTCCCCGTTTATTTTTGATATGTTCCTAGAGAAAAACTATGTTGAAAGATGATAGTAGCAATGATGCGGACTAAGTCCGTGATCTGAGGATTATCCTCATTGCTGCACAGAAGAATTATGTCCTTGATGCACCGCTAGGTGACACAACTATTGCAGGAGCAAATGCAGACGTTATGAACGTTTGGCAAGCTCGGTATGATGACTACTTGATAGTTTAGTGCACCATGCTTTACGGCTTAGAACCGGGACTTCAAAAATGTTTTGAAATGTCATGGAGCATATGAGATGTTCCAAGAGCTGAAATTGGTATTTCAGACTGATGCTCGAGTCGAGAGGTATGAGACCTCTGACAAGTACTTTGCCTACAAGATGGAGCAGAATAGCTCAACCAGTGAGCATGTGCTCAGAATGTCTGAGTACTACAATCGGTTGAATCAAGTGGGAGTTAATCTTCCACATAAGATAGTGATTGACAGAGTTCTCTAGTCACTATCACCAAGTTACTGAAACTTCGTGATGAACTATAATATGCAAGGGATGACGAAAATGATTCCCCGAGCTCTTCACAATGCTGAAATCGGCGAAGGTGGAAATCAAGAAAAAGCATCAAGTGTTGATGGTTGACAAGACCACTAGTTTCAAGTAAAAGGGCAAGAGAAAGAAAGGAAACTTCAAGAACAATGGCAAGCAAGTTGCCACTCCCATGAAGAAGCCCAAGGCTAGACCCAAGCCTGAAACTGAGTGCTTCTACTGCAAAGGAAACGGTCACTGGAAGTGGAACTACCCTAGATACTTGGAGGATAAGAAGCATGGAAAAGTGAACAAAGGTATATTGGATATACATGTTATTGATGTGTACTTTACTAGTGTTTATAGAAACACCTAGGTATTTGATACTGGTTCAATTGCTAAGAGTAGTAACTAGAAACGGGAGTTGCAAAATAAACAGAGACTAGTTAAGGGCGAGGTGATGATGTGTGTTGGAAGTGATTCCAAGGTTGATAAGATCACCATCGCACACTCCCTTTACCTTCGGGATTAGTGTTGAACCTAAAATAAATGTTATTTGATGTTCGCGTTGAGCATGAATATGATTGGATCATGTTTATTGCAATACAGTTATTCATTTAAGTCAAAGAACAATTGTTGTTCTATTTACATGAATAAAACCTTCTATGGTCATACACTCAATATAAATGGTTTATTGAATCTCGATCGTAGTGATACACATATTCACAATATTGATGCCAAAAGATGCAAAGTTAATAATGATAGTGCAACTTATTTGTGGCACTGCCGTTTAGGACATATTGGTGTAAAGCGCATGAAGAAACTCCATGCTGATGGGCTTTTGGAATCACTTGATTATGAATCACTTGATGCTTGCGAACCAGGCCTCATGAGCAAGATGACTAAGACTCCGTTCTCCGGAACAATGGAGCGAGCAACTGACTTATTGGAAATAATACATGCTGATGTATACGGTCCGATGAGTGTTGAGGCTCGCGGCGGGTATCATTATTTTCTTACCTTCACAGATGATTTGAGAAGATATGGATATATCTACTTGATGAAACATAAGTCAAACATTTGAAAAGTTCAAAGAATTTCAGAGTGAAGTGGAAAATCATCATAACAAGAAAATAAAGTTCCTACGATCTGATCGAGGAGACGAATATTTGAGTTACGAGTTTTGTCTTCATTTAAAACAATGTGGAATAGTTTCACAAACTCATGCCACCTGGAACACCACAGCATAATGGTGTGTCCGAATGTCATAACCGTACTTTATTAGATACGGTGCGATTTATGATGTCTCTTATCGATTTACCACTATGATTTTGGGGTATGCATTAGAGACAGCTGCATTCATGTTAAATAGGGCACCATCTAACTCCGTTGAGACGACACCATATGAACTGTGGTTTGGCAAGAAACCCAAGTTGCCATTTATGAAAGTTTGGGCCTGCGATGCTTATGTGAAAAAGCTTCAACCTGATAAGCTCGAACCCAAATCGGAGAAATGTGTCTTCATAGGATACCCAAAAGAGACTGTTGGGTACACCTTCTATCACAGATCCGAAGGCAAGATATTCACTGCTAAGAATGGATACTTTCTAGAGAAGAAGTTTCTCTCGAAAGAAGTGAGTGGGAGGAATGTAGAACTTGATGAGGTAATTGTACCTTCTCCCAAATTGGAAAGTAGTTCATCACAGAAATAAGTTCCAGTGATTCCTAAACCAATTAGTGAGGAAGCTAATGATGATGATCATGAAACTTCAGATCAAGTTACTACCGAACCTCGTAGGTCAACCAGAGTATGGTCCGCACCAGAGTGGTACGGTAATCCTTTCTGGAAGTCATGTTACTAGACCATGACGAACCTACGAACTATGAGGAAGCGATGATGAGCCTAGATTTCGCACAATGGCTTGAGGCCATGAAATCTGAGATGGGATCCATGTATGAGAACAAACTATAGACTTTGATTGACTTGCCCGATGATCGGCGAGCCATTGAGAATAAATGGATCTTCAAGAGGAAGACGGACGCTGGTAGTAGTGTTACTATCTACAAAGCTCGAATTGTCGCAAAAAGTTTTCGACAAGTTCAAGGTGTTGGCTACGATAAGATTTTCTCACTCGTAGCGATGCTTAAAGTCTGTCCGAATCATGTTAGCAATTGCCACATTTTATGAAAACTGGCAAATGAATGTCAAAACTGCATTCCTTAATGGATTTCTTAAAGAAGAATTGTATATGATGCAACAAGAAGGTTTTTTCAATCCTAAAGGTGCTAACAAAGTGTGCAAGCTCCAGTGATCCATCTATGGACTGGTGCAAGCATCTCGGAGTTGGAATATACGCTTTGATAAGTTGATCAATGCATATAATTTTATACATACTTGTGGTGAAGCCTGTATTTACAAGAAAGTGAGTGGGAGCACTACAGCCTTTCTAATAAGTATATGTGAATGACATATTGTTGATCGCAAATGATGTAGAATTTTCTAGAAAGCATAAAGGAGTGTTTGAAAGGAGTTTTTCAAAGAAAGACCTCAGTAAAGCTACTTACATATTAGGCATCAAGATCTATAAAGATATATCAAGACGCTTGATAAGACTTTCAATGAGTACATACCTTGATAAATTTTTGAAGAAGTTCAAAATGGATCAGTCAAAGAAGGAGTTCTTGCCTGAGTTGTAAGGTGTGAAGTTGAGTAAAGACTCAAAACCCGACCACGGCAGAAAATAGAAAGATAATGAAAAGTCATTGCCTATGCCTCAGCCATAGGTTCTATAAAGTATGCTATGTTGTGTACCAAACCTATTGTGTAACTTGCCATGAGTTTGGCAAGGGGGTATGATATTGATCCAGGAGTGGATCACTTGACAGCGGTCAAAATTATCCTTAGAAGACTCAGGAGATATTTCTCGGTTATGGAGGTGATAAAGAGTTCGTCGTAAAGAGTTACACCGATACAAGATTTTACATCGATCCGGATGACTCCGAGTCTCAATCTGGATACATATTGAAAGTGGGAGAAATTAGCTAGAGTAGCTCCATGCAGAGCATTGTAGACATAGAAAATTTGCAAAATACATACGGCTCTGAATGTGACAGACCCATTGACTAAGCTTCTCTCACAAGAAAAACATGTTCGCAACTTAGTACTCTTTGGGTGTTAATCACATAGCGATATGAACTAGATTATTAATTCTAGTAAAACCCTTTGGGTATTAGTCACATGGCGATGTGAACTAATCACATGGTGATGTGAACTATTGGTGTTAAATCACATGGCCATGTGAATTAGATTATTGACTCTAGTGCAAGTGGGAGACTGAAGGAAATATGCCATGGAGGCAATAATAAAGTTGTTATTTTATATTTCCTTATATCATGATAAATGTTTATTATTCATGCTAGAATTGTATTAACCAGAAACTTGATACATGTGTGGATACATAGACAAAACAATGTGTCCCTAGGAAGCCTCTACTAGACTAGCTCGTTAATCAAAGATGGTTAAGTTTCCTAACCATAGACATGTGTTTTCATTTGATGAACGGGATCACATCATTAGGAGAATGATGTGATGGACAAGACCCCTCCGTTAGCTTAGCATAATGATCGTTAAGTTTTATTGCTATTGCTTTCTTCATGACTTATACATATTCCTCTGACTATGAGTTTATGCAACTCCCAAAACCGGAGGAACACCTTGTGTGCAATCAAACGTCACAACGTAACTGGGTGATTATAAAGATGCGCTACAGGTGTCTCCGAAGGTGTTTGTTGGGTTGACATAGATCAAGAATAGGATTTGTCATTTCATGTATCGGAGAGGTATCTCTGGGCCCTCTCGGTAATGCACATCACTATTAGCCTTGCAAGCAACGTGACTAATGAGTTAGTCGCGGGATGATGCATTACGGAACGAGTAAAGAGACTTGCCGGTAACGAGATTGAACTAGGTATGAGGATACCGATGATCGAATCTCGGGCAAGTAACATACCGATGACAAAGGGAATAACGTATGTTGTCATAAGGTTCGACCGATAAAGATCTTCGTAGAATATGTAGGAACCAATATGGGCATCCAGGTTCCGCTATTGGTTATTGACCAGAGAGATGTCTCGGTCATGTCTACATAGTTCTCGAACCCGTACGGTCCGCTTGCTTAACGTTCGTTGACGATATAGTATTATATGTGTTATGTATGTTGGTGACCGAATGTTGTTCGGAGTCCCGGATGAGATCACGGACATGATGAGGAGCTCCGGGATGGTCCAGAGGTAAAGATTCATATATTGGATAATATGGTTAGTCCAAGGGGTCAGGCCCACGGGGCTATAGGTCGGTGCAAAAGATAGTTTTGCAGAGGTCAGAGGCCAAACACCGGAGACCCTGGCGTCTGGCCCTGGGCCAGACGCCTAGGCCCATGGCGTCTGAGTGGGACTCTTGCCTTTTGGGCAAAACTGACTTTGAGGAGGCTTTTGCTCCAAGTTTCGACCCCAGGGCTCAACATCTAAATAGAGGGGCTGGGCTAGCACCAAAGAGACATCAAGAAACACCAAGCCATGTGCTGGCAACCCCGTCCCCTCTAGTTTATCCTTCGTCATAGTCTTCATAGTGCTTAGGCGAAGCCCTGCGGAGATTGTTCTTCACCAACACCGTCACCACGCCGTCGTGCTGCCAGAACTCATCTACTACTTCGCCCGTCTTGCTGTATCAAGAAGGCGAGGACGTCATCGAGCTGAACGTGTGCTGAACGCGGAGGTGCCGTACGTTCGGTACTTGATCGGGATGGATCGTGAAGGTGTACGACTACATCAACCGCGTTGATAAACGCTTCCGCTTTGCAATCTTCAAGGGTATGAAGATACACTCCCCCTCTCATTGCTATGCATCTCCTAGTTAGATCTTGCGTGATCGTAGGAAATTTTTGAATTACTACGTTCCCCAACAGCAGACCCGTTGACTAAGCCTCTCTCATGAGCAAAACATGATCAGCACCAAGACTCCATGGGTGTTAGAATCATCATTATGTAATCTAGATTATTGACTCTAGTGCAAGTGGGAGACTGAAGGAAATATGCCCTAGATGCAATAATAAAGTTGTTATTTATATTTCCTTATATCATGATATATGTTTATTATTCATGCTAGAATTGTATTAACTAGAAACTTAGTACATGTGTGAATACATAGACAAACAGAGTGCCACTAGTATGCCTCTACTTGACTAGCTCGTTAATAAAAGATGGTTAAGTTTCCTAGCCATAGACATGAGTTGTCATTTTTTTAACGGGATCACATCATTAGATAATGATGTGATTGACAAGACCCATCCGTTAGCTTAGCACGATGGTCGTTTTAATTTGTTGCTATTGCTTTCTTCATGACTTATACATGTTCCTATGATTATGAGATTATGCAACTCCCGAATACTGGAGGAACACTTAGTGTGCTATCGAAAGTCACAACGTAACTGGGTGATTATAAAGATGCTCTATAGGTGTCTCTGATGGTGTTTGTTGAGTTGCCATAGATTGAGATTAGGATTTGTCACTCCGATTGTCAGAGAGGTATCTCTGGGCCCTCTCGGTAATGCACATCACTATAAGCCTTGCAAGCAATGTGACTAATGAGTTAGTTACAGGATGATGCATTACGGAACGAGTAAAGAGACTTGCCGGTAACGAGATTGAACTAGATATTGAGATACCGACGATCGAATCTCGGGCAAGTAACATACTGATGACAAAGGGAACAACGTATGTTGTTATGCGGTTTGACCGATGAAGATCTTCGTAGAATATGTAGGAACCAATATGAGCATCCAAGTTCCGCTATTGGTTATTGACCGGAGATGAGTCTCGGTCATGTCTACATAGTTCTCGGACCCGTAGGGTCCACACGCTTAACGTTCGATGACGATCGGTATTATGAGTTTATGTGTTTTGATTTACCGAAGGTTGTTCGGAGTCCCGGATGTGATCACGGACATGAAGAGGAGTCTAGAAATGGTCGAGACATAAAGATTGATATATTGGACGATGTTATTCGGACACCGGAAGTGTTCCGGGTGGTTTCGAGTAAAACCAGAGTGATGGAGGGGTTACCGGAACCCCCTGGGGAAATTAATGGGCCACCATGGGCCTTAGTGGAGAGATAGGAGGGCAGCCAGGGCAGGCCGCGCCCCCCCCCCTTGGAGTCTGAATAGGACAAGGGAAGGGGGGCGGCGCCCCCCTTTCTTTCTCCCTCTCTCCCTCTCCTTCCTTCCCCCTCTCTTCCCTTGTTGGAAACCTACTAGGAATAGGATTCCTAGTAGGAATCCTACTTGGGGCGCGCCCTAGGAGGGCCGACCGGCCTCCCCCTTTCTCCTTTATATACGGGGGTAGGGGGCACCCTAGAACACACAAGTTGACAGGTGTCTTAGCCGTGTGCGGTGCCCCCATTCATAGATTTCTACCTCGGTCATATCGTTGTAGTGCTTAGGCGAAGCCCTGCGTCGGTAACTTCATCATCACCGTCATCACGCCGTCGTGCTGACGAAACTCTACCTCGGCCTTAGCTGGATCTAGAGTTTGTGGGACGTCACCGAGCTGAACGTGTGCAGATCGCGGAGGTACCGTACGTTCGGTGCTAGGATCAATCGGATCATGAAGACGTACGACTACATCAACCGCATTGTCATAACGCTTCCGCTTTCGGTCTAGGAGGGTACATGGACACACTCTCCCGCTTGTTGCTATGCATCACCTAGATGGATCTTGTGTTTGCGTAGGAATTTTTTTGAAATTACTGCGTTCCCCAACAATCACATCACAACATGCCCTGCAAAAACAACTTAGACGTCCTCTACTTTGTTGTTGCAAGTTTTACGTGGCTGCTATGGGCTTAGCAAGAACCGTTATTACCTACGCATCAAAACCACAACGATTTTTTGTCAAGTGTGCTGTTTTAACCTTCAACAAGGACCGGGCGTAGTCACACTCGATTCAACTAAAGTTGGAGAAACAGACACCCACTAGCCACCTGTGTGCGAAGCATGGCGGTAGAACCAGTCTCATGAACACGGTCATGTAATGTTGGTCTGGGCCGCTTCATCCAACAATACCGCCGAATCAAAGTATGACATGCTGGTAAGCAGTATGACTATTATGGCCCATAACTCTTTGAGTTCTACTCGTGCATATAACATCTACACATAAACCTGGCTCTGATGCCACTGTAGGGAAACACAGTATTTCAATTTTTTTTACCTATGATCACGCAAGATCTATCTAGGAGATGCATAGCAACGAGCGGGGAGAGTGTGTCCACATACCCTCGTAGACCGAAAGCGGAAGCGTTTAGTAACACTGTTGATGTAGTCGAACGTCTTCGCGATCCAACCGATCCAAGCACCGAACGTACGGCACCTCCGCGTTCAGCACACGTTTAGCTCGATGACGTCCCTCGATCTCTTGATCCAGTTGAGGACGAGCGAGAGTTTCGTCAGCACGACGGCGTGGCGACGGTGATGAAGTTACCGGCGCAAGGCTTCACCTAAGCACTACGACGATATGACCGAGGTCTGTAACTGTGGAGGGGGTACCGCACACGGCTAAGATAAATCTTGGAGTGTCTTTGGGGTGCCCCCTGCCCATGTATATAAAGGAGGGAGGAGGAGGAGGCCGGCCTAGGAGGGGCGCGCCTATAGGGGGAGTCCAACTAGGATTCCCAATCCTAGTTGGAGTCCCCTTCCTTTTCCAAGAGGGGAGAGAAGGAAGGAGTAGGAGAGGGAGAAGGAAAGAGAGGGGGCGCCGCCTCCTCCCTAGACCAATTCAGACTTGCCATGGGGGGGCGCGTGGCCACCCCTTGAGGCCCTTCTCTCCTTCCCCGTATGGCCCATTAAGGCCCACTACTTCCTTCGGCGAATTCCCGTAACTCTCCGGTACTCCGAAAAATACCCGAATCACTCAGAACCTTTCCGATGTCCGAATATAGCCTTCCAGTATATCGATCTTTACGTCTCGACCATTTCGAGACTCCTCGCCATGTCCGTGATCACATCCGGGACTCCGAACTACCTTCGGTACATCAATACACATAAACTCATAATACCGATCGTCATCGAACATTAAGCGTGCGGACCCTACGAGTTTGAGAACTATGTAGACATGACCGAGACTCACTTCTGATCAATAACCAATAGCAGAACCTGGATGCTCATATTGGTTCCTACATATTCTATGAAGATCTTTATCGGTCAAACCGCATAACAACATACGTTGTTCCCTTTGTCATCGGTATGTTACTTGCCCGAGATTCGATCGTCGGTATCATCATACCTAGTTCAATCTCGTTACCGGCCAGTCTCTTTACTCGTTCCATAATGCATCATCCCGTAACTAACACATTAGTCACATTGCTTGCAAGGCTTATAATGATGTGCATTACCGAGAGGACCCAGAGATACCTCTCCGACAATCGGAGTGACAAATCCTAATCTCGATCTATGCCAACTCAACAAACACCATCGGAGACACCTGTAGAGCATCTTTATAGTCACCCAATTACGTTGTGATGTTTGATAGCACACTAAGTGTTCCTTCGGTATTCGGGAGTTGCATAATCTCATAGTCAGAGGAACATGTATAAGTCATGAAGAAAACAATAGCAATAAAACTCAACGATCATAATGCTAAGCTAACGGATGGGTCTTTGTCCATCACATCATTCTCTAATGATGTGATCCCTTTCATCAAATGACAACACATGTCTATGGTCAGGAAACATAACCATCTTTGATTAACGAGCTAGTCAAGTAGAGGCATACTAGAGACACTCTGTTTTGTCTAAGTATTCACACATGTGCTAAGTTTCCGGTTAATACAATTCTAGTAGGAATAATAAACATTTATCATGATATAAGGAAATATAAACAACAACTTTATTATTGCCTCTAGGGCATATTTCCTTCACAAGAGCCCATATTAGAGGCTACCTAATTAAACTCCTAGAGATTGTATAGAAAAATTGAACTCCTCACTACCCATATTAGAGGGCACCTGCAGTCCGTCCCAAGTAAGCGTGTTGTGTGGCAGCCTGTGCTGCTCCTGTCAAGAGTAGGCGTGAACGGAGAGACAATGCATAACAGTGACGCAAACTCAGGCGGGAGATAGCAATAGGGAGGGGCTCTGAAAACAGAGAGATAAATATGGCGGCAATCTGATCCCGATCCGGAATCACGCCACGCGATGGCATCCGGTCCAGATCTTGGGGAGGCGTTGTTCTGCGGGAAGACAAAAATAGGCAGCCGACCGATCACCAGATATTACTTACTATGATTTGCTTTAACAAGGGGACAAATAGTTTAATTAGTGATCAACTGACAAGAATCTAAACAATCTATGACATTCATCTCCTAAGACACATCCAATAGTTGTGAAGAAGCAGTTACATGAGGGCGAGGATTGGAACAAGGACTGGGAGAGGATGAGGAACATACCTAGTACAAATCCAATCTCACTTCCTTCTTTTTCATCATTAATTACCAACATTGCCATCAGGAACATCTACAATATATGTGTTCTCAATTCCTGGATATCCCATGAGAAATAGCAGCAATAAAAAAAGATGAAACTGGACTTAAATAGATTGTTTAGTGTCGTAAAAATTCAATGTATATGTAAACAAAAGAACAGTACACCAGGTAACGAACTACCATTAAAAGAACCAGTTGTTGTACAAAATATAATCAATTAGGGTGTAAAAACATCATCGTGAACCTGCACCAAATCCAGAAACTAAAGAACATTGTCTAAAGAAGAAGACATATGTAACACATGAAGAATGTAATCTTCTGGCAATAACTACTATCTGGCACACCAAAATAACATAGCCTGCTGCAGAACAAATAAACATGACTATGTAGAGAGAGAGAGACCATCTTTTTATTCACCAAGCACTTCCTCAAGATTCATCCCCTTCTCCTTTTCTCTCAGACCTGCACACATGTGTTTAGAAAAACCATAAATCGAGGAGTAAAAACTGGGGAAGAAAATGAGACCTTGCTGCTCCTTGCCTCATGGCTATCCCTCTCATCCAGAAGCACAGCAACCTGCCATGTTCTTCTCAAGATCAAAATAGCAGTAATCAAATTTCACAAATAAAACATCAACAAACAATGGTTAATTAGTAAAGAACCAATTTTATCTATTGCAGCGACACAAATTTCTTAGCTTGCGTACAACTCTTATGTGATAAGAAGTCAATTCTGCTGGGTAGTAAGTACCTCGTGGAGATGGTTGGCATGGCGAAGCTATAGGAGCCACCCATCACGACGAGGAGGCGAGACACGAAGAACATTTGCAGTAAGGTGTTTATGCCTGTGACGAACAAGAGCGTCTAAATTTCCTGGTATGTATATTGAATGGCTAAAGTTTATTCAAATATCAGGTAGGTACATCCACAGTAGCACAACAAATGAAGTAGTTGAAGGTGCGGTACGATGTAGGCGGTTCATCCTTGCTTTGTGATACCAAAAGTTGCAGACATAAAATAAAATTTATCACACTGTGGGCTCTGAGTAAGATAAAGAAAAGAAAAAAGGTGAACCTGGCATCCGTGATGCTCATGAACTTTATGAGTTCCAATTAGCTTCCTGGTATTTCTATCATAATCATTTGCCAATATAGAGACATATCACTGCAGAAGGTTTCTTCTTAAAAGGAAAATTAAAGACACACTCCTTCGGTTGGAATGAGTACAAGCTAGGTATATCACAGATGCACCATAATAATTTCAAAAGCAGTGAAAAATATGCATCCAACATAGAACATAGGTCCCTGTGTATAAGGAAAAAAAGCAGTTTGCATATAAGGATATAATGCATGGACAAACATAATTGTGTGTTTGTGTGTGTGTGTGTGTGCATGTGTGTGTCTCCAATAATTATTCTAGTAACATAATCTAATAATTAGCATATTAACAACACTATTGCTTGTAGGGTCCAATCAGAAGCTCCCAATTATTTTAGTCTGCCAGGTAATCTCTCTATGTTGCAATCTTCAAGCATATTTTGTAACCAACTTATTTATTGATAATGAGAAAGAAGAACTACCTGAGCAGCTGAGAGGAGGGCTTGTATACACTAAAATCTAATCTTGTCCACTGAGGGGATATTCAGCATACATGTCCACTGAAGCTACAATGCCAATGATCCGTTGTGATACAGTTCCTGAAATTTATGATACGGTATAAAATCATTTTGGGTAGTAGGCAACCACACCATAGCTGAATCTATCAGCAAGCAAAAGTCACATTCCAATTCTGAAGTAAGCATACAATTTCCAAGTCAAATGCTAACATACTGTATGAACTGGAGAGAATAGATCTCAATTGATTAAATAAGCAATAGATACAAAATCTGTACTCTGAGGCTGAACTTACTTAGAAACTTAATAACTAAATTATATATGTAAGCTAGTGCTCTCTCCCATAAACTATATATGAGCATGTATATAACATCACCCATCTCACAACCCATACTTAGTCTGCTCTCACTGGCAGTGCAGCAGGGAGCTTTGATTACACACATCTATGTAGCTGCGCCGTCCCTACGATAGATTTGAGTCGCTAGCGCTGTTACCTGGATGTCGTCCCACTGGATCAATCAAAGTTGCTCCCTCATGCTTTCCCGTCTAGTAGAGTGGAACCTCATGACGTCCACTGGTCTGCTAATCATTTGATCAAACTGAACATACGTACAGAGCTGAATGGTTTAGTTCATGGGTAGGCTCAGATTGAAAATTGGGTTCAGTAGTCCAAAACCAAAACTTTAAGATGGTTGGGTTGATATATTGTCGGTCATGGATTGGAGTGGGTTGGGTTGGTGTATTTAACTTCACGGATGGTATATGTGTATGTATTTTGGATTGGATTTAGTTTGGGTCTTGGAGCATTCCTATTCCCATTCCCAGGTTTACATTTGGATGCTACAACCCATGGATTGGGGTTCAGTTTGAGCTGAATATGTACAGAACTGAAACGCGTATGCATGCAGATACAGAATGGGGGAAGAAGAGAAGAGGGGAGGGGTTGGTTACCTTGGGAGGAGCAGCCATCCCCGTCGAGTCCAACGTCGTACCTCGCGCACCGGCAGCCTCTTCCTTTCTCATCCTTCCTTCCTCCTAGGCATGGCCCCATCAAGCAGAAGGAAGGAGACACACGGCGGCTTGCTCTCGATTTTGAGTCTAGTCCCATGGCCGGATCGGGGCGGATGGATCTGGGCGCCCTCCCGTCCCATGGCCGGTCGCCGCCTGATCTGCTTGGTCGATCTCCCTGCCTCTCTTGTCTTGTGGTGAGGGGAGAGGGGTGGGGAAGAGAGAGAGGGCGGAGGCCATGAAAGGCTGGCTGCACGCTGGCTCGTTGTTCCTCTCGCTACTCTCGCTCACTGCTCGGCGGCGGAGGCGACGGCGAGAAGAGGAACGAGGGTCCCGGCAGCGGCGGCGGCAGGACGAGGGTCGCGGGCGCGGGTCGAGGGGGAGAGAGAGGTGAGGCAGGAGGAAGATGAAAGGGGGCGGCACGAGTGTGGGAGGAGCAGCTAGGTCTTCTCCACAGTTCTTCACAGGAGCGGCTTCCTTTTATACTCCGATGCGTGAAATGATGAAAATGCCCCCGGCGAGGCACTGAATTAACAGGGGGTGGCACGGGGGAGGTGGAACTATTCGTAGTGATTTAAAGGCGACGTGGATGGCCTGGTCCTGCCTACGACTTCTTGAGGGTTTATATGTTCAATTGGGATGGCCTTATCAGCCAAAATTGGTGGCTTCACATCTGGCTGCATCACATTCAAGTAGCAGCTCGAGGAGTCTGTCTTTGATTGTTCGATGCTTTTGTCATTTTTATAGGAGGGGTTTAATGTGATTTTCAAAAGGTTTTCGATAATTCTCGTATCTTTCTAATGCTAATCCTTCAAGAAAGAAGAAAAGTTGTTTTTGTTGAAAATATGCTCTAGAGGCAATAATATTGTATTATTATAATAATAGTCCTCTCCTCCGGCGATGAGGAGGACCAACCGCAGTAGCGGCCACGTTTACTCTCGGAGGCGGCTCTGATGAACGAAGAATTCGTCCGTTAGATGAAGGTCATGATGGAGCGCTAGCCCCGTCAGATGGGTCCGGCGCCACCGTTACCGGCGCGCGTGGAGGAGGAGCCACCGTCCCCGCCAAGGGTCCGCATTAAGCAGGAGCCGGCATCCCCACGCCGGCAGGTGAAGGACGAGCCGGCGTCCCCGCCGTGCAACCGCGGCCTCCACATTAGCGGGCGTGTGAAGCAGGAGCCGGCGTCCCCCCAGCGCCTCCCCCGTGTGAAAGAGAAGCGGCACAACCACTACGCGCGGAACGACGGGCCCTCTTCGCCACCAGGATGCCAACGCCGCCCGATGAAGGAGGATTTGCCGCCCACGATCGCCTAGGCGCGTGGCCGCATCCTCCACTATCTCGAAGGAGGCTGTTACGACGATGCATCCGACTCTCATGCCGTGGTATCCGAGGCCGAGCGCGCGGCGCGACGGTAGGCTAGGTACGTCCGGCGCAATGCCGATCGCCGCTCCGAGTTTGCCAAGATGGATATGTCGTCGGAGTGGGTCCGCAATGACCCAGACCTCGCTGCCGCGTGGGCACTCGACCGCTCCGTCACCACCGTGGAAACGGCCGCCAGACGTCGTCGCCGCCTTGACAGCGAGGACTGGTCGTTGAGCAACTACTCCGTCAACGCCGACAGGGACAAGGCCGCCGCTAGCGCCGTTGGCAGTGGCCAGGGAGGCCCTTCGCACCGCACAACAGGAGGCGGAGCAGGTCCGCCGCGACCGCCAGGCAGCCGTTGGAGGGACCACTAGTAGAAAAAGAGGCTTCCATACGCCCCCATTAGTCCCCAAAATAATCGAACCGCGACCAAAGGGGTCTTTAGTCGCGGTTCGGGAGGAGACCCGCGACCAACTATCTGGGCCCAGCGCGCTCGGTCGACAGCTGGCGGACGGGAGGGGCTTTAGTCCCGGTTGGCCTGGCCAACCGGGACTAAAGGTCCTCAGGCTGGCCCGAAGGCCTTTAGTCGCGGTTGGCCAGACCAACCGGGACTAAAGGTTAGTCCTTTAGTCGCGGTTCGCCAGACCAACCGGTACTAAAGGGCCCATCAAACTCCCCCCCCCCCCCCCCGTGGACCGCCTTTTCAGTTTTAGAAAACCAAAAGAAAATGATGGAAATGTCAAAAAAAATAAAATAAAATAAGTTTCTCATGTGATATGTGGTCTAGTTGTTGGGAAAATTAACAAATATGAATTTCGACTTTATTTGCAAAATCTCTCTGGAATTTCTTAAAATGGGCATAACTTTTGCATACGAACTCGGATGAAAAAGTTTTTTATATGAAAAATCATCTACTCGAAAAGTTACATCCGAATTTAACCGGGGGAACCCCGTTATACATTATCAAAATCCTCAAAAACCTAAAAGAAAAAAAGATACGGGGCTTTTAAGATCTGGAGAGGCAAAAAAATTCAAAAAAAATTCAAATTGTGGTCAAACTATGGTCAAACAATGGTCAAACTAATTATTCTAGAATATTAGTGTTACTAAATAATTATTTCAGTTTTTTTTAAATTTTGGTCAAATCTGGTCAAACTGTGGTCAAACAATGGTCAAACTAATTATTCCAGAAATATTAGTGTTACTAAATAATTATTGTTTTTTAAAACAATAGTTTCAAACTCAAACAGTGAAATGTGTCACTTAATGCTCAAGCTAAATTCCTGAGGGTTAATAGAATTGACATCCTACTATTGTCAGGAAAACAACAAGTGCAGACTTGGAAACGAGGGAGAATAGAACCCGGAAGTTAAGCGTGCTCAGGCTGGAGTAGTGAGAGGATGGGTGACCGTCCGGGAAGTTAGATGATTTGGAATGATGAGGGGTGATTAGAGATTAGAGGATAAATTGAGCAGTGATGAGGGGTGGTGATTAGAGATTACAGGTTAAAATAATTCAGAAATTTGAAAATAAAAAAAAATTAAAAAAATTCGCAAAAAAACCAGGTTTAAACCTGCGGAGGAGGCCTTTAGTCCCGGTTAGCCACGAGAACCAGGACTAAAGCCTTTAGTCGCGGTTCGTAAGAGGCGCGACTAAAGGGGGGGGTCTTTAGTCGCGCATATTTAGTCCCGGTTGCACAGCCGACACAGACGCCGATAGCGGTGCAGAAGGACAAGGCAGCCACACTTACGAGGTGGTTGTTCGATATAGGATTTAGTGTTTTTTATAGCTTTTAGTAAAACGGTTGAAATATCATATGTTTATGTGAATTATAATAGAACTTGAATGAAATCCGTTCGGTTTGCATGATTTTCATCCGCCTTTTGAAAAGATGTTTGAAATATATACTGCTATGGTTGGATGTCGTCCTCCCACATTCGTGTCCGTAGATTGATCCTCTTGTCCACGGACGGATGCGGAAGAAAACTTGCGGATTGCCATTGAAGATGCCCTAAGCATGCAGCCAAAACACCTCCTTCGTGTCATAAAAGTACGTGTTATAGTACACATGCATGCAATATCGTTATCTCTCCCTCTTTTTAAAAGTTCATCCATTTGTTTTCTCTTTGATAATTCCAACCAATCGTATCTTTAAAATAATTCTTTATTTTTGAAACTTTTTATATATTTGAAATCCCGATGGTGAGACCTTTTAGAACAAGGTCAATCTTGGATACATTTCGAACATGTTTAAAATTTGACATTTCACATTCCTACGTGAAATAAACCTATTTCACTAGAAAAATGAAAAAAAACATTTCAGTTGAAAGATGTGAAATCAACCTATTTGTCCCAAATATGGAACTGAAATGTCAATTTCTAAAACTAATATTTGGAATGTGTAATAGTTTATTTCAAAAGAGTGAAATATGCTATTTCAAAAACCTGCAATTGAAATAGATGTGATTTTTGGGAAACAAACCAGTCAAAAGTACCTTCTGAAAGTGAAAAAAAAGTGAAACTAATTATTTTGAAATATGTAACGGTTAATTTCAAAATATTGAAATATGCTATTCCAAAAATATGAAATTGAAATAGATGTGATTTTTGTGAAACAGGTAAGTGAAAAGTGGAATGTACCTTCTGAAAGTGAAAACAAGGTGACACTAAAATGTCAACTTTGTGAAACTGATTATTTGCAAATGTGTAACAATTTATTTCAAAAGAGTGAAATATGTTAATTAAAAAAATGTGCAACCACGGCGTCCAAATCGGACGTCGCGTCAACGAGGAGCGGCTGTCGCCGCCTCCCCAGCAGCCCGTCCTCCCGGAGCGCCATTACGGCGCAAGAGTGCGCGGACAGGGAGCGGTGATGCCGGTACAGGCACAATGCCGCGCGCCAGGCGGAGTTCACAGACTCCAACGTTCCACCGCCAGATATCCTCGCGGACCCGGAGCTCGCAACAACATGGACCCTCGACCGGTCCAAAACCACGGTGGAGACGAGCAAGCGGCGTCTCCGCCGTCTCGAATAGGAGATGGTGAAGTACAACCGGGAGTGGTGTTTCCGCGAGTCCACCGCCATCACCACCTCCTTCAACTACTGCCACCTGTCTCTCCCCCAGCCCAAGTTTGCAGTGGCCGCGGCCGCACTGCCCGCATCGCAGGAGCAAGCCGAGAAGATCATCCATGAGCACCGGAGAGCGACAACAACAGGGAAGCCCTGCTGTGATCCCACGCCTTACCATCGCCCGAAGCCTGACTCCAACGATGGTGACGGGTGCCGCCGGCTAGCATGGCAGGGCGTACGAGGTCCCCGTCAAGTATAGGGTAGTTTAGGTTTTTCTATGGATTACCGGTCGAAATGTCGCCCGGTTTTATGTAAAAATTATCCGAGTTTCAATGAAAATATCCGGTTGTTAAAATTAGCATCAAATTTATGTACTTTCATTAAATTTTGTTTCAAATGTGGCCGGACATTTGCGGCTAGTTTTGGATGCCTGGCTCCAGCATCGCTATCCCTGTACTAGTTCCCTTCCGCGGAAGGATACGGACGTCCGGTTGGAAGGTCAGCGTTGGAGATGCCCTTATTCCTTCAAATTTATATCTATATCTACTAGCAAAAGAGCCCGTGCGTTGCAACGGGAGAGAAAACATAACACACGCTCTTAACTCAACAACCATCACTCAAGACCACAATAGGTCCATCTCCTTTATTTTTGCGAGGCATCATATTTGTGTTGCCACTTATCCTACTTCTCACCCTCGCCGGCGATGGCCTCGGTGTTCACACAAAACAACAAAAAATGTGTGTTAAATATGGTTAATCCTAAGGCGTCTCTCTCCCCCTCTCTCCTCCCTCTCCCTCTCTCTCTCTCTCACTCTCGCGATGAGAAATCTGTTGTTTTCCCCTGCGACATTTTTTAGAGGTATGCATGTGTAGTTATCGATGTTTTCTTTTCCGTATATGGTTATAGTGGGGTGTTTATTTGCAATCCGGATCGCCGCCGGTATGAAAAAAAAGGATCTTGCGCTATAAATTATAAGTTTGCTTCCATAACAATATTTTAAAAATATTTAACAGGTAAAATTAACATCATAGTTAGATTCCACACATTTTTCTAATAAAATTTCATATATAATATGTTAAAATCGAAGTTACGGTTTAAAAGATACAGATAATTTAGAAAATCATTTGGTTTGACTCAAATATATTTCTAAATAATATTTAAAAATACTTAACAGGTAAAAATAATCTCATATTCATATTCTACATATTTTTCTAATCAAATTTCATATATAACATGTTCAAATCGGAGTTACGGTTTAAAAGATATGAATGATTTTAAAAAGCGTTTGTTTGACTTAAATATGATCCGCCGATGAATTACCTAAAACATAGGGGGGTTTTCGAAAAATGTAAAATAACGGTTCGGGTGTGACTTAAATCCGGACGGCGGGTTGATTTCAAGAAAAGATAGGGACTTTTCTGAAAAATGCCATGACGGACGAAAGAAACCCAATTTGCTTTATTATTAGGTAAAGATACCTATTTGTTTTTGCATGGTAATACGTGTCTCATTTATATAGAATAAAGATCAAGTTACAAGGCACGTAAGCACCGATCATACATGACTGAAAAGATAGGAAAATCCTATGTAAAATACGAGCGCCTGTTCCTTTCCTTCGATACCACCGAAGCAGCCACCAAAGGGTAAAAAGACAGATCACCTCTTCGCCCAAGTTCGACGCGGCTCCATCGCTGATCAGCAGCTTTACGGATCTCCAAAGTAGTTTGCCAAAAGCAAAATCATAGCCGTTGAAAGAATCAGACCGGGGCAACATGTCCCCGGACACGCCATCGAACTTCAGAACTGACACCCTCGCATGACGACGACGTCGGAGAAGGAAACCAGAACTGCCCGCCTTCGACCACAGACCCAACACAAGATACTCCATCTTCCAGCTGTCACTTGCGTAGACAACCGCCTCCGCGTACTCCTGAACGACGAAACCTCCCTGCTCCACCATGATGTCGGAGACAACGCCACAGCAACGGGGACAGAGCAGAAGGAGAGACACACCTGATGGAGTCGCCGCCGCCGCCGCCTCATCAACACCATCCATGAACCCTAACGCTGTCGATCTAAGGGATCGACAGAGACACGATGCCATCAACTCCGAGACGCCGCCATGAAGGACACCGCCGGTGTGGGAGTGGGGTTGAGGCAGATTTATTCGTCCGGGCGCCGCTCCCATCACCCCAACGACGCACCACGACCTACAAATCCAAAACCTAACTACAGAGCGGAGGAACGGGGTCCCCCCTCCCTCTTGCCGCCGGAGCAGCGGCCGAAGGGAGAGGGGGCCAGCGCACCGGCCGATGGAGATCGGAGGAAAAGAGTCGCCTCGCCCTAGTCGCCTGGTGGCGGCGGCGGCTAGGGTAGGAAACTATAGCAAGCTGTATCGCCAACGCCCTGAAAAGACTGGTGGTTAATAAAGGGGCTATTGCTTCTTATCACCGTAACTTCGTCCGTTTTTCCGTCTGTCTTTTGCCTTGGTTTGGTACGTCAATTTTCGTCCGTCACGCTACTCGTAAGCTTCATCCTCGATACAACTTTGCGTCCGGGCGCCGCTCCCATCACCCCAACGACGCACCACGACCTACAAATCCAAAACCTAACTACAGAGCGGAGGAACGGGGTCCCCCCTCCCTCCTGCCGCCGGAGCAGCGGCCGAAGGGAGAGGGGGCCAGCGCACCGGCCGATGGAGATCGGAGGAAAAGAGTCGCCTCGCCCTAGTCGCCTGGTGGCGGCGGCGGCTAGGGTAGGAAACTATAGCAAGCTGTATCGCCAACGCCCTGAAAAGACTGGTGGTTAATAAAGGGGCTATTGCTTCTTATCACCGTAACTTCGTCCGTTTTTCCGTCTGTCTTTTGCCTTGGTTTGGTACGTCAATTTTCGTCCGTCACGCTGCTCGTAAGCTTCATCCTCGATACAACTTTGCGTACAGGCTGGGCCAAATCGCCTTACTGGGCCTTGGCCCGAAATCGGCCCAGGCCAAAAATATGACGCAAAACAAATGTCTTCATGTGGGATCGAACTCCCTACGTTGCACGTCGAGGCATAAGGCTGCAACCAAAAGAACTAGAGCATCTGGATGAAAACAAAAGGTTTGTTCTTTATAAATTAGTACCACCTCGCTGCTTTACGATCCGTTCGACGGATTTGTATATGTTTCCGATTCAAAATCAATAAGCAACCTGGAGAATTAATGGGCATAAATAAGGAAAAAAGAGTGGCGTGATTAGCGGGCATAAAATATTGAAAGAGAGTTTCGCAAAAAGAAAAAGGAAGGAGAGGATAATGACCATATAATACCAGCGTGTGATCCTTGGGCAAAAATAAGGAAGGTGAGCTCCTAAAAAAAAGGAGAGAACAACCTTGCAAAGATATTACGTGGGCTTAAATAAGGAAGGAGAGTTGCTTTAAAAAAGAAGGAGGTAATAATGTTGCAAAGGAATTATAATACAAGCGCATGATCAATATACATAAATAAGGAAGGAAAGTTTGAGAAGAAAGAAATGCCTTTAAGATTTGAAAATTAGGGGGGGTCCTTTAGGGTCAGAATTATCGTACAAAAATTGTATCAAAAGTATTGTATGTGTAAAAAAAGTGTATGTGTTGGGATTGTTTGTTCAAATGCGGAGGAATTATAATTCATTATTTCTAATGTACTGGAGATGGTCTAACAGAACCATTTTTGCGAGATTTTTTTCATGACAACTTACAAATAACGCCTTTAAGATTTTAAAATTAGGGAGCCTTTTAAGATTAGAATCGTCGTACAAAAATCGTATCAAAAGCATTGTATCTGTAGCATGCATCTTAATGTAGAATTGAGAAAAGACTTCCTCGCCTGCGAGCGTTGCAACGCTCTGCAACACATCTGGGGACGAGGCCACGTAAATCTCTCCTCACCCTAATTAATTTCTCTCCCGGGTGAATTCAAGAGTGGGCCCACACTAACTAATCACCCCCCAATTCAACTATGGGGCCCACACTAACTAATTTCACCCACCTGAATTCGCGTGAATTAGCCACGCCCGTTGCACGTCTTCCTGTCGTTGCTGGGTGGCACCATTCGTATATTGTTGGGCCTTTTGATGGATACATCATTATATTTCCAGTTGCAACGCACGGGCATATGTGCTAGTTGAAATAAAAAGACAATAGATACCAGATAATATTATAATTTTGAACGGCAAATGTCGGCAAAATACTAGTAAATAACCTCAAAAGAAGTGGTTGAACAAGTCAACAAGCACACAAGCAGATAGGCAAACCATTCAAAGCATATTTGCGTCTTGAACTGCGACTATATAAGTGAACGAGATCTACTACTGCTTCCACATGAGAGTTGGATGGTAAGCTGCTTTCAGCTGATCAAAACTACGGGTTGCCACGGCTGCTTCAAGATTACACGGATCAGCGAGGAAGTGCATGCAAGCCTCCTTAAGCACGCGGCAACAATGCTGCTCAGCAAACGCCAGTGTGGCGCCGACCGAAAATATATTGATGTGCCCGCACAACGCCTCCTCGCAGATCAACTTCAGCCTGTCCAGCTTGTACCTGTCCGCCGCCACGAGCAGCGGCTTCGCCATCGTCGCCAACGTCTCTCGCTTCGCCATCTCTTCCGGCAGCGCGTCCGTGTAGATGAAGTGGAGCAGCGCCTTGAACACCCCGGCATCAGTTCCGTCCACACGTATCCTCGTCGCTGCAGGCGACCGGAGCAGCTCAGCCATGAAGATAGGAGACACGGCAGCGAGCATCCACCTGTGCGCCGGGAAGGTCTCCCCGCCGACCTCGATCCGAAAGGATGGTTTTCGGTTTGCGTTTTTCTCGCCCCTGAACGAGATGGCCGAAATTCGGCCATTTTAAAAATTTCGGTAAAATCTCGGACGAAATTACAGAACCAAAATTTGAATTTTAAACAAAATTTGACTAAAAATTGGCCAAAATTCGGCCAATTTTTTTGAAATCAAGCAGAGCAAAAAGTATAGCAGTCGAACAACACTTAGGAGTACGTATATACGTTTACCAAACTAGCTTTGGGGATTGAAAACTCCAAAAGAAAAGATTGAGGGCGATGCTAGGCGCCGGCGCATCGGCCGAACGCTTCGGCCGGTCCAACCCTAGCCGTCCGATTGGCCCGTCCCGATCCGTTGGATCCAATCAGGTCGTTCTCTTCCTCCCCGTCTCGCCCCCGCACGCGTCCCCCCCCCCCCCCCCCCCCCCCCGTCGCCGCCCCCTTCGCCTACCCTCCGGTGGTCGCCGGTCCCCACCCTCGCCGGTCTTCCTCGTCGTCGCCGGACCCCGCCCTCGCCGCCCGTCCTCGTCGCCGGTCCCCGCCCTCGCCGCCCGTCCTCGTCGCCAGTCCCCGCCCTCGCCGGCTGTCCTCGTCGCCAGTCTTGAAGCACACCGGCACCCCTTGTCGTCGCAGCGCCTAGCAGCCGCCACCATCGTTGCACTGTCGTGTCGCCGACGCAGCTCTCAACGTCGCTGCTCGCTGCCATTGGGGAGTCAGGTTGAAGCTTTTTATCTCATCGGTTGAAGCTTTTCTCTATGCCCGATGAAGCTTTTCTCGCGGATTGAAGCTTTCCACCGTGCCAAATGAAGCTTTTTTCACCTGAGCTTGAAGCTTTTTTCACAAAAGGGTTGCAAGCTTTTTACTCTGCGGTTGCAACAAAAACACAGAGATACGCCATGGTCGTCGTCGAAGGAGGATTTTCTCAATCTCTTTTTGAAGCTTTTTCATCTGCGGGTTGAAGCTTTTTGTCAAAATGGTTATAACTTTTCCTGTATTTCGTTGTCTGGTTGAAGCTTTTTTATCTACTGGATGTAGCAAAAACCTCCAACGGTAGTAGCAAAAAGCCAGCTACGGTTGCAGCAAAAAAATCATTGTCGTCCTCGCGAGGTCGTAGCTTTGCCTGATGGATGTAGCAAAAAGCTTTGCCGGTAGTAGCAAAATCCAACAACGGTTGCAGCTTTCCCTTTTTGTGCAGTGCCATTGAAGCTTTCTATGTCTATGGTTGAAGCTTTTTTCAACGGGTGTTGAAGCTTTTCTAGGTGACGGTTGCAACACTTGTATACGCGGGAGGATCCGAGCGTGGCTGCAGGCAGCCATGGCGGCCGGCAGCCATGGCGGCCGGCGAGGGAGTGCTTCACCGGCTGCGACCCCGTGATGACGATGACGCCGTTTTGCTGCAACCGTAGTAGATTTTTGCTACCACCGGCGATTGAATTCGCTACAACCGGTTCCAGCAAAAATTCACCGTGAGGGGTAGTCTGCCATGGCTGGTTGCAGCTCCGGCGTGGCCGGGTCCGGTGAGGTAGGCAGAGCTCCGATGCATGCGAGGGAGGCATCGCCGTGGTAGCACCCCGTAGCACCGGTTGCAGCATCTCCCGTTGTCACCGCCCCTCGGTCGCCGGCGAGATGGGATGGTCGCCGGCGAGCTTCGAGCGGGGAGGGGAGCGTGTGGCGCTGCGACCGGGGGGGGGGGGGGGGGGGAGGAGGAGGGGGAAGGGATGGGGAAGGGGTGGGGAGGAGAGGGCAGAAGAAGAGGGCGGCGCGATGCGAGGAAAAGGAAGAGGAAGAAGGGGATCGGGAGGAGGAAGAAGGGGATCGGGAGGAGCGCGAGCGTACGATGCGCTGCGCGTCGCTTCGATCGAGTGGCCCGTGTGGGACCGGCGGAACGGTTCGGCCGGTGCGCCGTTCCTAAACACTTCCCTTGAAACAAGGATACAGAGAGGTGCTCCAGAGTTGAGGAGTTCCCGATGGATTTAGCCGCAGCCCGCAGCCGGCAGAGGTCAGCAGCAGGGGCCGGGTCGTAGGAACGGCGCGACTGGGGCAGGAGCGGCTTGCTCGAGCGGGGAGGCAAGCGTCGACGAGTGGAGGAGCCGCGTACAGGCGCATCACCGCCGCCGCAAACACAGGGGCCGCATGGGGATCGTGATTTGTTTAGGGTTCAGGAGTTCGCATCGATGCTTTTAACTCAGGCAAACTGTGGGAAGGCCCAGAAGTTGGATTGGGCCAGAAAAAAGTTCAAACTGGGCCAAAATTTTTGGCCGGCACAGATATTTACCGGGCCTAGGCGAGATGACCGAAATTCGGCCGGATATTTTTTTTTCGGCCGAAAATCAAGACACATTCTCCACGTCCGCCTCCTCTTTGGACTCCCAGAGGTCCTCTATGAGTTGCCGGTGCAGGCCGGGCGGCGGCACCATGGCGCCCGTGGATGCACGCCGGGCGCCGTAGTCCGTGGTGCGCATGTCAAGGACGGTCACGTCGCAGAGGATGCACAAGCAGCCGTCCTTGAGGTGCTCCTCCTCGTCAAGGTCTTCGATCTTCATGAAGGCACCCCAGCCAAACGCGTCGTGGTTCGAGAAGTTGTTCGCCTGGGTCTCAGTCTCACTCTCACTCTCACCATCGGTTTCATCCGATAATTGGGCATTACCCTTTGTCCACGATGGGTTCCCGGCGTGGTCGAGGATGCTCATGCAGTAATCAGCCGTGGCGTCACCGGTGCGGCCGTGGCTGGCGTGCTCGAGGTAAAGGGAGATGTAGCCTCGATATCCTACTTCGCCCCTCGGGTAGCACTTGATGCGCCAGTCGTGGCCGCCCGCGCCGAACGTGCCTGATTTGATCACCGTGCCATTGCCGACCATCTTCTGGATGCGCTTGTACTGGTCGATTCTGAACAGGTAGGAGCCCGTCACCGGCCTCGTGATGAGGGTGCCAGCGGAGAGATGGTGCCGGCCGGCGGCGCGGAGGGCAGATACGAGCGCCGACATCGACATGATTGAAATATCGAGGAGACGATCGGCGCAGCTGCAGGTTGTCTATGATTGATTGCAAAACTATCCGGTGGGATTTTATCAGGGATTTTGAAGTTGTTTTCCTTCTAAAGGATATCCAATATTATGCAAAGAAACAGACTTGCTGATCCAGCGGGATTTTATCGTTGTGTTCGTTTGGATTTTTTAAATCGGTTATTAGTTTCCAAGTTTTTTTTGCTTTAGTATAGTACCACACTCACCCCCCCCCCCCTCCCGCCCCCTGTTTTTCCTCCTCATCATTCGTTAACCTCGCATCCCTTTCCATTGGTTCAGATTTTGTTTCCTAAATCCTGGTTAACTGAACCGTAACTTACGTCTGTCCGCCCACTTCTCCACCTTGTCCCGTTCCTGATTATTTTTGTTTACCAAAATCTCTCCTTCCATTCTCACTGAGCATACTGAGGAAAGCAAACGCATTGATCACGTATTAATCCCACACACTCCACATATATGGTCCGACTGAGATTGATTCCGTTGATCGTCCCTTGCATATCAGGTGTTTCTATATCTTTATCTTTATCTTTTCTTTACCTAATATTAAAAGAGAAAGACTTTCATAGTTCTCCATCCGTCATCTCTCTATATCCGTTAATTTTGTGTTAACTTTACAGATTGACGGCTGAGATTTTAAAGTAAATCAACACGAAAAAGGATTCGCACTACCGATCATTATCGCATGCACGAGCGCACAATCGTAGCATTAGGCCTCTATAGGATTTTGATATGCCAACCGGTGTGTGGGCCTTAAAGCACGCGCCATGTGCAGCCCAAAGCAAATTTATCTACCTTGACTGAAGAAAATTGATTCTAAAAAAAAAACACTGTAGAAAAGCCATTGTACATCATCGGTTGTAAGAGTCCAATTTTTTTACTACTCTTCACCCTCCTGATAAGCAACGCAGATCCCCTTGAAAAATAAATAAAGCGATCTACATAAATAATTTTCTTACAAATCATGGCAAGAACACGTACTGACTGGCGAAAGGTCAGACGACATCGAAGAGCTGCAATACCGATCGATCACATCAACGACACCGTGGCGACCGCGGGGTCACGTGCCTCAGCCTGTTCCGCTTCCTCGCTTCCATGATGGGCACCGTCAGGAACACATCTATACGCCCGAGGCGACCCGCCACCTCGACTCCCGCCCTGACCACGAGCTTGTCGATTACTCCCTCGCCTTCCTCCGCACAACTGCCTAGGGTTTGCCATCAGAGATCTCACCGCAACCTGCCCCCTGATGCCACCCCCATACGCGGCGTCCAAGTGGGTCACGACCAGCTGCTGCTACCACTGCGTCATCCCTCTCTCGCACCATCACTATGGTTCTGGATTCGAGGTGACACTACTGCATCCAACTAGGACGCGAGATCAGGGTGGGCGCCGCTTATTCTGAGGACACGGGACTCGCCATAGCCAGCAAGTACGTGGGCATTCTCGGGCACCACGGCTTTCAAGGATGCAGGAGCCGCCTCAGCCAACAAGGACGCGTGAACCATGCAGAGGTAAGCAGTTCTGCTTTATCTAGACTCCTCAGCCAGCCTTGAAAAACATCTCTCTCTAATTCCACTCTGGTTTGTACGCTGTAGCAATTTTTTGCTCTCCTATTTTGATGTTGCACTATATGCAATAATAGGTTGTGTAAATCTTTGAGGGTTAAAACTGCTCATGGGAGATGCCTCCGTGACCAAGCCTCACTTTATGTCTTTTCCTACAAGCTATTAGATATCATTGTCACAGTAATTGTGTACTTCTTTATTATTTAGAAAAGCACAAGGTTTTGCCTCTGTGGTCCTAATTGATCTGGTTTAATTTTAGCGTAGTTCTCAGCAGTTATCCTCAGATGCAAGTTAAGCAATTCGAAGCAGATTCCTGCAGGTAAATTTTCTTTTGGTTTAGCTTATGCACGTGTGCTTTGGTACATCTGGTATGTTTATGCTATTATTAAGGAACATGGATTACTTGCATAGTGTAGAATACGAGAATAGGCTGTGCAACACGCAATGCATTGATCGGTGCACCAGACACGTATATATGAGTATAGAGGGAGGCCACAACCTGGACTAGATAGAGGAAATAAGAGGTGGGCCCAATACACAATATGCACGTACACAATATACTCAACACCCCCTGCAGTCGAAGCGGCGCCAGTGACGCAGAGACTGGAACGAAACTCCTCAAAGGTGGAAGTCGGCAGGCCCTTCGTCATCACATCGGCGAACTGGTGCAGTCGGAACATGGAGAACCCGAATACGTCCAAGGGCCACCTGCTCGCGCACAAAGTGAATGTCCAGCTCAATGTGTTTCGTCCGGCGATGATGAACGGGGTTGGCGGAGAGGTACACCGCAGAGACGTTGTCACAGTAGACAATCGTAGCCTGGGAGACATCGTGATGCAGCACGTGAAGTAACTGTCGTAGGCAGGTGCACTCGGCAACAGCATTAGCCACAGCTCGGTACTCAGCCTCCGCGCTGGAGCGTGAAACCGTGGGCTATCGCTTGGACGACCACGAGATGAGTGAAGGACCGAGGTAAACGCAGTAGCTAGAGGTGGACCGACGGGTGTCGGGGCAGCCAGCCCAGTCCGCGTCGGAGTAGGCCACCATCTCCAGAGAGGGGGACACCATGAGGGTGAGCCCAAGGGTCATCGTGTCGCGGATCTGCTTCACGAGAGTCCAATGGAAGTCACGAGGGGCGTGCATGTGGAGGCACACCTGCTGAACAACATACTGTAGATCCGGTCGGGTGAGAGTCAGATACTGAAGAGCACCGACAATAGACCGGTAGAAGGGAGCATCCGACGCTGGCGAGTGAGGGAGTCCCGGATTAAGGGGTCCTCGGGCGTCTGGCCTATTAGCCATGGGCCGGATTGATGGGCTGTGAAGATACGAAGACCGAAGACTGCACCCGTGTCCGGATGGGACTCTCCTTGGCGTGCAAGGCAAGCTTGGCGACCGAATATGTAGATTCCTTTTTTTGTAACCGACCTTGTGTAACCCTAGATCCTCCCGATGTCTATATAAACCGGAGGACTTAGTTCGGAAAGGCAGATACTCATTACCATAGTCATACAGGCTAGACTTTCAGGGTTTAGCCATTACGATCTCGTGGTAGATCAACTCTTGTAATACTCATATCCATCAAGATCAATCAAGCAGGAAGTAGGGTATTACCTCCATAGAGAGGGCCCGAACCTGGGTAAACATCGTGTCCCCTGTCTCCTGTTACCATCGACCTTAGACGCACAGTTCGGGACCCCCTACCCGAGATCCGCCGGTTTTGACACCGACATTGGTGCTTTCATTGAGAGTTCCACTATGCCGTCGACAACAGGATCGATGACTCGCCTCGTCCTTAAAGACAACATCACTACCGGAGGAGAACTGTCCCCAGGTCAAACCCTCCGGTTGGGCAGTTTTACCATGAACGCCCGTTCGGCCGTTAAGCCGACGATGACCTCTCGGGCCATTGAAAATCCTCGTCGTATCGACCCCAAACACTCCAAGCAGATGGATCCGGTGGAGTTTTCGTCTTTAAACGAGTTCCTTGATCGTACCGCCGCCCTGGGAATCGCCACAGATTACGATCGGATCGGGCTCAAACCCAACCAAAGAGAAATCAAATCTCCACCGATCACCCACCAGATAGCGGTAGTCGAGGAGCAAGACGGCGATTCTTCCCTTATACTGAAGACGGACTACGTCTGGATCGCCGACCCTACAGAGCCGGATACCTACCCGCAAAAGGAGGTGACCGGCCTTCCGAACATAGAATCGGATGGCGGGCAAAAGCAACCAGAAGATACTTCGGAGCCCGGACTGTTAAGTCCGGAAAAACTTCAGACTCCGGATCATCGATCGGGTCAGGGTCCAGGTCCAATTCCACCCACCCACCCAGACATAAGCGCTCTCACGAGCATACAACAGCAGTCTCAGGAAACAGTCCACCACTTCTGGGCCAGATTCCTCCTTGTCAAGGACAAGGTTAAAGATTGCCGTGACGAGGACGCGATATCAGCGTTCCGCAACAATTGCACGAACGAAGGAATCCTCAACGCCATTAATCGCCGCTGCATACTACACTTCGCTGACTTGGAAACTATCGTACAGAAGTACAGCGTAATGGAAAGCGCTTGGAGGGATCAGGCAGCTTGTTGGGAGCCACCGGTCCCAACTCAATCACTGGTCCAAGCGAAAAGGGCGCATCCCCGTGACGCACCCAGTCCAATAGCCAGGAAATACAAACCCATTACGCGGCGCGGAACCGTTCTGGAGGGATGGCCCATGCAAAATACACACAACACTGGATACCATACCAACCCACAGCCTTAGAGCATGTTGGATACTCCGGCATGTACCCAAAAGCGGCGAGGACATCCTTACCAAAAACACCCCAGAGCAACACCCTCCAGAAGACGACGACCCCAGAGTACTGACGGTCTTTGAGACATTCGCTTCAAACAATAAGCGCAAAAGGGCACTTCACGGCCTCGCCGAAGTCTGTCAAATCGCCACAGTAAACCCTTGGAACGACACGGCTATAACCTTTAATGCCGGCGACGAACCAAAATACAGGACAGTCCGAGCACCAACCGCTTTAGTCTTCAGTCCCATCGTGGACGGCTTTCGACTAACCAAGGTCCTCATGGACGGTGGCAGCGGACTAAACCTCATCTATGAGGATAAACTCCACAAAATGGAAATAGACAGGAGCCGCATCAAGCAAAGCAGCACGACCTTCCGAGGAATCATTCCCAGTCGGGAGGCGCGGTGTGCGGGAAAAATCACACTTGACGTGGTATTCGGCACGCTGGAGAATTATCGGTCTGAAGAAATCACCTTCCAAGTGGCTCCTTTCAGCAGCGGATACCACGCCCTGTTGGGGCGGGATGCTTTTACACGCTTCCAAGCTATACCTCATTACGGGTATATGAAGCTCAAAATGCCCGGACCAAACGGCATAATCACTCTTGTCAGTGATCCGGACATAGCACTCAGCGCCGAAAACAAAACCGCATCCCTGGCCCTTGAGGCATTATCTGAAGCCCTCGCGGCCGAAGAATTAACCGCACTGCGCTCCATGGTGGATAGGGACGATTTGATCTTAGACAAACGACCCAAATCAACCTCCTTCAAACCGGCAGAAGAAATAGTCAAATTCTAGGTCCACCCAACGGACCCCAATAAGAGAGCATCTATTGGAGCACAACTAGACCCAACGGTCGACGCCGCACTAAGGGATTTCTTTCGCGAAAACTGGGATATATTCGCCTGGCACCCTTCTGACATGCCTGGAATCCCACGTGAGCTGGCCGAACATAGCCTTAATATCTTAAAGGGATAGAAACCAATCAAACAAGCACTGTGGCGCTTTTCCGAGCCCAAACGCCAAGCTATGGGGGAGGAGCTGGCCAAGCTAATCGAGGCCGGATTCATTAGAGAAATAAAACATCCGGACTGGTTGGCAAACCTGGTGATGGTACCAAAGAAGGACAAATCCTGGCGGTTGTGCGTCGATTTTAAAGACCTCAACAAGGCTTGCCCTAAAGGATCCCTTCCCCCTCCCCCGCATTGATCAAATCATTGATGCTACCGCAGGACACGACTCACTGTGTTTCCTTGATGCATATTCCGGATACCATCAAATTAAAATGAAGGAGTCCGATCAAGCTGCAACAACATTCATTACCCCATATGGGCCATTCTGCTTCAACACCATGCCCTTCGGGCTCAAGAACGCCGACGCCACATACCAACACATGATTCAAACATGCCTGGAGAAACAGATCGGCAAGACAGTTGAAGCTTATGTGGACGACATCATCATCAAAACTAGGCGCGTCGAAACACTAATAGACGATTTACGTCTCACATTTGATAACCTCCGCGCGTACGACATTAAGCTCAACCCGGAAAAGTGCGTTTTCGGCATCCCCACTGGAAAACTGCTAGGCTTCATCATTTCCAATAGAGGAATTGAAGCAAATCCTGCCAAAATTCGAGCTCTGTCTCAATTGGCTATGCCAACGGACCTCAAACAAGTCCAAAAACTCGCGGGTTGCATGGCATCTTTAAGCCGCTTTATCTCCAGATTGGGAGAAAAGGCACTGCCACTCTATCGCCTACTACGGCGAACCGATCACTTCGAGTGGACGGACGCGGCAACAACTGGACTGGAGGAAATAAAAACCCTTCTTGTGAGCAACCCAATCCCGGCCGCACCAAACGTCGGTGAACCAATGTTATTATACATATCGGCAACATATCAGGTGGTGAGCGCTGTGCTCGTCGTTGAACGAGAACAGGACGGACACAAATTCCCGCTTCAGAAGCTAGTACACTACATATCCACTGTCCTTACACCATGCAAGTCCCGGTACCCCCATTATCAAAAGATAGCATACACGGTCTTCATGGCATCCCGAAAGCTCCGTCACTACTTCCAGGAGTGCTCGATCACGGTGGCTTCCGAAGTACCACTCAATGACATTATAAACAACCGCGATGCCACAGGCCGGATTGCCAAATGGGCCATTGAGCTCCTTCCATTTGATATCACATACAAACCACGTCGAGCTATTAAATCCCAAGTACTGGCTGACTTCGTCGCCGAATGGACAGAGGCCGAACTCCCTAAAGAGTACGGCACATATTCCAATTGGGTTATGTATTTCGATGGATCCAAAATGCTGGCAGGGCTAGGGGCGGGCGTCGTTTTAACGTCACCTACTGGAGACGTCATTCAGTACGTACTCCAAATACTATACACAGACTCCAACAATGCAGCCAAATATGAGGCCTTATTGCATGGTCTCCGGATGGCTGTCTCCATGGGCATACAACGCCTAGAAGTGCGCGGGGACTCAAACCTTGCAATATCTCAAATAAATGGAGACTTCGACGCCAAAGATCCGAAGATGGCAGCTTATCGTAATGCCGTCATAAAAATGTCGGCCAGGTTCGAGGGGCTCGAGTTCAATCATGTGGCTCGAGAAAGTAATCAAGCGGCGGACGTTCTTACTCGTATCGGCGCTAAGCGCGACCCCGTCCCACCTAATATCTTTCTGGAAAGGCTTTTTAAGCCATCCGTGGTGTGGCAGGGGGAAAACGGCAACACTAGTCCGGATCCGAACATAACCCCAGATTCCGAAAACACCGACATCATCGGAGGCTCAGCCACCGAAATAACACCATCGGCGCATCTCATCATGGCATTCATTGCCCCATGGACTGAACTCTTCTTGGCCTACCTTAACAGGAAGGAGCTTCCTGAGGACCAGAATGAGGCCCGCCGCATTGTCCGGCATTCGAAGGCCTACAAGGTTCACGATGGAGAGCTCTATAAGAAAAGCGCTACCGGAGTCCTTCAAAGATGTATCTCCGAGGAGGAGTGGCGGCAACTCCTGGCTGAGATTCATGCAGGTCTTAGCGGGCACCACGCCGCAGCTCGGGCCCTTGTTAGCAAGGCCTTCCGAACAGGGTTCTATTGGCCGACGGCCCTAGCGAATGCAAAGGACTTTGTCCAACGTTGCGTTGGATGCCAACTCTTCGCCAACCAAAGCCATATGCCCCCCACCGCCCTACAAACAATCCCCATCACTTGGCCTTTTGCGGTCTGGGGACTGGATATGGTTGGACCCCTTAAAGGAGGAAGCCATAAGAAAAAATATTTGCTAGTCATGGTGGATAAATTCACCAAGTGGATAGAGGCCAAACCAGTTAAAACGGCTGAGTCCGGGCCAGTAATAGACTTTATATCCGGCGTCGTACACCGTTATGGTGTTCCGCACAGCATCATCATTGATAATGGCTCCAATTTCACAGCCGACGAAGTGAAAACCTGGTGCGCTAATTTGGGCATCAAGCTCGATTACGCCTCTATCTATCATCCAAAGACAAACGGCCAAGTCGAACGAGCCAATGGTCTTATTATGAGCGGCATTAAGCCTAGACTAGTGCGGTCTTTGAAGGAATCAGACAAGCACTGGGTTGAGGAGCTCGACTCCGTACTCTGGGGCCGCGGACCACTCCCAATCACACTACCGGATACACAACTTTTTTCATGGTGTATGGCGCAGAGGCAGTACTACCCTGCGACATTATTCATGACTCACCTCGAGTGCGCATATACGAAGAGAGAGAGGCCGCGCTCGATCGGCAGGACAGCTTAGAAGCCCTGAAGGAGGAGCGCAACGTCGCAAAATCCCGTTCCGCATTTTATCAACAACAGGCTCGCAGGTATCAAAGCAGAGAAGTGCAGGCCAAAACTTACAACGTTGGCGAACTCGTTCTACGCCTACCGGAGAAGAAAAAGGACAAACTCAAGCCCAAATGGGAGGGTCCCTTCATCATCGACGAAGTTCTCACCGGAGGAGCATACCGCTTGCGTGATGCGTCAGACAATCGACTAGAGCCGAATCCATGGAACGCGGCCAGACTCCGAAGATTCTATGCCTAGCGCCGAACTCTTTGTTCGTCTCCTTCCTCTTATTGTTTTCATCAATTTTTCTCTCTTTTCGTTTTTTTTCTCTTTAGCCTTAAAGGCTTTCATGCGGATTAGACCGTGCTCCCCCGACGCATACATCTTCAAGTATGTACGTCTATCATACCTGGGGGCTTCTTGGATAGAAGCTTGCTATTTCTATTTTCCGAGCATAAAGCTCATCACATATGCGTTTTCTCCCATATGTACCTTTTCTTTGCCATTATATGCATCAATATGACTTAAGTTTTGGCCAAGCTGGGTTGCCTGGCTCCTTTGCTTATGCCCTACGTTCCCGTTAGTTCGGCTAGGGCATAAAGGGAGCACCTCTGCGATTGTTACTGCCGGGTCATCCGGATGTGTACCTCAGACGGGGTGAAGCCGAAAGCTAGCATTATTAAGGGAATATTCAGTCGGTGAACTAAAGATGTTTTTGCACTCGCTCCATTATAAACCCCCAGAAGTTATACACACTGTGATTTTTTTCATCACATTCCGGACATGCACATAGATGCATGCACGCCAAGGGAAAGGAACCCTTAACAGAACTATTCTCTCTGGAAGATGTTTCTTACAATCTTAATGTAATATAACATAACTAGCCGGATACTTGTCTGTTCAAGCAGCTATGACCCCTACGCTTGGTTTCCATGCATACCCGGTCTACTCGGCCGTTCTGGTATTCAGAAACACTCCGCACCCTCGAGTCGAGAGGTTGAAGCGAAAAGGTCCGCCATGACAAGCGTTTTACACTTCAGCTACAGTTACATATACAAAGGAAAGTAAATAGTCACTTGGACTCAAAACCTTCCTCCTCTATGTCGTCCAGCAGGCTGTCGAACTTACAATCCTACTGGGAATACTTGGCGGCTACTTCTACTTGGCCATATACTAAACTAATGGGAATTTCTTCCGCATTTGACCCTAGCGGTCCGACCCGGGCCATGTGATTCGGATCCAACTTGGTATATCGTGTTTTTACCATGGCCCAGGCCTCTCGCGCACCCTCTCGGCAGGCTGATAGCTTCCATAGTCGGATACGCCGCCGCGCTCCCTTGAACAACTCTACAAGCTTCTCCATACTCCCTAGAGGGGAGTCGGATGGCCATAAGGCCTTGGTTACACTCCGCATTGCCTGCCGAGCTTGCTCGTGCAACCGCGACATCCCTTGCAGAAGATCACTTGATGATCCGGACACCTCCTCTTCGGGACTGCCCGTCAGCATACCTGCAATCATAGCTATATCAGCTACTTTTACCTCCAAACTGTTATAAGGTCAATTCGGCCACATACTGAATATGCCGCCTTGCAGCCTTTTGTTCTCCTTCACAGAGTCGGCTAGCTGGGCTCGTACATCTTTCAGTTCTTCGCCCAGTTTGGTGTTTGAATCTTGGAGTTTGTCTTTCTCCTCCCTGACTTTGGTCAGGACGCGCTCGTCTGCGGCACGTTGTCTCTTCACCTCTCTTTCGCTCGTCTGCGCGTCCTTCAGTTCCTCTTCTAGTTGGTCCGATGACCCTGTTATGAGACAAGCAGCAGTTTTAATATAGCTGGCACATCATTTTTTGTTTCTCGATGGAGGGAAATATTACCAGAGGACGCCTTCTTGGATTTCTCCAGTTCGGCGATCACTGCGTTTAACTGCGTCCGACACTTTTCTAGCTCTTGGGCTAGCACGTCGTTCTTATCCGATAGAACATGGTCATGCAGCGATCCTCAAATCAGTTGTCCCAACTACTTTAAGTCTCGGGGGCTACTGGCATACGGTTATTATACTGATACACAGTAAACTTACCTGCACATCTTTTAAATGCTGCTTTGTGGCTCTGCTAAGCCCATCTCGAGCAGCTCGGATGTATGCATCAGCCGAGCTGAAGGCATTAAACGCCTCTTCTAAAAAGCGGTGGTATCGTAAAATGGCCCTCTGGCGCTGATGATTCATGGCGCTCTCCACTTCCGAGTTGGTAACGGACATATTTTCCGAGCCCTCGGTCGAAGGACAGTCCGGCGTCACTCCCATATCGGCCCCCGTCCCCTCGGCTAAGACTGGATCCTGGCTGTTGGGAGTATTACTGACCGGACCCACGGACAAAGTCCGGTGGACCTTTTTCCTGATACAGGACGAACATGAAAGTCACGGTTGGACGCGACTATTAAGATAACGGATTTGCAAACCCATACCTCTTTGACGAGGGCCCGACCGTGTCTTTGTTTGCCTTCCTCTTCGAAGGCTTGCCCGGTGCGGGAGCCGCTCTCTTCGGAGTCGCTCCTCGAGTAGCACGGTATGTAGAACGCCTCCCCTTCGAAGCATGAGATAGTGCGGTGGGCGAGGCGGAACGAGGGAGCCCTTTCGGGGGAGATGTCTCCTGACTACTTACGTGTGAAGTAGGGAGAAGACCAGGGTAATCGGCGATGATGGGCACTTCGGTGCCATCGTAGCTCACCTGATAAAACA